>NC_140586.1:366029640-368834707 GCF_964204655.1 Triturus cristatus
CGGGCCCTTGGCGGAGCGACAGGCCAGTAGGTCGGGGCCCAGGGCCAGAGCACCCGACCCGGGGGCCCGGCGGGGCCCCTGGACCCAGCTGGGGCTCCCAGGCCAGGAGGCGCAGGGGGAGGCTCCCCGGGCATGCCGGACCCCGTCCAGGGCACCCTGCTAGGCGGCAGGACTTAGGACGGAGCCCGGGGTGGGGAGGCCGCCCTCCCCGGGGCCCTCAGGGGCCCGGCCGGAGCTCCTGAACCCAGCCGAGCAAGGGGAGGCTCCCCGGCCACAACGGAACCCCGTCCCGGGCCTTTGGCAGTGCCGCAGGCCAGGGGACGGGGCCCGGGGCCCGGCAGGGCCCCTGGACCCAGCCAGGGCTCCCAGGCCTGGAGACGCAGGAAAGCCTCCACGGGCCCGCTGGACCCCGTCCCGAGCACCCTGCCATGCGTCAGGACCCAGGACGGAGCCCAGGGTGGGGAGGCCGCCCTCCCCGGGGCCCTCAGGGTCCCGGCCGGAGCTCCTGAACCCAGCCGAGCAAGGGGAGGCTCCCCGGCCACAACGGAACCCCGTCCTGGGCCTTTGGAAGTGCCGCAGGCCGGCTGATGGGGCCCAGGGCCAGAGCCCCGACCCGTGGCCCGGCGGGGCCCCTGGACCCAGCCGGGGCTCCCAGGCCCAGAGGTGCAGGGGAAGCCTCCCCGGGCCCGCCGGACCCCATCCTGGGCACCCTGCCACGCGGCAGGACCCAGGACGGAGCCCGGGGGGGGAGGCCACCCTCCCCGGGGCCGTCAGGGGCCCGGCCGGA
Source organism: Triturus cristatus (assembly GCF_964204655.1). Lineage (NCBI taxonomy): Eukaryota > Metazoa > Chordata > Amphibia > Caudata > Salamandridae > Triturus > Triturus cristatus. The sequence continues at coordinate 366,030,428 of NC_140586.1, forward strand.
GCTCCTGAACTCAGCCGAGCAAGGGGAGGCTCCCCAGCCACAACGGAACCCTGTCCCGGGCCTTTGGCAGTGCCGCAGGCTGGGGGGATGGGGCCCGGGGCCGGAGCCCCCGACCCGGGGCCTGGCAGGGCCCCTGGACCCAGCTGGGGCTCCCAGGCCCAGAGGCGCAGGGGAAGCCTCCCCGGGCCCACCGGACCCCGTCCTGGGCACCCTGCCACGCGGCAGGACCCAGGACGGAGCCCAGGGTGGGGAGGCCATCCTCCCCGGGGCCCTCAGGGGACCGGCTGGAGCTCCTGAATCCAGCCAAGCAAGGGGAGTCTCCCTGGCCACAACAGAACCCCGTCCCAGGCCTTTGGCAGTGCCGCAGGCCGGGGGATGGGGCCCAGGGCCGGAGCCCCTAACCAAGGGCCCGGTGGGGCCCCTGGATCCAGCCGAGGCTCCCAGGGCCGGAGGCGCAGAGAAAGACTCCCGGGCCTGCCTGACCCCGTCCAGGGCACCCTGCCACGCGGCAGGACCCAGGACGGAACCCGGGGTGGGGAGGCCGTCCTCCCCAGGGCCCTCAGGGGACCGTCCGGAGCTCCTGAACCCAGCCAAGCAAGGGGAGGCGCCCCGGACACAACGGAACCCCGTCCCGGGCCTTTGGCAGTGCCACAGGCCGGGGGACGGGGCCCAGGGCCGGAGCCCCCGACCTGGGGCCAGGCGGGGCCCCTGAACCCTGCCGGGGCTCCCAGGCCCGGAGGCGCAGGGGCAGCCTCCCTGAGCCCACCGGACCCCGTCCCAGGCACCCTGCCACGCGGCAGGACCCAGGATGGAGCCCGCGGGAACTCGTTCAGGCACCCTGCCACGCGGCACGACTGAGGACGTAGCCTGGGGTGGGGAGGCTGCCCTCCCAGGGCCCCCTGGACCCAGCCCAGCAGGGGGAGGTCTGCCGGGTCTCATCCGGGGCAGCCTGCCACGCGGCAGGCCCCGGGACAGACCCAGGGCTGGGGCGGCATCCTGGCCTGTCCAGCTGCTGGCTGAGGACCGCTAGGCCATCTGGTCGCCCCATTGGAAAGCATTGTGCGCGACCAGATGGCCGAGGGGAGAGGTGCGACCAGATGGCCGGGACTGTAAGGACTCCCATCTGTCCAACCCCGAGCCTTCGCGCTAGGGTTCCCGCCTGCCCTAGCAGGGCTCGGGGCTGCAGGGCTCGGGGCTGCAGGGCACGCGGCCTGCAGGGCTTGGGAGCTGTAGGGCTCCGGGGCTGCAGGGCTCCAGGGCTCCAGGGCTGCAGGGCTCCGTGGCTCCAGGGCTGCAGGGCTCCGGGTCTGCAGGGCTCCAGGGCTGCAGGGCTCCGGGGCTGCAGGGCTCCAGGGCTCCGGGGCTGCAGGGCTCCGGGGCTGCAGGGCTTGGGGGGGTTCGTAGACCCCACGCTGGGCCTCAGGCATGGGAGGCCGCAGTTGCTCCTGGGGCCCGGACACCCGGGGGACTCATGGATCCCGTCCCGGGCACTTTGCCTCACCGCAGGCTGGAGGAGGGAGCACTGTATGCCCCGGGGAAGTGTCGTCTGGGCTTAGCCCATCTGGTTCCTGCCTGAGAACCGCCATCCCCAGGAGGGGCGTCCCGGCATACCCTGCCCCTAGTAATCTGGAGGGAGGCTACCACCCATTCTGGTAAACCATGCGCACCGAGTGATGGAGGGGACCCTAGGTCCGGACGCACCCGACCTCCTGGAGCCCTGCCTGGGATCGGGGAGGCGAATGAGCCCCCATCGGGACTTCCAGGGCAGCCCGGCCATCTGGTTGCCCCATTGGAAAGCATTGTGTGCGACCAGATGGCCGAGGGAAAGGTGCGACCAGATGGCCGGGACCGAAAGGACTCCCAGCTGCCCGCACCGAGCCATAGCGGTAGGGCACCCGCCTGCCCTTGCAGGGCTCCGGGGCTCTGCACCAGTGACCCTTGTCCCGGGCAGAGGGACACTTGGCAGGCCGCAGGACGTGGGCTCCCAGGCCCTGACCGAAACTCAGGAGGCCCGGGGCCAGGCCCTGCTTCTCAACGCAGCCAGGCCGGGGAGATTAGAGAGCCTGCCCAAGCACGAGGGACCCCAGTCCTGGGCACACGGTCCCTCAGGTTGTGCGCTCGTTTTCCCCAATTTCTTTTAAAATTGTGCGTAGTTGCGCTAGGCAAAGTCCGCCCAGCCCTACTCAGGACATGCGCTCGTTTTCCACATTTTGTTTTCAAAATTCTGCGTAGTGGCACAACGCAAAGTCTGCCCAGCCCTAGTGCCGACCAAGAATGGTGCCATTTTCCTAAGAACCAAGTCACTCACCTGGTTTACGCAGGTCGAGTCAAATTATTCTCCACTGCCGACTCTTCAGACCAAACGGTCAGCTCCAAGGTTTTGCCTTCTCAGGACCCCACCCGATGACCACTAGCCGAGGATCCGCCCGATCGGAAGGGCAGGGCAGCTGCGAGAATTTAAACCTAACAGTCGCTGGCTCCGTGTCCTGAAGGCACCGCAGAGGGCACCGCCACATCTCGCACCGCAACCATGGTCTCACCGATGACGAAGACTGCCACCTACACCAAGCTGCTGCTTGCACCGTGACCTGTGGGCACCACATGCCGTACCACCTCGCTTCACTGTGCCACCCTGGTCTCACCGATGCCATCGCTGCCCACTGACTTCAGCACCCGTGACCTCACCGTGGCTGGGGTTACCACTTGCAAGTCTCACGACACACCTCCCCGTCCCACACTGCAGTCCAGACCAACCAACACCAGCTCCACGCAACAGGAACTGTTGCCTGCACCGTGATCAGTCAGCACCGCAACAAGCACCACCTTCACTCTGCACAGCAACCCTGGTCTCTTCGGCGCCGCTGGACGACTGTCTCCGAGCCACTGCCTGCAGCACAACTTGAGGGCACCGCACATCGCACTGCTCCATTTCACACTGCAACTGTGACAGTTGCCACAACCAGCCCGCACCAACGTGATCGGCAGCAACAAAAAGGTACTGTTTATGAGTTTGCGGACATCCCGACCAAAGCGGTAAGATGGAACTGTTGGATTCTGTTGTTTTCAACACCGCTGTAGCACCGGACACAGCTACCCAGTTCAAGGAACTGCATTTTTAAGGTTATCCTTGCAAAGTGCATATTTGTAAGTACTGTATGTTGGTTTTTTATCGTTTTGGTCTTGTTTTGAATATATAAAGGATTGGATATTTTTTTAAACTGGTGTGATGTCCGTTTGTAGTGTTATTACTGTTAGTTATGTGCTTTACACACTGCCTCTAAGATAAGCCTGACTGCTCATGCCAAGCTACCAAGGGGGTTGAGCAGGGGTTATTTTAGGAGTGTAACTCCCTTACTCTGACTAGAAGAAGGGCCCCTACTTGGACAAAAGTACCTACCTCTGCCAACTAGAGACCCCCATTTCTAACAGCTTTAATGAACCGTGTATGAGAACATGTGTCAGGTTTGTGCTGTTACAGCCCGGCCTTGCACAGACACAATGCATATCTGATATGCTGCTCTACGGTCACACAGTGCTGCATGTCAGATAATGGTGATTTTGGGCCTGTCAGTCATGCACCCTTATGTCTCATCAGAAGCATTGATAAAGGAAAAAGGACAGCCTCCCATCCCGTCTGAGCTTCTGATTGGGCATAAGGGTATAAGCCTCACTCTGGCGCCTTGTTTCAGGGATCTCAGAAGTTGGAGATCATGAAGTGCATGTCGAGGACTAACCCAGGTAAGTTTCCACTTTGCGTTGTGTGTATGAGTAAAAGTATGCTTATGTAATTCATCTGTCTGCCATCATGTGCCTGTCTGTGTTTATGTGTGTGTGTACGAGTGTTTCTTTGTATGTGTGAGATAAACTTGGCATGCATTTTCGAAGGCCCAGACTCCATCATGGACAGAGAAACTGCAATGGCCTTTGCACAAGTAACCACCATCATGCTGCATACTGTTTACAGACACAGCACTTATAGATGCTGTTCCCCCTTCACCCGCTCCATGGGAGGTGAGGGTAGGACTCCCAGACTGTCCATATTTATTTTTCTGTTTAAAAAGCTTTATTAGAACATTGGAATGTTGGGAGCGCCATTGAAAACAATGGGGCGCTCCGGGCTTTTAATGGCTGGCATAAGCCCGGAGCACCAACATTCCAATGTGTCTTTGTTCACAGCTCTGGCTGTGAACAAAGACTTCAGGGAGCCTGAGGGGATTTGAATCCCCTTGCGCTCCCTGAAGGCTTTGTTTTGTTAGAACATTCTGCCCTCTAGTGGCAGAATGTTCTAATAGCCTTATAGCCCTTCGTAGCAGGGCTATACCGGCTTTTAAAGTCCCTCTGCTCTTGTTAAAGTCCCTCGCCTTCGGCTCGGGCCTTTAACGCTGCAGCGGGCCTTTAACAGCCAGTATAGCCCGCTACGGCGGGCAATAAGGCTATATTAAGTAAACAACTGTTACATAAAAGATAGACCATTAAAAACAATATAACCGTAATATAATAGAAATAGAGAGATAGGCAGTAAACAGAGTGTAAATCTTTTTTCATTTTATCAATAACATAGGGAGAAAAAAAGGGGGGAGAAAGGAAAGAGAAGGAAAAAAGGGGAAGATTAATACTACTCTATAATTGAAGATTGAGGAAAGCAGATTGTAAATCAACTAAAGAAGAAGCAAATAATTAAAACATCAAAGATGCTAGTCGAAAGTGAAAGGAAACAAGGGAAAAGTGATATATAGGAGAAAGCAGAGACACTAATGGTTTAAGGAAGTTGAAAATTCTCAGAACGATTACGTAGGGTAGGCTTTAAAGTATTATTAAAATAATTGGTTAATGTTGATCAAAATGAATCTCTATTTACATATGGTTTAACAGAGGAGGCAAATACAGTATCTAATCTTTGATAATGACAAACATTATTCCACTAGGACTTCACTGAAAGATTAGTTGAACATATCCCGTTAAGTGTGATTTGCTGGAAAGCTAAAGCCAACATCAAGTCAAATAAACCCATTTCATGTAAAGACAACCCCAAAGATTCTGATAAACTTCCTGTAAAAAGAGTAATATTTGATAAAGGGGTATGTAGATTAAAAATAGCTGAGATGTATTTCCAAACATTCTTCCAAAAGGAAGAGACAGCGGGGCAAGAAAAAAGTAAGTGCCTCAAATCAGCCATTGGAGGGAGACAGGACCAACAATCCTTATCGTTAGTATGTGTAAACTTAGCTATCGATGAGGGTGTATAATATAATCTATGGTAGAGAAAGAACAAGGATTGAGCAGTGGAAGCAGATCTAGAAATCTTTAGAGGCCTAGCCCATAGCTTGTTCCAAAAGTCTATGCTCTAATCACAATCCAGCTCCACCTCCCAAGCAGTCTCTATCTTAGATTTAGCTCATGTAATATCAGGAGTAAGAAGATGTTAATAAATCAAGGAGGCCTGAGGAATCACAGTTAAAACTCTGAGAAGTGGATCTACTATGGAAGTAGATTCAATAGAGGGAAGAGAGTAGAACATGTCAAGGATTATTTCCATGAGAGATGAAAATTTGTGCCAGACCGAGGGGGGCAATTAAAGGTGTTCCATAATTGAGGAACAGAACAAGGAGATAAACCATCAAACACATCCCTAACCCAAATAATACCTTTAAGTCTCCAGGATTTCCAAAAAAGAGGTCTATTAATAATAGTAATAAAACAATTGTACAAAAAGGGGGACAGAAGAAAAGCTTCCCTAGAAATAATTTCCAGTTGATTATGAGGTTTTAATAATGAACAAGTATGTTTAAACAGCGGAAGAGATGTAATATTGACTTTGTTGTGAAGGCGAGAACTTCCTTAACAGAAAAAGGTGCAAGTAAGGAATGTTCAATTGTGACCCACAAAGGTGTAAAAGGGGAGACTTCAGTAAGAAGCCATTTAGAAGCTAGCTGAAGACAGAAGGCCTTATGGTATAATCGAAAGTCGGGAAAATTCACTCCTCCCACAGATTTAGGTTTACGAAGATGTGAGAGAGAAATTCTAGGTTATTCTATAGTTCCATAAAAATGTTGAGAGAAGGGAATCAAGTTTTTAAAAATAAATGTTTGGAGTGTCAATAGGAATCCTAGAGAGGATATATAATAAAATAGGAGTAATCATCAGTTTAATAGAATCAATACGTCCCCACCAAGAAAGAAAGAGAGGATTCCAGGAGGAGATAAGTTTAGAGATAGGATCAAACACTTCCTTTCTATTGATTTTAAGAGTCTAATATAGAGTTATTAAACCAAATTCTTAAGTATTTGATTTTAGAACAGTTTCAATGGAACCCAGTGGCATCAAAATGTTGTTTAAAACAGAATTTGGTAATGGGTAAGATTTCTGTTTTGTCAGAGTTCATTTTATACCCTGAAACAAGGGACAAGTCTGAAATTTCTTACATAAGGGGAGGGATAGAAGTTTCGGGATGTGAAATAAAGAGTAAAATGTCGTCTGCATAAACAGATCACTTCAAATGTTGATCACCATAAACAAAACCAGAGATAGAAGTATTTTGACGGATATTAGATAGAAAGGGTTCAAGAGCTAAAATAAAAAGGAGGGGCGAGAGAGGGCAACCCTGACGAACACCATGCTGTAAATTAAAAAATTGAGAGACAAGACCATTAACTACAACAGAAGCTTTAGGAGCTGAGTATAACAGAGAAATTAGAGAAAGGAATTTAGGACCAAAACCATGCCATTGAAGCACTTTAAATAAAAAGGGACAGTTCACTCTATCAAAAGCCTTCTCTGCATCGATGGAAACTGCACCTAGAGGATACGGAAGAGATGAGGCTTTATTCAAAACGTTAAATAATAAACGAGAATTGTCCGATGTTAACCTGCCTTTAACTAAACCACATTGCTCTAAGCCAATTAGTGTTGGTAAAAGATGTTCAAGGCGTAGCACGAACAATTTGGCGAAAAGTTGGTAGTCCCCGTTCACTAAGGAAATCGGATGATAATTTTTACATTGTTTGAGGTCTCGACCTTCTTTGCGGATTAAACAGATTGAAGCTTCTAAAAAAGTGCCCTGTGCTGCGCCAGAAGTATGAAAATATTGAAAGAGCTGTAAAAGTTTTGGAAAAAGAAGATCTGAAAAATGTAAATAAAATTCTACAGTAAAACCATCAGGGCCTGGAGTTTTATTTTTCTTAAGAAGACTTAAGGAGTGAGACATTTCCATGATGGACAGATAAGATTCTAAAGGGGCAAAGTCCAGGTTGGCATGAGATGAAGATGGAACATGGTTAAGATATGTAGCGATAGAAGAGGTAAGAGGAGAGGACTCTGGATAATAAAGATTTTTATAGAATTCTATGAATTCATTTAAGATATCTTGGTCTTTAAGGAGGAGTTTCCCATCTGATGACTGAATAGAATCTATCAAAAAATGTTCTTTCCGAGATTTAAGGTAGTTAGCTAGGAGCTTGTCCGCTTTATTCCATCTGCCTTAATAACTAGCACTCGTATGGAGAAGAACGGACGAAGCATTATCAGTTGATGTTTTATTAAAGTAAAGATAAAGCTCCTGCAAAGCAAATTCTAATGAGGATGTATAAAATTGATGCTCTAAACGTTTGATATTAGCTATCAAAGCTTTCTGCTGACTAAGGAATTGTTTCTTTTTCCTGGAAACAAAGTCTATAATGAAACCCCCGTGCTGTAGCTTTAAAAGAGTCCCAAAGAAGCGAAGGAGAGGTATCCGGAGACGTATTTAAAGCAAAGAATTCCTCCGTAAAAGAAATAAAGGAAGAGGAAAAGAGTGTATCTCGCAAGAGAGAGTTTTTGAACCGCCATCTAGAGGATCTAGGTTGTGAGCAGAGCAAATCAAAATCAGCAACAATTGGGGCATGGTCAGAAATGACGATGGGTTCAATTTAGGAGGAAATAAGGTTTTGTGTTAAAGCAGGAGAAAGAAAAATGTAATCTAATCAGGATAGAGTGCCATGGGAGGGGCGGGGAAAGAAAATTCTGTGTTGTCAGTATTGTAAAGCCTCCAAGCGTCCACAAGGTTTGTCTGAGAAATTGTACTTTGAAACTGTTTGTGGGTCTTATGGGGGATGAAAAGGACTTGGGATTGTCAATCAATGAAAGGTTCAATCCCTTGGTTGCAGTCACCTCCTAAAATAAAAAAATCATCTTTATGTTGAATGCATTTTTTTGTGATAGTAGGCCAAAAGGAATAATCTGGTTGAGTTGGACCATAGATATTAAAAACTCTAAGAGAAACATTGTTAATAAGCAGCTGAACTAATACCCATCTACCTTCTAAATCATTTTCTTTAGAAATAACAGAACATTTCAAATGTTTATGAACCAGAATAATTACCCCATTCTTCTTAGTGGTCGTAGGAGACACCAAGAACAAACCCACCCACTGCCTTTTAAGCTTCAAAGCCTCTGTCTCGTACAAATGAGTCTATTGCAGTATAACTAAGTCCGGGTTATGTGAGGCTAGATGAGATAATATTCTCTGCCTCTTTATAGGACTAACAAAACCTTTCACATTCCATGAAACAACCTTGAATGTAAAAAAATGGGTTAAACATAAAAATCATACAATCAACATTGATGTGGAGAAAGAAGAGGAGATTTGAGAAAATAATATTATAGAGTAAAATGTCCAATGCGGTTACAAAGAAAAAGGAAGGAGAAAAAGAGAGGGGAAGAAGGAGAAGGAATAAGTAAGATAGAAAGAGATGACAGTACCTGCCATACAAACACAGACTGGGACCGGCGACAAGACAGCATAACTAAACAGAGGAGATGCACCACATCGGGACATTGAAATGGAAGGTGAGGTTATAGAATTTAAAATGAAGGGAATCCAAACAATCTGAAATAAGGATGAGAATAAAAGATACAACATGAACAATTTCAAACAGATATAATCACTAAAACATAACCTGAAAAGGAAGTGAATAATGAAGGTTAAAACAAATGATAATAAGCCATTCAAAAATCAGCGAAATTTCCACATCAAAGTCACGTTGTGGAGGGAGGACCGGCTGTATCCATGGTAGTGAAAGAATGTGAATGAAGACATTTCTAAAGGTCTGCAGGGTGTCCAAAAGTAGAAGTGTTATTTTGAAAAGTAACTTTGAATAAGCATGGATGGAATAAACCATATTGGGCTCCAATGGAACGTAAAGCTGTTCTAAGATCTAGAAATTCCTACAGTCGTTTAGCTGTTACTGTTGAGACATCTTGGGATACGAACATTTCAGTTCCAGACCATATTAATTGCTTCTTAAGTTTGGCTGTATTCAGGACAAGTAAAAGGTCCATGAATTGCAAAAAAAGAAGGATCACACCACGAGGTCTGGAAGGAGCAGATGTGGAAGAAATGTGAGGGCACAACCTATGAGCACATTGGATATTGAGAGAAGTCGAAGCAGTGAGGTCCAGAAGCTTTGGAAGAAAAGAGGTGAAAAAGTTACCGGGTTATGTCCCTCAATACCCTCAGTAAGACCATACATGCGTAGGTTATTGCGCCTATTTCTGTTTTCAAGATCTTCAGCAGATTTTTTCAAGAGAACCACTTCCCTCTCCAAAGAAGACATTTTTGTAGTTTTGTAGAAGTATTTTGAAGATCACTCACGTTCTGTTCAACCGTGGAAAGTCTGGAATCAAACGTAGACCATTTATTGTCCAAAACCTGCAGGCGTGTATTGGTTTCCTCTATAAATGGGTATAAAGCATTTATTTCTTAAGAACAGTGTCTAATGACACAGGCGTAGTAGGTTTCAGCGGAGAGGGATGGTCTTGTTTGAGTCTTTTGTTAGTGGAAGAGGGTGAATTCAGTTTTGAAGGCACAATGGATGAGGAAGCTGTTCTAGAGGAATTAGAGTGAGCCATATTGAGTGGGTTACGCAAGTCATCCATTGAGGGTACCAAGGAAGCTGAGTGCATCGCAGGCAAACCAGTAGTGGACTTTTTGCTTGAATGTAACAGCTGTTTAGTTCTGCCCATGAAATACAGAATTTCATCAGAAACAGCGTTGAATAAAAAACATATAATAAATTCTCCCTTTAATGAGAAATGAGAAAATTAAATGACCCGTGGCGTGAAAAAATGCTCTTTTGAGAGTAGCTGGGGCAGAATACCAAGAGTTAAGAAATATAGGACTCGTAAACCAATGCGCAAACACAGTACCTTATGAGTGAAGCATAGCTGAGAGGAAAATCCAGTCAGGATAAGAAACAAAATGGCGGTCGGAAGGCAGGAGAAGGTATTATAGTTTGTTTTACATGTCCAAAGGAAGGAAGAAGGGTCCAAAAGACATCCTCATGGTCAGCAGATGTTCCGGAGCGGAAACCTCCCTCTGGAAACCAGAAAACAGCGCTGGAACCGCTGATGGTCTCCCGACGTATCGCTCCGAGCTCAGGTGGCCATATTGAAAGGCGCCACGTGCGCGTCAAGACTGTTCATATTTTAACAAGTGTCTGTATGCAGCCCTCTGACGGCTGCCTGTGGGCTTGCAGCATGGGCTCGGAGAGCCACAGGACCCCTAATCACCATAATGAGACCTTCAGCAGCTGCATCGAGCTGGGGGCTAGGACGGAACCAGGAAAAAGTGGCAAGCAGGGCTGCACAGGATATGCTCAAAGCCCCTGAAGGTGCACTATGTGAGGAAATAGAGACACAAGAAAGGGTGATTACTGCCCTGTATGAGGTGATGAATAGGGCATCCGAAGGGAAGCCTCCGGTCCCCTCAGACTCTGATTTAAGTAGTATTAAGAAGAGCAGCACATGTCGCTTAGCTTAATGCTCCCTGCATATAGTTTATAGGAGGCACGGAGGAGGGATGATCTGTGAATTAAAAGCAGCCCTGCAAATGTTTAGTTACTATCTCCATAATAAAGAGGTGCTTACTGCACCACTGTTTGAACTGTTGGGGAGGCTGGCATTGGTTTTTAGGTCGAGCCTGGGCCAGCGCGCATGCGCTGCTGTGCGAGACTTATTGTAGACAAGTAGCGAATAGATGCCTGCCCACTCTCCTCCCATGTTTGCCATTGGCTTGTGTCACTGTCTGTCCTAAATGCTGGCTTCTGATTCATTAATAGGCATGTTAGTCCCTCCTTAGTACCATCTCCTCTTCATTTGTCACCTCCCATGGCGACTGGCCCCTTTACTTCGAGTGATACACGGTACGTGTTATTTAGACTGGGAGCACTATTTACTTTAATGAGGTTCTCCTACTGCCTTCTTTACTCTCCTCTATCCCCGCCCACGCACCCATTGTCTGTGCCTTCTCACCCCCGTCCGCCCACTGTCTGTGTCTTCTCTCCCCCACCCTCCCTCCCATTTTCTGTGAGAAGATTCCTGTCATCTTACGGTAATGGTTTTCGGGAGCAGGCATGGGGAAGCAGCTAAATATGAATTAGTGTGTTGAGCAATTCTTAGAACCATCCGGTAAAGTAAAAATTTCATCAATACATACAAATCAGCTACACCCTTGAGAGACGCTGCCAGCACACCTTGCGAGCGAGGCACCTGGCTCCTTCAAGGAGTAGTGTCCGAGCAGGCAGGAGAACCGTGTTCTCACCCGCCCCCGCGCTGCCCTTTCTAGGGCTTAAACTTTAAAGAGGGTCCTCTTGTTAGCCAGGAGCTCTTGCCATTGCAAACCTTCCACCGATATTCCATGCTCTGAGGGAATACTTTGCAGGGTTGTTACTTGCACGGAGTGTAATTTGTTCTTTTAAAAAGAGCGCAATATTAATGTCAGGTCTGGCATTTTTCACTAAAGTTCCATCGGCGATTGACTGTTTTCCAGCTGTGAATCTCCAAATTTTTATTTCAACCCTATAGCTTTTAAGGTCTGTGAAATGCGGGTCTGGCCATCCTATTTAAGGAAAACCCGGACTTTAAGCACCACTCATGAAAAAGCTCTAATGTGACACCCCGTGCCAGCACCCTTCTCCACACACAAGACCCATTCCTTCTTTTTCACCCTCTGTGTTGGTGCTTGTGTTCAGTTAAGGAGTATGTCCTTTTGGGGTCACTGTGTGACAGGATACAGCGCCCCCTTTAATCAGAGATCTGAAGTTAGACCCCAGAATGCATTTCAAGAACAAAATGCCATGAGCCCTGACAGACCACATAGATGGATTTAGAAGGTGTAGAGACGGGGAGCAAGTAGCCCTCTAGGTGCTATATTAGGAGTGGAAATGTGTAGACTGATGGGAGTTTGAGACTCTTTTGTACAGGATGCTTTGCCAAAGCGTGTTTTTTTGTTAGAGAGGTGAATTATGCACACATTAACAGCTCCGGGGAAGCCTTCGTACATTGGATGCACTTAAAATATATGACGGATTTAAATTCTAGTACTTTTGAGAAGAACCAGAATGCTTCCCGTACCGACCGCCACCCCTCCAATCCTATGGTCTGTTTTTGTCATATCCCTAGTGAGATCTGGAAGAGACAGGCCCCCTCATCACATTCTGCAGAGGCCCCATCATTTTGCATTACGTCACTGGAGGTATACTGTGATATCTGCATACAATAAGATGTGACAACAAGTTATATTGCTCCTTTCTTATTTTTTCCTTCCTTTCCTCTACACCTTTTTTTAAAAAAAAATTCAGAGTTTAATATAGCGCGAACTTGACCCGAATCGGGTATCAGAGCACTTTACACAGCACCAGTTGAATTACATGAGGACACATTCATTTCTGTTAGGCGCGGGGAGATTAAGTGATTTGCCCAGAATCACAATATGTTCAGCGTCATTGTGAGACTCAATCCCAGATCCCCAGATTCGAGATCGACCACCCTAGCCGTTAGGCCAACTCCTCTCCCCATCTTGTTTTCACTTAGCGCCCCAAGGCAGTTTTAGGACTTAGGCACGCTATATTAGGACACCGCATGATGTAACATCATATTGTTCCTTCTCCCCAGTAACTTATTATTCATTTTTTGCTTTCTCTCAGCCTGCACCCTTCTTTTCCGTGGGCGTTTTGACACAGCCTTTCAAGGCCAGATGTAGGTAAATTCAATTTTGCGAGTCCTTAATAGCGATTTTTACCGCAAAATTGAATGTAGGTAGGAATCGCAAAAATATTTGTGATTCCTTATTATTCCTTAATTGCGAATCGCAAATTGAGATTCGCAATCACGGAATCCCATCCCATTCATTCCTATGGGCCACGAGGCCCATGGCAATGAATAGGATTGGGGCCCGCAATATGCGAGTCACCAAGAGGCACACTAGCGCAATTTCAAGGGTGCAAGGGTTCCAAAAGGAAACCCTGTTGCACCCCTGAAATGTGCATGTGTGCACATGTGGCACACATACATGCCCTAAGGGCATGTATGTGTGCCACAAGGCACTTTGTAAAAAGCCAAAAAGTGCTTTTTGAAATGAAATCGGGAAATACCACCAACTTGAAGTTGGTGGTATTTTGCAATTCTTTAAGGCAAAATCGCAATATGCGATGCCTACCAGCATAGCATTTAGTGAATCGCAAACTGCAATTCTCTAAATGCTTGCGCAAAGTAAGGAATCGCAATTGTGCGATTCCTTATTTTGCGAGTAGGTTTAAACTTACCTACATTGCAAGCAGCCAAATGGCGATCGCAAACGCTGCGAATTTCAGCGTTTGCGCTCGCTATTTGGCTTCCTACATCTGGCCCTCAGTCATATGAGCATGCTCTGTAGTGGGAGAACGTTAAACATCAAAGTGTAGTGACGGTAAATAATTTGAAACACACCATGACTTCTTCAGAATGTCAGATGCTGGCATGCTGGTCTCAGTACAGAACAAGCATTTGCAATGCAATAGGTCTCGCATTTGCAAGCGTTTTTTGCTATTGCCATTGTAAATGAAAATGCCTTTTATTTATTAGTTTTCAAAACCTGCAAGTAGTGCATAAACTTATAGTCATTGCTTTCGAAAAGCAAGGCTGGCAACTGCGCCTCTGTTACTGCCACTTTGCTTCTCTTAAGCAACAACTATATGTAGTGCGTGTTTACGCATCGCTTGCTGGTTTTCGAAAGACATAAATAAAAGGCATTGTCATTTACAATGCCAATAGCTCAAACACTCACGAATGTGAGACCTATTGCATTGCAAATGCTTGTTTTACGAGTTTCCTTTGTGTGAATTCTGTAACAGATGATAGGGCTGCATGGTGTCACTCTCACATTTTACTGGTAACTTCTATAAGGTAATATGGTCCTCTAAGAGGCTTTTAGATTGTTGAGAATTTTATCAGCAAAGGAGAGTAGCAAACAATAGAGGTGGCCGAGCAAACAAATAAACAGGGAGAGCTGATATAAGAATTAAAAGTATTTGGTATGCAAATTGCAAAACAAAAATCATGTATGATAAAGTGTTTTTAAAAAAAATACATTCTTTAATTCAATGGCCTTTCTACTTAGCACGTCAGATCACATCACAACACTGGAAAGTATTTATTAATTATGATTTGAGAAATATTCCTGGCCCCTACATCCCTGCAATGATAATATTATTAGTGAACTAAGAGACAAGCCAGGGGCCATGTGTATCTTATTTGTGGGCCAAAAAGCAAGATGCTTATTATGCATGAAGCAAATTCATAGTCTATTAAAATCAACGGCACACACCCTGAACTCATGTTTTTGTAGGTGCTCTGATGGATGATACTTATCAAAAGATGTCTCGGGGAAATAAAGAATTTGCCTAGGATCACACACTTTGGTCAATCGGGGAAGCTGAGATTGGTCCTAGAATTTCCAGATTCACACTGTGCAATCTAGTTACTAGATGGGTATCTCTTTGACTCTTTATGAATTCAAATGTTTAGTGCTTTGCCCTTAATCCTTGGAGGATGAGACGAAAGAGTCAGGGACAAGTAAGATTCACATTTTATTTTTGGAAGTCTTAAATAGATCAAACCTTACTCAATAACATAACGGCACCTTACAAAAGAAACAGATTATGTTACATTTTTTGGCATGGGGAGACTTATCAGGATTCAAGCAACATTCTGGTCTTTTAAATCAAACAAAAGAGAGAATTTTCTACATCACACATCCTGAACTCACGTATTTGAAAGCACTCTCATATGTAATAATGCAGGAAAAGGAGGCTAGCTGAAGTCAAATATTTTTTAGGAGCACACAATTTGTTCAAGCGCAGAAGCCAGGATTGATCTCAGGTTTTCTAGTTTCGCATTGTGCAATTCAGCTGCTAGATGGGTATCTCTTATTCCTATTTTATATCACAGGTGAATGATTTGTCTTTCATTCTTGATGCATTAGGTTAGAGCGTGAGTGGCAGGCAGAAGCCATGTCTTGAGGGTCCAAGAAGTCATTTGTCTCAGGACTGCAGTGGCTTCTCCACCATCTAGATTTGTAGGTCAATGTATGAATTGCTCCATTTGGCTCTCTCCTTTTTTTTCCAACCTTTTTTTGGGCACAGGACCCTCCGATCCCTGAACCTGGCCTTCCTTAAATACTGGGCAGAAACACCCAAAAACACCAGGAGCTGGCACACGAGCAGGGGTGTGCCTGAGTCACCCTGCAGCACAGTGAGAATGCGACATCACTGCAAGGAATGAGTAGACCGCAGACAGTGGATCATGAATGCAATCTAGCAGCCTAGCAGGCCAAGAATACTGGTCCAGAACACCAAAACCGTAATGGTCCAACTCAAGCTGAAAGTGATGGGGGGAAATCGATGATCCGATTGCTCCAATCACGGCGTCTGACATCAGCACTCTTCAGAGCACAGCGGGGAACCAGTGGAGGAGTGTGCAACTTCTGCGCTTGTTTTTCCACCCATGGATTTTGATAAAAAGACATATTTCTCAAGCCATCCAAGCATGAGTTTGGGTCGAAATCCTGTGCCTCCATGAGGCTGCTGTAATGAGACGAAACAAATACTTTTTTCCTTTTTACTTCCTCTTTGCTTGTGTGCTGCATTCTGCATAGAGGAATAAGCCTTATAGGATATAATATTTGTAAAAGAAGATATTCCTTCCTGTACAAAAACTATCCTAACCTCAAGGGTGCATGCATTTGCTCCAAGCAGCCACAAGTGCTCTAGCACAAACAATAACAATCAACTTAACAATGCACACAATTATCTGCAAAATTAACAATGGGACTATAAACGTACACAACTAACACAACAGCAGCAAATTCAGCACACAATCACCTCAAAGAACAACAAACTCTAAAAACAGTCAAATGCACCACCAAATTGCCAGCAAACAAAAGAGAAAGTGAAAGTAGTAGGCAGAAACGTGCTCAAAGCAATTCATGGGCTTTGCATTATTTCCATCCACTGCGATTTAGGATGCACTGAGTGACTTTTCCATCGCAATGCCATGCAATTGTTAGTTGTGTGACAATGTGTCAGAAAAGGTGATGCATTGTCACACAAGCAACTCAATAAATCATGTAACTATTAAAAATAAATAATTAAAATAACTTTAACAAAGTATGTCTCCTTTTTTATTAAAAACATGTTATAGGTAACACTACATTAAAACATTAAACGTACGGAAAAGTCACAGTGGCTTTCTTCAGGACTAAGCTGTTAGGGAGACCCTAGTCAGTAGACGCATGCACACTAACGGCACACGTAAATGGTGTTGAGAAATTTGTAACTTACAATTTTCACCTTCTTGTTAATTTTTAATCGCACTAATTTAGGGTGAGATAGCTCTTGCGAGTGGGGTGGTGCCTGTAGTCACACTTTCCTCAAGGCAGACCTCTTATCCTAGTACCTTTTACTGTCCTCATTGAGACTCAAACGGCAAGCATAATTGCCTGAAACATGTCGACCTAACACTTGGATGTGTAAAGCCAATATTATCTCACTCCAAGTCCACCATCACTGTTTTTAACCATACCGACGGGATCCACGATTAAAATTTCCTAAGGGGCAGATTCCCTTGAGGCAGTTTTAGTTCCCTCACAAATTCACTATTTTACAATACAAAACCCAGCTCTGCTGTAATCAGGTGTCATACCACACCTGAGATACATTAGGCATCATGGGTGGGACCCCAATGATGAAGCATGCCTCCAACTAGGATGGAGGGTGAGGGTTAACGTTTCTTCTGGATATATAAGTGAAAGGCATTCATGATTGTAAAAATGTAAACCATTGTTTCCCTATGCAGCACCAGACTCTCTACAATGAAAAGAGGTATTTATTACCTTTTTTAACTATAGACATGTGAAAATCAAAATGACAAAATGTCATACTTTCAAATATCCTGAACCCTGCATCTGGGACGATAAGCCCTACTCAAGGGTGAGTTACTAGTGTTTTACATTCATGTTTATGGCTTTCAAAAGTTTTTATTCAGACAGTATTTTATTGCAATTTCACCACGCAGCCTACTATGGTCGGTCAGGATAAATGTTTTATGTGTCACTGCAGTGGCTGCCACAATGGATACTGCAGCACAATATTGGTATTTAACTTACAGGCCCTGGGTAACATTAGAAGAATATATTAGAGACCTAATGAAATGCAATTCTGCAATTCATGTTTCAAAGAAATTGCCAGTGTTTAAAGGAGAAGCGCAAGCATTTTAGAACTGGTTAGCAGAAGCAAAGTCCTTACATTTCTATGGTCCACAAAACTAGGCAGGTCAAATACCACCAAGCGATGGCGATGTGAATGTGTGTCAACATTGATTAATAATATGTATTCTATATTTCTTTGGACATATGTGAATATCTGACAAATTAAAATTGTTTTGTAATTGTGAATGTTAGATTTTTGAGGATTATCATGCCTAGAACTTCTGATTGCTTTGTTCCTTTAGCAGAAGGAAGGTCATATATAGTTAACTGACTTTTTGAATTCCTCATTTATGTACTGATTGTGATTATATACAAATTAATCAAAGTTGTTTTCGAAAGCAGTTGAGGACTAGCAAAATAACGCTTGGCATGGTAGGAGACATGAGCAAACATTCTACAAATATAGGTACAGAAACAATATATATGTTTATAACATTTCTTTGGTTTTATGATCTTGGCAAAGAGCAGTGCTATTTTCTACACATAAAGTTACATTAACTTTTCTGAAGAGGAAAACCATTAAAACCATAATAATGTTTATCATACAAACATAAGTGGTCTAATTAAATAACAAAATAATTGTTCAAATTAAGACTGTTTAAGTAGGAAGCTTTCTGGCATCCATACATGGACAAAAGATGCACCATAACACCAACACTGGGATGCAGATAAAGTGTAAAAAAGGGGGCAAGATGACAATAATAGGACCAAGGAAAAAATTGCTCAAAGCATCTCACTATTATTTGTTAACCAGGCTCATGACTCACAATAGTGATTCCTACATCGTCCTCCTCTTACGATTCAGCATGCTCCTAACGATGTGATTGAGGAACAGAAGTAGGAGGAAGTGTGCCTAATGCAGAATCACCAGGGAAGGAAGATGAAGGCCACAAGCTAGATAAAACATGAGTCAATACACTGAAGGCTACATTAATATCCCTATTTTTGAAGACAGTGGTCCCTGAAAACAAGGAATTGTAACAAGCAATAATCAATATAGCCACAATAGGTACTATATTAAGGCCTATGTCCAGCCGGACAAGGCAGCTTTAATAAGCAAAAATGTTTTCAGTGATGTCACAAGATGTAAGCAAAGCAATGGTGGGACACAAGCCTGTATCCTATGGCTTACATATCAAGAGGACATGAATTTGTGAAAAAACACACAGGCAATTGAAGCGATGTTTCTTATGAGAAGAATAGCAGATAGTGAAACATCCTAGTCACCTTCACGACATTTCATACACATAAGTGAACATAGTGTAAGGTGAACAACATAGTCGACAACGTTTCGATCCTTACTGGGGGGGTGTTAGGATCATCATCAGGACTGATTAATATGATTGCCTTTAAAAATGCCTGAATACACAACAATTAACAAAAACCAACGTAGTACAATAAGGAGGGACAAAAAGGAGGAAGGGAAAAAATAATAATTAGGAAACAACATCATAATAAGTTTGAAATAAAGTTACAATATAACAATACGGTTTTTTGTCAGAACACGGGTTAAAGAGGACTGAGTGAACGATCGGACACGGATCGATTTGTAGTGGAGCATGCTGCGTGGCAGGCCGTGTGAATAATGGGAGGTCGTGGTTGCCACGAGTGTTTAAGGCATATCGACAATAGAGAAGTGCGTGGTAGGTATCATGTGAAAACTATAGGCGTGTCTAAGGCTTAGGAACTATAGATGTCGCAGGTGAGACGAGCGAGTAAGCTACTACGGAAATTGTGTGGAAGGCGGTTGACCAATTACCTCGTGCTGTGTACGATAACAGCAAGGAAGATGTATCAGCTTAGTTGGGAAAGCTAAGCAGTCATTAGAACACGGAATAGTTCTGGAATAAAAATTAGGGAGGTCATACAAGCTCAAGGAGTGAATCGGAAGTGTACTGTTAGAAGGGAACGGGAAAAACGGCTTACCTAGGTTCGCAATGGTAATAATAAACGCGGTAACCAAAATCTGTTGGAAAAATAAGGTAAATTACTAAAAGTAATCACAGCGTGATTACGGGGGTAGGGAGCCGTCGGTTGCGAAATAAAGGACATACCTCGGTTTGATGATGTAGTCGCGTTTCGGGGGAGTCGGCAAGGCAACGTCTCGGACGGTGCCGGAAGAGTTGTGGTGGAAGAGTGCTCGCGCTGGCGTGATATGAGCGTGGCTGGATCAGGTGATCAGTCACATGTTCTAATGGTTGCTAATAGTAACGCAGTGTTCATTGGTGATGAGAAACATGGCGAAATTAAGGCGCCATATTGGGTGAGTGAGGGGCGGTGCGTGGTGAGGATAAAAACAGGGTTGTTGAACAGAGAAAGACATTTGAAAATGTGGTACATGGATCTAAAAAGTCAATACATTTATAAAACATGAAGAGCAGAATTGTAATGTGGAAAAAAAGTGCTAATGTTTCTCAAAGTCTGGTGGTATTTTTGCAGTAGTTGTTTTTACGGACAGTTCCAATTGTACTATCATAGTAAGGAGGTCCAATCCTCTAAGCGGTTCAATCCACTGTGGATGCTTCCCGTTTTCAGAATCCATTTTAGTTCTTCTTTATTCAAAAGCTGTGAAATGTCTGCACCTCTTGGAGGAATTTTGACAACAGTGACGACTGTCCAATGAATGTCATCCTCAGTATGACCAGCTGATTCAAAATGTTCCACCAGCGGTGCGTTTGGTGTTTTGCACCTCAGTCTGCTTCTGTGTTGGCAGATTCTAATCCGGATTTTCTGTGTCGTTTGTCCTATATAGATCTTGTCACAGGGGCACAGAATTGCGTAAATTACATTGCTGGTGTTACAATTACTGAAATGATTATGGGGTTTCCGTATGTTACCAAACACAAACTCTTTACAGTCAGTAGTGAATACACATACAGAACAATTGCCACACTTGTTGTGTCCAGTAACTGCAGGTAAAGACCAATGTTCGAGGAGCGTGCCAGTGTTTCTAGACTCAGGGAGTGCCGCTCTTATCAGATGGTCTTTGATATTTTTATTTCTTTTGAAGGCAAAAAGAGGTCTTTCAAGTTTTAGTATTCCAGCATTTAACACATTCCAGTGCTTAAGAATACTTTTGCGGACTTTGTTAGAAGATGGGGAAAATGTGGTGACACACACTAGGCGGTTTTCCTGTCTCTTGGTTTTGGGTTCCAAGAGAGCATCCCTGGGACAGTACCATGCTCTTTTCAGGGAACTGCGAATTAGTTTTTTGGGGTAACCTCTTGATGTTAGTTTCTCACTAAGTGTTTTGGCTTCCCTGAAATAATCCTCCTTTAGGGTGCAGTTACGTCTGATGCGTAAGTATTGTGAGTAGGGAAGAGAGTCTCTAAGGGCCCTTGGGTGGTTGCTACTGTATTTTAGGAGAGTATTGCGTTCGGTAGCTTTCCTGAAGAGGCTGGTGATCAGGTGTCCCTCATCATGTATTATGTTTAGATCAAGGAATGGTATCGATGTTTTGTTGAATGTGAGTGTAAACTTGAGACCACCACAATTATTGTTAAGCCAGTGGAGGAAATTGAAAAGCATGATTTGGGTATCATGCCAGATGAAAAAAATGTCGTCAATATAACGTTTCCATAATGTTATTGCAGATTGGAAGGGGTTCTGTTGGGTCAATATGCAGTTCACCTCAAGGGCATTCATATAAAGGATAGCTAGATTTGGTGCGAAAACAGCTCCCATGGATGTTCCCTTGGTTTGTTGGTAATAATGACCATCAAATAGAAAAAAGTTTCTAGTCAGACAGATCTCGAGGAGTTGTAAGATGAAGATAGTGGGTACAGCATGTGGCCTGATGCGGGTGTCTAAAGTAGTCTCAATGATGAGTAATGCGTCTCGTTGCGGAATGTTTGTGTAGAGAGACTCAACATCTAACGTGCAGAGTGTATCAATGGAGGGGTTGAACCTGTGGTTTTCTACCAGGGTAATCATCTGCATACTGTCTCTAACGTAATACGGGGTCGATGGAACAAACTCCTTGATAAAGTAGTCAACATAGAGACCCAATGGCTCTAGAATAGACCCGCAGCCTGAAACGATGGGCCGTCCAGGGGGGTTGGAACTATCCTTATGGATCTTTGGTAAAGTGTAGATGACTGGTATGCGTGGGGCCTTGGTATTCAGAAAATCATATTCATGCTTAGATAAGAAGCCCTGTTCCAGACCTGATTGGGTTGTCTGTTGAATCATCTGTTTAAGCTCATTGGTCGGGTTTGTTGGAAGTTTGGAATAGTGATCAGTATTAGCTAGCTGTCTCAATATTTCGTTTTTATAGGTGGTAGTGTCTTGTAGTACTATGCCTCCGCCTTTATCTGCGGGTTTGATAACCACTAAGGCGTTGGATTTGAGAGTTTGGAGTGCTGTTTTCTCTTCTAGTGCAATGTTGTACGGAACAAACTGGTGTTTTGTAGCTAATTGGGAGAGGTCTTTAAGTACCAATTTTTCAAAGCAGGTAACCTCAGATGGAACCATGCTGGCTGACGGGGAGAAAGTGGATGGGGGTCTCAATGGGGTGTTGGATGTTTTAGGTTGAAGAGGGTTCAACAGAAAAAAACTCTGTAGCCTGATCTTGCGAAAAAATCTAAGCATTTCGGTTTGAAGGTCCAAAAAGTTAGTCCTAGTCGTGGGTACAAAGGAAAGACCCTTGCTAAGGATGGATAATTCAGATTCGTTCAGTTGGAAATTTGTGAGGTTGAATATTGGCAACGAGAGGTTTCTTTGTGCCAGGTTGGTGGAGTCGCTGTAGTGTACCTCTGGAGGACAGTCTACCAACGGTAATAGTTGCGTCGGGTTTGACGTTCTCCTGGCGGGTTTTGCCAATGTGCACGTTTCAACCCTCCTCTTCTCGGGGGTTCGTTTGGGCCTCGACCTAAAAAAGAGGGTGTCGATTGATTTGGGTTGTTAGATGCTCTGTTTGTGCTGCTTGTACCTTCGCCGGGGTCCGAATTGTCGGATGACTCAACGGAGGTATCGGAGAAACCGACTAGGGTGTTACCTCTGTTAAATCTGCCCCAAGGACGGTTGTAACGTTGGTTGTTGTAGGATCTATTAGTATAGAAGTCCTTATTAAGGTAAGGATAAGTGCGTTCAGTAGAATAGGATTTAATATCTTTTTTCACTTTAGTGGATTTTTTATTTTGTTCTATTCTAAAGAATTCATCCACTGTTTTTTGGATTTGTTCTAGCAATTTTTTACTGTCCGCTATAGTGTCGCTAGTGGTTAGTTGTTGTTCAATTTCAGTTATTTCTGCCAGAGTCTTATTAAGTTCCTCTGTCGCTATATCTATACCAAGGACTAACCAATGTCTCGAGCAGGTAGTACTGATGTAACTAAAATTATTGATATATTTCGGTATATCTGTGAAAATACCTGGTACGTTTCTGACTTGGAGGCCAGTGGGAATAATGTCAGCTTTCAGGTATTCCGTGAGCATCCGTATCATCAATTGTAACCTGACAGATTTTTTCTTAGTTTTTTCTAGTTGTTCTGATAAGGTGGAGCTGATTTCTTGGGGAGCATTGGTGGAGTCAACAAAGAGGGAAGGACCTTCAAGGATTTTTTTAATGTATTCGTCCGTGTAGAGAGGTGCATGATCTGACATGACAAGGAGACGGTGAGGAGAAAGGGGAGTCTGGATATGGTAGTCAAAGGGAAAGGAAAGTGACCCACTTTCAAGAGAAAAAGGTGGGGGTAAGAGCGTGAGCCCTTGCAATCCGGCGATTGCGCTTAACTAGTAACAGAGGGACAAGGGCACCCAAAGCAATTGGTCAGGGACCTTGGGAAGTTACGTATTTTTGAAGACAGTGGTCCCTGAAAACAAGGAATTGTAACAAGCAATAATCAATATAGCCACAATAGGTACTATATTAAGGCCTATGTCCAGCCGGACAAGGCAGCTTTAATAAGCAAAAATGTTTTCAGTGATGTCACAAGATGTAAGCAAAGCAATGGTGGGACACAAGCCTGTATCCTATGGCTTACATATCAAGAGGACATGAATTTGTGAAAAAACACACAGGCAATTGAAGCGATGTTTCTTATGAGAAGAATAGCAGATAGTGAAACATCCTAGTCACCTTCACGACATTTCATACACATAAGTGAACATAGTGTAAGGTGAACAACATAGTCGACAACGTTTCGATCCTTACTGGGGGGGTGTTAGGATCATCATCAGGACTGATTAATATGATTGCCTTTAAAAATGCCTGAATACACAACAATTAACAAAAACCAACGTAGTACAATAAGGAGGGACAAAAAGGAGGAAGGGAAAAAATAATAATTAGGAAACAACATCATAATAAGTTTGAAATAAAGTTACAATATAACAATACGGTTTTTTGTCAGAACACGGGTTAAAGAGGACTGAGTGAACGATCGGACACGGATCGATTTGTAGTGGAGCATGCTGCGTGGCAGGCCGTGTGAATAATGGGAGGTCGTGGTTGCCGCGAGTGTTTAAGGCATATCGACAATAGAGAAGTGCGTGGTAGGTATCATGTGAAAACTATAGGCGTGTCTAAGGCTTAGGAACTATAGATGTCGCAGGTGAGACGAGCGAGTAAGCTACTACGGAAATTGTGTGGAAGGCGGTTGACCAATTACCTCGTGCTGTGTACGATAACAGCAAGGAAGATGTATCAGCTTAGTTGGGAAAGCTAAGCAGTCATTAGAACACGGAATAGTTCTGGAATAAAAATTAGGGAGGTCATACAAGCTCAAGGAGTGAATCGGAAGTGTACTGTTAGAAGGGAACGGGAAAAACGGCTTACCTAGGTTCGCAATGGTAATAATAAACGCGGTAACCAAAATCTGTTGGAAAAATAAGGTAAATTACTAAAAGTAATCACAGTGTGATTACGGGGGTAGGGAGCCGTCGGTTGCGAAATAAAGGACATACCTCGGTTTGATGATGTAGTCGCGTTTCGGGGGAGTCGGCAAGGCAACGTCTCGGACGGTGCCGGAAGAGTTGTGGTGGAAGAGTGCTCGCGCTGGCGTGATATGAGCGTGGCTGGATCAGGTGATCAGTCACATGTTCTAATGGTTGCTAATAGTAACGCAGTGTTCGTTGGTGATGAGAAACATGGCGAAATTAAGGCGCCATATTGGGTGAGTGAGGTCAACCGCCTTCCACACAATTTCCGTAGTAGCTTACTCGCTCGTCTCACCTGCGACATCTATAGTTCCTAAGCCTTAGACACGCCTATAGTTTTCACATGATACCTACCACGCACTTCTCTATTGTCGATATGCCTTAAACACTCGCGGCAACCACGACCTCCCATTATTCACACGGCCTGCCACGCAGCATGCTCCACTACAAATCGATCCGTGTCCGATCGTTCACTCAGTCCTCTTTAACCCGTGTTCTGACAAAAAACCGTATTGTTATATTGTAACTTTATTTCAAACTTATTATGATGTTGTTTCCTAATTATTATTTTTTCCCTTCCTCCTTTTTGTCCCTCCTTATTGTACTACGTTGGTTTTTGTTAATTGTTGTGTATTCAGGCATTTTTAAAGGCAATCATATTAATCAGTCCTGATGATGATCCTAACACCCCCCCAGTAAGGATCGAAACGTCGTCGACTATGTTGTTCACCTTACACTATGTTCACTTATGTGTATGAAATGTCGTGAAGGTGACTAGGATGTTTCACTATCTGCTATTCTTCTCATAAGAAACATCGCTTCAATTGCCTGTGTGTTTTTTCACAAATTCATGTCCTCTTGATATGTAAGCCATAGGATACAGGCTTGTGTCCCACCATTGCTTTGCTTACATCTTGTGACATCACTGAAAACATTTTTGCTTATTAAAGCTGCCTTGTCCGGCTGGACATAGGCCTTAATATAGTACCTATTGTGGCTATATTGATTATTGCTTGTTACAATTCCTTGTTTTCAGGGACCACTGTCTTCAAAAATACGTAACTTCCCAAGGTCCCTGACCAATTGCTTTGGGTGCCCTTGTCCCTCTGTTACTACATTAATATCCCTGGCAAGGGTCTGCTTGTAATACAGCAACAACGTGTTGATGACACTCATGGTAAGAAGGAAGAAGCCCATCTTGGGCTCCAGACCATGATTGAAAGATTGGATAAAGGAATTGATGAGTCCTAGCTGATTTGCTACATCACTAGTACCAGGGGAAGTAGGACATTGCTATTTGCTCTTCTCTCTCGTGAGTCCAGCAATGTCAGCCAGAGACTCATCAATCCCATGGAGTCAAGAATGGATGCCTGTTACAGTCTCAGCAAAGGCCTTGGGGCTCAGACTCCTTCGGACTCTATAGAGTGCCCATCCATGTGTTCACCCCCAACGGGACCTCTTGACCTAGCCATAGCTGTGCCCTGTTGACTTTCTGCTCAAAGATGACGTCATGATCATTTTGGTCTAAAGGAACATGCTGAGCAGATGCTTCCATGGAAGAAATCCGGGTTGGTTAACTTGGAGACACAGCAAAACTGTTGTCCCTTACCAGTATGTGAGGAGAACCACTGAGGACATCCAGCAGTTCATTTTATATTTCATCATCCTACGTGGGCAGTTGGATTTAAGGTCAGGAGACACACCACTAATAGTCCTCTCCTCAGGAGAATGTCGTTCAGCCTCTGAAACAGAATATAGATTAGAATGTTATAAATTGTATTTTTAAAAGTCCATGTTATGACATCTGTGTATGTGAGCTGCATTGTGATGTACACATACATGGCATCAATAGTATGAACATTTATTTTTTGTGCATAATGGGGACACTTCCAGCCCTTAAACTGTAGTCACCACACATACACACACACACGCACACACACACCGTGGCTCAATTTCTCAAAGGTGTCAGCATTTTACTAAGGCAGCACAAAGTTACACAGCACATGTAGAGAACAGGACTGCAAACATTTTACCAGCAAATGGCACACTTCTGCGCCCAATAGGTGATGCAGCAGAGCACAACAACGTATCTTGTGCCACAGTGTTGGACCACTTATCTTGATTTAATAACGTACATGTGCAAGGTAGAAACAGTCAAGAGTGAGGTATGTTTGATATTTTGTTACTTATGGTGATGTATGTCTTACTTACTGACTGGAAGGTTATTAGATAAAATGCAGCACTAGGAACGCTTGTTTGTTTCATTTACTTACACATTGATGGTGCTCAATGAAATGGAAAAATCCACATCAAGTCCAGTAAATATTTATTTAAAGAAATTACAAAAAGAAAAAAAGGCTGAGGTTTAGGAGAACAAGTACTATATTCAATCAGAAACATACAATCACATGAAAACAAAGTAACAACACATATAACATTGCCCGACATGATGCATTTAAAACAATTGCAAGCAGAACAAAGTACACTTACTCTGGCCTCTACTGTATGTGTTGGTAAGCTATTTACACACGTTTACAAACATTAAATAGACATAGGGCTTATTTTGATCCTGGCAGCAGGCCCGGTATCCTGTCAGTGTGATGGAGCAAATTACTCCACTGCCCTGACGAGATGACCCCACCGTATTTATAAATGACCTCCAAGCTGGCGGTAATTTATAAAGCATTAGGTATAACTTTCCTCATGGCGGTTCATGTCAATGAGTTTTACAGTTTGGTGCAGGGCTCCGTCAACATGACAGTGCTCTGCAGTAAATTGTTTTATTTTTATTATTTACGAAAAGAAAATTTTGAAGTGGGATTTTCTTTTTGAAAATAAAACAGAAAATGCTTCCCTTCCATGGAAGTCCTTACCCATGGGAGGGGAACTTTAAGAAGTTTTTACTGCCCTTTACCACCAGGGTTTCCCTGGGGATGATATGAACTGTAAACTGACATTTAATTCTGCCCATCTAAATACGGTGGGTGGAATTAGAGGTCTGCCTCCGATGGCCCTTACTCCATTGGGCTGTCAGAGGGGTTTAATTACAGCGGAGACAGAGTAGTCTCTGCCTTGATTAAACCTATGGGTCTGCCCACATTTAAATCGGGAGGACGGACCAACTATGTTGGAAGGAGAGAACACCATCCCCATTGCGATGGAGTTCCCTCTCTGCCAAATATAAATCAGGCCCAGAATCGGATAAGTACAATATGTCTTGTTTGCAGTAATGTGTGCATACATATTAGTTGGAAGACACATAGTAAAGAGAAAAAACATATTTTGAAATCCCTTACACAACTACAATGTATAAAGACTGTAAGTACTCAACAAGAACCAAGGGAACATAATTTAAATAATGATTTGCATACTTTACCATAAGGCTTCTTGCTACATAAATAAACGTATTTGGAACATATACCTTTTGAGATATGCACATTGGTCTACTAGGAGCAGAAGTCCTGATGAGTAAAAATGTATAATAAATGTATTAAATAACAGTGTAGGGAATGCTGCATGTACATTCAAATGCATCTCTGCCAGAAAATACAACAATAATAACTTAGCTAAAGTGAAGATTTACCAAACAATGATTTACTTTAGGGCAGATTATGATCTAGTTAGGAAACTCTTCCGACCGAATAGGTTTCGAAATCGTTTCCGAATGAATCGGGTTCTGCGAGTCCGACCGACCGATTATGATGCATACGGATGCTTCCGGATACGATTCAGTTGTACTCCCATTGACTTCAAAGGGAGCCTGTGTTCCAAACGAAAACACAGGCTCCCATTGAAAAAAGGGGTTGTTGGGGAAAACCATGCACCCTGGGACGGGCACCCCATGGTGTCTGCGACACTGTGCATGGTTGTAAAGAGGGGTCCCATGGGTACCCCCACGGGCCCCAACCGGAGGCCTCTGTGTAAAGGGGGCCTGCTACGGGCCCCCAAAGCAAGATTCTGACAGCGGTTTTGTGTCGGGCAAATCGAATCGGTACCGCTGTAATCGCTCGTTCATAAACCGCGTCCATAGAGCCGTACGATTCAGCTCAGAACGACATGGTCTGTCCGAATGCTGTTCGAAACCTATTAAGACAGCCCGAATGGTTTCCTTGCAGAATAACCAGTTGCCGGAAAGGTGTCAGATTCGGTGGGAAACATAGGTTCCGAATCATATTCGCCGATTCCGAATCCTGTTCGGAGCATTTCCGGATAGCATCATAATCGACGCCTTTGTAATTCATGTCTTTGAAATATTTTCATCATGTCATTTAAGAATGTATTGTTGTTTGGAATGAGAACATAGAGTAGTCAGTATATACCTCTGTAATGCATATGACAAATTTCTAATTTATACAGAGAACTATTGAAATATTTAAATTGTGAAGAAAAACATAAAACTTTATGTTGAGAGGAAAACAACCAAGTACCTGAAGGTAAAAAAACCATGATTATAAAGTTTTACACTATCCTGAGTAGCTGGTATGGTCTCCAACTCAGGGGTGTCTGTACCCTCGACTCCAGCACCCAACTCTCGTGAAATGAGTGATACCACCTGCACCTTCATTTGGGTCATGTCCTGCTGGAGTTCTACTCCTTCTTCTGTGGTCATTGCAGCTTTCAGGTTCCTATCCAGTTTCTCCTTATTCCTGTGCTTATAATCATGCCACCTGTTTTTGCATTCAACTACTGTCATTCATGTTGGTGCTACACCATTAATTTTGTCCTCAATTGTTTGCCTTAAAGCATCCTTCTTAGACAAGTGCTTTTGGAGGTGACAAAGAGATATTTTACTCTTTCTTTTACCTCTGAAACCTAAATCTGTTTTTCCTCTTCTGTCAAGTTGAATTTCCTTTTTATGCCACCTTCCAGGATAGCATCTCTATTGGTGCTAGGACCCTCTTGGTTGGCTATATTATCGTTCTTGGCCATGTTGAAAGTGAGAAATCATTGTGTGAAAGTGAATTGCTTTTTGAACTCCAGCGTGACTCAACTCCCTCTTGCGTGACTCAAATCTGGCTTATGTCAGTCTTAGTATATCTTGGCATACGTATTTCCAGAGACTACAGTGCTTCAGTACTTCAAGACAAGAAAAGAAGTATCTTGTGTGAGCATTACCAGCAACTGAGAACATGAAACTTTGGGCAGCTTGTGTTCCTTTCTCCATTGTTTCATCACAGACTTCCACTGAATACAATGCTTCTGTAAAATTAGTATTTCAGTTAAAGCCAAACTCTATCATTCTCAGCACTGAAATCTTCAGTTGCAACACACTTCTCAATGTCAGGCCAGCTCCTGGCTGAGCCTTTTCCAGTCTGTCAGAGAGGTGACATACAGAGAAGTCAAAGCAGCTGATCCCAGGTTCTGGGCTAGTGGACATGAAGCAGCATGTAGCTCAGCACTATATCTAAGGCAGTAAACATCACCAGAATGTGCCTCATCCCAACATTTTTTTGATGCTCTATGCCCTGACTGCAGACGAGTAACACTTCGCATCTACCCGCAACTGGCCATCTCTATCATGGTGCAGCATTATCAGCACCCCGGCGCAACACACTCCAATTTAAGATTGTGAAAGGTATAATAAAGAGCTGCATTAAAGATGTGCCTGGCCCCTATCCTGGTTGCCTTTAGCAACCTACAGGGACCAGGCTGCTCTAAGATAGTAATAATTGTCAGAAGCTGTTACAGTGCCACAATTCAGATGTTTGAGGCATTTTACTTCTGATGCTCTGAAGCGTGACCTATTCTGGTTACTGAGAAATGAGCAGTAAGTGCACAGTTTCAGCACTTAACTGTCAAGATACCAAGCCAAGTAGTGCAAGGCTTCTCCAGGAAGTACTATGGGTGTAGAAAGTCAGATCTTAATTACATAATAAAACTCAATAAAGGCTGTCCACAGACCAGTGTTTTAGCTTTACGGAAAAGTAAAGGAATTTTATTACAGCAAGCAAGTAATGCAACAAAAAAAGATTATACAAGAGAACAGAGGGTTGTAATTAAGTGCTAGTAGTAAGGCAATAGCAATTTGTGAAGGCAAATTACAGGTTTAAAGGAACTGTGGGAAGTGCAAGCAGGCTACTAAGTCTCGTATTGATACCCAGTTTTTTAATGAATAGAAATTAGGCTCCAAGGCTAAGGGCTCTGATTTATAATTTTGCAAATGGAGTAGGTTCTATAAGCATGGCTGAGTACTTTACTCTCACGATGCCGAGGGTACTCCTCCCACCGAATTTTGAGATGTGTACCAGCCCAGCGGACATCTCTTTCATTTACAGGAGAAGCCATCCCTGTGGTTTCTGTGAATGCATTTAAAGTTTGATGGATTGCTCCGTCAACATGACAGAGTCATAAAGCAAATTTCAATGTCTTACTTTATTTTCAAAAAGAAAATCCCAAAGTGGTATTTTCTTTTCAACAATAATAATGATGGGTTGATTTAGCAGTTTACACTGCCCCTTACCACCAGATTCTACCTGGTGGTGATGGACAGTGAAAACTGACCATATGGTTGCCCTCTATAAATGGGGCATTCGGACATATGGCCAAACCTCAGATGGCCCGTACTCTGTCATGCCATCTGAGGTGTATGTATGTAGGCGGTGGAGATGGAGTATTCTCTGCCGTGTACATACCGATGTTCTGCCGAACTCTAAATGAGGCAGGTGGAATTTTGCTTTGGCAGAGAGGGTACTCTGTCACTGTTGTCCTTTCCACCAAAGTCCAAGTCAGGCCCTTAGTTCTAAGCAATGTTTGCTTAAGGTAGCATTGTGCTAGCATTCAACTTCTCCATTGCATTTGGACCCCTGCACAAACAGGCATATTTATCATAGTTTTGTGTTGCACAAGCGCCATGCAAGGGAGCCCAAGTGTGACGCAAAACCTAGAATTACCTTAACCAAGCCCCACATGGCCATCTTGTGTGGCCCTACATGTTTGGTAAATGTGGAGTAGCCCAATGCCGCACAGGTCACTGCCTTTAGATACTGTGCCCCCGGGAAGAATTAAACAGGAGGAGCGTGGATGTTCCATCCGTCCATGGATTTTGGTGCATTCCCAAATTTATGATTAATGGAAGACTTACGAATGTGTCAAAATGATACAACACCTCAGGAGAGGCTTAATGAGGAGAACTATGCTTATTTCACCTCATTGTTTGGTCTTTCTATGAGTGCTGAATTCTGCAGCACATAAACAAAGAGGAAAATGCCTCTGAGGATTGTTTTTGTACAGAAAGATGCCCCTTCCTTCACAAAAATAATCCTGCGTACAAAGCAGGCATCTTTCCACAATGGTGCCTGCTTTGGCACTAGGCAGTAGTTTGGGAGCCAGCACAGCCAGAGAGCAGGAATGTGCTATATAATGTTAAATAAATCACATTCTGCCCTCTCCCTTTCATGCAGCATACAGCAAGGTGGCTATCTGCGTTGCGTGAATATTCGATAAGTAGGCCCCCACATCCTTACTAGATGTGCACCATGTGTATGGCACCACATTTTCTTTCGACAGTTCCAGTGGTGCCATTGGTTCCATGGGCATTCAGCGGGTGTAGCTGCAATCTGCAGTGGTGAAATTCAGGTCAAAATACAAGCATTCCATCCAACAGTGATGACAGCTTACCAACAAATCCGTGGTGAGTCTGTTTGTGTTCCTGTGGTGTCAAAGGGGGAAAAGTGTAGTTTGCAGGTAATCTCAGGTGCACAGTGCAAGGAGGATCACTAGATATGACCATACTTCTCTTTATTGGCACAGGACACCAGGTTCAAAGAGAAATGTAGGGATCCCAACTCCAGCACTCAGGTCAGCTCCTAAGAGATCCATCCTGGGTGGGGGGTTGACAAATTGCAGCTGTCACGCATGAGACCTTTGGCACAGCATGCCAGACTGAAACAGGGGAGGCAGGGAGATCTATCCCAGCATGCTGGTTGGCTCCTGCAATGCATCTCCTGGTTGGAGTGACCATTGGTAATAGTCACATTTGGAATCTTCAGTGCAGTGCAACAGTTTTAAAATGGGATGAAGTTAGACCCCTGCAGTGCTGGTTTAAGCAGGGGATTAAGTTAGATCCCTGCAGTACTCCAGGTGAGCTCCTGCATTTTCCCTCCAGACAGACCACTCCTGCTTCATTCCCTCGTCCAGATCACCACATATAGGCTTCTGCTCTAAGCAGATGTTCTACTTCAGCTGTGTCTTCTGCTCCCTTCTCTCAGCAGACCAAGTAGATTCCTTTCACAGCCAAACCCACAGCTCTCCTTCGGCAAGTAGTTGCAGACTCTGGGGGACTGGCTGTCACCAACACTGGCCCTGAATCTCCAGAGTGTTCCTGACACTCTGCAGCTTGCTACTTCATCTGTAAATGAAAAGTCCTGGAAACATTTAAGGAAGTTTCTGGCTTTTTCTTATAGTTCTTTTCCAGAGAGGGAATAC
The DNA here is from genome assembly GCF_964204655.1 of Triturus cristatus. Classification (NCBI taxonomy): domain Eukaryota; kingdom Metazoa; phylum Chordata; class Amphibia; order Caudata; family Salamandridae; genus Triturus; species Triturus cristatus. Next base: position 366,063,287 of record NC_140586.1, read on the forward strand.
TAATTCCACTGTCACAGTTCTGGAAAAGGTTTGATGCATCTCTCGCAGACTGTGTATCCCTAGTGGCGTAACATAAACCCCCGTAGCCCCTGCAGTGCGGTGGGACCCCGAGCTCCAAGGAAAAAGTGGTAGGTGGTGGGCCGTGGAGGCTCCCCCCATGCAGAGTACATGGAGGGGGCCCCTCAAGTTTTGTTATAGCACTGTTTATCCCTCCTCTCCCAAGCAGATACAGGACCTCATTTATCATTTAGAAAAGCAGAAGGAATATCAGAAACCGATGGCACTCCTGCCACCTCCAAATCAATGGTTCTGTGGTCTATTTAGAGTCAGTAATTAGAGTCAGTGTAATCACTGTGTTATCATTAGGGAACCTCCACTGGATCTGCCAATGGTAACCTCTCACCCAGTGATCTGTCCACCACAGGACCAATGAGACGTAGACACAGGTTCCTTCTCTATTTAGGGCAGGACTATCCTCACTAATTTTTCCTGCCCGTGTCTGCCATGCCTTGTAGAGAAAATACAGAATGACCCACACATGCAGGGAGAAAACTGTCTGTAGGTTGGAGTCATTTGTTTACGTAAAACAAATTCCCACTTTAGAAGTTTGTTCTCTCCAGACAAAAATGGGTGCTGAACTGATGCTTTAAACATGGCTTCTATTCGGAAAAATTCAGTTCAAGACTGAGATCCCTGCCAAGCAGGCAGGAATCTTTCAATAGAGAAGCTGCTGATCTACCAGGATGGTGGGGTCATGGCTCTGCGCCCCTGGCAGACAGGCAGATCATGCACCAGAGTCTAAATGACCTGGCAGTTTCTGTCTTTAGTAAATGTCTTACCACAACAAGTGTTGAAGGGTGTCTCCAGTGTGTTGTATAGTATACAAAATAAGAGGAAAATGAAGAGTAAAGTCCTTGCATCTGACAGTCATCAGACGTGGGTCCCTTGCTCACTTTACCAATGGATTCAAGCTAGCCAGGCTGATGAGAGGTGTTACCCCGAAACTGGTCCCAGGATGCCTGTTTCCAGTTCAGGGAAGACCTAGCTTGGCAGTTCAGGCTGTACTGTTCCCATGAGGCACAGGGTCAAGACTGTTTGCATATAGCTCGGTCTGAACTGAGGTGGCGAAGTAAGTAAAGTAAAGTAAGTACTGGCGAAGTAAGCTAAAGAATGATGATGGATTCAACCCAGATATGTGACTCGGGGAGAATGTCTGGAACATTTCAGCACCCCGTCCATCATCCCCTTGTGTTTGCTTTGTTCACCCTAAGTTGGCAAGGTATGCCCAGATGTGGGTCCCTTGCTCACTTTGCCACTGGATTCAAGCTAGCCTGGCTGATGAGGGGTGTTACCCCGAAACCGGTCCCTGGATGCTTGTTTACGGTTCAGGAAAGACCTGGGTTGGCAGTTTGAGCTGGACTGTTCCCATGAGGCACAGGGTCAAGACCTATTTGCGTATAGCTGGGTCTGAACAGAGGCTGTGAAGTGAGCTAAAGAATAATGATGGATTCAACCCAGATCTGTGACTGGGGGTGAATGTCTGAAAAGTTTCAGCACACCATCCATCATCTCCTTGTGTTTGTTTTGTTTGCCCTAAATTGGCAGGGTATGCCCAGACGTGGGTTCCTTGCTCACTTTGCAACTGGATTCAAGCTAGCCTGCCTGATGAGGGATGTTACCCCGAAACCAGTTCCAGGATGCTTGTTTCCGGTTCAGGGAAGACCTGTCTTGGCAGTTCGGGCTGGACTGTTTCATCTCCATGACTAAGCAGGTCAACGCCGTCTCTTCCTCCTGCTTCAACACCCTCCGCATACTCTGCAAGATCTACAAGTGTATCCCCACCGAAACCAGAAGAACGGTCACCCAGGCCCTCATCTGCAGCAGACTCTACGCAGGAGCCTCGGCCAAACTCCTGAAACGGCTTCAACGCATCCAAAACGCCTTTGCACGCCTGATCCTCGACATCCCTCGCCACAGCCACATCACACCCCACCTGAGAGACCTGCACTGGCTCCCTGTCAATAAGAGGATAACCTTCAAGTTCCTCACCCACGCACACAAGGCACTCCACAACACTGGATCAGCGTACCTCAACAGCTGACTCAGCTTCTTCACCCCCACCTGCAAGCTCCACTCCGCCGACCTCGCCCTCGCCACAGTCCCCCGCATCCAAAGAGCGACCTTCGGCAGCAGATCGTTCTCCCACCTCGCCGCCAAGACCTGGAACACCCTCCCCATCCACCTACGACAGACCCAAGACCTGCTGGCCTTCAGAAGACTCCTCAAGACCTGGCCTTTTGAGCAGTAGCAGCATTCCCCACCCCCCAGCGCCTTGAGACCCTCACGGGTGAGTAGTGCGCTTTACAAATGCTATGATTTATTGATTGATTGATGAGGCACAGGGTCAAGACTGAATTGCATTTAGCTGGGTCGGAACTGATGTGGCGAAGTGAGGTAAAGAACGATGATTGAGTAAACCCAGATCTATGACTGGGGGTGAGTGTCTGAAAAGTTTCAGCGCTCCGTCCATCATCTCCTTGTGTTTGCTTAGTTATAGCAAGCAAAGCAGCACCTGATGTGAGCACACTAACTGGGCCTGATTAAATGTCAGGATTTGTAAGTCCCCCCCCCCACTCAGGAGCTTGAAAACGGGATGGGAATAACAAGGTATGTTATAATCGTAACACCTTCTTAGTTTTCCCATGCAAATTTTGCAAAACAAAACCTGGAGAGATGTATCAGGGGAAAATGCCTGGAAAAGAGGCAAAACATGCATATTGTAGTATGATAATTATGACATCGGCATGCTAAAGCTCATTCCCAGTGCAGAAACACTTATGAAGAGGTAATTATTGGACCCAGTAAATCCCTTAGGTCAGGGTAATATAATTTGCTCTGTCTGGTAAATACAGCCCGCGTTTTATCTAACCCATACTCAGGCTCCCTGTGCATTATTCATATATGCCCTTGGCTTCACCAGACCTAACAATGGTGTGAAGGAAACCTCATTTACTGAAATGACCTAGAGATACGTATGAGAGAAGCCCATGCTCAATTTGTGGGGCTGTCAATATTGATTTTTTGGAGCTATACTAGTACATATTTGTTTCCATAAACTGGGATTTTTCTACCATAAAAAGAGGATAGTTGAGAATTTTGCATGACATAACTGCCTTTGAATTAAAATCAAATGATTTTTCCAAAATGTGTTCCTTAAGGGTCAACTTAAGAGAAATTAATTTGCTTTGGTTTGTGAATTGTGGACAATCACGGCCTCATTTTTAGGTCTCGCTGAGCCCAGTGCATGCGCTTGCTCGGAGAGACATTTTGTATGTGGGATTTTCAAAGTGCTGCTGGCTGGCCTAATGCTTGCGTTCACGCGTTCGTGCACACGCGCAGCCGGCCGCCAGCAGCACTTTGAAAACTCGTGTGCGTCATCGCGATCACTTTCGCTTTCGGAGCGATCGCGATGACGCACGCGCACACACAACTCCCGCTTCTCCTCCTCCCCCACCACATTTTGTGTCTCCGGCCGCTCGAGCGCGGCCAACGCTTGTTTGACACGCCTTGACCCCTAATTTACTGTTTCCCAGAGTTTGGTTTAACAATTCCAGCACTTCATAAGTGACATCTCAGCCAGACCTGGTACTTTCATCACAAACTTCACTGTGATGCTCAGTGTTCAGAATAGAGGATCAAAATACAAGAATGGAATGTGATATGCCCAAATGCCATAACTGACAGGGTCACACGACATGGACTAATATGGCAGTGCTCACATTAATGGCTCTGTACCTACACTCCTCTCTTTGCAGGGGCAACACCCCCGCTCTGCACACATGCAAACATTTAAGAAACTTTAGACTTTACTACAGGAGGGATTTATCTAACGCCCGTTGCCTTGCGTTATAACCGAGTTGAAAACTTTAGGAAAGAAACAAAAGTTAACTATACTCACCACTGACTTTCAGGTGCTCTCCCTGCCCCTCAATACAAAGGCCACCTCCCTTAACTGCCGACGTCCCCGTACTTACTTTATCCTGCTCTCCTTTGGAAACCGACCATGCTTTTAACACCGAACAAGTTTTCCACAAACTTACCTTCCTTAGCTCGCTGGTACGGGTCTCATGTTGTAGCTACCCCAGGTCAAACGGATCCGTAGCTAACAGTGCCAGGCCTACCCATGGGAAGCAAATCTTCCCGACTGAAACACGCATGCGCATCGAAGTCAATGACTGCTTTTTTCATGGCGTCCATCTTCAAACGGTATTATTTCCAGCGAAGACCACGTTTTCGTCAACACAAAAGCCCAACTGACCGACATAAAAAAAAGACAAGCAAGTCTACTCCCCGTCTTAGTGCCCATCCTCGCGTGTGCGCACGCGTGTCATCCTAGGCATGCGTACTATGTAATTTGTCACAGAAAGGTATTTCTAAGCTCCCCGGTGTTCTGCCCTTTTAGTGGGTATAAGTAGTTTACAATTTGTTATCGCAGATGTATTTTGAAGCTCGCTGTGGCCGCAGTTCCAGTCCCATTCTTCCCTGAATACTTACCTCAAATGATCCGCGTTAGTCTGGCGATGGAGCACTAAACAGACCCTCCAGGACTTCAAGATTTGCAAAAACAAGCATTGAAAATGCAATAGGTCTCGGCTTTGATTAAGTTAAAACCATTTGCTTTGCTAATGGTATTGTATAGCAAAGCAAATGGCTTTAACTTAATAAAAGGCGAGAACTATTGCATTTTTAATGCTTGTGTTACTATGTTGTAATATCGTTTCAATGACCAATGACCTCGCCTTCGGTCTGTGCACACGCCTCCGGTGCGAACTGTCCATCTGTTTTGTAACGTGTGCCAGCACCGGCCTGGGTCCTTATCAAAGGTAGCGCCTAGCGAGTTTATTCCACCCTGCTTTCCGGCGTTGGTGTGAAACACCCTTGTTCTGTCCCTTCACAAACCGTTCAGGCTGCGGGGTGCTCTCTTGAAAGGTTCTGGTGGGTTTGGCGCAAACACTGCCCTTTGCTTGCTGCTAAATATAGGCTGACATTTCGGCATCCCTGCACATTCACGTGTTTTCCTCTGCAGATGTGTTTGGAAGCCAGCAAGCTCCTCGCATGGGGCAGGCCCGAGGTGACCCCTCCTTTCTCCCCAGATCTCTAGTGTGCTTCACAGGGGTAACTTTGCCCAGCTAGAGCGGCGCCGAGACATGTGCAGAATGGGTGGATGTGCTACTTGTATGATTGGATGAATGTGTGAGTGAGTGAACACATGTTCTCGGCTGCAGCTCACGCAGGCCAGTTCATGACGGTCTGTGCGTAAACCCAGACCATGGGCGGCGCAGGCTCAAGGACCACTGGCCGAGACATTAAACTGCAATATTTATTACACCAATTGTGGTTCAATAAAGGGTAATATTTCGAACATGTACAGTTTTTTTCCTCCAACAAGCACCAGAAAGAAGAGATGGGGTCACGCCTGTCACAAACTCCTGTGGCTCCCGGGTGAAAAGCATGTCACGAGATTACGGTGCATTAGGAGAGCTGTGACTGAGTCCAAGCCGGGTTCTCAGTGCCCAGTGCTGTACAATAGACCCCCAGGGCTGTGCTAATCTGCTAAATGGGTTTAAATTGGCGCCATGTAGTGGTCCCCTGCACTGGAGTTTGCAAGCAGGCTGCAGCGGGCTCCTTATCTCTTGATCCACGTTGGAAGCTTGCAGGGCAGTTGTTAGCTGTAAGTGTGCTTCATGGCTAAACACTTTTTTAGGTCTCGCCTGACCCAGCGCATGCTCTGGTCTGGCGAGACTTATTGAGAGGGCTCCAAAAAGTGCTACCAGGCCAGCCTGGAGCTACAGTGCATGTGCGCGGGCGCGCGCGCCACACTTTACCGCGATTACTTTCACTTTAGCGGCTGCACGCCCGCTTTGCATAATAGGTCTCGCTTTTGGGACCCTATAAGTATTTAGTTATGCAACTCTTGCATGGCTAAACACTTATAGGGTCCCAAAGGCGAGACCTATTGGCTATGCCAATGCTTGTTTTAAATGTGCTCCTTGAGTAAATGCATACATGTAAGCATCCTTTGGCTGACTTAAACAGGTAATGTATAATGTGCAATGAATTGAATACGAATTTATATGTCTACTACTAATTAATTTTGGAATTAAAAGCTATTGAAATCGGTATTTTTGAAGCCCCTTTCTTTATTTTCAATTTTGTAATTTACCTGGTATGACCATCCTTTATTGAAAAGTAACATTATCTTCAAAATTTAAGGGCATGCCTCAAAAATGATATATGTTCAATCAGTGTTACCACGATCAATAGCTTCTGACTCCCACCACTTATTCATTCTGCATAAAAGTCAGTGATCACAAAGGCACTTCTACTACCCATCAGACAATGAGAAGTTTGATGGTTGTTAATGTTAACTAGCACTGGTATACTGCTCACTCTACCTTTAGTAGGACATCACAGCACCTTTTGGTGCTGTTTGCAATTTATTGAGCTTCACACACCATTTTACTGTAACTTTAGTATTCAGTCGTACGACAGCCGCTAAACAGTAGAACATACACAATGGGACGAACAAAACAAGATTGAACAAAAATGCAAAAACAGAAATAAAGAGGCTAATTACAGTGCACCAGGAACAATAAAGTTATTAATTCATGCCAAATGTCAAAACCTCATGGTGTTTTACTTCCTTTTCAAATTTGTGAAATTGTTTAAATGATTTCAAAATGTGGTTGGTTGTGCTAAAAACCCATTCTGTACACCTGGAATCGTCACCATCCACAGAAATGTCTCCTTGTGTCTGTTTCTCCACGTGGAGAACTTTAAAGAGCAGGACAAGAACAGCAATCAATGCTTATGTATACACCGGGCCATTGTGAAAGGGTGTTTAATAATTAACCATTACATTTTGTAATGTAGTTTGTGCTCTCGTTGGTTAAATTTGTCCAGAATTGGTCTAAAGTCTTTATTTCGAAAATCACCTATTAAGAGCTCAGGGTTAGGACTATCAGTGTGCATTCCATCATGTGAAATTGATTCTTCTTCTAAGTGGAGTAATGTAAATCGAAAGGGAAACTTTGAACCCAATGATGTCTCCAATAAGGGATGCGAATGCTCTGTAATTGCAGTCTGTACTGTCCTATAAATAAGACATTAACGCCCCATAAAATACATAATTAGATTTAGCAAATCCCAACAAAAATTGACAAGATCTATGTTTATTTGCACTACCCTTCCTCTGTTGCAAAGAGAAAAAAAGACAAACATAATTGTAAATAATTAACTGGGCAGGTCAGGAGAAGGTTAGCCGGAGCTAGTAAGAGAACCGCAGCATTTGAGGTCAGAGTACCGAGAACACAGACATGAAGAGGAAAATGGGGTGCACTGGTTGGATCTCGCTTCTGACTCTGACCTTGTATGGCACAGGGAGAATCACTGCGGAAGGTACATATTCGTCTTTACTTTGGTCTGTAAATGCATGTTTGTATTTGTGAACCTTTCACTAGCAATAGTGCAAATGTCTTACGATTAGAGGCAGCACTTGTAGCATCTTATCATTGATTCCTGAGAGAATGCTGCATGTTTGGTTGAGAGGGGGATGAGAGATCGATCACAAGATGGCTACAAGAGTTACATCAACCAGTCTGAAATAGAGAAAAGGGGATGCTCTTAAAACACCATGCGTTCTTGACGTAGAGTAGGGCCATAGCAGGATATATGTCAGAGATAGATGTCAGCTTTCCAACGGAGTGGTTGTACACATGAAAATACATTTAATTATAAAGACATAGGGATTTGAGATTAGTCAAAAAACGTCCTGCCCCATGATCAAAGGGCAGGCTGAAACTTTGAAAGAGATTGCCTGCCCAAGGCAAGTTGTTGCAAAGCCATGGGTGCAATTATACGCAGGAGTTAGGAAACAGAAGAGACAGCTGTGTGCTAGGAGCACAGTGAGATAGTCTGCTGTTTTTCAAATTTGAGGAGGGTAAGGTACATCCTGAAAGATTAAGACAGCATCAGTTGCCTAGCATACGTTGTAGCAGTTGTGTTCTGAGGCTCGAGGCACTAATTTCTCTCTGGGCAATATAGAAAGTAAGTGGTGTGGCCTGATTTTGCAGATGCTGAGCAGGTGAGCACATCCAGAGGTACTGGTTTCAGTTCTAAAACAAAATGTTGGCTTTTCCTGACAGAGTTAGCCCCAAGACTGCAAGCCAAAGTGCAGGACATATTAAGAGGAGTAAAGGAACTTAGGGGCATATCAACAACAACCGGCGATAATTACAGCTCGGATAATTATCGCCGGCTAGCGCCGATTTTTATCGCTGAGATAGCGTGCTATTAGCAACGCTTATCTCATCAGCGATAAAAATCCTAGAGCTAACTGGCTAATGTGAGATTATCGCTGGAAATCCAGCGATAATCTCACGTTAGCTAGTTGATAGGGACTCACAAACTTAGCCATGATATCCACCTTCCATAGGATGTCATGGCTAAGTCAGTCCTGAAGCAGGTGTTAGGAAAGTAGCGATAACAGGTGTTATCGCTACTTTTCCTGACGCTATGCTTTATAGCGTGGGGCTTGATGATAGGAGAAATGTCGCTTAGCGACATTTCTCCTATCATGTCAGGTCACGAACGCCCACATTGCATCTCATTAGAGATGCAAAGCTGGGCGTTAGACATCCCCACGCTAAAGCAAGGTTTCACGCGTTAGCGTGGCCTTGCTAATATAGCGATAAAATTATCGCGGGTAATTTTTTATCGTCTCGTTGTAAATATGCCCCTTAGAAGGGAGCAGCTGCTGAAGGGAAGAGGGTGGTCTTGATCCTGCTGATGGTATGGATTAAGAAGCATGCACCCATCCAACATCGAGTGTCACATAGGGATGAGAAAATCTGATTGTCTTTATCATAGAGTTGATATGACAAGCCAAATGCCAACTTGATGTTACTTGGAGAGGTTATGCTTTGGGAAAAGACTAGATGGCCAAGGACATAAGTTTGGGGAAGAGCCGCTATTTGTGCGATGGCATGGAGCTGGATAAGCATGAGTGATTGAATGAGTGAGCACAGACTCTTATTTAAGTATATAACATGCATTCCCACATCATTTTACCATCACCTCCTACACAGTAAAACAGTGCTTATCTCACAAAAGGATTGCAAGTATGAAAATTATGCATTGTTTTACAAGAGAATTGAAAATTAAATCTTCTAAGGAAATAAGGCAAAGACTGCATCATATTATTGCTAAATTATAGCTGTGCCTGGCTGCCTAATTCGGCCACTAAATTCCACTTTGATGTTAATATTCCAGATTTTGTGCTGCGAGTCTCCTCCCCTTTCTGTTCTAGGTACTACTTTCTTGTCAGTGTTAAATTGCGTACAATCACACATTGAATCACAGTTGTGCGCATATCATTCCAGATTCAGTCAGAAATTCAACTCCTTGTGCTATCGTGCTATGTATGTTCCTAACTAAAAGGAATTCCCAATGCACAAATGCCCACTCTCCGTGCAGTTATTCATCTAGATGCCAGGTTTCCCACAGGCATAAGAAATTGTTATCACATCTGTACCATTCTGAACAAACTGGTTGAGCTGCTCATTGAGGCAAAGAGCTTTTTCAAAGTATCCTGCATTATCCACAAATTGCTCCTCAATCGATGTTGATGAGAAATTAGCAATTTCTAGCAGACATCACCACCTCAGAGTGCTGACACCCTTCTTCTCAGAATTATAATTCTTTAAAAGACAAAAATACAAAATGACTTCTCGAGTGTACACTGAAATTGTTGAACCTCCTTAGTCCAATGTCTATCAGGACAACCTCATCCAGAGAAACTTTATTAAAGGAGCTGAAATGCTTGTTGCTTACTAATCACATCTTGGGTACTATCTATTCCTAAAACGTACTACTTCCATTGCTAGTAGTTCTTTACAGTAGGTTATGTATATAAAGACTTTATTTATTTTCCTTCTACTTTTACATATTTTTTTTTTTTTAACACTTTATTGATGACCGCAATGTGTAAAATACATAACATAGGCAATATGCAGTCTATACAGTCTGTTTTTTCCTTTGCCCTTAGTACATCAATTACAATATATATGCCCCCACAGAAATTCTGTTTCCATTGTCCTATAAAACAATAAAAAGCATTCTGTGGCAATAATGCTATCAAGCAAACAGTGGAAAATGTTCTCTCGTGGGTGTCATTACAAAGTTGTATATGTTAACATTCAACTGATAAAGCTTATTCAAACTCATTGCCCCCCATCCCATCCCTCCCTACCCCACTCCTGGTCATTCTTACTTCAACTAGCACGGTGATCGTGATTGGTCTATGTTCGTTATTCTCCTAGGGGGTGTAATTTTCATAGCAAGATCATAATTTCTCGGGTCTCAGGGCCTGACTCCGAGAGGCCATATGGCGTTGTTGCGTATTGCTGGATCAGGTTAGCTTATATAGGGGATAGATCAAGTGCTTCCAGTTCAATTATCATAGCCTCCCACTCCAGTGAGATAGGATGCTTCCTTAGCCCTCTCTCTTCTTCTCTGCGAAGGGCTGCACCCTCCGCCCGTCCCCACTGAATCATGTCAGTTTGCCAAATAGCGACCGCCGGGCATCTGGGGGACTTCCACCTCATAGTAAGTACTCTGATCGCCAAAATGAGTGCTAGGTCCAAGAACCTTAACCACACATTCTGCACCCCTGAGCGCCGACGAAGGCCCACCAGGCAGTTCAGGACCTCAGCCGGAACCGAGAGCTGCGTTACCCTCGTCAATGAATTGCGGACTCTCCCCCAGTAGCCCCGTATGCAGGGGCACGACCACAGCATATGAATAAAGTCCGCCTCGTCTCCCCTACAATGGGGGCAGCAGTGAGGGGAGTCTGGAAACATGCGATGTATCTTTTTCGGGGTGAGGTATGACCTATGAAGGATCATTGTCTGAATAAATTTGAGTTCCGCATTACGCAATACTTTTTGGGGGTGTTCCAGCACACTCTTCCATGCTTTATCCATAATCTCAGCTACAGAGTCTTCCTCCACCCAGCGTGCCCTCAGGGAAGTAAGTGAAATTGCTGCATGTGCCCTGACTCCAGTGTATAGCCAACGTACTAAATGCCATATAGTATATTAGGTGTACCAAATCGTGTTGTGGGGGTTCATTCCTCTGTGGGGCCCAAGCGGTTCTGATGTAATGCGTTACAGTAGCGTGTAAGAGATATAAGCGTGGGGGTGCCCGTGTGGCCTGTATGAAAGAGTCGTCATCTAGCATAGTGCCGTTCCCAAAGAATGCCCCCACTCCCTCCACCCCATTGTCTGTCCAGTCTCGTAATCTGGCCTTCGTGAGTCTACCCTGCAGTGTAGGGATACTAGGGATGGGGATGTTCGCGGCGTACGGGAGTACCGTAGATGTATAAGATAGAGCCTTCCTCCAACACAACAGGGCGGTCTTCAGTAGGGGAGGACAATCCGGGGGAATCCTAGCCTTCGGTAGCAACAAGGAATGCAATTCCCCTCGATCCAGCCTCTGCGATGTAAACCCAATCTCCTGCAAATTCCTCCCTGCGGTCCAGTATGAGAGCCACTGGAGCTGGCTTGCGTAGTGGTAGCCTCGGAAGTCAGGGACTCCCAGACCGCCATTGTGTGTTGCCAGCTGGAGCTTTCGAAGACTTATTTGTCTGCGGCCAGCACCCCAGATAAGACTCACCAGTATCGTGTTTAATGTGTTAAAAATGGATTGCAGGAGGATCACGGGTAGATTCACAAAGTAATATAATAGGCGAGGCAGCATCACCATTTTTGAGATAGTGATCCGTCCCATTACCGATAAAGGCAGAGAGGACCAAAACCCTACACTAGCACGGAGCCCCGTTATTGCTCGCTGTATATTGCCCTCAATTTGATCCTCCTGTGTTCTGTAAACCTGGATACCGAGGTACTTAAAGGTGGTAGGAGTGACCGGTAGGGTATAGGTGCCAAACTGCAGGCAGGTTAGATGTGGCGCCTCTTGGAAGAAATAGCTCGTCGATTTCTCAGAGTTTATGGCCAGTCCCGACAGTCACTCAAAGGTGGCAAGTATATTAGGGAGAGGGGCATTATCAGCGGTCAGGTCTCGTAGGTATAGGAGAATGTCATCTGCATAGATGGACATCAGGTGGCACACTCTATCAATGGGAATGCCAAGCAGGGCCAAGGGTTCCAGTGCAAGGACAAAGAGCAGGGGAGATAGAGGGCATCCCTGCCTCGTGCCTCTGTAGATATTATATTGATCTGAAATGTAGCGACCCGCGCGATCCCTGCCCGTAGGGGACGTGTACAATAATCTGACCCATTTAAGGTATGTGTCCGGGAATTCAAACCGTCTCAGAGTCGCGAACATGAAGTCCCAGGAAAGGGAGTTGAATGCCTGTTTAAGGTCCAACACCATACACCCTGTGTATTGGTAAGCTCGTGGGGTGGCCTTCATTACATAATGTAGCCGTCTGGTGTTCAAAGAGGTGCTGCGGTTTGGTAGGAAACCGCACTGGTCCCGGTGGATGAGCGTTGTAAGATAGGGTTGTATGCGATTAGCCAGGGCCTTGCTGAGGATTTTATATTCTGTAGATAGCATAGTGAGGGGTCTGTAATTAGACAGCTCCAGCCCGTCCTGCCCTGGTTCAGGTATGGACGTGACCAGTGCCTGCATGGTGGAGTCTGGCAGGTGGCCAAGCTCAAAAGCAGTCCTGAACACAGTGCAGGTACTCTTACTTGTCACCATCAATCTGCCATAGCAAATACGGTACTGTGATCGTACAAACTGAGAACGTATTAAAAGTGTGCCGTGCTACGATTTCCTGTAGTCTCCTTCCGGATCCCACTCAGTTCCATGAATTGGTTATGGGCCAAAGTAGTCCTTAGAGGGCCTCATTATTAGTGCACTGGATTCGGTCTCGTTAAGTTAGCCTCCCCCCCCCCTCCCTAAAGATTCAGAGTAGGTCTGGTAAAATTCTACAGGGAGCGCATCCATCCCAGACGTCTTGTTACGGTTTAGACCCTTGATCGCAGCGCGGATGTCTTGTTGAGTGATAGGGCCATGTATTTCTTCCTGCACATCAGCAGATAGCACTGGGAAGGGGAGGTCTTGGACAAACTCAGTGATGGAGGAGCTTTCTACCGAAACAGGGGGTGCATAGAGTGCTTCAAGGTGATCATGAAAGGCCGCGTTGATTTCTTCTTGTGTGTGGACTATATGTCCCGCTAGGGTCCGGATTCTAGTTATAACGGGTGGGTCCGGTCTATCTCTAACTATGCGGGCAAGTAACGCACCCGATCTATCCGCTTCGGTGTGTTTTCGTTGGAGAAACGCCCTGTAATCTATTGTCCGCAGCGTCTCCAGTGTTTCCACATGCTCAATGTGTGCGGATTGCAATGCCCCCAGTTTGGCAGGGTCTGATACTACCTCCCTCTCCAGTGCATGTAGCCTATGTTCAACGTCCTTCAGCCGTTGGTGTGTCTCCTGCCTATCCCCCACTAACTGTCCAATCGTAGCCCCTCTCACCACCACCTTCAATGCATCCCACTCGGTCAGATTGGAGGAGGCTGTGTTCCAGTTCCAAGTAATTGGTGATAGTGTTAGACAGAGTCGTGCAGAATGGGGCATCTTCAAGTAGGTGTGGATGCAACCTCCATGTGGGGACTGGGGCAGGCACCATGCCCCAATGGAGTGTTAGCTTGAGGGGGCTGTGATCAGAGAAGGTCTTTGCTAGATATGTGGAGTGGTGGGCCTTCGCTATGATGGATTTCGAACAGAGGAACCTGTCAATTCTGGTATGGAGACTGTTTACCGGGGAGTAAAAGGAATATTCCTTGTGGGTTGGGTGAAGGCTGCGCCACACGTCAGAAAGTGTCCACCCGCTGGTCCATGTTGTGAATTGCTCTGCTAGTTTGCTAGCATTCGTGCCATGCACGGGGGTGTGTGACCTGTCTAGTTCAGTGTCCAGTACCGCATTCCAATCCCCACCTAGTATCCAGGGTATCCCGTCCCAGTCCGCTAAGACTGCACCCACCATACCCAAGAAACGGTCCTGGTCGAAGTTAGGGGCATAAATGCTGCCAAGGACCACCGGGGAGCCATCGAGGGTGCCCTTCACCAGGATGTAGCGACCCTGGTCGTCTACCCTGCGCTCCAGTTCAATAAAGGGTACCCCGTGGCGTATCCAAATAGTCGCTCCCCTAGCGAAGGCGGAATAATTGGTGGAATAAATATGTCCCCTCCATTTTTTCCGCATCTTTTGTGTTTCAGATTCGGTTAGGTGGGATTCCTGGAGGAACGCCACCTGTGTCTTTTGTCGAAGGAGGAATGCATGAATACGGTGCCTTTTCTGGATTGCACCTAGTCCCTGTATATTCCATGTGATGAAGTTATATGACCCTGTTGTGTTAGCGTTCCCTGCCATGTTGCAAAGTATTCTGTGGAGCTCCCATTCCTGTGGAATCAGTAAAGCAGACCTGACCACAAGACCTCTTTCCCATAACCGGAACAAAACTTGGCGCAGCGCCTAAACTGCACTGGGCCCAACATTGGAGTACCAATAATATGAAACAAGCAACGGTGCGTACGCAAGAAAGGAGGTAGCCACCCCAATACCTAATCATGGTCATAAAAAGGGGGTCTGCAACCCAGCAGCTCTACGGTACTCCGCCCCCTGGGGGGGAGGAACTGTGTGCAGATGAGATGGGGACATAATTATTGGCACACTCCATCCCAATGGGGAGTGTCACGAAGCCCCTCCGCAGATAGCGCACAGCCCAGGTGCATCAGAGCGCAGCAGTTGTATCAATGGGATAGAAGGCTGTAGCCCCACCTACCCCCAGAGAGAGTCCCGGAACTCATCAGCATACACAAAAAAGCATTATAAGTTAAAGGATACGATAGTCTCTCAGGTCCAGGGCTCACTCCATCGGCAAGGGCAAGTCCAAGTCCCACATTCTCCGACTCAAGCTTAGTTGACTCTTCCCCTATATTCAGTTGTTGATCATATCATCAGCTGGCCTCGGTGTGATCGTGGGGAAGAGAATTGCACTGTGCTCTGAGTCCGAGTGAGTAGCACTGTCCTCAGAATCAGTGGAGATTTTGTGTGAGTCATCACGGAAGGCTCCGGCAGCCGCAATCGCTCCCTCCTGATCTCGTTGCTGTTGTTCCCGTGATGGGCCGGCGCCTCCTCTACTCCCGTCGGGGTTATGAGTTCGACGAGGGGTCCTTTTCAGGAGTGTGTCTGAATCCTGCGAGAAAATATCCGGGTTCCTAATTTGGCTAGAACCGATGCACATGACTTCCAACCATTCCTCAACGTCTGCTGGGCTTTCAAAAAAGTGGGTTTTCTTATCGTGTATAACCTTCAGCCGGGCGGGATATAAAAGTGCGTATTTGAGGTGTGCTTTCTGTAGTTTTTTCTTCACAGCCTGGTCGGATGATCTTTGTCTCTGCACCAACACTGTGTAGTCGGGATACAGGGAGATGCGGTGGTTTTCATACTGGATTATTGCCTTTTCTCTAGCTTTTTGTAATAGGACGTCGCGGTCTCGATAATTGAGTATTTTCACGTTCAGGAGGCGGGGCGGTACACCGGGCCTGGGCTGTCCCGTCGGAATTCGATGAGCTCGTTCCACACAGAAGTACGGGGAAAGTCCTTCAGGTGCTACATGATCCCTGAACCATGTCTCCATGAAGTCTGCTGCCCTGTTCCCCTCGCAGCGTTCCGGCAGGCCAACGACACGGACATTGTTGCGTCTGTTCCTGCCCTCCGCATCCTCCACCCGATCCAGGAGCGTCGTCACCTGCTTTTGTAGTTGTTGCAGTGTGGATGAGTGTTCCGCTACTCTGGGGGCAAGGTCAGTGATCGATTGGCTGTGATCTTTTACCGTGTCCGCCAGTTTATTATGGTCTGCCTTCAGCAGCGTGAGCCCCGTGGCCAGCATACCCATTTGTAGTTCCAGTGCTGTTCTAGTGTCTCAGATTTCCTTGAAAATGAGGTCCAGTTTATCCGGTGGCTCTTCTGTATGTCCGGTCGATGTTGCCCCCGACGGGGAGAGCCGATTAGTGTGGCCCATTCGGCGGAAGAGCGGTCAGGGCCCTGTGGTCCCTCCAGCGTCCAAGCCCGATGCCTGTCCATGACGCAGCGCTGCCGCCAATCTTCGTACTGAGCCGTCCCTATGATCGGGTCCACGAGAACTCTGGTAGTGTCCCTCGTAGGGTTATGGCACAGCCAGAGTACGTTTCAGCGCACCCTGGAGGAGCATCGCCAATGGATCAGGGGGTCCAGGGAGGCAGTATCCCGCCGCGTATGTCCAGGCAGATCAGGTAGATCCCACGTTCGCGGGCAGTGGTGTCCTAAAGTTGTTAGGTAGTATGCCCTCCCAGGGCCCTCCGTATGTTGTTCGCTATGTGTATCGCCCCAGTACGTGTATAATACGCTCGGTCCACCGTAGGAGAATGCGTCTCGCGTTGTCGAACTCTGACTAAAGACGACGGTAGGGGCGCCCAGGGTTCCTCGTCAGCCAGCCCCACGTCGCAGGTTTCGTTGGGAGGAGGCGTCTCAGCATCTGTCACGCAGTTCCCCCCCGGGGCTCCGTGGCCCTCCGGCCACCTTCTATGTCCAGGCAGCCCACTGGCAGGGGAAAAGGGGTCAGGGTTGTATACTCTGGGTCACCTCGCTTCCCACAAGGCTCAATGTCAGGCCGCAGGATCTCACGCGGTACCGTGGCACCACACCTGGCACTGTACTGACCGTTAACTGGGTCTTCTGGCGCTCCCTCGTTCTCCTTCGGTCGCACCTCCTCTGGGGGCCGGTCCGGTCCATGGGCTGAGCGTCTTTTTACTGTAAGCCTCCAGCACACCTCCACCGTGCGGCTGTCCCAGGAAAATAGGCGTCGTATGGGCCAGGCCAACGGACTCCTCCACCGCTGCCACAGGCCCACGTCGCAGTGCCAATGTCCCGCCGCAGGTCTCGCCTCTCTTAAGGCGCGGCCTTGAGCAGGCCCGCGTCTGCCTCTTCTCTGCAGGCTGAACAGCTCCCGGGTTGCAGCAGGCCACAGATCTGGGGCCCGGGTACAGCGCAGGCGCCTCCGGAGCCCCCACTCACCTAGCCAGCCCACAGCGGGCACTCCCCTGGGCGACAACACTCTCGGCTCAATGTGGAGCCCCAGGCCGTTCCTCCGCTAGGCCCTTCGCCCCACAGCCACTGTCCAGTAGGTGGGTGTGGGGGGCCCCCAGCCCCCCCGCCCAGTGCGGTAGGCTGGCGCGGATCTCGCAGGGGCACCCGCGAATTAACAAAGGAGGATCCCCAAGTCCCACGCCAAGCGCGGGGCTCGGGCGGGAACACGCCCAGGTCCTCGCCTCGCGCCCGGGCGCCCTCGTCACTCCAGGCCCCGGCCTCCGCTCGGATCTGGCAGACGACAGGCTCCAGGGAGGATTCTCACCGGAGTGCCTCTATTCTGGCGGGTAAACGTCCTTCGCCGGGCTGGGGGCTGCGGGCTTCCCAGACGTCCGTCTCCCATCCATGAAAGTACGTAGGACAATGAAGGATAAGTAGGTTCCCCCGGGAGGGTCCGGAGCTCTACTGTGCTGCGACTGCCATGACAGACGGCTAGTCATGCCCCCCTACATATTTAGTTTTTGATACTGATTTACTTTGCCATATACGTATTTTGTCTTTGTATTTTGTAACTTACAGGCACATGCATCAATGTAAAAACCGGTCGCAAACTGGCAGATTCTCAGAATCTGCCCCTTTGACACCGGTATTTTTGCATTTGGGATGCATCATCCCAAAAGCAAAAATCGCAATTTAAGGAATCTCTAAATTGCGATTCCTTAAATTGCGATTCATGAAAGTGAAAAAATTAGCGATTTCGCTAATAGGGGGTGCAAATTACCATGAAGTTGAACTTCATGGTAATTTGCAAAAACTTTGAAAAATGCACTTTTGTGCATTTTTCAAAGTTTCATGTTGCGCACACACATGCCCTTAGAGCATGTGTGTGTGCAACATATGTGCACAGATCAATTTCAGGGGTGCAAAAGGGTGTCATTTGCATTTTGCACCCTTGAAATTGCATGAGCTATTCGCGAGTACCTACTGGTACTCGCAAATTGCTCATGCAATCTCCAACTCATTCCTATGGGCCTGGAGGCCCAAAGGAATGAATGGGACGGCGTTCCTTAATTGCGACTCGCAAATAAGGAATTTGTAGGAATCGCTATTTTTATAGCGATTCCTACATGCATAGGCTTTTGCACTTCCTTAATTGCGATTCCTTAAAAATCGCAATTAAGGAATCGCAAAAGTCTTTGTTGATGCATGTGCCAGTTAATCCTATATAAAGCGCTCTGTCACTCAGCCGGTTTGGTTTGCACAACTTGAAATTGATAATATATAAATATGTTTAACGGTGAATTTTCCAAGAAGGCATGATTCACAAAGGTATTTTTAGCCATAGACACACGTTTATTGGCAATTAAACCTCCATGTATGCCTCTCAGGAATGCACCAAAGGATTTCTGGCCCTTCCATATGGCCTTATTACTGTGGTTTTCTGTGCCACAAGCACAAACAAATCCCAGTTGTTGATGTAGGCTTTAAAGGGCATGATTTCCCTTGTAAATTTGTGAGCACCCAGAAACATAAGTTTGTTGCCATTCACAAACTGAATAGTCGGAGATTTGCTCAAGCCAATGGCTTCATTAATTACCGATTTGCATCAGTTACTACATATGGTAAGTGTATAGCATGAGCGTAAATGAAGTGTCAATATAATATACTTACAACTATTAAAAAATCAAATCTTAAGTAGCTCATATGTAACAGTTGTATGCATATAATGTGGACAATTTAAAATATGTGAAAATTGGAGATATTACTGTAATGGACAAGGGTAATACACTATATTTTAAGTTTAAAGATATTACATTATAGGTGACACCTTAATATGACACAACTAGGGCAGTGAGTGGAAAGGAAAGTCCCCTATTTAAAAACAAAAACAACATTTCCACCTTTATAATGTAGAAATACATATTTTCTGTTTATAGATATAGTCCCTCATTACAAGTGGCCCAGTAAATGGTGTGATGTTTTTCGCATCCGATAAAATCTAACTCCACCTTGTTGGAATTTATCTGGTGCAATAAATACCACTCAGTTACAAGTTCTGGGTGAATAACAATCAGATTTTGATGCTTACTGCACAAAAATCTGTATTTTGCAGACAATACCATGCATTTTCCGATAAATATTGGCAGGTTTAACCTGCTATTTACCTCAAACTCATAATTACGAGATGTGCAGTAAGAGTAGTTACCGCACATATCGCAATTAACTGGGTCGCCCGTAATTAGGGCCATTGTCTGGTCAAACTCACTGAAGCTTAGGGCCTCATTATGATGTCCGTCAGAAAGCATTTCGATGACTCTGTGTCAAAATTGTTTCCAACTGACTCGGATTCGGGGAGTCCGACCGACCGATTACGATGTTTCCGAACACCGTTCAGTCGGACTCCCATTGACTTAAATGGGTGGCTGTGTTCTGCTCGACAACATAGGCTCCCATAGCAAAACTGGGGGGTTGCAGAAAACCTTGCACCCTGTGGTGGGCACCCCATGGTGCCTGCCACACCGTGCATGTTTGGAAAGAGGGGACCCATGGGTACCCCTGCGGGCCCCAACCGGAGGCCTCCAAAGTTGGTTTTCGACAGCTGATCCGTGTCGGGAAAACCAAATTGGAAAGGCTGTCCGAATCCGACATCGTAATGTGTGGGTCAGAAAACGCGGTCCGTAGAGCTCTACGAGACTGCCCTGACCAACTCGGTCTCTCCAAATGCCGATTGGAACCGAGTCAGAAAGACTGAACGGTTACCTAACATTGTAATCCGGCAGTTGGAAATATTTCCGAACCGATCGAAAACATGGGTTCAGACATGGATTCGGACAAACCGAATGCCGTTCGAAGCATTTCCGACCGACATCGTAATGAGGCCCATAATTGTAGAGAGTAAAATAAATGCTTTCTGGAAAAAAATACCACCTTGATTAGGCTTCTAAAACTATCTGAAAATTAGATGCCACAAAACCTCCTATTAAACTGTTATGGTGATTGTAAGACTATCTGCTAGACTCTGGCTTGACTCAAACCCACCGATTGCTGATCAGTAGATGTAGGACTTGGTCTGCCACTTAACACTTAAGAAAATTGTTTGTCCAGTTAGTGAGGAGTTTCATAAGGAAATTAGCACTTTTTTGCACTTTGAGTCTTTGATTTTGACTCACATCAAAGAGGTTTCTAACTACTTGCATATTAATTAAGCTGTTTTGCCTGATTTGAAATCATTTAAAATTAGGAACTGCATTATTTCTTTTTCATTTACTGCCTAAAAAGATAATTATAAACATACAATGAAGTTTACCTCAGTTTGTTAAGAGCCTTCCTTGCATGACTAGTTCTTTGATCTGACTGCATTATTTTTTTTCTTTTTAGAAAATATGTGTGAGTTTCCAAACATTGAAAATGGGAAGATAGCACAATATTTTTATAACTTTAAAAAGTTCTACTTCCCAATGAGCCAAGGCAAGAAGCTGGCATTGTCTTGTACAGCGGGCTACACAACTGCAGCTGGTAACCAAGATGAGACAATTGCCTGCACACAAAATGGATGGTCTCCAGCACCCAAATGCTTTAGTAAGTACCATTAGTACCATTGTACTGCCTTGGGTAGAATGTTTTTTTTTCTGGACAAATCTTAGAACTTGTTTTAGGAACACAGGATGCATTGAGTTGATAGATCTTTTGTACCATTTCATTGTTTCCAAACATATCAAGTATGTCCATAGTTCCCCAAATGAGGGACAAAACTGACATCAACAATCTGGATGAAATGTTGGGAGTGGGACAACAAATAAGGATTGTCCTTTTTGCGGGCCACAGCTACCACTGTGGAACCGCAAAAAGAACATCCTGTGACTGCCAGCCCCTGTCCCTGTGCCATGCCTTTCTTCCTTGCCCCACTCAGCTGAATTGCATTTAATTTAGTCAGTCTCCGCAAGGAGAAAAGCGGTTCCTCTCTGCCACCACAGTTCCGCATAAGCTGCTCACTATTTATATCATGCTGTGACGGCCTCTCCTATCGCTCAAGTGGATTACAAGCCATAAAAACCCACGCAATGCCCATGGAACAGCAGGGTAATGCAGAGCAATGATTTGCACTGTGTTGAGTTACTCCAGATTTATGAAGCCACTGCGTATAGTGGCCTTGCATGGCTTCATAAATATAATTTTTCAGTTACATCGCACATGCGTCATAAATATGGCTCCAAGTATATTGTCATAGCAATTTTGGCTTTTTCACTAGGATATTTTCACCAGAGATGTGCTACCTTTTTGATATCAAAATAGGTGCTGATTAGGTCCAAGATATGACCCACTTGCTGAAGCAGTGGAGAAAATAAAGGACAATAATGTTTCTACAACAGACCCAGCTTTGTGACAGTCATTATCTACTGCCATCCACTGCAATATCCTTGGAGCAAAATTTGGCGAATAGGTGACAAAAGTGAAATTAGATCTACTAATGCAGTATACAGGCCGTGAGAAGGAACTTTGGTATGGTAGACTATGCAGCAGTTATCTATCTATCTATCTATCTATCTATCTATCTATCTATCTATCTATCTATCTATCTATCTATCTATCTATCTATCTATCTATCTATCTATCTATCTATCTATCTATCTATCTATCTATCTATCTATCTATCTATCTATCTATCTATCTATCTATCTATCTATCTATCCTAATATATTACATATAATATAAGCAATATATTGTTATGTACTTATCTGTGTTGTGAAATGATAAAAATCAGCAATAGCATTAAAATACTGGTGAACTTAGGCCAACGGTGAAAGATGGGCACCAAATCAAAATAACAGTGATGTGACATACTTTTTCTAGGTTGGTACATAAGTACCCATATTTCAGCCATTCAGCAGAGCCTAGTCTGTTCAACAAGTCCTTGGGGTGGGGGAAGTCCAGCCTCTTCTGATCCTGCAGCAACGTTCCCTCCAAATCTATGGATCTCTGTTACATGGGCCAGAATTTTTTTACAGAAGATGCTTTTGTCGACACAGCAGTAGCACCCGATGCAAAAATGCTGAGTGACCTTCCACTTAAAACCTTGTTGCCACTCAAAGCTATCCTGTCACGAAGTACCCATACATGAGGTACCCACAAACAGTGAAACGGCAGAAGAAAGAGAAGAGGAAACTTCACACTGCTGCCCCCTTACATTTCTCCTTTCCCCTCCTTGCAGCCCGCAACACTCTCAAACACCACCAACATCAACATTGAGAACAGCCCCCTTGATGAAGCCGATCTTTTAGGAGCAGGACCCGCTGACGTGAAGGCATCATGGGAAAATGCTGGAAGGAACGCGGGCTCCGTAAGAAGCAGGCCGGAGGCGGAAGCGGCGGCGCACATCTTGAACACTGGAGGAGACTGGAAGCCAGGATGCCAAGAGGAGAGAGGAGCTGGAGGAGACCTTGAACCGGGAGGGGAACCGACGAGTGTGTACATTCTCAAGCAACCCTCGGAGGACGAAGGAGACCAGAGGAGTGAGCAGCATCAAGCAGTGCCCCGCTACATTCCAGGAGGACGTGGCTATCTCAGGTGCATGGCCGGTTTCAGAATCTATTTAAATAGACTAAATACAAAGATTAGAGAAAGTCTGGAGACATGGGAGACTGGGGGGAGAGAGGGTCAATGGGTTATTGAAGATACACCTTATGAAGGACAGTAAGGGAATTCACTGGTGACGGTTGGGTGGATAGAGTTTCTTTTCGCCCTCACTCCCAGACCTTAGTAATCAAAACAAAAGAAGAGGAAAGAAACAAGTGACTTACTTGAGTCATTTTTTCTTCTCTGAGGGGCATTGGCGGGGACAGGACAAACAGAAGGCTGTTCTGAAAACCCTAGGAAAAGAGAAGAGAACCTTGTTCTACGTAAACCAGTATTAAAGAAAAATAACGAAAAGAAATCCTCAGTTTCAGTGTCTTTGCATTGCCTTTGCCGTAGCTTCAGTGCCACATATCTTCAGTTCACTGGCTCGATTAATCATACAGAAGAATAATTCAGATCACATCACCCTCTTAATGAGGAACCTCCACTGACTTTATTTAGAGGCACCTATTAAGTTTAAAGTCGCTATCTCTGCTGTCTTACATTCAGATCTCTTCATCCCAGTAAACCAAGATGCTAGCTAATCTCCTAAACATTGCCTGAGAAGTTCAAGGAGCAAGAACTTGCCTCAGTTGATACCCTTTGATCTCTAAAACAAACCTTGCCTGGCTCTGCCACAACTGATTGGAACTCTCTTGGTAGACCCCTCAGCCTTGAGGTGGTCTTCCCCAAAAATATTTGCCTTCCTGCTCCATTTTTTCTGATCTTGCTTTTGCTGGTCTTAGGACTCTGAACGCTTTACCACTGCTAACAATTGCTAAAGTGCGTGTTCACTCAGCTAAACATGGTAACATTGGTGTATACTGAATTGTCATTATTAATTTACTTATAAGGCCCTAGGAAAGTGGCAGTACATGTGCCCAGGGCCTGTAAATTAAATGCTACTAGTTGGCCTGCAGCACTGATTGTGCCACCCACTTAAGTAGCCCTTTAAACTGTCTGAGGCCTGCCATTTTGGCCTGGCAAAAAATAAACTTTTACCAAGCCCAAACCTTCCTTTTTAATACATATACATCACACCTAGAGTAGGCCCTGGCAATCCCATATGGCAGGGTGCAATGGATTTAAAAAGTAGGACAAATGCTTTTAAGTTTTACATGTCCTGGTAGTGAAAAACTCTTAAATTTATTTTTCACTTCTGCAAGGCCTATCTCTCTCATAGGATAAAATTGGGATCGTCTGTCTTATTACATTTTATAAGTGTAATTTCCAAATGGGAGTAGATAGTTAGATCATGTTTGGTGTCTCTGAAATCACAACTTAAAATCTTAACTTATGATGAAGTTGGATTTTAAATTGTAATTCTGAAAATGCCACTTTTAGAAAGTTCAAAGAACACATTATAAGAGTAATCCCGTTAACCCAGGTGAGACCGGGTAGAGATTGTAACAAAGCAAAAATGTCTCAACTGGAAGTCATTCGATCAGGGCAATTAAAATGATAGCATAAGTCACAAGCAAAGGAAACAAAGGAAGAGAGACCACAACGGGATTGGTAAGGTCTAAAGTAATATTTGTAGGTAGTTGTAACAGCACTACTGTACAATTTTATATACAGTGAACATACCACACAAGTGTGCACTGAACGTACTAGTGACGGTGAATGGCTCAGTGACACTGGGCTGAAAACAACAGTGTGAACGGCGAAGGAATAAGAACAAATAATATTTTGGTCAATGATACAGTGCAGATATATACAAAGTCAGGATGAATCGATTGACCACAGCAGCGCCAAAGTTCTGTGCTGGGTAGTCGACGGCGTTTCGACCTGATCAATTTCAGGTCATCATCAGAACAACGGTCACTAATTTTGAAGTAGTGCTGAGTGCCGCGAAAAAACAGGTCATGCGCGGTGGCCTTGGAGGTCCAGCAGTAATTCGGGTCAAGTGGTCATGCGGAGCGGCCTGAAGGGGGTCCAACAAGGCAGTCAGTCACGGGGAATCTACTGTACGAAATCAGTAGATGGTCCCGCGTGAGGAAACAGGGGTGGTCAGGAAATCGGAGCAAGGTAGGTAATTGTCACTTGGTTGCTCCACAAGATCTGGGGCAGACACGACCTGTGTGTAGGGAGAGGAGTAGTCCGAAGGAGCAGAGATCCAATCACTGAGCATGTGGGACGGGGCCAGCTTCGATTGCGCATGGTCGGGACCGTACCAGGATGTGGGAAGCGGGATCAATCAGGGAAGCAGAGTGTCCAAACACCTGGACGCTTCACTTGTCTCCTGCCTTCCCGCTTTTTCAGAGATTGGATCTCTGCTTCCCTGATCTTCCGATTTCCCGACCGGTCCTGTCGGAGATGGTTGGACCGCTGCGGTCTCGTTTGAGGCAGTTGGTCTGACTGCTGGATTAGGAAGCATGCATCCTGTACTCCAACCGACCTCTGAAAGAACACCGACTCCAACAGCTTTTCTCCGATCGTCAGAGAAAACAGCAGCCATAGGGCTGTAAATGGATCTCTGACCTCCGTCCGGATTAGGATGAGGGTTTCCAACAACCCGACCATGGTAGTCTGACCACCTGCCTCGAGAAACAAAGGATTTGTGGTGCATACTCACCCAAATCTGCTTCTCTCCAGCAGTCTACGCTGTGGATCCCTTTCTCCAGGTCCCCACTACCCCTGGGCAGCTGAACCACGATGACTACGATCCTGGGGGTGCCCGAATGCAGGTAAGTCCTTCCGCGTTATCTATCCCCATTGACTGGACTGTGCACATTCCGCCACATTCCAGCAATGAGGTACATGGTGCACAAGGCATATCCACACATATGTCATGCATGAGTGTATATTTTACATGTTTTCTCTTAGTTTTGTACACATTTTAAGCAGCATATTCAGAGATATGTGCTCCGCTGTAGCAGCAGTTGCATCGTAATATAGCGGGGGAAGCTTCCTGGTTCTGCGGTCAGAAAGGGCTCGCCAGGATAGCAGTTGGACGGTCGGTCCAAATGCCATTGGAATGAGGCCTGTAGTGTTGAATGTCCTTGTAACATGTCATGTAAAATGTTTTATGTTGAAGTAGATATTGTAGTTTTAAACTATTTAGGTGCCGATCACAATCCGGTAAAAACCGGGTACGAACCGTCGGACGGAGCATATTCTCCGTCCGACGCGTACCCGGTCGTCAAAATATACAAACATGGAATTACGATTCGCACGGGTACACCATTACCGTACGAATCGTAAAAAAGACCGACCGAACAAAAAACACCTACCAATGCGATCCGGGAAAGCGCCGACCTGACGTCGGGACGCACGCAGCCAGCCATTCACGACCCAGGAATCACGATTCGCACCGACGTCACCCCGCACGGTGAATATTTTGCGGCACCCAAAAACTGCCGGAAAATCAGGACGACGCGAACAAGGACCACCAGTACGCGACGGACAGACGGCGACGCGAACAAGGAGGACCAGTACGTGACGGACACACAGGACGACGCCACCAAGGAGGACCCGTACGCGACAGGACGACGCGATCAAGGAGGACCCGTACGCGACAGGACGACGCGAGCAAGGAGTACCAGTACGCGACGGACAGACATGGACCCGAACCTACGAGTCATCCCTGCCCTCATAGCAGTACACCTCCTCTACAGGTTACGACGCAGACGCCGCAGAAGGTCAGAATAACTAAGGGAGGGGGGAAAGTGGGGTGGGGTGGGGGTGGCACTACCAGGGCAGGCCACAAAACAACCACATGAGTGACACACTACACATGGCCTGGACATACCTGACTCCCATGCCCTGGTCACCACGAGGGGGTGGGGGCGTGTCCTGATAATCCAGCGACCGCCACAACGGAAGTCCGTCACCACGCGAACCGGCAACACAACCAGACAGGTACGTCCCGTACCCACGCCTGAAGAGCGTGGGTACGAGTCGGACCAGGCCCACACACGTCACCCCAACAATGGCGGGACGGATCGCACCCACGTGGCAAAGGCCTGGGTACGGGCCGCACAAACATCACATAGCGTGGGGACGGATATGTACGGACCCTACCCCCACCCCGTATGCAAGGAGCGTACCCCCCAGCCCAACAGTGCAAGTACGACCCGTACCCCCACCCGCGGACGTACGGAGCGTACCCCCAGCCCAACAGTGTAAGTACGACCCGTACCCCCACCCGCGGACGTACGGAGCGTACCCCCAGCCCAACAGTGTAAGTACGACCCGTACCCCCACCCGCGAATGCAAGGAGCGTACCCCCCTGCCCAACAGTGTAAGTACGACCCGTACCCCCACCCGCGGACGTACGGAGCGTACCCCCAGCCCAACAGTGTAAGTACGACCCGTACCCCCACCCGCGAATGCAAGGAGCGTACCCCCCTGCCCAACAGTGTAAGTACGACCCGTACCCCCACCCGCGGACGTACGGAGCGTACCCCCAGCCCAACAGTGTAAGTACGACCCGTACCCCCACCCGCGGACGTACGGAGCGTACCCCCCATGCCAACAGTGTAAGTACGACTCGAACCCCCACCCACGAATGCAAGGAGCGTACCCCCCTGCCCAACAGTGTAAGTACGACCCGTACCCTCACCCGCGGACGCACGGAGCGTACCCCCAGCCCAACAGTGTAAGTACGACCCGTACCCCCACCCGCGGACGTACGGAGCGTACCCCCCATGCCAACAGTGTAAGTACGACTCGAACCCCCACCCACGAATGCAAGGAGCGTACCCCCCTGCCCAACAGTGTAAGTACGACCCGTACCCACACCCGCGGACGTACGGAGCGTACCCCCAGCCCAACAGTGTAAGTACGACCCGTACCCACACCCGCGGACGCACGGAGCGTACCCCCAGCCCAACAGTGTAAGTACGACCCGTACCCCCACCCGCGGACGTACGGAGCGTACCCCCCATGCCAACAGTGTAAGTACGACTCGAACCCCCACCCACGAATGCAAGGAGCGTACCCCCCTGCCCAACAGTGTAAGTACGACCCGTACCCCCACCCGCGGACGCACGGAGCGTACCCCCAGCCCAACAGTGTAAGTACGACCCGTACCCCCACCCGCGGACGTACGGAGCGTACCCCCCATGCCAACAGTGTAAGTACGACTCGAACCCCCACCCACGAATGCAAGGAGCGTACCCCCCTGCCCAACAGTGTAAGTACGACCCGTACCCACACCCGCGGACGTACGGAGCGTACCCCCACCACACCAGTGTCAGTAGACACGTACCCTCACCTCTAATGCAGTGTGCGTAACCCCACCGTGTATGTGCCAAGCGCACATATCCAGAAATCGGAGGTGTGTGTGCAGAGTCCACCCAGCAGTGCCCTGAGACAGGAGGGGTGTGTGCAGAGTCCTCCCAGCAGTGTCCAGACCCAGGAGGGGTGGGTGGTGAGTCCTCCCAGCAGTGCCCAGAGACAGGAGGGGTGGGTGCAGAGTCCTCCCAGCAGTGTCCAGACCCAGGAGGGGTGGGTGCAGACACCTCCCAGCAGTGCCCAGAGACAGGAGGGGTGTGTGTAGAGTCCTCCCAGCAGTGTCCAGACCCAGGAGGGGTGGGTGGTGAGTCCACCCAGCAGTGCCCAGAGACAGGAGGGGTGGGTGCAGAGACCTCCCAGCAGTGCCCTGAGACAGGAGGGGTGTGTGCAGAGTCCTCCCAGCAGTGTCCAGACCCAGGAGGGGTGGGTGCAGAGTCCTCCCAGCAGTGTCCAGACCCAGGAGGGGTGGGTGGTGAGTCCTCCCAGCAGTGCCCAGAGACAGGAGGGGTGTGTGCAGAGTCCTCCCAGCAGTGTCCAGACCCAGGAGGGGTGGGTGGTGAGTCCACCCAGCAGTGCCCAGACCCAGGAGGGGTGTGTGCAGAGTCCTCCCAGCAGTGTCCAGACCCAGGAGGGGTGGGTGGTGAGTCCACCCAGCAGTGCCCAGAGACAGGAGGGGTGGGTGCAGAGACCTCCCAGCAGTGTCCAGACCCAGGAGGGGTGGGTGGTGAGTCCTCCCAGCAGTGCCCAGAGACAGGAGGGGTGGGTGCAGAGTCCTCCCAGCAGTGTCCAGACCCAGGAGGGGTGGGTGCAGACACCTCCCAGCAGTGCCCAGAGACAGGAGGGGTGTGTGCAGAGTCCTCCCAGCAGTGTCCAGACCCAGGAGGGGTGGGTGGTGAGTCCTCCCAGCAGTGCCCAGAGACAGGAGGGGTGGGTGCAGAGACCTCCCAGCAGTGCCCTGAGACAGGAGGGGTGTGTGCAGAGTCCTCCCAGCAGTGTCCAGACCCAGGAGGGGTGGGTGCAGAGTCCTCCCAGCAGTGTCCACACCCAGGAGGGGTGTAACACATGTGTGTGATGCCACAATTACCCACATCCATACTGCCTACAAGGGAACATGTCCCCATGAACTCATGTCAACTGACTCCACACACAAGTACAGTGATCACCAAGGATGCCACGATTGTTGCAGGTGGAGACATGGCCATGCATGCATGGCCAAAGTAGAAGGGCTCCGTCACACACACAGCTCATGTACACACAGCTCTGCGCTAAACATTGGGAACACCCTGCAGGGAAGAAACTGGGTACACAGAGGAAGGAATACACCCTGGGACAATTGAACCATGCAGTAACTGCTGACATGACCTAAGGAAGTTAGCCAACACCTTGTGATGGCACACAGATCCTAGGGTGGCCCCAAAGAGCAGAACACTACTACAAATCCCACACACCCAAAGCCTTAAACACCACCCAAAACAATGTAGCAGCCCCACCAACACCAATACCACCATAGCAGGAGTGTGATAATGAAAAAAAAAATAAGCTTTAATCAGCATGAGCACAATGTCCGTGGATCAACGGCAGTTCAAAGTCAACAAAGGCCATAGGGCAGTCAATTATTCCCAGCTGCATGGGGGACACAGTGGGATGTGTGTCCCCTACCTTGCCTGCACAGTCAAATGCCATCGTCTTCCATACTGGTGAGGGCATCAGGGGGGGGGGAAGCAACAGGCACCGCAGGGACATCAGGGCAAAGGGGCGGCGTTGTGGGTGCAGGGATGGAGGACTCAACCACAGGGGGTGTGTCATGGCCAAAGGCGGAGGCCAGGATGGCACTACACACCTTAGCAAGGTCCTCCAGGGAGTCCCCTGCACCCGAAGTGACCTCAGGCCCCAAGGAGGGGGGGGGTTCAGAGGGATGGGTTGCAGCGCCACCGGGGGAGGGTGGAGACAGGGGGGGAGACTCAACCACCCTGACCGAGGACTTCCTTGACCGCTTGCGTGGTGGCGTAACTGTGGGGCTCAGGGACAGAGCGGCCATGAAGGAGTCCTTGGGGGAGATGTGGCCAGGAGAGCTGAGGGGAGGGGATTTGGAGGGAGTGGATTGTGTGGAATGCGGACTCCCACTCTGGCTGCGTGTCACACGTTTGCCCTCCGACCCAGTGGGTGTGCCTATCTCACCCTGTGTGTGCGTGTCAGGAGGAGTGCGGTGGACCTTCCCTGCTGGTGTGGTGCCTGTGTCTGTTGTGGTGGGTGCATGCCGACGTCTGGGTGTACGTGGGACAGGCATGGAAGTGGGAAGTGTGGATGGGGCAGGGGTAGGTGGGGGGAGGTCGCGCTGCAGGAGACCCACTGCTGCAGTCAGTGTGGAGTCTAGGGACCTCAGCAAGTTGCGTTGGTCAGCCTGCAAAGAATGAATGCCCTCCAAGAATGCCTCGATGTTGCTGAGGGTTTTCCCGTGGGAATGGAGGACATTCAGGATCGCAGCCTGACCAACCTGCATTTGCCGCTGGATGTCCATAGACTCAGCATTGGCGGCAGCAGTGGAGACAGGGGCAGGGGGTGCGGTGCCTGGCAGGAAGGAGACATGCGGTGACCGGGCACGCTGGGAAGGGACACGAGCAAGTGGGAGGCGGTTGGTGGGAACTGAGGGGGCGGTGGCAGGTGTTGTTCCACTGTCAGCTGCTGGTGCAGCCTCCGCCAACCCTGAGACATCCTCCTCGGACCTGTCAGCTTCGTAGTCTGATGTGCCAGTCGACAGGTCCTCGGCCACACTATCCTCCGCCTCTGTCCCACTCGATGTGCCAGCCCCAATGTCACGGCTGCCACTGGTGCTCGGTCCCTCCGCCTGGTCCGTGTCCATGTCTCCCTCTGTGTCCCCCGACGATGCTGTGGGCAGGGTGGAGAGACAGAAATTAATCAGACACCTGTACACATCTGTCACATGAGTCCAATCTACATAGTCAACATTGCATAGCCTGAAGAGGCAGATCCCTAACATCTGCAAAACAAGGTACCGATGTAGGGCATGAAACACAGTTGGTTGAGCCACCATGCCACTGAAATACCATGGAGAGCATGAGACAATAGCTGATGACAGGAAACGGAGTCTGACATAGCACCCAGGCCCTGGGGACAATCCTGCACTGCCTCTGCACCACACAGCGTTTGTGAAAATACCTATGACCAGGGACAATATCCATGAACTTGAGACACATGCTGCATAGGTAATGCTGCAAACATGCCCAACATAACTCGGTCACTGCACCTTGCGTGTGTGTCCAGTAACATCACACACTGTCCAGACCCAGCAATTAGGAATCAGGATTTGACACATAGGCATTGCCCGCCCCAAGCAACCCCCACACGATGCTAATTGCTGAGACACAGGTGGCACCAACATCTCATAGTCTGGGTGATAAACACAGTGGCAGGCAAAAGGCTAGATTGGACGCAAAACAGCAAAGGTGCGCCTGTACAAATAATGAGGTACCAGTGCCCATCCTCAGATGAGTATAACAAGACACACAGGCACTGGCAACTGTGAGTATGAAGAGGGACAATCAGGTCAGGCTGCACAGTGGACACCTGTACATAATAGCACGTCTATATACATGGTGACAGGGGACAATGGCACAGAGCACAACCTACGCTGTAGACAGTGAGAGTGTCCACGTTGATGATGACACAAACAACACTGAGGATAAGGTGCCCCAGGGGACAGTATTGGGCACGCAACTACATGCTACTGAATGGCTGAATGGGAATGACTGCTACACACGTCACCATCCCTGCACTATGCGTAGCGCACACTCATGCACATCATGTCACAGGCCACTACATAGGACATGCGCGCTGTAAGGCATGACACATGAGAGACCAACTCCCATGTCTGGAGCCAGCATCAGTGCCAACTGACATGGAACCCACATGCAGTGAACTTGACAGTTCACAGGCAAGGTCCCACAACCTGTTACCCACCACCACCACCCATGATGCTACAGTCATTGTTCTCGTGGACAAAGCGCCAGCCTACATTACCTTGTGAAGGAGTGACTACACACAGACCAGGGAACACATTGCAAGGAGGGGAAGGGTGGCAGGGGCGCAGCGCTACACTTGGGCAAACTGGATGGGCACAGCACCTTTAAACCCTGCCAGTGAATTAATGCCACTGTGCCCTTACAAATGCCGGTGACACACAACAAACGCACATGTACCTACCCCCTTCCGCCTGCTGCATCGCCTGTAAGCGCCTCTCCAGGTCTGGAAAGACCACCGGCAGCACACGCCTGTGGAGGTGGGTCAGACGGCGGCGGCCGCGGTTCTTGTGGCTCTCAGGTGAGTCCCCCAGCAGGAGCCGTGCAATCCTCCGCGTCCAGCACCGGATATCCTGCCAGCGTTTCCTCACCTGGGACAGGCTCCGCCTCCGACCATCCACACGCCTCACGGCACTGACGGCGGTCAGCCAGATCTGCTCCTTGGCAGAGGCGCCTACCTGTGAGGAAGTACAAGTGACACCACATCAATACACCAGCCACATGTCACAGAGAGACATATGTGAACATAATAGCTGGTTACTACATGGCATGTAATGCAGCCAACGCATTGCACCTCTGTCATAGGGACATCATCCTCTGGTGAGGGAAAAGGCAGTACGTGCCATAGTGGGTACTCAGGTGGAATGATGGCAATGTCACAATCAATGATCAAGGCTCACACTGTGCATCACACCCACCCCTCCTGTCTCAGGGCACTGCTGTTAGTGATAGGTCCCCACCCCTCCTGTCTCAGGGCACTGCTGGGAGGACTCCACACCCACCCCTCCTGTCTCAGGGCACTGCTGGGAGGACTCCACACCCACCCCTCCTGTCTCAGGGCACTGATGTTAGTGATAGGTCCCCACCCCTCCTGTCTCAGGGCACTGCTGGGAGGACTCTGCACACACCCCTCCTGTCTCAGGGCACTGCTGGGAGACATCAGGCACCCCCCCCCTGGTACCCCCCCGACAGTACATGGCATGTGTGTCACACCGGGTCACAATGCCTGAAGACACAGTCACAACATAGGGACAGTCTGTGGCAGTGGCCTATGCACTCACCTGATACCCTGGTCGCCCATACAGCATGGGGTACTGTGGGAGGATCACATCCAGCAGAGCCATGTTCTCCTCCAGGGTGAATGGCTGTGTCCTCTCCACAGCCCTTGACATGGTTCCAGGGAATCAGTAGCAGCAGCTTGGTCGACAAATGCAAAGATGTGCAGGCAAGTAATCCCTCATGGGACCTGGCTGCCTTATATGTGGCCTTCTGCCCAGTCTCATGCACAGGAGTACAGAGTGATTGGTCACTCACATTTGCATCCTATGTTTCCACCAATCCCTTCAAACCTAGCAGTCTGTGGGTTCTCTATCGGTTTCATTCTCCTGCATGATGTCAGCCCCACAAACACATTGCAACAAAGTAGAAGAATTCCAACTGACTTCTGCTGTGCACCTTCCAGAACAAAATCGAAATTTGAACCTGGTCGCCATGACAACCAGCATGCATGTAGGCCTTAATACTTGTCCCCTATGTAATTAGGAGAATCACACACAGGTACGGTGCGTTTCCGGGCCCTAGGGCACCCCAAATGCATGGC
Source organism: Triturus cristatus (assembly GCF_964204655.1). Lineage (NCBI taxonomy): Eukaryota > Metazoa > Chordata > Amphibia > Caudata > Salamandridae > Triturus > Triturus cristatus. The sequence goes on from NC_140586.1 coordinate 366,096,933, forward strand.
AACGGCCCGTACATGCATGCCGACGTTCAAAATCACTATGGGTCTGCACGCGTATGCGTACACGTAGTGGTACGGACCGTACACACGCATGTACGCTCACTATCACTATGGGTCTGCACGCGTATGCGTACTCGTCGTGGTACGGACCGTACAAATGCCTGTACGCTCACTATCACTATGGGTCTGTGTACCCGTAGTGATAGTGAGCGTACATGCGAGTGTACGGTCCGTACCACTACGTGTACGCATACGCGTGCAGAACCATAGTGATAGTGAGCGTAGATGCGAGTGTACGGTCCGTACCACTACGTGTACGCATACGCGTGCAGAACCATAGTGATAGTGAGCGTACAGGCATTTGTACGGTCCGTACCACAACGAGTACGCATACGCGTGCAGACCCATAGTGATAGTGAGCGCACAGGCATTTGTACGGTCCGTACCACTACGTGTACGCATACGCGTGCAGACCCATAGTGATAGTGAGCGTAGATGCGAGTGTACGGTCCGTACCACAACGAGTACGCATACGCGTGCAGACCCATAGTGAGAGGGCCGTACACTCGCATGTACGCTCACTATCACTATGGGTCTGCACGCGTATGCGTACACGTAGTGGTACGGACCGTACGAATGCCTGTACGCTCACTATCACTATGGTTCTGCACGCGTATGCGTACACGTAGTGGTACGGACCGTACAAATGCCTGTACGCTCGCCATCACGATGGGTACACATACGGCAGCACTCCCACAGTGATTGGGGAACATACACAGGCCCTCTTAGCAGCAGTACGCCGGTTTGTACACATCACTGTGGTGATAGTCGACACACAGGTAGGAATAGGGCGGACATACTTGTCCATGGATGGACATACTTGTCCAGGAATGGACATCAAGGCATCGTCTGTGCATTACTACATGTGTGGGGCACAGGTGTGACAGGCTGTGATGTGGAACATGCCTCCTGAGTGGAGGAGGCACCAGATGTATGATGAGATGTGTACAGGTGTACTGTGTGAGGGTGCAATGTGTGCCAGGCATGCCCTTGACTCCTTTGACATGTGTGCATGTCGTACTGCGCACTTGGGGTGAGCGTCACTGGCATGGCACGGACACCAACACACGGAAGTGTCCCATGATGCCCGGTACAGGGGTCATGACACCTGACTTGTCACTACCCACAGTGCACAATGTGACTATGTCATTTATGTGTCCGGGATTTACATCAGGTTGATGTTGTAGCACCCTCAAAAGCTGCAGCCGTTGCAGCAACCAACATGTGTCTGTGTGTAGATTGTCATTGCACACTGTTCCGCACACCATGCCACATGTGGTATCTGATGTGAGGTGCACATGTATGCATGGGACACGGAGTAGCGTGACAAGGCCATGTCAGCATCCTCACAAGGAATGTGTGGTGAGTCATGACATGTGCACCTTCATGGCAAGGTGTGTGGGCAGGCCTAGTGTAATGTCATGTGACCTGTGGCTCCGGTGTTCCGCTACCAGTCTCTACAATCGGCATCCTACTTCTGCTGATGTGTGGGCGTATGTCACTCCTGTCTTGCGTCGGGCTGTTCACTTGCACTGGGACACAGCTATTCCCATGGCGTGGCATGGGGAGGTTCTCAATCACCGTGTGTAGCTGGGTCTTGGAAGGAGTGTCACCTTGCATCCATACGTGTCCTGGGCATGTAGCACATGCCTGACTCCCTATGTGGCATGTGTGTATTGGCAGATTTACATGTGCTCAGTAGACATGAGTTGTTCTCGTAGTGCACTCACTCTTCCTTGTCACTTCCAAATTACTGCAGAGCGCCTCCTGTTGCCCGAAGAATTCCAGACTTGGCCACCATGCAGGAGAATGACAGCATCCGGCTCTACCGCTTCACCCAACCGTTGATTCTGGAGCTGACGGCGAGACTGGCACCACACCTGCAACCGCAGCACAGGTATCCTACGGCACTGACACCCCAGCTGAAGGTAATGGCTGCCCTACATTTCCTTGCCACGGGTACCTTCCAATATACCATAGCCCATGTTGGTGGCATGTCCCAGAGCATGTTCAGCGGTGTGCTGCATGATTTCTTGGAGGCCATGTTGATTCACCTGGATGACTTCATCAAGTTCCCAACCCCTGAACAGATGACTGAGGTCAAACGTGGTTTCTATGCCCTGGGAGGGATGCCCCATGTCATTGGGTCCATAGATGGGACACATGTAGGTTTGGTACCACCACACGCACGGGAGGTGGCGTACCGCAATCGGAAGCACTACCACTCCATCAATGCCCTTGTGGTGTGTCTGTCCAACATGGTGATTTCACATGTCTGTGCTCGTTTTCCAGGATCAGCACACGATGCCTACATCATGAGGCGTAGCGGGATGCCTGATATGATGATGCAGCTGCGCAACGAACGTGCATGTGTTGTTGGTGGGTACAGTCTGTCGGTCCTGTATTCTGTTTGGCCGAGCAGCACTACCGCTTCGCCAGTTCTAACGATGTCCATGTGCTTTCCATTTAGGGGACGCTGGCTATCCCAACATGCCTTGGCTGCTGACACCTCTCCGCAACCCCATCACGCCGGCCCAGCTCCGCTACAACACCGCCCATGGCCGGACAAGGCGAGTGATAGAGAGGACGTTTGGCATGCTGAAGAGCCGATTCCGGTGCCTCCACAAGACCGGCGGCGCACTCCCATATGCCCCGGCGAAGGTCTGCAAGATCTTCATGGTCTGCTGCATGCTGCACAACATGGCAGTTGAAAGAGCTGTGCCCCTCATCCTGGATCAAGATGACGAGGACCATCCACCCGTGGAGGACGAAGGGCTTGGCAATGGGGCTAGTGATGTGGAGGATGTGGAGCCTCAAGAGGACATCCGGACTCGGCTCATACGCGACTTCTTTGCTTAGTGGTGAGTACCAGGGTCTGAGTGTGCACGCATTGGTCCACGTGTGGCATGCGTTGTGATGTGTGTCTCCACCTGCATGTATGGCACGTGGGTCAGAGGTGTGTGTGGGTGTGTCACTGGAGTGATGGTGGCAGTGATGGTAGTATTTCCCCAGACATAATTGTGACCTAGCATGTTGTCATACATACATGTGTCGAGTACATGCACATGCAAGTGGCTGTGCTTCTTGTGGCTGACTTCTTGTGTGTCTCTCTTCCCCAGGTACCTGCGCATGCCGTTTGCTGGTTGCATTGTTGTGGCACTGCTATTCCTCATGGACATGGCATCGTGGGCTGACTCAGCGTTACAGGCACGGACACGTTTGGAAGTCTCCATGGGGTAAGGGATGCATCTGGGGTGTATTGGGTGTGGCAGTTGTTCACGATGTGTGCACACTGCCCCGGTCGGGGTTTGGGTCCTCTGCAGACATGTGGCATCCCCATGGGACACGACATGCAGCTGGGTACACCTGAATAGATGGGCTGCCTGGTTGTCAGTCATCAGTGATGGGATGGTGGATTGTGATGAAGGCATCAATGTGTGTGACACTGCCCTCGGACACATACGGTTAACATTGTCTTGACATGGCGTGGGACTTCCACATCAGCGGATGTATGGTGTATGGCAGGCTCTCCGTGAGCAGCTGTGGGTATTTAGCTATTATCCGACACTTGTGTGCCAGTTCCATGGCTATCACGCATTAGTGCTGCAGAGTGGGGTGCCAGTGTTGGAGCCACATGTTACTCCACATGATGTGTTCATGTGTACTTCAAGTTGCCTCTGCAATCCCAAACACATGACTATTAAAGATGTCCCTATGCCTCCAAGGTGCCTCTTCTCAGTCAATGCTGGTGTGTTGGCACGGTGCATCCTGCATGTCTGGCATGGTATTCCCTGATTGTGGCTATGTGTCAATGTGTCGAGTGGCAAGATGCAAGCTGTGTGTGTGTGCTGAGACTGTGTAATGGGCATGATGTCCATGACTGTGTGGGTATTGTGACATGTGCCATCCCCATGCATCCAACGTTGTCCATGACCCCATTCTCTGCATCCACCGGACTCAAGCTTGCAGGACATGGTTCTGCCACCTGTCTACACGTACCTGGGTGCCCCCCAGGACACGGGCCAGGATCCCTGACCTCTGCGCATGACTGTTGCTGTACTCAATGTGTCTGTCAGCACGGTTGTTCGGCCACCCCCTCAGCTGGTTCTGACCATCACGGGTGTGTATGGTGCTCCATGTCTGTCTTGCCTAGTAAACTGTGACCCATGTGTCCTGTGCCAGACTCAGGCCCCAGGGTGTGTATGGTTGAAGTGAACAGATGACTCAGGCATGTTTAGACTGTACAAGACACATGTTAGGTAATAATGCTACCAGCAGGCATCAACTCATAATAGTGTGATTTATTATTGGGGGGGGGGGGGGGCCAAGTGAGGGCCTTTCCGGGATTAGGGAATCCAAAGTTCAGTAGGGGAGTTGGTGTCCTTGCCATTGGAAATCCTCAGAGTCCATGCCACAGTCTTTGTCAACATTGGTCAGCCAGTGACCAGCAGGGCCATGTGTCAGAGAATGTCTCTTGATGCTGTGATGCTGTTGCTCCAGTGGGCCAGGTGCCAGGCCAGGTGTCCTGGGAGATGGTGATGTAGCAGCCACCCTCACGGTCCTTTCCGTGGACGACCCGGCTTCCTGCGGGGAACCTCAGCAGCAGGCCGTGACGACGTCTGGGATGCTCCGTCGGATGTTTCCTCCTCCTCCTCATGATCCCTCCCTGTGGGTGGTGATGTTCTCCGCCTTCTGGCACAGGGAGGGTCGGCCATGGTGTCGGCCATCCGACGGAGTTCAGCGTGAATCTCCTGGGACGCCGTCACTTGCTCAGCCTGTCTGTCCTCCATCCTCCGTTGGTGTAGCTGTAGACAGGCTATTAGCTCCGCATGTTGCTGGGCCTGCTGGACCTTGATCCCCTCGAGGACGGACACAACCTGGGCCATGCCCGTGGTGTCCTGCCGGTATGAGTCCAGGATGTTACGGACATGTGAAAATACCGGATCCCCAGCCAACTGGTCAGGCTCGCGCCTCCGCCGCTCTCCACTCCCACCACCCCTGCCCACTTGCGTCTGGCCTGCACTTGTGGGCACATGGGGTCTCCGGGACCCCTGAGGGGTGGCATTGGCGTTGTCGCCTGCCTCCTCCTGGGTGCCCGGGACACCGTGTCCCTCCTGGCGAGCCTGGCTGCATTGTGGTGTTGGGGCAGGGATCCTGGGTGTCTCCTGGGATGTGGCAGGAGTGGGGGTGGTGGTTGGCACGGTTGTACCTGACGCAGGTGCTGCAGGTGGTTGGACACCAGAGGGGCCAGGTCGGTCGGGGTCGTCCGCAGAGTGTTGAGAGTGGTCGCTGCCGGTGGGATCGGTCTCCTGCAGATCCGGGTCCTGTGAGTGTTCCCCCCCAGTGTTGGGGGGTGCAGCACGACGTTGACCTGTGTGTGAGAGAGACAATGTTACCTTGGATCCATGCAACATCCATGTTTCATCCGTTACAAAGTTGGCACATTTCCTCTTGGAATTAGGATCTGTCTTGCATTCCACTCACAGTGCACTTGTGCATGTGTGTGTCCCTTGGGCACCAATTTGGCCCCTTTAACTATGTGTGGCACAGTCTTACTTGCTGCGTCAAGTGTGACTGCAGTCAGCAGTGGAGTGTGCATGTGTGCCGAGCTATGCGTTTGCGCCTTCCTTGTAGCACTGTACATGTGCACATGGAGTGGATCCACACACTCATATGATGCAGGTGGCTGTCCTTGTGCTCGTGTACAGGTTGTGACATGGCCCTGCGTTTTGCCATGATGAAGAGGGGGGGTTCTGGCACTGGGCACCCTTGTCTACATGCACGCAGTCCACCTGCTGACGAGCAGACATTCCCACACACCAAAGGACTGATTTGCTCTCCCTGTGTCTCCCTCCTTCTCTGTCCCCCTCTCCCTCCCTCTCTGTCCCCCTCTCCCTCCCTCTGTGTCCCCCTCTCCCTCCCTCTGTGTCCCCCTCTCCCTCCCTCTCTGTCCCCCTCTCCCTCCCTCTGTGTCCCCCTCTCCCTCCCTCTGTGTGTCAGCCTCCTCCCTCTGTCCATCTTCCCGTGTCTCCCTCCCTCTCTGTCCCCCTCTCCCTCCCTCTCTGTCCCCCTCTCCCTCCCTCTGTGTGTCAGCCTCCTCCCTCTGTCCATCTTCCTGTGTCTCCCTCCCTCTCAGTCCCCCTCTCCCTCCCTCTGTGTCCCCCTCTCCCTCCCTCCGTGTGTCACCCTCTGTCACCTTGGCCCAGCTTCCTGGGCACACACTGTTAGCAGATCTTTGAGTGGCCCTTGGCCTGTTGATGTGAGTTTGTTTCTGATCTCCAGGCACCCATTTTGTCTGCTGTGTGTCTGTGCGCTGCTGCTGTGGTGGTGTGTGCTGCCACTCTTTCACACTGTTGGCTGTTCATTAGCTGCTGGCATGTGCAAAACAGTGCCTTCACCCCCATGTGTTGATGCAAGTCATCCGCCATTTGCTGGCAAGTCATTCCTGTGTTGGGACACAGTGTTTGTCTGGCTGTGACCTAGGCCATATGGGCAGAGGGCATTGTTGTCTGCTTTGGAGTCGCACTATGTGATTCTTGGTGCCCACACTCCCGCCATCCGGGTTACCGTGTCATGTGTTGTTGTCTTCTGTGGCCTGTGACTTGACATTGTCCAGCTGGGTGCATGGGGCATGGTGGCAGCAGTGGCATGTGCCTGCTCATGGAGTGTGGTTGAGTAATGCGATGGCTTGTGGTGTTTGCGTGCCTGTTATTAATTTTGGTTGTGGTTGCAGTTCCCCCCATGTGAGGTGCGTTGTTTGTGTACTCACCCGGGTCTCGGAGTCCTTCTACTCCTTCAACTGCCTCCACCGGCAGTATGGCCATCACCCTCTCCTCCCAGGGATGGTACTGTACGGGTCTGCGGGAGGGCCCTCCTCCGGTGGCGTTGGCCTGGTCGTGTTCCTCCTGTCTCTTGGCTCTGACCCTCCTCCGCAGATCGTACCACCTGTTCTGGCAATCCTGCTTGGTCCTCCTGGTGTCCGCAACAGCATTCACAGCATCGACGATGGTCTGCCACATGGCTGTTTTGGCTGCCTGGCTGGTGCTTCTGACCAATGTTCCAAAGATCTGTGGCTCGACTCTGAGGATTTGATCAACAAGGACCTCCAACTCTCGGTGACTGAACTTTGGATTCTTGGTAGTGGGCATGGTGAGGGGTGTGGGTGGGGATGGTGTGGGTGTGGGGGGTGTGTGGATGTTGGGGGGGGTGTGGATGGTTGTGTGTGTGTGTGAATGTGATGAGAGGGTGTTTGTGAGGGTGGTCGTGTGAAGGTGTGCAAGTGTAAGATGTGGTGTCGCTTGTAGTCTGGTTCTGTGGTGTCTGGCAGCAGTGGGTCTGTTGCAAAGGCTCATGGTTTGTGTGTGTGGGCCCTTTTTATTGGTCCATGGGTGGGTGTGGCAGTGTTTGAATTTTGGGTGGGTGTGTTATAAGGAGTGGTGGTGTATTGGGCCTCTGTTTGTTTTTGACAGTTGCAGGTCAGTGATTGTGTTATTTTAGTGGTTGTTGGCCATGTTTAGTGGCTGTGTGCCTTGCGAATGGTGTATTGTTGAGTTGCTTTGTTTTGTCCTTGTTGTGTACGTGCGTTTTGAGCGTGTGTACGGTGTGTACATGGGCCATTTGGTTGTACGATTTGGTCCTTGTGTGTGGCTTTGTACGACTCGTACATGCGGTTGTGATGTTGGGGCATGGGGTGCGCTCCGTACTTAGAAGGTTGTGTTGGGGGTGCGCCAGGAACGTACTGGGGTGGGGGTACGACTGGAACGTACTGGGGTGTTCATAGACGGTGGTACGACACGTACAGGGGTGGGGGGGTGTACATAGACGGTGGTACGACACGTACTGGGGTGGGGGTACGACTGGAACGTACTGGGGTGTTCATAGACGGTGGTACGACACGTACAGGGGTGGGGGGGTGTACATAGACGGTGGTACGACACGTACTGGGGTGGGGGTACGACTGGAACGTACTGGGGTGTACATGGGCGGTGGTACGACACGTACAGGGGTGGGGGGGTGTACATAGACGGTGGTACGACACGTACAGGGGTGGGGGGGTGTACATAGACGGTGGTACGACACGTACTGGGGTGGGGGTACGACTGGAACGTACTGGGGTGTACATGGGCGGTGGTACGACACGTACAGGGGTGGGGGGGTGTACATTGACGGTGGTACGACACGTACTGGGGTGGGGGTACGACTGGAACGTACTGGGGTGTTCATAGACGGTGGTACGACACGTACTGGGGTGGGGGTACGACTGGAACGTACTGGGGTGTACATGGGCGGTGGTACGACACGTACAGGGGTGGGGGGGTGTACATGGACGGTGGTACGACACGTACAGGGGTGGGGGGTGTACATTGACGGTGGTACGACACGTACTGGGGTGGGGGTACGACTGGAACGTACTGGGGTGTTCATAGACGGTGGTACGACACGTACTGGGGTGGGGGTACGACTGGAACGTACTGGGGTGTACATGGGCGGTGGTACGACACGTACAGGGGTGGGGGGGTGTACATAGACGGTGGTACGACACGTACAGGGGTGGGGGGGTGTACATGGACGGTGGTACGACACGTACAGGGGTGGGGGGTGTACATTGACGGTGGTACGACACGTACTGGGGTGGGGGTACGACTGGAACGTACTGGGGTGTTCATAGACGGTGGTACGACACGTACTGGGGTGGGGGTACGACTGGAACGTACTGGGGTGTACATGGGCGGTGGTACGACACGTACAGGGGTGGGGGGGTGTACATAGACGGTGGTACGACACGTACAGGGGTGGGGGGGTGTACATTGACGGTGGTACGACACGTACTGGGGTGGGGGTACGACTGGAACGTACTGGGGTGTTCATAGACGGTGGTACGACACGTACTGGGGTGGGGGTACGACTGGAACGTACTGGGGTGTACATGGGCGGTGGTACGACACGTACAGGGGTGGGGGGGTGTACATGGACGGTGGTACGACACGTACAGGGGTGGGGGGTGTACATTGACGGTGGTACGACACGTACTGGGGTGGGGGTACGACTGGAACGTACTGGGGTGTTCATAGACGGTGGTACGACACGTACTGGGGTGGGGGTACGACTGGAACGTACTGGGGTGTACATGGGCGGTGGTACGACACGTACAGGGGTGGGGGGGTGTACATAGACGGTGGTACGACACGTACAGGGGTGGGGGGTGTACATTGACGGTGGTACGACACGTACTGGGGTGGGGGTACGACTGGAACGTACTGGGGTGTTCATAGACGGTGGTACGACACGTACTGGGGTGGGGGTACGACTGGAACGTACTGGGGTGTACATGGGCGGTGGTACGACACGTACAGGGGTGGGGGGGTGTACATAGACGGTGGTACGACACGTACAGGGGTGGGGGGTGTACATTGACGGTGGTACGACACGTACTGGGGTGGGGGTACGACTGGAACGTACTGGGGTGTTCATAGACGGTGGTACGACACGTACTGGGGTGGGGGTACGACTGGAACGTACTGGGGTGTACATGGGCGGTGGTACGACACGTACAGGGGTGGGGGGGTGTACATAGACGGTGGTACGACACGTACAGGGGTGGGGGGTGTACATTGACGGTGGTACGACACGTACTGGGGTGGGGGTACGACTGGAACGTACTGGGGTGTTCATAGACGGTGGTACGACACGTACTGGGGTGGGGGTACGACTGGAACGTACTGGGGTGTACATGGGCGGTGGTACGACACGTACAGGGGTGGGGGGGTGTACATAGACGGTGGTACGACACGTACAGGGGTGGGGGGTGTACATTGACGGTGGTACGACACGTACTGGGGTGGGGGTACGACTGGAACGTACTGGGGTGTTCATAGACGGTGGTACGACACGTACTGGGGTGGGGGTACGACTGGAACGTACTGGGGTGTACATGGGCGGTGGTACGACACGTACAGGGGTGGGGGGGTGTACATAGACGGTGGTACGACACGTACAGGGGTGGGGGGTGTACATTGACGGTGGTACGACACGTACTGGGGTGGGGGTACGACTGGAACGTACTGGGGTGTTCATAGACGGTGGTACGACACGTACAGGGGTGGGGGGGTGTACATAGACGGTGGTACGACACGTACAGGGGTGGGGGGGTGTACATAGACGGTGGTACGACACGTACTGGGGTGGGGGTACGACTGGAACGTACTGGGGTGTACATAGACGGGTGGGGGTATACATTTACGGGGGGTACGTGTCGGACGTACGGGGGCTGGGGGGAGTGTTGGGCGCGTATGCGGGCACATGTCTCCATGGTTGCTATTGGTGTTCGGTGCGGACGGTGTTTTTTCCATACGGTTGTAGGCTCGGACGCACGGGATGGATCGTGATTCCTCGGTCGGACTTGGATTTTTACGTTTGTAAGGTAAATCGTCCGAGGACGTGTCGGACACATTTTCCGACCCGAGGACGTGTGGGGAATGATTCCCGGTGCGGGTCGTATGGACTTTTTACCATGCGAATCGTGATTGCCAGTTCGTACGGCACTTGGACGATTCGTACGGTAAAAAGACCCGATACGAGTCGCACGGGGGAATTTTTTACCGGATCGTGATCGGCACCTTAGTGTCCCACACCTTCCCCAATATAGTTTATATTGTAGTGGGAAGAGTACATTTTACCCCTTTAGTGTCTAACACCTTCCTTTAATTTGTTTAGATTGAAGCAGGAATAGTAAATGAAACCCCTTTAGTGTGTAACACCTTCCACAAATTGGTTCAGATTGGAGTGGGAATAGTAAATATCACCGCTTTGGTGTCCAACACCTTCCTCAAAGTGGTTTAGATTGGAGTGGGAATAGTAAATGTTACCTGTTTAGTGTCCAACACCTTTAGCAGTATGGTTAGTTTGGCGTGGGAATAGTAAATGTCACCCCTTTAGTGTCCAACACCTTCCTTGAATTGGTTTAGATTTGAGTGGGAATAATAAATGTAACATCATTTGTGTCTTACACCTTCCCCAAATTGGTTTAGATTGAAGTCGAAACAGTAAATGTTACCCCTATAGTGACCAACACATTCCCCAATAGGGTTTAGATTCGAGTGGTAATAGTGGATGTTGCCCCTTTAGGGCCCGATTCCAATTCAAATCGGTCGGACTCACATTGACTTCAATGGGAGCCTGTGTTCTGAACGCGAACACAGGCTCCCATTGAAGAAAGGGGTGGCTGAGGAAAATCGTGCACCCTGTGGTGGGCACCACATAGTGCCTACCATACTCTGCATGGTTGGAAAGGGGACCCATGGGCCCGATTTGGAGGGCCCCGGTGAAAGGGGGCCTGCTATAGGCTCCCAAAGACCGATTCTGGCAACTTTTTTGTTCCGGGATAACCGAATTGGAAAGGCAGTCCGAATCGGTCATTGTACTCGCTCGTTCGGAAACCAAGTCCACAGAGCTGTACGAATCGGCTCTGGAAACACTCAACCTCTCCAAATGCCTTCTGGAACCTATTCCGTCAGCCCTCACTGTTTCCAAGTATCGTACTTGGTCGTTTGGTACTGGGACGGAGTGGGTCAGAAACAAGGGCTCCGAATTGGTTTTGGCAAACCCGAAACTGATTCGGAGCCCTTCCGACCAACATTGGAATCGACCCCTTAGTGTCCAACACCTTCCCCAATATGGTTAGATTGGAGTGGTAATAGTAAATACTACCTCTTTAGTGTCCAACACCTTTCACAAATTTTGTATAATAAAAACATGTCACACGTTTTTCAGTTTTTATTTGTTTCAATTTTTTTATTACTGTGTAGTTTTACCATTTGTATTATATGCACTTTAAGTAAAAAAATAAAGTTATAAAATTAAGCAAATCAAAAAAAAACTGCATTTTTGAACAATAAAAAATAGGTAAATCATATATATATACATTTGTATGTTATACCCTTATTTTTTATTGTTGACAATTTTTTTAACATTTGTAAACTTTTTTTACATGTATATGTTCAACATTATTTTCACATATGTTTTAATAAGATGTATTAAATAAATGTATATATCATATACTGTTATTTAATTTATAGCTCAATTTATACTGCACAATTTTTTCATAGATTTTTATAACATTGTTTGATATGTTTTACATGTGTAGCAATTTTTAACAATGTTTTATATGTTTATTCAACTTAAAAAAAATACTAGATTGTCTTTTTTATAGTTCATTGGCGGCCATTATTTTTACTGCTACTTTCTACTTTGTAATCTAGTTTTTGTTAAATTTGCATCTATTGCTGTTACCATTTGACACTAGTTTGTCATTTGCATGTTTTACACTGTTTTAATAAAGTATTACTATGTTATGTTAGGTGGGGTAGTTATATTTTGATGACTAACTATTATGTATATGTATTTTTGGGAACGCAATGTGTTTTGTGGGTGGGTTTTGTCAATTTCTTTTACAGATTTCTGTCAACGAACACGTTCTATGGGCATTTGGAGTTGTCATTTTTTTAGGAAGGAAATCAGTTTGGTTAATAATAAACTAATGGTTTTTACTTTAATTTCCTTTTGTTTCGGTGTACCTTGATCCATAGTTTTAAGTGTTTTATTATTGTGGTTGGGAAATGCAATATTACTTTGTTTATATTAAATATATGTGGTTGTTATGTGGAATTGCTTGGATTATGTGATCTTATTATTGTATCTGATTGATTTTAGTTGGTGATAGTTACTTTGGGGGTCATTAGAATGGCGGACGGACTTTTGCCTGTTGGTCATCCAATCGTATTTGGGACCAGGGCAAATTAGGATGCGACCGCCACTGTGGCATTGCCCATGTTTTGTATTGCAGCGGTGGCTGCGCTCTGCAGCAGCCGCTGCAAAACAAAACGGACACCCCTCACATATCCCTGCACTACATGGCAGGCACCATGTCGTGCCTACCACATTGTGTAGGGATATGTAGGGGGGCACCATAGGTGTCACCCAGGGCCTATGTTCATTGCCCAGGAGGTTAGGGGGGGCCCGCTACAGGCCCCCAACTCCTTTTCCTCCTGCCGTTTTGCTGCGGTTTGACCACCCCAGAACGACTGGCAGAAAGGGATATTGCAATCCCTACGGCGGAGCCTGACAGGCACTGCCGCCATTTTGGGACTACAGGGAGGTCCGACAGGTAGGCGGATAAAGACCGCCGGTAGGGGCCGTGGCGGTCGTAATATATATATATATATAGTTTTATGATATGTATCTGTATTACTATAGTCATTTTAGATAGTTGTTTGATTGATCTAATAAAATATTATATTTATTAATTAGAAAAAAAAAGATTTTGAATGTTGGTTTACAATTTGGTGTACCTTTGAAGGATTTTGGTAGGTTAAGATTTATTTTAGAGTATGCTTTTGACTATCATTCCTAAGTAATGTAGTCCTTTGTTATTTATGTAGGGTTTGACTTCAAATAGTAGCATGTCATGCATTCTTTTTGGTTTGTTTGCTATGTAAAGGGCCAATGTGACTAACAAATTGTTCCATTCTTAGTTCTTAGTAATGCTTCTATAAATCTGTATAGTGTAGGTTGAGCTCTGTGCCATCCTCCCACCGCATTGTTTGATTTGGCTTCCTGTGCTAAAGTTCTGTCATAGACATTCCACCATAGTATTTGGAATTTGGGTTGTCATCTGAGTTTGGAGCGATGCACTGTGCCAACCCAAGTGACTTTGAAGTAGTCCATCAAGTTACTAAGTTTGACTTCATTTTGCTGGTAGAATGGACTTTCTATTAGTGGATTGTAGTGGTTGGCTACCTCTGTGACAGGGACATAGACTAGTGTATTATTTATTTGTCTTCAAAGGCCCATTGGCTGTTTGTGGAACATTCTACACTTAGTGCAGATATTTTGTGATATCTCCATGTACTTTGATTAAAATCATAGCAACTGCCTAGTATAGCTATGTGGGGGTATATTTTTACAATTGTTTGAATCATGGCTTGTTCAAAGTTCATGATTTGTTTTTGGGGGTAGTAGTTATTTGTTGTATGTTGTATATGGTTTAAGGGCTCATACTAAGAGCTGCTTTGTTATATTGGTAGTAGGGCATATGTAAAAGGGATATTTCAGATTTCATATTCACCATGTAGGGTGTATAGCTGAGTAATGGTTTAGGACTCATTTGCTTTAGAGAATATTAGAATTTGTTTCTCATTATTTTGACTGTCATAAATAATTAAAGGTTCCTCACTATGTGTGATTGTTAAATGCTCAGGTATGCTTATGTCTTGGTATCTTCTTGGTGCAGGTAGGGTATCACTGGTGGCTTTTTTAGTTCATACAATTAATATTTTTAAAGTGGGAATGGGTGGTAGTTGTCCTGTTATGTGTTTGGGAATTCTAGATAGAAATATACTTCAATGTTTTTGCTGGTGGCTTACTGGGAGCTATTGCTTGCCTCTTATATTTTGCAATGTTTCTCATACTTCTATTTCTGTCACATTTGGAGGTGGTTGTGCTCTCTTACATGAATTGATAAATTATGTTTTATACTTGCCCTCCTATAGCATGCATTGGAATAATATTTAGTACATTTCCACTTGATAGTTTCTAATGATGTACTTTCTTGGCTGTAGGTGTAGCTCATGTGGTTTAGCAACTGCTTTCCTTTCTGTGAAGTGATACATTTGTTGGCCTTTGTCATTGTATCTGTAGTTATTTTTTAATAGTATAAATATATAGAGATTTACAGACACTCTCATTTCTCTATGGGAGCTCGTGCTGCAGCCGGATTCTGATCGCCGCACAAGCTCCCATAGAGAAATGGGAGTTTGTGACCACACCATGTGCGGTCGCATCGTAACTGCGGTTTCAGGACCGCCGACCGGAGGTTGTTCGGTTCCGCAACCGCAGCGATGTCGGTCGGAGGCAAATCCGACCAACATTATTTAGACTTTTGGACGTTTACCATTAACATGTTTGAACATGCATTTACTTATTGTTTGTATGCTTGCATGTTTGTTCTGGTGAGATGTTTCAACCGGTTTTGAAGCTTTTCCTTGGAGGTGTTTTAATGTGCAGCAGGTGCTTTTGTTTCTGTTGATTGGAAAAGAAAAATATAAGTTACATTTAAATGGTACTCTGTAGATAGGATGTAGGAGTTCAGGTTGTTAGGTTTATTTTTGTTTGTTATTTGGGTAAGTTTATTATTTATTTATTTATACTTACTTCATTCTTTCTTTTTGCAGGTTTGTGACAGTTGATATTTTCTGGTAGTTTTTTTGTTTTCAAGTTGTAGATTTATTCTTTTATGTGGTCCGTGTAGAAAAAGATAAAACTTGGAAAGTGTGTTAATATTTTTTTTAACTGTATGTTTTTAAGTTTGCTAAAAGCTACCTTTTAGTTTAAAAATACTGACTTGGTTATTCAATTGCTAAAATGCATATTTTTCTTCTTTAATGACTTATAAAATGAAACCAGCAGAGTCTCCTTGTCTTGCACCATTTGTTGTTTTTGAAGTATTTAGTTGTTCTAATTAGTGTGACTTTTATATTGTAGATTTAATTGTTTGTAAAGTAATTGTTTTATCTGCAAAAGCTTTTTTAGTGTTTTAATAATGATTATTTAATTATTTTTGCGATAACATTGTACTCAATATTGTGTGGATCGATATTGTTTTACATATTGTATGTTTATTTAAAGGTAACAATAAGTTTGTTTCCGATATTTTTGTTTTCAATATATGTAAAACTCTTTGGGGCTGATTCACAGAACTAATCTGAGATAAAATCCTAAACTTACTACTTTTGGTATTCACAGAAGGCATTTAGTAGTAGTAAAGTTAAGACTCCTAACTTTACTACTACTAAATGCCTTCTGTGAATACCAAAGATAGTAACTTTAGGATTTTATCTCAGTTTAGTAGTATTAAAGTTAGGAGTCCTAACTTTACTGCTACTAAATGCCTTCTATAAATACTAAAAGTAGTAAGTTTAGGATTTTATCTCAGATTAGTTCTGTGAATCGGCCCCTTTATTGTTCACAAAGATGTTTGTACTGTTGATATTTGTGTTTTTTATAGTTAAGTATTTGAGTTGATTTTTTTTAATCAATATTTATTTTCTGATATTTCTGTGTTTTGATATTTGCTGAATCGATATTATGTCAGTGATACCTTTGCACAGTAGCACTGACTGTCCGTGATGGACCACCAATGTGAAGCTTCAGCCTGCCCGTCCACGACACCTCACCTGCTCTTTGCATCATGCCGACAGCCTCCTGCGATGCTCTCTTTGCTTCCCGCTGCCTCATCCAACGTGAACTGGACTCCTGAAACAAAACTTGAGAAGGTAAACCTTCAGCTGGACTAATCTGTGACTGTATCCAGCCCGCTCACCATTGCGGTCAGCCTTAACTTTTGACACCCGGTCCAGAGCAATCAGAGAGCACTTTATGCTTTTAGGTGCTATTTGACACTTTATTTTTTTTAAATGAATAACTCTGGTTCTACTGATTGGATTATTGTCATTTTGGTCTTGTTTTATTTATTAAATTAGGCTTTATTTCTAACCTGGTGTGGGAATCTTATTGCTGTGTTTTCACTGTTTTACTGTTTAAAGTGCTGCACAAATACTTTACACATTGCCCCTAAGTTAAACCTGACTGCTTGTGCCAAGTTATCAGGGGGTGAGCACAGGTTAATTTGGGGTTTGCTTGTGCCATACCCTGACAATGATTGTGGTTGCTGATTGACCAGGGCTCACACCCCAGTCAACCAGTCACCCAATTTCTCACATCTCTCATTCTTCCAATATAATTTGCACCCAATAGGATTTACATTGGCAACTTTGGTTCTGGTGCTGTTTGCACTGGTTTCCATGTTGAACTATTTAAGAATTGCCAAGTCCATATTACTTTGTCATCCTGGGTCCTCTTTTTTGCTCTTCAGCTCTCCTTCTCTCGCATGCCTTCTCTAATAGAGCTCTGCCACTTCATCCCCCAGTTTTCTGCCTTAGAATGCTGTTTGATGTATCAATGCTGTTTTATGTAAAGTGCCCAAATACCACAAGGTGCAAGGGCAATTTAGAAAAAAGTATATAAGAAAATAAATAAACGTTGGCTTATCCACCAAGCAAGGTTGCCATTGTGGATAGCCAGCATTCTTTTTGGTTTTGCAAAAACAAACCCACTGAAATGCTTGGAGTTTTTCTGAATGTATGCGGACATTAATTGTTTTTCCTACCCAGAAGGTTTTGAGAAGGAAAAAGTCAAGGCTTCATCCTGAGCATGGTCGGCCTTTTTGTGCTATGGAGCCTATGGTTCTGTGATGAATGGCCTGCCACAAATGTATTTCCAATAGCCAAGCCAGCTGTGGCTCTACTGTTGGAAAGAATGCAGTTTCTCTATCCCTAAACTAGAAAGAAAAACAGAGAGTTGGGTGTACATCCAGGGCCGCGGTCTGACCGCCGGATTACAATGCTGGCAGTCGGAGCCCTCCGGGCAGGGGAAAAGACGCCACCTCCAACAGGATTTGAGATCCGGTTGGGGCGGCAGTCAGATAGGTAATCCCTGAATGGCAGCAGGGCCTGCACAGACACCACAGTCGGTAATTATGATATCCCTTTCCTTCTGCTGGTTGGACCGCCATGAAAAGGCAGACAGAAAGCCAGTTTGGGGGCCCCTAGACCCATCTATCCTGGGCCTCCGCTATGGGGCCCAGGGGGCCCTAAAACATCTATGCACCCTGTGCAAATGGTGCCTGGTGCACAGTACAGGAATGTTTCTAAACATGCCTTTTTGCATTGAGTCTTGTGCTGCAGCCCTTTTTCAGGCAGCAGCGCAAGACTCAATGTGAAAAGGCATGTAGGAGGTCAGATCGTAATTTGGAGGTCAGGACTGCCGCCTACTTGTTGTGCGGTCCCGCTCCCAAAACGATGGTGGTAGGACGCTCGTCCGACCGCCATCATAATCTGCCCCTGAGTTACCAATGTTATTTATTTTTTGATTAATTAAAATCATTCTAATATACAAAATACAAGAAATGCAAAAAGGCTTTTATTTTCGTGACCAGTGTGCGCAGTCCAGCTAGCAGCAGTGAGCCAATCCAGGATAAAGGTGCTTAGGCAAAGAGATTTCAACAGTGTCTAGTGTCCCTGTCTTCTCGCCATTTAGGTGTGCCCTTTGGCCGACTAAAGATGATAATATTTTGGATGTTTTGTCGACAGCTCTTTTAAAGGTTTCATAGCTCATTGCCACAAACCATAATTCTGCTAGACCAAACAGATCAATTTTTCAGTTGAGATAGTGTCTGGCTGGTTTAGTGAGATCTGTTGGTTATTTCCAACCATGCGCTGTAATTAATGGTGTTCTTCTCGGCGGACTTAAGTTTGAAGCAGATGGTGGCAAACTGCTCTCCTAGCAAATAACTGTGTAACTAAATCAAACTGCAGCCTGATCTGTGCAGGTGATATGTAGCTGGAGAGCTGGAAAGTTTGCCTATATATGCGTGCGATGATGGTGTCCAAGATGTTTTAATCTCTGCCCCTTAAGGCTTCACTTCCATGAGCCAGAGTAGGTACCACCTATGGCCTGGCAATTTGTAAAATGGGGCTGTACGACAGATTATTGAGATTTCTGAATAGGGCCATTATCCCCGCTGTCAGGGTGATCCCTTTTCTTTTGATTTCTTCCTTCTGGGGTTTGAATGGTCCATTGCTGTTAACAGGCCAAGCTTCTTTCGACAACCATGATGGAATCAAGAAACCAGCTAGCTTTTCCATTTATTCTGCTAGAGGACTTTATGATATTTGTCTTCTTGGTGTTTATTGTCAGGCTATTCGTGGTGGGGCATATTTGGGTGGTGTTCAGAAGGCGCTGCAGGCTGACCTTCATCCGAATGTTTAACACCAGGTCATCAGATTTGATTTGAGAGGAGTATGGACAGAAACTCTGGGGCCTGGGGGTTGACTGAGGCCAGAGCAGGGGGAATGTCTGCCAGAAATAGATAAACATTTATAGGGGCCAGGAAAAACCCCTGTTTAAGTCCTCATGATGTTAGAATGGCCCTGGATAGATTGGTTCGACTTACCAACTTGATTTTGACCCACGTGTTAGAATACAGATTTTCAATTGCTCAAAGGAGCACCTGGGCTATAAGCAATCTTCTTAATTTCCTCCAGAGACTTTGATTTACACAATTGAAAGTGGCTTTATAGTCGATGAGGCAGAGGTATGGAGGATGTTTGGCAATGTTTAAGGAGTCAAACAGTCACAGTTTGTTTTGTAAACCCAGTCTGGTTAATTGGGATAATTGAGTTTGTAGTGACCCAGTTGAGAAGGTGCTCGAGCAGAATGCCTGCATAGTATTTTGCCTCATTGTCCATGAGGGCAATGAGTCTGTAGTTCTCTGCTTCTGATTTGTCACCTCCCTTGAAAATGGGTGATATAATGGAACCTTTCAAAGTTGCTGGTATCATGGCTCCTGTTAGGGCATGATTGAACAGTGGGGCCATGTGCTCAGTTCATTTTGTCGAATCGGTCTTGTAGATGGCCAGGAGGATTTTGTTTGGACCTGGGGCTCCGGTGGTTCTGCCTTTAGTTATCTTCTGGTGTGTGGCGTTTGTGTCAATGATGGGCTGTATCTTTGGGCTGTGCGGCTTGTGTGCAGTTTCCCTCAGATGAAGCATCCCCCTCCAACTTCTGATGTTACCACTGTACAGGTGTGTGAGTTGAAATGGGCACACAGGAAGGTGGCCCAAGCTTCCTCAGAGAGACTGGACTTTAGACACAGCTGTGATGGATTTATTAAGGCATTCACCATTTACCAGAACACGTTGGAGTTATGTTGCTTGATGTCCCAGACTAATTTAGCCAAGAAGGCTTCTGTGTTTTGCCTCTGCGATCCAGGCCGACCATTTTAGCTCCCCTTTTGTGTGCCTCTGTTCTGCTATGAGGGTTTCATTATGTGGGGACCGTCATACTGCTCGCAGGGCCTTATTGACTTTCTGTTTCAATAGTTTTATTGTCTCACTTTTGTGGGGATATTGGCCGTTCAGTGGGTGAGCTACTGGTGGGCCCCTTTTTAGGTTGACTCAAGAGGCGTGTTGTTTGGAAAAAGAATCTGTAAATGCTTCCCTGTTCTCCCTTGCAGAATTCCTATTGCTCCAAGTGTTTTGTAGATGGCATTTAGCTTTTTGCACCTATAATTCTTTTTGTGGCTGCAGAAAATGTACTCGCTTTAAAACGGCTGTGTATATAGAGCCTTCAGGTTCTGCCAAGCATCTAGTTTTGCTCAGGTCGAGAGCAAGTTCCAGCTACTGGGACAGATGGTCGCACTCAGATCTAAGGTCTTTATTGAAAGAGTAGACTAATTTTAATAAGGGCAATGATCCCAGTGTGTAGTCTATTAGGGAGTTTCCATCGGTGGAGTGTAAAGACAAAACTGGGGGGATGTCATCTTGAAATCAACCATTTGAGGACCAGTAGACCCTGGTGCTCTAGTTTGACAAGCAGATTGAGTTCCTTTCCATCCCTCCTCCCGAGGTCTAATAATGCTTGTTTGGGGATCTCCCATTGATGCTCCTGTCCCTTTATGATTTCATTTCTTGTTGAATAACCTAACAGTTTCATGTTAAAGTCACCTGTCACTATAATCATGGAGCTCAGATAGGTCACCCCTACTTTAAAGATGTTTTCAATCAGTTTTTTCGATCTCTCTACGCCATCTGTGTGACCGGGTGGTGCATAGATGTTTATTAATGACACCATTGTGTCTTCCTCTCCTACTTCCATTGGTATGTGCAGTATTTTTAGGTTGTCAGAATCAGTTTGTGTTCTTTGATCATGGCTTTGATTGCTGTCAACAGGTAAATTGCAATAACTCCTCTGCTACCACCAAATTTTGCTTCCTTGGTGGCCAGAACTGCATTGTGGGAGAAACCCAGAAGTGAAGCTTTGAAAGCCTGGGTCATCAAGCTTACCTACCAGGCCATGTATGTTCCATGAACAAAGTTGAAAGATGGGTTTTGTATGTTCAGAGGTACTTGCTTGTTCTTGGCTTGTTCACTTTGAGGATAATGGCTGGTTAAAAGTCCTTGCGATCCACCCTCATTTGTTTCATCAGAGTCCCTTTCCTGTGTTGGGTCATTGTGTTATTAGTTGAGTCTGGTCCACTCTCTTTTTCCACTTGAGCATTTGTAACGCTGTCATATTCTCGGTCTAAACGTCTTTGGCCCTCTTCAGCAGGTACGGGTTCCTGGTATGTTTCCACAACTACTCCACAGTTCCTAAATTGTTTGTTCTCACAAAGTACTATCTGGGCCATGTCAGATGATCCCCAGGTGGCTTTGATTGATTCGCTCATGTGCCTTGGTGCCGGGCAAATACATTGGATGGATTCAATTTCAGCAGAAGTTAACCCAGCGGGTGTTGGGATCTGATTAAGCAGTTTGATGATGTTGTGTCAATTGAGGATATTTACATTTTCCATTGAGTGGTATGCTGGATGAAACAGGGTTACGCTTGATCCCTGTTTTTTAGGAATTGCCCCAAGTGTTGGTATGCTCCTGTCCGCCATCAGATGACTGGCTAGGACTCCAGTGTCCTGGTGTCTGTTGGAGGTCAGTTGCCCTTATGTTTTGTTTTAGGTTGTTCTTTTTGATAACATCTGTCTATTGCAGATGGTTTTATCGGGTGTCTTAAGGGCAGGGAGTTCCATGTCACATACCATGCCTCCCCAATTCTCCTAAACTATTTTGCCCTTCAGAGGGGTAACAGAGACGCCATAGTTCTACGGCCGGTGGATGGATAGTGGACTTGTGTGAGGGTTTGAACCATTCTTTTTAAAGCAGAAAATATTTTGGAGATTGTTGTTCCGGAGGTCGGTGGGGCAAAGATCAGTCAGGATTTTGGTCACTTAGTTATTCTTCAGCACATGTGCCTGGGCCCAACCCGGGTGGTCTGGGCATTCTGTCCTGTTTCTCTTGTGAGGTGGATTGATGTGTTTTGGGGTTGGGTTTGGCAGCTTCATTTTTGGTTGGTGGACTGGTCTCTGGGTTTGGACCCGAGAGCTGACCAGGAGACCAGAAGTTTTTATTTCTTGATTTCCTTTTATGACATTATTTTGATTGTGATCTTGCTCCTGAAGTGATGATCGGCAGGGGGGTGGAGGGGTGGAGGTAGGGGGAGGGGTCTTGAGTGCCTTACCTTAGGTTTGTTTGGCTTTGCTCCATTCCATTCTTGGTGCTGATGGTATTTGAGCTGTTTCTAATTGGCTCCTATGCCCCTGACTGCTTTGCCTTGACATATTGTGAAAGACTAGGAGTGGTTGGAGGGGCCTTAGCTGTTAATTCAGCCGGTTGAATCTCCAGGCCTACCCCACCCTGCAGAATCTGTCCCGATGGAGGAGGCAATTTTGTTGTTGCTTGAGCGCTTCTAGGGTTTCAGGTAGTATGCTGAGTTTCTCTAATATAGGAGAGCAAGTGCACATCAAGGTTAGCTCCATGGTCTCATTGTGTTCTCTTTTGATGAGTTTATTTAGTGCCTTGGTGCTGGGCTAATACATTGGATGGAATTAAATTTAAGCAGAAGTTACCCCAGCGATTGTTGGGATATGATTAAGCAATTTGATGATGTTGCTTCAATTGAGGATATTGTCATTATCCATTGAGTGGTATGCTGGATGAAAACGGGTTATAGTTGATCCCCCTTTTTGGGGGTTTGCCCCTGGCGTTGGTATGCTCTTGTCCGCCATCAAATGATTGGCTAGAACTCCATTGTCCTGGTGCTTGCTGGAGGTCAGTTGACCTTACGTTTTGTTTTGGGTTGTTCTTTTTGATAACATGTATCTATTGGAGATGGTTTTATCAGGTGTCTGAAGGGCTGGAAGTTCCATATCACATACCATGCCTTCCCAATCTTCCTTGACTATTTTGCCCTTCAGAGGGCTAACAGAGGCGCCATTGTCCTGCGGCCTGTGGATTGATAGTGGCCCTTGCGGGAGGTTTTGAACCATTCTTTTTAAAGAAAAAAATCTTTTGGAGATTCTTTTTTCGGAAGTCGTGGGACAAAGTTCACCGTGTCAGGATTTTTGTCACCTCATTGTTCTTCAGCATGTGTGCCTGGGCCGAACCCGGGTGCTCTGTGAATTCTGCCCTGTTCCTCTTGTGAGGTAGATTGATGTGTTTTGGGGTTGGGTTTGGCAGCTTCTATTCTGGTTAGTGGTCTGGTCTCTGGGTTTGGACTTGAGAGCTGATCAGGAGACTGTGGGGTGGCCCTCCGGTCCTCTGAGTCTGGTGCCATTATGATAGGTGTTGGTTTTGTAGGGGTTACTTGTTCCGATGTTGCCCTATTTAGTTGGGAGTGATCTTTCTGTGGCCCACCTGGCGTTAAGCTATTTTTGTCAAAGGTGGCATAGTTCCTTAGTCAGTTTAAACTTGGGAAGTTTTTATTTCTTAATTCTCCTTTTATGACATTGTTTTGATTGTGATCTTGCTCCTGCGGTGATGATGGGGGTGGGGGGGGATACTTGAGTGTCTTACCGTAGGTTTGGATGGCTTTGCTCCATTGCTGATGGCATTTGAGCTGTTTCTAGTTGACTCCTCTGCCCATGAATGCTTTGCCTTTGCATCTTGTGAAGGACTAGGACTTGTTGGAGTAGGAAGGGCTCTTGAAGGCGGGAGAAGATATGTTGACCTTAGCTGTTGATTCAGCCGGTTGAATCTCCAGGCCTACCCCACCCTGCAGAATCTGTCCCAGGAAAGAGGGAATTCTGTTGCTGATTGAAGCTTGATGACTGTCTTAAAGTCGTCAAAGAGTGCTTCCAGGGTTCCAGGTTGTGTGCTGAGTTTCTCCAGTATGGGAGAGCATGTGCATGTCAATGTTAGCTCCATGGTCTCGTTTTGGGCCCTTTGGATGAGTTTATTTAGGTCGCCTATTTTCCTGTTGATGCCAGCCACATGCACTGCCAGGGTGTTCAGTAGCTCGATTTGTAGATCCGTTTTAGTGGAACAATAGTCCGTTGCATCAACCATTGATTGGATAGCTTTCAGCTTAGTGGGCTAGACTCCGTTGTATGGAGGATCATTGTTCTCTGCAGCTTTCCCTAGAGGTTGGGCCCTGGGTGAAGATGGAATTTTCTCTGTTATGTCCTCGTAATCGTTCATTGTTGCTTATGATGCCAATATCTTGTCCCACTCTTCTTGTGTTAGGTAGGAAAGCGCCATTTGCTCCATTGGTGTCCCCTGGGTTGGATCATCTTGGTCAGTTTCATTTGCACGAGATTGTTGGAGGTTGGAGTAGGAGTAAATGTAGGAGACTTTCTCCTAAAATATCCAGGTGTGACTTGTTAGCTTTCTACCTTCCGAATAGTTTACAGTGATTTAGTCTTTAGCCCCGCTTGAGCTCCACTGTTCCTAGGTTGATAATTGCACAACACAGTGCCATGTGATGCAAGGCAAATAAATATTGGTGCTTATACTTAGTGCTTAACTGCCTCAATTACCTTTTTGTGACTGTCGGCCTCCAGTCTCCTGCCTAAAAGCCTGCCTCTTATCCCCAGCAAGTAGTGTGGGCAGGTAATGTAAAGTTGGTGGATGGTGGGCAGGCAAGCAAGCTTGACCCCATTTAGACAAAATGACTGGGTGGCAATATGACATAAGGGCAGAAAGGGCAGAAGGACAGGTGTGGGGGCATGAGCGGGAGGGCACTGTGTGGAGAGGGAACATGCTCAGGCCGTAAGTCGGCCCAATCCTGGTGGGGCTGCTTCCACAAACCTGGGGCTCTACCAAATGCAGCGGAGCCTAAGTCCACTGTGCCCACTTCTGCAATCGCTGCCACTGCTGCCCCTCTTCAGCCTTACTGGGACCACTCACTTTGGAATATGGAGGCTGCGTCAGAGTATGGCACCTTTGCTGCCGCTACTGCTACCTGCTGCCCAAACACCTGCCTTCTCCTGCCTCGATGCTTAGCGAGCTTTTTGAGCTTGGGGAGTGGTGATTCGCAAGCCACAGGGATCAGATGGGTCACTCTTGCCCGCCCCAGTTGTCATTGGCATCTCATACAGCTCAAACAGCTGCCCCTCTGCTCCTGCAGCCCCCGCGGCTTGCTCACTACTCACTTGGCTCCACCTCCTACGCTGCTCCTATGACACTCACTCAGAAGCAGTTCATGTCCTTATTAGCGTATCCAGAAACATACAGGCAGACACCACTGATACAAGTTCAAATGCTGATTCGGCATTTCTTTCCTTATCTGCCCATGACTGCAGTTCTTCCAATTCTTTGCTCAGTTTTCTCCCATGGCTTCTTAATGTTTTACAATTCCAAAGGAAAGGTTGCCTCAGTCGACTCTGAGTGTGTCTGGAGCATGGCGGACGTAGACAGGTTTTCCTTTGTGTTTGAAACTGAGGGCCTGATTACGAAAGCGGTGAAACCGCCACCATCAGGCTGTCAGTGGTGATTTTCCCACCATTGTACTCAACTTTACCACCCGCCATATTATGATGGCGGGCAGACATGTGGCGGTCGTAAAGACCGACCGCCACGTATCTGACAGGCTCTTTGAGCCCACTGGTGCGGCAGAGGGGCTCGTAGTACCAATGATGGCGGGTTAACCGCTATGAACAGGCAGGTGGAAATAAACTTTGGGGGCCCATAGGGGGCCCTTCTTACCCCCAGACACAGACCGAGGGGCACCTATGGTGCCCCCCTACAGATCCCTCCACCATATGGCAGCTGCCACATAGTGCGGGGATATGTACATTGTCCCTTTTTTGCATTGCAGCAGGTGCTGCAGCCTGAAGCCCCCACCACAATGCAAAACAAGGGCAATGCGACCGCCTCGGTGGCGGTCGCATCGTAATTTGTACTGTGGGACAGCTGCCTTGTAGGCGGGCGGTCCAAAATACAGAACAATGGCAGATGGACTGAAGTCTGTCCACCATTGTAATCAGCCCCTGACACTTGGGTCCGCATTACGAGCGGTCCGGTTGATTGCAATGTGTGAAAAAAACACACGTATCGAAATTATGAATTTTGTAAAAAATATTAGCAGGTCAAACCTGATGATATTTATCGAGCGAAAAATTTGTGATATTGACTAGAACATATGGAGTTTGGTGCAATAAGCACCACAATCTGTGTGTTCTTTTCTAAAAACTTGTAATTGGGTGATATTTATCACACCTGAAAAATTACATCTTGAGGGAGTCAGATTTTATCATGTGCAATAAACATCACACTCTTTACCAGGCTGCTCATGATGAGGGTCTTAATATTTGGGTTAATTTAAGCAGTGAAGTAAACTGCGCAAGTGGGAGGTTGTGCACTCTATGAAAAGAGTCTAAAATGTATTTCAGAAGTAAGCTTAGTATAGCTCTATATTGTGCAATGTTCTTAAAAGGTTGTGGAATTTTTTATGAAGAGACTTCTAAATTCTTTATTTATATGGTGCAGGCTTAAAGGAAGCACAGCGAGCAACATGTAAAATGGCCATAATTCCCATGTACATTCATTTATGTAAATGTAACAAGCAATTAATTTCAATAAGTTAGCAGCTATTTAGTTGGCTGATGAATAAATTGTGATTTCTTTTGCCATTTTTCCCGGCCACTGGCTAAATAGTTGAGATTATTTAATTATTGACCACCAGCCTTGCAAATAGGAGTGAAACTTGACTATTTACCTGCCCACTGGCTAAATAGTAGAAAATCAGCACTGTTCAGCTAACATCCATGCAAATAACAAGAAAGCTTCGCTATTTACAAAGCTTCTGGCTAAACAGTAGAGTTTATGTACTATTTTGCCGACAGCCATGCAAATAGCAAAGGAACTTTACGATTTACCTGGCTTGTAGCTAACTAAAATACATTTTGCATACATCCCTAAATCAGGTTGGAGACTCACAATTTCTAAAGCCAGAAAATGGCTTTAGTTTATCTTTCTCCCACTTTAAATTGCCTCTGTTTCACTGTCAGTCTGTTTTTGAATGTTGGCATGGATGATTATGTACTATTTGACCAGTAGTCAAGCAAACAGCAAAGAACCGTCCCTTTTTACCCAGCTGCTCACAAATGAGCAGAAATGATGTACAAATTGGCCTGCAAACAGGCAAATATCATATGAACATCACAATTTACGTGGCTGCTGGTTAAATAACAAAAATGACGTAATATTGGCTGGTGACTATGCAAATGGCAAAATAAATTACTATTTATCCGGTTGTTGTTGGCTAAATAGCAGACGTTATGTACTACTTGGCTGATGGCCTTACGAATAGCAAAGCAATTTTACTATTTGCCTGGCTGCTGGCTAATTAGCAGAAATTACTAACCATTTGGTCAGTGCCATTGGAAACAGCAATTAAACATCAGTATTTTCCTGGTCCCTGACTAGATTTTAGAAATTGTGCATTTTTACGCCAGCAGCCATGCAAATAAAATAGAAACTTAATTATTCACCTGGTGGATAGCAAATTGTAGATAGTATGCAAAATTTGGCCATTAGCCATGCAAGTAGCCGAGAAACTTCACTATTTAACTGCCTGTTGTCAAAACAGCTTAACTGTTGTATTATTATGCCTTATGAAGATTTCAGTGGGCACTTACCACCAGGAAGGACTGAAAACAAGGAAGGAATGTAATTTACAACCACATGTAAAAGTCCTGATGTATCATTGTTCTATTTGTAAAAAGTGATTGCATATTGCGCATAGACTTTTTGTGAATGGAACAGTATTTTTCAAACCAACCTATGCACTATTAGGTCAGTTCACAAAATGCTGAATCACAGGACGTCGCAGAACAACCTGCCTAGGTGGCAGGTGGCAATTTGTAACCCTCTGTGAATGGCTGTAATCACAGGGATGGTGGCCTGCAAGGACAGCCCACAGCCATTGCTCTGACTGCATTCCGAAATGGAATTTTTTTTTTTTAAAAGCAGTCTGCGTTCCTTAAAGGAACCAGTTCTGCTTTTAAAAATAGGTTTTCTGTTTTGTAAAACGTCAAGCTGTCTTTGCTCCCTTATGCTGCCTGTATGATTCTCAAAGGGAAGTGGTCCTATGGGGACCCATTCCCTTTTGCAAACTAGTTACTGCCCCAACTCACGGATCGATAGCTCAACAATGGTTTGCAACCACATTTGCAGTAGTAAATTATTGATAAATTCCTTTCGAAATCAGAAGTGGGAGGAGGGACAACCCTTTCAAAAGCACACCTATTTGCTATTTTGAAAGGATCCCAAAGTCCTTTTATGAGTCGAAAGAATTTTCCATATCATAAAAGTGCTTTTGTATTTAATGATAAGCACTATTGAGGTCACAAATCATGTGGTTTTGAGACATGAGGCATGACTGGCTTAAATACAATTTACACCCTAAGCACTAACTCATGGGTCTATAAGTCACAAACGTTTGAATGTTTCCAAGTTAATTTGACAGACATGGCACAGAATGGCACACTATTACACCATGGGCCAAGACACAGCATCTTGGGAGACCCCTTATGGAGCCGTTGTGTGCTCCACAAATGCTCATACTCCTTTAAATTTACTTGCAGAGGCATCTAACGATAAAGATAATTAGAACCTTTTAAAAAATAGATGAAGCTGTTAACTCTTCTACAGTTATGGACTTGCACTTACTCACAAAGCCATGGGAATGTACAAATGCCAGATATAGGGTTACCAAAAGTCTACATGCTATCAGAACATCTATTGTTCTGCAACAGAACTGTGCATTATGGAATTATTAATTCTGGTTCAGTTCAATTAAACAAACCAGGCTAGACTATGTTGTGTAATCTGAGTCTCTGGCTCAGCTGTATAGGGTTTGCTTTCCCACCCACGGGTGACATGAGTGAACTTAGTTCAATGCACCAGCGCTTGAATGTGAAAGACAGGTTTTTGTAGCCACACAGAACTCCACCTAATACAATAGGTGAAGCGGCATCAATGCTTTTGGGTTTTGGGTTGCTAACAGTTCCAAAACAGGGATACAGGAACACAGTAGTGATCAGAAACAAACCTCTTTTGTTCTTTTCAATCATACTTTTCAATCATACACACACAAGATGCGCTAAGGAAAAGACACCTTAACTAAAAAGCGGGTTTATTTCAACAGGTGCACCCTGTAGCTCAGCACATCAAATTAACCACCAAGAATATTATTAAAACAGCACAAATGCACACTGCAAACAAAGAGAATACAAGGAACATTTCTAACATGGTAAAATATCATCTAGAAACATAACACCCTAAAACCTTCTTCTATGCGCTACATTAGGAGAGCATGGAGAGTAGAATAACTCACATCTACATTTTCTTAGGGAGGATGAGCACACTACATACATTATTTACAGTAAAATGCTGTAATCATCCAAAGTCAATGAGGCTGTTAGCCCTGCAAAAGGCAAACACTTGTTCAGCATCAGCATCAACTCTTCCCAGGCTCAGGCCCTGTTAGACCTGGCATCATTGGCGTGAGTCTCCCTTCCATTTTGTTGGATTGCTTCCTCTTTTTTTTATATGTTTTTGCTGGTTATATGCTTTGGGCACTGTGCCACTGCTATTCAGTGCCACAGTGCAAGTGCTCCTTATGTTAAATTGATGTATTGATTAGTGACTCCATAATGGGGGTATTTGATTTACTTGTCAGACCCTAGTACAGTGCACCATGTGTGCCCAGGGCTTGTAAATCAAATGCTGCTGGTGGCTTTGCAGCACTGGTTGTGCCATCCACAGAAGCAGCTTGTAAAGTGTGTCTCCGGTCTGCCATTGCAGAACCTATGTGCAGTCTGGTACTTCCATGCTGACTGACCAAGTGCACCCACTTGCCAGTCCTTAAACCTTCCTTTTTCTTCATATCAGACACCCCTATGGTAGGCCCAATGGCAGGGTGCATTGTAAGTATAAGGTAGGACATGCCCTGGTGTGTGTAGCATGTCCTAATAGTGAATTACAGCCATTTTCGTTTTTCACTATTGCAAGGCTACCTGTTCTCCATAGGCCAGAATATGCAGTTAGATTATTCCATTTTATAATCCTAACTGATTCAGGGAACATGGTAGAAATTCGAATTTAGTATGCCTGAACTCAGAATGATAAAATACATCTTTTAGTAAAGTTGGTTTTAACATTCTGTGTTTGAAAATACCACTTTTAGTAAGTAGGTATTTTCTTGTCTAACTATCCAAAGCCTGCCTCTGCTAGGTTGTGTATTCCTTGTCTGGAGTTTGAGTGACAGGGCTGGGGAATTCCAGGAGACAGAATGAGTCAGCCCAGTGGTGAATAGGGAGATCTGCATATAGATGGGAGGGAGGAGTTGCACCTGGGACCTGAATAGAGCTGGGCCTTCCCTCCACAATGCTGACTCCACCTCCTGGAGTGCGGCTGATGTCTCTGCCCTGCACTGTGAAAGAAGAGAAGGAATCATGTTAACAAAGTGCTCCAGGGCTGTGCTTTCCCTTCACAATGCTGGCTCCACCTCCTGTGGGGCGTCTGAGGTTTCTGCCCTGCACTGTGAAAGGAAAGAAGGAGTCCTGTAAACAAAGTGCTCAAGAACTGGTTTGGACTAGGCAGAGGGCTCTCTGCCTTCAGAGAACACAGGATTTTGGGGTATAAATATTGGGACCCAGACCCAAGAACTTTAGATCACTTCTGGGAACAAGACAAACCTTTTGCCAAGGAAGCTGCAGGAGTTTGGACTGCCCCTCTGCCAGTTTGCTGTTTGCTGGGTTGGCCTGCAGTGGTGTCTTCATTGCCAAGGAAAGGAGAAGGAACTTTTCAAAGGACTTTCATTATCTTACAGAATATTTCTCCAAGGGCTTGAACTTGTGCTTGCCTCCTGCTGAAGTCTCAGGGACAAAAGACTTCACCACCAGCTCCCCTCTGAATTTCCTTGCTGGGAATTCTATCTGCAGAAGCCTGCGTGTTGTTGGGACCTGGAAGTGCGACGCAATGAGAAGAAGCGTGTCGCCGCCGCAGCTGTAGTCGCCGCATCACCGGAGAAGCGTTCCGCTGCCGCATCTCCCAGGAAGCGTGTCTTCGTCGAAGCTGTCTGCTGTCGCACCACTGGAGAAGCGTGACGCCATCGAGAGGGTCGCCATTGCATCACAGGAGAAGCGTGTCGCAGGGCCTGTCTTACCTCCAAAGCAGAGTCGTCACAAGGCTGCCAGGGCGTGAACGCACTGCCGTCGCATCGTCGCATCAAGGGCGCCATCTTCTCGCATCGCACTAGGATTGTTGCTTCGCATCGAGGCGCCATCTTGTGCATCGCAACCCGGCTGCAGGCCGAGAACTACACTTCACCCCCGCACCGGTAAGGATCACGACGCATCTCCTACTCTGCGCAAGTATTGAGGCGTGACGCATCATCTCCCCCAGAGCACGGAACTGACGCATCTCCCTCTGCGAGCCTTTTGTTTATTTTGCTTTACGCATCAAGGTACTTTTGTGAGAACTGTGTCGCATTTATCATCAACTTGAACTAAGTAACTTTTACCATCTTTAAGTCAATCTTAAGTACGGTATTGTGGATTTTTGTCGTTTGTGGTCTTGTTTTAAGTCTATATAAGTCAAAAACAACAGTTGATGGACAAAATTTAGAACAATGTCATACATTCACCCCAGTAGAGAGATCTGGGCATAAATCCATTGTTTTTTTGCTCACCATGCCATTCCAGTTTGAACCCAGCCATATGCAACTCAGTCTTGACCCTGTGCCTCATGGGAACAGTCCAGCCCGAACCCAAACCAGGTCCTCCCTGGACTGGAATAAGCATCCTAGGACCGGTTTCGGGGTTTCACCCCTCTTCAGCCAGGATAGCTTGATTCCAGTGGCATGGAGAGCACAGGACTCACGTCTGAGCATACCCGTCCCACTCGGGGTGACAAATGCAAAAACAACTGTTGATGGACAGAATGCAGAACAATGTCTTATATTCACCCCAGTACAGAGATCTGGGCCTAAATCCGTCGTGTTTTTGCTCACCATGCCATTCCAGTTTGAACCCAGCCATATGCAAATCAGTCTTGACCCTGTGCCTCATGGGAACAGTCCAGCCCGAACTGCCAAGCAAGGTCCTCCCTGGAATGGAACAAGCATCCTAGGACCGGTTTCGGGGTATCACTTTTACGGCCATGTTGCGTCAAAACCCTGCACATGCTTGAAGCATGTTAGGCACAGGGCATCCACGAGCCTTGCTGGAGCCGCGTCGCGCTTGCGATGCGACTCCAGCAATACGTCGCATATCCGCCGGGGGATGCGCCACGCATCTGCCCATCCATGCGCCACGGCACGCCGCGTTGTAAATGCGGCGTATCAGTATTTGTATTTGTATTTGTAGGGGTATTTGTAAAGCGCGGCGTTCGCTCCGGAAGGAGCATCTTGGCGCTGAGAATCCTTGATGACCGGTCTGGGGACAGAGAGGGATTAGATGGCTGCTTTAGTGAGATCATCGGGGAGGCTGAAGATCCAAGTCTTCAGAGCCTTTCTGAATGGTTTTTCTTGCGTTAGTTGCCTGAGGTGTTTGGGCAGATTGTTCCATGCTTTGGTGGCCAGGTAGCTTAAGGTTTTACCTCCCTTCGTCTTCAGATTATACTTTGCAGGCAGGATGAGGTTGTCCTGGGACGAACGGAGAGATCGCCTGGGGGTGTAGTGGGGAAAACGTCTGTGGAGATATTTTGGACCGGATTTATTGAAAGCTCTGAAGGCGACGATTAGAATCTTGAATAAAATTCTCTTGTGGAGAGGTAGCCAGTGTAAGGATCGAAGGGCTGCGGAGATGGAAGCTCTACGGGGCAGTTTGAGTACAAGTCGAGCAGCTGTATTGAGCACGCTCTGGAGTTTCGCGAGAGTGCTCTTTTTTGCCCCTGCCAGTAAGCCGTTGCAGTAGTCTAGTCGTGAAATTATAAGGGCTACTGTTACACTCTTTCTGGCGTCGAGCGGGAGGAAGTTGAAGAACTTTCTTAAGGATCTTATTGTCCCGAAGCATTTGCCGGTTACAGTCTTAGCATGTTGATCAAAGGAGAGATCTGAGTCGAAAATGACGCCTAAATTCCTGGCCGTAGTTACAGTTTGGGGGGGGGGCGATTGAATCGTCTGGCCACCAGAGGGCTGGGCGGAAGGAGGTGTTCTTTCCAATTGGGAGAATCTCCGTTTTATTTGAATTACACTTCAAATGATTTGCGTTCATCCAATGGAAGACCTCCGTTAGGCAGTTCTTGAGGTTGAGTTCGGCGCTGGTGGAGTTACCATCCAAGGGCACGATGAGCTGGGTGTCATCGGCGTAGGAGGTTACAGGTATTCCAAAGGATTCAATCAAGGACAGGAGAGGAATGAGATAGATGTTGAAAAGGAGGGGACTTAGGATAGAACCCTGCGGGACGCCTGAGGAAATCGTTTTCTCTTTTGAATGGAAAGGGCCCAGAGCGACAGTCTGTGATCGGTCAGCAAGGAATGATTTTAACCAGGATAGAGCGTAGTCTGAAATCCCTATGTTCATCAGTCTACTGATGAGGATGGAATGGGAAATGGTGTCAAACGCCGCGGTCAGGTCAAGAAGAATGAGGATTGAATTTTTTTGCTGATCTTGTAGCAGTTTGATCGTGTCTGATAATTCTATCAGCGCTGTTTCCGTCGAATGTTTGGGACGGAAACCAGACTGCTGCGGATGGAGTATGTTATTTGCTTCCAGGTATTGTCTAAGTTCTCTATAGACCAGTTGTTCGGTTATTTTTCCTAAGGCTGGGAGTAGAGAGATCGGGCGAAGATTGGTCAAGTCAGACGGTGGTTTATTGGCCTTTTTCATAAGAGGCTTGACAATTCCTTTCTTCCACCGGGGGGGGACAATTCCTGTGCTAAGCGACGAGTTGACTATGTCGTTAATTGCTGGGTTGATCACGTCGATAATTTGGTGAAGAATTTTGGGGGGACAGGGGTCGGAAGGGGAGCCTGATTTGCAGGCCAGGATGACTTCTCTAGTTTGCGCCAGAGTTACAGGGGAGAAACTGCTCAAATTTCCGGGAAAGGAGTCAGAGGGAGGGGGGAATGAGGAGGTACAGAAAGGAGGGAAATTGCTTTGAATGGAAACAATTTTCTCTTCAAAATAGTCGGAGATTTTGTCGCATAAGTCTTGTGATGGAGGTATTTCAGGTTGCAGTGCTTTGGGCTGGGTGAATGACTTTACTATAGAAAACAGGGTCTTTTGTTTTTGATGGGATTCTTTGATGGCGTTCACATAGTAGGACTTCTTGGCTGTTTTGATACTCGCAAGATAGGCTTTTCTTGTTTGAGTATATAAGAGACGATCGTCAATGTCATAGGACTTACGCCATTTTCGCTCTGCTTTCCTACAAAGTAGGTGAGAGGTGGCAAGTTCGGGGGTAAACCAGGGGGCATTGATTTTGGATTTTTTATGAGAGATGCCTTGACGTTTGGGGGGGTTTCTGGTTTTCATTTCCTGTGTGAGCCAATTGTAAAAGAGGTCGTCGTCGACTTCTACATTTCCGGACAGAGTAGGGGTATGGGATTGATCCATAGGTTTAAGAGTCAAGCTTTCTTGGACTTTTTTCCAATTGATAGGGTTGGAGGGGCGTGAGTTAGTGTTATTGCGAGAGGGGGAACGTACGCTATGGATGTGGAACAAGATCAAGCTGTGGTCAGTCCAGATTTGAGGGAGCGGGGGTAGGGTGATGAGGGAAGAGAGATTGGTACATACAGCGTCAAGGGTGTGACCAAGCAGGTGGGTAGGCTGGGAGACTAGTTGTTGGAGATTAAACATTTCTAGTGTTTGGAGGAAATTGATGGCTTGGGTATCAGATTTGGAGTCGAGATGTAGGTTGAAATCCCCGAGTAAGGTGAAGTGGGGGTATCGGAGAAGAAAGTGGCCCAGGGAGTCGCACAATGAATCAAGAAATTCAGTGGCATTACCGGGCGGGCGGTAAATGAGGCCACCAGAGAAGGAGGTTTGCTCGTTCAATTTGATTGAGAAACCTAGACCTTCCGTGTTTTTTAGGGGCTCTAGGTTGAAGGAGTGGCATGGGAAGGTGTTCCTAAGTATTATGGCGACACCTCCTCCTCTGCCTTTTGGTCTGTCCTGCCTAAAGAATGTGTAGCCTTGAGGTAGGGAAGCAGCAATATCAGGATTGCTATCTTCTGTTAACCAAGTTTCGGTTATCATTAGGCAGTCCAGGTCCGAGTCGCAGATGAGGTCGCAAATGTCTTGATTATGCTTGCACATAGAACGTGCGTTAATCAAACCTCCTTTAAAGAGCGTTGGGGCGGCCTTGGGATGCAATAGGGGAGTGGGTATAGAGGCTGGATGATTAGTAGTCGTCCAGTTGCAATTTTTACAGCTGATAGTGTCCGCAGACTTTGTTAGATCGAGTATACAGGGGCAGTGTTTGCCACCCTGTAATCGATAGAGGTCTTCAGGGAGGTACCTAATGATGGTTGAGGTTTGCGCAGAGTTTCGTGCGCTAGGCGCGGTCTTGGCGCGGACGGGCGCAGACGGGCTTGCCTTAGGCGCGCCTTCGGCGCGCAGACGGCGCTCCCGCTGCGCTCGTCCGCTGCGCTTGGTTGGTCGACACATTTGTAGTGGTCGGTGGGCGTGGCCTCGCAGTGGGCGTGGCTCCGCCTTTTGGCGCGCTGGCGCTGTTGTGGTTTCCTGAAGGAGGGGGTCTGTGTGAGCGCGAAGCGGCAGCGCTTCGACTGACAGGTGAGACAGCTCGTTTTTGTGAGTTTAAAAACAAGTAATTCGCGACAATTTTAAAAAAGCAGATTGAGCAAAACCTCCGGCTTTCCGCCTCAGAGGGGATCAAGAATGGCAGTAGTTGCGCTTTCCTAGCGTTTTTGTAGTGGTCGGTGGGCGTGGCCTCGCAGTGGGCGTGGCTCCGCCTTTTGGCGCGCTGGCGCTGTTGTGGTTTCCTGAAGGAGGGGGTCTGTGTGAGCGCGAAGCGGCAGCGCTTCGACTGACAGGTGAGACAGCTCGTTTTTGTGAGTTTAAAAACAAGTAATTCGCGACAATTTTAAAAAAGCAGATTGAGCAAAACCTCCGGCTTTCCGCCTCAGAGGGGATCAAGAATGGCAGTAGTTGCGCTTTCCTAGCGTTTTTGTAGTGGTCGGTGGGCGTGGCCTCGCAGTGGGCGTGGCTCCGCCTTTTGGCGCGCTGGCGCTGTTGTGGTTTCCTGAAGGAGGGGGTCTGTGTGAGCGCGAAGCGGCAGCGCTTCGACTGACAGGTGAGACAGCTCGTTTTTGTGAGTTTAAAAACAAGTAATTCGCGACAATTTTAAAAAAGCAGATTGAGCAAAACCTCCGGCATTCCGCCTCAGAGGGGATCAAGAATGGCAGTAGTTGCGCTTTCCTAGCGTTTTTGTAGTGGTCGGTGGGCGTGGCCTCGCAGTGGGCGTGGCTCCGCCTTTTGGCGCGCTGGCGCTGTTGTGGTTTCCTGAAGGAGGGGGTCTGTGTGAGCGCGAAGCGGCAGCGCTTCGACTGACAGGTGAGACAGCTCGTTTTTGTGAGTTTAAAAACAAGTAATTCGCGACAATTTTAAAAAAGCAGATTGAGCAAAACCTCCGGCTTTCCGCCTCAGAGGGGATCAAGAATGGCAGTAGTTGCGCTTTCCTAGCGTTTTTGTAGTGGTCGGTGGGCGTGGCCTCGCAGTGGGCGTGGCTCCGCCTTTTGGCGCGCTGGCGCTGTTGTGGTTTCCTGAAGGAGGGGGTCTGTGTGAGCGCGAAGCGGCAGCGCTTCGACTGACAGGTGAGACAGCTCGTTTTTGTGAGTTTAAAAACAAGTAATTCGCGACAATTTTAAAAAAGCAGATTGAGCAAAACCTCCGGCTTTCCGCCTCAGAGGGGATCAAGAATGGCAGTAGTTGCGCTTTCCTAGCGTTTTTGTAGTGGTCGGTGGGCGTGGCCTCGCAGTGGGCGTGGCTCCGCCTTTTGGCGCGCTGGCGCTGTTGTGGTTTCCTGAAGGAGGGGGTCTGTGTGAGCGCGAAGCGGCAGCGCTTCGACTGACAGGTGAGACAGCTCGTTTTTGTGAGTTTAAAAACAAGTAATTCGCGACAATTTTAAAAAAGCAGATTGAGCAAAACCTCCGGCTTTCCGCCTCAGAGGGGATCAAGAATGGCAGTAGTTGCGCTTTCCTAGCGTTTTTGTAGTGGTCGGTGGGCGTGGCCTCGCAGTGGGCGTGGCTCCGCCTTTTGGCGCGCTGTCGCTGTTGTGGTTTCCTGAAGGAGGGGGTCTGTGTGAGCGCGAAGCGGCAGCGCTTCGACTGACAGGTGAGACAGCTCGTTTTTGTGAGTTTAAAAACAAGTAATTCGCGACAATTTTAAAAAAGCAGATTGAGCAAAACCTCCGGCTTTCCGCCTCAGAGGGGATCAAGAATGAGTGGTGGCGCACGGGTGGTTTTGCGGGTCGCAAGTGTT
This sequence comes from Triturus cristatus, assembly GCF_964204655.1. Lineage (NCBI taxonomy): Eukaryota > Metazoa > Chordata > Amphibia > Caudata > Salamandridae > Triturus > Triturus cristatus. Next base: position 366,134,383 of record NC_140586.1, read on the forward strand.
ATGGCGCATCCCTGCTGATTTGCAGAGATGCGCCAGACCTTGTAAATCTGCCCCTTTAACATCTTTTAACAAATAGGGAAGCACGCAGTCAGTAGTCAGAATGTTATATAGTCAACAAGGATACAAACACATCTGCTCTGCTGTTGAGTCTCAGCACTGCTTTTATGTTCAGCATGTAAAAATGATGCATGCAGTATTTCAACAGGCCACTTTCTGTGCCCCACATACTGACAATTAAATGATTATTTCATCAATACACCAGTCTTGCAGTACTTTTCAATTCAGGGAAACATATAGAGAAATTTGGAATATTATCAGAATAATCATCTTGAGATCTTGAAGGTGAGGGAGTATAGGACTGTGATTATTTTATTGCACTTCCAATATCAGAAACATTTAACTAAAAAAATGGAAGGCATGACTTCTGTATGGCTTGCAAATACTATACCATCCTGACCAGTCAGTTACTCTGGCATGCCCTTTGTCTTCAAGGTGAACTGAACACTCATATGTGTCCTCTGCACCACCTCGATCCTTTTACCTTTCTGTTTGGTGAGGCTGTGACTCAGATTGTACCCATTCTGAGTAAGATTGGCTACTGTCCCATCAACCCAGGTTATACTGTGATAGGTGTTTGAAGTGTTGAAAAGTTTCAACACTCCGTCCATCATTTTATTTTGTGATGTTTCTAGGTGCTAGTAACATCAGATTAATATTACATGTGTAATTTGTAGGGATATTGGCGATTGGCTATCCTAAGCCCCAGTCTCTTGCCTTAATCATGTATGGAAGCTTAGTGTTTGTGGTTTATTGATACAGGGTGAATAATGGGGTACATCTGAGCCCCAGATCATGCTGCACAAGTTGATGGTGCGGTAGGCTCTCTTAGCTTATTGTGAACATGCTAGTTTGCACATACTGCTTCCTAAGCCCACCTCCCTGAAACCAGTTGTAGTTGGTAGATGAGGAGATAGCTGTAAGTGTAGTCCCCTTTGTCAATTTAGGTTTCTTCCTGCTCTAGTGAAATCCACTTTTCCCCTGCTACTTATATTGCTCTTGGTCTCGTAAGTAATGAGAACAGATGGAGAGAGCTGTCTGGCGTGAAACAAACCAAAAAATGATGGGCAACATGAAGACGCTCTTCTCTAGGATAATCCTACTTTGCATTGAAAGGTTTGTATTTCTTTCCCCTGTTGTAGTCCAAAGTACATCTGCATACTCTACAAAGAAGGAAAGCAGCCGGGTTGTAAGAGACTGCACAACCTGGATCTGTCACGTGGTGCATTGATATTGCCCACCTCAAACGATCAGCTCCCCCTTGATCCAGTATGGATGAGAGGCAATATGAACAGATAACAAGTAAGGAGATTAAACATATAGAAGTTGAAAAGCAATAACAAGTCGTTGGTACGAGTCTTGTATGGCTTTATTTCAGGTGTGCTTTGTATTACATCCAATGTGAACAGCCACCGCCAGGCACCCACTAATTCACCTTTCAGAGGGTTCTTACATCGCCTAACCTGCATATTAGTTTCGGTGAATTCACCTTTATCTCCGCTCCACACCTTTCACACTCACTTTCTCCTTTCAAAGGAAGCCTCCACTCAAGATTAAAACCATCAGGCTTCACACACAGGAGCCGCTTAATGGGACTTATAACCTAGTAGACATCCCTTTTGGAACCTACTAGTGACCTGGCCAAGGAACTGAAAGCCCTCCATTAAGGAGACCTCCTCATACGCCTAATGACTTCTTGCTATGATGTGTCGCTAGACGTTTTTGCTGGCATACTACTGGTCCTGGTCTCAATCTGACTCTTGCTACCCTACAGATTTGCATTCCCACAGAACGTTATCCACACTCAGAACTTATCCACACTGGACCACAGTGAGATACACCCATGGGTGGCCAGTAGAATTAAAGGTACGTTCACTCTCAGACAATTCTGATCTCACCACGGGCATACTTGCCCTGCCGCTGCCTTCCCTGACTGAGTTTCTTTTCATACTAGGCCTCACTAAGCTGAGTCTTATTCGTTTACACCAACCTACGATGTCCCCCACACGGCATCACCTATCGGTAAGCTGGCTTTGTTTTAACTATTCCTTACACCAGCCCGAGCACTGACACCAGGGTGTTTACAGCACATGTGGTCCAGAAACCATCTTGGACTCTAGTGCCTTCCTTTCCATTCCCACGGTTCTTCAAAGACGTGGTAATTTTTCTTCCTTCCCTGCGCACGTACAATCCGGGATCGCACTTGTCCCAGTCACACGTTCACCCCCTTTTTTCTCCTCCAGTCCTTCTCCCCTGTCTACTTTTCTATTCTGCTTTCGCCTATGACTCTCTGTCAACTCTTGCACAGAACACTATAGTCTTTGATCCACGTTATTTTATGTTGTGTTTTTAAAACACCTGTATATTGTATACCATTACATCCCTAAAGAAGCCCTTGTTTGGGCGAAACGCATTGGCTGTTCGCATTGAATACAATTCAAAGCACACCTGACATAAAGCCACCCAAAGACTCTTACCAACGACTTGTTATTGCTTTTCAACTTTTATATGTTTAATCTCCTTACTTGTTATCCGTTCATATTGCCTCTCATCCATACTGTATATACATCTGCATACTCAGCTATAAAGCACCCACTTTGTTAGAATTTATAGATGTTGTGTGGTCCCATGTGGGAAACATTGGGTATGATATTTGATGGATGGAAATTCAGTCCAATAACATTCATAGCAAACTTATGGTGTTCCAGTGAAGGGAGGCCCTGGCCTAGGCGTTCAGGCTGGACTGGTTCCATTGGGGCAGGGTCAAGGCTGATTTGCTGGTGGTTGCGTCCATACTGAGGTAGCATAGTGGCAAAATTACGATGGACTGGGATGTGGTCCCAAGTAATTATCAGTGGCGGAGATTAGCGAAAGCATTCCAACCATTCCAACCATTACTTTTTGTATACTTCAGTGAGAGGCCCCAAATGGGATGGGAATGCCCAGACATGGGTTACATACACACTGTGCCACTGGAACCAAGCTATATCCAACCTTAGAGCCCTATTAAAGGAAAATCTGGTCCTGGTTGCTTGATTTCTGATTCAGCAAGGACCTGGCCTGGTTGTTTAATCTGGGCTATTCCCATTGGAGCAAGATCAAGACTGATTTGCATATGGCTGAGTCAATACCGAGGTGGCATGGAGTGCAAAATAATGATGAACTTAGATGCAGCCTTGAGTAAATTACCAGTGGCTGAGATTAATTCAAAAATTCCATTCACCACTTTTTGTGTACATGAAGTGAAGCAGATAGTTTTAGGAGGGAGAAAGTTACATTTAAATACCTGTACCATCTTCTTGGTGTTTTTGTTTGGTTGGTAGTTTGCAGGTGTGTTATCTGCTCTATATGAAAAGTATTAGGTATCGTATCCAATTATCTGACAATTACCTTGAAGGAGCATGTACGCATGGTGAGCCCGATTCACAGAACTAACTTAAGACAAAATCCTAAACTTACTACCATTTTGGTATTCACAGAAGGCACTTACTCATTTTGGTATTCACAGAAGTCACTTACTCATTTCGGTATTCACAGAAGTTAGGAGTCCTAACTTTAGGAATCCTAAATGCGTTCTGTGAATACTGAAAGTCTTAAAATTAGGGTTTTTCTCAGTTTAGTAGTAGTATAGTTAGGACTCCTAACTTTAGGACTCCTAAATGCCTTCTGTGAATACCAAAAGTCTTAAAAATAGGATTTTTCTCAATTTAGTAGTAGTAAAGTTAGGACTCCTAACTTTAGGACTCCTAAATGCCTTCTGTGAATACCGAAAACCTTAAAATTAGGATTTTTCTCAGTTTAGTAGTAGTATAGTTAGGACTCCTAACTTTAGGACTCCTAAATGCCTTCTGTGAATACCGAAAGTCTTAAAATTAGGATTTTTCTCAATTTAGTAGTAGTAAAGTTAGGAGTCCTAACTTTAGGACTCCTAAACTGAGAAAAATCCTAATTTTAAGATTCTCGGTATTCACAGAAGGCATTTAGGAGTCCTAAAGTTAGGACTCCTAACTTCTGTGAGTACCGAAGTGAGTAAGTGTCTTCTGTGAATACCAAAATGAGTAAGTGCCTTCTGTGAATACGAAAATGGTAGTAAGTTTAGGATTTTGTCTTAAGTTAGTTCTGTGAATCAGGCCCGGAGTGTGGCAGAAAAGTGTAAAATAGTCAAACCTTTGGATACATACCGTCATCCTGTAATCTGACCTATGCATAATCATCTGTGTGGGGACAGTGAGGGTAACCCTTCCAATAATATCAAGAGTTATGCCATTCAATAAACCAAATGCCTTTTGCTGTTGGCCTTCCACAGCAGAAAGTGGTACAATCTGAACAACAATACCCTCACCGAGACTCGGGCTCAATATAGACATATTAAGAAGATGATGGGTCGCGTGGTCCTAAACCATTTATATTGCTGGCATATCTCACAGTGACTGACTCAGTTTCTCTCCCACTTCCCAGCTACATTACCCTTCTTATGTCAGTCAATTTTAGGAAATAAAACATTTAAACTCATTTAATTAAAAAAAATGTAATAATATAATGACTGCTTTCCAAATATTAGCCTGTTTATACAGCATATTCAACTTGAATTTTTCAGGAAGGACTTTGGTTGTATTAAAATAGTTGCTATGGCATTTTTTTATTCAGCTATATCGTCAGAAATTTTAGAACATATAGGGCCATATGTATCAAAAAAGATTCTCTAATTGCGATTTTTAGCGAATCTCAATTAGAGAATCGCAAAATGCAATGTATTTAGGATTTGCTAAAAATTTTGAAAATCCTACATATTCCTTATTTGTGAATCGCTAATTGAGATTTACAAATAAGGAATACCTTCACATTCATTCCTATGGGCTAGGAGGCCCATAGGAATGAATGGGAAGACATTCTCAATTTGCGATTACCAATTAGAGAATCGCAAATTGAGAATGCAATTTCAAGGTTGCAAGGGTGCCAAAAGGACACACTGTGGCACCCCTGAAATATGCATGTGTGCACATTTGGCGCACATACATGCCCTAAGGGCATGTATGTGCGACATATGGCACTTTTATAAAATAAAAAAAGTGTTTTTTTAAAGAAAATCGCAAATTACCACCAACTTGAAGTTGGTGGTAATTTGCAATTCTTTTAAGGCCAAATAGCAAATTTCTGGTACTTTCAGAATTGCATTTAAGGAATCGCAATTTGCAATTCCTTAATTGCATTCGCAAAATAGAGAATCGCAAACTTTGCAAATCTCTATTTTGCGATGGCCTTTTGGGATGATACATCCGAAAAGGCTTTTTCAAATTTGCAAATGGGCTGATTCTGAGAATCTGCCCATTTGCAAACGGGAAAAAGGCTTGATACATATGGCCTTTAGGCTTTAAAAGTATAAAATTACACTTTTTGAAATATTTATCTTTAATTGTGATTATTAACACTATAGTATAAAAACACATTGTAAGTGCACAGCTTATAAGAATATAAAGTAAACAGATTCATATTTAAATTCAAGTACTTATTTAAATTTAATAGACATTATGCGCTCGTCATATTTCTAATTGACATCTTTCAGAGCACAAGAGCTCAGAAGTCAACAATTAACCAACAGATACAGTAGCATATGATCCAGTTCTGTGCTTATCTTAATAAATGGAAAGTACCATAATCTCACAGTAAAATGAAACACTGAACAGTTCAAATCAGAATTCAGTTACTGGGTTGCTATCTTATCTGCAAATCTACAACCCCTATGCCGCTTCCTCTCCGCTCTAGAAGTTCTCCTAATGTCCTCAAATGAAGATGGCCCATTGACATTGATTAACTGGCTAATGTATAGATCAGTTCAACAATTCATACTGCTATGAAAAGGGAAAAGTCTACCAATTACTATTGTCAGATTTGCCTTTGTTTGTTCTGTCTCTCAGTCTTTGTGCTAGACTCTGTACTACCAACCTGGTGAAGATGTGGCATTGAAGGATCAATTCTGGCACCCTGCTCCTCTAGCCATGACTTTAATGATGCAGGACCACAAAGGCAGATTCACTCGGTACAAGGGGTTCTGAAAGGGTATTAGTGGTCCTGTACAGTAGGTTGATTTCATATATCTTCAGCAGGTGCAGCCTTCCAGACTGTACCTAGATTGGTGCTTGGTTTCAGAAGTTGCAGTTTCCATGCCAGATCACTAGTGGATGTTTACCTTCAGCTGCTGCGCCTCCTAGAACAGATTAGTGTTGACAGCAGTTCCTCTTCCATGGCAGCCCCTGTGTAAAACAGCAGCACACCAGTCACTTAGCACATGGCATAGATGTCAGATGAAACAATGCTGCTCTTTAGTTGTAAGTTTTAATTCAGTTTTCTTCCGGTACCTCTCAGGGGAAACAGGAGGACCTGTTATGACAAAGGTCAACTCCTGGCTTCATTCACTTGCTGGTCTTTCAGCAGGTCCTGCCCAACAAGAGTCTTACCTGGTGAATGCAACTCCTAGGCAATATTATTAGCAGTGCTACAGTGGGATGATTCTCTTTCAAACAGCTGTAGTTTAGACACAGGCTTTGTACTAGGTGATCGCTCTCATAGTGGAAACAAAGGTGCTTCCTCGAAGCAGTGGTTTTCAAAGCAAGGACACAGTGAAGCGTGAAAACTCACCACCTGGCTATCATCAGCCTTCCTAAAGCAGTCATCTGGCACAGACAAAAGGACAGGCATTTCTTAGAAATTCTGTCGTCTTTAACAAGAGAAACCTCTGATCTACCCCTCACTCCCACCATCTACCCTATTCAGAAAGAAATAATGAGAAGCCTTTTTTTCACAAGTATATCACTGAACTTTTGTGGGCCGCTTATCTCCATCCTCTCACTTCAATGTCTGGGTCGGATCACTGACAGAATATCGAGGAGAAGAATATCGACCTACAAAAATATCGAGGAAAAAATATAGAATGCCAAAATATCGAATCCCTATCTACAAACAGGTAAGTACAAAAATATCGATTCCAAAATATCGTAAAAAATATAGGTGCCGATTCCAATCCTGGAAAAACTGGGTACGAACCGTCGGTCGGAGGGTTTTCTCCGTCCGACTCGTACCCGGTAAAAAAACCTTACAAACATGGAAGTACGATTCGCACGGAAACACCATTTCCGTACGAATCGTAAAAAACACCGACCTACGAAAATATACATACAAATGTGATCCGGGAAAGCGCCGACGTGACGTCGGGACGCAGTCAGGTTCCGTTTCACGAACAAGGAAGTACGATTCGAACCGACACCAGTCCGGACGGCAATATTTTTACGGCACCCAAAAAGTGCCGGAAAAGCGAAGTACGGCGCGATGTGAGTGGAATTGGGGGCCCGGTACGCGCCGAACCCCCCCAGACCCCGCGGATGTACGTGCCGTACCCTCACCCATGTATGTACACCCGTGTATGTACGAGACGTACCCCCACCAGTAAATGTACACCCGTGTATGTACACCCGTGTATGTACACCCGTGTATGTACGAGTCGAACCCCCACCCGTGTATGTACACCCGTGTATGTACGAGTCGAACACCCGTGTATGTACACCCGTGTATGTACGAGTCGAACCCCCACCTGTGTATGTACACCCGTGTATGTACGAGTCGAACCCCCACCTGTGTATGTACACCCGTGTATGTACGAGTCATACCCCCACCCGTGTATGTACACCTGTGTATGTACACCCGTGTATGTACGAGTCGAACCCCCACCCGTGTATGTACACCCGTGTATGTACGAGTCGAACCCCCACCCGTGTATGTACACCCGTGTATGTACGAGTGGAACCCCCACCCGTGTATGTACGAGTCGAACCCGTATGTACGAGTCGAACCCCCACCTGTGTATGTACACCCGTGTATGTACGAGTCATACCCCCACCCGTGTATGTACACCCGTGTATGTACGAGTCGAACCCCCACCCGTGTATGTACGAGTCGAACCCCCACCCGTGTATGTACACCCGTGTATGTACGAGTCGAACCCCCACCTGTGTATGTACACCCGTGTATGTACGAGTCGTACCCCCACCCGTGTATGTACACCCGTGTATGTACACCCGTGTATGTACGAGTTGAACCCCCACCCGTGTATGTACACCCGTGTATGTACGAGTTGAACCCCCACCCGTGTATGTACACCCGTGTATGTACGAGTCGAACCCCCACCCGTGTATGTACGAGTCGAACCCGTATGTACGAGTCAAACCCCCACCTGTGTATGTACACCCATGTATGTACGAGTCGTACCCCCACCGTACGCGCTGGGGGTACGCACCGTACATACACGGGTGGGGGTACGACTCGTACATACACGGGTGTACATACACAGGTGGGGGTTCGACTCAAACATACACGGGTGTACATACACGGGTGGGGGTTCGACTCGTACATACACGGGTGTACATACACAGGTGGGGGTTCGACTCGTACATACACGGGTGTACATACACGGGTGGGGGTTCGACTCGTACATACACGGGTGTACATACACAGGTGGGGGTTCGACTCGTACATACACGGGTGTACATACACGGGTGGGGGTTCGACTCGTACATACACGGGTGTACATACACGGGTGTACATACACGGGTGTACATTCACGGGTGGGGGTACGTCTCGTACATACACGGGTGTACATACACGGGTGGGGGTTCGACTCGTACATACACGGGTGTACATACACGAGTGGGGGTACGGCACGTACATCCGCGGGGTCTGGGGGGGGTTCGGCGCGTATGCAGGCACATGTCTCCATGGTTGCTATTGCAGTTCGGTCCGTACGGTGTATTTTCCATACGGTTGTAAAATTGGAAGAACGGGACGGATCGTACTTGCGCGGTCGGACTCCATTTTTCCGATTCGTAGGGTAAATCGGCCGAGGATGTGTCGGACACATTTTCCGACCTGAGGACGTGTGGGGATATTTTCCCAATGCGATTCGTATGGACTTTTTCCCATACGAATCGTACTTGGCAGTTTGTACGCTACTTGTACGATTCGTACGGTAAAAATCCCGCATACGATTCGTATGGGGAAATTTTTTCCAGGATCCGAATCGGCACCTCAGTTGGTCAAAATATCGAATTTTTTAAATGTCTTAAAAGTAATGTAAAATTGATGAAATAATAAATATAATTAACTAAAACATACTTAAAAATACCTAAATAACTTTAAAATTAATAAATAAGTAATGTAAGTATTAATTACAAATATTCAATATTTTTAGCGTAGGATAGCGGGCGGGTAAAATTGACTATTACCACTCTAGTAAGTGCAACAGTAAGGAAAGCGTTGGATAGCGGGAGGGTAAAAATTACTATTCCCACTCCAGAGAGTGCAACAATAGGGGAAGCGTTGGATAGCGGGAGGGTAATAATTACTATTCCCACTCCAGAGAGTGCAACAGTAGGGAAAGCATTGGATAGCGTACGGGTAAAAATTACTGTTCCCACTTCACAGAGTGCAACAGTAGGGAAAGCGTTGGATAGCGTATGGGTAAAAATTACTATTCCCACTCCACAGAGTGCAACAGTAGGGAAATCGTTGGATAGCGAGAGTGTAAAATTTACTATTCCCACTCCACTGAGTGCAACAGTAGGGAAAGCATTGGATTGCGTTTTGTTAAAAATTACTATTCCCACTCCAAAGAGTGCAACACTAGGGAAAGCGTTGGATAGCATAGGGGTAAAATTACTATTCCCACTCCAGAGAGTGCAACAGTAGGGAAAGCGTTGGATAGCGGGAGGGTAAAATTTACTATTCCCACTCCAGTAAGTGCAATAGTAGGGAAAGCGTTGGATAGCATAGGGGTAAAAATTACTATTCCCACTCCAAAGAGTGCAACAGTAGGGAAAGCGTTGGATAGCGTAGGAGTAAAAATTACTATTCCCACTCCAGTGAGTGCAATAGTAAGGGAACCGTTGGATAGCGTAGGGATAAAAATTACTATTCCCACTCCAGAGAGTACAACAGTAGGGAAAGCGTTGGATAGCGTGAGAGCAAAATGTACTATTCCCACTCCAGTGAGTGCAACAGTAGGGAAAACGTCAGATGACGTAGGGGTAAAAATTACTTTTCCCACTCCAAAGAGTGCAACAGTAGGGAAAGCATTGGATAGCGTAGGGGTAAAAATTACTATTCCCACTCCAAAGAGTGCAACAGTAGGGAAAGCGTTGGATAGCGGGAGGGTAAAATTAACTATTCCCACTCCAGTAAGTGCAATAGTAGGGAACGCGTTGGATAGCATAGGGGTAAAAAATACTATTCCCACTCCAAAGAGTGCAACAGTAGCGAAAACGTTGGATAGTGTAAGGGGTAAAATTTACTATTCCCACTCCAGTGAGTGCAATAGTAGGGAAAATAATAATTTAATATTTTAATAAAAATAAATTAATTATTAATACCAATAAAAAAAAGTATTAAAATTAATTACCAATCACAAAATAATTAATTAATTATCAATACCAATAAATATTTTTTTTAATTAACTACCTATTAATTATTAATTAACAACCAATTAATTTTCAATACCAAACATTTATACATACAAATAATACCAATTAGTAATTAATTAATAAGATATTAATTATCAATATACAAAAATATTTTCAATAATTAATTATTTACAATTAAATTACTTCCCACCATATTCCCCTATAAACCCACAACCCGCTACAAATAATAAATTAATACAATTAACATAATTATCAAATAAAAAATGAATACAAATTAAATACCAATTATTACTAATTAATTACCAATTAATAATGAATTAACAACCAATTAATTTTCAATAACAAAAATTAATAAATAATAAAAAAATAACAATTAATAATTAACAGTAAATTAATTATCAATACACAAAAATATTTTCAATAATTACTTCATTATAATTAAATTAATTCCCAGCATATTACCCTATAAACCCACAACCCGCTCAGAATAATAAATAATACAATTAATATAATTATCAATTAACCAATTAATACAAATTAATAACAAATAATTACCAATTATTACAATTTAATTACCAATTAATAATTAATTACAATACATTAATTATCAACACCAATTAATAATTACTTAATAACAATTAAATTACTTCCCACCCTATTCCCCTATAAACCCACAACCCGCTACAGAAGTAAAATGCAAAATTAAATTTAAAATAATTAATAATTCCAAAAAATTATTATTTAATGTACTATAATTAAATTACTTCCCACCCTAATCCCCTATAAACCCACAACCCGCTACGGAATTAAATAACACAAAAATTAAATAACATAAAATTCATTACTTTAAAAATAATTAAACATACATTACAAAATCTAATAAACACTTTTAACACATATACTAAAAAAATCGATATTAATGTAAATTCGATATTTTTTAATGCCTATATTATGTACTTCGATATTACTTACCTGCAATTCGATATTTTTAACAACTATATTATGTCCATTCGATATTATGTCCATTCTATATTTTAGACTCGATATTATGTCCATTCGATATATTTTTTTCGATATTAAGACTGTGCACCATCTGGGTCTCCACCCTCCAGCCACAGGGACACAGTCAATACACTTTCACTGCCTAGGAAGATGTATCATCTCTCTATCACATGACATGCTATACCATGGGCCATAATGAATGCATTCCACTGGCCCCAGCACTCAGTTTCACCACAGATGGAGGTTTACTTCTGCACAGTTGCTACACATCCACTACACATATACACACATGGGATGTCAGAACAAAGGTCTGGGAGCCATTCATACTACCCTACTGGTCCTAACACTAAGGGGCCGATTCCGATCCTTGAAAAACCAGGTACGAACCGTCGGTCGGAGCGTTTTCTCCGTCCGACTCGTACCCGGTAAAAACACCATACAAACTTGCAAGTACGATTCGTACGGAAACACCATTTCCGTACGAGTCGGAAAAAACACAGACCGACTGCAAAATACATACGAATGTGATCCGGGACACCGCGGACGTGACGTCCGGACGGAGTTAGGCATGTTTTTACGTCCCAGCAAGTACGATTCGTACCGACAGCAGTCCGGACGGCAATATTTTTACGGCACCCAAAAAGTGCCGGAAAAGCGAAGTACGCCGTGATGCGAGCAGAATAGGGGGCCCGGTATGCGCCGCCCCCCCCAGCCCCCGTATGTATGCGCCGTCCCCCCCAGCCCCCCGTATGTACGCGCCGTCCCCCCCAGTCCCGCGGATGGACGTGCCGTACCCCCAGCCCCCCCGCGGGAGGACGTGCCATACCTCCAGCCCCCCCGCAGAAGGACGCGCCGTACCCCCCCAGCCCCCCCGCGGAAGGACGCGCCGTACCCCCCCAGCCCCCCGTAGGTACGGTGCGGACCCCCACCCGTGTATGTACGGTGCGAACCCCCACCCGTGTATGTACGGCGCGTACCCCCACCCGTGTATGTACGGCGTGTACCCCCACCCCCGTAGTTACGGCGCGTACCCCCACCCACGTATGTACGGCGCATCCCCCCACCCGTTTATGTACGGTGCGGACCCCCACCCATGTATGTACGGCTACGCGCTGGGGGTCCGCACCGTACCTACGGGGGTGGGGGTACGCGCCGTACATACACGGGTGGGGGTCTGCACCGTACATACACGGGTGGGGGTACGCACCGTACCTACGGGGGTGGGGGTACACGCCGTACATACACGGGTGGGGGTCCGCACCATACATACACGGGTGGGGGTACGCGCTGTACCTACGGGGGTGGGGGAACGCACCGTACATACACGGGTGAGGGTACGTGCCGTACATACACGGGTGGGGGTCCGCACTGTACATACACGGGTGGGGGTACGCGCTGTACATACACGGGTGGGGGTACATGCCGTACATACACGGGTGGGGGTACGCGCCGTACCTACGGGGGTGGGGGTACGCACCGTACATACACGGGTGGGGGTCCGCACCGTACATACACGGGTGGGGGTACGCGCCGTACCTACGGGGGTGGGGGTACGAGCTGTACATACACGGGTGGGGGTACGTGCCGTACATACACGGGTGGGGGTCCGCACCGTACATACATGGGTGGGGGTACGCGCTGTACCTACGGGGGTGGGGGTACGTGCCGTACATACACGGGTGGGGGTACGCACCGTACATACACGGGTGGGGGTCCGCACTGTACATACACAGGTGGGGGTACGTGCCGTACCTACGGGGGTGGGGGTACGGGCTGTACATACACAGGTGGGGGTCCGCACCGTACATACACGGGTGGGGGTACGTGCCGTACCTACAGGGGTGGGGGTACGTGCCGTACATACATGGGTGGGGGTACGCGCCGTACATACACGGGTGGGGGTACGCGCCCTACCTACGGGGTGGGGGTACGCGCTGTACATACACAGGTGGTGGTCCGCACCGTACATACACGGGTGGGGGTACGCGCCGTACATACACGGGTGGGGGTACGCGCCGTACCTACGGGGGTCGGGGTACGCACCATACATACACGGGTGGGGGTACGCGCCGTACATACACGGGTGGGGGTCAGCACCGTACATACACAGGTGGGGGTACGCGCTGTACCTTTGGGGGTGGGGGTATGCGCCGTACATACACGGGTGGGGGTACGTGCCGTACATACACGGGTGGGGGTCCGCACCGTACATACACGGGTGGGGGTACGCGCCGTACCTACGGGGGTGGGGGTATGCGCCGTACATACACAGGTGGGGGTACGCGCCGTACATACACGGGTGGGGGTCCGCACCATACATACACAGGTGGGGGGTCTGCACCGTACCTACGGGGGGCTGGGGGGGTTACGGCGCATCCTTCCGCGGGGGGCTGGGGGTACGGCGCGTACATACGGGGGGGCTGGGGGGGACGGCGTGTACAGACTGGGGGCTGGGGGGGGATGGCGCATACCGGGCACCTGTTGGACGTCTCCATGGTTGCTATAGGAGTTCGCTCCGGACTGTCTTTTTACCATACGGTTGTACAATCAGACGGACGGTACGAATCGTACTTGCGCACTCGGACTTCAGTTTTCAGATTCGTACGTAAAAATGTCCGGGGACGTGTCAGACACCTTTTCCGACCCGAGGACGTGTCGGGGAATTTACCCAATGCGATTCGTATGGACTTTTTAACATACGAATCGTACTTGCCAGTTTGTACGGGACTTGTACGATTCGTACGGTAAAAAATCCAGATACGATTCGTACGGGGAATATTTTTCCAGGATCGGAATCGGCCCCTTAGTGTTACTTTGCTGACCTTCTAGACACTTCTGCCATATATGTTCCTCCATTACCCTTCATCTAGACCTCAAGGGTTTTGCAGACCACTCGTCTGGAGCTGAAGCTATCACTGCTGGCCTTAGTTCCGACTGCTATAAGAGCTGAAAGTCAGAGCTGTTTGTTACTCAGAATTTCTCTGTGGGACATCTGAGGTGAGCTATCTGCTATCAGGAGCCTCCCTCACCCCATCTGCTTATCGTAGACTTCTTATGATCCCGAGCTCCCCTTTGCAGATTGCCATAGCCCTTTGACTCCTTTGTTAGCCATTAACCATTTTTGCTGACTTCATCGTTCTGAGTTTCTCAAACCAGACTCATTTTTACCCATCTGCTGTTATACCCTTTAGACCATTCTGCCAAGTTTCAGTTCTTTTGCCCTCTGATCCATCCTCAGACTACTGTGTCAACATCAGACAGCCTTTGTTATCATTCTGAGGTAAACACCCTAGCTTTTTATTCACTTTTCATGCTCTGGTTTTTCATCAAATACTTTCTAGTTCTATAAGTGGGCTGAAAAGAGTGGGGTTTCTAGGGGTGGAGAGCATAAGAAGCATGAATAGGAATCATCTACAAATAGGATATCCAACAGGTGTGGTCTAGAACCACATAAGTGTCCTCCTGCTCCTGCCCTTTTGATTCTTTTTCAGGTCCGATGGCTTTTGTTGTTGGTCCTCCACCTGGTCCTGTTCCAAGTATTCCTTATTTGGGTTGTGTGGTGGTCCTCCCTGTCCTCATCCTAGCGCTGGTTTGACTAGCTCTGGTCACCTAGGTCCAGGTTTCCTGAATCTCGTGCTACTAGTTTTAGTCCTTCCTGACCCTGGCCTTCCTAGTCCTGTTCCTGTGTCTTCATTGTGTTGCCCCTTCCTGGGGCCTCTTGATCCTAGTACGTGATCCCCCCACTGTGATCTGGTGGTCTGCTGGGCCCTTTTAAACCTGGCTCTGTTGTCCTAGTTTCCGAGGTCTGGCACTCCAAGTCTTCCAGGTTTAGGTCATCCTGGTTCTTTTGGTCCATCTGGAACTGCATCCTATTTTGCTGGGCATGATCATTTTGGTCCTGGTCTGGTCCCATTGATCCTTGAGACTCTGGGCATTCTGGCCCCCTGATCTTTGTCAGAATGGTATTGCTGTCCTTATTCCTGGTTCTCCTGCTCTACTGGTACTTCAAGTCCTGGTCCCCTTGGTTCTGGCTTTGATGGTCCTCTTAGCCCTGTTCTAGGTCCGGCTTATTCTGATCATTCTAGTTCACATTCTGGTCCCTGGTCTGTTAGTCCTGGTCCATCTGCTCCTTATCTAATTAGTTCTCCCTAATCTTGTCATTATACTCCTGACCCTGTTACAGCTGCTTCTTGTTATCGGGGTGCTGTATTGACTCATCCACTTAGTTTTGATCCTCCTTGTTCATGTAATTCTGTTCTTAGTCACCTGGCTTGGTCATCCTGGGCCCTCTTGTCAGGGTTATACTTCTCCTTCTCGTCCTGGTCTCCCTTGTCCTGGTTCACCAGGTCTTAAGCCACTGAGGTCTCTGTGACTTCATCATCCTGGTCCCATTGATTGTGGTCCCACTGGTTGCCTCATGGCCCTGGTGTTTCTGTTCCTTGTTCTCATAGTCCTGCACCAACTGGGCATGTTCCTCCTAGGCCTAGCCATCTTTTTTCTCATCTACTTGACCATTCTATCCCTAGCTCTGTGGCCTGATACTTCTGCCTGTGGTCATCCTGGTGCTGATGTCCCTGGTCTTGATCCTCCTTTTCCTCCTCACACTAGTCTTCCTAGTCCTGATCCTCTTTGCCCTGATCTTCTTGGTCCTCCAGGTCTTTCTTTCCTGATCCTCCTAGAGCTTATCATTTTGGTTCAGGTTGCCTGGGTCCTTGGTCTCACGTCCATGGCCCTTCTGGCCATGGCTGTTCTATTCTTGATAGTCATAATCCTTGTCCTTCCCTTGACTCTCTGTCTTTTGGCTCTGATCCTACTTATCCTGGTCCTTATAGTTTGGGTTTTCTTGAGCCTAGATCTCTCCTACCAGGTCCATCAGCCATCTAGCCATGGCCTCCTTGGTCTTGGTCTCCTTGGTCCTTCTTTTCCTATTGTGCATACCATCATAAACCCTGGAGCACATATACAAAGAGTTCACACAATGCAACACAGCAAGTGAAATTGCTCTGCTGCGTTACAGGAACAGGAGAGAGCAAAACTGCACCATACCTACTTAAAAGTGGGACAGTCTGCTCTCTCCCTCAGGGACGGTTCCTTTATGTGGGCGTTGGGGCCTCGCCCCACTGATTATTTTGCCCCAGGGTCCATCATGGTGTGAACAACAAAAATTATAGTATCGGCAGCACTTACCCAATACAATTTCAGCCCATGGCACGGCGGCAGTCAGCTGTCTCAGCTGTTGGCTTAGTGACGGTACTCACTTTAGTCTGCCTGCAGTCTTAGGCAGGGTCGGTGGGGTTAGGAGCAGGACTCTGGCACTCAGCCAGACCAGCAATGCGCATGGCGGGTTGGCCGGGTGCCTTTCCCTGGCAAGCCTGACATGCGCAGTCTTCAGGGTCTTGAGTCACTCTCCCCTATACAATGAAGGAGCAAGACGGTATCAAAGCCGCAGCCCCCCTGTCTCCTAAGGAGCGGAGAGTTCTCCTTGCCAGGCCAATACAAGCGCTGCTTTAGCAGCGCCTGGATTGGCTGCTTTAGCATCTCCAGGCAGAGCCAGAGAACGCGGTGCCCGTGACTGGGCATATCCAGGAGCATGAGGAGCAGATTCACCAATCACTGCATGGCTTTATGTGAAGCCATGCCGCATTTCAGCAGCTGAGCGCGAGAACAGTTACAAAGTAAGATAACCAAAGTACAACACCTTCCCCTTCACAAAAATGTACTGGTGTCATCTTTCTTTGTAACCTTTCTCGCCCTCAGCTGGTGATATGTGCGAGAGAGGTACCCTTTGTTCTTTTTCCTCCTCACAACCCTTGTGCCTCTACTCCTTATGGGCGCCAGAACTAGGTGTGCATTCTCTGTTCTGTTTTTGTTCAAACATGCATCTGCACGCAGATGCTACTCCCCTGCGCACAGATGCATGTTTGCTTTCAAGCGGTCATTACTTTATTTATACAGTAGTCTTTGACAGTTGAGTCAGTTTGCCTTTCTCCAGTGTACTGCTGACTTGCTGTTGTGGGCTCTGTTTATCCTAACTTACTGGAATACACCTTTTGGATATTTTTACCTGCTGTGTCAGCTCATGCTTCTCTCTGCAAGTGCCAAGCGCGAGGTCCTTTTAGCTCACATGTTGAGGATCACCTGATGGACTCAGACCACCCTAGCTTTCCTGGTACATCTGTTCCTACAGGCTCTCGTCTACTGTTCCACATTCTCCTGGACTTCCTAATATTTCTCACCCTGGTCCCAGTACCCCTAGTCCTATTTCTCCTTCTCTGTTCGTCCTCATCTGTTTTTCATGGTCCTCTAAGGCCATTCTAACTCTGGTTCTTGTGAAAGGTGTCTCCTGGTCCTGCTTCTTCTTGTCCTGGTCCTATTGGCTCTGGTCGTCCCGACCCTACTGCTGGTCCACCTCCGGGCTCTTATCCGTTGACTGGACATTATCCTCCTCTTACCGGTCCTACTCTTCCCTTCCCCATGTCCATTCCACAATGACTTTCATCAGATACAGCCTACAAGCTTGTCAGTCAGTCAAGGGCAGAAATTAGGGCCCAGTAGCAACAGAACCTTCCCTAAAACACTGCTTCGCATGTTAAAAACAAACTTATCATTAAAAAGATACATTAGGGTGCCGATTAGGATCCTGGAAAAAATTTCCCCAACCAAATTGAATCTGGACTTTTTTCCGTACAAATGGTAAAAGCGCCGTACAAACTGTCAAGTACGATTCGTATGGGAAAAAGTCCATACAAATCGCATTGGGAAAATTCCCCCACACATCCTCGGGTCGGGAAAAGTCTCCGACACGTCCCCGGACATTTTTACGTACAAATGGGAAAACTGAAGTCCAAATGCGCAAGTACGATCCGTCCCATCCGTCCGATTGTACAACTGTATGGAAGAAAGACCGTCCGGAGCGAACTCCCATAGCAGCCATGGAGATGTCCAAACAAGTGCCCGGTATGCGCCGTATCCCCCCCCCGCCCCCCGTATGTTCGCGCCGTACCCCCAGCCCCCCCGCGGATGGGCGCGCCGTACCCCCCAGCCCCCCGTATGTACGGAGCGTACCCCCAAGTCCCCCGTATGTACGGACGTACCCCCCAGTCCCCCGTATGTATGGAGCGTACCCCCGTACCCCCCAGCCCCCCGTATGTACGGAGCGTACCCCCAGCCCCCCGTATGTACGGAGCGTACCCCCCAGTCCCCTGTATGTACGGAGCGTACCCCCGTACCCCCAGCCCCCCGTATGTACGGAGCCTACCCCCACCCCCGTACCCCCACCCCCGTATGTACGGTGCGGACCCCCAGCGCTGGGGGTCCACACCGTACATACGGGGGTGGGGGTATGCTCCGTACATACGGGGGCTGGGGGGTACGGGGGTACGCTCCGTACATACGGGGGCTGGGGGGTATGCTCCGTACATACGGGGGGCTGGGGGGTACGCTCCGTACATACGGGGGGGCTGGGGGGTACGGGGGTACGCTCCGTACATACGGTGGGCTGGGGGGTACGGCGCGTCCATCCGCGGGGGGGCTGGGGGTACGGCGCGAACATACGGGCGGCGGGGGGGGTACGGCGCGTACCGGGTCCCCTAATCAGCTCGCATCGCTGCGTACTTAGCTTTTCCGGCACTTTTTAAGTGCCGTAAAAATATTCACATCCGGACTGCAGTCGGTGCGAATCGTAATTGCTGGTACGTAAAAACATGCCTAACTCTGTCCGGACGTCACATCCGCGGTGTCCCGGATCACATTTGTATGTATTTTTCTGTCGGTTGGTCTTTTTTCCGATTCGTACGGAAATGGTGTTTCCGTACGAATCGTAATTGCATGTTTGTAAAGTTTTACAACCCGGTACGAGTCGGACGGAGAAAACGCTCCGACCCACGGTTTGTACCGGGTTTTTCCAGGATCGTAATCGGCCCCTAGGTAGGTGACCAACATGTCTGTGTGACTCAAGGAGCCACTCATGCCATGGGACTAATACCTATCTACTCCTGATACTCACTGAATAGTATACAAAATGTGTTTATGTAGTCGGCATCTTACTAAATAGCCACACCTTCCTTGCATTACCTCAGTGAATTGCTTACTTGCCTCTCTCTTTCACTTTTCCTCTTCCACAGAAGCCCTATTACCATGTCTTACTCAGTTTACCTGCTGCAAGTGTCCCAGGCACTTTGTCCCCAAGCATTAATGGCTTACTATAAGTGTCCCTTCCTCTGTGGCCAGGCCAGTGGTGGCATTGTGATTGGTTTTGAGCATCCTGGTTCGACCTAAAACCAGGGAATGGGGGCCTGGGCTTGTTCTCCATGCAAGCTGTAATGCAGCCTGCATGGAGAATGGGGAAAGTACACATGACTGGTTTGGGCTGCCCAAGAGGGCCAAGCAAACAGTCATTGTGCACTTAGGAGTGGGCAAACCCCTCCTCCCCCGCCCTGCACCGTGAGCAGAGCAGGCCTGAAGCAAAGAAAACATAAAATGATAATAACTCAAAGTTATTTCCTTTCCTTTACACTGCTCAAAAGTAGTGGGGTGACACTCCTCTGCCATAGCGGAGGAGCCGCCACTGGGCCAGGTATCAGCTGCTTCTCTGCATTCCTTGTTTGCTGCCGCTTGGTGACTGCTGCTGTGTTGTGAGGTCTGAAGTGCAAAGTAAGCACAATCATCTTTAAAAAGAAACCCAAAACTAGCACAAGTCCTTCTATAACAAGCCCATAACAAGCCTAGCCCTTGAAACGAATCAAAAGAAAGATCACGAACATTAAACAAAATTAGTGCATTCTCATAAGTGAAGACAACATTTATGCAACACTGTGTTAGACCTGGTATCCTTGGCTTGGTTTCCCCTGACGTTTTGCCTTCAAACCTCCTGTTTTTACTGTTTTTGCTGGCTTTAAGATTCTGGGCACTTTACCACTGCTAACCAGTGCTAAAGTGCATGTGCTCTATACTGAAAACATGGTAACAGTGGTGTATCTACAATTGGCAAATTCAATTTTCCTATAAGCTCCTAGTGAAGTGCACTACATCTGTCAAGGACCTCTACATTAAATGCTACAAATGGGACTGCAGCCCTGATTGTACGACCCACTGAAGTAGCCCTCTAAAAATATCTGCCACTGCAGAGCCTTTGCGTGCAGTTTTAAACTTCCACGTCGACCTGGCAAGTTACCCTACTTGCCAGACATAAACTTTCTTTTTTAATACATATAGGTCACCTCGCAGGCAGGCCTGGACAGCCCATGGGCAGGGTGCAGTGTATTTAAAAAGTAGGACATGTACTTTTAAAGTTTTACATGTCCTGGTAGTGAAATACTCTTAAATTAGTTTTTCACTACTGCAAGGCATATCTCTCACATAGAATAACATTAGGATCACCTTATTACATTTTATAAGCGTAATTTCTAAATGGGAAGAAATGGGCCCCCAAATTTGTTGTCTCTGGAATAGCAACTGAAAAGCACAAAACATGGTGAAGTTGGATTTTAAAACTGCAATTCTGAAAATGCCACTTTTAGAAATTTTGCATTTTCTTACTGTAACCATTTGGTTCCTTCTGCCTGTCTCTGGAATTCACGTCTGGGGTGGGTGACTGCTGGCTTTGTGCATTCCCTCTAGACAGGCACACACAAAGGAAGGATAGGTGTGACTGAGTGCCATTTGCAACTTGATTGATCATCCCTGGCAGGATGGGAGGGAGGAGCTGAAACTTACACCTGAAAGGGCTGTGTCCTGTCGTCACACAAATGGGTTGCATACCCCCCTGTAATGAGGCTGGAGCCAGGGTAGGAAAGAAAGGGACTTGTGCACTTCAAAGGCATCTGTCTGATTTCAATGTCAGGGTATCCATCTTCATAGAACAATATTGTGAGTCTGTCCTATCCATAGGATTCAGAGATCAACGTAAAATTAATTTAACAATTACTAAAGGGAAGAATGGAATAGTTGTCGACGTTTTGGTCTCCCTTGCATGAAGTCAACGAGACCATCTTCAAGACAAACCTAATTGTTATGAGATTTCTTGACCCCTGGTCCATTCTTCCCTTTAGCAATTAATAAATACATTTTATGTTGAGCTCTGAATCCTATGTATAAAGCAGACTCACCATATTGTTCTATGAAGATGGATAACCTGACTGATAATTAGGATTTTTTTATAAATCTGATTTATGTACTTTCTTTTGTTAATGCCGCTGAAGTTCTGTTGCTGTTATTTCTATACCCTCCTTGCCTTATTTATGTTATTTGAAATATATTTTTCTACTTCTCACCCAGTTGCTGTAATTGAATTATTCATTTATTCAAGTGTTGTGATTCATTCAACTGTGTGTTATTAGATGTCACTCCAGAGATATTTAAACATAGAACTTATTTGAAATCTTCTTACATTTAAAAGAATCCCTTGTAGGCATATTTACCTTTCAAACTTTCTAAAAGTGGCATTTTCAGGATTACAATTTAAAATCTGACATCAGCATAAGTTAAGGTTTGGAATTGTGATTACAGAGACATCAAACGTGGGGGTCCCACATCATCCTGATTAGAAATCATACTTATAAGCTGTGATAAGGTAATCCCAATGTTAACCAATGGGAGAGATAGGTCTTGCAGTAGTAAATAAATTAATTTAAGAGTTTTCCACTACTTGGGCATGTAAAACTTAAAAGTACATGTCCAACTTTTTAAATACACTGCATCCTGCCCTTGGTGCTGTCCAGGGCCTACTTTAGGGGTGACATATTTATTAAAAAGGAAGGTTTGGGCCTGGCAAAAGAGTTTAACCTACCAAGTCGACATGGCAGTGTAAAACTGCACATACAGATTCTGCAGTGGCAGGCATGAAATATGTTTAAAGGGCTACTTAAGTGAGTGGCACAATCAGTGTTGCGGGCCCACTAGTGGCATTTAATCTACAGGCCCTGGGCAAATATAGTGCATTTTACCAGGGGCATACAAATAAATTAAATATGCTAATTGTGGATAAGCTAATGGTACCAACCATGTTTTTAAGAAGAGAGCACGTGCACTTTAGCACTGGTCAGCAGTGGTAAAGTGCCCAGAGTCCTAAAGCCAGCAAGAATGAGGTCAGCAAATCAATAAGTCAGGACACAAAAATAAGGGGAAACCACACCAAGGATGCCAGGTGGTGTATCTGTGGTGGCTTGCAACCTTTTCAACTTTGGTTTTTCTATCCCACAGTTACCCAAATTGCACAGAACACATAACAGAGAACGTGTAGGCTAGAATGCTTTCACCCATTCTGCTGGTGAAATGGGTGCTCCAGAAATTGTTCCAACGTTACTTTTTTCTCTGTGGAAACACATGATCTGTATATTTGAACATGTGCAGTCACAGGGAAGATTACTTTTCACCTACGCCCTACTGACACACCTATAACAGGCCAACTTACACTAGATTGGGAATGCACAAACCATGTTTTATTTGTACAGTGAACAGTCACAATACATTTACCATAGCCTCTGCAATTCAAATCGAAGCTGCATTGCAACATTACAGATGCAGAATTCGACCTCACAACATGGGGATATCAAGCCTATTAGTGCCTGCAAAAAGGTGGTGCTAATTACAAAGCTTTAAATTCATTGCAGAAAACAAGCCAAAGGAATAGGGGTTTGATTTATGGTTTTACTGTTCTTTTTTCTGATCAACAGTAGAAGAAAGTCATTGACATGTTTTCACATTTGTACTGTTTATTTTGACATCTATAAAAGCAAATATTAAGGCTTCCTCTCGTTGATATTAATGTAATTATAAAGTGTTGAAAATGTACCATCCAGAGGAAGAAACTCCCTCCTGTCTACACGCTCCGATTTAAATATTTCCCAACACTTTTGGTCATGATATTATAGAAGCTACTCAACTTTGTGGCATGCTCACCTATAGATCAGTTATCATTTTCTAGAAGTCATAATTTGCTTTTGAATACTGTTTTCTGAGTTGTGGCTAGCACGCCCTAACTAACACGGTGTGTTCAATTATTCAATAATCTTAAAGTAAACTAAAGTTCACTAAGTGGAAATAAAATGTTTTTTTTACTTTATCATCCTCTGTGAATTAGTGTCCCATGAAGTAAATTAGTGCATGTATGATGTAACAGTGAAGAGCTCTCATGTATGTTGGTTTTTCATCTCATTGCACTTTGCCCTGCAGACTGAATCCTCCATCAAGAAAATCTCACAGACCATTATAATGGCATGTTCTTTAACTGTCCTACTAAAAATAGGAATGCAAATATAATCACTGTAACTGGAACAAAAAAACACAATGTCAAGATATGTGACTTGTCACAATTCTAAATTGCCTCCATGATCTAAATGTGTCAGTGAAGAACTAGAATCACCATCCTGATATCAGTGAACACACAGATGCTCAAAGTCTATTGCGTACTGCTCTTTCCCATCATTCTGTGAAGTTGCTGTTCTGAGTCATGTCAGTAAGTCACAGACTTTTGTCAGTGTATGTAGTACTTCATTCACAATAAACAATGTAGAACAAGCCAATCATTCAATCCTTTGGGAATTATCTCATCCAATTTTCTAATCCTGAATACCACCGGGTGAAGGAAAATTGTCCACACATGTTCCCATTCAACTGTATGACGTCTATTACTTGAAAGTGTAATTCAAGTGTGCATCAATCTATGTCTCGAGGTATGTATTGCAAATGTTGCTTTCATTTTCAATTAAACTTATCTTTAGCTCTTTCTTTTGGTTTTACCCACATTAACTTTTCTGAACGCGCATTCCAATAAATATAGACAGTTTATACAATAATAGGTGGCTGAGGCATCATGTCCAGAATGGTGAGTGTACAAAAATAGTGGTTGTATTCTGGGTTTGGGAATAGTATTTGAAACTTGTAGTGGAATTTTAGTCTGGCATAGAACAGTAGCTGATCAATTAGATCTACATTCATCTTCATTTTATCTGGATCCGCCTTAGGTTGAACTTCTGGGAGAAAATTTTAAAAATGAGGTGAGTTAATCGAAAATATATCCACTCTGAAATTCGATTTTTGTTTCTATCATTTAAAAAACAAAAAACAAAGACATTGCTTAGCAGCTTATAGCCCCCATTGATAATGGCAAATACAGTAAATGAGTTTCATTGGACTGAAAACTAGACGCACTTAATAAATATACAATTAGCTATTATTTCTGGATTAACCATTATCTATAAAACCATAGCTATTAAGTTCTCTTCCATTTTTTGGATGCTAACGTCACATTCCCAGTTTTAAATCGATACAGAACTGGAGATCACTAAAATATTTACTTCCAATGTGTCTCACTCTCTGTCTTACTTAATCTGTCATTCTCGATCATTCTCTATCCCTCAATATTTTTCAGTAAAGTAGTGATAAAATATATCTATTTGTTTTATGCAACCTCTTTACTATTTTTAGAGAAATGTAGCAAGCCGCAGCTGGACAATGGATTTTTCAAAGGCACAAAAGAGTATTATAAAGTTTCGGAGAAAGTGGAGTACACGTGCACCCCAGGGTACATTACTCAGAGGGGGACAGCGGAAGAAGAGGTACAGTGTGCATCGGAAGGGTGGTCTCCCAAACCAATCTGCTACAAAAAGTCAGGTATGCGTTCCATTTAAAACAATGTTATAAACTTCGCAATTATTCTACGAAACATAACAATAATAGCTGTGTAATACATATTTTGTGAGTCAGATGCAGAAATGTGTATCCAAGACCTGTGAGAAATAAACAACTATGGTGTTACTAGGAAAGGTGTCAGTTGACAGGAAATTTTACTGGTGGAATATGCTCCAGGCCCTGCAAAGTTATTACAATGTTGTGAGAATTATTATCCAACCAGTGAATGCACATCATTATGGACAGACACGGATGTGCAACACACCACTGTATCACAAGAACCATAACCGGGGAAGCATGACAGCAAAAAAAACAATCTTGATGTTCATTTTGGAACAGAAATGTTGGCTTTTATTTTGTTTGGTGGCTTGAGACTTACAAGGAGAACTGCTATACTGTGATACTTTCTATCCTTATTTTGTGTACGATCCACTCACAATTGACAGACTGAAGAGTCAGCAATTATAGATAAGTTTAAGTGTCAATGGGCCCGATTCACAGAAGTAATCTGAGACAAAATCCTAAACTTACTACTTTTGGTATTCACAGAAGGCATTTAGTAGTAGTAAAGTTAGAATTTTGTCTTAAGTCTGTCTTAAGTCGGTCTTAAATCTGTCCTAAGTTTGTTTTAAGTTTATCTTAAGTCTGTCTTAAGTCTGTCTTAAGTCTGTCTTAAGTCAAACTTAAGACAATATCCTAACTGTACTACTACTAAATGCCTTCAGTGAGTACCAAAAGTAGTAAGTTTAGGATTTTGTCTCAGATAAGTTCTGTAAATCGGCCCCATACTTTTTAATGTTGGTGTCAGGATAATTTCTTTTCAAACCATGAGGAAGGTTCTCTCGCATAACCACTGTACCTACACTTTTGACCCTTCTTCCTACGTTCTCATATGGGGCCAGAGACTTTTTAAGGCATGGGCAAAGTGGGCTCTGGCCCACTGCCCCAGCCTGTCAGAGGGGACCCTGATAGACTCAGCTCGGATCTGCAGAGAGGTTTGCCCTGATGACCCTGAATAATTCTTAAACAGGTTTTTTTTAATCCTGTTTTTCATTTTATTTAGTTTTCATGTGGGTGATGTCTGAGAGTCTATTATGGACATTTTGCAGAACAATGCTGTATTTATGTTTCATGCAACATCCATAAAAGAGTTTATTTTACATAAAAACAGGACCTCACATATGAGAAATGGGAGGGTGTCACAGAGATTATTCGCAGTAATATTAGTTAGCTGCCGCGCATCACTTTCTCTGAATATTAGATTCAAATACATTTAGAATTTGGACGAGCGTGTCTGTGCACTATTAGTGACCTGGCCAAAGAGTACATGAAAGAGCTCATATTGGATCATAGATTCAAAGCTGTTTAGAACAGGGGCCCCAAAATACATTTTGCCCAGGGCCCTAAAAATCCTTAAAATGTCCCTGTATGGGGCATGAACTTGATGAACTTGGTGTAGTATTTTGTTAGCCAAAGGACTGATCTCAGTAAATCGTTTTTCTGTTGATCAGGCAGTGAACACACAGGGGAATATTTATCAGGATTGTGGTGCAGATCTGCGCAGCAATCAGTGCTTAGTTTGTGAAAAAATAAGTGTTGGGCCCTCGTCAGGAGGCCAGTGCAGCTTGCACCAGCCCCTTGCCTGTGCCAACACTGCCAATGCTGGTACCAACTTCCAAA
Source organism: Triturus cristatus (assembly GCF_964204655.1). Classification (NCBI taxonomy): domain Eukaryota; kingdom Metazoa; phylum Chordata; class Amphibia; order Caudata; family Salamandridae; genus Triturus; species Triturus cristatus. Next base: position 366,161,217 of record NC_140586.1, read on the forward strand.
GCTATAAGAACGGCATGGCAAGTAGGAATTAGTTATTTTTAAGGTATATTGACTTAATGAACAACTGTTGTTTTGCTTGTCTCTATATAACACAAACAGCGGCACCATGTGGTAGACTGTTGTAAGTGCTGGTGTTGACAATTAAGTGCTGGTACCTCGCACCGGAAACCACTGGCTCAAATTAAGCACTGACAGCAAGTTACCTTGCTGCGCTGCCCTGCATGACAGAGAAGGGGCAGGAATGCAACTCATAAATCTAATATGGCTCATTCTCGTCCTTTCCCCCAGTGCTGGCTTCGTTTTGGCAGCCTAGCAGCAATGCAGGCACCCTTATATGATGCAGGGGCATCTGTCTGCACAAAAACAATCCATAGAGGCATTTTCCACTTTCTATGTGTGCTGCACAGAAAGAGGAAAAAACAAGGAAAAATAAAAATATTTCTCTTCGTTATGCCTCACCCATGGAGGCGTATCTTTTTATCGTACTTCCGGGTTTAACACGTTTTGGTAAATCTGGAATGCATTAAAAAAAAAATGGGATTTGCGTGGGAACACCCACCACAAATCTCATCAACTGCCTCTCTTGAACAGAGTAATACAACGCAGTGATTTGCGCTGCGTGGCATTACCCCATATTTATGAAGCCATTCAAAGCCATACATATTGGCCTTGCATGGCTTCGTAAATATGACTTGGGGCTTTGCATCATGCATGTACCAAGTTGCGTTCTTCAAGTATGATGCAAGGCTGTCGTAAATATGCCCCAAAGTATCCACAATCCTTTCTTTTGTGTTCAGCTTTCATTTGAAATTTGAAGGCCTGAATACCCTATACAATCCATTGGAAGACAATATTTGTAGCATTGAATAAAGCATATGATGATTCTCTTCCTGGAATTTTCCATGCAGAAAAATGTACTTCTAAAAATATATGACATTTCTGAGATTCATAAAAAACACTTGATTGGCATTTTGGAAGATAGTGGACAACGAGAATTGGGCAAATTACATTGGTCAGAATAGGTGAGCTGACTCTTGACATGCAAACTCTATGAAATGTTTAGCTTCCTCTTGCAGTATATATGTACTATATCTCCAACAAGGTCCACATTTTCGCTATAGGTGGTAGAGGCTACAATTGGCAAAAATATTAATATTCAGTCTCTGAAATACACACACATCCTAACTGTACCAACTATATTGCAGTGCATTGTACACTGAGTGCACCTTGAATTGTTCTCCCTCCTTCACTTTTTCTGTATAATCAGAACGTTTCAGCAAACGTCTTCCCCTTGACAGGCACCAACTTTATATTAAGGTCTTGTTGTAGGTTTCCTCATCACATTAAAGCCTTTCTCTTCACAACATATTCTCTGCTTTTAGTGCTGTGTACGTAAGAACTTAAATACCCTATCATTTGGATGGTACCTGACAGTAAGCTAGTGGATGCATACTACTGGGTGGATATTGGATGGTCCATTCTGGAGGACATAAAAGATGTGAATGAATGAGTGAGCGATCTGAGCGAGTCTGACATCATATGAAGGTTCTCCCACGAGAAAATTTTGAAACAAAGGGACATATTTACAAGTCCCCAAAGCTACTGGAGCGTCACTTTTTCTGGCACTCTGATGGTGTTGCGCCATTCCCCATATTTACAATGTGGGGCTTAACGCCACCTTGTAAATATGCCCTTTTCCACTGCAGTCCCCTCTGGCGAAGGGGTGGGTAATGGGTGTTGCTGTGGGTGTTAAACAGCAACACCCATTGCCTTTTGATGCTGCCCCAGATTTACCAGGCTGGAGCAGCGCCAAAAACTAAGGCCAGGTAATACCTGGACTTAGGATGGCATTCTGCAGCACACAGAAATAGAGCAAATCGCCATGAATTATTGTGTGCAGGAAGGTGTCCCTCCTTGCACATAAGCAATCACCCCTGCAGCGCAGGCACCCTTGCAACATGACGGCAGGGTGCCTGGGCTGGCGCAAGGGAGATTTTTTTGCACCAGTGCTAGGGGAAACTCAGAGGTGCACTGTATTTTTGTAAATACGAGGCATCCCTGCATTTCGAAAATGTCAGAGTGCTACAGCATTTTCTTGTAAATATCTCCCAAAGTGTGACAAATGGTGCATTTTAAAACAAATTTGAGAAAACGAGAACATTTATAAAGCACAGCTCCATGTCCCACTGCCTTGCACACTGCAGTGGTGGTCAAACAACTTTCAGAGTGGGGTGCTGCCACCATGTTACGTCACTGAAATTATAGGGATTGGGAAAAATCCAAGGGATGTACAAAGAACATGTCACAAGTGAGCTACAATCAGTCAAGGGGAAAGTGGTATGGGTATAGTATGTAGGTGGTGGTGCATTTTGGAACACGCTGTCACAAATATATTACTAAAGCATAGTGATGTAGTGCACTATCATTTACAGATCGCACATTTCCATTGACAACATGTGCACTATATTTCGACAGACTTCCAGTTCTACGGTGTACAGTACTTTTTTACCCCTTTTTGGGGGAATTTGCTGAATGCTCAAGGACTGAAATGCTCATCCATAAACAGTTGTAAATGCTCTGAGGTCTTCATCGGTGAGGCGAACGTGCGACGCTGCAATGGGACGTGTACACAGCTTGATGCTGTACATTCATACGTCGTGTCCGGTAATGTTGACTTGCAGCAGTGTTTCCTATTGTGTCATGCAAGGTGCAAATATGTAGTTCGCTTCATTTACATGATGTCGTCCCCAAACACAGTTTTCAAATATCAGTTTTGGACTTTTTATGTACATAGATGAACGTGTGACAGTTTGAAGAATGGCTTGTAGCCAGTATAACATGTATTGCCGCAGCGCCATATAATAACAGGATCATCCCTGAGGTGAGCGAGGCTGTCCTCAGCAGTGCATTCCATCTGTGCAGATTCCCATAAGGGTAAGCTAAGCATCCAGTCCCTGCATCAGAACAATTACGACAACATCCCATTCGGAACACAACAGATAATGAGGATCACAGGATTATTTTTAGCCCCTCTTTGTCTTCAACATGCAGAAACTGTTGGCATCATATTTACACTTTACTTTTTAAATCTCCACCAAAATTTGGTTTCTTTTAGCTGGAGCTAATTTTACCTTTTATACACGTGGGGCTTATTTACAAACCCCTTGCGCCTCCGGTGCGCCACATTTTATCACATAAAAAGTGTTGCATCGGCGGCTCAAGGAGCTTGTAAATAAGCCCCCGAGTGCCTTTGGGACAGGGCGTCCATGCAGGCCTGCGCGCGAATAACTCTTATGGTAATGTCACTCGCTCCTTTGCAATCTCTTACTAGTGCTGGGCACAAAGAGGAAAGAGAGCAAGGGAGGGAAAATGGCCTGTCACTGCATGGCTTGAAGCCATACAGTGATTACCCAGTTCTGTGAACCTCCCACCTCCACACTGCCTCATGTGTGCAGGACTAGAGAGGCTTAGCCACATCACCTGAGCGAATCCAGATGATTTTTCCTTGCAGTTTATGTTAGCATGAGAGCACTGCACGGATTGGTTGGGGAAGCAAACCCAGAGCACTTTAGGAGATTGGGGTTCTGCGGCTGAGATTCCCCAAGCTCGCTAACATTGTGCAGATAGGAGTACGTTGCAGCGCGCATGTCGGGCTGGCCATAGAAAGGCAAACGTCTAATCTGACATGCGCACTGCACTTCAAGGCCCAGCTGAGCCTACTGTGGATGAAGCGCCATCCTCACCAGCCCTCACGCATGTAGAAAGGCAACTGCGGCCCAGGCCATGGATGATATAAAAGCTTGCAGCCGGGAAAATACATTTATTTTAATATTTAATATGAATATGGGGGCCGAGGAGGGCATCAAGGAAAGGGGCCAACACCCTAACTCCCCAATAGAGGAACTCCGCTGCTACTTAGGGTACAAGGTGATTCACAGTCACCCGACACTAGCTCCAAGCTCTGCTCTCCAATTCTTGGTTTTGCTTGGCAATGCAATGCCTTTTCACTCACACATTTTATAAACTGGAGAGTTAGCTGTTTATTCAGGATGCCACGAATGGCACCCCAGCTCAGCCTGTACACATGAGTAGTTCAACGCATTTCTGCAGCTTGATTGACCGATCTGCATGGCACCACCTGAAATCAGTCACGTGCACCTTTGGTCTGCCTGCAACGTTTTTTGTGATTTTAATAAGTGGAGGAATAAAACAAAGCAAGTGTTATTGTGCAAGACACACAGACACAATATATATAGATCAGCTCCTAGAAGCTGACTAACTGAGAGTCTGAGAGCATGGCAGTCCATCGTTCCAAGAAAAAATGGAAATCATCTACGACCTCTTTTCATCTAGGAAGACATGCAGTTTCAGGGAGTTTCAAAAGCAGAGGCATGATAGAAGTCTACAAAACTAATTTTTTAGAATACTTTAGTCGTGCGTAATAGGGCTAAACAAAAGATTTTGGCAGTTCTTGTCAACTTCTGCAAAGCCACATCAGTGGTCAATAAAATGTAAAGGTCCCGCTGACTACTGTCTATGCCACCTCTCTGTGGACTCAACTGGAAAATGGAGGCAGGAATTTAGTATGTTTATGTCAATACATAGCCCCTCATTCCTTGCTCACTTTCCAGGATGACAGCTCCGGCAGGTAAGAAAGAGACATGGTAGGCTTTGTGCAACATAAACGCCAGGACACCCTTAGGTATTAGTGCGCTTTATAAGCTCCTAAATAAATAAATAAATAAATACAATTGTATCAATATGTATTTCCCACATGTGACATGGACTGCTCGAGCTTCACTCTTGTTAACTTTAAAGTCACTTAGAACCCATCTGTGAAAAGCATCCATATTGCTGTAACCCCCTATATATAATGTCATCTAAAAATATGTTTCACAATATCTGCCCATTGCCTACCAATGGGGCAAGTTAGGCGATTTTTTCTTTCCACATTTTCAAAAAGTTGATTTATTTCTAGCTAATCCTCCATAACCACCTGAGATATCAGGAAGATTTCGCACCCTTTCCTATTAATTGAAAAATAAAATATGTTTCATTTGTGTTTAGAAATCTGTGAAGTTCCTGATTTGCCTAATGGACACTCGCTGTCAGCCCAGAAAAAGTTCAAGGTGAACGAGAAGCTGCAGTACAAGTGTGAGGAAGGGTATCTCACGAAGAGAGGCAGTGCGGCCGAAGAGGTTGAGTGCCTTTCATATGGCTGGTCCACCACCCCACAATGCATCAGTAAGTTGGCTTGCATAATATTTTTGTTCATATTTCTGCTGGCTATTAGCAATGCTTTCCTTTGACCACATCATGATTTGACCAACTTTGTGGCTGTGCTTCAAGTTCAATTCGAAGATTATCCATATACAATACTTATGCATATAGGTTATCGTGCTCAGTATGGTTGCAAAGGGCAGTGCTCTCAACTCTGCTTTTCAACAACTGAAAAATTACCTCACCTGGCTGATTATATCTGAACAGTTTTGGCACCAAAAAACCAAACATATTCTGAGTTCTCAGCTCAGAATGGGAATAAGCATGCAGCAATAAAGCATTAACCTCCCCAATTCCGCACTATAGAATAAAAAGTGGTCGTAATACTGCATCCGGTAACAAGTTAGAATGTTGTGCAGGTAAAAAAAGAATATAGCAAAACAATTTGACCTACCATTCCATTGACTGCCATCATAGACATATTGGAATTATCATGCTTGCTGTTTTGTATATTGCATTTTGCTTGAATGGCACCAAGATAAAATTGGGAATAAACACGATTCACATTTTTGTGGTAAGCCACATGTAAAACTGTCAGGGCCCGATTCACAGAACTAACTTAAGACAAAATCCTAAACATACTACCATTTTGGTATTCACAGAAGGCACTTACTCAATTTGGTATTCACAGAAGGCATTTACTCATTTCGGTATTCACAGAAGTTAGGACTCCTAACTTTAGGACTCCTAAATGCCTTCTGTGAATACCGAAAGTCTTAAGATTAGGATTTTTCTCAATTTAGTAGTAGTAAAGTTAGGACTCCTAACTTTAGGACTCCTAAATGCCTTCTGTGAATACCGAAAGCCTTAAAATTAGGATTTTTCTCAGTTTAGTAGTAGTATAGTTAGGACTCCTAACTTTAGGACTCCTAAAGGCCTTCTGTGAATACCGAAAGTCTTAAGATTTGGATTTTTCTCAATTTAGTAGTAGTAAAGTTAGGACTCCTAACTTTAGGACTCCTAAATGCCTTCTGTGAATACCAAAAGCCTTAAAATTAGGATTTTTCTCAGTTTAGTAGTTGTAAAGTTAGGAGTCCTAACTTTAGGACTCCTAAACTGAGAAAAATCCGAATTTTAAGACTTTCGGTATTCACAGAAGGCATTTAGGAGTCCTAAAGTTAGGACTCCTAACTTCTGTGAATACCGAAGGTGAGTAAGCGTCTTCTGTGAATACCAAAATGAGTAAGTGCCTTCTGTGAATACGAAAATGGTAGTAAGTTTAGGACTTTGTCTTAAGTTAGTTCTGTGAATCGGGCCCACAGCTATTATGTCTAGCCAATGAAAACAAACTCTGATGCACGAAACGTGCCAAACTTCACACAAGTGGTTTTATATGTTTCCTGCCCGATTTATGCAGGCACAAACATCGGGTAAAGACCGGGAAAAGGGTTATTTTGATTGTCCTATTTTACCTTCCGATTGAGCACAACACTCAAATGAATGCCAATGTGGAAGTATGTAAATAAAACTTATGTACCATAAATATAATGATCTCACTGTATCTAATAGAATTACTCATCGTTTGAGTTGACTGAATTCAAAGATTCCAGAGTCTCCATCGTAGATAAAAATAACCCAAGGATAAGATGTGTGCTTCTGGAATGTCTGAAAATAAGGTCATTGAACTGATAAAATCAGTTTTTAAATATGTGTACTGTATGTATGGGAAACATATATTTAAGATCTTACAATATAGTTTAGTAATTGGTGTTTGGATGGCAGTTCTTTTGAGAAAAAAACGTTGTTGTGTCTTTAATTAGTTTTTTCACTTAATATCAATATGCATATTATTTTTCCTTTCAGAACTAACATGCTCAGAATTGAGCAGTTTAGAACATGGAGAGTTTTATCCCCGAAAGAAATCATACGTTGATGGGGATGTGGTGAAATTTTCATGTGGGGAAAATTATTTTTTGAATGGATCAGAACTAATTCAGTGCTATTACTTTGGATGGTCGCCTGATCCTCCACATTGTGAAGGTAAGTGATCTCCAATAGGAGTAGGAATTAGGGGTGGGCATAACTGGTGTAATTTTGTCTAGCGTAATTACTCCTAATTATGTGTATTTGTGTGAAAAGCGTATTCCAGCAATTAGTGGTATTTTCATAATGCGAAATGCACTCCCCTGTCCAAAATAGGCCGGAGGATGCATCTTGCACTAAGAAAATAGTGCTAAATTCTGCAGGACACAAACAGCATCAACCAGCAGTCACTTGCCCTCTCTTACTTGGTTGCGGCTGTGCTCCTAGGGTAGGATGTGAGCCCTAAAGTACTCTTAATCACTATAGCTGGCACAATCGTATAATTTAGGTAGTTTCGCATTTGAAGAGTAATGCATAATTACTGAAATTACTCCAATTACTCCTGCGCCAATATAATTTCTCCCAGGCCAAGTAGGAATCATACTATACGGAATCTGCATGTCATCACTCCTTAAAACAGTAAGGTTGCTGTACACTACCATGCCTCTGACAGATAGAGGTTCATACAAGCTTTTGCCATGGACTACCTGGCAGCTCGAGGGATTTAAACCGCAAAGATTAGCGGTAGCGGGTCAGCGCGGGCCAGATTCTGAACCTTTGTTTTTAACCTTGCTGTAACTTTGTTGCTCGCATTTCATGCTCGTACTTTTAGTTAGCACTATTTGCACACATCGTCTTTTTATAATAAACGTTAGCTTTGCCAACTCTATTACAGCATTTATTTTTACTTGTTCCTTACTGATTGTTTGTACACCGGTCCCCGGTCCGCCGAAGCTCCTAGGGCCGATTGTAGCCCTAATAAAACACCATGTGGGAGTGGACGCACGCAGCAGGCACGCCTAAGGCAATCCCGTCTGCAACCGTCCGCGCCCAGCCGTCACCAGGAGCCAGAACCCCTGACCCTTCTAATCTTCAATCTAAACAAAACCTGAAGTACACCTATTCTAGTCTAAGGCTCAAAGCACTTAGAGGGGCCTTCTCTTCCAGCTGCCTTAACAAGGCTCCAGCAGCATAGGAGGGAGGTTTTGTTTGCATAAAATGCCAGTTTAGTAGCCTCACCCCTACATCAATTAATGATGGACTAGATAACGGGAACAAAATACATTCCCCAGCGGCTAACAAGGCTCAGCCATTTTATATATGTCATTCTGATCGGGACTGGCATTGCCTCCTGATGAATGTCAGATCCCTTCCTAAACATGCCATTGAGATTTGGGACTTACTTTCATCAGGGCCCATAGATCTATGCTTTTTAACAGAAACCTGGCTGAAGCCCAGTTCCTCCCCTGCCATTATGGCGGCCATCCCCGCAGGTTATCGAATCCAAAAATGTAATAGATTAGCTAAGACAGGTGGGGGAATAGCAATAGTACACAAGGAATCTATCAAGGTCTCCATTACCGAACATCATAGTGATACCAAACCTGAAATCATGGTATTTAGGATTGATTCCCCTACCCATCATTGTTGGAAAGGTGCCCTAGTTTACCGCCCCCCAGGTCCCCTTATGAACTTCTCAGTTCAGCTCATGGAATTGATTGACCCTCATATCATCTCCTCTAACAATTTCCTCCTACTTGAAGATTTTAATGTCCACAGTGAAGTCTCCTCAAATGCAGAGGCTTCTACATTTCTATCGGATTTAGCTTCTCTTGGTCTGAAACAGATCAACACCGGCCCCACCCATTTAGCGGGACATACCCTCGATCTTATCCTGACTACTACTCCTAACATATATTGCGAGGCTCCTTGCACCCTTTCTTGGATGGATCATTATCTACTACGCTTCCACATAAAAGAGGACAGAGCCTTCGCTACTCCTATGACATCTTCACGTAGTTGGAGAAGACAGTGGCATAAAATAACGCCAGGCCATTTTTCAAATATCCTTTCTAGTAGTACATATTCGTCGTCCGAAAACATTGCAGAAGACCTAGCTAACTATGATGCTCTAGTTACTTCCACACTTGACCAACTTGCCCCCTTAAAATTCCTCCCCTCTAAATCGAACAGAGCACAAGCGACTTGGTTCTCTCCTATTCTACGGGAAGAAAATAGTCACTGTAGAAAGCTAGAAAGGCGCTGGTGGCTTTCTCATAGTGCAACTGATAAAGAAGCCTTTAAGCTCTGCTTAACTCGCTACCATAAAAATACAAAAAAGGCTCGCAAGATGCACATTGAGTCCCAGCTGAATCAGGCAGGAAATTCTTCTAAGGAGCTTTTCCGCATTTTGAATTTATTCATCAACCCCAAGGCATGCCACGATGATGCAACACCCTCACAGGACCTCTGTGATAAATTGGCTAAGCACTTTACTCAGAAAATTGAAGACATCTATGACAGTATTGTTAAAGATAAAGATCCCCAACTAACTAACACTGTATTTCATCTACCTCACCCTAACCCCGCAAATCTTCTAGATTGCTTCCCCCCTCTAACAATAGACACAGTGGAGTCCCTCATGAAAACAGTAATATCTGGCTCACCTCAGGATGTTTTACCTGCTAAGACATCCATGCTGCTTCATAAACAGCTGGCTCCATTGATCTCCTCATTGACTTCGGGCATACTACCTTCCGAATGGAAAGCTGCCCCAATAATACCAATCTGGAAAAAACCCAATGCTCTTCCGGAAGATCTATCTAATTACCCCCTATCTCCTTGCTGCCTTACTTGAGTAAACTCCTGGAGAAGCATGTGAATCATCATCTTTCTGATTTCATGGAATCAACCGGGGGTTTAGATCCTTCCCAGTCAGGTTTTTGACCCAGATTCAGTACAGAGACAGCTTTAGTTGCAGTCACAGATAACATCCGACACAAGCGGTACTCTTAGTGCTGCTGGATTTGTCAGCAGCATTTGACATGATATCCCATACTATTCTTCTATCTAGATTTAGAAATGTTGGTATTCATAATCAAGCTTATCTGTGGCTGGCTAACTTCTTTAACAACCGCCCTCAAACTGTCACTTTAGGCACTTTCCAATCCTCTACATCAAAGCTGACCAAAGGTGTACCCCATGGATCCTGCTTGAACCCCACGTTCTTTAACTTTTATGTGGCCCCCCTGGCAGATCTACTGAGGACCCTGGGCTTCATGAAACCCAGCTGCTAATGGCATTTGACAGAAATTCTGCTAACACACAGCCGGCCTTCTCTGAAGGTATGAATGCAATTTCGGAATGGATGAGAAAAAACTTTCCCTAGTTACATGCCAGTAAAACGGAAATTATGCTCTTTGGAGAGGCAACCTTACTATGGTCCCCACATTGGTGGCCCACCAATTTAGGTCCCGGTCCTACCCCTAAGGCAGTGGTGAAAAATTTAGGTGTGCATTTAGATTTGAAACTCTTGATGGAAACACAAGTTTCATCTACCGTGGGTACCTGCTTCTTTACATTAAGTCTTTTGAGAAAGGCTTTTCCTTTCCTCCCTTTAACAGTCAGGAAAACTCTACTACAGGCCCTTGGATAAGTTGTCTTGACTACTGTAATGCCCTCCTGATTGCAGCCTCTGAAGCATCACTCAAAAGACTTCAGGTGGTCCAAAATTCTGCCGCACGGCTGGTGTCCAATTCCCCAGCCAGAACCGCTTCCTTACCTCTACTCCAGGGACTTCACTGGTTGCCTGTTCGGAAACGGATCTGCTGTTTAGTGCACAAGGCACTTCACGGCAAAGCCCCCAGCTATCTTAGTGATAGACTCACGCGCCATCAGCCCTCCAGAACACTCCGGTCTGGATTGAAATCACTCCTTGTGGTTCCTCGGATAAAGAAATCACGCATTGGGGGAAGGCATTTTAACATCTTGTCCCCTCATACTGGAATCAACTTCCACTTCACCTTCGTGAATGTGCCCACTATCTCCAATTCCGACGACTTCTCAAAACCACACTTTTTCAGTCCCCCTCGATGACTCTGTAATCCCCCTTCATCTACCCGACACTGACCTCAAAGCACTACTATAGCGCGGAGACACCCCTTTGGGGGTGATTCGGGTGCTTTATAAGTCACATAAATAAATAAATTAACTCCTATGTTTTTTAAGCATTGGCTGCTAGATTAACCACATGGCAATTTGGGTTTGTCATGAGTAATGGTTTAATAATATGGCACGCCTTTGAATTTGTAGTGACTATTACTTAAAGAGAAATACAATGAGCAATCATTACAGATAAAAAGCCAAACACTAACTTCACTTCCTGTGATGTTATTAAGAGCTGATTCGGTTTCGATCTCCCTTTTCTGACTTCTGTGTTTTTTGGGTCAAGTATGCGAATCGCAACCCAAATCGTTATGTGAGCACAGAAAGGATAGTATGCCAAATGAAAGGATATTTATAGTGTGACCAATTACATAACGTTATTTGTAAATGCAATTTTAGCTTGGTCTTTAATGCGCACTATTGTTGGGCTCAAGGGTTTGATAGACATTTTATTAAAGCATATGGTCGTATACCAACTGGGTGGATGAGAATCACCGGGAAACACCCATTACGACGGTCTTTTCACGCGCTGCCATCGCAATGCGACTTTAAAATCGCAGGAGGCTTTACATCGCATGCTTTTAGAACGCACACTACAACTGCTTATTGACTTTTACATCGCTAGCAATGACAACGCGTGTGCAAGATGATGGATTATGACAGACCAAGATGACTCGTTGAGGATTTTGATGCAACATGAGGTACGTTTTAAAACATATTGGCAAAGGCTGGCACTATAGTGGACGGATGGATGAAGGATGGATGTATGGATGGAAGGATGAAAGGGTGGATGGATGAAGGATGGATGGATGAAGGATGGATGTATGGATGGATGGATGGATGTATGGATGGATAAAAGGTTGCATGGATGAATGATGGCTGGATGGATGGATGTGTGAAAAGGTGGGCGGATGAATGATGGGTGGATGGATGGATGGAAGGGTGGATGGGTGAAGGATGGATGTATGGATGGAAGGATGAAAGGGTGGATGGATGAAGGATGGATGTATGGATGGAAGGATGAAAGGGTGGATGGATGAAGGATGGATGGAGGATGGATATATGGATGGAAGGATGAAAGGGTGGATGGATGAAGGCTGGATGTATGGATGGATAAAAGGTTGCATGGATGAATGATGGATGGATGGATGTGTGAAAAGGTGGGTGGATGAATGATGGGTGGATGGATGGATGGATGGATGGATGAATGGATGGATGAAAGGATGAATGGATGGATTAAAGGGTGGATGGATGAAGGTTGGATGTATGGATGAAAGGGTGGATGGATGAAGGATGGATGGATGGATGGATTAAAGGTTGCATGGATAAATGATGGATGGATGGATGTGTGAAAAGATGGGTGGATGAATGATGGGTGGATGGGTGAAAGGGTGGATAGATGAAGGATGGATGGATGGATGGGTAAAAGGGTGGATGGATGAAGGATGGATGGAAGGATGAAAGGGTGGATGGATGAAGGATGGGTGTATGGATGGATAAAAGGTTGCATGGATGAATGATGGATGGATGGATGTGTGAAAAGGTGGGTGAAGGAATGATGGATGCATGGATGGATGGATGGATGAAAGGGTGGATGAGTGGCTTGACTGTAGGTTTGCCAGTACGTTATGTCACACATTCCGTGCTCTTCCTCAGTCTTCAGGGTAGATAGAACGCAAGCCGCTCTTCGGCAAGCATCTTCTGGAACAAGCACCTGGAAGGAACCCTCTATGCTGGGCAGCAGGCTCCCTCTTCTCTTTGTGGACTCAGGAAGCAGTGTATGTAGTTCTCAGAGAGGGGGTGATGGGTGGCAGATGTCAGCAGTTACAGTCCTTGCTCCCGGGGGTGGCACTAGGTGTAAAGTTATGTGCAACTCAAGCAGCCCGGTCGAATGCAGCCAGGGCAATAGATTTATACTTTCACAGAGGTGGACATGTTGCAGCGTCAGAATCACTAAGGCTCACAGATGCTTGTATGCAGGTCTGAGTTGCAGATCTGGGGATAAAATTAGTGCAATAGTCAGTTGCCAAGATACACCAGCCCTCTTCCTCCGCTAGGCGCAACTCACAGTCAAAATGATGAGCTGTAAGCAACATAAGTGCGAATGGATACATATCTGTATACCAGAGCTGCCAGTGCAGGAAATAAGGGTGGAGGCTGTCCAACTCAGGTCAGCACCACTTGCAAGGGAAAACAATGATCCGGCAGCGAGATGAAAACACCCATGGAATCCCACGATCAGATCAGCACTGCATGTGGCAATTCTTGTTTGATGGGCAGGACGGCAGTCATAGGCCTCTGGTCTCTGCAGTCTTGGTCCTGACTTTGAAGATACAGGGGAATAAAGATTTTGCTGGATCCTGCCTTTTTGGGCAGAGCCGGACCCGGGATGTGGAGGATGGGCAGGCAGCCAACATCTTTATATGGAAATGCAGTTTTGATCATGCGCTGTCGCAGCCTTTTTATGAAAAGTGGGTTTCTGTTTCAGGCCATAAGTTGACCTTCTGTCACTGGTTTAGTCCAGATAGGTGATCATAACAGAAGCTTTCCACTCTATTCATGTTTATGTAATTTCAAATCAGACATTTACACTTGGGTTTATGATAAGTTCATGAGGGAAGGGGAAAGGCAAGAAATGTGAAATGTGTTTGCTTTTGGCCAGTGGGTACCTAAGAAGTTTTGAAAGGGAATGAAAGTATTTTTTTAGGACCGAGTCTGCCAAAGCATTCAGAGGCTCTGCTTTTCCATAGCTGCAAATAATGCAAATTATCGTGCACCTGATTCACAGCATTGGTATACATATTTGCCATTTCATTTAGAATTCCACATTTTCCCGTATATAAAGGTACATCTCCTGTGTCGAGCTGCCTCTAGTTCTTTTCATGTTGCCACTAATCTTCTTCATATTCATGTTCCTTCTCCTCTCCCTAATGTTCCTGCACCTCGTGCCCAGAGAAACATAAAACACCAGAATGAAAAACAACACGGCCCAGAAACTGAATTAACTCAGTGAAAAAAACGTAAGTAAACTGCGTTGTAATGCCCCAAAGCAGCAGAGACACTACAATCGCGTGGCAACAGCATGTGCAGTAAATGCGTGTGAGGTAATGCCTTTCACAATTTCAAAACAGCGTGGTAATTGCTTGCGATGTGACGGCCCGTGGGTCTGGGACAGTTCCTGAGACCGAGACATCCTGGTCAGTGACCCCTTGCCTCAGAGGAGATTTGGTGAGCCGTTTTCTGCTGCTCCTCCCTGCCCTAGCCTGGGACTGAGTGACTGAGTTGGGTGTAGCCGCCAACACACCTTGTCTCCTGCCACTGCTGGTGGGGGGAGTGAGCTGTGCCGTTGCTGCAGTACCACTGGGGACTACACTTCCCGTGCTCCGCCAGGCTAAGTACCCCATCCACAACTGTCAGAGCCCGGAGGAGGCTGGGCTGGGCCCCCCTCTAACATCTCGAGAGAGGGAAGAGGAAAGACGACCAAAGGGGTGACAAAGAATAGGCAAGAAGAAGGTAACACACACGACAACAGAGGAGGTATCTTTTACTTCTCTAGATTCGTTTTTAGCCAAAGCCACTACAGCCATAACCAAAGAGACTGCCCGTCCAGACATGAGAATTTTGTTGGGCCCAGTGGATGGTGATAGGGTGTTACTATCAGATGCAAATACTGAGGCACAGATGTTGAATCCTCAAGAAGTAACTGTTAACTCCCCCATACCTAACACGTCTGGGCTTCTTAATTCTTTGCCTAGCGGAATAACACCTAGTGCCCCAGTATTGGACTATGCCTGCCAAAGAAAAAGAGGCCTTGCTAAAGCCTCCTTTCCCAATGACGTCAAAATACCCAGAAAGTCCAAAAATGTTGCACCGCGGACCATGATTCAGCCCGCGGGGCTGCCTGCTTCTTCCTGAAGGGCAGCGATACAGCCCGAGGCACTTCCCTGTTGTTTTCAGGTGCATCGCGGTGCTGCACGGCGGCTGCTGTTGCCTTTTTGGTTTTGTGCGTCCCGTGGTGTCTGCTCTCTTTCTGTGTCCCGTACGCCGCATACCTATGCGGTGGTCCATTATCTGACAATTTGCATGACAGGAATGCCGCACCTCCAGTTTCAAACTACGGCTTTTCATTTTCACATGTTGGTGCACTATATATTCTTACCTTTCTTTCACTGGATATATATTTCCTTCTTCATTTCTTCTTGGGGCCATCTTGCCTTCCCATGATTCCATAGTCTTCTTCCCAGAAGGCCATGGGAAGTATCTGCTCAACCAATTCAAGATTATTATTATTATTATTAAAAGCGCCGGGACACTCTTTTAGAGTAGCCGAGCGCTATATAAGACCAATTTTAACATAACATAACATAACAAGATGGCGACCTTCCAATTCCGTTCACTATCCTTTTCCTTATCCAAGATGGTGGTTACTTACTTCCTTTTTGATCACTTCCTGTTCCTGTTTGGTCACTTTCTGTTCCTGTTTGGTAACTTCCTATTCATGGGTATTTAAAGGACTGAATCCTTCCTTTCCTTGCATTGCAACACTCTTTGCTCCTGCTGGTGTGTCCTCGCTC
This sequence comes from Triturus cristatus, assembly GCF_964204655.1. Taxonomy (NCBI): domain Eukaryota; kingdom Metazoa; phylum Chordata; class Amphibia; order Caudata; family Salamandridae; genus Triturus; species Triturus cristatus. The sequence goes on from NC_140586.1 coordinate 366,177,038, forward strand.
CTGTTGGTATCCTGTGCTCCTGCCTGGTGTATCTGTGATCCGTGCTGGTGTACCTTCATCCTGATTATATTCTTCTATTTCGGTTTGGATTCCTTGCCTACTAATTCCTCCTTACTGTTAGCTTCTTTCCTTCCGTTTCCTTCCTGGAGTCCCCACTTCCATCAAAGGTTTTTCCCGCCGGGATTTTTTCCTCTTGGGACTCCTTTTGGACTTTTCTCTTGTCTGCAGCACCGTGGCTACCAGAAAGGGTTGCCCTTACCTCGGGCAGACAAGAACCCTCAAGAACCGAAGTCAAGGATCTCTCCAACTCGCCAGAACTGGTAAGAACACTGCAGAACACTGCAAGTTGTGACAAAAAATCCCTTGCCAACCCTGTTAACCGTGCAAACACCAACCACCCGAGTCCAGATAAATAACACGTCATTAAAGATCTTGAACTGGGATGATCTCTATGATAAAATATCAGAGTTATTATTCCCTATCTGCAAACGTCTAGAGTCCATTCAGAATGCAAATAAAGAGCTGGCAGTCAAAAAGTCTTTGCAACTCTAGAGGGAAAGGGATAGGAGCAGCATCCCCCAAGGTCCAACTACTGCTTTGCAATCGCCAGTCCTCGATGGTGCAGATAACGTGTCGGATTGCAATGGCCCAAGCAGTCTTGCCTCTGTAAGCTAAGCCCCTAAATCTGTATTAACATCAGTACCCCTGACCGCTGGCACCCACCCATTTTCACTAATAACCTCAGCTCCCTCTGCAGACTTGGTGGTGGAGACACCAGCACAGCCCACAGTATGGAACACGAGTTAGGTCAATTTAGATCCAAGGTCAGAGGGCATCTGCAATTACATGCGGAGAGTCTGTGATGGGCCAAGATTAGACCTCCCGCCAGCTGCGAGCCCTTATGTGGTCATTCTGGCTAACACCCCACAACTAAAAAATATGCAAAAAGACTACCCAATTGATCCACAAAGTGCTCCCCTGGATCTACAAGCATATAAATGAACACGCTGAGGGGCAGATTAACATTCTGAAGGCAAGAAGAGTAGCCTGTCTGGGTATCTCGGATAAAACAATCAGGGGGGACTGAGTAGTTTTAACCCTTAAGTCATCTGCCATGGCCCAGAATCTTTATATTTATTGCTCAAAGCACCAACATCAGATATTTGCCCTCATACTTGGCTTCTTTTGTAAACCAGCATCCCAACAGCCAAGATTAAATGGGCTGGGAGACTTCACTATTCTCCCCCAGCTATTGGACAACCAACACTGCATGAGGCATGGAGTTTCCCCTCTACAGACCTTACCCTTCACCAATTGATTTATGGTATTGGCGAATATGGAAGCTTGTGATTGACAAAGAACCGAGGAGGTGATTTCAAAAGCAGCCAATGGTGGTGTCCCTGAGGGGGTGGGCTCCCTAATTCAACCGTTCATAGGTAAAGATAAGATCTCAGTCATCACATGGAATATTGCAGGTTTGGGACAAAAAATGTCTGACCAAGAGTGGATTAAGTACATCTCCTCTTTTGAACTAATTTGCCTACAAGAGACTTAGGAATTAAGTCCTATCTTTATAGATGGTTACAGATCTTTTCATACTCCTGCCATTGCCTCAAACTCCGGACGTGCCAGGGGTGGCATTCTGACTTTATTAAAGAACACCTTGAAATTTGAAGTTCTTTCCTCCCACAATGACTCCCAATATTACAATATGTTGTATCTAAAGGCCCTGATGGTAACACCATATTAATAATACTTTTTTACAATAACCATTTTGGGGGTGAGATGTTTAAGGTTGCAGTTTTAGTCGAGGAAAAACTGAATGTTCTATTTAATAATTGCAAGAAAATACCTAGAGTTATATGGATGGGTGAATTTAATGTGCATAGCTGCTGTTTTTCTTCTAGCTCGATATGCGGCCTCTCTGATGAGGATGAAGTAGGAATCCCGCATATTATGCATAACCAGTACGTAATATATTAAACAGACTCATTATCACCCAAAATTTAGAGATAATGAATCCTTTCTCTGAAATTACAGGCCAGTTACAGAATACCTTTAATTCTAGCCGTAATGGTGCTACAATAGATTTTTTAATAGTATCAGCATCCATTAGAGAGGCTTTAACTGATATTAAAACTAACTTCTCAGCTTTTAGCGATCATGCGGACATATCATGCTAACTGCACTGGGATGGCATCTAGGGATCCCAGATCTCACATGTAAGACCTCATGTTGCAAGGAAGAATGGGATTAAACTTAAGTGGGGGGAAATTATTAGGGAAGACTTTATCCTGTGGGTCGTAGTAAGTAGGTATAACGAAATCATTGCCTGCCTCGAGATAAACGCCTAACCCACTAGAATCATGTCTGCTTTTGAATCAATTCTGCAGGAGGTAAAAAGGAATTTAATAAAAAGTGGTATAGACCCAACTCCAAAGGGTCAGAAGTGGTTTGACAAGCATTATACTAAAGCACTGTCTAACCTACATCATACCCTTAGGATGGGCCCAAGAAACACAGTCCTAGTTAAGCTTGCCTGTCAGGCATATAAAACCAGTAGGAAGACTAGATTAAATGCATTGCAGGATGAAGCCTGGGAAAGACTTTACCAAGCCTCCTTTACAAATAACTCTAGAAATTTTTGTCCCAATATGGTTTTAAAAAGGGCAAAGGCACACAGGAACAATGTCTTAATTTGAGCTTGCTTATTGCCTAGTACACTCAAGTCAAACATGGTAAGCTATACTTTGCCTTTATGGACCTATCCGTGGCCTTTGACTGCGTCACCCATTATCACCTTTGGGAGATGGGTGTTGACGAAGTAATACTTTTGTTTATTAGGCAATTGTATATGAGGGCTGCTGCTTGTGTATATATGGACAACAGGGGGAGTGCACTAGTTGGTCGCCAATATCCAGGGGGGGTTTGCCAGGGTTGTGTCCTTGCCCCTTTTCTGTTCTCATCGTACACCAATGGAGTAGAGGCCCCCCCTGTTAGAATCTACCCTGGACGTCCCTTTAATGAATAAGGTTCGAACGCCAATATTACTTTACGCAGATGATGCAGTTTTAATTGTCCATAAGGGAAGGGCCCTCCAGAAGCTTTTAGACACTTGTGCAAATTTTATGAAAAATGTGGACTTACAAACAAATGAGGCAAAGTCCTTAGTTACAGGACATAAGGCCAAGAAAGTTCCAACTTTTTTTATTTCTGAATGAAAGTGGCCCAGACGGAGATGTTTTCTTACCTAGGGGTGACTTCTGATTATATGTCAACATGGTCCCACATGGTGTCTAATAGAGGGATAATGCTGGAAAACCCATTACCGCCATATATTTGTTCATGAAAAAGTTAGGCTCAAAACAGATAGATATGGTCAAAAAAGTATATGAGGCAAAATCCTGTGCAGTAGACTCCTATGGAGCTGGAGTATGGGGATATATTAATCAAAATGCAATTCAATCAATAGAGGACACATTTTGGAAAAAAATGATGAGCCTCACAAACAGCTGCTTTAAATGTAATTGTCATTGTGAGCTGAATGTCCCCTACATAACAGACCAGATAAACGTGGCACTAATTCTCCTATGGCACTCCATATGGAGAAGAGAAACAGTTAAACTGATCCAAGAGTTTAATACAGACTGCCTCGCTTTAGAACACGTACAAAGGATCCCCTGGATTGTGCATGTTAAAAACACCCTAAACGCTCTGGGTCTAGGAATTATTTTTGAAACCCCCAAAAAATGCTCAACTATATCTAAAAGAGCTATAAAAGCTTGTTTCTTAAATGACATGGCTGTAATTCGACCTAAAAATCATACCAATAAATATATGGTTCGAACCTATCTTGAAGGCCCAATGCTCGGTGAGGGGGAACCATCATACTTGTCATTCGTGACAAACCCACACCATAGATTTATTTTAATTCGAGTTTGTTTAAATTCTATCCCATTTCTGTTGGGTTTCCCATCCGGCATTTTCTCCACTCAAGCTTTGCCATGCTTCCCATGTGAACGTGTCTCCCCCAATCTGATTTGCATACCTACTTTTTTTGTAAGTTTTATTCTGAACGTCACAAGAGATTTTTACTTCCAATCATGCACAAATATAAATTCAGGCAATGCCTTCCGGGACTGTATTTCTTACAATATTGCCTGATCCTCTAGTCTGCTACTGTGTTGCTTCCTTTCTATGTCTTTCTCCAAAAACCAGGAGTTTGCAAACTTGATGAAATGTACTGTATTTTATGCTTTTGATGGTCTTATCACTGTCTTTTTTATCTATGCGAGGTTTATATGTACTTTAATGATTAATTTGGAATTAATTGAAGAAAGTGATTTTGACTTGACTTGTAACACCCTCATAGCACTTATTATTCACAACCTACTGTCAATGAACCTTAAGGGTGGTCTGGGTTAGATAGGAGGTCAGAGTTGTGAAAGGTGGTCAACCAATATTTCCCTCAATCAGCTTCAGAACTCAGTATGTTGGATAAATTGATTGACTATACAAAATGTCAATATATTTAGAAATCTTTCACTTGCCATCTACACCACAAATGAGGACGTGGGCAGCGTAGTACAAGGGTGCACCTCATTTTTCTAATTGTGGTTTAGAGGGGGTAGTTAGAACCCATAAATTCATTGCTTGTCCCGACCTGATGTTATATCTTTTGAAGTTGTTTTCAGAATTTTCATGCGTAAATGGCAAATCTTTATCTTCCTATGCATAAAAAAATAATGATGAGAGTATCTTATCAGGAAGCAAAGAAGGCCAAATTACACATTTTTTGCAGTGGCAATTGAAAACTGTGTATCACTGGGATAGGAAAGGAATGGGGGATTTCCAGAATGAGCTACTTGAATTGCATTTCATAAACAACACAGTGGTCTGCAAATATGTAACACGTGAGTGTTGTTCGACTGAATCACAATTTAGGTTTAAAGCTCAAATGTATGATAGAGTTCCATAATTGGAAATATGTTTTCCTTTTTAATCATATCGTATAATGTTTATGTTTATGTATCTATATGCCATATCCAAAAATAAAACAAGGAAAGGTGAGTAAACCTTAATATGGGTGCAATTCTCATTGTTATAATTGTGGGGAAAAATATTTGCTATCTTTTGCAAATTTCTATAACATAGTGAAAATTAATTCTATCAACGGGGAAAAAATTTGTGCTGCTTCTTTCAAATGCATATGCTATATATTGGAGTATCTTTTTTTAAATGAATATTAATGACTGTAATTCAGGCCATGAGAGTTCATCATAAACAGTTAAGGAATGGAGGAATATAGATTTTGCACCAACACTCAAACTATGAACCACGTTACGTTTTTGGTGTTGATCGTAGTTCACAAGCATCTGTGGATCCACAACTGTGTCACCGTTAGTCTGTTTTCTCATTGGTATCACTTGGATATGCAAATGTGATAAGAACATTTATCCTAAAAGGAAACATAGAAACTGATAATAGTAATCACTTTTTATCCCACTGCACCTGTCAGCACAAACATGCTCTCATTAGCCCTCAAACTCACTGCTAAAAGTAGATTTAACTTTGAATCTTTTTTCTGAGTTTGAGATACAAATCATTTATGTACCCCAATTAATTATTAGAATAAGAATTGCCTGCTGGACTTGAAATTAATCATTTGGCTTTTCCAATATAAAAATAATGAACACCACTCGAATAAACTTCACATGGGAATTAGTGTTAAGAAAATTAATGGCAGAATATAAAGAGCTCTAAAACTGAAATATTATATTGACAGTGTCAAATGAAAGAATGAGTTAAAGGCTGGGTACAATGAATTGTGTCACTGAAGGAGTCTAGTTGACCATAGACTTGTAGTAATATGTGTATAAATGTGAATATTCTACCATTGTTCTTTTATTGTGGTCAATTGAAAGGTGTTGATATTCTTCTCTCTACCTGCTGTGGACACTGTCCTACATGTGAAATGATAATTGCCCTTACAGTTGTTAGGATATAACATACAACAGATGTTCCACATATTCTCTTAAAAAAACTGCATTTTCATGCGAGCAGATTCACCCAGATCTGTGCATACAGGTCCTCTTTTTTACAACAAATCTGATTGGTGTAGACTTGTACTAAATCATAAATTCGATGTTTGATACTGTGTCCAACAATTGATTTTTATAGGAATAACCATTTGCATGATCTAGCAATCATCTCCTTCATTGTTATTCATTACACTTCAATATTTTCACCATATGATGTGCGCTATTTTTATATTTGTGTATGCTCTCTTTATTTTTCATTTAAGATATAAAACATAGATGCCCGCCTCCACCACAAATACCACATTCTATTAGACTACAGCACACAAAGGTATACGGCAGCGGGGATGTGTTTGACCTTGAATGTGATGAAAACTATGAAATGGAAGGATCCCCAGAAATCCACTGTGTGAACGGAGCATGGACATCTCCCCCTAGTTGTGTTGGTTAGTGACGGTTGAATTCATTTTTTGCTTAAAATCAAAAATATAAATATTCTCTATCATCCAAGCATCGATTGGAGTTAGAATGCTTAGATTTTGCTTAACTTTCTTTAACTATTGTTAATAAAACAATGGGCAATGCTCGGTGTCATCAAATTTATGAACCACATTTTCCATATTTGCTACATAACTTGCTGAATAATTTGCAATGTTTGCAGATTTCACCAAGAATATGTCTATCTCAAATGGAAGAAATGATGCTTCCAGAGAATGTGCTGCATAATTTGCATTCTTTGCCACATAATTTAGAAAATTGATTTGATTTCCCATTGCACACAATCGTAGTAGCCTTTACAATGTTAAAGTTCTCTAGAGTGGTTTGGAGCGGCTACCATTATGATGCTGAATTCTGTATTTTACATGCAGCTGTTTTCAGTTCTCTATGGGTTTTTGACAACACAGCATTTTATGCAATAAAATCAAAACCACAAAACATGTCTTATATATATATATTTATACATATATATCTATCTATATATTTATATATAGATTTATGTATGTATTTATATATATATATATATATACATACATATATATGTATACATCACTTCTTCCAGCAAAGTTCCCAGTTGCAAGGAATCCAAAAGATGTATGTATACATGTGCACTAAAAAAAACAAAGGTTACATGGACATTGTTGTTAAGCTCGGATTTCACTCATAGAAAACCAGTGAAATTGTGCAGTTAAAGTTACCTGAGCTAACTATAACTCATGCCCTGAAATGCACTGCTTATGACCTCACATATTACATCACTCATATGGTCAGTGACATCACTGATCATGCGGTAAAGGTCCCACAAAGCCATAGCAAACAGCTATGTCCCTGGGGGTGGGCATTACAGGACATAGCAGGAGCCGGTCTTTGGGAGTGGTGGTCTCCACGGCCATCTATGGCTCCAAGAGGGGCTGCGTGGCCCCCTCCTTTATTAGAATTTTCAGCGAGGAGGTGGTGGTCAATGTGACTGCAGGGGGCGTGCAGCCCCCCTGCATTATTTAATCTGAAATCCCCCATTATAAATAAATAAGCCCCGGGGAGGTGGTGGTCCCCATGGCAGCAGGGGAGGCCATACGGGCCTACCTTGCATCTTTTTGTCATGAAGCCCCAGGGAGGTGGTGGGCCCTTGGGCATCAATGAGTCCTGGGGGGGGCGTGCTCTCCCCCCCTCCTTTATAAAAATGCCCCCCCGGATCTGGCCCTCCGGGGGGGGATTAGAATTGAAGCGTGGGAGCCCGCACTTCATTAAAAAAATTTAATTTGGTGGGATTCGCTGATCCATCTCGACTCCCGCTGAATTGTATTTTTCAAATGTTTTTTGTGCCCTGTTGGACCCCCCTAGAGGCCTTGGGGGTCATGGTGTTTCTACCCCTCCCACATTTCTGCCAGGTTTGAAGTGTTGACAGCGAATTAGATCTCAGCACGAGATTGGGATGGGTCGCAGATCCTCCGCGTCCCTAGGTCTACAGTTGGATTTTTTTTTAAATAACTTTTTAACTGCTGAACAGATTTACACCAGATGACAAAAAGGTTCTTCCCTGAACCAACATCTACCATCCTGCTGAATTTGGTCCTATTCCTTTCAGCAGTTCGGGCTGTAGACGTGTCTAAATATCCTATGGAAATAAACAAAGGGAAACTGCGTTTGGGACCCCCCTTTTTCTCGCCCCCCCACTTAACAGATCACCCCAAAACTTTCAAGACAGCAGCTGAAGCGAGGGGTAAACTAGTTCTGAAAACTTGGTGAGGCTTTAGCAAACAACGCCAATGTTATTGGCAAATAAAAAAATGCTCTTCCTAACTATAACAACCTATATATATATGCATTTTGTTGCACCTTGATGGCACTATTTGCACTTTATATATCAGGATTTGCACCTACAATTTGCGTATTTGCACAACTTACTATTGCACTTTAAACCTTTGTAAATTACCATGTATTTACAAGTTCGGGATATTTCCGTGAACATAGAAAGGTATTTAGAAGCAGGCACATCTAATGATACAACCAGGTAATATCCCAGACCCATGCTGTTACAAGTATTAACATATATGCATTTGTTATATGTTTTTTTATCACTATAAAAATCAACTTTAGACCAATGTATTTTTTCCATGTCTATGGCCACAAGCATCACGAGATTATAGAGTGCTCTTGGATTATAAAAGCTTATTGAATCAGCAGTTACTTCATGTGATCAAGGCCATCTGGTGGCCGAAACGCGTAATGGCGTGCTGTGTGGGTGCTGATTGCCATTAAAAACCTGTGAAGCACGAGTTGGTGTCCGTGTGCTTCTTCCTCGCCGGTTGGAGGTGGGAGACAGCCTGTTGGATTTCATACCAATCACCCGGTAGTGGGTCTGCTACCGTTCACGGATCCCCTCGAAGTGTGTGGGCCGCCGCTCTCAGCCGCTTTACGTATTGCATTCCTGGTGAGGAAAAACGCGGTGGCTCCCCCGTGCGGACTACATATCCCAGAGTGCCCTTGGAGAAGTTTTTGCCGGACGCGATTCTCTGACGTATTCGTTGGGGGTTCCAGGCAGTTTCTCTGAACTTGGGCTAGAAGGATTTCAGACGCGCACGGGTTTCGAGGCAGTGCTTCATTATTCATCCGATCCGGTTACACCTCCGGATCTCGACAGCAAGACAACATCACCACCCCACAAGCATGTCAAGTAACGCCCAGCGGGACCGCGAGGAGGAGGCGGAGGAGCTCTTTAAAGATTTGATGGCAGCATCCACGAAACGTTCAGATGCAGGCATCGACCCGACTACGGATTCCAACCCGGATCTCAGGACACTACTGAAATCACTCGAAAAATGCCAACGGAGTGAAATGACAAAGTGGTGGGAGGAGATATCTTTGACCAAGTACGTGGAAGCAGGTCGGATTCCACGAGGCTTAAGGATTATGCTGGCACCCAATTTCGACAGATCCACCCAGAAATGTTGGTGGAATGGGCGGACAACAATCTTAATGCGTCCATGAATGCAGTGAAAATCCTTATCAAATATGCCCGAACCGATCGTGATGCACTCATCAAAAAGATAGAGGAAATTAATGACCAACTCAATAATCGACCAGAAAAGGAAGAGATTCTCAAGCAAAGAAAAGAAATCGAGGACAGGATTAAGACACAACAAGAGAAAATCAAACTGAGGAAATTACGCAAGTTCGCCAGGGATAAAGAGGACTACGAACTTGGGCAGATTTTTACTTTTGCCCGCCGCTATGATAGTGCGAGGAAGAGACGCTCGGATAAGTTGGCCACCACCACGCGTGAAATACCCTACAGTGGCGAACAATGCACGCCAAGAGAATCTGATACAGGTGATTCTGCTTCCTTGACCAGTGGAAGCGGCAATGAAGGCGAGGAAACGGTCCGGGGCAGTCTCATGTCCGGCATATTACAACCTGGTGAAGAGCTGAATTTTTTAGCCGAGGACCGCCGTCAAACCCTGAGGCCGCGGAATCCACAAGCATCAGCAGGGCAAAACAGAACAAAAAACGCAATGCCAGAAGAAAGGCCCGCTGCGCAAAGAGGCAGAAAACCCCAATGGCGATGACGTTAGGTGAGGGTCAAACTAATAATAACACCATAGTGAATCTTTCCAAGCTTGTGCTCACCGCCAAAGAGGAGGATATTCTTTCCTTAGGCCTTTCATATTGCGCTGGTAATAATTTCAACTACTGCAAAACCAGAGCGGACTTATTTAATTTTACAAGAAAGTTGAAATTAAAGAAGTTTTTCACCATTAAATCTGGCAGTAAAACGAATACGGGTCCTCATGACAACAGCGCAATTTCCAATGAACACAATTTGGATTCTGCCGATGCACAGTTACTTCTCACCCTGGCGGATTTGAACAAAACGCACCATGATTCCCCTAGTCAGTCAGTTGACACACGGCCATCCCAAGACAGACTCACCTCGATCATTGGCACAGAACCTTGTGCCGGTCTAAGTCCTTTTAGAGGCAAATCTAGCTTCATCCCTATGATGCCCAAGGACGCGATCGATATTTTTCAAGAGATGGTAACCAATGACCTAAAGAATCTCTATCGGGCCACAAGTTCTAACAGCAGGAGAATGAAACAACAAGATTTAGAATATAAGAACTTGATCCATAAATTGAACAGCAACCCTGGCCTAATAATTTGCATGTCCGACAAGGGGGGCAATGTGGTCATCTGGCCTAAGGAGGAATATAAAACTGAAGTAAAAAGGCAGCTTTCGGACATTGAGTGCTATGAAAAAATCAGCTTAAAAATGTACAATACATCTAAGGAATCCCTGAAGAAAATGTTACATGCTTACAAAAGGCAGGGATTAATTTCAAGCCAAGAATTCGATTTTTTGTTCAATGAGTTTCCGATCATCCCAACGCTCCGCCTGATACCAAAAATCCACAAAGGCGTGAGGCCAGTACCAGGCAGACCTATCATCTCGTCTATTGGGAGCATCAGTGAAAATGCGAGTAAGTATGTGGATTACTTTTTACAGCCACTAGTCCGCGCCTTACCAACGTACATTAAGGACACTGGTGACTTTATCAGGAAACTAGCCAGAATTCAATGGCATGAGGATTTCTTGTTGGTCACTCTTGACATAGAGTCCTTGTATACAAGCATAGAACACAAGACAGGGATTGCCGCTACAAAACACTATCTTGACTGCAGACCAATCAAATTTTACAATCATAACAATATGCTTTTAGAACTCATTCACTGGGCATTAAATAACAACTATTTTATGTTTGAAAACGAACTGTACTCTCAAAAGAGGGGAGTCGCCATGGGAGCTTGCTTCTCCCCCAGCTATGCCTGCTTGCATGTTGGCCGGTGGGAGGAGCAGGTTCTCATGGGGACCCATGCTAATGTGTTTGGATCCAAGATTGTAGAGTGGTACAGATACATTGACGATGTTTTTATGGTTTGGAAAGGCGATCGTGAAAGTGTGATTGATTTTATTGAGGTTTTAAATGATAACGCTTTTAATCTCAAATTCACTTTTAAGGTGGACAACACATCAGTTGAATTTTTAGACACTACAGTCACGATTGTTGAGAACCATGTAGAAACATGTCTGTATAGGAAATCCACTGCAGGCAACTCTATCCTACACGCCAGCAGTGCCCATCCACCACACCTTATAAAAAGCATCCCCTATGGGGAACTCCTCCGTATTAAACGTATTTGCAGTATACCGGAGGAGAGGGTTCAATGTTCAGAAGAAGCTATGAACAGGATGAGGCAAAGGGGTTACTCTGAGGGGATCCTTAGGGAAGCCTACAACAAAGTGGAATCCACCCCCAGGAACTCCCTACTCATAGACAAATCGGTCAATACGAATGAACATAGCTCAGTGGATACATTTGATAATGCAAACTCCAATGTACCACGTTTGATCACAACGTTTAACAAACAGCACCGTAAGATCAGAGCCATGGTAAATAAAAACTGGCCAATTGTATTGACTGATGGTGTCCTGGCCCCTATGTTACCTTCCAAACCTGTACTGACGTTTAGAAGGGCCAGAACCATGAGAGAGGAGCTCACGAGACCAAATAATCCAATCCCGACTAGCAGTTCGTGGCTAAAACCCAGAAGAGGTTTTTTCAAATGCACCAGTTGTAGAGCATGTAAATTTGGTCAGAATACCACTCAGTATTCAGTCCCGTTCAGTGACAACCCCAGACAAATTAAGGGCCACTTTACATGTAGATCTGAATTTGTGGTGTATGTCCTTTCCTGTACATGTGGTTTGAATTACATTGGGAGCACCAAGTTACAAGCCCATGTCAGAATTTTACAACATTTAAGGGCAATTGTGAATAATGACTCCAGCTACCCCGTAGCACGGCATTTCAGAAAACTACATAACAATGAACTTAGTTGCCTGAAATACTTTATTGTCGACGGCGTCCCCGCACAGCGAAGAGGGGGCAACAGGGAAAAAGCCCTTAGACAACTCGAAACAAAATACATACTCGAGTTCGATAGCAAAGCACCAACGGGCTTAAACACCACTGAAGACTTACACAATTTTATATGAGTACTGATAGACAACACGGGATTGATTCTGCTCTTTTTTAGACTTACTTTTGTTTTACTAGATTGATATCTGCAGTGTATATAGTGTCAATTTCTCATGTCCTAAGCTACCTCATTGATTGATTTATCTTGTTTGTTTTACCTGTATCCTCATCAATTTTATGAATATTATATTTTTTAATTGAATTGAAAGGAGAACTGTTAGCCAGTTGTTTGGACTAATTTGTTCCTTCAACATCTTCCCTATTTTTGTCTTTTGATTCCAAAGGAGTAAGGCCAAAGACAAGATAACAATGAATATCAAACGCTTTCTCCATATAACGATGTGTTCCAGTTCTCCACATATGAGGATACTTTCAGCCAAGCTTCCCTTACCATTAGGTATATTACAATCTAGGTGCAAGCAGCTCTGGGACCCGCTATAACTTTGGACCCACTTTCGCCGAAGACCAGGTGTTTGGTTGTCTTTATGTATTGGTTAATATGGAACCTCATATAGGTGAATAGTATTTTGGAGTGTCCCTCCTATCCCCTTCCTCGCTTGATCCCCGCTGTATTTTATCATTATCTCACTATTTGCACTTTTCTCACTTTTTTATTAGTCTTAGGACCTTTTACATAGGCTATTGGTTTTAACAGCAATGTCGGGTCGTTCATATACGTTCTATCATTAGATACTATTTTAACATATGTTGAAATGTTGCAATGAATTCTGATCGTGCATTATTTAAGGACATCAATTATGGTCTGTAACACAATTACCATATGTATACATATGCATTTGTTTGCACTTTGCACTATTATTGCGTATTTTGCACACTTGCATTTTGTTGCACCTTGATGGCACTATTTGCACTTTATATATCAGGATTTGCACCTACAATTTGCGTATTTGCACAACTTACTATTGCACTTTAAACCTTTGTAAATTACCATGTATTTACAAGTTCGGAATATTTCCGTGAACATAGAAAGGTATTTAGAAGCAGGCACATCTAATGATACAACCAGGTAATATCCCAGACCCATGCTGTTACAAGTATTAACATATATGCATTTGTTATATGTTTTTTAAACACTATAAAAATCAACTTTAGACCAATGTATTTTTTCCATGTCTATGGCCACAAGCATCACGAGATTATAGAGTGCTCTTGGATTATAAAAGCTTATTGAATCAGCAGTTACTTCATGTGATCAAGGCCATCTGGTGGCCGAAACGCGTAATGGCGTGCTGTGTGGGTGCTGATTGCCATTAAAAACCTGTGAAGCACGAGTTGGTGTCCGTGTGCTTCTTCCTCGCCGGTTGGAGGTGGGAGACAGCCTGTTGGATTTCATATATATATATGTATATATATATATATATACATATAATTCCTTCACCGCAACTGTCCCATAGCGAAGTAGCCATAAATCGAGTGCACTCTGGAGACAGTATATATTATAATTTTGAATTTAATCGGGTGTAAGACAACGCGAATCGGCGTTTTCGCCTTCCTCAGTGTAGATGCCCACCAGGAATCTCCAGTATGCGCCAGGGAGCTGCGTAGCAAAGAGGTGTTCAGAGGCCACGCCCCTTTTTACACACCCTGTGGCACATTTAAAGTTGGGGAATTAATTCCCTTTCAATCCTGAGGGCCCCTGGGGGCCACCTTGGCCTCCAGGTACCTCCAGTAAGCGCCACAGATATATATATATATATATATATATATATATATATATATATATATATATATGTGTGTGTGGCAAAACGAGCTCTCCGAACCTCCACGGCAGCGCGACAGCAACAGCAGCAGCGAACAGAGAGAAACAGACCCTGATAGAAATGGCAGGTAGATTTTATTCTTTTACTCTGTATATATATACACACATATACACACATTTCCAGCATTAGTGTATTGTATTATTGTATACAGCTCACTGCAACAGAGGGGTTCCATGCCATGAGTCACTTCCATGCTTCATTGGCTTAGCACATCATAAAAGTACTTGCAAATATTCATGTGTGCCCTTCCAGAGGCCATTGCCTTTCAGCATTTGTATATAAATAGAGTGGGTTAAAAGCACAATTTGTCCCTATTTTTCAAGCTTTTCTAAGGGTGAGATTGCCCAAAGCCTTCGTAGAATTTGGGTTCACTCGCTTCCATCACTGGAAGCCATGGCATATGTTACTCCCCTAAGCTTTCAATGATCACCAGCCAAAACTCAAATACAGATTAACTCAGTAGTAAAATTTCTGACTTAAAGATGAATATCTTTCGGTAATCTCATATTATTCTCAGTAGTAACCCTAGACCTGTCAGAACATTGACCCAGTTTTTAGTATTTGATTTTAGTTTCTTATATCTTTTTATAATTACTTCTGTACTCACATGCGGACTTTGTAATTAGTCTCACTTTGTCTTATTTTGGTGTCACAGAAATTAAAGAAAAGAAGATATGTAATCAGCCTCCTTCTGTTGAAAATGGCGAACCTCTTCTGGAGTCTGAAATTTATTATTCTGGAGATACCTTGCAATATAGATGCTCAGACGGCTATGAGATGAGCGGGTCAAAAGACATTCAGTGCAAAAGGGGGAAATGGCAGTCACCTCCTAAATGTATTGGTAAGTACATTCACACAGTAAACATGTTCACCATATTAAATAAAGTTCATTGGGCTTGCATTTGTTAACCGCAGACCAGAAGGTATAAAATTCAATGAGGTGGGAAAGCTGACTGTTAGGAATTTAATAAGCAGGTTGGGAGCAGAAAGGACATATTGATTGAAAAAGCTGGATTGTGGCAGGATTCAAATGATTGAGCTCTGCTAAGGGACAATGAAATTCATACAATGCAGAACAGCATTTAAAGTTGCTGTGCCTCAATGTAGTATAAGGAGAGAGAAGCACAGAGACACATTTACTAAGATACAGAACTGCTGCTTCTCTCCCCCCCCCCCCAATGGTGCGCAGTCAGGCTGCTGGCACAACACACACATCTTTACACCACAGTGGAAATGTTTAGGCTTGCTTTCTAGAATAGTTTTTGTTTTGGAAGCTTACCCTTCCAGTATGAAATCCTATGCATAAACAAAGTTTTAAACTTCTCACACATTGGATGTGTTGTGCGTTCATCACCCATTAAAGTGTTTGAAAAGTTAGAAGAACTTCAGTCTCCAAATTAACATTTGTTTGTTATGTTCCTGTCTATCAATTTTGGTAAACAGGGCTTTGCATCACAATGCCTGGGTGATAGCTCAGGAATGCACATGTACCACTCATGGGATGACCCCATGATATAAGGTAGTGCACACGAGCACAAAGTAGTGCAAAGCCCCTCTTTTATGAGTTTGATGCTGCTTCCCAGCTCAAAAGAAGTTTTGTCCTGCAAATTAGTTAATCAAATAGTTTATCAACACTTTGAATAACTATGCAGCATTTTTTGTCACTTGCAGAAGAGCAAAGTGTTGATCAAATATTCAGGATTTATAAAGCTTGGCTAATCACCCGATAGGGTATCCAGGCGCTTGCAGGTCCAGGAGGCTTATTCGAACAGCCAGGTCTTGAGGGTCCTTCGGAATTCTAGAAGTGAGGTGATGGTCCGGAGGTGCATGGGGAGGCTTTTCCAGGTCTTTGCTGCAATGTGGGAGAAGGAGCGTGCTCCGCTTCTGCTTTGGTAGATGCGGGGAGTATAGGCAAGTGAAAGGGAGATGGAGCATAGTCTTATCGATGGATGGTGGAAGTTCAGGTAGTGATTAATTTGGGTGGGTCCTTGGTTGTGTTTAGCCTTGTGTGCGTGGATCAGAAGTTTGAATCTCTTCTTTGCGGGAAGACAGTTGAGTTGCCTAAGGTGGGGTGTGATGTGTGTTCACTGGGGAAGGCCAAGGATGAGTATGGCTGCGGCATTCTGTATGGTATGAAGTCTTTGTTGGAGGTGTGCAATGATTCCTATGTACAGGGAGTTGCTGTAGTCCAGTCGACTGGTGAAGAGGGCTTATGACATTGTGCCTCTTGTGTGTAGGGGTAGCCACTATAAGATCTTATTTAGCATGTGCAGAGTGAGGAGTCAGGCAGTGGAGATGGTGTTGATCTGTGACTTCACAGTGAGTTTGTTGTCAATGATGATTCTGAGGTTTCTGGCACGGTTGGAGGGAGTGGGTGCTCGTCATAGCAGTGATGGCCACCAGTATTCGTTCCATGTATTGCTTTTGTTGCTAAAGATGTGTACTTCTGTCTTATCTGTGTTCAGCTGCAGGCAGATGTTCTTCATCCAGTCGGTGACGTTTTTCATAAATCTGTGTTAATTGGTTCTGGTGGTGAGTGAGAGGATGAGTTGGATGTCGTCTGTGTAGAAAGTTATGTTGAGAGTGTGGATCTGATGATGCTGGCTATCTGGGTCATATACAAAAGAAACAATTGATGGGCGGAATGCTGTACAATGCAAACATTCACCCCCAGTTCCAAGGATCTGCGTTAAATCCATCATTCTTTTGCTCACCACCCCAGTTTGGACCCAGCCATATGCAAATCAGTCTTGACCCAGTTCCTTGTGGGAACAGTCCAGCCCGAACTGCCAAGCCAAGTCCTCCCTGGACCGGAAACAGGCATCCTGGGGCTGGTTTTAGGGCATCACCCTTCATCAGCCAGGCTAGCTTGAATCCAGTGGTGTAGTGAGCGCGGGAAATCTAGGCAATCCCTTCCCACTTAGGACGACATATGCAAAAGAAACAATTGATGAACGGAATGCTGGACAATGCAAACATTCACCCCCAGTCAGAAGAATCTGGGTTAAATCCATCATTATTTTGCTCACTACCCCACCTCAGTTTGGACCCAGGCTTCTGCAAATCAGTCTTGACCCTGTTACTTGTGGGAACAGTCCAGCCCAAACTGCCAAGCCAGGTCCTCCCTGAACCGGAAACAAGCACCCTAGGACCGGCTTCAGGGCATCAACGTTTATCAGCCAGGCTAGCTTGAATCCAGTGGTGTAATGAGCACGGGACCCACAGCTGGGCATACCATACCCACTGAGGGCGACATATGCAAAAGAAACAATTGAGCGACGAAATGCTGGAAAATGCAAACATTCACCCCCAGTCACAATAATCTGGGTTAATTCCATCATTCTTTTGCTCCCCACACCACCCCAGTTTGGACCCAGCCATATGCAAATCCGTCTCGACCCTGTTCCTTGTGGGAACAGTCCAGCCTGAACTGCCAAGCCATGCCCTCCTTGGACCAGAAACAAGCATCCTGGGACCGGTTTCAGGGCATCACCCTTCATCAGCCAGGCTAATTTGAATCCAGTGGTGTAGTGACCACTTAACCCACGTCTGGGCATACCATTCCCACTTCAGGCGACATATGCAAAAGAAACAATTGATGAACGGAATGCTGGACAATGCAAACATCCCAGGATGCTTGTTTCCCGTCCAGGCATGAGGCACAGGATCAAGACTGATTTGCATATAGCTGGGTCTGACCTGAGGTGGAGAAGTGAGCTAAAGAACTATGATGGATTCAACCCAGATCTGTGACTGGGGGTTAGTGTCTGAAAAGTTTCAGCGCTTCGTCCATTGTCTCCTTGTGTTTGCTTAGCTGGGTCATATATGCATTTGAGCATGGGGCTGAAGAAAAAGCTCTGGGGGACACCACAGGTGATCTCCTTGGGTTAACAGGTGAAAGGTTGTAGATGGATCCCCTAGGATCTTTGGGTGAGGAAGGAAGTGATCCATCTGAGTGGTCCGCTTGGATGCCGATGTGGTGGAGTCTTGTGATCAGCATGTGGTGGGATATTGTGTGGAAGGCTGCTGAGAGGTCGAGGGCGATCAAAGCTGCTGTTTCTTCTCAGTCAAGGAGGGTTTGGATGTCATTGGTGGCTGCGATCAGGGTAGTTTTGGTGCTGTGATTGCTGCGGAAGCCGGATTGGGAGGCATCAAGTAGCTGGTTCTGCTCCAGGTGTGTCATTAGTTGATCGTTGATGATCTTTTCCAATACCGTCACTGGGAATGGGAACAGGGAGATTGGAGGGTAGTTTTTGAGTTTGAAGGGGTCGGCAGAGGGTTTTTGAGTAGTGGTCTGATTTCTGCGTGTTTCCAGGCATCAAGAAATGTTGCAGTGGCAATAGAGGTTTTGAGTAGGGTGGTGAGTTCCTAGCCAATCCTCAATCGTTTGGTTACCAAAGTTGAGGATAAATCTGCCTCTAGATTTCTAGTGACTAGTCAAAAGCAATAGATATTTGTAGATTGTGTAAGTGGGACCAAGGCATAACATGGTGATGTAGTGCAATGCAAAGAAAAGCTTTCAATGAACAAAAGCCTTCACATAGATTTGTTAGATGCGTCTTGTTACTATGCTAATGCGAGTGCTGTTTTAAAGCATGGGCAAAATGGGCAACTGCCCAGGGCTCCTACTTTCCTTGGTATTGTGATGGGGCAGTCAGAAGTTCCAGAGTAGCAATGTAATAACTATGTGAATAAAGCATACATTCTTCATGATGTGACACCCACGAATGCAGGATGTCCAGACATTTGGGGTGCATGCCTACCCCACCCTGCCCAACTATAACCCTCACTCTTTCATGCAGTGGGCATCGGTAACATTAAAAAAAGTTTATGTTACAGCAATAAAGCAAGCTATGAAATTAGATTTATTTGGTGCTTATAAATATCCATAAATTAAAGCTTCAGTTTCAAGTGCTATGTGTATACGGCATATTTTAATGTTATGCACTCTTCCCCTTAGTTTCTGTCAGGTCACCAGTACTGTGTGTTTTTACAGTTGGAGGAATAGGGTGGGTAGACATTGAAATCCACATAAAAAGTTATGTTTTTGCAAGCCTAAAAAATCAAGTTCCCCGCACGAAAAGAAATGGCCTTATCAATGTCTGTTCAATCTTCCTTTTCATTCTCTTTGGCTGGCATATATCAGATTCTGTAGTGTAGTCCCAATAGTACCCTATCATGCAGGACCTACGCTGTTTACGGATAACATATACCGTGGGTCTGGTGGCAGACTGACTCCGTGCACCCCGCCGCATATTTTAGCATATGGTTTGCATTAGCTAGCTCGCAGTGCCACTAGAATCTCCTGTTATCAGTGAGATTCGTTTTTGGCAACCTCAGAACACAATAACCTTAGACTCGTGGAAACAATATATTACTTTTCGGCCAGTCACTTGTGCTTGCTTGTTTTGCTCTCAGAGAGATACAGAGAAGAAACGGTTGAGTGTTTTTACAATAATAATTTATTGTACTGTAGTTCTTCTCATGTAAAATAAGTGCGCTGTTACAACTGTAACACAGTAGCAGAGATAGAACCAGCAGTACAGTGAATAAAAAGGAATAGTATTGTTCTACCATTTTGCAATAGTCATGAACACATACATGAACATGAAATGCATTTATAAAATAAAGTGCGTACTCCTAAGATGCCTAACTAGATGTACCTAAGTGTACCTTGCATGTGAGTAGGTGCCACACAGCCTAAGCCTACGAGCCAAGAATCCCACTAGGATTTAGTTGGAACCCCATACCTGAATAGTGAGAGTGTGGGACTTTGTCCTGGACTTGGGCTGGACACCCTGCAAGGGATCGTCAGCTGGAGCGATGGCATGCCGGTGCTGTAGCGTCTCTGGTCAGTGTGTCGGTCTTGAAGTCTCAGTTCCCTTCTGCTTTCTGATAGCAAGAGGTGCTGTATTTATACAGTCTATGTACGTGTGTTACCCATTGTTCAGCATGAGCATGACGTTGGGGATTAAACCTTGTGCGCGGATGGGAGAGGTGAAGTATGCCTCCTGGAGAGTGTACTCATCAATTATTCATATGTTCTAAGGATGACGTCTTAGCAATATCGTATTGGGAAAAACACACCCTCGGCATGGAACTAGGTGAAAGGTTTAGTCCATAAAAGGCTGCAGTCCTTAGAAGGCTTGATGTCCGTATAAGGCATTCTGTCCTTATTTGGAGTTACATCCTTATAAGGCTCGTTCATTTGAAATAACGGGATCTGATGTAGGGAAAGTGCACGATGTTCCCTGGACCTATATTAGGGTACCGATATGAAATATAACACCCACTCCACCTTATACTTAACAATAATAATACACATCCTTGAACCACATAGTTATAACAGTGTAAGGGCATAAAATTATCAGTAGACATTTAAAAGGTTTCAAAAAAAGTTAAAAAGTCATTTAAAAACAGTTTACAAAACGAGGAAAAATGTTCTTTGGTAATGATTGACATTGTTGTAAAGTTCCGCAAATCACAGTTGTAAACGAGTTCGATCACACAAGTTGAACTACAGTAAGCGTACTTTGAAGGCCATGCTTTGAGATAGAAAGTGTCAATTTGAAAAGAGTCTTTTAAGAAAAAATGAAAGGGAAGGAAAAGTTCCATATTCGTTCCCAGCACACGATGAGCCAGATTCAAATTAGAAGTCCTGGCTGGGAGACATAACATTATCGCTGCCTGTTACAGCAGGGGACAAACATTGCAATACCTCGCATAGCACATCAAGTGTGCATAGATGTAGCTCCTCGTTGCCAGTAGCTGGTGTGTAGGCTTCTGGTACCGGATTCGAAACCTCGGTGTCAATGCTGGAGCTGAAATTAAATCAGTTGTGAAAGGCACCTGGGGTACCTCAAGGAAGGCATGCGTCAAGATGGGAATACGCTGAGGACAGAGCTGTGCATGGGACCACAAAGGTTTCAGCCTGGAGGCTAAGTCCGCTGGCGTCTCCGTCAGAGGTGTCAGACAGATGTCCAACTCGCATTTGCCTTCGCAGAACAGGCATCGGAAGACAGGTACGATGCAGTCCTCAAAGACTGGTCTGAAGGATAAGAACCAAGAAGCACTTAGTTCTCGTAGGCGAGGTGCACCGAGATGCTGTACCATGCGCTCACTGTAATGTCTTTCCAGGAGAGCTTTCGCAATCTCGCTGGTGGATGGTCCGTCCATTGCACAGCAGGTATACTATAATCAGGATTCCAGCTACAGCGAGCAGTATCAGAGGTAGACCCCCGAAAATGCTTCCAAACACGGAGTGTATGGAGTTAGGAATAACTCCGAGGATAGTCTGGAAAGTGCTAAGGAATCGTGACCCAATGGTCTTAAATAGTTGTATAATGCCACTCGTATCAGAAATGTTAAAGATACGTCCCACCATTTCTACGAAATGTAGGGGGCAATTTGTTCGAATTAGAGCCTTTATCTCTGTCAAGGTCCTTGCAACTTGAAGTTCAAAGGTTTCTTGAGCGGAGGTCAGTGGCACGGTTTCCTGTAAAAGCATGGCTTTCATTCTGCTCAAAGCATCAAACTGTATCAACGAAACATTCAGTGAAGGCCATACTAGCCCCTCCCTGACTGTATATGTCGGAGGAAACAATACTTGCATACAGCAAGTAACCCTGGTGTTCACGGTGACCAGATATGCAATGCCTGGAAGCATGCCACAACAACCTTGATCGTTCAGCATCAAGTAACTCCCATTTGAAAGTAACTCGAACACTGGCGATATAACGGCAGCTGGTATTCCTTTCATATGTCAAGACAGATTTGAAACTGAACCATTACAGGCTCTGTGCAAAACGATATCTTGGCATATGAGAGAACCACCTAAAGCGTTCTTGGAGTTGGTACCACTAAGAAACACTTCTCGATCCCCACTCCGGCATTGAAATTTATATGGTAGATCCCAGGATTTCTTAATGTATTTTTTACCCAATTTTTCATATGTGCCTGCCTGCCTTTGTTCAAGGCAATACTGAAACTGGAATGTAGTGACCGGAAGAGTGATTTGGCCGTGGATTAGCCACTCAGTTGATGGTAATTCAGCCACTGTAAATGGTAGCCTGTCCAGTTTTTCAATTTGCAGCATTGTATATTTAGCTCCCCTTTGGCCATTTGCATCTGTGTATCAGTTAGATTGTATTCTGAAAACAGAGACGCTACAGAACTTTTCGAAGCCCTTAATAGCCTCAATCTGACCCAACTAATTTCTTCACCCACCCACATCAAGGGCCACATCTTGGACCAGATTTGGACCCATAATCTAGCACTTACCCAGCCTTCCGTCTCCCCCTGCGTGTGGTCGGATCACCACCTAGCGACACCACCCTTACCATCACCGGTAGTATTCCCGCCCCTTTGATGGCCGGTGGTTTTTCATGGAAATGGAACTCCTATGACTCAATAGGTTTCCTTTTGACCTTAGCCGACACCTGCCCAGCCATTCACACTCCAGTCAACATCGATGTGCTGGAAAGTGACATTGGCACTTGGCTAAAGTCGGCTAGCGATCAATTCGCCCCCCTAACCAAATTCCCCCGTACTAGACACCACAATTCCCATAGATGGTTCTCCGGCGACCTCAAGCAACTCAAACAGAAGGTCCGCCAGCTGGAACGGACATGGAGACGTAACTATTCCCAGCCAGACAGACTCCAATTTACCATAGCACGCAGAGAATACAAAAATGCAATTTCCCTAGCTAAATCAGAACACTTCTCAAATAGAATTCTGTCTGCATATAATAAATCCAAGGAGGTTTTTAAAATCATGAATGAACTCACCACAGATGATAGAACTCTCCCTACCCAGACCCCTACCCAAGAGACCTGTGATGCTCTCAATCTTTTCTTTATTGAGAAAATTAACAAAATCAAGGACTCAATTACCCCCCTCCCACAGGCATCTCCACCAGACCCCCCCCCCTAATAATTCATCTACCTTCACTCACTTTCCCCCCCTCAATTCCCTTCTGCTAGCTGAACTTGCGACCCGGGTAAAATCAGGTTCGCCATACGACTGCTGTCCCCCCTCTGTCCTAAGGGACGTCTGCCTTAAATTACCCGACTGCATCTTACCTCTGCTGAACGGTTGCCTCGGTACCGGTATTGTCCCCAGTTCCTTCAAGGAGGCCATCTTGGTGCCTCTCTTGAAGAAACCTGGCGCGGACCCAGCGGATCCATCTAATTACCGCCCCATTTCCCTCCTGCCCTACTTCTCCAAACTGACGGAGGCCTATGTCACTCGGCTTCTCTCCAACTTCATTGAGTCCTCCGGCCACTTGGAGCCTAATCAGGCCGGTTTCAGGCCTGCTCACTCTACCGAGGCCGTCATCCTGTCAGTTTTGGACACACTTAGGAGGAACGCAGACACAGGGACTCCCCAGGCCCTTGTACTCCTGGATCTATCGGCTGCGTTCGACACGGTGGACCACAACATCCTTCTTCACCGTGTCAAGCGAGCAGGCATCCAGGGACTGGCCCTTAGGTGGATCCAGTCGTTCCTGACCGGCAGAACACAAGCTGTCCGTTTGGGCCCCTATACAGCAGCCAAAACCCCCACAACTTGTGGAGTCCCTCAAGGTTCCTTCCTGTCGCCACTACTATTTAACCTCTACCTCCAACCCTTGATTTATTCACTTCAGAGCTGGGATATCACAATCTACAACTATGCTGACGACCTGCAGATTATTTTTCCACTCAACTCTCCAGATGCTGTCATCAGCTTCCAGTCCGTTATGTTACACATCCAGCAGTGGATGAACCACAACCAACTAAAACTGAACCCGGGAAAAACAGAGCTCCTCCTCCCTGGCTCCAGCCCCTCTTACTGGGGCCCGCGGTTCTGGCCTAACGAATTAGCCCCCCCCCCGGTTCCTGCGAAATCAGTAAAGAGTCTTGGGGTGACTATCGACGCTGAACTTTCCCTCAGACCGCAAGTGGGTGCGGTGATCTCCTCATGCACGTTCCAGCTCCGAAAAATTCGTAAAGTTAGTCACGTTCTACCTCCAGCTGCCCTGGACCAGGTTGTTATCTCCCTGGTACTTTCTCACCTGGATTTTTCCAATTCCCTATACTTTGGACTTCCACAGTCACTACTGCGTCGCCTCCAGGTTATGCAGAACCAGGCAGCCCGTCTCATTTATAAAATTCCTATTTGTCAGTCGGCTAAACCCTTGTTACACAAACTCCACTGGCTACCCATAGAACAAAGGGCGGCTTTCATGCTGGGCTGCCTCACGTTCAAATCCCTTCATGGCACCAGCCCAGCATTTTCGAAAACTCTCATCACTCCACAGCACCCCACCCGCAATCTTCGTTCAGCTCACTTACATCTGCTTGTCGCCCCTAAAACTAAAACTAATAAATTCGGTGGTCGCCGGTTTGCCCACCTAGTTCCCAAACTCTGGAACCCTCTCCCCCTGTCCATTAAATCAAGTAGTTCCCTCCCCCCCTTCAGAAAATTGCTAAAAACTTTCCTCTTCCCTTCCTCGAGCTAATCCCCGCCTCCTTTACTCCACACTCACTTTTGCCTCTAGCGCCAGGAAACCCACGGTGTCAGTGCGCTTTACAAATTTCATTTAACATAACATATAAAACGCCAAGGCACAAGGCAGGCACGCAAAGATTGTAGCATCCAGCTCAATAACATGATAGAATGTAGTTGTGATTGGCCATGCTGTTATATGGCTAAATCCTGTTCCAGTATGTCAATAGCAGAAGATACAATGTTGCCCAATGAATATACTCTGGAGATCAAAGTTGTTAACCCATTATCCACCACAGCAAAAGCTTTTTCTAAGTTAATACGGTCTATTTCCTTTATCCTCTCAGCGGCTTCTTGTTGGGAAATCTTCCAAATTTCATTATAGGCTGCATAAATGCCTGCATATATGAAACGTTTTTTACATTGTTTCCTAGGTCCTAGTAGAAAGTCCCTAAGATTCATGTCTTGTGAGAGTAAAGATAAATGTTGTTTCACTTCTGTAAGTGTTGAGGTCTCTAGCCATTGTAGGCACAACTTCCCAACACTATACGATGTCACTACCCCCTGATGTTCTCTCTGTTCATAACGTGGTTCAGGCCTATGCATATTGAGTCCCTCGGTGATGTGCAAGAACATTTTATGAGATGTGTTTGTGTCTAAGGGCCAAACCGCCCATTACTTCCAATTGGGGTCTGCTCTGTTGTACTTTAGTATGTCATCAAGTGTTGCCCCTTCCTGTGTAGAAGAATTCTGCCACCCATGAGTTGGTGTTGGAAACTTTGGAGTGTTCTGCTCCTTCATCTTGGCTATTCTAAGACAGGATGTCTGTTGCACAGTATCATTTAAAAAGATCATCTAGTGTGGAATGAGGCATGCTCTAAATAGTGCCTCTCTACCCTGGACTTGCCAGTCCTTTGAACCCCAAATCGATTTTGTGTCAATTTCGTCTTGCCATAGGTCGAAACCCTGTTCAGACAATTGTGCCAAGAAGGAAGCAGAGTAAATCTGTATAGTGTTTGTTAGTATGATTTTCAGTGCTGATGTTGGGGCAACCTCATAATAAAATGAGGCTGGATCTGTGGTGTTAAACCCTTAAAAGTATGCAAATTTTTGTGCAAACGTTTGTGAACTACTTTTTGGTGGTGTTGGGCAATGTTCCCACTGATTGTATTCAAATACATTCCTATGTGAAATTGATTTGTGCAGAAAATGAAGACCATAATGTTGATAACAGTACAATTTGTCATAATCTGTTGAACCTTCTAATATTTCATTATTAGAAAATGCAGCAGTTTTCACTAAATCAGATAACATGTTATTAACTGTTTCAGTGTCCCAATCATCAGAGAATGTACTGGATGTAATGAAATCACTTAATGAGATTTTAAATACATGATTAATTTTTAAATGTTTGGTTGGTCCGAATATGTTGAAATCAACCTTGTCCCATACTATACCATCTGGTATGGGAACAGCTGTGATGTTCACTGATAATAAGTCTCTTTGTTCACAATGTTGCGATGTGTGTGGCTTCAGGAGGATGTTGACATTCGGGCTGTGGAAACTTGTTGAAGATAATGTCCATTAATAAGCTTACTAAAAGTCAATACTAAACCTAGCCATGAAAGAAAAAACATTTTCCCAGAAATTACCCATAGTTCAATCCAAGGTGATACCAGGTAGGTCTTTTGAAGAAAGAGAAGAACGTTCTTCAATTCTTCCTTGAATGGTGTTTTGGCTGGCGTCGTTTCCGGCTCGCTTGCATCCAAAAAAAGTATCAAAGTTAATGAAATAGCCAGAAGCAGTTCAATCAATTGTTGGAATTGCATCGGGATTGTTTGAAATTTCCTTTTCCTCTCAAGAAGGCATGTTGATGTAGACATCTGTATTAGGTCTAATTGCAACTTGTGAATTATTTCGATTTTCATTTCGAATTTGAATGTTTGGTTCAAGTGGAATAAGTTCCATAGCATTGTTGCTTAGTCCTTCATTCCTTAAAGGTTGCTCTTCAAACGTGATGAGTCTTTCTGTTTGAACTTCTTGGATTGTAGCTAGAGGAGGATGTCTGCTACATCGCAGTCCACTAGGCATACTGTTAAGTATCGGCCACATAGTGTGGTTTGATTAAGTCAATTGAGACAAATTTTTTCTCCTTTTTTCCGGCAAGAGGCGGGAGCAGCACAGTTCTTGTTCCGTGTACTGCAAGGACTGGTACAGGTTTTCTGTAACAGGGTCCAACTTCCTTTTTGTCCGCAATTTTCTCTCTGACCAGATCCCCGACTTTGGGGATCCAGACAGGTCTTGCTGTGACTACCTTGACTTCTTCAGTGGCGGTCTGCTTTAGATGGACATTGTTTGTTTTGTCCCGGATTCATTTAGATCCTGTAAAACAGCCAATCGATCATGGATGTCAAATGGCTTTTCATCCGCCACTGCGCCTTCACAATCAAGATCAGGTACCCACATTCGTGTCCCAAAGAGGACTTCATATGGAGTGACACCCCCCAGAGAGCTTCTTGGCTGGTTATTTAATGCCCTATACAGATGTGTGACCCAACTACCGCCCTTGCCGAATACCCTAGCTGTTAAAGATTGCTTTAAGTCCCCTTTTTTTCTCTCCACAACAGAATTTCCCTCAGGATGATACGGAGATGAGAACCGCAATGCTACACCCATTCCTTTCATGGCCTCTTTGTAAGCCCGAGAGCTAAACGCAGGGCCGCGGTCAGAGTGTAACGTGCTTACCGCATATGCACCGATAAAGACTCGCAAATCTTTTACAACAGTTCGAGCGTCAGCAGAACGCTGGGGCCAAACCCATAGGGATCTTGAGCATGAATCCACTGCCACCATGATATACCTGTAGGCCCCGTCCGTTTGTAAGGGCCACAGTGGTCCAAGTACACACACGTGAGAGGTTTGTCTGACTCAAGTAATGGCGTCTGTGCTGGGCGTGCAACGGTGGAGCCTTTCATCTGTTGGCAGATGTCGCATTTCAAGACATAGTCTTTAGTTTGCTTAGATAACCCTGGCCACCAATAGCGCTGTTTCAGTAAAGAAATAGTCGCTGTAATGCCTGTGTGTGCAGCGCCCAAACCTTTGTGTGCAGCTAGTATTAACCCTTGCCTACGATCCATATTTGGTATTCCTCTATCCCCCACTCCAGGAATCTGAACATATGGAATGTTTTTTCATCTAACTTGTAGGATTATTTGAGTGGAAATCTTTTAGGTACTGCTATGCTGCCTTTGCGTGATGCATTGACAGCTACCATTATATCTCCGTCTATTCTCGTTCTTGAACGGGTCAGCGCAGATACGGACGCTGTGCGAACAGCCCCCTTTGCGGCTTCATCAACCAATGAATTCCCTTCAACGTGCACACCATCACGTTGATGACTCAGCGTATGGATCACGTGAGTCCTTGGTAGCTCGGATTTCAATTCCGCTACCTGTTCCCATAGCATTTTGTGCTTGATTGTGCCACCTTTTGGGTCCTTAAACCCATTTTGTTCCCAATGTTGTAAGTACTCATTGTATGACTGTTCACAGTAAAAAGAATCACACACGATCAGTGTGGGGAATTCGTGATCCGTATTTACAAGTGCAAGTATTAGTGCTTTTAATTCTGCCAACTGAGCCATGCAGTCTCCTAGAGATTGCGTTTTTGTGCAACTTGGATGGAACTTACCATCACACATGCGACCTTTAACGATAGCACATGCTGAAAAATATTGTTGCTTACTTCCTATGGCCGGTTGTGCAGATCCATCAGTGTAGATAATATATTCATACTGATCAAGAGGCAAGATTTTATTAGGTAGAGGATATTCTTGTTCATGTTGCAGGAATGCCTGAGTTTTTAAACTGGGATCAAATCTGTATTTAACATCTGTTGCAGTAAAAGAATTCGCCCATTGTATCCACCTAGGATGTAACACTTTCGAATTTGGGATGCTGGCCTTTGTAAGAGCTTCTAAAGCTGGTACTGGAGTCACAACAATGATGCGTTTCCCCTGAGCCAGTGCTCCTTCTCTTGCTACAGCAGTCTAAATGGCTGTCAGGATTTTTTCTGTTGAAGTGAAACGCATTTCTGCATTTGTGTACAGGTGTGATTTCTAAGCAATTGGTACAGTTTCTCCCTCATTAAAGGTCAAATAAGTGTACCCGCATTGACCCGCTATTATTTGGATCACCAAGTAGCGTACTTTTACGTGTGTCTGTAAGTGTTTGGAAGCAATCATGTCTTCCTAGAGTAAACAAAGAATATTAGTATGTTCTTGTGTCCAATCTTTGGCTGAAAAGTCAGGTTTGATTAATTCATAGAAAGGTTTTACCCTTTGTGCGTAATCTAAAATGTATGTCCTGCCGAAATTTAGGAATCCTAGTATTGATTGTAAATTATTCAATGAAGCAAGTATGAGGATCATCAATGGCTCATTAAAAAAATTAATTTCCTGACCCTGCTCCCGGGCCTCCTCTAACTAGGTATTATGTTTATTATCTCAATTTCAATTAATAATGCCCAAGGATATTGAGTTAGTTAAATCTGAGATATGGGTTATGGCTTCCACTTCAAGCTCCTGGTAGCACGCTACAAACAGCAATCATGGGATACAATGGTGCCACCCATTTGTGTCAACCGCTGCGCATCACTATTCCCTACTGGTTGGCTCAGGAATACAATGAGCCTGTGGTGCTGGATTGTTAGTTGGGATGTCTATGGTACAAAACATCTTCTGTGTTGGTTAGTTATAGAGATTTATTCACCGTTAATGTCTATGGTAAACTAGCAAGTCCTTGTCTTAAAAAAAGGGGGAATTAGAAATCATGGGTGTCGTCACTTCTTCATTGGGACTGTTCTGTACTTTAATATCTTAGCCTTATTATTATTCCTAATAACAGCACTGAGTGGGAAAAACAATATTTAATATGTAATATTATTCCAGGAACTTGTCAAAATTTGGGACCATCAGACATAATGACATTAGCTGAGAAATATGAACTTGAGTACCCAACATCAGTGTCGGATATTATTTTGGATTTAAAAGCTAGAGTGCCACTATGCAGTTTCTTTCATTATTTTGAAGCAGTTCAAAATTCGATCTCGAGTACCGTTACAGAGCGCCATAGGAGTCCAGGGTAGAATTCTACTGAAATGGCTCTTAACAATGCATCTTGGGTTTACCAAAAATACCTCTACAAAGGTGACCCAAGCGCCAGAGTTGCTGACTTTGGAACTGGGGAACCACGTTCAAATTCTGGCATCGGCGCATCCTGTGATTCTGGGCGAGTCACTTTGGGGCACATTTAATAAAGTTTCACACAAGGCAGGGCAGCAAGCAAAGTTACTGCACTGCATTGTGTGAAAGAGAGAGAGAAGAAATGCTTCATATTTGTAAAGGCATGGAGCATTTCTGCTCTCTCCTTGCACTGGCGCACTGTGTGGAGCCTAGTTCCAATGCCGACTCCCTTGCACCATAGTGCAACTGTGCTGGCATTACAGGCAAGAATGTTTTTGTGCAGAAATGGACACCTTCCTGCACACGAACAATCCTTTAATACGTTTTCCGCTTTCCACGTGATCTACAGAATGTAGCACAGGTGGAAAGAGGAAATAACGAGAAGAACTAATGGCACATATTTACAAGCCCCTTGCATCACTTTTTGTGACGCATTGGCGGGCAATTTAGTGTTCCATATTTACAAGGACACATTGAAAGAAGAAAACACCTCTTGTGATTGTTTTCCTGCAGGAAGGTGTCCTTTCCTGCACAAAAACAATCATCACCACAATGTAGGCACTCTTGCACCATGGTGCAAGGGTGGCTGCGTTAGCTCATGGCAGCCAATTGTGCACCAGTGCAGGGGAGAGCACAGAGATCCTTCATATTGTTATAAATCTGACACATCCCTGTGCTCTGAAAGTAACTCAGCACGGCGCAGCCAAATGGCTTGTGGCACCATGCTGCGTTATGTTCTCGTAAATAAGGCCCAAAAATATTTCCCTTCCCCAAGCAAGGCCACGCAAATCAGGATTTGTAAATATTACTGAAGCCTTTGCAGTGCCCTTGGCCACTTTGCATGACAGAAGGACATTGCAAAGGCTTCATAAATATGAACCTTCATCTCCTGTGCCAAGACTCAAGTGAGTCAGACTTTGTGCATTGTAATGTGGTGCTCACATAAAGCATTCCAGTGCCCTGGGCTGTGTTCGCACTATATAAAACTCCAAAAAAAAGAAACATGTTTTAGAGATAGACCATACATGCCTTGCAAATGGTCATGTCTCTTTGGACAACTACGTAATTATGAGGAGATGTACTTAGATAAAGATTATCACGAAGGTGTTCTGTCCAATATAGATTTTATAATTCTATGTTTTAGCATATAGAGGATGATGAGTGACTTCAGTTTATGAATTATCCGAAGCTCGTATAGAAAAGGCAGGAATTTTATATGACTTGGTAAAATATCCCTTTTCCTAACAAAAGGTATTTGCATAAACGTACAAAGTCACACCCTACTTTGATAATACATTAAAAATAAAGCAGGACATGATGATTTTAACCACTTGAAAGATAATAGATCATGTTCTGTAAAAAAAAGGCTGCAAGAAGTATCAGTATGATGCAAATGAAGAGACTCGTGCCATACATAGTTGAAACTGGAGAGTACATTATAAGGAATACAAGTAATAATTTGAGTAAAGAGGTGTGCATCTCACCACTAATTACTTTTCAATACATTTAACTGACCCATTGAAACTGGCCACAGCGTTTAAAATAATTAGAAACTATTTTAAAGCTGTTATGAAAAGTCAGAATGTGGATGAATAGATAAAGAGTGGCATGCATTAAAACTTGCATTAATGAAGAGAAATACAGAAATTATGAAACTGTGTGGCGGATGCTTCAGAAACTATGATTAGAGTTCAAGCTCCACCACCAAATATCTGAGTGACCTTGTGTGTTTGTTTCAACTTACGCCTGAGCTAAAATTGGGAAATCTATCCTTTAGGCAAATGCTACTAAACTATATGGCCTAGATGATATTCTAATGGAAGTAATTAAACAAATCCAGAATTCTGAGAAAAAAACCTGTCAGAGTTTGGAAGGGCAACATAATAGTACCTTTCTAAAATAAGCATTGGCTAAGCCATTAGGGTACTCCTTTTATAGGTGAGTGACAATGCTTTCTCAATGCTTTTTTTGTGGGCTCAGGACCTTCGGACTGCTAGCAGGCCTCTGGCGGTCCTTTCTGTGCTTCCACCCTGTTCGGAATGGGGTTTCTGGTTGGCTAGTGTATGCACCTAATCCAGGTTGAACCAACCACTTTAGTCAGGGCTTGTAAGTTGCACACCAAAGATAACCTGCGCAACACGCTCACACCAGTAACACAATGAACACACCACAAACAAGACTCCACACAGGATTATTAAAATTCTATACTATATTGTACATAACACATAGGTCCAAAACAATGCAAATCCAAACTACTGTGCATATTATGCAATTACTGAAATAGTACTTGTTATCCTGTCAGTGCAAGAATCAAAACAACATACATTATACAATCAGGGCATGAGATACAACAGACTATGAAGTAAAAACACTGGTCATCACCTGGTGCAAGACCGCAAATCATTTTATGAGAATGCACATGAATTACCCAATTTCACGAGCAATACATGGATCACCAAGGTAACCTAACCTGATATAGAGACCAGACTCTTGACACATTAGTCATCATCAGCATTACAGAACGCCAACAGTAAATGCCTAGGGCATGAAATGCAGCAGATTAAGTAATCTAGACACATGAATCGTCAATCAATAATAAGGCACTCTGAACTTGCACTTCTTCTCGCCAGGTTATGTTAGCTTTTGGAGCCTAAGCTGAGACAAGTGTAGCAAGGCATCCACCATAGTCCACAGTAGCATCTGCATTCCTAGTACAGGAATTGTGGTAGTTCTAGGTCAGTTAGGCTCCTGCTGGCGGCCAATGTCTTCCGTGGAGGTCTCACCCAGTACTGCCGCTGAAGAATTACTGCTCCCAAGGTAGGCCTTACTGAGAGCCTGAAAGGCACAGCTGCAAAA
Organism: Triturus cristatus; assembly: GCF_964204655.1. NCBI lineage: Eukaryota > Metazoa > Chordata > Amphibia > Caudata > Salamandridae > Triturus > Triturus cristatus. The sequence goes on from NC_140586.1 coordinate 366,209,982, forward strand.
AATCGCCTTAGTCAGGGTACCCAATCGCAGCTGCCTGTGAGTGTGCAGTGCAGCATCCCCTGTAATGGTAAAATTCCCACAGTCCCTTTTGGCCCGGGCGTCCACGGGGTTACTTCTGACCCAGATGCCGGTCTTGACGGGCAGCTTTTTGGAATGGGAACTCTGACAGCTGGGTTAGTTTAATAACGATGGGTGGGAGGAAGGAGTTAATAAATGTTTTCGGCAAGGAGCGTATTGATACCTCCTGGACTTAGCCAATGATCTCTGACCACAAAAATGGCCGCGTAGTACTGTTTAGACTACAACATTAAGGGTTAAAACATGCACCCACAATCAACAGACATATAATCGCTTTAGTGTTACACTATAGGACACATTTGTCACACTATGTTCTTGAAGCGAGGTGACATAACATAGATATGATCAATGTGAATGTGTATGTAATGTCTTTAGAATTTGCATGTATATGTCTTCTATGTTTTTGTTTGTAAAAAGATTTTTTCCAATTTGTATATAGTATATTTTTTGTATATTAGTGAATGTATTATGGGTGGTACTAAAAAAGAAACAACAATGGTATTCAAGTTAAAGTATATCTTTGTCTTCTCTTGGCTTGGGATTACAACCTTATACTATTAATTGATCCATAGTAGCAGCAGTGTACAGGATTCAAGTTAATAAAATTAGATTTTTGTTCATAGGTTGACACTTTGAGAAACAAATGAGAGACAGTTCTCTTTTGAAACTGTTTTTGATCCATTATATAGGAGGTACCTTCACTCTTGCTAAAAATGCTTTCTAAAAGTGTCCCTTCTAATATAGTAATGCAAAATCCAACTACACCATTAAGCAGGATTTATCGCAACTATTCCAAACACACCATACATGGCAATGCTGCTCCTTTCAGATCAGCAATTGCCAGTGAAACATATATAAGGGAATTTCCAATACTAATGTATGAGAGGTGTAGGCCTCACAGAAGTTAGAAATAATATAGTCTGTTTGTCACTACCAGGTCATGCCACACAATAAAGGCACAGCTCCTACTTTTTACTTACAGAGCACCCTGCCCATAGGGCTAACTAGGGCCTACCTTAGAGGTGACCTATATTTAGTAAAAGGGGAGTTTTAGGCTTGCAAGTAGTTTTAAATGCCAAGCCAATATGGCAGTAAACTGCGCACACCGACCCTGCAGTGTCAGGCCTGCGAGAGGTTTGAAAGGCGACGTCAGTGAGTGACACAAGCAGTGCTGCATTTAATGTACAGGCCCTGGGTATATGGGATACCACTATACAAAGGACTTACAAGTAATTAAATAATATGCCAAACAAGTGTAAAAAAATCATACCATGTTTAAAGGAGAGAGCACATGCACTTTAGCACTGATTAGCAATGGTAAAGTGCTTAGACTCCTAAAGCCATCACAAAGAGGGTCGGAAATATAGGAGGAGGACGGCAAAATGCTTTGGGATAACCCTGCAAAAAGAGCCGAGTCCAACACACACACTTCATTTATATAGTTCTATTTTACCTTTTTGATGTAGCAATTTTTTCTCTTTCTTTTCCAGAATTCCCTACATATAAAACTTTGGTTAAAATCACATAAAGTTTCCCCCAACCCACCTGACAGAAATTCTACCTTGCTTTTACGGGTGACTCATCACCCAGGACAGAAACGGCTTCAAAACGTAACATGGAAGCATCAATATTTTTCCTTTGACTCACAATCATTCTCAGGATGTGATTAAAGGCAGTATTTGAGCACACAGGTGTCCAGCATCCAGCGAAATCTAACAAACACAGAGATTTCTGAAAAATTAGTACCAGGAGGAGTTTATAGTAGTGTGACTTTTGTGGATCCCTCTACGTTTCTCACCCATGACATCCTTGGGTTACAACATCATAACTTCCTTACATTTCTGATGATACTTCTGGAATCTGTAGAGATCGACAACAATCCTACTACCTACCATCCCCACACTTCCCTATAAAAAAAGTTCCCTGCTTTTGTGGGTAGGCCTATCAACCAGGACAGAAAAGGCCTCAGAAAAGATTGTGGAAAGATTAAGATTTTTCTTTTGAATGGTAATTGTTGGACCCGGCCTCGTGGCGTGGTCCTTAACCCCGTGGATTGTGCTCGTTCCCCGCCCCGGCCTTCACGGGCCACCCTTCTGAACTGCACCGAGGCCCTTCATCCTGAGCTGCACGAGGTCACATGCCCCTCGTGGCTCCGCCATCTTGTTGGCATCCACGTGACTCTGTGCACCAGCCAGCGCGACCCCGCTCAACCCGGCCTCGACCCCAGCGAAGCCCCGACATCGAGGCACCACGAACTGGCCAGGGGGTACCGCAGGAACCATTCATCGCCCCTGGCGGAGGACAGTATCGATGGGACCCCCAACTGTCCTCCCCTCTCGAGGTGTGATCGCCCTGCAACTCCCTTGGGCCTGGCGCCTCTCCTGCTGGGCGTCTGGCCACCTCCACCCGGCCTCTCCGCCCCCCCGGGCGCCTGGGTCCGGACATCAAAGGGCTCCAGACCTATATCTGGGGCGACCCCGCCACAGATCGGCAGTTGTATCCCGGAGTCGAGAGCCCTGCTGATTGAATCGCGGCTGAACCTACGGAGAAGAACTCTTGTCGGAACCATCACGAGCCCTGCTGACTGCGTCGCGGCTCCTTCTTGTGAACACTTTGAAGCCACCTAGAACATCGGAGCCCTGCTGACACTGTCGCGGCCCAACCTCGCTGAAACCTCCCTCGGAGCCCTGCTGACGACGTCGCGGCTCGAGCTGAGCAAAAACCATCTTGAGAGCCCTGCTGATTGGATCGCGGCTCTCCACGAACTGTACGCCGGAGCCCTGCTGACGCCGTCGCGGCTCGACCCCTCCGAGATCCGGAGGTCCTCCAGCTTGAGGATAAGAACTGGGCCCCAGGTACCCTCGTACCGCACTCCTGCCAAAGACTGTCCCGCTACCCCTACCCTTCCAAAGAGACACTGAGACTTTTGGTGGATCCCTCGATCCCTTCGTGTAAATATTGACCTCGTAACCTTTTTATTGCTGATAAAGAATTGCTTGTCTTGAGACAACCTCCTTGAGTCCTGTGTGGTGGTGTTACTGTGCTAGTACGTGATAGGAGAAGGATCTCTCAGGAGACTTCTCGGCAGCGCTCGGCTACTTCGTACAGTGTGAGGGCCCCCCTTGGTGGTCTCGCCGACTCCTCGGGGTCCGCCTTCCAACATTTGGTGGCCAGCGACGGGATCCGAGCCGAACGCAGTACGTACCAGCCAGTACCCACTAGCTACCCATCCAAACGAACAGTAATCATGAGCAGCCAGGAAAACAACGCGACAATGGAGTTCGCACAAAGAGTTAAAACAGTTCTGCAAAGACAAAGGCATTGCAACCACCGGCCTAGGTACCAAAGAGGAGATGCAGAAAGCTCTGAGATCATGGCTGGAGGCCGGGGCAGGCCCCTCCCAGGAAGAAGGTCCCTTGCCCCTGACTGAGACCACATCAACCGCACTGACTCCAGCAACCGGAGGAAGAAAGAGCCTAGAAACCGGCCTCTCCGAAGAAGAAATACGAGAGCGGGAGAAGGTCCGGAACCACGAGCTAGAACTCGCACGACTGCGGCTGGACGGCGAACTCCAGCTGGTGGAAAAGAAACTGGCCCTAGAGCAGCTACGGCTTCAGGAGGAGATAGAGGAGAAGAGACGACACCGGGAGTTGGAGGAAAAGAAACTGACCCTTGAGCACGAGCGCAGTCTCAAGGAGCTCGAAATCAAGGCCAAGAACGGAGGGACCGACGCCCCCAGTACTAGAGACACTCTACCGCCTTCCGAGACCAAGGTACATATCCCGAAAGAGGTCGTCAAGGAGTACTACAAGAATGACGACATCCAACAATGGTTCAAGGCCTACGAGGTGGCTATGACCTCTCATCGGGTGCCCCGAAAAGACTGGGGCGCGGGCCTGTGGGGGCGGTTCCTGAGTGAGGGTCGAGACACACTGCTCCAGCTGCCGGAGGAGGTGATGACCTCCTACGATCACATGAAGGAGGCCCTGCTCACCCGCTACGGGCTAACCGCGGAAATGTACCGCCAGCGGTTCAGAGACTGCAAGAAAATCCCGGGTACCACCTGGGTGGAATATGTGGACTTTTTCAGTCGGGCCCTAGAAGGGTGGATCAAAGGTAGCAAAGTAACCACCTATGGGCAGCTGGTCGACCTCATCGTGTGGGAACATCTCTCCAACAATTGCTTCGTGGAACTGAGACAGCACCTCCTCGACAGCAAAATGACTGACCCGCGAAAACTCGCCGTCGAGGCCGATCGATGGGTCAACTCCCGGGTCCCCCGGAACTCAATGGGGGAGTACCAGAGGAACCCCACCGGACCTCCCCGCCAACGCGGTGGAGGGGGAGGGCCGAACAGGAACCGAGACCCTCCCACCGGGGCCCCCAGGAGCCCCCCTCGAGGGCCACCGCAGCAACAACTCTCCCCGAGCCTAGCCCGAAGGGGGGCGCCCCCGGCCAGACCCGGACCACGGCCACCAGTAACGTGCTACGGCTGCCAACAAACCGGACACTATGCCAGCGATCCGGTCTGCCCCCTGAACCGAAGAAACGGGGCCGGCGGGCCCCCGCCCCGACAGCTGGCGGCCGCCGCCCTGGGAGAAGGAGAAGAGGAAGAGGAGACCCTCGACCGAGGGACCACTGAATGGGAGCCGGCAGCTATGTCCCTGGTCTGCCTGGGTTGCCGAGAAATGGTACCCTGCACCTCCATCCCAAGCAACACCCAGAAGTACCGGCAGCAGGTCACGGTCAATGGACAACGGGCCGAAGCCCTTCGTGACACCGGCGCCAGTGTCACTGCTGTCCGCTGCCACCTGGTGACCTCTGAACAGATTCTACCGAATGTGCTGTGCCCCGTCCGGACGGCCGACAACAGCGAAAGCCTGTGCCAGATGGCCCTGGTCCCCTTCGAGTGGGGAGGGGTGACGGGCCTGCTGAAGGTGACGGTACGCGACGACGCCCCTGTCGACTGCCTCCTGGGGAACGACTTGGAGAGTTCCCCCTGGGCTCAAGTAGAGCGGCGAGAGCACCTCCGAATGCTGGGACTATCTGACTGGGCCTGCGCCATCACCCGGTCCATGACCGCCCGGGCCCCCCGCTCATCCTCGGCCCCCGGGGCCGCCCAGCCCGAGGGGCTCGCACCCTCTCCCGCCAGCAGCGAGGGGGAGGCGGACACCGACCCTGGACCTAGTGAATCCTCCCCCGAAGAGATGGCTTCCCCGTGCGCCCTACCAGAGCTGACACAATGGCGACACGAAGGGGGCCCCACCCGGGAGCAGTTCCAACAAGAGCAGCAGTCCTGCCCCACTCTCGAAGGGGTCCGCCAACAAGCGTCCGCCCAAACCAACGGGGACCAGACCGGCACCCACTGGGTCTACTGGGCCGAGGGCCTGCTATTCAGTGAGCAGAAAGTGGCAGAACTCGGGGCCAGCCGAGTGTTGGTGGTCCCCCTCCGCTTCCGGGAGTTCCTGCTCAACCTGGCACATGATGTGCCCCTCGCCGGACACTTGGGGCAAGACAAAACGTACAGCCGTCTGGTGACCCACTTCTACTGGCTCCGGATGCGGAGAGACGTGGACAACCACTGCCGGTCCTGCCAGACCTGCCAAGCCAGCGGGAAGACGGGGGGTCGGGTCAAGGCCCCCCTCCAACCCTTTCCAGCCGTCAGCACCCCGTTCGAACGGGTCGGAATCGATATCGTGGGGCCCCTGGACCCCCAGACCGGCCTGGGCCACCGCTTCATCCTGGTCCTCGTGGACCACGCCACCAGGTACCCGGAGGCGGTCCCGCTAAGAACTATAACGGCCCCCGTGGTAGGCCGGGCCTTAATGGGGATCTTCTCCCGAGTGGGATTTCCCCGCGAAGTGGTGAGCGACAGAGGCACGAACTTTATTTCCAGATACATGCGGTCCCTGTGGCAGCAGTGCGGGGTCACATACAAGTTCACGACCCCCTATCACCCTCAGGGGAACGGACTGGTTGAGCGGTTCAACAGAACATTAAAGGGAATGATCCAGGGCCTGGAAGAGCCCCTCAGGCGGAGATGGGATGTCCTGCTGCCGTGCCTCCTGTTTGCCTATCGGGAGGTCCCGCAGAAGTCCCTGGGGTTCAGCCCGTTTGAACTATTGTACGGACACCCGGTCCGCGGACCGCTCAGCCTGGTCAAGGAGGGCTGGGAGATGAAGCCCCAAGGCACCCCTCCTGACGTCTACCGATACCTCCTGACCCTCCGAAACCAGACCCGCAAGTTCCGAGCCATGGCCGAAGCCAACCTCGAGGCCAGCCAGGAGGACATGAAGCGGTGGTACGATCGGAACTAACTCTACCATAGAATTCGAGCCCGGTCAGAAAGTATGGGTCATGGCCCCGGTTGAACCCGGCGCCCTCCAGGACAAGTGTACCGGGCCCTTCAAGGTAGTGGAGAAGAAAAGTCCCGTCACCTACCTGGTCGACCTGGAGTCCCCCCGGAACCCCCTCCGGGTCCTACATGCTAACAGGCTAAAACCCCACTTTGCCCGGACCGAACTGAGCCTGCTACTGGCGACCGACGAGGGGGGCGAGGACGACTCCGAGCCCCTGCCCGACCTCTTGCAGTCCAACGTCCATGATGGATCAATCGAAGGTGTCCAACTCGCCTCTTCCCTGACTCCGGAACAGCGCAACGACTGCCAGCAACTGCTGCGGGACTACGCAGCCCTCTTCTCCCTCACCCCGGGGGTGACCCACTGGTGCGTCCACGACGTCGACACCGGGGGGAGACCCCCGTGCGACACAGAGCCTACCGGGTACCCGACCGAGTGCGGGCATGCATCCAGGCCGAAGTAACGAAGATGCTGGCCCTGGGGGTCATCGAACCCTCCGACAGCCCGTGGGCCAGCCCTGTCGTCCTGGTGCCAAAGACCGCAGCTCCCGGCCACCCCCCAGAGTTACGATTCTGCGTGGACTACCGAGCCCTGAATGCAGTGACCAAGACGGACGCCCACCCTATACCCCGGGCCGACGAACTCATCGACCGCTTAGGGGCCGCTCGCTACTTGAGCACGCTGGACCTCACCGCCGGGTACTGGCAAATCCAGCTCACCCCCGGCGCCCAAGAAAGATCCGCCTTTTCGACCCCGGATGGGCATTACCACTTTCGGGTGATGCCCTTCGGAATGAAGAACGCCCCGGCCACTTTCCAAAGACTGGTGAACAAGGTTTTGGCCGGGCTTGAGGCCTTCAGCGCGGCCTACCTAGATGACATTGCCGTGTACAGCAACCACTGGGCAGAGCACCTCCTTCACATTAAAGCCGTCCTGGCCGCCCTCCAGCGGGCCGGGCTCACAATCAAGGCCAGCAAATGCCAGATCGGCCACGGATCCGTGACCTACCTGGACCATCAAGTGGGGAGCGGGCAGGTGGCCCCTGTCCAACCTAAAGTAGATGCCATCCAGGCCTGGGAACCCCCCACTACCCAGACCGCTGTCCGGGCCTTCCTGGGCCTCACCGGATACTACCGGCGGTTTATCCGGGACTATGGGAGCATTGTTGGCCCCCTCACAGAGCTAACGTCCAAAAAACAGCCCAAGAAGGTGCACTGGACACCCCGCTGCCAAGCAGCCTTCGACACCCTAAAGACAGCAATGTGTACTGCCCCGGTGCTGCAGGCACCTGACTACAATAAGGAGTTCGTGGTGCAGACGGACGCCTCCGAGTATGGGATCGGGGCCGTCCTGTCCCAAGCCGATGAAAAGGGGCTCGACCGACCAGTGGCCTTCATCAGCCGACGGCTACTGCCCCGGGAGCAACGATGGAGCACCATCGAGCGTGAGGCCTTCGCTGTAGTGTGGGCCCTCAAGAAGCTCCGGCCCTACCTCTTCGGTACCCACTTCCGGGTCCAGACCGACCACCGGCCCCTGCGGTGGTTGATGCAAATGCGGGGCGAGAACCCCAAGCTGCTGCGGTGGTCCATCTCGCTACAAGGGATGGACTTTGACGTTGAACACCGGCCCGGCAATGACCACGCCAACGCCGACGGCCTGTCCCGCTTCTTCCGCCTTGACGAGGAGAATCCCCAAGGAGATGGGTGACTCTCCATGCCTTCGGCTGGGGGGGACGCCTGTTGGACCCGGCCTCGTGGCGTGGTCCTTAACCCCGTGGATTGTGCCCGTTCCCCGCCCCGGCCTTCACGGGCCACCCTTCTGAACTGCACCGAGGCCCTTCATCCTGAGCTGCACGAGGTCGCATACCCCTCGTGGCTCCGCCATCTTGTTGGCATCCACGTGACTCTGTGCACCAGCCAGCGCGACCCCGCTCAACCCGGCCTCGACCCCAGCGAAGCCCCGACATCGAGGCACCACGAACTGGCCAGGGGGTGCCGCAGGAACCATTCATCGCCCCCGGCGGAGGACAGTATCGATGGGACCCCCAACTGTCCTCCCCTCTCGAGGTGTGATCGCCCTGCAACTCCCTTGGGCCTGGCGCCTCTCCTGCTGGGCGTCTGGCCACCTCCACCCGGCCTCTCCGCCCCCCCCGGGCGCCTGGGTCCGGACATCAAAGGGCTCCAGACCTATATCTGGGGCGACCCCGCCACAGATCGGCAGTTGTATCCCGGAGTCGAGAGCCCTGCTGATTGAATCGCGGCTGACGCTACGGAGAAGAACTCTTGTCGGAACCATCACGAGCCCTGCTGACTGCGTCGCGGCTCCTTCTTGTGAACACTTTGAAGCCACCTGGAACATCGGAGCCCTGCTGACGCTGTCGCGGCCCAACCTCGCTGAAACCTCCCTCAGAGCCCTGCTGACGACGTCGCGGCTCGAGCTGAGCAGAAACCATCTTGAGAGCCCTGCTGATTGGATCGCGGCTCTCCACGAACTGTACGCCGGAGCCCTGCTGACGCCGTCGCGGCTCGACCCCACCGAGATCCGGAGGTCCTCCAGCTTGAGGATAAGAACTGGGCCCCAGGTACCCTCGTACCGCACTCCTGCCAAAGACTGTCCCGCTACCCCTACCCTTCCAAAGAGACACTGAGACTTTTGGTGGATCCCTCGATCCCTTCGTGTAAATATTGACCTCGTAACCTTTTTATTGCTGATAAAGAATTGCTTGTCTTGAGACAACCTCCTTGAGTCCTGTGTGGTGGTGTTACTGTGCTAGTACGTGATAGGAGAAGGATCTCTCAGGAGACTTCTCGGCAGCGCTCGGCTACTTCGTACAGTGTGAGGGCCCCCCTTGGTGGTCTCGCCGACTCCTCGGGGTCCGCCTTGCAACAGTAATCATTCTTTGGATGCCGGTATCCGTGGCATTTGGGCCCGATGTCGTCCAGCACCAAGGAAAACCTAACAAACCCAGACATTTCTGAAAACTAGATAGCTTGTGACATTTTTAATTTCTCAGAATTTCCTGCATTTGCCAAACTTTGGCTAACCAACAGAATTTCCTCACATTGAGTGGAAATTCCAGAATATTCATGGACAAGCAAAGTCCTAACACACAGCAACACGGCAGTCCCACACTTCTCCCAGTAAAACGTATACCTCACTTGTGGGAGGGTCTATAGCCCGGGACTGGAACAGAAAAAAGCTGAGACCAAATGATGGCCATGCATTCTTCCCCTTGTCACAGTTTAATCTGTTCCTGTCATATCCAATATATCAGTAGACCCCGGTAAAATGTCATTTATGTTGGTATAATCTTGTGTAATGTCATCATTTCACATTACAATTGTTACATAAAAGGCCTTGCACCATAATTATGTAATTGAGGATACCTTCAGTAAAAAATCATATTGCAAGACATTTAGAAGAACATAAAGAAGCCAAGCTTGGGCTGTAATTTTTTTGTGCAAAATGAACCCTGGGCCAAATTTAGATGTAAGGACAAATTGTGTGCTGAAAAAGTAGTGCAAAATATATAAGCTGGCATTTTATGTAGTAACTCCTTGTTTTACATGCCTTTTTGGCATTTTTTATAATCTTTGCAAAGGAAATCATGCAGATTTCACCAATTTTTCTTCTACTTAAATGTATGGAAATATCTTTTTTTCCAATGAAACTTTAACAGTTACAGGGCAATTTGTGTAAGAAAAATAGCAGTTCTCCATGCAAGTCACACCACTCTAGATTCCATTTTGCAAGTGAGGATCAGAAATTGGGTATTTGAACCCTTTCCCTTTCCTGGGAAGTTGATTAGCCCTCCTGACTTCCCAAATACACATCCTCAAGGAAAGAGCAAAGGCTCTTCAAGGATAAGAAACAACAATGGTCTTCATTTTTTCATTGTGGCTCTTGAAATGGTGCAGTCCCAATGCCACCCCAAGGCAGAATATCCTGAGAGAGAGGCACCATTAGAAAAGGGAGAAACTCCCCATTCCAATGGTGTCCCTATGCAGTGATCCTACATTAAGCTACCGAGTTTTATAAATGTGGTTTCAGGTTGGCTAAGGTATACACCCAGGCAAGGCAGAACCTATCACTTGATTCAGGATAAGCTAGATACACAACTGCGATAACCTGTGCTCACCCTGTGGTAGCTTGGCACAGAGCAGTCAGGCTTATCCAAAGAGGCAACGTGTAAAGTATTTGTGCAACACACACATACAGAGTAACACAATGAATACACCACAAAAAGACTCCTCACAGGTTTATAAAAATAGGCTATTGTATTATAAACAAGACAATATCAAAATGACAAAAAATACAATGTATACTTTTCATGTAATCACATTAAATGTCCACAGTAATCACAGTGCTTAACAAAACATGTTTTACACTCATTAAGGAAAACCCTGTGCTAGCAGCACATACAAGAATGTGGTTACTGATGGGAATTGGTGGAGAACATGGCAGCTGGATATGAGTGCCGGTCGGGAGCTTCCTGCATAGATGGGCACGTATTTGTTATAGCGCATAAAATGCCGAAATAGTATCGGTAAAAACCTACCTCTTGGGGCTCTGTCGTCGGCGCAGGAGTTTCGGAGCTCGGAGGGCCTGGAGAGCTGTTGTGTGGCGGCGTTACGTTGGCGGTCGAGCCGCCCCCTTGGCGCGGTGTGGTGCGGAGTGTGATGGACTCCGGTGCATTCGGGCAAGTGCGGTGCTGGATTCCTTGATGTCCCGGCTCCCCGCGGGAGCGGTCGGACTAGCGCCTCTGGAAGAGGGCACTACCGTGAGCCCTGTAGTAAACCCCCTGAGCCCCGCCAAGCCCAGGAAGTCTGCAAGGTTCGCTGACTCGGTGTGGGCAAAGGCAGGGGCTGTTCTCCGGCAAAACAGGGAAGCTGCAGCAAGAGTTTCCTTCAGGGCAAAGGTCACTCTCAGCCCCAGCAGCAACAGCAGCAAGGAGATTGATGAGGACTGTAAGCCGGCAAATCTTGCAGGTGGTGGAGGACAAATGGGAGGCAGCAGGGCTAGTGCCTCCTTTGGTGAAACACAGAGCAAAATCTTGGGAAAAACAGTGAGGAAGCAGCTGGATATCCAAGTAAGTACGAGATTGGAGGCAAAGGCTTTGGGTGCTGTAAAAAATCCTCAGGAATTGGCATCAAGTAAGGCTTCGGGGAGCTCAGAAATATAGCAAGTGATATTACAGTCACTGAGCCATTCAAGAGAGGGACAAGATATTGCCTAAGAAGCAGGAACTTTTTAGGAAATCCGTTAAATACGGAGACACTACAAGGGGATAAGAAAAAATTAAAGAAAGAGTTAAAATAGTGTCTCCATTACAAACCCTGGAGTCTAATATTGTCCCCATTCGGCCGAAAGCCGAAACAAGAAAGGTTAAAATTACTCCCTCTCTTCGTACTTATTTTAAGGTAAAACATACTCTCCCCAAAGAGGTAACTCCAGAGGTCGAGGGTAACATTACTTACACAGAGGGAAGCTTACCTCAATCTGAAATGGCAGAGAAAAATCTAACGGCAGACATTCCTCATAGTCCCAATCGCTTTAAAGAGCTGGTAATCTTAGAACAAGATGGAGAAATTGAGGAATTGGAAAATGGTTTATGCACTGCTCCTGGTGCTATAGCAGAAATTGGGAAGATTACGAAATTAAAAGAAGGGGCCAAAATGTCTGACCATCTAATGGAAATCCTGATTACGGAGATGAGATCGAGTTTTGCCACCTCCGAAAAAAAACAGCTTAGAATTTAAGGGGTCTGTGAGGCACTGGAGACCAAGATTAATACAATAATGGAAAGGGTTACTATGCTGGAGTGTAATTTGGAAGAGCAAGATAAACGCCTCGTCACTAATGAAAAGGCAACGGGGACTCTGCAAGCAAGTGAGAGGGATTTGAGAGGAAAAATTGAATCCCTAGAAAATCAGGCTAGACGAAATAACCTGAAACTTCTAAATATTCCAGAAGGTCAGGAGGCTGGGGACATAAAAGCATTCGTAATACATCTCTTGAAGAAATGTTTTCCTTGGATTGAAACTGATGCCCTCTCGGAAGATATACAAAGGGTCCATAGAGATCCTTTTGTCAAGAATAAAAATAGGCTGAATCCATGGAAGATTTTGGTCAATTTTAAGACCTATGCACTAAAGAAGAGGATCTTAAAAGAGGCAATAATTGCGGGCTCTCACAAAAAGGGAGACTGGTCATTCCGAGTGAGATCCGATATATCTAAGACGAGAAAGGATCGCCAATGGCACCTAGGCCAATACATGCAGGAACTAAAAGCTCTGGGATGTACAAATGAAATTTCCGGCACTCCTGAGAATTATGTGGGACAACCACATGTATAACTTGAAGGAACCTCAAGAGGTAGAGGCATTGATAAGCACGATCAAGGCACATAAAGTCTGAAATGCCCGCATAGCAGGGAGCTCAAATCGGCAGGACAAACCTGCCAATGAATAAAGGGAGGGTTCTCTGTGGGAAGGTTAAGAATTGGGAGGGGGGGGTCAAAGGGTTTTGTTTAATATTGCACTTACGGTGTGGGAGCATTATGGGAAGAAAAATCAAAAAAAAAATTCTGTCCGAATCCCACAAGCTAAAAGGTAAATTGATCCTATCTTCTTAAATTATGAGAACTAAAGTCCTTACATGGAACGTTAATGGCCTGAGAGTTAGAGCAAGAAGACAAAGGATTCTGGACTATCTTAAATGTAAGGGCTGGGATATAATAACCCTTCAAGAAACCCACCTCCTAAAATCTGAATGGAAAGTTATAATGAAATCCCAAGGCTGGGTGGATTTTTATATTTGTACTGAGCAAACTTGTTGTGTGAAGGGTGTAATGATTATTTTTAAAAAATCAGCAAAAGCTATTCTAGATTCTTACAAATCTGATATAAAAGGGAGATGGTTTTTTGGAAATATCCATTTAAGTGGTAGATCTTTAGTTATAGCAGGGTATTATGGGCCTAATGTTGATGACCCTTCAGCCTTGCAGGCTCTCTATGAGCAACTTTTGGATGCCCCTGGACACATTATTCTTGGTGGAGACTTTAATTTACTATTGGATCCTGAGCTAGACAGGAGCCCTCCTAAAAAATCAACGACTTTGCCCAAAATGAGGAGATGGCTCAATACCTATCTCGAAGACCTAGGATTAATAGACATATGGAGAAGTAAGGGTAATAAAAATAATTTATTCACCTTTAAGAATAAAAAATTAGGTCACTCCTCCAGAATAGATTATTTTTTAATTGATAAATCACTATCTGGGGAAGTAAAAGAGGTTTTCCACCTACCCGAGCACTTATCTGATCACTCCGCAGTTTTAATGGAGTTTGAATTATATAATCATCATATTCGTTCAAGGTGGACTTTAGATAAGACTCTAAGTAATTGAAGTTCTCAGAGAAGAAACAACATCCTATTTTCACCTGAATCAGGGTCAGACCTCTAGTCAGAATAGATGGGAGGCTTTTAAGGCGGTATTTAGTGGGAAGTTGATTAGTATAGCGGCCCATATAAATAAATGGAATAAGGGGGGGCTGGAAAGTGTAGAGAGTGAAATTCTGAGATTGGAAAAGATCATTAGTAGTGAATCTTCGGCTGCAATGTGGAAACTTTTGGGAGGGAACTCATCATGGAAAAAAACAATTCGCTAAGTATATTAGATACCCGAATTAAGAAGGAATGGGAGGTTAGCAAACTTGCTCATTATCAATACGAGGGGTGCGGCAAGCTTTTGGCTTGGAAAACAAAAACGGACTTAAATAGGAATAAGATCTCAACTATCCAAGAGGCGGGTACGGGCCATTCTCTTACAGAGGAAGTAGATATTAAAAAGGCTTTTTTCGATTTCTTCTCAGATTTATATAAAGAGGATATGAATAATTGTGAGGCTCCAACTCAGGAATATCTCAACCTTTGGGTTAAGCAAACTCTGTCAGAAGAGCAAAGGACAGAGATTAACGCTGAATTCACTGAATTTGAAGTTAATGAAGTAATTAAATCCTTTAAAAAAGCTAAGGCCGCTGGGCCCGACCCTTTGCCCAACGAGTTCTATAAGGTCCTGAGAGAAGAACTTGTCCCTGAAATTACTAACTTGTTTAATGATATATTTATAAAAGGACAACTACCTCCTAAATCTTGGAGTGAAGCCACTATATGTATCTTACTAAAGGTAGGGAAAGATCCCAAATATTGTGAATCCTATAGACCAATCTCTATGTTAAATTGCGATTATAAAATCTTTACGCAATTATTGGCAAGACGATTGGGAAAATGGGTAGCTAATTTAATCCATACAGATCAGAAAGGCTTCATAAAGGGTAGACAGGGCCAGAAACGTATACATGAATTAATAGCAGCAATAGATCTGGCGAATGAGGACAAACTCCCCCTATCTGTCATTACCTTTGATGCCGCTAAGGCTTTCGATAGGGTTAATTGGAGTTTTTTGCACAACGCTTTGGAGACTTATAAATTGGGTAGTAACTTCATTAGAGCAATAAGAGCACTATTCTGTTCCCCAACCTCATGGGTGTTGATTAATGGGTCCCTGACAGAGAAATTCCAAATAGAAAGAGGTACTAGACAGGGGTGTCCGTTATCCCCTATATTGTTTGATTTATATATAGAGCCCCTGGCCTGTGCTTTAAGATCTAACTCTTCTATAACCCCCTTTAGAAGTAGGAACTGGGAAAAGAAAGTCGCACTTTATGCTGGCGATTTAATGATATTTACTAACAACTTGATGGGTTCCCTTCCTGAAATAACAGCAACATTGCAGCAGTTTGGGAATTTATCAGGTTACCAAATTAATCAACAAAAGACCGAGATGATGTGCTGGAATACTCAGAATGTTGACCCCTTGGTAAAACACCAAATACGACATCTAGGAATACTAATCGTGTGTGAGGTTAAGAAGATCGCCCAAATAAACTTCAATAAAATCCAATCAGAATCCAAAAAACTACTTAACGCCTGGAAAGGCCTCCCTCTTTCATTTATAGGTTGCTCTAACTTGGTGAAAATGATGATTCTGCCTAAATTTACTTATTTGTTTAATTCGATACCACTGGAGTTTAAAAAAGAGTGGTTTAATAAAATGATGGGTGAAATCTCCTCTTTTATTTGGGCTTCAAAGGGAGTTAGAATCTCTTGGAAGAAGCTAAGAAGGAAACAGGAACATGGAGGGATAGCCTGCCCGGACCTATTCCAGTATTATAGGGCATTCCATTTTAAGAACATTAGAGTACTTTAAAAAAAAGTTTTGCTGGCTTCCAACATTTATGCAAGCAATGATAGGTCTGGAGGGTGACCACTTCTTATACAAATTCGGTCATATGAAATACTTTAAGAAAATTAAATCAAAAATTCTGGGAGCAGCTATTAGATTGTGGGTATTCCTTATTATAGTTATTATGCTCCCATTTGGGACTCACCTGGTACGCCTGAATGTCTAAAGGATGCATTATCGGTACCGTTGAGAGAAAGTGGAGTGCTGGAATCGGGACAACTATTATCTGGATTTAACATTGTTGACTGGCACCGACTGGTTGAACTCTCGAAGGGGGGTTGATCCAAATTTAAGTATTATCAGTTAATGAGCTGGACCAAGACGTTAAAAAAAGATGGGATGGGAAATAAAGAGCTGGAAGCAAAACTCCAAGCGAGATTTGAAAAGAAAGAAGTAGCCCTATGGTATTGGGCGCTTATTGATGAAGGACACGAGGAATTTACACTACCTACCGAGATCTGGGGGAAGGCGCTGCCGTCGCTGGATGTATCAGCATTATGGCAAGTATCTACGGCTGCATTTCGGGATGCTATTAAATCCGCACCTTTGAAGAAGAACTTTCTATTCACTCTGCACAGAGCATATTGGACGCCGAAGAGGTTGTCGAAAATGAATAAAGGGAGAGTCAGGTGCTGCCCCAAATGTGGCGAGGAGCAAGCTGATGACATCCATATGTTTTGGTCGTGCATGCACCTTTAGTCCTATTGGGAAGATGTAGGTAAGATTCTCTCAGATGTTCTTCATCAAGAAATTCAGGTAAGCGCCCAATTGATACTGTTCGGGGTAAAATTGGATGATAATGGGAGGTCCAGTCTCATTAAAAAACAGAGGAATTTGTTATTTTTGTTGATATTAGCTGCCAGACGTGAGATTTGCATAAAATGGGTCAATCATTGTCCCCCTAATGTAGAGGAGTGGTTGAATTCAGTACTTAGAATAAGTTTATTGGATAGAGCTGGACCGCATAGTAAGAGATTGGATTTTTGGAATGATTGAGAACACTACTGGGTAGGGAAATCGTAGTTTCTTGAGATTTTGGTGACCTTTTGAAGTCCAATGATTAAGCGCATCAATAGTTTTGAGTGTTGGTTACAGAGAGTTTACCTTTGGAAAGAGTGGGCAAGCCGCGTTGGAGAGGCCTAATGGGCTGTTTAGGTTATCCCTTTGCAGGATACGGAGCGATCCATGCGTTGGGTAAGGGCCATGGAAGATACAGCCTAAGAGGATAGTTCTCCTTAAGTGGCTTTGTTTGCGATAAACACTCTATCTTTCAAAACTTTGTGTGATGAGGACAAAAAAAAAAAGAACAAAAAAAAAGAATGTCGTTACTGATAAGTATTACTTCCTCAACATGGGGGCAAAGGAGTGCACAAAATGGCACCAGAGGTTCGTTGTTAGACAGGCCCCTAGGGACTGGGTAAATTCAACGAATGGCGGACCGCCTGCGAACATGTGGGTCGTGATTGAAACCTTGGGGTCCTCAGTACAGTGCCTTTCAATCGAGTTGTGGGTGGGCCTCGTGAGAGAGGCCCATGTCATTGGATAATTTGGGTCACGACAGCGTGCGCGTCGACAGCTGACAAACCTCACGCCCATGTACATGCCCCTGGTCACCTGGGCAACGTGATGCAGTAGAGCCACGCTGGAAGGTCGCTGCAGCCGCTAGGAGTGCGACAGTGAGTTAGACTGGCACAAGCACAGTCTGAACAACTTGAGCTTCGTAGATAACGCCGGTTCTAGAAAAGTGTAGCGCTGAGTCCTCAGCAAAGGTAAAGCACTGGTCTTCGTGCTAAGATCAAGACAGTGATTGACTCACAAGCTTATCCATGTCAAAATCCACTTGCCAGGCTCACCAGTTATGGAGTACCATGGCAGTGGAAGGGGTTGAGATCTTTGATGATCCCGAGACCTTCTGAAGAGGAAGCAAGCCAGCAATCCCTAAGAAAACACAAGTAGTTCAGCACAGCACACAACTAGCAGGCAGCAGGCCATAAGGCAGATCAGAAAGTGACAGTCCCTCCTCAGCTCAGCAAGATGCAGTCCCTCCTGGCAGCACAGCAGTCCTTCTGGCAATGTGCAAACTTAGAGCCATCTGTATCTGGTTACAGATCTCATGAAGTGTCTACTTAAAGGGGGTCAGAGACCCAGTACTGATACTGAAAAGTGCCTTTGTTGTGGGGGTGACTTCAAAACAATTCTCTAAAGTGCACTGTTTCTCCTTTCAGCCCAATTCTGTCTGCCAGCCTAGCAATGGGGGTTAAATCAGCCCTTTGTGTGTGGACAAGACACTACCTATTCATATGAAGTGTCAGCTCCTCCCTTCCCTCTTGCCCAGGAAGACCCATCAGTATGCAGATGAATGCAGATGCAGTCAAGTGTCTTGTGTTATAGCTGTCTAGAGGGAGTGTATAAGTGTAGCGGTCACCCAGCCAAGCCCAAATGTGTATTGGAGACAGGCTGTCAGATACACAAAGCAGTACTTGCAGAGAAATGTCCACTTTCTTAAAGTGGCATTACTAAAATAGTAAAGTTAAATCCAACCTCACCAGTAAGTATGATTTATCACTACCATTCCGTACATATGAAACATGAAAAAGCTACTCCTCTCTGGTCAGGAATTATAGCTTACATGCGTTTTAAGGAATTTCCAATTCTAACCTATGAGTGGAGTAAGCCTCACAGTAGTGAAAAACTAAATGGGCTGTTTGTCACTACCAGGACATGTAAAACATAAAGGTACATGTTCCACCATTTACTTACATACCAACCTGCACTTACGCTACCTATGGCCTACCTTAGGGGTGACTTTCACAAACATGATTAGAGGAGACAGCACATGCACTTTAGTAATGGTCAGCAGTCGTAAAGTGCCCAGAGTCCTAAAGCCACCAAAAAGAAGGTCAGAAAAAGAGGAGGAGGAAGGCAAAATAATTGGGGGTGATCCTCCAGAGAGGTCTATTTTCCAACACTTTGGAATTATTTTATCGACCCCTTCACATAAAGCTGGGCCCCATTAGCAATTTGTTTTGAACCCTTTCCCTCCTCTTGTGTTGGTTTTCAGGTCCCACCCCTCCTTGATCTGCCTTCCTGGGGAAGGATAAAGATCCCCTATATACTGGGAAAATGGCAACCACTATGTATTATCTATTGCTGCCAATACCCTGGGACACAACTCTGACCACCAGGCATATTTTCCTGAAAGAAAAGCAACATTTGAAAAGGGGGGAGTCTCCTTCAGGCTCAGTGAACACTGTAAGGAAGCAAGAAAGACACACCATTGTGAGCCTGTCCTGCTTACCATGAGAAGGCAATAATGAAAATGTATCTGCACACTGGCAAAATGCTAATCAGGTCTCACTTAGAGAAAAGTACAGAAAGAGATAGTTAGAGAAATCCTAGTTCTATTACTAAAGGCATGAATTGTGTACATAGAAAAAAATAGATTGGAGCAATACACAGTCCACTACATTAATTCTGCTCAGAAATGTCACAGGTGACAGTTGTGAGCTATACAACACACACAAGTACAGACAGTCAAAGCAAAAGCCCCAAAGCCTTGATATTCTACTCATTAGCCAATATGAGCCAATGGGATTGTCTGGTAGGTCTAAAAATGCATTCCTATTCATACATGGGTAGGACCCTCAATCCCAGGTGCTACTGATTTTTTGTTCTGAGGAACATGTTTGCAAAGAATACCTTCATAGTACGAAGAATTGTCTCATTCACATTCATGCACCTCACTATCTTTAGTAATAATCTCACCTGTTCAAATTGTGGATATGTTTGGGCTCTCTGCCTGTGCCTACATGTTCACACTTGACTTTGGTTTCAAAAATCATTTGCATTTTCTTTATCGCAGTGTCTTTTGAGTATCTCAAATTGGAATTTTCAAAGCTTCGTTTTTTTCATGTGTGCAGTGAAACACCTTTGTGACAATCATTTGTGCAGCAAAATACCTGTGTGACAATATCCTTAATCTTTTGTATGTATATGGACAAAATAAAATACAACTGAAGAGAAATGTATGTGCCTTTGTCCTGAGTCACAAATTATCTGCCAGTAAGGAATGTTATACCATTCAGCTTTCATTCTTACTCTCCAGGCACGCTGAGGAAATTTCCCACATTAAAGATGCATCTGTGCGTTTAAGGTAGCGCTACAGGCTCGAGAGTGGATTATACCTCGCCGTTCTTGAACCTCAGCGGATCCTGAGTTTTATTGGGCCATCCATGCTCCTGCCAGGCTTGCCTTTGTGTGGCCTGTAACTTTCCAATTTTCATTTCCTTAGCAGAGTGACTCATCATTTGGGACCAGATGAATGTCTTAAAACCCCTTCCCGGGTAGACAAGTGGCAGAAACATGTTGACCTCATAAAGGGAGAATATATATTGATAATCCCGCTGTCCACTCTTAGTTGAAACCCTGTCACGGAGGACATCCAAATAAATCCAGGCCAGCCATTCTGTAGATAGTTTCAGCTTTATCTTTATTTCTTCTTGCACTCTGCCCCTCACTCCTTATCAACATCTGCTCATCTGAATAAAACCAACTCTGCTCCTCCCCATCAGGGAATTGTAGCCCACACCAGGTATCTTGCGGTCCTGGTGTGAAGAGGGAACCCAGTAATGAAGCATGCCACCCTTGGGTGAGTGAGGGTTTTTGTCCTTAAAGAAGCACTCTTGCCTGGAGACACTGATTCTCCCTGATGTCTTCTTTTTTTCTTTCTAGATAACAGATGAACGTTTTGTGAGTTTCATGTTCGTAAAAGTGTTGTATGTTTCTGGTTGGGTATTTCCCTTTTGGGACCTTTGTGTGGGTTTAATACCATTCAGCCTTCCCACACTTCTCCTAACTAAGGGGCCGTTTCACAAAGGTAATCTGAGACAAAAGTCTAACTTTGCGACTTTTGGTATCCACAGAGATCATTTACGAGTCGTATCTTTACGTCCGCAGTTGGACCGGAATCTCCGCACCCGGGCCTTACACTCTGCACCCGGGCCATACTCCCGGCTCGGGCCGGATGAAGTGTAATCAATGGTCTGGAATACAATTTTTTACAGAAGAGAACATTAGGAACATGTGATAAATGGTAGAGGATGTCTTGAAAAACTGTTTGGGCAGGGCAAAGGGTATAGCCAGACACTACAACTTATCCCAGAAAGGTGTGCTCCTTTGCATCATGGTGCAATTTGCTCTCCCCTCAGTGTTGACTGTAGTGTTGACACTACAGTCAACACTAAGGGCACTCGCTTTAGTGTTGACTGTAGTGTTGACACTACAGTCAACACTGAGGGGAATGCACATTTTGCACTGCATGTACCATGATGCAAAGAAACAAACTTTTCTGGGATATAATGTGGTGTCTGGCTGCACCCTTTTCCTTGCCCAAACCGGATTTTCATGACCTCCTCTACCATTTATCACATGTTCCTAAAGTTCCCTTTTGTAAAAGGGAGTATGACCTGAGCTGGAGAGTGCGGCCCGAGCCAGTGGGTATGGCCCAGGTGCGGAGAGTATGGCCTGGGTGCGTAGAGTACGACCCGACTGTGGACTTAAAGATGCGAATCGTGAATGATCTTAGTGAATACCAAAAGTCGTAAAGCTAGACTCTTGTCTCAAATTACATTTGTGAATCGGCCCCTAAAATTTTGCCCATTTATATATGTGCTTTTCATGAGGAGAAGAAAGATCTAAGACTGTGCCCGTCTGTAGTGAATTCTGACTTTATGCAGAGTGTGGCTGCAGTATTTGAGTCCCTGGTCAGTCAGTATCAAGGAAAACCTACTAACCTAACCTTTTCTCAAACTATTACATGATTTTTGCTTATGCAAGTTTGGTTTCAGTACAGAAACGTCTGACTAAGCCATATTTTCTCCTTGAAAAGGCAATTTTCTCCTTAAATTATATACAAAGGAGGAATATTATACCATTCAGCCTTCTACACTTCCCTTGACTAAAATTATAACCATTTACTGTTGTGCTTTCTATGCGGAGAAGAAAGGTCTAATTCTACACCCATATGTAGTCAATGTTAATTTTACATGGAGTGTGACTGCAGTATTGGAGTCCTAGGTCAGTGGATGCCAATGGAAATTTGCTAACCTCAAAACTTTTTAAAATGTGTGTCATTTTGCAGCACACTTAGAAAGATGAACCAATGAGGAGAAATAAAAATATTTCTGTTTTTTAAAGCACAAGGGCAGGTAAGCCTTCCAATGGGCTGGGTTCTCGTTGCGGCAGCGGAGGCTGCTGGGAAATGTAGGCAGCAGGCGGGAGGGATCTGGAGGAGTCCTGCAATGCGGGAGCGGCGCTGGCTTTTAAAGCGCCTGGCCAGGTAAGCCTTCCAATGGACTGAGATTCTAGCTCTCCATTACTTTTGCAGTAGATGTGAAATGTGCTGGGTCATGTGAGAGACAGGAAATGAGTGAGAAAACAGCAGGCCTCCCCCACACTCTTGCACCCATTCTCTAAAAAACTGTGATTCAAAATGTAAAGGATGCACTGATTTTATTGGCTACTATGGAATGTCATTGTGTTTTTGTTCGTCTATTTAAATATTTTCAGAAATTCAGTATGATGAAATCTAAGAATGGAAAATATGTCTTTCTTCCAAGTGCTGATATCAAACTATATTAATTAAACACAATGTACGTATTGTGATTGTTCCATTCATTTACGTGTTTTTGTCAGTTCTTCATTTGTAAAAAAATAAGTGCCAGGACCCTCGTCAAGAGGTCACTGCAGCTTGCACCATCCATTGCCCCTGCCAGCCCTGCCAATGGCAGTACTAACACAACTACTGCCATCGCACTCCTACAAGTGTGACAACTGAGACTATTCCAGCCCCCCAAAGGTATGAGAATGGCTTTGGCAACAGGCATCAGTCATTTTTAATGCATAATGAATCAACGAACAACTGGTTTTGTGCTAATCTGTAAATTAGATGAACAGCACCACCACGTGGCAGACTGTCGTAGGTACCAGTGTTGGCAATTAAGTGCTGATGACAAGCACCGGAAACCACCGGTTCAAATTATGCACTGTTTTTGTGCAATTTACAGGAATAGCTCACTTATCGCCTGTTTTTGTCTGGGGGGGTTCAGGATTAGCTCATTCCGTTCTGTTGTTGCCTTCCTACTTCTTGTTCAATGAAGGGGAAGCCTGGACATTTTTCACTGGTAGCTTTTTCATGCACTTTTGCACCAACGCTAATACCGCTTGCTATTTCCATGAGCTAAATTCCCATGCAAGAAAAAACAAATTTCCACAAACTATTGCATATACTTACTCTGAAGTACTTGTAATTTTGGTTTTACTTTGAGGTATTCCCAGTAACATGATGCTGTCAAAACACCTTAAAATGTCAAACGACTCTGCTAGTCATTAGGCATACAGCAAAATATACAGCTCGAAAGTAGAGGAAATACCAGCTTTTGAAAAACAGAGGCCTGATTGTTTAGTTGCTGATGTATTATTCATTTGTTTTCATCTCATTTAGAAAACACTGAACAGTGTAGGCCACCGCCTTCAATCAAAAATGGAGACATTGTTGAGCCGATATTGACTGGCTATCCTACAGGATCTTCAGTGGAGTACAGGTGCCAGAACTATCACCTGATGGAGGGCCTGAGCACTGTACACTGCAAGCAAGGGGTGTGGTCTGTTCCACCAGTTTGCATGGGTAAGTTCGGTTCAGCAACAAAGTTTCATTTTGTGCTGAAAGGAAGAGCAAATCGGCATTGTGAATGTAACCTTTGAGAGTATTTGTAGTCACTGTAAGTCAAAATGTTATAGATCTTTCCATTGGTCATGATATGTGGATTTGGCTGAAGTGTGTGAAAGTTGGCAATATTTAGCCAAAATATTTTCTCTCAATTATGTTGCCTGAGGCAGGCAAGAATTTCGCCTTTCATATGCTGGTCACTGACCTGAACAAGCCTGTATACAAGATAGGGAAAGTGAATGACAGCAATATTTTCAGTAGTTTGCTGCAGTTTCATAGTGCCTCCAGCTTGACTTCTTGATTCCCTGAGGCAGGGCTGGACTGGCCGTATGGGCTCCAGGCATTTTCACTGGGGGCCATTAGGGTGAGGCCGGGTTGCAATATTGGCCCCCCTGCAAGAAAAGCGGTAGCAGTGCTAAAGCAGCAGCCGTACTCCCCCTCCCCAGCCTGTGCTTCTTACGAGCCCCCCCCCCCCGCCCTCCTGCAGGTCCAGCAGAATTGTCAGGGCTGGTTTGTGTTCCCAGTCCGGGGCCCTGCCCTCGGGAACATATCCCATTACATAAAGGCAAATTCGTTCCTTAAGAATTACCTTATGAATTACCACACATTTCCTTTGAGTGTCCGATATTCTGTTTGAATGAACTCGAAGTATGTACAGAAGTAGTACTGCTTTTAATGAGCATGGCAGCGTAAAATCACTGCAAGATCCCTTTTTAAGCATTACGTCGGCTCCAGCCGCGGCCCGTGGAGGGAGTTCCGTGGGGCGGAAAGGCGGGGCGGGGGAGGGGCAGGGTGGGGGGTTATAAAAACTGGAATATGGATAATTGCAGGTAAGTAAACAATAATATAAATAAAACGAATTTTGTAGCGCACGCTGGGCCTGTCTGAGACTTGACATGGCTGCGTGGGTGCTGTTTATTTTATTTTATAGCATACATAACATGCACATTTGTAAAGTGCACGTTCACTGCGACGGGTATCTTGGAGCTGAATAACAGATGTTTATTGTTACCCAACTCAATGCTACTCATTATACAGAACTATTTCCTTGTTTTGAGTTAGAGGACCACTCCGCTGACACTGCATGGTCACTTCATGCCTGAATTCCAGCTTAGCTGATTCATGTTTACCTTCATGAGGGATGTCCACTTCTAAACCAAGAAGGGCAGTCTGATGACACTTACCCATAGAAAATGAGGAGTTAGAACACCCGGCGTGGATTTGGCAGATCACCCACCCTAGGCAAACTGGGTTCTGAAGCACTAGGTAGGGGTACACAATAGCACAGCACTTATATTCACTGTTATAGAACAATGGTGGAATTGTACATCTTTTTCACTAGCCTCATAATGCTGTTCATGCTATTCTGTTCCCTTCTCTTGATTATCGCAGCACACGTATTTTATACAAGAATCAAAATGCTTCAATAATGATTTAAACCCTTTGTTGAGTATGCTGAGAATTTCTTGAGTATTTCTATGGGTATTCAAAAGTGACTGAGTTAAAGGTTTCTAGATCAGTTGCCACAATATCCTTGGGAAGTCAGGGTTGTCATGTTCTGAGGGTGCATGCTCCAGCTGGCTGATTGGGTTTGGGGTACACATGGTGCACTGGGAGCTAGCAGGACTACAGGCCAACAAATCCTGAAGGTGTGCACTGAATCAGTCTGGTACAGTCCCGACATGCATGCTGTCCAACAAACGAGCAGTTTTACTGGGGAGGGACACGTCCTATATCAATACGGAGGAATGTGTCCTATATTAGATTATGGAAGTCCAATTTGACTTGCAATATTCTCATCATGTACATAAGGGGTACTTTATCCCTTATAATACAATGTCACACAATTACCTTATCTTTCCCACAAATTACTTAAATATTTGGTGCATAGCTCTTTCATATGTCAGTAAGCATGAAGAATAGAAATAGAATATCTAGTGCAAAATTAAACACATTAAAACGCTGTTAGATATTTGTAACAAAATAATCCTGTCAATTTGTAAAAGGATATTAGAATCAGTTCAACACAAGTCATTAAAATAAAAAAGGCACAGCAGTTTGAAATGTTGGAATATGTAGAAATAGGCAGAACGATTTTAACTTTTCTACAATTACCTATGGAGAGCAAAAAATAAGCATGTTTCCATAAATACCTACTTTCTGCTCATCACTGTAAGCTAGAAAAACAGAACACAAGAAAAAAAGCAATGTTTCCTTTTCGTTCTTTAAACAACTGCTTTAATTATGCTTTGTGACCTGACCTGCCATTCCTCTCTGATACTGGCTCTGTCAGCAAGTATTGTGACTTCAGAACTCAACTGTAATAAGTTATTACAGTTCAGTGACTACGTCATTTCTTTAAAGTAGGCAACTGGATGCATACCAAGTTGCATTTTAAGAAGAAATTAGAGATCTGTTTTTATACAGGGATTGCAGAATGTCACATATTATGCAAATACACATACATACATACATTTTACAATAAGCCTTCTCCCAGGCATTAGTGATGATGAATGCTCATAATTTTAGTTTTGTGTAGCATGAAAAAGACACAGTGGGCAGCTGAGCACTTTACTGAAGTTCCAATAGGATTTCAGGGCTGATAGCAGACATCCAGCCAGATACAGTCAAGGGGCCCGATTCACAGAACTAACTTAAGACAAAATCCTAAACTTACTACCATTTTGGTATTCACAGAAGGCACTTACTCATTTTTGTATTCACAGAAGGCACTTACTCATTGATGAGTAACTGCATTCTGTGAATAAAAAAAGAGAATAAGTGCACTTACACATTCTGGTATTCACAGAAGGCCCTTACTCATCAATGGGTAAGTGCCTTCTGTGAATACCAAAATGAGTAAGTGCCTTCTGTGAATACCAAAATGAGTAAATGGTTGTAAGTTTAGGATTTTGTCTTAAGTTAGTTCTGTGAATCGGGCCCCTGAATTCCAAGACCCTAGGAACAGCACTTAAGGGTCAGGACTCACCCTAGCAGAGCTCACCAGCAGGGTCCATCCAGGTAAGGTCCAGTTGGGTCTACGTCATTTCTTTATAATTTGTTGTACTCAGAAAGCTGCAGCTGGAGCCACATGCAAATTAGCCTCCTAGAGCTTCAGGCAGGGGAAAGGTAACTTTCTAAATGCTTATTTTCCTTAATACTTCTTAAAAATATGACTTCACCATTTAGTGTGACTTTTACTAAATATTAAAAATACTGCTTTCATCATGTTTCTACCTGGTCTCTACACTGAGATAGAAGAATTAATATTTAAAATTGCTTCCCAGTGTTTCTTTATGGACCAGCCTTCCTTCAGTTACTATAGCTTTTGCATGCTAGTCACTGTAAGCACATGTTAACAGTAGATTTCTACGTCCTACTTTTAAATACCATGCACCATGCCTTGTGGGCTACAAGGCCTACATAGAACTGACATAAATATTTTAAAGGACAGTTTTGACCTGTCAAAAGGGTTTAGTTTGACAGTTCGAATTGCAGTTATAAATTGCTACAGTCAGGCAACAATGGTAGGCCTGAAGTCATATTTGCACTACCTCTGTAGTAGATGGCACAATGAGTGCTGCAGTCCACTTGTGACATTTATGTTCTAGCCCTTGGAATACTTTGTACCACATAGTAAGGACTTATAGGCAAGCTAAATATACCAATTAGGAGTATACCAATTTGACATTGTTTAAAGGGGTAACAGAGGCACTCCACTACTGGTTTGCAGGGGTAGATTAAGTAATAAAGCCACACAAAAAAATAGGGCAAAAATGTAGGTGTGCGGCCTCTCAGTAAAGACTGACATTTCCTACAAACAGTATATAAAATAACCTTTACAATTGGCAGATGGGAACATCCATTGTACACAGATAAAAGTCTATTGCACAGGTTTCAACAATATACTCCTCATGGCATGTGCAAACACGCCAAATAAGTGCACAGTAGGAACTCAGCTATATCCCTAAGCTCTTCATTGGTGTTTGAATGCAAATAGGAACGATCACATTTAATGTGGCTGGATTCTAGCGAAAATTTAGATTGACACTACTGGACTCTTTTGAGGGAATAAGATGTGTTAATCTTCTGTGCTCCTTCCATCATCTCACTCAATCTGACTTACATCCATTCTATCCTACTGACATTCTTTTGTCAGCGTTAGGGCATCACTTTGTCAGTGCCACTATAATTAACCCTGGCATCCTATTTGCATTTCTACAATTGCAGAATTTTCCTCTTAGGTGCTTTACTAATTAAGAATGTGGCGAGGGAGGAGCCTAGCGCTTGACCAAGATGGCCGCGTGAGCTTTGAGCTCCCGGGACCCACGCGCCCTCCGTCGACTATCCTGTCTTAAATCCTGTTTTATATGCACGGCATCTTGCAGATGACTCGTTGTGGAGGCGATTGATGCTGCCCGAGTTCGGATCGCCCACCGGGAACCGGAGTTGTGCACGGCGGAAGATTGAGGCCTATCTCCGAGGGATGCCAGGGGCTGGCGTTGGCAGGATGCCCGGCCTCTAATCGAACAACAGCGGCCTGGCGAGGTGTGAACTGGCGGACGGAGAACGCCGTACTTTCACTTTCACTTTCTCGCCCTTTGTTTGCCTTGGCCCGGGAGTGCCTTCGGATGCTTCATTATCCTCTGGACGTCCTGCGCCCTACTCAGACTGGTTGTTGCAGATCTGGCTTCTCCTGTTCCCTTTGACTGAGAGAGGGTCGTCTTTTTGCACCGGATTGCCCGGTGCCAGACATGTCGGGTAAAGGAGAGGTGGATCGGCTGAAACCCAAGGCTACCAGGCGGGGAGCCTATATTCAATCCAATAATATGGATCGCTATGCCCAGCAGAAGGGATCGCCTGGTGGATCGGGCCAGTCGCTGGATGTACAGAAGACTGCCTCATCCCCGACCTCGGAGCTCTCGTTGCAGGATGTCATGGGTGCGCTCGAGGGGATGCAGGCCTCGATTGGGAGGCAGTTCGATACCCTGGCGCACAAAGTGGATACCATCTTGGTGGATGTTAACCTGATCCGCGCGGATTTGGGCAAAACTAATGAGCGGGTTAAAACCCTTGATCTCAAGACCACAGGCCTCGCTGATGATGTCTCGGAACTTCAGACCGAAGTTCGTAAGCTGCGGGCCGAGAATGACCTCTCCGCCCGTAGGCTTGAGGACTTTGAGGGCCGGGCCAGGCGCAACAACGTGCGCATTATTGGGGTCCCGGAATCCTCGGATGAGATCTCCGCAGACCTGCTCGTGGAGGACTTGGTGCTTAACCATCTGAAGCCTAAGGGCCTTGGGAAGTTTTTTGCAGTCGAGCGGGCTCACAGAGTTCCTGGCGGGAGGCCCAGGGCGGGAGCCCCTCTGAGACCGATTGTCGCCCGGCTCTTTCACTTCCGAGATCGGGACGCTATCCTGCAAGCATCACGGGTGACGGGCCCGGTCCCTTTTCAGAACGCATCAGTGAGTTTCTATCCTGACTTCACCCAGCTGGTGCAAAAGCAAAGGCAGAGTTTCCTGGGGGTGAAGAGACGTCTTCGGGAGAGGGACCTGAAGTATGCCATGCTTTTCCCTGCCAGATTACGTGTGGTGTATGAGGACCGAACTTTCTTCTTTGAGTCGCCTGCTATGGCCGGAGAATGGTTGGACGCTTTGCCCCGACGACGGCCTGGCGAGGATGCTGCCACAGACGGGGAGAGTGGCCGGGATGGGCAGGGTTGATGCTTTGGAGCCGGACTGACTTGCTTTGGTTCCAGACAATGACTTGAGCTCATTGCAGTAAATACGGAGGGTTGCGGGAGGCAGATGGGAGCTCTTTCCCCCCTCAGGGTACTTTTTGTAGTTTTGGGTTCTGGTAGGGCGACAGGCACACTGCAAGTTGGGGGGGCTTTGTAAGATGCAGCAGGGGTGCAGGGTGGGGGGGGAGTTGGGATTTTGGGGTTGTTGTTGGGGGTTTGTTTTTGCAAGGCGTAGTAATGACTGTTAGGGTTGTTCAATGGTGGCTCTTCGGGTGTGGGGTGGGCCTCTTTGTGTGTGGGGATGGGGGGTAGGGGCTTAAACGTTATTAGCTGGAATGTTAATGGCTTGGGAGATCGTATTAAGCGGGGGATACTCTTGCAGTTCTTGAAACGGTCTTTGCCGGATGTGGCCCTACTGCAGGAGACACACCTTATAGGTAATACTTGCTATGCTCTTAATCGAAAAGGTTACAAATTCATAGCTCACTCGGGATTCTCCTCCGGCTCCAGGGGTGTGGGCATCCTTGTTAGAGCTTCACTACCTTTCGAGGTGGACTCCACCATTGTTGATGATAGGGGGAGGTTTGTGGCGGTGGCGGGGAGGTGGGAGGGGAGAACGTTGGTTTTGGTTTCGGTTTATGTCCCTCCTGCCCTGCAGGCCTCCACATTTGCAGATCTGGGTAGGGCCTTGTTGGACCTCCCGGAGGGTATGCTAGTGGTGGGGGGCGACTTTAATGCTGTCGGCTCTGGGTTGCTGGATAGGTACCCGCCCAGGGACACCGGGGGGGCTCAGAAGTGGCTTCCAGACTTTATAGATACACTCGGCTTGGTAGACTGCTGGAGGCTCCGGCACCCCACACAAAGCCAATATACCTTCCACTCCGGGGCGCATGGTAGTCTCTCTCGGATTGATTACCTGCTCACTCTGGCTGCGCACGCCTCATTGTATCTGAGGCTAGGCATATGGCGCGGGGCATATCTGATCATTCGCCAGTGTGGGTCCGGCTGGACGTCGGCCGCGAGGGAGGGGGCAGGGTTGCTCCTATTAACCCCTGGTACTTTCGTGATCCCAAGATGCGCAGTGCGCTGTTGAAGACAATGGATCACTATTTTAAGGACAATCAGGGTTCAGTTAACTCGGCCGTGTCGTTGTGGGAAGCATTTAAGACCGTGCTGAGAGGAGAGGCCCTCTCCTTGGTAGTGGCAGCCAAGCGACGGAGAGATGGCGAGGTTATGCAGGTTGAGGAGGAGATCGCGGCTTTAGAGGTGGCCCTGGAGGGGGAGGTTACAGCGGCCTCACTGCATGAGCTGAGTTTGAAGCAAGCGGAATATAAGGACCTGGTGACGAATGCCGCCAAGTCCCTCAGTAGGGAACAGCAGGGTCGCTTGTACGATGTTGGCGATAAGGCCGGGAAACTCCTAGCTTGGCTGGACAAAAAAGAACGTGTTAATAGAGTGGTGCCGGAGCTGACGAGAGAGGGGGGAGAGGTGGTTGTTGATCCCGAGGGTATAGTACAGTGTTTTTCGGATTATTTCCGTATGGTTTATGCCTCAGTTTCGGATAGGCCGACTGAGGACTCGCTTGACCTCCTGCGTGACATCGCTCTGCCCTGCCTTTCTGACGTAGATGGAGATGACCTCGATGGAGATATAACGGTTGATGAGGTGGCGGGTGCTATCCGCGCGCTGAACTCGGGCAAGGCCTCAGGCCCTAATGGCTTGCCGATTGACTTGTATAAGCTGTTCCCGGATAGGGTTGCCCCTCACCTGCGCGCCATGTTCGTGGAGGCACGGGGGGGTGTGTCCCCTCCGTTGGACCAGCGATTGGCGACGATTGTTGTGATACACAAGGATGGTAAACCCCGAGACAAGTGTGCCTCCTATCGGCCAATCTCACTCCTTAATGCTGAGCCGAAAATTCTGGCTAAAATTCTGGCGGGCCGCTTGGTCAGGGTGCTTGGAGACTTGATCCACCCGGATCAATCCGGTTTTATCCCGCACCGTAACACTGCGTTAAACCTTCGGCGTCTTCATGGAGTGATTGCCAGGGCGAGCACGCTGCGAGAACCAGCTATTGTGGCGTCTCTTGATGCCACGATGGCTTTTGATACGGTGGAATGGGCATATCTGTGGGCGGTGCTTGCCAAGTTCGGCTTTGGCCCTGGTTTTGTGAGCTGGGTGAGGTTGCTTTATGAGGGTCCCCTTGCGAGTGTTGTGGTAAACGGGCGGGCGTCGACTCCGTTTCAGCTTGGGAGGGGCACCCGGCAGGGCTGCCCCCTGTCGCCTTTGTTGTTCGCCCTCGCCCTCGAGCCGCTGGCGGCGTGGATACGCTGGCACCCGGATATACATGGACTTAGATGGTCGCCCGAGCACGAGGACCGTATTTCGCTATATGCCGATGACATCCTGTTATATCTCGCCTCGCCCAAGAACTCGCTTATAGTGGTTTGTGACGTTCTGACATCTTTTGGTAGGAACTCGGGCCTCGTCATCAATTGGAGTAAATCATATCTGTATGTTCTGAGTGGCGATGTTCCACCTGTCCCGCGAACTTGTTCGATCCAGATCGCCCAGCAGGGCTTCGTGTACCTGGGGATTTTTATCTCCACTGATTCCACTTTGCGGTATGAGAAGAACCTGCTCCCCCCCCTGGCGCGTTTGCGGCGGGATGTTGCGGGCTGGCGGAGGCTGGCGCTCTCCCTCGTCGGGCGCGCCGCCTTGTTCAAAATGATGTCTCTTCCCCGGTTCCTCTACGCCTTGCAGAATACTCTTGATTGGGTACCGGCCAGTTACTTTCGGGAGGTCGAAAGCCTCCAACGGTCGTTGTTGTGGGATGGGCGGCCGCGAATAGCGATTGCTAAGTTGACGCTTCCATGGTACGACGGGGGTATTGCGCTTCCGGACATTCGACGCTATTATTGGGCCACCCAGTTGAGCGCGATTAACCATGGCTTTTATGGTCCGGCTTTAAGCCCCGGCTACACCATGGACCGATGGTTGTTGCGCGGCGGTAATTATCACAGAGCGTTGTACTCGCGGTCGCTGGACTCGTCCCTCACAGGGCCCACTGGGGTGGCGGTGCGCGTGTGGAAGTTGGCGACTGACTCGCTGGTCTGGAAGGACAGGCTCACCCTTGCTACCCCGTTGTTTGAATCTGAAAAATTGGGGAGGCTTTGGCATACGAAAGGTTTTGATAAATGGGACTTGATCGGTATCTCCAGGGTTGGAGATTTGCTGATTAAGGGGAGGGTGAAGTCCTTTGAAGAGCTGCAGAAGGAGTATGAGTTGGGGAAATCCGAGTTCTTCCGCTATGTTCAGGTGCGTCATGCCCTGCGGTCAGTCCTCGTAGAAGGTGAGAAGGTGCCTGAGTCCTCTCCATTGGAGGACCGGATCCTCGATGGCCATATGCCAGAGAGCACGATCTCTCTCATCCATAAGAAATTGATTAATGTTCGGGCGGACCTGCTATTGGGGCTGCGGGACCAGTGGACTAGGGACGGACTTGAGCTGGATGACGAGGACTGGCAGTCTGCGGTTTCCTCTCCTAAGGAGGTCGCGATCCCATCGCGTCTGAGGCTGGTGCAGCTCAAAATACTCCACAGAATCTATGTTACGGGGCCAAGGCTGGTTCATATGGGATTCTCTGAGGAGGGCTTATGTAGGAGGGGCTGTGGTATGGTGGGTACCTTCCTGCATATCATTTGGGAATGTGGCGTCATCATGGAATTTTGGAGGAGAGTCCATGCGGTAATGGGGGAGGTGACGGGCATTGCCATGCAGCCGGAGGCGCGGTGTTGTCTCCTGGTTGTTTGGGGGCCTACTGATCACGATGAGGCACAGACCCTGTGGGTGACTCTGGGTAACATGGTGGCTAAGCGAGACATCGCGCGCCTGTGGGGATCTGCGGGACCCCCCACATTGACTGCGTGGAAGGAAAATATGGACTGGAGTATGCTCAGGGAAAAGACAGTATATTGCGCTAGAGGGCGCCCTCGGAAGTGGCATGCCATTTGGGGGCGGTGGAACCAATATAGGGGGGGCATATGTCTCCTTAACATTCTTTCCAGCTCTGTATATATATCTGATTGTTAGTTGACTTCTTGGGCCTCTGCTTTTCCCCCTTTTTCCTCTTATCACAGCACTGTGACTGTTAGACGAGGGGGGTCCGGTCTCCCCTGAGGGGCAATCACCAGTGGTATTCAGTGTTTTTCGCCTTGCTTGGGTTTGGTGTGTGTTTTTGTTTATTTAAAATAGAACCTTTTTTGCTTCTCCTTTTATGCGCTGTGGACGCTTCTTTGTTCTGCTCTCTTAAAGCTGCCGAACCTCCGGGTTGTCGGCTGAATAGCTGTGTCCATGTTTTTGAAGAATAAAGGTTTTTAAAAAAAAAAAAAAAAAAAGAATGTGGCAAATGTGAGTTTGACCTCCTCTGTCCATGAGTCTAGAAGCTTAGGGCTCTTACGAGGTAACTCAGCAGGAAAATACTTTACCAGGATCCTCAACGTCAGCAGCGATCCACAGGTAACCTGACAAGACAGAGAGGCTGCTTCTCTCTCCTGCTTCCAACTGTTGCTCTCAAGCAAAATCCAGTAAGACCTCAGACAACAAATCATTGTTACAACGCAGGGTTTGTCCAGGTAAGCTGGAGTCGTATGACCAGGGCAACTCCAAACATGCACAAGAAAAGTTAACTGCTATTAAGTGCACATACCATTCACCTCCTCGTAAAAGCAAAACACACTTTGTGACATGCAGCTCTCAGTAAATAAAAGAGATATTGAGATTGACCCACAAGAAACAGCGAGACTAAACCAAATGTCTGTTGCAGGTTGTGCATGGAGTAAAGACGCCAACACTCTTGCAAGAGCACTGCTGTACTATCTCTAGATATAGAATTATTCTATCAAAACATTCAGATAGGCTGCACGGTGGTAAGCTTCCATCAGTACCTTCCTTTTTCTTTGTCCCAGTCCATAGTTAATTTCCTTTTAAATCCCTTAGTTTTTATCTTTTTTCTCACCATCCTCTCTTTCTTGTCCATAACATAGCTTATCAGCTGAATTGTTATTTGCCAATCAAACCATGAGCTGCACTTTGAGTTCTCCTTACTGTCTTCTACCTCCCACTTTTACACTTTGCTGTGCAAACTGTACTAATGAACACATGATTCTTATCCCACTTTCAACTGGCCACCTCTGTGTGCCCTCCATTGCCCTATGTGCCCTTTCATCCGCCTTCCCATATTTCACAACAATTCACAGGTAAGCAAATTCACCAAAATGTGAGGAGTAGTAGAAGTAACCTCACACTGTCTTTGACCCTTTGATGATATCACAAGTTAGGATTTTGTTCAAATATTAGCCCCATAATAGGCTCTCATTTGCTCAGGAGGGATTCGGAGAAGGAGTATGATTGCAAAGAACCAAAAGTAATCAGGGATATTACCCATATCTTCCCATAGTAGATGTTCTTTTCACCTTCATGACTTAATAATAAGAAAGAACCAACTTATAAAAATGAAAATAATTTTGTTTTTATATTTTGCATTTTGGTGCTCTTTTTTAGCAACTGATGACTCTGAGCACGAAGCATGGCTTGGTTTTGAACAGCAGTTTCAAGAGTATACTATATTTAACTAACACTTAGGGCCTCATGTAGGTAGCCAAATACCGGTCGGTAACGGACGATTTTCGGTAATTATACCGTTACCGACCGGTATTTTGGCTATTGGTATGTAGGGGGACAATTTCTGGATTCGGAATTTACCGAATCGGTAAAATTACCGAATCGGTAAAATTACCGAATCGGTAATTTTACCGAATCGGTAATTTTACCGATTCGGTAAATTCCGAATCCAGAAATGAGATGTAGGGGGAGTGTGTGGGTGTTGTTATGAGTCGGTATTTACCACCAACTAATAGTTGGTGGTAAATAATGTATGGATGAGGAAAAGCATTTAAAAGCGCTTAGAAGTGTGCACATGTGGCAGACATACATGCCCTTAGGGCATGTATGTGTGCCACATGTGCACACATGGCCGAATCAGGGGTGCAACAGGGTGTCAATGTGACACCCTGCCACCCTTGCATGTTCTCCCCCATTACCAAATCGGTATTTACCGATTCGGTAATGAGGCATACCTTCCCCTCAATGGGAAGGTATGCCTCATTACCGAATCGGTAAATACCGATTCGGTAATTACCGAATTTTAACGAATCGGTAAAAAATACCGACACATTACCTACATACGAGTTACCACTTCTTAAATACCGATTCGGTAACGTTCGGTATTTAAGAAGTGGTAACTGGTATGCTACCTACATGAGGCCCAAAATGTGTGTCATTCATTAGGGCTAGCAGAAATTACACTTTCCCGCTGTTATATGAATAAACCCTGGCATAATTTATGGTTCCTGTAATATCAATAGCCACGTTTAATGATGTTCTACTCCAGATTAGATTTATTTTATGAGAGAAAACATGGCATGTAAAGTGCAGATTCATTATTATTTTATAAACAACTGTAAGAATCATGAAGTGGAACCACAGTGATGTTAAAACAAGAGGAGCACACACTTACGCTGTCATGAAGTGCCATGTGGAGCATGGGTTGATGAGTGGCACTACTGGCAGCCAACTCAACCCCTGCTCTAAAGTCCCACGCAAATCTGGAGTTATGCCTTCAGCTCCCTGCACTGACTTCTTTGTTTGCAACCATGGACACCTCTCTGCTTCTGTAAATACTTCAAGGTCCAGAATATTGTCTAGAATTTGTTGTTTATTCTTGTGGAATGGATATTGGATGAATTTCCTCCAAGCTGCTCAATTCTTCTATAAAGGGTTCTGTTAGAAATGGGGGTCTCTAGTTGGCAGAGGTAGGTACGTTTGTCTGAATAGGGACCTTTCTTCCTAGTCAGTGTAAGGGGAATACACTTCTAAAACATACAGTAATACAGTGAAAACACTACAAATAGACACCACACTAGTTTAGAAAAATAAGTAATCTTTATTTAAAACAAAACAAGACCAAACAACATAAATCCAAAATACAGTATCAAAAACATGATTCTTAAAAGGTAGAAACAGTTCTGTTCCAAGAAAATGTAGGATGCAATACTTTTACACAAAGTACATTGGATGCGTTGAAAAAGGCAAGTAAAAAGGTTTGCAGGGAAGGTGATGCGTCAGTTCCTTGCTCCAGAGGAGGTGATGCGTCGGTTTCTTACTGCATCCCCCAACGATGCAACAGACTTGGCGCTTCGATGCATTCTGTGATAATCTGGTACGATGCGTTGGTTCTTCTCCAACCAGGTCTGCGTCAGAATCGGTGCAGTGATCTCAGACTCCGGGGATTGGTGCATAGGATTCGTTGCACAGCAGACACTTCAGCTGCAAGCAGGTGCTGTGTCAATTCTTTGCAGCAACAATGTGTCGGAAAATTCTTCTCGCACCGCTGTGATATGTCGGTAACAGGCGATGCGTCGATTTTCCCAGTTCTTGCAGTCCCCAGTCCCAAAACAACCTCCAGAGGTCCAGAACACTAACAGGCACCTCTCAGCAGGTCAGAACTCCCAGCAAAGGAGTTCAGGGGGACTGGAGTGAAGTCTGTCTGTCCATGAGACTTAAGCAGAGAAGGCAAGCTCTATTTCAAGCCCTTGGAGATCTTCCTCAAGCAGGAGACACAGCAAACAGCAAAGTCCTTTTTTACTTGGCAGCAAGAGGGCACTGCAGGTGTGAATCATCCTTTTCATCTCTGGTATGTTGTTTGCAATCTTAGGATATACTTAAGAGGCATACTGCATAAAATACGGCAATCATGTCTCCCTCAATTAGCTTGCTAATCATCCCTCCATTTTACAGAAGCAAAGCACTGTCTTATATAGTTACCCATGTGAAAGGTTGATGCAAGCTACAGAGTTTATGTGCAACCCGGCCCGGGTCTCTATTATCACAGAAAAAACATTTCCTTTCTGACTTTTTATTACTGGACACCTGTCCATTATTAAACTCAGAATTCTTTTTTGCTTACTTTTCTTCCTCCATTGCTCAGTAGGTTTGTTCAGTTCATTCTGATAACAGCGGGAACTGCACTTTCTGTAGAACTTTGCTTGAACCTGGAGAACAGTGTCTTTGATTTCATTGCCATCCTTCAATCTAGTGTTCCATATTATTTGTTTATAATCAGCTTGGCATGTTAGGTTTTCAGTTTTGACAAACATACATGTATTCCAGACTATAGCTGACCTTCCTTGTGGTTTGAACACACTAGCACTTTCAAGTAACTTATAACTGCTCTTCCTGAGAAGTTCCGGGGCAGGGAAATTGAAGCTGCATGGGAGTCACTGCCACTGCTGCTACCGAGTCCTGCTGGGAAAGAAGCCCGAAGGCTGCACGATGCCCGGCCCACAAAATAACACACACGGGTTGTTGAAAATGGTAGTAGACAGAATACGTGCTCACCTCTGCTGCCCTCAAATAGAGTGATGCTCGGGACGGACCGCCCCACCCACTCCAGCTACACCACTGCCATGATTACAAGTGACTCAGTGTTTTCTAACTTCTGCTTAAACCCCTGATTGAGCAGAGGTTGGAATTACAAGTTGGATGGTATTCACTGCATTCAGTAATTACTGGATGCATTAAACATGATACCCTTAATTAAAGTTTGACAAGTCAAACCTGATGTAATTTAATAGGGGAAAGTGTACCATATGAAGTTTGGTCCTGTAAGTACCAAAATCTGACTTGTATTCCCAGAAACTCGTATCAGGTGCTATTTATTGATCCCAATAAATTATATACCCCGAGTATTGTTACTTATCTGGTGGAATTTCAAGCACATTGGGTTCCAGCAAACTCAGAATCAGGGCCTTGGAGTCTTGCTAAACCTTTAACAAAACAGAACCATTGTTACCACTTATGTAATGCAAATGCAGTTAAAGACATATAATGTTTTGTGTAGTTGCAGCCAACTGAGGCGGGATAATAGCTTATTGAAAACATTACCCAATATCCCACCATGACAACTTGAAAACACAGTTAGGAAAGTGCAAACAACGGATCAATATCCCTTCAATCATAAAACTACTCTTTTGTTCAAGAGTTGCGACTTGCATTGGGATAACTAAGCCACAAATCATGGTCCCTTTCAGATATTTTTCTTCATTCACAAAATTGGTACTCACATGGGGCCCAGCCAGGCACTATTACTCCCCCCGTTTTTTACATTTTCTCCAAAGATAAAATTCAACACTACGTATTGTCGTATATGTTTTAGCTTCAATTCTGTGAAGCACAGACGTATACCCACAATACGCCATAAGGACTGTCAGGCCCCTTTCCCATCACAGGGGTGAGTTACAGATTATTACAGTCTATGCCATCTGCCCTTCTGTGCTGTACATCAAGCCTTACATGTACTTTTACATTTTTCTCTCCCCCTGGTGCCTGGCTGGACCCCATGTGAGTATCCCTTCTCAGTATACTCTGTCTTGAGCCACTGACTCTTGGTGTGCACCTTACCACTCTGACAGTTGTTTTATATTCATTCAGGTATAACGTCATTAGATCACTTATTTTGAGTTTATCTCTGTTCTGGCCCACTTAGTTATCCTTTCATTTTTTTTTTCAGGTGCCCCTTACTGTTAGGTCCTGAAGAGACCCACTATTGATGGTGGGGTTGAAACACCATTGACACACATTTAAAACGAACCATCCTCCAGACCCTACTATTGTGTTAGAAGGCTGCTAATAAATATCTATAATATGGTCGTTTATGTACAAAATTGAAACCTATTTGATGTCACAAACTGTTACCCTTGATATGTAGGATCTATGCTCACTTGGGACACCGTGCACCCTTTTTTGATTAACTTTATTCCGTAAGTTACATAAATAGCAAATAACCTTGATTTTCTTCATGTGTATAGTTTTGTTTCTCTCTTCGACATACTTTTACCCATGAGTTTTGCCATTGAGCTAAACTATTATCATATATTATACACATTGTCTACAGGAACCACTGTTCCTTGCTATACTTTTAATGTGCACAACAAAATGCACAGCATGACTCGAGAACAAAAAACCCCAAAACAACAACCTGAATGGGTTGCAATACCCCCTGTTGGGACTCAAATTTGACCACTGAGCCTTTACAGCCCAGTCATATAGGTACTTCTTCTTTTTGTGAAACAATTATGCATCTATAACGTGATCCTTGATTTCTTGATCCTTTCTGCCAGCTCAGAATAGGTGCATGTTTGATATGAATATGAGCAGTCTGCTCGAAACATGGTTTCATCACACTGTTGAATGTATGAACTATACAAATTATTTATATCTAAAAATTGTTGAATGTACGAACTATACAAATGATTTATATCTAAAAGTTAGGGGTTTCGGCGAGTAAAGCACTCATCTGACCCCACGATGTATGAATATTACTACCTATATGTCTAACACACCCCTTTTTTATGATTCTTTATGTTACAGGATTTGATACAAGAGGTATTCGTATCAGATTCAACAGGGGTTCTGTTATTACAGACTTCAGACACCCCTTATTGCTTGCCTTAGTAAGCGTACAAGCACTCTGAACTTGGTCCTGAAGAAGCCACGTTGATCCAGATGGGCTATTAAAGGTGGCTGAAACATGTAGACTGCACCCACCCAGGATAAGTGGAACGAACTTACTATCCCACAAATATCCATCACTCATTTTTTATATTGACCGAGAGCCCCATGTATAAAATCACTACCAAAATTGTGAATCTTGCTCCAACACATAAATACAAATACATCGATCAGAAAATCCAGCCCCGCTGTAATCAGGTGTCACAGCACACCCTGGGAGCATTCGGCAACCAGGGTGGGAACCCAATGATGAAGCATGTCACCTACGAGGTAGGTGAGTGAGGGCTCTTTTAAAACAGCTTGTGGGTTCTAGGTCTCTGAAGTTGTAAAAGAGATTGACGGAGTAGGCATACAGTACCGAGATGAAAATAGGCAGAAAATCCATTCTAATTTTGTTTATTGAATGTCTTGGCTGGGAAGATGAACTGGTTGTTGCTTCTCTCACTCTTCTTGTTTATTCAGTCATACACTGGTTCACCTCATCAGACAATTACAAACCTAGATAGTTAGAAGTCGAAAGAGCCAACTTGAACAACAAAGATCCTATCATGCTTCTCACTACCAACGACAAACTTCTCACCGCTTCCAAATACCTACTCATAAAACAGTAGGACCGCCCAAATAACCAATAGCCAGAAACTACCGTCACTGATGAAATTTTCCAATCTACCCTCACTCTGGTAGAACTCGAACATCACACATGAAGGTCTAACACTATACTGGACTACTGGATAACCAAATCTATAAATTGATACAACCCCAAAAATCTGGTATGAACTGGAAATAATGGAAGGCTGGGAAAATCATTGCTCTCACCCTATAACTGAGACTCAGTGAACACCATATGGAAGCAGTTACTTAACATACAATCTCAGTGGTTCTGGTGCTGGGGGATTTTAATTACTGGCCCTCAGACCCACACGAGTGCCCTGCCTCAAAGGAATTTACAGAATCCTTACTATCTTTCAACTTCGTGTCACATATAACTGTCCCCACTCACTCTCACGGGCACACACTCGACCAGGTCTGGTCTCTCAACCTTCCATTGGCCTCGGTGGCTGTCTCTCCATGCCCCTGGTCTGATCATGCCCTCATCTCCTTCTCCATCCTCCACAACCCACTTTCCAAAACCCCGCGTGCCAAAAACACCTGGGCGCGGAACTGGAACAGGCTGGATCTCCCCTCCTTGACCTCCCTGCTCCGCAATTCCATTCCCTCCTTCTCTGGCCTATCATCTGCCTCTCAAGCCAAGGCCATTAACACCTGGCTGGCTGGAGGTTGCGACTCAGTGGCCCCCCTACGTCGCATTTCCATTCGCCGACTCAAGGACTCCAATAGATGGTTTAACGACCACCTAAAAGAACTCAAACTGAGCGCCCGACGGGC
Source organism: Triturus cristatus (assembly GCF_964204655.1). Taxonomy (NCBI): domain Eukaryota; kingdom Metazoa; phylum Chordata; class Amphibia; order Caudata; family Salamandridae; genus Triturus; species Triturus cristatus. The sequence goes on from NC_140586.1 coordinate 366,251,207, forward strand.
GGAGAGGCAGTGGAGGAAAGATTATAGCCTTTCATCTAAAACCCACTTCCTGGCATCACTGGCTAAATATAAATCAGCAATCCTGGCTGCAAAAACCGACTACTTCTCCACGAAAATAACGTCTGCCGACAACAAACCCAGGGTAATCTTTGGCATTGTGAATGACCTGGCATTCTCTGACCGAACTTCGTCCCAAATCCCTCCCTCCCAGCCCCTCTGTGATCAACTCAATCACTACTTCTTGGACAAAATCACAATTATCAAGGCTAATATCCCACTACCCTCGTCTGCTTTTGTTGATCCCTCCCCCCCCACCGTCCAGAACCCTCTCACCCTCATCCCTCCCCTCACTCAGGAATCTTTTCTGGCAATACTCCCCAAAGTAAAGTCGGGGTCTCCGGCGGACGTCTGCCCCGCACGCATCTTACAGCAAATCTACTCTAGCTGCCCTGATCCCCCTATCGCCTTCCTTAACAGCTCCTTGGCTCAGGGTGTTGTGACCCCTGCACTAAAGGCCGCCACCATAGTGCCTCTGCTGAAGAAACCCGGCGCGGACCCTTCCATCTCGGCTAACTTTCGCCCCATCTCCCTGCTGCCCTTCCTGGGCAAGGTGATGGAACGCCATGTCACCGCGGTACTGAGCGCTCACATCGAGGCGAATGGGGGGCTGGAATCTCGCCAGGCAGGATTCCGCCCCAGGCATTCGACCGAATCGGTCGTAGTCTCAGTCCTAGACAACCTCAGAAAGGGTATGGATGACAACAACCACCAGGCACTGGTCCTCCTTGATCTCTCCGCCGCCTTTGACACGGTGGACCATACCATCTTACTTGCCCGTGTCAAGGCGGCCGGCATCGGGGGATCAGCTCTGGTCTGGCTCTCCTCCTTTCTGAGGGACCGCACTCAGGCGGTCCGACTAGGCGATTTCACCTCCACCCCTCTCTCTGTCACTTGCGGTGTTCCACAGGGCTCCTCTCTCTCTCCCTTACTCTTTAATCTCTATATCTTTCCTCTTATCTATGCACTCCAGCAGCTGGAGGTCACTGTTTACAACTACGCGGATGACCTCCAGCTCATCTTTGATCTGTCCCCCTCTCCTCTCTCGGTCTCTAATTTCCAGTCAACTTTGACATTCATCAGGGACTGGATGAACCACAACCATCTTAAACTGAACCCTGACAAGACCGAGCTGGTTCTCACTGGTGGTTCATCCAGCCCCTGGAACTCTCTTTTCTGGCCCCCCTCTCTTGGCCCGGCACCATCCCCCTCCACCGTGGTCAAAACACTGGGTGTTAAAATGAATAATCAGCTCACTCTTCACTCACAAATCAGTTCCGTGGTTTCCTCCTGTTTCCTCACTCTCCGAACTATCCGCTCTGTCTCCCGCTTCTTCTCTCCCCAGGCACTTAAGACCATCATAGCCGCCCTGGTAATCTCACGATTGGACTACGCCAACGCCCTCTATCATGGCATTCCAGCGTACAGCCTGCGTAGACTCCAAACCATCCAGAACCAGGCGGCCAGGCTGATATACAGCCTTCCACGCTACCACCACTCCACCCCCCTTCTAAAAAAGCTTCACTGGCTCCCCGTGAAACAACGCTCCCTTTTCAAGATCGGATGCATGGTTTTTCAGGCCCGCCAGGGCACTGCCCCCGCTTTCATCGCCTCACTAATTAAACCCTATGTCCCCGCTAGAAATCTCCGGTCTTCCTCCAAGTCCCTTCTCCAGACCCCCCGCTTCTCACGCAAAAAGTGGGGCGGTTCTAACTTCTCAACTCTGGCCCCCACTTTCTGGAACTCACTTCCAGACAATCTCCGTTCTGCAACTCAGTATCTCTCCTTCCGTAGAGACCTGAAAACTTTCCTCTTCAGCCAGGCTTTCCCCGCCTAATACTTACTCCACCCTTCCATGGTCTTTCTTCCTCAGTTACTGAACCTCCAGCGCCAAGAAACCGCAAGGTGTACGCCGCGCTCTACAAGTGTTTTTAAATTAAATTAAATTAACTGAGACTCAGTGAACACCATATGGAAGCAGTTACTTAACATACAATCTCACCAGTATTATGTTAGACTAAATTCTGGCTAATCCACAAAGCCAACTGGACCCCATCCTGCCTATGCAATATGAACATTTTAGATAGACCCACATGCTGGAACTGAAAGTAAGAACTCGGAAATCTTGCTCACCTATTATTCCACTGCAAATCGGTAGGAATATTTTGTGACCATTTTTTCTCCTTCATTTCCTAACTTTTTAACATCGAACAAAAAAAGGAATTTTCAGTTCTTCTAAAGAGCTTCCTTCACCCTGACATTTGCAACCCTACTGATCATTTCTTACTAGATCTTTTATTAACAACTGCAGTTAAAACAACCACCTCAAACTGGAAAGACACACACAAACCATAAATTATGGTCTGGCTAAACTGGGTGTCATAGATCAGGAGTGCAGAAAACATTGCTCTCCAGCATTCCCCTAAATGCTTACTTTAATACCCCCAAACCTCCCTGAACTACCGGCCTACTACCTTGCATCTCAAATATGTAGATCTCTATTCTCAGCTTTGTACTACAGACATGAAAGTAGGAGCATGACATCAGGCCTCCCATTTTCATTCCTTATCTATATATCTCCCCTCTTTTCACTTGATTTTCTGAGTACCTTTTTTAATATGGCTAATTTATACCAACACTATGTATAAAATGGCCTATGTACCTGCCTGTTATAATGATTTTCCACCCATACAGTCTTCTATGAACGACTAAATTTGACACTGTACTTCACCAATAACTTCCTTTTTTTTGGAAGGTGTGGGATTTGTCATCTCCACCTGCTATGGTCTTTATTTCCTTTGTCTCAGTATTTATTGCTTCATAGTTTTTGTATTGAAAATCAATAAAGATTATTTGAAATCAAAAAATATCTAGATCCGCCCAACACACTTGTGGGGATCACTGCCCTATAATTGTATTCAGTCATTGCACACTATTAAGAAATAATAAAAGCATTTACTCCAGTTAGGTATCCTTATGTGGACCCCTAACCGACTTATATGAAGCTAGTTTTGGTTGTAAACACAACCCTAATATAATTATTTGTCATATCACATCCCTTGTCTTACTCTTCTCATGTCACTCTCAGCTTATACAGGTGAATTTTGGGGCTGGAGTACAAACTGGGAAATTAACTGCTATAATGGAGAGCTATTTGGGTGTCGTTTGCACTGTTTGTATATCTTTCAATCAGGTATTTTTCAATAATACTATAAAACTATTGAAATAATGTATTTTTCTCAAAAAGAAATGATTAATTAGGCGTCTGGCTGCGTAGCAGAGGTTGCGTGGGCAAATCTTGTGCACATTCAACCCCTGGGACCTCATTACAAGTTGCACGTTAATTCCTATGGGGGTCAGTAACTCCTGTTACCAGTCCCATCAAAATGACAAAATCCGTAGTACCTGGGATTTGCTCCAAGAGGTTTCTTTCATCTGTTTCAAGCAAGCAAAATCTCTGGTATAAAAACTGTAAAAAAAAAAGAGCAATTAAACATTTAACCGACACTACATGACCAGTTGTGCAGGTAAATCCATATTTCTCAGGTCACCCTGTGGGTCCCACTTACAACCGACTGGTAATCCCTCCAGATTTACCCTTTGGAACTGTTATCGGTAATTAAGGTGGGAATTACCTGTCACATCATTGCATTCTCGGAATGTTGTCATTTTAGATGTTTGGGGGGCAATTTGCTAAGCCATTTATGAGTATATGGAGTAGTAATACATGAGTACTCATTTGGATACTAATGAATGGCTTTGCATGTGGTACTAAGAGGCCTGATCCACAAAGATGTTGCTGTGACTTAATCTTGTAGAAACCCTGAATCCAGGAGGAGGTCATTAAGTATGCTGGTCAGTTTTTAAACAATTTGAAAAACAATTGCATGTGTAGTTATTATTATACTATGGAAACAGTTCACCCAGCTATCGTAAACACATTTTCTGATGAAAATAATGTAAAATGTACCTGTTTTCCAAATTAAACAAGAAATCCATTTGCTTCAGAACAAAGCTAAATGTGGTTCCTGTTTCAGCCATTATTAGATGAACTGGAGCCTTTTGAATGAATGTATGCGTTTAGAACGCATACCTTCGGAACACCGTCATTAGAACCAACGCGTCTTTAGCACAAATTCGTTCAGCACGCAAGTCGTTTTAACAACTTGCCTTAGGGGGGGCGCAGGATTTTGGGATAGTTTAATTTACTATTCCAACTCCAATCTGAGCAACAGTAGGGAAGGTGTCAGTCTTTGAATCTAACACCATTTTCCACCAATGGCCCCCCTAAAGCAAGTCGTTATACTTGTGTGCGCTATATTGCCAGCTCTGTGAAGGGACAGTGTGATTCCGGCTTTGTCCTAAAGGGCGTTTTCCCTTTTGAATGGCCTATTTAATGAGATCTGCACAGACAATGACTTGTTCTAACTGATCAGGCAGCCATAGAAGCGGACTTCTGAGTAGTGCCTTTACAAAGAACATTACGCGTGTGATGAGACATCCTTCCTAAGCCTGCCAGAAAAGAATGTCGCAAACAACTTGTATTTTGCATGCTTTTTTTCTGTGTTACAGAACCGTGTAAGGCAGATGCAGATGAAATGAAAAGCAACAGCATCGAACTGCTATGGAATTACGAAGCAAATATACATTCCCTCCACGGTGATATCATAGAGTTTGCATGCAACGAAGGATTTGTTCTGGCACAAGGTGAACTCAAGGTCCAGTGTGTCAATGGAACGCTGAAATACCCTCATTGCATCAAAAAAGGTAATACACCACATCATTTTATAAAAACGTCTCAACCTTAAAGTGCAACTTACTTTTCATGTTTAAATGGAACATGTGTTTGTGCTGTGTTTTTTTTGCATATTTTTAAATCAAAAAAATTCCACAAACGGCACCAGTCAACACTTTCCTTGCTTATGTCTAAAGGTGCCATACACGAGGCCAGGTTTTCATTATCCCATTTTCAGATCTGCCTATATACATCTTTAGGTGTTTTGTGGCGCTTATTCCTCAATACCTAGAGAGAGGGGCAATAGGTGAGTCTCCCTCAGTCATTTGTTGTTGCAAGTGAAGTGCCGTCTGCATTTTGATCAGCCCACATGTGTTGTTTTTCCTCCTCACGGTTTGCTGTGCCGCCTTTTCCGTTGAACAGTGGTTTTAGAAATGTGAGTGGGTAGTAGTTCTATTTGTTTACCCTTGTGTTGTGCAGCTAAGGGGACCACCTGACCCACCCAAATCTTTCCTGGAGAGTTTATTATTCGTGACATTAGTGGGAAGTTTCTTTCTTGCAATTACAGATATTAGGGCCACTCATGAGTTTGCGCCAAATCTCCAAGGGATAAACAATCTAGTAGAGATGGGGAGAGGTAACTGATTCAGATCGGTTGTGATTCGCGATGACAGTGCTCACTGTGAATTAGAAGCGGGCCCTCTGATGATTTCATGTGTCTTGGGACTGGTTGGAGAAAAGCCTGCCAGTTTTTGATTGGTTCTGATGCCGTGTAAGTTTCACGAACCTCAGTGCAGAGTGTATACACCACAAATCAATGGCAATGGGCTCCTGACTCTGCAGTAGTTGACTGCCTGCTCCGGCACCTGGGACCCTCACCTCCACTCTCATTGCCGGCTTCTGTGACATCTCTCACCACCAAGAGCTCCACAATCTGAACCAGTGAGATATTAGTTTGGCAGATCACGCAGTATCTGTTTTAGGCCAATTTCCTCCAGAATTCCTCCAGGAGTTCGGTGGGGGACATTCAGACAATGAATGTACGACGTAATTGGCATTTCCACCAGACGGATTTTCACTTACCACCAAATTCCAAATGAGGCCGATCTCTAACATGGCAGATGGACAGGCCACTTTAAGCCCTTTAAACGGAGTCAATGTTTCTGATCATTAGGGTTAGTGGCAGGATTTGCTTTTGAAATATTTGAAGCCAAGCCATAATTTTTGGTATTTCAAAGCTTTAAAAATAACTAGCATACCAGTTGTGCAAAGTTGTCATCATTATAACTTTATTCGGTCATTACGACCATTAAAGTGCGAGTGCTTACAATACAATGATCCAACATTACACAGAAGATAAAAGATCATTAAACAGTACACATCTGTTAAAAGGATATTAAATCATCGCTAATGTAAAAGACAATTGTTAAAAGAATAAGATCTATTAATATTTCTAAAACGTGGACAATGCTGTGTAGTGGACAAGGGCTGACACCAAGCAGCTGTGAAGGAAATCACAGGAAGACAACCTAGTCTGAACTGGATATAAAGTTTTCTATCCTGCGGGATGGTGATATAATCCAAGTAGGCCTCAAAAGTCCTTTGCATTTTGAATTCCATTCATTCGTAAGGCGACCCACTGATGATTGTACAACAAAAGATTGTGCTACCCAACTCCAGTATTGGGGTTTAACCACTTCTTTGCTGGGCAGTTGGCCTACATCTCTAGTTTCCCAAGAACTTCCTGGGCCTATCGCTATTACTAGTGATCTAACTTCATTAAGCCACCTAATCTTTTTAAAGCGATCAAGTTTGGAAACCTCCTTAAGCGCTGCCATATAATGGGAAAGCTCGGGGGTTAACCTAAGGCACAACCAAAATAGCAAAGTTGTGCAAACGGAAATTGATAGTCAAAACAAAAGTCTTTGGCAGATGGAGATGAAACTTGCAAAGATTGTGTAGTATATGGCTTTAGTCCTCCTTATGATCCTAGGAACCACACACACAAAGAAAATAGAAAGACCCTACTGCGTTGACTTCAAATGTCCTCAAAGAGCACTGTCATCTAGTAAATGAATTATCAAAAACTGGTGTCAACACAGGGGTTGGACCAACAGAGCTTTGGTGATGCGCGTGTTCATCTGCAGACCACTACTAGGACTATTTTTAGAAACATTTTCTAAAAAAAATCCCAATATTGGTGCTTCCTACCAATTTCCTCTTAAATATATAAGTTACACAATCAGTTAGCAGAAATCAGTGCTTAGTTCGATTATGAAGGGCAAAGAGCAAGTTACATATGCATGTTAAGAAGCATATAGAGACCTGTAGTAGCCTATCGATCACCCATTTTTTCAGTCTTTAAGGTAGGGAAAATTGCCACAGATGCCGTTGTATTAATTTTCAATGTGCTAAAGCTAGTGACAAGTGCATAGCCGTGACTTGCCAGGGTGCGCACCAATAGAAACCACATTATGCAAATCAAAAGTATTACAGAGGGAATTGGTATTCCGGGTTCACATCCCTCAATATCTCCTCATTCTGGGCTGGAATTTCAGCTGCAGATTTCAGCTGTTTTTAATCTCTGGGTGAATGCTAAGAGAGCCACATTGTTGTCTTGGGTCTCACAGTTTCCTGGTGACTTCTGTTACTGTTACCATTGCAATGAAGCAATGAGGGCCTTTAAGGGAAATAGACTGGGCGTGATCTGATTCACTGATTGCCAGTCTCTAATTGCTCCCACCCAGCATTTTCAAATAATGGATCTTAGGTGCAGGAAGATGCCTACATGTGAAGAGATTCATATGGCTTTATTGAGTCTACACGTTGTCATTACAGCTCTTGTCTCCTCCATCTTCAGCCACTTTTTTCAGCTTCTAGACCACATCTCATCTTCAAGACACATGAGGCCTGACTGCATAAAGACAGTAACCAGGGGAGCCATTGCCTTACTTCATGTACTTTTGTAACTGGCAACTTAAAACAGTTTGGTGCTTGACAGTTTCATCACTTAATGCAGTTCAGTGTCATGCGCTGAAGGTGCTAGCTAAGTTCCTTAAGGGGTATTGAAAAGTCTATCCATCAACACCAACGGTGTGTGACTAGACAATGTGATAAAACACTGGGATCTCTGGTGCCATTTGCTTCTCTAGGGCCCTTCACAGTTATACACAGGGCGCATCATTTCAGTGCTGCAATCATCAGAGGAAGGGCTTTTGAAACCGGTCTGCACAGCACCACTCTATTTAATCAATTCGAATAAACTCTCCAGATGTTTTGCCACATATTTCTGTCTGAAGAAAAGAGACAAGTGAGAAAAAAAGTTGTGAACGTCTGGGAGATATACATGATAGAGAAAACAGTGAACTGTGACATTTGTATTCTGGTAGAATCCACCGATTACAGCCGTGAAATTCTGTGGTGGCTTTTGTCAACTGTTATACTCAAAAGATCTCTTGTGGTTATAGCACCACAGAGATATAATAACGGTAAATGTACATATGTCTTAATGTCAGGGGTGGAAGAGAACATGCCATTTTGCGTTTCAAGAAGAGGAGAGGCCAATTATATAACCAGATGTGACTAAGCAGAAACAATAATTTTTCAAAATCTAATGTATTTGGCATATAATATATGTTTCTGACAGCTTGCATCCCTTCCATGCACAGGGTGCAGTTAAATGTGTGCCCTAGCTACTGTTAGAATTAACTTCAAGTCAAAATAAGTTCAAGAAAAAATAGATTTTACTTCGAAAATCTTAGGAATCAAAAGGGGGAGCAAGAGTCATATCTGTGAAGCTTCACGAAATTAGGGTGACCTGTTATGATATGAAAAAGGAACAGGCAAATGCATGCATCCCCTGCTGCCCTTAACCAAGATGTCTGCCAAATCGTATTAACTTCCAGGTGAACACATATTGGCAGTCCCAATAGGTCTGGTATTAATACGCTGTGCTCTGCATTCACATAGGCACACCACCCATTCTGCACTCATACAGGCAAACTGCTCACCCTGCACTCCTAGAGGCACACTGATTTAACCATGCACTGCACTCACAACATACACCGAAACCCTCCATTCAGTTGCATTCCGCACCCTACACTTAGACAGGAACAGGAACAATGGGTAACCTACACTCACAAAGCCATGTTGCTTATCTTACATTGATACGGGCTCCTCGCTTACCCTCAGTGACAAAGAAACACCGTTCACCTCACACTGCACAGAATCCCCCTTCCTGTCACAATACACACCACTCACCTTGCACTCACGCACATTGCTCACCTTGCAGTCACACAGGCACATCTCTCACTATATAATCACAAAGGTACACACCCTGCACTAACATAAGCACATACCTCACCTACAAATGCACATCATTCACCAAGCAATCAAAAACCACATCTAACCTCGCACTCATGGAGCCACACTGTTTGCTGTAGAATCACACAAGCCTCACCCTAAATTAATATAGACATACTCCTTCCCCTGCACTCAGAGTTACAACGCTCAGAGACGTTTTATAGCCTTGGCAAAGTGGGCACTTGCCCCGGGATCCCAACTTCCAAGGGCCCCACTGGAAAAGTGTGCTTTCTCTTATTGAACACTGTCTTTTCTATTCTTCTATGTACAACTCTCTCCTTCTCTGCCTATCTCTATCTCTATCTCTATCTCTATCTCTATCTCTATCTCTATCTCTATCTCTATCTCTGACTCCAGCTCTCATTTTAAGGATTTGTTGAGTTCCTGGTAAGACATATTTCTACTGTTATTGTGTGACTCGGTAAAAGTTTAAAAAGTACAGTTTGGCATCATGCTGGCTTGAGTTAGCAGGAAATTGGAAATTACATTCAAAACGTGTTCCTTACAGTGCTCCTAAAATTTGTCTTGCCCAGGGCCTCTCCAAACCTTAAGATGGCACTGAACTTAACCTGCAAACACAATACATACCTAGACACTGCTATTACCTTTAACTCACCCAGACATCCCCTCACCATACACCCAGATAGTAAATTCACCCTGCTCTTATCCAAACATGCTCCTCACCGTACACACCCCCAGATACGCCCCTCACCATGCACTCACCCAGACACTTTCCTTACCATGTAGTCTGAAGACATACTGTCTACCCTGAACGTACAATATCCACCGCTCACCCTGCACTCACAATAAACATCACTCAAAAGGGCAGCACTGTCTGCCATGCTTGGTTTCTAAGTTATGCAGTTCTCACAGTTCTTTTTTTTCCAATTAAATATTGGCATTTCAAATATAAAACAGGATATGTTCAGCAAATCAATATAATTGTACATGAAATACAAATTACACATTTGAAGATAAATCGAACAAAGAAAGGAAAGAACAAAGAACAAGTATGTTAATCACATGTATATGAGAACAATCATCTCAAAATATCTCTTGAATATATCAAATAACACAAGTCGATAAAAGGTATATTCCTAAGATAAAAGAGGTTACAGTGTTAAAGCTGTCGTAATTCTAGAAAAGGGCCCCAGATACAATCAGATTGTTGCAAGTTGTCATTTAGGTTACAAATAACTTTCTCAAATTTTGCCATTTCATTTTTATCTTCTAGCCAGGATTGAATTGTCGGGAGTATATTTGTCTTCCAGAAATGTGGTATTTTGGCTTTATGTATAGACATAGGGGTGCATCTGAAATATCATGCAAAAAGCGAATTGGAGAGCAGCTATTCAAATATTATTCAATCTGAAACCCAAAAATACTAACTTTTAGACACTCCCACAATACATGAACAATGCCACAAACAGATTCCTGGCATCTCCAAGAATGTGTGATGATACAATGCATTCCAGTACAATGCACGCCATTACAACAGGGTTATAACAATGTATTTATCATTACAACTCATTACAATTACACCGCAAAATTTTACGTGCATTTTAAGGCATGCATGGTGACGGTATATGTTTTCTTAAAAATGTACCGGTAATTACAAGCACTTTTTATATAGCACTTTTGATATAAATATAATTTAAATATATTTATACATATTCCCTCAACCCATAACCACCCCAAAAACCATACACACCCTTAACCCTAAAATTTCCATTGCTACCCAAAAACCCATACCCACCGTAAACTCTAAAAAATAACCTTGCCACCCAAAATCCCACACTCACCCTAAACCCTGAAATTACCCTTGCCACCCAAAAATCCATACCCACTGTAAACTCTACAAATCACATTGCCACCCAAAAACCATTACCCATCCTTAACCCTTATATTACCCACCCTAAATCCTAAAAATAACCTTGCCACCCAAAGACCCTCACCCAGCCTTAACCCTAAAATTAACGTTGCCACTCAAAAAACCCATACCCACCCTAAACCCTAAAAATAACCTTGACACCTGCAAAAACGCTTACCCATCGATAACCCCAAAATTACCCTGCCACCCAAAAACCCACACCAACCCAAACCCCTAAAAATTACCCTTGCCTCCCAAAAACCCATACCCACCCAACCCTAAAATTACCCTTGCCACCCAAAAGTCTAAATCGATCCTAAACTCTAAAATAACCTTGCAACTCAAACATCCTTTCCCACCGTTAGCCCTAAAATTGCCCTTGCCACCCAAATACCCACACCCAAAAACCATTACCCACCCTTAACCCTAAAATTTCCATTGCTACCCAAAAACCCATCCCCACCGTAAACTCTAAAAATAAACTTGCCACCTAAAATCCCACACTCACCCTAAACCCTAAAATTGCCCTTGCCACCCAAAAAAAACATACCTACTGTAAACTCTAAAAATAACATTGCCATCCAAAAACCCATACCCATCATTAACCCTTATATTACCCTTGACACCCAAAAGCCCACACCCACCCTAAACCCTTAAAATGACCCTTGCCACCCAAAAACCCATACCCACCCTAAATCCAAAAAATAAACTTGCCACCCAAAAACCCTTACCCATCTTGGGGATGGGATTGCTCCTCGTCTTCTCACCATTCACACAATAGCTCTACAGACAGTAATTATAAACGGATCAACTAACACTAACTGGCACTGGTTCTCATAGTCAAACTACTTTCCCATGATGAAAACTTCATCTCTATCTTTCTAAGGAATATTTAATAAAGACATTTAATAGCAATCTTTGCGGAAGTAGAAAAATGTGCTGAATTATTTAAAAGTCTAATCAACTTATTGTTCATTAAAAAGAATACATGTCACGGGAAGGTCAGGAAAATCAATTGTTCTTTTATTCACATTCAGTATTTTCAGTCAGGTCAATATGTTAAGGGAAATAATACTGCATCAGTTATTTAGGCCTAGCACAGTTAAGTATGACTGCGTACTACATTCTGCATTTTTACACACACTTAGAGTTTTCTCTTAAGACTTTGCATTCTTTCTATATTTTGCCAACTCTACATTATTTTCTTAATATTATTAAACACGACTTCAAGTGTTAGGGGTTTGAGCATAGAGGTAGAGAAAGAAAGCACTTTGGAGAGACCAACCTATCTCATCTATCCATGACAACACCGAGAGGTGTCCTGTGTCTGGACAGAGACAGACTCTATTAAGGATGTTGGAAAAGCACCGGCCATTTAGCATGATTAGAGGAAGTGAGTACTGCCACCTCTCCGGGTAAGTGTCTGGTTCCCAGGGGCAGATAAAGGCACCCAGGTAAAGAGAAAATACGATTCCCAAGTAAGATGCAGGTGTGTGGGGAGGCTGGGGGCTGTGTGGGATAGGATGTTCTACCTTTCCAGGGAGATTTCCTATGCATATAGAATACAGTTGAAAATAAACTGTCACTGAGTTCAGAACAGCTTCTGAAAACACACATTGTTAGAATGAATAGATGAAATGCAAAATAAATCTCCTTTTTGCCTCTCCTATGTCCTCTTAGGTATTGAGGAAAGCTGTGGATCACCACCAGCCATTCAGAATGGAGTCATTCAATCAGAACCAACAAGCTACAGCACAGGATCTTCAGTTGACTACTCATGCTTTGAACATCATTTCCTGCAAGGATCTAGGAGAATCGACTGCAAGAATGGGCAATGGAGCACACCACCAGCCTGCATAGGTAAGGATAAGGAGGCATTTTTAAATGTCGGAATAACAAAGGCTCGCTTATGTTTTAAACTGATAGAAGGTTCCGTATAACACCAAAATAGGAATGGTCTTTCGCTGTCAAGGTCTTAGCCCTTCTATAGCATTTTGCTACCACTAGTGTGACTGAACCATTTTTACCTCACCCCGAAGAAGAAATTACATTACATTTGCTGTTGATTAAACGTTCCACTGCACTACTCCACTCCCTTCAAATCTTAACAAACATATTTTTATGATCAGAGAGGTCATTCATAGCCTTCGTCATTCCATCAGTCACAAGAATTAGGGGGTTCCGAGCTACATCACTGTTTCATGATAAAAGAACTACCAAAAGAAGCAGCAACATAGAAGAAGTATTGGTCTACCCATGGGTCCAGCTGGCCAAGCATACCTACATCAGGAATATGGTGGCAACATTCTTTCATGCATGTCAAATTATGAGCCGGAAATGTACCTACTTTACCCAAGGCAAAATGGCGACATTTAAGGAACAAACAAATCAACAATATGTCATGGGTTGGTCGCATAGAATGCATTAGCTTGCTGTTGAACGCTAAAGTTGTCTGAAGTGAAACACCACAAAGAAACACTCCACTGTTAGCTTATCTCCAGTTTCTAGAAATCGTTCTGACAGTAATTACAGCTATCCGATGACTAGCCTCAGATCAAACCTAAATATGACTTGGTAAATCTCTAACATATCAACCTAGCAGTTCACAGGCTGACACTTCAAACATAAACCCGGCAACCTTTAGTCAACTCATCAAGATAAGCTGTAGTACTGTAAAGGTGATGTTTAACACAGAATTGTGTTATTTTCAATCTTGCAAGAATCAACCTATGCTAGGTCAATTAATTTTTGAGTAGCCTTTCTTGGTGGAAACATTTGTCCCAAACTGAGCACCCACCATTCACAAGGGGCAGTGTTGCTTTTCATGGAAGCACCAAGAACTAATAGTAATAAGCACGGTTTGTTGTATGGCAATCAGCTGAATGTATTTTCATAATTGGCAGTCCAAACCGATGAAACATTGATTTACTGACAAACAACACTACAGTAACATGGATTTTTTCTAAGCGCAAAGGCCCAAAGCTGCATCATGTCACCTCATAAGAGACTTTCTACCATTTTTGCCTCATTAGACACCGGCATGAACCACTGTGGGCCTCTAAAAAACAGCAGGCCAAGCACAAGCTCTAAAGTAATTCAACAGTGGTGTGAACCTCCAACCCTTCTCTGTAAGAAATCCAAATTATTATTAATATTAATATAAACTTTTCCTGATAGTAGTGCCTCACTGATTTGAGCCTGATCTGTTTAAAAAAACTTAAGGGAAGAAAACTTAAACATTCTTTGATATCTATAAACAGCAACAAGCATAGAATCATATAAGTGATGTTGAAGCTTAACGACACATTGTGGATGTGCCAATTTCCCAGAACATAATTAATTTATCACCAATAGCCTAATAATAATGTAAACACAAGGCCCCTGCCATTTATATTTCAGCTTTAGAGATATCAGGTCACTTTGTTGCATTTTGAGGATTTTATGCCATCAGATTAACTAATTTTAGAGTGTATTGTGTCTAATCTCAAAGGGTAAGTAAAATTAATCAGGCTTGAAATTAAAATAGAATTTTCGACAAGGTTAAAGGACACTCTCAAGCCAATGGGTATAAATACAGCATAACAACTTTATCAGAGTAGCTACACTTCAGCTTGAAATTGTGCCAATTTTCAGGAAGATGAACATTTCCAAATGTCAAGTTTTATCTCCAGTTGCAAATCACCATTTCCCCAGTGCATGTCCTGGGTTTACCTAAACTGTTAGAATTCGCGAAAACGAAAGAATTGCTGTATTTTACCACCTCAACCCTTAGCTGGCACTGTTAGAGTAGTCTGTATGTTTCAAAACATAAATTATAGCTTGACAAAAATATAACCATGAGTTTCTGCGTTATGAAGCGATAAAATATGTGTTTCTAAAAACAAGTAGAAGAGTGACAGGGAAAAGGAATAACTCTGCCTTGCTCCTTGTAATATCACATGCTGGTAAAATTGACTTGTGCAAAAACACAAATTCCCTTGGTTAGTAATATAACGATGATCTTAATCTCATGTGCTCCACTTAAACCCAAATAAATGTTTTTGCAGCATCAAGATTAAAGACAGAGGGCCAGACATACAAACGCATTTTATTGTCACAAAACTGCGAATCTGTAAATCACTGGGTTTGCAATCAGAAAATTTGGATTTAGATTGTAGTAAGCCCATTTAGTGATTCAATAACATGTTACAGAATCACTAAATGGGTTTAGAAAACCATAATGAATCCCTATTTGCAAGGGGCGCGTTTAGGGTGTCCCTTCCAAAAAGCGGTTCCTTGTGGTATGTGTTAATGTTTTACGATTGTGGTCGCAAAACATTAATATTTTATCAGTACCTGAAAGGAGGTGGTGACCAGTTTGCAAACAGGATCGGGGTCCAAAGGGAATGATTCCCCTTTGTGGATGGTCCCAAATATATTTTTCAAGAGTAGGCAGTAGTCCACTGGACTACTGCCCATTCCTAAAAACTGTTTTACAAACTTTACTCTTTTATTGTAAACACATCCCATTTTTCTTGGGTGCTATGAATGGAACGGTTCTGTCCTCCGCCTCAACCGTTCTCTCCTAGCACCCACCAATCGGAGAAGCGCCAGTGCTCCCCCAGTGGGCCACTCATCTAGAGGCCCCCACTGGGGATGGCAGAGGGCGCACTTCTGCTGCCACCCCTAGGCCCCCCTCGGTGATCTGTTGACGTCAGCGCACTAACATTGCTCCAACATCATCAGAAGAAGTTACAGACGATGTGCTGGAAGCCATTAGCTTACAGCGCGTCCAGGAGACAGGACACTTGCGATGTGTCCTTCTTCCCAGTGGGGCGGGGGGATTTGGGGATTTTCCTGTAAAAAACAGACACAGGGGGAAAGGAAATAGTTTATATCCCTTTCCCCTTTGCTTGTTTTGAATGGATTGCTGCTCACTGATTGTAGGTGAGGCCTGCGCAATTGTGGAGCAGGAATCCATCCACTGGACCACCAGGGATTTTTCTTTTTGTATTCAGGGGAGTGACCCCTTAGGCAAGGGGAGAGAAGTTGGCCTAACGGTTAGGGCGCTCGACCTCGGACCTGGGGAAACTGGGTTCGAGTCTCGGTAATGACGCTAAACATCCTGTGATTCTGGGCAAATCACTTAATCTCCCCGTGCCTAACAAAAAATGAATGTGTGTCCTTATGTAACATAACTGGAGCTATGTAAAGCGCTCTGATACCTGATTGGATTCAGGTCAAGTTCGTGCTATATAAAACAAGGGTCACTCTCTGGAGGGCATGTTTTTTAACCCTGTGGGCTTGAACAGCCGTTTTTTCAGGATTACTTTTTGGTGCATTGTGACGAGAGCGGCCCCTTGTGCAAGGGTCGCTGCCCTTGGGGCAACAAGTTTTTCCATGTTTCAGCCCCCAGGGGCCCATCTGCCCCCAAGCGGAGCAGAATCCACTAGACACCAGGGAAAGTTTCTGTATGTTTGTGTGTAAACTGTAGTTCGGCTGATGATCTCCATGTACTGGCGTTTGGCTGGCTGTCCGTGGACTGGTGATTGGATGGTAGTGTGCGTGGAGTGGGGCTTGGTTGGTAGTGTGCCCAAAGTAGAGTCAGCCTAAAAATGTATTAAAAAATTTGCGTATCAACACGCTGTGATACCCATCCAATCTCTACAAGTTTTTGGTCCTGCCCTGTTGCAGGCATTTGGTTCACCTACTGAAGTGAGGTGGCATTTTAGTCGGGAGACCGAAGGGAATGCTGGGTGGTAGTAATTTGTGCTGGTGCGGTGATCTCTCACAAAAATGTGAGGAAACTGGGATTTGTTTAGCTAAATGTGAGGTTTGCAGGGGATTCAGGGTAAGAAAATGTTGGGGGATCCATGCAAGCAATGCCTCCCTGGACTCTATCGGGTGTTAGTTTTCAGAAAGGTCTAGGTTTTGTAGGTTTCCATAGATAGTTGCCGAGCTGGGACCAAAAACGCAGGATACCCCCTTGCAAAACCAGGTCGTTTTGTGATAGATATATTTGATGTCTCCACAACTCATTTTGGGTCGTTTTCTGTTGGGGGCACTTGGATTACCCACACAAGTGAGGTGCCATTTTTATCGAGAGACTTGGGGGATGAAAGTTTGCGTCTCGTCACAGATTTCAGAACTTTCCATCACAGAAATGTGAGGAAACTGTGTTTTTTTGTCAAAGTTTAGGTTTGCAAGGGATTCTGGATTAAAAACATGGTAAGAGCCATGCAAGTCCGCACACTCTCGATATCCCTAGGTGCCTAGTTAAAAAAATTGTACAGTTGTGCTAGGTTGCCCTGGATGCTGGCTGCGCTAGGCCCAAAAATCCACAGTTAGGCACATTGCAAAAAAAGTCAGTTTTCAGTGCAAAAATGTGAAGTGTCCTGTTTTGTTTTTGGCCGTTTCCTGTCGCAGGCACTAGGCCTGCTCACACAAGTGGGGTACCATTTTTATCCGGAGACTAGGGGAATGCTGGGTGGGTGAAAATTTGTTGCTCCCCACAGATTCCAGAACTTTCCATCACAGAAGTGTGAGGAAAATGTGTTTTTTAGACATGCTTTGAGGCTTGCAAGGGATTCTGGGTAACGGGACCCGGTGAGAGCCACATAAGTCATGCCATCCTGAATTTTCCTGGTGTCTTGTTTTAAAAAATGTATGGATGTGCTAGGTTTCTGTAGGTGCCGGCTGAGCTAGGGCCCAAAATACACAGCTAGGCATATTGCAAAAAAACCCGACAGTTTTCAGTGGAAAATGTGATATGTGATATGTCCATTTTGCGTTTTGGGCCATTTCCTGTCGTGGGCACTAGGCCCACACAAGTAAGGTGCCATTTTTATCACCAATGTATTTCTCTGCAATTGTGCCTTCCAAATGTTGGACTGTATGTAAAAAAGAAGTCATTTTTAAAAATGACCTCTAATTCACGTAACAGTATATGTCTTTCAAAAATCTGCCACAGCTAGTAGTAGTTACATGTGAAAAGATGGGCACAGCTCCATTTCGATATTTTTTATTTCAACTGTTACTTTCTATAAGAAAATCTTAAAGGATCTACACAAATGATCCCTTGCTGAAATTAGAATTTTGTCTACTTTTCAGAAATGTATAGCATTCTTGGGACCACCATTGGTTTCACACCCATTTCTACCACTTACTCGATGGAGGAGGAAAGCACCAAAAATATGAAAAATAGGGTATGTCCCAGTAAAATACCACAAATGTGTCGAAAAATGTGGTTTTCTGACAAAAGTCTTCCTGTTCCTGAAAGCTGGGAAGATGGTGAATTTAGCACTACAACCCCTTTGTTAATACCACTTGCAGGGAAAAAACGGATGCTTTCTTCTGCAGCACTTGTTTTCCCATTTGTCCCAAAAACAAAAACAAATGTAGCTGTATTTTGGCTAATATCTTGGTTCCCCTAAGTGTTCTAAAGGTACCAAACTCTGGGTACCTTTAGAATCCCCAGGATTGTGGAAAAAAAGGACGCACTTTTGCTGTGGATACCTTATGTGGACAAAAGGTTATGGGGGTCTCAGTGTGAATGACTCTAAATATATTACAAAACGGTTAGATACCGGAGGGTCAGAGGGAACATTTTTGAGACCGCACAGGATTAAATCCCCAAATAAAGTATTATAAACACTAAGAACCTCAGGGTTCTTAGTGTTTATAATGACTCTAAATAGCCATAAAAAGGCTTGGCACGGTGGGGGGGGGTGTCTAGCAGCGAAAGGGTGATGGAAATGGAAAACAGGCTGCATTTAAAGAAAAAAGATTACTTTATTTAAAAGTGAAAGGGAGTTTAGAAAATTTCAATTAATATAGCAAAAATGAGAATATGTAACTATAACATGCGTTTAAGTGAATTGTTAAATGGCTAAAAAAAAGTATTACACAAGTTGCATGGAGTGTCAGGCATGAAGGGTGGCGGTGGGAAACTGGAATTCAGCGTGCAACAGAAGATGGCAAATATGGGCTTCTTCATTGATCTACAAATTAATGCCATGACTTTCTGGAAAAAGGCGCTTGGACAAGCCTTATGACCAGCCCTTCTCAAGATGGTGGATTGAACACAGAAAATTATTTGAGGTTCCCAATTTAAGATGGAGTTGAGCCTTTTTTATGTCAGTTCCTGTTTAATCATATATAAGAGAGTGACAAAAGGAAAAGGTGTCACAACATGTTTGTTCCCTTATTTCTTAATTGTGTTTTTGCCTCCTTGCTACTATTGCTGTCTTAGATTTTTGATTTCAACAGATTGATCTTCTTATGGATTTCTTCACCTTATTCTTGCTTGGCTGTTTCTCCTTCCTGATGTCAGGAGGCATTTGGTGCATAGCTAGTTACTTTAGCTCTAATCTGCAGATCAAGAGCTATAAGGTTTCCACCGAGGCATATCCATTTTAAGGGTTTTTCCTCCTCACTAACACTCTTTTAAGGAGACACTTTATACTATTCACATATGCTTTTCTATGTGTGGTGGCACTGTAACAACTTGGAAGGTTCACCAATTCCTCAGACAATTAAGAGCGGTATGGAACAGTTCTTTTCGCCATCCAGTTGTAGACACCATTACATTTTGGCAAGTTTGAACTTCCAAAATAAAGAGAGAAATATCAATAAAGTTCTGATATGGAAACACGGCTTAAGAGTCATAAGCAGTATCAAAATAACCTAGAACTTGGAATGTGTACATTTAACAAACAAACGTAAACTGCCCCTAACTAACCACACCTTGCAAAAAGTAGTTCTTTCTTGTCTCCAAACTTGCACTGTTTTTTTGGAGTATGTATAGTTCAGCCTTCAGTATCAATATTTGATTAACAGGAAAGTATGTGATGCTGTTTTCACCGTTCCCTATGTTTTGCAAGGATCATTGTCATCTTTTTTTTAAAAAAAATCTCTTTATTTGTCAATAAAATGGTACATCAATATATTCTGATTCACAATAACAATTCACCATATCAGAAAAATGGGAGTGGGAGTTAAGGATAACAGAAAAAATCACTGAATTCGGGTTCATACCAGGCAAGATCGCCAATACTGTACAAAACAAACATAGCTTCACTGAGCGGTAAGAAAAAGACAAAAAAAAAAAGAAAGAGATACAGAAATACAGAATCCCAATTGTGCCTGTACACTATGTGTCCTCCAAGCAACCCGAGATAGAGTCAAACTTTTGCAGCGCTCTAATTCCCCTAGCTCTAGCTAGAGCCTTCTCTCTTTCACACGTTTCTCTGACAATGGCCCACCACTCAGCGACTAAAGGAGGCTTGGGTGAAATCCAGACTCTGGCTATTGCAAGTCGGGCTGCTACTGGCATTATTTCAATGATGGATCTATAGCCACGACTGTCCTCTTTATAGCCCAGCATCTTCTCAGTTGTCGTGAAAGTATATTCATACCCAAGTCGAAGCTTAATAGCGAATGATATCTTCTGCCAGAATGTTACTAGTTCAGGGCAGGTAACGAACATATGCACCATGCCGGCTGCATGGATCCCACATTTAGGGCATTCACAACGTGCCCCGCCAGATGTCCCCGCTTGGAAGCCCCCACCTCGAGCCCATCTAGCTATCCTTTCCAGTGTATAATATAGTGCACAGATGTCCGGAACTGCTGAAGTCTAACACTTACTGAGTATACTGATCGCTCGATAACATCAAATGCCATCCTGACCTCTTCAAGAGTGACATTTGCGCCCAGAGTCACACTCCATCGTGTTGCTAACTTCTAACAACCGTCCACCCTAACCTGACATAAACATCGATACTTCGTGCTAATTGCTGCCCTCTGATTCTGTGCATGCAAACAATCCCATATCGCTGAGCCTGAAACATCTTGCAATAAAAGGTGTCTGTTGAGGTAATCCCTAAGCTGGAGATATTTAAAGAACATTTATTGAGGGATAGCGAATGTCAGTTGCAAGTTTTCAAATGATAGAAAACCGTTAGTATCATAATAAAGTTGACCCAAATTGTAAATGCCGTACTTTGCCCATTTCCGAGCCTCAGAGTCCTGAAATATCTCGGGCAGCATTGGGTTACTCCAGTGGAGGAGTTTATCATGTATAAGAGAAATAGAGCACCTCGCCATAATGCCCTGCCATATGTGTACACAATCCCTAATGGACTTGAAGCGTACCCGTTTAAAGTAATCGGGGGTCATTGATTCTGTATAAAAACATTTGGCTATCTGAACCAAGAATGAGCCAGTGCCAAACTTCCAGTTTATCTGAGCTCATGAGGCTACGTAATCGCCCCACAAACGCTGGCCAAAAATACATTTTAAAATCGGGGAGTTCTAAAACCCCTTCGTTAGAAGGGTATTCATTAGTCCTATTGCCCGTCTCGATTTTTTGTACCCCCAAATAAAACTACTCAAAACCCCATCTAACTTATTGAAAAAAGAATTTGGGATACGCAGTGGGATTGAGTGGCATAGGTACAAACATTTTGGTAGCACCTTCATCTTTATAATATTGCACCTCCCCAGGATGCTGATTGGGAGTTTGTATCAGCATTTTAATTGCTTAGAGATAGTTGCCAATAAAGTATAATTATATAATGCATGTATATGTTCAATCTTAGGGGAAATACGAACCCCTAAATACGTAGCAGTCGGGCAGACCCCTATAATAGGTTGTTCCGGCTGAAAACTTAGAAGCACTCGCGTTTTATTAGCATTCGGCTAATAACCGGAATACATACCGAATTTCTTAGCTTCCATTTCAATACTTTCTATTGCAAGTGCTGGATCGGTAGTGAACATAGCGATGTCATCTGCATACGCAATGACTTTCAGCTGCCGCTGCCCTATGATCAGGGGAAGGATCATTGTTATCATTAAATTAGAGAGGGTTTAGCTTCAGAGAATAACAAACCCTTGAACCAGGTGCTATGAAGGAGAAAAGTTTTTTTTCCGCCTTTATTTTCCGACTTCGCATGTGTGCTGCACTGTACAGCCTACATACAAAGTGGGAAAAATTTTAAAGTTAGTCTAAGCATGGTATTTTGCACTGGAGGGGTGTCCTTCCAGCACAAAACCTATGCTTGACTCACAGATACACCCTTACACTATATCGCAAAGGTGTCTTGATAGAGCACGGCAGCTAACTTCTGTGCCGGCACTTGGAAGATTGGAGGAGAGCGCCATAGTTCAGTTAATTTGGCGCTCTCCTGCTCCTTCTTTCCACGCAGTGCAGCGCAGCATTTATGGCTGCTGCGCTGCTTGAGAAATTGGTAAATCTGGCCCACGTACATCCCCAATGCAGCTTGTGCCTATGTTTCTAACGTCAACATTTATTTACTAAGTATCACTATTATTTTTTCTATATACTATGTTATGTTATCATAAAATGGAAATGGTCATAACTAGAGAAAATCTTGGACTAACAAAAAAATATGGTGTTTGATTAGTGTACAAACACTATTGACCTTTATTGACTGAACATTTCTGTTACAATATATTTGGGCTGGCTGTCACACACCTCCCAGGTTGTGGCCATGATAGCTCAAAAATAGATAAGACTCGAGTGTTTGGGAAACCACAAAGTATTACAGCAAAGAGTATGATTTAGGAGATATCCTGATAAGGGGTGTGTGCTGTTTGGTCAGGATTCGTTTTGTGGGTAGGATGAGAATTTCAGTTTTTGCCTTTGTAGCAACATGAAGCTTTCTTTGATCACTTGTTTTTATGTATATAAAATGTCTCAGTATTATTTTCTCAACTATTGTATCTACAGAGGCAGGCCCAATAAAGATAGGAATTTAATATGGTATTAACATTATAGATCTTATCATATCTAGCATGAAACTATGCATACATTAAAAATAGTAGTGATTAGCAGAACTCTTGGGAACATTGTTTGAAAGTTCAGAGTGATTGATATATTGCTTAACTTTAGTTTGGATACCAATAATTCTCTGGCCAACATTCCATTCATTGTTTTTTGATCAGGGGTCAACAGGTCCCACAATTTAATGTATATCGATCCTTTTTCAAAAGTAAAGATGAAATGCACTTTAGAGGGATGTTCAAGACACAATCTGGTACCAGAAATGATGGAGAAGATTGAATTTGTTTAAAAAAATTATTCTCTACTGAGCTATTTTGTAGGATAAATACTTTTTGTTGATGAGCCTGCTACAATGGTATACCTGATATTCCTATGAGGTATGAAACTGGTTAGTAGTCCTGCACAATATTGGGTTACTTGGTGGCATGGGCAATGGTTTGATTTGCAGCTCAAGAAATCAGACACACACACGTACGTACCATACACACATCGAGATACATACACACACACCCACCTTCACCTGCACCTCAAGATAAAGTCATGATAACTTAGCCCTAGGATAATCACCATACTGTCACAAAAAGTTATACTTAGTGCTTTAACATGTAAGAAAATGTTGGTGTTGTCACTGTTTGTTTGATTAATCATTGTGGCACAATTGTCAATAACATTATATGTGCCACTGTGTTCTCTTCTAGAACCCTGCATATTATCTCTGGAGGAAATTGAAAACAACAATCTGGAACTTCGATGGAGTTTTGACAACAAGGAATTTTTCTTCCATGGGGACTACATTGAATTTAGATGTAAGAGGGGGTTTTATAATGCACCCGTGGATGGGATTTCTGGGGTTAGAGTACAGTGCATGTTTGGTCAGCTGAAATATCCCAGATGTGCATAAGGATGCAGATCAAACAATATTTGAAGACAGTGGAAATTGCATTGAAGTTTCGCCTCAATACTATGTGTAGTCACCTAAAATTACGCACATCATTTTCTGTTTTATGGTCAAAATGTCTGTTGATTAAATGTGGGCAGTATTATAATTTGTTATAGCAAGAATAAATATATATCTTTGTTAATATACTTTTTATGCCCTACTCATTATTTAGAGGGATGAAATTAAAATTTGGAGTGTACACATCTAAATAATATTCTACTGAAGCAAGGTACAAATATTAATCACATCAATGCTCAAACCTATTGATCTGCTTATAAAGGTTTCCAGCACATTCCCTTATACCCTGAGGGTGTGAAGATAAGCTGTCATGATTCCAGGTATGATTTAATAATTTATACATATGGGTCTTTTTGTTTTGATGCAAACACGCTGTAATTCAGAGGGTAAACTGCATTTGGGGAATGGGGTTGTTTAGTTGATTATGCTACAGTTTATAGAAATTGAAACAAAATCATGCTTTTTTAAATTAGAGTGGCTCTGATTGTTAAGTACATTGGAAACATTTAGGTGAACAATTTCTAATTAACCACATAGATTTTGCCTTTCAAGTATTTAAAACAAAAATATCATATTAAGAGTTTGGGCTTGTCCAGATAGATTTGAAAAAATAAGGTGATCTTTTGTATATGTTAGAGGCATTGCACTTTCAGATGCGTACTCTTAACTAAATATATTTTTAGAAATAAATTTAAGGGGATTCTGAGATCAATGAAGAAAATTGTGTAATTTTTAAATGCTCAATTTAATTTTGAATGTGGCACTTGATATTGTGACTAGGTCTATGTACTGAAGTATAGTGTTCTTGCCAGCATTCTATGACAAAAAGAGGTAGGAATGTTCAGGTTCCTAGAATAACAGGCAATGGCTTTATTAGTTAGAGAACATTGGGCCATATGTAGGTAAAACGTGTTTTGCGATTCTCTAATTGCAATTTTTAGGGAATCGCAATTAGAGAATTGCAAAACGGAATGTAAGTAGGATTAGCAAAATATTTTGCGATTCCCACCTATTCCTTATTTGCGAATCCCAAATTGAGATTCGCAAATAAGGAATACCTCGCCATTCATTCCTATGGGCTAGAAGGCCCATAGGAATGAATGGAAGACATTCTCAATTTGCGATTCTCAATTAGAGAATCGCAAATTGAGAATGCAATTTCAAGGTTGCAAGGGTGTCAATAGGACACCCTTTTGCACCCCTGAAATAAATATGTGTGCACATGTGGCGCACATACATGCGCTAAGGGCATGTATGTGCGCCACATGGCACTTTGAAAAATGCAAAAAAGTGCATTTTTCAAAGAAATCGCAACTTACCACCAACCTGAGGTTGGTGGTAATATGCGATTCCTTAAGCCAAAATCGCACAACTTGGGTGCTTCCTACATTGCATTTAAGGAATCGCAATTTGGGATTCCTTAAATGCATTAGCAAAATAAGGAATCGCAAATTTTGCGATTCCTTATTTTGCGTGTGGGTTTTTGTGTGCTACATGGCACACTGCCCAAATTGCGATCACAAACAGCCTGCACGCCTCGGTCTGACTCGGTGTCTATCACCGTTGAGCGGAGGGCGGACAGGCAGACCCAGTCACTTCCGCTTTAGGGGCGGTTAGCGCTCTAGCTTCGGCGTCTCAGGACTACAAAGGGTGCTCGTCACTCTAAGCGCGCAGCGGTTGCGCACAGGGGTGTGCCTAAGAACGCACCTAAGACAAGCCAAAGAGAAGCCCGTCTGCGCCCGTCCGCGACTGGACGAGGCTAGGGGCTAGAGGTCATGGCCGCGAGTGTTGCCCAGCTGACTGCTTTCGTGAAACCTTTGGTAAAATACTCCTCAGTAGAGCTGTTGCGTATCCGTAAGCCTGTACTTCAGGGTTGCACGAGAGGGGAAGGATGCCTACTGGAGGGTCCTTTTTCATGTCGGAAATGTCAATATCAAGCTTCTGCTGATCACTTGCAAATCGTACCGCATGAAACATTATTTATAACCACTCTCCCACATGACTCCCGTAAGAGTCGGAATCTTCTCTGCAATATTAGATCGCTGTCTAAACATCATAGTGAAGTGTGGGATATGATTGCTTCAACTCAGCCTGAACTTTGTTATCTGACAGAAACATGGCTAAAACCGCACTCTGTCCCAGCCATCACATTAGGGATCCCAGAGGGCTATAAAATAGCCAGACTTGACCGGCCTGCCAAGACAGGAGGAGGCATTGCCATTGTGTATAAAAATAATCTATTAGTAACCATCTTAGAGGAAATGAGTACCCCGGACTTAGAAATTCTTGTATTTAAAATCAGCTTTTCCAAGAAAATTTGCTATAAAGGGTGTTGGACCTGCGATGGGCAAGCCCAGCACAAAGGGGGGTAGCTTGGCTCGAGTGACAAGGCGGTAGAAGGCTGTTGTGTTAGCCGGCTATGACCAAATAATAACTCCCTGCACACCACATAAAAAGAAGGACACCACACCACTGTTATAGATAAATACGTTTCGTTTATGTAAAAGTTCTCTGGGTTGGAAGAAGTTCAATTAGTTAATCACATTCACCTTTCTTACATGGGTTTGATTAGCTGTGTACTGGTTGCGTAGGAATAAATGGTTGGACTCTAATAAATAAATATACTGGATAAATATCAGGATTCAATACATTTGGAATAAATATCAGCAATGACTGGAATAAATATCAGCAAAACATCACAGTTGCATAGCAAGTTAGATACCGATCGTTTCACATAAATATCTCAGGGTCATACTGGTATCGCTGCCACCAATTAATCACTTTCAGGGTAAACACATTTAGATTGCCATTTAATGCAGAATGCGCGCTCTTACAGTTTTTGAAGTGTTCACGGGTTCGGGTTCTCTGGGCACAAGATACTCGTGATAATCCTTTAGTTGCACTTAAGCATATTGCGCGTGTATCTGGAAGATAAAGACATACAATGACTACGGCAATTACACTCCGTGGCCAGCCGGTTTAATACTACTGCGGCCGGAGGAGTCTGTGCGCTTCTGTCAACGCAGGCGGGGTCTCCGAAGGCGGCTTCAGTTCACGAGTCCTCAGACCGTTGAACGGGCTGCCGGAGGGGTCAAACTACCTGCGCGCACAGTTCAAAATTGGAGCCGCACCTCAGTCCCGGAACAATGCGGCAACTTCAGGGGAAGAGACGGTCCCACCTCACTTTAGCTGTGCCGGTAAGCGCTCCAGTCGGTATGGCCCTTCTCCCAAGGGCGAAGGGGGGTCCCAGGGGCTCCGCGATCCTCCCTCCGATCTCACTCACGGGGGGGGGCTCCCGCCCACAACAACAGTCCCCAAGTCACTCGGGCAGGGCAGAGACGGTACTTTCGCCCAAATGAAGGCCAGCCTTTCCCCGCCCCAGCGCAGCACCTCACCTTCTGTCCACGATCAGTGCTTCGACGGCGGTGGGTTCGGAGACGTCCGAACGCCCGCCAGGAGGCACTTAAGTTGAAGGGGCCCTGTCAAGGGTCGCAGTCGCGATCTCACCACTGGGGGAGGCGGGGAGGCTCTAACTATGGCCAAAGTCTCTGAGGGGCAATTGGGCACTCGCTGGCCAGGCGCTGAAGGCGAGAGGTCACTGCTCGCGCTTCTGACTGGAACGCCAGTCAGGGTCCACGCCAACAACCTCGGCTGTACTTCTGCCTGCGCTATCAGCTGCCTCAGGGGGGGGAACAGGGCAGGTGTCAATCTGGTGTCAAGTCCTCTTCTATGTTTCTTCTCTTCTCCACTTTTTCTCATCATGGCCGCCAGGGACTGGGCCTTTTATAGCCAGTGCCCTGGGGTGCCAGCACGAGCCAGAAGGTTCTAGAACCTTCCCTGGCTGCGTCAATGACATGGCCCTTCCAAGGTGTCTTTTTGGTCATTAGGAGCCACCATACTGGGCTTCCTAAGGCAGCCATTTTGTGTACTTGTAACTTCTGAGGGGATTCCTGTCAGGTTTGCAGGTTACACAAAGTGCGCCAAAACCTCCAAAGGGTCAGAGGTCAGAAGGACTCCAATGGGAGTCACTCTCATAGGGGACAATGGTGTCCACCATTTTAGGGTTGACAACCTCAGTGTGTAATGCCACCGGTTCCGTCAGGCGCCTTGTACATAGGTGCCAGGAACTTGGTGAGCAACTGAGCGTCAAGGAGCATCTAACCCCATGGGACAACACACAAAAAGGTCCTGGTAGACAAATAAAAAGCGACAAATTTTAGGAGGCACGGGGGAACAAAATAAATCATGGTGTGAGGGGACTCTCAGAAGCAGACAGGTCTAACACGCATCCCCCCCAGCTGAAAGTGGGGAGAGCTACCCAACCCCTTGGGAGTCCTCAACACTAAGGCGGAAATACCTGGAGAGACCGTCTGCATTGGCGTGGTCAGCTCCGGGCCGATGTTCCACCCGAAAGTCCATTCCCTGTAGGGAGATAGACCACCTCAACAGTTTTGGGTTTTCCCCCTTCATCTGCATGAGCCAACGAAGGGGTCGGTGGTCTGTCTGAACCAGGAAGTGCGAACCAAACAGGTATGGTCGCAGCTTCTTCAGTGCCCAGACCACCGCAAAGGCTTCCCGCTCAATGGTACTCCATCTCTGTTCCCGGGGAAGTAGTCTCCGTGACAGGAAGATCACGGGCTGATCCAGACCCTCTTCATTGAGTTGCGATAGCACCGCCCCAATGCCAATGTCGGATGCGTCTGTCTGGACAATGAATTCCTTCGAGAAGTCTGGAGCCTTCAAAACTGGAGCGTTGCACAATGCCTGTTTCAGAGTGTCGAAGGCTCGTTGGCAAGCCTCGGTCCAGATGACTCTCCTGGGTTGCTTCTTGGCCGTGAGTTCAGTAAGGGGAGCCACGATAGTGCCATATCCCTCCACTCGCCAATCAGCGGGGATAGGTAAGTTCTCCAACGGAACCATGTCCTCCTCCGTGGACTCCGGGTCCACCTCCGTAGGTGGCCTATCCGTCTCACGGGGCACGGACGTCGAGGCAGGCTCCTCCTGTCCTC
Source organism: Triturus cristatus (assembly GCF_964204655.1). NCBI lineage: Eukaryota > Metazoa > Chordata > Amphibia > Caudata > Salamandridae > Triturus > Triturus cristatus. Next base: position 366,279,986 of record NC_140586.1, read on the forward strand.
GGCATGCTCCCTCATCAGCAGCTACGGGGTGGGCCATTGTTCCAGACTCCGACCCCTGCGACTTCTCCTCCCGAGCAGTCGCCGACCTGGTACTCACACAGGCCCAATCAGGTGTACCCAGCATCTCCGAATGAGTCCGGTATTCCACCTCCTTCCAAGCATTGTGCTCCATATCATTGCCCAGCAAACAATCGACTGGCACGACGGGGCTTACGGCGACTCGAAGTGGACCTGCAACCCCTCCCCACTCAAAGGGAACCTCGGCCACAGGATAGTGGCCCATTCTGCCGTCAGCCAGTGCGGCTGGATGAAGTACGCCCGGAACCACCTGCTCCGAGGACACCAGATGACTCCTTACCATAGTCATACTGGCTCCTGTATCTCTCAGAGCTTCCCCTCTATGGCCATTGATGGTGACCCACTGCCCATACTTGGTAGTATTCGAGGGCACCTGGATCTTTGGAACCATCTCCCGATCACCCAGGGACACTAAGGTGACTCCCGCCCACTCCCTTCCCTCACTTAAGGGCATCTCCTCCCCGAGCGCTACACTAGCGTCTCCCGGGGCCTTTGCTCCAGCGGGAGGGGGTGGTCTCTTTGGGCATTTCGGGTCTCCTTTGTAATGTCCAATACCACCGCACTCAAAGCAATGGACAACCCTTGGCTGCTGACTCTTGCCAGGGTTAGGGTTCTTCTGCGGGTTAGCCTTAGAGTTGGAAAAGGTGTTTTTCCCCTTAAAGTTATTTTGGGGGCCTTTGGAGAACTCCTGTTTCTTGTTATCTCCCCCCTCTTTCCTTAGGGGAGCACCCTGTCCGGACTTCTGAGAATCTCCTTCAGTCCCCTTCGTGGACACTCGGGTACTTGCCCAAATGTCCGCCTCCTCAGCAAGCTTACGGGGGCAAGTAAGTTTGCTGTCTACCAGGTGTTGCCTCAGCTCGGGAAGGCATTTCTCGAGTAGATGCTCCTTGAGGATTAAGTCATACAACCCTTGATAGTCCTCCACCTCACTACCTTGGACCCACCCTTCCAGGGCTTTCTTGGCAAAATCCAGGAAGTCAACCCAATTTTGTAAACTCAGCTTGTGGCTACCCCTAAACCTTTGCCGGTATTTCTCCGGGGTCAACCCAAACTTCCTAATGAGCGCCACCTTCATGGCGGGGTAGTCTACCTGTTCCTCCCGGTCTAGGGCCAATAGGGCATCCCTTCCTGTCGGAGGCATGTACCGGTATAATCCACCACCCCAGTGCTTCTCATGGATCCCATGGGCTCTTAAGGAGACCTCATAGGCTGCCAGCCACTTGGCTATGTCGTTCCCAGCGGAATAACTGGCGACTACGTCCTTTGGTAAATGGGGCCTGGGCTCCCTGGCAATTTCCTTGGACTCGACACCCCCCGGAGTATTATTAATGGTCTTGAGGTCGAGTTCTCGTAACTTGAACTCATGTTCCATCCTCCTCCCTTCCATCTCCAGCTTGGCCAACTCCCACCTTAACTGTCTTTCCTCTCTCCTGTCGGCTAACTCGATTTCTGATAACCCTCTTGATGACACACTACTGCCCTCCCGTGAGGCTACCTTGGGGCTGATAGACATCGCACCCACCCCCAGGGGACATTCTGTAATCATCTCCAGGACAGTGTCCCTGTCTGATTCCTCCTCCTCTACCGTTCCCTCCGTGTGTGCTTCCACCCAGGCTCGCAGACTAGTACGGAGCTCCTCTCTCTTGGCTCCTCGCCTAACGAACACTCCCCTTTCCTGACAGAACTCCCTGAGCTGTGCCACAGTATAGGTCTCCAGCTCTGACATTTTGAATTCCATTTTTGCCAGTTGAAAGTGTGGACCACCACCCCGAAGTAGGTTATGAAGATAGGAACTTTCTCTGAGGACACCTCCACCCACCTCCAGGAAAGAATTTAAAAAAAACAAAATCACAGAATTAGAAGGCCGCTGGGAGAATACTCCGGGTGTGTACCTGTGATGCACACTGAATTATTATGAGGTTCACAACAGCACGGCTCGTAATCCCAACCGCTGCCACCAATTTTATGTTGGACCTGCGATGGGCAAGCCCAGCACAAAGGGGGGTAGCTTGGCTCGAGTGACAAGGCGGTAGAAGGCTGTTGTGTTAAGCCGGCTATGACCAAATAATAACTCCCTGCACACCACATAAAAAGAAGGACACCACACCACTGTTATAGATAAATACGTTTCGTTTATGTAAAAGTTCTCTGGGTTGGAAGAAGTTCAATTAGTTAATCACATTCACCTTTCTTACATGGGTTTGATTAGCTGTGTACTGGTTGCGTAGGAATAAATGGTTGGACTCTAATAAATAAATATACTGGATAAATATCAGGATTCAATACATTTGGAATAAATATCAGCAATGACCGGAATAAATATCAGCAAAACATCACAGTTGCATAGCAAGTTAGATACCGATCGTTTCACATAAATATCTCAGGGTCATACTGGTATCGCTGCCACCAATTAATCACTTTCAGGGTAAACACATTTAGATTGCCATTTAATGCGGAATGCGCGCTCTTACAGTTTTTGAAGTGTTCACGGGTTCGGGCTCTCTGGGCACAAGATACTCGTGATAATCCTTTAGTTGCACTTAAGCATATTGCGCGTGTATCTGGAAGATAAAGACATACAATGACTACGGCAATTACACTCTGTGGCCAGCCGGTTTAATACTACTGTGGCCGGAGGAGTCTGTGCGCTTCTGTCAACGCAGGCGGGGTCTCCGAAGGCGGCTTCAGTTCACGAGTCCTCAGACCGTTGAACGGGCTGCCGGAGGGGTCAAACTACCTGCGCGCACAGTTCAAAATTGGAGCCGCACCTCAGTCCCGGAACAATGCGGCAACTTCAGGGGAAGAGACAGTCCCACCTCACTTTAGCTGCGCCGGTAAGCGCTCCAGTCGGTATGGCCCTTCTCCCAAGGGCGAAGGGGGGTCCCAGGGGCTCTGCGATCCTCCCTCCGATCTCACTCACGGGGGGGGGGGGGGCTCCCGCCCAGAACAACAGTCCCCAAGTCACTCGGGCAGGGCAGAGACGGTACTCTCGCCCAAATGAAGGCCAGCCTTTCCCCGCCCCAGCGCAGCACCTCACCTTCTGTCCACGATCAGCGCTTCGACGGCGGTGGGTTCGGAGACGTCCGAACGCCCGCCAGGAGGCACTTAAGTTGAAGGGGCCCTGTCAAGGGTCGCAGTCGCGATCTCACCACTGGGGGAGGTGGGGAGGCTCTAACTATGGCCAAAGTCTCTGAGGGGCAATTGGGCACTCGCTGGCCAGGCGCTGAAGGCGAGAGGTCACTGCTCGCGCTTCTGACTGGAACGCCAGTCAGGGTCCACGCCAACAACCTCGGCTGTACTTCTGCCTGCGCTATCAGCTGCCTCAGGGGGGGGGAACAGGGCAGGTGTCAATCTGGTGTCAAGTCCTCTTCTATGTTTCTTCTCTTCTCCACTTTTTCTCATCATGGCCGCCAGGGACTGGGCCTTTTATAGTCAGTGCCCTGGGGTGCCAGCACGAGCCAGAAGGTTCTAGAACCTTTCCTGGCTGTGTCAATGACATGGCCCTTCCAAGGTGTCTTTTTGGTCATTAGGAGCCACCATACTGGGCTTCCTAAGGCAGCCATTTTGTGTACTTGTAACTTCTGAGGGGATTCCTGTCAGGTTTGCAGGTTACACAAAGTGCGCCAAAACCTCCAAAGGGTCAGAGGTCAGAAGGACTCCAATGGGAGTCACTCTCATAGGGGACAATGGTGTCCACCATTTTAGGGTTGACAACCTCAGTGTGTAATGCCACCGGTTCCGTCAGGCGCCTTGTACATAGGTGCCAGGAACTTGGTGAGCAACTGAGCGTCAAGGAGCATCTAACCCCATGGGACAACACACAAAAAGGTCCTGGTAGACAAATAAAAAGCGACAAATTTTAGGAGGCACGGGGGAACAAAATAAATCATGGTGTGAGGGGACTCTCAGAAGCAGACAGGTCTAACAAAGGGGCACTGGTTTATCGACCTCCCGGACCTTATACCAGCTTTAACATCTTGTTGCTGGAGATACTGGCCAGACACATTGACACTGAGAACGAGTTTTTACTTTTAGGAGACTTTAACATGCACTGTGACCTCAAGGATAATGCCGAGGCACAATCTTTACTAACTGACATGTCCGTGTTGGGATTAACTTTAATGAATACTGGTCCTACTCATTTGGCAGGACGTACTTTGGATCTCATCTTCTCAAACAAACCTAATACCCTGCTATATGTCTCTTCCACTCAGGTCAATTGGACAGATCACTTTGTCCTGGAATTTTTTACCTTACATTCAGGTAAAGCCCCCCCTCAGGCACAAGCCCTTCCCACTAGGCGTAGACCATGGCACAAGATTACTCCAGAAATATTTCAGGAACACTTTGCTGGATGCCCCATTTTTCCTGGAGAGAATGTTGATAAAGGATTGGACCGTTATAATTGGGCGATACTCCAGGTGGTAAACAGGATTGCTCCTATGAAAACCTATAAACCTCGTCTAGCCCGTAAACAAGAGGTATGGTTTACGGAACACCTGAGATCTCTTAAACAGCAGGCGAGGAAACTAGAAAAGGTGTGGAGATTGACCCATGACACCATGGATAAGAATCATTTTTGGGCAGCTCTTTCTAAATATCACAAGGAAATTCGTAATGCCCGGAAAGCCCACATACAGGCCCTTCTTTTAGCTGCAGGAAATACCCCCAGGATCTTATATCAAACTTTACACTCATTTGTAAAACCAGCAGCTTGTGAAACTCTTGAATTAGCTTCACAACAACTCTGTAATGAAGTTGCTCAGTTTTTTACAAATAAAATAAATAAGATTCATGACGATATTTTAAATTCCTATCTACCCATCATTGATGACACTCTATCACCTGTGGAAAAGGAAAAAGAGATAGGAATCACGCATCTGCAATCCTTTTCCCCTATCTCCTTGATTGATACAGAATGTTATCTGGGTCAGATTAAAAGCAGAAGTCCCTCAGATATTATTCCAGCCAGAATCATCCTGATTGTAGGAAAAAGTATGAGTCCACAGATTCAAAGTCTCATTAACCTTTCCCTGACTGAGGGGCAAGTTCCCAGGGAATGGAAAAAAGCGCTGGTAAGGCCCATTAGGAAAAACTCTTCCATTCCCTGGACTGACTTATCCAATCTGAGGCCTATCTCACTACTCCCTTTTTTAGGGAAGGTTATAGAGAAACATGTTAACAAGCAGGTTTCACAGTACATAGAACAGTTTGGCAAGCTTGACAGTTCTCAGTTTGGTTTTAGACCCAAACACAGTACTGAATCCGCTCTGCTATCGGTGACAGATGACCTTCACATGTATCAGGATCGAGGGTATTCGGCGATCCTGGTACTGTTGGATTTATCGGCGGCGTTCGATACAATATCTCACAATATCTTAATCGAACGTCTGACCGCAATTGGAATTGAGAGCACAGCGTTAACCTGGCTAAAGAGTTTTCTGTCTGACCGCACCCAAACTGTCAGCATGGGCACATTTCGGTTGACAGAAACTCATATCACCAAGGGGGTGCCACAGGGCTCTTGTCTAAGCCCTACCTTGTTCAACATCTATGTGGCACCCCTGGCCAGCATATTGAGAGACTTTGGGTTTGTCCCTGTCTCCTATGCTGACGATACGCAGCTCCTATTCCCTTTTCAACATCTTACCGACGAAGTGAGGGTGGCTTTCTCAGATGGCATGAAAGCTGTTGCAAATTGGATGAAATCTAACTACCTCCAATGCAACGTAAATAAGACCGAAGTAATGCTTTTTGGGGAGGTTAGAAATCTGTGGACTTCAGAGTGGTGGCCATGTGAGCTTGGTCAAGTACCTGAACCCAAATTGGTCGTAAAAAACCTAGGGGTCCGTCTTGATCGTGAGCTCACCTATAAACAACATGGCAACTGGGTTATCGGCCAATGCTTTCATGTTATTGGACTCTTACGCAAAGTGTTTCCACTATTACCTGATTCCACTAGAAAAACTTTGGTTCAGGCACTAGTGTTGAGTCGCCTGGATTACTGCAATGGACTCCTGCTGTCAGCCAACCAGGGAGTCCTAGCAAAACTCCAGGTGATACAAAACACCGCGGCAAGACTCGTGCTGAATGCCCCCCCAAGAACACCTTCTAAACCACTCCTTGACAAATTACACTGGCTCCCAGTTTGTAAAAGGATTACGTTTAAGACATGTTGTCTTATTCATAGAACCATACATGGTTCTGGACCCTCCTATTGGAAAGACAAATTCACTCCCTACAATCCCACTCGGCTTCTTAGGTCCTGTAGCCAACTTCGACTTAAAGTACCTACCATCAAGAGGAGCAGACAAGGTGGGAAAGCCTTGTCCGTAGTAGGCCTGACACTATGGAATAAACTTCCTCTTGAGCTCAGGCAATGTTCTGAATTCTTGGTTTTTAGGAAAAAACTCAAAACATTTCTATTTTAGTAATTCATCAACCGTTTCAGCTCTATACGCTGTATTGTGCTGAGCTGTTCCTTCCGTCTCCTGTAGCTGCCAACTTTTCACTCTCTTCTTCTTTTTCTGTGCGCAGAGATACTCTTATGCAAGAGTCGATTCTAGCACGATATAAATCCATAAAAAAAAAAAATAAATAAACGCCGAAATTCGGCGAATTTCAGCATTTGCGTTCGCAATTTGGCTTCCTACATATGGCCCATTGTCATAGAAAGGGGATTGAGGAGGGGTGATGAAAGTGGTCAAGTTTCTTACTGCGCTGCATCAAAAGAAGGACCATCCACTAGGCCTGAAAGACAATCAGTGGTTTTGGAATTTCATATATTTCTATCTAGGCAAAAAAAATCAGTGCCCTAAAGTAACATGTTCCTTTAGCAATCACATGCTGCATAGGATCCAACCTGCCAGTACAGTATGAGTAGTGGTGTCAAAAGGAAGCACCTGCGGGCTATGTACTAAAGCATATTGCTCGAGCACAGGTGGAAAGAGGAAACCAGGAGGTGAAATTGCACCACCTGAAGTACAGCAGCAACAAAAGAGGAAGACAACGAGAACATGCTGTGTTTTGCAATACACTGCAAATAATGTATTTAGGTCATAGTTTCTGGCAAAACAAATAAAGAATTGCAATGCAAGACTATCTGAAACACCAAATGAAAAGACTTGTACAAAAAACATATTAAATAAAAAAGTAGTTTCATTACATAAAGAAATCAAGATGACAAATAATTTAAAAGTTAAAGAAATTCATTGTAAAAAATACCAAAACAAAAGTTTAAACAAAAATTAAAAACCTTTACAATAACACGGAAATATAAAACTAAATATCAAATTGGCTATAGGAAAAGCCATGCATTCACCCAACTAGATGCTGTGTGCAAAGTGGGTCACGTTGGATGCTTGCAGAGGGTGGGGAGCAAGTCCTGAATGGAGAGCAACCTTGCACCCAACCATCATTGCACATGGTTATAAGCTCTGCATAGTGGGGTTGTCCGCCTGAAGACATGTTTACTCATTTTTATGATCAAAAACATCAAGAAATTCTCTGAGAAAAACAAAGGCTAATGTGATGCTATAGCTAAGTAAGATGCAATACCTTGATGTACGTTAAAAAACCCTGAAATTCACTGAAAAAAACAAAGGTTTGTCACAAAGTGACAATGTACCTATGTGCTGAAATTAGATAAGAACTAATGGTAAAATCCTAAAAAAACACAGAAATTTGCCAGTTATAATTTAGAAAACTATAAATTGCACCCCTTCATGAACTGCTTTCGACCTTACTTATTACATCGCTCATAACACGTTCAGTGATATCCTTGATATCAATGATGACATTTCAAATGCCATCATTGATGACATCACGGGTGACATCATCCAATGATTGTGACAGTGTGCTACAGGAATTTTTCAACTGAAAGTCATTTAACGTTTACAGTTAGATTTGTAATACATATTTGGGAAATATAGCTTATAGAAAGTTACTTTTTCCCTTCCTGAAGCTCTTGGAATCTAATTTATACTAGCTCTGCAGTCACTCAAGTGCTTGACCTTAATTAAGCATGAAAACTGCTTCCACACCAAGACAATGTGCGGGCTGTGGGGTGATGTTTTTCTACCCCTAGCAGGAAGAACATTTGGGGTGAGCACAGAAACTTAATTAACTTTAAAGAGTCCTCCCCTGTCAAAAGTAAATGTTAGGTGACCCATTGAAAAGACCACGCTTTGGACCCCCCAGTCAGGCTGGCACACACCCAGTGGTTGGAAAGCTACGCCCTAGAACTGTTTCTGGGTGCCAACAGAGGAGCGGACTGCTCATTACCCTGGCCGCAACTCTAGGTTGACACACAGTACTTGTACAAGAGGAGAAGGGTTTTCACATCTTGTATTTTCTGGAGTAAGGTGCACTGTGGGAATATTTACAATAGAGAAAACAGAAACTGCTGCAAAAGTATATAGGGTTGCCCCAGGAAGCTTTTACCTCATTTGTTAGAGAAGAGCCTAGAGTCACCCCACCCCCTAGCTGGTGCCAGGCATAAGTATGGTACCCCACGGCACAACCCTTAGAACATTTTCTGGAACTGTGCAGGAACAGAAGAAAGACTCCACATGCAGTTTGAGACCTGTGAGGAGATGTGAAGGGCCAGTCCTGCTCCCACTTGTACCCTGGACAAAGAAGTGAACTCCACGGATCAGTTGACTGGCCTCCTGTGTGACTTCCACGCTAAAACAAGCTGCAAGAAGGATTTTCCTGAAGTGTCCAACTGACCAGTAGAAACATGATCTTGACTTTTTGTCTTCTAGGCTTTCACCAGAAAGAATCCACTTTGTGCATCTGATCAGGGCTCCATTGCGGTTCACCTTAAATTGCACTTTGCTCCTGGGCAGTTGCGACCATTGGCACACATTAGGAGCTTTTTTTTTCTTGGTACTTTTTCTACTTAAATCTTTAAAAATCTCATCTCTGGTTCCACTTATTGTTTTTTTTCATTTTGGTTTCTTTTTTACTAATAACATTTTTCTGTCTTTTTCTAAATTGGTAACAGGGGTGAAGCCAGGTTTACTTTGAATCAGTGAAACATTCGATGGAACTAACAGGTTAGTAAATTTATTAATTGAGGTGGACTTTCATCCCTCCAATTGGGATCACCCTCTTAAACACCTTATATGATCTGCAAGTCTGAGCCAAGATGTTGACTGAAATGCATTAGCCACTTATAAGGCACCTTTTTCCAGGCCATATGGCAGCTGGGCAGTTATGAAAATAAATGTCCACACCTTATAAACCTCAGGTTTACATAGAATATGTCTGTCATATTTAACATGAGCTTATGCCCAGACATCCACAGGTCAGTTGTCAATTGTGTAACAGAAGCTGTCACTTTTCTGACAGATTTTTGGAAACAGATTTCCTCTTTAATCCACAACCTACTTTGAAATGTGCCTCTGCAATCCACACCATGTATGCTCATGCTTTGCCTTGTTTAATTTGAAGTACTGATTGCACTGGTAGCTTTGTAAATCGTCGACCATATAACTTTCATCATGTAGAACCAGATTTCGCTCCACGGCCTATTGTAGTTCTTTGGACCAACACATATACTCACAGTAACTCTATGCTATGCTGTAGGTATCTACAGGCCCTTTACTGCCAACTTTGTCTTTAAATGATATAAAAGTATATTGAAAAGTATAAATGAAATAAACCCCCTACAAGAAGTGTTCTCAATGCTGAACCCATTTTGTTTGTGAACCGTGATCACTTCAAAGCTATAATTTATATTAACACATTTTTAATTAAACTGTCCATCTATTTCAAAAAGTTAATTTCCACGAAAACTAAAACAATCTTTGCATCTAAATACTACATGGATATGTGTTATACTCACTATCAAATATTTTGAAAATATTAAGTTAGAATTGTGAATATTCTGGAATACAAACGTTTTGTGTTAACAATTAGAGTTTAAACTGAATACTGCTAAATATAGAAACGAATTATGGATAAAAACTGGAGAAAGTATTTCTGTATGGAATATCCTATAATCCCTTTTATTAAGATTAATATATTGATATATTATTGAGTAAATGTAAATCTAATATAAATCTTTTATTCATCGAGTAGATGTCATTCAAAAAGGCACCTGTACAGGACAATTAGGAAAAATACAACAAGGCTTAGAATACATTTATGACCACCACACAATATGCCCCACACATTTGAATAAAGTTGTAGACGAAAGTAGAGATGAATATCAAATCAAACAAGCTAAAGACAAACAAATTAGCATTTGAAAGAAAAATTTAGAAGGACGTTTTATTTCAGTGCCTTTGCCAAAGGGAGGCTTAGTATGACTATATGATACACTTTCATAATAGTGCATGTGAGTCTCATGCCTCTAAAGAACATACTGAAGTTCCAAGAGTTAGACAAAATCAAGTTGTTATATCTATGAAATAGGAATATCTGATCTTTCTTATGTTCATACTTTATAGTCTAGCATTCCACTTAAAAATATGACTGTGCAGTGGCTATTGGAAATTAAAGACCACCAACATGTAGGAAACATTACAATTGTTTTAGCAAATCATCGTGGATCAAATGAATATTGGTAGTGAGCACTATTTGATGTGCATAGTATGCTAAGACACTTAAAGCCTCTAACAAAAATTATAATCATAAGCTGTTCAGACTGTGTATGGTTTGATCTACATATTATCTGCTATAGAAATCAATGATCACTTGCCAAACATTGATGGTGTGAAAGTTATGTTCTATAGACACAGCAAAACTGATTTCAAGCTCTATTGACATGGTAAGAGACATGTACCTCTGCCCTGAGTACCCAACTGTACTGTTGTCTGGATCCCTAATGCTCTCTCTCTTGTCATAGGCGAACACAGATCATGTATATGCACCATGACATAGGCCTGTCTCACAGGTTGCAGTCTTGTTGGACCAGAAGAGGCACCCAACGTGCTACCCTTGTTGAGGGATGACAAAACCTCCAGTACTAGAATAACCATGCAGACTCTTCTTGGCAGTGCAAAGACAGTATTTACTAACTGTCGCGACAGGGAGAAATACACAATGGACTACACCTCAGTCCTGCTCAGGCTATCTCTTGGGTTTTTCTCAAATGCCTGTTAGCAGATAGGCCTTTTTATACAAAGCAGATAGGCCTTTTTATACAAATCAATACAATTATTTATTACACATAGTAAATAATAGATGACTTGCAAGTTACAGATTTAAGATGGAAATATGCTCACATACATGTGACCTCATAACCCTGAATTCCTGAACTAAACCATTACACATTTTTCATTATACTTCTGGCAATGCTTAATGGCAGAGCATTCTTTACATTTATTTGAAGTGTGAGTTGGCAGCATTGGGTGCCTGAGAACGTTGTGTGCTCAGAACTCAGTTTCTTCCCTGCACCCTTTGTTTAATCAAGTATGTGTGTGCTCTGGGATAATTCGATCATGAACCCATTGTCTAATCAGGCCACAATCTGTTTGTAGGCACGATGTGTGACGGGGGACTTGTGTGCTGATGTTGTAAATGCTTTCCAGTCTGTTAGACATTAGTATTCCTTTAAATGGAAACCCTTCGAAATCTCTTATTCCACTAAATACTTAACTGAACTTTTCACCTTGCTTGTGTTAGTGTGGGAGCTGGGCCTAAACTTGGTTTGTAACCACAAATGGCTGTGTGGTTTGTACTTGAGTTTCATGTTGCTCAATATTTTTATGGTTTATATTTTCTGCAGCGTGCTAATTTTTACATTTCCTACAATACTTCCCCTTTAGTTGATATTTCAGCTACTTCATTTAGATCTTGGTCTGTCCTTGACACCAGGCGATACATGCTGTCCTGGGAATCTACTACTTATGTTGGTGTCCAAACTGAAATCATCCCTCCCACCTTGGTGCCTATTCTCCTAACACATACCAGAATGACTTATATCATACAGTATACTAGTAGTAAGACCACAGTTGTGGGCAACGAGCCCCCAACAGTCCCAACATCTAAAATGGCAGCGATCCAAAATAATCACTGAACCAACTATCTGGGGCACCTCCTTTATCTATAATTTTAGTCTATAAATTATGCAGCGTCTGTATTGCCTCTGTCAAAATACCATTTTCCTCATCATTTGCTGGAATGAACGTGTAGCGGACAGTTCCTATTTTCTTGCACACCCCTCCCTGAATGGCCGTCATAAGGTCAAGTACATAATGGTGTTGTAGCACCATCATTCTTAAGGCACGCAGGTCTTCTTTTGTGGCATTGAAGCCATCATTGGTAGTGTGGATGACTTTGGGGACCTCCCACCTTGTAATTTGGAGCCACTGAGCTGTTGTTTTAGTTTTAACAAATGGCAAGATGCTCCCAAAGAAATGTTCAGCATCGTTGAACACAATACTTCTGGGGAACTTCATTCCAGCTGCCTGTGCCATAATATTCTACAATTTTTTTTTTCCTTCAGTTGTGGTGTAGTAACTTTGTTGGACACCTAATGGGGTATTTATGCAAAGTGGATATGTTTATTCCAGGAATTACCAAGACTGGGATGTGAAAAGCCACAATGGAACAATCCCGCCCCAGCTTGGTGGTAACTGGGTGTAAAGCAGGTCTCCACACTGCCAGAACAAGTCCTTGAGGCTGGAGGTGCCCCCCGGCATGTCGGCATGGAATACTATGACCCCGCAACCAATATTCTGGCTTACGTTGATGGTGCCATTTCCCCTGAAACATAAGGAGCAGAAGTTAGTTTCATGACAGTGTGGCGACTTACAGTGCTATCTACCCATGTGTAACATGGTTTGCTTTCATCCCGTGGTAGGTGTACATTTCCCTATTGCATCCTGGCTGACATCAGTGCCATTCCATAAAGACATGGTCCTACAGGAAAGTTCAATGTTAGGATGCCACTGATCATGGGCAAAGACTGACTCTCTCACCCTAAACCCTGGCCTTTAAACACAGTCTGGGGGTAATAGGTTTACAAAATAGCTGTTAAACTCAGTTGGTGGGCGTGTTACCAGGGCTTCCTGCTGCCCACCTTGAGGGTGGTTGGTGTGACCATGGCAACTGTGTAGGAGCCCTCGAAATTCCCAACCTCGGAGTTGGCGTTCTTTTCTTTTTCCCTGGTTACCTGTTTGGAGATGAACCTTGCAAACTACATAAGTTCAAACAACTACATATGCATTTTCCCATTCAGGGCTTGTGACATGCTCTCTCTCTGAATTCTACTCCTCGTGGCAGGGACTTGGTCATTGATAGACCTTCTTGTCACTATTTGATGAGATGTTAAGTGATGATCTGGCAAACAATACAACTATCTTTTGTTTAAAGTAGCGCATAACTTGCTTTTCAAGAGGTGATGCAGGCGTTCAACAATACCATTATTTTTGGGGTTGTACACGGAGGACAATGTGTGCATATTGCATTTGAAAAATCAGTGCCATTGTCAGGTCTTAATAACACTTATGGCCATATTCACAAGGAGCTATCGCCGAGTTAACAGCATTTTATCACAGCCAAAGTTGCGATAAATCGATCGCCCCATTCACAAGCTGGTGTTAACAGCCCACAGCACCAGTTTACCCGCAATAGCAGCCGCAAAAAACATCGCCACAGAAGACCCCCGCAACTATCGCTAATGAGATGCAGAGTAGGCGTTCCCGTGCCCAAAGCCATGACAACACCACTCCACAACATTCACAACGACCAGCCAGAACTGCGATAAGAACACAAAACAGGCGATAAGGCGCGTTAGCAGCAGGAAAATAACACCTGCTCTGACCTGGTGCAAAGTCAGACCACATCCTGCACCACAAAAGGGAGACCAGCCCACAGCCACATCGGAAGGGCAACAGATGCCATGGAGCCACCGGTCATGTGGGTCGGACACCCAAGAGGGCCACAACACCCACCGCCACCACCCCAGGACCCCAACACCCACCCGGAATCCCATCTCCCCGGACCACCGCAGAGGCAGCGCAGACAAAGACAGCAGACCCCCAGGATATGCACCAGCCACACAGACCCAACACCTGACAATGTCATTGCCCACTACAGGCTCAAAAGGACAACCATCCTATGCATCCTGCCCAACAACGCCCAACAGGTTGACGGCACCAACACAGCAGACAACTAACATCCCACCCCACACAAAGCTGCTGGCTGTGCTGCACCTGTTGGCCCCTGGTACCCTCCAACCAACACCAGTCACAGTCTGAGGAGTCACACAGCCAGACACATCCAAGCCTCTCACACCTGACCTGGACAACACCATCAGCCTGTCACCCCAGTCCCTATACGTCCCACACAATGCGCAGGATCCGCTGGACACCAAGCAAGGACCATACGCCATAGCTGGATGCACGCACATGTTGGGGGCAATCCACAGCACACATGTCATATATGTGCCCCCTGCCGACACAGCACACAATCACCGCAACAGAAAGCACACGTCTCACATCAATGTGCAGGCAACAACCGAACACCGTGGAACCTCCACCAATCTCGCCTCCAAATACCCAGCCACTGTGCATGATTCCTCCATCCTCTGACAGTCTATCAGCAACCAGCGTTCCCAGGATGGCACCAAGGGAAATGCACAGCCCCTTGGCAAGTTCCAAATGAACACCCCACTCACCTCAACTCCACAACCATGCAACTCACAACTCTGGCAATGCACATGTGACAAAATCAAAACCAACATGCCAAACAACATACCCACCCACCAGACATGATAGAACAACTCACAATGGTAACCTGGGCAAGCCCTGAACCTGAGCCATCAATGGCATCGCACCTCAGCCACACACTAGCCCAATGTAGGGAGAGGTGGCAACCAGGCATGTGTGAAGGAGGCAGGAGAACCATAACTGGGAAAGCACACAATGCCAAGAGTGGTGGAGATGTGCTGGACAGACCCCAGTATGCAGAACACATCCATATCCATGGCGACATACACCTCTGGTGTATGGAGTGTAGTGGACAGTGGACACAACCATGTCACCCCGGCCAGTGGGGGAGTTCGCGCAAATGTTGCCTGTTATGTCCCCCCGTAAGCGTGGGCAGAGTGGGATGGCCCGGCGTATGCCAGGCCAGTGAAGGGGTGTGAATAAAAAGCACGTAGCCCTGGGCGTGGTCCACTTCCGGAAAGCCCAATGTCTCTACCAGGGCAGCGCCTCTCACCACGCCACGAGGCCGATGCCGTCCTCATGAGCGGAGTTGCCTGCGATCCTGTGCGCCTGCTGTACCACGGCCCACTGGACCCCAAACCCACCAGGACCGCCCCTGCGCAGCTAGGCCACACTGATCACCTGCCGACACCGGCGTGTGTCAAGGAGGGTCCACCATGTGCCGGTGCAAGCTCCAAGCACCCCAACGCTGGACCACATTACTCCTTCCACATTCACATACTACACCAGCGTCCTCTTTGGCCCAGTATGTCCCATATGTGAAACTGTGTCTTGAGTCCTGAATGGCAGTGACCCCAAAGCCAGGGCAGCAGCCACAGCACCAGACCCCCCCCATCAGTGATCATAATTCCATATGGGCATCTTGCGACACGTGGTGCCACTAACCCTGTTCAATGCCAGCCGGCGACACGTGGTGCCACTAATCCTGTTCAACGCCAGCCGGCGACACGTGGATGAGGGACCAGGACTACCCTGTGGACCAGAAAGACCCACATCCAGCACCTAGTCGTGAATCACGAATGGCAGAGTCCACACCAGTGGTCGCACGGAGAGGAGTAAGAGGAAGATGCGGCTCAGTCTGGACGAAAGCCAGGTCACAGTCACGGAGGTGACCGAACACTATCAACAACTGAACTGGTGCCATCAACCCTGTTCATCGCAAGTCTGCGTCCCGTGGTGCCACTGAACCTGAACTACGCAGGCCAGTGGGGGCCATCCAACCTATGCCGGCGACACTCAGTGAATGGCCCATGCTGACTGCTGCCTCAGACCTACACTGCGTTCCATTAGGTCACACATGTGGAACTGTGTTTTGGGTAAGATGTGGATGAATCCACACCATTGGACACACCTCATCGCAGGCGGCATCCCCTAACTGCACTGGTGCCACTAACTCTGTGCGCAATGAGTCATGGGCACCATTTAGTTGGACCCTGGTGGCGCCCATGACCTGGTGGTTTTCTGCATCTTCCTCTGGCTGGACCGGACTTGGTGTCTGACATGTGTCTGTTCCATTCATCTCCACCATAGTGACTGTATCAGCATGGGCCTGCCCTCGGCATCCTGCCCTGGGGTACATCTTCTACTGTCCATAGAGACACTCCACGACAAGGCCCCTTGTCATCCCGTGAACCTGCTCTGCACCCGTGACCCTGCCCCAGTGCACGACAAGTCAGCGGCCCGTGGCGGTAGGCCCGTGCAGGACGATGTGCATCCGGGCCACTAACTCTTTGCAGCACAAATCATGGGGCCTTTATGGTTGTTTCTTGTGTCCTTTAGGATGTACACTTGTCGACTTCTGACTGCACCAGGCAGCCCTTGCTGGCTGGTGTGCACACACCCCACACACATCCAACACAGGTGTCACTCGATAAGTGTGCCTGATAATAAATGTGTATCCAACAATAGGGCAACCCACTAAACCCCAAGGAATTGGGTATAATATATATCAACACAATAATAAACCTTGAGGATTTATTCAACTTCTGTTAATCAATTCAATAGTCACCGTAGTGAACTTAATTTGCAAAAAAACTCAGATACAGAAAGAGAAATACAAAAAAGCCACAATTCATTCTTTTGTATTGCTTTTATCTGAAATTAATCTTTTATCGAGTATTTTCATTGATTTCCTGCACAAACGTACGGAATATACAAATCAAATTTGAACATTGGCAACACAAACTACTGTCTCAATATGAAACCTCAGCAGTAGTTACTGACACTTTTTCTCTCAAATATGTACCATCCACAGTTGGTCATATGACACAAACCATTGGTTTCAACAATTGTAATGTATATCAACATCAAATGGAAATAATTTGCGTCAAAACAGTGTCACAGCGTCGACGTTTCGGTCTCCTTATCTGTAAGATTATCCACCGAGACCATCATCAGGACCAAAGTTGCACCATGTATCTAATATAGAAATACATACGTATAATAAATACCACATCATTTTTAACCACATCTGAGTTCTACTTAAAGTATTGTCAATACACTGAAGGAAGCCAGGTCATCAGGTGTGTCCCATTTACACCACCCGAAAGGGTGTAGAAGTACTCAGTCCCCAAGAACTACATAGCCACCAGTATACAAAACGCAAACCACAATGTGAGCGTAAGCCAAACACAACTAATAGTGCCACAATTATACCATCAAGAAACACCCTATAGTGCAAATATCACTCCTATTTAAAAGACTTGTAAACACTTACTCCCTCAATAAAGATCTCACTCTCGTTAAATTGTCTCGTTTTTCACGGAAGCACTAAATTTAAAAAAACAACAAAGAATAAAACGAGAGTGAGATCTTTAATGAGGGAGTAAGTGTTTCCAAGTCTTTTAAATAGGAGTGATATTTGCACTATAGGGTGTTTATTGATGGTATAATTGTGGCTCTATTAGTTGTGTTTGGCTTACGCTCACATTGTGGTTTGCGTTTTGTATACTGGTGGCTATATAGTTCTTGGGGACTGAGTACTTCTACACCCTTTCGGGTGGTGTAAATGGGACACACCTGTTGACCTGTCTTCCTTCAGTGTATTGACAATACTTTAAGTAGAACTCAGATGTGGTTAAAAATTATATGTTATTTAATATACGTATGTATTTCTATATTAGATACATGGTGCAACTTTGGTCCTGATGATGGTCTCGGTGGATAATCTTACAGATAAGGAGACCGAAACGTCGACGCTGTGACACTGTTTTGACGCAAATGATTTCCATTTGATGTTGATATACATTACAATTGTTGAAACCAATGGTTTGTGTCATATGACCAACTGTGGATGGTACATATTTGAGAGAAAAAGTGTCAGTAACTACTGCTGAGGTTTCATATTGAGACAGTAGTTTGTGTTGCCAATGTTCAAATTTGATTTGTATATTCCGTACGTTTGTGCATGAAATCAATGAAAATACTTGATAAAAGATTAATTTAAGATAAAAGCAATACAAAAGAATGAATTGTGGCTTTTTTGTATTTCTCTTTCTGTATCTGAGTTTTTTTTGCAAATTAAGTTCACTACGGTGACTATTGAATTGATTAACAGAAGTTGAATAAATCCTCAAGGTTTATTATTGTGTTGATATATTGATAATAAATGTGGGCGTGCGCACATGCCCGTAGCCATTCACACCATCTGAGCAAGTGTGTCCGTGTGTTTATTGTGTCAGCTTGATGTGCACGGGCCCTGCAACATCACAGTGTGCTGTTTTCTGCGGACGTTGGCATGTCACCTCAGCGTTGGTAATGACCCTGGACATGTAGCCCCGCACCTGCCCCCCTGCATGCACAGGCTGCATGTGCTGGATTGGCAGGGGAGGCAGGGCATGGTCCGGACCTGGCCCGGTGCAGGAAGTGCGGTAAGTGTGTCTCTGTATTGGAGTGTTGTCGCCACCAAGGCCACAGTACATGACTTTGCAATGTGGCATGTACCAGGAGGGCGGGCCTGCAGGTACGGGGACATGTAGGAGCGCTAGGACGCTCGGGGTCTTGGCACATGCATGCCAGGTGTTATGTGTATAAGTCTTGCGGATGCATGAGTCTGTTGCCTGGCCTCATTCACCCAGCCAGCCATGGGCTGGACACCTGTGTCCGCCCTGTCCGGACCATTGGCCTATACCCAAGTGGGTGCACACCTTCGAAGGCCAGTGTCGCGGTGTTGTTGGCATGGCGCTGGACATGTGCGGACAGGCATTAGAATGGTGTCCAGTAGGAGTGCACGTGATGCAACTGTGCAGCGCACACAAGTGTGGGTGCCCTTGGCAGGGCGGAGCAGATGTGTGGCAACGTGACACACAGTGAGTCCGCTCATGTGCATCGTGCTGGGCATATCATCCATGATACCCAGGGTTGCAGACATCCCACCACACCCACGACCGGCCTCTGTACGTCTCCTGTATGCATGCAGCTGGTGAAGTTACTTTAGGGATGAAAGGTCCTTTGTCTGTACTATCAGGTGGTAGCACATCTGCAGCTCCGAGCAGGAACTTGCATGTACCCAGCATCCCCTGACAGGTACGATAGCATTGGCTTGCGACTCCCACACTACGCACTGCCCGGCGTGAGACCAATGTGTACACATCCCACACGCAGCAGTCCTTGGTTGTAGTTGGCGTGCGTGATATGGCCTTCACAAGTACTCCCACCCCACCCAAGGCCTGCGCCCTTTGCACACAGATACTGCTCATTGCACTGAGCTGTGCCATTTCATCCACAGGACTGTCTCAGGGCAAGCCAGTGCCGCTTCAAGCAGATCCACTGACCCAATGGCAGACCATCCCGGATACATGGTCTCCTCCTGTCACGTGGAGCTGTACCGTGCACGTGGGCTGCATGTACTGGGGGCACTGCCGTTGGCAGTGCTGCGGATCAGTGACCAGGTGGGCTTCCGCCTTGCGCACGTCACCTGCGTGCAGCCTGTGTTGCAATGTCGCTTGTGCATATTCAAGTGTCCCATGGATGTCTGCCTCTCCAATGTAATGGTGGCTGACCTGGATTTTGACGTGTGTGTGCGCCCCCTGTTGAACACACGACAAGGAGTGTCACCAGGATGACCGCTTATGGCATGCATGGATGTTCAGCATGCAGGCAGGAAACTGGACCTGGGAGATTGCACGAGTCGTCGTGTGCAGTGAGCACATTGAGCCACTACCCGATTGGGCTTTGATGCACATTGGATCCACTGGTTGGAGTCAGTACATCTGTCCTGGTCAGCTGATGGATTACGTCGACGACATGTCAGATGTGGTGGACAACGATCACTCATTGAAGATGTTGGCCAACGCAGCTGCACTTGCGTTCATGGATGCGTGACAAGGTACCTGCAGCCACAACTGGATGTGAGCCATTGCACTTGTCATGACACATGGTTGCATGTTGTGGATATGGTCACAAGTCCTGAGACGACAATGGAGATGGCTGCATTGGCCAGGACTCATGTTCCAGGTGCTGACAACCAATGGGGGTTGGCACTGACTTGTGTTGGTGAGGGACTCCCCCGAGGTGGACATGGGCGCTTTCCTACGTTCCTCATTCAGACATGCTGCTGCATTGGTCTGCATATCGTGGCACTTCTCTTGGCCGTACTGACTCGCACTTGTTGATAAAGTTTCCACACTTTCACTTGTCTCCAACTGTGTTGTGTCTTGATTTGTATGCCAATGTGTGTCACGGACTCTCTGTGCATTGCTATCCCATCAGGACTGTGTGTTTGTACTTGTGCATTATCATGCCCCTGTTTCGTGCTTTGCCAGATGCGTATGGCCGTTTACCGGCCACAGGCGGGTGCACTTGTGTCCTGTGTTTGGTTGTGCACAAGTTGGTGTTTGTAACATATTGTGTTGGATGTTGGGGTGCTCTGCTTCCTATGTGTGTGTGCTGCATTGTGTGTGAGATGTCCCTTCAGCTCTCATTTGGCTCACCCTTCTCCCTTTCAGGCAGTGTTGTGTTCACTTCTGTGCCTGTTCAGTGGTGTGACATTGCCGGGTTGTGTGACTTGTGCACCTGGTTGGTGTTGTTCATCTTGGGCATGGTTTGTCTGCAGTTGTGCTGTGCTTAGTTGTGCATGTGTGCCATTGTGCCCATCTCCCCCGTCCTCCATATCCTGCTGGTTCCTCTCCCTGTTGCTGTTGTGTCTGTTGTTTGGTGCAGTTTCCGGTCCCCGAGTCCTGCCACCATCTCCAGACTGATGTGGTGGAGACCATTTCCTCCATGTCATCCAGCTCCTGGTGTGGCGCTGGACTCCGACCTCCGGTGTGCATTGCTGCCTTCTTGTTGTTGGCGTGTTTCTGCTTGTTTGTGCCTTTCGCATCATTGCTGGAGTTCTGGTTTTCTGCCATTGTCCTCCTCCGCTCTCAGGCTGCATTCATCTTGTCCAAGTTGGCCTGCCATGTACAATGTTTTGTTGCCAATGTGTTTGGTGGGGTTGTCTGCTGGCTCGGGTTGCCTCCATTGTGGTTGGCTGTTGTTTTCTGTTTGGTCTGTCTTACTTTTTTAGGCTTTTGTTGTGCTTATTCCCGTTTGCCGTGTGTTTCGCGGTACTGGCGGTGCTTATCCCTGCTATTCTCATCATGGATGGACTCATCTCAAGTTTTCTGGTGTTGTGGTTTGTGTTTTTATCTCCGTCGGGGTGGTTGTATCGCAGACATTGGCTGCGTTTTCGGCGGACTATCGCATGGTACCGCCGTGTTGTGAATTCCACGTTAACACCGGGTTATTTTCCCACGATGGGCTGTGACGTGTAAAGTTGCATTAGCATTTTTTGGTGATGTTTAGAACACGTTATTTTTAATATACTCCTTAGTGCGTTTGAGAGAAAGGACAACTTTAGTCTCCTGATAACGTGCATTGGTGTAAAATGCATTTGGAAAAAACTAAACTATCAATGTGTCTAACAAAACAAATCAGGAGTCTTCCACTTCCTTTGGGAGTGTTGGAATGTGAGGATCCAGTGAAATATGGAGGTCATCTCCCTCGACATGCCATCAATTAAGCACTACGCTTTCAGCTTTAGGCATGCCACTTACAAATTATCATTATAAAGAACGGGGTAACCCAAAGTAATCAAGGACCTGGGTATTATATGGTACAAAACACAATGGTCCTGGACCTATATTTCAATTGAATCGATCAACATTTTTTTCATTTAACATATTATTGAGTAAAGCAATAGACATAGAAAATCAACATCAAAAAAATCAACATAAAAAGTGCAACAAAAAGACCATGATCTGGTTCACCATATATTTATTTAGAAAAATTAAGTGAAAGCCAGACAGTACATAATACAAAGTAGCAATTTAAAGAATCAATTTAAAGAAGGTTGCTCCAGGGGGAGACGTGCAGTGAAACAGAGTGCTCAAGAGTGACGTGGTAAAGAGAGATACTTCAGCAAGGATATATAAAAAAAAAATTCAATATGTCAAGGCAAAAAAACAGCGGAACCGGTTGTGAGTCACCGTCCTTGGGTAACCTGGCCCAATTATATTAACACAAGATTATTATATCAGTTCGTACTAGAAATCAATTCTAGGGTAGCACGTGAGAAAGGCCAGAGGGTCCAGGTTAGGTTAATTGGGCGTCGACGGAGACGGCGCGAAGTGAAGATGCGCCTGCTTAATCCCCGGAGTAATTCGATTACACGACCCTCTAAAGTGACTGGGAATCGCAATCATCTCCTTTGGTTCACCGGGGTGCATTTATTGAAACCAAGTGTGAAGATTACGGTTGGAGACGAATACCCCCATATTGGATCCATAAAGGGAACCATGGATTCATGTTCTCACCTGTAATTGAGGGGTTGCCCAGTGTAGTACTGATGAAGATCCGCCCGGCCGAGGAACTAACTGCCCTGTTGGCCATAAGTCGGATCGAAACGTTGACTCCCAATTAACCTAACCTGGACCCTCTGGCCTTTCTCACGTGCTACCCTAGAATTGATTTCTAGTACGAACTGATATAATAATCTTGTGTTAATATAATTGGGCCAGGTTACCCAAGGACGGTGACTCACAACCGGTTCCGCTGTTTTTTTGCCTTGACATATTGAAAAAAAATGTATGTATCCTTGCTGAAGTATCTCTCTTTATCACGTCACTCTTGAGCACTCTGTTTCACTGCACGTCTCCCCCTGGAGCAACCTTCTTTAAATTGATTCTTTAAATTGCTACTTTGTATTATGTACTGTCTGGCTTTCACTTAATTTTTCTAAATAAATATATGGTGAACCAGATCATGGTCTTTTTGTTGCACTTTTTATGTTGATTTTTTTGATGTTGATTTTCTATGTCTATTGCTTTACTCAATAATATGTTTCATGAATTTTTTTTTGATCGATTCAATTGAAATATAGGTCCAGGACCATTGTTTTTTGTACCACTTACAAATTATCAACATCTTGCATTTAAGTCTCATTAGTTTAACTGAAGACAACAAACCCTTCAACATTAAGTGCTTGGTGCACGTCGACCCTGGCAAGTTTTGACGGCGCACCAGGGAGCCATGGCGCACAGATTAGGAACCACTGGATTAGGGGAATACTGCTGGTAAACTGCGCAGATGAATGGTAATTATGTTGTGCAAATTGGGGACAAACTAGTCTTGTGTTTGTGTTGCCAAATAGTCCCTAGAGGCGTGGGCTGGCAAATAGATCTGATCCAGGGCTATGGTGAGCAAAGCCTGTGGCATTACTGGTTTTCCCATAGATAGCTGTCTATACACTGTCTTTACACTAGGTCATCCCCTGACGGGATGCACCCTCTATCTTCCCACAGCTGCTTTTTGTGCAAAGGAGCAGTGTTCTGCAGTTCACTCAGGTGTATTCTTGCGTCACTGCCTGTGGCAATGCAAGTGCCTCTATTAGAGCCTCTAAGAGGTTTCTTTGCATCACAGGACTACCCTTTCCTGCTCCGTCTCATGATGCTTGAGTACTCAGCAGTTGTTACATATGCTGAATCAGAGTGTATCTTAATTACTCCTCCTGCTCCAACTTAAGGGCCGCTATTAATGCTGTTAGTTCTGCTGCTTGGGTAGAATAATGTGCGGGTAATGTCAATTGTTCTACGACCTGCAGTGTATCAGAGGAACTGTGCTGTTGATCCTTGACTACTGCTACCCCTGTGTGTGTGTGTGTGTACTTGTAAAGCGCACTATCACTCCTGTCGGAGTATCCTGGCGCTGAAGACCACTGGGGAACCCGTCCTGGTTTTCCCTGTGAGATGGTCCCTTACTGGGTATCTCCAAGGTGAAACCAGGCATCCCTGGCGTCTGTGGGGGGCCGTTGTAGAGATGAGGCAAGCTTAATGCCCAGAGTTGCCGAGTGTGTTCCTGGTTAGAGTAGGTACCGAGGCGAGAATGATCAAGTCCGTTTTGACCCTGGTCCACGACCCTGCCGCGTCGGGAATTGAACCCTGGTCCCTGGCCGATTCTCTGCTTACGGGTCTGCCGCCTCTAACCAGTGAGCCACACCTCTCCTGTGTGTCTAATTCCTGTCTCCTGATCAATTGTGGAGAGACCATCAACAAAGTAGACAATGCTACCTGATATAGGGTCCTCTGTGGCTTGACTGCATTAATTGGGATTATATGCTGCACAGTCATGTGCATCCTCCTCAGGGTCTAATAATAGATTGGCACAGAATGTTGCAGGATTTACAGTGTGACAAGTCACAACCTTCAAAGATGGCAGTGACAGTATCACCTCATACCTGGACACTCTCTGAGTAGTCAGAGTGGTCTTTGCCTTCTGAATTATGGCAACTACTGCATATTCTGCATACAGCGTCAAGGGTGCCCCATAACTCTAGGGGTGCTCTTTTGTACTGCAAAGGGTGCAGTGGCAAGAGCCTGCTGGATAGTGTCCTTTCATTACAGAGTCCAGCAGCCCACCGAAGTATGCAATGAGTTAGTGCCCAAGCGGATACTTCTCTGTGAGGACGGCTGTCTTCACCTGACCATTGCAGTGCCAGAATAAATAAAACTCTTTGGTGTAATCAGGAGTTCCCAAAGCTGGATCATTTGTTATTTCACTTTTCAGATTTTGAAACGCCTCCTTCATCTTTGGTGTCCAAGTTATCCTGTCCTCTCTGTCTCTTGCCTGTTTGATCACAGCTAACACGGGAGCTATTACAATGCTATAGTCAAAAACCCACTGTCTCACATAATTACAAAGACCCAGAAACATCTGACATTCTTTGACAGTTTTTGGTTCTGTCATCTGGTAGATGGACGCTGCCCTTCCAGGTGTTATGGCCTAAGTATTGTACTTTTTCCTGGCAATACTGAATTTTCTCCTTCTCTACTTTGTATCCTCTCTGTGCGAGAGTGGTTAGAAGAGATACAGTGTCTTTTCTACACTGTTGCTCCGTGGGACTCCAAACCAATATGTCATCGACATATTGCAACAGAGTACTGTCACATTGGAAACTTATCAGGTCATTCTTTATCACTCTGTTGAACACACTGGGGAACTCACAATACACTTGGGGTAAACGAGAATACAAATGCTGAGTCCCGCGATATGAGAAAGCTGTCAGATAGTGGCTGTCTGAATGAAGAGCAATGCTGAGGAAAGTATTCTTTAAATCAATAACTGAAAAATACTTGCCATCCTCTGGAATGTTTGTCAAGATGATGACAGGATCACGGACAATTGGGAAATTTAGTACCACTGTGTTATTTAGAGGGCGCCGGTCTTGTTCCAAGTATTGCGCTTAACTTTCTTGACTGGGTAAATGGAGGGGTGGCAAGGAGACTCTCCAGGGTAAATCGCTCCCTGTTTCAGCAAGGCCTGTATAGTAGGGGTGATGTTCTTGTCTGCTTCCTTGGACAGGGGATATTGCTTCACTCCAGATAAGAGGGCACCTTCCTTCAATGGAAAGGTGCGGAAGTGCGGATGAGACTTACATCATGGGGACCCTTAGTTCACAAGGTGTCCGGTATTTGGGACAGATCTCTGAACAATGTTCTCAAAGGTATGGCCTCTGGAAAAACCACAACTGTTTTCTTCAGGTCATCATCAAACAGTTGGTCATCCAGTATCTTCTTACTAACTTTCCTGGCTCTAGGAAGATGACACATGCCCAAAAAACATTATCTTGACCTCTTGCTATCAGAGCACCATAGTTTGGTGTTATTTCCAAGGCTTCTCTCTGTAATATCAACTCAGCATTCGATAGCCCAGAGCCTTGCCTTTGTTGCAGAAAAAAGATCTCTTTGGGCAATTAAACCTTCTTTCACAGTAACTCTGGTGTGTCTGCTATGATAGTAAATACTGCTGTAGTGAATGTCTCCAAATCATTGGGTCATGCTCTGATTTGGTCTCTGGTGGAGGAATCTACCATTAGTGCCATGATTCTGGATGATACCATCTGCTTCAAAATGAATGGTCATATTTAATTTGGCCATCAAATCTCTTCCTAACAAATTAGCTGGGGCAGCTGGAGAGAACAGTACACAGTCATCAATGTGTCTCCCCCTACTTCCATCTCCACTGGTTTGGAAAAAAGAACTCTAATAACTTCCCCAGGGAATCCCTATGTGTCCATTGATCTGTTGGCAATCAGAAAAGCCTCCCTCCCTAATACACAATTTGGTTGCTCCTGTTTCTATGAGGAATGCATTCCCTTTGTCATTGATTGCTACTGTCCCAGTAGGTTCCTCATCTGTCCTGTGCGTTACTGACAAGACTGAACACATAGAAATGTTCTGTGTATTGACCCACCTGAAAAGAATTTATTTCCCTTACAAACTACAACTCCTTGTCCACTTTGGAGTGGAGTCCCCGTGGGGGGTGCATGGTAGTTCTGCTGAGGCAGTCACTGCTGAGCTTGGGGGCATTGCAGGGAACTGCTCATTTTGTGAGGGTGTCTGGGGCACAAATATAACTTGTGGATTGTGCTGTGGCTGCATTGTCATATTATCTGGTTGGCTATGAATTCCCATTCTTCCATTTTGCTCATACCATCTCTTTGTGTTACAGTCTTTAATCAAATGCCCAAACCTCTGACAATAATACCGTCCCTTTTGGTGGATCCATCCAACCTCTTCATACTCCTCTACTACTTCCGTGTCCATACATTGTGCTTCTGTGGGTAGGCCCATTGGGTGGCCCCTGACACTGTTCCCACAGACATTGCAGGCATCAGTGGCCTCTGCCACTATAGTACCTTCCATTGCTCCTTTCTTTGCTAAATCTGCTGCACCAACTTGGCTGCTGCTTTCTCTGCTATTTCCCATTTACTTTTTTCTTCTTCTTGTATTTTTTTGCAAAAATGGATTATGTGTGCATGAATTTCAGTCGAGGGCTTGGCTTCCCGTGCCACTATGGTATCTAAGCTGTCCTGCACATCAGGAGGCAACCCTTTCTTGACTACATTATGAAACAATACGGCATTACCTCCTGTCACTTCCCAGCCCTGACCTACTTCCTGGAAATTGTAATCATTCAAGCTCCATTGCTCGAGGCTTCCTAATCTTAGGCAGCACATCTTGCTCTCTTTCCCTATGGTCAGTCGGTTTAGACAGTCTCCATGTGCCCCATGTGTGGTCTAAGTCAATGAGTGGCCTCTCTTGGATATCATAGGTGGGGTGACTAGCTTCTGGGGTTTAAACAGTTCGTCCATGCTCTCCACATGCTGGTGTGTGGGTTCTGTTCTGGCCACTAACTTCCCAAAACTTCTCGGAGTTTGTCCTGTAAAGTCCTCATCATACCCTTCTCTCCCCACTTCACTTGTCTCTCTCCTATTCTCACTACATGATAGACAGTTCTGCACACTCTCGCGTGAGACTATTACTCCCCCTTCTCCTTCTGCCAAGGGGGTGAACTATCTTCAATCCTTCCCTTGCTTGAGATGTTCGCTATCGTGTCATACCTATAGTCCTATGCACTCCACCCGGCATTCCCTACATCCCTTTGCAGTGGGGTAGATAATCGTTTTGGAATAACCCTTCCTGTGGTATCCCTTTTCTGTATCAACTGCGATATTGCTGATGATATACATGACTGGTTATCACTATCTTTTGTTCTTCACACTTATCCTGCTGGGGATAACCTGGATCTAGATGCAGTACAAACTATGCCTTTAATTGCCCTGAAAATTGGGGGTCCCCTACCTCTTTTGCTGCCTAGGAGTACTTGCCTTTTTTTGGCTTTGGTAGTCGTGGGGTAACCTTGGGGATGGCTGTCGGGAGTGTGAAGGTGTTCTTAAATTTCAGGGTTCTCAAACTCTACTGTGACTTCTTGCAGCTGCACTAGTGGGTAGATAAAGGCACTGTAGGTGCAATGCTCATAGGGTCATATGGAGTTGGGTGAACAGAGAGGGTATTAGGGGTATCGCCTTTTGAGGAGTTTTTTGACTTTGCACAAAATATTCTCCATAAGGCTATAGTGGCTTCCCTTTTTTAAAACAATTTGGCTCCTGCATATTTACTTCGGAGGTACATGGCAAAATGCTCAATTATCCTATTGTGGAATGTTCCTTCTTTTGGCCAAGGATGTGTGTGCTTTAGGGTGGCTTTAAACTGCTCCAGGCTACCCTTTTATAATTTTTTCTTGTCATTGGGGAATACCTTCTGCATATGCTCTATGGGGGTCTCCATGATTATGCATATTTAAAACTCTAACTTTTACCTATTTTCCTACCAGACTAAATATTTTTAAAATATATTTGCACAAATTTTTATAGTAGGAACATGTTGTCTATTTTTCTACTTATCATTTCACAATATCCATTTAACTTTTAACTTTGCTTCCCCAATTCTATTGGGGCCACATACACTTTTAATTTCTTGCAATGTATATTCAAAACAACAGTTTGCACATTATACAGCACTACACAACATCATAATGTGGCCACATTTCATTCAAATATGCATGTGCCTACCTTCAATTACACATAAAAAAAATACAAAACAAAATTCTATTCTAGGGTATTAATCACATCTCTAATCTAGTATTGGGTAAATGCACCTAGCAACCCCTGAACCCCTTCCACCCCAGAGCAATTTCTTTTCAAACTAAATGTTTTAGAAACCATGGAGAGACTGCTGGACAGTAGGTTCAAGATTGGGAATTTGAGTGTTCATATTTTAACTTGCGGTAAGGTTTAGCAACACCAGCCTTTCAGCTGTCCCTCTGTGTCAAATGGAACAATACTGGCACCTTCCAATTTCAAATTACCCACGTTGGACACTTTCCAATACAAAAACATCACATGTGTGTGTCTTATAACTTTACATCTTATATTGACATCATATTTATATTACATCAGTGTTTAGTATTGCCAGGAAGAACAAGCTAATACATAAACAAGGATCTGTCCTCAGCCTAAAAAGATGGCAGTCCCAGGATCCTTCCTAATCCCATGCACATGCAAAACTTCAGCTTAAACACGGCATCCAGTTCTTAATTTGGGCCAGTGGTTTCCGGTGCTCATCACCAGCACTTAATTGGTTTCCGGTACTTAATGTCAACACCACACTTAGGACAGTCTGCCACATGGTGGCACTGTTCATATAATTTAGAGATGATCAGAACAACAGTTGTTTATGAATACAATATACATTAAAAATGGCTAATAGCTATCTCCCCAGCCATTCCTTTAGCTTTGGGGACCTGGCACAATCTGAACTGTCGTGCTTGCAGTCAAAAGAGAGATGGTTAGTAGTTGTTTTGGCAGCGATGACAGAGGCGATGGGTGGTGCAAGCTACAGTGTCCTCCTGATCAGGTCCCTGGCACTTATTATTTTGCAAATTAAGCACTGACGGCATCTGCTTACCTCATCAAAAGGTGTGCACTGGTCTCTCTGCAGCTGGAGGTAGGCGGTCTTCTGGTGCCAGCTGTCAGGTGGGTGCAAAAAGAACCTCTTACAATGGCTTGCCAACTGTTGTGGGGTGACAAAACTCCCAATACCGGAATAAACACGCAGACCGTCTTGAGTTCAGTTTTGGTTCTGTCTGGCACGGCCTCTCCAGTTTCAGATTTGTTGTCTTTTTTAGCCCAGCTTTGTTGTAGGCTGGTAGGGAAATCCTAGAGTGGGATCACTCCATTAGGAGTAATCAAGTTCTTTGCAATTCAAATTATTATTATCAATGCAAAGACAGTATGTACAAACTGTTGCAATAGGGAGAAAAACACAACGAACTGCACCTCAGTCCTGCTCAGACTTTCTCTTGGGTTTTTCTCAAATGCCTGTTCACAGACATGCCTTTTTATACAAATCAATACAATACTTTATTACATATGGTAAATAATAGTTGACTTGCAAGTAACAGATTTAAGGTGGAAAACACTTAAAGACATGTGACCTCATAACCCTGAATTCCTGAACTAAACCATTATACATTCTTCATTATAATTCTCACAATGCTTAATGACAGAGCATTCTTTGGCCAATGAATGCATGTGTGTTTCATGATAGATGCAATTTACGTGAAGTGTGTGCTGCATCATTGTGTGCCTGAGCCCTTCGTGTGCCTAGAATTCAGTTTCTTCCCTGCACCCATTGTTTAATCAAGCACCTGTGTTCTCTGGGATAATTTGACTATGAACCCATTTTCTAATTTTCTTATCAAGCCACAATCTGTTTGCAGGCACGGTGTGTGCCGGGGACTTGTGTGCTGATGTCGTAAATGCTTTCAAGTCTGTTAGACATGAGCTGGCCTTAAATTAAAAACCCTTTCAAGTTTCCTATTCCACTAAATTCGTAAGTGACTTTTTCACCTTACTCATGTCACTGTGGGAGTTGGGCCTAAACTGTTTTTTTCACCACGAACAGCTGTGTGGTTTCTACTTGTGCTTGATGTTGTGCAATATTTTCCTGTTTCATATTTTCTACAGCATGTTCATTTTTTACATTTCCTACAACACCTTCCTTTTGGTGAAAGGCGGCCGCCTTCACCAGGAGTTAAGTAGCACACGCAAGGTGGTAGCAGCATACGTATAGTGATCCGTAGTAGTGAGCAGGTTCTTTTACCCTGTGTCACAGTAGTGAAGCCTACAGGCTCACTCACCATTTTAAAAGTGCAGCTGCTGTGTGCTTAACTAACCCTTGGCCTACATCAGGTGGATGTGGAGTGTTGCGCAGCACAGGAGTTGTGACTCTGTGTTAGTTGTATGTGCACCTTGGGTAGGTTACAGTAGAAGGATGGTGCAGTACTGTGCAGTACATGTGTGGTTCGTACGTGTGCATGATGTATGTAGGTCTGAGAAAAATACATTACATAAGAGATTGTGGGTCAGATGTATGCATCTTTTATGAGCTCACAAACGGTCCGATACGCAGAATCAAGCCATTTGCGACTGCAAAAACGCCTTTTACAATGT
This sequence comes from Triturus cristatus, assembly GCF_964204655.1. Lineage (NCBI taxonomy): Eukaryota > Metazoa > Chordata > Amphibia > Caudata > Salamandridae > Triturus > Triturus cristatus. The sequence goes on from NC_140586.1 coordinate 366,311,078, forward strand.
ACCAAACCCTATTTAGCGATTTGGTAACCTATTACAGAATCACAAAATGGGTTTGTGATTCAGTATTAGGAAGGGGCGTGTTTAGGGTGTCCCTTCCTAATAGCGACTCGCAGTGGTACATGTGAATGTTTTGCGATTGAAATGCGGTTGCAAAACATTTGCATTTTACCACCTACTTCAAGAAGGTGGTAACCCATTTGCAAATGGGAAGGGGTCACCAAGGGTCCCTTTTCCCTTTGTGAATGCATGCAAAAGCATTTTTTAAGAGCAGGCAGTGGTCTCTTAAAAAATGAAAATAAAACTTCAAGGAAAACGCAATGCATTTTTTGAAAAAGTGGCTTTATTTAAAAACAATCACAGACATGGTGGTCTGCTGACCCTAGCAGGCCACCATTCCTGTGATTTTAGTGATTCCCAAGTTGGTCACAAACTGCGACCTACCTCACAATTATTAATGAGGCAGGTCGATTTGTGACCCACTGGGAATCACAAACAGTGTAAAACACACTGTAGTACATAGCTGTTTGCGATTACCTAATAGCGAATCACAAAGGTTCGATATTAGGTCATCACAAACTGAAACCCATGTACATCTGGCCTATGGTGCTGAGCAGTATGTGTGCTCAGGGATCACATGTGCTGGGTGTATATGCCCTTGTGTGAAGCACAATACATGAAGGGTGAGGAGTGTGCAGCATGCATATAGTGAGTGTGTGAGCTGGTAGTGAGTGTGTTTTAAAATAAACAAACCCTGGTTAAAGATAGAAAGGCATCAGTGGTTAACAGTGCGCTCAGACTGAGTGTGTGAGCTGAATGCATGTGTGCATGTAATGGTACCATGCATGGAGGCATTAGAGCTGAACAGAAAGTGTGCTATCAATGTACACTGAGTGAGTGTGCCTGCAATAGTACATTAGGAGGAGCCTGGGTTCCATTTTGGGAAGCCCAGGCCTGCCTGGTGAAGGCATGATGAATTGCGAAGACAGATTAGTGGATTGCTGAATTCCTGTGGGAAGGAAGGGACTCCCTTTACATCTCAAAAGACTGCTCTTTGATTCAATGATAGATGATAGGGAAAGGGCCTGGACACATCTAAGAAAGGAAGATGGGGCTGATAAGAAAATCATAGGGTAGGGCTGGGGGGCTGGGAGTAACCTTTTGAAGCACATAGCACTGTGGCTGGCATCAAGGTGTGAACTCTGGTCACTACCATGAATTATGTTGTGGATAATCAGCTTCAGATCATGTCTGCTGTGACAGACCTCTTTTATGAAGGAGTCTGAAAGGAAAAGTGACCACTTCAAAAGCATCAGAACCCCAACATAAAACTTCAAAGATCAAGACCCTAAATTACATTTGGTGTCTGGAACAGCACTATAAGAAGGGGAGCTTGAGTATCCACAAAATTGTCATCTGCCAAGCAGAAAGGGAAACTCTGCAAGACTTCTGCTTGTGACCAGGACAGGAGGCAAAGGCCTGCTAGTCTCCCTGCTGGGTGAGGGAACATCACCCAGAACACCAAGATCACCTATCCTGGATCACCATCGTCTGCCCGCTTGCCAAGACCACTATGAACTGTGAGAGAGAGGAGAGCGTTGGAGAGAGCGAGGTCCAATGGGGAGACTTACACAAAGATTTCCTGAGTGAGGTGTGAGGCTCTCCACCGATTGGGCTGTTGCCTGTGTGATGTATCAACTCTGTGCCCCTCGTATGCCAGGAGAGAGCATTGTTGTCCTGAGCTGTATCGAACGTTCTGGGCGGGAAGCACCAAGCCACACCACTGCGGCGACCCCGCATGCCAGAGAAGTCCGGTGAACTGAGTTTATGCCAGGTACGCAGGACCTGTGACTGCCTAGAATGGCGATTCTGAATGGCAGGAGGGGCATCAGTAGGGAGGGTGATCATCTAAGGAGAGCCTGAGCCCTGATCGTGACAGCCGTGGCAGTCCCATAGGCTGGGAAGGGCTGCTGGTCTGACTTCGGCCTAGAGTTCGGGCTGTCACGCCTGACCAAAAAAGAACTGCATGCTGTGATCTGCTCCTGACAAAGTCCTTGAGGTTCCCTGAGATGCTGCCATGGGCATCGCACCCTCGTTGGAACTAGTCGCAAGCTGGAGGATCACACCAGCACCTCCCACCCCCTTGTTAGGGGGAAGAGCAACTTACCTTTTTTGTCCAGCAAGTGAGAGCAGTACCATTCACTGGAACCCGACCGGCTATGCTGCTCGACAGGAAGAACCTGCATTGATTGGTGCTACCACATCCATCGTGAGTAGCCTAACTTCACCATTCAGGATCTGGACTTGGGAATGCCCGAGGAGCGCATATTCGCTACACCGCTGAACATTGCCATGCTGCTGGAGCAGATAAGACTGAAACCGGGCTTTTGGGGCCCTGCAGGACTTGCAGGACAATTGACGATTCTGACTAAGTTCCTAAAAGGTCAGAAGAGAGAACGCTTGAGTACATCCTAATAGTTTGCATTCCCTGAATGGGGAATAATCTTGGACACATTACTCAAAATAGGGTGGGACAGGCATTTGCCTGACAAATACTAGAGCCTCAACGTCATCTTATAAAAGCAAGTATTTGGCTGGACATTGAATTATTGCTTGTAATGTTTGCATTTTAAGTTATGAGTGGTCTTCACTGACCTGCATCTACATCCCCACCCTGCGAGCCTTGACTGCTCGACCACAGCTACCTCTGAGAGTCAAGTGCAGAAGGGGTGCCTGGCCCCATTGACCGGGATCCACAATAGGTTGGGCCCTATGAAATCAGGAGTAAAATGCCTCAGCATCCACAGTTGGGTCCAGTAGCCCCTGCATGACCTATGGCCCTCTGAAAGGGGTTCCGACACCACCACTTGGATAAATCACATAGTTCTTCCAGAGAAAATATCAAGCAAGAGGAACACTATATATTCACATGATAATGTGGATAAAAGATGCACCTAATTTTTGCTTGGCTTCAGATACATTTATTTTGCAAGTTATTCACAAGTATGTTGCCAGAAGCAGTAAGCACACATTTATTAAACAAAGTTTTACATTAACAACACAAATGTACTCCAAGTTGAAGATCGACTTGCAAACAAAATAAACAAGACTACAGAAGATGAAGACACGGCTTCCCAAGATCAGCATGTAAAAATAGGACAAGAAACTAGTCTGATGTCAGTAAAACAGTACATAGTAGGTAGAAAATCTCCAAAGAAGGGCTAAAATTCACAATGGTCAGACATATCAAAGTACGCCAATGATTACAATTCAATAAGTGCCATGTTAAAGAATTCTATACCAATTTCCAATGTGTTTCTGACAATTGCACAGCGGCTGGCGGGAGACGAGTCTCTCCGGAATACAGCGGGGGAAGTGCCGAAAGTAAGCAACATCTCCCGCAGATGACCCTCGAAAAAATAAAGAACAAGGGGGCACGGGGGGCACACAGAGAGGTCGAGACTGTAAGGAGTGAGGGGGATGAGGCTGTAATCGATACTACTCAACATTTCCTAAAGAGGGCAGAGAGGTCAGCGGTTGTAAGCACAGAGGGGTGTAGTAGCGCCCTAAATAGATATACTCTGCGCCGGAAAGGTTTGTGGGAGCAGGACTTATCTTGCATCATAGCACCATCTAGTATACCACAAATGGAGAAAACAGCAATTCGGCCCCAAATACCAGAAAAAAAAGTATCAAATCCATAAAAACTCAAAAAACAAAACATGATCAGCCCAAGTTAATTAACCAAGTGAGTACTCGGGTTACCCCTTCTCTCCGTAGTTACTTTAAAGTTCAAGCCCAGGCGTGTATTCAAGCTGTCCAGGCCCCCGTTAATTATGACAGAGACAGTATAAAGACCAGTTTGGGACCTATGGAGCAGGGAGAGGATACGATCTTGTTGGAGAATAGGTTGACCACTTTAAAAGATATGGAGGAAGTATTAACAGAACCCCGAACTAGCAGTATAGAGCAAGATTCAGCACAGGAAAACTCAGAAACTTTAAGCGCCGGCCCCAGCCCCGTTCCTACTCCCAGGTCTACCCTAATCTCCACTATAGACAGCTCCCCACATAATTCGCCTCGTCAATCGACTGAGCGGGGAGGAGGAGTGGGAGTGGGAGTGGGAGTGGGAGCAGGAGTGGGACAGGCGGTACGGCCTATCTCCAACACAGAGAATTTGCTTTTAAACCTGATCTCTGAGATGAGAGAAAATTTTGCGACATCTGAAAAAAACCAGCAAAAGAGTCAGGGGGCTTGTGAGGCGCTTGAATTGAGAATCAATGAAGTAATGGGCAGAGTAGAAATGGTAGAAGCTAGAGTTGAAGACCTTTCAAGGCAGGTTAACGAGAATACAGGAGAGATTAAGAGATTAAAAATAAAAGAAAGAATAACTGCGGACAAACTGGAGAGTTTGGAGAATAGTGCCAGAAGAAATAACCTCCGATTTCTGAATGTTCCAGAAGATCTTGAGGGAAGAGATATAAAAACTTTCGTAATTGATCTCTTAAATGACTTCCATCCTGAAATTGAAAGACTGACTCTAGAAAACGATATCCAAAGAGTCCACCGAGACCCCTTTACTCAAAGACCCGGAAGGAAAAACCCCAGGAAAATACTAGTACATTTTAAAACTTATGCTATAAAAGAAAAGGTTCTCTCAGAAGTGCTAAAAAAGGGGTTTACAATAAGGGAGATTGGTCTTTCCGCATTAGATCGGATATCTCACACACTACACAGGAGAGGCAATGGGAACTCGGAAAATACATAGAGGAATTAAAAACCTTGGGAGCCACTGCAAAGCTCCAGTTCCCTGCCTCTCTGAAAGTGATGTGGGATAAAAAAATGTTCAATTTCAGAGACCCCGAGGAACTTAGCACTTGGATAAAGCAGATAAAAGGCCCGTCCACTTAACTAATGTTTAATTTACAAAAATCTTATCTTATCTTACCCTATCCGTCAGGGGAGGAGGTGAGTATACTGGAAGAGACTTGATATGTCTCTAGATTAGAGGGAGGGTTCCCCAGGGAGGGAAGGGGGGGGGGGTTTAAGAGGAAAACACACAAACTTTTTCTTTCTATCACAGGGTGGCGGAGCATTTGGGAGAAAAAAAAAATGGCCTTATATACAAAACATAAGCCTAAAAGACGTGATATTGCAAGTAAGATGATACTCTCAATGGATCTCAGGATAAAATATGGGTAGTGTACAGAACTTAAAAATACTTTCCTGGAATGTAAATGGACTCAGGTTCACGACTAGAAGGAAGAACATTTTGGAATATCTGCGTATTACTAACTATGACATTATACTAATTCAGGAATCTCATCTTATCAAGGAAGAATGGGCAGGAATACTCAAAGACCACAATTGGATAGAACATTGTTTTCAATCATTACAAAAAACACCGACAAAAGGGGTAGCGATTATTTTCAAGAAAAACACTCAAGCAGTTAAAGGGAAAGTAACAGCAGACACCCAAGGTAGATGGGTGACCGTTAGGGCAAAATTTAATACAACTTGGTTCACGTTTGCCAGCTACTACGGCCCCAATACTGATGATCCAACCCACCTCCCATCTTTGCTTCTCCATTTGGGAGAAGTAAATGATCGAATTATTATGTGAGGAGATTTCAATGTTGTCTTAAATCCTAATTACGACTCCACGTCTAAAAGAGCGGCAGGGGCTACACCAAAAACCTGTAAAGTCCTTCAACAATTAATAATTGAGGGAGGACTCTTGGATATATGGGGCGAAAGGAGATTCACAGCAAGAATTGCAGGGGGAAAATTTACTTTTCATAATAAGAAATGTGGCCATTCTTCAAGGATTGACTTTTTCCTGTTAGATCGCAACACCAGTAAAGATACATCTAAAGTCTCACACCTTCCGGAACATCTTTCCGATCATTCAGCGGTACTCTTAGAAGTTGCTCTACCGAAGCGCCTCGCACCAACAAGATGGACTCTTAATCGTACATTACTTCTGGATCCTGTTATTGTTCATAAACTGAAGATAGCCACAAAGGAATTTTTTATGTTTAATGTAAATTCAGCTGCACATTATATTGTCTGGGACTCATATAAAGCCTTTTTAAGAGGTTTATTGACTACACTCTCGATAACACACAGCAAGAAAGCAAAGGAGCATATTGTGGCAATCGAAGCTAAAATTACCCAAAAAACAATAGCATTACAACAAACACCTAATGATCCGAATAAGAGACAACAACTACATCATGCCAAGAATGAATTAATAGACCATCTTGAGGCAATAAATAAGAGAAAATGGGAGGCAAGTAAACTTGCCCACCATGAGTATGGAGAAGGCTGTAGTAGACTTTTAGCCTGGAAAACTAAATCAGAATACACCCGAAACATGGTGAAGAGCCTTAAATGCCCAAGTACTGGTAAAGTCATTGAAGAGGACTCCGAGATTGAGGAGGCCTTTGTTCGCTTCTTCTTAGATCTATACTCTGAAGAATCAATTCCAAGTAAGGAAAATCTGGAAGTCTTCTTCCAAGACCTTCAACTCCCTACGCTTTCGACCGCTGATAGTAACAGCCTAAATAACCAAATTAGGTTAGACGAAGTACTGCAGGTCATTAAAAATCATAAAAAAGGGAAAGCAGCTGGTCCAGACGCCATCCCGAATGAAGTCTACATTATTTTGAAAGAGGAGTTAACCCCCTTTCTACTCCAACTTTTTAATTCTGTGTTTGTTCTGGCTCAGGAGTTGCCAGCTTCCTGGAATGAGGCCACAATCACTATTATTCTAAAACCCAACAAGAACCCACAACTTTGTGAGTCATACAGACCAATCTCTCTTTTAATATGCGACCATAAAATTTACACTCAACTCCTTACTAAGAGGTTAGATAAGGTGGCCGGCTCTATAATACACCCCGACCAAAGGGGCTTTATGAAGGGGAGAAAATTATATGATTTAACTCATGATCTTATTGGAGCAATAGACCTAGCAATCCAGTATGAGTCTCCACTGGCAGTTTTAACATTTGACGCTGCTAAAGCTTTTGATAGGGTCAGTTGGCCCTTTCTAATAGAAGCAATCCACAGCACCATCTGAAACACAGGAATCAATGGCAGAAGGGGAGGATGCATCCCACACTGAAGACCAGTCAGGACAAGAGGAGCAGGAGGGAGGCAGCCCAGCAATCCCTGTGACACGCAGACGGTGCCTCATAGTACCACCACTTCCACCGCTGGAGGCAGGTCCACTGGACACAAGTGGAGAAAATCAGCCAGTCCAGGGCCAGCGTGCAGCACAGCACACAACACAGTCCCCTGTCCGTCCTAGTTCAGGAATTTCTTCCAGGCGCAGGGCACGGCCGTCCACCAGCACAGCTGCCGTAGGCGAAGACACAGTGTTTGCAGGGCTTGAAGGCAGCATGCTAAAAGTCCAGGGCCTGCAAGCAAAGGCATTGAAGTCAATACAGCGCCAGTTTGCAGCATATAACAACAACATGAAACAGATGAGTGAGGGTTTCATGGGCATGACTGGTGCACTGGAAGGACTGTGTTCAGAGATGCGGAGAGACCGGGCAGCCAGGCGCAGGGAGAGACAACGTCTCCACAGCCGCCTGGACATATACACCAAAGCTGTGAACCACCTGTCCACTGCCACATCACTGCTGGCACGTCGCCGTGTCAGCATGCAGCATGAAATGGCAAACTGTTGCCAGGATGTAGCCAAGGGCCTGGTGCAGGTCACACATGCCGTGGACCAGCTGCGGGCAGCAGCCACAGGTGGCACAGGACCCCTCAGCTCACTGGAGAGTGAGGACCAATCCAGCAGGAGCAGCATTTTCGGTGATTCTCAGATCTCAGACAGTAGCTTCTGCCCTTCCACAGGTCCAGGAGTTTTTCTGAAGTGGATGCCTTGAGATTGAGGTGCCATATTTACATCTTATTTTTTGGAGAACAATGGTTCGCTAGGATTTAAATCTCCGCAGTAAACAAATTAAAAACTCTCTTCTCATAGTAGAAGACCAAGGGGCATATGTATCAAAATCGGAATTTGCGATTATCAATTTGCGATTTTTAGCGAATTGCATTTTGTGAATCGCAAAACCTGATGTAAAAAAAGATTGCACAATTTTAGCCATTCCCAAAAATTCGCAGAATATTGATGAGAATAACTATTTTGCGATTCCTTATTTGCGAATTCGCAAATAAGCAATCGCAAATCTGAGAATTGGAAATTCAGGTGCAGCTTGATAATATCACAACCAGGAATTGTGACTGCCCATGCTGCACCTGATTGCCAGAAGCTGAGTGAGAGGCTGGGAGGATAGTGAGACACTTGTGCACTTCAACTGAGAGGAGGAGAATGTCAGAAAAAGGAAGTAAAAGTTCAGTGAAAGGGAGCTGGAGGTGCTCATACAGGAAATGTCAGTCAGCCGTGATTTCCTGTTTGGGAAGCAATCCTTACGTGTGCCCGAGGCATGCAAAAGGAAAATCTGGGCTGATTTACAGGAGAAGGTGAATGCCATCAGCGTGACCCACCGCACCATTGAGGACCTCCGCAAAAGGTGGTACGATATGCGCCAAAGATGAAAAGAAAAGGTGGGAACAAGGTTGGCAGAGGCAAAGAAGACCTGTGGTGGGACGTCCACTGCAAGTGATTCTATGCCTATTGAGGAGTTGGTGGAGGGCACCCTGCAGCCGGAGAGTGTCAGTACGTGGCTGACCTGTACAGCTCCGAATACCCAAACACCAGGCAAGGTAAGAAGCATGCTATTACTCCCCTGATACATCACCATATCACTCACACACTCAGGAAAGACCCAGGCACTAAACATGAATGCAACTCCAGTGCATATTAACAAGCACACCCAGCAATGAATGATGGGGGATGTAGTCATATACACCAATCAGTGGAGTAGTGAGACCCAGCAAGGTAGAATCAGAATGAGTAATTCAGTAAAGGCAAAAAACAGACATATAGTACCCATGTAACTCCAAAGCTGAAACATTTATTGCATAACCAATGCGAGGCAGGACACCAAATTAATGTGTGCATTTACATTCACAGCACCATCTGAAACACAGGAATCAATGGCAGAAGGGGAGGATGCATCCCACACTGAAGACCAGTCAGGACAAGAGGAGCAGGAGGGAGGCAGCCCAGCAATCCCTGTGACACGCAGACGGTGCCTCATAGTACCACCACTTCCACCGCTGGAGGCAGGTCCACTGGACACAAGTGGAGAAAATCAGCCAGTCCAGGGCCAGCGTGCAGCACAGCACACAACACAGTCCCCTGTCCGTCCTAGTTCAGGAATTTCTTCCAGGCGCAGGGCACGGCCGTCCACCAGCACAGCTGCCGTAGGCGAAGACACAGTGTTTGCAGGGCTTGAAGGCAGCATGCTAAAAGTCCAGGGCCTGCAAGCAAAGGCATTGAAGTCAATACAGCGCCAGTTTGCAGCATATAACAACAACATGAAACAGATGAGGGAGGGTTTCATGGGCATGACTGGTGCACTGGAAGGACTGTGTTCAGAGATGCGGAGAGACCGGGCAGCCAGGCGCAGGGAGAGACAACGTCTCCACAGCCGCCTGGACATATACACCAAAGCTGTGAACCACCTGTCCACTGCCACATCACTGCTGGCACGTCGCCGTGTCAGCATGCAGCATGAAATGGCAAACTGTTGCCAGGATGTAGCCAAGTTCCTGGTGCAGGTCACACATGCCGTGGACCAGCTGCGGGCAGCAGCCACAGGTGGCACAGGACCCCTCAGCTCACTGGAGAGTGAGGACCAATCCAGCAGGAGCAGCATCACTCCACCCATTCCCCAGGACCGACGTCGGAGTGTGCAGCAGGGGAGAACTGCTTATGACTCAGGGGAGGGCAGTGGGCACCCTGAGTGAGGGGCAACAGGCCGTGCCCGCAGAAGATGAAGTGCCGTGAGTGGCACATGGCAATGGGTGAGGCAACCCATTGCATCTTGACTCATGTTTGAGCAACATACTTGCACTGTGTGTTTAACATGTGCAAGCAATTTGGACTCACATTTTGTGCACGTCAGGCTGTGTGACGGATATGTTCCTGCACTCAAGGAAATAAAAAACACAGTTTTGCACCAATCTGTAGCATTGTGTCATCATTACTCACCTAGAAATAGTTCTGTGTGATCTCATCTCATCATCTGATGAGTCTCAATCTGTGAGCTCCACTGGGGTGCCTTTCCTGGTGGCGATGTTGTGTAGCATGGCACATGTGACCACAATTTTGCAGCATGTCTTGGGCTGTACTGTAGCGCTCCTCCACTCTTATGTAGGCAGCGGAAACGGCTCTTAAGGATTCCAAATGTTCTTTCAATGGCACAGTGGGTGGCTCTGTGGGCGCTATTCTACCTCTGCTCCCCAGCAGTGGCTGAATTCAGGTACGGAGTCAGGATGTAGTCACATACAGCATATGCACTGTCACCTGAAGAGTGACGAGAATCAGGTTAAACACTGTCCTGACACTTCTGAGCTTTACTGATTGTGTCTTTGAAAGCCATGCATTTACCTAGCAGGTAGCCCTCACCAAACTGCCCATCTGTGAGTCGTAGGTTAATTCCACTGTGGCGAACAATGAATGAGTCGTGTGTGCTGCCCGGGTATTTACCAACAATATCAGTGATGACATGTTTGGCATTGCACACTACCTGTATGTTCAGGGAATTATAGGACTTGCGGTTCCGGAACACATACTCATTCTATGAGGGGGGTAGATAGCGTCATGGGTCCCATCTATGCAGCCAATTACGTGGGGGAATTGGGCCATCGGGTAGAACTCCTGCTTGTTCTGATCTAATGCCTGTTGTGTGCTGGGGAATTGGATGTGGTGATGCAGCCTCTGTACCATTGCATCAAGGAACGCGTGGAAGAAGCACTCTGAGAGACCACTCCTGCTGTGGCTAACACCCCCTGAAAACTCCCCGATGCCAGTAAGTTCAGTGAGCACAGGACCTGTACATGGGTGGGAATGGTGTGTGTCCTGCATGTGGGGTGTTCTAGTATGGGTTTGAGCTCCTCTATTAAGTCCAGGATGCTGTCTTCGTCCAGACTGTAGTTCACATTGATCTCCTCCACAGTCCACTGGAACAGGGTGATGCGCGCTCTGAAGATCCTTTCCTGGCGTCTCCTTCTCTGTGCAGCAGCTCTGATTCGCAGCCTCCTGACTATCACATACAGCCGAGCCATGGTGGAAAACCCCTGTGGCATTGTGGGCCTCTTTAAATAGGTTGCACCTGGTTACCACCTGCTCATAGTTGGTGATAATTGCGATGTGCAAAAATGCGAATTTCGCAAAATCGCAAATTGCAATTTTTTCATGCATCTCATTTTGCAAATTCGCAATTTGCGAGCACTTTATTAGCGAATTTCGCAAATGACGTGACGCTGATTGCGAGTTCGCAAAATTATTCACAGATTCAATGCCTCGCAAAATTGCTAATCGCTAAATTTGCGGTTAACGTTTTTGCGCACCGGAACACTTTAATACATATCGCAAACACCGTTTTTTTGTGATTCGCAGTGTTTGCGATCGCAAAAGAGCTTCATACATATGGCCCCAAGAGTGTATTCACTTGTACAGTACCAAGGCATACAATGAAGGCATAAGTTTTATAAACCCCATAGTTTATGGCCAGGTTCAAAGATGGCCTACAACCTCCGTGTTGAAAGCACATAGTTGAGGTACAACGTGTCTCTAGCTAAGAAAAATACTGGAGATCCTTCTTCACACAAAAGCTTAAAGCATATCACAAAGTTTCATGGTCAGTTGAGTATTTGGCATTCCAGTGGTAAGCATACTTTTTCCAAATGAAGCAGAAAAAGAAGAAAAAAAGTTGTTTTACATTTTGAAAAAAACTCACATTTGCTGACATCCACCATACAAGGAGCAAGTGGTTGAAGTTGGCTAATCCATTGCACTATGCTGTGGTGGATGGTAACAAATTGTAAATTACACGAAAACAGAGAAGGCCAATGAATAAACAGGGCTGGCTGAAGGTCCCTGTATGAGTACATGTGTATTCTTTAGGGAGTTTTACATCAATCAATCAATCAATCAATCAGTGACACTTGTAAAGCGCGCTACATACCCGTAGGGTCTCAAGGCGCTGGGGGGGGGGGGGTGCCGCTACTGCTCGAACAGCCAGGTCTTCAGCTTCTTCCTGAAGGAGAGGTGGTCTTGGGTCAGGCGCAGGTCGGACGGGAGGGAGTTCCAGGTCTTGGCGGCCAGGTAGGAGAAGGACCTTCCTCCTGTAGTTGCTCTGCGGATGCGGGGGACGGCGGCGAGGGCGTGGTTGGCTGATCGGAGGTGGCGTTTGGGAGCGTAGAAGTTGACTCGGTTGTTGAGGTAGCTCGGGCCTTGGTCGTGTAGGGCTTTGTGTGCGTGGGTGAGGAGGCGGAAGGTGATTCTCTTGTTGATGGGGAGCCAGTGAAGGTCTCTCAGATGTCCGGAGATGTGGCTGGATCGTGGGATGTCGAGGATGAGTCTGGCTGAGGCGTTTTGGATCCGCTGGAGTCTCTTCTGGAGCTTGGCGGTGGTCCCGGCGTAGAGGGCGTTGCCGTAGTCCAGTCGGCTGGTGACGAGGGCCTGGGTGACGGTCTTCCTGGTCTCTGTGGGGATCCACCAGAAGATCTTCCGTAGCATGCGTAGGATGTTGAAGCACGCCGAGGAGACGCTGTTGACTTGCCTGGTCATGGAGAGGGAGGAGTCCAGGATGAAGCCCAGGTTACGTGCATGGTCTGTCGGTTTGGGTGCGGTGCCCAGGGCGGGAGGCCACCAGGAGTCGTCCCAGGCGGAGGGAGAGGAGCCCAGGATGAGGACCTCCGTCTTGTCCGAGTTCAGTTTCAGGCGGCTGGTCGTCATCCATTCGGCTACCTCTTTCATCCCTTCGTGTAGGTTGGCTCTGGCGGCGGCGGGGTTGTTGGTCAGGGAGAGGATCAGCTGGGTGTCGTCGGCGTAGGAGATGATGCTGAGGTGGTGTTTGCGTACGATGGCCGCGAGGGGGCTCATGTAGACGTTGAAGAGGGTGGGGCTCAGGGATGATCCTTGGGGGACGCCGCAGATGACTTCGGAGGCCTCTGACTTGTAAGGTGGTAGGCGGACTCGCTGTGTTCTTCCGTCGAGGAAGGAGATGATCCATTCCAGCGCCTTGTCCTGGATTCCGATGTTGCTGAGGCGCCGTATTAGGGTGCGGTGGCAGACCGTGTCGAATGCCGCGGAGAGGTCTAGGAGGATGAGGGCCGCTGTTTCTCCATTGTCCATCAGGGCTCGGATGTCATCGGTGGCGGCGATGAGGGCGGTCTCGGTGCTGTGTTTGGCTCGGAAGCCGGACTGTGAGGGGTCGAGGGATCCGTTCGTCTCGAGGAAGGCGGCCATCTGCTTGTTGACGGTCTTCTCGATGACTTTGGCTGGAAACGGGAGAAGCGAGATGGGGCGGTAATTCTTGAGGTCGGTGGGGTCCGCTGTTGGTTTCTTGAGTAGAGCGCTGAGTTCGGCGTGTTTCCAGCTCTCGGGGAAGATGGCGGTGTCGAAGGATGTGTTGATCATGCATGATTTATAAATATAATGCAAAAAAAAGTGTAAGCAAAGGCATACTTGTGAAACTGTATGTAGTTATTTTTTTTTTAAACATAAAAGGTCTTGGATAACATCAGAGTTAAAACTTTCCTCAGTTTAGCCAATATTTGATTTAGTGATCTATTAAAGAAATCATGTACAATTGACAAATAACACACAAGAAAATGTAAATGCATGTTTTAGGACTACATGGCAATGTTTAGAATACGAAAATCCAGACATTGGTAATATTATTAAAATCAAATTACAGCTGGAAACATAAATGCCAAACATGCAAGCATGAAGTAACTTAAGAAATACTCCCTGAAAATGCAATCTAATAGCCAATACCAAACCCATTGTCCATTTCATAATACAAAAAATATTGTCTGATGTAAATCAAAATAAACAATAGATATAATGTTGTGAGTATTGCAAAGTTCTTGAAAAGTATTCTCAACAAAGGAATACAATATAATAAAATTGTTGTGCCGGTGTCCTGCCCAGCAGCTATCTCTGCGCTCATCCCGAGCGGGCACGATGCAGTAGTGGGGGAGAGGTGCCGACAGACCGCTGTGTCACTCCTCCTGCACACTTATCTCATGGCAGCCAGCTCACCAATACCATCTACCACGAGTTTATTCCTCTCTTTAGGGAAGCTGGTTGGTGACATCCATTTGCCATTAGGAGGTTTTTGCCTGTGGGCTTTTTCCTTTTCAGGGACTTCTTCTAGGAGGCACAATCTGCTTACGCACTTTTCTAGTGTCAGCAGCATCGCGGCTACTGGAAGGGGCCACCCTTACCTATGGTAGACCAAGACTGTTTAAGACTGGCGATCTTATTTATGAGAGGATTGTGCCACCAGAATATCACTTTTGTGGATGCTCCGGCATTGTAAGCCTTTCAGTTTCATCTATGAGGCCACTCAACGCGGCTCTGCATGACTTTTCATGGTCTTATAGATATGGAGGAAGACAAAATCAACCAATCAATCAACCAATCAACCAATCAATCAATCAATCAATCAATCAATCAATCAATCACATGTTTGTTAAGTGCGACTACTCACCCGTAAGGGTCTCAAGGCGCTGGTGGGTGTAGGTTCCAGTCCATCAAAGAGGGGGTCTGTTGAAGAGCCAAGTTTTGAGCTTTCTTGTGAAGATGGGGAGCGATGTTGTCTGTCTGAGGTGGAGCAGTAGTGCGTTTCAGGCTCTGACCACGAGGAAGGAGAAGGAGCGGCCTCCTGATCTGGTCTTTCTGGTGTGGGGGACCATGGCGTAGGAGAGTTGGGCTGATCGTAGGGTCCTTTGGGGTGCCTGGAATTTGAGTCGGCTGTTCAGGTATGCTGGTCCGGTGTTGTAGAGGACTTTGTGTGCGTGGGTGAGAATCTTGAAGGTGATTCTAGCCTCGATGGGGAGCCAATGGAGTGTGCGCAGGTGCTGGGAGATATGACAGTGTCTTGGCAGGTTGAGTACCAGTCTTGCGGCGTCGTTCTAGATGTTTTGTAGCTTGCGGGTGAGGTTTCTGCTGGTGACGAGGGTGTGAGTGACGGTCTTTCTGTGCTCGAGGGGGATGAATTTGAAGGTCTTATGTAGGAGGCGGAGGGTGTGGAAGCAGGAGGATGCGACGGAGTTGATCTGGCGGTCCATTTTGAGCACAGAATCCAGGATGATTCCAAGGTTGCGTGCGTGGTCCGTGGGTAGGCTTCTGAGGGTGGGGGCCACCAGGTGTTGTTCCAGGAATCAGGGTTTGGGCCCATGATGAGTACTTCTGTTTTGTTCGTGTTGAGTTGTAGGCAGCTGCTTTTCATCCATTTGGCGACAGCTGCACTGCCTCCTTCTGTGTTTTGCTGTGTTTGTTCGTTGGATAGGGAGAGGATGAGTTGGGTGTCGTCTGCGTATGACACAATGTTGAGTCCGTGGGTTCTGACGATGGGGCGAGCGGAGCCATGTAGACGTTGAAGAGCGTGGGGCTGAGGGAGGACTCCTGGGGGACTTTGCAGGTGGTTGGTGTAGGGTCCGAGAGGAAAGGAGGGAGTCTGACCCGCTGCGTTCTGCCAGAGAGGAAGGAGTGGATGGAGTTGAGGGCCTTGTCCCAGATCCCTGCGTCACGGAGTCTGCATGTTAGGGTGCGGTGGGAGACTGTGTCGAAGGCCGTTGAGAGGTCGAGGAGGATGAGGGCTACTGTTTCTCCTCTGCCCAGTAGGGAGCGGATGTCATCTGTTGCAGTGAGGAGGGCGGTTTCTGTGCTGTGATTTTTTCTGAAGCCAGATAGGGAGGAGTCGAAGATGTTGTGCTCTTCGATGAAGATGGCAAGTTGGCTGTTGATGGCTTTCTCAATGACTTTCGCTGGGTACAGGAGCAGGGAGATGAGTCTGTAGTTTTTGAGGTCGGTGGGGTCCGTCGAGGGCTTCTTCAGGAGGGGGTTGATCTCGGTTTGTTTCCAGTCGTCGAGGAAGGAGGTGTTCGCCAGGGAGCAGTTGATGATGTGGCGGAGCATGGGTGCAATGGTGTTGGGGGTTCCGTTGAAGATGTGGTGGGGGACGGGGTCCGTGGGGGCCCCGAAGTGGATTGATTTAATTGTCTTCAGTGTATCTTCTGGTGGTAAGGGCTGTCCAGTTGTCAATCGTTGGCTTCAGGGTGTTGGGGGTGGCTGGTGAGGGTTCACTGTGTTGGTTGTCTTCATCGAAGTTGTCGTAAATGTTTTTGATTTTGTGGTGGAAGAAGGTGCTGAGTTTGTTGCAGAGGTCTTGTGAGGGAGGAATGAGAAACAATACAATTTGTTGCATTGCCTTACTCTGCACCACAAATGCATTCCATGGGCTTTGCAGTGAATTTTCTATTGCAACACCCATGGATTTTGACACTGCCTAAAATTTACTTAATCACATAAAGCTGGGGCCGCGTCAAAAAGTTATGTCCCACCAGAGTAGGCGTAACATGGGTGCGGCATTCTCCAGCTGCATTCTCCAGCACCCTTAGAAAGAGGAAAACACCTCTCTGAATTGTTTTATGCAGGATGGTGCCCCTTCCTCCACAAAACAATCCTGCACGCAATGCAGGTACCCTTGCACCATAGTGCAAGGTAACTTGCAATGGTGCTATGCAACACATTGTGCACCATTGCAGGGGGAAAGGACAGGAATAAACTATATTTCATAAATGCAGTACATTCCTGCCCTTTTACATTGATGTATGGCAGCTTAGCAAGAAGACTTGTGGTACTGCCCTACACCAATTCCACATAAATTAGGCCCTGGTCATCTAGGGCAGCTCGATATCAGAGGGTGTTCTTAGAGTGCTTCCCTACCAAAAGGTCCAACATAATGGGGCCGATTCTGATTGCGGCCGCAAAACGAACCGAAACGCATAGAAAATTGGGTCCACAAGCAATAGAGACCTTTGCGACTGACGCGAATGAAACACAAAAGATAGGCAGCGTGAACAACCCGGAGAAGCCTTCACGAGACAATATCAGCGTCCGCCTCAGTCAGAAGAACGTCTCCTTCATGCCTACAAAAGCCAAAGGAAAAAAGAGAAAAAAAGGACTAAACAAGCAATGACAAAGCCAATAAATACCAAATAAAAAAAACCTGGGCCAAAGACACACCCACAACTCCAAATATATAAAGGACTACAATCACTACCATCACCCCTTGCAAACAGGAGACACAGCCAGCAGCAAACACCATTACACAGCAACCACAGACACACTCACAACTCACCCATCACACAACTCACACACCATCAGCACCTCATCCAACATCACACACACATACAGCCAGCAAAACCAATACCAACCCACCCTCACTTGCACCCTCACACACACATCCCTCACCACCAACACCCATCACCATGCCCCCAAAGAAGAATCCAAAGTTCACAGATAGTGCGTTAGAAGTGCTGGTAGACGAGATCATCAGAGTAGAGCCACATTTGTTTGGTACATTGGTCCAAAGGACCCCAATGTCACAGAAAACAAAGATGTCGGCGAGGATTGTGGACAAGGTGAACGATCAAGCACCAGCAATGCGCACAAAGGATGATATTCAGAATAGGTGGTATGACATGCGCAGGAGGGTCAAAAAACTCTTCGAAAAAGATCATGCCCTGAGTCAGTGCACCGGCAGTGGCCCTCCTGCCAAACCAGTCTACTTCAGGACCTGGGAGGAGAAGGTGCGGGACATCCTACCACCAGAGAGCGTCCATGGGCTAACAGACATACCAGAGCCTGGTGAGTACACAAACAACATACCCAAGATTGTGTGGCAAGGGGACAGTGAAACCATGCACCGCAAGCAAAGCTACAGTAACCATTAGATAATCAACCCAAGATGTGTATGCCAGTCAGACAAAGACAATACCTGCCATCCCATAATGACTTGGAACTGTGTCATGACATGCACCAACCTACAAACAAATAGAGCAAGGCAGTGGCACAATGCTAAATAGACACTGCCAGACAGTTTGCAACCACAAACACACTACCTCACAGTGCAGCTGACTGACAGGAAGGAATTGTGGGGATGCAGGTGAAGTGAGTGGATCCAAAAGCATGATGGGGTTTGTAGTCACAGATAATGCTCCCCCTCAGAATTGGCCCATCAAGACCTCAATGAAATATGCCTACATCACAGGGAGTGGAAAATGACTGACAAGATGGCTGACACTGAGTCCTGCTGTGGGGAGCAAAAGGCCCTGCAAGGGCATGTGTGCAAATCAGAAGCAGGACACCACTGACTGACATCCTGAAAGACAACTTGCACGCCCTACAATGGAAGCACGTTTCATGGTGGGATGTCTGGCCGGGTGGGAAGGAGGACTGACAGCTCTGACCATACTTACCAGCATGTGGAGACACACCCCCCTCAACAAAAACTCCACACAACTCACCGGGTAGAATGCATTGACCCACACCTCTGTGAAACATCATCAAAAGACACCCCGTACTGGGTGCAGCTGTGTGAAGCACGGGGGTTCTTTTGGACTTGTAGCCAAAACAAACACCAGGATTTCACAGTCAGCCATCTTGCTATTGCCGTCACACCCCCTCACTGGAAAGCAGAGTCAAGAGGGGGGAAGTATGGGCATGCTGGGAAGGGGGGTGTAGCCAAGAGTATGATGGGAGTCGCAGTCACAGACAATCTACACCCACCCACATGGCCCAGCAAGCATACACTGAACCATGCTAGCCTCACAGGGAGTGGGAAGGAACTGACAAGATGTCTGACACTGGGCTCTGTTGTGGGGAGCACAAGGCCCTGCAGTGAAATGAGGTACAACAAACACCAGGACTTCACAGTCAGCCATCTTGCCATTGCTGTCACACCCCCTCACAGAGAAGCAGAGTCAAGAGGGAGGAAGTATGGGCATGCCTGGAAGGGGGGTGTAGCCAACAGCATGATGGGAATCGCAGTCACAGACAATCTACACCCACCCACATGGCACAGCAAGCATACACTGAACCATGCTTGCCTCACAGGGAGTGGGAAGGGACTGACAAGATGTCTGACACTGGGCTCTGTTGTGAGGAGCACAAGACCCTGCTGGGAACTGAGCTACAACAAACACCAGGACTTCACAGTCAGCCATCTTGCCATTGCTGTCACACCCCCTCACAGGGAAGCAGAGTCAAGAGGGAGGAAGTATGGGCATACTGGGAAGGGGGGTATAGCCAAGAGTTTGATCGGAGTCGCAGTCACAGACAATCCACACCCACCCACATGGCCCAGCAAGTTCCAACTGAACCATACTCGCCCCACAGGGAGTGGGAGGGGACTGACAAGATGTCTGACACGGTGCTCTGTTGTGGGGAGCACAAGGCCATGCTGGGACATGGGCAACAACAATATCAAACTCTGTCTGTGAAAAGCTGGAAAAAAGCAGTGTACAGGCAGGCATCTGTTCGTACAGTAGAAAATGTCATGTTTGTGGACCATCGATGCATGTAGAAACATAACTCACATCGTGTGTCTCTTCCAAACACAGGTGGTGCTGGGGACCCAGCACCAAATGAAGAGGATTTCCAGGCCCAGACTCTGGTGGACACTGAGCTCTCTGGTTTGACTCTGTCTCTGTCCTCTTCGGATGACGATGACCAACCTGGCCCCTCCGGTGTGAGACATCATGCAGCAGCATCAACATCTGCACCCCCTGTACCCACGCCTCCAACAGGTATATTGGGGCAGATTGGAGTGGGGTGGAGGTGGGCAGGTTGGAATGGAGTTGGGTGCTTGAGTGGGGGAAATTGGATGGATTAGAGTAGGGTAGATTGGAATGGGGTTGATTGGGTAGAGAGGAAGGGGGTAGACTGGGGTTGATTTGAGTGGGATAGTTTGAAGTGGGGTAGTTTGGAGTGGAGTAGGGTAGATTGGAGTGGAGGGGACAAGTGAAATTGGGTGAAGTGGAGTGGGGTGCAGTGATTGAAGTGAAGTAGATTGGAGTGGAGTAGATTGGGCTAAACTGGAGTGCGGTAGATTGGGGTGGAGTAGGTTAGATTGGAGTGGAGAGTGGTAGATTGGAGTGGGATAGATTGGAGTGAAGTGGAGTGGGATATATTGGGGTAGAGTGGAGTGTGGTGGAATGGAGTAGAGTAGAGTGGGCTAGATTGGAGTGGAGTAGAGTGGGTAGATTGGGTTGATTGGAGTAGGGTAGAGTGGAGTGGGGTAGATTGGTAAATTGGAGTAGGGCAGAGTGGAGTGGGGGAGATTGGAGTAAAATGGAGTAGGGTAGATTGGAGTGGAGTAGAGTGGGGCAGATTAGAGTGGGGTAGGTTGGAGTGGAGTAGAGTAGGGGTAGATTAGGGTGGAGTGAGGTACACTGGAGTGGAGTAGATTGGGCAGATTAGAGTATGGTAGATTGGAGTGGAGAAGGGTAGATTGTAATGAAGTGGAGTGGGATAATATTAGTGTAGCTTGGGGTAGATTAGGTTGGGGTAGATTGGAGTGGAGTGAGGTAGGATGGAGTGGGGTAGAATGGAATGGAAGGCCTTAGAGTTAAGGCATGTGGAGTGAAGTGGCAAACCGTGTCTTAGAGTGTCTTACAGTGGAGTGTCACGGAGTGGAGTGGCTTGGCACAGAGTAGAAGGGTATAGAGTGGAGCAGAGTGTTGTCGAGTAAAGTGGTGTAGAGTGCTGTAGAGAGGAGTAGTGTAAAGTAGAGTAGCATAGTGTGGCATATGCATGGTTTGATAGCACCCTGTCATTACAGACAACACATTTCCAATTGAAAATTGCCATTATATTCACACAGTCTTACAATTTTACTGCACAGCGATGATGAATTCTAAAATATCAGCACAGATCATTTTTGCTGTGTGCTTGAAAAGATCACATCCTACAGCCTGTTCTCTAGCATGGGTACTCAGCAGGATGGATTGGCACATAAATTCTCTTGATTGAAGTCAACGAAAGAAAATTAAACACCAAGTTCCCTTGGCATACAGAGCCTGACACTTGACCTCTGTCTTTGAATGCACATCAAATGAGATAAGACAAGAACAAGATTTAAAGACCTGTTTACAGATAGAGTGTACTCACAGGAGAGACGGAGTCAGGCCGGACAGCCTAACACAACAAGCAAATGACAGAGCCAGCTAGGAAAAATCCATTCTGTAGAGTGGCTCAACAGAAAGAAAACAATTGGTCCCAAGAGTGAGAGCAGTGTAAGGACGTAATTACTTGGGCCATGCTCTAGCATATGGTCACATGCAAGAAGAGGGAAGTCCTGACCGCAGAAATGGCCTGCAGAAATCAAGCAACTGAGAGAGGCTTTGAAGCCCACCAATGGTAAATAATGAGAGGGCTCCAAGTCCATTAACAGTAAACAAAATGTCTGGAGGAGATAGCGCATGCACCGTTTACGTGAGACCTAATGATCCAACCTTCTAGGAGCAAAAATCAGGGACAAACAGCAAAGCAAGGGTTGAAGGTCGCAGTGAAAAATCAGGAAATGGAATCCACTGTGAGACATTGTCCTCTCACTTTTTATAGTTTTCAAGGCATTCAAATAAAACATCGAGTCATAAATATCGAGTGACACTAATATTGAGTTTTAAATATCGTGTCACAGAAAAATCGTGATGCAAGAATATCATTGAAAAAAATACAAATTTTTTAAGTAGCATCGTTTTCAAGAATATCATTGTTGTTAATATCGTTTGCAATAATACTGTTGTATTAAATATTGTTTTTTAATTAACTTGATGTGTTTTAAATAATAATGTAATTGCATATGTATATATTGTTTGTGTAATTGTTGTTAATGTTTTCTAATATAGTTTGTAATTTTGAGTTATTTAGAAATTTAATTATATTTTTTATTGTAATTTATAGTGTCGTAGTGGGTTGCGAGGGGTATAGGGGTACAGGGTGGAAAGGAAATTAAGTATAATTAATTCATAACTATTTTTTAATTAATATTACTTATTTAATTGATAATTTTGTAAATTGTGTAATTATTTTTTTTTAAATTATGTTTTAGGTGCAGGTCATTGGCTTGTAGGGGTATAGGGTGGGTAGTTAATAAATTATTATGAGATTAATTATTAATGAATTATTAATTATTTAATTGATAATTTTGTAAATTATGTACATAATATTTTTTCTTTTTTTTTTTGAAAAACCTTTATTTTAGATCAGTGACACAGCTATTCAGCCGACAACCCGGAGGTACGGCAGCTTTAGAGATTCAACACATGCTTGCGTCCACATATCACTGACAGGAGAGCCAAAGGTTCTATTTTGCATAAACATAAATACAACCCTAAACACAAGCAAGGCGAAAGGTACTGTAAACACCAAGAGAGGTTCCCATCAGGGGGGACGAGCCCCATCATGTCCAACAGGCACAGATCTATAGTAAGGGAAAGGAGGGAAAGGCAGAGACTCTAGAAACAATCACATATCAGCGGGAAAGTCAAAGCCGGAAAAAGACTAAGGGGAAAGTTGCTCCTCAGGCGGATCCGGGTCGGGGGGCAGGCATATGTCCCCTCTGTACTGGTTCCATGGCCCCCACACAGCATGCCATTTCCGAGGGTGCCCCGAGCACAATACACTGTCTTCTCCCTAAACATGCTCCAGTCCATGTTTTCCATCCACGCTGTCAATGTGGGCGGCCTATTGGAGCCCCACAGCCGAGCGATATCGCGCTTGGCTACCATGTTCCCCAGGGTCACCCACTGAGTCTGTGCCGCGTTGTGGTCAGTAGGACTTCAGACATTCAGGAGACAACATCGCGCCTCAGGCTGCATAACAATTCCTGTCACCTCCCCCATCACCTCGTGGACTTGCCTCCAGAACTCCATAATCGCACCGCATTCCCAAATAATATGGAGGAAGGTACCCACCATACCACAGCCTCTCTTACATAGGCCCTCCTCAGAGAAACCCACGTGGACCAACCTGGGCCCCGTCACGTAGACCCTATGGAGTATTTTAAGCTGCACCAGCCGCAGGCGCGCGGGGATAGCGACCTCTTTGGGAGAAGAAACGGCGTACTGCCAATCCTCATCATCTAGTTCAAGGCCGTCCCTTATCCATTGGGCGCGCAACCCTAGGAGAAGATCCGCCCGAACATTGATAAGCTTCTTATAAATGAGCAAAATCGTGCTCTCTGGCATGTGACCATCCAGGATCCGATCCTCCAACGGAGAGGACTCGGGCACCTTCTCCCCCTCCACAAGGACTGACCGCAAGGCGTGGCGCACTTGTGCATAACGGAAGAACTCCGTGCTCCCCAGCTCGTATTCCTTCTGCAGCTCCTCGAACGACTTTATCTTACCCTTAACCAAAAGGTCTCCAACCCTGGATATGCCGATCAAATCCCATTTCTCTAACCCTTTTGTGCGCCAAAGCTTCCCCAGAATCTCGGAGTCAAACAGAGGGGTGGCAACGGTAAGCTTACCCCTCCAGCCCAGCGAGTCCGTCGCCACCTTCCACACATGGACGGCCACTCTGGTGGGCCCCGTGAGGGTGTGGTCCGACGATTTCGAATACAACGCTCTGTGGTAATTACCCCCACGGAGCAACCAGCGGTCCATGGCGAAGCCAGGGCTAAGCGCCGGACCATAGACACCATGGTTAATCGCGCTCAACTGGGTGGCCCAGTAATAACGTCGAATGTCTGGAAGCGCGATACCACCGTCGTACCACGGAAGCGTCAACTTAGCGACTGCGATACGCGGACGCCCGTCCCATAAGAGCGCGCGCTGGTGGCTTTCGATCTCACGGAAATAGCTGGCCGGGACCAGGTCAAGAGTATTCTGCAGGGCATAGAGGAAACGGGGAAGGGACATCATTTTAAACAGTGCAGCGCGGCCAAGGAGGGAGAGCGGCAATCGCCGCCAGCCCGCCACATCCCGCCGCAGGCGTGCCAAGGGAGGGAGCAAGTTCTTCTCATAGCGCAAGATGGGGTCGGTGGAAATATAGATCCCCAAATACAAAAAGCCCTGCTGGGCTATCTGGATCGAACAGTTACGCGGAACAGGCGGGACATCCCCACACAGGACATACAAGTGTGACTTCCCCCAATTAATGACTAGGCCCGAGTTTCTACCGAAAGATGTCAAGACGTCACAAACCACTATCAGAGATTTCTTAGGCGAGGCAAGATATAACAGAATGTCGTCAGCGTAGAGTGAAATACGGTCTTCGTGGTCAGGCGACCAGCGAAGCCCACGTATATCCGGGTGCCACCGTATCCACGCCGCCAACGGCTCAAGAGCAAGGGCAAACAGCAACGGCGACAGGGGGCAACCCTGCCGGGTGCCTCTCCCGAGCTCGAAAGGTGCCGACGCCCGCCCGTTCACCACGACGCTTGCAAGAGGCCCCTCATAGAGCAGCCTCACCCACCCCACGAATCCAGGCCCGAAGCCGAATTTGGCCAGCACCGCCCACAAGTATGCCCACTCTACCGTGTCAAAGGCCATCGTGGCGTCGAGGGACGCCACAATAGCCGTCTCTCGTATCGTACCCGTCCTGGCAATCACTCCGTGGAGGCGTCTAAGGTTTAGTGCAGTGTTACGGTGCGGGATAAAGCCCGACTGATCCGGGTGGATCAAGTCGCCAAGTACCCGGACCAGGAGGTTCGCGAGAATCTTGGCAAGGATTTTCGGCTCGGCGTTGAGGAGCGAGATCGGCCGATAGGAACCACACCTATCCCGGGGCTTTCCGTCTTTATGTATTACCACGATCGTCGCCAGCCGTTGATCGAGCGGAAGAAACCCGTTCCTCCGCGCCTCCACGAACATGGCGGTCAAGTGAGGAGCAAACTTATCCGGGCAAAGCTTGTACAGCTCTATCGGCAGACCATTTGGGCCCGAAGCCTTGCCGGAGCGCAACGCATGGATAGCACCTGCCACTTCGTCTACAGTGATATCACCATCGAGGTCCTCCCTATCAATGGCGGAAAGGCAGGGCAGAGCGATGTCACGCAGAAGATCACACGAGTCCTCAGTCGGTCTATCCGAGACCGAGGCGTATACCGTACGAAAATAGTCTGAGAAACACCGGACTATACCGTCGGGATCAGTGACAACCTCTCCCCCATCCGTCAACAACTCCGGCACCACACGATTAACACGCTCCTTTTTGTCCAGCCATGCCAGCAATTTCCTGGCCTTATCACCAACATCATACAACCGCCCCTGCTGCTCCCTGTGGAGGGTCTTGGCGGCATTTGTCACCAGATCCCTATACTCCAATTGCTTCAGGCTCAAATTGTGCAGCGTGGACGTCTCAACATCCCCCTCCAAGGCCAACTCTAAAGCCGCTATCTCGTCCTCCACTTGTATCACCTCGGCGTCTCTCCGCCGCTTGGTGGCCACTACCAGGGACAAGGCTTCTCCTCTCAGTACAGCCTTAGAAGCTTCCCACAAGGACACCGCGGAGTCAACTGAGCCCTGGTTTTCTCGAAAATAGTGGTCAACTGTCTTCAGCAACGCGCTGCGCAGCTTGGGGTCCCGAAAGTACCAGGGGTTAACGGGAGCCACCCTGCCCCCCGCCACCCGGCCTATGTCCAGACGTGCCCACACCGGTGAATGATCTGATATGCCCCGTGCCATGTGCCTTACCTCAGTTACCAAAGAGGCGTGTGCCGCCAGAGTGAGCAGATAATCAATCCGGGAGAGACTCCCGTGGGCCCCGGAGTGGAAGGTGTATTGTCGCTGAGTGGGGTGCCGCAGCCTCCAACAATCTACCAGGCCAAAAGTATCAATAAAGTCGGGAAGCCACTTCTGAGCCCCCCCGGTGTCTCTGGGCGGGTACCTATCTAGCATTCCAGAACCAACCGCATTGAAGTCCCCTCCCACCACTAGCATCCCTTCGGGGAGTTCCAACAAGGCCTTGCCCAGATCAGCAAACGTGGAGGCCTGCAAGGCAGGAGGGACATCAACAGAAACCAAAACCAACGTTCTGCCCTCCCACCTCCCCGACACGGCCACAAAGCGCCCCCTATCATCAGCAATGGTGGAGTCAACCTCAAATGGTAGGGAAGCTCTGACAAGTATGCCCGCACCCCTGGAGCCCGAGGAAAACCCCGAGTGAGCAATGAATTTGTAGCCCTTTCTGTTAAGTGCATAACACATATTCCCTATAAGGTGGGTCTCCTGCAAGAGGACCACATCTGGCAAGGTCCGTTTCAAAAATTGCAGGACTATCCCCCGCTTTATACGGTCCCCTAAGCCATTAACATTCCAGCTGAGTACATTTAAGCCCCTATCCCCCATCCTTGAACACAAAGGGACCTCCCCCCCCCCCCAGCGAACCACAATCGGACAATTCTGACAGTCATTGCTACGCCTTGCAAGAAAAACAAACAACCCCAAACAACAACCCCAACCTCCTGAAACCCCCCCCCACCCTGCACCCCTGCGTCAGCTTACAAAGCCCCCCCAACTTGCAGTGTGCCTGTCGCCCTACCAGAAACAAATCTACAAAAAGCACCCCAAGGGAGGAAAGTGCCCCTATCTTCCCCCCGCCGCCCTCCCATTACTGCAATAAGGTGCGAGTCACTGTCCAGGGCTGAATCGAAGCAGGCCAGCACCAAAGGTATCACTTCTGTCCATCCCGGTCGCCCTCCACCCCATCCACGCTGTCCCGGACGGGCTGTCGCCGAGGGAGTGCATCCAACCAGGCCCCTGCCATGTCCGGCGATTCGAAGAAGAAAGTCCGATCCTCATATACCACACGCAGCTTAGCGGGGAAAAGCATGGCATACTTCAGGTCCATGTCCCTAAGCCGCCGCTTCACCCCCAGGAAACTTTGCCTCTGTTTCTGCACCAGCTGGGTGAAATCAGGGTAAAAGCTCACAGAGGCATTTTGAAAAGGCACCGGGCCTGTCACCCTCGATGCTTGCAGGATAGCGTCCCGATCTCGAAAGTGGAAGATCCGGGCGACAATCGGCCGCGGGGGGGCTCCCACCTTAGGCCGTCCGCCAGGCACTCGATGAGCCCGCTCCACCGCGAAAAACCTGCCGAGGCCCTTTGGCGCAAGATGATTCACCACCAGATCCTCGACGAGGAGGTCCACGGAGAGCTCCTCCGAAGTCTCCGGGACCCCAATAATGCGCACATTATTGCGCCGGGCCCGACCTTCAAAGTCCTCGAGCCGGCGAGCGGAGAGGTCATTCGCGGTTCGTAGCTTGCGGACCTCAGCCTGGAGTTCCGAGACATCGTCCGCGAGGCCAGTAGTCTTGAGGTCTAGGGACTTGACCCGCTCATTGGTTTTTCCCAGGTCCGCGCGAATCAAGTTGACGTCGACCAGAATCATGTCCACCTTGTGCGCCAGGGTCTCGAACTGTCGCCCAATCGAAGATTGCATCCCATCTATCGCCCCCTTGATATCCTGCAATGATAACTCCGAGGCTGGGGATGAATCGGCCTTCTGTGCTTCCAGCGACTGTCCTGATCCACCAGGCGACCCCTTCTGCTGAGCATAACGATCCATATTGTTGGATTGGATATAGCCTCCCCGCCTGGTAGTCTTAGACTTCGACCTGTCTGCCTCCGATTTGGTCGACATCTCGGACAGCAGGACGGTCAGTCGCAAGAGGAGGTCTCCCACTCAGGTAGAGGAGACAGGGACGACTAGGTCTTCAACAGCCAGTCAGGACCGGGTGGAGGTCTTCCAGACAACAGAGGATCTGTATGATGCACTCCCAACCCGGAGCAAACAAAGGGTGAGAAAGCGAAAGTGAAAGTGCCGCGGCATCCGACCGTCAGTTCACACCTCCCAAGGCCGCTGTTGTTCAATTAGTGGCCGGGCATCCTGCCAACGCAAGCCCCTGGCATCCTTCGGAGGTAGGCCGCAATCTTCCGCCGTGCACAACTTCGGTCCCCGGTGGGCGATCTTGACCCGGACACCGTCAATCGCCCCAGCTGTGGCTCATCTGCAGGATTCCGTGCATTGAAATCAGGATTTAGGACAGGATGATTGCCGGAGGGCGCGAGGGTAGCGGGAGCTCAAGGCTCACGCGGCCATCTTGGTCAAGCGCTAGGCTCCTCCCCCAATATTTTTAAGCTACGTTTTAGGTGTAGGTTGTTGGGCTTGTAGGGGTATAGTGTGGTAAGTTAATTAAGTAATTATGCATTAATATTAATTAATTAATAACTATTTAATTGTTACTTAATTATGTAAATTGTGTAATTATTATATTTTATTTTTAAGTCATATTTTATGTGCAGTTTGTTGGGCTTGTAGGGGTTATAAGCTGGGAAGATAAGTAAATATTACATTTTAATTAATGAATAATTTGAACTAAAATATGCAATTTATTTATAAATATTTACATTATTTAATAAATATATATTTTAGTTATATATTAGGTGTGTGTTGTGTTTTTGGGGGGATAATTTGGGCTGCTAGTTATGTGGGAATATAGTGTGGTAATTTAATTAAATAATTAATTAATGCCATTTTTTATTTGATATTAATTATTTTAAAAGTGTGTCATTATGTACATTATTACATTGTTTTAAAAATATATATATATATAACTTTTTTATATAAATATTTTTTATTTTTGTTCAATTAGTACATGTTTTAAAATATGATATGTGTTTGAAATGAAGTACTTTCCCTACTGTTGCACTGACTGTAGTGGGAATAGTACATTTTATCCCTCCACAATCCAATACGTTCCCTACTGGTGCACATATTGGAGTGGGAATAGTACATTTTACCCCTCCTGAGTCTAATGCTTTCCCTACTATTGCACTGATTGGAGTGGGAATACTATATTTTACCCCTCTTGAATCCAGCTCTTCCCCTACTGTTTCACCTACTGGAGTGGGAATAGTACATTTTTTCCACTCCTGCATCCAAACTTTCCCCTGCTGTTGCACCGACTGGAGTGGGAATAATACATTTTACCCCTCCTGAGTTCAACTCTTTCCCTACTGTTGTGGTGACTGGAGTGGAAATAGTAAATGTTTTCCCCACTGAGTCTAAGGCTTTCCCTACTGTTGCACTGACTGGAGTGGGAATAGTACATTTTACCCTTCCTGAGTCTAATGCTTTCTCTACTGTTGCACCAACTGGAGTGGGAATAGTAAATTTGACCCCTCTTGAGTCCCACGTTTTCCTTACTGTTGCAAAGACTGGTGTGGGAATATTAAACTTTACCCTTCCTGAGTGCAAAGCTTTCTCAACTGTTGCGCAGTGTAGGTGGAATACATTTTATTACTCCGCAGTGTAATGTTTTCCCTATTGTTGCACATATTGGAGTGGAAATAGCACATTTTACTCCTTCTGAGTCTAACGCTTTCCCTACTTTTGCACTGCTTGGAGTAGGAATAGTAATTTTACCCCTCCTGTATCCACAGCTTTCCCTACTGTTGCATCGACTGGAGTGGGAATATTATATTTATTATTTCTAAAATGTAATAGTTTTGTTAGTATTGTTTAATTATGCATTATTATTTGTTTGTGTATTTAATTTTATATTTTTATATTAGGAAATGTATGTTGTTTATAAGATAGTTGTAGTAAAACATATTTTTCCTTATGTTTATTTTTTATGTATAATTAAATTGTAGTGCTTCTAAAGTGTTTTATTTGTTATAGTTTTTATTTCTATTTTTTGTTTGTATTTAATATATATATATATTTGTTATATTAGTATATAAGAGCAAGAAAATTATAATAGGAATTATAATAAATATTTGTAATTTTAGTTTTAATGAATATATGTGTACAACATACACAAATAAATATATATGTGTGTGTGTTTAAATAATTATATTTGTATATACTTCTTTAAATAGTATTGACACATGTTTAATTAACATTATATTAATGTTACAATTTAGAATATTTCATATTTACTATTTTTAACTATATATATATATATATGTATATATATATATATATATATAGATATATACATACACACACAAAAACATTATTTTAAAAAATATATCTATTTCTATATTTTTGTACTTACACTGTACAGAAAAACAATATTTTTGTGATCTATATTTTTCACACAATATTTTGGTTGCACAATATTTATGGTTTCAATATTCTGTCACTGAACTCAGACCATTATGATGAAAAGGGATGTTTATAAGTTTTGTTCCCAGGAACATGCTGTTCATTTGACCATAAACAAGACCAAGATTAATTTCTTGGACTATGTACCGAACTCTGAAGTCCTGTCGCCACCCTTTGTGTGGTGACAATGCAGTGATGGTGGAAATGGGAATGTTTATTCTCCCCCTGAGTCCTAGTGCTCTCTGGCAAAAGCATAACATATATTTACATTGAAAAAAGGAATACATTGAAAAAAGGAATAAGGAAGTCACCATTGCCAAACAAATTTTGTAGACACAAACATGAGGTAAGATTTTGGGATCCTGAGTTACTTTCATAATTGGGATGGATTTTACTTCAAAAGAATTCTTCGTATTAAAATAAATATACACCAAAGAGTTGACTGTGATTCTCAAAAATGAACACTGGAGTACATCAGTGCATATGTTTGTTGACATTGACATAAAGGAGTGTCCTTAGAGAGTGGATCTGAAAGAGGCTATTTTTAAGAAGTGTTGGTGTCTTTCATAAATAGCAACAAGCAACTGGCTGATGTGATAGTGTCTTCAGAATTGGTTCTCCCAATACCAGTGTGTAATTTCCAGATGGAGTGTCTCGCCACATATTCTGCCCTTGTATTGTATTGTATTGTATACAGATTTATATAGCGCGAAAAAAAAACTGTAACCCTACGGGTATCCAGGCGCTCTGACCAGGCGAGATGATAATTGCACAGAGAGGCAGGGTCAGGGGCTTCATGCTGCTGGGAAAAGCCAGGTCTTAAGGCTCTTCCTGAATTCTGTCAGTGACTGCATCTGTCTGAGAGCAGGTGGAAGTGTGTTCCAACTTTGAGCTCCAACCACCCTAAATGCCCTCCCTCCCAGTCTGGCTCGTTTAAAGCTAGGCTGTACCAGCAGGTTGGCCTTAGATGACCGTAACTGCCTTACGGGGGAGTACCAGGCAAATCTTTCTTGGAGTGGGATCGGGCCTGTTCCATGAATTGCCTTGTATACCAGGCACAGAGATTTGAAGAGGACCCTCTCTCTGACGGGTAGCCAGTGTAATTCTCTTAGTGCCTGGGTGGAAGATGAGTCGAACTTGCGACCAAGTGCCAGCTTAGCAGCGGCTGACTGAACTCTCTGTAGCCCCTGCAGAATGTATTGGGGGGCTCCAAGGTACAGAGAGTTACAGTAATCCAGTCTGCTGAGAATGATGCTTCTGATGACCGTGTTACGGGAATCTGCAGGCAGCAGCGGAAGAACAAGGCGTAGAAGTCGCAGCAGACCATAGCAGGTGCTGGAAGTTTTACTAGCCTGTGAAGCCAACTGGAGGTTGTTATCAAATAATACCCCCAGATTCCGTACGGTGCTAGCTGGCGTCAGTGGGGCTGAGTCCGGGGCAAGCCTAAAATCCACTGGGGGATGTTGGATCTGTTTCGGTGGTGCGAAAAACAGCAGTTCAGTTTTGTCTCCGTTGAACTGCAGACAGTTCCTCCGCAACCAGTCCGTGGTCTGCCTCATGCAGCTTTGGAACTGTTCCAGAGGAACCGCCTGTCTACCTTCCAGGGAGAAAGCCAGTTGGGTGTCATCCGCGTAGTTAATCAGCTCCACCCCGTACGCTTTAATGATGGAGAATAGTGGTTGTAAGTATATATTAAACAGGATGGGGCTGATGCTGGAACCTTGTGGGACTCCAAAGTCCACAGGTGCGTTCTCTGAGACGAAAGGTCCCATGGTCACCTTTTGATGCCTTCCCATTAAGTAGGAGCGAAGCCACTGTAGTGCCTGGCCCCCCACCCCGACCTCGGCCAACCGTCCCAGCAGCGTGTCGTGACTCACGGTATCGAAAGCGGCTGACAAGTCTAGGAGCACCAGACGGCGGTGCTCCCTGTGTCAGCCCGCAACCGCAACGAGTCCATCATGGTGACTAATGCGGACTCGGTTCTGTGGCAAGGGCGGAAGCCGAACTGGTCCTTGTCCAGCAGGCTGTTGGCTTCTAGGTAACTCGAGAGGGATCTGCTCACCGCCTTCTCCAAGATTTTAATAGGGAACGGGAGGAGAGAGATAGGCCGAAAGCTGGCGGGAGTGGTTGGGTCCAAAGTAGGTTTTTTAATGAGGGGGGAGACCACGGCCTGCTTCCAGCCGTCCGGGACCATCCCCTCAGCCAGCGACTGATTGCATATCTGGCGCAACCAGGGGAAGGTCGGGTAACCAAATAGTTTCCAAGCCTTCTGAGGCAGAGGGTCGAGGGGAGAGCCCGACGAGATGCTATGTGCCGTCTTAATAAACGACTCCTCCGAAAAAGATGGAAAGAAGGTCAGGGAGAAATCCCTGCCGTGTTTCTCGTGGGTCATTCCCTTCCCGGGGTCGTCGGTTGCTCTATCAGTGCCTTTAAAGAGATCCATTATCTTCGTCACCTTGTCCTTAAAATAGGTGGCAATCTCATCACATAACCTCTTGGAGGGTATGACTTTGTTTTCAAGGCAACTTGGGGCCGATAAGGAATTCACTATTCTGAACAGTTCCCTCGCCCCGTTTGGGGCATGGGCTATGGAGTACGCATAGAAGCTCGCTTTACGGTCCAGGATAAGTTGCTTATATCTGCTCTGTGCAGACTTCAGCGCCATTTTATCCCTGGCAAGGAGCCCCTTCCTCCACCTCCTTTCGGCCTGCCTACAGAGCTGTTTTAGCTGTCGCAGATCGTCGTCATACCAAGGCGCTGATGGCCTGCTTCTGATTTTTATCATTTTTTTCGGGATTATCAGGTCCAGCTCATTAGTTACAAACTTATGGTAGGCATTGTAGTTTGCCTACACCGATCTGGAGGCTAGGAAAAGGCTAACTGTGGGAGGAGTCAACAAGAATCCAGTTTTAGTCAGTTTGGCCCAGTTTCTGCCCTCTCTATGCAATGTCGTGGCTTCAGATTGGAAGAAGGTGGCTGTTAACATCAGCTTAAACTGAATACAATGGTGGTCTGTCCATATAAGCGGGAGAACATTTAAAAGTTCAGCTTCTGCCTTATTGGCGAACAGAAGATCCAATATATGACCTTTTTGGTGGGTGGAAGAAGTGATTAGTTGGTGAAGACCAAGGCCGTAACAGGTAGATGTCAGGTCTCGCAGCTGGTTCTTGGTGCTTGCGTCTTTACGCCAATTAAAATCACCTAGGACAATCATTTTAGAGTGTGTCAGAGTCAGATTGGTGATTATATTCAAGAAAGGTTGCATTGGGGTGTGCGACCCCGGGGGACGGTAACAGAGCCGGCCTGTAAGTAAGTTCCCTCTGTCACTTTGCAGCGAAAAGGCCATTGCCTCAATTCCCTCAAGTGCTTCAGTTTGTAACAGGATTGGACAAAGTTTCTCCCTGTAAATTAGTCCTACCCCTCCGCCCATCCCTCCCTGTCTGGGTTTATGTAGAAACTTAAAGCCCTCCGGACAGGCGGAGCTAATCTCCACTGCTGCGTCTGTCCTAGCCCATGTCTCTGTGAGGAAGAGCGCATCCAGCCGCAAATCTTCTAGTAATAGTGCGATTTTGGTGTGTGATGCTTAACTAGTGACCTGCAATTCAATAGGGCACAGTTAAGGGTGCTCGGCTCCTTCGGGCATTTGTTACCTGTTCTAGTTCCTAGGTTGGCGCTCATGTTCTGAATGTGTGCGGTGTGACCCATCCTGCCCCTTATCTCCAGGAGCTGTGATCTGGTATACCGATGGTGTCCCGTCACGTCGCTAGCTGGGTCCTGAGTCGTCCTGTGCTCGTCCGTGGCGCGGACGGGCGCAGACGGGCTTGCCTCTGGCGCGGGCGCGCCAGCGCTAGCATTTGGCCTCTTTTATGTCCTGCCCCCAAGTAATCCTGGAGCCCCTAGCAATATGGCGCCTAACTACGGCCTTTCTGCCTGTCCTAAGATG
This sequence comes from Triturus cristatus, assembly GCF_964204655.1. Lineage (NCBI taxonomy): Eukaryota > Metazoa > Chordata > Amphibia > Caudata > Salamandridae > Triturus > Triturus cristatus. The sequence goes on from NC_140586.1 coordinate 366,345,085, forward strand.
GCGCTTGGCACAGTGTAGGCGAGGGAAATCCCGCTCAAGCAGCCCTTGCTCTAAAGCTCCCAAATGTTCATTTATGGCTCCGCAGACACCACGGGATTATATGTTCCCCACTACTGGTGTTTAGGGTACCTAACCTGTGCACTAACTGTAGCGTCTTCCCAGCTGGTGTACCTGTAAATAACTACGCCACACACAGCTTGGCATCACACATCTTTATTCGTCTATGTGTAACTGCAAACTCAACATTCTAAAGCAACCTTCACTGCAATACACTCTATCCATCATATAGATTTAGTTCTACGGAGTTCATCAGGTGTCAAAAGGGTTCTGTCATTATAAACTCGCAAAACACTATGGGGTCGATTACGATGTCATCCGGAAGCACTTCTGACTGAATTGGTTTCGGAATCGTTTCTGACCAAATTAAGCTCTGCAAATCCAACCGAACGATTACGATGCTTTCGGACATCGTTCGGTTGGACTCGCATTGGCTTCAATGGGAGCCTGTGTTCCGAACGAGAACACAGGCTCCTATTGACAAAAGGGGTGGTTGGGGAAAACTTTGCACCCTGTGGCGGGCACTCCATGGTGCCTGCCTCATTGTGCATGCATGGAAAGGGGGGCCCATGGGTATCCCTTTGGGCATGATTTGAAGGTCCCCGGGTAAAGTGGGGCCTGCTATGGGCCCCCAAAGTCAGATTCTGACAGCCGATCTGCGTCGGAACAACCAATTCAGAAAGGCTGTCCGATTTTGACATCCTAATTGCTTGGCTGGAAAAGTAGTCCATAGACTGCTACGATTTGGCTCCCACCGACTCAGTTACTCCCAATGCCTTTCGAAACCAAGTTGGACAGGCCAAACACTTTCCAGCCATTGTAATTGGTCGTTTAGAAAAGTGTAATCGACTCCTACATCTACCCCACCATTAAACGAAAAACGTATCAATTTTACAAAATGTATACACATATTTACCTTTAAATCTCTTCAATTAAACTCTTTGGCACTGTAATAATTCTGAACATGTGATGCGAAGTTGCCACAATCATGATCCAGGATCTGCTGGGATGGTGAACAGGCAGCATCAGTCCCTGGTGCTTAAGAATCAGTCACTCCTTTACCATGGAGATCTGATGATTGATGAATCAAACATCAAAAGTGAGAAGAGTCTCAGGTAATAGACTTCTCAGGGTGCTGGGCTGTCACCATGTGGCCTTTGGTCAACACCACTTAAAAAGGTTTTGCATCAAAGGGAGCATCAGATGTTCTTTTCCACATTTGACGTGCGAGCACTCTGTCTCCTCTGGGAAGGCAATGTTTTTAGATGTCGTCTTCGGTCAGCTTATGTTTTTTTATCTTTCATTTCTGAACCAAGTCCCTCATACGTATTGCATTCTCATCTCTTCCTCGATTGGTCCACTGGGGTATTGGGTTGTCATGGCTCTCCCGAACATCAATGTTGCTGGACTTTCACCGGTGATCGAGTGAGGTGTTGAATGGTAAGCTCTCAAAGTAGAGTTTAACACACTTTGTACGTTGAGCTTCTTAAGTGTAGCATGCTGCACAGCTTTCTTTAGGGTACTCATAAATATTTCAACCAGTTTGTTGGCCTGAGGCCACATAGGAATGCTCTTTTGATGCTTTATACTTAGATGCTCTAAGAAGTCTTTTAACTTCCGACAATAAAAAGGCAGGCTATTGTCTGATTTTAGTATGGCTGGAACACCCCATGTCATAAAGATGCCATCCAGTCTCTCAATGCCTCATTCTTGAGTGGTGGATGAGAGTTCCTCCATTAATGGAAATTACGAGTATTCGTCCATAATCATCATCAAGTGATGTCCATTGTCAAGTGGAATGAAAAAGTCAATGGCTATTCTCTCCCAGGCATGCTTCGGGAGTTCTGACATGTTGAGTAACTTTTGTAGATAGGCAGTTGCAGAGATGAAGAGTCTTCAGTTCCTTTTTAACTCGTTCGTTGAGATAGGGAAACCAGACTCGGTCTCAGAGAGCTCATTTTGTAACAACGATTTCCCTATGTATTTCATGGGCCACTTCAATCATTCTCTGCCGCAGACTCTCCGGAATCAAGATTCTCGACCCTCGCAATATAGCTCCTGCTTGAGTTTCGGACAGCTCATCTTTGACATTTCCATATTTTTTATATTGCCAAAAATTGTGAGTAAAGCTTGGTGATCAGTCACCAGCGTAAAATGATTTCCATACAGAAATAGATAGAAGTGTTCACATGACCACAGCTAAACTTTCTTTCTCAGGTTGTAAGTAAGCACGTTCTGGTTGGGACAAACTTCTACATTGTGTACACCACAATATGGCTTTGAGTAGTTAGGTGTCTGCTGTGCTGCTCAAGGATCGCACTGAACCCAACTGGACTAGCTTCAACAGCAACCTCTGTATGAAGGTTCAGATTGAAATAAGCCATTTCAGTTGCATTCTCAATGTCTTGTTTAATTTTCTTAAAACTGTTCTCATTTCATGTGACCAATGAAATGAAACATTCTTTTTCATCAACCCACTCAATGGAGCACTTACAGTGGCAAAGTCTTGTATATCTCCAAAACAGTAGCTGGCCATGCCAAGAAAACGCACCATTGAAACATCTTGTGGGGGATCATCATTTGACAGCGCCTATACTGCAGTATCAGGTGTCATATCCCCATCAGAAAAGATATGGCTAAAGAATTTGAACTTTGTCTTATCGAACTCATTTTTATCTGCGTTCAAAGTCAAAACTGCATGAGCCAGTAAATGACATACTTGAGAGAAAGCCTTATCATGCTTTTTTGGGGTAGCTCCAAAACCATTATGTCACTATAATTGAACTCATTCATGACAGGCTGTGTGATATGTCAAATGACGTCTTGAAAAAGTTCTGCAGTTGATACAGCAAAGCTTAGCCTTTTGTATCGAAACAGACCAACATGTGTGAAAAAGATTGTAAGGTGCCTGTAGTTTTATTTGAGTTCCAACTGATGAAAATCTTGCACCATTTAATTGTATTGTCATATCAGCAATGTGTGGAGCTGGATGTCGTTCTCCTTCAATGGCCTTGTTTGCCTGACACACATCAACCACTCCTTCACTGTCCTTTATGGGCACTACAACGATGGGAGAAACCAATGGCATTGGACCAATAGAACGCTCAATGATATCATGCTTAAGTTACTATTCCATTTTTTTTTCAATAGCATCTTGTAAATAAAAAGCAATTTACCTATGTCTTTGAGCAGCAGGACGGACGTCCTTATTAATAATCAACTTTACTTTCATAGTCTTAAGCTTTCCCAAAACATGAAACAACTAAGGGAACTGACTTACTATTTCATGGTGTGCATTCATGCTGTAGTTCACAGAAATAAGACCCATATCAGCAGCTGTACTGAAGCTGAGTAGACATGCACTTGACACTGCCCCTTTAACACATGGATGGGTGCTTGCACCTTGGTTATCTTGTGTTTCATTGTCGCTACTATTGAAACTTGACTTTTTAAGGGTGTTGATACAGCCATTGTATACACTTTGGTTTTTGACGGCATACGTTGTGGTAAGGGATGTAATTCATTATATTTCCCCTCAGGCATAATGTTTATAGATGCACCACTGTCATATGATGAAAGGTATAGAACATTATTTACCTTCAGAGTAATTTCAGACAATATTTGAATGACTGGTGCTTTGGCATGACGATTTTTCTTTGAGCGACAATTTTCTTCACATGTGGCCAGTCCAACATGCGTACGCTTTTCTGAAGTAAACATCAACATGGCACTTACACATGATACTGATTTGTAGGAACTGTTTGACGATGATTTAAATGACAGTTGACTTCATTTAGTGTCAGTTTTGTACCTGATGCCTGCGCTGGGCTTTTTAGTTGCATGTTGAACGTTGCATTTGGAACGTTCCAGCGGCCATTTTATCATCGCTTGTTTTTCCCTTTGCTTTGCAAACTGTCACAAAATGGTTGTCCTTCCCATAGCCCTTACATATCTGTCCAATGGCGGGACATTTGTTGTCATGTGGAAACAAAAATCCACATCTAAAATATAACTTCTTTTTACGTGTAGATATCATCTTGTGTCCTTCGGTCTTTTGCTTTGACTTGCTTTTCACACTCATTCATTATGGGCACCTCGGGCCTCCATGTCAGGAGCTTGTCCATCACCACGCTCTTCAGCTCTGGTCAGCCATTAGCACTTATTCCAGACTCAGAATTTCTCTCAATATTCGCTGTCTGAATGAATTGGACAAGCATCCATCAATAACCCTGAGAAGTATGGCTCCTTCATCATTAAATTCACTGAACTTACAGTGCTTGATGGGTGTGTCAAGTGTTTCTACATATTCATCGATGGTTTCACCAACTTTGTGCCATTCTTGCCTGAAAAAATATATATAATTCAGTAAACATATAGCATTGGATTGAATTTGAGATTAAAGGTTTCTTTAATCTGACAATATGGGATTTCTTAGTCAGTTCTTGGCATTTTCTTTATTACTTCCTTTACCCCATCACCAGGGAGATCTGTGAGGTATTTGATCATCTTTTTGTTATCACTCTCTTCAAATGCATCAATGAAATCTTCAAATGTCTCTATCCACGTAGTCCGTCGGTCACCAAAAGGTTGCTTTTTGGCGGTATTGAATGATGATGGTGGTTTCAAGAAAGCAGCTGCATTGTAGACCAGTGTGGAACTTAATGAAGCGGGACGGGGCAGTCATTCGGCCACTGTTTCTGGATCATTTTCTCTGAGACCTTGTCATGTACTGGTCTCTGGATCATCCTTAGTGAAAAATGGAAACGTGATTTTCTTTTTAGTCTGCATCAGAACAACAACCTGCCACTATTCCAGAACCCTCGCTGACTTTCACTCTTCAAAGAACTGTGGAGTTGTTCTAAGACCCACTCAGCGACTTTGGAGGCTCACCTCTTCAGTTATGGACTGCTCTGTAAGCACAGCAGACATTTCTCCTAGGGCTGCTTTGCCCAGTACTGCAGTATGAAGGATCTCTTTAATTACTTCTGGTAAGCAGACAACCATTTCTTGCATCTAGGTCACTTTGCTTCTGGTGTCTCTGTGCACTTGCTTACACCTGGTTGAACTCTGCCTTGCAGAGCTTATAATTACAGCATTATCTTGTGCTTGGCTGTCGCTTTATACTTTTTGTTGCCGGGTTGATATCTGCTTGGCAGCACTTGCAATAGCAGGGTTATCACTCTGTACTATGTATAAGATCTATGTTTCCTAGAAGAACGGTACATTTATGTATGGCCAGATGAACAGATTCTCGGCCAACAACGTGTAGATTCTCTGTAAATGATTTCATTTTCAACTGCTTCACAGCGGCTGGAACTGCACTTTGACTCTGCATGCATTCAGCATTGATTAGGTACTTCAATGACGGCACACTTGGCATATATGAGCAGCTTGCCTGGACCTTTGCAACCTCACTGAGAGAGAACTGTCAATGTCGGGTTACATATCCCTTTTTTCAATGCTATTTGAAGTGTCTTCCCAGCTGGGGTACCCGTAAATTACTACGCCACACACGGAGCTTGGTATCACACATCTTTATCCATCTGTGTGTAACTGTGAACTCAACATTCTAAAGCAACCTTCACTACAATACACTGCATCTAATACATCATACCCAGTGGCGGCTCCTCGTGGGAGTGCTGCGGGGCGGTGAGGTGGGGCAGAAGAGGGGCAGGGTGGGGGGTAGTAAACTCCGGCTTGCGGCCGAACAGAGTTAAGTAACTAAATAAATAAATGAAACGGATTACATTTGCTGCGTTGCCACGCCAAATGTAATTCGTTTTATTTATTTATTTAGTTACTTAACTCCATTCTGCAGTAAGCCGGAGTTTACTACCCCACCCTGCCCCTCCCCCGCCCCGCCTCACCACCCCGCAGCACTCCCACGAGGAGCCGCCACTGGTCATACCTCTAAGGAGTTCATCGGGAGCCAAAAGGATCCCATCATTGTTAACTCGCAAGACACTCCACTAACTACGAGTACTGAGTGCTGGGGTCTGTCTCTCACCAAGCTACAGAGAGCACATACTCTGTTCATCAGTCACTGAAGCCTCTCTCTTTTTTTGGACAAAAGTTGACTTTAATTTTCAAAGGCCATTTTCGTCAGCATTGGAGTCATATCAGCCAAATGTAGCTTTAGGTGTCTCTCTACTTACTCATCCTCCATTTCCACCCTCTTGTTTTCCACCTCATTGGGCGACAGCCTGCCACCAGGCACACTGTATAATTTTTTCGACAGTGCAGGAAAAGTGGGATGGTCCAAGTCTTTCTTCCCTGCACCCTGTGCTCTGCTCTGAGGTGATCTATGCCTGCCTTCCTTCTTCCCAGGGTCTGAGTGCTTTTTCCAGTTCAGACTTCCAGGGCCTTGTGTCCAGTGGGTGCCTCTTTTGTTAGACAGAGCCTGCATGTCTTCTTAGACAGGACAGCAAGATCTAAACCAAAGGCTATATGAGTTCGAGAGGGTATTGCCAAATATAGCCTAAATCCTTGCCCCACTGAAGGATATTGACTCCCATTTAGAGACATAGGGGCAGATCAACAAGGAAGTGCCGCAGCGTGGCACCGCAAGCTCTTTAGCTGCACCACGCTACGGCACTTCCGAAGCACAGGGATGCGACATATTTACAAGAATATGTCTCATCTCTGTGCTTCCCCCCTGCGCTGGTGCACAAACTGCAGCCATGCGCTGGCACAGGCACCTTTGCACCATGGTGTAAGAATGCCTGCGTCGTGGGGAGATTGTTTTTGTGCAGGAAGGGGCACCTTCCTGCACAAAAATAATCACTACAGACATTTTCCTCTTTAAATGCATTCTGTAGAATGCAGCACGCATTGAAAGAGTAAAAAACAAGGAGAAATGGAAACATTTCTCCTCGTTGCGCCTCGCTACGCTACTTCTAGGGTGGCGTAGCATTCAGACGCATCTCCAGATTTATGATTTCTCGTAAATCTGGAGATGTGTCTTGTTCCATGGGTGTTGCGTGGGTGTTCCCATGCAACACCCATAGAACTCCCCTTCAACGCAAAGTGCTGCGTGTGAAGGGGCCATATTTACAAGGAGAGGAAAAGTCACGCAGGGTGGCTTTTCCTGTCCTTGTAAATATGGAGGAGCCCCCTGCGCCACCAGTACGTCACGAAAAGTGATGTACTGGTGGCGCAAGGGGCTTGTAAATCTGCCCCTAAGTCTGAGGTAAAGCTAAAATCTTTGTATGCGATGACTTGCTTTGTGTATCTGACCAGTACTCCATTGCTGTCTGTCAGAAAGCTGACATAGGTCCAAGTCACCCATAAACAGTAATTTCTGACTGGACCTTTACTCTTTTATGGTGCTGGATTGGACCTTGTTGGTGGCCTATGCTTGAATCAATTGTGGCCTTTAAGTGCTGTCTATGAGGTCCTGGGATCCTTAGATGTGACCCAGAGGAGCTTCTCTAGAAACGTTGAAATGTTAGGGCGTACAAAATGTTTGGGCTTTCAAGATTTCCATGATGGATCTTCCTCAGATCCAACTTAAGGTTTGCCTGACTGAAGTATTTAGAGCTCCATCAAAAGTCAGAAGGCAAAATCTTTGACTGGGACAAACCTACTTGGTAAACCTGCAATCTTGCCTAGTTTCCCGGTCTACAGCTTCCATAGACTTTAATTGGTGTTTAGTGTCTTTTGGTGTCCATTTCACCTAAATCCTTAAAAATTAATATATCTTATTCCCCTCACTGAATATTTGTTGTTTTGATGTAATTTTGCTCAGTAATGTTTTGTCTATTTTAGAAATGTGTTGCAGTATTTTTACTGTGTTGTGTTTCGACTTTTTAACTGTTTTGCTTCAGATAAATACTTTATACTTTTCCTAAGTTACGCCTGTCTGTTCTGTGCCATAGCTTCCCAGGGGGTGACCCCAAGTTCAAATTATTGAAACTGTGTTTTATCGTGACAAATCTATAACCTTACTACTTGTAGTGGACTCAAATTACACTCCATTAATAACCTAGGGACATATCAACAAGCGACAGCGATAATTATCGCTGGCCGCTCTTAGCGTGAGGAATTTTATCGCAGGCTTTTGCAGATAATTATCGCAATGCTAGCGCTGTATTAACAACGCATAGCGCAATGGCGATAATTATTCCAGTGATAGCGATGTTTTCCATGGAACATCGCTGGTTTTCCAGCGATGTTCCATGGAAAACGGCGATATCCTTGGTGATAGGGCCTGTGGTCTTTGCCACACAATCCACCCCCCATGTTAGGTATGCCTTAGTCAGGAATTTAACAGACGTTAAATTCCTGTGTTAAGGCATACTTAATGTGATTTTAAATATCACTAACCCTCGTTGTTAATATGAGGAAGCTGGGTTAGCGATATTTACCCAAGGGAGTCTGGTCAGGCTCGCCTCCTTTGCATCTCATTAGCGATGCGATGGGAGGCGTGCTGAGAAGGGGTGCTAATGCAAGGATACATTCGCTAGCGTGTCCTTGTTGATAATGCGATAATATTATCACCGCTTTTCGCTCGAAAACAGGCTCTAAAGCGGCGATAATATTATCGCCGCACCTTGTTAATATGCCCCCTACTTCCTTCCAGGTACCAAAAAGGGGTGGTTTTGGGATCCATCAAACAGAGGGAATTTCCAAACCTCTAGAGTGATGCCAAGCAGGGAATATTGTGACAGAGAGGAGCTGTTAGAAAAGTACAAGTACAGTAGTCTCAGCTTTAAAGAAAAGGGAAAACATTGCAGGAATCATGACAAACTGACCTGACAGAGTTTGAGAGTGATTAAATCGTATTGAGGTGGAAACATGATTATAGCTATTGTAAAGAATATTCCAAATACGGTATTTATTTGTTTATATATATATCTTTTATTGGAGCTCGGTATCCCTGTTACATCAGCTCCTAACCCCCCTCTCAACTGAACTAGTATCCCTTGAGATGCCTTAAACCTTCTTTTCCTAGAACTTCTTCCTCTATCCTTCTAAATGACATCATCACATCATTACATTCTCCCCCCTAAAATAAATGAAAGAAAATAATTAAAAAAAAATAAACAGTGCTCAATTAGTCTCACAGGTCTTTTTGAAATTATTTCCGATCTTCTGTGTATCCATTCACTTTGTTGGTCATTTGAGTGTATAATTTCTTGTTCAATGTTTGGTCTGATTTTTCTGAAGAAAGTCTGTCGTCATTCCTTGCAGTCATTGCAGTTCCTTGAACTTTTGTCACTTCTAAAGGCGCAGGATGAAATCTACTCTGTGACTTCCTTGTTTGCTGTTGTTGAACTAAAACAAGATCACCAACTTGATAATCTTGACTTTGACATTTTCTTCCCTTTTCAGCATAATATTTAATTTCTTTTGCCTCCTTATCTTTTTCCATTACTTCCTTGTGATCTCTCAGAGGAACTGGTGGAAGATGTGGCAAACGAGTTTGTCTTGATTGTCCAAACATTAGGTCTGAAGGACATTTTCCAGTTGATACATGTGGAGTATTTCTATAATCTCTTAAAACTTGACATAGTGCTTGATTTATCGAAATTTGCGAAAGTTTTGCTCTTTGTACAGCTTTTATAATTGTACCCATCAGTCTTTCCACCATTCCATTGGCTCAAGGCCACATTGAAGTTATCCTATGCTCTATTGCTAGATAGCTCATAAACTTTTGAAATTCATTTCCATTAAATGGTGGTCCAATGTCTGTTTTTAAAATGTTTGGAATCCCCCAAGTTGAGAATACTTCATCTAATACCGGAAGTACTGCTGACGTAGATGTTGACGATATCAACTTCACAATAGGGAAACGAGAATACTCATCTATTATTGCTAGTAAGTAATGTCCAGAGTCTAATGGTCCGTAAAAATCTGCTGCAACGTTGGACCATAGAGCATCCGGTAACTCAGACATATGCAATTCTTCCATTCCTTTTCTCCATTGAAGTACATTGACATATATAGCAAGCCTGAACAACTTCTTCTACTTGTTTGTCTAATCTTGGGAACCACAATTTTTCTCTTAGAAAATTCTTTGTTGCAGACGCTACCCGATGACTTTCATGAGCCAAATCAATTACACGACTTTGGAGGCTCTCTGGTATTACTATTTTGTTTCCTCTAAGTAGTATTCCCAAAGAAGTCACAGACAATTCCGAACTTATGTTTAAATATATACATTTTAATATTTGGTTGAAATCGACTTCCATTGCTTACCAGTCTCCACTTATTTTCATGTATAATTTTGTTTACTTCGCGTAGTGTGTCATCTTTTTGTGTTTTTTCAATTAATTCATTTTCTTTTACGATTCCTGAAAGTGCTGATCTAACTATGAAGCATATGTACTCCTCCACCTCTAATTGTTGCTCAATATCTGTCTTAGATGGATGCCTAGATAAATAATCTACCGGGTTATATTCTTTTCCTGGTTTATGGATGATTCTAAAATCGTAATCCATTAGTCTCATTCCCCACCTTTCAATTCTTTCATTTTTGTTTTTGGATTTCCAAAAATAGAAACGCTTGATGGTCAGTGATAATTACAAACAAATTTTCATAAATGAAATCATGAAAGTGTTCACATACCCAAACAACAGCTAAACTTTCCTCCTCAGGCTGAGAATATCTCTGTTCCACCTCGGATAAACTTTTACTAGCATGGGAGACTACATACCTTGGGATTTCTCTTCCAGGTTTATGCTGCACTAAAATTGCTCCCAAGCCTACAGGACTGGCATCTACTACAAGTTCTGTACATAGGTGTGGATCAAAATATTTTAAGTTTGCTGCATTTGATATTTCCAATTTTATTTCTTAACCCCTTCGGTGCCACGCCCTTTCCCCCTCCTGTGCCGGGCGTTTCACACGCGGGTAGGTTTCATGACGAGATAGTCTCGTCATGGGCACAGCGCGACCGTGCTCCATGACGAGACTATCTCGTCATGGGCACAGAAGAGGTTAAAATGCTTGTTCACATTCATCATTTCACTGAAATTTTCATCCTTTCTTTGTCAGCTCTCTTAGTGGCGAGCTTACAGTTGCAAATGTTTTCACATATCTTGCGCAATAACTCTCCATTCCTAGAAAGTATCACAATTTTGTTATATCTTTTGGTCTTTGTATTGCATTCAAAGCTGTTATTTTAATGGGGACTGGTCTCATTCCTTCTGCTGAGAATATGTGTCCAAAAAATGTTTGCGCATTCTTATTTATTTCACATTTCTTTATATTTAAAGTCAATTCAGCCTTTTGGAGTTGTTGAGATACTCCATCTAATGCTTGATCATGTTCTTCTTGTGTCTTTCCAAAGACCAAAATATCATCACTGTAATTCATACAGTTTTGTACTGACCTTATGATATTTTTGAAAGATTTCAGCAGCTGAACAGATCCAAAAGTTTAATCGTTTATATCTAAACAATCCCAAATGCGTTGAAAACGTTGTGATGTACCTGGACTGATTATCAATTAATTGGTGATATCCTTTGCATAAATCAAGTTTTGAAAACATTGTTGCCTCATTTATAATACTTATCATATCATTTAAATGAGGGCCTGGATATCGCTCTCTTTCAATAGCTGTATTGGGACTTCTCATGTCCACACATATTCTGATGTCATCAGTGTCTTTTTTTGGGACAATAACAATGGGATTTACCCAAGGTGTTGGACCTGTTACTTCTTCAATTATATCCTGTTCAAGTAACAATTTAGGGGCCGATTCCAATCCTGGAAAAAGGCTGTACGAATCGTTGTACGGAGCGTTTTCTCCGTACGACTCGTACCCGGTAAACTTTCCTTACAACCTAGGAAGTACGATTAGTACAGAAAGCCTATTTCCGTACGAATCGTACAAAAGACCGTACGGGTAAAAAAAAAAAACTAATCGAATCCGGAACAGCCTGTACATGACGTCCGGACGTATTTAAGCAGCGGTTTCCGGCCCAGCCAGTACGATTCGTCCCTACGGCACTCCGTACGGCTCTTTACTTACGGGAGCCAAAAACAGCCGTAAAAGCAGAGTCCAACAAACGGAGCCCCGGTACGCGACGTACACGCCATGAACCCCATCGTACGTGTCATCCCGGTCCTCTTAGCCTACGACCTGGTGCACCGAAACCGACGCACACGCTGCAGAAGGTGAGAGCAACACCCTGAGGCCAGGGTGGGGGTGAGGGGCAGGAAACATACCCCATACCCAAAGCCAAACCTATAATATGGAGCCCATACATTACCACCAGGGTCTGGTCACTTGGGGGGGCGTGTCCAGCAACCCCTGCATACCGCAACAACGGAACTGGACATGTACGGTGCGTTGCACACGTACCCGTACATCACCAGTACAATAGTGATACGAGGCGTACACACGCAATGAATGCGGGGGTACGGTGCATTTCACACCTACCCCTATGGCACCAGTACAATAGTGATACAAAGCGTACACACGCAATGAATGCGGGGGTACGGTGCGTTTCACATGCTTACAATGGTGATACGAGTCATACACACGCCAGGAATGGAGGGCTACGAGTCGCACAAGGATGTCCATCAAGTACTTTTCATTGCATACTTTCATGTGTAAGCCCTAGGTGTGGCAGCCAGTGATATTGCACAGGTCATCTCATCTAGTTGCACAATTGGGTGCCGATCACGATCCGGTAAAAACCGGGTACGAACCGTCGGACGGAGCATATTCTCCGTCCGACGCGTACCCGGTCGTCAATTTCTACAAACAAAGAATTACGATTTGCACGGGTACACCATGACCGTACGATTCGTAAAAAAGTCCGACCGAACAAAAAAACACCTACCAATGCGATCCGGGAAAGTGCCGACCTGACGTCGGGACGCTCGCAGCCAGCCATTCACGACCCAGGAATCACGATTCGCACCGACGTCACCCCGCACGGTGAATATTTTGCGGCAGCCAAAAACTGCCGGGAAATCAGGACGACGCGAACAAGGACCACCAGTACGCGACGGACAGACGACGACGCGAACAAGGAGGACCAGTACGTGACGGACACACAGGACGACGCCACCAAGGAGGACCCGTACGCGACAGGATGACGCGATTGGAGTACCAGTACGCGACGGACAGACATGGACCCGAACCTACGAGTCATCCCTGCCCTCATAGCAGTCCACCTGCTCTACAGGCACCGACGCAGACGCCGCAGAAGGTCAGAATAACTAAGGGAGGGGGAAAGTGGGGTGGGGTGGGGGTGGCACGACCAGGGCAGACCACAAAACAACCACATAAGTCACACATGGCCTGGACATACCTGACTCCCATGCCCTGGTCACCACGAGGGGGTGGGGGTGTGTCCTGATAAGCCAGCGACCGCCACAACGGAAGTCCGTCACCACGCGAACCGGCAACACAACCAGACAGGTACGTCCCGTACCCACGCCTCAAGAGCGTGGGTACGAGTCGTACCACGCCCACACACACGTCACCCCAACAATGGCGGGACGGATCGTACCCACGTGGCAAAGGCCTGGGTACGGCCCGCACAAGCATCACATAGCGTGGGGACGGATATGTACGGACCCTACCCCCACCCGCGTATGCATGGAGCGTACCCGCACCCCAACAGTGTAAGTACGACTCGAACCCTCACCCGCGGACGTACGGACCGTACCCCCCATGCCAACAGTGGAAGTACGACCCGTACCCCCACCCGCGTATGCATGGAGCGTACCCCCCATGCCAACAGTGTAAGTACGACCCGTACCCCCACCCGCGTATGCATGGAGCGTACCCCCCATGCCAACAGTGTAAGTACGACCCGTACCCCCACCCGCGTATGCATGGAGCGTACCCCCCACCCCAACAGTGTAAGTACGACTCGAACCCTCACCCACGGACGTACGGACCGTACCCCCACCCCCACCAGTGTAAGTACGACCCGTACCCCCACCCGCGTATGCATGGAGCGTACCCCCCATGCCAACAGTGTAAGTACGACCCGTACCCTCACCCGCGTATGCATGGAGCGTAACCCCCATGCCAACAGTGTAAGTACGACCCGTACCCCCACCCGCGTATGCATGGAGCGTGCCCCCCACCCCAACAGTGTAAGTACGACTCGAACCCTCACCCGCGGACGTACGGACCATACCCCCACCCCCACCAGTGTAAGTACGAGCCGTACCCCCACCCGCGTATGCAAGGAGCGTACCCCCCACCCCAACAGTGTAAGTACGACTCGAACCCTCACCCGCGGACGTACGGACCGTACCCCCACCCCCACCAGTGTAAGTACGACCCGTACCCCCACCCGCGTATGCATGGAGCGTACCCCCCATGCCAACAGTGTAAGTACGACACGAACCCTCACCCGCGTATGCATGGAGCGTACCCCCCACCCCAACAGTGTAAGTACGACCCGTACCCTCACCTCGAATGCATGGAGCGCACCCACACCGTGTATGTCCCAAGCGTACATATCCAGAAATTGGAGGTGTGTGTGCAGAGTCCTCCCAGCAGTGCCCAGAGACAGGAGGGTGTGTGCAGAGTCCTCCCAGCAGTGCCCTGAGACAGGAGGGGTGGGTGCAGAGTCCTCCCAGCAGTGTCCAGACCCAGGAGGGGTGTGTGCAGAGTCCCCCCAGCAGTGTCCAGACCCAGGAGGGGTGTGTGCAGAGTCCTCCCAGCAGTGCCCAGAGACAGGAGGGGTGGGTGTGGAGTCCTCCCAGCAGTGCCCTGAGACAGGAGGGGTGGGTGCAGAGTCCTCCCAGCAGTGCCCTGAGACAGGAGGGGTGGGTGTGGAGTCCTCCCAGCAGTGCCCTGAGACAGGAGGGGTGGGTGTGGAGTCCTCCCAGCAGTGCCCTGAGACAGGAGGGGTGGGTGTGGAGTCCTCCCAGCAGTGCCCTGAGACAGGAGGGGTGGGTGTGGAGTCCTCCCAGCAGTGCCCTGAGACAGGAGGGGTGGGTGTGGAGTCCTCCCAGCAGTGCCCTGAGACAGGAGGGGTGGGTGCAGAGTCCTCCCAGCAGTGCCCTGAGACAGGAGGGGTGGGTGTGGAGTCCTCCCAGCAGTGCCCTGAGACAGGAGGGGTGGGTGCCCATCACTCCCAGCAGTGCCCTGATACAGGAGGGGTGTAACACATGTGTGTGAGGCCAGAATTATCCACATGCATACTGGCTACAAGGGAACATGTCCCCATGAACTCATGTCAACAGACTCCACACACAAGTACAGTGATCACCAAGGATGCCACGATTGTCGCAGGTGGAGACATGGCCCTGCATGCATGGCCAAAGTAGAAGGGCTCCGTCACACACACAGCTCATGTAGACACAGCTCTGCGCTAAACATTGGGAACACCCTGCAGGGAAGAAAGCTGGGTACACAGAGGAAGGAATACACCCTGGGACAAGTGCACCATGCAGTAACTGCTTACATGAACAAAGAAAGTTAGCCAACACCTTGTGATGGCACACAGATCACAGGGTCCCACCAATGAGCAGTACACTACTACACATCCCACACACCCAAACCCTTACACACCACCCAAAACCATGTAGCAGCCCCACCAACACCAATACCAGCATAGCAGTAGTGTGATAATGAAAACAAAATTAAGCTTTATTCAGCATGAGCACAATGTCCGTGGATCGCAGGCAGTTCAATCTTCACAAAGCCCATAGGGCAGTCAATGATTCTCAGCTGGATGGGGGACACAGTGGGATGCGTGTCCCCTACATTGCCTGCACAGTCAAATGGCATCGTCTTCCACACTGGTGAGGGCATCAGGGGGGGGGGAAGCAACAGGCACCGCAGGGACATCAGGGCAAAGGGGAGGCGTTGTGGGTGCAGGGATGGAGGACTCCACCACAGGAGGTGGGTCAGTGCCAAAGGCGGAGGCCAGGATGGCACTACACACCTTTGCAAGGTCCTCCAGGGAGTCCCCTGCACCCGAAGGGACCTCAGGCCCCAAGGAGGGGGGGGATCAGAGGGATGGGTCGCAGCGCCACCGGGGGAGGGTGGAGACAGGGGGGGAGACTCAACCACCCTGACCGGGGACCTCCTTGACCGCTTGCGTGGTGGTGTAACTGTGGGGCTCAGGGACAGAGCGGCCATGAAGGTGTCCTTGGGGGAGATGTGGCCAGGAGAGCTGAGGGGAGGGGATTTGGAGGGAGTGGACTGGGTGGAATGCGGACTCCCACTATGGCTGCGTGTCACACGTTTGCCCCCCGACCCAGTGGGTGTGCCTACCTCACCCTGTGTGTGCGTGTCAGGAGGAGTGCGGTGGACCTTCCCTGCTGGTGTGGTGCCCGTGTCTGTTGATGTGGGTGCATGCCGACGTCTGGGTGTACGTGTGACAGGCATGGGAGTGGGAAGTGTGGATGGGGCAGGGGTAGGTGGGGGGAGGTCGCGCTGCAGGAGACCCACTGCTGCAGTCAGTGTGGAGTCGATGGACCTCAGCAAGTTGCGTTGGTCAGCCTGCGATGAATGAATGCCCTCCAAGAAAGCCTCGATGTTGGTGAGGGTTTTGCCGTGGGCATGGAGGACATTAAGGATCGCAGCCTGACCAACCTGCAGTTGCCGCTGGATGTCCACAGACTCTGCATTGGCGGCAGCAGTGGAGACAGGGGCAGGGGGTGCGGTGCCTGGCAGGAAGGAGACATGCTGTGACCGGGCACGCTGGGAAGGGACACGAGCAAGTGGGAGGCGGCTGGTGGAAACTGAGGGGGCGGTGCGAGGTGTTGTTCCGCTGTCAGCTGCTGGTGCAGCCTCCGCCCACTCGGAGACATCGTCCCCGGACCTGTCAGCTTCGTAGTCTGATGTGCCAGTCGACAGGTCCTCGGCCACACTCTCCTCCGCCTCTGTACCACTCGATGTGCCAGACCCGATGTCACGGCTGGCACTGGTGCTCGGTCCCTCCGCCTGGTCTGTGTCCATGTCTCCCTCTGTGTCCCCCGACGATGCTGTGGGCAGGGTGGAGAGACAGAAATAATCAGACATCTGTACACATCTGTCACATGAGTCCAATCCACATAGGTAACATTGCATGGCCT
Organism: Triturus cristatus; assembly: GCF_964204655.1. Lineage (NCBI taxonomy): Eukaryota > Metazoa > Chordata > Amphibia > Caudata > Salamandridae > Triturus > Triturus cristatus. The sequence goes on from NC_140586.1 coordinate 366,362,147, forward strand.
GAAAAGGAAGATCCCTAACATCTACTGAACAGGGTACCGATGTAGGGCATGAAACACACAGTTGGTTGAGCCACCATGCCACTGAAATACCATGGAGAGCATGAGACAATAGCTAAACACAGGAAAAGGAGTCTGACATAGCACCCAGGCCCTGGGGACAATCCAGCACTGCATCTGCACCACACAGCGTTGGCGAAAATACCGATGACCAGGGACCATATCCATGAACTTGAGACACATGCTGCATAGGTAATGCTGAAAACATGCACAACATGACTCTGTCACTGCACATTGCGTGTGTGTCCAGACACATCACACACTGCCCAGACCCAGCAAGTGGTAATCAGGATTTAACACATAGGCATTGCCCGCCCCAACAAGACCCTACACGAGGCAAATTGTTGAGACACAGGTGGCACCAACATCTCATAGTCTGGGTGATACACACAGGGGCAGGCAAAAAGCGAGATTGAACGCCAAACAGCCAAGGTGCGCCTGTACAAATAATGTGGTACCAGTGCCCATCCTCAGATGAGTATAGCAAGACACACAGGCACTGGCAACTGTGAGTATGAAGAAGGACAATCAGGTCAGGCTGCACAGTGGACACCTGTACAAAATAGCACGTCTATATACATGGTGACAGGGGACAATGGCAGAGAGCACAACTTACGCTGTAGACACTGACAGTGGCCACGTGTATGATGACACATACACCACTGAGGAAAAGGTGCCCCAGGGGACAGTAGTGGGCACGCAACTACATGCTACTGAATGGTAATGACTGCAACACACATCACCATCCCTGCACTATGTGTATCGCACACTCATGCACATCATGTCACAGGCCACTACATGGGACATGCGCGCTGTAAGGCATGACACATGAGAGACCAACTCCCATGTCTGGAGTCAGCATCAGTGCCAACTGATATGGAACCCACATGCAGTGAACTTGACAGTGCACAGGCAATGTCCCACAACCTGTTACACACCACCCCCACACATGATGCTACAGACATTGTTCCCGTGGACAAAGCGCCAGCCTACATTACCCTGTGGAGGAGTGACTACACACAGACCAGGGAACACATTGCAAGGAGGGGAAGGGTGGCAGGGGCACAGCGCTATACTGGGGCAAACAGGATCTGCACAGCACCTTTAAACCCTGCCAGTGAATTCATGCTACTGTGCCCTTACAAATGCCGGTGACACACAACAAACACACATGTACCTACCCCCTTCCGGCTGCTGCATCGCCTGTAAGCGCCTCTCCAGGTCTGGAAAGACCACCGGCAGCACACGCCTGTGGAGGTGGCTCAGACGGCGGCGGTTGCGGTTCTTGTGGCTCTCAGGTGAGTCCCCCAGCAGGAGCCGTGCAATCCTCCGCGTCCAGCACCGGATATCCTGCCAGCGTTTCCTCACCTGGGGCAGGCTCCGCCTCCGACCATCCACACGCCTCACGGCACTGACGGCGGTCAGCCAGATCTGCTCCTTGGCAGTGGCGCCCACCTGTGAGGTAGAACAAGTGACACCACATCAATACACCAGCCACATGTCACAGAGAGACATATGGGTACAAATTAGCTGGTTACAACAAGGCATGTCATGCAGCCAACGCATTGCACCTTTGTCATAGGGACATCATCCCCTGTTGAGGGGAAAAAGCACTACGTGCCACAGTGGGTACACAGGTGGAATGATGGCAATGTCACAATCAATGATCAAGGCTCACACTGTGCATCACACCCACCCCTCCTGTCTCAGGGCACTGCTGTTAGTGATAGGCACACACCCCTCCTGTCTCAGGGCACTGCTGGGAGCACACTGTACCCACCCCTCCTGTCTCAGGGCACTGCTGGGAGCACTCTGTACCCACCCCTCCTGTCTCAGGGCACTGCTGTGAGTGATAGGCCCCCACCCCTCCTGTCTCAGGGCACTGCTGGGAGACATCAGGCACCCCCCCCTGGGACCCCCCCAACAGTACATGGCATGTGTGTTACACCTGGACGCAATGGCCGAAGTCACAGTCACAACATAGGGACAGTCTGTGGCAGTGGCCTATGCACTCACCTGATACCCTGGTCGCCCATACAGCATGGGGTACTGTGGGAGGATCACATCCAGCAGAGCCATGTTCTCCTCCAGGGTGAATGGCTGTGTCCTCTCCACAGCCCTTGACATGGTTCCAGGGAATCAGTAGCAGCAGCTGGGTCGACGAATGCAAAGATGTGCAGGCAAGTGCTCCCTCATGGGACCTGGCTGCCTTATATGTGCCCTTCTGCCCAGTCTCATGCACAGGAGTACAGAGAGATTGGTCACTCACATTTGCATCCTATGTTTCCACCAATCCCTACAAACCTAGCAGTCTGTGTGTTCTCTATCGGTTTCATTCTCCTGCATGATGTCAGCCCCACAAACACATTGCAACAAAGTAGACAAATTCCAACTGACTTCTGCTGTGCACCTTCCAGAACAATTTCGAATTTTGAACTTGGTCTCCATGACAACCAGCATGCATGTAGGCCTTAATACTTGTCCCCTATGTAATTTGGAGCATCACACACAGGTACGGTGCGTGTGGGGGCCCTAGGGCACCCCAAATGCATGGCAACGGCCCGTACATGCATGCCTACCCTCTCCATCACTATGGGTCTGCACGCGTATGCGTACCCGTAGTGGTACGGACCGTACACTCGCATCTACGCTCTCTATCACTATGGGTCTGCACGCGTATGCGTACCCGTAGTGGTACGGACCGTACACTCACATTTACGCTCTCCATCACTATGGGTCTGCACGCGTATGCGTACCCGTAGTGGTACGGACCGTACACTCGCATCTACGCTCTCCATCAATATGGGTCTGCACGCGTATGCGTACTCGTAGTGACAGTGAACGTAGATGCGAGTGTACGGTCCGTACCACTACGGGTACGCATACGCGTGCAGACCCATAGTGATAGTGAGCGTAGATGCGAGTGTACGGTCCGTACCACTACGGGTACGCATACGCGTGCAGACCCATAGTGATAGTGAGCGTAGATGCGAGTGTACGCATCTACGCTCTCTATCACTATGGGTCTGCACGCGTATGCGTACCCGTAGTGGTACGGACCGTACACTCGCATCTACGCTCTCTATCACTATGGGTCTGCACGCGTATGCGTACCCGTAGTGGTACGGACCGTACACTCACATTTACGCTCTCCATCACTATGGGTCTGCACGCGTATGCGTACCCGTAGTGACACGGACCGTACACTCGCATCTACGCTCTCTATCACTATGGGTCTGCACGCGTATGCGTACCCGTAGTGGTACGGACCGTACACTCACATTTACGCTCTCCATCACTATGGGTCTGCACGCGTATGCGTACCCGTAGTGACACGGACCGTACACTCGCATCTACGCTCGCCATCACGATGGGTACACATACGGCAGCACTCCCACAGTGATTTGGGAACATGCACAGGCCCTCTCAGCAGCAGTACGGCGGATTTTACACATCACTGTGGTGATAGGCGACACACATGTAGGAATAGGGCGGACATACTTGTCCATGGATGGACATACTTGTCCAGGAATGGACATCAAGGCATCGTCTGTGCATTACCACATGTGTGGGGCACAGGTGTCACAGGCTGTGATGTGGAACATGCCTCCTGAGTGGAGAAGGCACCAGATGTATGATGAGATGTGTACATGTGTACTGTGTGAGGGTGCAATGTGTGCCAGGCATGCCCTTGACTCCTTTGACATGTGTGCATGTGGGACTGCGCACTTGGGGTGAGCGTCACTGGCATGGCACCGACACCAACACACGGAAGTGTCCCATGATGCCAGGTACAGGGGTCATGACACATGACTTATCACTACCCACAGTGCACAATGTGACTATGCCATATATGTGTCCGGGATTTACATCAGGTTGATGTTGTAGCACCCTCAAAAGCTGCAGCCGTTGCAGCAACCAACATGTGGCTGTGTGTAGATTGTCATTGCACACTGTTCCCAACACCATGCCACATGTGTTCTCGGATGTGAGGTGCACATGTATGCAAGGGACACGGAGTAGCGTGACAAGGCCATGTCAGCAAACTCACAAGGAATGTGTGGTGAGTCATGACATGTGCACCTTCATGGCAAGGTGTGTGGGCTGGACTAGTGTAATGTCATGTGACCTGTGGCTCAAGTGTTCCGCTGCCAGTCTCTGCAATCGGCATCACACTTCTGCTGATGTGTGGGTGTATGTCACTCCTGTCTTGCGTCGGGCAGTGCACTTGCACTGGGACACAGCTATTTCCATGGCGTGGCATGGGGAGGTTCTCAATCACCGTGTGTAGCTGGGTCTTGGAAGGAGTGTCACCTTGCATCCATACGTGTCCTGGGCATGTAGCACATGCCTGACTCCCTATGTGGCATGTGTGTATTGCCAGATTTACATGTGCTCAGTAGACATGAGTTGTTCTCGTAGTGCACTCACTCTTCCTTGTCACTTCCAAATTACTGCAGAGCGCCTCCTGTTGCCCGAAGAATTCCAGACTTGGCCACCATGCAGGAGAATGACAGGATCCGGCTCTACCGCTTCACCCAACCGTTGATTCTGGAGCTGACGGCGAGACTGGCACCACACCTGCAACCGCAGCACAGGTATCCTACGGCACTGACACCCCAGCTGAAGGTAATGGCTGCCCTACATTTCCTTGCCACGGGTACCTTCCAAAATACCATAGCTCATGTTGGTGGCATGTCCCAGAGCATGTTCAGCGGTGTGCTGCATGATTTCTTGGAGGCCATGTTGATTCACCTGGATGACTTCATCAAGTTCCCAACCCCTGAACAGATGACTGAGGTCAAGCGTGGTTTCTATGCCCTGGGAGGGATGCCCCATGTCATTGGGTCCATAGATGGGACACATGTAGGTTTGGTACCACCACACGCACGGGAGGTGGCGTACCGCAATCGGAAGCACTACCACTCCATCAATGCCCTTGTGGTGTGTCTGTCCAACATGGTGATTTCACATGTCTGTGCTCGTTTCCCAGGATCAGCACATGATGCCTACATCATGAGGCGTAGCGGGATGCCTGATATGATGATGCAGCTGCGCAACGAACGAGCATGTGTTGTTGGTGGGTACAGTCTGTCTGTCCTGTATTCTGTTTGGCCGAGCAGCACTACCGCTTCGCCAGTTCTAACGATATCCATGTGCTTTCCATTTAGGGGACGCTGGCTATCCCAACATGCCTTGGCTGCTGACACCTCTCCGCAACCCCATCACGCCGGCCCAGCTCCGCTACAACACCGCCCATGGCCGGACAAGGCGAGTGATAGAGAGGACGTTTGGCATGCTGAAGAGCCGATTCCGGTGCCTCCACAAGACCGGCGGCGCACTCCCATATGCCCCGGCAAAGGTTTGCAAGATCTTCATGGTCTGCTGCATGCTGCACAACATGGCAGTTGAAAGAGCTGTGCCACTCATCCTGAATCAACATGACGAGGACCATCCACCCGTGGAGGACGAAGGGCTTGGCAATGGGGCTAGTGATGTGGAGGATGTGGAGCCGCAAGAGGACATCCGGACTCGGCTCATACGCGACTTCTTTGCTTAGTGGTGAGTACCAGTGTCTGAGTGTGCACGCCTTGGTCCCCGTGTGGCATGTGTTGTGATGTGTGTGTCCACCTGCATGTATGGCACGTGAGTCAGAGGTGTGTGTGGGTGTGTCACTGGAGTGATGGTGGCAGTGATGGTAGTATTTCCCCAGTCATAATTGTGACCTAGCATGTTGTCATCCATACATGTGTCGAGTCAATGCACATGCAAGTGGCTGTGCTTTTTGTGGCTGACTTCTTGTGTGTCTCTCTTCCCCAGGTACCTGCGCATGCCATCTGCTGGTTGCATTGTTGTGGCACTGCTATTCCTCATGGACATGGCATCGTGGGCTGACTCAGCGTTACAGGCACGGACACGTTTGGAAGTCTCCATGGAGTAAGGGATGCATCTGGGGTGTATTGGGTGTGGCAGTTGTTCACGATGTGTGCACACTGCCCAGGTCGGGGTTTGATTCCTCTGCAGTCATGTGGCATCCCCATGGGACACGACATGCAGCTGGGTACACCAGAATAGATGGGCTGCCTGGTTGTCAGTCATCAGTGATGGGATGGTGGATTGTGATGATGGCATCAATGTGTGTGACACTGCCCTCGGACACATACGGTTGACATTGGCTTGACATGGCGTGGGACTTCCACATCAGCGGATCTATGGTGTATGGCAGGCTCTCCGTGTGCAGCTGTGGGTATTTAGCTGTTAGCCGACGCTTGTGTGCCAGTACCATGGCTATCACGCATTTGTGCTGCAGAAGGGGGGTGCCAGTGTTTGAGCCACATGTTACTCCACATGATGTGTTCATGTGTACTTCAAGTTGCCTCTGCAATCCCAAAAACATGACTATTAAAGGTGTCCCTATGCCTCCAAGGTGCCTCTGCTCAGTCAATGCTGGTGTGTTGGCACGGTGCATCCTGCATGTCTGGCATGGTATTCCCAGATTGTGGCTATGTGTCAATGTGTCGAGTGGCAAGATGCAAGCTGTGTGTGTGTGCTGAGACTGTGTATTGGGCATGATGTCCATGACTGTGTGGGTAGTGTGACATGTGCCATCCCCATGCATCCAACGTTGTCCAGGCCCCCATTCTCTGCATCCACCGGACTCAAGCTTGCAGGACATGGTTCTGCCACCTGTCTACACGTACCTGGGTGCCCCCCAGGACACGGGCCAGGTTCCCTGACCTCTGCGCATGACTGTTGCTGTACTCAATGTGTCTGTCAGCACGGTTGTTCGGCCACCCCCTCAGCTGGTTCTGCACATCACGGGTGTGTATGGTGCTCCATGTCTGTCTTGCCTAATAAACTGTGACCCATGTGTCCTGTGCCAGACTCAGGCCCCAGGGTGTGGATGGTTGAAGTGAACAGATGACTCAGGCATGTTTAGACTGTACAAGACACATGTTAGGTAATAATGCTACCAGCAGGCATCTACTCTTAATAGTGTGATTTATTAGGGGGGGGGGGGACAAAGTGGGGGGCTTTCCGGGATTAGGGAATCCAAAGTTCAGTAGGGGAGTTGGTGTCCTTGCCATTGGAAATCCTCAGAGTCCATGCCACAGTCTTTGTCAACATTGGTCAGCCAGTGACCAGCAGGGCCATGTGGCAGAGAATGTCTCTTGATGCTGTGATGCTGTTGCTCCAGTGGGCCAGGTGCCAGGCCAGGTGTCCTGGGCGATGGTGATGTAGCAGCCACCCTCACGGTCCTTTCCGTGGACGACCCGGCTTCCTGCGGGGAACCTCAGCAGCAGGCCGTGACGACGTCTGGGATGCTCCGTCGGATGTTTCCTCCTCCTCCTCATGATCCCTCCCTGTGGGTGGTGATGTTCTCCGCCTTCTGGCACAGGGAGGGTCGGCCATGGTGTCGGCCATCCGACGGAGTTCAGCGTGAATCCCCTGGGACGCCGTCACTTGCTGAGCCTGTCTGTCCTCCATCCTCCGTTGGTGTAGCTGTAGACAGGCTATTAGCTCCGCATGTTGCTGGGCCTGCTGGACCTTGATCCCCTCGAGGACGGACACAACCTGGGCCATGCCCGTGGTGTCCTGCCGGTATGAGTCCAGGATGTTACGGACATGTGAAAATACCGGATCCCCAGCCAACTGGTCAGGCTCGCGCCTCCGCCGTCCTCCACTCCCACCACCCCTGCCCACTTGCGTCTGGCCTGCACTTGTGGGCACATCGGGTCTCCGGGACCCCTGAGGGGTGGCATTGGCGTTGTCGCCTGCCTCCTCCTGGGTGCCCGGGACACCGTGTCCCTCCTGGCGAGCCTGGCTGCATTGTGGTGTTGGGGCAGGGATCCTGGGTGTCTCCTGGGAAGTGGCAGGAGTGGGGGTGGTGGTTGGCACGGTTGTACCTGACGCAGGTGCTGCAGGTGGTTGGACACCAGAGGGGCCAGGTCGGTCGGGGTCGTCCGCAGAGTGGTGAGAGTGGTCGCTGCCGGTGGGATCGGTCTCCTGCAGATCCGGGTCCTGTGAGTGTTCCCCCCCAGTGTTGGGGGGTGCAGCACGACGTTGACCTGTGTGTGAGAGAGAAAATGTTAATTTTGATCCATGCAACATCCATGTTTCATCCGTTACAAAGTTGGCACATTTCCTCTTGGAATTAGGATCTGTCTTGCATTCCACTCACAGTGCACTTGTGCATGTGTGTGTCCCTTGGGCACCAATTTGGCCCCTTTAACTATGTGTGGCACAGTCTTACTTGCTGCGTCAAGTGTGACTGCAGTCAGCAGTGGAGTGTGCATGTGTGCCGAGCTATGCATTTGCGCCTTCCTTGTAGCACTGTACATGTGCACATGGAGTGAATCCACACACTCATATGATGCAGGTGGCTGTCCTTGTGCTCGTGTACAGGTTGTGACATGGCCCTGCGTTTTGCCATGATGAAGAGGGGGGATTCTGGCACTGGCCACCCTTGTCTACATGCACGCAGTCCACCGGCTGACGAGCAGACATTCCCACACACCACAGGACTGATTTGCTCTCCCTGTGTCTCCCTCCTTCTCTGTCCCCCTCTCCCTCCCTCTCTGTCCCCCTCTCCCTCCCTCTGTGTCCCCCTCTCCCTCCCTCTGTGTCCCCCTCTCCCTCCCTCTGTGTCCCCCTCTCCCTCCCTCTGTGTCCCCCTCTCCCTCCCTCTGTGTGTCAGCCTCCTCCCTCTGTCCATCTTCCTGTGTCTCCCTCCCTCTGTGTCCCCCTCTCCCTCCCTCTGTGTGTCAGCCTCCTCCCTCTGTCCATATTCCTGTGTCTCCCTCCCTCTCTGTCCCCCTCTCCCTCCCTCTCTGTCCCCCTCTCCCTCCCTCTGTGTGTCAGCCTCCTCCCTATGTCCGTCTCCCTCCCTCTCAGTCCCCCTCTCCCTCCCTCTGTGTCCCCCTCTGTCCCCCTCTCCCTCCCTCTGTGTGTCAGCCTCCTCCCTCTGTCCGTCTCCCTCCCTCTCAGTCCCCCTCTCCCTCCCTCTGTGTCCCCCTCTCCCTCCCTCCGTGTGTCACCCTCTGTCACCTTGGCCCAGCTTCCTGGGCACACACTGTTAGCAGATCTTTGAGTGGCCCTTGGCCTGTTGATGTGAGTTTGTTTCTGATCTCCAGGCACCCATTTTGTCTGCTGTGTGTCTGTGCGCTGCTGCTGTGGTGGTGTGTGCTGCCACTCTTTCACACTGTTGGCTGTTCATTAGCTGCTGGCATGTGCAAAACAGTGCCTTCACCCCCATGTGTTGATGCAAGGCATCCGCCATTTGCTGGCAAGTCATTCCTGTGTTGGGACACAGTGTTTGTCTGGCTGTGACCTAGGCCATATGGGCAGAGGGCATTGTTGTCTGCTTTGGAGTCGCACTATGTGATTTTTGGTGCCCAGCCTCCCGCCATCCGGGTTACCGTGTCATGTGTTGTTGTCTTCTGTGGCCTGTGACTTGACATTGTCCAGCTGGGTGCATGGGGCATGGTGGCAGCAGTGGCATGTGCCTGCTCATGGAGTGTGGTTGAGTAATGCGATGGCTTGTGGTGGTTGCGTGCCTGTTATTAATTTTGGTTGTGGTTGCAGTTCCCCCCATGTGAGGTGCGTTGTTTGTGTACTCACCCGGGTCTCGGAGTCCTTCTACTCCTTCAACTGCCTCCACCGGCAGTATGGCCATCACCCTCTCCTCCCAGGGATGGTACTGTACGGGTCTGCGGGAGGGCCCTCCTCCGGTGGCGTTGGCCTGGTCGTGTTCCTCCTGTCTCTTGGCTCTGACCCTCCTCCGCAGATCGTACCACCTGTTCTGGCAATCCTGCTTGGTCCTCCTGGTGTCCGCAACAGCATTCACAGCATCGACGATGGTCTGCCACATGGCTGTTTTGGCTGCCTGGCTGGTGCTTCTGACCAATGTTCCAAAGATCTGTGGCTCGACTCTGAGGATTTGATCAACAAGGACCTCCAACTCTCGGTGACTGAACTTTGGATTCTTGGTAGTGGGCATGGTGAGGGGTGTGGGTGGGGATGGTGTGGGTGTGGGGGGTGTGTGGATGTTGGGGGGGGTGTGGATGGTTGTGTGTGTGTGTGAATGTGATGAGAGGGTGTTTGTGAGGGTGGTCGTGTGAAGGTGTGCAAGTGTAAGATGTGGTGTCGCTTGTAGTCTGGTTCTGTGGTGTCTGGCAGCAGTGGGTCTGTTGCAAAGGCTCATGGTTTGTGTGTGTGGGCCCTTTTTATTGGTCCATGGGTGGGTGTGGCAGTGTTTGAATTTTGGGTGGGTGTGTTATAAGGAGTGGTGGTGTATTGGGCCTCTGTTTGTTTTTGACAGTTGCAGGTCAGTGATTGTGTTATTTTAGTGGTTGTTGGCCATGTTTAGTGGCTGTGTGCCTTTCGAATGGTGTATTGTTGAGTTGTTTTGTTTTGTCCTTGTTGTGTACGTGCGTTTTGTGCGTGTGTACGGTGTGTACATGGGCCATTTGGTTGTACGATTTGGTCCTTGTGTGTGGCTTTGTACGACTCGTACATGCGGTTGTGATGTTGGGGCATGGGGTGCGCTCCGTACTTAGGAGGTTGTGTTGGGGGTGCGCCAGGAACGTACTGGGGTGGGGGTACGACTGGAACGTACTGGGGTGTACATAGACGGTGGTACGACACGTACAGGGGTGGGGGGGTGTACATTGACGGTGGTACGACACGTACTGGGGTGGGGGTACGACTGGAACGTACTGGGGTGTGGGTGGACGGGGCTATGACACGTCCTGGGGTGGGGGTGTGGCTCGCACGTACTGGGGTGTAGGTACACGGGGGGTACGACACGTACAGGGGGGGGGTGTACATGGACGGTGGTACGACACGTACAGGGGTGGGGGGGTGTACATAGACGGTGGTACGACACGTACAGGGGTGGGGGGGTGTACATAGACGGTGGTACGACACGTACAGGGGTGGGGGGGTGTACATTGACGGTGGTACGACACGTACTGGGGTGGGGGTACGACTGGAACGTACTGGGGTGTAGGTAGACGGGGCTATGACACGTACTGGGGTGGGGGTGTGGCTCGAACGTACTGGGGTGTAGGTACACGGGGGGTACGACACGTACTGGGGTGGGGGTACGACTGGAACGTACTGGGGTGTAGGTAGACGGGGCTGTGACACGTACTGGGGTGGGGGTGTGGCTCGAACGTACTGGGGTGTAGGTACACGGGGGGTACGACACGTACTGGGGTGGGGGTACGACTGGAACGTACTGGGGTGTACATAGACGGTGGTACGACACGTACAGGGGTGGGGGGGTGTACATGGACGGTGTTACGACACGTACAGGGGTGGGGGGGTGTACATAGACGGTGGTACGACACGTACAGGGGTGGGGGGGTGTACATAGACGGTGGTACGACACGTACAGGGGTGGGGGGGTGTACATTGACGGTGGTACGACACGTACAGGGGTGGGGGGGTGTACATTGACGGTGGAACGTACTGGGGTGTACATAGACGGTGGTACGACACGTACAGGGGTGGGGGGGTGTACATAGACGGTGTTACGACACGTACAGGGGTGGGGGGGTGTACATAGACGGTGGTACGACATGTACAGGGGTGGGGGTACACGGGGGTACGACACGTACAGGGGGGGGTGTACATTGACGGTGGTACGACACGTACAGGGGTGGGGGGGTGTACATTGACGGTGGTACGACACGTACTGGGGTGGGGGTACGACTGGAACGTACTGGGGTGTAGGTAGACGGGGCTATGACACGTACTGGGGTGGGGGTGTGGCTCGAACGTACTGGGGTGTAGGTACACGGGGGGTACGACACGTACTGGGGTGGGGGTATGACTGGAACGTACTGGGGTGTAGGTAGACGGGGCTGTGACACGTACTGGGGTGGGGGTGTGGCTCGAACGTACTGGGGTGTAGGTACACGGGGGGTACGACACGTACTGGGGTGGGGGTGCGACTGGAACGTACTGGGGTGTACATAGACGGTGGTACGACACGTACAGGGGTGGGGGGGTGTACATTGACGGTGGTTCGACACGTACTGGGGTGGGGGTGCGACTGGAACGTACTGGGGTGTACATAGACGGGTGGGGGTATACATATACGGGGGTACGTGTCGGACGTACGGGGGCTGGGGGGAGTGTTGGGCGCGTATGCGGGCACATGTCTCCATGGTTGCTATTGGTGTTCGGTGCGGACGGTGTTTTTTCCATACGGTTGTAGGCTCGGACGCACGGGATGGATCGTGATTCCTCGGTCGGACTTGGATTTTTACGTTTGTAAGGTAAATCGTCCGAGGACGTGTCGGACACATTTTCCGACCCGAGGACGTGTGGGGAATGATTCCCGGTGCGGTTCGTATGGACTTTTTACCATGCGAATCGTGATTGCCAGTTCGTACGGCACTTGTACGATTCGTACGGTAAAAAGACCCGATACGAGTCGCACGGGGGAATTTTTTACCGGATCGTGATCGGCACCTTGATGTGTGATGACCTGTGGACACATGTCATGTGTGATGGGGCACTATGTGGCACACATCACCTTGACACTTGCCACATGTGTGTCTCTAGTCCAACTGTGTCATGCACAGCAGCAGTGGGATGGCACAGTCATCAACACCTGCGCCTGTCTCCTGATGCCAGGGACAGGGGCACTCTATCAACTGACATGTCATGATCAGCATGCCCCTATGTGACTATGTCAGGTGTGTGTCATGTGTTCCCATGAGCTTGCTGTTAGTGTTCCGTCAACTGCATCGCAGGCATAGTTAGAAATTAGCATTTAAAAAACCTTTGAAATTCACAGAAAAAACCATAGGTTTCAGGCACGTAATAGTTAGGTATTAGCATTTAAAAAACCTCAGAAATTCACTGAAAAAACCATAGGTTTCAGGGGTGTTATAGTTAGCTGGACTTTTCACTTGTACAAAACCATTGAAATTCCCCCGTTATAGTTCGTTCAGCTAACTATAACTCGCGCGCCCGCAATGCACTGCTGATGACGTCACATATTACATCACTCATGACATGGTCAGTGACATCACTCATGACATCACTGATGACATCTCAAATGACATCACTGATGACATCATCCAGTGAATGTGTATTTTTCTGAAAATTAAATATGTTTTATATATGTATATCTCAAGGTCGATGGAAGAATAAATGGGTATATTACTGTCTAAATGGATGATTTCTTTTTGAAAAATTGATTGTGTAACTGACTGATTAAGTGTATCATAGTGAATACATGGCTTAGTGAGTAATGTTTAAATATATAGATATCTGTATCAGTCTCTCACTTTGTGTATAAGTGGCTGCATGGGTTGGAGAGTAGCTACATGGGTGTCTATATAGGTTATTAGTTGGTTTTTTGAGTATCAGTATGAGTGTCTGCATGGTTCGGTGGGGGGTATGACGTAGTGCATAGGTGCATGAATGAGTGACTCACTGTTTGTATGTGTTGAAAAGAGCATGTGTGCAGGACTGCATGGGTGGATGAGTGTGTGCATGGGTGTGTTAGTGAGTGAATGACTGTCTCAATAGTGTCTTTATGAGTAACTACATATGTTTAAAACTAGTATATGTGACTATTGGTTTATATATGTGAGTATATGTGAGAGTGAGAGATTGAAAGTGTTCCTGTATGAATAAGTATGTGTTTCTATAAGTGATTGTTAAAAAGACTAAGTATGTGTAAGTTTCCGTAGAAGTAAGTGTGGTGGTGTGTGTTTAACTGTATATGCAAGTAAATGTATGTTTGATTCTTTATTGGCATGAGTGACTATGTGTGTGAGTAGCTCTATGGATGAGTGGCGTTGTGTAATAGGATGTATAGGTGTATGAGTACATATGATAAGTGAGTACATGTAGGAGTGACTGTATTGGACTGTTGGTGAATGAGTGGATGTGTATGTGGATCTTAGAATTACTGAAGAGGTTGTTGTAACTGTTATTGGTATGTCCATTGTTTTGTAAATTTTAGTCTCTATTTTTGATTGTGTGTATCAAAGGTTTTATTAGGGGAAGAGGAGGTCTGCCACTCTATCACAAGGATGATGTCATCAGTGAGGTCATCAGTGATGTCATTTGAGATGTCATCAGTGATGTCATGAGTGATGTCACTGACCATGTCATGAGTGATGTAATATGTGACGTCATCAGCAGTGCATTGCGGGTGCGCGAGTTATAGTTAGCTGAACTAACTATAACGGGGGAATTTCATTGGTTTTTTACGAGTAAAATGTCCAGCTAACTATAACATGTGTGAAACCTATGGTTTTTTCACTGAATTTCTAAGGTTTTTTAAATGCTAATTCCTAACTATAACGTGTGTGAAACCTATGGTTTTTTCACTGAATTTCTATGGTTTTTTAAATGCTAAGTCCTAACTATAACGTGTGTGAAACCCATGGTTTTTTCAGTGAATTTGCAAGGTTTTTTAAATGCTAATTGTTTTTTTTTTCTTCTATTTTTTTTAACATATTTTTATTTTATTTTTCTTACCTTTTATAAAGACTATGGTTAAATTTTTAAAATTCTTTAATATGTTTTTTTAAATATTTTTTTTAAAATAAACATGTAAAATTTATTTGCAGTACTTTTTTTCTATTTTTTTTATTATTTTTTTAGTACGCGTACCGTAAGCTCACGGTAAGCGTACGGTTTACGCTACGTCCGTAATTTATCCACGCTGCTTGCGTATAGTTACGCAATTTGCGTAGCCGCGCGTACTCCGCGTGGGACGCGTACGCGTGTGTGCTACACGCGCACGTTACGCGGAAGTGTCGGGTAGTGTCTGTTATGCGCATGCGCGCAAGCGCGTGTCTTTTTTACGCGCATGCGCACTTTTGCCGTAAGCGTACCGTAAGCGTACCGTAAGCGTACGGTAGGTCATGTGATCATGAAACACAACTTTTGATTGGTTGAAACTACTTTCAGTTCTAGAACTCTCCTACACCACACCCATTCCCCTCATTTCTGCTTGTGATCCCTTAGGAGAAGGAGCTGGTTTGTCTTTGGGATACGATGGCAGAACAGCAGAGCTCTTCTGAGAGTGAGGCTAGCACTAGCAGCACTGTCTTGAGGCAGAGATCGAGGAAACAAAAGCCCTCTTATGTATGGGATTATTTTACTTTTCCTGAAGGCCAGCAAAAGGTGAATGCACCCTTAGTAACTTGCAGGCTGTGTCAGCGTGTACTTTCTAGAGGTAATCCTGACAGGAAGTATTCCTTTGGGAATCACACCATGAAGAGACACCTCAAGGATGTACACAAAAGGACACATGGTCATCTTTTTGGAGGTAACTCTTCAGAAAGACAAGCAAGTACATCCACAGCAGCTCAGCCTGGACCATCATCTGCAGAGCTGACTCCTTCTTCTGCAGGTCAGGTGAGCCCTTCATCTGTGGGGGGAGCATCTCCTTTTGCTGGCTCTCTGGAAATTAACCCTCGGTTTGCGAGGGTTGAAGTACGGTGCGCCACTTGTCACGATCTAATTACTTATAGGGAGACCAGTGTTTCCCTAGTGAACAGTAAAATAGATCAGCACACTTGTCGTACCGTCTAATATTCCCAATCTTTCTTTCCTCTGTCCCTGCATGAACACAACGGCTCTTTTAAGAGCCAACCTTACCTTTCATCTATTTTTTATATATGTTTTTAAAAACTTTTTTTTTTTTTTTTTTACCGTACGCGTACGGTGCGCGTACTTTTTTTTTATTTTTTTAAAAAACCCACTAAAAATCAATTATCACATTACAAGGTCCTTGAGAGACTACAATTATTATTATTGACTTACCATACTCACTCAAAAAAATATTTATTCATTTGTTTTTTTTAAAAATAGCTTTAAAAATGGTTCTAGTTTTCAAAAATTTTCTATATGAATCTGAAAAAAAAGAAAAAAGTATTAATATTTTTAAAACATTTTATAATACAGTACACATATTTACATTTTTTTCCCAAAAATATTTTTGCCTTATTTTTGCTGTTTTCAGAATATATTGCATTTCACTATAAATTGTGAAAGCAATTGCATTCATCATTTTACAGCGGGCAAAAAAAAAATAACAATCACAAAGATTGTAATAAAAAAGCCCAGAATCTCTTTTTACTTAAACTTAACATTATAGAAATGCATAATATTCTAAAAAAATATCATCTAATACCAATAGTTATTTCTTTAAAATACCGTCTGATATGTTTGTTTCAGAAGTATAATCACAATATTATATCTCAAATAACTCCACAATACATCTGATTCCATTTCCTTTAGGGCAAATAGTAATTTTAAAATTTTGTTTGGAATAAATTTCCAACAGTAATCAAATAAAATTCTAAAGTTTAATTTGTCCAGATCTCACTGATTCTCTGTTACATTTTGGTTCACGAAAATTTTTGGAATAATTTATTAAGTCCACAATAGAATTGGTTACTTTTACGCATGGCCAAATAGTAATTTTTTAAATCATTTTTGAAAAAAATTCCAATGGCAGTCCAATAACATTCCAAAATTTAAATTGTGCAGATGTTACCGATTATCTCTAAATTATTGGTTTTTCAAAGTTTCATTAAAAATTAAAAAAGTCCACATTACAATTGGTTATCTTTCCATTAGGCCAAATGATAATTTAAAAAATCATTTTTCTACAAAATTGTAATGGAAATGCAGTAAAATGGTAAAATTATTTTGTCCAGATCTTGCCAAATCTGTCTAAAATTTAGGTTTCAGGAAGATTAGATAGGAATTTGCTAAATCAAAAGGCAAACGTTGTTTGAAAATCAATTGGGAATCATTACACAGTGTCCAGCCTTTTTCACATTTAAGATAAACTGTGTAATGTCCAGAAGTAACAGTAGGTCCATCATGGAAAATTATTGCAACAGTTACAAAAGTTTTTCCTGAAATTGATAATTGCTGTCCTGTAAACTTCTTTATTAAAGTATCCAATTTTGAACCATCAGCTCTACATCGTTGCATCATTAAAATTACATACTGTCCGTATTCCTTTAAAATTAATGTTGAAAACATGTCAGATTTACACTCACCACATTTCATGCTATGATTAGCATCTTTAACTAATTTTGCAAAAGTAACTGTTTTACTTTCTGGCAATGTCAAATAAATAAACCTTTCATTATCAACATTAGAACCACATATATTATAACAATTATCACAACTATGTTCCCATTTATAAGAGAGACCAAAAAAAATGTCAATGGGAACTCCTTCTTCTTCCACTACCTGAAGAAAATACATCAAAAATTTGTGTGCATCTTGCTGTTCATTTTGAGAAAACTGTGTTCGTCCTGAACATATATCTAAAAGTTTTCTAATTTCAGTAGCACTTTCTATTTGAGTTTTATCTTTACTCAGCTTAAGAAAAAGGAGACTCAGCTCTGAACAGAATCTTTTTCCCTGATTTACTATTATCTGCTCTTGCAAACTTTCCAGATAAAATGCAACATTCAGCACTACATTTGCGTAGCAGTTGACACCAGAGCTATTTTCAAAATGACATCCTACAACCTGTTCTTCATTTTCCTTTTTCTTTTTGCTTGCAATTACATCACTCCTCTTTTTTTTCCTCTTCTCTACATCTTCATTACAGATATTGTCATTTTTTCTTTTACGAGAAACTACACGTTTCTCTAACACAGGATACTGACCTAAATGAGGAGCATAGCTTCTTCTTAATCTATTATACTCCTTTACACAGTTTGTATCAGCACTAACTTTTGAGTCATCAAAGTCTATCATGAATAAACCTGATAATGTTTTCACTCGTGACAAAGCAACATATGCCATACCTTCTTTGAACACAGTTGAACCAATGTTCACAAATGCACAATCTACAGTCAATCCTTGAGACTTGTGAATAGTTACAGCATATGCTAGAGAAAACGGAAACTGCTTCCTACGTACATATAAGTCTTTCACAAGCATGAAACGAACTGTACAACGACAAATGTCTTTAACTTCTTCTATCTGATCAAATTTTATTTTTAAACATTCAATTCCATCTTTTTTCTGATAATTAATAAAACCCACAACTCTTCCCATAGCTCCATTAACTAAACCTTTTTCAACATCCAAATTTCTCCTTAAAAATACTCTACAGTTCATGCAAACATATAGATTTTTTTCTAATCCAGCTGTTTTGGAGATGTTCTTCTCTAGTGAGTCCAATTTATTTTTCAGTTTGCCTGTTACTGTGACAGTAATTCTTCCATCCTCAATTTTGTCCACTGCTTCCAATTTCCTGATCTCTTCCTTTTCCAATTTCAAAAGCTCCTCATTGAATATTGAGCATTCACGTAGAGTTGGCATTAAGCAGATGACACTTTTGTTTTCTGCAATGTTCTTGTATATCTTCTCTGCAACTATTTCTTCCTTTGGAAATAAATTATGTAGCAGCCGACTCTGTAATGCTTTTTTGCCAACTTCTGTGAGTAGTCCAATTCTGATATCCTTCAGAATACTTCCATATTCTTCATCGCTTGCTTGCCTCATATTAGTAGTAAGTTCCTTGTACTCAAAGAAGGACCAAATATTTGTATTTCCGATGCTTCCCAATGACTTCTTTGTGTCTTCATGTGTGACAGTACTAAACACTGGTTGTCCTTTAACTGGAGTAAGTTGCAAAAGATCTCCAAAAACTATGACGTGTTTTCCACCAAATAACATGTCATAGTCTGTCTTCAAAATTTGCTGCATTCTTAAATGCACAAAGGCAAGCATTAAGTTTGATACCATGCTCACCTCATCAATAATGAGAACTTGCATCTTCTTCAATACTCTTGAAACTTCCAAGGATGCTTCTCCAGTTAGCTTGTTGAATTGTATTTTGTTCTCATGCTCCACTGGTAACATTAGCAAACGATGTAAAGTGATTCCTTTTATGTTATATGCTGCTAACCCAGTTGGAGCAGTAACCACACAAGACAAAGTAGAATCCGTTTTTTGCTTTAGGTAGCTTCTGATGACTTTTATTAGGAAACTTTTTCCAGTTCCAGCTTGTCCGCTTACATACATCCTGATTGGATGAAATGATGTGCATGAGCACTCTTTTTTTTCATGTAGAAATCCGTGATCAATTTTGTTTTTGATCTCTTCATAAATTTGTTGCTGCTCTTGATTCAGTTGTCTTTCCAAATTTTCTAAGTCTATAAATTCTTCTTGAGCTTGATTCATAGCCGTTTCCACTTCATTCATGGCTATTGATGCTTCATTTTCAACGATTGGTTGTCCTAGGGGATCTTGACTGAGTGTTCCTGAACTTTGGCTGTCCTGAGAACTGTCTCTAGCTATTTCTGCTGCAATTGTAGTTTCCTGTTCAATTTCTTCATTTAACATTTGCAGATAAGTTGAGAATGTACTGCATTGTATGCTGTCTTTGCAAGCATTAAAAGAATCTTCATAGCTTTGAAATTCTCCCAGTAGTTCATCCTCTGTACGCCATGGTTTAAACAACTGTAAAAGAGCCAAGTAGTAAAATTCCTTCTTGTCAGTAGTGTCACAACTCAGCTTCCGGTGATTTATCAAACTTCCTTTTGTTTGCTTCACCAAACATCCTTCTTCACCAACGACTTTATATTTTCCATTGTTGATGTCTTCTGCAGCTTTCCGTGAATAAATGTAGTTCTGCAACACTTCATAGAGACACATGTTCTCCAGATGATGACTTCTCTTGGGATAATAAGTGTCCAACATGTTTGATTTCAAAATATCTGTACTTTCTGGGTCATTCTCGGCCAAATATTCAATTTCTCCTACAGATTTCAGTACCCGATTTCTCATTGCTGCAAGGCCTAAACTTGCCCAAATTCTTCTTCTTGACTTCGAGTAGAGACTTGCAGAAGATAACCTATCTGAACATTCGTAGGATCCAATTTCTCGATGCGATAACATCTTCAAACTGAAACTGTACAGCTTCTTACTGACAGTCTTCTCGTGAGAAATCTCTTCCCACATTTCCTTCAATTCTGTTTTTTCTGATTTCGTAATGTAAGACGTTACATATCGAGCAACAGCAATGGAATTGTCAGCAACATACTGTATATCCATGTTAGCGTTCCACATGGATAAAATCACTGGGTTGTAGTCATTTATATTTTTTGATTCTTCTTTTCTTTTAAGGTTGTAGGTATTCTTAGGTGATTTTCTTGTGATAGTATGTCTCACAGCTGACATAAAACTGTTTACTCTTCCATTTGAAAGAACAGGTCTAGGAAATCCAAATCGACATTTAGTGTAGTATTTATCTTTGCTCTTGTATTTCCGTCGACAGTATTTTCCACACCGATGACTTTGGAAACGTAAAACTTGCTCCTTTAACTTTTTCTCTTCTGTGCTTTTTGGTATAGCACATGTTGCATATTCTTCAATGTAAGATAACACTGCTTCATCAGTATCTGTTCCAAACTTTGGGGCATCCTTGATCCACAACAGCATATGAATATGAGGAGCACCTCTTGCCTGGTACTCTTTTCTCCAAAAGAAATCCACTACTTCTCCAAGAGGTGGATTTTTTTTATTGCAGATGAAGGACATCATAGCCTCAAATCTATGATTGAAATATCTGCAAACATTAACCGGATCCAATGAGCACAGTTCTCCTGCTGTCTTGTATTCGATGTTTTTAATGTTTGAATTTGCCTCTCGTAGAAAATCCAGTAAATCATCCCAAGCGTACTCGGCACAGCTTAGGGTAAGGAACCATGTTGGTGTTCCTAAATTCCGTAACATGCATTTTAGTTCACCATGGCGTCGGTACCAATATTCATTTGTCCCACGCTGACAAGCCATCAGATTGATCAGTTGTGTTTCCAAATGATCATCTCGGTGCTGCACTTTCTCCATAAAATCCTTAGCAGACACATTTTGTAAATGTACTCCACTTTTTAAAATGTGATTTACTGCATAAGACAGTGCAGACAAGTCGCTTTCAAATAAAATATGGAACAAATAAGGAATACTTTGTCGAAATCTGGGATCTTCAGCATATAGTCTTGTAGTCCGATACTCAGAAGCTGGAATCTGTTCTGGACGTTCATCGTATCGTCCTCCTTTTCCTTTAGGAAACAGCTGGGGAAAACATCGAGCTTCCAAGCTCTCCTCCCATACACTCACGGGAGTTCCTTTTGCTTTCTTCATCTGAAAGAGATCAATATTGTCTCCCATAACTTCTTTTGAATGAAGAGGATGTATGCTAAAATGTTCATAAATTTCTTCTTCCTTTGACTTGTCCACTTTTTCAATTTGTCCAGTTGGTGTTTCTGTGTCTTCTTGTAAATCTTCTTCTTCTTCTTCTTCTTCTATATAAATTGATTCATACCATTTGTTATTCCTTTTCAAATACAAATTTGCTTTTTGTACTTTCCGTACATCTACCAGCTCCTGCCAAATCTTCTTATTCTTTGTAGGTACCCCATTAACCAGAATAATTAATGGTTCAGTTTCCAAAGTATCCGCATCAATAGTTTCCATATTTTTTTTCAAATCCAAGGGCAAATACACCACTCTACCTTTTAAACCTCTCAGTAAATCTGAAGGAGGTAATTTACCAGTTTTGGGCTCCATACGTACTATGGTCTGGAACGGATGAACACATTGAATGAGTATAGACTCATATGTATTTAATTCAGAAAGTTCAGCAGGAATAGCATCCAATTCTAAATTATTATGTACAGCTCTGGTCGGCATTCTATTTTCATCTAACTTGTTGTAACAGTATTTACAAATACGCTGATCTTCACCCAATTCAAAACAATTTTCTAGAAATATATATGTGGCAAAATCCTTCCACTTATAATTATCTTCATTTTCACTCTTTCTGTAGAGATCAACATTCCTAGTTTGTTTTCTATAATGAGTTCTGCGGCAACAAATACAAGTAAAATTTGGTCTTTCATTAGAGACTATTGCAAATTTTGTTATGTGATCATTAAATGTGTTACTTACAGAGGGTTCTACATTCTCTTCCACTTCTTCCTCATTTACTGTGTCCTTCTCTGCACTGTTTTGTTCAGGACCAAAGTAACAAAACTGAATTTCATCAACAACCTTCTCTACATCTGATACCGTTCCTCAGAACAGAGCCCTATTCAATTCATTTAACTTTATTGCTGGACTTTTGGCAAAATACAACCGTCTCACAAACTTTCTCATTTCAGTATGATGAACAGCCAGCATCCTAAAATGATGGAAAACACTATTGCACACTTTTCTAGATAGACAAGCCAGAGAATGACCCTGCAAACCAGTATTCTCTCTCACTCTGCATGGATCCAGACTTTGAAGCACCTTAATCTTCTGTTTTATACTTTTTTTACTATATTCTCTTAGAAACTCTCGAAATTTGTCAATAGATTCCTGACGCACAGTGCAAATACTACTACAATTCCAAGTGTACACTGGGGCTTTAGGACGTCTCCCCATTGCCTCATCTGCCATCACTTGTACCTCATCTCTTGGAACCATTATCTCCTTCTCCATTATGCAACCATTTTTTACTTCGTATGAACGACCTCTGGTGTCAACTGCATGCAGCAAACTATTTCTTTGAAAATAGCTCTCTTCATTAAAAAAAGGTTCACTACTTGAACTATGCATCCACTTTCCTAAAAACACTTTACAAAAGTTTGTTCTGTTCACTACTCTTTTCCTTTTGCTATGTGATTTCAGTACATTAACCATTTTGTCTAATGTACGCATCCTATTCAAAATTAATATGAATAGTTTCCTTTTTAATTCTAATGCCTTTGCTGCAATGGCTTCAATTTCTTTTTTTCTTTTGTAATATTTTGCCTTTTGCTTATATTTCTTCACATCCTTTATCAAATTGGACATAACTCTTCTCTGAAACATTTTTCTACGTATCTCTTTAAACGCTGTTTTTCTGTTTAAGTTTAACTTTTTAGTTGCAGAAGGTATATTTGCATTAACTAAATTCTCAATTTTTTCTTGTCCTTTTTGTTTGAAATCATTCTTTCCTGTACAGACATTTTGTACATTTTTCCTTTTTTTGAATATATTCCTTAGAAAATCTTTTTTTTGCTTACCAGAAGATTTTTTCTTCCTCCCAACATCAGCATCTTCTACTAACTTTGATCCTCTAGTTGTCTTTAAATATAGTTTTTTTTTAGCGTTTTTTGAACTCTGGATTTTGTAGGCATCTTAAATTTTGTTCACTGCTCTTCAGCAATACCTGAAAAAAACTAAAAAAAAAATTCCTTTATTTTATTTAAATATATTACTACATTTCTTTTCACAATACTCACAAAACGAAATTTCTTTGCCAATTTGAATGCACGCTTACTGCTCTTTTTTTTTGGCAAGTGAAAATCACTTTTACAGACTGACACATTATGAAACCACTTTTCAGATTTTTTAAAAAGCCCATGTCCAGACTGCTACACTCCAGCAAGGGCAACCAGCCTTAGTGATGCTGAATGTTTTTGCATTACAGACTGAAACCTGAAAACCCCACTCGCTTGTAAATACTGTGCATGATTATACATGGCAAGCAGATGGGTGTGTGCTAAGAGTCTGCTTCTTCCCCCAAAAAATCGCTCCCCCTTTCCATCTAATGCAACTGTGAAATCACCAGAAAAAAACGCAATAAATCTCTGCCTATAATTCCTCTTTGCACACAGAGTCATGTTTTCACATTAGTCCCAAAACGAAATTTCTTTGCCAATTTGAATGCACACTTACTGCTCTTTTTTTTTTGGCAAGTGAAAATCACTTTTACAGACTGACACATTACGAAACCTGTTAGAGTCGGGGATCTCTGGTTGGCGCAAGGTTGCCCTTGTGTCAAGCAGGAACCCTCTCCTCCACGTCAGGGCGCAGGATAACCCCTCGCGAATGACCCTTGCTCACCCTCTAGGTGCGTGGCGTGAGCAGCCAAGGCGATTCCTCAGGCGTTGTTGGTTAAGCACTTACAATCGTACACACAGTAAATACATCAATCCCCCCAGAAACGGACACCAGACTTGGATATATATAAAAATACGATTCTTTATGTAAAAATAAGGTATATATATCTCAACAGACTTATCACAAGACCAATAACGTTTTCGCTAGGCCACCAGGTTATACAGCAGGCAAATGTTCTTGGTTCGTAGTTTCAAATGGATAGTTCGTAGGTTCTTTACTTGTAGTTCCAGTACTCACAGAGATCGGTTCCTGCGAACGGGGAAATAAGGCGTTGCGGGCCCCGAGCCCGATACTGGAGCTTCTTTCGTGATGTGGAGAGTCGGCACAGGTCGGTGCGACTCTCAGCTTGGGAAGTGTTCTTGGGTCCTTAATCAGCAGGTGTGGGCACGTAGGCAGGCGCGGCCAGCGACCCTTTAGCACGGCGGTGCAGGAGGGTCTCCACAGCGGGGGCGGCGTGGCCTGAAATGTCCGGGGATAGCGAAGCGGGGTCGCAGGGCACGGTCAGTGCAGCGGGATGACCCGGCGTAGATCACAGTCGTCGGACGGCTTCCGGCAGGAGGGGTGATAGCGCGTTCAGCGCGCTCCAGTAGCAGGCGGTGACAGGGATGCAGGCGGCCTGGCCCGGGGACAGAGAGCGGCTCGGGACGGAGCGGGGCTCTCACGGGTTTGAGGCAGGCGAGCTTCTGGGTGTCACGGCCCTAGGAGGGGCGATGAGGGGCGCAGTCTCTTTTCCAGCGGGATGCACACACGGCTCGAATTGGAGGACGAGCAAGAAGCACAGAGAACCCACTGTTCCTGGGGTTCAGTTCAGGGGGCAAGCTCAGATCAAGCCCTTGGAGAATGTTCAAGCACAAAGTAGCAAAGTCTTTTCAGTAAGTCTCTTCCTCTCCTCTCTCAGCAAGGCAAGCAGCAGGCCAGCTCCTCCGGCGTCTTCTTCTCCTTCTAGTCGGGCAGAGGTTCTTTGTGGTAAACAGGATTCTGATTTCTTAGGAGCCAGGCTCCTACTTTTATACCATGATTCTTTTGTTCTTTAGCGCCAGGGGGCCTAGGCCTGGCTCAGTCCAGTTCTGGAGCACTTTGTTATGGTGACTCTGCTCTTTCCTTTCAGCAGCAGGGCAGAGACATCAGCCGCCCCACAGGGGGTGGCGCCGGCTTTGTGGTGGCAGAGCACAGGTCTATTCAAGAGTCAAGGTGTACTCCTCCCACCCATCCAGGTGTAATCTCTCTACCCACCACCTGGCAGCCAACCTGTCTCTGGGGATTCCCCAACCCTGCTCCTTACTGTTGCTGGGCAGAACACACACACATACAGCAGAGGCGGACTGAGATGGTCAGGTCAGTAAATACTAACTTTCTAAAAGTAGTATTTACAAACCCAGGATATTAAAATAAACTTGACTACAAGAAGTATTTTATCATCCTGAGTTCAGGCATACTAAACTTGACACTTCTACCATGCTCTCTGAGTCCACTGGGGTCACAGCGTCGGCGTGATCCCGGCAGCCCATTCTGGCCTATGGAGAGCAGGTAGCCTTCAATAGTGAAGAACGACAAGGGCTGTAATTCACTACTAAGACATGCCACACACATCAGGGCATGTCCTACCTTATGCCTACAATGCACCCTGCCCTTGGGCCTACCAGAGGGGTGGCTAATATGTAGGTAAGGGAAGGTTTAGGGACTGGCAAGTGGGGGCACTTGCGCAGTCAGCGCGACGGTCCCGGACCGCGCACAGGGTCTGCGGTGGCAGACCCTAGGCACATTTTACAAGGCCGCTTATGTGGGTGGCGCAACCAGCGCTGCAAGCCCACCAGCAGCATTGGCATTCACAAGCCCTGGCACCCCTGGTGCACTTTACTGGGGACTGACAGTGAATCCAATAACCCAATCATGGACATCAATTACAGGTACACCTTACCTAGGGAGCACTTGCACTGCGGCACGGATTAGCCATGGCGCAGTGCCCTGAGCGGACAACACCAGCAAAACAATCGAGGCACACCATCAAAAAGTGGAAGGGAATCTCACGCCAAGGTGCCAGGTCTAACACGTGTCCCCTCCAGCTGAAATGTGGGGAGAACTACCCTTGCCCAGGGGGTTCCTCGTCACTAAGGCGGAAATACCTGGACAGACCGTCAGCGTTGGCGTGATCTGTACCAGGACGGTGTTCCACCGTAAAGTCCATACCCTGTAGGGAGATGGACCACCTCAACAGCTTCGGGTTTTCACCCCTCATTTGCATCAACCATCTGACGGGCCTGTGGTCCGTCTGAACCCGGAAGTGAGACCCAAACAAGTAGGGTCTTAGCTTCTTCAGCGCCCAGACCACAGCAAATGCTTCTCGCTCAATTGCACTCCACCTACTTTCCCGTGGAAGTAACCTCCTACTGATGAAGGCTACGGGTTGGTCCCAGCCCTCCTCAGTCATCTGTGAGAGAACAGCCCCTACACCATGCTCTGAAGCGTCTGTCTGGACTAGGAATTCCTTGGAGAAGTCAGGGGCCAAGAGCACGGGCGCCGTGCACATGGCAGTCTTCAGGGTGTCGAAAGCTTTCTGACAGGTGTCAGTCCAAATCACGTTCCTGGGCTGCTTCTTAGAAGTCAGCTCTGTCAAGGGGGCAACGATCGTTCCATAGCCCTTGACAAACCTCCTGTAGTACCCAGTGAGCCCCAGGAAGGCCCTCACTGCGGTCTGCGTCTTGGGGGGTTCCCAAGCCAGGATGGTCTCAATTTTGGGTTGCAAGGGTGCCACCTTGCCACTCCCCACTTGGTGTCCCAAGTACACCACGGAACCCTGCCCGATCTGGCACTTGCTTGCCTTGATCGTGAGGCCTGCTCGGCGCAGAGCCATCAACACTTCCCAGAGGTGGCGCAGGTGTTCGGGCCAGGTGGCACTGAACACTGCGATGTCATCCAGGTAGGCGGCACTGAACGCATCCAGCCCAACCAGTACCTGGTTGACCAACCTCTGAAAGGTGGCAGGGGCATTCTTCATCCCAAATGGCATGACTCGGAACTGGAAGTGCCCATCTGGGGTAGAGAATGCTGACCTCTCTTTGGCCCCATCGGTCAAGGCGATCTGCCAGTACCCAGACGTTAAATCAAACGTACTGAGGAACCGGGCAGCCCCCAGCCGATCAATGAGCTCATCAGCTCTGGGGATGGGGTGCGCGTCAGTCTTCGTGACTGAATTGAGTCCTCTGTAGTCCACACAGAACCGGAGTTCAGGTGTGGCTCCCGGCGCAGCAGCTTTGGGGACCAAGACCACGGGGCTGGACCAAGGACTGCTGGAGGACTCAACCACCCCTAGCGCAAGCATTTTGGAGACCTCCTCCTTAATGCAAGCTCTGACCCTGTCAGTTACCCTGTAAGCCTTGTGCTTTACAGGTAAGCTGTCTCCTGTGTCCACATCATGGACGCACCAATCTGTGACACCAGGAACCAGGGAGAATCGGTCAGAAAACTGTCCCAGCAAGTGGCGGCAATCTTCCTGTTGTTCGGGCGTCAGGGTGGGTGAGAGGTTAACTCCATCCACTGACCCATCTTTCTCAGAGGCCACTAAGAGGTCAGGAAGAGGCTCGGTCTCCTCTTCCATTCCATCATCAGTGGCCAGCAGCATGCCCACTTCGGTCCTCTCCAAGTGGGGCTTAAGGCGGTTAACATGTAGGACCCTCAAAGGGTTCCTGGGAGTCTGCATGTCCACCAAGTAGGTGATAGGACTTTTGCGCTCCACAACCTCAAATGGACCTGTCCACTTATCCTGAAGTGCACACGGCTCCACTGGGGCCAAGACCCACACCTTTTGTCCAGGTTGAAGCTCTACCAGAGTGGCATTCCGGTCGTACCACCGCTTCATCTCCTCCTGGCTGGCTTCCAGATTTGCCTCAGCAAGTTGCCTGAAACGCCGAGTCTGGTTTCGGAAGGCCAGCATGTAACTATATACATTCTGGGGAGGTTTCCTGGGAGATTGCTCCCAGCCTTCCTTTACAAAACTCAGAGGTCCTCCTACCGGGTGACCATACAGAAGCTCAAAGGGGCTGAACCCTAGAGACTTCTGTGGCACCTCTCGGTAAGCGAAGAGCAGGCATGGCAAGAGGACGTCCCACTTACGCCTCATTGGACCGTCCAGGCCCATGATCATGCCTTTGAGGGTTCGGTTGAATCTTTCAACCAACCCATTTCCTTGGGGATGGTAAGGAGTGGTGAACTTGTACGTTACCCCACACTCCTTCCACAGGGATTTCATATATGTGGATATGAAATTGGTCCCCCTGTCGCTCACCACCTCTAGAGGGAATCCCACTCGGGAGAAAATTCCCATCAGTGCCCGTCCCACCACGGGGGCCGTCACTGTCCTCAGAGGGATGGCTTCAGGGTACCGGGTGGCATGGTCCACCAAGACCAGGATGAACCTGTTGCCCAGGGCTGTCTTGGGATCCAGAGGCCCCACAATATCAATACCCACTCGTTGGAATGGCGTACCGACCACAGGGAAAGGTTGCAGAGGAGCCTTGTGCTTCCCTCCGCTCTTACCACTTGCCTGGCAAGTCTGACAGGTTCTGCAGTAGGAATCGGAATTCTTATGCATTTGGGGCCAGTAAAAGTGGGTGACAAGCCTGTCATAGGTCTTGTCCATCCCCAAATGTCCTGCTAACGGCACATCGTGAGCCAGCCCCAGTAGGAAGGTTCTGAACTTCTGGGGTACCACCAGCACACGGGCTGACCCAGGTTCAGCAGCCTTAGGCTCGGAATACAGGAGGTCACTCTCCCAGTACACGTAGTGTGTTTTGGCCTGAACACCATTGGCCTGGTCTGCAGCCTGTTGCCGCATACCCACGAGAGAAGGGCATTCTTTCTGCTCTCTGCAGAATTCCTCCCTGGAGGGACCTCCTTCTTGCTGCCAATGGGTCAGCTCAGGCAAGTCTCCCAGTTCGGCAATCTGTTCCCCGGTAGGCTCCAGAGCATCCCCCTCAGGGTCTACTTCCTCCTGGGCCGTGGGAACTTCGGGGCCGGTTTCCCCCGCCTCCTGCGCCTTCTCCCTAAGGCCGGTTCCTGGACCTCTCCCTCAGGCTCCAGGACCCTCTCAACACCCCTACTGGCTGCCATGGACCGGGTGGTCACGCACGCCCAGTCGGGTAGACCCACCATCCTCAGATGCGTGGTCTTCTCCACCTTTTCCCAAGGGGAACTCTCCAGGTCGTTCCCTAGCAGACAGTCTACAGGCATGTCAGTTCTCACAGCGACTTGTAGAGTACCAGAGACCTCCCCCCACTCAAAGGGAACTTGAGCCATTGGACAACGACTCTCTACGTTGTCAGCATTGACAACCCTACAGTAGGCATTGGGTACAATTTGCTCTTGAGACACCAGGTGTTGCCTCACCGAGGTCACGCTGGCTCCTGTATCTCTAAGAGCCTCAACCTTCTTTCCATTGATGGTCACCACCTGCCCATATTTCTTAGTGTTAGAGGGTAGGTAGGTTACAGGGACCATCTCACTGTCTCCTAGCGAGACTAGGGTCATCTGCCCGGGACCCCCACCCTCCTGGACTGCTACTTCCTCCCCAAAGTTAACACTAGCTACTTGCCGGGGGGGAGCACCAGTGGGTGCGGTCTTACCAAACAGGCGACACTTAGGATCAGAGGCAATGTGACCCGGGTCACCACACTTATAACAATTGAAGGGCCCCTTTGGAACAGGTCTACCTGTCGGGGCCCCGTTCTGCTGCGGGGGTGGGGGAGGCTGAGAACCCTTCTGCTGGTTCCCTTGGGAATTACTTTGGGGGCCTTTTTGGAACCCCTTCTGTTTACCCTTGTCCCCCCCACTCTTCTGCTGGGGACCCTGCCCACCCTTGGCGGAGTCTCCCA
Source organism: Triturus cristatus (assembly GCF_964204655.1). Lineage (NCBI taxonomy): Eukaryota > Metazoa > Chordata > Amphibia > Caudata > Salamandridae > Triturus > Triturus cristatus. Next base: position 366,392,020 of record NC_140586.1, read on the forward strand.
CTTGACCCTTGTGGACCCTGGTGCTGAGCCAGCGGTCCGCCTCCTCAGCAAGCTTCCTCGGGTTGGACAGCTTGCTATCAATCAGGTGCTGGCGTAGCTCAGGAAAACATTGACTGGACAAGTGCTCCCATGCAATTAAATCAAGCAGCCCTTGATAATCATTCACTTTGCTACCCTTCACCCAACCATCCAGCGCTCTGCAGAAAAAGGTCACATATTCCACATACGTACTCTCAGGGATCTTCTTGGTCTCCCTGAACCTCTGTCGATATAGCTCCGGAGTTAACCCATACCTGGTCATTAAAGCTTCCTTCATATGGGGGTATGAGGTTTGGAGATCTAAGGGTAAATCTAACAGTGTGTCACGCCCTTCAGCAAGGAACCTTCCCCACAACCCCGCTCCCCAGTCTTTCTCAGGGACCCGGTGTGAGGACATGGCCACCTCGTAGGCCCTAAACCATTGCCCTATGTCATCCTTTCTGAAATACTCCTTTACTACATCTTTGGGGATGTACACCTTGGACTCTACCTGCGCTGGTGGAGTGCTGCCACCAGAAGGAGTGGTGTCCAAACTTTTCGCCTTCAGCTCCAACTCCTTCAATCTGATATCATGATCCATTTGGCGTTGTTGTGCCTCCAGGGCCAACTTCTGCTTTTCCATTTCCATTTGTCCTGCCAACTTTGCCATCTCCATTGCATGCGCCCTGTCGGCTGCCCTGTCTGCCAGCTCCTCTGGCGACCGGACTCTGCTGGGTTCCTCAAGGTTGTCGGGTGGAACGATGTCCCCCGCATTCCGTAGGTCTCGTGACTCCTTCCAGGCTCTCAACGCCTTGGTGTACTGGGGCTTCCTCTTGCATCCAGCATGGGGGACTCTGAATTGTACACTGTAGCCTTTCAATTGCTCCATCGTGTAGCCTTCCAGTCTCTCCCAATCCACCTCATCTATTCCAGAAATCACAGAGAGTGCTCTTCCAGCGGAGTGCGAGCCAGGCATGGTTGCAGTAATGGCAGATGTCTCAACAAAGTTCAACAATTAAAAACCTGTGGCTGCGTTATTTGGTCTGCTCTCACTATCTGGTGATTAATAATTCACTGTATGCAAATTACAAGTGCAAATCCGAAATCCCAACCGCTGCCAACAAATGTTAGAGTCGGGGATCTCTGGTTGGCGCAAGGTTGCCCTTGTGTCAAGCAGGAACCCTCTCCTCCACGTCAGGGCGCAGGATAACCCCTCGCGAATGACCCTTGCTCACCCTCTAGGTGCGTGGCGTGAGCAGCCAAGGCGATTCCTCAGCCGTTGTTGGTTAAGCACTTACAATCGTACACACAGTAAATACATCAATCCCCCCAGAAACGGACACCAGACTTGGATATATATAAAAATACGATTCTTTATGTAAAAATAAGGTATATATATCTCAACAGACTTATCACAAGACCAATAACGTTTTCGCTAGGCCACCAGGTTATACAGCAGGCAAATGTTCTTGGTTCGTAGTTTCAAATGGATAGTTCGTAGGTTCTTTACTTGTAGTTCCAGTACTCACAGAGATCGGTTCCTGCGAACGGGGAAATAAGGCGTTGCGGGCCCCGAGCCCGATACTGGAGCTTCTTTCGTGATGTGGAGAGTCGGCACAGGTCGGTGCGACTCTCAGCTTGGGAAGTGTTCTTGGGTCCTTAATCAGCAGGTGTGGGCACGTAGGCAGGCGCGGCCAGCGACCCTTTAGCACGGCGGTGCAGGAGGGTCTCCACAGCGGGGGCGGCGCGGCCTGAAATGTCCGGGGATAGCGAAGCGGGGTCGCAGGGCACGGTCAGTGCAGCAGGATGACCCGGCGTAGATCACAGTCGTCGGACGGCTTCCGGCAGGAGGGGTGATAGCGCGTTCAGCGCGCTCCAGTAGCAGGCGGTGACAGGGATGCAGGCGGCCTGGCCCGGGGACAGAGAGCGGCTCGGGACGGAGCGGGGCTCTCACGGGTTTGAGGCAGGCGAGCTTCTGGGTGTCACGGCCCTAGGAGGGGCGATGAGGGGCGCAGTCTCTTTTCCAGCGGGATGCACACACGGCTCGAATTGGAGGACGAGCAAGAAGCACAGAGAACCCACTGTTCCTGGGGTTCAGTTCAGGGGGCAAGCTCAGATCAAGTCCTTGGAGAATGTTCAAGCACAAAGTAGCAAAGTCTTTTCAGTAAGTCTCTTCCTCTCCTCTCTCAGCAAGGCAAGCAGCAGGCCAGCTCCTCCGGCGTCTTCTTCTCCTTCTAGTCGGGCAGAGGTTCTTTGTGGTAAACAGGATTCTGATTTCTTAGGAGCCAGGCTCCTACTTTTATACCATGATTCTTTTGTTCTTTAGCGCCAGGGGGCCTAGGCCTGGCTCAGTCCAGTTCTGGAGCACTTTGTTATGGTGACTCTGCTCTTTCCTTTCAGCAGCAGGGCAGAGACATCAGCCGCCCCACAGGGGGTGGCGCCGGCTTTGTGGTGGCAGAGCACAGGTCTATTCAAGAGTCAAGGTGTACTCCTCCCACCCATCCAGGTGTAATCTCTCTACCCACCACCTGGCAGCCAACCTGTCTCTGGGGATTCCCCAACCCTGCTCCTTACTGTTGCTGGGCAGAACACACACACATACAGCAGAGGCGGACTGAGATGGTCAGGTCAGTAAATACTAACTTTCTAAAAGTAGTATTTACAAACCCAGGATATTAAAATAAACTTGACTACAAGAAGTATTTTATCATCCTGAGTTCAGGCATACTAAACTTGACACTTCTACCATGCTCTCTGAGTCCACTGGGGTCACAGCGTCGGCGTGATCCCGGCAGCCCATTCTGGCCTATGGAGAACAGGTAGCCTTCAATAGTGAAGAACGACAAGGGCTGTAATTCACTACTAAGACATGCCACACACATCAGGGCATGTCCTACCTTATGCCTACAATGCACCCTGCCCTTGGGCCTACCAGAGGGGTGGCTAATATGTAGGTAAGGGAAGGTTTAGGGACTGGCAAGTGGGGGCACTTGCGCAGTCAGCGCGACGGTCCCGGACCGCGCACAGGGTCTGCGGTGGCAGACCCTAGGCACATTTTACAAGGCCGCTTATGTGGGTGGCGCAACCAGCGCTGCAAGCCCACCAGCAGCATTGGCATTCACAAGCCCTGGCACCCCTGGTGCACTTTACTGGGGACTGACAGTGAATCCAATAACCCAATCATGGACATCAATTACAGGTACACCTTACCTAGGGAGCACTTGCACTGCGGCACGGATTAGCCGTGGCGCAGTGCCCTGAGCGGACAACACCAGCAAAACAATCGAGGCACACCATCAAAAAGTGGAAGGGAATCTCACGCCAAGGTGCCAGGTCTAACAAAACCACTTTTTTGATTTTCTTAAATGCACATGTCCAAACTTCTTTTTCAGACTACCACCATGTGTAACGTGGGTGGCTGCCTACACTCCAGCAAGGGCAACCAGCCTTAGTGATGCTGAATGTATTTGCATTACAGACTGAAACCTGAAAACCCCACTCGCTTGTAAATACTGTGCATGATTATACATGGCAAGCACATGGGTGTGTGCTAAGAGTCTGCTTCTTCCCCCAAAAAATCGCTCCCCCTTTTTCCGTCTAATGCAACTGTGAAATCACCAGAGCAAAACGCAATAAATCTCTGCCTATAATTCCTCTTTGCACACAGAGTCATGTTTTCACATTAGTCCCAAAACGAAATTTCTTTGCCAATTTGAAACCACACTTACTGCTCTTTTTTTTTGGGCAAGTGAAAATCACTTTTACAGACTGACACATTATGAAACCACTTTTTGGATTTTCTTAAATGCACATGTCCAAACTGCTTTTTCAGACCACCACCATGTGTAACCTGGGTGGCTGCCTACACTCCAGCAAGGGCAACCAGCCTTAGTGATGCTGAATGTATTTGCATTACAGACTGAAACCTGAAAACCCCACTCGCTTGTAAATACTGTGCATGATTATACATGGCAAGCACATGGGTGTGTGCTAAGAGTCTGCTTCTTCCCACAAAAAATCGCTCCCCCTTTCCATCTAATGCAACTGTGAAATCACCAGAGCAAAACGCAATAAATCTCTGCCTATAATTCCTCTTTGCACACAGAGTCATGTTTTCACATTAGGCACAAAACAACATTTCTTTGCCAATTTGATAGCACACTTACTGCTCTTTTTTTTTGGCAAGTGAAAATCACTTTTACAGACTGACACATTATGAAACCACTTTTTTGATTTTCTTAAATGCACATGTCCAAACTTCTTTTTCAGACTACCACCATGTGTAACGTGGGTGGCTGCCTACACTCCAGCAAGGGCAACCAGCCTTAGTGATGCTGAATGTATTTGCATTACAGACTGAAACCTGAAAACCCCACTCGCTTGTAAATACTGTGCATGATTATACATGGCAAGCACATGGGTGTGTGCTAAGAGTCTGCTTCTTCCCCCAAAAAATCGCTCCCCCTTTCCATCTAATGCAACTGTGAAATCACCAAATAAAAACGCAATAAATCTCTGCCTATAATTCCTCTTTGCACAGAGTCATGTTTTCACATTAGTCCCAAAACGAAATTTCTTTGCCAATTTGAAAGCACACTTACTGCTCTTTTTTTTTGGGCAAGTGAAAATCACTTTTACAGACTGACACATTATGAAACCACTTTTTTGATTTTCTTAAATGCACATGTCCAAACTGCTTTTTCAGACCACCACCATGTGTAACCTGGGTGGCTGCCTACATTCCAGCAAGGGCAACCAGCCTTAGTGATGCTGAATGTATTTGCATTACTGAGTCCAACCTCAAACCCTTAAACTATTCTTTTTTTTTCCAGTACACCTTAATTTATTGTGAAAACATAGTCCATATTATTTTACATGTTCCTCACATTTAAATTTCTCCCAAAACAGAAAATGATAAACGCAACTTCAACAAAAAGAATTTCCATTTCTATTATTCATTTCTTAATTTACCATATACATCTCCTCTCAAACTCTATCCTCACCTTTAAAATTAGTTAGCTGTGAAAGAAATGTGGCACTCAAACAGCAGATTATCAGAGCCAGGATCTCTGTTGTGTTCACCTCTCTCCTCTCAGCAGAACCAGATAATGGCAAACTTTCCCTCTATTTTTCCACACATATACATGTAAGTTTCAAATCTCAGTGCTTCCCCCTTTTTTTCAAATGTAATCACACATTTCTATTGGTTGAAAACCAACCCTTTTCCAAAAGTACCCTGCCCCCAACTTGACTTCTGCCTAGTACCCTTCCCCCAACTTGACTTCTGCCTGCTACCATAGCAACAGCTCATGGAACACTGCTGTGTGGAGTTAGGTCAGAAGTTCGCCACACAATGTTTCAATTCCACAGAGCAAGAGTGCTTGACTTTTCAAACCTAACAGCAAATCCATAGTACTGTTCTTTGGTAACACATTTTTCTGTACCAATACAAAACATGCTTCTATTATTTTACACATACAGCCTAGTTTTTATTCTAGAATGGTATGAAACAGCCAATCAGTTCTTTTTCTTTTGAAAAAAATATGTATGCCTCCATTTCCAAACTGTCTTTCTTTTCATATTGCCATTCTACTGAAAGACACCTCCTGAGTGCATCCAGTTCCCCTTTGAAGATGTTCACAGTGTGGATTGTAGGGCACAACTATGTCTTCTGGAGTGAAAAGTTTGCAGAGAAAACAGATATGGTGAGAGACCTTGCTTTGCCAAATGTAGACATTAAATGGATTGGTCAGAGAGGGTTAAAGTGGCACCAGTTGATGCCATTGGTGAAATCCTTCATGCAAATCCAACACCCTGACCTCATAATAGTGCACTGTGGTGGCAATGACCTAGGCACTTTGACTGGGGTAGGTCTGGAAATGCTTATGAAGGACACCTTTGCACAACTGTTTTCACTTTTCCCTAAAACTGCCTTTGTGTTTTCCAACATATGCCAAAGGCAAAAATGGAACTGGTCCAATCATTTCTGTCCGCAGATTGACAAAGCAAGAAAGCACGTCAACAAATCTGTTTCTGCTTTCCTCCGTGACTATGGTATGGGTGCCATTTACCACAACAACTTGCGTTATGACATGCAAGACATTTATAGAGGAGATGGTGTGCACTTCAATGATGAAGGGAACAGAGTCTTCCTTTTGAACCTTAGACTCTGCATCGGTACTTACTTGTAGGTACCACTAAAAAATCACTTCAAAAACACAATGGCTCTTTTTAGAGCCCCCTAATATCTAAACACTTAAATCTGAATTTTATTTCTTTTTATTTTTTTTTTCTACCGTACGCGTATGGTTAGCTTACCGTACGCGTACCCCGCGATTTTTTTAAAAATCAATAAATGTTTTTTTTGTACTTTTCTGTCCTTCTTTGACCCCCTTACAAATGTTAGGGGGTCTGTAACTCTCCTCATTGCCCCCTTTTCTTGTTTTCACTCTTTTTTTTCAGAGTGAAATACACAAAATGGCGGCCGCCGCTTCCTGGTTTCGGCCGATTCGAATGTTTACTAAGATCTAAGAGCCAATCAGAATCGCGCTCGCGCACGCCACCGTACGCGTACGGTAAGCGTACCGTAAGCGTACCGTAAGCGGGCTCAGATATATATATTGATTTAAAGGCTATTTTCTCAGAATCTACTGAACAGATTTACACCAAACCTACAAAAGGCACTTCCTTGACCTGAGGACTACCTCTCTGCCAAATTTCTAGTAATTCTGTTCAGCCGTTCGGGCTGTAGCTCGTTCTAAAGGTCCTATGGAAAAATGCATGGGGAAAACGCGTTTTGGGACCCCCCTTTTATCTCAGCCCCCGCTTGACGAATCCCCCCGAGACTTTCAGGGTAGGAGCGGAGCTTAGCGCCCCACCTATTTTGAGAAATTCGCGAGGATTCGTCAACCGGCGCCAAAGTTAATCAAAATAGAATGTTGCGGTTTTCCTATGGAAAAGGGGTCCTAACTATAACTACCTACTGGCGACCGCCAGTAGGTAATGTATATATATATATATATATATATATATAGATATATACATACACACACAAAAACATTATTTTAAAAAATATATCTATTTCTATATTTTTGTACTTACACTGTACAGAAAAACAATATTTTTGTGATCTATATTTTTCACACAATATTTTGGTTGCACAATATTTATGGTTTCAATATTCTGTCACTGAACTCAGACCATTATGATGAAAAGGGATGTTTATAAGTTTTGTTCCCAGGAACATGCTGTTCATTTGACCATAAACAAGACCAAGATTAATTTCTTGGACTATGTACCGAACTCTGAAGTCCTGTCGCCACCCTTTGTGTGGTGACAATGCAGTGATGGTGGAAATGGGAATGTTTATTCTCCCCCTGAGTCCTAGTGCTCTCTGGCAAAAGCATAACATATATTTACATTGAAAAAAGGAATACATTGAAAAAAGGAATAAGGAAGTCACCATTGCCAAACAAATTTTGTAGACACAAACATGAGGTAAGATTTTGGGATCCTGAGTTACTTTCATAATTGGGATGGATTTTACTTCAAAAGAATTCTTCGTATTAAAATAAATATACACCAAAGAGTTGACTGTGATTCTCAAAAATGAACACTGGAGTACATCAGTGCATATGTTTGTTGACATTGACATAAAGGAGTGTCCTTAGAGAGTGGATCTGAAAGAGGCTATTTTTAAGAAGTGTTGGTGTCTTTCATAAATAGCAACAAGCAACTGGCTGATGTGATAGTGTCTTCAGAATTGGTTCTCCCAATACCAGTGTGTAATTTCCAGATAGAGTGTCTCGCCACATATTCTGCCCTTGTATTGTATTGTATTGTATACAGATTTATATAGCGCGAAAAAAAAACTGTAACCCTACGGGTATCCAGGCGCTCTGACCAGGCGAGATGATAATTGCACAGAGAGGCAGGGTCAGGGGCTTCATGCTGCTGGGAAAAGCCAGGTCTTAAGGCTCTTCCTGAATTCTGTCAGTGACTGCATCTGTCTGAGAGCAGGTGGAAGTGTGTTCCAACTTTGAGCTCCAACCACCCTAAATGCCCTCCCTCCCAGTCTGGCTCGTTTAAAGCTAGGCTGTACCAGCAGGTTGGCCTTAGATGACCGTAACTGCCTTACGGGGGAGTACCAGGCAAATCTTTCTTGGAGTGGGATCGGGCCTGTTCCATGAATTGCCTTGTATACCAGGCACAGAGATTTGAAGAGGACCCTCTCTCTGACGGGTAGCCAGTGTAATTCTCTTAGTGCCTGGGTGGAAGATGAGTCGAACTTGCGACCAAGTGCCAGCTTAGCAGCGGCTGACTGAACTCTCTGTAGCCCCTGCAGAATGTATTGGGGGGCTCCAAGGTACAGAGAGTTACAGTAATCCAGTCTGCTGAGAATGATGCTTCTGATGACCGTGTTACGGGGATCTGCAGGCAGCAGCGGAAGAACAAGGCGTAGAAGTCGCAGCAGACCATAGCAGGTGCTGGAAGTTTTACTAGCCTGTGAAGCCAACTGGAGGTTGTTATCAAATAATACCCCCAGATTCCGTACGGTGCTAGCTGGCGTCAGTGGGGCTGAGTCCGGGGCAAGCCTAAAATCCACTGGGGGATGTTGGATCTGTTTCGGTGGTGCGAAAAACAGCAGTTCAGTTTTGTCTCCGTTGAACTGCAGACAGTTCCTCCGCAACCAGTCCGTGGTCTGCCTCATGCAGCTTTGGAACTGTTCCAGAGGAACCGCCTGTCTACCTTCCAGGGAGAAAGCCAGTTGGGTGTCATCCGCGTAGTTAATCAGCTCCACCCCGTACGCTTTAATGATGGAGAATAGTGGTTGTAAGTATATATTAAACAGGATGGGGCTGATGCTGGAACCTTGTGGGACTCCAAAGTCCACAGGTGCGTTCTCTGAGACGAAAGGTCCCATGGTCACCTTTTGATGCCTTCCCATTAAGTAGGAGCGAAGCCACTGTAGTGCCTGGCCCCCCACCCCGACCTCGGCCAACCGTCCCAGCAGCGTGTCGTGACTCACGGTATCGAAAGCGGCTGACAAGTCTAGGAGCACCAGACGGCGGTGCTCCCTGTGTCAGCCCGCAACCGCAACGAGTCCATCATGGTGACTAATGCGGACTCGGTTCTGTGGCAAGGGCGGAAGCCGAACTGGTCCTTGTCCAGCAGGCTGTTGGCTTCTAGGTAACTCGAGAGGGATCTGCTCACCGCCTTCTCCAAGATTTTAATAGGGAACGGGAGGAGAGAGATAGGCCGAAAGCTGGCGGGAGTGGTTGGGTCCAAAGTAGGTTTTTTAATGAGGCTGGGAGACCACGGCCTGCTTCCAGCCGTCCGGGACCATCCCCTCAGCCAGCGACTGATTGCATATCTGGCGCAACCAGGGGAAGGTCGGGTAACCAAATAGTTTCCAAGCCTTCTGAGGCAGAGGGTCGAGGGGAGAGCCCGACGAGATGCTATGTGCCGTCTTAATAAACGACTCCTCCGAAAAAGATGGAAAGAAGGTCAGGGAGAAATCCCTGCCGTGTTTCTCGTGGGTCATTCCCTTCCCGGGGTCGTCGGTTGCTCTATCAGTGCCCTTAAAGAGATCCGTTATCTTCGTCACCTTGTCCTTAAAATAGGTGGCAATCTCATCACATAACCTCTTGGAGGGTATGACTTTGTTTTCAAGGCAACTTGGGGCCGATAAGGAATTCACTATTCTGAACAGTTCCCTCGCCCCGTTTGGGGCATGGGCTATGGAGTACGCATAGAAGCTCGCTTTACGGTCCAGGATAAGTTGCTTATATCTGCTCTGTGCAGACTTCAGCGCCATTTTATCCCTGGCAAGGAGCCCCTTCCTCCACCTCCTTTCGGCCTGCCTACAGAGCTGTTTTAGCTGTCGCAGATCGTCGTCATACCAAGGCGCTGATGGCCTGCTTCTGATTTTTATCATTTTTTTCGGGATTATCAGGTCCAGCTCATTAGTTACAAACTTATGGTAGGCATTGTAGTTTGCCTACACCGATCTGGAGGCTAGGAAAAGGCTAACTGTGGGAGGAGTCAACAAGAATCCAGTTTTAGTCAGTTTGGCCCAGTTTCTGCCCTCTCTATGCAATGTCGTGGCTTCAGATTGGAAGAAGGTGGCTGTTAACATCAGCTTAAACTGAATACAATGGTGGTCTGTCCATATAAGCGGGAGAACATTTAAAAGTTCAGCTTCCGCCTTATTGGCGAACAGAAGATCCAATATATGACCTTTTTGGTGGGTGGAAGAAGTGATTAGTTGGTGAAGACCAAGGCCGTAACAGGTAGATGTCAGGTCTCGCAGCTGGTTCTTGGTGCTTGCGTCTTTACGCCAATTAAAATCACCTAGGACAATCATTTTAGAGTGTGTCAGAGTCAGATTGGTGATTATATTCAAGAAAGGTTGCATTGGGGTGTGCGACCCCGGGGGACGGTAACAGAGCCGGCCTGTAAGTAAGTTCCCTCTGTCACTTTGCAGCGAAAAGGCCATTGCCTCAATTCCCTCAAGTGCTTCAGTTTGTAACAGGATTGGACAAAGTTTCTCCCTGTAAATTAGTCCTACCCCTCCGCCCATCCCTCCCTGTCTGGGTTTATGTAGAAACTTAAAGCCCTCCGGACAGGCGGAGCTAATCTCCACTGCTGCGTCTGTCCTAGCCCATGTCTCTGTGAGGAAGAGCGCATCCAGCCGCAAATCTTCTAGTAATAGTGCGATTTTGGTGTGTGATGCTTAACTAGTGACCTGCAATTCAATAGGGCACAGTTAAGGGTGCTCGGCTCCTTCGGGCATTTGTTACCTGTTCTAGTTCCTAGGTTGGCGCTCATGTTCTGAATGTGTGCGGTGTGACCCATCCTGCCCCTTATCTCCAGGAGCTGTGATCTGGTATACCGATGGTGTCCCGTCACGTCGCTAGCTGGGTCCTGAGTCGTCCTGTGCTCGTCCGTGGCGCGGACGGGCGCAGACGGGCTTGCCTCTGGCGCGGGCGCGCCAGCGCTAGCATTTGGCCTCTTTTATGTCCTGCCCCCAAGTAATCCTGGAGCCCCTAGCAATATGGCGCCTAACTACGGCCTTTCTGCCTGTCCTAAGATGGCGCTTGGCACAGTGTAGGCGAGGGAAATCCCGCTCAAGCAGCCCTTGCTCTAAAGCTCCCAAATGTTCATTTATGGCTCCTCAGACACCACGGGATTATATGTTCCCCACTACTGGTGTTTAGGGTACCTAACCTGTGCACTAACTGTAGCGTCTTCCCAGCTGGTGTACCTGTAAATAACTACGCCACACACAGCTTGGCATCACACATCTTTATTCGTCTATGTGTAACTGCAAACTCAACATTCTAAAGCAACCTTCACTGCAATACACTCTATCCATCATATAGATTTAGTTCTATGGAGTTCATCAGGTGTCAAAAGGGTTCTGTCATTATAAACTCGCAAAACACTATGGGGTCGATTACGATGTCATCCGGAAGCACTTCTGACTGAATTGGTTTCGGAATCGTTTCTGACCAAATTAAGCTCTGCAAATCCAACCGAACGATTACGATGCTTTCGGACATCGTTCGGTTGGACTCGCATTGGCTTCAATGGGAGCCTGTGTTCCGAACGAGAACACAGGCTCCTATTAACAAAAGGGGTGGTTGGGGAAAACTTTGCACCCTGTGGCGGGCACTCCATGGTGCCTGCCTCATTGTGCATGCATGGAAAGGGGGGCCCATGGGTATCCCTTTGGGCATGATTTGAAGGTCCCCGGGTAAAGTGGGGCCTGCTATGGGCCCCCAAAGTCAGATTCTGACAGCCGATCTGCGTCGGAACAACCAATTCAGAAAGGCTGTCCGATTTTGACATCCTAATTGCTTGGCTGGAAAAGTAGTCCATAGACTGCTACGATTTGGCTCCCACCGACTCAGTTACTCCCAATGCCTTTCGAAACCAAGTTGGACAGGCCAAACACTTTCCAGCCATTGTAATTGGTCGTTTAGAAAAGTGTAATCGACTCCTACATCTACCCCACCATTAAACGAAAAACGTATCAATTTTACAAAATGTATACACATATTTACCTTTAAATCTCTTCAATTAAACTCTTTGGCACTGTAATAATTCTGAACATGTGATGCGAAGTTGCCACAATCATGATCCAGGATCTGCTGGGATGGTGAACAGGCAGCACCAGTCCCTGGTGCTTAAGAATCAGTCACTCCTTTACCATGGAGATCTGATGATTGATGAATCAAACATCAAAAGTGAGAAGAGTCTCAGGTAATAGACTTCTCAGGGTGCTGGGCTGTCACCATGTGGCCTTTGGTCAACACCACTTAAAAAGGTTTTGCATCAAAGGGAGCATCAGATGTTCTTTTCCACATTTGACGTGCGAGCACTCTGTCTCCTCTGGGAAGGCAATGTTTTTAGATGTCGTCTTCGGTCAGCTTATGTTTTTTTATCTTTCATTTCTGAACCAAGTCCCTCATACGTATTGCATTCTCATCTCTTCCTCGATTGGTCCACTGGGGTATTGGGTTGTCATGGCTCTCCCGAACATCAATGTTGCTGGACTTTCACCGGTGATCGAGTGAGGTGTTGAATGGTAAGCTCTCAAAGTAGAGTTTAACACACTTTGTACGTTGAGCTTCTTAAGTGTAGCATGCTGCACAGCTTTCTTTAGGGTACTCATAAATATCTCAACCAGTTTGTTGGCCTGAGGCCACATAGGAATGCTCTTTTGATGCTTTATACTTAGATGCTCTAAGAAGTCTTTGAACTTCCGACAATAAAAAGGCAGGCTATTGTCTGATTTTAGTATGGCTGGAACACCCCATGTCATAAAGATGCCATCCAGTCTCTCAATGCCTCATTCTTGAGTGGTGGATGAGAGTTCCTCCATTAATGGAAATTACGAGTATTCGTCCATAATCATCATCAAGTGATGTCCATTGTCAAGTGGAATGAAAAAGTCAATGGCTATTCTCTCCCAGGCATGCTTCGGGAGTTCTGACATGTTGAGTAACTTTTGTAGATAGGCAGTTGCAGAGATGAAGAGCCTTCAGTTCCTTTTTAACTCGTTCGTTGAGATAGGGAAACCAGACTCGGTCTCAGAGAGCTCATTTTGTAACAACGATTTCCCTATGTATTTCATGGGCCACTTCAATCATTCTCTGCCGCAGACTCTCCGGAATCAAGATTCTCGACCCTCGCAATATAGCTCCTGCTTGAGTTTCGGACAGCTCATCTTTGACATTTCCATATTTTTTATATTGCCAAAAATTGTGAGTAAAGCTTGGTGATCAGTCACCAGCGTAAAATGATTTCCATACAGAAATAGATAGAAGTGTTCACATGACCACAGCTAAACTTTCTTTCTCAGGTTGTAAGTAAGCACGTTCTGGTTGGGACAAACTTCTACATTGTGTACACCACAATATGGCTTTGAGTAGTTAGGTGTCTGCTGTGCTGCTCAAGGATCGCACTGAACCCAACTGGACTAGCTTCAACAGCAACCTCTGTATGAAGGTTCAGATTGAAATAAGCCATTTCAGTTGCATTCTCAATGTCTTGTTTAATTTTCTTAAAAATGTTCTCATTTCATGTGACCAATGAAATGAAACATTCTTTTTCATCAACCCACTCAATGGAGCACTTACAGTGGCAAAGTCTTGTATATCTCCAAAACAGTAGCTGGCCATGCCAAGAAAACGCACCATTGAAACATCTTGTGGGGGATCATCATTTGACAGCGCCTATACTGCAGTATCAGGTGTCATATCCCCATCAGAAAAGATATGGCTAAAGAATTTGAACTTTGTCTTATCGAACTCATTTTTATCTGCGTTCAAAGTCAAAACTGCATGAGCCAGTAAATGACATACTTGAGAGAAAGCCTTATCATGCTTTTTTGGGGTAGCTCCAAAACCATTATGTCACTATAATTGAACTCATTCATGACAGGCTGTGTGATATGTCAAATGACGTCTTGAAAAAGTTCTGCAGTTGATACAGCAAAGCTTAGCCTTTTGTATCGAAACAGACCAACATGTGTGAAAAAGATTGTAAGGTGCCTGTAGTTTTATTTGAGTTCCAACTGATGATAATCTTTATTCAAATTAAGGAGAGAGAAAATCTTGCACCATTTAATTGTATTGTCATATCAGCAATGTGTGGAGCTGGATGTCGTTCTCCTTCAATGGCCTTGTTTGCCTGACACACATCAACCACTCCTTCACTGTCCTTTATGGGCACTACAACGATGGGAAAAACCAATGGCATTGGACCAATAGAACGCTCAATAATATCATGCTTAAGTTACTATTCCATTTTTTTTTCAATAGCATCTTGTAAATAAAAAGCAATTTACCTATGTCTTTGAGCAGCAGGACGGACGTCCTTATTAATAATCAACTTTACTTTCATAGTCTTAAGCTTTCCCAAAACATGAAACAACTAAGGGAACTGACTTACTATTTCATGGTGTGCATTCATGCTGTAGTTCACAGAAATAAGACCCATATCAGCAGCTGTACTGAAGCTGAGTAGACATGCACTTGACACTGCCCCTTTAACACATGGATGGGTGCTTGCACCTTGGTTATCTTGTGTTTCATTGTCGCTACAATTGAAACTTGACTTTTTAAGGGTGTTGATACAGCCATTGTATACACTTTGGTTTTTGACGGCATACGTTGTGGTAAGGGATGTAATTCATTATATTTCCCCTCAGGCATAATGTTTATAGATGCACCACTGTCATATGATGAAAGGTATAGAACATTATTTACCTTCAGAGTAATTTCAGACAATATTTGAATGACTGGTGCTTTGGCATGACGATTTTTCTTTGAGCGACAATTTTCTTCACATGTGGCCAGTCCAACATGCGTACGCTTTTCTGAAGTAAACATCAACATGGCACTTACACATGATACTGATTTGTAGGAACTGTTTGACGATGATTTAAATGACAGTTGACTTCATTTAGTGTCAGTTTTGTACCTGATGCCTGCGCTGGGCTTTTTGGTTGCATGTTGAACGTTGCATTTGGAACGTTCCAGCGGCCATTTTATCATCGCTTGTTTTTCCCTTTGCTTTGCAAACTGTCACAAAATGGTTGTCCTTCCCATAGCCCTTACATATCTGTCCAATGGCGGGACATTTGTTGTCATGTGGAAACAAAAATCCACATCTAAAATATAACTTCTTTTTACGTGTAGATATCATCTTGTGTCCTTCGGTCTTTTGCTTTGACTTGCTTTTCACACTCATTCATTATGGGCACCTCGGGCCTCCATGTCAGGAGCTTGTCCATCACCACGCTCTTCAGCTCTGGTCAGCCATTAGCACTTATTCCAGACTCAGAATTTCTCTCAATATTCGCTGTCTGAATGAATTGGACAAGCATCCATCAATAACCCTGAGAAGTATGGCTCCTTCATCATTAAATTCACTGAACTTACAGTGCTTGATGGGTGTGTCAAGTGTTTCTACATATTCATCGATGGTTTCACCAACTTTGTGCCATTCTTGCCTGAAAAAATATATATAATTCAGTAAACATATAGCATTGGATTGAATTTGAGATTAAAGGTTTCTTCAATCTGACAATATGGGATTTCTTAGTCAGTTCTTGGCATTTTCTTTATTACTTCCTTTACCCCATCACCAGGGAGATCTGTGAGGTATTTGATCATCTTTTTGTTATCACTCTCTTCAAATGCATCAATGAAATCTTCAAATGTCTCTATCCACGTAGTCCGTCGGTCACCAAAAGGTTGCTTTTTGGCGGTATTGAATGATGATGGTGGTTTCAAGAAAGCAGCTGCATTGTAGACCAGTGTGGAACTTAATGAAGCGGGACGGGGCAGTCATTCGGCCACTGTTTCTGGATCATTTTCTCTGAGACCTTGTCATGTACTGGTCTCTGGATCATCCTTAGTGAAAAATGGAAACGTGATTTTCTTTTTAGTCTGCATCAGAACAACAACCTGCCACTATTCCAGAACCCTCGCTGACTTTCACTCTTCAAAGAACTGTGGAGTTGTTCTAAGACCCACTCAGCGACTTTGGAGGCTCACCTCTTCAGTTATGGACTGCTCTGTAAGCACAGCAGACATTTCTCCTAGGGCTGCTTTGCCCAGTACTGCAGTATGAAGGATCTCTTTAATTACTTCTGGTAAGCAGACAACCATTTCTTGCATCTAGGTCACTTTGCTTCTGGTGTCTCTGTGCACTTGCTTACACCTGGTTGAACTCTGCCTTGCAGAGCTTATAATTACAGCATTATCTTGTGCTTGGCTGTCGCTTTATACTTTTTGTTGCCGGGTTGATATCTGCTTGGCAGCACTTGCAATAGCAGGGTTATCACTCTGTACTATGTATAAGATCTATGTTTCCTAGAAGAACGGTACATTTATGTATGGCCAGATGAACAGATTCTCGGCCAACAACGTGTAGATTCTCTGTAAATGATTTCATTTTCAACTGCTTCACAGCGGCTGGAACTGCACTTTGACTCTGCATGCATTCAGCATTGATTAGGTACTTCAATGACGGCACACTTGGCGTATATGAGCAGCTTGCCTGGACCTTTGCAACCTCACTGAGAGAGAACTGTCAATGTCGGGTTACATATCCCTTATTTCAATGCTATTTGAAGTGTCTTCCCAGCTGGGGTACCCATAAATTACTACGCCACACACGGAGCTTGGTATCACACATCTTTATCCATCTGTGTGTAACTGTGAACTCAACATTCTAAAGCAACCTTCACTACAATACACTGCATCTAATACATCATACCCAGTGGCGGCTCCTCGTGGGAGTGCTGCGGGGCGGTGAGGTGGGGCAGAAGAGGGGCAGGGTGGGGGGTAGTAAACTCCGGCTTGCGGCCGAACAGAGTTAAGTAACTAAATAAATAAATGAAACGGATTACATTTGCTGCGTTGCCACGCCAAATGTAATTCGTTTTATTTATTTATTTAGTTACTTAACTCCATTCTGCAGTAAGCCGGAGTTTACTACCCCACCCTGCCCCTCCCCCGCCCCGCCTCACCACCCCGCAGCACTCCCACGAGGAGCCGCCACTGGTCATACCTCTAAGGAGTTCATCGGGAGCCAAAAGGATCCCATCATTGTTAACTCGCAAGACACTCCACTAACTACGAGTACTGAGTGCTGGGGTCTGTCTCTCACCAAGCTACAGAGAGCACATACTCTGTTCATCAGTCACTGAAGCCTCTCTCTTTTTTTGGACAAAAGTTGACTTTAATTTTCAAAGGCCATTTTCGTCAGCATTGGAGTCATATCAGCCAAATGTAGCTTTAGGTGTCTCTCTACTTACTCATCCTCCATTTCCACCCTCTTGTTTTCCACCTCATTGGGCGACAGCCTGCCACCAGGCACACTGTATAATTTTTCGACAGTGCAGGAAAAGTGGGATGGTCCAAGTCTTTCTTCCCTGCACCCTGTGCTCTGCTCTGAGGTGATCTATGCCTGCCTTCCTTCTTCCCAGGGTCTGAGTGCTTTTTCCAGTTCAGACTTCCAGGGCCTTGTGTCCAGTGGGTGCCTCTTTTGTTAGACAGAGCCTGCATGTCTTCTTAGACAGGACAGCAAGATCTAAACCAAAGGCTATATGAGTTCGAGAGGGTATTGCCAAATATAGCCTAAATCCTTGCCCCACTGAAGGATATTGACTCCCATTTAGAGACATAGGGGCAGATCAACAAGGAAGTGCCGCAGCGTGGCACCGCAAGCTCTTTAGCTGCACCACGCTACGGCACTTCCGAAGCACAGGGATGCGACATATTTACAAGAATATGTCTCATCTCTGTGCTTCCCCCCTGCGCTGGTGCACAAACTGCAGCCATGCGCTGGCACAGGCACCTTTGCACCATGGTGTAAGAATGCCTGCGTCGTGGGGAGATTGTTTTTGTGCAGGAAGGGGCACCTTCCTGCACAAAAATAATCACTACAGACATTTTCCTCTTTAAATGCATTCTGTAGAATGCAGCACGCATTGAAAGAGTAAAAAACAAGGAGAAATGGAAACATTTCTCCTCGTTGCGCCTCGCTACGCTACTTCTAGGGTGGCGTAGCATTCAGACGCATCTCCAGATTTATGATTTCTCGTAAATCTGGAGATGTGTCTTGTTCCATGGGTGTTGCGTGGGTGTTCCCATGCAACACCCATGGAACTCCCCTTCAACGCAAAGTGCTGCGTGTGAAGGGGCCATATTTACAAGGAGAGGAAAAGTCACGCAGGGTGGCTTTTCCTGTCCTTGTAAATATGGAGGAGCCCCCTGCGCCACCAGTACGTCACGAAAAGTGATGTACTGGTGGCGCAAGGGGCTTGTAAATCTGCCCCTAAGTCTGAGGTAAAGCTAAAATCTTTGTATGCGATGACTTGCTTTGTGTATCTGACCAGTACTCCATTGCTGTCTGTCAGAAAGCTGACATAGGTCCAAGTCACCCATAAACAGTAATTTCTGACTGGACCTTTACTCTTTTATGGTGCTGGATTGGACCTTGTTGGTGACCTATGCTTGAATCAATTGTGGCCTTTAAGTGCTGTCTATGAGGTCCTGGGATCCTTAGATGTGACCCAGAGGAGCTTCTCTAGAAACGTTGAAATGTTAGGGCGTACAAAATGTTTGGGCTTTCAAGATTTCCATGATGGATCTTCCTCAGATCCAACTTAAGGTTTGCCTGACTGAAGTATTTAGAGCTCCATCAAAAGTCAGAAGGCAAAATCTTTGACTGGGACAAACCTACTTGGTAAACCTGCAATCTTGCCTAGTTTCCCGGTCTACAGCTTCCATAGACTTTAATTGGTGTTTAGTGTCTTTTGGTGTCCATTTCACCTAAATCCTTAAAAATTAATATATCTTATTCCCCTCACTGAATATTTGTTGTTTTGATGTAATTTTGCTCAGTAATGTTTTGTCTATTTTAGAAATGTGTTGCAGTATTTTTACTGTGTTGTGTTTCGACTTTTTAACTGTTTTGCTTCAGATAAATACTTTATACTTTTCCTAAGTTACGCCTGTCTGTTCTGTGCCATAGCTTCCCAGGGGGTGACCCCAAGTTCAAATTATTGAAACTGTGTTTTATCGTGACAAATCTATAACCTTACTACTTGTAGTGGACTCAAATTACACTCCATTAATAACCTAGGGACATATCAACAAGCGACAGCGATAATTATCGCTGGCCGCTCTTAGCGTGAGGAATTTTATCGCAGGCTTTTGCAGATAATTATCGCAATGCTAGCGCTGTATTAACAACGCATAGCGCAATGGCGATAATTATTCCAGTGATAGCGATGTTTTCCATGGAACATCGCTGGTTTTCCAGCGATGTTCCATGGAAAACGGCGATATCCTTGGTGATAGGGCCTGTGGTCTTTGCCACACAATCCACCCCCCATGTTAGGTATGCCTTAGTCAGGAATTTAACAGACGTTAAATTCCTGTGTTAAGGCATACTTAATGTGATTTTAAATATCACTAACCCTCGTTGTTAATATGAGGAAGCTGGGTTAGCGATATTTACCCAAGGGAGTCTGGTCAGGCTCGCCTCCTTTGCATCTCATTAGCGATGCGATGGGAGGCGTGCTGAGAAGGGGTGCTAATGCAAGGATACATTCGCTAGCGTGTCCTTGTTGATAATGCGATAATATTATCACCGCTTTTCGCTCGAAAACGGGCTCTAAAGCGGCGATAATATTATCGCCGCACCTTGTTAATATGCCCCCTACTTCCTTCCAGGTACCAAAAAGGGGTGGTTTTGGGATACATCAAACAGAGGGAATTTCCAAACCTCTAGAGTGATGCCAAGCAGGGAATATTGTGACAGAGAGGAGCTGTTAGAAAAGTACAAGTACAGTAGTCTCAGCTTTAAAGAAAAGGGAAAACATTGCAGGAATCATGACAAACTGACCTGACAGAGTTTGAGAGTGATTAAATCGTATTGAGGTGGAAACATGATGATAGCTATTGTAAAGAATATTCCAAATACGGTATTTATTTGTTTATATATATATCTTTTATTGGAGCTCGGTATCCCTGTTACATCAGCTCCTAACCCCCCTCTCAACTGAACTAGTATCCCTTGAGATGCCTTAAACCTTCTTTTCCTAGAACTTCTTCCTCTATCCTTCTAAATGACATCATCACATCATTACATTCTCCCCCCTAAAATAAATGAAAGAAAATAATTAAAAAAAAATAAACAGTGCTCAATTAGTCTCACAGGTCTTTTTGAAATTATTTCCGATCTTCTGTGTATCCATTCACTTTGTTGGTCATTTGAGTGTATAATTTCTTGTTCAATGTTTGGTCTGATTTTTCTGAAGAAAGTCTGTCGTCATTCCTTGCAGTCATTGCAGTTCCTTGAACTTTTGTCACTTCTAAAGGCGCAGGATGAAATCTACTCTGTGACTTCCTCGTTTGCTGTTGTTGAACTAAAACAAGATCACCAACTTGATAATCTTGACTTTGACATTTTCTTCCCTTTTCAGCATAATATTTAATTTCTTTTGCCTCCTTATCTTTTTCCATTACTTCCTTGTGATCTCTCAGAGGAACTGGTGGAAGATGTGGCAAACGAGTTTGTCTTGATTGTCCAAACATTAGGTCTGAAGGACATTTTCCAGTTGATACATGTGGAGTATTTCTATAATCTCTTAAAACTTGACATAGTGCTTGATTTATCGAAATTTGCGAAAGTTTTGCTCTTTGTACAGCTTTTATAATTGTACCCATCAGTCTTTCCACCATTCCATTGGCTCAAGGCCACATTGAAGTTATCCTATGCTCTATTGCTAGATAGCTCATAAACTTTTGAAATTCATTTCCATTAAATGGTGGTCCAATGTCTGTTTTTAAAATGTTTGGAATCCCCCAAGTTGAGAATACTTCATCTAATACCGGAAGTACTGCTGACGTAGATGTTGACGATATCAACTTCACAATAGGGAAACGAGAATACTCATCTATTATTGCTAGTAAGTAATGTCCAGAGTCTAATGGTCCGTAAAAATCTGCTGCAACGTTGGACCATAGAGCATCCGGTAACTCAGACATATGCAATTCTTCCATTCCTTTTTCCTTTGAAGTACATTGACATATATAGCAAGCCTGAACAACTTCTTCTACTTGTTTGTCTAATCTTGGGAACCACAATTTTTCTCTTAGAAAATTCTTTGTTGCAGACGCTACCCGATGACTTTCATGAGCCAAATCAATTACACGACTTTGGAGGCTCTCTGGTATTACTATTTTGTTTCCTCTAAGTAGTATTCCCAAAGAAGTCACAGACAATTCCGAACTTATGTTTAAATATATACATTTTAATATTTGGTTGAAATCGACTTCCATTGCTTACCAGTCTCCACTTATTTTCATGTATAATTTTGTTTACTTCGCGTAGTGTGTCATCTTTTTGTGTTTTTTCAATTAATTCATTTTCTTTTACGATTCCTGAAAGTGCTGATCTAACTATGAAGCATATGTACTCCTCCACCTCTAATTGTTGCTCAATATCTGTCTTAGATGGATGCCTAGATAAATAATCTACCGGGTTATATTCTTTTCCTGGTTTATGGATGATTCTAAAATCGTAATCCATTAGTCTCATTCCCCACCTTTCAATTCTTTCATTTTTGTTTTTGGATTTCCAAAAATAGAAACGCTTGATGGTCAGTGATAATTACAAACAAATTTTCATAAATGAAATCATGAAAGTGTTCACATGCCCAAACAACAGCTAAACTTTCCTCCTCAGGCTGAGAATATCTCTGTTCCACCTCGGATAAACTTTTACTAGCATGGGAGACTACATACCTTGGGATTTCTCTTCCAGGTTTATGCTGCACTAAAATTGCTCCCAAGCCTACAGGACTGGCATCTACTACAAGTTCTGTACATAGGTGTGGATCAAAATATTTTAAGTTTGCTGCATTTGATATTTCCAATTTTATTTCTTAACCCCTTCGGTGCCACGCCCTTTCCCCCTCCTGTGCCGGGCGTTTCACACGCGGGTAGGTTTCATGACGAGATAGTCTCGTCATGGGCACAGCGCGACTGTGCTCCATGACGAGACTATCTCGTCATGGGCACAGAAGAGGTTAAAATGCTTGTTCACATTCATCATTTCACTGAAATTTTCATCCTTTCTTTGTCAGCTCTCTTAGTGGCGAGCTTACAGTTGCAAATGTTTTCACATATCTTGCGCAATAACTCTCCATTCCTAGAAAGTATCACAATTTTGTTATATCTTTTGGTCTTTGTATTGCATTCAAAGCTGTTATTTTAATGGGGACTGGTCTCATTCCTTCTGCTGAGAATATGTGTCCAAAAAATGTTTGCGCATTCTTATTTATTTCACATTTCTTTATATTTAAAGTCAATTCAGCCTTTTGGAGTTGTTGAGATACTCCATCTAATGCTTGATCATGTTCTTCTTGTGTCTTTCCAAAGACCAAAATATCATCACTGTAATTCATACAGTTTTGTACTGACCTTATGATATTTTTGAAAGATTTCAGCAGCTGAACAGATCCAAAAGTTTAATCGTTTATATCTAAAGAATCCCAAATGCGTTGAAAACGTTGTGATGTACCTGGACTGATTATCAATTAATTGGTGATATCCTTTGCATAAATCAAGTTTTGAAAACATTGTTGCCTCATTTATAATACTTATCATATCATTTAAATGAGGGCCTGGATATCGCTCTCTTTCAATAGCTGTATTGGGACTTCTCATGTCCACACATATTCTGATGTCATCAGTGTCTTTTTTTGGGACAATAACAATGGGATTTACCCAAGGTGTTGGACCTGTTACTTCTTCAATTATATCCTGTTCAAGTAACAATTTAGGGGCCGATTCCAATCCTGGAAAAAGGCTGTACAAATCGTTGTACGGAGCGTTTTCTCCGTACGACTCGTACCCGGTAAACTTTCCTTACAACCTAGGAAGTACGATTAGTACAGAAAGCCTATTTCCGTACGAATCGTACAAAAGACCGTACGGGTAAAAAAAAAAAACTAATCGAATCCGGAACAGCCTGTACATGACGTCCGGACGTATTTAAGCAGCGGTTTCCGGCCCAGCCAGTACGATTCGTCCCTACGGCACTCCGTACGGCTCTTTACTTACGGGAGCCAAAAACAGCCGTAAAAGCAGAGTCCAACAAACGGAGCCCCGGTACGCGACGTACACGCCATGAACCCCATCGTACGTGTCATCCCGGTCCTCTTAGCCTACGACCTGGTGCACCGAAACCGACGCACACGCTGCAGAAGGTGAGAGCAACACCCTGAGGCCAGGGTGGGGGTGAGGGGCAGGAAACATACCCCATACCCAAAGCCAAACCTATAATATGGAGCCCATACATTACCACCAGGGTCTGGTCACTTGGGGGGGCGTGTCCAGCAACCCCTGCATACCGCAACAACGGAAGTGGACATGTACGGTGCGTTGCACACGTACCCGTACATCACCAGTACAATAGTGATACGAGGCGTACACACGCAATGTATGCGGGGGTACGGTGCGTTTCACATGTACAGGTACGGCACCAGTACAATAGTGATACGATGCGTACACACGCAATGAATACGTGGATACGGTGCGTTTCACACGTACCCCTACAGCACCAGTACAATAGTGATACGAAACGTACACACGCAATGAATGCGGGGGTACGGTGCATTTCACACGTACCCCTACGGCACCAGTACAATAGTGATACGAAGCGTACACACGCAATGAATGTGGGGGTACGGTGCATTTCACACCTACCCCTATGGCACCAGTACAATAGTGATACGAAGCGTACACACGCAATGAATGCGGGGGTACGGTGCGTTTCACATGCTTACAATGGTGATACGAGTCATACACACGCCAGGAATGGAGGGCTACGAGTCGCACAAGGATGTCCATCAAGTACTTTTCATTGCATACTTTCATGTGTAAGCCCTAGGTGTGGCAGCCAGTGATATTGCACAGGTCATCTCATCTAGTTGCACAATTGATGTGTGATGACCTGTGGACACATGTCATGTGTGATGGGGCACTATGTGGCACACATCACCTTGACACTTGCCACATGTGTGTCTCTAGTCCAACTGTGTCATGCATAGCAGCAGTGGGATGGCACAGTCATCAACACCTGCGCCTGTCTCCTGATGCCAGGGACAGGGGCACTCTATCAACTGACATGTCATGATCAGCATGCCCCTATGTGACTATGTCAGGTGTGTGTCATGTGTTCCCATGAGCTTGCTGTTAGTGTTCCGTCAACTGCATCTGCTGTTGGTGCATCCAACATGGGTCTGTATGGAGATGGGCATGGCACACATCTACGCACACCATGCCACATGTGGATTCCCACGGCTGTAGGATCTGTGTGCATCGGGCATCATATTTTCCCAGGCATACATGTCTGCGTCGTCTCAATGGCTGTGTTTTTTTGTTGTGACGTGTACCTCTTCATCGCAATGTGTTTGATATGTACATTTGACATTCCATGTGACCTGTGCGTGTGCCTTGCAGTCAGCTGTCTGGATGAGATGACATCCTTCCAATGCAGCTATGTGGATGTGTGTCACTCCGGTGATATCTCTGGCTGTTCACTCAGATTGGCCCCCAGCTCATTTCAGGGCATGTCATGTAGACTTGACAATCAACAGGTGCATCTGGCTTTTCATAGGAGGGCCAGCAAGCTGGCATATGTGTCCTGGAAGTATTGCACACACCAGACTCCATAGTTACCTGATGTTTAGTAGCAGTTTAGCATGTGCTATGTTCATTGACATTGATGTTGGCAGACTCTCAATCTTCATTATTCCAAACAATGTCCTGCAGGGCACCGCCTGTCCCAAGACCAATGCCAGACTTGCTGCCATGAGGGAACGTGCCTGCATCTGATGTTACAGATTCACTCGACAGTTGATTGAGGACTTGACTAAAAGCTGGCACCACACCTCCAACCGCGACACAGGTATCCTACTGCGCTGACCCCCAAGATGAAGGTGATGGCAGCCCTACATATTCTTGCCACAGGTACGTTTCAATTGACCATAGCTGATGTTGGTGGGATGTCACAGACAATGTTCAGCCGTGTCCTCCGTGATGTTTTGGCAGCCATGTTGGAGCACCTTGATGAATTCATCAAATGTCCTACTCCTGAGGAGTTGACAGATGTCAAGGGTGATTTCTATGCCTTGGGAGGGAGCAAGCCTATCGCAACCGAAAACATTACCACTCAATAAATGCCCTTGTGGTGTGTTTTGTTAACAGGCTGATTTCCCCTTGTCTGTGCACGTTTTCCAGGATCAGCACACGATGCATACATTGAGAGGCGTAGCAGGGTGCCACAAATGATGCTGCGGCTGCACAACGAACGAGCATGTCTTGTTGGTGGGTATACTCTGTTTGTCCTGTGTGTTGCGGTATCTTTGTCTCTTACGGCATCTCCTGACCCACTTATTTACATGATGATTCCATGTAGGGGACTCTGGATATCCCAACATGCCATGGCTACTGACACCTCTCCGCAACCCAAGAACAGCTGCAGATCACCGGTACAACAATGCACACGGGCAGACCAGGCGAGTGATTGAGAGGACGTTTGGCCTCCTAAAGAAGGCAGTGCCACTCATCCTGGATCCGGATGAGCAGGAACATCCAACCGTGGAGGATCAAGGGCTTGGTCACGAGGCAAGTGATGAGGAGGAGGAGGATGATATCCGGAGTCAGCTCATACGCAACTTCTTCTAATAATGGTGAGTCACTGGGTATGAGTGTGCAAGCTTGTAGCATTGAGTGGCATGTGTTGCAATGTGTGTGTCCAGCTGACTGAATGCAAAGTGACTTTGATGTGTGTTCTGATGTGTCACTCGAGTGATGATGTCATGCCACACAGTTTTGAGGAGAGACTTTCTTTGAAATTTGCATGTGTCCAGCATTGTTCATGTTTCGTAAATGAATATGTGTGCAGCGAGAATTGTTTTAGGTGACTTCTTGTGTGTCTGTCATTCCCAGGTTTTTGCGCCTGTTGTCTGCTTGTGTCATCTTTGTCCTCCTGCTATTCCTCATGAGGATTGCAACGTGTGCTGAATCAGCGTTCCATGCACGAACATGTGGAAATGTCAGTTTGGGTAAGGATTGCAGCAAGGCTTTTTGGTGGTGGTACGGGTTGGGAATATGTGGGGACTGCTTCTGTGCATGTTGTGGTACCATGCATACATGTCTTCTCACCATGGCGCATATAACATGTAGCTTCACTCTCATGACATGATAGTTACCCTTCTTGACAGTCATTTGTAGTGGAGTGTGAATGAATGAATGAATGAAAGAATGAATGAATGAATGAAAGACGATTTATACCGCGCAAACTAAGCCCAAAGGCATCAAGGCGCCTAACAATACGATCAAAACAACAGAAACCCAGTTCACGGATATGCCCTAACAAAAAGACAGGTCTTTAATGCTTTTCTGAACAGAGAGACAGAAGGGAGAGCTTTGATTTCCAAGGGGAGAGCATTCCAAAGCTTAGGAGCCAAATGAGAGAAAGACCTTCCTCCCCACCTGACTCTCCTAAATCGGGGCACAGATAACAGATTCTTACCTAAGGAGCGAAGATTTCTAGAGGGGACATAGGGTACAAGGAGGTCCTTGACCCCTCCAGCTCCCTGCCCAGAGATTGCCCTATGCGTAAGGCTAAGAATCTTAAAAGTAATCCTAGCGGAGATAGGAAGCCAATGAAGGCTCTTCCTAACAACAGTAGCCGAGGAAAGCCTCGGAGCATCCGTCACAAATTTGGCAGCTGCGTTCTGGACAATTTGTAGCCGTTGCACCAGACCCCTATCAATACCAGAGTAAAGGGCATTACAATAATCGAGCCGAGAGATTACAAGGGCAACCACAATTTGTTTGCGCGCTGGGGGAGCAAGGTAATGTTTTATTTTCCTTAGGATTCTGATAATGCCCCAGCAAGTAGAAACCGTTCTATTTATCTGTAGATTCATGGAAAGAAAGGGGTCAATCAAAACTCCCAGATTCCGAGCTGAGCCCGTGGGTGTAGGACACGTTCCCAAAGAGGGGGGCCACCACTCAGCCGACCATACGTCACTCCCACCACCAAAGACAAGAACCTCCGTTTTTTCACCATTCAGCTTCAAAGAATTAAGGACCATCCATTTAGAAACTGCCTCCATGCAGTTCCTGAAGCTGGATGCCGTGGAATTGCCAGGGTGTGAGAGAGACACCATGATCTGCGTGTCATCCGCGTAGGACACTACCTCCATCCCATAAGATCTTATAAGCTTGGCAAGTGGGGTCACATAGATATGGAGTGTGGAGTCTGATGAAGGCATCAATGTGTGTAAACATTGCCTCTGAAACATTGCGGATGCTACGGGTGGACATAGTGTGGGACATCACAACAACAGGCTCTATGGGGGATTGCAGCCTCTCCGTGTGCAGCAGAATGTGTTTGGCTCATCCCCTTAACTTGTTTGCCAGTTCATTGGGATTTACAACATCCGTGTTGTGAAGGGGGGGTCCAGCGTATGTCCCACATGTTATGTCAACTGACCTGTGAGTCTGTTCATATGGTTGCATTTCCCTTTGTGTGAGTTTGTGGAATAAAGGTGTTCAGCACAATCCAAAGTGCCTCATCTCACTGCAGATCTCTTGCCAGTTTGCATGCATCATCTATGGCATAATTGTCAAAGATTGAGCATATGAGTGTATGTGTACTTCGGCAACATGCATGCAGTTCTTCATGGCTAATAATCTCTATTGTGCATTAAGTACCTGGTTGTGTATGTATTTGTGCAGGTTACTCCCCACAACGGGACGTCAACGCCTGCTGACAGTGTGTCTCCTGTGCGCAGCTCCGCATTTTGTTGCATGATCCTGTGGCCGTCATTTTTTGTGATTGCTCATACATTTTCTCGGAGTGACCCATGAGTAACCTGACACTCCTTCCTATACATACACCTGTTGCACTGTGCCTTTCTGACCTCCTTGTTTTTGTGTGCTACTTTTTGCCTAGTTTCTCACCCCTTCCGCCTGCTGCTGCCTCACCTGCGGCACCGCTCCACCGAGTGCCCTGATTCTGCAACCCACACGCCTCCAAAATGCTCCTTCCTGCCCCCTCCACCCATTCTTAATGCAGCCAGCAGCTTGTCTGTGCCACTGTTGCGCCAACGCCGTGCCAAAGGCAGGACCGTCTGCACCTGCAACGTGCACAGTGCACGACCCTCTGGTCCTTGCTTGACCCATGTCACACAACAGGCTCATGCAGCAGCCACCCTCCAAGCAATGTCCTCCAGACAATCAACCGCCTGCTATCAGGCAACCCCTAAGTGCACACACGACACCTTTGCATGCTGAGTGTGCAACTCCAACTGCCTACACAGCGCTGCCCCGCCTACCAGACCCTGTCAGAACAACCAGGTCATGTGCCTCCTACTCCACACCCGCTCAGTCGACCAGCACGCCATTGGACTCTGTTACCTCCTCAACACAACAGCCCCACACATCACCTTCATGACAGTAACCTGGATAAAAGCATCCTCAGCACACAACTTTTTCATTGCCATCTCAGACGGATACAAGATCACCCGCAGGGACGGCACACACAATCCCGGAGGATGAATTGCAATTTATTTACAAGTACACCCTCAGAGTCACAAATCTGGTTTCGCACCAACCCCCTGGCAACCCTCAGAGTAACACTCATCTACAGATCTCCAGACCTACATCCACAATTCCGCTAAGCCATCAACACGTACATCTGCACGCACGCCCTCACCTCCACAGGCTACATGTGGCTGGGGGTCAGTAACTTCTTGCTGGAGGAGAACCACACCACCATCCATCATTGGTCCATCAACATTTGCATCCACGTCTCCGACAAGCAACACACTGCCCCACGCCCCGCTACCGATCCCCCAAAGATGCTTGATGTAAGTCACCACAGACAAGCTGTGTGGGACACTCAAAACCACACCACCGCCACACCCTGCAACCTCACACACTGGATCAGCAACTGATCCAACAATCTTGCCACATTGACGGACTTTCCTGTGAAGCACAACAACAGTTAAGCCACCTGGGACAAGGCAGACCTACTGGACTCATACAGATCTAGCCGGACTCTTGTGCAAACCTTGCAACACAAAGAACCATCAGTTACCTTACAGCCCTGGAAAACGCCACACACAGCCATCACCATATCATCAGCAAGGACAAGTGGAGATCCTTCAGATAGGGCCGAGGCAGAAAAACACACGACATCAAGGAGCTCATCAGCATTGTGAGTGGACTGACAGCAGATCTCCATCCAAAAGACACCCCACCCTTGCAAGGCAGATCAAATCCCTTGCAACTTCTACCACTGCAAGCTCATGGACATACACGACAGCCTTGGCACACAGAGGCAGACAGCACTATTATCTGCAGGACAAACCCCCCTCAGGTTCTGGATTCCCGTCAGCAGCAAATACACCACCTGCCTCATGTACACCATCCACTCTGGCTCTCCATCAGGCCCCTTCCCACACAACATCTCAACCACATCATTCCCCATCCTTGAAGCCCACGTCCAGCGCGTCATGAATGTCTCCTTTGAGTGTGCCACATTCCATGGGAGCTGGAGGCATGCAGAGACCCAGGCCCTTCTTAAACAACGGACGGCAGTACCGCAGGATTTCCTGGAACATCACCCTGCTTCCCTACCCAGCAAATGTCATCAGGAAGACACTCAACGAGCAACTGACAAACTTCCTCCACGCAAACAGCTCCAGGCAACCGGCACCAGACCATCTTCCACAGTAATCACACCACTGCAACCGTCATCATTGCCACCACCAACGACAACTTTGCCCTGCTCAACAATGGTGAGACCACCCCCCTTGACCTCTCAACGGCATTCTACACCATGTGCTACCACAATGTCTGCTCACACATCTCCAACACTGGTATCCAGAGGAGGGCCCAGGATTAAATCAACAAGTTGCTCACCAGCAAGGCCCAGGGAGTCGGCCTCCACCCTTCAGCATGTAGTACACTGGGGTCATCTGGCCCATGCCCCAGGGCTCATCTCTCAGCGTGACGATCTTCAATGTCTCAATGACCCCCCTCTCCACCATCACATGTGCACACGACCTCATCATCATCTCGTATGCCATTGACACCCAGCTGCTCCTCAACCTCACCAAAGACCCAGCCATTGCCAGATCCAACCTTCAAGAAGGCATGAGATCCGTTGATGAATGGCTGAACATCAGCCACCTGAGACTGGACTTGGACAAGACTGAGGTCATCAGACTCCTCAACCACACTCAGGAGGCAGTCCACAACCCCAGACCCAAATCCGACCTTGGACGTCTGTGATCCAACACCCCGTTGGCCCAACTCCATGCAGCCCACCTTGCCCTGGCCACCATTCATCACATCCATAGAACAACTGCATGCAGGAGATAGTTCTCCCACCTTGCCAAACAGACCTGGGACTCCCTCCTCAGGCACCTCCACATGACCCATGACCTATACGCCTTCATGATACTCTTCCAAATTGGTCTGTCCGAGCAGTATTGCAAGCCCCCCCTCAGCAGCTTGAGGCCATCATGGGTGAGTATTGGGCTCCATGTCTGTATTTGATGATACATTGTGACCCATGTGTGTCCTCGACCGGACTCAGATCCCAGTGTATGGATGGCTGGAGTTAGTTCCACACTCAGGCATACTTTTTTTTTTTTTTTTTTTTTCTCATTTTTTTTTTTTGTCCTCATTGCTACCATGGTTCCAATGCCAAGCCAGATTAGCTTGCACATGACTGTCTCAGTTCATAAGAACTGGCAGGGATAAGGAAAACGAGATGGAAGGTACACAATATCCCTCAGCCATTGCAGTGTCAATCTTAGAAGGCGAAGAGGCAAGCGATTCCCATTTTATAAACCACCAAGGTGAGCCCGGGCTAGGACCAGGTAGAGACAAATCACATGGTGTAAACGGCAATGGGAGCACCATAATAGGATAATCATGGGACCCGGGGAAAAAAAGAAAAAAAAAAAAAGAAAAAAAAAACCCCGGAAATCAGTGAACCCATGATAACAAATGCCAGAAAGCTCTCTTATTCTGATTGCCAGCTCTAACAAGGTCCATACGTGATGTAGACAAAACGGAGGTCTGCCATTCACTGAAGGAGGGTGGAGTCGGGTCTTTCCACTTCTTGCAGATCTCCCTTCTTGCCAACAGCACCACGTAGAACACCAATTTTTTGGCTGCAAGTTGTACTCCTTCCAAGACCCCGAAAATCGCTAGAGATAAGTCAATATTAACATGGACCCCCAATGAAATGGTTAGAGTATTACTGATAGCTGCCCAGTATGGCTGTAAAGTGGGGCAGTCAAAAAACATATGGGTGTCCGAAGCAGCCAGAAGACCACACCTTGAGCACGCAATAGAGTTGCCCTCGGAGAATTTAGATAATCTAAGGGGAGAATAATATGCCCGATGCAAAGTAAACAAATGGTTCCTGCGTAGCCAAGATGGCTTCACTATGGTGTATAAAAGGTCGAATGATACTGACCAGAGTTCTTGTGCTTTGGGACCAGAAATTAAAGGGCTCCACAGCAGGTCCGGCAAATTAAAGACGCCATCCGTTTCTTCCAATAATAGTCGATACCACTGTGAAGTCTCTTTCTTACCCAAGGGGTTGTTAACCAGATTATTTATAAGTGGGCTACATCCTCCAAGTAGGAACCTATTTCTTCCGAGGGGTTGAGTTTTATAGGCCTGAGTCCAGCTATGCATTTGAAAGTATTTAAACCTTGAGAGGTTAGGGCCAATCTTAGCCTGCAGCTGTTCCCATGCAAGCAACTCCCCTTCAAAAAAGAGATCTCCCCAGACCTCTAGGCCTGCATCTCTTATAGGTGCCGCTAAGATATCTCCGAGCCAGTCAGGGTTTTCAGGTAGCCCCCATAACGGAGTCTTATCACAATAGTAGCCTTGTTTAATAGATCTAGTGACTTCGGCCCACAACTTTGCCAAACCCTGTAATACTTTCAGTTTAATTTTTTTAAAGTACTTGGGGTTGCCAAATTTAAATAAAAAGGCAGATTGGCTAACTTTTTCCCCTTCTAGCATGGCTGAAAACATCCGCCCCACCCCGTAGTCATAAGGTAATTTTAACAACATACGGGAATGAGTTAACTGAAAAGCCCAAGCATATAGTTTCAAGTCAGGGGCAGCCAGGCCCCCTTTGTCCCTTCGCCTCCTAAGCTTTATCCAAGAAATCCTTGCCTGTTTATTATTCCAGATGAAAGATGTTATATCTGACTGTAACTTAACTAAACAAGAGAAATCAAAATGCAGGGGAATGGTAGAAAACAAAAAAGAAACTTTAGGAAGAATCGACATTTTAATTAAGTTAACCCTCCCAATTAGAGATAGTGGAATACAAGACCATGAAAGCAATAACCTGCGACACTCTTTAGCTACTGCTGTTAGGTTAACTTGAGCAATTTTCCCTATGTCCTTCCCAATATGTAAGCCCAAATACCTCATCGAAGAGCCTGCTTGTAGATCCCTAGCTTGCCCGTCATCATTCCAGACAAGCATCTCGGTTTTGGCATCATTTATTTCGTAACCGGAAACCTGGCCAAATAGATGGGCTAACTTTAACACCAAAGGGAGTGCGGTGGCAACATCCGAAGTAAGAATAAGCACATCATCGGCATAAAGGGCTACTTTCCTTTCCCAACCTTTATATGAGAAAGGTTTGATGTTGACCTCCTCCCTCAGTTGTTGCGCAAAGGGTTCGATGTAAAAATCGAACAGTAAGGGGGAAAGTGGGCAGCCCTGCCGAGTCCCCCTAGTAATAGTGACTGGGTCGGATAACTCTCCATTGACCAACAGACGTGCAACTGGGCTATGATATAACAAGCTTATAACCCTGCGAAACCCAGCCCCCACGCCAAACTTAGCCAAGGCCCCCGACAGGTATGACCAATTGACTCTGTCAAAAGCCTTGGTCGCGTCCAACGTGAGGGCGGCCAAGGGGAGGGCACGGGCCGATGCTATATCTATGGCACCTATTAAATCGTAGGTTAGCTCATATAGTTGTCGCCCTTTAACAAAGCCCTTTTGGTCAGAGTGGAGGACCGAAGGCGCAATCACAGCCAACCTTGATGCTAAAATAGTGGTAAAGATCTTATAATCCACATTGAGTATTGAAATTGGCCTATAAGATCCACAAGCGGTCTTTGGCTTCCCTGGTTTCAGAATAAGTGTAATAGAGGCATTATCCCATGAGGCTGGGGGGAGCTGCCCTTCCAATAAGATTTGATTGAAAAGAATAGTGAGGAATGGGACTAATTCTATTTCAAGGGCTCTATAGATTTCTGCCGGCAAGCCATCCGGCCCAGCCGCCTTCCCCTTCTTACTGCTTTTAATGGCGGATCTTACCTCTTCCTCAGTGATGGCTTTATCATCACATCCATAGAACAACTGCATGCAGGAGATAGTTCTCCCACCTTGCCAAACAGACCTGGGACTCCCTCCTCAGGCACCTCCACATGACCCATGACCTATACGCCTTCATGATACTCTTCCAAATTGGTCTGTCCGAGCAGTATTGCAAGCCTCCCCTCAGCAGCTTGAGGCCATCATGGGTGAGTATTGGGCTCCATGTCTGTATTTGATGATACATTGTGACCCATGTGTGTCCTCGACCGGACTCAGATCCCAGTGTATGGATGGCTGGAGTTAGTTCCACACTCAGGCATACTTTGACATATCCCCACACGTATGTTGTGGACTCATGCTAAATGACTGCAACATAAAATGTCAATTATTATTTTATGTATTATAGGTCTGGGGCGTGATTTGTGCAAACAAAAAGGTGCAATACAGGGACCATAGAATCCAAAGTTCACAGGGGGAGATGAGATCCTTGGCATTTGAAGTCAGCAGAGTCCAGACCACAGTGTTTGGCATCATTGGTCAGACTGTGACCAGCAAGTCCATGTGGCAGATGATGTCAGTCAATGAGGTGATGCTGTCGCACATTTAGGCCAGGTGCCAGGCCAGGTGACCTGGGAGATGTGGAGGGGCCGCTGCCTCTCACGGTCTTTTCCGTGGACGACTCACCTTCCTCGGGGGACCCTCAGATGCAGGCCTTGACGATGCTTGGGACGCCCCGTCGGACGAATCCTCCTCCCTTCCTGTGGCTGGTGGTGGTCTTCGCCTGGTTGCACAGGGAGGGTTGCCCATGTTGTCCGCGATCCGACGGAGTGAATGGCTTATGTCCCTTTGCACCGCCAGGAGCTCAACCAGTCTTGCCTCCATCCGCCCTTAGTGTTCTTGTTGACTGGCGTGTTGCTCAGCCTGCTGGTTCTTCATCTCTGTGATGGTCCCCTTTATCTCTGTGAGGGTCACCACTACCTGGCTGAACTTCCTGGTGTCACGCCGGTATGCGTCCATGATGTTGTGTATGTGTTACATACCGGTCCTTTCAGCTGGCTGGTCAGGTTCTCGCCTCCCCCTGCCTACACTCCCACCACCCCTGCCCACACGAGCCGGGGCTGCCGTTGTGGGCACATCAGGTCTACGGGACCCCTGAGGGATGTCAGTGGCGGTGTTGTCTGCCTCCTCCTGGGTGCCCGGTGCACCTTGTCCCTCCTGGTCAGGCTGGCTCAGTTGTTCACTGCGGGCACGGCTCCTCGGTGTCTCCTGGGATGTGGCAGGAACGGGGGTGGTGGTTGCCACAGATGTTCCTGAACCAGGTGCTGCAGGGGCTTGGACAGCAGAGGGTCCAGACCGGTCGGGGTCATCCGCGGAGTGTTGAGAGGCGTCGCTGCTGGTGGGATCAGGTTCCTCCCGAGCCTGGGACTGTGATTCTTCACCCCCATTGTTGGGGGGAGATCCATCACGTTGCCCTGTGTGTGAGAGACAGACAATGTTAATGCTGTTTCATGCAACATCCATGTTTCATACACATTCAAGTTGGCACTGTTCCTCCAGGTAGTTGTATGTGCCTAGCATTCTCCTCAATGTTCACTTGTGGATGGGTATGTTGCAGGGGACAGATTGATATGTTCTCCTGAGTTTTTGACATGTATTTTTGGCTTGGATGCTTCTTCGGCTATGTATTGGTCTTGTTGTGTTACATGTCCATTGTGACAGTGGGGTGATCCATTGCCTGTCCCGGGGGTGTCTGCTTTTGTAAGGGGTGTGTGTGACAGGGCCTGCTGGTGGGTGTAGTGTGATTTGGCACTGGGGCTCCCAGGTGATGTAGCTGACCCCCATGGAGCATGCTGCCATGAGAGTGAGTGTGAGTTCCTGTCCTAGATATCTGACCTTATTGTCTGGGTGTTTGTGTTTGCACTGGTCACAGGAGGGCCTTGTGCTGCCTACACCAGGGCCAAGTGTCAGCTATCTTGTCAGTACTTTCCCAGTCCCTGTGCATTGCGCATGGTGCATGGGTATGTACCTGGGCCATATGGGATGAGGGCAATTGTGTCTGATTTGGAGTTCAACAATGCGTTTTGTGACACCCACCCTCCCAGCATACCGGACATCCAATCTTGGGTTAGTGCTTGGTGTAGCATGGGACATAGCATGGCCTTGCTTTCTCAATGAGGCATACACATGTTAGTGGCATTAGCGTTGTTTTTGACTGTGGTTCTGGCCGGTGAGGGCTTGGGGGTAGTTGCGTGCATTTTGTGTAGTTGGGGTGTGGATGCCATTACCCCCATGTTACATAAGTTGTTTGTGTACTCACCAGGCTCTGGAAGTCCTTGAAGTCCATGTACTCCCACCGGCGGAAGCAGGGCCATCACCTTCTCCTCCCAGGGATGGAAATGTACTGGTCTGCGGGGCCCACCACCCCCAGTGATGTTGCTCTGGGCGTAGTCGTCATTCATTGTTCGCTTGACTGACCTCCGCAGATCGTACCACCTGGCTTGGCATTCAGTCCTGGTCCTTCTGATGGGTGCAACAGCATTCACCCTATCGACGATCCTCTGCCACAGGCGTGATTTTTCGCCTATGCCGGTCTGTCTGACCAATGTTCCAAACAGCTGTGGCTCGACTCTGATGAATTCATTGACAAGGATTTCCAGCTCCTCCCTTGTGAACTTTGGATTCTTGTCTGTGGGCATGGTGTGGGGTGAGGGTGTGGATGGTTGTGGGTGTGTGGGTCTGAATGTGAAGAGGGGGTATGTATGAAGGAGGTTGTGTGCAGGTGTATATGTTAAGGTGGATGGGTGCAGTTGTTGGTGTGTGCTCTCTAGCTGCAGTGAGTCAGTTGCAAAGGCTCATGGTTTGTGTGTGTGGGCCCTTTTTATTGGTCCATTTGTGGGTGGGCCTCAGTTTGAATTTTTGGTGGGTGTGTTATAAGGGGTGGTTGTGAGTTTGCCCCTCTGTTTGTCTGTTTTGATGGGGCCAGGTCAGTCATTTCCATGTTTTGTGCACTGTAGACGTGTTTTGTGGTGTTGTGCGAGTCGAATAGACCCTCATTGCGCTGTTTTACAGTGTCCGTGGTTCAGTACGTCTCGTTTCGTTGTATTTGCTTCTGTTTTTTTGTGTGTCCGACTCGGTCATACGCGATGTTCTCCGCGGTACGAGTCATACTCCGATACGTTGCCAGGGGTGCTAGTCGTACAGGGGTACGAGTCGTACAGGCATACACCCCCATGCGTTGTGTATGTACGGTGCTACCCCAACATTGTGTATGTACGGTGCGTACACCAACATTGCGTATGTACGGTGCGTACACCAACATTGCGTATGTACGCTGCGTACACCAACATTGCGTATGTACGTGCGTACACCAACATTGCGTATGTACGGTGAGTACACCAACATTGCGTATGTACGGTGCGTACACCAACATTGCGTAAGTACGTGCGTACACCAACATTGCGTAGGTACCGTGCGTACACCAACATTGCGTATGTACGGTGCATACACCAACATTGCGTATGTATGGTGCGTACATCAACATTGCGTATGTACGTGTGTACACCAACATTGCGTATGTACGGTGTGTACATACGCGATGTTGTTGTAAGGTGCGTACATATGCATGAGGGGTGCCTGTACAACTCGTACCCCTGTACGACTCGCACCCCGGGAACAACTTTTCCCGGGATACGAGTCGTACAAAGTTCGCTTCGCAGCGGGTAAAGTCATTCCCCATGTACGGGACGTTTTCCGTACGATTCGTAAATCGGAAAGCCGGTCCGGATCGTACTTGTACGGTCGGACTGTATTTTTAGGATTCATACGGAAAAGTGTCCGGGTCCGTCTCGTACAACTTTTCCCGATCTGATTTGTATGGATCGGGCCAATCCGTATGTATTTTTCCCGTACGAATCGTACTTCACGGGTCGGACGTGACTTGTACAATCCGTACGGAAAAACTTACAGATACGAGTCGTACGGAAAAAAAAAATACAGGATCGGAATCGACCCCTTAATCTCTTTCTCCACTTTTTTTGCATGTGAAATGGGACTCTCCTATGTGTTTGTGCCACTGGTTTTATCGTTTCATTTATACGCAAGGTAATGTTCTTGTCTTTTAATTTACCTAGTCCATCAAATAGGTTAGGATATTTCCTCTGAACTGGGTGATCTGTTGAGACATTGTAATCCATTGCTAATAGACCCGTGAGTTGAGCAGTTACATTACTTAGTAAACATGGGCCTGGAACTTCACCTTTTAGTACATGTATATCTTATTTACTTGTTACATTTCCATATTGTAGTGTCTCTTCAAATTTTCCCAAGCATAGAACAGGATGTTTAGCACCCCACTGAAAAACACTAACATTTGACCGACTCAATGTAGGTTGTTCTTTCATTTTCATGTATTCAGTTATGCACATTATATTGCATGTTGCTCCACTGTCTAAAATAAATGGAACCTTTTGAAGCCCAACCATTAAATCCACAGATGTGGTTTTTTAAATATTTTCTCTCTTAATCATGTCAAGTTGCTGACAATCACTATTTTCTTGCATCATGTAAAGCTTTTCTGATTGTTCAAATTCTTCATCTAAATCTTCTTCAATTCCTTCCATATGTCTTCCATACTTCGTATTTCCATTTTTGTTGGTATCTAAAATGATTTCCTTCCAATTCTCTTTTCTCGTCCCAAATTATTTCTTCTCTCTCTTGAATTTGCCTACACTTGCAAAATTATTGTATCTTCCACATTCTTTACATTGTTGTCCCATTGCTGGACATGTTTTCTGATGTGGGAACTGAAATCTGCACCTGTAGCACAGTCTTTTTTCTTTGAACTGTGTTTCTGTTTTTCCTCCAATATTCACTTTTTTTACATTTCTCTGATTTGTTCAATTGCTTTGACTCTCCCTTCTTCCATGTTTGTAGCATGTTTCTGAGCTTGCATTTCTGTTTTTGCCATACGCAATATTTCTTGTAGGTCATCTGTTTTTTCTTAAAGTTTTTTTCTGAATTTTATTGAGTTACATCCTTGTATTACTCTTAACAGTATGGCCTCTTCATTGCTAAATTTATTAAATTCACATAAAGTCACTAACTTTTTTCATCTAGTACCATAATCATCCATTGTTTCATTTTCTCGTTGACATGCCATAATAAAATTGTATCTTTCAAAATCCAAATTTCTTTGAGGGTCAAATTTTGCATTTAAACATTTCATAAGTCCTTCATAAGGTTTTCTCTCATGTTCTGGGACTGTAACTATTACGTCTTCAACATAATCTCCTACAAGGTTGAGTAATAGATCCTTTGCTTGTTCACCAGTATGTGTTTTACATGTTGCTTTTAAAAAATGTTCAAATCTCCTTGTTCACTTCTCCCATCTTTGTGCAACATTTTCTTGTTCAGATAAATTAAAGGGTAATGGTCTTTTGAAGATTGTACTTGAAATATTCCCAGTAACATCTTTCTCATTATACATTTCTGAATTCATGTTTACAGTAACTTCATTGCTTGTGCCTTCTGTAGTCATGTTTATTGTAAATGTTTATGTGTATTTTAATCTTCTTTCCTTTATTTGTTATTGTTTTCTTTTATTTTCCTTAGTATATTTTATAGTATCATGTACTGATCACTTCTTTTCAATATGGCACCTGTATTTGTTTATTGTGACTGACTCAAAATGGTGCTCATGTTTATTTCTTGAGCTTGTGTGCACTGCGCAGCTGTTTTCTTAAGCGCATGTACACTACGGAGCTTTTCAGTCCTCTTTCACACAGGCTTATTTATTTATGTCTATTTCTTGTGTGCGTGTGCTACGAAGCAGTTTTTTAAAAAGGTGTTTGCGCGTGCGCACCATGCGCTCTACAGGCAGGATTATACTCACGCCTCCTGCTCACGCTTGCGCACGCACTCAGCTGCTTTCTTTTAAAGATGGCGCTTGCGCTTGCTTTTGAGAGCGTGCGCGCGGACTCACCGGTCAGTGCCAATTCCTTTCAGCAAAAAGGAACGAAAGCACTCCACAGCTCAGTCTTAACGCAGCTCTTGAGACGGCCAGCTACTCACGATCGATCACAGCCTCCACCCCTTTCTCCTGAGCCTTTTTACGATCAGTCCTTCAAAGGCTTCTCTGCAGCAGGTCAACAGCTGGGATGTCTTCATGCGTGTTTCTTCCGCTCGTCGCCATTGTAAAGAATATTCCAAATACGGTGTTTATATATATATATATATATATCTTTTATTGGAGCTCAGTATCCCTGTTAAATCAGCTTCTAGCCCCTACTCTCAACTGAACTAGTATCCCTTGAGAAACCTTAAACCTTCTTTTCTAGAACTTCTGCCTCTATCCTTCTAAATGACTTCACGGTGTCATTACATCATTACAGCTATGGTCCTTACCATGAGCAGGTCCTCATTCCTGCTCTCCCTGCTGCTGCTTATTCAGCCATCTGTTCTGTTTTCCCCCTGATTGCGTTACTGTTCTGCCTGCTCAGACTTAGTACGTCTGTACTGAGCATTTAGCATTTCTTTTGGCTTGGTTGCCATATTGTTTCTCTTGTTTGCTCCTTGTTTTGAGCCGGATCATGGTTTCACCGCTTTCCTACCGGCTTTCTCCCACAGTTTTCCTCCCACTTCCTGCCTCCCGCTTGCCCGACCCCCTCCCAGGACCAACTAAATGGAGGCTGAGCGTGGCTGCACCACTGGTGAACCAAAGGCTAGCCCATCTGCACCCGCCCGCACCTGGATCGCAACCAGTACCAGGAACCCTGGCTCTTTGTAGTAATGTCATGGTTACATGCACGAGATGATCGCAGCGCATGGAGCCTTTAATGAGGCTCTTGCGCCCGATCATCTCGTGTGTCAACATGTTGTTAATTAAAATGTGTTCCACGCTCCGCGCCGTTCACTGCTTACCTGTTCTTCAAGCAACTGTAGTTTTATGCTTGAATCCGTGGCAGCAGGACGTCGTGGGTGAACTTCATACTGGAATAAGCCATCTGTATTTCATACTTGCTTCTTGGATAATCATTTAACATCTTGGCGACGATTAGATGTTTCACCCACCTACCACTTTCTTCAATTCTTTGAATTTACTTCCCACCTCGCTTTTCAACAAGAAATCGAAGGACGCGCGTCGGAGTCTGGCTTCTTCATGTGCCTCTTTGCGAAAGCTGGACGAGACGCATTTGTCCTTGTTTCAATTTGAATAGCATCACGGACCTGCGATTTCCGCATTGGTTCTCCGCGCATTTACAGTGGAAGTCTCTCTCTCCAAAACGTGATCGCGCACGTCGATCTCCAACGTTTACGTCCTCTACACAATCCAGAATTTAAAGACACAGCACACCATTTTCAAGCGGTTATCAACGTTACCGGCTGGTCATATTTCAAGTATTTAAAGGTACAGCACCAAGATTCAACCGACCGGTCACATTTCAGGTATTTAAATCTACAGGAAGCATATTTTATGTACTGTAACATGTTGAATCTTACAGGAGGACTTTTAAAAAAAGAGGAATAATTAATACTTTTAGCCACTTGATTCCTTTGACTTTTGCCCTGTCAACTTCATGTCAGATATGCCCAAACCTGATTATTTGTAAGCGTTTTAAAACTGCCTTTATATACAGATTCTTAAATTTTGGCACCTTATCTTCCAGTAACTGTTCACGTTGTGCCTTCACAAACTATTCAAGATTTTTAAAGTTATTTAATTAAAATTGTACTAAACTCAGATTTTGTTTACAACATGGCGTCATCTCAACAAATTACAACTCCTCCTGCTTATCTTCAGTCTCCTGGTAAACCTAGTGTCAAATGGCGTCAATGGTTCAACATTTTTGACAATTATTTAGTAGCAATTGATGCTACAAAATACCCAGCTGTTCTTAAGGCAGCCATCCTATATAGTTGCATTGGCCTCGCTGCACAAAAAGTTTTTGATAATTTACCTCACATCGCTCGTACAGGTTCTGGTGATGACTGGGACACTTATAAGCAAGCACTTTCTCGCTTATCTAATTAATATGATGAGGAACCTAGTATTATGTTAGAACGACACAATTTCTTTAAAAGAAAACAAAATATTGAAGAAACAGTGGAAGAATACATTGCAGAGTTGAGAATACTAGCATCCACATGTGAATTTGGTGAAAATACAGATTGTGCAATACGAGACCAGTTCGTATTCAGTTGTTCTTCGTACAAAATCCAAGAAAGATTGTTAAGCTTCAAAAATCCAATATTATCTGAAACTATTGATATTGCTAAATCAGTTGAACGTTCTATGGTCTCCTCTAAAGCCATTCTCGATGGACATTCCATAAATTCTATTACCAGTCAACCTGAAGCAAGTGTCTCTGCTATTTCTACTCACAATCCTGGAAGAAACTTTCAAAGAAAAAACTTAATATGCTACAGATGTGGTTTCAAGTCACACATTGGGAATTCTCCTTTATGTCCAGCAATAGGCAAGAAGTGTACTGTTTGCAAAAAAATTGGACACTTTCAAGGAGTATGTAGAGCAAGGAGACCAACAACATAGACATAACTGAAGATTTACAAAACATTTCAGAAAAACTCACTAATGTTGTTGTAACAATTGAATGCAATGCTATTTGTGATTTTGGTACTGCTAAAGGTCCATGGTGTGATATTTTTATTGCAGATCTTCCATTTAGAGCCATGGCTGATTCGGGATCTCCTATTACAATCCTTTCAGAGATCTCATTCGTAAACACTTGGGATAATTCCATACCACTCACTCCAAGAGACATCAACCCTAAAGCATTTGGGGAAACTGAAATTGATATGCTTGGATATTTCAAATCTAATTTAAAATGCTTGGGCCGTCATGTTTTTACAAAGATCTATGTTGCAATCAAAGGTAGGGACATTGTTGGGTGGCAGGATCTTGCAAAAATGGGAATTTATCTCAAACCAGGTTCGGATAACCCTATTGTTCTTGGTGATTTACCAGAAGGATACATTACAGAGGATGCTGATAGTGTTAACACATTGGCCATTAACACTTCTTCTTTTCCAGATCTTTCCACTGATATTAATGATATCATCAAGCAGTTCCCTTTGGTCCTTACTAACAAAATTGGTACCGTGTTGGGTTTTGAACATCAGATAAGGCTCAAGCCAAATGCCCAACCAGTTTTACACAAAGTTAGACCTTTACCCCTCAGTGCCAGAGATGATCTTAAGAAAGTATTAGATAATCTTGTGATTCATCTCAATGGTTTTCTCCCATCGTCGTTTGCAAAAAAAAAATCAGGCGAGGTGAGACTCTGTGCTGACTTGCACTCATAAAATAAGAACATCATTATAGATTGTCACCCCCTTCCAAACATCCATGATCTTTTAGCTGGCATAGGGGATTCAAAGTACTTTTCCCTAATTGACCTACGATCTGCATATCACCAAATTCCCCTCAGTCTAGATTCACAAGAACTCACCACTTTTATTACTCCCTTTGGGGCATTTAAATACCTCAGGCTACTATTTGGACTTGCATCTGCTGCTAGTGTATTCCAAAAGCTCATGGATTCGCTTTTCAAAAACATTTCTGGAGTCCAGGCATATCAAGATGATATTTTGGTCCACGCTATCAGTCGTGAAGCACATAATTCCACCTTGACCAAAGTTTTACAAATGTTGTCCTCCTCTGGCATGACCATCAGACACAAGAAATGTAAATTTGGTGTTCAAACTCTTGACTATTTGGGTCACACACTGTCACCAGAAGGCATCAAACCTAAACTTTCACTAATCCAAGCAGTACGTGGAGCGTCACCTCCAAAGGATAGAGACGCTCTACGTTCTTTTCTTGGCTTGACGGAGTACTATGCTCGCTTTGTACATGGTTATGCTCAGATAGTTGAACCTATTTGAGTATTACTTAGGAAAGGTGCAAAATTCTCATGGAGTGATGATCTGCAAGGCACTTTTAATAAGGTCAAGGTCATTATTGA
This sequence comes from Triturus cristatus, assembly GCF_964204655.1. NCBI lineage: Eukaryota > Metazoa > Chordata > Amphibia > Caudata > Salamandridae > Triturus > Triturus cristatus. The sequence continues at coordinate 366,435,506 of NC_140586.1, forward strand.
ACGTGCCCCTGCTCTCCGTCCATTGCAGGACAATTGTAGATGTTTCCTAAATGTTGACGCCAGTTTGTCTGGCTTAGGAGCTGTTCTTTGTCAGTGGGTGGGAAATGAGGAACATACAATTGCATTTGCTTCTAGGACATTACTACCTCCAGAAACACGTTATAGCACAATTGAAAGAGAAGCACTCGCGTGTGTCTGGGCTATTCAAAAGTTTAGATCCTACATTTGGGGGCCAGAATTTGATATTTTCACAGACCATAAACCCTTGGTTTATATTCTTTCAAGTTCTGGCTCCAACAAAGCATCTGCTAGACTCATATGTTTACTGTCTACCCTACAAGAATACCATTTTGTAATCAAACATTTACCGGGAGGAAAAAACTTTAGAGCAGATTGCCTCTCCAGAATGTCTTTAGAAAATGTTCAGAATGAAGATGATAATAATATTTCTGAATGTGTGGTGGCAACTATAGATGCTGTCGTGGAGTTTCCCTCTATTCCTGAACATACATGGAAAGAAGAATGTGACAAAGATCACAACCTCCAAAAAGTTAAACAATTTATTATTCAAGGTTGGCCAGCAACTAGAACGCTATATGGTGACTTAAAGAAATTTGCTCATGTTGCTGAGGAGCTCTCTATTGCTGGTGAAATCATCATGCGTCATGATTAGTTTGTTCCCCCTGAAAATTTGCGCAAGAAAATCATTCAATTAGCACATCAAGGCCATCTTGGTATTTCTAAAACCTGTAAGAGAATTAAGGAGTTTTATTTGTGGCCTTCCATTGAAGCTCAAGTAAAATCCACCATTGAAACATGCCCAGAATGCCTTTTATCTGATAAAAGATGGAAGACTTTACAAACACCTTTACATCCTGTACTTTTCCCAAGCGGGCCTTGGGACAAAGTAGGTATAGACTTTTCTGGGCCATACAAATTACTCCCCACACACAATAAATTCTTAATCTTGTTAATTGATTATTTTTCTAAGTGGATGTTTTACTGGTTTTGTGATGGAGCTACTACCGAAAACACTATTAAGTTCTTAGAACATGTTTTTAAACTAGAAGGTTCACCAAAGTCCATAGTCGCTGACAATGGTACGCACTTTTCATCACAACGCATGTGCGCATCTATAGCTTTCTGCTCCTGCCGCTCGACTGAAATCTACCTGCGGCGTCTCTGGGAGTCCTTTTCTGGCGTCTGCGGGAATGAATAGCTCATGTTAATATATGTTGATAATCTCTGGTGGGTTGGTTTTTCTGTGGTGCACATGTTATGCCCTGAGAAGATCCTTCTTACCTACTCCCATACTTGTAATGCTATCTTTCTATTCTCATCCCAGATTCATTGTTGGATTGAAGCCAGTCATTTTATTCCCTGTTTGCTCCCCTGGTGATCCTTATTTGTTGTCTCTACCCAGGTAATGTTCGTTTTAAAGTTCCCAGTTAGATCGTTTCCCTTTACCATTGTCCTTCGGGCTTTCGATCTAAGCATTATTTTCTATCCTCATTTTTACTTTACAAGGTTTATTTCCTTGCACCATTTCCTATCTGGTGGCTTGATAATAATTTTTTGTCTATTTCTAAAAATACGCTAATGTTCCAACTCATTTTCTCTGGTTTGACCATGAGTCAATTTCCTAGTGTTTATTTTTTCTTTATTCTCAAGGTGTGGGTGCACCCTATTCTGGTTATTGTAGCAGCATTGGCTTTGCTAATTAAGTGAATTATCAGATTTTCCTGGGCCTGACTCTTGTCACTATAATCTATTGATGTTATTAACATGTGTTACTATATCCACTGATTATGTATTTTTCTGTGATCTTAGGATTGTTTGTTTGTCCCATTCTGCTTGACCATCTTCGCCCTGATGAAGGTGTTGCCCCGGCTGGGGCTAGACACCGAAAAGCGCGTTGGCGTTTAATGTGTGATGGTTAGCTGGACTGTATCTACCCTCACCCCTTGGATGATACATAAAATCTTGTCATTCTATCATCATGTGGCAGCTGTTTCACCCCAATGTTGTGGTGGATTTGTGCTGTAGAATATGAATGTGTGTGTTGATTTGAGTGTATGCCAGCATTATTGACCATTTTGACTGAGCTTTGTGGGACATTGTATTGTTGCTGTATCAATTTTGGATGCTATCTTTGTATGTTTTTTATTGCCTTATCAACTGATTTTGACTATTGGAAAATAAAATTGCAAAATATTTTTGTTTAACGTTATTGATTATGGGATTATTTTGTACAATTATCCTCACTGGCCCTGTTGTATCTATTATGGGATCCTGTTTGAGGACCCTACGGAATTAGCTAGGCAGGTAACCTCTCCTTTGACTAGTTGAAAGAGGTAACAGGCTAATCAAGGAAGGTATCCAAACTGCTATTGCATCAAATGTAAATGTTGATGACTATTTGAAAGACAAGGTTTGGCCTTACAACACCACTCTCCATTCCACCACTGGGGTTGCACCTTTCACACTGCTGAGAGGTAGAATGGTACATTCAAATTTATTTCCCACTTGGTTGTCTAACTAATCAGAACGGAAAATGGATTCAGTAGATGTGATTAGAGACTGGGTGAAGAACATCCAAGAAAACATGAAAAGTCAATTTGACTCAAGCAAATTTTAGTGGAGGTTCCTTAAAACCCAGCGATTGGGTGTTAATTAAAAAGCCCAAGAAAGTGGTGAAGGGTTGTTCTAGATTTTCCTCTCCAGTTCAAGTTTGCAAAGTATCTAAGGATTCAGCCTTTTTATTCAACAAAGGGTGGTGAAACAAAAGAAATTTAGTTTTAATTTACAATTCTCAAGCTGACATTATTTCTAACCATTATGGGTTAAATGCAGGTCATTCACAATCCTACAATTGGATACAAGACGTGGTTCCTACAAAATTTCAAAACGTAGAAAATTTAGTTACACCTGCTCCTTCTCTCATGTGTCAAGCACACTCTTCAGTTAGCCCTACAACTACACATTTGAGTGACAACGAGACAGCAATGTGCGGGAAAAACATTACTCGCACAAGAAGGTTACCAGAGAAGTGCAAAGATTATATTTTAGAATAATTTAGTGTTCTTGTTACTTCTCCTGATTATGTAAAAATTGCTTTGCATATTGTAATCTTACTTCCACTTATGATAGATTGTTACTTTAATAGATATGCAATTCTTATTTTCAATTGTTAAGGGGAAAGATGTTGTAGTAATGTCATGGTTACATACACGAGATGATCGCAGCGCATGGAGCCTTTAATGAGGCTCTTGCGTACGATCATCTCGTGTGTCAACATGTTATTAATTAAAATGTGTTCCACGCTCCACGCCGTTCACTGCTTACCGGTTCTTCAAGCAACTGTAGTTTTATGCTTGAATCCGTGGCAGCAGGACGTCGTGGTCGTGGGTGAACTTCATACTGGAATAAACCATCAATATTTCATACTTGCTTCTTGGATAATCATTTAACACTCTTCCACCCCACTCAACTACACCACCACTGACTTCGGAGCCCTAGATCTGGGATGCATCGACAAAACCGGATGCCACACATATCCATGCACATCCCAGACAACATCTTCCTCACAGAGACCTGGCTGATCCCGGACTCCACGCCAGACATCACCATCGCCACCCCCGACGGCTACAAGATAACACACCTGGACTTCCACCGATGCATGATGAACGTTGACGAATGGATGAAGGACAACTGTCTCAAACTCAACATGGACAAGACAGAAGTACTTATCTTTGGGAACAGCACCTAGCCATGTAACGACGTGTGGTGGCCTGCTGAACTCGGCCTTTTGCCTGCCCGACAGACCACGACTGAACCTCAACATAACCTTGGACAGCAACCTATTCATGAAGAAATGGGTAAATGCAGACTCATCTGCCTGCTTCCACACTCTAGACATGCGCCAAAAGATCTTCAGGTGTCTCCCAGTCAACACCAGTAGGACCATCACCCAGGCCCTCATCACCAGCAGGCTGGACTATGGAAACACACTCTATGTAGGAATCACCGCATACCTCCTGAAGAGACTACAGACAATATAAAACCCACTAGCCAGACTAATCCTCGACCTCCCCAGACCAATCCACATCACACCTCACCTCAAGAAGCTAAAGTGGCTCCCGATCTAGAAGACATGCCAGTTCAAGATGTTGACCCACGCATACAACTCCCTGCAGAACGAGGGACCAACGTACTTCAACAAATGCATGACCTTCCACTTACTGAACAGACAGCTACAATCCGTCTCCCTCTTCTTCGCAGACACCCCCTGAATCTGCTGAGGCAACAGCGAAGAATGCTCTTTCTGACACCTGGCAGCCAAATCATGGAACAACCTTCCCCTGCGCCTCAAGACCGCCACAACGCTCCAGCAATTAAGGAAAGAACTCAAAGACATGGCTTTTCGAACGAATAGCTCATCACGAAGCAGCAAGCAACTCCAGAACCTTAAGACCATTTGGGATAATTTGCCCTGCTTTACAATTCCTGATTGATTGATTGATTGATTAATTACCCAACCTTATCACCGTGGTCTATGGAACTGACAGGTTCTGCAGCATGAGGGGTAAATTAAGTTACTCCCTTTCTGTTCTAAGCTCAGGCCATGTTGTAACTTCTCATCTGTACCCTTTTGTACTTATTCTGATGATTGTGTCTCCAAAAATGAATGCTATATTTGTAAGGCACTTCCAAATTACGTGCATTTCTGCTCCACTTAGGTTGTTGGGTGGCAAACTGAATACTTGTCTATGGTATTTCACATAATAGAAGGACCATTCTACCTGTCTCCTCCTCTGCCAAATGTCTCTTCCTCTTCAGTGTCTGAACTTCCATCTATGGTTGTATGAATATCAACACAGTTGTACAGGGCCAGTGCTAAAAAGAATTGCTGTTATGTATGTATTAGAGTCTGTATATGGTATCAGATGGCAGTAATATGCATCAGATGTAACTCTTTTCTACATGTTCGCATTCACAGATTTCTTTTTCGTACCATAATGCTACGTCATGTGCGATTTAAAGGACTTGTGCATGTTTTGCCTTTGTACGATTAAGTGCACATATATTTACGAGCATATATTTATACAATCTGAGATCTACGCTCATGAGCCAAACAGGCACAGCCACATCTAAGACTTGAATATACACATTTTGTGCAGTTCTCTCGCATCCCTTCATGCAGGTAAATGTACGAACACAATTTCTGTGAATTGCCCAAATATTTAGTTTTAAGTTCATGCAAAGATGCACATTTATTATGGGAAGAAGTGTGATCTTACTTATATTTTTGAGAATAAGAGCTTTAATCAATTAGCTCATTTTCCACTTCTAAAATTTGGTACAAGTTAATAGGAGTTGAAGGGTTTTTGCTCTGCATTAACTCAAAAACAACTTGATGTAATTGCCTGGTCGTGGCAAGAAGATAAAACGTTTCCAAATACATTTAGATTTTCTGTGTCTTATTGGAATTCTTTACCATTTGGAATTAAAAAATTGAAACTCATACACGAGTAGAGTGGATTTTGAAGGGGTAATCTATTTTATTTGTAGTATGTGATAGCCACATGCATGTTCTCAAATCTTGGATTCACAAAGTGCTTTTTTAAAATGTTTAATGTAGTATGTGATAGCCACGGGCATGTTCTCAAATCTTGGATTAACAAAGTGCTTTTTTTAAATGTTTCATTTAATTTAAAAGATTTTCCTCCCGTATGCCCTTCACCCATTCACAGCCTACACAAGCAAACTGACTGTTGCAACTTGAAAGTTTTTTGTGTGGAACATTTTTCTTGATGCAAGGCTAACAAATTGAGCATCATGGCAATATTTGTGGTTAGGCCAGACGGAATGGCTAAAATGAACGTACTCCAACTATAGTTCACCCCCAGGGAGAATGAAGGAATAATAAATATCACATTACATTTAGCCCATCTTCATATATACTATATATATTTCAATTCTGAGGGCATGGGCTAGGAGCATGTGGTATGCTAATAGTTGGTGATTTAAATATCTGAGCAGAACATTTGATGTACCCCATTCAGTTAGATTTATATACAGTGTGAAGGTGCTAAATGAAGGGCATAGTGTAAATGCACCAACTCCGTCAGTAGGACATATTAGATCTAGTTTTCATTATAACAATGCTATATATATATTCACAGCCCATACCATACCTTGTGGTCTGACCACTATTTCATGCTGATTGAAATGCATTTGACATCTACGTCTCAGGGCCCAATTCTGATGCGTTTTGGAAAGCTTCCTGACTGAATCGGTTTGGAAATGGTTTCCGACCCACTCGGATCGGAAGAGTCCGACCGACCGAGTACGATGCATCCGGATTCTTCCAGATATGATTTGGTTGGACTTCTATTGACTTCAATGGGAGCATATGTTCCTAACCGCATCGTAATTGGGCCCTCGGTCAGGAAGACATGTTCCCGATCCATTTCGGAAGGAGCGAATGCTTTTAGGAGGCCTTTCTAACCGCATCGTAATTGGGCCCAAGGTGGAAATGCTTTACCAACCGCATCAGAATCAGGCCCTTTGTCTAACAAAAGTTAGCCTGCTTGGGTATCATCAAGAAATTGGAAAAGCTTCATGCTAAATAAATTCTTAACTAGTTTAGATACAAATTTGGATACTGAATATATGTCTGAAAGTCCCAGGCATCTATGATTCAATGTCTGTGGGAATGCTTATTTGAGCATTTCATTTGTTAGTGATGTGTATGTAGTTATGTCTTGAGTGTAGGACTTGTACAGTAGGCAATGTCCCGATATGATCAGCAGGAGAGAAAGGGTAGATGTCGAAGAGCACTGATGACAGAGAACATTGTGGTGGCATTCTTTATATATGTTTATAGTGTGGTTTGGCTTAGCCTTGCCTAGCTTATGCAATCACTTAATAGGCACAAATAAATTCAGGTAGTAGAGCACATCTCGATTTCTTTTGTAAATCACATAAAACTAGATCAATTTAATTGCTGTTAAGTGCAGTGTGAGCATGCTAGTATATCTTAAGACTACTTGGATTTCATGATAAAGAAATATCATTTACAGTTAAACATCATTTACGGCGTACAAACTGAGCAAGCGTTGAAAATGCAACCGGTCTCCCATTTGTTTGAGTTGGAGCTATTGGCATTTTAAATGCCAATGTATTTTTCTTATGTGTTATGGAGTATATGTATGTGATGTGTAGTGGAAGCATATGGGTTGGATTGGATTAGTTAGTTGTGTAATTGTTTGGTGTGTAATTGTGTGGAGTGGATTTGTGTAGTGGCATTATGTGGCATGGTGTTCTGTGGAAATAGATGGTTAGAAATGATGTGGCATTCAGTGTAGTGGCATTATGTAGAGTGGGATTGTGTGTTGTGGAGTGGTAAGTAGTTCAGTTTAAATATGTGTTGTGCTGTTGAATGTTGTGGCACAATGTAGAATTCTGTGGTGTGGATTGGATGTATTTAGTGTGTTGTTTAATTGTGTTGTTAAGTTGTCTTATGTGATTTGGTGTTAAATTATGTGGTGTGAACTGGAAATGTGTGGAGCTGAATTGTGTGGCATGGAATTGTGTGCATAGCTTTGCGTTTTTGGTGATGGAAAAGAATAGGTAGGAGCTAAGCATCACATCTGTGTGTTTAAAAAAAGGAAAGAGTTGCAGCTATTGGCATTGTAAATACTCTTACCTATGTGTTATGGATTGGAGTGTATGTATGTGGTGTGTACCAATTATGTGGGTTGGATTGGACTTGTTAGTTGTGGTATTGTGTGGTGTAGATTTGTGCAGTGGAATTAAGTGGTATGATGTGCAGTTGTATTATGTGCATAATTATTTGTTTTTGAGTGTATTGGAATTATGTGGAGTGGGACTGTGTGTAATGGAGTGTAAGTATATGGAATGGTGTTTTGTGTTGTGGAGTGTTATGTAGTAGAGTTTAAAGAAGACATTATAAACAATTGAATGACTAATAAAAAAAAGAATTAACAAAAAATGTCTTCTAGTTTTTTTGTCCTTGCAGTGCTGGCAAACTCTTCCTGCCTGTTGTAATGCTTGTTTATTATAGCTTTTTTGGTGTTATGAATGAAGGGACATAAACAATAGGAGGGTGGAGATTGAGAAATAGCACCTGAATTACAACACGAGCAGCGGACGGGCACTAGGAGAGAATCAACAGATGCCAGATTTCAAGGGCACACTTAGGTGGTGCTAAGTAATGCTGAAGTGGGGCTGAGGTGGTGGCGTGCTGGTGCAGATGTGATGCTCAAGTGGTGCTGAGTTGCTGCTGTGTTGAGGTGATGCAATGCTGAAGTGGTACTGCATTAGTGGTGGTGCAATGATGCGAAAATGGTGCTGATGTTTATGTTGTGCTGCGTTGGTGCTGAGGTGGTGCTGTGCTGATGCTGAGTTGGTAGTGAACTAATGAGGAGGTGATACTGAGGTGATAATGAGGTGGTGCTGAGTGATTCCGTGTGGCTGGTTCATTCTAATTTAGCTGTGCTGCACTGGTGCTCAGGTGGGGATGAGAGATGTTGAGTTGGTGCTGTGCTGTGGTGAGGCTGCTCTGATGTTGAAGTGGTGCAGTATTGGTGCTGAGTTGCTGCTGAGGTAGGGCTGCTTTGGTGCTCAGGTGGTGATGTGCTGGTGGTGGTGTACTGATGCGGAGATGGTGCTATGCTAATGCTGAGGTGGTGCTGAGTCATGCTGAGGTGGACCTGAGTCATGCTGAGGTGGGACTGCTGCACTGGTGCTCAGGTGGTGCTGCACTGATGAGGAGGTAGTGCTGTGCTGATGCAGGGATGGGGCTTTGCTGATACTGAGGAGGTGGTGTTCAGGTGGTGCTGTGCTAATGCTAAGATGGTGCTGCGTTCGTGCTGCACTGATGCTGAATTGGTGTTGCACTGGTGGTGGCTCACTGATGAGGTGGTGGTGCTGTGCTGAGTGATGCTAAGGTGGTGATGAGTGATGCTGTGGTGGTGCTGAGCTAGGCTGAGGTGGTGGTGGTAAACTGGTTATGAGGTGCTGCTGAGCTGGTGCTTAGGTGGTGCTGAGTGATGTTGAGTTGGTGCTGTGCTGAGGTGGTGGTGCTTTGATGCTAAAGTGGTGCTGCGTTGGTGCTGAGTTGCTGCTGAGGTGGGGCTGCATTGGTGGTGGTGCGCTGATGCTGAGAAAGTGCTGTGCAAAACCTAAGATGGTGCAGTGCTGATGTTAAGGTGGTGCTTCGCTGGTACTGCGCTGATGCTGCACTGATGCTGAGTTGGTGCTGCACTGGTGGTGGTGCACTGATGAGGAGGTTGTGATGCGCTGATGCTGAGGTGATGTTGAGGTAAGGCTGAGTGTTGCGGATTCCTTCATCACCACCACCCTTTAACAGTTTTCCTTAAGGCTCCATAACCACTAATGTTCAGATTCATTTAATTAGTTATAAAGCGCCACCTTCACCAGTGTAGGGTGTCAGAGCACTTTGCATCACACACAAATTACACAGAGACAGTCAATTATACGTGTATAAATTAGCGTAAAGGAAATGTTACATACAACAGAGGACTGCAGGGCGTAGGAGTCACAAGTCATGCATATTGGTAGGCAGCACATTGCTAAAGAGTGCTTGGGCCCCAGAAGCCCAAACTCAGAATTGAAAACAGAACACCATAGTTGGGGGTTCTCTTAAATAAAAAGAAACAATTTCTACCCAGATGAACCCTTTTTGCAACATTAATATCTGCTCTAATCTATGCTATGCAGTGCATGCAGTTCTATGATGACAGTTATAAGTTCACTGTTCTAGGTTAGGATTTTAACTTATAAGCTACAAGTAACAGAACAGCAGTAACCCACTGACCTATTTATATTTGATGCATTTTGTGTTCTGCATGGTACACTTTCTTTTCAGGTGGCATATTAACCCTCTGCTACCTTGCAATGAGTCAACACTTCCACTACATAACTCCATCTCTCCAGCAAGAACATTAATCACTGGAGTTATCTTGACATTTTTATTGTCTGGAATTGCTTAAGGCCAGGAATGTGTCAGTGAGTGCTTTTAAAAGCAAAATAACCTCAGAAACACAGCCCCTCTGCTATGAAGTCAGTATCCAGTGCGATCACACCACCCTTGTGCTGGCCCTGCGTTCTTGTTTTGCATTTATTTAATGTACTACATTCAAATGCACATTTACAGGGAACATTCTTCCAGAAAGAAACATTTGGCCTCAGTGCTAAATCAAGAGGAGCGACTTCCAACCCCTCAGTCAATCCAAGCACAGGTTCTGGAGGATAGGAAAGAACACAAGCAGCATGCATATTAAAGTATCATTTGAAGCGTTGATTTAATGGAACTGAAACAATGGCTGTTTTAAAGTAGTGGTTTAACTTTTGTACACAATGTAGAGCTGCAGTAGCTATATGGCATGCTGTTTCATTGCTTTTGTGCATGTTTCTAGAGGAAATTAAAGGAGGAAGACTTAGACTTAAAACCACAATAATTAATTGCTTGCATTCCAAGCCAGCCTGGGTGCTGTCTTGAGGAAGAATACAAAAGAATGCCAGCTACATGGAAGGTACTGAGAGGGTAAATACTGCAATAAAATGTAAGCAGCTACGGGTCTGAGCAGCCACAGTGTAACACAAGGTTGAAAACATAATAAAATAGTCCCCCCATAGCAGATCAACAGAATAAAGCTTAATATTATTGTACTAAGTCCTTGCTCCTTGGAGGAAAAAAGAGGGACAAAGAGGAAGGACTGGCCACTAGTAAGCTAGGATTTTTAAAGGACATTGAAACAAGCAAATGAGAAGCAAGGAATGGCATTTGGCCCACAGAGATATATGTATACTAAAGTATACAAGAGGTCGTATGCTTACACTCAACCTAAAAACGAAGTAAGGACAGATCGGCACTACTTTTTAAGTGATGTGCATGATACCGGTAAAATGCGGTCACTCATAGTATAAAGATCCAAAGCCGCCACTGGCCGGACAAACTGCTGTACTCTTGAGTGTTGTGGTGGCTGGGAGCACAACGAAATGGACTGTTAACAGACCAATGAATGAAGAGGGCTGGCCCAAAGCTGCCCTGCGTGAGTACATATGTATGTTTTTTTTATTTTATTTCTGAACATTTTCTGACACATGAGGCATTCTCTAGGGCCGATAGGGCGGCCATAAGCCTGTTACACTAACAACTCCCCTCCAGCCAAGTGGGTGCCTGTGGCTTGGGAGAAGTGCTGCTGAATCCTGGGTTCTTCTGTGCACACAGTGACTCATTTCTGCCCTGGTGGCTCCAAGCACACAGAAGCAGCCCGTGCTGCCCTTGAGGCGAATGGACAGAGATGTGATGGGCACCTCTGGGCGCCCATCAACCCACTGCTCACACATACTCCAGGTGCACGCTCCTGCCACCCAAGACTGCACACATCATAGCCACTTGGCGAACGACCTTTACAATGTGGTCATTACACCGCAATACATTTTCATTGCGGTCTTTACACGGCAAGTCGTTACAACGACTTGCGCTGGATGCCGCTATACACTAAGGAATAGTATGATATACTATTCCAACACCTTCCCTACTGTTAAGTAGGCTGAGTTGGAAAAGTAAATCATACTATTCCTAAGTCCAGCGCCCTCCAGTGCAAGTCGTTGTAACGACTTGCGTTGTAATAACTGCGATGTAACGTATCGTGATGTAAATCATCGTGTTGTAACGTCACATATTCTAGCCACTTACCTTACACCATCAACACTCCCTGCAACACATCTTCACCGGACCCACCAGTGCAGCAAAACGGATACCAAGCAGCTCCTGAAACAACACTACACCCGGTGCAGCTCGTCTTCATCCTGAATATACCAGGAGAGAAAGCCTGGAGCCACACCTAGGACACAAGGCACTGACAGTGGGCATCACCCTGCCAGGGGCCAACCCTCCTTGGACACCTAGGACACAAGGCACCCACAGGGGGCATCGTCCTGCCAGGAGCCCACCCTCCTGGCACACCTAGGACACAAGGCACCCATAGGGGGCATCGCCCTGCCAGGGGCCAGCCTGGTGCCACACCTAGGACACAATGCTCCGACAGTGGGCACTATCCTGCCAGGGGCCAACCCTCCTGGCACACCTAGGACACAAGGCAGCAAGAGCGGGTACCGCCCAGCCTGCCTGGCACACCTAGGACATAAGGCACAGACATTAGGCACCGCCCGTCCAGGGGGAGCCTGGTGCCACAACTAGGACACAAGGCACCACTCTGCAAGACCATGGGCACCACCCTACCAGGGGCCAAACCTCCTGGCACACCTAGGATACAAGGTGCCAACAGTAGGCCCCACCCTGCCAGGGGTCAACACTCCTGGCACACCTAGGACACAAGGTACTGAGACAATGGGCACTGCCCTTCCAAGGGGCAGCCTTGTGCCACACCTAGGACACAAGGTACCACCGTGCCATGGGCCAAACCTCCTGGCACACCTAGTATACAAGGTACCGACCGTAGGCACCACCCTGCCAGGGGCCAACACTCCTGGCACACCCAGGACCCTGCCAGGGTGCAGCCTGGTGCCACACCTAACACCGAATATTTTATTTAAACAAGGGGACCCCACAATTGAAGAACCTGGGGTATATAAATTATGTTTGGTGAACAATGGTTCAATCGGGCCAGTGGTCCCGTATAAGTTCCTTTTTAGCAAAAGGAAATAGAATTGATAATAGGTTTCATACATTTTATTCTGGACTGTACAATGTACAATGTAATAGAAATCCACAATTGTAAAGTAAAACAACCTCCAAACAGTTTAGTGTTCAGTGCAATTAATGTATTCATTACAGCCTATCAAAAACTTTTTCTTAAGTCAATATATATATTTTTAGTTTTTGTATTATCTAGTGCTCACAGGTAAGGGAAAAAAGAAAGGTACATTAGTGAGTGAAAGAAAGTAAAAACATGCACGGAATACTGAACAATGCAAACATTCAGCCCCAGCCACAGATCTGGCTTTAATCCATCATTCTTTTGCTCACCACACCACCCCAGTTTAGACCCAGCCATATGCAAATCAGTCTTGACCCTGCTCTTCATGGAACAGTCCAGCCTGAACTGCTAAGTCAGGTCCTTCCGGACCGGATATAAGCATCCTGGGACTAATTTCAGGGCATCACTCCTCATCAGCCAGGCTAGCTTGAATTCAGCGGTGCAGTGAGCACGAGACCAGATTGTGTGCAGTAGGGGCTGAAAGCCACTACCTTATGCTCTTTGGGTCCTACTCCCTGCATCCAGTGAGGCAGCTCATTGCCCCCTCTTTTAAAACCGTAACATAAGGTGATGCAGGGAGACAGTGTTGTGATGCCCCCAATGGAATCTGGCACTTTCTTCAAGCCGCTACAACACCTTGTATTCTTTTCTGTCTCGGAAATCCACTAGACCTGGTCTTTATCTTTGCATTGACATTTGTTTAATGTTATTAATACACTGGCAAGAAGAATGGGTTTTAAATCCAGATGAAATATTTTAAAATGTCCACTTTTATATTAAGGTTTTTAATTGTATATGACTTCTATTTGTAGGGCTTGTCATTGCTGAAACAAATAAACTGATTTAGATATACAATATTTGAGGTCGGCCTGTAACTTCCCCCATGTCTGATTGGTCCAACATAGAATTTGTTTTAGCAGAACCAGAAAGAATAGATATTTTTTAGGGTAAGTAGGGATACCCCAACCCACAAAGGACAGCTTATTACGTTTTGTACATCGACTCTACCAGACACCAGGCATGCAAATGAAACAATTGTATGATCCTTGTGGTTTTCCTCTCCCTGGACTCTCAGGCTACCACTTCATAGTTTTGCATCAGCTGCCGAAGTTGAAAACCAAGGATTCACTTGTGCCTCCTGGAATGGGTTTGCTTGTGAGGCAGGATCAGTGGACTGTATGACTTACCACAATTAGCTAGGGCCACAGGAAATATGTGATTCTTGTGACGTTATTTGAATAATTATGGATTTGACTATCCATTATCTGCTGCATAATTTGCTGATTTTTAATAAATAAATAGTTTACAGCTCAAACTGATCAAAAGTTACGAAAATTGTTAGCCCACAGGATGTCGCGCAATAATGGTGAGACAACTCTGGAGGTAAAACTTTTGTTGGGGAGATCTGGGTTTTGTGCATTCCCAGATTTGCATTAAGGTAGTATAGAAGGTTAAAGTGTCTCTTGCAAAACACATCACGTAACATGCAGATGAGAAATTTGTTTTTATGTAGCTAGGTAAGTAAGCTACTGCTTTCAACACACAGATTATTTTGTTGGTTGCTGTTCATAAATTGTAATCCTTCTAAAGTATAACAGTGAGCTGTAAAGGACATGTGACTCCTACACCTTTCCTCACTGACTTATGTAACACATCTTGTACATTGATTTACACACTTATATGATTTATTATCAATATATAATGTGTATGTCATGTAAAGTGCTCTGACACCATGCTTTGGGATGTGTAGTGCTATAAAAGAAATAAAATAGTACTATTTAAAGTGTTATTTTTGCAAATACTTGGACAGACCAACACATCTGACATTTTTACAGTGCATGCACTTACATAAAGGGACTGAACAAAGTCAAAAGTATGCCTCTCTTAAGTACCTGTGAAGAGATAACAAGCTGTGTGCTTTTGTTTACCCTCCGTTGTATTTGCATTTAAGTGAGGTTCCAGACCACGTCAAGCCAGGATACCCAATCAAAAGGAGCCATCTGATGGCCTCTTAACATGGCCTTTATCTTTGGCACAGCTGGAGGTGAGAATAAAGAAATCCTCTCCTTGCTGCCTGCACGTTGTTGCTGAGAACGGAATGCAGGAATTGCCCAGCATGCGTGGCGCGTGAAAGGGATTATTTGCCTGTTCTGAAAGTTAACACACTCTTGGCCAGCACTTCTTCCTCAACATACATGCAGGCGATCTGGTCTCCATTGTTACTTTCCTCGCTCTTCTTGCAGGACACAGGACTGCTGCAGCTTTCTGCCGTCCAAACCCTAATTAGACCTGATTTCGTGGTCACTATTGTAAAAAGTGCATATTCTTTACAAAATTGCCGATTTTGCGATTATTACGCAAATCACAAAATCCTGGAGGGTCTGATCAATGCATCACACCCTATGTATTCACTTACGCTGTAGAAGAAATGAAGAAATACAGTTTTGGGGGATTTGATTTCTCTAGCATAAGTGAATACATAGGACTTGATACATTTCTAATCCACTTTAGTACTGAGCAAACAAATCTTTACATTTGACTCCAAAATATCTTATGTTATATCCATTTTGTTTTTCCATTGTGAAAATATTTTTAAAATATGCTGCCTTTGCACCCCAGTTCTTGCATGATGTGGCATGCGCCACTTGGTGCATGCAGCACCCACAGGAACGTGCTGCAGCAGCACCGCCCACCTGACCTGAATTCCAGTCGAATCCGGCAGGCGGTGAGACCACACCTTTGGTGGTCCTACAGCAGACATAGGACCGCCAAAGTCGTAATGAGGCCCATAATCTAATATTTGTAGTCATTTTGGCTCACATGCTCACTATTGTTTGTTTATAATACCACCTCAATCAGATTGATTTCTTCTGATGGGTTTTGACCTGTATGGATACAGGAAAAGAAAGAAAACATTGTTTTGTTACTTTTCTTTTTTTTTTATATAACTCTGTTTTGAGAAATTAATCACAAGCATTAGTATAAAGTTCCTACTTCATTTATAAGCAAGAAAAATTCATACAATGAAACATGATTGTAGTAACCTGTTAAGTACTCTTATCTCTCATCATGTCGTTATTTTACTAATCCAGGCCGCTGACATAATCTAGTCCAGGGGTCTGCAACATTTTCTGTAGGAAAATATACTTTCCATCAGTAAAAATCTACCACTGAAGGCTAAACTACTTGTACATTGTTACCAGATATCCCCTTTCCCAGCTTCATTTACTTTAAGGCTAATGTCCAAAGAGCCACATACTATGTTTTGAACAACATACTATGACTAAGAGCACTATGAAAGGACTATCATGTGTGTCAGTGAAAGCGTGGTCTTTGGGGGTTATATGAACATGTTTGCGTATGAATGGGACATATTTTTACTAGTGACTGAGCCTGTGTTGTATGTACTTGCAGCACAGGACATAACTTTCACCATATGTGGCACTGTTACATGAATAACACAAACATACAATTAATTTTTTTTTTAAATTGAAGAAATGTAAAGTGCAGAATAATATTTTGTAAAAAGGTTCATAACATGGAAAACTTTCTGCACTTTAAATTTCTCTATTTTTACAAAATGTCTGAATTTTTCCTTTATATTTCTGGCACAGTATTTACTGACCACTGGGAGAAAGATGCTTGCTGTTTGTAAATGGGTCAGTTTGAAATGGGAGAAAATGTAAATAAAGAGTTAACTTACTCATTAAGGTAACTTCCCATTTTAAATTTCTCCCATTTAAAAACATTCAGAAACATAATTTTGTTCACAGCTCAAATACTGAGTTGATCAGGACTTTTATTTCGGATTTACATATTGCAGTGCTTCAGTTGTTCACCTTTGTGACTCAGCCCCAGGCTGGGCCATGAATCTGACTGGGCAGTGCTCCTCATAAAGCCCTGCTATCTGCAGCCTGATGGCAAAAATGTAAAATGATCACACAGCCTTCAATTAACTTTTAAAGGAAAATATGAGCTTGTGCTATATTAAAAAGAAGCTCAAAGGCTTTGAACTACTCTGAAGGTGTCTGTGAGCTACTGGAGGCTCACAATCAACTAGTTGGAGACACCTGATCTAGGTTGAGTGATTTTTGGGATAATATAAATAGCACATTTATTTGGTATTAATTTGTATTGAAAATATAATGTGTTTTCTAACTTAACGTGAAGTTATATTTGGTTAAATTCACATGAAAATATCCAATCGACACATATTTTGCACAGCAATGCACACCACATAATAAATAGGGCCACAAACACACAACACATACTAATGTTGTGGTGTTCTGTAATTATAATGTGTTTACAAATACACACCATCATAGTTCTAGGTAGTTTAAAAAAAAAATATGAAACTTCACTTTAAGCACTATTCTTCATTGAGGAACCAAAAGGATTATTTCAAGCCTACAGTTAAACTAATTACAGTTACTCAGAATTATTATTCAGTCAATCAGTCAAAATGATTTCATTCGGTTAACTAATACCATAAAAGTACCCTCAATAAAATCTGATAAAAACATAAAAAATGTATACATGTTTCTTTTTAAAACAAAATCTTATGCTCCAGAAAGATCGGAATAAAATCATTTACCATCATTACAGTATGGAAGTCAAATGTGTACCAAATCAGAGAAGCCATGTTTTCCTTTCCCTGACCACCGTGACTTAAAAACTAGCAATATTAAAGCATTCCCATGAGTTATCCAGCTTCTGTAGCTATATTAATGCAGATCTTACTTGCACAAAACCTTTGTCTTTAAGTTTTGGAAAAAGACAATTTACAAATATGATGTTAATGTTTTCAAAACATCATAAAGTGCAAAGAATCTGGGGTAGAAAGATTTTCAGAAGAGCAAAGGCCCAAATCTTTTGCCTTACACCACCCCTGAGGTTCTGCCAATACAAAGCATATCAGGTTAAATCTAACCCTGGGCAAAATGCATGTAGCACAGTGCTGTGCTACAACTCGTAGCGTAGCAGCAATATCAACAATACCCTCAAATGCTTTGATAAAGCAATTTTACATGCTAAAAAGCATATAACGAATTCACAAAATTGAACTGTGAAAAAAATATTAGGCAATAAGAGAGGTGATGATTTTGGGGTCCCCCCTAACCTAGGGGGAGGACCATGCAGATGCCTTGAACACAAAGAGCATATCATGCTGGTGAACGATTCAGTGGTGGTCCCTTCCTCTAGGACCACCCCAAGCACAGTTATGGGCAAAAATATAATCCCAGACAAAAGCATTATGGGACGAGAAAATAGCAGCGGGCAGTGAATATTATAGTGTCCAATATCAAAATAATTCTACAAAGAGCTGCAGTTCAACTAGTCGTTACTAGATGTCCCTCACGAGTCAAAGGCAAAAGCATTGAAATTATTATTACTTCAAACTGCAGTTCCACTAGTCATTACTAGATGTCCCTCACAAGTCAAATGCAAAAGCATTGAAACCCTTTCATGAAGCTTTTGCATTTGACTTGTGAGGGACATCTAGTAACGACGAGTGGAACTGCAGCTTGATGTAATAATAATTTCAATGCTTTTGCATTTGACTTGTGAGGGACATCTAGTAACGACTAGTTGAACTGCAGCTCTTTGTAGAATTATTTTGAAATTGGATACTATAATATTCACTGCCCACTACTAATCTCGTCCCATAATGCTTTGCAGGGCCTTTGGTTGGGATTGTATTTTTGCCAATAACTGTGCTTGGGGTGGTCCTAAGAGGATGGGACCACCACCGAATCGTTTAAGAAGATGTGCTTTTTGCTTTCAAGGCATCTACTTGGTTCTCTCCCTAGGTTAGGGAGGATACCAAAATCATCACCTCTCTCACTGCTTGCTAATTTATCATTTTCACTTTTGTGAAATGACTATATGCATTTTAGCATATAAAGACAGAAATACTTATTTTTATGATAACTTGCAGTGTGCAAGATGCTGTTTGCAATTATTGTTCAGAGCAGACAAGCACACAGTGCTATCAGCTATGCACTACTTTTGAGTAGTTGAGTGTAGTTCAAGGTGTATTTCGGGTAGCTACATGTAGTGCTACTATGCAAACTACACCCAGGGTTACCATGGGTTTCAAGAGCTCTCTGGCCTCTCTCTCTGCTTGCATTACGCACTCGAAATGTTTTTTAACCCACAACAGGTCCTCTCTAACCAGCTCGTTGGGAGAGTCAAATACAATACCAAACGATTTTACCGTTCAGGTCCAATTCTGGGTCATTTTCAAAATGTACCTGCTCCTCTGGTGGGATATAGAACTGACTGTACGGGGACAAAACCTCCGTAGCCTGAAAATCCAGCATCTCTGGTGAGAAGACTGGGGCCCTGTCACCTGCTTTCCTGGTCATCATTGCTCCTAGAAGTCGGAAACAGCAGCAACATTTGAGGAGGTACTGTTGGATGCAGTTTTAGGAGGCAACTGAGCTTTTTCTTAAATGCCACGTACATGTACACAACATAAGCAATAGTCATTGGAGACAGGCACATCCATTGGCTTTTATACGTTGCTATCATACACATTAGCCTATGGCTGTATCAGTCGTGGAGTATCACACCAACTACCGGTCAACCTCCACTGCCACCGTCAGATAGAAAATGTCCTGACAGGAAGGTCAGGCGTCCCCCCATTTTAGATTTTGAAATACGGTGTTTGTGAATGTGAAGTGCATCACCACCACTGAAAATGGTGGCTACTTTGTGTACATATAGAAAATGTTAATGTTGTTCACTTGTTTTTCTAAAAAGTTGTATGGTGTTGTTTATCCCGCCATTGATGGTATTTTCAATGACAAATTAGAAAAAAAGATTGTGTAAATAATACATTTGTAATCTATTATTTATACATTTAAAACATAAAATATTTACATATGTTTTTAAACCATATTTATACCAAACATAATAATGTTCTGTATAATTATGTATATCTCTATTGAAAACTCCATGAAATGTGTATTTTAATTTAAAAAAATGTTAGCAAACATTTACAGCATTATTATGTTTTCATTGAAGACATATAAACCCAGGGAGGGTGAGGAGATGACACCCTCAAGCGTTCAGGCCATTTTCAAACTTTGCCACCATGGGAGAACGGGATATCATCAATCTATTCAGATTGAATAGGCAAACAATTCTTTATGTATGTCATCACCTGGAGCCAGATCTTCTGCCTCAAAAAAGGGATTCCACAGTAATTACACCAATAGTTAAAATAATAGGAGTACACCCTTTTGTGTTTCAATACACTGTGGCAGTTTCTGGTGGAATGTCACAACCAACTTTCTGTGGTGTGCTACCAGAAGTTCTTTCTTCAATGCTGAGACACATCAACAGCTTCATTCGGTTTCCTACAAACAAGGATTTTGCCAATGTGAAAGGAGATTTTTATGCTTTGGGTAACCTACCACATGTGGTTGGAGCACTTGATGGCACACATATTGCCTTCGGGCCACCACATGCTAGAGAACAAGTGCACCAAAATTGAAAGAACTTCCATTCAATCAATGTGGATGTTGTCTGCTTACCAGATGTGTACATCACAAGCGAGTGCATGTGTTTTACATTATCAACCCATGATTCCATTGTACTACGGAACCCCGCTAATGTCACAACTTGGACATGAGAGGGCCTGGCGTGTTTGCAAGTACAATCTGTCAATATAGTGCTTGGTTATTTCAAGTTTGATGATCTGAAATATTGTAACATTTTTGGGCTACACTTTTATTTCTTCTTTGGGGAGAATTAGATTATCCTAACTGACCATGGTCGTTGGCACCGCTGAGAAATCCAAAAACGCCAGGGGAAGTCCGCTTCAATGAGGCCCATTGAAGAACACTGAGGCTAATGGAGCAGGCTTTTGGGCTCCTAAAGGCCAGATTTTGGTATCTGGATGAGATTGGTGGAGCCCTTCTCTGCTCACCCTATAAGGTGTGCCACATCACCATTCCCTGCAGCATGTTGCACAGCATAGCTCTGCGATGGAACATCCCATACATTGCAAAGGATGGAGACCATGAAGAGCCACCAGGTGAGGATGTTGGAATGTAATCACAAAGGGGATCCACAGTGTGTGGAGGAGGGAACAAGAGGCGTGGGGTTCTAGGAGCTAGCGGCCTCCATTACTAAATGTTTACCACAGAAAGCTGCTCCTAGTGAAACGTGACCCTACTACAGTTATAAAACCATTGTGAGTGGGGGCATCTCACAAAAAGTAAAGGACTGGTCTCACACACCACCTGGTGTCATGCTTCATCATCGGCCAGTCCTCGCCCTCTAAAACCTTCGTTTGATAGTGGGCGGGCATACACCTGAAGACAGGGATGCACTTCTAAACTAAAGAGTGGGGGCCCGTGAAAAGGAATGTGGGGTTAAAAATCATTATAGTTACCAGAAAATCAGTTTTAATATGGCTAATAACTATATGATACTAAAAACATAGGACGGTGAGTGGGGTATTTAGTGTCCCCTAACCGTCTCGTGAATGGTCAACATGTTTCTGCCATGTAGGCCCAAGTGGGTCCAGGGCATTCATCAGGACCTAAGTGTAAACAGGGGGGCTCTGTTCTTACCAACTGGTGGCAAGAAAGTACCACTGTGCGGGTGTGGCAAAGGCCGCACTCCACTTCCTAAATGGCTTCCAAACGTCAAGCCTAAAGGGAAATATAAAAATGATCAAACATATATATGAAACTGTAGACCTGGGTCAGAAAAACAATAATGAGAGACACAATAAAAAAGAAACAGCGCATGCGTAGGTTCCTTTAGGTGGGTGTCTATTCACGTGACTTGTGACACTCTATATGTGTGCACAAACAGATTGAGAATGATGAGAGCGGAATAGCTCTCATAAGTCTTACCCTAGTTGAAAAAACTACTTGCCACATGGGGGGAGGGGAGGGGAAACTCCTGTTCATTCTGGAAGGAGAGAAGGTAAACCAAATTCTGCATGAATCGATGTGTAAGAGTCAGACCTCCACACACGTATGTATAACACACTCATTCACACAGAAACGGATCGAATGATCCAGTTACAGCATTCTTTACACTCATACTCTTACTGTCTCAGGAAAGAATCCCTCGTTCGTCCTAGGTAACTGCTCCCGGTCCTCCCGGATGTTAGAATGAGGACGCGGGGCCAGTGCTTATATAGTGCGCTCGTGGCTAAATTGGAAGCAGCGCTGAGTGATTGAGCCTGAAAAGTGGCTTCCGATGTGTGGTTTCCGGTGTTGCGAGCGGACACGGGTAGGGTGCATGCAGCGAGATGCCTGGTTTCGCAATGGCTGGAGCGCGGGACCAATGATGCTGCTCGGGCGGTAAATGCCCAACTAAGGAAAAGGAGGGTTCTCCCAAGATAGTGATGTTACGTGTGGGTGAGGTAAGAGTGCGTCTATAGTCGCCCTGGTAACGCGGTGATGCAGTGGAGAACGGATTCTGATTCGCTCGTGGAGTACACGTGCAGAGTGACGTCAGGGGGGTGTGTTTAAAGCCCAAATGGGAGCGGTCACCTTTGTTGGTGTGGGCGTGGTGAGGCGCGTGCTTCAATGCCATAGTTACGCGGTTGTTGCCTAGTTGTAGAGGGGGTGTTTTTGCCCAAGTAGAGCGGTCACCTTTGTGGGTGTGGGCGTGGTAACACATGCGGAGAGGCGCGTGCTTCAATGCCATAGTGATGCTAGTGTTGCCTAATTGCAGAGGGGGTCCGGGCACAAATAGCCGGCGCGATTATGTTAAAAATAATAATGTTAGGTAATGCAGGGGGACCTCAGGAAAAAAATAGGGGAAGTGTCCCGGGGGCTTATGTTTAAAATTACAGAGTTCGAGCCAGAGTGCTGGATGGAAAGCTGCGAGGTACTGACGATATGTACACCCAGGAATATGGGGTTTAGGAAGGGTGAAGCGTTGGCGTCATACGACAGGAGAAGACCCACATACAGGTTACTGAAGGTGGTGTTTAAACTAGAGGGTAATTGTGGTGTTTCTAGTCGTGCTTGCTGCAACTTTAAGCGCAAAGTATAAGGGGGGAAAAACTGAAGGTGTGACAGTGGGAAGGGTGGATCTCTAGTTCCGTATTCATCTACCCAATTGGAGCCATGGGATGTCATCGTTGAGGCCCTTCTCGTGGGAGCGCAGACGATAGACCCACCGTTGTTCCCTCACGTGTAGTGCTTTCGAGAGGTCAAATTTGCTTTTATTCATCACTTCAAGGATGGTCCATCGAAGGTCAGTCTCCTTGTGATTTTTCTCCAGAAAGTGACGTGTCAATTTAGTGTTTGTTCTCTTAAAACCTGATGGTGCTGCAGTGTTCATGAATGCAAATTCTGATTTTTCTTGTTGTCATGCCAACATATTGGAGGCCGCATGGGCATGTTATCAGGTAAACAACATTCTCAGTATTGCAATTGCTGAATGTTCGTAGTTGCCATGGTTTTCCTGTGGCTATGTTTACTTCTTTCATGTTATTGGTGAGAGTGCAAGATGTGCATCCACCACATGAAAAGTGTCCCATCACGCGTGGTTGGTCCCAAAGCCTCTGTTGTTCAGTATCATCTGTGGTTGGCATTCTGGCGTGTACTAGTTGATCTTGCAGGTTTTTATTGTGTTTAAATGCAAACAGTGGGGGTTCCCACTGTTTTCCAGCGCTGTTCAGGATATGCCATCTTTTCTTAATAATCTTCTGTACTGTGTTGGAGAGAGGGGTGAATGTGGTAACACACACTGTTCTTTCGGTGTTCTCTTTTACCACATCCTCTAGTAGTGCTTCCCTTGGGTTATTTCTTGCTCGCTTCTTGGCCCTATGTACCATTTTTTTAGGGTAGTGGCGGTCAAGGAGTTTCTTTTCTAGTTGGACTGCCTGTTCTTCGAAGGTGTCAATATCCGAACAGTTTCTCCTAACGCGAAGGAATTGTCCAACCGGTAGATTTTGTCTTAAGGCCTTGGGGTGATGACTCTCATATAGGAGTAGGCTGTTCCTGTCGGTGGGCTTGTTGTGCACCTTTGTAGTTATCCCTTCGTTGGTCATTGTGATGTCTAAGTCTAGTAAGACTGCATGGTTTTTGTTGATTGTATGTGTGAATCTAAGGTGTACGTCTTTGGTGTTGACCCACAGGACAAATCTTGTTGCTTCCTCTTCAGTTCCATTCCACACTATTAAAACGTCATCTATATAACGTTTCAAAATCCTGATGTGTTTTAAGAATGGATTGTGTGGATTTTGGATGAAGTCGTCCTCGAATTGTTGGAATGCCAAATGAAGATGATGTAGTAAAGAGGAAAGAATTGACTTACGTCAAGATGTTTAGGACAACTTCACATGAGTGTGAGTATGTATTTACATTTTATTACATTACATCTTAAACCAACTATTAACCTAATGAGCATGATAGTATGTGCTGGAAATGTTTCTGAAAGAGCAACTTAAGAAAAATAAGGTGGAAAGATTTTTGTTGATCAAAGTTTTGACACACTGAGTACCGTGTTCATTCCCATGGTTTTTCTTTGATTGTTCTTAGAAAAGCTGTCCTCAAAGTTATTCTTTCGTTTTGTAAACATTTTGTAACGTAATCAACACATTGCTTTTGTTTTTGATCTGTTTTAGTTTCCTTCACCATTTCATCTATTTGGCCATTTCAACATTGTGACATTTGCAGTTCTATGCTGCTGTTGCGAAGTACAAAGAGAACATGGGTTGATCCTGTGAAAGAGACACACACATTTTTGATGTACTTATCTGGAATGAATACAACTTGCAGAGTGATTGAATGGAAGTTTTAAAGATTTTAATGGACTTATTGCTGCCACCAAGGCAATATGTGCTGCTTAAATTGCTCTAACCGCATGTGGCAGCCCACCCAAAGCATACTCATCTCCCTGCACATTGGCAAAATCCTCATTTTGTGATAACTGTATGAAGCTGTTGAGGTGTCTCATCATTGTATAAAGAACTTCTTGTAGCACACCACTGAAAGTTGTTTGTGACATTCCACCACATACTGATGAGATATCCATAGGCTGAGCAGTGGTAACAGCTGGGGCGGGAGGTGTAGGTTTGGGCCGAGTGAGACTCACTGGAGGAGGCAGACAGATAGACCAGGCAACTCCTCATCATAGATATTTTCAGGAGCGGAGTCCTCAGTGAAGACTTCTTCCTGGTCTGGAGTGGAAGTATCCTCAGTGGCAGTTTGTTGTCCACGCACTCTGGGTGTTGGACCTATTATGAATTTAAAAAAAACAAATATTTAAAAAAAGCAAATATGTTAAACGTTTGGGTGATACATTAAATAATTTTGAAGCTAAAAATGAGGCAAAGTAAAAGGAACAAGATAATCAATATGATGATTGTACCTTTCAGTGGTATGATATTGATTGACACAAGCAGTTAAAATTATGCACAAAACTACTTCACAAATAGCAGGTTAAAAGATTTCCTGCAATAAAATAAATAATTAGAAAGTTTACATTACATATACCAATGATGCAACACAACAAAGTAGAGAGGAAAAATGCTTCAGAAAACACTGTAAGGTCTAGCAGGCTACAAATCTGACAGTTACATAACTAAGATGGCATTATTGCATTAATTTTAAAACAAAAAGACTTAGTACAGCATACAATTGTAACTACCTTAAAACCTTTAAGTGAACAAACTCTCATTTGTGAAACAAATAACATCAATTCAATAAAAGAACAAGTATAGGACAACGTACTATATTAAACACGAAAACATTTCAATACTTAGCATGAAATTGAGATTGATAAGTACATAATATTTTAACATGTGGAAATTATAATAGAAAAGAGAGAATGAGCAAGATAACATTGCAATATTATTTTGAACACATGAAAACAAGGGATCATGGTAGTTGTAGTCATTTCAATCAAACTTTAACAAAAGTTGAAAAATGTTAAGAGAAACCTAGTGAAAACATGCAGTAAAAAAGAACAGACTTTTACAATATGAAACAAATATATGAAATAGATTATTTAGTGTAAAAACACTTAACAAGCACCATTACATCATGTGAAATGTAATGAAGATTGAGACCTGTAATCTTCAATACAGCAAACTACATTTGAACAAACATGCAAGACCAAATAAAATAGTATACAAATCTACATAGGTTTCCATGGTTCCAAAAGTTGCAAAACACATTAGCAGCGGCCTATTTAATACAAAAACTACATTTAGGTTTAGTGATACATTCAAAAGTATAACTTACCAGTCTCCACTCCACCAGGGATTCCTGTCAAGCCTTCAGGATGTAGGATCTGCAAGACCTTCTCCTCTCAGAGAAATAGTTGTAAGGGGGCTGGGAGAACCACCACCAGTCCTCTGGGCCTCCAGTTGATGCTTGGCGGCCAGGGTACACTCTCTCCCCTGCAGGTCATTCCAACTCTCCTAATTTCCTCCCGTGTGCACAGGTTGTTTTCTACAGCATTCTCTCTGTAAACTATTCTGGTCCACATGTGCCTTTTCAGACATATCATTGTATTTTGTGCAAGGGCTCCAAACAATTGTGGCTCTACTGTAATAATTTTATCCACCATGTCTGACTATTCTCCCTGTATAAAATGGGAATTTCTACTCCCCGCCATTATCAACAAAACAAATATTTATTAAATGTTATGACTCACAAGAATATGAAGGTAAGAATAATTAAGGGACAAGTGACAGAGAAAGATAAAACATAAACCTGACTTAACTAGCAAAAGTTCAACTTGAAAATGTTGTGGGGCAGTGGAATGGCAAAGAATCATAGTCTGAACTGGAGTGTGTCTGATTGTGTGGTATGAAGGTGAAAACAATTAGCCAAAAACACATCAGGTGAGTGAGGCTAGCATCCATCCAATAGCCAAAGGAATTCTACAATGGTTAATGCGTCCCTCAATGGAATCTCTCTGTTGGCAATCCGCCGCTTAAGTCAACGCCAGCACAACTGTGAAATCTAAATAGGTTCAGCCCAGTCCTGCCAGCTGACGGTAATGGAGTAATGTTAGCCAGCAGGGAAGTAGGCCAACTTGACAGCGGTCAACCGATTATGTGGACCACAGTTCAGCCAGCACACATTTACATATGGCGGGTGGAATTCCATTAGCTTGACAGAGTACTTCTACACTCTCCCGCTGAGGGGCGACAAGAATCCCGTCAAGATCTAAATCAGGTTCTAAATGTTTTACTACCCCAAAACGAATTTCAGTGTGCATTCACAAATGGGAAGGGATCCCATTAGAAGCCCATCCCATTTGTGAATGGGTTTCCACCTCCTTTGGGATGGTGGTAAAATATCAATGCTTTGTGACCAGATTTCACTTGTAAAATATGAATGCATACCTTAAGAAACTGGCATTTGCAGGGATGATTTTAACACATCCCTTGCATATGTCATTGTCTAATGGTTTCCAAAACCCAATGAGCAGTTCTGAAAACCATTTTGCTAAATGGGCTTTGTACATTTTAAAAAGGGTTTAACATTCATAAGCCTTCTAATTACTGAATAAGAGGGTTTGCAAATGCAAAAAAAACATCAGTTTATGATGCCCATCGTCTCCTAACATGGCTTTAGTACATTGCAAAAAACATTCTTGTGGTCACAAACTCTCAGAGCATTTGCAACCTAAAAATGCTTTGTACATTGTAGCACCCTCCACAGCCTGGGAGCATGCAAATGAATTCTTGCCTGGATATCGGACCTTGAATCTGTCCGTTGGAGACTCTTCCGTGCTTTGCTCATCTGCAACAAACATACTACGGTAAGTCTTGGAAGCACAAACCGTCCCGCTCGCTTGAGCCGCGTTAGGCTCCATAGTCTTATGCCGGGACGACCCCCCCCCCCCCCTTCCTTTTTTTTTTTTTTTTTTTTTTACTATGCGCTGATTAATGAGCACGGCTCTCTTTGCCTATGTTAATTACGGGCTTTAGCCATTAGTTATTATGTACTTGCCCCCCCCCTCTGACTGTACTTCTGTATTAATGTATATTGTTCACTATATGTGGGTGTTGGGTTTTCACTTATGACTTGGGAGGCAGGGCTTAGTCTCACTCATGTGCTTTGTGCAACCTAGCCAATGCAGCCCTTTACTCTTTCTTGTTATTGCTTTTACTTGCCGACTTATGTCGTTTCTTCCCTCCGTGTCCCATCTATTATTTGTAAAATTCCCTCTAGCGCTATCCTCATATCATCGATTATAATTAAAATTATATATTTAGGTGCAGCTTAAGAAAACTGAGATCACCTTCGATATTCTTCCTTATTGAAGATATATATATTTTTCGCTTCCCTTCTAGAACTTTGGGACGATGTTAAATATAAACATCCCCTTCATCTGAGGGTGTCTGGTTCCTGTGACTGTGGAACTCTTGTGACGATAAGCCACTGGATCTCGGCTGTGATATTGATCACTTTGATTTGGCGCTTATTTGTGAGTTACACGCAGGTTATCTGGTACATATACGTTGTTGTGTCAGTACTTGCCTTCATTACTGCTGTAACCTGAGGTTCATGATTAACTCAAGGTGCCCCCTTTTTTTCTGTGTTTCCACTTTAGAGCTGATTGAATGGTATTTTGCCTTTTAATATGAACAACTTAAGGATTGGGGAAAATTCTCGAGGATATATCCGTCTATGATCTACGCTACGATTTATTGGTAGGTTAGGTCTCTCCTCCCCTGTTTCTCTTATTATTTCATTTTTACTTCCATTTTTGTCTTTATTTTATTAATCCTATCTGTTCTTATCTTCTCACTCAAACATTTAATGCAAGACGTTTTTCTTTTTTTTGGCCCCCAAAAGGATGTTGGATTTGTATTAAATACAATACATTGCTTGGAATGTTTAAAGTGAATTCTCAATGTAGGAATAAAATTACTATTAGGTTTAAATATATTCCAGAACTGGGAATTACTCTCTCTATCTCCCAGGAAACAATGTTGTTCTGTCTTGTTGGTGTTTTTATGGTGCTTATATTTATGTATAAGTGTTCTTATAAATCTATATGTACTTTTATATGTATGTTATTTATATGTATACTTTTTTGTTTATTGTTTGACAGCCCTGAAGAAGTCCTGTTTCAGGACGAAACGCGTCGGCTGGTCTGTTTGTAGAGTCACACAAACTGATTTTTATGTCTTTTGGAATTATTATATAAATGAAAATAAAATGAATATAAGGAATGGTCTTTGAAGAAATCCGATAATTACAAAGGATTCCTCCGTTCTCAAATCTTTTATGTGGTGCACCTCTCGATTATTGGTATATATTCTGATTCCTAAGGGAATAG
Source organism: Triturus cristatus (assembly GCF_964204655.1). Lineage (NCBI taxonomy): Eukaryota > Metazoa > Chordata > Amphibia > Caudata > Salamandridae > Triturus > Triturus cristatus. Next base: position 366,464,569 of record NC_140586.1, read on the forward strand.
GCATTGTAACAGTGGGTGCCACTGAGTGTGCACACTATTTTCCCTCATACATAGGGTTATTACAGGGAGAGTTATAGAAGGTTAGGTGCTGGTCAAGTGAAGGTTCCACTGTTAGTGTTTTGTCCTTTAAGCATGCAAATGAATACGCCACACATGGAGCTCTGGATTGTACGTCTTTATTCCTCTGCATTCACTCACAATCGCAATTTACCTCCTTCCTCGGTTGAGTCTGCACAGAACTGCAAGGGTCCTAGCACACATAGTCTCACAACACTACATCTACCCCTTGTTTTTGGAATCTTTTTATTAACAGTCAGCGACTTTACAATAATACGTCAATACAGGTTCTGCTTGGGCGCAGCAAATTCTGACAATAATTACACATAAGTTACACAGTTAGGACCAATCAGGGAGAGAGCTGTTCGTCTAGGGCAAGTTGTTGCGGCGGAGTACAAATGTCCCCTCTATACGAGTCCCAGGGCCCCCATATCCTGGACCACTTTTTGGGGCAGCCCGAGCAATAAACACAGTATTTTTCTCGGAACATGCACCAGTCTATATCCGACTTCCATGCCTCCAGAGTAGGCGGAACTGAGGCCCCCAAGCCTGGGCGATATTTCTTTTTGCCACCATAAACCCCAGTGTGACCCATTGTGTCTGGTGTATATTCAGATCGGTTGGTTCCCATATGTTTAATAAACACCTACGTGCCTCCGGGAGAAGTGGCGCCCACCGTCTCAACTACTTTGTGTATCCCCCTCCAGTAGGACTGAATGTGTGTGCATTCCCAGATAATATGTAGAAAGGTTCCTAGTTGTCCACAGCGCCTACTGCAATCTCCGGTGGTAGCCTTTTCCATTTGTACCAATTTAGGTCCCGTCATGTATATTCTGTGTAGGATTTTAAGTTGTACTAAACGCAGTCTAGCTGGTATCGCCACCACTGTGGGAGATGCCATAGCTCCGTGCCAGTCCTCGTCATCCATCTACATCTCCCCCTTGTTAATAAAAAATGCAAACAACAGTTACATTATATTTCTTCGATAAGTTGTCGAGGCGCTCGCACTAGTCGGCCAGATTGAGTGGCATGAAGTAGTTGAGATGCTACAGAACACCTTGGTAGGGAGTGTCTTATACCTAAATTGTAAAAACAATTTCCGCACCAACAGTTGGACAATCTCATCGATTGAGACTTCATATGGAGGGAAAGGTTTAAAAGCAAGAAACTCCTAGTATTGGAGACACTCTCTACCATAATAATTTCCCAGTAGACTTCCTTATCCCTATCTCTTGTTATCTGCACATCTTCTATGGATCGGTCCAATAAGATTGAAGCCCCAGTTTCCTCAAGAGTGCCCTAAGTGTACAGAGTCAGAGGATCTCGCAAGCCCGTTTGGGATCCCATGAGGTCCAGTAGGCCCACTCGATATGGGGCAAGCAATTCAATGGACCACAATCGATGCCAGAACATTAGGATCCTACACTCCAATTTGTGGGCAATATTTCTTTGACCCAGATCGCGAAAGATTGGACTCAGGAGGGGAGCTTGCTGAGAGGTTGAGAAGAGATGTCATAAAACAGGTTCAGTGACAGAAAGACAATCAGTATTCTCATTATCCCACAATTCTGCTCCGCAAATAACTGAGCCTAAGGTTTTAGTATTATACATTTCCAGTACTGGGACCACTTTGCCTGATACAATTCTCTTGTGAATCTTTATTTCGTGGGAGGTTTGTTGGATGACCAAGAGATGGACTTTCTCAAGATGTGGGGTCCAGCTCAAGTTTGGGGTTAAGCGTATCCCTAAATAGTCAAAGGTGGAAACCAGCACAATAGGCTGATCCCCAACTGACATGCATCTCTTAGATGTCTTCTAAATACCATTGTAGAAGATCATATATTTTGTTTTTGAATAATTTAACACCAGTCCTCGCTCATCGCAAAAATAGTTAAAATCATTCAATAATTGCTAGAGTCCTTGAGGAGACTCGGCGTATAATCGGCAAAGAGAAGGGCCGGAGCCCTTCTCTCGCCAACTCTGGGGGCATAGAACCCATTGCTATCCAGGTCCCCTGCTACTGCATTTATGAAAAGTGTGAACAGAGTGGGTACTAAAACGCACCCCTGTCTAACTCCATGCCTGATTGGAAAAGACTCCTTTAGCTGCCCCTCCTCACCCCAGCTAACCTAAGCCTTGTTTGCTTTGTGTAATCTCATCAAAATATCTAAAGAGTTAACTGGGATCCCCATCTCGTCCAAAACCATCCAAAGATTACTCCGTAAGACTAGGTCAAAAGTAGTATGCAGGTCCACAAACACTACATACAGTTTCCCCCCTTTTATTAATACTTCTTTCCCAAAAAAATACAGATGAAAGGAAATACCTGGTTCAGTGTGCTGATGTTGGCACAAAATCCAGGCTGGAAAATCGGAAAGAATGATCCATTTTGAGATCCACTCCTGGAGCTGAGCCAGAATTTGTTTGCAGAATATTTCTGCAAAGTACCATTTAGACTAATTGGCCTACAGCTACTCGAATTTGACCCATCCCCCTTCTTATAAATAGGTATGATCTCGGCTGATTTCCAAGGAATGGGAATCTCCACACCCAAAAGCATACCATTGGATAACAAATTGTTTTAGGTACCCCATACTACCTGATCTTCCCTATATAAATCATTGAGGGTTCTGTCTGGGCCGGGGGTTCTGGCTGGAATTAGGAGCCAATTGCACCGTACGTTTCTTTAAGAAAAATTACAAGTGTTTCAGGATTACTGACTGAAAGCCTATCCAAGAGGCAGCTATCCTACTCTTCATCAAAAGTGTACAAACTCCCAAAGTGGGACACCCACTCGTCAGGCTGAACAGAAAATTCCAAAGCAGTCTTGGGACCATTCAGACAAAGTGAAGCTTTCTTCTAAAAGAATGTACTATCCATGACTACCAGGGCTCTATGCAAGGATGACCATAGCGGGCATTCCCATTACCTCTCGGCATGGTCCACTGTCTGTACTTAGCCCTGTAACCCACCAATCCACCAGACATGGCGTAACTTAGATTTGCTGCTTGGAGGAGCTCGCACTCGGCCTTTCTATAATCCTGGTTATACCATGCTACTGGATTGGGCCGAGTTTTTCCCACCTTTCTGAATTGGCCCAGGGTTTCTCTGATCTGTGTATAGAGTACGCCCGGGGGGTAAACTCCACCCCACTCGTGGAGTTTGCTGAATTCTGGAACTCCGCGCTTGCGGAGGATCATGGAACTCCTGAATTACGCCATTCGGGCATGAAGTAGAGTTTTTTTTCCGCTTGCATGCTTGAGTTTTCTTACGGCTTCCCTATATAAATCATTGAGGGTTCTGTCTGGGCCGGGGGTTCTGGCTGGAATTAGGAGCCAATTGCACCGTACGTTTCTTTAAGAAAAATTACAAGTGTTTCAGGATTACTGACTGAAAGCCTATCCAAGAGGCAGCTATCCTCCTCTTCATCAAAAGTGTACAAACTCCCAAAGTGGGACACCCACTCGTCAGGCTGAACAGAAAATTCCAAAGCAGTCTTGGGACCATTCAGACAAAGTGAAGCTTTCTTCTAAAAGAATGTACTATCCATGACTACCAGGGCTCTATGCAAGGATGACCATAGCGGGCATTCCCATTACCTCTCGGCATGGTCCACTGTCTGTACTTAGCCCTGTAACCCACCAACCCACCAGACATGGCGTGACTTAGATTTGCTGCTTGGAGGAGCTCGCACTCGGCCTTTCTATAATCCTGGTTATACCATGCTACTGGATTGGCCCGAGTTTTTCCCACCTTTCTGAATTGGCCCAGGGTTTCTCTGTTCTGTGTATAGAGTACGCCCGGGGGGTAAACTCCACCCCACTCGTGGAGTTTGCTGAATTCTGGAACTCCGCGCTTGCGGAGGATCATGGAACTCCTGAATTACGCCATTCGGGCATGAAGTAGAGTTTTTTTTCCGTTTGCGTGCTTGAGTTTTCTTACGGCTCTCAACTGTGAGCGCCAAGAGTCTAGAGCCGCTTTCGAGAACACACAAGACTTCTCACACAGCTAGCATGCTCCTGTGAGTCTCACACGGCTTCCTGTTACAAAGGGCTGATCCAATATTCTTGGTGCCAATCGCAATTGCAAACAGATTGGTCGAACAGCTTTTATGCTGAAGAATGCAGCTGAGAGGCATTTGGAGTGGATTTTCTTCACAAACTGACCATTGGAGCTGTTTTTTTGTGTGCGAGAAACCATTTTTTGAAACATTTTCTTTCAAACCAGAAGGAAGTGCCCCAGAGAGTCCAACTTCCTGTTCCTGTCCAGCAGGCTCCTCCCAGTGCTTTCCCCCCATTCCTGGTCACTTTTCATTTGGATTTGGAGCTGGAAAGATCGCTTTCCTTGTCTGTAGTATATATACCATTGGGTTTAAGGACTTTGTATTTGAGATTTCAGAAGTAAGTTGAAAGAATTGTGTAAAAGGGTGTTGTTTGTTTGATTGGGGGCATGTACCGGGATTTATTTATACTTTAAATCGATATTTAAAATGTATTGTGGTGGGTGGCTCGCAGTTTCAGTAGGGGCCTAGTTATTTTTTTACAGGTAGATTTTCTTCCTTTATAAAGGAAACATTTTGCACTGTTTACTACATCTTTTCCATGTTTTTTAATACATTTGCAATATTGTTTTAACTCACTTTGTGGCTTGGTCTGCCAATGGGCCTTTCAGTCAGTAGGCTCTTTACTATTCATAGGTGCATAAAACAACTGTTTCTGTGGTGTCTGTTGAACTGCAACATCATTTAGGCCATTGATGACATTGGATTAAAATACAACATTTGTTTTTAGTGGGTTTTCAAGTTTTATTTTCTCTGCAAACAGTATATAGGTGGGGTAATGGTTTTGGAGGATGTGTGTTGTTTTTTGCCCTGTTAATTATAGTTTTTGGCATTGTTTAATTAATGCTGTGTTCTCTGTGTTACCATACCTCTTTTGGCTGGCCAGTGTGTGTGTGTATTTGCCATAAGCTACCATTTGCCTTTGTTGCTTCCCATGCCATGTGGCTGGGGTCCATTTTGTATAGTCAGTGTCCACCATAGGCCTGCATGTGTTCTTTGTTTTCCAGGCCTCCTGCTTGTTGTTCTTCTGACGATGTGGTTGGCGGCCATTTTTGGTAGCCAGCCAGTGTGCTTTCCCCATAGGCCTGAATGTCTACTTTGTTTGTGGGGATGCTTTCTTGCTGGTTGTTATTGTTCTGACCATGTGTCTGGTGGCCATTTTGTGTAGCCAGGCCGTGTGCTTTTGCCATAGGCCTGCATGTCTTCTCTGTTTGTGGCCATGCCTCCTTGCTGGTTGTTGTTGTTCTGACCATGCGGCTGGTGGCCATTTTGTGTAGCCAGCCAGTGTGATTTCCCCATGGGCCAGCATATCTTCTCTGTTTCTGCCCATGCCTCCTTGCTCAGTATTAGTTGTTGTTGACCATGTGGCACTAGCTGGCAGCCATTTTGTGCGTCCAGCCAGTGTGGCCCTTTGCCAAGGCTTGCATGGATGGTTGACAATCATAGCAGTTTAATAAATTAATATGCTTGCGGATATTTTAAGTTATTTATTTCTATTTTTTTTATTTTTTATTTTTTTTTATTTTACACTTTGTTATTTTTTACTTTTTTAATTTTGTATGTTCATTTTTTTAAACATTACATTTTTTAAAAAAATTATTAACATTTTATTATTTAAATTTTAAATTTATCTTAATATTTTTTTTTACTTTTTAATTTTTTTCTTCAAAAATATTTATTTTACTTTTTTAAATTAATTTATTTTCATCCCAACTCCCAACGTGATGCACACAAAGCAAAAAGTTACATCTGTATGTTGTTGCTCTTTCTGATCCTTTCTGAGTTACGGCACACAATGAAAGTTTTTGTTGGTGTGGTTTTATGAATGGATAGTTAGGTGCCGATCACGATCCTGTGAAAACCGGGTACGAACCGTCGGACGGAGCATATTCCCCGTCCGACGCGTACCCGGTCGTAAGAAGATACAAACATGGAATTACGATTCGCACGGAAACACCTTTCCCATACGAATCGTACAAAACCCCGACCGACGAAAATAAACGTACAAATGCGATCCGGGAAAGCGCCGACGTGACGTCGGGACGCACGCAGCCTGCCATTCACGAACCAGGAATTACGATTCGCACCGACGTCATCCCGCACGGTGAATATTTTCCGGCTGCCAAAAACTGCCGGGAAATCAGGACGACGCGAACAAGGAGGACCCGTACGCGACGGACAGACAGGACGACGCGAACAAGGAGTACCTGTACGCGACGGACAGACATGGACCCGAACCTACGTGTCATCCCGGCCCACATAGCAGTCGACCTCCTCTACAGGTTCGGACGCAGACGCCGCAGAAGGTCAGAACAACAAAGGGAGGGGGGAAAGGGGGGGCGTGGCAGGACCAGGGTAGGCCACAAAACCCACACCAAAGTCACACAGCACACATGCCCTGGACATACCTGACCCTCAGGCCCTGGTCACTACGAGGGGGTGGGGGCGTGTCCAGCCAAGCCAGCGACCGCCACAACGGAAGGGCTTGATGACGCGAACTGGCAACACAACCAGACAGGTACGTCCCGTACCCATGCCTTAAGAGCGTGGGTACGAGTCGTACCACGCCCACACCTACGTCACCCCAACAATGGCGGGACGGCTCGTACCCACGTGGCAAAGGCCTGGGGACGGCCCGCACAAGCATTCCACAGCGTGGGTACGGCAATGTACGGACCGTACCCCCACCCGCGTATGCATGGAGCGTATCCCCCACCCCAACAGTGTAAGTACGACACGTACCCCCACCCGCGTACGAATGGAGCGTACCCCCCACCCCAACAGTGTAAGTACGACACGTACCCCCACCCGCGTACGAATGGAGCGTACCCCCCACCCCAAGAGTGTAAGTATGACACGTACCCCCACCTGCGTACGTATGGAGCGTACCCCCCACCCCAACAGTGTAAGTACGACACGTACCCCCACCCGCATACATATGGAGCATACCCCCCACCCCAACAGTGTAAGTACAACACGTACCCCCACCGGCGTACGTATGGAGCGTACCCCCCACCCCAACAGTGTAAGTACGACACGTACCCCCACCCGCGTACGTATGGAGCGAACCCCCACCCCAACAGTGTAAGTACGACCCGTACCCTCACCCGCATATGCATGGAGCGAACCCACACCCGTGTATGTTCGAAGCGTACATATTGTGAATTAGGAGGGGTGTGTGCAGAGTCCTCCCAGCAGTGCCCAGAGACAGGAGGGGTGTGTGCCTAACACTCCCAGCAGTGCCCAGACATGAGAGGGGTGGGTGCAGAGTCCTCCCAGCAGTGCCCAGAGACAGGAGGGGTGTGTGCAGAGTCCTCCCAGCAGTGCCCAGACACAGGAGGGGTGTGTGCAGAGTCCTCCCAGCAGTGCCCAGAGACAGGAGGGGTGGGTGCAGAGTCCTCCCAGCAGTGCCCAGACACAGGAGGGGTGGGTGCCTAACACTCCCAGCAGTGCCCAGAGACAGGAGGGGTGTGTGCAGAGTCCTCCCAGCAGCGCCCAGACACAGGAGGGGTGTGTGCAGAGTCCTCCCAGCAGTGCCCAGAGACAGGAGGGGTGTGTGCAGAGTCCTCCCAGCAGTGCCCAGAGACAGGAGGGGTGTGTGCAGAGTCCTCCCAGCAGTGCCCAGAGACAGGAGGGGTGTGTGCAGAGTCCACCCAGCAGTGCCCAGAGACAGGAGGGGTGTGTGCAGAGTCCTCCCAGCAGTGCCCAGAGACAGGAGGGGTGTGTGCAGAGTCCTCCCAGCAGTCCCCAGACATAGGAGGGGTGGGTGCAGAGTCCTCCCAGCAGTGCCCAGACACAGGAGGGGTGGGTGCCTAACACTCCCAGCAGTGCCCATGGAACGCAAAGGGTGGAGTAGCCACAGATACCATGCCCACAAATGTCAGTCAGGTGCACAAAGACCCTGCAGTACATGTACCACATGTGTGCGAGGCTGGGAGTATACGCATGCATAGCGCCAAAAAGAACACATGTCCACATGAAGTCATGTCAATAGTCCACATACACCAGTACAATGAATACCAAGGATGCCACGAATGATGCAGGTGGAGACATCGCTCAGCATGCATGTGCAAAGTTGAAGGAGTCCGTCACACACCCAGCTGATGTAGACACAGCTCAGCACCACATATTAGGAACACCCTGCAGGGAAGATGGCAGGGTACACAGAGGAAGGAATACACCTTGGGACAATTTCACCATGCAGTAACTGCTTACATGAACAGAGAAACCTAGCTAACACCCTGTGATGGCACACAGATACCAGGGTCCCCCCTATGACCAGCACACTACTACATTTCCCACACACCCCACACATGATTACCACCCAAAATCATGTAGCAGCCCCACCAACAGCAACATCAGAAAAGCAGTAGTGTTCAAAGTAAACAAAAATGGCTTTAATCAGCATGATCTTAAATAGTGTGTCAGTAGAAAGTTCAATATTTACAAAGCCCATCGGGCAGTCGATGAGTCACAGCTGGATGGGGGACACAGTGGGATGCGTGTCCCCTAGCTTGCCTGCACAGTTAGATTCCGTCGTCTTCCACAGGGGTGAGGGCATCATGTGGGGGGGAAGGAACAGGCACCGCAGGGACAGGAGGGCGAAGGGTAGGCGACGTGGGTGCAGGGATGGAGGACTCCACCACAGGGGGTGGGGCAGGGCCAAAGGTGGATTCTAGGAGCTTGCTGCACACCTTAGCAAGGTCCTCCAGGGACTCCCCTGCACCCGAAGGAACCACAGGCCCCAAGGAGGGGGGGGGGTCAGAGGGATGGGTCGCAGCGCCACTGGGGGAGGGTGTGGACAGGGGGGGACCCAACCACCCTGACCGGGGACTTCCTTGACCGCTTGCGGGGTGGTGTCACTGTGGGGCTCAGGGACAGAGCGGCCATGAAGGAGTCTTTGGGGGAGATGTGGCCAGGAGAGCTGAGTGGAGGGGATTTGGAGGGAGTGGATTTGGTGGAATGCGGACTCCCACTCTGGCTGCGTGTCACACGTTTGCCCCCCGACCCAGTGGGTGTGCCTACTTCACCCTGTGTGTGCGTGTCAGGAGGTGTGCGGCGGACCTTCCCTGCTTGTGTGGTGCCTGTGTCTGTTGTGGTGGGTGCATGCTGACGTCTGGGTGTACGTGGGACAGGCATGGGAGTGGGAAGTGTGGAAGGGGCAGGGGTAGGGGGTGGGACGTAGCGCTGCAGGAGACCCACTGCTGCAGTCATTGTAGAGTCTATGGACCTCAGCAAGTTGCGTTGGTCAGCCTGCGATGAATGAATGCCCTCCAAGTATGCCTCCATGTTGTTGAGGACCTGGCTGTGGCTATGGAGGACATTAAGGATCGCAGCCTGACCAATCTGCAACTGTCGCTGGATGTCCACAGACTCGGCATTGGCGGCAGCAGTGGAGACAGGGGCAGGGGGTGCGGTGCCTGGCAGGAAGGAGACATGCGGTGACTGGGCACGCTGGGAAGGGACACGAGCACGTGGGAGGCGGCTGATGCCAATGGAGGGGGCGGGGCGAGATGTAGTGCTGCTGTCAGATGGTGGTGCAGCCACCGCCCACTCGGAGAGATCATCCTCGGACCCGTCAGCTTCATACTCTGTTGTGCCAGTCGACAGGTCCCCGGCTTCACTCTCCTCCGCCTCAGTCCCACTCGATGTGCCAGCCACGATGTCACCGCTGGCACTGGTGCTCGGTCCCTCTGCTCCGTCTGTGCCCATGTCTCCCTCCGTGTCCCCCGACGATGCTGTGGGCAGGGTGAAGAGACAGAAATCAATCATACACCTGTATACATATGTCACATGAGTCCAACCTACTCAGGTTACAGTGCATTGCCTGAAACAAAAGAAGAGTCACAACTACAAAACAAGGTACATATGTAGGGCATGCAAGACACAGTTGTGTGACCCACCATGCCACTGAAAAACTATGGAGAGCATGACACAATAGCAAATGAGATGACATGGAATTTTGACTGAGGAGCAAGGCCCTGGGGACAATCCAGCACTGCATCTGCACCACACAGCGTGGCAGGAAATAGGGATGAGCAGGGACCATATCCAGGAACTAGAGGCACATGCAGCATAGGTAATACTGATAACATGCCCACTCTGACTGGCTCACTGCACCTTGAGTGTATGTCCAGACAAACATCACACACTGGCCAGTCCTAGCAAGGAGATCTCAGGTGTTGACATGTAGGCCATGCCCGCACCACCCACCCCCTACATGAGACAATTCTTTGGAGACACAGGAAGCACTTACATCTCTTAGTCTGGGTGAAATACACATGGGATGGAAAAATTCTATATTGCACACAAAATACCCAAGGTGCGCCTGTCCAAATAATCATGTACAAATGGGCATCATCAGATGATTGTAACAAGACACACAGGCAATGGCCACCGTGAGTATGAACAAGGAAAATCCGGTCAGGCTGGACAGTGGACACTTGTACTACATTTCACGTCAATATACATGGTGCCAGAGGTCAATGGCACAGATCACAACCTATGCTGTAGACACAGAGATTGTCGACATTTTCGGATTACACACATGATACCTAGGAAAAGATGCCCCTGGGGACAGTAGTGGCCACACAACTCCATGCTCCTGAATGGGAATGACTGCAACACACGCTACCATCCCTGCACCATGCGTACCGCACAGTCATGCACATCATGTCACAGGCCACCACATAGGACATGCGTGCTGGAAGGCCGCGCACTTGAGAGATTAACTCCCATGTCTGGACTCAGCATTAGTGCCAACTGACATGGAACCCACAAGTCCAGAACTGGACAGGGCACAGGCAAGGTCCCAAAACCTGTTACACATCACCCCCACACATGATGCTGCAGGCATAGTACACTTGGAGAAGGTGCCAGGCTACATAACCTTGTGATGGAGTGACTACACACAGACCAGGGAACACATTGCAAGGAGGGGAAGGGAGGCAGGAGAGCACTGCAATACTGTGGGTGACAGGATCTGCACAGCACCATTAAACCCTGGCAGTGTATCCATGGAACAGTGCACTTACAAATGCTGGTGAAACACAACAAACACACATGTACCTACCCCCTTCCTGCTGCTGCATCTCCTGTAAGCGCCTCTCCAAGTCTGGAAAGACAACCGGCAGCACACGCTTGTGGATGTGGCTCAGTCGGCGGCGCCCGCGGTTCTTATGGCTCTCAGGTGAGTCCCCCAGCAGGACCCGTGCGATCCTCCGCCTCCAGCACCGGATATCCTGCCAGCGTTTCCTCACCTGGGACAGGCGCCGCCTCCGACCATCCGCACTCCTCACGGCGCTGACGGCGGTCAGCCATATGTGCTCCTTGGCAGAGGCGTCTACCTGTGAGGATGAACAAGTGACACTACATCAATACACCTGGCACATGTCACAGAGACACAGATTAGAACACATTTGCTGTTTACAACAAGGCATAGTATGCATCCAACGCATTGCACCTTTGTCATAGGGACATGATCCTCTGGGGAAGGGCAAAGGCAGTACGTGCCATTGAAAGGACACAGGTGGAATGAGGGCAACTACACAATCAATGATCCAGGCTCACACTGTGCATCACACCCACCCCTCCTGTCTCTGGGCACTGCTGGGAGGACTCTGCACCCACCCCTCTCATGTCTGGGCACTGCTGGGAGTGTTAGGCACCCACCCCTCCTGTCTCTGGGCACTGCTGGGAGGACTCTGCACCCACCCCTCCTGTCTCTGGGCACTGCTGGGAGGACTCTGCACCCACCCCTCTCATGTCTGGGCACTGCTGAGAGTGTTAGGCACACACCCCTCCTGTCTCTGGGCACTGCTGGGAGGACTCTGCACCCACCCCTCCTGTCTCTGGGCACTGCTGGGAGGACTCTGCACCCACCCCTCTCATGTCTGGGCACTGCTGGGAGTGTTAGGCACACACCCCTCCTGTCTCTGGGCACTGCTGGGAGGACTCTGCACCCACCCCTCCTGTCTCTGGGCACTGCTGGGGGGACTCTGCACACACCCCTCCTATGTCTGGGCACTGCTGGGAGGACTCTGCACCCACCCCTCCTATGTCTAGGCACTGCTGGGAGTGATAGGCACCCACCCCTCCTATGTCTGGGCCCTGCTGGGGGGACTCTGCACACACCCCTCCTATGTCTGGGCACTGCTGGGAGGACTCTGCACCCACCCCTCCTATGTCTGGGCACTGCTGGGAGGACTCTGCACACACCCCTCCTATGTCTGGGCACTGCTGGGAGGACTCTGCACCCACCCCTCCTGTCTCTGGGCACTGCTGGGAGGACTCTGCACTCACCTGATAACCTGGTCGCCCATACAGCATGGGGTACTGTGGGAGGATCACATCCAGCAAAGCCACGTTCTCCTCCAGGGTGAATGGCTGTGACCTCTCCACAGCCCTTGACATGGTTCCAGGGAATCAGTAGCAGCAGCTGGGTCGTGGAATACAGAGATGTGCAGGCAAGTGCTCCCTCATGGGACCTGGCTGCCTTATATCTGCCTTGCTGGCCCATTTCATGCACAGGAGTGCAGAGTGATTGGTCACTCAAATTTGCATCCTATGTTTCCTCCAATCCCTTCAAACCTAGCAGTCAGTGGGTTCTTATTCTGTTTTTTTCTTCAGCATGATGTCAACCCCACAAACACATTGCAACAAAGTAGATTCATTCCAACTGACTTCTGCTGTGCACCTTCCAGAACAAAATCAAACTTTAAACTTGGTCTCCATGACAACCAGCATGCATGTAGGCCTTAATACTTGTCCCTCATGTGTCCCCTATGTAATTTGGAGCTTCACACACAGGTACGGTGCGTTCCGGGGCCCTAGGGCACCCCAAATGCATAGCAACGGCCCGTACACGCGTGCGTACGTTCACTATCACTATGGGTGTCCTCGCGTATGCGTACTCGTAGTGGTACGGCCCGTACACAGGGCTGTACGCTCACTATCACTACGTGTACGCATGCGCGAGGACACCCATAGTGATAGGGAGCGTACAGGCGTGTGTACGGGCCATACCACTACGTGTACGCATACGCGAGGACACCCATAGTGATAGGGAGCGTACAGGCGTGTGTACGGGCCGTACCACTACATGTACTCATACGCGAGGACACCCATAGTGATAGGGAGCGTACAGGCGTGTGTACGGGCCGTATCACTACGTGTACGCATACGCGAGGACACCCATAGTGATAGGGAGCGTACAGGCGTGTGTACGGGCCGTACCACTACGAGTACGCATACGCGAGGACACCCATGGTGAAAGTGAACGTAGGCACGCGTGTACGGGCCGTACCACTATGGGTGTTCTTGCGTATGCGTACTCGTAGTGGTACGGACCGTACACATGCCTGTACGCTCACCATCACGATGGGTACACATACGGCAGCACTCCCATAGTGATACGGGAAGGTACACAGGCCCTCTTAGCAGAAGTACGGTGTTTTTCACACATCACAGTGGTGACAGGCAGCACACAGGAAGGAATAGGGCTGACATACTTGTCCATGGATGGACATCAAGGCATTGTCTGGGCAGTACTACATGTGTGGGGCACAGGTGTGAAAGGCTGTGATGTGGCACAATACTCCTGAGTGGAGAAGGCACCAGATGTATGATGAGATGGGTACATATGTAATGTGTGACGGTGCAATGTGTGCCAGGCATGCCCTTGACTCCTTTGACATGTGTGCATGTCGTACTGCACACTTGGCATGAGCGTCACTGGCATGGCACGGACACCAACACACGGAAGTGTCCCCTGAGGCCCGGTACAGGGGTTACCACACCTGACATGTCACTACCCACGGTGCACGATGTGACTATGTCATGTATGTGTGGGGGTTCCCATTAGGTAGATGTTTGAGCTCCCTCAAAAGCTGCAGCCATTGCAGCAACCAACATGTGTCTGTGTGTAGATGGCCATGGCACACTGTTCCGCACACCATGCCACATGTGGTATCGGATGTGAGGTGCGTATGTATGCATGGGACACGGAGTAGCGTAACCAGGACATGTCTGCATCCTCTCTATGAATGTGTGGTGAGTCATGACATGTACACCTTTATGGCAAGGTGTGTGGGCTGTCCTAATGTAATGTCATGTGACCTGTGTCTCTAGTATTCCGCTACCAGTCTCTGCAATCGACATCCTACTTCTGCTGATGTGTGGATGTATGTCACTCCTGTCTTGCGTCTGGCTGTTCACTAGCACTGGGACACAGCTATTCCCATGCCATGGCATGTGAAGGTTCACAATCTCCGTGTGTAGCTGGGTCTTGGTAGGAGTGTCACCTGGCAGCCATATGTGTCCAGGGCATGTAGCACATACCTGACTCTGTATGTGGCATATGTGTATTGACAGATTAACATGTGCACAGTACAAATCAATTGTTGTTGTGGTGCACTCACTCTTCCTTGTCACTTCCAAATTACTGCAGAGCGCCACCTCTTGCCTGACCAATTCCGGACTTGGCTGCCATGCGGGAGAATGACAGTATCCGGTGCTACCGCTTCCCCCAACCGTTGATTCTGGAGTTGACGGCGAGACTGGCACCACACCTGCAACCGCAGCACAGGTATCCTACGGCACTGACACCCAAGCTGAAGGTAATGGCAGCCCTACATTTTCTAGCCACGGGTACCTTTCAAAATACCATAGCTCATGTTGGTGGCATGTCCCAGAGCATGTTCTGCCGTGTGCTGCATGATTTCTTAGAGGCCATGTTGATTCACCTGGATGACTTCATCCATTTTCCTACCCCTGCAATGTTGACTGGGGTCAAGCATGGATTCTATGCCCTGGGAGGGATGCCCCATGTCATTGGGTCCATAGATGGGACACATGTGGCTTTGGTACCACCACACGCACAGGAGGTAGCGTACCGGAATCGCAAGCACTACCACTCCATCAACGCCCTTGTGGTGTGTCTGTCCAACATGGTGATTTCACATGTCTGTGCTCATTTTCCAGGATCAGCACACGATGCCTACATCATGAGGCGTAGCAGGATGCCTGAAATGATGACGCAGCTGCGCAACGAACGAGCATGTGTTGTTGGTGGGTACAGTCTGTCTGCCCTGTATTTTGCGTAGACTTCCAGCACGACCGTTACTCCTGTCCTACTTATGTCCATGTGCTTTCCATGTAGGGGACGCTGGCTATCCCAACATGCCATGGCTGATCACACCTCTCCGCAACCCCATCACGCCGGCCCAGCTCCGCTACAACACCGCCCATGGCCGGACAAGGCGAGTGATAGAGAGGACGTTTGGCCTCCTGAAGAGCCGATTCAGATGCCTCCACAAGACCGGCGGCGCCCTCCCATATGCCCCGGCGAAGGTCTGCAAAATCTTCATGGTCTGCTGCATGCTGCACAACATGGCAGTTGAGAAAGCTGTGCCACTCATCCTGGATCAAGATGACCAGGACCATCCACCCGTGGAGGATGAAGGGCTTGGCAATGGGGCTAGTGATGTGGAGGATGTGGAGCCGCAAGAGGACATCCGGACTCGGCTCATACGCGACTTCTTTGCTTAGTGGTGAGTACCAGTGTCTGAGTGTGCACGCATTGGTCCCCGTGTGGCATGTGTTGCGATGTGTGTCTCCACCTGCATGTATGGCACGTGAGTCAGAGGTGTGTGTGGGTGTGTCACTGGAGTGATGGTGCCAGTGATGGGTGTATTTCCCCAGTCATAATTGTGACCTAGCATGTTGTCATCCTTACATGTGTCGAGTACATGCACATGCAAGTGGCAGTGCTTTTTGTGGCTGACTTCTTGTGTGTCTCTCTTCCCCAGGTACTTGCGCATGCCGTCTGCTGCTTGCATTGTTGTGGCACTGCTATTCCTCATGGACACGTCATCGTGTGCTGACTCAGCGTTACAGGCACGGACACGTTTGGGGGTCTCCTTAGGGTAAGGGATGCATCAGGGGTGTATTGGGTGTGGCAGTTGTTCACGATGTATGCACACTGCCCCTGTGGATGTTTGGTTCCTCTGCAGACATGTTGCATCACCATGGGACACATTACATGCAGCTGGGTACACCTGAATAGATGGTCAGACTTGTTGACAGTCATCAGTGATGGGATTGTGGAATGTGATGATGGCATCAATGTGTGTAACACTACCCTCGGACACATACGGTTTGCATTGGCTTGACATGCTGTGGGACTTCCACATCAGCGGATCAATGGTGTGTGGCAGGCTCTCCGTGAGCAGCAGGGGGTGTTTAGCTGTTAAACGACACTTGTGTGCCAGTTCCATGGCTATCACGCATTTGTGCTGCGGAAGGGGGGTGCCAGTGTTGGACCCACATGTTACTCCACATAAACTGTTCATGTGTGCTCCGAGTTGCCTCTGCAATCCCGAATACATGACTAATAAAGGTGTCCCTATGCCTCCAAGGTGCCTCTTCTCAGTCAATGCTGGTGTGTTGCCACGGTGCATCCGGCATGTCTGGCATGGTTTTCCGTGATAGTGGCTATGTGTCTATGTGTCGAGTAGCAAGATGCAAGCTGTTTGTGTGGGATTAGACTGTGTATTGTGCATGATGTCCATGAGTGTGTGGGTATTGTGACATGTGCCATCCCCATGCATCCAACGCTGGCCATGCCACCATTCTCAGCATCCACCGGACTCAAGCTTGCAGGACATGGTTCTGCCACCTGTCTACACATACCTGGGTGCCCCCTAGGACACTCCACATGATCCCTGCCCTCTGCGCATGACTGTTGCTGTACTCAATATGTCTGTCGGCACGGTTGTGCGGCCACCCCCGCAGCTGGTTGGGCCCATCACGGCTGTGTATGGTGCTCCATGTCTGTCTTGCCTAATACACTGTGACCCATGTGTGTCCTGTGCCAGACTCAGGCCCCAGGGTGTGGATGGTTGAAGTCAAAAGAGAACTCAGGCATGGTTAAACTTTACAAGACACATGTAAGGTAATAATGCAACCAGCAGGCATCTTCTCTTCATGGTGTGACTTTTTATTTTAGTGGGGGGGGGGGGTTTGACATGAGGGGCTTTCCGGGCGTGTGGAATCCAAAGTTCACTGGGGGAGTTGGTGTCCTTGCCATTTGAAATCCTCAGAGTCCATGCCACTGTCTTTGTCAACATTGGTCAGACAGTGACCAGCAAGGCCATGTGGCAGAGAATGTCTTTTGATGCTGTGATGCTGTAGCTCCAGTGGGCCAGGTGCCAGGCCAGGTGTCCTGGGAGATGGTGCTGTTGCGCCGACCCTCACGGTCTTTTCCGTGGACGACCCGCCCTCCTGCGGGGACCCTCAGAAGCAGGCCGTGACGATGTTTGGGATGCTCCGTCGGATGTTTCCTCCTCCTCCTCCTGATCCCTCCCTGTGGGTGGTGATGTTCTAGGCCTTCTGGCACAGGGAGGGTTGCCCATGTTGTCGGCCATCCGACGGAGTGTACTGTGAATTCCCGTGAACACCGTCACGAGCTCAGCCTGTCTGTCCTCCATCCTCCGTTGGTGTTGCAGTAGACAGGCATGTAGCTCCGCTTGTTGCTGGGCCTGCTGGGTCTTGATCCCCTCGAGGACGGACACAACCTGGGCCATGCCTGTGGTGTCCTGCCGGTATGTGTCCAGGATGTTTCGGACATGGGCATATACCGGTTCCCCAGCCAACTGGTCAGGCTGGCGCCTCCGCCGTCCTCCACTCCCACCACCCCTGCCCACTTGCGCCTGGCCTGCCGTTGTGGGCACATCGGGTCTCCGGGACCCCTGAGGGATGGCATTTGCGGTGTTGCCTGCCTCCTCCTGGGTGCCCGGAGAACCTTGTCCCTCCTGGACAGACTGGCTGCTTTGTGGTGGTGGGGCAGAGATCCTGGGTGTCTCCTGGGATGTGGCAGGAGCGGGGGTGGTGGTTGGCACCGTTGTACCTGACGCAGGTGCTGGAGGTCGTTGGACACCAGAGGGGCCAGGTTGGTCGGGGGCAGGTTCGTCCACAGAGTGGTGAGAGTCGTCGCTGGCGGTGGCTCCGTCATCCCGCCGAGCCGGGTCCTGTGAGTCTTCCCCCCCAGTGTTGGGGGGTGATCCACGACATTGACCTGTGTGTGAGAGAGACAATGTTAATTTAGTTCCATGCAACATCCATGTTTCATTGGTTTCTAAGTTGGCACATTTCCTCTGTGCATTTGGATATGTCTTGCATTCCACTCACAGTGCACTTGTACATGGGTAGGTCACTTGGCCACAGCTTTTGCGACTTTACCTATGTGTGGCACAGTCTTAGTTGCTGCGTCAATTGTGACTGCAGTCAGCAGTGGAGTGGGCAGGTGTGGCGAGCCATGCATTGGCGCCTTCCGTGTTGCAGTGTACGTGGGCACATGGAGTGGTTCCACACACTTAGATAATGCAGGTGGCTGTCGTTGTGCTCGTGCACAGGTTGTGACATGGCCCTGTGTTTTGCCATGGAGGAGAGGGGGGGTTCTGGCACTGGCCACCCTTGTCTACATGCACGCAGTCTACCTGCTGATTAGCAGACATTCCCACACCCCACAAGGCTGATTTGTTCTCCCTGTGTGTCCCTTTCTCGCTCCCTCTCTGTCCCCCTCTCCCTCCCTCTGTGTGTCGGCCTCCTCCCTGTGTCCGTCTCCCTGTGTCTCCCTCCCTCTCTGTCCCCCTCTCCCTCCCTCCCTGTGTCAGCCTCCTCCCTCTGTCCATCTCCCTTTCTCCCTCCCTCTGTCAGCCTCCTCCCTCTGTCCGTCTCCCTCTGTCAACCTCCTCCCTCTGTCCGTCTCCCTCTGTCTCCCTTTCTCCCTCCCTCTGTCACCCTCCTCCCTCCCTCTGTCTGTCTCCCTGTGTCCACCTCTGTCTCCCTCCCTCTCTGTCCCCCTCTCCCTCCCTCTGTGTGTCACCCTCTGTCACCTGAGCCCAGCTTCCTGGGCACACACTGTTAGCAGATCTTTGAATGGCCCTTGGATTGTTGATGTGAGTTTGTTTGTGATCTCCAGGCACCCATTGGGTGTAGTGTGTGTGTCTGCACTGCTGCTGTGGTGGTGTGTGCTGCCACTCTTTCACAGTGTTGGCTGTTCATTGGCTGCTGTCATGTGCAAGAAGGTGCCGTCACCCCCATGTGTTGATGCAAGGCGTCCGCCATTTGCTGGCGAGACTTTCCTGTGTGGGGACACACTGTTTGTCTGGCTGTGACCTAGGCCATATGGGCAGAGGGCATTGTTGTCTGCTTCTGATTTGCACTATGTGATTTTTTGGGCTCACCCTCCCGCCATGTGGCTTACCTTGTCATGTGTTGGTGTTTTCTGTGGCCAGTGACTTGACATTGTCCAGCTGGGTGCATGGGGCATGGTGGCGCCAGTGGCATGTGCGTGTTCATGGAGTGTGGTTGAGTCATGCGATAGCTTGGGGTGGTTGCGTGCCTGTTTGTGAGTTTGGTTGTGGATGACGTTCCCCCCATGTGAGGTGAGTTGTTTGTGTACTCACCCGGGTCTCGGAGTCCTTCTAATCCGTCGACTGCCACCACCGGCAGTATGGCCATCACCCTCTCCTCCCAGGGATGGTAGTGTACGGGTCTGCGGGCCGGCCCTCCTCCAGTGACGTTGGCCTGGTTGTGGTCGTCGGTCATTTTGGCTCTGACCCTCCTCCGCAGATCGTACCACCTGGCTTGGCATTCATGCCTGGTCCTTCTGGTGTCCGCAACAGCATTCACAGCATCGACGATGGTCTGCCACATGGCTGTTTTTTTTGAAATGCTGGTCTGTCTGACCAATGTTCCAAAGAGGTGTGGCTCAACTCTGAGGATTTCATCGACAAGGACCTCCAACTCTCGGCTAGTGAACTTTGGATTCTTGTTGGTGGGCATGGTGAGGGGTGTGGGTGTGGATGGTGGGGGGGTGGTGTGGATGGTTGTGGGTGTGTGGGTGTGGTTGTTTGGGTGTGTGTGTGAATGTGATGTGGGGGTCTTTGTGAAGGTGTGTGTGTGAAGGTGTGCAAGTGTGAGGTGTGGTCAAGCTTCTAGTATGGTGCTGTAGGTTGTCTGTGGGGTCCGGCAGCAGTGAGTCTGTTGCAAAGGCTCATGGTTTGTGTGTGTGGTCCCTTTTTATTGGTCCATTGGTGGGTGTGGCTGTGTTTAAACTTTGGGTGGGTGTGTTATAAGGAGTGGTGGTGTTTTGGGCCTCTGTTTGTTTTTGGCAGTTGCAGGTCAGTGAATGTGTTGTTTTGGTAGTTGTTGGACATGTTTTGTGGCTTTGTGCCATTCGAATGGTGTATTCTTGTGTCGTATTGGTTTGTCCTGGTTGTGTACGTGCGTTTTTAGCGTGTATACGGTGTGTACATGGCCCATTTTGTTGTACAGTGCTGTCCTTGTGTGTGGCTTGGTACGACTCGTACATGCGGTTGTGATGTTGGGGCCTGGGGTGCGCTCCGTCCTTAGGATGTTGTGGTGGGGGTACACTCCATGCATACGCGGGTGGGGGTACGACTCTGATGTACACGGGTGTAGATACACGGGGGTACGACACGTACACGGGTGTACATACACGGGGGTACGACACGTACTGGGGTGTACATACACGGGTGGGGCTTCGACACGTACACGGGTGTACATACACGGGTGGGGGTACGACACGTACAGGGGTGTACATACACGGGTGGGGCTTCGACACGTACAGGGGTGTACATACACGAGGGGGTACGACACATACTGGGGTGTACATACACGGGGGGTACGACACATACAGGGGTGTACATACAGGGGGGTACGACACGTACAGGGGTGTACATACACGGGTGGGGGTTCGACACGTACACGGGTGTACATACACGAGGGGGTACGACATGTACACGGGTGTACATACACGGGGGTACGACACGTACTGGGGTGTACATACATGGGTGGGGCTTCGACACGTACACGGGTGTACATACACGAGGGGGTACGACATGTACACGGGTGTACATACACGGGGGGTACGACACGTACTGGGGTGTACATACACGGGTGGGGCTTTGACACGTACATGGGTGTACATACACGAGGGGGTACGACACGTACTGGGGTGTACATACACGGGGGGTACGACACGTACAGGGGTGTACATACACGGGGGGTACGACACGTACAGGGGTGTACATACACGGGTGGGGGTTCGACACGTACACGGGTGTACATACACGAGGGGGTACGACACGTACACGGGTGTACATACACGAGGGGGTACGACACGTACACGGGTGTACATACACGGGGGTACGACACGTACTGGGGTGTACATACACGGGTGGGGCTTCGACACGTACACGGGTGTACATACACGGGTGGGGGTATGACACGTACAGGGGTGTACATACACGGGTGGGGGTTCGACACGTACAGGGGTGTACATACACGAGGGGGTACGACACGTACAGGGGTGTACATACACGGGTGGGGGTTTGACACGTACAGGGGTGTACATACACGAGGGGGTACGACATGTACACGGGTGTACATACACGGGGGGTACGACACATACTGGGGTGTACATACACGGGTGGGGCTTCGACATGTACACGGGTGTACATACACGGGTGGGGGTACGACACGTACAGGGGTGTACATACACGGGTGGGGGTTCGACACGTACAGGGGTGTACATACACGAGGGGTACGACACGTACAGGGGTGTACATACATGGGTGGGGGTTCGACACGTACAGGGGTGTATATACACGAGGGGGTACGACACGTACACAGGTGTACATACACGGGGGTACGACACGTACAGGGGCGTACATACACGGGGGGGTGTACATTCACGGGGAGTACGACTCAAACGTATGGGGGCTGGGGGGAGTGTTGGGCGCGTATGCGGGCACATGTCTCCATGGTTGCTATGGGAGTTCGGTGCGGATGGTGTTTTTACCATACGGTTGTAACATCGGACGCACGGGATGGATCGTAATTCCGCGGTCGGACTTCACTTTTCACATTTGTACGGTAATTCGTCCGTGGCCGTGTCGGACAAGTTTTCCGACCCGAGGACGTGTGGGGAGTTGTTCCCAATGCGATTCGTATGGTCTTTTTCCCATGCGAATCGTAATTGGCACTTGTACGATTCGTACGGTAAAAAGACCGGATACGAGTCGGACGGGCCTTTTTTTTACCGGATCGTAATTGGCACCTCTGTCTGTATTATTGCTAAGTACCCACACTAAATGATATTGTTTGTTTGTACTAATACTTGAACTGCAGCAATGCCACGGTTCACTGATGTTGTTCTTGCTTGTTTGCTTTTAGGTGCACAAGAGAAGAGACATCAACTACAGTACTACCAGACAGAAGGCATGTGCACGATGTGACGCATTACTGAATACTCAACATGATAATTTCTTCAGCTTATTGTGAAGCGAAGTGCCACTGCCAACTGACAGCTTCAAGATGGCCCCAAAGAAAGGTGCTGCCAAGAAAGTGACTAGTGGGGAGGAGAAGAAGCAGATTTCCACCACTGAGGTGCCGACTGCAACCTTTTTCAGGAAAGTTGCGCCTGCCCTGCTGACCTCCGGCGAGCAAGATGAGAGCAGCATACCTGTCTCAACAGCACCACCATCCCCCAACCTAAGTCCTGGACCATGTCTGTCAGTGAGGCAGTCAGTGCAATCATGTTGACGCCAACGAGTAGTATTGTTGAATTGGATTTGTCCCTTTAGCAAAGTAGTGCACAATCATTTCAGGAAACACAGCAAAGTGGACAGCAGCTGCAGCCAGCAATAGTACATTTGTCTGATGTTGGAGCAGAACAGGAGGTTGAGCTTCCTTCCCAGCAAGAAGTTGAACCTCCTCTTTTAGAATCATTGGCTCCCAAATCTCCAGCAAGAAAAAGGAAGGGTACTACAGCACCATCTTCTCCAAGTATCACTTCTGATGATGATGATGATGATGATAGGGACATGGAGTGGACCCTGACAGAGACCAGGAGACAACAGAAGAGGCAAGGGAAAAGAAAAGTTTCAGAAAGACTTAGACTTCTGAAAGGGGATGAAGAGGAGGATGACGATGACAAGGTAGTCATGGTGGAAGGTGACACAGAGGAATCTGACATTGCTATGCAACCAGCTCCGAGGGATGTGGCACAGGTAGCACCATCACCAGCTCCCATATTTGCAAAGCCCCAGCTGAGACCTGCATCAACCCCTGTCTCAGGAGAGCCAGAGAGGCAATCGAAGACATGCCCTACTGCATCCATTTTTTCTTCAGATATTAGGAGTGGCACAGTAAACAAGTACTCCTCCCCAGTTTGGGGCTATTTTACAGTTAGCAAAGAGGGGGAGCACATTGCAGTATGCACCATTTGCCACACAAATGTTCGTCGAAGTAAGCCTGGTACACATTATGGTACTGGAGGCCAGACCACGCATATAAAAAAACACCACACACTCAATTGAGAGGAGCACCTTACAACAATTGCTGAACATGGTCTGGGTGATGTGGAGAGCCAGGGAACATCAGCTACAAGTCCAATCATGGTGGAAGGTGATGATGAAGAAGAAGAGGGTGACATCTTCACCCAGAGCAGCCCTGTCCCCAGCAGTGTGCCAGCAGATTCACCCACTTCAGTGACTTCACAATGGCACAAGAAGACTCAGAGTGAGATGGAGATACAACAGCATTTAGTGACTGCCCTACCATCACCATGCTCATTGAGTCTACCACTAGCATCTACTTCTCAAAAGACTCCTGTGTCAGTGCCCCAAGAAATGAAGTAAATCCAGGCTACTATTACGGGCATGTTTAGGCAGGAGGGGCCCTACTAGTGAAACAACCCAACTGCATGTTTGTACAATGGGAAGCTGGCAAAAATGTTAGTGCTGGACCTTCTCCCTTTTTCTTTTGTGGAAGGAGTGAGATTCTTAGAATTTGTGGCAGCCATCAGCCCAAAATGGAAGGTACCAAGTAGGACCTTTTTTGTTAGAGTGGCTGTTCCAGCGCTGCATCATGATTTGCTGCAGTTCGTTGGACAAGCTTTGCAGCAACGTGTTGTTCACACCATCCACCCGATGACAGACGTGTGGACCAGTTGTCAGGCAACTGATTACATGTGCATCACTGCACATTGGATCTCTTTTGCAAGGGTAAAGCAAAAGATATCTTCAGGTCTTGGCTCTGAAGAAAGTTTTAAGAGCGTTCGGCGGCATGCAACAGTGGCCATGTTTGCGGTGGAGAAATCACATACAGCTGTAAACATTTTGGAAGAGTTTAGCAGCAAGGTGTATGATTGGCTGTGACCCAGAGGTCTCAGAATTTGATTTTTTAGCCACGGACAATGGCAGTAACATAGTCAAGGCCATGTCAGATTGAGGCTATTTCAGGGTCCTGTATTTGGTCCATTGCATCAACCTGGTGGTGCAAGACTTCCTCAAAAATGAAGACATAGTCAGCAACATACTGACCAGCTGCAAAAGAATCTGCACTCATTTCAGCCATTCTTTTAAAGCCCAGAAGCAACTGCAGATTATTCATCTTAATAATAGAGTTCTATGTGGATCACAATCCATTGATGTATTGGTGTGGGAAGATGCGGCAATGGCCAGAGCTCAGCAGACTGGCAATAAAGTGTATGGGTTTTCCTGTCACTAGTTTGTCTGCTGAAACTGTGTTCAGTATAGCTGGTATCGTTGTTACAGTGAGAAGGACCAGTGTCTCGCCTCAAAACGTGGAGAGATTATCACCACAAGAAGAGCCACCTGGGGGGGCTTAGCTCCAAAGTCATATCCAGGTGACTGTATAATTATACATTTTAGGAACCCGAGTTTGATTACAGCTTTATTACAATGCCCTCCCAAAAATGTATCCTCTCAGAGGGTATAAGAGCACAACCACTTGGATATTTTTACCAGACAATAGTCCTCGAACTTCCAGTCTATCAAACCAGACCATCACAGTTAAGCCCCATAACTGATGACATTTTTCCTCTGAGATTTGAGGTTATTTCAACCCTAGAAATTCTAGATTTACAGCCACAGACAACAGAAAGTACAACCTTACAAAATGACCTTTCCATATTACCTGCTCCATTGTGTGTCCAATCTGCGAACTATCCAGGATGAGGCTTTTAGTGTGATCTTACGGAAAATTGTCAGACTATGCTCCAAGATAGAAAATCCCGACTGGAAAATGCTGGTAGAGCAATATACAATTATCTGCTGCCAAGAGACCTGGCTCATAGACTCACTCCATATTGATGGAGACACCTCCTATTGGGTTCCAGCAATTCCCTCAAGGTCAGTCGGGGCAAAAAGAAGGTTTGGTTACCTTTATTTCAGTGACCCTGATGGACGTTACTGTTAGGGAACTGTTTATATCCCTGTGTTATCAGCTGCTTTTAATTACCTTACAGAAGTCTCATTTGATTTGCTTTTAATTAATTATTATTATAACAAATTCAACCCAACCATGTCCAAGAGTATAGATGGCCTAGAGGATGCAATATGTCAAGCTCAATATGAGCATGTAAAGCTTCTCCAAATAATTTGGGTTGGAGATTTTAACATAGAAGGATGTGATTCTAGAGTACAGGCATCATGTAGGGACTCAGTGAATATAGTTGCATAAGTGAACATAATCCCTTAACATTAACTCTAAACTTAGTTTTGAGTAGTAAGTTGGGTAGAAAATCACAATATAGGACTTCATATAATAAGAATAGAGGTGTAAGCATTAAATGGGCGAAAATCGACAATTAGGTCTTTTTTTAGAGACCTTATAGTAAATAATCAGGCACAAATTGAGGCAGCCCTATCAGATTCCTCATTCCAGATGATGTCATACATGCGTTTACATCTCTTAATGGCTATATATCAGATAAATTACCTAAATGTGCCAGAAAAATACCTGACACCCCCAAATGGTTCAACAGTGCTTGCTAAGAAGCCCAAATATCTCTAAGGTGAGCCTTGAGTAAAAACCAGACAAATAAGGATGAAATAATAAAAGCCAGAAAAGGCTATAAAGAAATAATTAGGGAAAGGAAAGTGTATTTGAAGGAGAAGGCTAGGGAAGACTTAAAAATAGCCTGTACAACAAAAGATTCACAAGGCTTTTGTCAGGTAGTGAATTCCACAACTCTTCTGGGAGATGAAACACCCAAACTAGAGACTATTGCATTAGCTAAAGATTGTGTAGAACACTTCTCAAAAATGTCTTGCAACCCCCAGACCATCAATCTAGTTTTGAACCCCAAAGCTCCCTTTCATATGAGGTGTAGCAAACAACAATGTCTCAAGGGCATCATTTCAAGTGACAATTATACATGCATGTGTGATGACACAGTTATTTATACAGGATTTAATCCGTAAAGGAAAGAAACCAGGGAAACATTTCATATAAACGTAGAATATATTTCATTTAGTAGGCATGTTGGACATATTGACTTCATATGTTCAAGCACATGGATCAGTAGCACTGCGTTACATTCAATGGCATGTAACCGACAAAATGCTGTGTACAAGTGCTCGTGAAGTGTGGTGACGGTGCAAGTGACACATGACGTGGTATAAACAGTGAGAACGATGGACGCAACAGCAAGTAAGATAAAACCACGATTTACATGTTTAGGATACCGCGACAATAAATGACATAAGAATTCAAATTTAAATGTATTGGGTATCCGTGGATAAGGGCGCCAAGAGTTCCACTGTAGGAGTCGATGGCGTTTAGGCCTGCAGAAGTCTTAGGCCATCATCAGGACCAGGTTAAATTAGTTCAATTTGCAGTGTCATAATTTCCAGGAAGGTTTAGTCAAAGAAGTTGTTCAGTCCTCGCAGAGCATGGGTTTGATGCTGAAGTGCTTCAGAGTTGAGGATATTGGTAATTCTGGGTGCTGGACAAAAATATCAGCTTGCTAGTCTGTCGGGATGTCTTGAATGAATCGCAGGACGCCGGCAATAGTCAGGCTGCCTCAGCTGGTAACGCAGCAATGAAGCCTGAAAATAGCGAGCAAAGTTGGGCAAGGCCAAGCCACAGGCCCCAAATGAAGCATTCGATGTCAGTATGAATGCGCGAGAGTGCCTTCAGTGGGGGCAGTAGGGGAAGGGTTTGGAAGAGATATAGGGCCCGGGGTAGGACATTTATTTTGATCGCGGCCAATCTACGAACCATGACAGAGGCAGACGCCGCCATCGGGCAAGATTTGACCGGATGTGAGAGAGTAGAGCAGTATAGTTCGCCTCCGCTGTCTTGTCCAAACTGCTGTATAATACCAAACCCAAGTATGTTCGGCCCCCCATCACCCAGTCACAATCGAATTGGGCGAGCAATGCATCCACTGTTGTGGTGTTCGCTGTAAGGTTCAGTACTTGTGATTTCTGCAGATTTATTTTAAATCCACAGACCTGACTAAAGGCCTGCAGATCTGTCACGATGGCCGGTTTAGAAGTCACGGGACGTGCCAACGGGAAAATGTCACAGTCAGTGTATAGGCTAATTAGGTAGTGGTCAGCCCAAAACGGAACACCCTGCGCTTGTGGATTTTCCCGAAGCCGCTGGGCAAAGAGCTCCATATACAAAGCGAAAAGTAAGGGGGAGAGAGGGCAACCTTGTCTGGTGCCCCGCTCTACCGCGAAAGCACCCGAGAGTATGCCATTGACTCTGACCGCCGCGGTCGGGGAACTGTAAATGCTCACCACCCGCTTGCAAAACCTGGCTCCCACACCAAAGTGTTCCAGGATGGCAAACACGTACGGCCAGTGCACTCGGTCAAAGGCCTTCTCGGTGTCGACTGCCAGCAGTAGAGCCTCCTCCTTAGATCTGTGCACCTTGTCAATTAAATGGCAAATCCGTTTGGTATTGTCCCCGCACTGCCGACTGGTACGGATCGACAAAACCGGGCATGAGAGGGTTTAGTCTATGAGCTAAAGTGCTAGAAAACAACTTAGCATCAATGTTCAGCAGGGAGATTGGCCGGTATGAGCTGCAGAGCACCAGATACTTTCCTGGTTTGGGGATGACCGAGATTGTCGCCTGAAGCATAGAAGCCATAAGGGTGCCCGTATCCACAAAAGAGTTGAATAATCAGGTGAGCAGTGGAGCTAGGCAAAAGGTCTTGTAGAAAAGGGCATTGAAGCCATCCGGGCCCGGTGCTTTTAGGAGCTTCAGATGGGAGATGAAGGAAGTCACTTCTTCGATCCGAATGGGAGCTTCCAGCTTATCCGCCTCACTAGTTAGAAGGGGAGTGACTGCAGCGTCTCGTAAGTACTCATAAGAGTCCGCAAGAGGGGGGAACTCAGCGGTATAGAGATTCACATAAATGGATTGAAAATTCTCCGCTGTACCAGGGTCATCCGTCACTTTGAACCCCTGAACCCCCCGCACCACCTTTACCGCCTGGGCCAGTCGTTGACCACGGAGACAGTGTGCCAGCATGCGACTGCCTTTATTAGATACTATGTGATATGTATATTTCAGCTGCAGCATCGCATATTCGGCCCTATCAAGGTGTAAAATGCTTCAGCTGGAGCCACTCCTTCTCCAACTGGCGCCAAATTTGAGAAGCATCCATGCGTTTGTGAATGGCCTTGAGTTCCCTAACTTTGCCCTCAAGGTCTTTTCGCTTGCCCTTCCTAGTCTTGTTGTCGTAAGCTGCTTTAGCAATGAGAGCCCCCCTCGCAACTGATTTAAGAGTCTCCCAAATGGATGCCAGAGGCGTAGAGCCATCATCATTGAGTGCTAAGTAGTCAGTCAGTGTACGTCGAAGGTCCTCCACCGCTTGCGGAGACCGTGGAAGTGAGTCCCGTAGACGCCAGTGCTGTGGGGACGGCTGCGAAAGCAGTAGACCCAGAGACAGAGTGATATGAGCATGGTCTGAGAGGGATCGTGCCTCAATGGTTGAGGCATGGGTACATGCCCACGCAGCTTGGGTGACGAGGAAGTGGGCCAAGTGAGCATATGACTGATGGGCCGCTGAGTAAAAGGAGTAATCCCTTTCATCAGGGTGTAAGCAACACCATGCATACCTGATCCTGCAATCATCTAGCCACTCTCTCCCGCTCTAGGAGATAGCTCCTGCACCGCCCGACATCGCATGGGAGCGATCCACCCCAGCATCCATGACCAGATTTAAGTCCCCTCCTACCACAACCAGGGTGCCGGGCGTGAAAAGGACCTCGGCCAAAGCGTTCAACAAGAATTTCTCTTGGAGCTCATTGGAGGAGTAGAGTGAGGCGATCGTCTGATATTGGAGGACCTACACAGAGCCGCAGCTCCAGAGGACGTCCCTTAATTTCCCCCACTGTACCCACCACAGTGCCTCCAAAGTGTTTGAAAAGCAGAATGGCCGCCCCTCCCTTCTTAGTTGTCCCCGAGGACAAAAACTTCAAGGGAAACCCTCTGTGCTGCATGCGGTGCGTGTCGCCGTGTAAGAGGTGAGTTTCTTGGAGTAAGCATACGTCCCTCCAGCATTCTCGAGCAAGAAAAGACCTCTAGCGTTAAAACTAATGATCTGGACAGCCATCGGTTGGAGAAGAAACAAAAAGCGCTACAGCCAGGCTTCGAGCCCCACAACGGGAAGTGAAGCTCAATGGGGACCATATGTGTGCGTGTAGTCGGACATGCCGTGACAGAGGAGCCCTGGAAAATAGGCTCACCGGAGAGAGGACCCACCCGACCCTAAAACAAAAAAAGCAAGCCCCAGAACAGACAAACAACAACAAAGAAAAGCATATTAAGAAGTCCATCTCGAAAGAGGGGTAGTAGGAAATGGGGACTGCCAGAAGAATGAGGGACTGCCCTAGAAAGAAGCAGAAAAACCCCTCCGCCCCCGCCGGGCCCAAAGAAGGCAAAGCAACCCCACAGTCACGTTACCACTAATCATTAGTGTCCAGGACTTCCCCTTCTGCGCCAGCCAAGGTCAGAAGAACTGCGGATTGCTCCTTAATAATCATGGCTGGATCTGAATGAAGGCGATCTAGGTCTTGGCCACCCCGGGCCCGGGCCTCGGGGGCCTCTGTGTGCAAGGCTCCGAGGCATCGGGATGGGAGGGCAGGTCGTCGAGGGTCAAATTCAGCACCCTTCAAGCCTCAGACAAAGAGTGTACTTGGTGTAGCTTCCCATGGAGATGAAAGATGAGGCGAAAGGGGTGACCCCAAGCGTAGGATACACTCTTCGAGCGAGGTGGTTAGTGATGGGACGGAAGTCTCGTCTCCTCTGGAGGTTACTGGCCGCCAGGTCCTGAAAATGCTGTGGAGTGTGTTCCCTAAAATGTAGAAACTGGCAAGAGCGGGCCGCCCTGCGGATCTCCGTCCTTCACTGTATTGTGGGGAAAGCATATCAGGATGTCAGCGGGGGGGGCGGTTCGACTGACGAGGTGGGCCAACTTGGTGGCATTGATCTATCTTGACGGAGGACTCCACTGAGGTGCTCAGGACGGTTCGGAAGAGATCTTGCACATACCCTACGAGGTCTTCCCCTTCAGCCCCGGT
The DNA here is from genome assembly GCF_964204655.1 of Triturus cristatus. NCBI lineage: Eukaryota > Metazoa > Chordata > Amphibia > Caudata > Salamandridae > Triturus > Triturus cristatus. The sequence continues at coordinate 366,495,121 of NC_140586.1, forward strand.
TGGGACTGCATGGATGCAGATATTGTTCCTCTGTGACCTGTTTTCCAAATCTTCGGAGTGCGATTGGAGATCTAGATGTTGGTCCCCCAGCCGCAGGACTTCTTGTTGGAGCGCCGCAATCTCTTCATCTCTGGCGGTCGAGGAGTCCTCCAAGGCAGCCACCCGCTCCCCCACAGCGTCCACATCTCTCTATACCTCCCGGAGATCCGCCTGCAGATCCGCTTTTATGGCCAAAATGTCTTCCCTCTGGGAGGCAAACAGGGCCTCCAGGAATTCTCTCGTAACTGCAGTGTCCGGGCCTTCCCCCGTTGTCATCCCATTAGATCCTGCGACGTCCCTCAACGACTTCAGGAGGAGATCCCAAACAGATCTGTCCTTTCTGCTTTTGGCCGTTGCCATAGTAGGGCAAGGGGGCTAGTCCAGTCCACACGTAAGTGACACGTAAGGCCCCTGGAAAAGGGGAGTGCCAGTGCTAGGCGGCCATGGGGTGGAGAGATGAGCGCACTTGCCCCCGGGGAAAGTCTTACCACACCCAGGTGCTCCAAAGGCAGTGTTTCGACACCCCTACTGTGAGTCCCAGAGCCCCCTGAAGGTGATGAAGGTCAGACTCCATGGGGCACCGCTGTTGCGAAGCAGTCCTTCACCCCAAGGTCTGCAGGTACCTCAAATGTGTGGGCGCATCTAGGCAGCTCCCAACTCCAGCAGGGTTCACAATGGCAGATGAGGCCTCACCAGGCCTGCTAAAGGGGTATGCCAAGGAGAATCAGCAGGAGGCACTGGCAACTCCCCAGCACCGTAGGCCTCACCAGGGACCATGGCTGAACTGTCTCTGTCAGCCCGCGTACAACCAAGTGGCCGTCTCCCCGGTCACCACTGCTATACTGGCAGAGGGCCACCAATTCTCCACCACAAGGTGCTGCTACTCACGGTTGCGATGTAGGCCAAGCTCGCAGTGCCTCCCAGGCTCTCCGGCACTCCGCAGGCCCTAAGCCGGCTGCAGTCAGCATGTAGGCACCACGTGGGCTCCGGTAGGATGTAGGCAGGATTAGTAGGTGCCCTCTTCATTGGGAGCACTCACTTGGCTCTGCCAGGCACTAGATCGGGCCCCTCTCCCGGCCGATGGCCGAATCAGTCACACATGGCAAAGTCGCAAGCCCACATTGAGACCTCAGCTGCCCCAGGCCGTGTCGCAGGCCTGGAGCCGAGCCTGTGCACGTGTGTGCTGATGAGTGCCAGGGGGGAAGTGCCGCTGCGTGTAACCTCCTGGGTCTCATGTGCGGAAGCTGCTGTGGGAAACCCTCTCAGGGCCCACCAGGGAGAGCGACGGTGTTCCGCAAGCCTATGGGGCACTCAGTTGGATCGTGCAGCAGTTTCGGCATCTCGTCTCGCACTGGAGCCGCTTGGTATCCGGAGGCTGCTCGCTCAGCGATATCGAGCGGGTGAGACACCCCATCACTCCCCGACCAGGGCGCTTTGGTGCTGCAGTGCTTTTGGTAGGGAATCCGGATGATGAGGATGCCGTAGTTAATGCTGTAGGCCCAGCGGGAGCAGAGCTCAGGCAAAACACGTCCGCCCACTCCGCCATCTTGGCCACGCCCCCCCTGCTCTGTGTTTTAAGAGTAAATGCCTGTCAGTAGTAACTTCCGGGGCTGGTGTCTGGGGATATGTAAATTGTAACTCGCTTCAAGTAGTAGAAAATACGTTTATAAGAAGACTGCTTGCAGTGCTCCGGACTACCTCTGTTTCTTTTTGTCATGAGGAAGTTGGATTGAGCTTTTTAAATGACTATAAAAAAGTGCAGCCTCTATTGCTCTAGGTAAGAATATAGAATAACCCTGAGGCACATTTATATGGAACAATATTAACAGACTGTATGGATTTGGACAATTGTTTAGATACACCGTGGTTTAGATTCATTAAAACAAATTTTGCCAGGATGGGTACTCCGGAATACTTAGAAACCCTGATACCTTCAGTAATGTTTCAACTGCCACATTTTAAACACATTTTTTAACAATGTTCTGGGCGGTTAAGCGCAGCATTTAATTTTGCTGGACAGTTGGAGTTTTTCCGACAGCCCCAAATATAGCCCACCCTTTATTTGCAGTTAAATCTGAGTGAGAGGCAAACATTTCTGTTGACTAGGTTTCGATTAAAAACTATACACATCCTGGTTGCTTTCCCAACCCAGGGCACATGGTTTTCCTCACCTCAGTTTGTCCTTGCAATGGTTCTATATCCCAAAGCACTAAGCACTTTATTGATTGATTGACTGATTGATTTATTGTTAACCGTTCGATTATTTAATCATTGCAGTAAAAAAAGCTAAAATTGAAATCCACTCCCTTTCCCGCCCACCCATGCCACCCCCTTCCCCAGCCATCCTGTGAACTTTAAAACCCCGTTTCCGACAGTCAATCTTGTATTGCAAAGTCCTTTTTGCCATTAATCCGGGGGCTTATTTATGTTACGGCAATGTTCCAATCAAAGCATGTGGAGTGTCGGGCAAGCTCTTCTTTGCCCATGAATGTTATGGCAGCACCTTGTTAGCCCATTAATCAGTCTCTGAGTTTCAAGAGCATGTGGAAAATCATTTATGCGTTTGCGTCTAAAGCCTGTCCGATCTGGTGAATACATTTTGCCGCGCCTGCGAGGTAGTGGTTTTTACTTCCGACAAGCACCAATCTGATGCCTCCTTGCATGTTCTGATGCCAAGGTCTCTTAAAATGGGACGGAGCAGCCTTTGTCGTTCACTGGTCAATTTGGGGCAGCAGCATAATAAGTGGAGCCAGGATTCCCTTTGGTAGTTGCATAGGCGACAAGAGACGGCTCCGTCTGCTTGCACCCATGCTGGATTAATGTCCGCTGTTCTAAGGGCCGTTAGCCTCATAATAAGGATTTTCCTGCGGGCCTGGGCCCCTAATGCTTCCCTTATGTATTGTTAAGCTTTCCCCTGGTGTAGGATCCGTCCAATACCTTTGTGAGGGTATTAGAGCAAAGTGCGGTTAAATCCTTTTTATACGAAATAGAGTGGACTTGCAGTCTCATGATGTTTGACCAGGCCTTGTGCAAGATGTCTGTTAGGGACAGACTATTGGGTTCGATGTTTAGGGTCTCTGTTGCTTTGCCCAGATTGGTGTACCAGGGGGAGTCCTCTTCTCTGAAGATTGTTACCAGGTGATGTTTGAGAGAGTTATACGGTGCTTTAAGGACTCTGACATAATACTTAATTAGGTCCCCTGGAGGGCCAGTTCAGGTCTGCAGAGCCCTAGTTCCAACCGTAGCCTGGTGCTCCTTGTGTGCCTGGGTACTTGCAGCACAATCTTGTGGGCTTTGGCCTGCGCTGCTGCTATAAGTTTGTCTAAGGCTCCAGGGAATGCCAAATCACCGTAGTTGATGGCCGGTAATAGTTTTGCCCTAAGGACCTTCAACATGGGGTCTGCTGTAGGGCTGGACAAGAATTGGCCTAGGTGTCTCATTGTTATGATTACACTGTTGGTTTTGGCAGTTAAGTGTTTTTTTTGGGTTGCCGGTGTTGCCCTCTCATGTAGCCAAACCCCAAGATAATTATGGGCTGTGGTGGTCCCAATTTGGTGATCTCCCAAATTCCAAACTGCTTGTTTTTTGTGGGGGTATCTGCCGAATATCATTATCTTTGTTTTACCCTGGTTAACTGTCAAGTAATTTTCCTTATTTTACTTCCCCAGCTCTTTTAATGCTCTTTGGAGGCCCACCCATGTGTGATCCATCACTACGGTGTCATCTGCGTACTGAAGAATTGCCAGTCTCGCCGTGCCCAGTCTCGGTGGAACTAGACTTGCCTTTTTCAACGCGCCCCCCATGTCTGCTGTATAGAGGTTGAATAATAGGGGGGCCAAGACGCAGCCCTGCTTCAGTCCATTGTTTGTTTCGACTCTTATTGATAGCACTGTGGGGCTTATCTTGACTTCTACCCAGATTCCCTCATGAAGGGATATGATGGCTTTCAATAGCTTTGATGGAACCCCCCAGGCTGACAGTTTTCCCCAGAGTTTGCCCCTATCAACTATATCAAAAGCTGTGCTGTAATAAATAAAACAGCAAAACAACGGCAGGTGCCTGTCTTTCACAGCTCGTTTTGAAAGCTAGACCAGGGCCATGATGTTGTCCGTTGTTGCGCTGTATGGGCCCGATTCACAGAACTAACTTAAGACAAAATCCTAAACTTACTACCATTTTGGTATTCACAGAAGGCACTTACACATTTTGGTATTCACAGAAGGCACTTACTCATTTCGGTATTCACAGAAGTTAGGAGTCCTAACTTTAGGACTCCTAAATGCCTTCTGTGAATACCGAAAGTCTTAAAATCAGGATTTTTCTCAGTTTAGTAGTTGTATAGTTAGGACTCCTAACTTTAGGACTCCTAAATGCCTTCTGTGAATACCGAAAGTCTTAAAATTAGGATTTTTCTCAATTTAGTAGTAGTAAAGTTAGGACTCCTAACTTTAGGACTCCTAAATGCCTTCTGTAAATACCGAAAGTCTTAAAATTAGGATTTTTCTCAAATTAGTAGTAGTAAAGTTAGGACTCCTAACTTTAGGACTCCTAAATGCCTTCTGTAAATACCGAAAGTCTTAAAATCAGGATTTTTCTCAGTTTAGTAGTTGTATAGTTAGGACTCCTAACTTTAGGACTCCTAAATGCCTTCTGTGAATACCGAAAGTCTTAAAATTAGGATTTTTCTCAATTTAGTAGTAGTAAAGTTAGGACTCCTAACTTTAGGACTCCTAAATGCCTTCTGTGAATACCGAAAGTCTTAAAATTAGGATTTTGCTCAAATTAGTAGTAGTAAAGTTAGGACTCCTAACTTTAGGACTCCTAAATGCCTTCTGTAAATACCGAAAGCCTTAAAATTTGGATTTTTCTCAGTTTAGTAGTAGTATAGTTAGGACTCCTGACTTTAGGACTCCTAAATGCCTTCTGTGAATACCGAAAGTCTTAAAATAAGGATTTTTCTCAATTTAGTAGTAGTAAAGTTAGGAGTCCTAACTTTAGGATTCCTAAACTGAGAAAAATCCTAATTTTAAGACTTTCGGTATTCACAGAAGGCATTTAGGAGTCCTAAAGTTAGGACTCTTAACTTCTGTGAATACCGAAGTGAGTAAGTGTCTTCTGTGAATACCAAAATGAGTAAGTGCCTTCTGTGAATACCAAAATGGTAGTAAGTTTAGGATTTTGTCTTAAGTTAGTTCTGTGAATCGGGCCCTTTGTCCTGAAGTCTGGTAGAATGGTAGTATTTCATTGTTATTAGCCCAGTCCTCTAGTTCTCTCAATAGTAGTTTGGCATAGGCTTTGGCTTCTACGTCTAGCAGGGCTACTAGCCTATAGTTGGCGGGGTTGGAGTAGCCGCCTTTCCTGTGAATAGGAAAAAGGATTGATCCTTTCCATGATTGTGGAATTATTGCCATTGAGTAAGCACAGTTGTATAAAGGGGTAAGGATTGAGGCAAAGAATGGTTGGACTGATTTAAATGCCAGGGCTGGAATGCCATTAGGGCCTGGTGCCCTATCGTACCTCATATTCCTGGTCTCCCTTCTTATTTCTGCTTCTATGAAGCCATTACTCTTAAACGTTGTTAATCCTGCTTCATCGGTGTGCTTGGGGAGAGTGTCTATGGGAGTACCTATTTCCCAGGTATTCTTAGGAAGGGCGTGCTCAGCAGCGGATGTACCTCTAGTGTATAAGCCCTTTACGTACACTTCCCACTCATTGCTTGCGATGTTATTCTCCTTGCTCCTAGGCTGGGAGCTCAGGCGGTTGATATACCTCCATAATTTGGTATTGTTCTTTTCCTTTAACAGGGCGAATACTGTGAGCCATTTTTGTTCCGTTTCTTTCCTCTTCTGCTTGTCTACTTTCCTCCTGTAGGCGGCTCTCAGTGCAACTATGGAGGCCCCTTCTTCCTATGTTCCTCTTTTCTTCCTTCTCCTCAGTGCCTTCATAAGAGCACCTTTACATTGACTCAAGCTCTTCGGTATCTGTGGGTTCATTGAAAAAGGGGCCTTGTGGGAAAGTATTTTTTACAGTGTTTTTTGCCGATCTTCTGCCACAGGACTTCTGTCAGGGCTTCCCAGAGACCAGTCGCCTCTGAATGGGTCTCCTGCAGTCCTCGAGCTTGCCACGTTAGTGCCCACTCCTGCATTTTCCCTTCGAGTTTGGTTGTCCATTTTATTCTTTTAATGGATCTGAAACGTTCATCCCCTGTGGTTTCTCCCATCATTTTCTGGAGGTCTGCTGTTTCCATTCCTAGGTAGTATGTTGCACATAGAGGCCTATGATCGCTTTCTCCTCTGTCGTCGACTTGAAATTCCTTCAACTTATCGACCGTTTTCTTGTTGATTAGAATATAGTCAATAGTAGATATGTTCCTAGATGATGGTTTGGGGCACCACAAGGGTGATCGTAGTTTCATAATGAAGTGAGTTGAGTAGAGTTTAACATTTTTAAGAAGAGAGAGCAATGGGCCCCCCTTGTGCCCTCTGTTTTGTTTGCCAGGGGCACCTTCCAAACCTCTCAAATTAAAATCTCCTGCAATGATTACATTGTAGTGTTCATATTTAAGCAATATATCTTCCAGCTTGTTGGTAAATGATTCCATGCTGGCAGCAGTCAGTGCCGGGTTGATATAGCAATATATTAAGCAGAAAATTAAACGGCAGACGGCCCTCCCTTAGCCCAGCGATTGTCATTACTTGCAGGTCTGGGGAGTTTACTCTTATTTCTGTAGGTTTAAGTTTACGCGCATGGCTTATGAAAATTGAAATACCCCCAGAGGGACGTCCGAAGATGGTTTTTTTTGTTGCATTTATCCGATGTTCATGAAAGCCCACTGTGGGTGTTGATGTCATTGCCCAAGTTTCTTGACAGCATATGATGTCCCCTTTTGCGAGGTAGTCCTGTACTTCCTTGGTCCCTGCTTTTTTATTTAACCCTGCGATGTTCCATGATATGAGAGTTAGTTCTTGAGGAGGGTCGGAGTTTTTGGCCTTGGTGTTGATCTTCCCGCACCGACATTACCTTTCCTTCTCTAACGAGGACTTGGTTTTGGCTAGGGTTGCTGATGCAAATTCTCGCCACTTGTAGCCTGTTTGGTTTGACCCATTATCACTCTTCACAGGTTGTCTCTTTGAAGGATAGAAATATTTATTGATGTAATAGGGTGTTCATTGATATGTTCCCCTTGTTTTCTGTGTGGTTGGTACCTTTCAGGATTGATGTGGTCCCCGGCCCTTCTTTTTGAGGCATGAGGATGAAGGGATAATTAGGTTGAATGGGTTCTGTTACTTCTATGTCCCAACTTGCAAATTGTTGGGCTTCTCCAAGAACTGCCCGTTGGAGAGAATGTTCGCTAAAGCCCAGGAGGGTTGAATCGCCGTGGCTGTCTCCTTGTGACCTTTTGAACTTTACCAACTCTATGTTTTCCAAAGTGATCTGAGACAGGGAATTGACATGGCCAAAAAGTCAGAGGATATTAGTTCTGTTTAGGATGTCGTGAGGGCCTTCCATGTGGTGCCTAGGGGTGAGCGCCACCTCGTATATTGTGGGTGTTTCCACAAGATTTTTTGTTTGTGTGGCCCCCCCATTGCACTGGCTGCGTGAGCTCAAACTTTGGGGGGGAGGGGGGGCGTTGATCAAGGTTCGCTAGAGTTGTTCATCTTCCGCCCTATTGTTGTTTCCCAACCGGCTTGCTTTTTGCTTTTGCTCCATCAGTGGAGATGTAGTGTGCTCCATATGGCATTTGTGACCATCCAGTTCCAGTAGATCATAGAGCCTTATTTGTGTGGAGGCGTCCTCCTTACCCATGCAGACCCTGTTTCTTGTCACCTGGACAGCCGTTGATGTTGACCCTGCTGGGTGTAGCAGGTCAGCCTGGTCGATCTGGTCCTCATGATCCCTGCCTTGTTGTGTCACACTATCTCTTTCTCTTTCTTCAGCCTTTTCTTTATCTGCCAGTAAGCTCTGGCTGTTGATCTTCTGTTTGAAATAAAAAATCGGGTAGGGTGCCAGTGAGTTGCTTTTCTCCTCGGGTCTATGGCTGTTCAGCATTGCCGGCAGGATAGATCTTCTTTTTCTATTTTGTACTTTTTACACCCCCCAGAGAAGGAATTTTTACAAGCCCAAGAGTTGGTGATGGCTTACTTGCTGTTTCTAGGGAGTACAGATATTATATAAGGAGTTTTAAACTATATTTTTACAGTGTTTAAGACTGGTACCAAATATTAGTCTGTGTTTTAAAAGCTTTCTATGAATACGCATTATTACTGTTTTTAATGTTAATTTATTTATTATGTTTCACGGAAATATATATGATTTTATGTAAACTTTTACGACTCTCTAGAGTCGATTAAAGTATTTTGATTGAGTGATTGATTGATTGATTGAGAGATTGACTATGATCAAAATGAACAAACATTTTATATCACACAATTACACCATTCCTTAAACAGCAGCACAGGAGGAGGAGGGTGTTTGTTCCAAAATTGAATCAAATATTTTAGCTGACCAACTTCTGGGTGAACCACCTGAGTTTGAGAACAAACTCTACTTCCTGGACTAAGTATGGCAGTGCCCCCAAAGAACTTTTAAATTTGTTCTCATTTTACTTAATTCTTTATTTGCAAAGAAACCAAATAAAAAAAAGAAATTAGAGGAACATAATTGTTTTTGTGTCAGATTTATGCTGCCCCACCTTTTTTATTAGTCACATATATATTGCCAGATGGTAGTTGGACCAGTGTGCATTGAAGGAGCCTCTGTAATTCCTTCATGGCATTGGGGACAATCCCTGCCCCCTCATATGCCTTTTGCCTAATACCTATGTGTGGGAGCCGGCCTCCTGGCGTGGTCCGGTTTCCCCGCGCTAAGCCGCACGAGGTCCCATGCACATCGGGGCTCCTCCATCTTGGATTGCACGTCACTCCACGTGACCACCTGTATGACCCTGCTCTACCCGGCCTCGGTCCCAGCGAGGCCCGACATCGAGACGCCAACCCCTGGCTCGGGGGATACCACGTGAGCCCTTCCCACTCTCGGCGGAGGGCAGAATCGATGGGACCCCCTACCGTCTCTCCACACCTGGGTGTGATCACCCCACAGCTCTCTGGGGCCTGGCGCCTCTCCTGCTGGGCGTGTGGCCGCTCCCTACCCGGCCTCTCCACCCCCTCCGGGCGCACGGGTCCGGACATCAAAGGGCTCTCGTCCTATATCTGGGGCGACCCGACAACAGGACAGTAGTTGTATCCTGGAGTCAAGAGCCCTGCTGATCGGATCGCGGCTGACCCTACGAAGAAGACTCACCCTGAACCACCCCTTGAGCCCTGCTGACGACGTCGCGGCTCCACCGTGCTTAAAGACCTTCACGAACCTTCGGGGCCCTGCTGACGCTGTCGCGGCCCGACCTTGTTGAACCTTACCACCAGAGCCCAGCTGACCTCGTCGCGGCTCGACCTAAGCGGAACTACCATCCGAGCCCTGCAGACGACGTCGCGGCTCTCCACGTCCGAGCCGCTCTGAGACCAGCATCCAAGGTCTGGCGCAGAGCCCTCCCGTGCCTGGCTGGCACTAAGACTGTCCCGCTACCCTATCCTCTTGAACGAACACTGAGACTCTGACCGGATCCCTCGATCCTTCTGTAAATATTGCACGTATTACTGCCGATAAAGAATCTAATCTCGCAACTGCTATTGAGTCCTGTGTGGTGGTGTTACTGGGCCTAGTACGATCATAGGAGAAAGACCTCCCCGAGGAGGCTTCTCAGCGGCGCTCGGCTATTACTTTGCGGTAGGAAGGAGCCGGATTAGTCTCCCCGACTACCCGGTGGGCCTCCCTCCAACATTTGGTGGCCAGCGACGGGATCCGAGCAAACGCAATCGTACAAGCAAGTAACGCAACCACTACCTGACCAGACGAGAAGAGAAAAAGGGAACCATGGATGGCCAAGAAGCAACCGTGGCCGCAAACTTCTAGTTGGAGAAACTGGAGGAATACACCCACAAGGAACTCAAACAATTCTGCAAAGACAAAGGGATCCCAACCACAGGATTGGGCACCAAGGAAGAAATGCAGAAAGCCCTGAAAGCCTGGGCAGAACCCGAGACCCCGCCACCCCGAGCCGAAGGGACCTCGGCCCGGAACGGAAACCTGCCGACCACGGCCCCGACAAACGGGGAGCGAACCATCCCAGACACCAGCCTTTCCCCCGAAGAGATACGAGAACGGGAAAGGGCCCGGACACACGAAATGGATCTTGCCCGACTCTGGCTGGACGGTGAGCTCCTACTGGCGGAGAAAAAGATAGCCCTGGAGCAACTACGACAACAAGAAGAAATCGAGGAGAAGAAAAGGCATCGGGAGCTAGAGGACAGACGGCTAACCCTCGAGCACGAGAGGAGCCTTAAAGAACTTGAACTAAAAGCTAAAGCTGGGGAGACCAGCAACCCCGGAGCCCGGGACGCTCTGCCCCCGACCGAGCCAAAGGTTCACATCCCCAAGGATGTCGTCAAGGAGTACTATAAAAATGACGACATCCAGCAATGGTTCCGAGCGTACGAAGTCGCCATGACCTCCCATCGGGTACCCCGGAAGGATTGGGGCGCCGGCCTATGGGGGAGGTTCCTCAGCAAGGGACGGGATACCCTGCTGCAACTCCCCGACGCAGTGATGACCTCGTACGACCACATGAAGGAAGCCCTACTCACACGCTACGGACTGTCGGCTGAGATGTACCGGCAACGCTTCCGGGACTGCAAGAAGATCCCCGGTACCACATGGGTCGAATACGTGGACTTCTTCAGCCGAGCGTTGGAAGGATGGATCAAAGGGAGCAAGGCCACCTCATATAACGAACTATTCGACCTCATTGTCTGGGAGCACCTCGCCAACAACTGCTTTGTGGAACTAAGGCAACACCTCCTGGACAGTAAACTGACCGAGCCCCGGAAGCTCGCCGCCGAAGCGGACCGATGGGTCAACACCCGGGTCCCCCGGAACCCCGTGGGGGACTACCAACGGAGCACCACGGGACCTCCCCGCCAGCGCGGCGGAGGAGGGGGGTCCCACCGCAGTCGAGAATTCCCAGCTGGACCGCCCAGAAATCCGCCACGAGGGCAAACGACCAACCCCGCTTCCCCGACCCAGGGCCGAAGAGGGACCCCTATCGTCCGGTCTGGACCACGACCGACAGTAACCTGCTTCGGATGCCAACAGACCGGCCATTATGCAAGTGACCCGGCTTGCCCCGTGAACCGACGGAACGGGACCACGGGGCCACCTCCCCGACAAATTGCCGCCGCAGCCCTGGGGGAGGGAGAGGACGAGGAGGAGAACCACGACGACGGGTCCCCCGAGTGGGAACCAGCCGCCATGTCGCTTGTATGCCTAGGCTCCCGAGAAATGGTGCCCCGCGCCACCATCCCAAGCAACACCCAGAAGTACCAACAGTGGGTCACCATCAATGGGCGACGGGCCGAGGCCCTCCGGGACACTGGGGCCAGTGTGACCGCTGTCCGCTGCCATCTGGTGACCCCCGAACAGATCCTACCACATGTCTTCTGCCCTGTCCGGACCGCCGACAACACCGAGAGCATGTGCCGGATGGCCCGAATCCCCTTCGAGTGGGGAGGAGTGTCCGGCACCCTAAAAGTGACTGTCCGCGACCACGCCCCGGTGGACTGCCTCCTGGGGAACGACCTAGAGAGCTCCCCCTGGGCCCAGGTGGAGCGCCGAGAGCATCTGGGGATGCTAGGACTACCCGAGTGGGCCTGCGCCACCACTTGGTCCATGACCGTCCAGCCAGCTGCGGCCCCAGCCCCCGACAAACCGACGGGCCCCGAACCATCCACCTCCTCCAGCCCGGAGGAACCTGACGAGGAGGCCGGGCCACCCGAACTTTCTTCCAACGAGGCCGCTCCCCTCAGCGAGATCCCCGAGCTGGCCCAGTGGCGCCACGACGGGGGCCCCACCCATGAACAATTCCAGCAAGAACAGAAGGGCTGCCCGTCCCTCGAGGGGGCCCGACAGCAGGCGGCCGCCCAGGCAGCGGGGGACCCCTCGGGAACCCACTGGGTCTACTGGGACAATGACTTATTGTATAGCGAGCAGAAAGTCGCCGAACTAGGGGCCAGCCGGGTGCTGGTGGTCCCCCTCCGATTTTGAGAATTCCTCTTGAACCTGGCACATGACGTACCCCTCGCCGGACATCTCGGGCGGGACAAGACGTACAGCCGCCTCATGACCCATTTCTATTGGCCCCGAATGAGACGAGACGTGGACCAGCATTGCCGGTCCTGCCCGACCTGCCAAGCCAGCGGGAAGACTGGGGGACGAGTGAAAGCCCCCCTGCAACCATTTCCAGCCGTCCACACCCCGTTCGAACGAGTGGGGATAGACATCGTAGGGCCCCTCGACCCCCGGACCGCCCTGGGCCACCGCTTCATCCTGGTACTGGTCGACCACGCCACCCGGTACCCAGAAGCTGTTCCCCTCCGAACTGTGACCGCGCCAGTGGTGGGCCGGGCCCTGATGGGCATCTTCTCCAGGGTGGGGTTCACCCGAGAAGTGGTGAGCGACAGGGGGACGAACTTTATCTCGAAGTACATGAGATCCCTCTGGCAACAATGTGGGGTCACCTATAAATTCACCACCCCTTACCACCCCCAGGGGAACGGACTGGTCGAGCGGTTCAACCGAACCCTGAAGGGGATGATCAAGGGCCTGGAAGAGCCCCTCCGGAGGAGATGGGATGTCCTGTTGCCCTGCCTCCTGTTCGCCTACCGGGAGGTACCACAGAAGTCCCTGGGCTTCAGCCCCTTCGAACTGTTGTATGGGCACCCCGTCCGAGGGCCCCTCAGCCTGGTCAAGGAGGGTTGGGAGGCGAACGTCCAGAGTGCCCCGCCCGACGTCTACCGGTACCTCCTGACCTTGCGGAACCAGACTCGAAAGTTCCGTGCCCTGGCAGAAGCCAACCTTGAAGCCAGCCAAGAAGATATGAAACGCTGGTATGACGAGAATGCCTCAGCCGTCGAGTTTGAGCCGGGCCAGCAAGTCTGGGTCATGTCACCCGTGGACCCCTGCACCCTGCAGGACAAGTGGACCGGGCCCTTCAAGATCGTTGAAAGGAAGATCCCCGTCACGTACCTGGTCGACATGGAGTCTCCGAGGGACCCCCTCAGGGTCCTGCACGCCAACCGGCTCAAGCCCCATTTTGCCCGAACTGAACTGAGCTTACTACTGGCTACCGACGATGGGGGTGAAAGTGACTCCGAGCCCCTACCAGACCTCCTGGGGTCCTCGAGCCAAGACGGCTCCTTGGAGGGCGTCCACCTCTCCGCCACCCTGACACCAGAACAGCGCCATGATTGCCAGAAGCTACTGCAACCCTTCGCTGCCCTCTTCTCTCTCACGCCCAGGGTAACCCCCTGGTGCGTCCACGACGTGGACACAGGGAACAGCCCCCCTGTACGACACCGCGCTTATAGAGTGCCTGACCGAGTCCGGGCCTGCATAAAGACCGAGGTCGCCAAGATGCTCGCCCTCGGAGTCATCGAGCCTTCCGACAGCCCGTGGGCCAGCCCGGTAGTCCTGGTGCCGAAGGCCGCCGCCCCCGGCACGGCCCCCGAACTCAGATTCTGTGTCGACTACCGGGGCCTGAACGCAGTTACCAAGACCGATGCCCACCCTTTGCCACGAGCCGATGAGCTGATTGATCGATTAGGGGCCGCCCGCTACCTAAGCACCTTTGATCTCACTGCTGGGTACTGGCAGATCAAGCTCACTCCCGGCGCACAAGAACGATCAGCTTTCTCTACCCCCGATGGCCACTACCACTTCCGGGTGATGCCTTTCGGCATGAAGAACGCCCCAGCGACTTTTCAGAGGCTGGTAAATAAGGTCCTGGCCGGTCTCAAAGCCTTCAGCGCAGCCTACCTCGATGACATTGCTGTCTTCAGCGACCACTGGGCCGCGCACCTAGGACACCTTGGGGAAGTCCTGGCCGCTCTCCAAAGAGCCGGGCTCACAATTAAGGCCAGCAAGTGCCAGATCGGTCAAGGATCTGTGACCTATCTGGGCCATCTGGTGGGGAGTGGCCAGGTGGCCCCCCCCCCAGTTAAAAGTGGACGCCATCCAGGCGTGGGAGCCCCCCGCCACCCAAACCGCTGTCCGGGCATTCCTGGGCCTCACAGGCTACTACCGACGCTTCATAAAGGATCACGGCAGCATTTTGGGCCCCCTTACGGAGCTCACTTCCAAGAAACAACCCAAGGCGGTGCATTGGACGCCCCGCTGCCAGACCGCGTTTGATACTCTCAAAGCAGCCATGTGCGCTGCCCCTGTGCTACAGGCCCCCGACTACAGCAAGGAATTTGTAGTCCAGACCGATGCCTCGATCGACCGGTGGCCTTTATCAGCCGCCGACTGCTGCCGCGAGAACAGAGGTGGAGCACCATCGAGCGGGAGGCCTTCGCTGTGGTATGGGCTCTCAAGAAGCTGCGGCCCTACCTTTTCGGTACCCACTTCAGGGTCCAGACTGACCACCGGCCCTTGCGGTGGCTCATGCAAATGCGGGGCGAGAACCCCAAGCTGTTGCGCTGGTCCATCTCGCTGCAAGGGATGGACTTCACTGTTGAACACCGGCCCGGCAACAACCACACCAATGCTGACGGCCTGTCCCGATTCTTCCGCCTCGGCGAGGAGAACCCCCAAGAAGATGGGTGACTCTCCCTGCCTTCAGCTGGGGGGGACGCGTGTGGGAGCCGGCCTCGTGGCGTGGTCCTGTTTCCCCGCGCTAAGCCGCACGAGGACCCATGCACATCTGGGCTACTCCATCTTGGATTGCACGTCACTCCACGTGACCACCTGTATGACCCTGCTCTACCCGGCCTCGGTCCCAGCGAGGCCCGACATCGAGACGCCAACCCCTGGCTCGGGGGATACCACGTGAGCCCTTCCCACTCTCGGCAGAGGGCAGTATCGATGGGACCCCCTACCGTCTCTCCACACCTGGGTGTGATCACCCCACAGCTCTCTGGGGCCTGGCGCCTCTCCTGCTGGGCGTCTGGCCGCTCCCTACCCGGCCTCTCCGCCCCCTCCGGGCGCACGGGTCCGGACATCAAAGGGCTCTCGTCCTATATCTGGGGCGACCCGACAACAGGACAGTAGTTGTATCCTGGAGTCAAGAGCCCTGCTGATCGGATCGCGGCTGACCCTACGAAGAAGACTCACCCTGAACCACCCCTTGAGCCCTGCTGACGACGTCGCGGCTCCACCGTGCTTAAAGACCTTCACGAACCTTCGGGGCCCTGCTGACGCTGTCGCGACCCGACCTTGTTGAACCTTACCACCAGAGCCCAGCTGACCTCGTCGCGGCTCGACCTAAGCGGAACTACCATCCGAGCCCTGCAGACGACGTCGCGGCTCTCCACGTCCGAGCCGCTCTGAGACCAGCATCCAAGGTCTGGCGCAGAGCCCTCCCGTGCCTGGCTGGCACTAAGACTGTCCCGCTACCCTATCCTCTTGAACGAACACTGAGACTCTGACCGGATCCCTCGATCCTTCTGTAAATATTGCACGTATTACTGCCGATAAAGAATCTAATCTCGCAACTGCTATTGAGTCCTGTGTGGTGGTGTTACTGGGCCTAGTACGATCATAGGAGAAAGACCTCCCCGAGGAGGCTTCTCAGCGGCGCTCGGCTATTACTTTGCGGTAGGAAGGAGCCGGATTAGTCTCCCCGACTACCCGGTGGGCCTCCCTCCAACACTATGCCCTTTTCCATCACTAGGCACTAGAAGGGCTGCACCATAAAATAACTTATTATCTACAAGACTGCCTATCAATGCCAAATTCCAATGTGTTGCCTGCATCAAAGATGATTGAATACCTAATACCTAAACTACTACCCATGCTAGGATTAGAAGAGGTAACTTCGACTAGTGCAATGATGAGCGACTGATTGCATGAGTGATGATTTAAGTTGACTGATGATGACTGATTTGCAATGTTTGGGGCCTGAGGGGTGGGCAATCATTTATTCCATGGAGGTGATTGGCCTTCACAAACTTACCTAGCAAAAATGAATTAACCTGTATGGTCTGCTCCTATGATCCTTCCGTGTTTTTTCATCATCAATGATGTCTGCCCCAGACAATCTTTCTATTTACAAGACTGTCAAATTCCAATCTGTTGCTTGCATTGAACAGGCAAACTTGTACCTACCACCGTGCTTGGAGTGAAACAGGTAACCATTGCACCAATAAGTGATCAGATTATCGAGTGACTGTGAGTGATGATTAATGTGGAGGCTGACAGTGAGGGAGGATGTGTTGAACTGTAATATGAGAAATGTCTTGAGATGATTATTGATTTGCATTGTTTGGAGCTTGAGAGATGGGCGCTCATTTTATTTCCCTGTAGGTCATCAACCGTTTCACACCTAGCTAGATTTAATTCCAGGGTGTTCTCCATTTTTTCTGGTTCTTCAAGGACCGGAACAGTCACTTTGGTTAACGAACAAGAACCTATGCAAAATAGTGCAATTCAGTTACTCTACTTGTTCTTCAACAGCAGTGCACTCCACATCTATCTTGCTCAGGTCATCATGATTCATGATGATGATGATGACTGGTCTGTGACGGGCATTACTCAGAGTCAGGAGGAGCATCATTGAAGAACTCAGAGTAGGAGCTGCAGGACTAACTCATCAACAGCCAGAAGCAAGAAGTTATTGAGTATCGACTTCAGTTCAAAGGTAAACCAAGAGTCTGAGGCCTAGTTCTCAGCTATGTGGAATAGAGAGAGGTGCATTTGTGAAATGCTGCTCTGTGTGTGTGTGTGTGTGTGCATGTGTTTGTGTGTGTTGGAATTGTGGAAAAAGTGAAACTCTGAGTCCCCCTCTTGTTTTTTTGCTCTGCCACTGAGTCTTCTTGATATACTCCTCATGAAGCTAACCTTCCCTCTGTCCTTCTCCTTGACTCTAAAATACAGTTTCTCTTTTACAATTCGCAGGCCTTCTTCTAGCCTCTTGCACGAACGAAAGGCGAAAGCTAGCTGAACCCAACAACACTCCTGCTTACCAACCGAATAAGTGCAGACAGGCACCAAAGAGTGGACATTCCCAAGGAGAATGCAGATGCTCCACCCAGTTTTGCAATATAGTATCTCTCTTTGAATAATCATATCAACAAAGAGAAGTGGTTGGGTTCACACCTAACCTAGAAGACAGAACATTTAGATATCTGATAATTTGGGTCACGGGGCAGACTTATTCCTTTGTTTCCTTCGAACAACAGATTGATGGTGAATGATGTGGTGCTGCTTATTGCCCAGATGAATGCTGTCCTTGTGTTGTAGTGTTTGTCTTTGTCAAACCTTTCCCCAAATCCCATTACCCACTCATTCGTCAAACCCCTAACCCTCTTCCCTCGAGTTGTATGATTTATTGAGGTGTGGCTTAAATTATACCATCAACCGATCACACACTTGGTGGGTCAGATGGGGTAAAAGCCACACCAACTTACCGTAGAATCTTCTAAGCAGTAGCCCAAGCCAGCCCATTACCAACCCGTGCATTAAATATGATCCATATTTTAGCTATGGAATGAAGAACATCAGTCGTCAGCATCATCATTCAAGCCTTGTGTTGCCTAATCGAAAACGCCTAACCTAAGCTTGTCCACTCCAGACTTTGAGTCAGTCTATGGGATTTCACAAATAATACTGTCAGCTCCACATTAGCCAAAACTTATTCGTATTGCTATTTTTTCTATTTTAGCACAATCAGGCATTCTCATTGTGTCATCACTTAGTACTCAGATGGTGTCAATTCTTTGTAAATCTTTGATAAATATATACCCCACTAACTCAGTCTTTCTACTTCTATGTATTTTCCTATGATGGAAAATCAATCAATCATTCAGATCAATCCTACATTTGGAGCTCACCTGGGTAAAAATGGAAGTGGGACCTCGCTTGTGAAGTTGTGGCACCTTCCCTATTATTGCTACATGTATATTCAAGTAAGACAACTAGTGTTGATGAAATTGAACTTAGTAAGGAAGTAACTAACTGCTGCTGCTGTTTATCTAGATAGTTGTACACAATATAGGTCATCATGGCAGCATTTCCCATAATGGTCAAGATAGTTAGAGAAGTGTAAGTCTAGACTCTATAACTAAGTGCTACGCTCTTTCTTAAATTACAAGCACAAAGACAAACTGTATAAAACTACTTGAAGGCAGCAGTGCAAAGTAAAAGTAAAAGAAACTACTTCAGGCATACATTCAGATTGAATAAAAAAAATTCCCCTTTATTTATTTATTCACAAAGAAACCCGCCCTCTCTACCTAAACAACATGCCCACCCCTAACCCTAATCAAAAATGACCCAAGCCCCAAAAATCAAAATGTCCAAGAAAAAGTCTCTCCAGTCCCAACTCCCTTCCCACCCTCTTCACCCAGGCCCAACAAACAACATATCCCTCCTACCAAAACAATTATTTTTTAAAAGGGCTAGCGGTGGGCTTTATGGATGTTGGTTTGGAGCTGGTCCAGGCTCTGGCCCATCATAGTGAGCTGGCCGTCGATAGTGTCCAGTCACTGCAGGATGCGGTGCAGCAATGGCCTGTTGACAGTGTGGTGGGGTGGTAGAAGTTGGCTAGAGGCAGCACAGGCGATGAGATGGCCGGGAGGCTGTAGGCTGAGGTGGCCTAGATGCACTGGAGCCAGGCTGCTGTGTGTTCAGTTCCTCTTCCTCCTCCTCCTCTTCCAGGACCACCAGCCACTGATATTCAAGCTGGATATGCCCCAACCTCTGCCGCCGCCAACGGGCCGATATCTCCTGACTGGTGGGGGGTCTGGCTAGACCAGCAGGAGAAGCTATCTAGAGAAATACAAAATAGACAAATTTTAAATAATTCTCTGTGCAACTAATTGTTTTAAAATACTGGGTGGCACAGAAGAAGTACAATGCTGGTCCCCTAGGGCCATTGGAATTGATTTAATGTGATTATGATTAGGAGAGTCACAAAGCCAATTTTATGTTTGACCCAGACATGTTGCCAAACATAAACAAGCATTGGCATAGCCAATAGGTCTCGCCTTTGGGACCTTATAAGTGTTTAGCCATGCAACAGTTGCATAACTAAATACTTATAAGGTCCCAAAAGCGAGACCTATTGGCTATGCCAAGCGGCCGTGCGGCCGCAAAAGTGATCGCGATCAAACATCAAAGCGGCCGTGAAACTGAAAGTACTTGCGTCAAGCGCGGCGCGCGCACATGCACTGTAGGTCTAGGCTGGCCTGGTAGCACTTTTTGGAGCCCTCTCAAAAAGTCTCGCCAGACCAGCGCATGCGCTGGGTCAGGCGAGACCTAAAAAGGAGGGTCTACCTGGTGTGCCCCTCCAGATCACTGAGCCTTCCCTCTGGGTCCCATACCAGTCACAAGAAATACTCAGCTAACACGAACAATAGTCAGGTGTGCTGAGGTGCAATTCAAACAAAACCACAGTATCTTAACATGGGGAACATGAGACATGGGTGCAAACTCTTCAGAGCCATTCAGGCAATTTTTTTGCCCCAATATTCTCAATGTCATCCCATTCTTTTCTTTCTGGAATCTATCTGATCCACACACAGAGGTACTGTGTCTTCAGTAATCAAACATTTCTCAGCGTTCTACTGAGCCATCCAATGAACCCATTCGTATTCAGATTGATTGGCTATATATTAATTTAAGATATGCTTCAGTTCTATAGGTTGTCATGCTAACTTGTCAGCAATGTTGCATAGGTGAATTCATTTGTTATATAATTCTACTGAAATATGGACTACCAAAACAATCTTTAAAACTCAGAGAGCTGAGAAAAATATCATTACTGGATATACCATAACTCAAGGAGTTTATCAGGTATACTTCAGAAAGAACAGTAGGGGTTAACATTGATTTACACATTTAAGAAACATGTAGTAATTAAGTCCTGAAGAACCCCTTTTTTCGTGAAATAGGTTTGCTATACAACTCTTACAAGAGTACTGTTTAGTGGCACCATTTAATTTACAGAGACCTTACAGAATGAGATAACAGCGTTAAGTGTACTTTCCTACTAAAGAGCTAAGATTAGTAATAAGTCTGTGAAATTCAGCATTAATTATCCTATAACTATCTGTTTTATTAGTTAAGAGATCATCTGTCTATTTCTGCCGTTTCTGACATAAGGCCTACATTACAAATGCCAGAGACATATATATCAATGATGTCTCCACTTCTACATGCTAGATGCCAGAAACACAGTGATGATGTCTCCACTAATAAACTTAAGCAGTCCCCTGACAAAGATATATAATGGTCCCGAAATGCATTGGGCTAGTGCAAAGATGAGTTGCTATACTATATACTCACGTCCATCTTGGAAATACTATTAAAATTTCCTTTGAATATTCAGAGCACTTCAAAACGATTAACAATGTTTCAATATGATTGCCAGAATTTTAAGATCAATGGATGTGCACTGGTGACAAGCCAAGAAAGTTCTTGGGTTACTTTCCTATTTCTACAGGCCCCATTAAGCTAGAAATGGACTCAATAAGTCACAAATACATGTGCTATGTCAATAATGGGAACTATATGCCAGAAATCACCATCAATACATAAAGAATCCCCGCAATATGCACAGGGTTGGGCAACAATATACTGAGGCCACCAATTTGCCACACTGTGTCAGTATGCCCGTGATGTTTCATGGTTAGGCACCACTTGGCCAGGCCAACCACTGTTAAAGGAATATCCTCATGTATGCCATAAATTGCACCATGTGTCAAGGAGGTGCACCATTAGTCAGTAACACCCTCAGTTATGCAAATAATATCTACAATGTGTGAAGGATGAGCATCAGTAGCTCAGGGAGAGTAGTTTATGCCTCTGGCAAAATCATGTCAGATCAGGGAATAGCAGTGACAGGCTCCAGCTATCTTGACTGACACTCTTGCCACCTTTTGTGCAATTAAATTTGCAACCTCCTACCCCAATTTCTATTTTAGATGCATACTGCAAGTGGAAGGGCAATGTCTGAGTCAAATCTCCATTCACGTGTAGTGCACATGTGTAAGGCAGTCATTAGTTATGCAAGTAGCCTGAGTTTAGGTCCTCTACCTCGCTAAGGCCAGAATATGAGTGGCAGCTGTAAAGAGGTGGAGATCTATCCGCAAGGCCATAGTACACAGCCACCATTGGAATTGACTTATTTATAAGGTGAAGCACTACAATGCAACATCCTCTTCCTCCTGCATCACACTGCCAGTGGTGTGAGTAAAACAGAATAAACTTGAACATCTTCATGTTTTACATTTTCTTGTTACACTATTATGTAATCTCTTGTTGGTTTTATTTTACACACTCTTCCAATGAAGGGATATTATAGTATTCGATGTGCACCTATGTATCTTACAGTGAATCCAGCAACACTGTATTCAAAACTGTGTTATTTACTGCATTGATCAATAAAGATGGTTTTTAAAGTGGTGGATGGGCTGCACTGATCTGCTATCTCCCATGGGTCTCCAGGGAACCGAAAGAGGTGGTAGACGATTGTGCAGTCAAGAGGTGAGTGGGATTTTAGGTGTCTTTCTTGTCCTGACAATCACTATCTCATTTGCCAGGAAGGTCCAACGCAGACAGGCAATAAATATCACGAGAGCTGAAAGGGACTTACTAATTTATTGCTAGCAAGGTGCTTGGTCTAGAGTCGCTAATTGAGACTGGAGATTATGGCCCTCAAGTTAGGAGAGGATAGAGGCCAGGAAGAATGTTAGCTATATTTTTTTTTTACAGAAATAAATTAAGAAAAGGAGGAAGAGCTCGTCTGAGGGAGACGAGTGGAGGAAATGGTGTGTTTTTCCATGTAAGGGAAGCGAGTGTGGGTAAGAAAGGGTATTTGGTTTCCCATGACTCTTGTTCTCATGCACAGTCAGCCGATCCATGGGGATACCGTAGTGAGTAGAAACCTAGAGCATTGCTACTGTTGCTTATGTTGTCACTTGCCTACTCATCTATAATTCTATAACTATTACTTTCTCATAGAATATCAATTAATACTCTGAAGCTACTATGAAAATTAAGACGCCAGAGTAATATCACTTCTATTTGGCTAGGCTTTGTGGTATCTGTGCCACACATGGACAATGTAACAATGAAACCCCAAAATGTAACAATGAAACCCCAAAAGGTACAGTGCCTGATGGTGTGTAGTCCAGGCGCTTGTTGGCTATTCAGGAGGGCAGTCAGCATTGGTTGCATCTTCGCAGGCCAACCCTGGATCGCCTGTAAGTTAACCCATTACTTGTCTTGGCTACATATGCAAAATTAAACCTGCAGCAAAGTTCTCTCCAACACCAACTAGTGTGCCCTTGTTTTTTTTTCTTATGGTCTTCGCTCCATGGGTGTATGCATTTCAACCAGTGAAGTATATGTGTGGTGGGCTATGGGATAGCGGCACTATATCACTTCTATTTCGCTAAGGGCTGAGTGGTATCACATGGACAATAACAATTTCACAATCCAACTGAGATGTAAAGAAGGACCAATGAAACTGTAAAAAACATGTATGAATAAGTATCAATTTATCACATCTTTGTTCCTGCGAGAGAGAACCAAAGTGGAAGATAAAAAAGAATGTGAATAAATTAATTCCGTAGTTCACAAAAAAAGGTCGAAATTAAATAAACCCTGTGAGGTTTCATGCCATCCATTTTCATTCAGGCACATCTCGATATTGCGCCAGATGGTACAGTCGCATTTCGGCTAACTTTAGCATTCTGTCGGAGCAATGTTGTTCTTTCCGGAGTCCCTTATCTCCCCAACATGAAATTCCAAGTAATCACACATTCAGATTTCTGAGCAGGCCGGACTGCTGCTGTTAAAGATTGACGACATTATACGCAGCATGCCACAATGACCAAAGAAACAGTACTCCAAGGAAATCCCTCAATTTAAAGCACCCCGCCCACTAAATAAACAGCAATTTCTCTCTCCAGAAGCCAACACTCCATATGAGAAGCAGAGGTGCATGAGGGGTTCCTCGCACTTCAGCAGAGGTTGTTTTACACGCTTCAATCAAACGTGGGTAATAGCAAGGCAGAGGCACACGAAGACATTGATACACTAATTGAACTATAAAGCAGCCCGAGCTAATGGACTACTGTGGCATAAACAGTTTCCATCAAATAGCTAGGTAGGTTATCTTTTATACAGCGCCACCCTCATCATGCCAGCAAGTCACAAGGAAAGGAAGTGGCAGCGAGGAGAACATTCTCACAACAAACACTTAGCCATTATGAGCACAGCTAATCAAGTCAGCTTATCTCTGGAGCGTGATTAGAACCCCACTGCACCAATTACCAGCACTCTGCTTCGACGCAGGCAGTTTGAAAAAGAAAGAGACCTCATGCCGTCTCGGAGATGAGCAGTACTTTGCATGAACTGTTTGGAACGTTTTACTGGCGATTTAAGGAACGAGGGGGGTGGCACACAGAGGGCGAGTGGCGGTGCGGGAGGGGTGGGACGGACACAGACATGCATCGAGCACTGCTGCAATCATGAAGCATTTAAGTAAACACAAACAAGCATTGGCCGTGAAAGTGACACGACCGCGCAAATAAACAAGCCGAGGTGACAAGAAGTGCTAGGCGAGAAGGGAGGGGGGAATGCCAGCATCAGAGGAGCCTGATTAAGGCTGACGAAAAGGGAGGGGGAGGAGGGAGTGTGAGCAGCAGCTGTGCAAGTGCACGCCATCGTGCACTCAAGCTTTAGGCCTGCCAAATCATGTGGGTAGCACTTTTGAAAACCCACTTACAAAATGTCTCAAAGAGACAGCTTGCGCTGTCTCAGCGAGACCTAAAAAGCACTGACTGCGTGGCAGAAAAGTATTAACAGGCAGAGAATAACATCACAGGAATAAAAAAACTGTGATTCGATTCGTTTTTGCTTCTAAAGCATTATCAATGAACTATAAACAGAGTCAGACACTTTGGGGCCGATTCCTATCCGGGTCGGAAGGGCACCGAACGCGATCCAGCCGGAAAAACTATGAGCCGTACGCGTGTTTTCCAGCTGTACGAGTGAGCAAGTACGATGCGTGCTACATGAGATTCACCGATCGAGTCGTTTCCGGGTCCGAACCGCTCCGTACGTCTCGGTCGTAAGCTAACCGTGGCGTGCAATGGATGTGATTCACGACCGAGCCAGTACGATGCACGTGTCGGACAGCCTGTGCGAGCCGGAGTGTCCGGCTCGCAAATTGTCCTGGTGGTTGCCTTTGGGGGTCCGCGTCGGACCCCCTGTCACCCGCAGTCCTACGAATCGGACACAGGGCATCACAGGCATGTACGGTGCAGATGGCACCGACACGTACCCACTGTAGTGGGCGCCCTTGTCCGTGTCGTACGACCGGCTCCCATTGACTTCTATAGGAGTCTGACCGAACCGAGTCCGACAGCATACGGCCGCATCGTACTCGCTCGGTCGGACTGCAGGACTCGGGCTCGGTCGCAAAACACTCCGGATCCGGCTCGGTCGGAGTGCTTTCCAACCCGGATCAGAATCGGCCCCTATGAGTTGAAAAATAAATGACTTCTCATTAATGAGTATGACATCATGATCTATAAGGAGTACAAGTTGTGTGTGGTGCTAAAATAATGAAGCCATGCTCAGTGCCTCGGTTAGTTTGGTACTGTCTCCAGCTGTAGTTGACAATTATCTATTTGTATTTCCATTAGTCCTGCTCTTCGCCAAATGCATTTCTCTTTCTATCCTGTCTCCAAAGAGTCAGATGAATAATAAGATACTACATCACCCACCTCATGTATGAAATGCGGATATTAATATATTATCCTGTCTGCCATAAGTGGACATTGAAGAAAATGAACCTAATGGACTGCATTACAGGTAAAGGAACCGGCTATACAGATTTTATTTAGCACAATCATCACTTACTCCCACTTTACTCTGTGGCCTCACCCGCCACCACGTATTACCAACAAATTCATTTGCTGGGGAGTAACCAAGGAAAAGGAACTTGAATTTCTCTACTGCAGGGAGTAGGGTAGAGGAATTATTAGCAGGTAGAGTAGAGCTTTTTTTTTATTTATAATAGAGGGCCCCTACAGTGATCATTGATTCATCATCATTGGCTTATTCAGTCATGGTACAATACGAAAGGGAAAAATCTGAACAAGTGTAAATTAAATCTGTTATGGGAAACCATGAAATATATTCTGGAATCTCTTCACATGGGTATCGAATTAAATGTGGCACCTGCAAAGAAGGGATTTAAAAATTTGGGGGTCGATTCCGATCCTGTATTTTTTTTTTTCCGTACGACTCGTATCTGTAATTATTTCCGTACGAATCGTACAAGTCCTGTCCGACCCGTGGAGTACGATTCGTACGGGAAAAATACATACGGATCGTCCCGATCCGTATGAATGGGATCGGGAAAAGTTGTACGAGACGGACCCGGACACTTTTCCGTACGAATCGTAAAAATACAGTCCAACCGTACAAGTACGATCCGGACCGGCTTTCCGATTTACAAATCGGACGGAAAACGTCCCGTACACGGAGAATGACTTTACCCGCTACGAAGCGAACTTTGTACGACTCGTATCCCGGGAAAAGTTGTTCCCGGGGTGCGAGTCGTACAGGGGTACGAGTCGTACAGGCCCCCCCATGCATATGTACGTACCTTACAACAACATTGCGTATGTACGCACCGTGCACGCGCAATGTTGGGGTACGCACCGTACATACACAACGCATGGGGGTGTATGCCTGTACGACTCATACCCCTGTACGACTCGCACCCCTGGGAACGTGTCGGAGTACGACTCGTACTGCGGAGAACGTTAAGTATGACCGAGTCGGACACACAAAAAAACAGAAGCAAATAAAACGAAACGAGTCATACTGAACCACGGACACTGTAAAACAGCACAGGGAGGGTCTATTCGACTCGCACAACACCACAAAACACGTCTACCAAAAATTCAAACTGAGGCCCACCCACAAATGGACCAATATAAAGGGCCCACACACACAAACCATGTGCCTTTGCAACAGACTCACTGCAGCTAGAGAGCACACACCAACAACTGCACCCATCCACCTTAACATATACACCTTCACACAACCTCCTTCACACATACCCCTCTTCACATTCCGACCCACACCTTCACATTCAGACCCACACACCCACAACCATCCACACCCTCACCCCACACCATGCACACAGACAAGAATCCAAAGTTCACAAGGGAGGAGCTGGAGATCCTTGTCAATGAAGTCATCAGAGTCGAGCCACAGCTGTTTGGAACATTGGTCAGACAGACCAGCATAGGCGAAAAATTACACCTGTGGCAGAGGATCGTCGATAGGGTGAATGCTGTTGCACCCATCAGAAGGACCAGGACTGAATGCCAAGCCAGGTGGTACGATCTGCGGAGGTCAGTCAAGCGAAAAATGAATGACGACTACGCCCAGAACAACATCACTGGAGGTGGTGGGCCCCGCAGACCAGTACATTTCCATCCCTGGGAGGAGAAGGTGATGGCCCTGCTTCCGCCGGTGGGAGTACATGGACTTCAAGGACTTCCAGAGCCTGGTGAGTACACAAACAACTTATGTAACATGGGGGTAATGGCATCCACACCCCAACTACACAAAATGCACGCAACTACCCCCAAGACCACACCGGCCAGAACCACAGTCAAAAACAATGCTAATGCCACTAACATGTGTATGCCCCATTGAGAAAGCAAGGCCATGCTATGTCCCATGCTACACGAAGCACTAACCCAAGAATGGATGTCCGGTATGCTGGGAGGGTGGGTGTCACAAAACGCATTGTTGAACTCCAAATCAGACACAATTGTCCTCATCCCACATGGCCCAGGAACATACCCATGCACCATGCGCAATGCATAGGGACTGGGAAAGTACTGACAAGATAGCTGACACTTGGCCCTGGTGTAGGCAGCACAAGGCCCTCCTGTGACCAGTGCAAACACAAACACCAAGGCAACAAGGTCAGATATCTAGGACAGGAACTCACACTCACTGTCATGGCAGCATGCTCCATGGGGGGACAGCTACATCACCTGGAAGCCCCAGTGCCAAATCACACTACACCCACCAGCAGGCCCTGTCACACACACCCCTTACACAAGCAGATACCCCCGGGGCAGGCAATGGATTTACCCACTGTCACAATGGACATGTAACACAACAAGACCAATACATAGCCGAAGAAGCATCCAAGCCAAAAATCTACATGTCAAAGACTCAGGAGAACATATCAATCTGTCCCCCGCAACATACCCATCCACAAGTGAATATTGAGGAGAATGCTAGGCACATACAACTACCTGGAGGAACAGTGCCAACTTGAATGTGTATGAAACATGGATGTTGCATGAAACAGCATTAACATTGTCTGTCTCTCACACACAGGGCAACGTGATGGATCTCCCCCCAACAATGGGGGTGAAGAATCACAGTCCCAGGCTCGGGAGGAACCTGATACCACCGGCAGCGACGCCTCTCAACACTCCACGGATGACCCCGACCGACCTGGACACCCTGGTGTCCAAGCCCCTGCAGCACCTGGTTCAGGAACATCTGTGCCAACTACCACCCCCATTCCTGCCACATCCCAGGAGACACCGAGGAGCCGTGCCCGCAGTGAACAACTGAGCCAGTCTGACCAGGAGGGACAAGGTGCACCGGGCACCCAGGAGGAGGCAGACAACACCGCCACTGCCATCCCTCAGGGGTCCCGTAGACCCGATGTGCCCACAACGGCAACCCAGGCTCGTGTGGGCAGGGGTGGTGGGAGTGTAGGCAGGCGGAGGCGAGAAACTGACCAGCCAGCTGAAAGGACCGGTATGTCACACATACACAACATCATGGATGCATACCGGCGTGACACCAGGGAGTTCAGCCAGGTAGTGGGGACCCTCACAGAGATAAAGGGGGCCATCACAGAGTTGAAGAACCAGCAGGCCGAGCAACACACCAGTCAACAAGAACACCAAGGACGGATGGAGGCAAGACTGGTTGAGCTCCTGGCGGTGCAAAGGGACATAAGATGTGCACTCCGTCGGATCGCCGACAACATGGGCAACCCTCCCTGTGCCACCAGGCGAAGACCACCACCAGCCACAGGGAGGAAGGAGGAGGAGGATTCGTCTGACGGAGCGTCCCAAGCATCGTCAAGGCCTGCATCTGAGGGTCCCCCGTGGAAGGTGGGCCGTCCACGGAAAGGACCGTGAGAGGCAGCGGCCCATACACATCTCCCAGGTCACCTGGCCTGGCACCTGGCCTTCATGTGCGACAGCATCACCTCATTGACTGACATCATCTGCCACATGGACTTGCTGGTCACAGTCTGACCAATGATGCCAAACACTGTGGTCTGGACTCTGCTGACTTCAAATGCCAAGGATCCCATCTCCCCCTGTGAACTTTGGATTTTATGGTCCCTGTATTGCACCTTTTTCTTTGCACAAATCACGCCCCAGACCTATAATACAAAAAAGAATAATTGAAATTTTATGATGCAGTCATTTAGCATGAGTCCACAACATACGTGTGGGGATATGTCAAAGTATGCCTGAGTGTGGAACTAACTCCAGCCATCCATACACTGGGATCTGAGCCCGGTCGAGGACACACATGGGTCACAATGTATCATCAAATATAGACATGGAGCCCAATACTCACCCGTGATGGCCTCAAGCTACAGAGGGGGACTTGCAATACTGCTCGGACAGACCAATTTGGAAGAGTATCATGAAGGCGTAGAGGTCATGGGTCATGCGGAGGTGCCCGGGGAGGGAGCCCCAGGTCTGTTTGGCGAGGTGGGAGAACTATCTCCTGCATGCAGTTGTTCTGTGCATGTGATGAATGGTGGCCAGGGCAAGGTTGGCTGCACGGAGTTGGGCCAACGGGGTGTTGGATGACAGACGTCCAAGGTCGGTTTTGGGTCTCGGGTTGTGGACTGCCTCCTGAGTGTGGTTGAGGAGTCTGAAGGTGATCCTGCAGCAGACAGTGAGCCATTGTAGCTATCTCAGGTGGACAGTGAGTGGCTGGGGCGGGGGATGGTGAAGATGAGGTGTGCGGATGCACCCTGGATGTGGACAAGTTCTCCTGCAGTTTTGCTGTTGTTCCTCCATAGAGGGCGGTGCTGTAGTTGACCCGGCTGGTGTCGTGGACCTGGGGGACGGTCTGTCTTGCCTTTGAGTGGATCTATCTGTGGATCATTTGCAGCATGCGGAGGGTGTTGCAGCATGAGGTACAGATGGTGTTGAGTTGCATGGTAATTGTGAGCGATGAGTCCATGATGAACACCAGCTTGCGTGCGTGGCCACTGGGTGCTGGTGCGGTGCCCAGGCCAGTGGGACACAAGGAGTTGACCCAGCCGTAAGGGGACAATCCTCAGATGATGACCTCTGTCCTGTCCAAGTCCAGCCTCAGGTGGCTGATGTTCAGCCATTCGTCAACGGATCTCATGCCTTCTTGAAGGTTGGATCTGGCAATGGCTGGGTCTTTGGTGAGGGTGAGGAGCAGCTGGGTGTCAATTGTATACGAGATGATGATGAGGTCTTGTGCGCATGTGATGGTGGAGAGGGGGACCATGGAGACATTGAAGATCGTCATGCTGAGAGATGAGCCCTGGGGCATGGGCCAGATGACCCCAGTGTACTACATGCTGAAGGGTGGAGGCCGACTCCCTGGGCCTTGCTGGTGAGTTATTTGTTGATTTAATCCTGGGCCCTCCTC
The DNA here is from genome assembly GCF_964204655.1 of Triturus cristatus. NCBI lineage: Eukaryota > Metazoa > Chordata > Amphibia > Caudata > Salamandridae > Triturus > Triturus cristatus. The sequence continues at coordinate 366,524,986 of NC_140586.1, forward strand.
TGGATACCAGTGTTGGAGATGTGTGAGCTGACAGTGTGGTAGCACATGGTGTAGAATGCCGTTGAGAGGTCAAGGGGGGTGGTGTCACCATTGTTGAACAGGGCAAAGTTGTCGTTGGTGGTGGAAATGATGACGGTTGCAGTGGTGTGATTACTGTGGAAGATGGTCTGGTGCTGGTTGCCTGGAGCTGGTCGCGTGGAGGAAGTTTGTCAGTTGCTCGTTGAGTGTCTTCCTGATGTCATTTGCTGGGTAGGAAAGCAGGGTGATGTTCCAGGAGATCCTGCGGTACTTCCGTCCGTTGTTTAAGAAGGGCCTGGGTCTCTGCATGCCTCCAGCTCCCATGGAATGTGGCAAACTCAAAGGAGACATTCATGACGCGCTGGACATGGGCTTCAAGGATGGGGAATGATGTGGTTGAGATGTTGTGTGGGAAGGGGCCTGATGGAGAGCCAGAGTGGATGGTGCACATGAGCCAGGTGGTGTATTTGTTGCTGACGGGAGTCCAGAACCTGAGGGGGGTTTGTCCTGCGGATAATAGTGCTGTCTGCCTCTGTGTGCCAAGGCTGTCGTGTATGTCCATGAGCTTGCAGTGGTAGAAAGTTGCAAGGGATTTGATCTGCGTTTTGCTAGTGTGGGGTGTCTTTTGGATGGAGATCTGCTGTCAGTTCACTCACAATGCTGATGAGCTCCTTGATGTCGTGTGTTTTGGTGCCTCTGCCCTATCTGAAGGATCTCCACTTGTCCTTGCTGATGATATGGTGATGGCTGTGTGTGGCGTTTTCCAGGGCTGTAAGGTAACTGATGGTTCTTTGAGTTGCAAGGTTTGCACAAGAGTCCGGCTAGATCTGTATGAGTCCAGTAGGTATGCCTTGTCCCAGGTGGCTTAATTGTTGTTGTGCTTCACAGGAAAGTCCGTCAATGTGGCAAGATTGTTGGATCAGTTGCTGATCCAGTGTGTGAGGTTGCAGGGTGTGGCGGTGGTGTTGGTTCGAGTGTCCCACACAGCTTGTCTGTGGTGAATTACATCAAGCATCATTGGGGGATCGGTAGCGGGGTGTGGGGCAGTGTGTTGCTTGTCGGAGATGTGGATGCAAATGTTGATGGACCAATGATAGATGGTGGTGTGGTTCTCCTCCAGCAAGAAGTTACTGGCCCCCAGCAACATGTAGCCTGTGGAGGTGAGGGCATGCGTGCAGATGTACGTGTTGATGGCTTAGCGGAATTGTGGATGTAGGCCTGGAGATCTGTAGATGAGTGTTACTCTGAGGGTTGCCAGGGGGTTGGTGCGAAACCGGATTTGTGACTCTGAGGGTGTACTTGTGAATAAATTGCAATTCATCCTCCGGGATTGTTGGTGCCGTCCCTGCGGGTGATCTTGTATCCGTCTGAGATGGCAATGAAGAAGTTGTGTGCTGAGGATGCTTTTATCCAGGTTACTGTCATGAAGGGGATGTGTGGGGCTGTTATGTTGAGGAGGTAACAGAGTCCAATGGCGTGCTGGTGGACGGAGCGGGTGTGGAGTAGGAGGCACATGACCTGGTTGTTCTGACAGGGTCTGGTATGCGGGGCAGTGCTGTGTAGGCAGTTGGAGTTGCACACTCAGCATGCGAAGGTGTCGTGTGTGCGCTTAGAGGTTGCCTGATAGCAGGCGGTTGATTGTCTGGAGGACATTGCTTGGAGGGTGGCTGCAGCATGAGCCTGTTGTGTGACGTGGGTCATGCAAGGACCAGAGGGTCGTGCACTGTGCACGCTGCAGGCGCAGACAGTCCAAGGAGGTCAGAAAGGCACAGTGCAACAGGTGTATGTAAAGGAAGGAGTGTCAGGTTACTCATGGGTCACTCCGAGCAAATGTATGAACAATCACCAAAAATGACGGCCACAGGATCAGGCAACAAAATGCGGAGCTGCGCACAGGAGACACACCTGTTGTGGGGAGCAACCTGCACAAATACATACACAACCAGGTACTTCATGCACAATAGAGATTATTAGCCATGAAGTACACATACACTCATATGCTCAATCTTTGACAATTATGCCATAGATGACGCATGCAAACTTGCAAGAGATCTGCAGTGACAGAGATGAGGCACTTTGGATTGTGGTGAACACCTTTATTACACAAACTCACACAAAGGGAAATGCATCCATATGAACAGACTCACAGGTCAGTTGACATAACATGTGGGACATACGCTGGACCCCCCCTTCACAACACGGATGTTGTAAATCCCAATGAACTGGCACACAAGTTAAGGGGATGAGCCAAACACATCCTGCTGCACACGGAGTGGCTGCAATTCCCCATAGAGCCTGTTGTTGTGATGTCCCACACTATGTCCACCCGTAGCATCCGCAATGTTTCAGAGGAAAGGTTTACACACATTGATGCCTTCATCAGACTCCACACTCCACTACAGATGACTGTCAAGAAGGGTGACTATCATGTCATAGGAGTGATGCTCCATGTTATATGCTCCATGGTGAGAAGACATGTATGCATGGTACCACAACATGTACAGAAGCAGTCCCCACACATTACCAACCCGTACCACCACCAAAAAGCCTTGCTGCAATCCTTACCCAAACTGACATTTCCACATGTCCGTGCATGGAACGCTGATTCAGCACACGTTGCAATCCTCATGAGGAATAGCAGGAGGACAAAGATGACACGAGCAGACAACAAGCGCAAAAACCTGGGAATGACAGACACACAAGGAGTCACCTAAAACAATTCTCGCCGCACACATGGTCATTTACGAAACATGAACAATGTTGGACACATGCAAATTTCAAAGAAAGTCTCTCCGCAAAACTGTTTGGCATGACATCATCACTCGAGTGACACATCAGAACACACATCAAAGTCACTTTGCATTCAGTCAGCTGGACACACACATTGCAACACATGCCACTCAATGCTACAAGCTTGCACACTCATACCCAGTGACTCACCATTATGAGAAGAAGTTGCGTATGAGCTGACTCCGGATATCATCCTCCTCCTCCTCCTCATCACTTGCCTCGTGACCAAGCCCTTGATCCTCCACGGGTGGATGTTCCTGCTCATCCGGATCCAGGATGAGTGGCACTGCGTTCTCAACTGCCATGTTGTGCAGCATGCAGCACACGATGAAGATTTTGCAGACCTTCTCCGGTGCATATAGGAGGGACCCGCCTGTCTTGTCAAGGCACCGGAATCGACTCTTCAGGAGGCCAAACGTCCTCTCAATCACTCACCTGGTCTGCCCGTGTGCATTGTTGTACCGGTGACCTGCCGCTGTTCTTGGGTTGCGGAGAGGTGTCAGTAGCCATGGCATGTTGGGATATCCAGAGTCCCCTACATGGAAACATCATGTAAATAAGTGGGTCAGGAGATGCCGTAAGAGCCAAAGATACTGCAACACACAGGACAAACAGAGTATACCCACCAACCAAGACATGCTCGTTCGTTGTGCAGCCGCAGCATCATTTGTGGCACCCTGCTACGCCTCATGATGTAGGCATTGTGTGCTGATCCTGGAAAACGTGCACAGACATGGGAAATCAGCATGTTAGCAAGACCCACCACAAGGGCATTTATTGAGTGGTAATGTTTTCGGTTGCGATAGGCTTGCTCCTGTGCCTGTGGTGGTACCAAAGCCACATGTGTCCCATCAATGGACCCAATGACATGGGGCATCCTTCCCAGGGCATAGAAATCACCCTTGACATCTGTCAACTCCTCAGGAGTAGGAAATTTTATGAATTCATCAAGGTGCTCCAACATGGCTGCCAAAACATCACGCAGGACACGGCTAAACATTGTCTGTGACATCCCACCAACATCAGCTATGGTCAATTGAAACGTACCTGTGGCAAAAAAATGTAGGGCTGCCATCACCTTCATCTTGGGGGTCAGCGCAGTAGAATACCTGTGTCGCGGTTGGAGGTGTGGTGCCAGCTTGTTAGTCTCGTCCTCAATCATCTGTCGAGTGAATCTGTAACGTCGGATGCAGGCACGTTCCCTCATGGCAGCCAAGTCTGGCATTGGTCTTGGGACAGGCGGTGCCCTGCAGGACATTGTTTGGAATAATGAAGATTGAGAGTCTGCCAACATCAATGTCAATGAACATAGCACATGCTAAACTGCTACTAAACATCAGGTAACTATGGAGTCTGGTGTGTGCAATACATCCAGGACACATATGCCAGCTTGCTGGCACTCCTACGAAAAGCCAGATACACCTGTTGATTGTCAAGTCTACATGACATGCCCTGAAATGAGCTGGGGGCCAGTCTGAGTGAACAGCCAGAGATATCACCAGAGTGACACACATCCACATAGCTGCATTGGAAGGATGTCATCTCATCCAGACAGCTGACTGCAAGGCACATGCACAGGTCAAATGGAATGTCAAATGTACATACCATACACATTGCGATGAAGGGGTACACGTGACAACAACTAAACACAGCCATTGAGACGACGCAGACATGTATGCCTGGGAAAATATGATGTCCGATGCACACAGACCCTACAGCCGTGGGAATCCACATGTGGCATGGTGTTCGTAGATGTGTGCCATGCTCATCTCCACCCAGCCCCATGTTGGATGCACCAACAGCAGATGCAGTTGACGGAGCTCATGGGAACACATGACACACACCTGACATAGTCACATAGGGGCACGCTGATCGTGACATGTCAGTTGATAGAGTGTCCCTGTCCCTGGCATCAGGAGACAGGTGCGGGTGTTGATGACTGTGCCATCCCACTTCTGCTGTGCATGACACAGTTGGACTACAGACACACATGTGGCAAGTGTCAAGGTGATGTGTGCCACATAATGATCCTTCACACATGACATGTGTCCACAGGTCATCACACATCAATTGTGCAACTAGATGAGATGACCTGTGCAATATCACTGGCTGCCACACCTAGGGCCTGCAAATGAAAGTATGCAATGACAAGTACTTGATGGACATCCTTGTGCAACTCGTAGCCCTCCATTCCTGGCGTGTGTACGCCTCTTATCACCATTGTAAGCGTGTGAAACGCACCGTACCCCCGCATTCATTGCGTGTGTATGCCTCGTATCACTATTGTACTGGTGCCGTACGGGTACGTGTGAAACGCACCGTACCCCCGCATTCATTGCGTGTGTACGCCTCGTATCACTATTGTACTGGTGCCGTACCGGTACGTGTGAAACGCACCGTACCCCCGCATTCATTGCGTGTGTACGCCTTGTATCACTATTGTACTGGTGCTGTACGGGTACAGGTGAAACGCACCGTACCCCCACATTCATTGCGTGTGTACACCTCGTATCACTATTGTACTGGTGCCGTACGGGTACGTGTGAAACGCACCGTACCCCCGCATTCATTGCGTGTGTACACCTCGTATCACTATTGTACTGGTGCCATATGGGTACGAGTGAAACGCACCGTACATGTCCACTTCCGTTGTTGCGGTATGCAGGGGTTTCTGGACACGCCCCCCAAGTGACCAGACCCTGGTGGTAATGTATGGCCTCCATATTATAGGTTTGGCATTGGGTATGGGGTATGTTTCCTGCCCCTCACCCCCACCCTGTCCCCTGGGTGTTGTTCTCACCTTCTGTGGCATGTGCGTCGGTTTCGGTGCACCAGGTCGTAGGCTAAGAGGACCGGGATGACACATACAATGGGGTTCATGGCGTGTACGTCGCGTACCGGGGCTCCGTTTGTAGGACAGCTTTTACGGCTGTTTTTGGCTCCCGTAAGAAAAGAGCCGTACGGAGTGCCGTAGGGACGAATCGTACTTGCTGGGCCGGAAACCGCTGCTTAAATACGTCCGGACATCGCGTACAGGCTGTTCCGGATCCGAATCATTGTGTTTTTTTTACCCGTACGGTCTTTTGTACGATTCGTACGGAAAGAGGCTTTCTCTACGAATCGTACTTCCTAGGTTGTAAGGAAAGTTTACTGGGTACGAGTCGTACCGAGAAAACACTCCGTACAACGATTCGTACAGCCTTTTTCCAGGATTGGAATCGGCCCCTTAGTGAAGTACTAAGAGGGGACTGAGTGGGCAAAGGGACAACACACCTTGTATGTTCGGTTCGCAATGCATTGAAAACATTGTTCATGCCCCATTAACTGAAGCAGATGCACATTACCCAGTCAACACAGCAGTCACAAATTGGTTGACCCGTACTGCCCATGGGCAGGGTGGTACGATGATTAATGATAGGTAGGATAGATCTGGCTCATTTAAATACAGCGAGTCAAGGGAGTAGAACAAAGAATACAAATAAATAACCCCCACTTAGAACAATAGCTTTGAATGATATTGATAACCCTACATAAAAGAAGTAAGCAAAGTAGGTGAGCAGCATGCTCCTCATGATAAGAAGAAGAGCTGCCCCGTTTATTCATCCAAACAATCCAAATATCTATTCATCCTTTCATTCTAATTCCCCCATAGTCACCATGATTAAGCTTTACTTTCTCCCGTCCAGTCTTTCACCAAAATGTCAAATCCATTATCCAACCTTTCAATAGCAACCCTTTCTTCAAATCATCCTTTCGCCCAACAATCCCTATACCCACCCGCGCACCCTTCTACCCACCCACCCTTACACTCATATACCATTTCCTTTCTTTTGAAGCCATCTACGCTTATTATGTGAGATTTTGCTGAGTTACCGATGTAAGAGACCATAATAATAATAACTTAACCAATGCAGTGGCTAGTAAAGCTAGGGTGGGGGGTTCACTTCACAGTCATGTTAATGACGATGAGCGACACCATGGCAATAGCTAGTGAGCATAGTAATTGCAAGAAATTATGTGACCGTCCCTGTTGCCGCTTCTTCCCCTCCAACTGACCTATGTCCTCCTACAGTGGCACTGGAGCTGGCATCACTGATGTTCTGTGTGGCTAGAATAAAACATAGCACATAATTTAGATGCAAGATATGCAACCCAAGTACAACTGCAAGGCAGCACTATAGCTCAGTTAGCACGTCCGTATCTTACAAAAATCACTCTGGGCATTTGATTGGTTGGTTCACAAAGTTAGACAAGATAGGTGTGGAATAATGGTCAATGAAAGACATATGGTGTTGGTTGGCAAATGCAATAATCTTTTTCCAGCCTTTCTGCACTGTCATGGGAAACAGCTTGCATACTGCAACTATAAATAAACGAGTCTGGAGCACACTACATTGGGGGTGTGGGGTGGTCCATGATGACCATGGCCACTCTCTTGTGAACTGAACTGTGTTAGAGCTAGGCATAAGCAGGAAAAGGAAAGCCTTCTCAACAAACATACCTGATGATTTTTAGAATACTAGCTTACTTGGGCCTGCTATATGAATCTTCACAAAAGACAGCAGCCCGAAGATTCTACCTTAAGAAGTCTACAACAATCAGAAAAGGACGTAGTGGGATCAGCAGAGCCCTCAGCAGCGGTGCTGGTGATCGGCTGGCTGACCAACTTCTCCCAGACCCTCAGAAATATCCCTCTTCTTGCCCTTCTGTGCTGATGAAATAAATTAAGAAGATAAAAAAAAATAAAGATTAATTTAATAATCTTCACAAAATGTTTTATGAAAAGCAAGCCCAGTCACATACTTTGCTAAAACAGATCACCTATAGTACTATTAGTTTTTACTTGAGTCTATCGACTGTAGTTAAATACATATTGCAAATTTCATTAACAAAAACTACATTTGTAACTAATGTATTGTAGTAAATGATCTTTGATTCTATTCCGATTTCTCAACACCCTTGTTGGACCAATTCAATCTCTCTTTTCTACAATGCATAGATGCATACTTCACAGCACTGTGAATTCAATTAAATAACCTGGAACTGTACGAGGTACATAAACATATTCACAGAGAGAACGCGCTACTCACTGATTGACTATAGTGACAGGAGAACAGTCTGCAGTAGCTTCCTAATAAATCAGCAAAAGTAAGAGCCTGATGAGTGCGATTAGGTAGCGCTGAGCAGCACCTGCCTAGCAGAAACTAGTAACTGGATCACACAATAATATATCAGTACACTAAACAGAACCTACTTCTGAGTTTGAGCAGCATGCTATGCAGATTTTTTTTTTTGCATTGTAGAACACAAACACAACAAATAATTAATACTCACCAGGCCCTAGAGTCTCGATGCCTAGCAGGTCGAGCAGGTCCTGTTCCTGGTCCAGAATGTCCCCCTGTGCTGCTGACGCTCCTGCAGGGCATAGCTGCTACCGGGCCTTTTGCCAACATAGGGGCAAGGTGGCACTGCACAAAAAAACTAGTCCCGCCACCTCCTCCTCTCCTAAAGACCGCCAAGCGCTGCACACCTGAGCGGTGGCGCCGCCCTCAAGGAAGTCATCCGTCTGCCATTGCACTGGGTGTGGTAGAAATAAGAAGGAAAAGGAAGATAAAGTAAAGAAGAAATAAATAAGGAAAGCAGGGTAAATAAAGTAAAAAAGTCACAGAAACACAAAACATTTACACAAAGACATAAACTATTATAAAAAATAAAAATTTGGAGTAGAAAAGTAATAAAGGAGGAGGATTAGAAAGATTAAGGACAGATAACATTTAGGCCCAGCACCATAATAGAGAGCAGAAAAACAAGAAGGTCGCTCCCATGCGGACTGCGTGGTGCTGTTCGCTTGCGATTTACAACTCGAGAACACACTTGAGAAATGGCGCAGTGCTGTTGGTGCACAATTTTGGAGCGTGTGGACACACTCCGCATTTCCAATGCAACGTGAACAGGTGAATTGGCAAACTCCGCCCGCACGCAGAACTCCGCGTAGTGCAGTGGAGATTTGTGTTGTAGGACTCCACAAACTACGTCCACCCCTAGTATAGAGAGCCTCATGTAAAGAATTAATTTTCTCTAGCCTGTCTTCATTGGAGAATTTCAACAGCACGGCCACCTTTTTGGATACCCTTCTCTTAACAATTTTGAGGGCCAGGGATTTTTTTCCACCCAACCCCATCTTATAGTTTTTAAACTATTGTCTTGGGAGAGCACACCCACATCTCTAGGGCCTGTACAAACAGTTTTTATCTCACTCAAGTTTGAGAAGGTTAGGCTCAGGGGGTTGTGGTCGATATCAAGTCTTTCGACCACCTTCATCTCTAATACAGCAGGCTAAAGTGTATAATCGACCAAACAGTAGTCTATTCTGCTTGAGTGGCCAGGTTTATTAAAGCAAACACAAGGAGATGATGGACGGAGTGCTGAAACATTTCAGACACTAACCCCAAGTCATAGATCTGGGTTGAATCTATCATCGTTCTTTAGCTCACTTTGCCACCCCAGTTCAGACCCAGTCATATACAACCCAGTCTTGACCCTGTTCCTTATGGGAACAGTGTAGCCCGAACTGCCAAGCCAGGTCTTCCCTGGACCGGAGACAAGCATCCTGGGACTGGGTTCGGGGTAACACCACTCATCAGCCAGGCTAGCTTGAATCCTGTGGCAAAAGGAGGGAGGGACCCACATCTGAGCATACCCTGGCAACTTATGGGGAACAAAGCAAACATAAGGAGATGATGTCAGAACGCTGAAACTTTCCAGACACTCAACCCCCAGTCACAGATCTGGGTTGAATCCATCACTGTTCTTTAGATCACTTTGCCAGCCCAGTTCAGACCCAGTCATATGCAAATCAGTCTTGACCCTGTTCCTTATGGGAACAGTGTAGCCCAAACTGCCAAGCCAGATCTTCCCTGACCAGAATACAAGCATACTGGGACCGGTTTTGGGTAAGCCTAGCTTGAATCTAATGGCAAGTGGTCAAGGGACCCTCGTCTGGGCATACCCTGCCAACTTACGGCAAACAAAGCAAACACAAGGAGATGATTGACGGAGCCCTGAAACTTTTCAGACACTCACCCCCAGTCACAGATCTGGGTTGAGTCCATCATCGTTCTTTAGCCCAATTTGGCACCTCAGTTCAGCACCAGCCATATGCAACCCAGTCTTGACCCTGTTCCTTATGGGAACAGTCCAGCCCGAACCGCCAAGCCTATAGCCAGGTCTATTAAAGGTCCCTGCACCTTTACGATCAGAGTTTGTCCTACCAGTAGTGCCTCTCAAATCATGCGGGAGTGAAAGGGCCCATACTTGGTATCCTCTTCTTGTCCATCTGGCAGTATGCAACTCTTTTTCTAGGTTCTGTCCAATTCTGCTGTGAAATCTGATGGAGTAGATGCAAAGGGCCCAAATGTACAGTTAAAACCCCCTGCTACCAATAGGGGGTTGCTGCCAGTGTGGTCCATAAGAGCTTGGTCAAGAGCCTCTATGGTACTAGTTTCCTCCTTACTAGGTCTAACTCTATTATACACATTGGAGAACCTAGTTTTCAAGGCAGCGGGAGGGGTAAGATCATCTGCTAGAATGTCTGGGGATTCAACTGGGGCAGTTTTAATTTTACATTGAAGTGCAAATTTCACCCAAATCACTAGGTCTCCCTTTCCCTGTCTTCACCGCATTCTTGCAACAAGAGTTGAATCCGCTCGTATGTGGGGGGCTCAGAATCCATGTTTCTTGCATCAAACACACATAGTGGAAATCTATAGAATGTGCCCATTCTTCTTCTAAGAGCATTCAGGCAATACCTGGGACATTCCACATCAAAGCCTTTGACTGTGCTAGGGGCGCTAAAGTATGACTGAATTTCAAAATGTAGTTCATTGGTGCACTGCTACCAACTTCCTGGGTTTTGACCGTACTTGCACTAACCCCCACCTCAAGCCCCCACAGGCATTCCCTTGTATAACTGGAGGAATAGGCGAATTTGTGTTTAGGTCCTCAGCTACCTGTTGATTGGCCAAAGAGGAAACTAGGTGTTCGTGTGGAGGACCCCTAGTGATCGTCCCAGCTATCACCCCATTCTCCTCCAAATTGCCCTCAACCTCTTACTGTAGTCAATCCTGTGTACTACTTATTACATTTCCCATATCATCCCCTCCGCTACAAGCAGAACTACTAGTGGGGGGGCGTTCTCGTAAAAATATCACGATACTTGATCATGATTAAGGCTCCCTGTTTTCCGTTTTTACTGATTTTTACAGATAAATACAGACAGAAAACATTTATTTTCTTGTCTGTATTTGTTTTTAAATGTGGAAAAAAACGGAACTTGGTTTGCTTTTTGAGCAATTCTGAATATTGTCTGCCATGACTGCCAGGCCAATTGCTGTGTAGATTGATAAGTAAGGGGGCAAAAAATTTAAGGAATTTTAGTAAAGAGGTTTTAACAGCAGTAGATATGCACAAAATTGATACTGAAATATGCAAATTTTCTTAGTGCATTGATTTATCTTCTGTGGGGATTTACAACATTTAAACCTAGTAGACATTCAAGCGTGAGTGCATAATTACCTGTGAAATAAATGTGGAAATATACTAATTTCAGCTTAATTTTTCCACAAAACCCCAGCTAAAATTGGCAAAAAATAAATATGGATAAATACAGACGGAAATGTAAAAAATTACATACCATAAAAACGGGAGCCCTAATCATGATGGATGAACTGGCAAGTGGGATTGTACGAAAGTCTATGGACATAAGGCCCTCTATTATGACTTTGTGAACAAAATTTACTTTCACCCTATCGAAAAACCGACCTGGGAGTAGTTAATCTTTCAACCTGATTATTATCATCTCTTTTTATCAAGTAGCAATGGCAAGTTTCCCTGAACCAATGTGTAAACTTATTTTTAAGTGAATCGTTATCTTCCCATTTGCCAGTAGGGAATTTGGGAACCTGGGTAAGAAATATAACAGGTTCATTCTCCAGGGCACGATTCTTAATATTAAAACTATTTTCGACCTTATCAGGGAGATGGCCCTCATCTAGCATCACATTGCCTCAGACCAATACTAAAAAAAAACTCTACCCTGGGAGTCAACTCGATGTGTGAAAGGTCTATCTCTTAGCAAAGAGAAGGCAACATCGTGGTTGTATGAGGTTTGACATATGAGTGGGACAGGAGCATTGGGAATCCATTTAGCCGGCACACGTTCTTGTTGCTTAGGAGGAAGAGTGGGGTCTCCCGCTGCCCATTGGCATTCGTGGTCCCCTCACATCTCCCTACAAATGCCTTTGGCTGGGTAACTGGACTCGGAACCAGATCCTTGGTTACCCTCTCCTCTAGATCCTCAACCACCCTTTTCAGGGCCACTACCTGCTCCTTAAAGCCTTCAATAACGCCCCTTAGGCTATGGAACAAGGACATAGATGCCTAATTTAAGGTGTCCAACACAGGTGAGCTTCTCTCCTCTGCACTTTAACAGAAAGGATATAATACCTATTACTACACTCAATCTGCTCTACCACCTGGCCGCTTAGAGACTGCTCTAAGATACAGGGGTGAAATTCTGTACCGCTTCCTCTACTGCTAGTATTCTTCCCGGTGCAAATGCGGGAGCGGCTACAACAGCGAGGTTTGATAAACATTCGAGGAATATGTTTAGTCATTTTAATAGCAGGAGACGTAGAGGATGAAGCCTCTGTTGGTTCTGATGTTATAACCTTGTAGGAGGAAGGTATAGGAGGGGGCGAGTTATGAACAATGACTTAGCATTCCGATAACAAAGAATCAATTCTGTCCATAACATTACTGCTAGATGCTTCTGAGGACTGTTTCTTGTTAATAAACGGCTATGGGTTCCATCCTGGGCTTCCCTTTTGCCCATTGCAATTTCTCAATACCAACAACAAAATAAACAGCAAGGAATAAAAACAGAGAGAGACAGGAAGGAGCTAATCAGGCATGCAAATTTGTTGTTAATCTTGCAAACATAAAAGCTGTAGGTCCCTACTGGCTCTCAGGCGAAAACCAGCATAGAATTCTTGCAGCTTCACAAGTGTAGGTAGCAAAAGTAATAAGCAGCTCATAGATGGGAAAACCAATGGTTCAATGCGGGTCAATATAGCAGAAGTCACATGTGATATTTGTACCGGTGGGGGGAAGAGTACCTTAGGACAGGTGCACAATAAATGGTTTCAGATGGCAAAAGCGCACAACGAAGGTTCCTGCCCACAGGATGTTGCCCACAGCAATTCAATTCTGGCTCCCATGCTACAGGTCCAGGGATCACTGACAAAATATCGAAGGTCAAAAAATCGACCTACAAAAATATCGGAGCAAGAATATCGATGTCAAGAATATCGACATCTTATCTACAACATGGTAAGTGCCAAAATATCGGAAAAAAATGTCGATGTCAAAAATATCGTTATTAAAAATATAGTTTTTTTTTTAGTTAATAAAAAAAGAAATATGTACAATAAACTAAATAATACTTATAAATAAAATAAACATAGTTAAAAATATTTTATAATGTTTAAAATTAATAAGTAATATATATAATTTAATAAAACATTAATTAAACATATACATATAATATATAATATATATACTTACTTAGGGACCGATTCCGATCCTGTAAAAAGGCCCTACGAATCGTCGTACGGAGCGTTTTCTCCATACGACTCGCACCCGGTAAACTGTCCCTACAACCTAGGAAGTACGATTCGTACAGAAAGCCTATTTCCGTACGAATCGTACAAAAGACCGTACGTGGAAAAAATACCTACGATTCTGATCCGGAACAACTTGTACGCGACGTCCGGACGTATTCAGGCAGCGGTTTCCGGCCCAGCAAGTACGATTCGTCCCTACGTCACGCCATGAACCCCATCGTACGTGTTATCCCGGTCCTCTTGACCTACAACCTGGTGCACCGCACCCGACGCACATGCCGCAGAAGGTGAGAACAACACCCAGGGGCCAGGGGGGGGTGAGGGGAAGGAAACATACCCCATACACAAACCCAAACTTATAATATGTAGGCCATACATTACCACCAGGCTCTGGTCACTTGTGGGGGCTTGTCCAGCAACCCCTGCGTACCGCAACAACGGAAGTGGACGTGTACGGTGCGTACCACACGTACCCCTACGGCACCATGACAACTCAGGTACGGACCGTACCCAAGCATTCATGCGTGGGTACGGTGCGTACCACACATACCCCTACGGCACCATGACAACAGTGGTATGGACCGTACTCACGGATACGGTGCGTACCACACGTACCACTATGGCACCATGACAACTCAGGTACGGACCGTACACACGCATTCATGCGTGGGTACGGTGCGTACCACACGTACCCCTACGGCACCATGACAACTCAGGTATGGACCGTTCCCACACAAGAATGCGTGGGTACGGTGCGTACCACACGTACCCCTCCGGCACCATGACAACAGTGGTACGGACCTTACCCACGCATGAATGCGTTGGTACGGTGCGTACCACACGTACCCCTACGGCACCATGACAACAGTGGTACGGATCGTACCCACGCATGATTGCGTGGGTACGGTGCGTACAACACGTACCCCTATGGCATCAGTACATTTGGGATACGAGGCGTACACATGCCATGAATGTGGGCTTAGAGGACTGGCCCAGCATGTTAACATCATATTGGTGTGTGTGTAGGTCCAGGCCAGCAGTGTACAGCTCCAAGGGGGTGCGTGGGTGGGTGCATATGACTCCCAGCAGTGGACAGACATATGAGGGGTGGGTGCATATGACTCCCAGCAGTGTCCAGACATATGAGGGGTGGGTGCATATCACTACCAGCATGGACAGATATATGGGGGGGTGCATATCACTACCAGCATTGTCCAGACATACGAGGGGTGGGTGCATAGCACTACCAGCAGTGGACAGAGTTATGGGGGTGGGTGAATATCACTACCAGCAGTGGACAGAGATATGGGGGTGGGTGCATATCACTACCAGCAGTGTCCAGACATATGGGGGTGGGTGCATATGACTCCCAGCAGTGTCCAGACATATGAGGGGTGGGTGAATATGACTCCTTGCAGTGTCCAGACATATGAGGGGTGGGTGCATATCACTACCAGCAGTGGACAGACATATGGGGGTGGGTGCATATGACTCCCAGCAGTGTCCAGACATATGAGGGGTGGGTGCATATGACTCCTAGCCGTGTCCAGACATATGAGGGGTGGGTGCATATCACTACCAGCAGTGGACAGAGATATGGGGGTGGGTGCATATCACTACCAGCAGTGGACAGAGATATGGGGGTGAGTGCATATCACTACCAGCAGTGGACAGAGATATGGGGGTGGGTGCATATCACTACCAGAAGTGTCCAGACATATGAGGGGTGGGTGCAGAGGACTCCCAGCAATGTCACACTCCCAGGAGGATGGATGTCTTTCACACATTCCATGACACACCACATGTGGGTGTGAGGACATATAACACATGCATACCCACCCATGGCGGATGCAGCACAATTCACACCCTGATTTCATGCCAACAGACTGTATAGTCATGGAACTGCATACAAAACTAAGATAGCCAAAGGGAACACACACTATCACGCACATCCCAGGACTGATAGGAATGTCCAGGTGCTGGTCCAGCCACCAAGATGTTGTCTCACATGGAAGGAATAGGGTTCAATGCCACTAGATACAATTCACACAATTGTGAGTCAGGTGCCCAAATACCCTGCATAACACGTACCATTTGTGTGTTAGGCCGTGATTACACACATGCATAGTGCTGAAAAGGGTCAATTTGTCCCTGATGCCATTCCTACATACCCAAAACACAAGTACAGTGACTAGCAAGGATGGCACAGACAATTCTGCAGGAGACATCGGTGAGCAGGCATGGCCATTGTTGAAGGGATCTGTCACCAACAAAGGAAATGTGGACACAGGTCAGAACAACAATTGTGCATGTGCAACTGTTTGCAGGGACGATGTCAGGTGCCACAGAGGAAGGAACACTCCTTGGGACAATGTCTCCAAAGGAAATGAACACACACTACCAATGATTATTTGCACAGACATTGTGATGGCACACAGATACCATGGTCCACCTCATGACCATCATACAAAAACATATCTCAGAACCCTAACACATTACCAGAACTCCAACTTCATGAGCCTCATCACCAACATCAAGTACCTGAAATGCAATAGTGTTGAAAGTAAAAGAAAAGTCTTTATTCAGCACAGAAAAATAATAAATTAATAAGACTATGTACAAAGGCCAATGGCCAGTCCATTTTTCGAGTCCAAGGGTGGGCGTAGGGGACCGCGTCCACCCCTACCTTGCCTGCACAAACGAACCTCAAGGTTTGTCGACCAGGGAGGGGGCATCATCTGTGGCAGGACCAGGCACCGCAGGGACAGGAGGGGGTTGGGTAGGTGTGGTGGGTGCAGGGGTGGACGTCTCCACCACAGGGGTACGGGCAGCGCCAAAGGTGGAGGTGATCACGGCGCTGCACACTTCTGCTAGGGCCTCCATCCTAACCCCTGCACCTGAAGATACCCCAGGGCCAACGGAGGGTGTGGTGGCCGAGGGATGGGGTGCAGCGCTCTTTGGGGATGGGGTGGACATGGGGGGACTCAACTCCCCAGCCCAGGGACTTCCTCGCATGTTGTGGGGTGGTGTCACAGTGGGGCTGAGGGCCAGACCAGCCATGTAGCTGTCCTTGGGTGACAGTTTGGCAGGGGAGCTAAGGGGAGTGGTTTTGGAGGAACTGGGTTGTGAGGACTGCGGACTCTGACTGTGGCTGCGTGTCTGTTGTTTGCCCCCAGATCCTGTGGGTGTGCCTACATCCCCCTGAGTGTGCGTGCCAGGATATGTGTGCTGTGCCTTACTTGGGGGTGTGCTGGATGTGTCTGTTGGGGTGCGTGCCCATGACTGTCTGGGTGTGCGTTGGGCAGGCATGGGAGAGGGCAGTGTGGATGGGTCTGGGGTAGGGGGGGACGAAGCGCTGCAGGACAGTAACTGTTGCCGTCAGTGAAGAGTCCACGGACCGCAGAATCCTGCGTAGGTCAGTCATCGTTGCTGACATGCCCTCCATGAACGACACCACCTGTGTCAGCAGTCTAGTGTGGTCATGGAGGACATTCAGCACTGATGCCTGCCCAACCTGCAACTGCCGCAGTATGTCCACAGACTCTTCACTGAGGGCAGCAGGGGTGACAGGGGCAGGGGGTGCGGTGCCTGGCACGAAGGAGACATGGTGGTACGCGGCATGGACAGGAGGGACGGGAGCAACTGGGAGGGCAGAGATGGAAATGGAGGAGGCAGGGACAGATGTGGGGATGCTGCCAGTTGTGTTGCAGCCTCCGCCTCCTCAGGGATGTCAGCCTCGGACCCGTCGGCGTCATACATGCTCTCGCCTCCAGACAGGTCCTCCGACTGACTCCCCTCGCACTCTGTTCCACTGGCTTCTGCTGACACCACAGCACTGGTGGCACTGTCGCTGGGTCCCTCCTCCAGGTCCATGCTGTTGTCTCCCTCGGTTTCGGTTGATGATGCTGTGGGCAAGGAGAAGAAACCGAAATGCATCAGTCACCTGTATACATCTGACACATGAGCACAAAACAATTGGTCACTGTGCATATCCGGCAATACATCATGAGTACCAGCTAGATCACTCCGCACATATGTAAGCCCTGTACTGCCCAGTTGGTAGACCCACTATGCCACTTGGACACCAGGAAAAAAAGAACACACCAGGCCACAACTTGGATGAGAAATACACTGAGAAGCTAGTGGCTGTGAACCGGTGAGCACAGCAATACAATGAAGTCATGCCACCTCTTGTTTACCCTGAAAGTAAAAGTAGTGGTGCACCCAAGGTAAACTAACACAACTCAATATTCAAGGCGTCACCACACTCAGTACTTTGGAACACAAAACCAGAAAATGTTGCTACCTTGGGACTCACAATACTTTACACAATCGACATGTTTTGAATGTTCCAATTCGCCATCTCGTGAAAAGAACACGCATGTGCCTGGATGAAATATGTCGCACAAGGCAGTGCACACAAAAGTACATTTACCCTGTCATTGAAGAAGCTGGCACCTTTTCTAAGAAGCCACTGTTAGAAATAAATGGTGTTGCAGAAAGTACATATACATGTGCCTATGGAGGTCTTGATGTCTTGAGACTCTTTAGTTCGTATCACCAACAACAAAGGAGTCTCACAAAATCAAGACCACTGTGGGAACATTTATATGGAGAATCTGCAACACCAATTAATTCAAACAGTGGCTCCTTTGAAAAGGTGCCAGTGTGTTCAATGTAAGTGGAAATGCAGTTTGGTGTGCACTTCCTTTGGAGATATCTTTCATGCAGGCACATCAGTGTTCTTAACACAAATCATCAAATTAACACATTTAAAACACAAAGAACTGTTGACAAGTGCTGTGAGTGTCAAGGTACAATTTCTTAGAGTAACAACTTGAATAATGTCATTTGTCACATGGCTATCCGTTACCTTATTACACAGTTGGCTACACATATGACCTACTGCCTGTCATCTGGAGTGGCACACATGTCCACACCCAGGACAATGCATAAGCTAATGGGCCTGCAATTGGTTTGAAAAAAAGCCTAGCTGTACTGTGGGGACACCCTCATGGCCCCACAGATGTCAGCACACAAAGTCACAACTGCGTAGCATCTGAACCACACACAGGTGCAAAAAATGTATGAGCAGGATACATGTTTGTCAAAAACTGACACAGGCTGCAAAGCACAAACATTAAGCACTGGCCACCATCACGGGGGCACTGCACGGTGATTTTCTGTACAGCTAATTCTCACACACAAGTCAGACCTGGCAATGAAAAATCAGGGTTGCACATGTATGCCCCTCCCGCACACCCCCCCATAGCTGAGTCAATGTGACTGATACCGATCAAGAAGTGACACCTCTTATTCAGGGTTACAATAACTGTGCTTGAAAACTTGCTTCATTTACACAACATCACCTCATGGCGCTGGCAACACATATTTGTGACAAACAACCATCAACACATTGTTGTGAATAGCCACAAAGGCACTGCCCAGTGTGAGTATGCAAAATCAAAATGATGTATTTCTGTCCAGTGGACACATGTAGCACACATTTGAAAAATACAAACTAGGCCAGGGAACAATGCCACAGAGGCAGACCTATGCTGAACCCACAGTGAATGTGCACAGTGTTGGATGACACACATGATTAGGAGGCCAGGGTGTCTCAGGGGACTGTAGTGGTGTTGGAAGGCGGACCCCGAGGAGTCGGCGAGACCACTCAGGGGGGGCCCCCACACTGTATGAAGTAGCCGAGCCCTGCAGAGAAGCCTCCTGGGAGATCCTTCTCCTATTATGTACTAGCACAGTAACACCACCACACCGGACTCAAGGAGGTTGTCTCAAGATGAGCAATTCTTTATCAGCACTTAAAAGGTTACGGGTTCAATATTTACACAAAAAGGGGATCAAGGGATCCGCAAAAGTCTCAGTGTCTCTTTTAGGAGGGAAGGGGTAGCGGGACAGTCTTTGGCAGGAGCTTGGTATGAGGGTACCTGGGGCCCAGTTCTTATCCTCAAGCTGGAGGACCTCCGGGTCTCGGAGGGGTCGAGCCGCGACGGTGTCAGCAGGGCTCTGGCGTTCAGTTCGGGGGGAGCCGCGACCAGGTCGGCGGGACTCTCAAAATGGTTTCTGCTCAGCTCGAGCCGCGACGTCGTCAGCAGGGCTCCGAGGGAGGGTTCAGCGAGGTTGGGCCGCGACAGCGTCAACAAGGCCCCGATGTTCCGGGGGGCTTCAAGGTATCAGCAAGAAGGAGCCGCGACGCAGTCTGCAGGGCTCGTGGTGGTTTCAAGCAAGAGTTCTTCTCCGTAGGGTCGGCCGCGATTCAATCAGCAGGGCTCTCGACTCCGGGATACAACTGCCGGTCTGTGGCGGGGTCGCCCCAGATATAGGTCTGGAGCCCTTTGATGTCCGGACCCTTGCGCCCGGGGGGCGGAGAGGCCGGGTTGGGAGCGGCCAGACGCCCAGCAGGAGAGGCGCCCGGCCCAGGCGAGCTGGAGGCCGATCGCACCTCGGTGTGTGGGGACGGTTGGGGGTCCCATCGATACCGCCCTCCGCCAGGGCGATGAGGTGTTCACGTGATACCCCCTGGCCAGTTCTTGGTGCCTCAATGTCTGGGCCTTGCTGGGGCCGAGGCCGGGTTGAGCGGAGTCATGAGGACTGGTGTGCAGGGTCACGTGGCAGGCGACAAAATGGTGGAGCCCCGAGGTGTAGGGGACCTCGTGCGGCCCGAACGGGTAGCTCGTGGAGGCTAGGGCGGGGAACGGGCCCAACCCCCGGGAAGTCAGGACCACGCCACGAGGCCGGGTCCAACAGGCGTCCCCCCCAGCCGAAGGCAGGGAGAGTCACCCATCTTCTTGGGGATTCTCCTCGTCAAGGCGGAAGAAGCGGGACAGGCCGTCCGCGTTGGCGTGGTCATTGCCGGGTCGGTGCTCAACCGAAAAGTCCATCCCTTGCAGGGCAATGGACCACCGCAGCAGCTTGGGATTCTCGCCTCTCATTTGCATTAACCACCGCAAGGGCCGGTGGTCGGTCTGGACCCGAAAGTGGGTACCGAAGAGATAGGGCCGGAGCTTCTTAAGGGCCCACACCACGGCGAAGGCCTCGCGCTCGATGGTGCTCCATCGTTGCTCCTGGGGCAGCAGCCGTCGGCTGATGAAGGCCACTGGGCGGTCGAGTCCCTTCTCATCAACCTGAGACAGGACGGCCCCGATCCCATATTCGGAGGCGTCTGTCTGCACGATGAACTCCTTACTGTAGTCAGGGGCCTGGAGCACAGGGGCAGTGCACATTGCTGCTTTGAGAGTCTCGAAAGCTGATTGGCAGCGGGGAGTCCAGTGCACCTTCTTGGGCTGTTTCTTCGAGGTGAGCTCCGTGAGAGGCCCAACAATGCTCCCATAGTCCCGGATGAACCGCCGGTAGTATCCAGTGAGGCCCAGGAAGGCCCGCACAGCGGTCTGGGTAGTGGGGGGTTCCCATGCCTGGATGGCATCGACTTTTGGCTGGAGAGGGGCCACCTGACCGCTTCCCACCTGATGGCCCAGGTAGGTCACCGATCCTTGGCCGATCTGGCATTTGCTGGCCTTGATCGTGAGCCCGGCCCTTTGGAGGGCGGCCAGGACGGCTTTGAGGTGAATTAGGTGCTCAGCCCAGTGGTTGCTGTACACGGCAATGTCATCCAAATAGGCCGCGCTGAAGGCCTCGAGCCCGGCCAGAACCTTGTTTACAAGTCTCTGAAAAGTGGCCGGGGCGTTCTTCATGCCGAAGGGCATCACCCGAAAGTGGTAATGCCCATCAGGGGTAGAAAAGGCGGATCTTTCTCGGGCGCCGGGGGTGAGCTGGATCTGCCAGTACCCGGCGGTGAGGTCCAGCGTGCTCAGGTAGCGGGCGGACCCCAAGCGGTCGATGAGTTCGTCGGCCCGGGGTATAGGATGGGCGTCCGTCTTGGTCACAGCATTCAGGGCTCGGTAGTCTACACAAAATCGTAACTCCGGGGGATGGCCGGGGGCTGCGGCCTTTGGTACCAAGACGACAGGGCTGGCCCACGGGCTGTCGGAGGGCTCAATGACCCCCAGGGTCAACATCTTCGCTACTTCGGCCTGGATGCATGCCCGTACTCGGTCGGGTACCCTGTAGGCTCGGTGTCGCACGGGGGGGCTGTCCCCAGTGTCGACGTCGTGGACGCACCAGTGGGTCACCCCCGGGGTGAGGGAGAAGATGGCTGCGTAGTCCTGCAGCAGTTGATGACAGTCGATACTCTGTTCCGGGGTCAGGGAGGAGGCGAGTTGGACACCTTTGATGGATCCGTCGTGGACGTCGTTCTGCAAGAGGTCGGGTAGGGGCTCGGAGTCGTCCTCGCCCCCCTCGTCGGTCGCCAGCAGCAGGCTCAGTTCGGTCCGGGCAAAGTGGGGTTTGAGCCTGTTAGCATGTAGAACCCGGAGGGGGTTCCGGGGGGACTCTAGGTCGACTAGGTAGGTGACGGGGCTTTTCTTCTCCACCACCTTGAAGGGCCCGGTCCACTTGTCCTGGAGGGCGCAGGGCTCAACAGGGGCCATGACTCAGACTCGCTGGCCTGGCTCGAACTCGATTGTAGAGGTGTTCCGATCGTACCACCGCTTCATGTCCTCCTGGCTGGCCTCGAGGTTGGCTTCGGCCATGGCTCGGAACTTGCGGGTCTGGTTTCGTAGGGTCAGGAGGTAGCGGTAGACGTCAGGAGGGGCGCCTTGGAGCTTCGTCTCCCAGCCCTCCTTGACCAGGCTGAGCGGTCCGCGGACCGGATGTCCGTACAATAGTTCAAACGGGCTGAACCCCAGGGACTTCTGCGGGACCTCCCGATAGGCGAACAGGAGGCATGGTAGTAGGACATCCCATCTCCGCCGGAGGGGCTCTTCCAAGCCCTGAATCATCCCCTTCAGGGTTCTGTTAAAGCGCTCGACCAGCCCGTTCCCCTGAGGGTGATAGGGGGTTGTGAATTTGTACGTGACCCCGCATTGCTGCCACAGGGACCGCATGTACTTGGAGATGAAGTTTGTGCCCCGGTCGCTCACCACTTCGCGGGGAAATCCCACTCGGGAGAAGATCCCCATCAAGGCCCGGCCCACCACGGGGGCCGTTACAGTTCTTAGCGGGACCGCCTCCGGGTACCTGGTGGCGTGGTCCACGAGGACCAGGATGAAGCGGTGGCCCAGGGCGGTCCGGGGGTCCAGGGGCCCCACGATGTCGATCCCGACCCGTTCGAACGGGGTGCTGACGGCTGGAAAGGGCTGGAGGGGGGCCTTGACCCGACCCCCCGTCTTCCCGCTGGCTTGGCAGGTCTGGCAGGACCGGCAGTGGTTGTCCACGTCCCTCCGCATCCGGGGCCAGTAGAAGTGGGTCACCAGACGGCTGTAAGTTTTGTCTTGCCCTAGGTGTCCGGCGAGGGGCACGTCATGTGCCAGGTTGAGAAGGAACTCCCGGAAGCGGAGGGGGACCGCCAACACGCGGCTGGCCCCGAGTTCTGCCACTTTCTGTTCACTGTACAATAGGCCCTCGGCCCAGTAGACCCAGTGGGTGCCGGTCTGGTCCCCGTTGGCTTGTGCGGACGCTTGTTGTCGGACCCCTTCGAGAGAGGGACAGGACTGTTGTTCTTGCTGGAACTGCTCTCGGGTGGGGCCCCCTTCGTGGCGCCATTGTGCAAGTTCTGGTAGGGCGCCTAGGGAAGCAATCTCTTCGGGGGAGGGTTTAGTAGGTCCAGTGTCGGTGTCCGCCTCCCCCTCGCTGCAGGCGGGGGTGGTGCAAGCCCCTCGGGCTGGGCGGCACCGGGGGCCAGGGACGAGCGGGGGGCCTGGGCGGTCATGGACCGGGTGATGGCGCAGGCCCATTCGGATAGTCCCAGCATTCGGAGGTGCTCTTGTCGCTCCACTTGAGCCCAGGGGGAACTCTCCAGGTCGTTCCCCAGGAGGCAGTCTACTGGTGCGTCGTTGCGGACAGTCACTTTTAGTAGGCCTGTCACCCCTCCCCACTCGAAGGGGACCAGGGCCATCTGGCACAGGCTTTCGCTGTTGTCGGCCGTCCGGACGGGGCACAGCACATTGGGTAGGATCTGTTCGGGGGTCACCAGGTGGCAGCGGACAGCGGTGACACTGGCGCCGGTGTCACGAAGGGCTTCGGCCCGTTGTCCATTGACGGTGACCTGCTGCCGGTACTTCTGGGTGTTGCTTGGGATGGGGGTGCGGGGCACCATTTCTCGGCCGCCCAGGCAGACCAGGGACATGGCCGCTGGCTCCCATTCGGTGGTTCCTCGGTCGAGGGTTTCTTCTTCTTCTTCTCCTTCCACCAGGGCGGCGGCCGCCAGCTGTCGGGGCGGGGGCCCGCCGGCCCCGCTTCTTCGGTTCAGGGGGCAGACCGGATTGCTGGCATAGTGTCCGGTTTGTTGGCAGCCGTAGCATGTTACTGGAGGCCGTGGTCCGGTTCTGGCTGGGGTCGCCCCTCTTCGGGCTAGGCTCGGGGAGAGGTGTTGCTGCGGCGGCCCTCGAGGTGGGCTCCTAGGGGGCCCCGGCGGGGGGGTCCCGGTTCCTGTTCGGTCCTCCCCCTCCACCGCGTTGGCGGGGAGGTCCGTTGGGGTTCCTCTGGTACTCCCCCATCGAGTTCCGGGGGACTCGGGTGTTGACCCATCGATCGGCCTCGATGGCGAGTTTTCGTGGGTCGGTCATCTTGCTGTCGAGGAGGTGTTGCCTTAGCTCCACGAAGCAATTGTTGGAGAGATGTTCCCAAACAATGAGGTCGACCAGCTGCCCGTAGGTGGTGACTTTGCTACCCTTGATCCATCCTTCTAGGGCCCGGCTGAAAAAGTCCACATATTCCACCCAGGTAGTACCCGGGATCTTCTTGCAGTCTCTGAACCGCTGGCGGTACATTTCCGCGGTTAGCCCGTAGCGGGTGAGCAGGGCCTCCTTCATTTGGTCGTAGGAGGTCATCACCTCCTCTGGCAGCTGGAGCAGTGTGTCTCGACCTTCACTAAGGAACCGACCCCACAGGCCGGCGCCCCAGTCCTTTCGGGGCACCCGATGGGAGGTCATGGCCACCTCGTATGCCTTGAACCATTGTTGGATGTCGTCATTCTTATAGTACTCCTTGACGACATCTTTCGGGATATGTACCTTGGCCTCGGCAGGCGGTAGGGTGTCTCTATTACTGGGGGTGTCGGTCCCCCCTTTCTTTGCCTTGATCTCGAGTTCTTTGAGACTTCGCTCGTGCTCAAGGGTCAGTCTTTTTACCTCCAACTCTCGGTGCCGTCTCTTCTCTTCTATCTCCTCTTGTAGCCGTAGCTGCTCTAGGGCCAGTTTCTTTTCCGCCAGCTGGAGTTCGCCGTCCAGCCGCAGTCGTGCGAGCTCTAGTTCGTGGTTCCGGACCTTCTCCCGCTCTCGTATCTCCACTTCGGAGAGGCCGGTTTCTAGGCTATTTCTTCCTCCGGTTGCCGGAGTCGGTGCGGTTGATGTGGCCACAGTCAGGGGCAGGGGACCTTCTTCCTGGGAGGGGCCTGCCTCGGCCTCCAGCCAGGTCCTCAGGGCTTTCTGCATCTCCTCTTTGGTACCTAGGCCGGTGGTTGCAATGCCCTTGTCCTTGCAGAACTGTTTCAATTCTTTGTGCGTGTATTCCTCCAACCGTTCGGGCTGGAACTCCGTGGTCGCGTTGTTTTCTTGGTTGCTCATGACTTCTGTTTGTCTGGATGGGTAGTTAGTGGGTTACTGGCTGGTACGTACTGCGTTCGGCTCGGATCCCGTCGCTGGCCACCAATTGTTGGAAGGCGGACCCCGAGGAGTCGGCGAGACCACTCAGGGGGGGCCCCCACACTGTACGAAGTAGCCGAGCGCTGCAGAGAAGCCTCCTGGGAGATCCTTCTCCTATTATGTACTAGCACAGTAACACCACCACACCGGACTCAAGGAGGTTGTCTCAAGATGAGCAATTCTTTATCAGCACTTAAAAGGTTACGGGTTCAATATTTACACAAAAAGGGGATCAAGGGATCCGCAAAAGTCTCAGTGTCTCTTTTAGGAGGGAAGGGGTAGCGGGACAGTCTTTGGCAGGAGCTTGGTACGAGGGTACCTGGGGCCCAGTTCTTATCCTCAAGCTGGAGGACCTCCGGGTCTCGGAGGGGTCGAGCCGCGACGGTGTCAGCAGGGCTCTGGCGTTCAGTTCGGGGGGAGCCGCGACCAGGTCGGCGGGACTCTCAAGATGGTTTCTGCTCAGCTCGAGCCGCGACGTCGTCAGCAGGGCTCCGAGGGAGGGTTCAGCGAGGTTGGGCCGCGACAGCGTCAGCAGGGCCCCGATGTTCCGGGGGGCTTCAAGGTTTCAGCAAGAAGGAGCCGCGACGCAGTCTGCAGGGCTCGTGGTGGTTTCAAGCAAGAGTTCTTCTCCGTGGGGTCGGCCGCGATTCAATCAGCAGGGCTCTCGACTCCGGGATACAACTGCCGGTCTGTGGCGGGGTCGCCCCAGATATAGGTCTGGAGCCCTTTGATGTCCGGACCCTTGCGCCCGGGGGGCGGAGAGGCCGGGTTGGGAGCGGCCAGACGCCCAGCAGGAGAGGCGCCCGGCCCAGGCGAGCTGGAGGCCGATCGCACCTCGGTGTGTGGGGACGGTTGGGGGTCCCATCGATACCGCCCTCCGCCAGGGCGATGAGGTGTTCACGTGATACCCCCTGGCCAGTTCTTGGTGCCTCAATGTCTGGGCCTTGCTGGGGCCGAGGCCGGGTTGAGCGGAGTCATGAGGACTGGTGTGCAGGGTCACGTGGCAGGCGACAAAATGGTGGAGCCCCGAGGTGTAGGGGACCTCGTGCGGCCCGAACGGGTAGCTCGTGGAGGCTAGGGCGGGGAACGGGCCCAACCCCCGGGAAGTCAGGACCACGCCACGAGGCCGGGTCCAACAAGTGGGCACACTGCTCCGTGGTCCTGGAATGAGCTGACTGTACCATGTTCAACCGTCATGGCACTATGCATATCTCCCACTCATGCACATCATGTCTGAGGCCACAACATTGGTCATGCATGCTGCAAGGGTGTTCATTTGAAAGCTCACACTCCTTTGTTGAGAATCATCATCAGTGACAACAAATATGGACCACCAACATAGTGAACAGGTCATGGCACAGGCAAAGTACCAACAGAAGTCACAGACCACCCTCCCACATGATGCAGAAAGCTATGTGCACTGAGATTTACTGGCACCCTAGATGTAAATGTGCAAATGTTATTACACACAGACCAGGGGACACATGTCAAGGAGGGGAAGGGATGAAAAAGAGCCCCAGGTGACCTTGGGGAACAGAAAATGCACTGCACATATAAACTCTGGGAGTGTATTCATGCAAAATAGCACTTCCTAAAGCTGGTGACACATAACACGACAAAAAGTCATGTACCTACCCCCTCCTTGCTGCAGTCTCTCCTGTAACTGCCTATCGAGGTCAGGGAAGACCACCGCCAGGACACGTTTCATGTGGGGGGTCAGG
Organism: Triturus cristatus; assembly: GCF_964204655.1. Classification (NCBI taxonomy): domain Eukaryota; kingdom Metazoa; phylum Chordata; class Amphibia; order Caudata; family Salamandridae; genus Triturus; species Triturus cristatus. Next base: position 366,551,917 of record NC_140586.1, read on the forward strand.
CGTCGGCGGCCGCCATGGGGGCGAGGAGGGTCGAGCCCCAGCTGGACACGGGCGAACGCCGGGTCCAGCAACGGATGTCCTGCCACCTCTTGCGGACCTGTGGCAGCTGCCGACTACGCTCCCCCGCAGCTCTCACGGCCCTGACGACATTGGCTAAGATCTCCCCCTTCTGGTAGGCAGTTACCTGTCAGGATGACAAAGTGACACAACATCAATACACCTGCTCCATGTCCCAGAGACACACATTAGAACATCTTTGAAATGTTGAACAGGGCATAGGATGCTGACATGAATAGCCTCATTCACAACAAGAAATTTGCCTGTGTGCAAGCGCCAATGCAGTACATGGCATTGGAAGTCAACAGGTGGCATGAGGGGTGCAACACACTCACTGATCATGCCACACACTGTGCAGCACATGCAACAGCAGGCTGATGGCCAGCACGTGCCAAGCAGTCACATGTCCCACTCCACTGACGCACCCTCAGCAGACTAGACAGACACACCAAGGCACAGATCACTTGCCTGTCATTGGCAACAGCGGATACAACCCTCACTCTGCACATGTGCCATTTGCCAGTGGGGAGTCATAGGTGCCGTGCTAGCTCTGCAAGTCAGACACAAAGCACGGCTCACTTGTCACATAAGATGGGTACGACCTTAGTACCCGTACGCACTAGTAGTACACGTACCCGTACGTGTACTACTGGTGCATACACGTAAGGGGATCACACTAGTAGTACACGTACGTGTACTACTGGTGCGTACACGTACTGGTACGCATTTCACACGCTTACAATGGTAATACAGGCATACACATGCCAGGAATGGAGGGCTACAAGTCGCACATGGATGTCCATCAAGTACTTGTCATTGCATACTTTCATGTGCAGGCCCTAGGTGTGTTAGCCAGTGATATTGCACAGGTCATCTCATCTAGTTGCACAATTGATGTGTTATGACCTGTGGACCTTGACACTTACCACATGTGTGTCTGTAGTCCAACTGTGTCATGCACAGCGGCAGTGGGTGGCACAGTCATCAACACCCGCACCTGTCTCCTGATGCCAGGGACAGGGACACTCTATCAACTGACCTGTCAAGATCAGCGTGCCCCTTTGGGACTATGTCAGGTGTGTGTCATGGGTTCCCATGAGCTTGATGTCAGTGTCCCATCAGCTGCATCTGCTGTTGGTGCATCCAACAGGGGTCTGTGTGGAGATGGGCATGGCACACATCTACGCACACCATGCCACATGTGGATTCCCACGGCTGTAGGGTCTGTGTGCATCGGACATCATATTTTTCCAGTCATACATGTGTTTGTTGTCTCAATGGCTGTGTCTTTGTGTTGTCACGTGTACCCCTTCATCACACTGTGTTTGATATGTTTGATATGTACATTTGACACTCCATGTGACCTGTGTGTGTGCCTTGCAGTCAGCTGTCTGGATGAGCTGACATCCTTCCAATGCAGCTATGTGGTTGTGTGTCACTCCGGTGATATCTCTGGCTCTTCACTCAGAATGGCCCCCAAATCATTTCAGGGCATGTCATGTAGACTTGACAATCAACAGGTGCATCCGCCGTTACAGATTCACTCGGCAGTTGATTGAGGACTTGACAGACAAGCTGGCACCACACCTCCAACCGCAAGACAGGTATCCTACTGCGCTGACCCCCAAGATGAAGGTGATGGCAGCCTTACATTTTTTTGCCACAGGTACGTTTCAATTGATCATAGCTGATGTGGGTGGGATGTCACAGACTATGTTCAGCCGTGTCCTGCGTGATGTTTTAGCAGCCATATTGGAGCACCTTGATGAATTCATCAAATTTCCTACTCCAGAGGAGTTGACAGATGTCAAGGGTGATTTCTGTGCCCTGGAAGGGATGCCCCATGTAACTGGGTCCATTGATGGTACACATGTGGCTTTGGTACCATCACAGGCACAGGAACAAGCCTATCGCAACCGCAAACATTACCACTCAATAAATGCCCTTGTGGTGTGTCTTGCTAACATGCTGATTTCCCATGTCTGTGCACGTTTTCCAGGATCAGCACACGATGCCTACATCATGAGGCGTAGCAGGGTGCAACAAATGATGCTGGGGCTGCACAACGAACGAACATGTCTTGTTGGTGGGTATACTCTTTTTGTCCTATGTGTTGCGGTATCTTTGTCTCTTACGGCATCTTCTGACCCACTTATTTACATGATGTTTCCATGTAGGGGACTCTGGCTATCCCAACATGCCATGGCTGATGACACCTCTTCGCAACCCAAGAACAGCTGCAGATCACCGGTACAACAATGCACACGGGCAGACCAGGCGAGTTATTGAGAGGACGTTTGGACTCCTGAAGAGCCGGTTCCAGTGCCTTGACAAGACAGGCAGGTCCCTCCCTTATGCCCCGGAGAAGGTCTGCCAAATCTTCCTCATGTGCTGCATGCTGCACAACATGGCAGTTGAGAAGGCAGTGCCACTCATCCTGGATCCGGATGAGCAGGAACATCCACCCGTGGAGGATCAAGGGCTTGCTCACGAGGCTAGTGATGAGGAGGAGGAGGGGGATGATATCCGGAGTCAGCTCATACGCAACTTCTTCTCATAATGGTGAGTCAACGGGTATGAGTGTGCAAGCTTGTAGCATTGAGTGGCATGTGTTGCAATGTGTGTGTCCAGCTGACTGAATGCAAAGTGACTTGGATGTGTGTTCTGATGTGTCACTCGAGTGATGATGTTATGCAACACAGTTTTGCGGAGAGACTTTCTTTGCAATTTACATGTGTCCAACATTGTTCATGTTTTGTAAATGTCCATGTGTGCGGTGAGAATTGTTTTAGGTGACTTCTCGTGTGTCTGTCATTCCCAGGTATTTTGCGCCTGCTGTCTGCTCGTGTCATCGTTGTCCTCCTGCTATTCCTCGTGAGGATTGCAACGTGTGCTGAATCAGCGTTCCATGCACGGACATGTGGAAATGTCAGTTTGGGTAAGGATTGCAGCAAGGCTTTTTGGTGGTGGTACGGGTTGGGAATGTGTGGTGACTGCTTCTGTGCATGTTGTGGTACCATGCATACATGTCTTCTCACCATGGAGCATATAACATGTAGCATCACTCCCATGACATGATAGTCACCCTTCTTGACAGTCATCTGTAGTGGAGTGTGGCGTCTGATGAAGGCATCAATGTGTGTAAACATTGCCTCTGAAACATTGCAGATGCTACGGGTGGACATAGTGGGGAACATCACAACAACAGGCTCCATGGGGAATTGTAGCCTCTCCATGTGCAGCAGGATGTATTTGGCTCATCCCCTTAACTTGTGTGCCAGTTCATTGGGATTTACATCATCTGTGTTGTGAAGGGGGTGTCCAGTGTATGTCCCACATGTTCTGTCAACTGACCTGTGAGTCTGTTAATATGGATGCATATCCCTTTGTGTGTGTATGTGGAATAAAGGTGTTCAGCACAATCCAAAGTGCCTCATCTCTGTCACTGCAGCTCTATTGCCAGTTTGCATGCATAATTGTCAAAGAATGAGCATCTGTGTGTATGTGTACTTTGGCAACATGCATGCAGTGCTTTATGGCTAATGATCTCTATTGTGCATGAAGTACCTGGTTGAGTGTGTATTTGTGCAGGTTGCTCCCCACAACGGGACGTGAACGCCTGCTGATGGTGTGTCTCCTTTGCGCATCCCCGCATTTTGTTGCCTGATACAGTGGCTGTAATTTCTGGTGATTGTTCATACATTTTCTCGGAGTGACCCATGAGTAACCTGACACTCCTTCCTTTACATACACCTGTTGCACTGTGCCTTTCAGACCTCCTTGTCTTTGTGTGCTAATTTTTGCCTAATTTCTAACCCCTTCCGCCTGCTGCTGCCTCACCTGCGGCACCGCCACTCTGTGTGCCCTGATTCTGCAACCCCCATGCCTCAAAAATGCTCAGCCCTTCCCCCTCCACCCATTCAAAATGCAGCCAGCAGCTTTTCTGTGCCACTGTAGCCCCAGCGCCGTGCCAAAGGCAGGCCCGTCTGCGCCTGCAACATGCACAGTGCACGACTCTCTAGTCTTTGCATGACCCACGTCACACAACCGGATCATGCTGCAGCCACTCTCCAAGCAATGTCCTCATGACAATCATCCGCCTGCTATCAGGTAACCCCTAAGCACACACACGACACCTTCGCATGCTGAGTGTGCTACTCCAACTGCCTACACAGCGCTGCCCAGCCTACCAGACCCTGTCAGAACAACCAGGTAATGTGCCTCCTACTCCACACCCGCTCCATCCACCAGCACACCATTGGACTCTGTTACCTCCTCAACACAACAGCCCCACACATCACCTTCATGACAGTAACCTGGACAAAAGCATCCTGAGCACATTACGTCTTCATTGCCATCTCAGACGGATACAAAATCACCCGCAGGGACGGCAACACCAATTCCGGGGGCTGAATTGCTATTTATTCACAAGTACACCCTCAGAGTCACAAAGCCGGGTTCGCAGCAACTCCCTGGCAACCCTCAGAGTAACACTCATCTACAGATCTGCAGGCCTACATCCACAATTCCGCTAATCCATCAACACGTACATCTGTACGCACGCCCTCACCTCCACGCGCTACATGTGGCTGGGGGCCAGTAACTTCTTGCTGGAGGGGAACCACACCACCATCCATCATTGGTCCATTAACATTTGCATCCAAGTCTCCGACAAGCAACACACTGCCCCACACCCCGCTACCGATCCCCCAAAGATGCTTGATGTAAGTCGCCACAGAAAAGCTGTGTGGGACACTCAAAACAACACCACCGCCACACCCTGCAACCTCATGCACTGGATCAGCAACTGATCCAACAATCTTGCCACATTGACGGACTTTCCTGTGAAGCACAACAACAGTTAAGGCACCTGGGACAAGGCAGACCTACCGGACTCCTAAAGACCTAGCCGGACTCTTGTGCAAACCTTGCAACACAAAGAGACATCATTTTCCTTACAGCCCTGGAAAACACCACACACAGCCATCACCATATCATCAGCAAGGACAAGTGGAGATACTTCAGATAGTGCCGAGACACCCAAACACACTACATCAAGGAGCTCATCAGCATTGTGAGTGAACTGACAGCATATCTCCATCCAAGACACCCCACCCTTGCAAGGCAGATCCCATCCCTTGCAACTTTGTACCACTGCAAGCTCATGGCCATACACGACAGCCTTGGCACCCAGAGGCAGACATCACTATTATCCGCAGGACAAACCCCCCTCAGGTTCTGGACTCCCGTCAGCAGCAAGTACACAACCTGGCTCAAGTGCAACATACACTCTGGCTCTCCATCAGGCCCCTTCCCACACAACATCTAAACCACATCATTCCACATCCTTGAAGCCCACGTCCAGCGCATCATGAATGTCTCCTTTGAGTTTGCCACATTCCACGGGTGCAGGAGGCATGCAGAGCCCCAGGCCCTTCTTAAACAACGGACGGCAGTACCGCAGGATCTCCTGGTACATCACCCTGCTTCCCTACCCAGCAAATGTCATCAGGAAGACACTCAACAAGCAACTGACAAATTTCCTCCATGCAACCAGCTCCAGGCAACCGGCACCAGACCATCTTCCACAGTAATCACACCACTGCAACCGTCATCATTGCCACCACCAACGACAACTGTGCCCTGCTCAACAATGGTGAGGCCACCACCCTTGACCTCTCAACGGCATTGTACACCATGTGCTACCACACTGTCAGCTCACACATCTCCAACACTGGTATCCAGAGGAGGGCCCAGGATTAAATCAGAAAGTAGCTCACCAGCAAGGCCCAGGGAGTCTGCCTCCACCCTGCAACATGTAGTTCACTGGGGTCATCTGGCCCATGCCACAGGGCTCTTCTCTCAGCATGACGATCTTCAATGTCTCCATCACCCCCCTCTCCACCTTCACATGCGCACACAACCTCATCAACAGTGTGCCATTGACACCCAGCTGCTCCTCAAACTCACCCAGGAGCCAGCCATTGCCAGATCCAAACTTCAAGAAAGCATGAGATCCGTTGATGAATGGCTGAACATCAGCCACCTGAGGCTGGACTTGGACAGGACAGAGGTCATCATCTGAGGATTGTCCACTTATGGATGGGTCAACTCCTTGTGTCCCACTGGTCTGTGCACCGTACCAGCACCCAGTGGCCACGCACGCAATCTGGTGTTCATCATGGACCCATCGCTCACAATTACCATGCAACTCACCACCATCTGTACCTCATGCTGCAACACCCTCCACATGCTGCAAATGACCCACAGATAGATCAACTCCAAGGCAAGACAGACTGTCCCCCTGGTCCACGACACCAGCCGGCTCAACTACAGCACCGGCCTCTACGGAGAACAACAGCAAAACTGCAGGAGAACTTGTCCACATCCAGGGTGCATCCGCACACCTCATCTGCAACATCCCCCGCCCCAGCCACATCACCGTCCACCTGAGATAGTTACAATGGCTCACTGTGTGCTGCAGGATCACCTTCAGACTCCTCAACCACACTCAGGAGGCAGTGCACAACCCCAGACCCAAACCGACCTTAGACGTGTGTCATCCAACACCCCACCTTGCCCTGGCCACCATTCATCACATCCACCTAAAAACTGCATGCAGGAGATAATTCTCCCACCTCGCAAAACAGACCTGGGATTCCCTCCCCTGGCATATCAACATGACCCATGACCTCTACACCTTCATGTAACTCTTCCAAATTGGTCTGTCTGAGCAGAATTGCAAGCCCCCCCTCAGCAGCTTGAGGCCAACACGGGTGAGTATTGGGCTCCATGTCTGTATTTTGTGATACATTGTGACCCATGTGTGTCCTCGACCGGACGAAGATCCAAGTGTATGGATGGCTGGAGTTAGTTCCACACTCAGGCATACTTCGACATATCCCCACATGCATGTTGTGGACTCATGCTAAATGACTGCAACATAAAATTGGAATTCTAAATTGTTTTATTTCTAGCTCTGGGGCATGATTTGTGCACAGAAAAAGGGGCAATGCAGGGACCATAGAATCCAAAGTTCACAGGGGGAGATGGGATCCTTGGCATTTCAAGTCATCAGAGCCCAGCCCACAGTTTTTGGCATCATTGGTCAGACTGTGGCCAGCAAGTCCATGTGGCAGAAGATGTCAGTCAATGAGGCGATGCTGTTGCACTTGAAGGCCAGGTGCCAGGCCAGGTGACCTGGGAGATGTGAATGGGCTGCTGCCTCTCACGGTCTTTTCTGTGGACAACCCACCTTCCTCGCGGGACCCTCAGATGCAGGCCTTGACGATGCTTGGGACGCTCCGTCGGATGAATCCTCCTCCTCCTCCTCCTCCTCCCTCCCTGTGGCTGGTGCTGGTCTGCGACTGGTGGCACAGGGAGGGTTGCCCATGTTGTCAGCGATCCGACGGAGTGAATGGCTTACGTCCCTTTGCACCGCCAGCAGCTCAGCCAGTCTTGCCTCCATCCGTCCTTGGTGTTGTTGTTGACTGGCGTGTTGCTCAGCCTGCTGGTTCTTGATCTCTGTGAGGGTCACCACTACCTGGCTGATCTCCCTGGTGTCACGCCGGTATGCATCCATGATGTTGTGTATGTGTGATATACTGGTCCCTTTAGCTGGCTGGTCAGGTTCTCACCTCTGCCTGCCTCCACTCCCACCACCCCTGCCCACACGAGCCTGGCCTGCCGTTGTGGGCACATCAGGTCTACGGGACCCCCGAGGGATTGCAGTGGCAGTGTTGTCTGCCTCTTCCTGGGTGCCCGCCGCACCTTGGCCCTTCCTGGGATGTGGCAGGAATGGGGGTGGAGGTTGGCACAGATGTTCCTGAACCAGGTTCTGCAGGGGCTTGGACACCAGAGGGTCCAGGTCGATCGGGATCATCCGCGGAGTGTTGAGAGGCATCACTGCCGGAGGTATCAGGTTCCTCCCAAGCCTGTGACTGTGATTCTTCACCCCCATTGTTGGGGGATATTCATCACGTTGCCCTGTGTGTGAGAGACAGACAATGTTAATGCTGTTTCATGCAACATGCATGTTTCAGACACATTCAAGTTGGCACTGTTTCTCCAAGTAGTTGTATGTGCCTAGCATTCTCCTCAATGTTCACTTGTGGATGAGTATGTTGCGGGGAACAGATTGATATGTTCTCCTGAGTCTTTGACATGTCTATTTGTGGCTTGGGTGCGTCTTCGGCTATGTATTGGTCTTGTTGTGTTGCATGTCCATTGTGACAGTGGGTAAATCCATTGCCTGTCCTGGTGGTGTCTGCTTGTGTAAGGGGTGTGTGTGACAGGGCCTGCTGGTGGGTGTAGTGTGATTTGGCACTGGGGCTCCCAGGTGATGTAGCTGTCCCCCCATGGAGCATGCTGCCATGACAAGTGAGTGTGAGTTCCTGTCCTAGCTATCTGACATTGTTGTCTTGGTGTTTGAGTTTGCACTGGTCACAGGAGGGCCTTGTGCTACCTACACCAGGGCCAAGTGTGAGCTATCTTGTCAGTACTTTCCCAATCCCTGTGCATTGCGCATGGTGCATGGGTATGTAGCTGGGCCATATGGGATGGGGGCAATTGTATCAGATTTAGAATTCAAACATGCGTTTTGTGGCACCCACCCTCTCAGCATACCGGACATCCATTCTTGGGTTGGTGCTTTGTGTAGCATGTGACATAGCATGGCCTTGCTTTCTCAATGGGGCATACACATGTTATTGGCATTAGCGTTGTTTTTGACTGTGGTTCTGGCCGGTGATGGCTTGGGGGTAGTTGCGTGCATTTGGTGTAGTTGGGGTGTGGATGCCATTACCCCCATGTTACGTAAGTTGTTTGTGTACTCACCAGGCTCTGGAAGTCCTTGAAGTCCATGTACTCCCACCGGCGGAAGCATGGCCATCACCTTCTCCTCCCAGGGATGGTAATGTACTGGCCTGCGGGCGCACCACCTCCAGTGATGTTGCTCTGGGCGTGGTCTTCATTCATTAGGTCTCGCTGAGCCAAAGGCTCGAAGAGACATTTTGTATGTGGGATTTTCGAAGTGCTACCCACAGTCTTTTGGCTGGCCTAAACCTTGAGTGCACGATCACATGCACGTGCATAGCTGCTCCCACTCCCCCTCCCTTCTCTATAGCTTTGGCTCCTTTGTTTTTTATTACACCCTCCCTTCTCTCCCCGCTGTTTTCACACTACCTCCTCCCTTCTAATCAGTTTCCTTTCTGCTCGCTTGATCGCGTCTCCGATCACTTTAACTACTTCAAATGCAGCGCGCGCACCCCTGCTTTCACTTTTGCCGTGTCCGCGATCACTTTAACCAAATGCAGCGCTCGCGCCCCTGCTTTCACTTTTGCCGTGTCTGCGATCACTTTAATGAAATGCAGCGCTCGCTCCCCTGCTTTCACTTTTGCCGTCTTTATTAAAGGTCGAGCTTAAAAATAAACATGTTGCAGTCTGCCTGTTCTGGCACTAGCTCGGGCAGGTTGCATGATCGGCGAGCATATGACAGTGCCACTTAGTATTTTGAATGGTAGATCGGTTTTTTGAGCACCAGAGCAGCAAGAAGCATGTTGGGGGAGGGTATGCCGTCTCGCTCACATGCCCGTCACATTTGCCCTTCACTTCTTGTGGCCGTTAACAGGAGTTCAACCTGTTCTGTCATTATACTGCTGACACTGTACAACAGGTTGTGGCGCACTGGCACTGGCTTCCATATGGCGGCACATCTGTGAGCGGTCAGTTCAACCAACTGTCTTGGAGCTGTCCACTTTCGCCACTGATCTTGCTCGGAGCGTCTTTTCAAGGAGAGCAGAGAGAGCACATCTTTTAGCTGTCATATTTCAGCAGATCACTTCCTCAGCCCCGTCGTTCTTCTTGGGCAGTTTTTGTTACCGCAATTATTATGTCTTAATTATAATTTGTTGTTTTGGGGAAAGCTGAGAAGCCAGTCTTTAGTGTAATAATGTGATTTGCTGCTTAGGCATTGAGTGTTTTTAAACAGATTAGGCAATTCGTTATAATATGCCTCGATATGATACTGATGTTGTATGCTTTATTGTGAAGTGTAACATGGCAGCTGCTTGCATCTTCATGAAATTTGGACAGATGGACGTTATCCTAAGCTAATGTAAAACTTGCCAAGACTTGTTTTTAATATAAAAGCACGTAAAGTGTTCTCAATGTACATATTTAAATATTTGATATATTGGCAGTAATAATGTATTTGTATGCATGCCTCGTACTGCACTGCTGTCATTCCTGAGTGCTGGTAGTAATAGATTTTACAATTTTACAAGTTTATGGTACACAGTTTTCAAACCGCAGGATGGAATACTGAGTTATGCTTGTCGAGGTTCAAACTAGTGAAAAGCAGGTTGCCGAAGTTACTTGCGAACGTATAACCCCCTCAGCTACCTGGCCGGTCATTGTGCGGTATACTGCGGAGGGTACTTTAATGTTGCCTGTCATTTCTTTTTTTTCTCTTCATTTTTGTAGTGACTTTGTTACCTGTGCCTTCCATTGTAATGAATCACTTACATAGCATGTGCCCTGCGTGATGTTCGGTGCTCTTGGAATAGCTCGACGGAGATGAAGCTCTCTGCTCCTTAGCTTTATTTGTTGTTATAGAGACTATTACGTTTTTATTTCTCTAGCTGGAATAAATGACCTTACAGTAAATGGTGGCAACTGAAAGCCAAATATCATCTAGACTTGGTTCTCAGTTTAGGCCCCTCTGCACTTGAGTATCGCTTTTGCTCCAAGTGACACGGAGACAGCTGTTACTGCTCTCAAGGTGATTGAATGAGAACAAGCACGCATCCTTCAGGGGGACCATCTGCTGGTCTAGAAAACCGAATTGGGCTCGTCTTCCAGAAGCAGCTTACACCGCCTGCTTTCCCAGAAGGAACCAGGCCGACATGCTCATATCATTTGGGAGGGGTGGCGAAAATAAAAATACCTGAACCATGGATCTTTATTTCCTGACTGGTACAGATTGCAACCAAATGATCAGTTTTAGAAGTGACAGGTCACTGAGTGATAGGACACTGAGAGGGGCAATGTGTCACCTCCTTTCAGAGAGAGTTTGTTCCTAGTTTAATTTGCATTTTGGCTCGGCCCACATTACAGTAATTCGGTGTTGGTCATGATGTATGACATTTTGATTGTTTGCTGTACGAGTTTTGAGGCAAAAAAAAACCTACAGTCCCACTGAGTCACCAGTAAATTGCACTATGGGAACACCCTCTATGCCAGGATCACCAATCATCTTTCTAAAAGACTGGAAGCAATCCAGAACTCAGCAGCCAGAATCATCCTCAATCTACCAAACAGAATTCACATTACACCACATCTCAGGGAACTACACTAACTACTGATACACTAATACACACCATTCAAACTCCCCACACAGATATTCAAGGCACCACACAACTCAGATACCTGTAGTGATTAATGGTCCTCAGGTGTATCATTCCATTTTCTTTAAAGTGATTCCATTAAAATGCTCGAGGGACTATTTTGCATTTGCAATGCTATAGGTCTCGCATTGACACGAGTTTGAGCTATTTTCATTGCACATAACAATGCCTTTTATTTTTGAATAGTTTTTAGAAACATAAATAAAAGGATTTGTTATTTACAATACCAATAGGTTAAACTCTCGTAACTGCGAGACCTATTGCATTGCAAATGCTTGTTTTTCTCTTGACCGCCCTCCACAGATCGTACCACCTGGCTTGGCATTCGGTCCTGGTCCTTCTGATGGGTGCAACAGCATTCACCCTATCGACAATCCTCTGCCACAGGCGTGATTTTTCAGCTATGCTGGTCTGTCTGACCAATGTTCCAAACAGCTGTGGCTCGACTCTGATGACTTCATTGACAAGGATCTCCAGCTCCTCCCTTGTGAACTTTGGATTTTTGTCTGTGGGCATGGTGTAGGGTGAGGGTGTGGATGGTTGTGGGTGTGTGGGTCTGAATGTGATGGTGTGGGTCTGAATGTGGAGAGGGTGTATGTGTGAAGGAGGGTGTGTGAAGGTGTATATGTTAAGGTGGATGGGTCCAGTTGTTTGTGTGTGCTCTCTAGCTGCAGTGAGTCTGTGGCAAAGGCTCATGGTTTGTGTGTGTGGGCCCTTTTTATTGGTCCATTTGTGGGTGGGGCTCAGTTTGAATTTTTGGTGGGTGTGTTATATGGGGTGGTTGTGAGTTTGCCCCTCTGTATGCCTGTTTGGATGTGTCCAGGTCAGTCCTTTCCATTCTTTGTGCAGAGTAGACGTGTTTTGTGGTGTTGTGCGAGTCGAATAGGCCCTCCTTGTCCTGTTTTACAGTGTCCGTGGTTCAGTACGGTACAGGGTTACGAGTCGTACAGCCACACACCCCCATGCATTGTGGATGTACGGTGCGTACACGGACATTGCTATGTACGGTGCGTACACCGCATTGCTTATGTACGGTGCGGGTGCGTACACCACCATTGCTTATGTACGGTGCGTACCCCCAACATCGCGTATGTACAGTGCGAACCCGCAACATCGCGTATGTACGGTGCGTACCCCCAACATCGCGTATGTACGGTGCGAACCCGCAACATCCGCTGTACATACGTGATGTTGGGGGTACGCACAGTACATGCGCACTGGGGGTATGCACCGTACATACGCGATGTTGGGGGTACGCACCGTACATACGCGATGTTGCGGGTACGCACCGTACATACGCGATGTTGGGGGTACGCACCGTACATACGCGATGTTGCGGGTACGCACCGTACATACGCGATGTTGGGGGTATGCACTGTACATACGGGATGTTGGGGGTACACACAGTACATACGAGATGTTGGGGGTATGCACAATACATGCACACCGGGGGTACGCACCGTACATATGTGATGTTGGGAGTAAGCACCGTATATACGCGATGTTGGGGGTACGCACCGTACATACGTGATGTTGCGGGTACGCACCGTACATACGCGATGTTGCGGGTACGCACCGTACATACGCGATTTTGGGGGTACGCACCGTACATACGCGATGTTGGTGGTACGCACAGTACTTGCACACTGGGGGTATGCACCGTATATACACAACGCGCGGGGTGTATGCCTGTACGATTCGTGCCCCTGTATGACTCGCACCCCGGGAACAACTTTTCCCGGGATACGAGTCGTACAAAGTTCGCTTCAGAGCGGGTAATGGCATTCCCCGTGTACGGGATGTTTTCCATACAAATCGTAAGTCGGAAAGTCGGTCCGGATCGTACTAGTACAGTCGGACTTCATTTTTACGATTTGTACGTAGAAGTGTTCGGGTCCGTCTCGTACAACTTTTCCCGATCTGATTTGTACGGATAGGGCAGATCCGTATGTATTTTTCACACACGAATCGTACTTCATGAGTCGGATGGGACTCGTACGATTCATATGGAAAAATGTACAGATACGAGTCGTACGGGGGTAAAAAATACAGGATCGAAATCGTCCCCTTAATAATAGTTTTAATAATTATTTTAATAAATTATAAATTATTTAAAAATGTTATAAATTACCAATATATCTATACACATAAAACAATAACATAAATAACAATTAAATAATTATGTATAACAAATTAAAAAAAAAAAATTTACTTTCAATATTTTTAAAATTAATGATATACTACATTAGCTAAAATAATACAAAAAATATTAAATAGCGGAGGGAATAAAACTACTATTCCAACTCCAAAAAAGAACAACAGTAAGGAAAATGCTGGATAGTGTAGGGCTTAAAATTGCTATTCCCACTCCAGGGAGTGCAATAGTAGGGAAAGTGTTGGATAGCGTAGGGGTATAAATTACTATTCCCACTCCAGGGAGTGCAACAGTAAGGAAAGTGTTGGATAGCGTAGGGGTAAACACTACTATTCCCACTCCAAACAGTGCAACAGTAGGGAAAGTGTTGGATAGCGTAGGGGTAAAAATTACTGTTCCCACTCCAAACAGTGCAACAGTAGGGAAAGTGTTGGATAGCGTAGGGGTATAAATTACTATTCCCACTCCAGGGAGTGCAACAGTAATGAAAGTGTTGGATAGCGTGGGGGTAAAAATTACTATTCCCACTCCAGGGAGTGCAACAGTAAGGAAAGTGTTGGATAGCGTAGGGGTAGAAATTACTATTCCGACTCCAAACAGTACAACATTAGGGAAAGTGTTGGATAGCTTAGGGGTAAAAATTACTATTCCCATTCCAAAGAGTGCAACAGTAGGGAAAGTATTGGATAGGGTAGAGGTATAAATTACTATTCCCACTCCAGGGAGTGCAACAGTAAGGAAAGTGTTGGATAGCGTAGGGGTAAAAATTACTATTCCCACTCCAAACAATGCAACAGTAGGGAAAGTGTTGGATAGCGTAGGGGTAAAAATTACTATTCCCACTCCAAAGAGTGCAACATTTGAGAAAGTGTTGGATAGCGTAGGGGTAAAAATTACTATTTCAACTCCAGAGAGTGCAACAGTAGGGAAAGTGTTGGATAGCGTAGGGGTAAAAATTACTATTCCAAATCCAAAGAGTGCAACAGTAGGGAAAGTTTTGGATAGTGTAGGGGTAAAAATTACTATTCTAACTCCAGAGAGTGCAACAGTAGGGAAAGTGTTGGATAGCGTAGGGGTAAAAATTACTATTGCCACTCCAGAGAGTGCAACAGTAGGGAAAGTGTTGGATAGCGTAGGGGTGAAAATTACTATTCCCACTCCAGAGAGTGCAACAGTAGGGAAAGTGTTGGATAGCGTAGAAGTAAAAAATAACATATTTATAAATACAATAATTTTTGTAAATAATTAATGATTTAATTATTAAATAACTCTAAATTATTTACAAATACCAATAAATAATTATTAAAAACATAATTACCAATGAATAATTAATTACCAATGAATTAATAATAAATACCAATAAATAATCATTAATATATATTAATTACCAAATAATACATATTGAACAATAAAATATTTTTCATAACAAAAACATATTAATTATTAGAAAGTAATTACCAATTAAAAAATATAGAACAATTACATAATTTTTTATACCAAAAAACAACAATTATTAAACATTAATTACCAAATAATAATTAATTATTAATATATTAATTAAAAATATCAATAAATGATATTTACATAATATTTAATTACAACTAATGATTAATCAATAATAAATTAATTTTCATAACCAAAAAATTATAATGTGAAATAATTACCAATTAATAATTAATGTCCAATAAATTAATTATCAATACCCAACAATTGATTTAATAATTACTTAATTCCAACACTATTCCCCTATAAACACACAACACACTCCAATAATAAAAGAATACACTTAACATAATTATCAATTAATCAATTAATAAAAATTAATTACCAATTAATAAAAATTATTACCAATTAATAATTAATTAACAATAATATAATTATCAATACCAATAAATGAAAATCAATTATTACTTAATTACAATTAAATTACTTCCCGCCCTATTCCCCTATAAACCCACAACCCGCTACAGAACTGAAACGCAAAAACTAATTAAAATGTGTTTATAATTCCTAAAAATTAATAATTAATTTAGTATAATTAAATTACTTCCCACCCTATTCCCCTATAAATCCACAACCCGCTACGGTACTAAAACACAAAATTGACTTAACAAAACATTATTAACATATAAAAATTGTATACATATATTTTAAAACCAGTAGAACACTTAACAAAAAAACATATAACACATACATATTAAATACATAATAAAATACATAACAATAATATAAATATCGATATTAGTAACATCGATATTAGTAACATCGATATATTTGATATCGATATTACTAACTTCGATATTACTTACATCGATATAAAAAAAATCAGTATTACTTACCTTAGGGTCGATATTCTGTCCATCGATGTTCTTAACATCGATATTCTGTCCCTTCCATATTATCAACTCGATATTAGTGTGGGTCGATATTTAATTTTTGATATTTTGACTGCCCACCCAGGACCATAGCATTCCTTTTGTACAGGGGCAGATCAGAAGCAGGTGTGGAGAAGGAGGGGAATCTGGGATTTGCAGTTCCCCAGCAGCAGCGATGCAAATGAAAGCAGCCTCCCTTCACTCTTTCTGGCACCCTCCATGGCAATAAAATGGTGCAGGCAACAAAGACCACAGTGGCTGCACAACTAATGTTCCTGCCCCCAGGATGTTGCTCACAGCAATTCAATTTCGGCACGTAGTAAGTGAAGGAGCAGATGATCGCAGAGGTAGGTGCTTGAGGTGTGATGAGTCTTGTGTGATGGACTGTCCAGGATGATGGGCAGTCACCATGTGTCCTTTGCACCTCACAACCCTCAGAGGATCGACAGCAAATGAAGTGTCTGTTTTCCACTTTCATTTCTGCTTGACTACGGCACCCTCATTGAAGATTGCTTCTTGGACTCTCTGACGCCGATCAGTGTACGTCTTCATTTTGCTCCTCAAGAAGTGTCGGTGTCACGAATCTTATCATCACTCACAGAGCAGTCTACTGTCCATTGTGGCAGTTTGGTTCCACTAGCTCTCCTATATAGTAAGGTGGCAGATCTTTTACTCATTGTGGAGTGAGCAGTTGAACGATAGGCATAAAGGGCTTGATTTAAATTGATTCCCCCCATTGATGCCCGCTGAATTGCTCTTTTGAGGGTACCCATGAATTGTTCCACAACACCGTTTTCTTGGGGCCACAGAGGTGTACTCTGTTGATGCTTGACATTCATTCACTGTTGAATGGTGGACCATTGTCAGATTTAAGAATGGAGGGGATCGATGTCATCCAGCCACTCAACAACCTTATCATGGGTTGTTGATGACAACTCCTTTACCAACGGGAAACAGGAATACTCATCGATGACTACCATAAAATGATGTTCGTTTGCTAGGAGCCCCGAGAAATCAATTGCAACTCTTTCCCAACCCTGTGTTGGAAGGTGAGGCCTTGTCAATGGATGTTGCGTCACTTCGGAGGAAAGGCAGTTGGAAAGATGGCACTCATTTAGTTTTCTTTCAACTCGCTCATCTAAGCGTGGAAACCACACTTAGAGGTCCATTAGGATGGCGGGCGGAAAAACACCCTGACCGCCATGGAAGTGGAAAACAACCGCCCGCCGGCCCCGTGGGAAAACCGGCGGCCAAAATAGCATTAACCACCCCAAAAATCTGACCGCGGCGGTATGAGGCCAAGAATAACCGCCTGTAGCGGGCGGAGATGGCCAAAATACGTCCGCGGTGGTCGGAATCGCGGCGGAAAAACAACAACCCGCCGCAAGTATATCGGAGACACTGCCCCGGAAATTAGTATATCCCCGACGGTCCCGTGGTACGTATCGTCGTCTCCGACCGCCGCGGTCACACAATGGGATGAATGGGAGAGCCAATGAAAGAGCTGAAGTACAGCCACAGAGGCGGACGAACCGTCAAAAATATGGCGGACGAAGACAAAAAGTGAACACAGAAAACTAGACATGCCTCCCAAATACACAAAACACACCCCAATGACACAACCACATGGCAAAATAAAAAAAAAACAAATCCCAGGACAACACACCTGTCAGCAACACCCCAATTGGACACACCCACATAGCTGAATATCAAACCAGCCCCTTCCCTGACCACAATCCCTTGCAAAACTCCAGGCAAAAAGGGACACATACCCCAGCTAGTTACATGTGCATCACCATGGGGCAAGTGCAACAAGGACCATTCTAAAAATATGAAAGCATGTGTGGTGGCACAAATCAAGATATGCACATGACAGGACAAAGGGATGCAGAGATGACAATGGCCAGTCCATGGCCAGATGTGACGTCTGCTAGGTCAGACAAATAAACTTTGAATCCTCAATTAAACACATTCTGTGCCAGGTCCTAGATGGCAACAAATCCCTGTAAACCTCAATTGTGCAAGGGTCGCATGGTATGCCTTGACACCTCGCAACATGGACAAGTAATGCTTGTACCACTGCATCATGTCAGGAAGCACAGTACTGCACATAGTCAACAATGTGATGATATGTCAATTGTGCAGTGTACAAAAAGTGAATGACACACAGCTAACACAAAGCTTGCCGGGTGCACTGCAATGACCATTTCACATCTGACCCACAGGTGACCAAGAACTCACTGCCAAGGACAACACCAGCAACCTGCAGAGCCAGTCTCCACCCCCGGTGCAAGGACTCTCTGATGTTGACTCCCAGGATTCCGTGGACGATGAGCTCGGGCCGGCCCATCTGGTGTGCCAGGGAGCAACAGGTCCCAGGACCCCATCGTCCCCCCCACCACATATGCAGCAACAACAACTCCACAGCAGACCCCTGCTGTCATGGCCTGTACGGCCACCACCACCACCACCACCACCAGTGCTGCCTGCAACACCCTCCCTGTCACAGAGGATGCCCAGCACACGCCACCCATGGAGGAGGGCAGGGAGAGGATGCGGGTACCCACAGTGGTGAGGCAACAGGTCCGTGGCAGCAGGGCAGGTGGGAGGGCATGGTCACCCAGGGACACCAGGAGGCTGGAACTCACTCCCTGGAACACATTACCAGAGTCCTGGGTGCATACGAACAGGCCCAGGGACGAACGGGCCGGTCGGACGATCTGTTGCACAAGCTCATCCTGCTGATGAGGTCCATTGACACCCGCATGGGACAAATCGTGGACCTCTTGGGCCAGCAAGGGGCGGTACTGAGGGACAAGCATGCACCACAGACAACACCTCCACCTCCCTCTGGTGGGCTGCACAATGACAGTTCACCATCCTCCCCTGCGCAAACAGAGAGGGGTGAGTCCTCAGACCCCACTGGCCCTGCAGCAGGTCCCCCCTGCAAAACGGCGAAGGGGCCGTCCCAAGAAGACCCTGGGAGTATCTGGAGGCCAAGCACCTGCCAGACGCCAGTCACGGAGCCAGCCATGATGGCAACCCTCTCCACCACTGCATTGACTCTTTGGACTGTCCTTCCCCACGCTGCCTTGTGAATGGCATCTGTCTGTTGGACTGGGTCACCACAGCAATGTGGTGACTACTCGACTATCTCATCTACCACGACTGTCAACTCACTGCTCCCCCCAATTGAAATATACACCCCCCACGCAACCTACCATAGTAAATAAAATATCCCCACACACATGTTGTTGTGTCTGCTCCGTCTTTATTGCAGGGTGTACAGTATTCAACATGATCACAATGTACCAGGAGCATGGGCCATATTTAGGCAAGGAGAAGTCGAAGGCACCTAGGGAAACACAACAGAACAACTGTCACTGGTCTGGGTGTGGCATCACAGACATCACACAAGTCCTAACACCAGGATAACCCAACATGCACATGTCACAATGGCCTCCAAGTGTCAACATACATGTCCCGTTGATGATCCCAAATGACATGTTCTAGAAACATTTCCAACCACCACTGAGTCTACAACTGGCTGATGCTACAATTCTCATATGCCCCTTCACGACAACAGCAATATCATTAGACAATGGGTATTTTGCACATTGACATCCACCGTCAAGTGAGTTAGTGGGTGATGAGCTGTTCACGCAGGTCAACACCTTCCTCCTCTCCACTGTCCTCATCACTGGACACGGCTTGGTTTGCAGGCTGGGGCCTTGGGTTCTCACCATGATCTAGGAGCAGTGGATTCACCTTGCGAATGGCTAGGTTGTGGAGCATGCAGCATGCCACAACAATCTGACACACCTTCCCGGGCGAGTATGCCAGTGCACCTCTGGTTTTGTCCAGGCACCGGAAACGTGACTCCAGCAGGCCAAAAGTATGCTCCACCACGCGACGTGTCCTCCCATGGGCCTCATTGTAGCGGACTTCAGCCGGAGACCTGGGATTCCGCAGTGGGCTCAGCAGCCAGGGACAGTTGGGATATGCAAAGTCACCTAGTTATGACAAACACAAATAGACATTGCAACGTCGCAGAGTCTCAGGGCAGCAGGTCACACACACAGCACACCACATGACTAGGCATACTCACCCACAATCCATGCACGCTCTGGAAGAAGATTAGCCATCAGCTGGGGCACTATTCTGTTTCGCAGGATGTAGGAGCGTGGGCCGAACCTGGGAATTTGGTACACACCTGCGAGATGGTCATATTTGCCAGGCACACCACCTGCACATTGGTGGAGTGGTGATGCTTGCGATTGCGGTAAATGTGCTCACTTGCCTGTGGTGGCACAAGAGCGACATGGGTGCAGTCAATGGCCCCAACAACATTGGTGATGTGTCCAAGGGGATAGAAGTCTCCCTTCACAGATGGCAATTCAACACCCCTGGGGAAATGGATGTGTTAGATCTGGGGGTCTCTAGTTGGCAGAGGTATACACCTTAGACCAAATAGGGACCCTTGCTTCTAGTCAGGGTACAAGGACACACACGGTAGATAACCCCTGCTCACCCTCTAAGTAGCTTGGCTCGAGCAGACAGGCTTATCCCCAAGGCAATGTGTAGGGTATTTGCATGTAGACACCACAATGATCCCCCCTCCGTACACCACAAACTTAGACCACACAGGTGAGTTATATCAAAAATAATATATCTTTATCTAGTTTCCGCAGTTGAAATCAAGCATCACAGGTTTACACCATATTCGCTTTCTTGGTTGGTCGGGATTGTAAGACGATAGTCTCTAGTCTCTTGCGTGATCCGATACTCACTAAGAGTGAATCAGTTCGTAGGCTCTTTGTTGTTTAGGCAGCTCCGTTGCTCCGTCGGCGTCACTGCGCTCGTTGTACAAAGCGCTCCTCTGGCTGTTCGGTGCAAGGTTTCCACAACTCCCTCGACGAGCCCTCAGTGACGATGTCGACGTCACTGGAGTCAGCCAGTCACAGCGCGGCTTCGTAGAGCAGGGAAGTACGACTCTCGGTCTGCTTCAGGCCTCCGGGTCGCGGCAAGGCACGTGCCGATGAGCACGTCGGTCTTCTTGATGCGGCAACCGGTGTCAGGCCCGGATCAGCACGGTACTCTCCAGCAAGACAGAGAGCAGCCAGCCCACTTCACCGGCAGATGTTGAGTAGCTTGGTAGAACAGTCCACGGTCCCTGCAGCACACAGCAGCGCAGGGGGGGGGGACACAGCAGAGTCTTGGATTCTGGGCAACCTTTCTATCCCTGGGTTGCGAAACAGGAGGCCAGCTCTTCTCAGGCCCTTGGAGATTCGGTTTAAGACACAGCACACAGCAAAGTCTTGTTTGGTCAAGTGGGTAGAGTCAGCACACAGCAAGACCCCTTCTCCTCCTCAGCTTCAGTTGTACAGCAGAACAGGTCAGCCCTTAGAGCACACAGCAAGGCAGTCTTCCTTTAGTTCTTCAGCGGTCCGTCTTTCAGCAGAGGTTCCTCTTGATGGTAGAATCTAAAAATCTGTTGTCAGGGGTCTTGTACTTATACCCCTCAAAGTCTTTGAAGTCTTTGTGCAAGTGGTTCCTGAGCCCGGTCTGATCCAGTTCTGGGTGTTGCTGGAGCACTTTGTTTTCCTGGCTTCTACTTTCTTTTCAGAGTGAGGGGCAGAGTCGTCAGCCGCCCAGCAGGAGGTGGAGCCAGCAGTGTGGCAGGCAGGCACAGCCCTATTCACCCCCAGGTGCTATCTCCTCCCTCCACTCTCCTTGCAAATGTCGCCATTCAGCAGAGGGCTGACTCAGCCAACCCCCCGGGGGATCCCCAGCCCCTGTCACTCTCAAGCCAGACAGTCAATCCACAAGCATGCCCAGGCACACAGAAGGGTCAGACAAGAGAACAGCTACTCTCTAAAAAGTATTATTCTCCAACTCAGGATTTAAAAACAACCTCTCCTAAAAGATGTGTTATTAAATGCTGAGCTCAGGGATATCAAACACTCATGTCTTATCTTGTTCCTATGAGAAGATAGGCGGATAGCCATTGGCACCAGCCTCCCCCATGTCAGCCTATGGAGCAAGATAACCTTGCAGCAGTGAGCACACAAAATGGCCGTTGTTCACTACCAGAACATGTTACCTGCACTAGTACATGCTCTACCTTTTACATACACTGCACCCTGCCCAGGGGGGTACCTTGGGCCTTCCATAGGGATGACTGACGTGTATAAAAAGGGAAGGGTTAGGCCTGGTCAGTGTGGACACTGGCCAGGAGGACATGGCAGTCCGGGGACTGCAAGCAGGCCTGCGGTGGCAGGCCTGAGACACCATTTTAGGGCTACACAGGTGGGTGGCGCAATCAGCGCTGCAGACCCACTAGTAGTATCTGTCATCACCAGCCCTGGCACACACAGTGCACTTTACTAGGGACTTCATGGTGATACCAATATGCCAATCAGGTATATCCAATCAATATGATATTTTACACAGGGAGCACTTACACTCTGGCACTGGTTAGCAGTGGCAGAGTGTCCAAAGCATCTAAACCAGCAATAACGAAATCCATCACGGCATCAAAAATCCAGGTAGCAGAGGCAAAAGATAGGGGAAAAACCCACGCCAAGGATGTCAGGTCTAACACGTGTCCCCTCCAGCTGAAAGTGGGGAGAACCACCCACCCTCTTGGGAGTTCTCATCACTAAGGCGGAAAAACCTGGACAGACCATCAGCATTGGCGTGCTCTGTACCGGGACGGTGTTCCACCGTAAAGTCCATTCCCTCTAGGGAGATGGACCACCTCAACAGTTTTGGATTCTCACCCCTCATCTGCATTAACCATCTGAGGGGCCTGTGGTCGGTCTGAACACGGAAGTGAGTCCCAAACAGGTAGGGCCTCAGCTTCTTCAGGGCCCAGACCACAGCGAATGCTTCCCTTTCAATAGCGCTCCACCTCTGTTCCCTGGGGAGTAGCCTCCTACCAATGAAAGCTACAGGCTGGTCCCCACCCTCGTCGTCCATCTGTGAGAGTACTGCTCCCACACCTTGCTCTGAAGCGTCTGTTTGCACTACGAACTCACTCGAAAAGTCAGGCGCCTTAAGCACCGGTGCTGTGCACATTGCAGTTTTCAGGGCATCAAAAGCAGTTTGACAGGCCTCGGTCCAATTCACTTTCCTGGGCTGATTTCTAGAGGTTAGTTCTGTCAAGGGGGCAAGAATGGTGCCGTATCCCTTGATGAACCGTCTGTAATACCCGGTGAGTCCTAGAAAGGCTCTCACCTCTGTCTGCGTCTTGGGGGGTTCCCAAGCCAGAATGGTATCAATCTTCGCCTGTAGGGGCGCCACCTGGCCGCTCCCCACCTGGTGTCCCAAATACACCACCGATCCCTGCCCTATCTGGCACTTACTGGCCTTGATAGTAAGGCCTGCCTTCTGCAGCGCCCTCAACACTTCACAGAGGTGTTGCAAGTGTTCCTCCCAAGTGGGGCTGAACACAGCAATGTCGTCCAGGTACGCGGCACTGAATTGCTCCAGCCCGGTCAGTACCCGGTTGACCAGTCTCTGGAAGGTGGCAGGGGCATTTTTCAATCCAAAGGGCATGACGCAAAACTGGAAGTGCCCCTCCGGTGTGGAAAATGCCGACCTCTCCTTTGCCCCTTCAGTTAAGGCAATCTGCCAGTACCCCGAAGTCAAATCGAAGGTGCTGAGGTACCTGGCAGCTCCCAACCGATCCACGAGCTCATCAGCTCTGGGGATGGGGTGCGCGTCAGTCTTGGTGACCGCATTGAGCCCACGGTAGTCCACGCAAAACCGAAGTTCTGACGGGCCACCGGGTGTATTCTTGGGAACGAGGACCACTGGGCTAGCCCAGGGACTGCTAGAGGGCTCAATTACCCCTAACGCCAACATCTTGGAAACTTCTTCCTTGATGCTGGCCCTGACCTTGTCAGCTACTCTGTAAAACTTCTGTTTCACAGGCAGACTATCTCCAGTGTCCACATCATGGACGCACCAATTGGTGACACCTGGGGTCAGGGAGAACAGGGAGGCAAACTGACCCAACACCTGGCGATAGTCTCTCTGCTGTTCTGGGGTCAGGGTGGGCGAGAGGACCACACCATCCACTGACCCGTCTTGCTCCTTGGTTGCCAGGAGGTCAGGGAGAGGATCACTATCCTCCTCCCCACCGTCATCTGTAGCCATGAGCATCGTCACTTCAGACCTCTCGAAGTGGGGTTTGAGGCGGTTCACATGCAAGACTCTAAGGGGCTGCCTAGGAGTCTTCATGTTGATCAGGTAGGTCAACTCACTTTTGCGCTCTACCACCTCATATGGCCCGGTCCACTTGTCACGGAGCGCACAAGGCTCCACCGGCGCCATCACCCACACTTTCTGCCCAGGATGAAATTCAACCAGAGTGGTATTCTGGTCGTACCATCTTTTCATCTCCTCCTGGCTGGCTTCTAGGTTCTCCTGAGCGAGCTTCCTGAAGCGCTGCGTCTGGTTGCGGATGGCCAGCACATAGCTGAACACATCCTGGGGGGTTTTCCCACGGGACTTTTCCCACCCCTCCTTCACCAGTGTGAGAGGTCCTCTAACAGGGTGGCCGTACAGCAGTTCAAAGGGGCTGAACCCTAAGGACTTCTGAGGCACCTCCCTGTAGGCAAACAACAGGCATGGTAACAAGACGTCTCACTTCCGTCTCATGGGCTCCGCTACGCCCATAATCATACCTTTCAGGGTGCGGTTGAACCTTTCAACCAACCCATTTCCTTGAGGGTGGTAAGGAGTGGTGAACTTATAAGTTACCCCACACTCCTCCCACAGAGACTTCATATACCTAGAGATGAAGTTGGTACCCCGGTCGGAGACCACCTCTCGGGGGAACCCCACACGGGAAAAGATCCCCATCAATGCATGGCCCACCACGGGTGCTGTGATTGTCCTGAGAGGGACTGCTTCCGGGTACCGAGTGGCGTGATCCACCAAGACCAGGATAAACCTGTTGCCTAAGGCGGTCTTGGGATCCAGGGGCCCTACGATATCAATGCCCACCCGCTCGAAAGGGGTGCTCACTACAGGAAACGGCTGGAGGGGCGCCACGCACTTCCCTCCGCTCTTACCACTGGCTTGACAGGTTTGGCAAGACTTACAAAAGGTACCGACGTGCTTCTTCATCTGGGGCCAGTGGAAGTGGGTGACAAGCCTGTGATAGGTCTTGTCTTGCCCCAGATGTCCTGCGAGAGGCACGTCATGAGCCAGACCCAGTAAGAAGTTCCTGAAGCGCTCGGGTACCACCAGCACACGGGCTGCACCGGGCTCAGCAAACTTAGGCTCACTATAAAGTAAGTCATCCTCCCAGTGAATCAAATGTTCCTTGGACCCTAGGCCCGCTGCCTGGTCTGCAGCCTGCTGCCGCACACCAAGGAGAGAAGGGCACTCCTTCTGAGCCTGGCAGAATTCCTCCCTGGAGGGACCACCCTCTTGCTGCCAATGGGTCAGCTCAGGCAATTCCCCCAGTTCGGCCACCTGTTCCCCTGTAGGTTCCAGGGCATCCCCCTCAGGTTCTGCTTCCTCCGGGACCGTGGGAACAGTGGGGGCCGGTTTCCCGCGCCCTCTGCCCCTTCCTCTCCTGACAGGTTCCTGGGCCATTGTTCCAGGCTCCGGTTCTACTAATCCACCCTTACTGGCTGTCATGGCACGTGTGGATACACAGATCCACGCTGGCAGTCCTAACATCTCCAAGTGAGTTCTGTGCTCTACGTCCTTCCATGGAGAACTCTCCAGGTCGTTACCCAACAGACAATCTACTGGCAAGGCATCACTGACACAGACTTCCAAGGTACCAGAGACTCCCCCCCATGTAAAGGGAACACACGCCATCTTGCAGAGGCGCACTGAAGTGTCAGCTGCCACTACTGGGCGGAGCACATTGGGAATGACTTGCTCTTCAGACACCCACTGACACCTGACAGATGTCACACTAGCCCCGGTGTCTCTCAGAGCCTCTATCTCCCTCCCATTGATGGTCACCTTTTGCCCGTATTTCTTAGTGTTAGCGGGTATCAAGGTATCCTGGACCATCTCTTGGTCTCCTAAAGAGACAAGGGTCATCATAGCTAATCCCTCCTCCCCACTGGAAATCAAATCCCCTCCCAAAGCTACACTAGCTAACCCTGGGACGGGAGCAGCAGCTGGTGCTGGGGGTTTCTTGGGACAGTTAGGGGCTATGTGGCCCACTTCCCTACAAGCATAGCAAGTAGGTGGTGGTCTGTTGCCCTTAGGGGGCCAAGACCTCTTAGGCTTGGGGGCTTGGGACTCCTTCTCCTGGGAACTGTTTTGGGGCCCTTTAGAGAACTCCTTACTGTTACCCTTGTCCTCCCCACCTTTCTGCTGGGGACCCTGTCCACCCTTGGCTGGCATACTTACCACCCCTTTGTTGACCCTGGTGCTAGTCCAGCGGTCTGCCTCTTTAGCAAGCTCACTGGGATCAGTTAACTTGCTGTCTAAAAGATGCTGGCGCAGCTCTGGAACACATAGACTACTCAAGTGCTCCCAACTAATCAAGTGACACAACCCCACATAATCAGTTACTTTGCTGCCCTTTATCTAACCTTCCAGTGCACGCGTGTACATACTCACACACTCCACCCAAGTACTCGAATCAAGTTTCTTGAAGTTCCTGAACTTCTGGCGGTACTGTTCTGGTGTAAGCCCATACCTGAGGCATAAGGCCTCATTCATCGTGGGGTAGGTTAAGGTCCCTGCTGCTTCTAAGGGTGCTAAGACATCCCTCCCAGAGGCCTCAAAATGCTTCCACAACCCTGCTCCCCAACTCTTCTCAGGCACTTCATTCATCTTCAAGGCAAGCTCTTAGGATCTAAACCATGCATAGATATCCTCACCCCTCTGATAATTCTGTACCAAATCTTTCGGTATGTATACTTTACCCGCCTGTACTGGTTGTGCGCTGCCACCATTCGGACTGGACTCCACTTGTTTGGCTTTAATGTCCAGCTCCCTCATGCTCAACTCATGAGCCAACTGGAGTTTTCTCTCTTCCAAAGCAAGAGCATTCCTCCTCTCCTCCGCCTCTTTCTCACTGTCAAGGCGCAGTTTCCTTTCTTCCGCTTGAGCTTTGAGCTTAAAAAGTTCAATCTCATGGGCCCTAACCCTCTGATTTTCCTCCAGCTCCTCTGGAGAAAGGCTCCTACTGGAATGGGTGCTGCCAGCCCTAGACGCTGGCCTATTCACTGGCAGATCATCGGATCCAAATCCGTGCTCCGGTGTGCCATCCCCTCCAGTAGTTTCCTCGGTTGCGCCATTCTTGGCCTCCCACCAGGCCCTTAGAGCTTTCTGTAGCTCTGTCTTGTTTGCGCCGCCCTTCACTGGGCATCCAAGCTGCTTGCAGAATTGCTTTAGTTGCTCCTTCTTATATTCGAGCAACTTTTTCACTTCGAATTGCAATTCCGACTCCTCACCTACTCCATTCAGAGACATGATGCTTCGTCGATCCTCCAAGAATAGTCTTCGCAAAAACTTTGTGCAATGCAACTGCTTACTAGATTAGTGATGTACGAAGAATCACTGCAGGTCAAGTGCAAATACTGGTTCTAATCCGCACCGCTGACCACCAATGTTAGATCTGGGGGTCTCTAGTTGGCAGAGGTATACACCTTAGACCAAATAGGGACCCTTGCTTCTAGTCAGGGTACAAGGACACACACGGTAGATAACCCCTGCTCACCCTCTAGGTAGCTTGGCTCGAGCATACAGGCTTATCCCCAAGGCAATGTGTATGGTATTTGCACGTAGACACCACAATGATCCCCCCTCCGTACACCACAAACTTAGACCACACAGGTGAGTTATATCAAAAATAATATATCTTTATCTAGTTTCCGCAGTTGAAATCAAGCATCACAGGTTTACACCATATTCGCTTTCTTGGTTGGTCGGGATCGTAAGACGATAGTCTCTAGTCTCTTGCGTGATCCGATACTCACTGAGAGTGAATCAGTTCGTAGGCCCTTTGTTGTTTAGGCAGCTACGTTGCTCTGTCGGCGTCACTGTGCTCGTTGTACAAAGCGCTCCTCTGGCTGTTCGGTGCAAGGTTTCCACAACTCCCTCGACGTGCCCTCAGTGACGATGTCGACGTCACTGGAGTCAGCCACTCACAGCGCGGCTTCGTAGAGCAGGGAAGTACGACTCTCGGTCTGCTTCAGGCCTCCGGGTCGCGGCAAGGCACGTGCCGATGAGCACGTCGGTCTTCTTGATGCGGCAACCGGTGTCAGGCCCGGATCAGCACGGTACTCTCCAGCAAGACAGAGAGCAGCCAGCCCACTTCACCGGCAGATGTTGAGAAGCTTGGTAGAACAGTCCACGGTCCCTGCAGCACACAGCAGCGCAGGGGGGGGGGACACAGCAGAGTCTTGGATTCTGGGCAACCTTTCTATCCCTGGGTTGCGAAACAGGAGGCCAGCTCTTCTCAGGCCCTTGGAGATTCGGTTTAAGACACAGCACACAGCAAAGTCTTGTTTGGTCAAGTGGGTAGAGTCAGCACACAGCAAGACCCCTTCTCCTCCTCAGCTTCAGTTGTACAGCAGAACAGGTCAGCCCTTAGAGCACACAGCAAGGCAGTCTTCCTTTAGTTCTTCAGCGGTCCGTCTTTCAGCAGAGGTTCCTCTTGATGGTAGAATCTAAAAATCTGTTGTCAGGGGTCTTGTACTTATACCCCTCAAAGTCTTTGAAGTCTTTGTGCAAGTGGGTCCTGAGCCCGGTCTGATCCAGTTCTGGGTGTTGCTGGAGCACTTTGTTTTCCTGGCTTCTACTTTCTTTTCAGAGTGAGGGGCAGAGTCGTCAGCCGCCCAGCAGGAGGTGGAGCCAGCAGTGTGGCAGGCAGGCACAGCCCTATTCACCCCCAGGTGCTATCTCCTCCCTCCACTCTCCTTGCAAATGTCGCCATTCAGCAGAGGGCTGACTCAGCCAACCCCCCGGGGGATCCCCAGCCCCTGTCACTCTCAAGCCAGACAGTCAATCCACAAGCATGCCCAGGCACACAGAAGGGTCAGACAAGAGAACAGCTACTCTCTAAAAAGTACTATTCTCCAACTCAGGATTTAAAAACAACCTCTCCTAAAAGATGTGTTATTAAATGCTGAGCTCAGGGATATCAAACACTCATGTCTTATCTTGTTCCTATGAGAAGATAGGCGGATAGCCATTGGCACCAGCCTCCCCCATGTTAGCCTATGGAGCAAGATAACCTTGCAGCAGTGAGCACACAAAATGGCCGTTGTTCACTACCAGAACATGTTACCTGCACTAGTACATGCTCTACCTTTTACATACACTGCACCCTGCCCAGGGGGGTACCTTGGGCCTTCCATAGGGATGACTGACGTGTATAAAAAGGGAAGGGTTAGGCCTGGTCAGTGTGGACACTGGCCAGGAGGACATGGCAGTCCGGGGACTGCAAGCAGGCCTGCGGTGGCAGGCCTGAGACACCATTTTAGGGCTACACAGGTGGGTGGCGCAATCAGCGCTGCAGACCCACTAGTAGTATCTGTCATCACCAGTCCTGGCACACACAGTGCACTTTACTAGGGACTTCATGGTGATACCGATATGCCAATCAGGTATATCCAATCAATATGATATTTTACACAGGGAGCACTTACACTCTGGCACTGGTTAGCAGTGGCAGAGTGTCCAAAGCATCTAAACCAGCAAAAACGAAATCCATCACGGCATCAAAATCCAGGTAGCAGAGGCAAAAGATAGGGGAAAAACCCACGCCAAGGATGTCAGGTCTAACAGGATGTATCTGTCCTTGTATAGCATCATGGCGGACAGTACATCACGCAGCACCATGCTGAACATCAGTTGTGACATCCCACCAGCGCTGGCCACAGTCTCCTGGAACAATCCAGTGGCAAAAAAATGCAGGGCTGCCATCACCTTATAAGTAGGGGTGAAAGCTGTTGGATATGTCCTGCGTGGCTGCAGGTGGGGCTCCAACAGATCACAAAGGGTTTTCAGGGTGGCTCTGTCCAGGTGGCATTTCCGTATGATCGCAGCAGCCTCCATGTCCTCCAGCACCGTCAAGTGACGAGTCAAATTTCGCCTCCTCCTATTGGAGATGATAGTGGACACATGTCAAAGCAATACATCATGACATGTGCACAGCATATCACGTTCTGGATGACACAACGACAACAATGACTGACATTTATGGTGACTAACAGACCAGCTTACATGAGGTGACACCTTCAGCTACACAAAGGGCACACTCGTCAACTTACACAAGACAAGTACCTCAAACACCACCTTTGGCAATGTGAATGCACATAGGGATATGGCCACAGTACACATGTGCACGCCTGGGAGTCTAGCATCCAGCATATGTGTAACTAATCATAACCACTGTCTCATACCTAGCTGCTGTACCGGTCATACCTTAATGCGTCATTACAACCTGGCACACATCCACCACACAATGACCATAGTCGGAACTGGGATGACGAATGTGTTCATGAGCAGACAGGAGAGGCAATGCTAAATAGATCAACATTCATCGAGACGAGTATTGCTGTGATTGTCACTGGACCTCAACACATTGACATGTGTACACATTGTACAGACCAGGACTATACTGTCCTGCCTACACCAACATCAAATCCTTAAGTGACATGTGAGTGGGTACAGGCAAATCAACGTTACACACACACAAACATGGCATGTGTAGCCATCAGTGGAGTAAATTGAACATTGGCATCGTGTGCACAATGATGTGCCATTGAACATGTTGGCACTGTGCACTGTTGACGTTTGACAGATGGCCATCGCCATTGTATCGCACCCATATCACAGTAGCTACTGCCTGGCACTGGCGGTGTGTCACCAGCACCCCAATTCACACAAGTGCGGTAGTCATAGGCATGGAGACATGTGGAAATGGCGGTTGGCATGCTCCACAGCCAGAATGGCAGTGCCTCGTGTTAATGTATGGCACCCATATCACGGTAGCTACCGCCTGGCACTGGCGGTGTGTCACCAGCACCTCCATTCACACAAGTGCAGTAGTCATAGGCATGGAGACATGTGGAAATGGTGGTTGGCATGCTCCACCGCCAGAATGGCGGTGCCTCGTGTCAATGCATTACTAGCAACAGGGGAACCCTACTCACAAAGAACCAGGGTATTACGTTATATAGAAAAAGACAAGGGTTCCAGTGGATAATACGAAATTAATAAAACCAATAATCCGGCACAATCGCAATAAATATGTAAGGACTATAATATCAGGGGGCAAAAGGAATTCTCTACACAGTATATTCAAAATGGCTTTTTATATGGAAAAAACAACAATTGGTGTATACACTTCTTTGAATCAAAAGCGCAAAGCTTCTGCATAGTGTCCCCAAGTGAAACATGGAACCATAAAGTGACTATACATTGTGAAACAAACACATTTCTTAGTACAGGGTTTCCATTATTTTGTGTAGAACGACCACTTGAGTACAATTTAACAACAGTCCACATATACAATGATGCAAACTGGATAATGGTCCGTCCTATGTACTGGTCGATGGCGTTTCAACCCTTCTGCGCACCAGGAACGTACTTGGATCCAGGAAGCACAAGCGATATACGTGGAGATCTGTCCGCCCGCATCACACCGACTATCCTACTGAGATTCCACTAAATAGGAAAACGTGGCTACATTAAGCGGGGCTGTTAAATGGAAGATTGAGCATTACAGCATTAGCAACAACCCCTATATATCATCGATAAGCCAGCGCTCCATCTCGTGAGGAACCCGGCTGGGTCCTCACGTGAGTCCTTTTCTTCTTTTTTCACTTCCACTAAGGCACCAAATCATCACTAAGAGTAGTTCTCCTTTACAACCCAGATGTCCCTACATTGATAGTCCTGAAGAGACCCTACATTCGCAGAAGGGTTGAAACGCCGTCGACCAGTACATAGGATGGACCATTATCCAGTTTGCATCATTGTATATGTGGACTGGTGTTAAATTGTACTCAAGTGGCCGTTCTACACAAAATAATGGAAACCCTGTACTAAGAAATGTGTTTGTTTCACAATGTATAGTCACATTATGGTTCCATGTTTCACTTGGGGACACTATGCACAAGCTTTGCGCTTTTGATTCAAAGAAGTGTATACACCAATTGTTGTTTTTTCCATATAAAAAGCCATTTTGAATATACTGTGTAGAGAATTCCTTTTGCCCCCTGATATTATAGTCCTTACATATTTATTGCGATTGTGCCGGATTATTGGTTTTATTAATTTCGTATTATCCACTGGAACCCTTGTCTTTTTCTATATATCGTGTCAATGCATGGCACCCATATCGCGGTAGCTACTGCCTGACACCGGCGGTGTGTCACCAGCACCCCCATTCACACAAGTGCGGTAGTCATAGGCATGGAGACATGTGCAAATGGCGGTTGGAATGCTCCGCCACTATAATCGCGGTAGCGCACACCGGGCCCCTGCAGTGTTTCACCGCCATGGAGCTCGCCCTAGAGCCAATGCGAAGCTTGAGAGCGGTGGCATGATGCAATTTTGAAGATCGTGGTAGGCGTGCTCCGCAACCGCGGAGGTGGTCATTGGATGCATTTGAAAGATGCACCATCGCGGTAGCGCTCCCTGGTCCCCAGCGTTGTATCACCGCCATGGAGCATGCCCTTACAGCCAATGGGAGCCATGATTGTGGTAGCATAATGCAATTTTGAAGATCACGGTAGGCGTGCTCCGCCACCGCGGAGGCAGTCATTGGATGCATTTGAAAGAGGCAGACCTGGACCACCAATTGCTGCAGCTTGGCACCTTTGAAACGACCCCAGGGGGCTATATAGGTGGGAGTGAGCCTCACATTTCCAGTGCTCACAAAGCCTGCTGTCTGAGACCCCTCACCTGCTGCTGTCTCCAGGGACTGCTGCCTGAGACCCCTCACCTGCTGCTGCCTCCAGGGACTGCTGCCTGAGACCCCTCACCTGCTGCTGCCTCCAGGGACTGCTGCCTGGGAACCCTCACCTGCTGCTGCCTCCAGGGACTGCTGCCTGAGACCCCTCACCTGCTGCTGCCTCCAGGGACTGCTGCCTGAGACCCCTCAACTGCTGCTGCCTCCAGGGACTGCAGCCGGGGAACCCTCACCTGCTGCTGCCTCCAGGGACAGCTGCCTGAGACCCCTCACCTGCTGCTGCCTCCAGGGACTGCTGCCTGGGAACCCTTGCCACCAAAATCCCCTGCTGTTGTCTCACGTCCACACTGATGGCAAGGACAGAGAAGATCCGTGCCAGTCCCTTCACGAGCGAGGAGCTGGAGGTCCTGGTGGACGAGGTGCTCACACAGTATTCAAGGCTATATGGTGCCCCAAATGTAGTGGTAAGTCTTCAATAGTGGTGTGGTAGGGCAGGGGGGCCACACATGTAGTGGACTGATGCAGTATGTGCCTGGGAGTGTGGGGTAGTGTCATGCACTGCCTCACATGCTGTCTCCAGTGGGAGGGTGTGTGTACCCAATGACACTGCTTTCCCTCCCTGCACATGTATGTATGAGTGACCTGTGTTGTGTTGTCAGCCATACAGTGACACAGAAGGTTGTTCATGCTGTAGTCAGGACAGTGATTGCTTGGCTGGATGGCTGTGTGTGCCCCATATAGTCCATCTCAGCGTGAGCCCAGCTGGCCTGCACAGTCCCCGCCTACAAAGACAAGGACAACTCACTCAACTTACAGAGTATGACATCAGTCTTGTCACATAGCACTCAAGCTATGGTCCATCTCAGCACTGTGGTTTGCACACAACTGCCCTTGTGATTGACATATTGGATTTGTGATATCATGTCCATCAATGTGATCCCCATGACACATTCAAATATTCACAGGACAGGTACATTGATGGCTATGCAGTCTTGGACACAGTGAGTCCACCCACAAACACAGGTTGACATGTGATGTATGTGTTGCTCAAGCAAACAATGTACTGGAGATGTGGGCAGGCTATATGGGTGTTTCAGTGCTGGCATCCTGCATGTGTGTGAGATGTGCAGGGACTGTGTTCCCCCTCACACCTGCATGCTTTAGCATCAGCTTTTCCCATGCAGGGGTCCCATGTGGGCTGTACTATAGTCTCTGATTGACCTATTGTTGGATATGTGATGATGTTGTATCTTGCTGCCATACTGATAGATGTCGGTACATGGCACTGTGTCCCTTTCTCCCTCTTAACTCCCATGCCTGCAGCTCAAGGTAGACCAGCGTAAGGCCGTGTGGAGGGCCATTGCAGTGAAGATGCGAGCCCTGGGGGTCTCAAACCAACGGCACACCCACTGCCACAAGAGATGGGACGACATCAGCCGGCTGCCAAAGAATGTGGCGGAGATGACCCTGGGGCTGCTTCCTCGCACTGGGCGTCTGGCACGGCGCAGCATGACACCACTAATGGGGCGCATCTTGGCGGTGACACAGCCTGAGCTGGATGCACGTTTGAAAGAGCATCAGCAGCAAGCCAGGGGTGAGCATTTGGGGAGTCTGACTTTGGCTGGGAGTGGTTGCATGTGTACAGAGCCTGTGCCAGCGCTGGCCTCTGTGATGTTGGTAGTGTGATGCTGTGGCATGTAAGTGGCTGCTGGCCTGGGTGCCTGTGGCATGCATTTGCCCTACCTGTACTTGCAAAGTTGATTTGGATGCTGTGCCTTCACATTACATTCTGAGTTGTGCTCTTCAGGTTTCTTCTGCATTGGTGTAGTCTTGAGAATCCCATGGGAGGGAACGGCAGTGTGCCCAATCTGACTGTGCGTACATCAATGCGTCCATTGCATGCACCCATATTGGGGAGGGCTAGAAATCTTACAGCAATGTGCAGCATTCTATTGTCCCCAAGGTATGACATGGTGGGTGGCATGGGCTAATGTCCATTGTGGACTGTCATGTTGTAGTCTGGGTCTGTGTTGTCCCCTCCTGTTCCCTCCAGTTCTGTCATTGGCAACAAGTACTGTGGCCCCATCATGTCCCTAGGTGTGCTCAGAACTAGTTGTGTGTCTGTTTGAACAGAGCCACAAGCAGGGTGTTGAGCTGTGTGGTCATCACATGGCTCACTCATGATTGAGTTCCCAGTTTCCACGCACTGCTTGAGTCTATGTAGTGTGTTGGCACGATGTGATTGCACAGGGTGGTGTGCAACATGTAGATTTGCTCTACTTTTGTCATGCATTGCTTGCATATGTTTGTTCGTTTTTTGCGACTGACCTGACCCTACATCTCTCTCTCCCATGCAGCATCACCTGTGGTTACGGAAGGACAGGAGACGGACACCAGTGGGGGTGAAACTAGCACCACAGCTGCCCAGGAGCCCAGTGACACAGATGTCACCAGCGCATCAGAGGGGGACAGGAGTCTGCTGGAGGAGTCCCAGCCTGAGATGCAAATCACCACATCATCCAATGCCAGCGGGGATTCATCCATGTTGGAGGGCACAGGGAACAGGGACTCTGCATTGACTTTCACCACACAGCAGCCATTGCCCACCCTCCCAGCCACTTCCTCTGCTGCTGCCCATGTCCGCCTCAGTAAGAGGGGAAGAGTGTCCTTCACCCCTGGCACCGCTGCCCCGTCCCCCCTGCTGCAATCAGTGCTGAGTCTGTGGACCTTTTGCACCAGCTGTGTGTAGGCCAGACAGCTCTCCTCAATGCCTTCATTGACCACGAAAAGAAATTGGCCGAGGTGGTTGCTTTCATGGAGGGCATACATTCCGACGTGGGTGGCCTGCACCGGACAGTCCAGGCTTTGTCATCAACAGTGACGTCTGCTCTGCAACAGGCACATTCTCACAATCCAGCTCCACTCCCTTTGTCCACCCCCGGGCAGTGGCCATGTCTGACGATAGTGACCATGGTCCACATACATCAAAGTCACGATACAGTACACGGAGCACACAACAGCAGCAACCCAAGCAGTCCTGTGCGCAGACACCATCCCCACAGAAGACCAAGGCACCCCAGAGCGCAGGGAGAAAAGCCCGTCAGGTGACACCAGTGGACAATTTAGCAAAGCAGCAGACCTCAGGCACACATGCCTCAGTGACATCCCCATCCAAGGACTCTCCTGCGCCTAAAGCATCACGCAAAGATATTCGCACAGTGTCTGTGCCCACCAAGGAGGTGGTGCATGCCAAGGGTACACCTAGGAAGGGCTCAAAGGCAGTATCACCAACCACCTCGACTCCCATTCCAAGCCCAGTGAAGCAGGGGCCGGAGGGCACTGTAGGGGTAACACCTAGTAAACAGGGGAAGGGGGGGCAGAGGTGAAGCAAGGCAAAGCGTTCCGCTGGGTCCAGCACATCACCAGAGGGGCTGCCAGTACCTGCACCTGCTGCAGCAGTGGTGGTGTGTGTGCCTGTTGTGCCCACACCAATTCCCATTGATCCCAAGTCTAGGTAAGCCATTTAGGATCCCCAAGAAGTGGAAGGGCACCCCTCCACAATCGCCCAGCCACACCGTGACTTCCGTCTGCATAACTCCACCTCCACGTGCCACTACACCACTTGGTCCAAACAGCCCTCCAGCTTGCCAAGCCACTGATAGCTCTACCTCAGCTGTTCTGCTCTCTCCCCCTTCAAGTGCCCCGACAGTCCCCTGAGACACAGCCAGCTCCCAATCCGCCTGACAGCCAAGTCTGAGTGGTAGTCACCCTCACACACCTGTGTCTCACACAGGTGGGCCTGTACTGCACATTGTTGCCCCCTGACTGTGTTGCTGACCATGGAAAGGTACAGTCGCACACATTCCCTGTGCAGCTTCTCATGGACTCAGTCTGCAGTTTGTCATGCCCACTGGCCTTGCCGTTTACTGCTGTGTTGGACCCTTGCCTGTGCAGCTTCTCATGGACATACTCTGCACTCTGCCCTGGCCACTGGCCTTGCTGTTTTGCCCTTGCCTGTGCAGCTTCTCATGGACATGCTCTGCACTCTGCCTTGGCCACTGGCCTTGTGGTTCACTGCTGTTTTGCCCTTGCCTGTGCAGCATCTCATGGACATGCTCTGCACTCTGCCCTGGCCACTGGCCTTGTTGTTCACTCTTGTTTTGCCCTTGCCTGTGCAGCTTCTCATGGACATGCTCTGCACTCTGCCCTGGCCATTGGCCTTGTTGTTCACTGCTGTTTTGCCCTTGCCTGTGCAGCTTTTCATGGACATACTCTGCACTCTGCCCTGGCCACTGGCCTTGCTGTTTTGCCCTTGCCTGTGCAGCTTCTCATGGACATGCTCTGCACACTGCCCTGGCCACTGGCCTTGTTGTTTTGCCCTTGCCTGTGCAGCTTCTCATGGACATGATCTGCACCCTGCCCTGGCCACCGGCCTTGTTATTTTGCCCTTGCCTGTGCAGCTTCTCATGGACATGCTCTGCACTCTGCCCTGGCCACTGGCCTTGTTGTTTTGCCCTTGCCTGTGCAGCTTCTCATAGACATGCTCTGCACTCTGCCCTGGCCACTGGCCTTGTTGTTTTGCCCTTGCCTGTGCAGCTTCTCCTGGACATGCTAAGCACTCTGCCCTGGCCACTGGCCTTGTTGTTCACTGCTGTTTTGCCCTTGCCTGTGCAGCTTCTCATGGACATGCTCTGCACTCTGCCCTGGCCACTGGCCTTGTTGTTTTGCCCTTGCTTCGGATCGGAAGGGTGGGAGGCGGACGCTCCTGGGTTCTGCCGGAGAGGAAGGACATGCTCCAGTCAAGGGTCTTCTCTCGGATTCTGGCTTCTAGGAGGCGTGTCTTTAGAGTGCAATGGCAGACCGTGTCGAAGGCGGCTGACAGTTCCAGGAGGATGAGGGCTGATGTTTCGCCGTTGTGCAGTTGGCGCCTGATGTCGTCTGGCGGCGATGAGGGCTGTCTCGGTGCTGTAGTTACGTCTGAATCTGGACTGGGATAGGTCCAAGATGTTGTTGTCTTCCTGGTGGCGGGCCAATTGTATGTTGACGATTTTCTCGATGACCTTTGCCCAGAACGGGAGCAGGGAGATGGGCCGGAAGTTCTTGAGGTCCTTGGGGTCCGCTTTGGGCTTCTTGAGGAGGGCGTTGATTTCGACGTGCTTCCAGCTTTCCGGGAATGTTGCTGTTTCGAAGGAGATGTTGATGACCTTCCGTAGTTGGGGTGCGATGGCTGTGTCTACTTTGTTGAATACGTGGTGTGGGCACGGGTCTGACGGAGATCCTGAGTGGATGGAGTTCATGACCTTGCGTGTCTCGACGTTGGACCAGGAGGTCAGGCGGTTGGCGCTGGTGGTGTTCACATGGGAGGTGGAGTCTGGCGTAGTCGTGGTGTTGAAGCTGTCGTGGATGTCAGCGATCTTGCGGTGGAAGAAGATGGCTAGTGAGTCACACAGTTCTTGTGAGGGCGGGATGTCGTTGGCGCTGGCACTGGGGTTGGAGAGTTCCTTTACGATGCTGAAGAGCTCTTTGCTGTCGTGTGCGTTGTTATCCAAGCAGTCTTTGAAGGAGGATCCCTTGGCTAATATGATGAGGTGGTGATGTCTGCGGGTGGTGTCCTTGTGGGCTGCGTGGTTGTCCGGTATGCGCTCATGGAGCCATATCTTCTCCAGTTTCCGGCATGCGCGTTTGGAGGTCTTGAGCTCATTGTTCACACCAGGTGGCTCTCTTGCTGGCGTGGCTGTTGGGGGGTTTCTTGAGCGGGGCGAGGGTGTTGGCGCAGTCTTCGATCCACTGTCTGAGGTTGCGGGCTGCGGCATCTGGGTTGGTGGGGTCGATGGGTGGGTTCTGGGCAAGGGTGGTGTTGGGTGCGGTGGTGCGTGGTTGGTTTCTTGAAGGTGAAATGGATGCAGCGGTGGTCGGTCCAGTGGAGTTCGGTGGTGTGGTTGAAGGCGCCGTGGGGGCCTGTGGAGAAGACGGGGTCCAGCGTGTGGCCGGCGGCGTGGTTGGGTGCGGTGACGAGTTGTCTGAGGCCAAGGTTGGCGAGTTTGTCGATCAGGGTGGCGGAGTTGGCGTCGTTGTTCTCGAGGTGGAAGTTCAGATCCCCGAGAAGGATGTAGTCCGCGGAGGCCAGTGTGTGGGTGCTGGCGAGGTCAGCGATGGAGTCGCTGAACTGAGCCCGGGGTCCGGGGGGGTCTGTAGATGAGTGTTCCTCTGAGGGTGGTGTTGGGGTCGGTGTGGATCTGGAAGTGCAGGTGTTCTGCAGTGTTGAGGGTGTCATCTGCGTGGGGGGCGACCTTGAGGGTGGACTTGTGGACGATGGCTATTCCTCCACCGATTCCGTTGGCGCAATCCCTGCGGGTGATCTTGTAGCCGTCCGGGATGGCTATGGTAATGTCGGGCGCCGAGGAGTCCTTCCACCAGGTCTCGGTCAGGAAGGCCACGTCTGGGGTGGAGGTGTCGAGCAGATCCCAGAGCTCGACGGCATGTTTGCGTGCGGAGCGGGTGTTGAGGAGTATGCAGTGGAGGTGGTTGGGTTCAGTCCTTGGAGGTTTGGTGGTTGTGTCGCAGGTGAAGCTGCAGGTGCAGCAGGAGAAGGGTCTGTGGGTCCGTTTTGGGGCTGCCTGGAAGCAGGTGTGGTTTTGGCCAGTGTTGAGTGCGTGGAGGGTGCTGGCGTCGTAGTGGATTCTGGTGTCGTGGCGTTTGTGGGGTCCAGGGGTTCTGGTGCAGGGCATGGTCCAGGCACGGACTGGCGCAGACGGGCTTGCCTTAGGCACGCCAGTGGCACACCCGCTGCGCGCGTCCGCTGCACGGCTGCTTCGTGGTCTGCATAAGAGCGTTGATGGGAGGGAGGAGCAGCTGGGTGGCAGGAGCGGGGCGGCGAATTGGCTGTCAGGGGGGCAGAGACGCAGGGAGGCAGCGGCGGGAAGAGTGCAGCGAAGGTGACCAGCTCAGCAGCGGCTGGGACCGGGGGCAGGCAGAGGCAGCAAGCGGGCAAGCCAAGTCAGCTGGCAGCAGGAGACAGCAGCAGGAGACCTGGGTGAGCAGGCGGCAGCGGCGTGGGGGCGACCTAACCTAGAGGCAGGGTCAGAGGTCGCTCCCTTCACTGCTACGCGTTCTCCTTAAGAGTGCTGATGAGAGGGAGGAGCAGCTGGGTGGCGGGAGCGGGGCGGCGAATGGGCTGTCAGGGGTGTGGGGCCGCAGGAAGGCAGCGACGGGAAGAGTGCGGCAAAGGTGACCGGCTCAGCAGCGGCTGGGACCGGGGGCAGGCAGAGGCAGCAAGCGGGCAGGCCAAGTCAGCTGGCAGCAGGAGACAGCAGCAGGAGACCAGGGTGAGCAGGCGGCAGCGGCGTGGGGGCAACCTAACCTGTGCCTTCATGGGGTGTGCTAGTGTGTGGTGGAAGTGAGTGTGGCCCTGTGGTCTTTGTGCCCTGCCCATGCCTGGTACTGGCCCTGCCTTCTGCCTTGTGTGCATGTATTAGCTTGTGTTCGCCGCTGCGGTGATGTCACCGGGACATTGCTGCATGGTGGAGGTAGCTGTGTGTCCAGGATGCAGCAGGGTGTCTTTGTGGCAGGTGGGTGATGTGTGGGTGCCCTTGTGGATGTGTCCCTGTCCCCCCTAGGGTGTCTGATGTGGATTTGGACCCTGTGTCAGGCCGTGGGTTGTGTGTTGTGTGTTGTGTTATTGCGTACCTGCGCCATCGTCCGCGGCGGTCCATGAGTTCCTGGTAATGTAGCAGGTACAGCAACGGAAAGTCGTGTAGAGCTGGGTCCATTGCAGTCGTGTCCGGGTGGTGTGGACTGGGACTCTGGTTTCGCGCTCCGCTGTCGAGTTTCCGCCGTCTCTGGTTGGGTGGTGTCTCCGCTGCGGTGCATCTGCTTGCTTGAGTCATCCTAATTTGTGGAGCGGGGCGGACATCATTCCGCACGGCGGAGGGTCTCCATTGGCCCCCACCGCCATGGTGGCGGGCGCACTTTGATGGTGGTGCGCGTTGCACCACGGCGGTTGGAAATTGGCCTATCTTTGACCATGCTAATATGGCGGGCGTGATGTCCACTGCTAGCGGGCGGAAAAAGGCATTTTTCCGCACCGCCAGCGCAGCAGTGGTCCCACCGCCCTACATCCTAATGGACCCCTTAGCCTCTCAGTGCTCTTTTATTTCAGGGTCTTTTTGGTAGCTACAATGCCATGATGTCCTTCAGGGACTAGTTCAATGACCTCTTGTCTTAGGCTCTCAGGTATAACAATCCTTGAGCCTCTCAATGCAACATATCCCAATTCAGTCAAATAGCTTTATTTCGATAACTAGTATGATAAAAGCGTCATCATTCATACAGTTCAACAATAAAAATACAAGTTATCATAAAAGCATTATTAATAACAAAAGTATATAAAATCCATCAGGGCATAGTATATTAGCACTTATTCATTTCATTAATGATTATAGACAATAACGGGCTAATCCCAAATTCAGGATGGAAAATAAATTCATACTTCCAATAAACAGTAACATTCAATTAATATGTGTAAAAAGTTGATTAGGTAAAGTGACAGCGCTTTTCGTCTCATTCGAGCTATTTGGAGACAATTGTAAAATGTAATAGAAAGTCCACAATGTAATGTCAGACCTCCCTGCATACAAATCTGGACTTCCCTGACCACAATCCTTTGCAACATTCCAAGACTGAAGGCCACTAACCCTGACAACAAAGGATAGGCAAAGCAGCACACCAGCACTACTCACACCACAAACAGCACCACCACCACTTCCCCACCTGCACCACCAACCCCCTGCACATCACACACCATACACACCACAACCACACCCACCACTCACACCCCTGCACCCACAACCACTTTGCACACCACACACCATGGCAACACAGAAAATGCCCAAATTCACAGAGAGTGAGTTGACAGTCATGGTAAATGAGATAGTCAGAGTGGAACCACAACTGTTTGGTAGCCTGGTCCAACAGACACCATTAGCCACAAGTACACAAAAGTGGGCAAGGATAATCCAAAGGGTCAATGCAGTAGGGACCACCCCAAGATCCAAAAAGGAGATCATGAAGCGGTGGCATGATCTGAAGAGGGTTGTCAAAGAGAGGAGAAGCAAGAACCGTGAGCTGGCTCAGAGGACTGGCGGTGGCCCTCCCATTCCACCAAAGCCATTTACAACATGGGAGGAGAAGGTGCTTGCCATACTGCATCCAGAGAGTCGCCGGGGGAATGGAGGATGGTAAGTACAAACAAATCACTACCACCACACTGATATGTACTGCCTTGCACAACTACAAAGCTACACCACCTAGGACAAATTCCATCCATCTGCACCACACACTCACAAACACATGTCTCACAGATCCAACATTCACCCACTCCCATTGACCCCAAACGTAGCTACCAACATTACCATGGGGGCATGTGTACAGGCAGAGAGCACTACAACTCCCACAAGGCCCCCTTGTCCCACAGCATCAGCAAGATGGAGCCCACCCCCCACCCCACCCAGAAGCAATTGTCAGCCATTACATTACCCTCATCAAACTTACAGGTAGGCAGCCATCTTCACAGTGAGGGTGCCTGTGGGTGGGAGGCATGTACTACTACTCCCACCATGTACCCTGTCCAACACCTGAGCAGGATGGACCCCTACACCGAAGCAGTTGGAAGCCATTGCAGTACACGAAGAGGTGTGGCGCAGCGGCCAGGGCGACTGACGCCGGATGCTGGGGATCACGGTTCGATCCCCGGCACCGGCGGCAGGTCATCCCAGCACCATGTGACTCTGGGCAATAGCTTGCTTAATCTTCCCGACGCCCCCAGCGCCGGGATGCCTACGGGTAGCTGTGCGCTTTACAAATACTGGATTTTTACACCAAACAATCTTACAGGTAGGCAGCCATCTTCACAGTGAGGGTGTTTGTGGGTGGGAGGCCTGTACCACTACCCCCACCATGCACCCTGTCCCACATCTCAGCACGATGGAGCACTCCCCCCACCCCACCCATAAGCAAGTGTCAGCCATTACATCACCCTCAACAAACTTACAGGTAGGCAGTCATCTCCACAGTGAGGGTGTTTGTGGGTGGGAGACCTGTACCACT
This sequence comes from Triturus cristatus, assembly GCF_964204655.1. Taxonomy (NCBI): domain Eukaryota; kingdom Metazoa; phylum Chordata; class Amphibia; order Caudata; family Salamandridae; genus Triturus; species Triturus cristatus. The sequence goes on from NC_140586.1 coordinate 366,594,925, forward strand.
ACTCTCACCATACACCCTGTCACACACCTTAGCAAGATGGAGTACTCCCCCACCCAGAAGCAGTTGGAAGCCATTACAGTACAACAAACAAACTTACAGGTAGATAGCCATCTTCACAGTGAGTGTGTTTGTGGGTGGGAGGCCTGTACCACTACTCCCATCATGCATCCTGTCCCACATCTCAGCAGAATGGACCCTCCAGAAGCAGTTGGAAGCCATTGCAGTACACCAAACAAACTTATAGGTAGGTAGCCACCTTCACAGTGTGGGTGTTTGTGGGTGGGAGGCCTGTACCACTACTCCCACCATGCACCCTGTCCCACACCTCAGCTGGATGGAGCCCTCCCCCGCCCCACCCAGAAGCAAGTGTCAGCCATTACATAACCCTCATCAAACTTACAGGTAGGCAGCCATCTTCACAGTGAGGGTGTTTGTGGGTGGGAGGCCTGTACCACTACTCCCACCATGCACCCTGTCACACACCTCAGCAGGATGGAGCACTCCCACACCCAGAAGCAGTTGGAAGCCATTGCAGTACACCAAACAAACTTGCAGGTAGGTAGACATATTATTCTGTCTTGTGACCCCACTGAGCAGGATGTAACCCTCCACCATGCACACACAGATGTGTCACATAACAAAGCCAAATGTGAGCACATTACAGGTAAGCAGCCAGTACATGCACCCACATATTCGCCACAAAAGAAATGGTGCCATATGACAACACCAGCCCTCTCATTGCACAAATATGCACACCTACCCCATTGCCACGCACAGTGTGCACACAGGTAAGCTAAGGAAACTGTCACAGCTACCAAAGTGTGACACACCGTTGCACATGTAGAAGAAAGTCTGGGCACAAACATGCACAGCACCTATTGATATGTGCATCACCATGGGGCAAGTGCAACAAGGACCATTCGAAAAATACGAAAGCATGTGTGGTGGTACAAATCAAGATATGCACATGAAAGGACAAAGGTATGCAGGAGATGACAATGGCCAATCCATGGCCAGATGTGACGCCTGCCAAGACAAATCAACAAAGAGTCCTCAATGAAAAACATGTTGTGCCAGTCCCTAGATGGCAACAGGTCCCTGTAATCATGAATTATGCATGGGTCGCATGGTATGCCTTGACACCTCACACCATGGACAAGTAATGCATGTTCAACTGCGTCATGTCAGGAAGCACAGTAGTGCACATAGTAAACAATGTGATGATCAGTCAATTGTGCAGTGTGCAAAAAGTGAATGACACACAGCTAACACAAAGCTTGCGGGGTGCACTACAATTACCATTTTCCCATCTGATCCACAGGTGACCAAGAACTCACTGCAGAGGACAGGACCAGCAACCTGCAGAGCCAGTCTCCCCCCGGTACATGAACTCTTGGATGTTGACTCCCAGGATTCCCTGGACAATGAGATTAGAAGCCGGCCCATCTGGTGTGCCAGGGAGCAACAGGTCCCAGGACCCCATCGTCCCCCCACCACATCTGCGGCAATAACAACTTCGCTGTAGACCCCTGTTGTTACAGCCTGTGTGGCCACCGTCAACACCACCAACACCAACACCACCACCACCACCAGTGCTGCCTGCAACACCCTCCCTGTCCCAGAGGATTACCACCCCACACCACCGACAGAGGAGGGCAGGAAGAGGATGCAGGTGCCCACAGTGGTGAGGCAACAGGTCTGTGGTAGCAGGGCAGGTGGGAGGGGCAGGGTCACCCACAGACACCAGGAGGCTGGGACCCAATCCCTGGAACACATAAACAGAGTCCTTGGCGCATACGAACAGGCCCAGGGACAAACGGGTCGGTCAGACGAACTGTTGCACGAGCTCATCCTGCTGATGAGGTCCATCGACAACCGCATGGGACAAATTGTGGACCTCTTGGCAACACTTAGGGACAGGCCTGCGCCACTACCAACACCTCCACCTCCCTCTGGTTTGCCGCAGGATGACATTTCACCATCCTCCCCTGCGCCCACAGAGAGGGGTGAGTCCTCAGACCCCACTGGCCCTGCAGCAGGCCCCCGTGCCAAACAGCGAAGGGGCATCCTAAGAAGACCCTGGGAGTATCTGGAGGCCAAGCACCTGCCAGACGCCAGTCACGAAGCCAGCCATGATGGCAACCCTCTTCACCACTGCATTGGCTTTTTGGACTGTCCTTCCCCACACTGCCTTGTGAATGGCATCTGTCTGCTGGACTGGGTCACCACATCAATGTGGTGACTACTCGATCATCTCATTTACCATAACTGTCAACTCACTGCTCCACCACCACCTCAATGGAAATGTACACCCCCCTCACATGTCACCATTGCAAATAAAATATCCTTACACACACGTTGTTGTGTCTGCTCCGTCTTTATTGCAGGATGTACAGTCTTCAACATGATCAGAATGTACCAGAAGTATGGGCTGTATTTAGGTAAGGAGAAGTCGAAGGCACCTAGGGAAACACAACAGAACAACATTCACTGGTCTGGGTGAGGCATCACAGACATCACACAACATCTACCATCAGGATAACCCAACATGCACACGTCACAATGGGCAACAAGTGTCAACATACACGTCCTGTAGATGTTCCCAAATGACCTGTCCCAGAAACATTGCCAACCACTGCTGAGTCTACAACTGGCTGCTGTTACAATTCCCACATACCCCTTCACGACAACAGCAAGATCAGCAGACAATGGGTACATTGTACATTGTCACCCACCTTCAAGTGAAGTAGCGGGTGATGAGCTGTTCACGCAGGTCAACACCTTCCTCCTCTCCACTGTCCTCATCACTGGACACAGGTTGGTTTGCAGGCTTGGGCCTTGGGTCCTCACCATCATCCAGGAGCAGGGGAATCAAAACTTCCTCCTCTCCACTGTCCTCATCACTGGACACAGGTTGGTTTGCAGGCTGGGGCCTTGGGTCCTCACCATCATCCAGGAGCAGGGGAATCTCCTTGCAAATGGCTAAGTTGTGGAGCATGCAGCATGCCACTACAATCTGACACACCTTCCCGGGCGAGTATGCCAGTGCCCCTCCGGTCTTGTCCAGGCAGCGGAAACGTGACTTGAGCAGACCAAAAGTACGCTCCACCACACAACGTTTCTTCCCAGGTGCCTCATTGTAGCGGACTTCAGCTGGGGTCCTAGGATTCCGCAGTGGGCTCAGCAACCAGGGACGGTTAGGATATGCAGAGTCACCTAGGTATGATAAACACAAATATACATTGAAATGTCACTGAGGCAGAGGGCAGCAGGTCACACACCCAGCACGCCATGTGACTAGGCATACTCACCCACAATCCATGCACGTTTGGGAAGCAGATTCACCATCAGCTGGGGCACAATGCTTTCCCCAGGATGTAGGAGTCATGAGCCAAGCCTGGGAATTTGGCACACACGTGGGAGATGATCATATCTGCCAGGCACACCACTTGCACATTTAAGGAGTGGTAATGTTTGCGATTCCTGTAAATGTGCTCACTTGCCTGTGGTGGCACAAGCCCGACACGGGTGCAATCAATGGCACCAACAACATTGGGGATGTGTCCAAGGGGATAGAAGTCTCCCTTCACAGCTGGCAATTCAGCACCCCTGGGGAAATGGATGTATCTGTCCTTGTATATCATCATGATGGACAGTACATCACGCAGCACCATGCTGAACATCGGTTATGACATCCCACCAGTGCTGGCCACTGTCTCCTGGAGCGATCCAGTGGCGAAAAAATGCAGGGCCGTCATCACCTTGTAAGTAGGGGTGGAAGCTGTTGGATATGCCCTGCGAGGCTGCAGGTGGTGCTCCAACAGGTCACAAAGGGTTTTTACGGGTGGCTCTATGCAGCCGGCATTTCCAGATGATCGCCACATCCTCCATTTCCTCCAGCACCGTCAAGTGACGAATCAGATTTAGCCTCCTCGTATTTGAGATGAAATTGGACACATGTCAATGCAATACATCATGAGATGGGCACAGCATCTCATGTTCTGGATGACACAATGATAACAATGACTGCCATCAAAATTGATTTACAGACCAGCTTACATGTGGGGACACCTTCAGCTACACAAAGGGCACATCTGTCAACTTACACAAAACAAGTAGCTCAAACAGCACCTTGATCAATATGAATACACATAGGGACATGGCCACATTTCACGTGGGTACGCCTGGGAGTATAGCATCCACCATATGTGTAACAAATCAACCCCACTGTCTCCTACATAGCTGCTGTACCTGTCACACCTTCATGTGTCATTTCAACCTGGCACACATCCACAACACAATGACCACAGTCGGCGCAGAAATGACAAATGTGTGCATGAGCAGACAGTAGAGGCCCTGCAAAAAGGATCATCATTCATTGAGCCGAGCATTGCTGTGATTGTCACTGCACCTCAAAACTTTGACATGTGTACACATTGTAGAGCCATCAGTGACATGTGAGGGAGTACAGGCCAATCAACAAAATCACATACATCAACATGGCATGCGTAGTCACCAGTGGAGTAAATGGAACATTGGCATCGTGTGCACAATGATGTGCCATTGACCATGTGGGCACTGTGCACTGTTGATGTTTGCCAGATGGCCATTGCCATTGTACGCCATCCATATCGTGGTAGCTACCGCCTGGCCCCGGCAGTATGTCACCAGAAACCCCATTCACACAAGTGCGGTAGTGATAGGCTTGGAGACATGGGGAAATGGCGGTTGGCATGCTCCGCCGCCTGAATCGTGGTGCCTCGTGTCAATGTATGGCACCCATATCACGTGTGAAGGGCCATTGCAGCGAAGGTGCGAGATCTGGGGGTCTCTAACCAACGGCGCACCTACTGCCACAAGAGATGGGACGACATCAGCCGGCTGGCAAAGAACGTGGCGGAGATGACCTTGGGGCTGTTTCCTCGCACTGGGACTTTGGCACTGCGCAGCATGACACCACTAATGGGGCGCATCTTGGAAGTGACACAGCCTGAACTGGATGCACGTTTGAAGGAGCATCAGCAGCAAGCCAGGGGTGAGCATTTGGGGAGGGTGACTTTGGCCGGGAGTGGCTCCATGTGTACAGAGCCTGTGCCAGCGCTGGCCTATGTGATGTTGGTAATGTGATGCTGTGGCATGTAAGTGGCTGCTGGGCTGGGTGCCAGTGACATGCATTTGCCCTACCTGCACTTATAAAGGTGATTTGGATGCTGGGCATTCACATTACATTCTGAGTTGTGCTCTTCAGGTTTTTTCAGCATTGGGGTAGTCTTGGGAATCCCATGGGAGGGAACGGCAGTGCACCCGATGTGACTGTGCCTTCATCAATGCGTCCATTGCATGCACCCAGATTGGTGAGGCCTAGACATCTGACAACAACGTGCACCAGTCTTTTGTCCCCAAAGAATAACATGGTGGGTGGCATGGGCTAATGTCCATTGTGGACTGTCATGTTGTAATCTGTGTCGTCCCCTCCTGTTCCATCCAGATCTGTCATTGGCAACATGTTGTGTGCCCCCATCATGTCCCTAGGTGTGCTCAGAGCTAGTTGTGTGTCTGGTTGAACAGAGCCACAAGCAGGGTGTTGTGCTGTGTGGTCATCACATGGCTCACTCATGCCTGAGTTTCCAGTTTCCACCACTGCTTGTGTCTATATTGTGAGTTGGTGGTGTGCAACATGTAGAGTTGGTCATCTTTTGTTATGCATTGCTTGCATATGTTTGTTCTGTTGCTGCCACTGACCTGACCCTACATCTTTCTCTCTCATGCAGCATCTCCTGTGGTCACGGTGGGACAGGAGACGGACACTAGTGGGGGTAAAACTAGCACAACAGCTGCACAGGAGCCCAGTGACACAGATGTCACCAGCGCCTCAGAGGGGGACAGGAGTCTGCTGGAGGAATCCCAGCCTGAGACGGAAAGCACCACATATAATCTGATGCCAGCGGGGATGCATCCATGTTGGAGGGCACAGGGAATGGGGACTCTGCATCGTCTTACACCACACAGCGGCCAGTGCCCACCCTCCCAGGCACTTCCTCTGGTGCTGCCCATGTCCGCCTCAGTAAAGGGGAAGAGTGTCCTTCACCCCTGGCACCGCTGCCCCTGCCCCTGTCCCCCCTGCTGCAATCAGTGCTGAGTCTGTGGACCATTTGTGCCAGCTGTGTGTAGGCCAGACAGCTCTCCTCAATGCCTTCATTGACCACAACAAGAAATTAGCCCAGGTGGTTGCTTTCATGGAGGGCATACTTTCAGATGTGGGTGGGCTGCACCGGACTGTCGAGGCTTTGTCCTCAATAGTGACGTCTGCCTTTCAACAGGCACAAACTCACAGTCCAGGTCCAGTCCCTTTGTCCACCCCCCTGGCAGTGGCCACGTCTGACGATAGTGACCACGGTCCACATACATCAAAGTCACAATACAGCACATGTAGCACACAGTAGCAGCAACCCAAGCGGTCCCGGGCGCAGACACCATCCCCACAGAAGACCAAAGCCACCCCAGAGCGCAGGGAGAAAAGCACGTCAGGCGACACCAATGGACAAAAAGCAAAGCAGCAGACCTCAGGCACTCATGCCTGAGAGGCATCCCCATCCAAGGACTCTACTGCCCCTAAAGCATCGCGCAAAGAAAAGCATACAGTGTCTGTGCCCACCAAGGAGGTGGTGCATGCCAAGGGTACACCTAGGAAGGGCTCCAAGGCAGATTCACCCACCACCTCGACTCCCATTCCAAGCCGGGGATGGAGGGCACTGTAGGGGTGACACCTAGTAAACAGGGGAAGGGGGTCAGAGGTGAAGCCAGGCAAAGCGTTCCACTGGGTCCAGCACATCACCAGAGGGGGTGCCAGTGCCTGCACCTGATGCAGCTTTGGTGGTGAGTGTGCCTGTTGTGCCCACACCACTTCCCATTGATCCTAAGTCAGGCAAGCCATTTAGAATCCCCAAGAAGTGGAAGGGCACCCCTCCACAATCTCCCAGCTACACCGTGTCTCCCGTTTGCATGACTCCACCTCCACGTGCCACTACACCACCATCCGGCTTGCTCTACATCAGCTGTTCCGCTCTCTCCCCGGTCAAGTGCCCTGACAGTCCCCGAGACACAGCCTGCTCCCAGTCCGCCTGACAGCCAAGTCTGAGTGTTATTCACCCTCACACACCTGTCTCTCACACACATAGGCCTGTACTGCACATTGTTACCCCCTGACTGTGTTGCTGACCATGGAAAGGTACAGTCGCACACATTCCCTGTGCAGTTCCTCATGGACCTACTCTGCACTTTCCCTGGCCACTGGCCTTGTTGTTTTGCCCTTGCCTGTGCAGCTTCTCATGGACCTACTCTGTACGTTGCCCTGGCCACTGGCATTGTTGTTTTGCCCTTGCCTGTGCAGCTTTTCATGGACATAGTCTGCACTTTGCCCTGGCCACTGGCCTTGTTGTTTTGCTCTTGCCTGTGCAGCTTCTCATGGACCTACTCTGCACTCTGCCCTGGCCACTGGTCTTGTTGTTTTGCCCTTGCCTGTGCAGCCTCTCATGGACATGCTCTGCATTTTGTGCCTTGCTCTTATCTTCTCATGGTGCCTATCTATGCAATATGTGAATAAAGACAGTTGCTCCAGTTGTCTATTTTGTCAGTGTCCTTTCTGAATAAAGTTCTTTCGCTGTGTGTATATGGTTTACTGTGCCACATGGTCTGTGTGCAACTTCAACATAGTCAATGTTTGGGCTCACTTACTCTCTTTTTTTCAGGGATGACAGGGTCTCCAGTTCTTCCTGACCCAGATACTTGGGGGGGGGGGCAATGGTGTCAATTTACAGTGGATAGCAGTTGTCATTCACTTAATTTGTTCATGTTTGATCTATTGTACACATGTCAGGTTGGGTGGCACTGCCAGCACAGAGTGGGTTTCTGCACACAGTATTGCAGGCAGGCTGGCCAGGGTCCTCATGCATGTGTGTTCATTCTTTATGTGCGCCCAGTGGTGTATGTGTGTGGTCATCTTGTGATGGTCAGTCATCCTAGTCCCATGGCTTACTTTTCATTTGTGCTCTTGGATGGTCAGGTAGTGTGCAGTGTGAAGGGGTGAGTTTGTCGGTAGTGTTGATGTGTGCATGCCCCTGCATTGTCAACTACACACATGTGTCAGCCATGAGTTGTATGCCTGTTGTTTTGATTGTTCAGCCCTGTGGATGTGGTTGTATGCACATGTGTGAGTTGTATGTTGTGCACTGTGCAGTGTGTTGGCGTGTACTTGCAGTTCTGTCTGACTCATACTTGTTGTTTTTGTCACTTGGGAGTATGCAGAGTGTGTGACTGGCAAGTCAGTGTTGTGTTTTGTTGCACTTCCATGTGTCTTGTTGCTGTTTGTGGAGACTGTGCAGACGTGCTGTTCCACACTGCCATTGTGGTTGTGTTTTCTCATGCATTGCTGTCACATTGTGCCTTCTTGCCTCCAGTGTGGCATGTTGTGTGTGTTGTCATGCCATCCCCTATCTGTGCTTCAGATGCCTACCCATTGTCGGTCTGCACTCCCTCTCTTTGTGTATGGTACACTCCTGCCATGTCCCCTACTTACATGCAGTACACTTCACTTTGGTGTCAGCTGTCCCCTTGATCACAACTATTTGCCGTCAACACTCGGGATGAGGTTAGCTGCACTCAGCTCGACCACCATATATATTTTTATCGGAGGGACGGTGTATCAGGAGAAATCGAGAAAGAATCTACGACAAACGCGTAATTGACAGACCTCGTCATATAGAAGGGAACAACAAGAGTGCATTTATTTTACACCGTCCACGAACAGAACTCCGTGTGGTCCGGAATTTGTACCACGCTTCAAATTCAAGATACAAAAAGGAATAGCCTTGAGAAAGTCGTGGGACCAGCCTTCCCAATACGACGAAACACGTGTGGGCTGTGGAGTTTCTAAGGAATGCTTCTTAAATAAAGAAAGAAAGAAGATCAGACTCATGACCTTTTCAATCACTTGTTTAATGTGTCTATTTCCAGATTTTAAAGAAATGTTGTAAATACTCATTTACGTGTGCTGGGGATTCAAAAGAATTGTTTCAGCTGTCCCCTTGGTTTACATGTGTGTGTGCCACCCCATCATTTCATTTGTGACACTGAGCTTTGTGGTGCAGTTCTTTGGCTAGGGTCAATGTGTCACTCAGGGTATTTCACCAATGGGTTGTATGTGATGTTCTGATGCTGTTTGTCAGTCCTGGTTGCTCCTATGCAGTTCAACTGTGTGTGCTGCCCAGTCCTCTGGTCAAGTTGTTTCTGCCTTTGTGTCTCAGACTTGTGCATCTGTTGTTGTTGTGTTGGATGTATGTGTGTTGGCTGTGTTCTTGCTTCACTTCCTGGGTGTGCTGTTGTCTTTGTGCTGTGCTGTATGGTGTTGTGTGGGTTGCTGTTCTGTCACTGATGTCTGTGTGTGGTTGGTATACTTGGTGTGCAAACACTGCTTGTTTTGCATGCAGTGCTGTGTGTGTATGTTGCCTTGTCATTGCCTGGTGTGCATCCCCTGATGTCCTGCTGTGTTTGCTATGTGATTTTTCTGCCTGTGCATCTGTTGTTTGTTTGATGTGGCTGTGTTGTTCTGTGATGGTGCACTTCTTGTGTGTGTTGGGGTATGTTGTCTATGCACTGTTCCTGAGTGTTGATGTTCTGCACTCCTGTTGTGTCTGTGCTCCCATTGCCTTTCCACAGTTTAGCTGCACAGGGCATGTCTGTTCTTGTTGTGGTTCTGTGTGTGTTTCTTTTGGGTTATGTGTTTGTCTGTTGTTTTTGTGCAGACATTTGTTGTGGCATCCCTGTGTGTGTGTGTGATATTTGTGGCTACCCCCAGGGTGTGTGATTGTTTGTGTGTGTATTGACTGGCAAGTATTACCAGCCTTCAGTGTGTTTGGCACTGGTGTTGTGTGCTGCTGGTGTGAGGGGGGGTATGTGTGTAGATTCCTACTGGTGTTTGTCAGTCATGGAGTGTGTCCATGGGCCCTGTGTGTGGTGCTGCTGGTGTACTCCTGTGAAGTAGTTGTATAGATGTGTTGCTGTTCACAATTTGATTTCAGGGCCTTCTTTTCATCCTTGTGCCTATACGTGGTTTGCCTTGCTGTCTCCTTGTGTTGTTGCACTGTGATGTCTGTGTTTTGACCTCACTGACTGTACCAGCCATGTGTGCTTTGATGGTGTGAGGGTGTTGTTCTCTGTTCCTTGTCTTGCATGTGATGGACACATGCTTGTTGTGTGTCTCCATGGCCTTCTATTTGTGTGCAGCCCACTTTGGTTTCCCTATTTGTTGTGCTCCATTGCTGTTGGCATGTGGGGTGTGTATGTGTCTGTGTGTCAGTCTGTGGTATGTATGTGTGACTATGCAGGGTGTGTGTCCATTTGGATGTTGATTCCTTGTATGTGTTCATTTGGTGCTTGTCCTCATTTTTGTTTCCCTGAGTGTGGTGTTGTGGTGGTGTGTGTGTTTCACTGGCCCTGTGCTACTGTGCTGTGTGTTGTGTGTTCCTGTGCAGCCGCTCCTGCAGTGTCTGTCTCCATGATTGTTTGTTGTGTGGTGCAGGGTGTGTATTCACCTGGCTTGTTGTTGTGCGTGTGGTGCATAGGAGGGGCACATGGCATGTGCCTTCATGGGGTGTGCTAGTGTGTGGTGGGAGGGGGCGTGGCCCTGTGGTCTTTGTACCCTGCTCATGCCTGGCACTGGCCCTTCCTTCTGCATTGTGTGCATGTATTCCCTTGTGTTCGCCACTGCAGTGACATGACCGGGGCATAGTAGCAGTAGCTGTGTGTCCAGGATGCAGAGGGGGGACTTGGTGGCAGGTGGGGGATGTGTGGGTGCCTTTGTGGGTATGTCCCTGTCCCCACCAGGGTGTCTGATGTGGATTTGGACCCTGTGTCAGCCCATGGGTTGTGTATTGTGTTTGTGTTATTGCGTACCTGCGGCGACATCTGTAGTGGTCCATGAGTTCCTGGTGATGTAGCAGGTACAGTACCGGAAAGACATGTAGAGCAGGATCATTGGCGGTCGTGACAGGGTGGTGTGGACCAGGACTCTGGTTTCGCGCACAGCTGTCGAACTTCCGCCGTCTCTGGTTGGGTGGTATCTCCTCTGCGGTGCGTCTGCTTGTTTGGGGCATCCTAATTTGTGGAGCGGGGCGGATGTCATTCCACACGGCGGTGAGTCTCTATTAGCTCCCACCGCCGTGGTGGCGGGCGTACTTTGATGGCGGTGCACGTCACACCGCAGCGGTCGGGAAATGGGCTATGTTTGGCCATAGTAATATGGCGGACGTGAGGACCGCTGCTCGCGGGTGGAAAAATGCATTTTTCCGCAACACCACCGCCCGACATCGTAATGGACCCCTTAGTATCAAAATCCACTTAGTATTCAAAAATACCCTCATCGCTGAGCATCATATCCTGGATATCCTGCGTCATCACAGTAGAAACCTTGTTATCACGTCCGGACAGTTTAGGGGTAGGGGTGAGCTTGCTCACACAATAGGTGCAACATGCTGGAAGGCAATTAATACTTAGGCAAGATGTGAAGATGACACCTGTGATAGCTACTAGGACAAGTAGTATCTTCCAACCCCATGATGTCAGCAGACCCCAGGGCCACCCTGTGATGGACCATGAACCATTATCCTGATGGATATCTTAAGCAAGTCTGTGTAATTTCTGTGTTGCCGAGCATACATTAGGGACATTATCAGGAATGCAAACACAACAGCTGCTGCGGATGACGCGGCAGGCTCCACCCCATCAGCAAGGATGATGTCTAAAACCATCCAGATTTGAAGAGCAACGAGCCTCGTAGCCTGAAGCTCGACTGTAATATTAGTCAGTATACCTGCAGTAGTATTAATAACTTCCTCAACTACACTGGTGAGGTGACAAGTATTACGACCATTGAACATGGGGCCACAGAATGGCAGAATGCCCTTCATTATGTCAGTAAATTGCTGCAGGGAAGTATCTGTCTAATCTATATCTTCTTGATTGACAACTCTTTTAACTCAATGCAAATGGAGATCCCTACGCTGTAGCCAATGATCCTTGTGATAATTAGATGGTGCAATGTAAACAGGAGGTAAAAGGAAAGAGACATAACAGAAGCCAGACCATCCCCTGGGAAGCCATGTATAGGCCTACTCCCCACCAATGAAGTATACATTCGGAGGTGTAAGCAAAGGTGGGCTACTAGTAGTGTTCAATTGGTATGTATAGTTACAACTGCTCTGTCCTACTGTAATGTTCCCTGAACCCTCCACACAGAAACTTGTTGTTACATTGATCACAGGGACGGGCATGGCTTTGTCTTCAGTGATATTTCGTTCCTGAAAACATTTAAAGTATTCAGTGACATTAAATCCTTGGAAATCCAGCATTTCATTTTGTAACCAAGTGACATTCTCATTAGCTTAGAAAACGTTCATACAAGCTTCTGGATGCAGGGTACCCTCCTTGCCATACAACCCAGGTATATATCCTTGGTGTACCACTATATATTCCAACACTGCTTCGTAATCAGACTGTACCATATTCATAGCATCAGTACGATAGTGCATGTACACCATAGAAATCAACTGGAAACATGCCTCACAGCTACCTAAATATGACAGGGGCAATGACACCAACAAATCATGCTTGTGCCTAACAGAGGGTAGTAACCCACACACCCAAACATTTGTGGCATTAGTGGTACTCTGTACTTGAAGCATTAGTAGATCAACTAGACCACACAGGACCATTCTGCTGTAATGGAGGGGCCACCAGGGACTGTTCCTCCTTCATGACTTCACTGCCAAATGGGTACATAGAAAGAAACCTTAGGAATTGGAGCCATAAAAATACAACCAACCAGAGGGGCACAAGTCACCCAGTGTCCTTCAGAGCCTCACTGGTAGGCTCCTATTGTTCATCTATGATGGTGCTATGAAGCACTCCGACGGAGGAGCTGCGTGATCGCAGCCCTTGCTGGAAAACAAATCCTCTTCTTTCAGGATAGGGTACCCTCCCTCCTGGGCAAGTACCCTCAATGATCCTGTCCAGTATCCAGGACAGTGCACCAGTGTAGTTCACTCTAATCTAATGCAGGCACCTTAGGCATGGCACCTATGCCCTAAGCTTGAGTCCTTCCCTAACTCCTGGACTGTCCTACTGATGCACTGTCCTTCTTTCGGGGCCGCAGGTTATACCTGGTGACTCCAGGTACTGTCTCTTCAATAAAAAGGGAGTGAAACTCAGGGTTAGGTGGGCATTGAGACTCAGACTCTTGTGCACCAGATGCGGGAGTAGGGCCTAGTCGCTTTCTTCATCTGACTGTGCTCACCTCAGTCGGGCGTCAGAGAAGGGAATGAAATGGGGCACTTGCTCTCCTTCCTGGTCAGCAATGCCTTCGAGGACCCACCGATCATACGGAAGTGGGAGAGGGATCCTTTTTACGTGCGATCCATGCACCCAGTGCTTCCGACCTCCAATCTTCACTGCGGTGCAGGTGGCGAGCAAGACAAGCAGTGGCCCCTTCCACCTCGGCTTCAGGCAGTTCTTCCATTGAAAATTCTTCACCAAAACAAAGGCGCCGGGCTGTAGCTGAAGCCCGGGCCCCTCTAGTATTGGTTGCAGCGTGGCATGAATCTGTTGGTGGATGGAACGGAGATCTTTAGTTGACTCGTACAGATAGTCTACAAGTAGGGGGTACTCTATCTCAGAGAAGCGCTTGGGTCTTGGGACACCCCAGACATTGGAGGGGGCATCAAAAGACCACCTCATACAGGGACAACCCTGTTCTAGAATGTGCTGTCGCTCTGGTAGGTAGCAAATCCAAAGGTAGCGCATCGGGCCATCGCACACTTGTACTTTCTTGAATCTTTTCTATTTTCAGTTTGAGAGTACCATTGTACTTATCAACCAAGCCTGCTGACTGGGGGTGGTTCGCTGCATGAAATGTCTGCTTAATATGCAAGCCTTTGCACACCAATTCAATGATTTTTTAATTAAAGTGACTTCCATTGTCACTCCAGATCACATGTGGCAATCCATAGTGCGGGAAGAATTCTTTTAAGAGTACCTTCGCCGTGGCCATGGCTGTACTCTCCTTAGTGGGGTAAGCCTTTTGCTGAATGCACAAATCACTACTAGCACATACTTCAAATTGTTAACTCGTTCCATTTTGATGAAATCCATCTGGAGAACCTCAAAAGGGAAGGAGGGCGGTGCAAAGTTACCTGCGGGTGTAGGAGTGCCTTTCCCAGGATTATGTTTCAGACAAATAATGCAGTGTTTCACTAGGTGTGTGGCTACCTTAGAGATATTATCGTTCTGCAATACTGGGTCTAGTAGCTTACAGATTCCTTTGGCAATAATATGTGCTGGACCTTGGGCCATGGTAACAGCAGGGAGCACATAAGCTTTGGGCAGCAACCATCTCTGTTTCCCAGACAAGACAGTCCAGCACCCATCCTCGTCCAAACACCCTGGCCTCTCCTCCCATATTGCCAGTTCATGTACGGTCGCCTCACTCTGTATTTACCTGACTTTTCTAATGTGTTCCCAAACATTCCATTGTCTGGAACCCACCTAGCGGGACCTGCCACGAACATCTTTCTCATCTTTGGTCTAGCTGTCTCTTTAGCTGTCTCATCTGCAAACGCATTTCCCCTTCCAACGTCATCTGTTACTGCTTAATGCATGCTACATTTTATTATTGCCAACTTATCAGGAAGTGTCAATGCTGACAACAGTCTATGTATCAATGGACCATGCTGTATTCACAACCCATGCGAGGTCAAGAACCCTCTCTCCGCCCAGAGGCGGCCGAAATTATGGCCCACCCCAAAGGCGTACTGCCTGTCGGTGTAGACGTTAACAGTCAGTCCCTCACTTAACTCACAAGCCCTAAGGAGGGCAACCAACTCTTCAGCTTGGGCCGATTGGTATGGGATACAGGATGTCTCAACTACAGTGTGTAACGTTGTGATTGCATAGGCTGCAGTGGTAGTGCCATCTGGTAGTTTGAAAGAAGAGCCATCGATATATAGTTCCCCTTGGGGGTCAGATAAGGGAACATCAGTCAGATCTGCCCGTCCTTTCGTTTCTTCCTCAGTCTGAAATAAACAATCATGGACATCATTGTCCTTTTCTTCTGAAGGGAGGGGTAGTAGCGTGGTTGGGTTCAGAGTAGCACATCGTTTGATGGTATTGTGCGGAGCAAACAAGGTTAATGCATATCCAGTCAGATGCTCACTAGTAAGGTTCTGCGTCTTTGTCTTATTCAATAGCATATCCACAGCATGAGGTACAGTTACTGTGAGATCAGTATCAAGGACGAGCCCTGATGATTGTCTGATAGAAACTGCCACCGCTGCAGCAGCTCTCAGGCAGCTCGGGAGAGCTCTGGTGACATCATGGAGAATAGCAGAGAAATAAGTGCAGGGTCTCTGCTTACCACGGAAACCCTGCGTTAGGACAGAAAGCATGCAACCATCCGCGTCATCTTTGTAGAGCACAAAATGCTTCTGGCAATCAGGAGTACCAAGCACATGAGCAGAACAAAACGCGCAACCTTTAATTGCTCAAAAGCTTGCTGGCAAGCAGATGTCCAAGGCAAGGGTTCATGTACTTCTTTGGTGGTCAGGAAAAGAAGGGGTTTCTTTAGAAAGGAATAGTTAGGGATCCAGTGACGACAATACGAAGTTATGGCAATGAAAGCGTACACCTTGTGTTGGGTCTTAGGAACAGGCATATTAGTAATAGCAGCTGTGCGTTCAGGTGTTAGTCTGCGACCCTCCTTTGACAGTAGGTGACCTAAATAGGTGACCTCCTGCCGGCAATATTGAAATTTTGAAAGTGACACCTTGTGTCCAGGGTGTGCCAAATGTAACAGTAATTTAACCGTGGCCTTTTTACAACCATCTTCAGTGTCCGAAGCCACAAGGAGGGTGACAACGTACTGCAACAACACATTACCAGAGAGAAGTTCCAAATAATCCAATTGAGCTTTCAAAGCTTGGCTATAGATACTGGGACTTTCTGTATAGCCTTCTGGAGCACAGCAGAATCTAAAGCTCCTTCCGGCTTTTGCAAATCCAAACAGATATCTACTATCTGTGTGGATTGGAATGCTGAAGAAAGCATTCTTCAAATCGATCACAGTGAAGAATTTTGCTGACGGGGGAAACATTGTCAAGATCGAGGTAATGTCTGGAACCACAAGATACTGAGTAACCACTATTTTGTTCACCTCTAAGGTCTATTACAAAGCGGTAAACATCAGGGTGAGCATCAGAAGAATCCAAGGGTGTCTTTTTAAGAATAGGAAGAATAGGGCTATTACACACATTCGCCACCGTATCCTCAACCATCACAGACTTGATCAAATCCTGTATTACTTGCAATAAGGCCTTTTCTCCTGCCTGGGATATCTTGTATTGGGGAATACGTGGCAATACAGCATTGACCGGTGGGATCTGGAGTAACCCCACATCCGTGTCTCCTGTAGCCCACAGTGTACGTGGCACATTTTTAAACTCAGTGGGGAGGGGGGCATCCTTTGCAAGACATTGCTTGGCACGGGCCACTTGCGGTCAAATAGTCATTTAAACACCGTCTGGAGAACAAAAATTGTCTCATGTAACCTTTTTAACAAATCCAACCCCAACCGATTCTCCCCACAATTTGACGTTAATAAAAATGGTGAATCGACCTTGAAGGAGCCAATAGGGCAAGGGGCTTGGAAATGGGGCTAACAACAAGCACGCCTGAGAAAACCACCAAAACATTGTTTTGGCCAGACAGAGCTGCCCTTGGGACCAGTGAATGGGAAACAGAGCTAGTCATAGCCCCTGTATCAACGAAACATTTCTCGGTCGTACCTTATAAATCCGCAATGACATAGGGTCCGCGTTGATCTACAGGCACCGGAACTGGTCCCTTGCCCTGTCCCTGGCTATCCTAGCTGTGAGACATCCCCGTCACTTCGTCCATGTCATAGTCATCATGATCGTACTGCCTCCCTCTGGGGTCTTCAAAATAGTTCCCGCTCTGTCTATTAGACGATGTTTTCTCTGATCGCATCTCCTCTTCCACCTCCTCTAAACCCCCGGCCTCTCGGGGTTTCACCTTTCTGCAATAACTCCGGACAGTCATTCCGCCAATGTCCCTCCAGCTTGCAATATGCACATTGGTTGAGCCCAATAGGTGTACTCTAAGCACCACCCCTGTTAGTCTGGGGCAGCCGATTGGGCCAAACCTGAACCTCTTCCTCTTCCACTTCCCCATGCAACTTGCTGCATCAACACCCTCGTCTTCGAAATCCTTTGACTTTTTCTCCACCTTTTCTATGTCCACATTCTCTCCATGCTTGTAGTACTGTGCCATACTCAATATCACTGATGGGGATGAGGTCGTCCAAGTACTTTCCGAAGCGTGCAAACTAGTTGCAATCTCGGGAAGCAAGTTAGTGACAAATCTGTTAACAAACAAACGAACACCACCCTCCTGGGACAGGTCCTGACCACTAAATTCTAAAAACACCCCTTCAAATCTAATAAAGAAATCAGACACAATTTCATCCTTCTTCTGACGACAGGCAGTCAACTTATCCCAATCCACTCACCTGGGCAGGATAAGTGAGTGCATGTAAGTGATAATACGCCCCGGCAAAGCTAGGAGCTCTGCTTTCGGCTTCTCACTGGGCTTACGCTCCCTATCCCAAGCCTTGATCTCATCCCATGTGCCACCCAACTCCAGTGCATGATCCTGCGTATGAACCTGCCTCCATATATCCACCGGTACCAGCAGGCCCAAAAATAACTCTATATCAGCTAATGTCATCACTGTGGAGGAAGCCGCCTCCGTCAATTCTTTATAATGTGCAGTAGGGTTTTTTCGAGGGTCCGGCAGCTGGCTCTTTAGGGATAGGACCTCACTCCTCTTCCAAGGAGTATAGATCCACTGTTCCTGAAACCGAGCGTCGACTCGTAGTCTAATTACAGTGTCTGTGGAGTTGCGGAGTTCTGGTATTTCAGGATGGTAAATGGGGTGGACCTCCCTCATGGGACACTGGGTCACTATCGTCGGAGCTTTTTGGAGCAATCTGCCTCGGTAACCCACCAATGTTGTTACATTGCTAAAAACCTAATTGAGAGCCATACCTGTAGCATATACCCTGTCCCGTATGTCATAGATGATCTGCGGTGTAACACCCTCAACACACTGCTCCCACAGACGTATTTGCGTGACTGACGTGCTTAAGAGCATGCTGCTGTGTGAAGGGCTCATAATATTTCATCACAGTCTCACACATCTTCCACACTATAGATCGCATTCTGTGCCCACTGAGCTGCTTTATTTGCCACCATTTGCTTTTGCTCATCACCCACAGCAAAACGCACCAACACTTTCTCCATGCGGTCTCACGCTGCCGCTCAATTCCCTTCATGTATCCCATGCACAGGGGTCTCGCCATTCTGCAGTGTTTGGGGTGTCATACTTGAGGGAGAAAAAGCGGATGAAGAGACAGGTATCATCATGAAAGGAGACAGTGTTGTAGGAGTGAAAAGGGGTGTAGCGGTAGAGACGAAGTCAATAGACGGACCAGGAGAGCTAACGGCTCCCGCCCCTGTTACTTGTGGGGGCAGAGAGGAAGCAAGCGGGGCTGAAGTCAAAGCAGTTTGGCCAGAGGTGGGAATACTAGGAAGAGTGGCACCAGGGGCCGGGGACTGGGATGTTGGAACCTGTGGGTATAGTCACTCAGGAGCATAAGGTGGAGGAGGGCGAGAATCCATTAGCTCTTTAACAAAAACATCACCTTCCTCTCTTGTAACATAACATTTATCAGTCTGCAATTGAAACTTTCTAGCTACACATTCTATGCCCTTCTCTACCTTTTCCCTTTCATAGGTCACTGCTTTCTGTGTTATCGTTTGCGTCTGTCTCTTCCGGGCCTCTTTCTTGGCTCTCATACGCCGTTGCTTTGCTTTCTTCTGCCATACATTTTGTTCATCAATTGAGCCAGTAAGTGGCCATTGTAACTCAGCATTGTCCCTCTTATATTTATTCCACAATGTGCTAAACATAATAGGGCCAATACCATGCTTGAAGTATACGTTGAAATTTGGGGTACCCTCCAGAGGCGCAGGCTGACTTTCTTCCTGTCGGGCATCAGTAGAACAATATCGACATCCAAAACACCCTAACTTACTTAAACAAGGCATCTTAATATATAAGATACATACGCTGTCCCCAATGGACGAGTATACAACCAACAAAAATAATAAAGGAAAAATAAACAAGACAAAAATTGTTCAAGAACCAAACTAAAACGGTCCAAAAACCGCTCACTGCAGTCCGGAGACTGTACCAAGTTCAAGAAGACAGGCTCTAGCACCAGACCTTTTCAAGAGTAGACCAAATTACCAGTTGGCCTGGCAGATTGTTCGCAAACACTCTTTGTCTTTTTAAAAGGGCCTGCAGACCCACCAAGTTCAAACCAAGACAGCCCGAAGATCGTACCAAGACACAGCTCGTCGGCTTGTGCAGTTCAAGCAAGGTAGTCTGAAAACTGCATCTAGACAGTCAGGAGACTGTACCAAGACACAGCCCGTCGGCTCATGCCATTCAAGAAAGTCACAATTTTTCCAGGAATCAAATCACTCACCTGGTGCACACAGGTCGAGTCAAGTTATTCTCCACTGCCGACTCTTCGGACCAAACCATGAGCTCCAAGGTTTTGCCTTCTCAGGACCCCAGCCGGTGACCATTAGACGACGAGTCGCCCAATCAGATGGGTGGGGCAGCTGCGAGAACCAAGCTCGATCATGCGGGGTACCCCGATCCGCCCGACCGACCGGACGCAACCCCGATCCTGCAACCCGCTTGCGGGTGCGTTGGGACACCTTGAGGGGTCCCTGTTCAGGCGTCAACTGAAGGAAGTGACCCTTAGG
Organism: Triturus cristatus; assembly: GCF_964204655.1. Classification (NCBI taxonomy): domain Eukaryota; kingdom Metazoa; phylum Chordata; class Amphibia; order Caudata; family Salamandridae; genus Triturus; species Triturus cristatus. The sequence continues at coordinate 366,614,886 of NC_140586.1, forward strand.
GTACTCGGGTTACTTACAACCACCTGCTATGCCTTCACAAGAATGAAGAGTCGGTCAGACAGTAGAGAATACAAGCAAGCTTTTATTAGCAATACTCTGCAGAGGAGTCCAATCTGACCTGCACCCTAAGATGTCTGCCGAGGGACTGGCCTCCCCAACAGTCTGCAACATGTAATGATTCTTCCCAAGAGCCTCCAGCCACGCCCACAGTGGAACCTTACCGGCCTGGGCCGAACATGAACAAAAGAGGCACAGGAATATGGGCTACCACCTGCCAGATGGGTACATGCTATCTGCAACTCAAGGTTACCGTGCTAAGTCTCAGCGTCTCCTTACGTGGGAGCAGAACTACACACTCAGATAGGTATGCTAGGGCAGAATGGCCTATTGATGAGTCGGGAAGCACCCTTGAACAGAAAACAAAACAATAACAAAGTACAGTGTTCTGCTGAGGCATGCAATACGAAAAATGAGGCCTAGTTCAGGCACAACCTAAGCAGCCTAATAAGGATTACAAAATGCAAAATGGAGTCACACTCGCTAACTGAAGCCTGCACATTACGGGGATAACTCAGTGGGTTGCATAACATGAATACAAATGGTGTCTATTTAGCCACATACTGCTAACCTATTATAGGATAAAATGAGTGCATTGCAGGAATGAGATTTTCAAACCTAACACCAGTAAGAAGAATCTTCAAAATTCCTTAAATATGGGAATATTTCTGAAAGACCTAAAAAAGTCATACATATGTCCATTACTAAAGACAACAAACCTGGACCCGCTTAACATTGACAACTACAGACCAAGTACAAATCGACCTTTCCTGGGCAAACTGATAGAAAGAGCAGCATTCACTCAGATGTCACAATTCATTGAAGATAATTCCATACTTTCAGTCTTCCAAATAGCATTCCATCAATCAATCAATCAATCAGAACATTTGTAAAGTGCACTACTTACCTGTGAGGTTCTCAAGGCGCTCGGGGGGGGGGTTGGGATGCTGCTACTGCTTGAATAGCCAGGTCTTGAGGTGTCCTCTGAAGGTTAGCAGGTCCTGAGTCTGCCGTAGGATGATGGGTAGGGTGTTCCAGGTCTTGGCGGCGAGGTGCGAGAACGATCTGCCGCCGGAGGTCGCTCTTTGGATGTGGGGGACTGTGGCAAGGGTGAGGTTGGCAGAGCGGAGCTGGCGATTGGGGGTGTGGAAGCTGAGTCGTCTGTTGAGGTATGCTGGTCCGGTGTTGTGGAGTGCCTTTTGTGCGCGGGTGAGGAGCTTGAAGGTGATCCTCTTGTTGACGGGGAGCCAGCGCAGGTTTTTCAGGTGGGGTGTGATGTGGCTGCCGTGAGGGATGTCGAGGATCAGGCGTGCAGAGGCGTTTTGGATGCGTTGAAGTCGTTTCAGGAGTTTGGCCGAGGCTCCTGCATAGAGGGCATTTCCGTAGTCCAACCTGCTGCTGATGAGGGCCTGGGTGACCGTTCTTCTTGTTTCGGTGGGGATCCACCTGTAGATCTTGTGGAGCATGCGGAGGGTGTTGAAGCAGGAGGAAGAGACGGCGTTGACCTGCTTTGTCATGGACAGAGTAGAGTCGAGGATGAACCCTAGGTTGTGTTTGTGGTCGGTGGGTGTTGGAGCTGTTCCCAGTGCGGTCGGCCTCCAGGAGTCATCCCAGGCCGAGGGGGTGGAGCCGAGGATGAGGACTTCCGTCTTGTCGAGTTTAGCGTCAGTCGGCTGTTCTTCATCCATTCAGCGACGGCTTTCATTCCCTCATGGAGGTTGGTTGTGGCGGTGAGGGGGCCCTTGGTGAGGGAGAGAATAAGCTGGGTGTCATCGGCGTAGGAGATGAATTGAGGTTGTGCAGTCGGGCGACGTGGGCGAGCGGTGCCATGTAGATGTTGAACAATGTCAGGCTGAGGGATGAGCCCTGGGGTACACCGCAGATGATCTCGGTGGCTTCGGAGCGGAAAGGGGGAGGTGGACGTTCTGGGTTCTGCCAGAGAGGAAGGAGGTGGTCCAGTCCGGAGCCTTGTCTTTGATCCTAGCGTTGTGGAGGTGTGTGCTTAGGGTGCGGTGGCAGACAGTGTCGAAGGCGGCTGACAGGTCCAGGAGGATGAGGACCGTGGTTTCCCCGTTGTCCAGCAGGGCCCTGATGTCATCGGTGGTGGCGATGAGGGAAGTTTTGGTGCTGTGGTTGCTGCAGAACCCGGACTGGGATGGGTCCAGGAGTCAGTTCTCCTCGAGGTAGTGGGTCAGTTGTCTGTTGACGGTCTTCTTGATGACCTTTGCCATGAACGGGAGCAGGGAGATGGGCCAGAGGTTCTTGAGGTCCTTGGGGTCAGCCTTGGGTTTTTTGAGTAAGGCGTTGATCTCGGCGTGCTTCCAGCTCTCCAGGAAGGTTGCTGTCTCGAAGGAGATGTTGATGGTTTTCCGGAGATGCGGTGCGATGGTGGTGCTGGCTTTGTTGAAGATGTGGTGTGGGCAAGGGTCTGACGGAGATCCGGAGTGGATGGTGTTCATGATTTTGATGGTGTCGTTGTCGGTTATGTTGGTCCAGGAGAGAAAGGGGTCAGTGCGGATGTTGGCCGTGGGGACGGAGGTCCCATGGTTGTCGGGACAGTCGTGGCATTGAAGCTGTTGTCGATGTCTGCGATTTTGCGATGGAAGAAGGTGGCAAGGGAGTCGCACAGGTCTTGCGAAGGTGGGATGTCGTTGGTGTTGGAGCTGGGGTTGAAGAGTTCCTTCACGATGTTGAAGAGCTCTTTGCTGTTGTGTGCATTGTTGTCTAGGCCGGAAGAGGCACAGAATCTGCCCTCATTGCCATCTGGGATGACCTTAAGAACACAGTTGACTGGAACAGAGCTGCTGTACTACTTCTCTTGGACCTCTCAGCTGTCTTTGACAAAGTTGACCTTGACACTCTTATACAAAGACTCTACGAAGCAAGCATAGAGGCGACTGCTCTCGACTGGATCACATCCTACCTTCAAAACAGAACTAATGTCATCCATAACCCCCCTTCTCATCCAAACCATACTTCACAAAAGCAGGGTTCCTTCAAGTCTCTATCATCTCACCCATGCTTTTCAACATCTTCATGAAGTCATTACCAGCATTGATCAATTAATTTCACCTCACATGCTATAGCTATGCAGAAGACACACAAATACTCCTTAAACCGGAAAGCCCCTAAAGACATTGGAAAATCACAAATCTTCTGTTGCCTCAGAGTAGTTGATCAGTGGATGACATGGAGCCATCTCAAATTGAATGCTGCCAAAACGGAAATACTCACATGTGGCGATTGGAAAAATTATGACCCACTCGCACATGGTGTGACGATCTGGGAACACTGCCTAAAGTATCTAAGATGGACTCCAAGCCATCAATGAATGCCCAAGTGGACAAACTAGCAAGATCCAGCTTCATTACTATGAAAACTTTGCGACGCATCTTCCCTCACCTGGGATTTCCATACAAGGTCCATGCTACCATCTCTCTTGTTCTATCTAAACTTGATTACACCAATAGCCTTTACCACAGATCATCTTTCATAACTATGAAAAGAATAAAATGGATTCTGAACTCTGCAGCCAGACTACTCTTACATATAAAGCCACAAGCTCACATTTCCCCTGTCTCGAAGGCCCTACATTGGTTACTTGTTCCCAGAAGATCCACATTCAAGCTGCTTTATATCTCTCACAAAGTGATAGATGGAACAGGGCCGTTTTTCAACAGAAATAAAATTACCAAATTCATTCAACAAGGGGCACTTCCGCTCTAGATTGAAACCTTGCCTCAAAATCCCACCGCACAAGAACAAAACTATGGGTGGCATATCCTTCTCAGTTGAATTAGCCAAATTATGGAACAATTTACCCCCAAACATAAGATCCACGGATAACTACCTTATCTTCAGAATACACTACTCAAGTGTTAGTTCTTCCTCACATAACCACCATACTCACACATAAATATACAGCATGTCCCTGTGTATATAAGCAGTTATTTGTATTATATATGTGTACCTGGATATGCATATTCCTTTGTATAAATGTGTGTAATAATCATGTTTATAAATATATAGATATTCATTAGTTCTGCTTAACAATGTACATATTACTTATGGTTAGATAATTATATGTTTACCATGTATATAGGTCATTGCATAAATAAGTACATTTTTATCATCACTCTTCATCTACAATTGCCTCTCTATCGAATAACAGGGTCATGACTGATTTGCATATGGCCAGGACTAAACTGGGGTGGCATGGTGAGCAAAAGAATAATGGATTTAACCCAGATCTCTTGACTGGGGGTGAATGTTTTGATTTGTTCTGCATTGCGCCCATCAATTGTGTGTTTTTGCTCTCTATCGAGAAAAACAAATTATAAAATCAATAAAATTATCTTAAAGTACTGCAACACTTGAAATTCTGAGTTTATTAAATACATCTTAAATCTAGACATATTATGTTATGTTATTTGCACTTATAGAGCACGCGATTACCCTTGGGTGTCCTGGCGCTAAGTACTGATTACCTGGGAAGCTGAAAGAGTGGTACTGCAAGAAGAGCCATGTCTTCAGGCCCTTACGAAAAGACAGAAGATCCGGGGCAGTCTTAAGGGAAAAGGGAAGCTCATTCCATGCTCGAGAGGCACAAAGAGTGAAGCTCCTGCCTCCCCAATTAACTTTTTTTGCCTTGGGGACTTGCACTTGTTTTGCACTGGTAGAGCGTAACGTTCTACCAGGTACGTACCAATGGAACTTTTGCTTAAGAGATTCAGGACCAATTCCATTAATGGCCTTAAAAACAATACAGAGTGCCTTGAAGCAAACTCTTTGTTTTATCGGAAGCCAATGTAATTTCTTAAGCTCTCCTTTCACAGAAGCAAATTTAGGTGTTCCGGACAGCAGTCTGGCTGCTGCGTTTTGGACTAATTGGAGCCTATACATATGTTGTTTTTGTATGTTCAAATATAGGCTATTACAATAGTCCAAACGCGACGTTATAAGGGCCATGACTACTGTCTTGCGATTGCTCTCGGTCAGAAAGATCTTAATTTTCCTAATGATTCTAAAAATCATGAAGCAAGCTGAGGTCACCAAGTTTACTTGATCACCCATAGTAAGTTTGTTATCCACTAATGCCCCGAGGTTTTTGGCCTTCCTAGTAGGTACAGGGCAGGATCCCAGGTCTTCCGGCCACCAGTCCGGTGTCCAAACCAGTTTATTATTCCCAAACTTTAAGACCTCAGTCTTGTTGGAATTGAGCTTTAAGCAATTGGAGGACATCCAGCGAGATATAGCACTCATGCATTCATGGAAACGGTCCCCAGTTTCTTTCTCATCTCCCCTGGTCTACAACAACACTATTTGTGTGTCGGCAGTGTATGAGGTGAGCTGAAAGCCAAATGATCTAATAACTCCTGCCAGTGGTGCCACATATATATTAAAAAGAGTTGGGCTAAGAGAAGAGCCCTGTGGCACCCCACAAGGGAGTGTAAATGGTCTAGATGAATAGCCATCCAGATCCACAGTTTGAGACCTGTCAGCTAGGAAAGATTGTAAATGTTTCCAAGCTGGGCCTTTGACACCTATCTCAGACAACCGATCCATCAATAATTTATGATGGACCGTGTCGAAGGCCGCAGACAGGTCTAATAAAATTAGTGCTGCACTGCCTCCTCCATCAACGGCCTCTCTAATTTCCTCAGTGGATTTCAACAGAGCCAACTCAGTACTATGATCTGCCCTGAACCCATATTGTGATGGCTCCAATGAGTTATTGTAATGGAGAAATGCACTGAGTTGGATGTTCATCTCCCTTTCCAAAATTTTAGCAGGAAAGGGGAGCCGCGAGATTGGCCTGTAGTTATTGGGGTCCTTTGGATCCAGATTCTGCTTCTTCAAGAGTGGAAGAACAGAAGCTTGCTTCCAGAATGTAGGAAATATACCAGATGAAAAAGCATCATTTAACAAAGGAGTCAAGGCCACTCCAATTACTTCAGGCACTTGTTTAATGATCCAAGCAGGGCAGGGATCACTAGGGGCTCCTAAACGGATCGAGGTCAGGACCTTGATTGTCTCTGATACCTCCAGTGGTAAAAATTGGTCAAATTCCAATGAAGGACCACTACTGCCACCTTTCATATTCATAAATACCTTCCATGTACTTGTGTATCTTCTTATTTATTACTTTGCTCCTGATTCAGCATCTCGATGCACTAACCTATTTCCCACCCTACACCTCTCTCAATATATCCTCTACCTCCACTCTCTAACTCATCTCAAACCTTATTCTACTATTATAATACACAAAATAACCCTTTCTAAACTCTTCCCTCCTCTACCCCTCCTTGCATCATCTCAAACCTCTTTTACTATTTAGATCTCCAAACAAGCCTTTCTAAACCCTTCCCTCTGCAGCAAAGGCTTGAGTGGGAAAAGTAAATATTATCCCTCTGAAGTCCAACACTTTCCTAATGTTGCACAGCCTGGAGTGGAAAAAGTACATTTAACCCTTCTGAAGTCCAAAGCTTTCCCTATTGTTGCAAAGACTGGAGTGGGAATAGGGAATGTAACCCCTTACAAGTCCTACGCTTTTCCTAATGTTGTGTACACTGGAATGGAAATAGTAATTTTAACTCCTCCGATGTCGAAAACTTTCCCTACTGTTGCACAGACTGGAGTTGGAATTGTAAATTTTACCTCTCCAAAGACCAACGCTTTCCCCATTGTGGCACACACTGGATTGGGATTATTAAATTTTACCCCTTCAAAGTCCAATGCTTTCCCTACTGTAGAGTAGACTGGAGTGGCAATAGTAAATTTTACCCATCGGAAGTCCAACCCCTTTCCTATGGTTGCACAAACTGGAGTGGGAACAGTAAATTTTACCCCACATAATTTCAACGTTTTCCCTACTGTTGTAAAGAGTAGAGTGGGAATAGTAAATGTAAGTGCTCCGAGGTCCAACAAATCCTTACTGTTGCACATATTGGGGTGGGAATAGTAAATATTACCCCTCTGGAGTTCAACACTTTCCCTACTGTTGCACAGACTGGAGTGGGAATAGTAAATGTATCCCCTCTGTAGTACAATGCTTTCCCTAACTGTTGTAGTGAAATGTCCAACTAACTATAACGTCCCTGAAACCCATGCTTTTTTCAGTGAATTTCAATGCACACAACGCCAAGTGTAGCTGTAATGTGCTAGACAGACCTCACGCTGTAGAGCACAGACCTCTCCATGTGTATATACACTGCTGGGTTTGTAGTGTTGTGGACAGTGGACACAACCATGTTACCTCAGGCAGTGAGAAAGATCTCGGTCATGTAGCTGTGTTGTCCCCCCCTGTAAGCGGAAGCAGAGTGGGCTGGTCCAACGTACACCACTCCAGAGTAGGAGTGTGAATAAATAGGCTGGGACTCTTGGTGTGGTTCACTTCTAGGAAGGCCAACGTGTCTGCCACAGCGACGGCTCTCACCCTGCCACGAGGCCATCGCTGTGACCGCCGCCCTCCTCGACACAGGCCCCCTGGAACCAAGCAGCACAGCACCACAGAGTTATGTCTATACAGACTACTGCCTTCGATGTACACTGCAGACAGAAGGGCTCACAATTCAGATCGAGTCACGATTCCAGATGACGCTGTCCAGTAGGCAAGAGACATTGCTCCCAGTGCGGCCTGCCCGGACCACGCATCATCGGAGACTGTGCACACACTGAATGCTTCAGGTGCCACTAACTCAGTGCACCACAAGTCATCTCCGTGTAGCCTTATCAAGGCAGAATTCATTAGGCAAAAGACATTGCTACTAGTGTGGCCCGCCCGGACCACGCATCATCGCTGGCTGTGCACACACTGAATGCTTCTGTTGCCACTAACTCAGTGCACCACAAGTCACTGCCACGTGGCCTTACTGAGGCAGATTTCATTAGACAAAAGACATTTCTCCCGGTGCGGCCCAGCCGGACCACGCATCATCGCTGGCTGCGCACACGCTGAGAGCTTCAGGTGCCACTATCACACTGCACCACAAGTCATCGCCACGTAGCCTTATTAAGGCAGAATTCATCATGCAAAAGACATTGCTACCAGTGCGGCTCGCCCGGACCACGCATCATCGCAAGCTGTGCACACGCTGAATGCTACAGGTTCCACTAACTCTGTGCACCACAAATCACCGCCACGTGGCCTTATTGAGGCAGAAATAATTAGGCAAAAGACATTGCAACCAGTGTGGCCCGTCCGGACTACGCATCATCGCTGACTGAGCACACACTGAATGCTTCAGGTGCCACTAACTCTGTGCAGCTCAAGTCAATGCCACGTGGCTGTCTGTCCTTGCTGACCACTGCCTCCGGCCTACACTGCGGTTAGCAGGGCTGACAATTCAGATAGAGTCGCGATTGCCGATGACGCAGTCCAGTAGGCAACAGACATTGCATCCAGTGTGGCCCACCTGGACCACGCATCATCTCTGGCTGCACACATGCTGAGTGCTTCAGGTACCACTAACTCTGTGCAGCTCAAGTCAATGCCACATGGCTGTGGGCCCTTGCTGACCGCTCCCTCCATCCTACACTCCTACACTGTGGTCAGAAAGGCTCACAATTAAAATTGAGTCTTTATTCATTATTTGCAGAGTCCAGTAAGCAACTAAGTTTAACGTCCCTAAAACCTACATAATATCCTTTTAGTATCCATGCTTCAAGAACTTATTTTATATCAGTTATAGCTTTACTACAATGACCAAATTCATCTTGCAAGTCCAAAGGAACACTGAATGGCAGTCAGCACTGCACACAGCAGAGCTCACAATTTAAATTGAGACAGGATTTATTAATTTCAGACAGAATTGTACTCTATGTCCTCGGATTTTGTCAAGAGGAAGTGACAAAAAGCATTCCTCGATGTCTGTGCTGACTACTATCTTTGATCTACACTGCGGACAGCAGGACTCACAACTGAAATTGAGTCGTGATTGCAGATGACACAGTCCAGTAGGCAACAGTCATTGGTCCCACTGCGGCCTGCCCGGACCACGCATCATTGCTGGCTGCACACACGCTGATTGGTTCTGGTGCTACTAACTGTGCAGCTCAAGTCAACACCACATGGCTGTCTGTACTTGCTGACCGCTGCCTCCGGCCTACACTGAGGTCAGCAGGGCTGACAGTTCAGCTAGAGTCACGATGGCAGATGACGCAGTCCAGTAGGCAACAGACATTGCTACCAGTGCAGAGCCCGGACCACGCATCATCGCAGGCTGCGCACATGCTGAGTGCTTCAGGTGTCACCGCCACGTGGCCTTATTGAGGCAGAAATAATTAGGCAAAAGACATTGCAACCAGTGTGGCCCGTCCGGACTACGCATCATCGCTGACTGAGCACACACTGAATGCTTCAGGTGCCACTAACTCTGTGCAGCTCAAGTCAATGCCACGTGGCTGTCTGTCCTTGCTGACCACTGCCTCCGGCCTACACTGCGGTTAGCAGGGCTGACAATTCAGATAGAGTCGCGATTGCCGATGACGCAGTCCAGTAGGCAACAGACATTGCATCCAGTGTGGCCCACCTGGACCACGCATCATCTCTGGCTGCACACATGCTGAGTGCTTCAGGTGCCACTAAGTCTGTGCAGCTCAAGTCAATGCCTCGTGGTTGTGGGCCCTTCCTGACCACTGCCTCCGGCCTACACTGCAGTGAGCAGGGCTGACAATTCAAAATTAGTATCGATGCAAATTGTGTAGGAGACTATAATCGGTTAAGAAGACCAAATACTCCCAATCTGTGCAGCTAAAGTCAATGCCACGTGGCTGTGGGCCTTTGCTGACCTCTGCCTCTGGCCTACACTGTGGTCAGCAGGGTTCACAATTCAAATTCTGTCTTGATTCATTCATTTTAGAGTCCAGTAGGCAACTAACTATAACGTCCCTGAAACCTACATATTTCGACAATGTAGCCAATACATATTCCATCTTTTGTTCCATACGCCCACACTGCGGTCAGCAGAGCTCTCAATTTACATTGAGACATGATTTATTAATTGCAGACAGAATTGTACTCTATGTCCTCGGATTTTGTCAAGAGGAAGTGACAAAAAGCATTCCTCGATGTCTGTGCTGACTACTGCTTTCGATCTACATTGCGGACAGCAGGGCTCACAATTCTGATCGAGGTGCGATTGCAGATGACGCAGCCCAGTAGGCAACAGTCATTGCTACCAGTGTGGCCCTCCTGGACCACGCATCATCACTAGCTGTGCACACGTGGGAATGCTTCTGATGCCCCTACCTCAGTGCACAACAACTCATGGACCCTTTATGATAGAATCTTTTGTGTATGATTTCAGATATGCTGCCCCTACCTCAGTGTACCACAAGTAATGAACCCTTTACGATAGAATCTTTTGTGTATTATTTCACAACTGGTGCCCCTACCTTAGTGCAGCACAAGTCATGGACCCTTTATGATTGAATCTCTTTGTGTGATCCGATGATTACTGTTGTACTTGTTGCCAGCACCAACCATTCCCTGAGGGCTAGCTTACATTCACCCCACACGCATCCAGCACAGACTTCACTGGACATGTGACCCTGGTAATAAAAAGAGACCAAGCGCACGTGCCCGTACCCAGTTCCACTATCTATCTAACTGTGTCCGTGTGTTCATTATGAATGCGTGATGCTGCCCCTGGGCCCTACCACATTACATTCTGCTGTGGACAGTGCTCGCAACCATGTTACCTCTGGCAGTGAGGAAATCTTTGGTTCTGTAACTTTGTCTTAGTCATTGTATAAGTACATAGGAAGAGACTGGATCATTAGAGTACTGAAAGGAGAGGGTATAGTGAATTTATAAGTGCTTCGGAATTGGCAGAGTGATTGGATAAGTATATATGTTGGCGGAGCCTAACCCCCGAGCACGGGCTTGGCTCTAATTGGCTGCCCTCCATGTGCCAAAAATTTATATTTGGGCTTTGCATGGCCCTGTATTGCTACAGCTGCAACACTCCACTGAATTTGCAATAAACATTCATATCCACACAGATATGTCATGTGCATGATCTTTCATGTGTGGAAGCATGGATGAATGTAGGGTCAGTGATTCCCCCTACCTTCCATGTTGGCCATGTTTTGGGACTTGGGTCACATGGTGACACATTGGCGCTTGTGGCCCGGGTGGCGGCAGCACTGCAACAGAGACGCCCGCATCAGTTGATTCCTCATACAGCCCTGGATGGGACCACGCAAAGAGCTCCGGAGTCATTGTTCACAGCCTCATGCAGGACTGGCATACGCCAGGCCAGCCCACTCCGTTTAAGCATACAGGGAGGGACAACAACACTACATGGCCCAGATTTTCAATGTAGTGATCTGCTGCGCACAGGTCTAGTTGTCAGTATGCCACAGCTACTCCCTGATGGCTGGTTTACACCCACACCACACCCATTAAGCACAGGCATCACAGGACACATGCCCCTGCCAATAACGCACAATCTTATCTTGCTTTTTGTCTTTTAGGCTGTGATTCACAGATTGTCGAGGGATGACACGCTGTTAGACGGACCGGGAGGGTCGGCCGAGGACAAGGGGAGAGGTCTCCGGGGAGAGCCGTCTCCAGCGATCATACAGATAAATAACTTCCCCCCCCCACAGACAGACACCACACAAGGAGAAGATTTAGCGTTCTTTATATGCACTTCTTAAGGTACGATGAAATAGTACAAGGAGGTCTGGACTCAGGGGTCCCCTCGATTTAAGTCTCTCAGGATAGGGAAAGGGTAGCGGGACAGTCTGTTTACCAGTCTGGTAGTTCGGATGAAATGATGATTAGCTCACAATCCTCGAGCTTGGTGGTTTAGCTGGTACGGGCCGCGGCAGCGCCAGCAGGTCCCGGTAGAGATGGTCGGTACATGGTCCGCGGCAGCGCCAGCAGGTCCCGGTGAGGATGGTCGTTACAACGGGCCGCGGCAGCGCCAGCAGGTCCCGGTGAGGATGGTCGTTACAACGGGCCGCGGCAGCGCCAGCAGGTCCCGACGAGGATGGATGTTGCAGAAGGCCGCGGCAGCGCCAGCAGGCAGGACGATAGTTCGCAAGATAGGGCTACGGCAGCGCCAGTAGTCCGTCAAGGCTGAGTTCTCTCGGTGTCTCTCGACTCCAGGATACAACTGCCTTCCTGCTCCGGAGCTGCCCTAGTTATAGGGCAGGCGCCCTTTGATGTCCGGACCCTCGCACTTGGAGGTCGGAGGGCCCGGGATGAAGGTGTCCAGACACCCAGCAGGGGGTGGAGCCAGCGCCTGGGGGAGCTGGAGGCGATCGGCACCTGGCGGGGGAAGAGCCCTTGACGCTTCGTTCTCCCATTGACCTGCCAAGTGGTCCGCTCACCTCCTGGGTGGATGGTGGTGCCGGGATGTCGGGGCCAGCCAGGCCCAGGGTTAGGGTCGGGTGGAGGCCACGCGGCCTCGTGGTGCAGGGCCCAAGATGGCGGCTTGACCCGGCCGGGGGAGCCGGTGGGGGCTGGGGCCCTGTCATGCGGGGAGGGAGCGAGCCCTTCGTGTGGCCTGTCCAACATGCGTCCCCCCCAGCTGAAGGCGGGGAGAGTCACCCATCTTCTTGAGGACTCTCCTCGTCGAGGCGGAAAAAGCGTGACAGGCCATCTGCGTTGGCGTGGTCTTGGCCCGGTCGGTGCTCCACGGTGAAGTCCATTCCCTGCAGGGAAATGGACCAGCGCAATAGTTTTGGGTTCTCCCCCCGCATCTGCATCAGCCACTGCAGGGGTCGATGGTCGGTTTGTACCCGGAAGTGGGTACCGAAGAGATAGGGCCGGAGCTTTTTGAGGGCCCACACCACTGCGAAGGCCTCCCTCTCGATGGTGCTCCAGCGCTGTTCTCGGGCCAGGAGACGTCGACTGATGAAGGCCACCGGCTGGTCATGACCTTCGGGGTTCAATTGGGAAAGAACCGCTCCGATGCCGTGGTCGGAGGCGTCTGTCTGTACCACAAATTCCCGACCGTAATCGGGGGCCTGGAGCACAGGGGCGGTGCACAGGGCGGCCTTCAGCTTCTCGAAGGCCGCTTGACAATCGGGGGTCCAGTTAATCCGCTTTGGTTGGTTTTTGGACGTGAGACCCGTGAGGGGCCCCACGATGCTGCCGTAGTCCTTCACGAACAGCCGGTAGTAGCCGGTGAGCCCTAAGAAGGCTCGGACCTCGGTCTGGGTGACGGGGGGCTGCCAGGACTGGATGGCAGCAATCTTAAGTTGCAGCGGGGCCACCAGCCCGCTTCCCACTTGGTGCCCAAGGTAGGTCACGGACCCTTGGCCAATTTGGCATTTGCCGGCCTTAATTGTGAGGCCGGCCCGCTGGAGGGCCTGTAGGACTTCTTGGAGGTGGAGGAGGTGGTCGGACCAGTGGCGGCTGTATACAGCGATATCTTCCAGGTAGGCAGCGCTGAACTCTTCGAGCCCCGCCAGGACCTGGTTCACAAGGCGTTGAAACGTGGCGGGGGCGTTCTTCATGCCGAAGGGCATGACCCTGAATTGGTAGTGGCCATCGGGGGTAGAGAAGGCTGACCGTTCCTGAGCCCGGGGTGTGAGACCGATCTGCCAGTAGCCCGCTGTTAGGTCGAAGATACTGAGGTAGCGGGCGGCCACCAGCCGGTCGATCAATTCGTCCGCTCGGGGAATAGGATGAGCGTCGGTCCGGGTGACAGCGTTCAAGCCCCGGTAGTCGACGCAGAATCTCAGTTCAGGTGTGGTGCCGGGGGCAGCGGCCTTGGGGACTAATACAACCGGACTGGCCCAGGGACTGTCCGAGGGCTCGATGACCCCGATCGTGAGCATTTTGGCCACTTCCTCTTGTATGCAGGCCCGTACCCGATCTGGTACGCGGTAGGCCCGGTGTCGGATAGGGGGACTGTCCCCGGTGTCCACGTCGTGCAAACACCAAGGGGTGACCCCGGGGGTGAGGGAGAACAGGGTAGCGAACCGCAGCAGGAGGTTCCGGCAGCCCTGGCGTTGCTCCGGGGTGAGGGCATCGGAGAGCCGGACCCCGTCCACGGAACCGTCATTCTCCTGAGTCTTCAGGAGATCCGGGAGGGGTTCGGAGTCTTCCTCTGCCCCACTGTCCGTAGCCATCAGGAGGCTGAGTTCTGAGCGCACAAAGTGTGGTTTGAGTCTGTTGGTGTGGAGGACCCGAAGGGGGTTCCGGGAGGTCCCCATGTCGATGAGGTAAGTGACGGGGCTTTTGCGCTCGACCACCTTGAAGGGCCCCGTCCACTTATCTTGCAAGGCACATGGTTCGGTGGGGGACATCACCCACACTTGTTGACCAGACTCGAACTCGACGGAGGAGGCATTGTGATCATACCATCTCTTCATGTCTTCCTGGCTGGCCTCGAGGTTCGCCTTGGCCATCTCCCTGAAGCGCCGGGTCTGATTGCGTAGGGCCAGGAGGTATTTGAAGACGTCTGGAGGGGTCTTTAGGGGGGCCAACTCCCAACCTTCCCTGACTAGGCTGAGGGGCCCTCGCACAGGGTGCCCGTACAGGAGTTCGAAAGGGCTAAAGCCGAGGGACTTCTGGGGAACTTCTCGGTAGGCGAAGAGGAGGCACGGGAGTAGTACATCCCACTGGCGACGGAGGGGCTCTTCCAATCCCCCAATCATCCCCTTGAGAGTGCGGTTGAAACGCTCCACTAGTCCGTTCCCTTGGGGGTGATAGGGGGTCGTGAATCTGTAGGTGACCCCGCATTGTTGCCAGAGGGACTTCATGTATTTGGAGATGAAGTTCGTGCCTCGGTCGCTGACGACTTCTCGGGGGAAGCCCACCCGGGAGAAGATCCCCATTAGGGCCCGGCCAACCACCGGAGCTGTCACGGTTCGTAGGGGCACCGCCTCGGGGTAGCGGGTGGCGTGGTCCACCAGTACCAGGATGAACCTGTGTCCTTGTGCCGTGCGGGGGTCCAGGGGCCCCACAATGTCTATTCCTACCCTCTCGAACGGGGTGGTGACCACAGGGAAGGGTTGCAGAGGGGCTTTCAGCTTACGGCCACTCTTCCCGCTGGCTTGGCACGTGGGGCAGGACCGGCAGTGGTTCAGGACGTCGTTCCTCATTTTCGGCCAGAAAAAGTGGGTCACTAGGCGACTGTAAGTCTTGTCCTGGCCCAGGTGTCCAGCCAGGGGGACATCGTGGGCCAGGTTGAGTAGGAAGTCTCTGAAGCGGAGAGGTACCACCAGCACCCGACCGGCCCCTAGCTCCGCGATTCTCTGTTCGCTGTATAGCAGGTCGTTATCCCAATAGACCCAATGAGTTCCGGTGGCGTCCCCTGCGCTCTAGGCGCTGGCTTGCTGTCGGAGTCCCTCGAGGGCGGGGCAGGTCTTTTGCTCCTGGCGGAACTGTTCTTGGGTGGGCCCCCCTTCTTGACGCCACTGAGCCAGGCCGGGAAGGTCCTGGGGTTGCGCGACTCCTTCGGCCGTTGGTTCTGGGGGGTTGGCCTCGTCGTTGTCCTCTACTGGGGCGACCGGGGGTGGAGGTGCTGGCCATTCCGGTTCTTCTGATCGGGGGACAGCACGGGCGGCCATGGACCGGGTGGTTATGCAGGCCCAGTCCGGGAGGCCCAGCATCCCCAGGTGCTCTCTTCTCTCGACGGTGGCCCACGGGGAACTCTCGAGGTCATTCCCCAGGAGGCAGTCCACGGGGGCATCATCCCGGACCATCACCTTCAACAGGCCGGAGACCCCTCCCCATTCGAATGGGACGCAGGCCATTTGACACAGACTTTCGGAATTGTCGGCTGAGCGGACGGGGCAGAGAATGTTCGGCAGGATCTGCTCGGGCTTCACCAGGTGACAGCGGACGGCCGTCACACTGGCGCCCATGTCACGTAAGGCCTCGGCCCGACGCCCATTAATGGTCACCCACTGACCGTATTTCCGGGTGTTGGCGGGTAGGGGAGCCCGCGGGACCATGTCTTTTCCCCCGAGGCACGCTAGAACCATGGCGGCCGGTTCCCACTCTGGCCGGGCTGGCTCATATTCTTCCTGTTCCTCTGATAGTCGTTCTTCCCCCAGGGTGGCGGCAGCTACCTGGCGGGGCCTTGGTGTTTGGTTCTGCGGGCAGCTCGGGTCATTGGCGTAGTGGCCGACTCGCTGGCATCGGTGGCACGTGATGTTGGCTCGGAACCCAGGACGCATCGGGGGGTTGCCCCGGCCGGCCGGGGGCGGGGTGCTGGCCACGGGCGTTGCCGGGATGGTGTCTCTCCCTCGGCCCTGGCCTCCTCCTCCTCGAGGACGGTGCTGGCCTTGGTTGCTTCGGTTCTGCTCGTGTGGCCCTCTCCGGCCCACTCGGGTGCTTTCCCATCGGTCAGCTTCGGCGGCGAGCTGCCGGGGGTCAGTCAATTTACTGTCGAGGAGGTGCTGCCTGAGCTCGACGAAACAGTTGTTCGACAGGTGCTCCCATACCATAAGGTTAAAGAGTTGTTCGTAGGTCGTGACATGGCTCCCCTTGATCCAACCCTCGAAGGCTCGGCTGAAATAGTTAACGTACTCCACCCAAGTTGTACCCGGGATCCGGGTGCAATCTCTGAACCTCTGGCGGTACATCTCGGGTGTGAGGCCGTAGCGGGTGAGGAGGGCAGCCTTCATGTGGTCGTAGGACGACATTTGGTGATCTGGGAGCTGCAGCAGGGCATCGCGACCTTCGTTGACGAACCTCCCCCATAGTCCGGCTCCCCAATCACTCCGGTCGATCCGGTGGGAGGTCATGGCGATCTCGTAGGCTTTGAACCACTGTTGTATGTCGTCTTCTCGGACATACTCTCGGACAACATCCTTGGGGATGTGGACTTTTTCTCGGTTGGCCCCGGGGTGTGCGGTCGCTCAGGCACCCCCGGTTCTTTATTCTGTTTCCGAAGTTCTATTTCCGCCAGTTTGCGCTCGTGTTCGAGTGTTATTCTCTTTTCCTCAAGCTCTCTCTGTCTCTGCTTTTCTTCTCGTTCTTCTCGGAGCCGCATATGCTCTAGATTTAGTTTCTGCTCGGCTAACTTGAGTTCACCGTCCATCTTGAGTCGTGCCATTTCCAACTCGTGTAATCTGGTTCTTTCTCTTTCCTGGATCTCCTCCTGCGAGAGGCCCGTTCCCCGCTCCTCGGGAGCCGTGGCGTTCCCCTCCGGTGTGACACTGTTTCGGTCGGAGGGTCCGGCGATCCCAGTTTCTGTCCACGACTCAAGGGCGCGCTTCAAATCATCTTTTGTACTCAGGCCGGTGGTAGCAATGCCTAGTTCCATGCAGAATTCTTTTAGTTCGCGGTGGCTGTATTCTTCCAACTTATCCATTTGGAATCTTTCAGTGGAACCGCTATCTTTGGCTGACATCGTGGTTTTGTCGTGGGGTGAGCTACTCTCTGTACGATTACGCGTTGATTCGGATCGCACCGCTGGCCACCAATGTTAGACGGACCGGGAGGGTCGGCCGAGGACAAGGGGAGAGGTCTCCGGGGAGAGCCGTCTCCAGCGATCGTACAGATAAATAACTTCCCCCCCCCCACAGACAGACACCACACAAGGAGAAGATTTAGCGTTCTTTATATGCACTTCTTAAGGTACGATGAAATAGTACAAGGAGGTCTGGACTCAGGGGTCCCCTCGATTTAAGTCTCTCAGGATAGGGAAAGGGTAGCGGGACAGTCTGTTTACCAGTCTGGTAGTTTGGATGAAATGATGATTAGCTCACAATCCTCGAGCTTGGTGGTTTAGCTGGTACGGGCCGCGGCAGCGCCAGCAGGTCCCGGTAGAGATGGTCGGTACACGGTCCGCGGCAGCGCCAGCAGGTCCCGGTGAGGATGGTCGTTACAACGGGCCGCGGCAGCGCCAGCAGGTCCCGGTGAGGATGGTCGTTACAACGGGCCGCGGCAGCGCCAGCAGGTCCCGACGAGGATGGATGTTGCAGAAGGCCGCGGCAGCGCCAGCAGGCAGGACGATAGTTCGCAAGATAGGGCTACGGCAGCGCCAGTAGTCCGTCAAGGCTGAGTTCTCTCGGTGTCTCTCGACTCCAGGATCCAACTGCCTTCCTGCTCCGGAGCTGCCCCAGTTATAGGGCAGGCGCCCTTTGATGTCCAGACCCTCGCACTTGGAGGTCGGAGGGCCCGGGATGAAGGTGTCCAGACACCCAGCAGGGGGTGGAGCCAGCGCCTGGGGGAGCTGGAGGCGATCGGCACCTGGCGGGGGAAGAGCCCTTGACGCTTCGTTCTCCCATTGACCTGCCAAGTGGTCCGCTCACCTCCTGGGTGGATGGTGGTGCCGGGATGTCGGGGCCGGCCAGGCCCAGGGTTAGGGTCGGGTGGAGGCCACGCGGCCTCGTGGTGCAGGGCCCAAGATGGCGGCTTGACCCGGCCGGGGGAGCCGGTGGGGGCTGGGGCCCTGTCATGCGGGGAGGGAGCGAGCCCTTCGTGTGGCCTGTCCAACACACGCCATGGCTGTACCTACTTTTATTTTGTTGTTTTGTTTAAATAAAATGTTTTATATGTAAATCCATAGATGACTGAGATTCTCATTTGTCCAACCTCACATGCATCTTTTTTATTATAATTGTGCGACATCACCCAATTTGTTACGTTCCAGATATTCCGGAAGGTTGCTATCACATTTGTTTGCCGGGGTCAAGGGGGATGGCGGACAAGGGGCTGGTGGCGCGGGGTGTCGGGGCACTGTGGGGTATCCCAGCTGCAAGATCGTTGGCTTCATTGCATCTGTTGTCGTTCAGGTGTGGCTGTGGGCTGGGCTCCATTTCATGTTGCAGGTTGTAGTCTGACTTTACACCAGGTCAGAGCACATCTAAACTTCCTGGTGCTAACACACCTTAGTGCCTGTTTTGTACTCTCTTTGCCGATCTTGCTGGTGGTTGAGAAAGTTGCAAAGTGAGCCGCGCACCCTTTGTTTTCACACTAGGGGGCCGCTCTAGGGTCCGACTCCAAACTTTTATGAAAAATAAAAAGCGTTCACTTTTGATTAATTTACATTTGCCTCAAGGACCCCATTCTCCAAGGCATGCCCACATCTGCATATTTGTAAAAAAAAATTCCAAGAGGAGGGGGGCTGCGTGGCCACCCTCACAGGCCACTTCTGGCCCTGGGGACCAATCCCCTGGGGCCTGGCCTCTCTGTTAGTGACCGTGGGGGGATTCCCCAATTCCCCCACGGTCCCGCCGGCTCCCCGCCTCCTGCGGGAGTTGGCATTCTTTTTGGGCAACTGGACCGGCTAACATACAGATCCCCTTGCCCAAAAGCAATCCTGCTTTGCTTAATTGAACCGAGAGCAGGTTTTCCTCCTCTCGCTCCAACGAAGCAACCAGGGTTTGCTATGACAGTGTGCGAGACATGCTTCCACCTTCTCATACCAAACAACAACGTCGCGGGGGTGAGCTCCCCCGGAAATTGCAAGAGCCGGCCCTGAGGAGTGGCGGTCCCCAGGGCCATCAAGGGCTCCAGCAGGGGAGCCGCGCAGCCCCACTCCCTCTATTTTCAAAACCCCGGAGAAGTGGTGTTCCCCAGGGCTTCGGGGAGCCCGCAAAGCCCCCCCTGCATATTTAATTAAAACCCCGGGGAGTGGCGATCCCCGGAGCTTGGGGTGCCTCAGGCGCCCCCCAAACATTACAAATCAAGCCCTGGGGAGGTGGCGGTCCCCGGGACTGCAGGAGGGCCGTGTGCCCTCCCGCTCCTAATTTACATAGCCCTAGGGAGGCCCCGCAGGCCCCTGCAATATAATTATAGTATTACCCCCGGAACCTGGCCAACCCGGGGGCTCATTTAGATGAAGTGGGGCAGCCCCCGCTTCATTTGGTTTTTTTTCCAACTGGATTCGCACACCCAGCGCACATTCCGACGTTTTTATTTTTAAATAAAAAAAAAATGTGGTCCTGGGGGTTCTTGTTGGACCCCCCTGAGCAGAACTAGGGGGTCAGGGTGTTTCTACCCTGCCCCCTTTTCTTCTCTTTTAATATTTTTTCAACAGTTTCCTTGTGACTCGGTTCTACCGAGTCACAAGATGGCTGCCAATACTTCCTGGTTTGGAGCGTTGGCAGCCAATCACAGTGAAGCGCGTGGTCGGAAGGGTGCGCAAACCCACTGCTGCCACAGATATTGAAACATTTATTTTTGAATTTCTCAGCAACTACTGAACGGATTTACACCATTTAAAAAAAAAGTCGCTTTCTGAATCAAGCACTACCTTTTTGCCAAATTTGGTGTAATTCCGTTCAGCAGTTCGGGCTGTAGCCTTGGCTAAATTTTCCTTTGGGAAATTGATTTTTTGACTCTTATTTTTTTAATTTCTCAGCAACTACTGAATGAATGTACACCATTTAAAAAAAAGGTTGCTTTATGAACCAAGAGCTACCTTTCTACCAAATTTGGTGTAATTCCGTTCAGCAGTTCGGGCTGTAGCCTGTCTCAAAATCTCCTATGGAAATTAACACACAAAAATGGGACCCCCCTTGTTTCTCAGCCCCCGCTTGACGAATCACCCCCAAACTTTCAGGATAGGAGCTGACCTGGATAGACTTTTTTGGGAGAATTTTGTGAAGATTCGTCAAACGACACCACATTTATTATTATTTATTAGCAAATCAAAAAATGCTTTTCCCATGAAAATTAGTTTCTAACTATAACTACCTACTAGGGACCGCCAGTAGATGATATATATATATATATATATATTTTTGGCATATTTATATAGCGCAAACTCAACCCGAAGGTATTAGAGCCCTTCACACGAGCACCGTATTTACATTACACATGCAGGCACGGGGAGATTATATGATTTGCCCAGAATCACAGGATTTGGACACGACCCTGAGGCTCGAACCCTGGTTTCCAGCACCAAAGTCAGACCACATCCCCTCCCCGTAATATTGCGCTTTCGCAGGCGAAACGCGTTCTTCCAAGCTGTTTCAATAAATTATTTGGCCAGAACTTTGCCTGTGGGAGAAAGAAAGCGCAATATTACGAACCGTTCCTGTGTGGTCCCTTGGCGACGACACACCCGTTAGTCTGGACAGCGGTGGCTGTACCGAGGAGAAGAGGAGTGAAAGTTTGAGCCCGCCGCCCCCCGCACTGTGAATTGAGGAGGAGCTGATTACAAGCACCCTCTGGATGGCAGGAAAAGTACCGGGATCTGGAAGCGATCGCGGCTGAGTCGTGGGACCTGCACGAGACGCCACAGTATTCCCAGGTAGGGAGCGCCTGAAAACACAATACGGGAAATGGGGAAGCCAGCAATAACATTTAAATTTCTAAATAGCACTGGGCTATTAGAGACTTGCGGTTTTTGGCCATAGGCACCAGTGCCTGGTTTTGAAAGATTAAAATGTCAGCGGCGGAATTAAAAGAAAGAGAGGAGGCTGCACTCTCTATTTTCAATGATACGAGCATAATAATGGATTTGCCCACCAGGGGGCTATAAATTGCTAATGAGGAATAGTTACACGTGTTACCTGCAGTGCTTTTGCTCGGACTGAAGAAATCCTGTGAACAAGAGGCTTGTGGCCTCGAAACACGTAAGGAGGAAAATAAATGAAATCTGACGAACTTTCTGACGGTTTGGTTTTATTATGCCTGCAGTCGAGTGCACCTTCAAGCTTAAAGGAAACCTTGTGAAAACAATTATACCCAGCCTCCTTTGTCGTGGAAGGTTGCACCACTCGGAATTAAATTAAATGAGTCCGAAGGTTTGGAACTGTTCCTGAAACCTGACACGGGACTGCAGAAGTGAATCTAAAGGTACCGACAGTGGTTTAATTGGAGGCACACCGGAGGGTACAAAATTAATAAATCAAATTCGGTCTGCGCAGACCCCACCAGAGGGACCCCACCAGAGGGAAAATTTTAACTGTGAGTAACTACGTGTCCCAGAATGCATACTAATGGATTTGCCCACCAGGGGGCTATAAATTGCTAATGAGGAATAGTTACACGTGTTACCTGCAGTGCCTTTGCTCGGACTGAAGAAATCCTGTGAACAAGAGGCTTGTGGCCTCGAAACGCATAAGGAGGAAACTAAATGAAATCTGATGAACTTTCTCCCGGTTTGGTTTTATTATGCCTGCAGTCGAGTGCGCCTTCAAGCTTAAAGGAAACCTTGTGAAAACATATATATATATATATATATATGTATATATATATATATATATATATATTCACTGAAAAAACCATAGGTTTCAGGGGCGTTATAGTTAGCTGGACATTTCCCTCGTACAAAACCCTAGAAATTCCCTTGTTATAGTTAGTTCAGCTAACTATAACTCGTGCCCCCACCACTCATGACATGGTCAGTGACATCACTGATGACATCACTGATGACATCTGAAATGATATCACTGATGACATCACTGATGACATCATCCAGTGAGTGTGTGTTTCTGTAAATTTTAAATATGTTTAATATATATATAGGGAAAAACCTATGGAAGAATGAGTGAGTGTATAAGTGTGTGAATGGATGATTTAGTAGGTGTGTGACTGACTGTATAAGTGAGTCATTAAACGTATCTTACTGCAGACTAGTGACTAAACTGTGTGAATGTTTGTATCTGTCTGTCTGTTGGTGTATAAGCGGCTGCATGGTTTTGTGAATAGCTATATGAGTGTCTCTATGGGTTATTGATTGGTTGTCTGAGTATCTGTTTGGGTGCCTGAGTGTTTGTGTGGGTGGGGTGTGTGTGACTCTGTGCATACATGTGTGAGTGGGTGATTCTATGGGTGCATGGTTTTAAGAGTGCATCTGTGATGGACTGTATGGTTGGGTGAGTGTATGTATGGGTGTGTTAGTGATTGAATGTATATCTCAAGAGTAACTACATATGTGAAAGGCAGTATATATGTGTGTAAGAGTATATAAGTGGCTATATGTGAGAGTGTGTGATTGTGAGAGTGGCTGTATGGATGAGTGTGTGCTTGTATCAGTGATTGTATAAGAGCGTAAGAATGTGGTACTATTTTTATGAGTAATTGAACTTGTGTGTGTAGAACTGCATAGGTGAGTAAATGGGAGTGTGATTAATTATTTGCATGACTGACTAGGTGTGTGAGTACCTCTATGGATGCTTGGTGGTGTGTGAGTGTCTATGTAGGTATATAAATGCATATGATAGTCCTGTACTGAGTGACTGTAAGTATGAGTGACTGTACAGGTGAGTGAGTGGATGTGTGTGTAGATCTAAGAGTCAATGAGTGGGTATGTAGTTATTGGTATTGGAGTATCTATGGTTTTGAGAATGGACGTCTGAAATTTTGATTGAGTATATCAAAGGGTGTGAGAAGATGCACTAATTGATCGCATGGATGACGTCATCAGTGATGTCATTTCAGATGTCATCAGTGATGTCATCAGTGATGTCACTGACCATGTCATGAGTGATGTAATATATGACGTCATCAGCAGTGCATTGCGGGGGCGCGAGTTATAGTTAGCTGAACTAACTATAACAGGGGAATTTCTAGGGTTTTGTACGAGGGAAATTTCCAGCTAACTATAACGCCCCTGAAACCTATGGTTTTTTCAGTGAATTTCGAAGGTTTTTTAAATGCCAATTCCTAACTATAACGCCCCTGAAACCTATGGTTTTTTCAGTGAATTTCAAAGGTTTTTTAAATGCTAATTCCTAACTATATCAGGCCTGAAACCTATGGTTTTTTCAGTGAATTACAAAGGTTTTCTAAATGACCATTTTGAATGTATTAATTGTTATACTGATTTTTTTTATACTGATTTACTACATTTTTTAAACCATTTATTTTTAGATATATTTTTTTTAATTACATTATAATTACATTATACATTACAATACAAAATATACTTTCTCAGAATGAATTACTTTAGTTAAAATACTTGGCAAATAGGCAACAGACTTTTAAGTACAGTAGTTACAGTTGTTGCAATGGCCAACACAATTTCAAACACAAAGCAACATTGAGCTCAATGTGAATTTCTAGTTAAATGCAATTAGTTACTTTATGGATTACTTTTCTAACCACAAGACTGGATCCTAGATTCAGTCCTTGGACATCTCCTGTAAACAGTTGAGTAAAAGCACTTTGGTTACAGTAGTGATTTTTAAGGAATATTATTGTATTTTAAAAGTTGACACTTAGAAACTTTTTCCCATAGAATCACCAATGTTATCCTATGGCAGAAAATTCACTTAGCAGGTAAGTAGGGTTATCGTTACTTTTTCTTACTCAGTGGTGGATCCTTTAGTTTGTGAAAATAGACACAGAAATGTTTCTGGTGAAAACCACACAATGGATTCCTATGGAAGGAAATACAAGTTACTGGTAAGTACGCTTAGAATTACTTTTCAAGGTCAGTGCTGGGCTAAAAGATGCAGCCCTGGGTTCTCTCCTGATAACAGGTCAGTAAATCGGAATTCGTACTTCGGCTGATTTTAGAGGAATATTTGTACATTTCAAAAATGGACACTTAGAAAATTTTCTGGTGAAAACCACACAATGGATTCCTATGGAAGGAAATACAAGTTACTGGTAAGTACGCTTAGAATTACTTTTCAGGGTCAGTGCTGGGCTAAAAGATGCATCCCTGGGTTCTCGCCTGATAACAGGTGAGTAAATCGGAATTCGTAGTTCGGCTGATTTTAGAGGAATATTTGTACAATGGTGAAGGAAGGGGGAGGGGCCTGAGGTGACGTGTGCAAACACGCCCTGTGGCGCATTTTAAGTTGGGGAATTAATTCCTTTTCAATCCTGAGGTCCCCTGGGGGCCAACTAGCCCACCAGGTACCTCCAGTATGCGCCAGGGAGCTGCATTGCAGAGAGGTATTCAGAGGCCACACCCCTTTTTACAACACTCTGCAACACAGCTCCGTGGCGCTTACTGGAGGTACCTGGTGGGCTAGTTGGTCCCCAGGGACCCTCAGGATTGAAGAGGAATTCATTCCCCAACTTAAAAAGCACCACAGTGCGTGCTTGCACAGATCTCACCTCAGGCCCCGCCCCCTACCTTCACCACTGCGCAAACGCGCCCCGTGGCGCGTTTTAAGTTGGGAGATTAAGTCCCCTTGAATCCTGAGGTCCCCTGGTGTCCAACTAGCCCACCATGTACTTCCAGTATGCGCCAGGGAGCTGCCTTGCAGAGAGGTGTTCAGAGGCCACACCCCTTTTTACAACACTCTGCAACGTAGCTCCGTGGCGCTTAGTGGAGGTACCTGATGGGCTTATTGTCCCCTAGGGGACCTCTGGATTGAAGAGGAATGAATAGCCCAACTTAAAACGCGCCACAGGGCGTATTTGCACAGTATCACCTCAGGCCCCGCCCCCTACCTTCACCACTGTGCAAACGCGCCCCGTGGCGCGTTTTAAGTTGGGAGATTAAGTCCCCTTGAATCCTTAGGTCCCCTGGCGGCTAACTAGCCCATCAGGTACCTCCAGTAAGCGCCAGGGAGCTGCGTTGCAGAGAGGTGTAAAAAGGGGCGTGGCCTCATTACACTTCTCTGCACCGCAGCTCCCTGGCGCATACTGGAGGTTCCTGGTGGGCTAGTTGGCCCCCAGGGACCCCCAGTTTTGAAGGGGAATTCGTTTCCCCTCTGCAAACGCGCCAGGGGGCACGTTTGCAGAGTGATGAAAGGAGGGGGCGTGGCCTCCTCCCGATCCCGTTTTTTAAATATTTCTCCTTTTTAAGAAGGGGGGCTGTGCAGCCCCCCTTCTTTTTCTCATTTTTTGGCCCTGGGGACCTCATCCCCCAGGGCCTGCCCCCAATTTGTCTTTTTTATTTAAAAAAAAAAAAAAATCGGGAAGGGGGCCGCGTGGCCCCCCTCCCGAGGCCATAATTTTCCCCGGGGACCCCATCCCCCGGGGCATGGCCCTTTTTATTTATTTTTTATTTATGGAGGGGGGCTGCGTAGCCCCCCTTCTGTGGCCCATTTTGGCCCCGGGGACCCCATCCCCCGGGGCCGTTTAAAAAAAAAAATGTAATTTATCTTTGGGAGGGGGGCCATGTGGCCCCCCTCCCGGGCCACTACTGGCCCCGGGGACCCCATCCCCGGGGCCTGGCATTCACGTTGGGGACCGTGGGGAGGGTCCCAATCCCCCCACGGCCCCGCCGGCTCCCCGCGTCCTGCGGGAGCCAGCATTGCTTTTCCACATGGGGAGCAGCTAACATGCTGCTCTCCTTGTGGAAAAGCAATCGTCTTTGATATTTGGAAGACAGAGCAGGTTTCCTGCTCTCTCTTCCAAATACCAAAGCGAGGCTCCCACCCTGCCATAGCAAACAGCAGTGTCCTGGGGGTGGGCACCCCGGGACACTGCAGGAGCCGGCCCTGGTGGGTGGCGGTCCCCAGGGCCATCTTTGGCTCCAGGAGGGGGGCCGCGCGGACCCCTCCCACTGAATTTTAAGCCCCGGGGGGTGGTGGTCCCCAGGGCTTGGGGGTCCGTAACGGACCCCCTATTTAAATATTTAGTGCCCCGGAGAGGTAGCAGTCCCCGGGGCGTGTGGGGGGGCTCGAGCCCCCCCACACTGGTATTTTTATTTGTTTTTTTAAAACAAGCCCCGAGGGGTGGCGGTCCCCGGGGCTGCGGGGGGCCATGAGCTCCCCGCATACATTCAGTTAAGCCCCGGGGGGTGGTGGTCCCCGGGGCTGGGGGGCCCCTCTGGGCCCCCCATTATGATAAAAACATTGCCCCCGGGACTTGGCCCCCCCGGGGGCTAAATAAAAACGAAGCGCGGAAGCCCGCGCTTCGTTTTTTTTGTTCATTTGCGGGATGCGCGGACCCTACGCGCATCCCGTGATTTTTAAAAAAACAAAAACATTTTTTGGGGGCCTTGGGGGTCCTTGTGGGACCCCCTGAGCAGGCCTAGGGGGTCAGGGTGTTTCTACCCTGCCCCCTTGTAGCGTTTTGCGTCTTTGTTTTTGTGCTTTCTTGTGTTGGCAGCCAATTAGCATTCAGCTCGTGCTCGGGAGGGTTCGGGGAGGGTGCGGGGAGGATCCGCGGATCCTCCCCGGCCATAGATATATATGTACTTTTTACTCTAATTTTCTCAGGAACTACTGAACGGATTTACACCGTTTAAGCAAAAGGCACGAGTCTGAACTGAGGACTACCTCTTTGCCAAATTTGGTGTCATTCCGTTCAGCGGTTCGGGCTGTAGCTGCGACAACAGATCCTATGGGAAATTGCATGGGGAAAACGTGTTTTGGGACCCCCCTTTTTTCTCGGCCCCCGCATAACGAATCACTGCGAAACTTTCAGGGTAGGAGCGGAGCAGAGCTGGCCAAAAGTTTGGAAATTGTTTCGGAGATTCGTCAATCGGCGCCAAAGATATTCCCCATAGAATGTTGCGGATTTCCTATGGAAAATAGGTCCTAACTATAACTATCGACCGGAGACCACCAGTAGATAATATATATATATATATATATTACCTACTGGCGGTCGCCAGTAGGTAGTTATAGTTAGGACCTATTTTCCATAGGACATCTGCAACATTCTATTCCCAATAAGTCTAGCGCCGGTTGACGAATCCTCGCGAAATTTTCCAAACCTTTGGCCAGCTCCGCTCCGCTCCCACCCTGAAAGTTTTGCGGTGATCCGTCAAGCGGGGGCCGTGAAAAAAGGGGGGTCCCAAAACACGTTTTCCCCATGCCATTTCCCATATGAGGCCACACCCCTTTTTACACGTCTCTGCAATGCAGCTCCCTGGCGCTTACTGGAGGTACCTGGTGGGCTAGTTGGCCGCCAGGGGACCTCAGGATTCAAGGGGACTTAATCTCCCAACTTAAAACGCGCCACGGGGCGCGTTTGCACAGTGGTGAAGGTGGGGGGCGGGGCCTGAGGTTATACTGTGCAAACACGCCCTGTGGCGCGTTTTAAGTTGGGCTATTCATTCCTCTTCAATCCAGAGGTCCTCTAGGGGACAATTAGCCCATCAGGTACCTCCACTAAGCGCCACGGAGCTGCGTTGCAGAGTGTTGTAAAAAGGGGTGTGGCCTCTGAACACCTCTCTGCAAGGCAGCTCCCTGGCGCATACTGGAGGTACCTGGTGGGCTAGTTGGCTGCCAGGGGACCTCAGGATTCAAGGGGACTTAATCTCCCAACTTAAAACGTGCCACGGGGCGCGTTTGCACAGTGGTGAATGTAGGGGGCGGGGCCTGAGGTGAGATCTGTGCAAACACGCACTGTGGCACTTTTTAAGTTGGGGAATTATTTCCTCTTCAATCCTGAGGGTCCCTGGGGACCAACTAGCCCACCCGGTACCTCCAGAATCCTCGCGAAATTTTCAAAATAGGTGGGGCGCTCCGCTCCACTCCTTCCCTGAAAGTCTCGGGGGGATTCGTCAAGCGGTGGCTGAGAAAAAGGGGGGGTCCCAAAACGCGTTTTCCCCATGCATTTTTCCATAGGACCTTTAGTCCAAGCTACAGCCCGAACGGCTGAACAGAATTTCTTGAAATTTGGCAGAGAGGTAGTCCTCAGGTCAAGGATGTGCCTTTTGCAGGTCTGGTGTAAATCTGTTCGGTATTTCCTGAGAAAATAGCATTTAAAAGCATATATATATCTATAGGCGCGCTCCGTGCGCGTACGGTAAAAAACCTTAAAAAAAATAAATAAATACATAACTTAGCATTTAAAAAATCGTACAAATTCACTGAAAAAACCATAGGTTTCACACACATTATAGTTAGGAATTAGCATTTAAAAAACCTTGCAAATTCACTTAAAAAAACATAGGTTTCCCACATGTTATAGTTAGCTGGACATTTCACTCGTGAAAAACCATTGAAATTCCCCCGTTATAGTTAGTGCAGGCAACTATAACTCACGCGACCGCAATCCTCTGCTGATGACGTCAGATATTACATCACTGATTACATATGTGTCTTTCTGAAAAATAAATATTTGTAATATATGTATAGCTAAAGATTAATGGAAGAAGACATGGGTAAATAGGTGTCTAAATACAGTGATGTAATATCTGACGTCATCAGCAGAGGATTGCGGTCGTGTGAGTTATAGTTGCCTGCACTAACTATAACGGGGGAATTTCAATGGTTTTTCACGAGTGAAATGTCCAGCTAACTATAACATGTGTGAAACCTATGGTTTTTTAAGTGAATATATATATATATATATATATTATCTACTGGCGGTCGCCAGTAGATAGTTATAGTTAGGACCGTGTTTCCATAGGAAATCCGCAACATTCTATTTGGAATAACTTTGGCGCCGGTTGACGAATCCTCGCGAATTTTTCAAAACTAATGGGGCGCTACGCTCCGCTCCTACCCTAGTCTCGGGGGGATTCGTCAAGCGGGGGCTGAGAAAAAAGGGGCGTCCCAAAACGCGTTTTCCCCATGCATTTTCCCATAGGACCTTTAGTCCGAGCTACAGCCCGAACGGCTGAACAGAATTACTTGAAATTGGGCAGAGAGGTAGTCCTCAGGTCAGGGATGTGCCTTTTGCAGGTCTGGTGTAAATCTGTTCAGTAGGTCCTGAGAAAATAGCATTTAAATCAATATATATATCTGTAAGCGCGCTCCGTGCGTTTACGGTAAGCTTACCGTACGCGTACGGTGCCGTGCGCGAGCTCAATTCTGATTGGTGGTTACATGACTGTAAACATTCGAATCGGTCAAAAGCAGAAAGTATCGGCCGCCATTTTCTGTCTATCGCACTGAAAAACAAAGGTTGATAACATGAAAAGGGGGCAACGAAGAGAGTTGCAGACCCCCTAGCGTTCGTCAGGGGGTTCACGAAGGACCAAAAAGTATGAAAAATAAATTTAATAATTTTCAAAACAAATCGCGGAGTGCGCGTACGGTAAGCTTACCGTACGCGTACGGTCAAAAAAAAAAAAAAAAAAAGAATTAACAATCACATTTAATATATAAATCTAAGGACCCCCAAGGGAGAAAAAAACAATTGATATTTTGTAAAAAATGGCGAGGCGTGCACGGTACGAAATGCGCAACGTGGGTGCTCGGTGCGCAAAGCGCACCGAGCACCCACAGCGCGCGCACGGTGCGCGAAGCGCCCCGTGCGCGCAAAAATTAAAAATAAATACATAACTTAGCATTTAAAAAAACGTACAAATTCACTGAAAAAACCATAGGTTTCACACACGTTATAGTTAGGAATTAGCAGTTAAAAAACCTTGCAAATTCACTTAAAAAACCATAGGTTTCACACAAGTTATAGTTAGCTGTACATTTCACTCGTAAAAAACCAATGAAATTCCACGTTATAGTTAGATCAGGTAACTATAACTTGCGCGACCGCAATGCACAATGTGTCATTTCAGATGTCATCATTGATGTCATGAGTGATGTCACTGACAATGTCATAAGTGATGTAATATGTGACGTCATCAGCAGTGCATTGCGGGGGCGCGAGTTATAGTTACCTGATCTAACTATAACGTGGAATTTCATTGGTTTTTTACGAGTGAAATGTACAGCTAACTATAACTTGTGTGAAACCTATGGTTTTTTAAGTGAATATATATATATATATATATATATATATATACATATTTCCTACTGGCAGTCGCCAGTAGGTAGTTATAGTTAGGACCTATTTTCCATAGGAGATCCGCAACATTCTATTTGGAGTAACGTTGACGCCAATTGACAAATCTACCCGAAATTTTCCAAACTTTTGGCCAGCTCCCGTCCGCTCCTATCCTGAAAATTTCACGGTGATTCGTCAAGCGGGGGCTGAGAAAAAAGGGGGGTCCCAAAACATGTTTTCCCCATGCATTTTCCCATAGGACCTGTTGACGCAGCTACAGCCCGAACTGCTGAACGGAATTACACCAAATTTTGCAAAGTGGTAGTCCTTAGTTCAGACTCGTGCCTTTTGCTTAAATGGTGTAAATCCGTTCAGTAGTTCCTGAGAAAATTAGAGTTGAAAAGATAGATATATCTGGGCGGAGCCTAACCACACATCTCATTGTGAGATCTAATTGGCTGTCGGTACATCATCCAAGAAGTGTTGGCAGCCATCTTGGGACCAATATACATGATAGCACCTCATTAAAAAGCATTGCAGTTAATAGAAGGTTTCAAGACTTTAGTTACATTATAAATCATTTGTTGATGTTACCATACTCATTTTAGGAATTGTGGTGTGTTCTAAGGTGATTTTACCATGTGAAAATGCCTTCTGCTGTGATATCATGAATCATGTTTGAGAGAAAACTATTTTCTCATGCTTTTCCCACAGAGGTTTGGAAGGCGATCTATAAGCTAAACTGAGAGCATATTTTCTGTAAATTCACATTATCTTTCTCAGTCATGTGAGAATGAAGTCTGACATTATAAGTAAAATATGTACATCCAACAACGGCAGAGACTGTCAGTTGATTCCTTTGTGTTCTATTGCAGCTTCCCAGAGTGTTCTAAAGAACAACTAGAGCGCTAACAGTCCTACTTATGACAAACGTATTGCACACCTGAATTTATGGCAAATGTGTGACACATCTGAATGCCTTCTTGATGGAATCAAAGTAAAAAACTGAAAGTATTTCCTACTGAAGAGACTGTAGTAAATGAGGAAATTAGGAAACTTCATAACAAATAAGTCTCCCAAAATGGCCACAGGAGACAAAAGAGCCCAAATGTAGCCCAAATATCACCCAGATGTAGCCCAAGTATAGCCCAATAACAGAATGTCCCAGAGTGTTCTAACGAACAACTAGAATGCTAACAGTCTTACTTATGACAAAAGTATGGCACACCTGAAGCCATCTTGATTGGAATAAAGTTGTAACACTTAAAACATTTAATTTACAAAGGAACAAAATGAGGGGGTTCATTTTGCAGTAGAAATTATGATTAGTGCTGCAGAAAGAAAAATTAGGGCACATTTTGACTTCTCAAATCCTCTTCTATTTCATGAAAAATTCTGACATGCAGACTGAAACATGCACTTTGAATACCAGCAGCAGACTTCCCTGGTGAACAGTAGCTTTACTACAGTGATCTAATGAGCAACTAGAGTGCTAACATTCAGAATTTATGGCAAATGTGTGACACATCTGAATGTCTTCTTGATGGAACCAAAGTAAAAAACTGAAAGTATTTCCTACTGAGGAGACTGCAGTAAATGAGGAAATTAGGAAACTTCATAACAAATAAAACTCCCAAGATGGCCACCAGAGACAAAAGAGCCCAAATGCAGCACAAATATCACCCAGATGTAGCCCACATGTAGCCCAATGACAGAAGTGTGCAAAACACTTATTTTTTGGTGTATTTGCAGTTTTCTATAGTGCAGACTTGTCAGGTATTGGAGTGCTTTATATGAGCATTGGTTACATCACACAAGATCAAATTCATTTTGGTTGTAGACATGGGGAGATTAAGTGATTTGACCAGAATCACAGAATGTTGAGCTGAAGCAGAAACTCCAACCTGGTTCCCCAGTTGCAAAGTCTGCAGCTCTGGAAGTAACACAACATCCTCTCCCCTAAGTGCAACATTTAATCAAGTGGTCAACTGGATAAAAAAACATAAAGATTACAAATAATTTAAAAGTTCTTTGTCGTTATTTGAAAACTCAGAAAATATCTCCTCATTTTAGTTTTTTAGAGCACTAACCATAATTTTGATGCAAATAAGACCCTCTCATATATGTAATTCCTAAAGTAAATGCTCTAGGTATTACAATTTTGATTACATCAAGATGACATCAGGCGTTCCACACTTTTGTAATAAATATAGAATGTTAGCAATCTAGCTGTTCATTGGGATACTGTTGAGAAGCAGAGGCCAGGGGCACGGACTCTGAAAATGGAAGGCAGGTAGGAGAGTGCAGAGGCAACAATTTGACCACACTGGGCAAGCAGGAAGGGCAGTGGCAGCACAACAGACTATGGAGGGCAGTGGAAAGGGGGGCAGGGGCAACAAACCAACAATACAGGACTGGCAAGAGAGGCTGTGGCAATATAATAGACCATTGTGGGCAGAAGGAAGAGGCAGTGGTAGTATAACCATACATGCCAACAGACCCGTTTCAGCCAGGAAACGTCCAATGTTTTTAAGCTCAAATGGGCTTTATTTGATCTGTCTCCTGTCTACAATCTCCTCGTTTTCAATGTAACTCAAAGGGGAAAACAATACCCCATTTTTTTTCCAAAATCTCCCACAAGTTCAAAATGTTCACAAGTATAGTACATTGGATCATGGTAGGCAGGAGGAATTGGGGTAGGGACATAGACTCGGATAACAGAGGACAGGAGGGACATGGAGAGGTGCACCAAACTGACCCTACAGGGCAGGCATCAGGGTTTGCAGCAGCACAATACACCACACAGGGCATGCGGGACAGGAGTGCAGCACAACAATCCATAGATAGCAGTAGGGAGGGGACAGGACCATGCACATGGACAACAGAGAACAGAGGGGAAAGAGGCAATGGTAGCTAGCTGACCATAATGGACAGACAGGAGAGAAATCTGCAGCATAACAGCCCATAAAGGGCAGGAGGGATGGATCAGGGGCATTACAATGGAACAGACAAGCCAGGAAGGAGGGAATAGGGGTCTGCACATGGAAACAAAGGGCTGGGGACAAGGGGGCAGGGCAGGAGCAGCCAGATGACCATGGAGGTCAGGCAGGATGGGCACTAGAAACAAGACACACCATGGAGAGCAACAGTGATACTATGATGGCATACACACAGACCTTGGAGGGAAGGTGGGAGGGGGTCAGGGGCAGCTAGCTGACCACACAGGGAAGGTGGGAGGGGCCATGGCAGCACAGAAGACCATGCATGGCAAGCAGGAGGTTTAGTGGCAGCATAATGGCTATCATGGGCAAGAAGGAGGGTGCAGGGGCATGCACAAAGGACCATGGAGGATAGAAGGGAGGATCAGGACCTGGGCACAGACAAGAGAGTTCAGGGAAAGGGGCCTCACAACAGACTGCGTGGGGCAGGCAGGAGGAGCAGTTGCAGCACAACAGACCAGGGAGGGCAGAAGGGTGTGGCAGTAAAATGGACCATGGAGGACAGGAGGAAGGGGATAGGGGCATGGCATGTGGACAGGCAGGGTGGAGGTGGCAGGGACAGGTTACAGTCATCTGACAATACTAGGCAGGTGGGAGGGGAGTGGCAGCTCAACAGAACACTCAGAGTAGATAGGAGTGGCAGGTCCATGGAACATGGTGGGCAAAAAGGATGGAGCAGGGGCATGCACAAAGACATCGGAGGGCAGGGGGAAGGAGAATAGGGGCAGCAAGCTAAGCACAGAGGCTAAGCAGGAGGTCAATGATGGGCCATAGAATTGGGCAATGGAGGGCAGGAGGAGTGGACTCGTACATCATGCTAAATGGAGGGCAGTGGCAGCACATCAGACCATGCATGGCAGGAGGGAGGAGGCTAGTCCATGGATTCAGACAACAGAGGATAGGGAGGAGGTGGATGGGGCATCAAGCTAACTGTTCAGAGAAAGTGGGTATTAGGAACATTATTGTTTTTAAAAAGTGTGTCTGTGCGAACTACTTCAAATATGAACAAGTATGCAGCATAATCTCACTTTTATTCAGGAAGAAGAGGACGTTTGTGACTGTGACTCCGGGCTCACTTGGCAGAAACACCCCCTGACCCTCCACCCCCCATCGCAAAATGTAATGCCCGTGAAAAGGGTAGGTGGACGCAGTGTTATATAGAACATAGTCCTGAGAGAACGATTGAAAATGAAAACTAGATATAGTATATGGTATAAACTATGCACCAAAAAGTGTGATACAAGATGAACCGGGGCGTGAAATATAATATGCAATACATGGTGCGCAATGACAGATTCATTGGAGAGTGCGAGATAGCACAGGCACTAGCGCGTGCTGTGCGATATGCGCCTTGGAGTGTAATATGCACAGGGCAGTGTTGTGTAACCTAACTAGTCTCTAAAGTTGTAATATAAAATATGTGCTGGGGAGTGTAACGTTGCATATGCACTGTGACAAAGATATAGATCCCAGATTGTAATATGTATGGCATAGCGCTGTGCGTTATAACATAGGCATCGAGGAAGGCAGGTTAGATAGGGCAATATAACCCATTCGAAGACAAGTGTGGCATGACATATTCACAGGGTGGTGTTACAGTGCACATGGGCTAGAGAGTGTCATAGCATACGCACTGGCTGGTGGAATACAACACAGAGGTGTGTGGCACTCGGCGGGCACTGGTGGGTGTAACACAGCATTGGGCTCAGCCAGGAGCACGCTGTGACTCTCAAGCGAGGTTTGTCTCCTTTCCAGAGAGTAAAATAAAAAGTATTACACATCCGGTGGTGGATGTGTGTTTTATTAACCGTGAGGGGGGTTTCTTGCATAGTTTGGTCGAATTTTTGTCGAATCCCCTTTGAATGGCTTGGTGTGCGTGTGTATTAAATGTGCCCGTCAATAGCTACCAATGTTTGTATAAATAAACAACAAGGGTGTCTACTTGGAGAGTACCCACCGGCGGGTGCGCCGGGATTAGGCACGGTAGGGCTTCAGACACGTCAGAGCTTCACTAGTGGATTCATTGTATTCATAGTCGCCTTGAATGAATATCACGCAAATCGTTATGTGATAGGTACATACGGTTTGTCCAGTATGTCCTAGGTGTTTCTATAAATATATATCTTTTAAAAATAATAAAAAACAAAGGCCGGCCCCGGGGGATGGGGTCCCCGGGGCCATAAGTGGCCTGAGGAGGGGGGCAACGCAGCCCCCTCCTAAAGAATAAAAAAAAAAAAAGGCCATGATCCGGGGGTTGGGGTCCCCGGGGCCAATAAATTAGAAAAAGAAGGGGGGCCACACAGCCCTCCTTCTTAAAAAAATTAAATAAATAAAAGACCGGCATCGCACCGGAGGCCACGCCCTCTCCTTGCAGCACTCTGCAAACGCGCCCTTTGGCCAGTTGTAAGTTGGGGAATTAATTCCCCTTCAATACTGAGGGTCCCTGAGGGCCAACTAGCCCAACAGGTATCTCCAGTATGCGCCAGGGAGCTGCGTTGCAGACAGGTGTTCTGAGGCCATGCCCCTTTTTACACCTCTATGCAACGCAGCTCTGTCTCTGCAAGGTGTCCCTGTGCATAGCCCGGTTCAAACCGGTTGCAGGGGCACTCAGCCCCTGCTCTGGCGTGAAACTGGACAAAGGGGAAGGGGTGTAACCACCTTCTCGCAAGCGCTGCGAGCGTATGCAACTGGGAAGTGTTGGCTGCTATTTTGTAATTCCGTTGAAGCGAGTAAGGGGGAAAAGGGGGAAAAATGTGGGAAAGAGGAGGGTAGGAGCACTGTAACCTCTGTGGGGTGTTTAGGGTGTGGTATAGAGGAGGTGCGAAGCGAACTACTCATACCCACCAGTCTGAAAGTGCTGGGTATGGAAATTAAGTGAGGTATTGCGTAGTCTGATGCTGCTAAGGTGAGCTGCTGCAGGAGTTGGGGATGAAAGCGTGAGCCTAAACTGTGTGTCTTATGGTGTGAAGTCATGTGCCTTGGCCGCTGCAGCACACCTGTGGAAGTAGTGTCAGCATGTGTTTATACCTACTAGGATTAACTACTGACTCCTGCTGGTTTGAAAGTCCTGGGGTACGGAAAATATGTGAGGTATTGTCTAGAGTCTCATGGTGCTAAGCTGAGGTGCTGCCGGAGTCGGGATGAAAGCGTGAGTCCAAACTGTGTGTCATATGCTGTGAAGTCATGTGCTCTGGCTGCTGTGCCACATCTGTCAAGTAGTGTCAGCATGTAGTTATACCTACTCGGAGGAACTTTTGTTTTGAACATTGTAACTTGTGTATGGTGCTTAGGGGGTGTTATACAGGGAGTGCGAAGGTAAATTTGCACTTATCAAATCAATATGGTATTTGTAAAGCGCAAACTACTCACCCCTATGGGTCTAAAGGCCCTCAAGGCCGGCATGGAAATTATGTGAGCTATTAAGTGAGCTATTGCTCAGAGTCACATGGTGCTGATCTGAGGTGTCCAAAGGTGTGATTCATAAGCATTTCCAAACCTACGCCAGTCAATGTGCCGAGGTCATTTCCACCACAATGCACAATCATGAGGTCAGGGTGTGGAAGATACAAAGAAGTTTTAACCAAAGGTAGCAATTGGTGCAACTTCAATCTTCTCTGTGTAAACCATTTAATGTCCACATTTTGTAAACCAAGGTCTAAGTCAATACATCTGTGTTCTGCATACCTCTTACACCTGAAAATATAGCTATGTCCTACGATCCACACTAGCATTTTGAAGGTATGGTTGGAAGGTATGGAAAGATGTCTGTAGCTCATGCAGTTCCTTGGTAGAATAAGAGATATGTTTAAAGATGGATAAGTACTATTTTTTGCCATATAAAACGATACGTGATTGGGAGTTGAAAAGCATTCTTTTTTTAAAGTAGGGTGCACATTCATTTTGTGGAAAAGCATTTTTGTGATTGGTTAAGAAAAAGCAGTTTCAACGTGGAGTACACATCATAGGATAAAATTTGCTCAACTGAACCACAGCTGCTACTTGCATTTGGAAGGCACTGTTTGAACTTAAAACAATCGTGAACTTTTAACCTGCATGTGCCGTTAAATGTTCGAGAAAATGTTGCAAAAAAATATCGTTAAGTTTAAAAAAATTGATGAACGTTTAACCTGCACGTGTTGTAGAATGTTCTAGAAAGTGTGTTGATAGAATATGTTGCACTTCTGACTTCTATGTGTTGTTGAATATTAAAAAAATGGTTTATATGGAAAATTCTAAAGAAACCAAGAGAGAGAAGTTTTGAAACCTAAAAGAATCAAGTAACTATTCTAATTTGTTCTTAACATGTGTTTATGGGTAGAGCAACACAATTATAGATACAACATCACTAGGAACACACATGCACAATTAAGTACAGCACAAGTATAGACAAACAATGGCCAAAATGAAACACACCAACAAGGAGCACAAGTCACATAACCCGCCAACATCACACCACTGAACGAGCATAGAAGTGAAAACCATGCTGCATTCATACAGGATGTGTATAAAGGCCGGTCGTTGTTGTTGTGGGATGTCTGCGACCGTGGGTGTCATGGTTGAGATGCCCAGCACGCGGCACATGGGCGAGTTCACTGTGTGTTACATTGCCAAACCGCTGCTTCTCCCTCCCACTAGCCCCCACACTTTTCTACAGTGCGCTGTTGTATCTCGTGCACTCGTATGGCACACCATTGTAATGCCTATTCAGGCATGTCCTGCTACATGCAAAGTACACCATCACAGTGCATGGTGAGGTGGTGCATGGCACTTAATAACATCGAGTGCTGCAGCCTTTGTGGCAGGCCACACCAGAACACAGAGACAC
Organism: Triturus cristatus; assembly: GCF_964204655.1. Classification (NCBI taxonomy): domain Eukaryota; kingdom Metazoa; phylum Chordata; class Amphibia; order Caudata; family Salamandridae; genus Triturus; species Triturus cristatus. Next base: position 366,653,227 of record NC_140586.1, read on the forward strand.
ACTTACCACACTTCCTGTACACGGACATGTCCGAGACACCCAGATGCCCTTGCCGGATAGGAACACCCTTGCGCTGACCTGTGTACTCCGGACCAGCACATGCCGGTTGTGCATGCAGGAGGATGCGTGCGTAGCTACATGTCCAGGCTCACTGGCAACGCTGAGGTGACAGCACACTGTGATGTTGCAGGGCTCGTGCCTATCATGCTAAGACAATGACCACAGGGACACACTTGCTCAGATGCGGGTTTGGGGGGCGTTGACGGTCCTGGAGTTGTTCCGAAGGGTGTTGTGGCCCTCATGGGTACCCCTGCATCATGCTCATTGATTCTATGGCAACTGTGGGTGTTCTGGTGTGGCTCTTGGCTGTGTTCTGTTTAATGGTGCAGGTAGTCGTCCTGCTTAACACCAGCAGAAAGCAGGAGTAAAATACCTGGTGCTAACGTGGCTTATCGTCGAAATTTGTTTCGCATTGCAGTTGGTGTGAAAGTTGTGATGTGATTTTTTCGTGTGCAGAACAATATACAAACTGAGCAGTGTATCTCGTCAAGATCCAGCACTTGACGCACTATTCCCAATCAATATGAATACAATGAGAGTTCTTAATTGATTTTGTGTGTACACTGTAAGTGCAGCCACTACCTCAGTGCAATTCAATACAGGATTTTAGTATTTAGAATAAATCGCAAAGGTGCACCTCGTGTCTTTTTGTACGGGAACGGCTAGTCTGCATTTCATTATCAGCAGTTTAATTGAAGTAAAGTTGAGATAAATCTAACACACTATTCAGAAGTTGGTGTAAACTGCAGACATCACCAGTATTCCCACGATAAGTGCCCCAAAATTTAACACCATGGTGGACTCCATCAAATAACAGTAATAAGAACAAGAAAGAGTAACACAGCAGTGAAGAGAACAACCAAAAACTTTATTTTTTTTTTTTTTTAAACTTTATATTTTTTATAAATATATATGTAAACGATAAACGAAAAAACTATTTGCAAAATTATTTTTTTTATTAACAACTAATAAACAAAATGTAACAAAAATAATAGAAAACAAGAAGGCGGAACACTTCTGTGGGGACCATGGATGTCGACGACAAAGCCTGGAAAATAAAGCACAAAATAAGGACGTGTGTAATGGGCATATCAAAGGAGGGAGGCACAGAGAAACAGAGAAGGAAAGAAAAGCCAGACAGAAAAAAGAGAGGGAAAGAAAGAAAGGGAGAAAGAAGAGAGAGAGTTAGAGAAATAGAAGGAAAAGAAGGAAGAGAGAGAGAGACAGACACTGCCGCCTCTGCGCATCCATGAGCAAATAATTACCTGGTGCCACCGGAGTGTGCAGCAGTGAGCACTCCAGGTGCCCGTCAAAACTCCACGCATCCCAGATATGTCGCTGAGTCCTGAGTCCTGAATGGCGGAGACAACATCATCTTCTACACGGATATTACAGATGTCGCTGAGTCCTGAGTCATGAATGGCGGAGACCACATCATCTTCTTACGTCCTGGCAGATCTCACACATGTCACTGAGTCCTGAGTCATCAATGGCGGAGACCACATCAGCTTCTCCGTGGCCCGGCAGATCTTACACATGTCGCTGAGTCCTGAGACATCGATGGCGGAGACCACAGCAGCTTCAGGTGCCGCTAAACCTGACCAACACAAGTGTGTGCACGTGGTGGTAGGCCCCTGATGGCCATATAAGGTTTGTGCATCTGAAGTCCGCGCCAAGAGGGTGGTACGCCCCTGATGGCTATACAGATCAGGGTGCGACTAACCTTCTGCGCAACTTTTCAAAGACTCTTTATGGTTGAGACACGTGGAGCGTCCGCCATCTAGTCAGCACCGGCAATAAAGTATGTGACGTTGTCGATCTATTAGATTTGCATGGTCACATGGCCTGTGATGCATGTGCCGGATGGGTGTGGTGTGTGTGCAAACAAACCCTGAGGGAGTGACCGTGAGATGTTGAGAACTAGACCAGTGACCTGCTCACCAACAGCGAGTATGCCTGCGACAGGTAGCTATGTGGGGCCAACGTCGGGACGTAATCGCAGTGGCGTGTCGTACGACGGAACAGGGCAGGGATAGCTACAATAAGGCGGACAGCTGGTAGTACTGCGTCTGTGAGTCGAGCGGACGGGACGCAGCTGGCCCTCTGCGATCCTGGGTGCAAACTGTTTATAACTCACACTACATAAGCATTGAAAAACCATTTTGTGATTCAGTCCATCAGCTGGTATTTGTCCAAGGCATTTGTGAAAAGTTATCGGAGTTCTTTCTGTGATAGATACCCCTTTGATGCTGCCTCTCCCCACATCAGCAGGTAATGCACCCTCTTCCCACATTACCATCATACCCGCAACAACCTTCTTGGGCCTGGAAGTGTCCCTGTGTGGTTGGACAAAGAAGAATCTTAGTCATGTATAGATTTACATATAAATAAAATTATTAAAAGAAAAGAACAACGAATAAGACTGAAGGGAGTCTGGTGCTGTTGTCACTGCCACGAAGTTGGGGTCACTGCCATTCAGGACTCAGGACACAGTTACACATGTGGGATCGGCTTGTGTTAAAGAGGGTTAGTGGGACTACATGTCGCCGGCCTTGCATATCGAAATATGCGTCACTGATCGAAGGGAGTGTGGTGCTGTGGTCGGTGAAACGGACTTTCTGTCACTGCCATTCAGGACTCAGGACACAGTTACACATGTGGGACCGGCTTGTGTTAAAGAGGGTTAGTGGCACCAGAAGTATTGAGACTGTATGAGCCTGTGATGATGCTTGGTGTGGACAGGCCACACTGGGAGCAATGTGTCCTGGGTACTGAACTGCGTCATGTGGAATTAGGACTCTATCTGAATTGTGAGGCGTGATGACCATAGTGTAGGCCAGAGGTAGCGGTGAGCAAGGTCCCACAGCCAAATGCATACGTCACTGATGAGAGGGAGTCTGGTGCTGCGCTAACTGCTACTGACTTGGGGTGACTGCCATTCAGGAGTCAGGACACAGTTACACATGTGGGATCGGCTTGTGTTAAAGAGGGTTAGTGGAACTACGTGTCGCCGGCCTTGCATATGGAAATATGCCTCACTGATCAGAGGGAGTCTGGTGCTGTGGTCGCTGCCACAAACTTGTGGTGACTGCTATTCAGGACTCAGGACACAGTTACACATGTGGGATCAGCTTGTGTTAAAGAGGGTTAGTGGGACTACGTATCGCCGGCCTTGCATATGGAAATATGTCTAACTGAACAAAGAGTATGCTGCTGTGGTCGCTGCCACGGACTTGGGGTCACTGCCATTCAGGACTCAGGACACAGTTACACATGTGGGATCAGCTTTTGTTGGACAGTGTTAGTTGGCACCACGTGCCCAAAATTCAAATTGTGAGGTCTGCTGCCCGCAGTGTAGACTGCTGAGTGTTCATTTGTACTTGAAAATGAATTTGGTCATTGTACTAAAGCTATAACTGATATAAAAAATGTTCAAGAAGAAAGGATACTAAAAGGATATTATGGAGATTTGAGGCCTGTAATAGTTACTTGCCTAGTGGACTCTGTAGTTAATGAATGAAGAAATAATTTTCATTGTGAGCCCTATTGAGTGCAGTGTAGGCATATGATGAAAAGATGAAATAAGTATAGAATACATTGACGAAGTGTTGTATTTTCTGAGTACAATCTTGTTGTTAGAAATTAGCATTTAAAATTGGAATTGCGAGCTGTACTGCCTGTAGTGTAGAGTGCTATTCCATGTTAGTTTGCATTTGAAAATTAATCTGGTCATTGTAGTAAAGCTATAACTGATATAAATAAAACATTCTTGAAGCAAGGATACTAAAAGGATAATATGTAGGGTCTATGAAAGTGATAGTTAGTTGCCTACTGGAGTCTGTAGTTGCATATGGAAATACCCCTCACTGATCAAAGGGAGTGTGGTGCTGTGGTTGCTGCCACAGACTTGGGGTGACTGCTGTTCAGGACTCAGGACACAGTTACAGATGTGGGATCAGCTTTTGTTAAAGAGGGTTAGTGGGACTACGTGTTGCCGGCCTTGCATATCGAAATATGCGTCACTGATCGAAGGGAGTGTGGTACTGTGGTCGCTGCCACGGACTTGGGGTGACTGCCATTCAGGACTCAGGACACAGTTACACATGTGGGATCGGCTTGAGTTGAACAGAGTTATTGGCACCATGTGTCGCCGCCATTGCGTATGGAAATATGCCTAACTAATCAGAGGGAATATGCTGCTGTGGTTGCTGCCATTAACTTGGGGTCACTGCCTTCCAGGACTCAGGATACAGTTCCACATGTGCGATTGTTCGGCTTGTGTTGAACAGAGTTATTGGCACCACGTGTCGCTGCCGTTGCATATGGAAATATGCCTAACTAATCAGAGGGAGTATACTGCTGTGGTCGCTGCGATGGACTTGGGGTCACTGCCATTAAGGACTCAGGACACAGTTCCACATATGGGATTGTTCGGCTTGTGTTGAACAGAGTTATTGGCACCACGTGTCACTGTTGTTGCATATGGAAATATGCCTCACTAATCGAAGGGAGTCTGGTGCTGTGGTTGTCTCACGGAGTTAGGGTCACTACCATTCAGGACTTAGGACACAGTTCCACATGTGGGATCTGCTTGTGTTGAAGACGGTTAGTGGCACCATTTGTTGCCGGTCTTCCACAGTGTAGGCCAGAGGTAGCGGTGAGCAAGGGCCCACAGTCACGTGCATAAGTTGGTGGCCCCACCGGCTTGTGTAGTGCAGGTTCAGTGGCACCACGTGTCGCCAGTCTTCCATATGGAACTACCCCTCACTGATCAAAGGGAGTCTGGTGCTGCGGTCGCTGCAATTCAGGACTCAGGACACACTTACACATGTGGGATCGGCTTGTGTTGAACAGGGTTAGTTGGCACCACGTGTCGTCGGTCTTCCACAGTGTAGGCCAGAGGCAGCAGTCAGCAAAGGCCCACAGGCAGGTGAGTTTGACTTGAGCTGCACAGATTGGGAGCATGAGGTCTTCTTAACCCATTATTGTGTCTTACACAATTTGCGTCGCTACTAATCCTGAATTGTGAACCGTGTAATCCCAGTGTAGGGCGGAGGCAGTGGTCAGGATGGGCGCACAGCTACGTGGCGATGATTTATGGTGCAGTGAGCTAGTAGCACCTGAAGCACACAGCGTGTGCGCACCGTGCGATGATGCGTGGTCTGGACGGGCCGCACTGGAAGCAAAGTGTCTTGCGAACTGGACTGCGACATCTGCAATCGCCACTGCATCTGAATTGTGAGTGCTGCTGTCCGCAGTGTAGATCGAAGGCAGTAGTCGGTACAGACATAAGTCTGCAGTGCTGTGCCGCTGGGTTCACAGGGGGCCTGTGTCGAGGAGGACCGCGGTTATGGTGGCAGCCACATGCCAGGGTGAGGGATGCCGCTGTGACAGACTCGTTGGTCTTCCCTCAAGTGAACCACGCCTAGGGCCTGGCCTATTTATTCATACTCCTATGCTGGAGTGGCATAGTTGGAGCAGCCCACCCCGCTTCCGCTTCCAGGAGGGGACAACACAGCTACATGACCGAGATCTTCCCCACTGCCTGAGGTAACATGGTTGCGTCCACTGTGCACTACACTACAAGTATCAACAGTATATCTCCACATGGAGAGGTTTGTGCTTTGCATAGTGAGGTCTGTGCAGCACATCAGCATTACACTTGGCATTGTGTGCTTTATTGTTGAAGGGTGACTTGCCTCCTTGGTTGCCACATCTCCCAACATTCAGCTATTGTGTGGCTGAGGGGCATGGTGTTTTGGGAAGGTCCGTTGTCCTGTTTTGCGCTGCCTAGGTGGTAGTAGGGGTGGTGGTGCGGGGGGGAGGTTCTGGTGCTGGTGGCGGTGGGTGTTGTGGTCAAATTCATGGAGTAGATAGTCAACCTCCTTACACCAGTTGAAGGTTGATGTTAATTTGTTACTGCTAACTCTGCTTATTGCCTGCTTTTTGGATCGCATTGGAGATTTGGCTGGTCGTTCAAAATATGGGGAAGTGGTGTTTTCGTGTTATTTTTGCACGGGAATGCCTACTTTGCATTTTGTTAGCGTTAGTTGTGGCTCTCGTTTGTGGCGATTTTGTTGGCGTAAGGTATCGATGGAAGAATGGTGAGATTTGCAGTTTTCACCAAGTTGAGAATTAAAAAACACAGAAAAAAGATAGGATTAATGAACATTAGACTTACAAATTTTCATTTAAAAAAATCTTTGAAATTCACAGAAAAAACCATAGGATTCAGGCACGTTATAGTTAGAAATTAGCATTTAAAAAACCTTAGAAATTCACAGAAAAAAACCATAGGTTTCAGGCAGGTTATAGTTAGAAATGAGCATTTAAAAAACCTTAGAAATTCACTGAAAAAACCATAGGTTTCAGGGGCGTTATAGTTAGGAATTAGCATTTTAAAAAACCTTAGAAATTCACTGAAAAAACCATAGGTTTCAAGGACGTTATAGTTAGTTGGACATTTGACTCATATAAAACCAGAGAAATTCGCCTGTTATAGTTAGTTGAGCTAACTATAACTCGCGCCCCCGCAATGCACTGCTGATGTTGTCACATATTACATCATTCATGACATGGTCAGTGACATCACTGATGACATCACTGATGACATCTCAAATGACATCACTGATGACATCACTGATGACATCATCCAAGTCAAAATCTGATGCACCTTATCAGACTCTAATATAACACTTGATACACCCACTCTAAAATACAGACTATAATATTCGAAACCATGAACACACCAATACCAGTTAGTACATATCCACTGACTAATTCCTATGTCTACACACACATGCATTCATTCACCCATACAGTCAGCCATCAATACAGCATTATCATATCCAGTCACAGATCTATACAGACACTCACACACCGCCTCTCATTCATAGAGTTATTCACACACCTAGTCAGTAATGGAAATAATCAATCACACTTTCGTTTACTCACCTGTACAGTTATACACATACCACATCACTTATTTAAACATATACTAACACATACTTACACTCTAAGACAATAACTAATACAAGCACACACTGATCCATACAGACACTCTCACAATCACTCACTCTCACATATAGTCATTTATACAGTGCAACACTCATATATACTGCCTTTCACATATGAAGTTACTCATACATGTACCACTGAGGCATTCATTTACTCACCAAGACACTCATACACACACTCACCAAGCCATACAGCCCTTCACAGATTCAGACTTGAACACATATACCCAGTGAATTATCCACTCACACATCTATGCACAGAGTCATACCCCCCACCCACCTACATAGACACTCAGGCACCCATACAGGTACTCAGACAAGCAATCAATAGCTCATATAGATCCTCATTTAGTTGCTAACCAAACCATAGAACTGCTTACACACCAACTGACAACCTAAACTGTGTGAATGTCTGTATCAGTCACTAACACACAAATTAAGCAAGACACAATTAATCACTCACTTATACAGTCAATCACACACCTACTTAATCATCCATCCTGACTCTTATACACCCATTCATTCTTCAATACACCTTGGCATATATATATAAAACATATTTACATTTTAGAGAAACACACATTCACTGGATGATGTCATAAGTGATGTCATTAGTGATGTAATTTGAGATGTCATCAGTGATGTCATCAGTGATGTCACTGACCATGTCATGAATGATGTAATATGTGACATCATCAGCAGTGCATTGCAGGGGCGGGAGTTATAATTAGCTTAACTAACTATAACAGGTGAATTTCTCTTGTTTTATATGAGTCAAATGTCCAACTAACTATAACGTCCTTGAAACCTATGGTTTTTTCAGTGAATATATATATATATATATATGACCAAGGCCCCTAGAGGGCTGAAACGCGTAATGGCGGCGGTGCAGGGCACGGAATAAAATTTTGAAAGCACTGAATTTGGGTTCGCTTCGTCCTTTCCAAGCACACGGATTGTGGGACGAGTACCGGATATATATATAAATACATGTATATATATGTTAGAAAGGGTAGACGGACCGGGAGGGTCGGCCGGGGTCAGGAGGAGAGGTCTCCGGGGAGAGCCGTCTCCAGCGATCGTACAGACAAGTAACTTCCCCCCCCCCACAGACAGATACCACACACGGATAAGGTTCAGTGTTCTTTATAAGCACTTCTTAAGGTACGGTTGAATGGTACAAGGAGGTCTGGACCCAGGGGTCCCCTCGATTCAAGTCTCTCAAAGCAGGGTAAGGGGTAGCGGGACAGTCTGTCTACCAGTCAGGTAGTTCGGATGAGGTGATGACTAGCTCACAATCCTCGAGCTTGGTGGTTTAGTTGGTACGGGCCGCGGCAGCGCCAGCAGGTCCCGGTTGAGATGTCGGTACACGGTCCGCGGCAGCGCCAGCAGGTCCCGGAAAGATGGTCGATGTACGGTCCGCGGCAGCGCCAGCAGGTCCCGGTGAGGATGGTCGTTACAACGGGCCGCGGCAGCGCCAGCAGGTCCCGACGAGGATGGATGTTGCAGAAGGCCGCGGCAGCGCCAGCAGGCAGGACGATGGTTCACAAGAGCGGGCTACGGCAGCGCCAGTAGTCCGTCAAGGCTGAGTTCTCTCGGTGTCTCTCGACTCCAGGATACAACTGCCTTCCTGCTCCGGAGTTGCCCCAGTTATAGGGCAGGCGCCCTTTGATGTCCGGACCCTCGCACTTGGAGGTCGGAGGGCCCGGGATGAAGGTGTCCAGACACCCAGCAGGGGGTGGAGCCAGCGCCTGGGGGAGCTGGAGGCGATCGGCACCTGGCGGGGGAAGAGCTCTTGACACTTCGTTCTCCCATTGACCTGCCAAGTGGTCCGCTCACCTCCGGGGTGGAGGGTGGTGCCGGGATGTCGGGGCCGGCCAGGCCCGGGGTTAGGGTCGGGCCGAGGCCACGCGGCCTCGTGGTGCAGGGCCCAAGATGGCGGCTTGAACCGGCCGGGGGAGCCGGTGGGGCTGGGCCCCGTGATGAGTAGAGGGCCGAGGGCAGAAGATCCGTCGGGAGACGGGGTACAGGTGCTTTTCGTGGGTTATGCCTGGTGGGCCGGAGCTCGGGCCCTGTCGTGCGGGGAGGGAGCAAGCCCTTCGTGTGGCCTGTCCAACATGCGTCCCCCCCAGCTGAAGGCGGGGAGAGTCACCCATCTCCTTGGGGACTCTCTTCGTCGAGGCGGAAAAAGCGGGACAGGCCATCCGCGTTGGCGTGGTCTTGGCCTGGTCGGTGCTCCACAGTGAAGTCCATTCCCTGCAGGGAAATGGACCAGCGCAAGAGTTTTGGGTTCTCCCCCCGCATCTGCATCAGCCACTGCAGGGGTCGATGGTCGGTTTGTACCCGGAAGTGGGTACCGAAGAGATAGGGCCGGAGCTTTTTGAGGGCCCACACCACTGCGAAGGCCTCCCTCTCGATGGTGCTCCAGCGCTGTTCTCGGGCCAGGAGACGTCGACTGATGAAGGCCACCGGCTGGTCATGACCCTCGGGGTTTAACTGAGAAAGGACGGCTCCGATGCCGTGGTCGGAGGCGTCGGTCTGTACCACGAATTCCTGACTGTAATCGGGGGCCTGGAGCACGGGGGCGGTGCACAGGGCGGCCTTCAGCTTCTCGAAGGCCGCTTGACAATCGGGGGTCCAGTTAATCCGCTTCGGCTGGTTCTTGGACGTGAGACCCGTGAGGGGCCCCACGATGCTGCCGTAGTCTTTCACGAACCGCCGGTAGTAGCCGGTGAGCCCCAAGAAGGCTCGGACCTCGGTCTGGGTGACGGGGGGCTGCCAGGACTGGATGGCAGCAATCTTAAGCTGTAGCGGGGCCACCAGCCCGCTTCCCACTTGGTGCCCAAGGTAGGTCACAGACCCTTGGCCAATTTGGCACTTGCCGGCCTTAATTGTGAGGCCGGCCCGCTGGAGGGCCTGTAGGACCTCTTGGAGGTGACGGAGGTGGTCGGGCCAGTGGCGGCTGTATACAGCGATATCGTCCAGGTAGGCAGCGCTGAACTCTTCGAGCCCCGCCAAGACCTGGTTCACGAGGCGTTGAAACGTGGCGGGGGCATTCTTCATGCCGAAGGGCATGACCTTGAATTGGTAGTGGCCATCGGGGGTAGAGAAGGCTGATCGTTCCTGAGCCCTGGGTGTGAGGCCGATCTGCCAGTAGCCCGCTGTTAGGTCGAAGATACTAAGGTAGCGGGCGGCCCCCAGCCGGTCGATCAGCTCGTCTGCTCGGGGAATCGGATGAGCGTCGGTCCGGGTGACAGCGTTCAAGCCCCGGTAGTCGACGCAGAATCTCAGTTCAGGTGCGGTGCCGGGGGCAGCGGCTTTGGGAACCAATACAACCGGACTGGCCCAGGGACTGTCTGAGGGCTCGATGACCCCGATTGTGAGCATCTTGGCCACTTCCTCCTGTATGCAGGCCCGTACCCGATCTGGTACGCGGTAGGCCCGGTGTCGGACAGGGGGACTGTCCCCGGTGTCCACGTCGTGCAAACACCAAGGGGTGACCCCGGGGGTGAGGGAGAACAGGGTAGCGAACTGCAGCAGGAGGTTCCGGCAGCCCTGGCGTTGCTCCGAAGTGAGGGCGTCAGAGAGCCGGACCCCGTCCACGGAGCCGTCGTTCTCCTGAGTTTTCAGAAGATCCGGGAGGGGTTCGGAGTCTTCCTCTGCCCCACTGTCCGTAGCCATCAGGAGGCTGAGTTCTGAGCGCACAAAGTGTGGTTTGAGTCGGTTGGTGTGGAGGACCCGGAGGGGGTTCCGGGAGGTCCCCAGGTCGATGAGGTAAGTGACGGGGCTTTTGCGCTCGACCACTTTGAAGGGCCCCGTCCACTTATCTTGCAAGGCACATGGTTCGGTGGGGGACATCACCCATACTTGTTGTCCAGGCTCGAACTCAACGGAGGAGGCATGGTGATCATACCACCTCTTCATGTCCTCCTGGCTGGCCTCGAGGTTCGCCTTGGCCATCTCTCTGAAGCGCCGGGTCTGATTGCGGAGGGCCAGGATGTATTTGAAGACGTCTGGAGGGGTCTTTGGGGGGGCCATCTCCCAACCTTCTTTTACTAGGCTGAGGGGCCCTCGCACAGGGTGCCCGTACAGGAGTTTGAAAGGGCTAAAACCGAGGGACTTCTGGGGAACTTCTCGGTAGGCGAAGAGGAGGCACGGGAGTAGTACATCCCACTGGCGACGGAGGGGCTCTTCCAATCCCCCAATCATCCCCTTGAGAGTGCGGTTAAAACGCTCCACTAGTCCGTTCCCTTGGGGGTGATAGGGGGTCGTGAATCTGTAGGTGACCCCGCACTGTTGCCAGAGGGACTTCATGTATTTGGATATAAAGTTCGTGCCTCGGTCGCTGACGACTTCTCGGGGGAAGCCTACCCGGGAGAAAATCCCCATTAGGGCCCGGCCAACCACCGGAGCTGTCACGGTCCGTAGGGGCACCGCCTCGGGGTAGCGGGTGGCATGGTCCACCAGTACTAAGATGAACCTGTGTCCTTGTGCCGTGCGGGGGTCCAGAGGCCCCACAATGTCTATCCCCACCCGCTCGAACGGGGTGGTGACCACAGGGAAGGGTTGCAGAGGGGCTTTCAGCTTCCGACCACTCTTCCCGCTGGCTTGGCATGTGGGGCAAGATCGGCAGTGGTTCAGGACGTCGTTCCTCATTTTCGGCCAGAAAAAGTGGGTCACTAGGCGGCTGTACGTTTTGTCCTGGCCCAGGTGTCCAGCCAGGGGGACATCGTGGGCCAGGTTGAGCAGAAAGTCTCTGAAGCGGAGAGGTACCACCAGTACTCGACCGGCCCCCAGCTCGGCGATTCTTTGCTCGCTGTATAGCAGGTCGTTATCCCAGTAGACCCAGTGAGTTCCGGTGGAGTCCCCTGCGTTCTGGGCGCTGGCTTGTTGGCGGAGTCCCTTGAGGGAGGGACAGGTCTTTTGTTCCTGGCGGAACTGTTCTTGGGTGGGCCCCCCTTCTTGACGCCACTGAGCCAGGTCAGGAAGGTCCTGGGGTTGCGCGTCCCCTTCGGTCGTCGGGTCTGGGAGGCTGGCCTTGTCGTTGTCTTCTACTGGGGCGACCGGGGGCGGAGGTGCCGGCCATTCCGGTTCTTCTGATCGAGGGACGGCACGGGCGGCCATGGACCGGGTGGTTATGCAGGCCCAGTCCGGGAGGCCCAGCATCCCCAGGTGCTCTCTTCTCTCAACGGTGGCCCACGGGGAACTCTCGAGGTCATTCCCCAGGAGGCAGTCCACGGGGGCATCGTCCCGGACCGTCACCTTCAACAGGCCGGAGACCCCTCCCCATTCGAATGGGACGCAGGCCATTTGACACATACTTTCAGAGTTGTCTGCCGAGCGGACGGGGCAGAGAATGTTCGGCAGGATCTGCTCGGGCTTCACCAGGTGACAGCGGACGGCCGTCACACTGGCGCCTGTGTCACGCAAGGCCTCGGCTCGCTGTCCATTTATGGTCACCCACTGACCGTATTTCCTGGTGTTAGCGGTTAGGGGAGCCCGCGGGACCATGTCTCTTCCCCCTAAGCACGCCAGGACCATGGCGGCCGGTTCCCACTCTTGCTGGGCCTGCTCATACTCTTCTGGTTCCTCCGATGATCGCTCTTCCCCCAGGGCGGCGGCAGCTACCTGGCGGGGCTTGGGTGTTTGGTTCTGCGGGCAGCTCGGGTCATTGGCGTAGTGGCCGACTCGCTGGCATCGGTGGCACGTGACGTTGGCTCGGACCCCAGGACGCCACGGGGGGTTGCCCCGGCCGGCCGGAGGCGGGGTGCTGGCCATGGGTGTTGCTGGCAAGGCGTCTCTCCCTCGCCCCTGGCCCCCTCCTCCTCCCCGAGGACGGTGCTGGCCTTGGTTGCTTCTGTTCTGTTCGTGTGGCCCCCTCCGGCCCACTCGGGTGCTTTCCCATCGGTCAGCTTCGGCGGCGAGCTGCCGGGGGTCAGTCAGCTTACTGTCGAGGAGGTGCTGCCTGAGCTCGACGAAACAGTTGTTCGACAGGTGCTCCCATACCATAAGGTTAAAGAGTTGTTCGTAGGTGGTGACATGGCTCCCCTTTATCCAACCCTCGAAGGCACGGCTGAAATAGTTCACGTATTCTACCCAAGTTGTACCTGGGATCCGGGTGCAATCTCTGAACCTCTGGCGGTACATCTCGGGTGTGAGGCCGTAGCGGGTGAGGAGGGCAGCCTTCATGTGGTCGTAGGACGACATTTGGTGATCTGGGAGCTGCAGTAGGGCATCGCGACCCTCGTTGATAAACCTCCCCCAAAGTCCGGCTCCCCAATCACTCCGGTCGATCCGGTGGGAGGTCATGGCGATCTCGTAGGCTTTAAACCACTGTTGTATGTCGTCTTCTCGGACATACTCGCGGACAACATCCTTGGGGATGTGGACTTTTTTCTCGATTGGCCCCGGGGTGTGTGGTCGCTCAGGCACCCCCAGTTCTTTATTCTGTTTCCGAAGTTCTATCTCCGCTAGTTGGCGCTCGTGCTCGAGTGTTATTTTTTTCTCCTCCAGCTCTCTCTGTCTCTGCTTCTCTTCTCGTTCATCTCGGAGCCGCATATGCTCGAGGTTGAGTTTCTGTTCAGCTAACTTGAGTTCCCCATCCATCTTGAGTCGTGCCATTTCCAACTCGTGCAATCTGGTTCTTTCTCTTTCTCGGATCTCCTCCTGCGAGAGGCCCGTTCCCCGCTCCTCGGGAGCCGTGGCGTTCCCCTCTGGTGTGATGCTGCTTTGGTCGGAGGGTCCGGCGACCCCAGTTTCTGTCCACGACTCTAGGGCATGCTTTAGATCATCCTTGGTACTCAGGCCGGTGGTAGCAATGCCAAGTTCTATGCAGAATTGTCTCAGTTCGCGGTGGTTGTATTCTTCTAATTTATCCATTTGGAAATTCTCGGTGGAGCTGCTATCTTTGGCTGACATCGTGTTTTTGTCGTGGGGTGAGCTACTCTCTGTACGATTACGCGTTGATTCGGATCGCGCCGCTGGCCACCAATGTTAGAAAGGGTAGACGGACCGGGAGGGTCGGCCGGGGTCAGGAGGAGAGGTCTCCGGGGAGAGCCGTCTCCAGCGATCGTACAGACAAGTAACTTCCCCCCCCCACAGACAGATACCACACACGGATAAGGTTCAGTGTTCTTTATAAGCACTTCTTAAGGTACGGTTGAATGGTACAAGGAGGTCTGGACCCAGGGGTCCCCTCGATTCAAGTCTCTCAAAGCAGGGTAAGGGGTAGCGGGACAGTCTGTCTACCAGTCAGGTAGTTCGGATGAGGTGATGACTAGCTCACAATCCTCGAGCTTGGTGGTTTAGTTGGTACGGGCCGCGGCAGCGCCAGCAGGTCCCGGTTGAGATGTCGGTACACGGTCCGCGGCAGCGCCAGCAGGTCCCGGAAAGATGGTCGATGTACGGTCCGCGGCAGCGCCAGCAGGTCCCGGTGAGGATGGTCGTTACAACGGGCCGCGGCAGCGCCAGCAGGTCCCGACGAGGATGGATGTTGCAGAAGGCCGCGGCAGCGCCAGCAGGCAGGACGATGGTTCACAAGAGCGGGCTACGGCAGCGCCAGTAGTCCGTCAAGGCTGAGTTCTCTCGGTGTCTCTCGACTCCAGGATACAACTGCCTTCCTGCTCCGGAGTTGCCCCAGTTATAGGGCAGGCGCCCTTTGATGTCCGGACCCTCGCACTTGGAGGTCGGAGGGCCCGGGATGAAGGTGTCCAGACACCCAGCAGGGGGTGGAGCCAGCGCCTGGGGGAGCTGGAGGCGATCGGCACCTGGCGGGGGAAGAGCTCTTGACACTTCGTTCTCCCATTGACCTGCCAAGTGGTCCGCTCACCTCCGGGGTGGAGGGTGGTGCCGGGATGTCGGGGCCGGCCAGGCCCGGGGTTAGGGTCGGGCCGAGGCCACGCGGCCTCGTGGTGCAGGGCCCAAGATGGCAGCTTGAACCGGCCGGGGGAGCCGGTGGGGCTGGGCCCCGTGATGAGTAGAGGTCCGAGGGCAGAAGATCCGTCGGGAGACGGGGTACAGGTGCTTTTCGTGGGTTATGCCTGGTGGGCCGGAGCTCGGGCCCTGTCGTGCGGGGAGGGAGCAAGCCCTTCGTGTGGCCTGTCCAACAATATATATATATATATTCCCAACATAATAATTGCCACGACCACAATAGGGCTAATCCTTCACCAGATCATTTAATTTTGGTAACGCGTTTCGCCTGACACAACAGGCTTGCTCACACATTGTACAGTGGGTAAAGCTTACGTATATACCATCAGGGAATTCAAACAGTAGAGAAACAGAAAGTGGACTATAATAGTCCTCAAGGAGTCTGTTACTACGGTGGCCATTTTAAGCTAGTCAAGTACATAGTACAAATAATTTGCTCAGCGTAGTGCACTGTAACCCCTTATGCTAAGAGTGTTATTATCATGATATATATCTCACAATATTACAGTTCTAGTTAATACACATTTGAACTAGTCAACGTCAGACCCTGTAAATTCATAATTCTTAAAGGCATAGTGCTCTTGTAAATACGAAACTAGTTTCTAAACACATCATGATTCAATAACCTCTACCGGATAGACATGTACTAATTGTTGACATAGTGTCAAATTCATGATTACCAATAGGCATAGTGCTCGTGTAAATAAAGAGAACATTGTTAGTTTCTGAACACACCATAATTCAATGGCCTCTTCTGGATAGTCATATATTAATTGATGACATAGTGTCAAAAATTATCCACTGTTGGTTAATTCTCCCATAGTTGCAGTCCATTGTTACCTCCCCACCTTAATTAAAGATCAACACCCTTGCATGAAAAAACATAATCGTTATTTGTGCCACCTAATGGTTCCGTCTTCAATGCAAACTAAACAGAAATAAACCAAAATATATCATTAGGAATACAAAGGTTTTCTTATCTGTCATATGTTCCAAGTCCATGCTTTTGAAGAAAAGGGTAGGGGTAAATCTCGATTCCCTTCCGGAGTCGGCCCCTTCCTTTCCTCCTATAATTAAAACAAAATACAAATTATTAGATTCTAATAACAGTAATAACAATTATTCAGAATTAATTCTTGTTATGCAAAAACATACAGTTCATTCTATTGTTCAGAATATGTTATAACATTTCACTCTCGTAAATGTACATTCAGTTCCTCATCTTGATTTAATCCTCCAGGGTATTTGCTTTGCAAATTGACAATGTGCCATGATTCTCTCTGTCTTAGTTTAAGTTCTCTGTTCCCGCCCCTCCTATTTAATTCTACTTGTTCAATTGCAAAGAAAGATAGAAGTGAGTTATTAGATAGATGGTATTTAGCAAAATGTCTTGCCACTGGGTAATGTGGGTCTTTGTTGTTTATCGCGCGCATATGTTCCAATACTCTCTTTTTGACTGCCAGAGTGGTGCTCCCCACATATCTTAGTTTGCAGGGGCACTCAAGAATGTAAATAACATATGTAGTTCCACATGTTAGGAATTGTTCAATATTCTTTTCTGCTACTGGTGTATTGTATTTCTTTCGCATGTGGCTGTTACGGAAGGCTTTACAGTGTCCACACGGAAAAAATCCTTTCAAATTTAAACGTGTGTTAGTTTGAGTTTTGGAAATATCACCTTTCATTAGAATATCTTTCAGACTTTTGCTTTTTCTGTATGTTATGAGTGGGCGTGAAGGTAGATCATTCTTTAAAGTGGATTAAGTTTTCAGAGTACTCCAATTCTTATTAAGAATTTTAGCAATGCTGTTAGATTCTGCATTGAATGTGAGGATTATTCTGGGTTGGTTTTTCCCCTCTTCCACCTCCTTAGGTTTCTCTATCAGGGTTGCCTCTCTCGAGATCTTTTTAACTTTCTCCACTGTCTTTCCAATACCCATTTAGGATATCCTCTCTCTTTAAACCTTTCCAACATGATTTTCTGTTCAATGCAGAAATCTTCCATGGTACTACAGTTTCTCCTTGCCCTGAGCAATTCACCAAATGGTATGCTCCATTTAAGAGTTTCAGGGTGACTGCTCAGAGCATGGAGAAGACTGTTCCCAGCAGTTTCTTTTCTGTGTAGTTTGGTACAGATTTTATGTTGACGGATCTCTACTGTCACGTCCAAAAATTCAATGGCTACCTTACTTATATTATATGTTAGTTTCAAGTTATAGTTATTAATATTCAAGTTGTTAATGTATGTGGTAGCAGAATGTTCATCTCCTTTCCATACAATAAAAAGTTCGTCAATGTACCTTAACCATTTGATTATCCTCTCTCCTGTTTGTGTTTGGTCAATGTTTCTTTGTACCTCCTCCTCCCACACCCCAAGAAACAGATTCGCAAAACTTGGGGCGAAACAAGTCCCCATATCAGTACCGAGGACTTGTTTAAACATTTGACCATCAAACATGAAGATATTGTGTGTCAAACAAAATCTTATCATTTTTAACAACATCATTGTATGATCCAAAAAACAGACTTGTCTTTGTTTCAAATAATGGAAACAGCATTGTAAACCTAGTTTGTGATCTATTATAGAGTACAATGAATTCACATCCATTGTAATGAGTTGGTAATCATCTTCCCATACTATGTCATTAACTTTCCCTAGAAAATCCTTGGTGTCTTTAGTGTACGATGGAAGAGTTACCACATACTCTGTTAAAAAATGATCCACGTATTTAGATATGTGTTCTGAAACACACTCAATTGATGATAATATTGGTCTCCCTGGTGGTACAGTGGCATTCTTGTGAATTTTAGGCAATAGGTAGAAACTAGGTAGTTTTGGATAGTCTTTTTTTATGTAGCAAAATTCTTCCCATTGTAGAAGGCCTTGATCTTTCCATGATGATAGCATAGCCCAAATTTCTACTATACTATTGTTATATTACTCCATATTACTCTCCACATAAAATGTAGTGTCGTTCAATTGATTGAGTGCTTCTTTGACATGCAGACTGCGATTAGTACATGTCTATCCGGTAGAGGTTATTGAATCATGATGTGTTTAGAAACTAGTTTCGTATTTACAAGAGCACTATGCCTTTAAGAATTATGAATTTACAGGGTCTGACATTGACTAGTTCAAATGTGTATAAACTAGAACTGTAATATTGTGAGATATATATCATGATAATAACACTCTTAGCATAAGGGGTTACAGTGCACTAAGCTGAGCAAATGATTTGTACTATGTACTTGACTAGCTTAAAATGGCCGCCGTAGTAACAGACTCCTTGAGGACTATTATAGTCCACTTTCTGTTTCTCTACTGTTGGAATTCCCTGATGGTATATACGTAAGCTTTACCCACTGTACAATGTGTGAGCAAGCCTGTTGTGTCAGGTGAAACGCGTTACCAAAATTAAATGATCTGGTGAAGGATTAGTCCTATTGTGGTCGTGGCAATTATTTTGCTGGGAATTCTGAAAGGCGGCGTGCTCCGCCGTCATCGGACGACCTGCCTGCCTGGGGCGAGGGGAGACGGAAGGAGCAAAGAAATCGGAATGATATATATATATATATATATATTAATAAACAATATTTTTTTATGTTTATAAATGCTATTTGTGTAAAACAATATATAGTTTTCAATATTTTTGTACTTACCATTATGAGTATTGGGAAACAATATTTGGGTACCAATATTTTTTACCAGAAATTTATGTTCCTCGATATTGTTAAAAATGATATTGTGTCAGAGATCCTTTACAGATGCCCTCTGTTAAATCTTTGCCGTTTTGATGAAAGCCCTCCATTTATTTTAAATATTGTAACAGCGAAGAAAGTTGATACCAGTTCATAGCTGAAATATTGTGATTCAAAAGCCATTTGGTAAATTGTTATGTGGGGTGTCTAATATTAGAGGTCTGTAAATGTCTTCCCTGGTCAGTTGGTGGATGTTTGATTGCGGACAAAATATAGTTATTTTGGCATGAAATAAATTACTTGCTGGAATTATTTTTTTTATGGCATAGCATGAAACAAAGCTTTTTCACTTTTGAATTACACCTCTAAGTGATCTGTTGAACGTGTTGTTTTTCTCATTGCTGAGTGGTAACTGGAGATTAAAACCTACATTGCAGTTTTAAGAATGACATTGTTTTGAGAACGGTATGCCTTCTAGAGAAATTATATATGTCAGAGCTGAGGCATTCTTGTAAATGTTGGTTTTCTGCCGTGACAACAGAAGTTTTCTTTCTCAGGTCAGAAGTAATTTATACTGGTCACAAAATAGTGGTGCAATTTGCAACCAGTAATTTTGCAACCACTAACTATTTTTACGAACTGTCATATCTACATTAACCTACCTAATTAATATTCATTATCTAGATGGAAAATTGCGACTGTTAGAAATCGGGGTCTCTAGTTGGCAGAGGTAGGTACATTTGACCAAATAGGGACCCTTGCTTCTAGTCAGGGTAAGGGGCTACACTTCTAAAATAACCCTTGCTCACCCCCTTGGTAGCTTGGCACGAGCAGACAGGCTTATCTAAGAGGCAGTGTGTAAAGCATTTGGGAACACATACAATAATACAGTGAAAACACTACAAATGGACACCACACCAGTTAAGAAAAATAAGTAATCTTTACTAGACTGAACACAAGACCAAACGACAAAAATCCACAATACTGTAATCAAAAAAAGACTTTAAAATGGTAGAAAATAGCTTAGTTAAATGTAGATAGTAAATGCAACACTTTGTTGTAGGGATTCTGCGTATGCACAGAACTATGCGCAGGAAACCAGAACCTTAGAGAATTGTGGTGTACCAGAAACTCCCCTCAGAACTAAGAACCCCTTATCCGACTAGCTTAGTGTCACATTCGTTATCCGAGATTTAGCTCGGCGGTCCCAATGTATAGACAACCCAGAACATGCGACTTAGTTATTCTCAGGAATGGTGGGAACCCGAAATACCCGTTTGCACATATATATATCAGTCCACAACAGAATAACTAAGACACAGTAAAGTTTAAAGAATTTATTCATAAACCTCGAGTCCTGTTATACAGTACTTTGGCTAACATTAGTAGACAAATGGTTAAGATCATTACCATTAGCATTGTTACAATTCCATAGAATATAAAAGGAGCGATCATATTAATAATGACAGTGGAAAAGAACCACCCTCCTTTCTATAGCAACTAATAAAATATTATTAGACTATTAGAAGGTCTCATAGGCTTGCATAGGGGACCCCATACCGTATAGATCAGCTCAGGTGTATCACATCACAGGATCAGCTCAGTGTTCTCTGCAACAGCTCTTCTATCGAATGCCCTAACCATATGCTGCGCTGTGATATTAAAGCCCACGACTTTCTGGTATTGGCAGCTGCGTGCATGTTGTGACTAAACAGTGGTACGATCACCCTGAACATAATCAGCCGGCACTGTCTAGTGTCCTAGAACAGTTCTTTACACGATGTACAGACCAAGGGCACTAGCAACTGTTAAGGATGTATAAATAACATTCACTTGAGACAAGAGCGAGTCTGCATTTCTCAAATTAATAACATGTAACAACAGTGTCGGGTGCAAAGGCAGCAAAAGCAACAAGATGGTTTTCCAACAGCTAACGTGATTGAGCTAACTTAGCACTGTAAATAGGGAGTGGCCTAAAACCACGTGACATCCCCCTTTGATCGAACCACGGTATAACCAGGGGCGAATATTTCAACAGAACGCAGAGTTCAAGATCAACGATGCAGACTAAAGAGCTTGAAATGTGAGTTCAGTAAATGAGAGGAAGAAAAAATCGAAGAAGAGAAAAAAAATGTAAAAACACAATCCATCGTCCATAGAGGCCAACGATCGTTTGTGAAAAGATAGCAAAAAAAAAAAAAACTCCATTCAACTCGCCATCAGGCAGTCAATTTAGGAAAGTATAAGCAGCATATGCAGCTGCGTCTTCCAATAGAAAATCATTTGAGTCATCCGCAAAATTGTCGGTCATCCAGTTCAGCAAAGAAAAAGAACACACGTGTTCCACAGGGAAATGAGCATCAAGCACTCCACGTGGACAAGAAGCAGGCATCTCGATGTAACTTCGTGCCAGGAAGTCAACTGCTGCTTTCTCGATATCCCATAATCCAAGGACTCCAAGCGCCGCACCCAAGGCCATAAACCCGACTCCAGAACAGTCAAACTCATGAACCACTAAGGGATACATCAGTCGATCAAAATCCAGGTCAGGTGACACCAAGTTTGACAGACACATATCCAGAGCCCATTGGAACGGACATTCGAGACAGTGAAAGACAGGCTGTACACAAGTGAAAAATGGGAATCGGAAGGATAATCCATAAGCGACACTCAAGGTAGCCAGTGGTAAAGTCCCATAAGATTCCCACATCCGGCTACGCAGATGGAACATGCTGGATCCGTGGTCGAGTAGCGCAAGTCGTGCATCCATAGCGTAGTGCGCAGACTAACAGGAGTATGCCAGCAATTAATGCGAGTATCAGAGGGAACCCTCCAAAAACCCCAGAAAAAATAGAATGAAAAATAGCTGGTATTATACCAAAGATAGACTGGAAAGACGTCACAAGGCCAGAGCCTACAATTTTTAAAAAATGGACCAGACCAGTCGTAGAAGAAGCATTGAAGATAGTGTGTATTAGTGTGCCAAAATGTAGGGGGAGGTCAGTATTCAAAAGCGCTTGAACTTCCGTGCGAGTGTTCGCAACTTGAAGGAGAAATGTTTCACGTGACGAAGTCAACGCAACCTCCTTTTGAGACAAAAGAGCCCTTATTCTGCTCATCCTATTGAACTCTGCTTTCAAGGTTGGAATCGTCGGCCAGATGGATATATCCAGTCGGCCTTGCGGGGGTGGGAAAAGCACGTTATTACAGCAAATTACTCTTCGTGAAACTGAAACAATATAGGGAATTCCAGCTAACATCCCACAGCAAGCCTCACTATTTAAAAGCAGATAACTACCATTAGCAAGCAGCGTAAATGATGGCGTTATAACAGGCACAGGAATGCCCTTCAAGACGCAAGCCAAATTAGGAGCATTCATGTTACATGAGCCATGTAACTGGATATGTCTACATACTACAGAATGATCAGGAGCAGACGTACACTCCTCACCCTTCAAATAAACTTCTTTGCCGTCTCTCTCACATCGATATGTAAATGGGAGAGACCAGACTTCATGCAAGAATGCCGAACCAAGTTTTTCAAATCTGCCTAAGGCATAATGTTTCATGCACGAACTAAACTTATACATAGAAATTGGTAGAGTTACCATCCCATGAACGAGCCACACTGCATAATCCAACTCAGCCACAGAAAAAGGAAAAGGTTCTAATTTTTCTATATGCAGTAGTGAATACGTAGCATCTTTCATGGACATGAATTGCTGCTTTGCTGACAGATTAAATGGGCGGAATAGAGAAGAAATATTCATGTAATCCCACGGTACTTTCCCCGCCTTTAACGTCTGCAAAGTCCAAGCAAACTGCATAATCGAACGTAATTGATTTTGACCATGATACAACACAGACACATCTTCCTGGACAATATCTACAACAGATGAAACAATGTTATCCAATGTATATATTCTCGAAGATAAGGTATTAATACTATTATCTATTACTGCCAATACTTTTTCCATATTGGCTTGGTCAATAGCACGGAGTCTGGAAGCAGCCTCAATCTGTGACAACTTCCATACCTCTCTGTAAACAGCATACACCCATCTTTTGGATCTTCCAAATGCGGGACCCTTAACAAAATCATTCAAATCAATTTTGTCATGCAAACGTGACAAGTGAATTTTAACAGAATCTAATGTGGAATGTTGCAACCATGTCTGGCACAATTTACCTACCGAGTAGGTAGTGACAGTATGTGAGGACAGAAAACGTGGGTCTACTCTATCCTGTATGTACCCGGGAATTAACCCCAAAAATCTACGTTGACAGGAATACGAACTTTTCTGCCATATCAACCAACCTGTAGGGTCTAATGCACTAATATTGAACGTGGAATTGGAAATAAAAGACTGCAACATAGTAAGGGACAGATCTGTGTGATTCTCCCAACCAGGATAAGCTCTCAGATCCGGGATCGAGGGGGAATTTAATTTTTTAGAGATAGCCAATCCAAAACAGGTTGTCTGAAAAATAGTAGAATTTAAAAATAACATGTGGTTTGGGATGAGGCAGGCACGATGTAAAGCTTCTGTACCTTGTACTTGCCAAGATTTAGTTCCCCAAACCGATTTGAGATCAATAGAATGTTTCCAAACGTCATACCCTCCAATTGCCAAATCGTCCATGAAGGACTTAGAAAACAACAATTTAGTGTGGGTTAAACGCACCTTTGAAACAGGTTCGTCTCTAAGCTTAAAATAAAATGAAGCATTATTGGATACACTGAAATCCGAAAAATATGAAAACTTTCCGACCAATGTTTTCGAACTACCAATCTTCGGGGCAGGGCAATGTTCCCACTGCGTAAAGTTGACTAAACTACGAAATGTGTTTGCCCTATGAAGAAAATGTGTGCCATAATGTTGATAACAAAACTGCTCAGCATAGTTTTCATTATTCAAATACAAATCATCAGCATCAAATGCGGCATAGTATTTTAAATCAGAAAACAGTGTCTCTATGGTTTTAACATCCCAATCATCAGATCGAATGTCCTGCTTCACCACATCACCCATAGAAACACGATATACAGATGGCACATTTATCACTTCCGTGGGCCCATGAATTTGAAAGTTACCTGCATCCCATGCTATTCCATCACGGACAGGCCAGGCGGTGATATTCACAAAGGTCTGGTCCCTCTTCATGATGTGCGACGATGAATGTGGGGCCAAAGTTCCATCAATTAATCCAATTGGAGAACGTTCATGCAGGTAGTGTCCATTTATTAGCCTAAAAAACACTACCACAAAACCAATGGACATGAACAAAAAAATGCAAATGAGCACCAGCCAAATGTATATCCAGGGGGGAACCAAAAATTGTCTCTTGAACCAGGCAAAAAATTTTGAAAATTTGGAAGGGGCAGTGGAAGTCAATGATTCAGTTCCAAAGGAAGAATTAGACTGGACAATGTCAGTTGAATGCATAAGGGGCAAAGGGACATCAGCAGGATAGGAATATTCAGCATCATCAGGTAAAGCACCATCCGCAGGTGAAACAGCAGAATCAGAAAGTACTTGCATTTCAATGGCAACCTCAGGCACGATGTCAGATGGTGGAACTACAACAGAACTGCGCATCATTGAAGGGCAAGAAACGAAGGTGTCAGACTATGGAGTATCGGCCATCCTGTGTAGCTTGACATTGTCAACTGAAATGTACCTGTTGTCTCTGTGACCAGGAAGTGGAGGCAAAACAATTGTGTGGGTACCCTCAACTCCAAGCACCGGCACTGGTGCACGATAAGAGGGGCCAAACTCCTTTTTCTTCTCCACTTTCTCACGGACCAGATCACCAACTCTGGGTAGCCAGCCGACTACCGGAATCTGCAGTCCAGCTTCGGTCGCAGAGGATATATGCTCTTTTGCTAGAGTTTCTCTTGCTTCTTGAAGGTTCTGTAAGACAGTACAGTGGTCATCTAAGTCAAAAGGCGCGGCTGCCGCCGCTATGTCGAGACCCTCAAGGTCAGGAACAAACATTCGAACTCCGAAGAGCATCATGTACGGGGTCCTCCCACCCAGAGACCTTCTAGGGAGATTATTAAGTGCACGTTGGACGTCATACAAATGGGCTAGCCAGTTTTTGCCAGTACCTAACACCCTGGCTGTCAATGATTGCTTTAGGTCACGGTTCATTCGTTCCACAACACTATTGCCCTCAGGCCGATATGGAGACGAAAATTTGACTTGGACCCCCAAACTTCTCATAGCTTCTTTGTAAGCCTTAGAGGCGAACGCAGGGCCCTGATCAGAGTGAAGGGTGCCACATGCAAAACTCCCTATAAAGACACGCAATGCTTTGATGACAGTCCTGGCATCAGCACTCCTGTGTGGCCACACCCAAAGAAAACGTGTGCACGAATCTACTGCAACCAAGATATACTTGTACGCAGTGTCTGAGGAAAAAGGACCGCAGTGATCTAAATAAACACACGCTAGTGGTTGATTAGAAATGTGCAGCTGCGTTTGTGGTGGACGCGCCACCGTAGATGGCTTTATTTGTTGGCAAATTCCACAATTGAGGACATAAGTCCGTGTATGTTTATACAATCCGTACCACCAATAACGCTGTTGCAACAGTGACACAGTTGCGGACACTCTGGCGTGCGCTGACGCAACACCCTCGTGCGCAGCTTGTACCAATGCAGGTCTGCAGTCCGAATTGGGAATAACCCTATCCCCAACTTCATTAATCCTCACTAACGGGACGTTATCAGGACTTAAGTGATAATGGTATCGAGAAGGGAAACCTCTAGGGAAGTTTTCCCCAGTCTCTGAAGCAGCAATGGCTGCTAAGATGTCATCATCGATCTTACTTTTGGATCTTGTAACTGCTGCTACCAAGTATGTTGCCACTGCTGTTTTAGCTGCCTCGTCAGCCAAACTGTTACCGACAGCATGGACACCAACTCGTTGGTGACCAAGTGTGTGAATAACACACACAAGGGGTCGACTGCACTTCAGTTCAGACACCCTAGCCCAAAGCGTTTTATGCTTTATTGTGCTACCTTTTGAATCACGAAATCCATTCGCAATCCAAAACATCAGATTGTCGTTGTAAGATTGAACACAATAGTAAGAATCACTCACTATAAGAGTCGTGACTTTATAATCAGCAAACTCCAGTGCAAGCACCAGAGCTCTAAGCTCCGCCAATTGTGCGGTACAATCACCCAAAGTCTGCGTATGCACTGCATCTTGTACGAATTCACCATTCACGAAAGTACCAACAACAATTGCGCAAGCCGCTGAATAAGCGTGCCTTGATCCAGTTGCGGGCTGCGCGGACCCATCAGTGTATATGACACAATGGAACTCCTCCAACGGGCGCAATGTAAGTGGAGCCGGATGAACTAATTCATACTCCAAACTCTCCTGAGTCTGAAGTCCTGCGTCAAAAATGTATTCGACATCAGGTGAGGCTAAGGAGGTCGCCCATTGTATCCACCGTGGATGCAAAGCTTTAGAATTCGGCACACTTGCTTTAGTGACTGCCTCTAGGGCAGGAAATGGTGTTACCACCATCATGCGCTTCCCCTGTGATAGCGCTCGTTCTTTCAGGATTGCCATCTGAACTGCTGTCAAAACTTTTTCGACAGTGGAGAAATGCATTTCAGCCGAAGTATATAAATGAGATTTGTAAGCAATGGGGACAGTGTCGCCTTCATTGTACGTTAAGTACGTGAACCCTTCCGCACCCGGCACAATTCTTATGACCAGGTTTGTGTGGTTATCACGAGTTTGTAAATATATCGCAGTAAGAAGGTCAGACTGCAAAGAGTGTAATGCAGCTGAATGTTCTGGCAGCCAGCAAG
This sequence comes from Triturus cristatus, assembly GCF_964204655.1. Taxonomy (NCBI): domain Eukaryota; kingdom Metazoa; phylum Chordata; class Amphibia; order Caudata; family Salamandridae; genus Triturus; species Triturus cristatus. The sequence goes on from NC_140586.1 coordinate 366,679,768, forward strand.
ATTTAGTAAAAGTTGGTTGCACCAAGGCATATAATGTCTTGATACGCTGGGCATATTCAGGAATGTAGGTACGACCGAAATTCAGAAAGCCCAGCAATGATTGAAGTTGTTTCAGTGTCGTAGGGATACGAAGGCGTGCGCATTTCTCAAGGAACTGCGGAGCCAGGCCTCGGCCCTCATTGTTGAGTTCGTACCCCAAGAACAAAACTGTGTACTCGGCAATGTGCGACTTCTTAAAGTTAAACTTGTAACCAAAGTCTGCAAACATACAAATTATGTTGTCCACGCGAGCAAGGTGTGGAAGTAACTCGTCGTCTGTTAAGTAGATGTCATCAATGTACGAGTATGCCTCCAGGTCTACCATCTCTAAGAGAGAGACCACACGTGCAGCAAATACTCCAGGACTATTTTTATAGCCCATTGGTAGCCTTTTGAACACTTTTTGTTTACCACCCGAAGTAAAAGCGGTCCACTCATAACTATGAGGGGATATGTTATGGCAATAAAAACCATTGGACAAGTCGAGTGTGGTTTTGAACCTTTTTCTCACAAGACTATCAACGAGAGCTGAACTATGGGTATTTTGCACCGCACAATTCCGGCAGTGCGAGTTTAAGTGCCGGTAATCCAAAACTAGGCGGTACGATCCGTCAGGCTTCGTTACAGTGAATAAAGGATTATTCATGGATGACACACACGTTTCAATTACACCCTGATATTCCAATTGTTCAAGGATAGCCGCGACGTGAGACCTAGCCTCACGGCGCATAGGGTATTGGGGTTGAGGCTGGGGGTCAGACCGCAATGGAAATTCGTGGAGGGTAGAACTTTTATCCCACCCCACCTGATTACGATACAACGCAGGTGCAAGCACCCGCGCCCACTCCTCGGCCAACTTCTTAGACTCCTCCTTGGGCACTACGTGTCCAAAAGAAGGAAGAATGACTTCTTCCCCCCTTGGAGCGGTTAGAACGAAAGCCGGGGGCCAATCTTTCTCCGCCAATAGTATATCATAGGTGGTCGTCAGATTATCCCAAAATACTGCGTTAATTTTTCGTTGTATGTCACCCTCAATATTGAGGACTACGTCAAATAATCTCTCAGGGGGGGCTACGCGAGTATCAGCAGTTTCTACTGTTACATAGATTTTAGTTGCTGTCGCCTCCAGAAATGGACGCAGTGCTCCCCGCACTACTGTAACTTCCGCCGCGCTGTCTAGCAGCGTCAGAGCCCATTTCATGTTCAGAAGTTGTGTCCGCACCATCTGAGGCATACTTCGCTGAGATAGCAGCAACTATCTTTTTCTGAAACGGAGGACGTGGACGTGCAGAATCCTCCTGCTTGTCTTTTCCGTCCGCCTGTCGGGGCTGGTCTCGTCCTTGAGCACCCCGGCCTCTCCCACGGTCTCCTCCACCAAAGTGTGAAGCCGCTGTTTCCTGTGAAGAACGAGGAGAGCGCTGGTCAGGAACCTGAAACCTATCAGGTGACTTAATACGAGAACGATCACGCAAATCATAAGTGCGTTCAACATATGCCTGAACCGGGGACGCTGAACGAGTCTCCTGTTTCTGTTGCTGTTTATCTTGTTTTTTAGCTCGCCAATTTTGTTTTGGAAAGTTGGGTTTATCGTCTTTTGTAGACGAACTCACTTTAGTGTGCTGTACTACATCAGGAATTTTGATGATTGGTTTCACGCCTAGGGCACTACGTCCAACCATCCGATAGGCTTTTGCAATAACTTTTGCAAACTCCCTCGGCTTATCGTCATCCGCAATAAGTGCCATTATGTTTCCCACTTGAAACTGCATGGCATCTCCTTTGAGATTTCCCATTATCATGGAACATACCACATCGAAGCTGTCGATAAGCCGCATTCCCAATTCAATAGCTGCTTCCGCCCCATGGTCCTCCTGGACTTTTTTGATAACGGAAGGTAGTACCGACATAGACGTAGTACCGAAGCACTTCGAATAGGTCGCGGCAAAGACCTTGCCCCAATCGTCACAATCGACAATGTCTGGGACTAGTTCTTTCGGCAAAGTAATAGTGAGTATCCTGTGCTTATCCACAGGACTAGTGTTAGGAAACACGGCTTCTAGTTGATCGAATTTCTCTGCAAGCCAATAAGGATACTCATCCTTATTCTGGGGGCGCTTGCCAACAACCGCGTTTACCATTACAGGACTGATCACAACCGCATGATGGTGATCAGCCCCGTGTCCCGCAACTGCAGGTGCCCCCACCTGTACAGTGCGCGACACGTACTGCACTAACGCCCTATGGACCGTAATCAGGGTCGTGTGCAGTACACGTAAGCTATCCACTCCAACCGTCAGGTAGCGTGGATGAGGGGTATGTCCGGCCAGCACCGGCCAAGTAGCTCCTTCAATAGACAAAGGACCCAGTCTCGCCGGGGTGACCGTGTGTGGGAGGGCGCCATTAAACCAAATAGTGTGCTGCCAGGTTGAAATAGGAATTTCTAAAGCCATATATGGGGTATAATGAAGAGGCACCTGCGTAGCAGTGTATTTGTGGAACGTTTTATCAACGTCTTCCACAGCCTCAAAGGTAACCCAAGAGTAAAACAACTCATAAGGGTAAGTGGCACTTGCACTTACGACAAATACCACTGCCATCCTGTCATCAGGCACCCCATACGTCCTCAAATGAGCACGCAGAGACACCCTACTATGAGCGGGAATATCTACCGCCATTAGGACTAAAAAGAAGATACAACGAGATCTTTAGTAGCACTTGGGCTTAGATTAGTGTAACCTTTTTTATTATCAAGCTTGAAAGAACCTATAGCCTTAAACCTAGGTAGGTTAAACCGTCACTCCCGTTATCCGGAAACCAGAGTGAGGGCGTTGTGGACTAATAAAAAGCACTACTAAGGCATCTCAGATATTAAGACCAAACGTTAGGTGCGCCATGTTGTAGGGATTCTGCGTATGCACAGAACTATGCGCAGGAAACCAGAACCTTAGAGAATTGTGGTGTACCAGAAACTCCCCTCAGAACTAAGAACCCCTTATCCGACTAGCTTAGTGTCACATTCGTTATCCGAGATTTAGCTCGGCGGTCCCAATGTATAGACAACCCAGAACATGCGACTTAGTTATTCTCAGGAATGGTGGGAACCCGAAATACCCGTTTGCACATATATATATCAGTCCATAACAGAATAACTAAGACACAGTAAAGTTTAAAGAATTTATTCATAAACCTCGAGTCCTGTTATACAGTACTTTGGCTAACATTAGTAGACAAATGGTTAAGATCATTACCATTAGCATTGTTACAATTCCATAGAATATAAAAGGAGCGATCATATTAATAATGACAGTGGAAAAGAACCACCCTCCTTTCTATAGCAACTAATAAAATATTATTAGACTATTAGAAGGTCTCATAGGCTTGCATAGGGGACCCCATACCGTATAGATCAGCTCAGGTGTATCACATCACAGGATCAGCTCAGTGTTCTCTGCAACAGCTCTTCTATCGAATGCCCTAACCATATGCTGCGCTGTGATATTAAAGCCCACGACTTTCTGGTATTGGCAGCTGCGTGCATGTTGTGACTAAACAGTGGTACGATCACCCTGAACATAATCAGCCGGCACTGTCTAGTGTCCTAGAACAGTTCTTTACTCGATGTACAGACCAAGGGCACTAGCAACTGTTAAGGATGTATAAATAATATTCACTTGAGACAAGAGCGAGTCTGCATTTCTCAAATTAATAACATGTAACAACAGTGTCGGGTGCAAAGGCAGCAAAAGCAACAAGATGGTTTTCCAACAGCTAACGTGATTGAGCTAACTTAGCACTGTAAATAGGGAGTGGCCTAAAACCACGTGACAACTTTACTCTCAAAGTACCTTGGATGCGTCACGCAATACAAACTAAAGGGGCGCAGGGAAGGTGATGCATTGGTTCCTTACTGCAGTGCAGGGGAGGTGGTGCGTCGGTTCCTTACCGGGAGGAGATGATGCATCGGTTTCTTACTGTATTCCGGGTATGATGCAACAAGATGGCACCTCAATGAGATGCGATGCGATGATTTGGTGCGATGTGACAAAATGGCATATTTGATGCGATGCGACAACGTTGGATGCGAAATGTGCACGTCTGACAGCCGTGTGGTGAACTCTGTAACTTCTGAGCCGCGACAGGCCCTGCAACACACTTCTCCGGTGATGCCACTGCGACCTGTGTGGCGGCTACATGCTTCTCCGGTGATGTGACATGCTTTGTTGGTGATGCGATGGCAAACAGCTGTGGCGGCGGCACGCTTCTTCGGCAATGCAAAGGCAACTGCTGCAGCGACGACACGCTTCTCCTCGTTGGGTCGCGCTTCCAGCTCCCAGCGACACACAGTCTTCTAAGAGGGCTCAAACAACAGTAGGCACCTCTCTGCAGGTAGAATTCCCAGCAAGGGGATTCAGGGGAGTCTTGTAACCCTGAGACTTCAGGCAGGAGGCAAGCACACTTAAAGCCCTTGGAGATTCTTCCTCAAGATTATAAAAACTTCACAAAAGTCCTTTTCCCCCTTCCTGGGCAATAAAGTGACCACTGCAGGCCAACCCCAGAAATAGCAATACAGCACAGGGGCAGTCTCCTCCTTCAACTTCCTTGGTTCTTCTCCTTGGCAATGGTTTGTCTTGATTCCCAGAAGTGATCTAAAGTTCTGGGGTCTGGGCCCCAATATTTATACTGCAAAATCCTTTGTCCTCTGAAGGCAGAGGGTGCCTGTGCCCAGCCAAAACCAGTTCTGCACAGCTTCCTGGCAGGAGGTGGAGACAGCATTGTCTGAGAGCAGGCCTGGTCCAGGTAGCTGAAAGGAAATCTCCTCTCCCTACTCTCTATTCTATGAGGACTCAGGTCAGTGAATGGAAATCTCCGCCCCCACTCTCTATTCAATGCAGGTCCTATTCAACCCAGCCCTGACCATTCAGACTGTTGTAGCCAATGCCCTCTCCAGCCCCCAGTAGCTCACAAACCAGACATGGAATACACAAACCTAGCAGAAGCATACTGGATGTTTAGGTAAGAAAATACCTACCTTCTAAAAGTGGTATTTTCAAACACAGAATGTAAAAACCACCTTCGCTAAAAGATGTTTTTTCACATTCTGAGTTCAGGCATACCAAACTCGAATTTCTACCTAGTTCCCTGAGTCAGTTAGGATTATAAGATGTATAATCAAACTGCCCATTCTGGCCTATGGGAACAGGTAGTCTTGCAATATTGAAAAACGAAATTGGCTGTAATTCACTATCATGCCACACACATCAGGGCATGTCCTACCTTTCACATACAATGCACCCTGCCAATGGGCGTACCTTGGGCCTAACTTAGGGGTGACTAATATGTAGAAAAGGGAAGGTTTAGGCAGTGGCAGCTGGTGACATTTGAAAGTGGTGAGGCGTAAAAGTTAATGATGAGTGCCTTGTGGTGAGCTAGCGTAGTGAGTGAGCCAGACTATCATAACAAGTGCCTCTGGGGGCTCCCCTCAGAACTTTTATGAAAAACAAGTGGGCAAATGGTGCATTTTCAAGCAAATTTGAGAAAGCAAGAAGGGTAATAAAGCAATTGTGAAACTGTAGTAATGACATCAATAAAAATATTTCAAATGATAATGTCACTAGTAGCTGCTTATTCAGTATATTCAGAGAATTGCTATGCTAACTCATTGGCCTGTTCACAAGAACACAGTGCATGCTTTCCTTTGCAAATTGCCACTGGTCAAGCACAGGTTTGTGAAGCACCGGAGAGGGAGGGTAAGCACTCTGGAGCTGGTCATGAGACTAACAGCAGTACTACCCTGTGCCTCACCCATGCCAAGGTCCATTCTACCACTCAGTTTCGAGCCTCACTGAACATAACCACCACAAAACAACAATACAATCCTGTCTAGGTCAGTACTCAGGTACAGTGCACACATGAATAAACTGAAAAACAGAACTTTCACACAAAAAGATGCACAAAAGCGTAATTGGCTTGCCCGCTGATCAACCGTGTTGTAATAAATAATGTGCTCATTTTCTTTTCCCGACCTGAGGTTCAGTCCAAATAAATTAAATGAGCGATTGTCATGAAATTAGAATTCCAAATCTAAAGTCCGAATGCATATTCTAACCAACAGTTCTCACTTCTCAAGTCCCTCACATTGCTGTATGTCTAAGGGCTTACTAATAACCGTTGCTGACGAAAGAAAACTCGCTTTGGTGCTTTTATCTGCTTGCTTTAGGTTTCAAGTGCCTCATGGGTGTCTCAAATGAAAACTGATGTAAATTACGCCCTTCCTCCCTCCCCAGACAAGTACTAAATTGAAACGTAAAACTCTTAGATACTTGCCCTGTGCAATTCATGTTTTCACACCTCCTCCTCTAACCAGCTCCGCCCAAAATGTCCTGGTTGTAGCACTACCACTGTAAACAGAATATCAATAAAATAATCCTTTTCACCCTGCTCTGTCAAATCAACCAATCAAATGTAAACATTCACAACAAACTCGGTGTTAGTGTCAGTCCCTTTCACATGACTAAGGCAACAAAAAGCTTCAATCCCACCTCCTTCTGAGATATCAGACAAAGGGAGGACTTTTTCTACTCTGACTGCCACAAACAACATTCACATATAAATTTTAGCAATACATTTTCAGACTAACAAGAACACAGCAGCTCTTGGTTCCTGGAACGACAAAAAGATTATGCACAACAAGCAAAAATAAACTGGAGTCGGTCATCTGATGCCTAGTACATCTTCTGCTAATTTGTGGTGAACATACACTAACTACAGCTATTCAGAGGTACAGAAACCATGCATTATAGTTAAACCAAATATAAAATATCATGAGTACATAAGCAAGCAATAACTATATGTGTTTTAAGTGTTATATATAAGCATGTCATTAGATGCAAACGACAAACAACGACACTGCACTGTCAGTTTTGCCGTGAAGCTATGGAACAGCAAGTTCTACAAATGGGACATCCAGAGTTGAATGACAGAAGTAAAGTTCAAAAAACAAATCACAATTTGACAACACATATAATTAGTGCAAAAGTACTTTCAAAACAGACTTCTGCATAGACATAACACAGGAGTTGCAACCTCAGTGATATCATAGGCAGAACAAGAATAGGTAGAATAACACAAGGTGTGGATGAGCATGTGTTCTGAACACTTTTATGACCCACTGACTGCCCTGTGAGAAACTTGCACTACCTTCAGCTTCAACTCCAGTCAGAGGGCTCAAACATGGTCCACTGTAATGTCGTGACACTGACGCGATACGCTGAGGCGTACCCATCAGGTCACGTGAGGTGTGATAATAAATACGTAGTTGCGCACGCACGTACGCCAGAAAGGCTACGGCGGCGGACTGTACAAGTGAGCTCCGTATCCCCACGTAGTTATTTGCAGCGTGGCCTCCTGCAGTGATCGTTACCCCCACAGCGCACGACACAACAAAGTGGCGACGAGGGAGGGCGTGCCCTCGTATTCATGCCTCACGGGTGTGGCGGCCGTGAAGCGAGCTCGGCTCGCGGTGCTCGTGCCCCCGCGCTTCATCGCCGGTTCGTGCTGGGCCCCTGGAGCGCGGTGAGTGCGTGGCTTCGCGCGATCTCCGACGCGTGCTCCTGGGTGCTGGCGAACTCGCGCACCACGCGCTGCAGAGCCCAAGAGGGTACGGACGCTACACGGAGACCTTGGGGGAGTGCCCAGCGCGCCGAGCAACACGTGGCTGTCGTGTCCCTGCATCTGGCCTGGAGCGCTGGCTGTAAGCGGAGCAGCGGGAGAGGTCTCCACCCTGTGAGTTGTGTGCTCCACTCCCTTTTAAAGCCTGGAGGGGAGCTACCTGAGTGAGGAAACAGAGGGGTGCTGTGAGGTAACTGTCCAGGCCCCCAAACGACTGCACATCCTAGGGAGCAAGTAGTCCTAACTCTGACTGGCAAAGAGGCACCAATCTGCCACGTGGGGTACACTGAAGAGGTCACGCCCATTTACTGTGATAGGTCTCGCCTAGCGCAGGCAGAACGCGCAACATGACGAACATTCCACCAATTGAGCCATTCATAGTAGAGGGGTCCCCGTCAGCGGTGGCAGCCCGATGGAGGGACTGGGAAGACAGAGTAAGAATCTTCTTTGAAGCCACAAAGGTGCATAAAGACCAAAAACGGGCGATGATCATTCACCTTGGAGGGAAGGAAATCCACAACATAGTCAAGACGCTCGTGGAAAACACCCCCAAAACTCACACAACGTTGATAGCCGCGCTAAATGAACACTTCGAACCAATGGCGAATCGCGATTACGAACGATTCATATTTCGCCAAGCGCGCCAGCTCCCTGACGAGTCGCTTGACAAATTCCACGCCCGACTGAAGAACCTGGCAGCCACCTGCGGGTTCCGAGACGAGACGGAAGAAATAAGAGGCCAGATAATACAAGGGTGCGCGTCAGTCAAGCTGAGAGAGCGGATATTGGAGGAGTCCGGCAAACCCTTAGCGGAAATACTGACAATGGGTCGGACGAAGGAACTGTCGAAAGCGCGTGCCGCGCACATGGAAGCCGCCCTGCAGGCACCGGTCAAGGTGGAGCCAGTCAACGCAGTAGCAGTGAGACCAAAACAGAGGTGGCCCAAAAGGGGAGCAGGAACAGCCGCGCCGGAGCAACCGAAGTCGTGCGGGTACTGCGGAGAGCCACCACATGCCGCGGCGGAATGTCCCGCACGAGGGAAGAAGTGTCTGGGGTGTGGCCGCTTTAACCACTTCGAGAAAGTGTGCCGATCGCGAAGGTTCCGTAAACCCTGCCAAACGGTGAACACAGTAGATGAAGGAGAGTTGGTGGCCAGCGACATGGATGACGATGGTGAAGAAGAGAAGGTGATACACCGGATACATATGATAGGCACAGCGATGCGCAGAACAAGACGACTTCCGCAGTGCAAAGTCCGGGTGGGGTCGCAAGAGGTCACCACTGTGGTGAATACGGGGGCCAGCATTAACATCATGGCTGCAGCGATGCACAACACCATGCACCCGAAACCCGTGCTACATCCGTCAACGATAACAGTGTTCGCATATAGACAGGAAGAACCGCTAAAAGTGTGTGGGAAGTTCAAGACCACGATATCCCATGGAACAAGATCGGTCACATCAAACATCTACGTCACGCAAGAAGGGCAGGGCATGCTCCTAGGCTGCCGAGCCGCTGAAGATCTCGGAGTAGTGACGTTTGCATTCGGGGTGCACCAAGAGTTGATGCACCACATCCTGGAAGAGTTCGAAGAGGTGTTCCAGGGGATAGGCAAGTTTCGCGGCAAGGAAGTCCACCTACACATAGACCACACCGTCCAGCCAATAGCCCTGCGACACCGGCGGATAGCGTTCCATCTCAGACCTTTGGTGGAGGCTGAACTAAAGAAGCTTGAAGCGGCCAGAATCATCGAGAAGGTATCCGGACCGACCCCGTGGGTGTCTCCCATAGTAGTGGCGAGGAAACCCAAACAACCAGGCGCCGTCAGAATATGCATTGATATGCGACTCCCCAATGTTGCCATCAAGAGGGAGCGCCATATCACCCCCACCATCGACGACCTCATTGGGGAGATGGCAGGTGCCAGGTGGCTCTCGAAGTTGGATCTCTGGTCAGGATACCACCAACTAGTACTGGACGAAGCGTCCCGGAACATCACTACGTTCTCGACACACGTGGGGCTAAGACGGTATACTCGATTGAGTTTCGGGATATCGAGCGCCGCCGAGGTATTCCAGAACGTAATGCAGGAGCTCATCGCTGGGATTCCCGGGGCCATCAATGTCAGCGATGACATTATGGTACACGCCACGACGGTCGCAGAACACAACGAGCGGCTGGTACAAGTGCTGCGACGGATACGAGATGCGGGTCTCACAATGCACCGAGAAAAATGCGAGTTCCTGTGCAACAAGCTACAGTTCTTTGGATACACTTTCTCGGTGGAAGGAGTAAACCCAGATCCGGAGAAAGTGAAGGACATCAAAGAAGCGGCTGCCCCCACGAACATTACCGAAGTCCGAAGTTTTCTAGGAATGGTCAACTACTGCGGTAGATTAATCAAGGACCTGGCAAACTTAACAGCGCCCCTGAGGGAACTGACAAAAGAGTCCACCCCCTGGACGTGGAGCGGTGAGCATCCTCGAGCATTCGACGAGATCAAACACGTGCTTTCAGAAGCAACGACGCTCGCGTTCTTTGACCCAGCCAAGCTCACACTAATTGCCGTGGACGCCGGTCCAGTCGGACTGGGGGCTGACCTGTTGCAGAGGAAAACGAGCGCAGAGGAATGGGCTCCAGTGGCGTTCGCCAGCAGGTCACTTACTGAGACCGAACAAAGATATTCCCAGATAGAGAAAGAGGCAATCGCTATACACTGGGGCTGTCACCATTTCCACTTATATGTGTATGGAAAACCATTTTTTGTGGCCACCGACCACAAGCCTCTGGTAGCCCTCTTCTCGGGCACATCCACGAAACCACCACCGAGAATCGAGAAGTGGATGCTTCAATTGCAAAACTACAACTGCAAGGTAGAGTACCAGCTGGGCGCACGGAATCCCGCAGACTATCTCTCTCGTCACCCTCGCAAGGCCACTGCGCAAGAAATGGAAGAAGCGGTGGACACTGAGGAGTATGTATGATGTGTCACTGCTCGGTCGTGTCCAATACCGATATCCATGGCCAGCCTGGTACGAGCCACCAGTGAAGATGAATGCCTGCAGAAAGCCAAGCTCGCAGTTCAAAACAACAACTGGAACAGAGCTCGAGAGGAGTGGAAGAACCTGACGCCCCGAGCGAGACAGATAATGGACAGCCTCTATAACGTCAGGGATGAACTGACTGAAGACGACACTGGGTGTCTACTGAGGGGACACAGATTAGTAATTCCGACGTCACTCACACAGAGAATGGTGGATCTAGCCCATGTCGGCCATCAAGGCATGGTGAAAACCAAGTCGAGACTCTGCACCAAAGTGTGGTTCCCTCTCATGGACGAACTGGTTGAAGTCACGGTCCGGGCCTGTCATGCCTGCCAGGTCACTGGGGAGGCACCCCGGCCGGTCCCCATTATCATGGAACCTCGACCAAGAAGACCATGGTCACAGATAAGTGTGGATTTTGGCAGTTTGCCCGACGGGAGACACACCCTAGTCGCCATCGATGACCATTCGAAGTATCCCGAAGTGGAAATACTAGCGGCTTTGAGTGCCAGCGAAGTGATCCCGAAAATGGAGAAAATAATGGCTACCCATGGACTGGTGAAAGAAATTAGAACGGACAATGGGTCCCCATTTCAGAGCCAAGAATTCGCTGCCTATCTGCAAGCTTTGGGCATTCGTCATCGACGAATCACGCCCCGCTGGCCTCAAGCAAATGGGGAAGCCGAATGTTTCATGAGGACCCTCAATAAAGTAATACGAATTGCTCATGAAAAAAACAGTCGTTAGAACTCGCAATCTTTACTTTCCTCCGAAGCTATCGCCAGACGCCCCACTCCACCACTGGAACTGCTCCTGCTCACTTGCTGATGGGACGGGTGGTGACTGACACAATACCACATCATCCGGAGTGGAGACCTGAAGACCCTGATGACAGTGCCATTGACACCCGGCGCGAGGAGCCTACGCGCATGTCGACACCCGACGACGCGCGGTTGCGCCGGACATGGCACCAGGCGACATGGTACTTATCAGAAACCGGACACCCGGCAGCAAGTTCCGATTGAGTTTTGAGCCCGAGCCATGGACTGTGGAAGAGGTCAAGGGCACCTGTGTGACCGCCAGGCGAAGAGGGGAGAAGATAACTAGAAATGTTTCGTACTTCAAAAAGATTCCGTTCTCCTTTGGAATGAGAGGTATGCATCACGGTGCATCCCTGAGGCTCCCTCAAAATGTGGAGAGATTCCCAGAGCAAGCTGAGTCTATGGATACCACGATAGGAGGAACTGACTCCCAGATTCGGGACACTGTCTCACGGTGGCCTGTTCAACAGCCAGAGGTGTCGCAGCCAGATGAAACAGGTCCCTCAGATGTCAGAGATGAGAGTGCCACTGGTGACGCTGTGAGTAGGGGTTCAGGTGCACCACCGAACAGTGGAGAGTCTCGATATAATCTGCGACTGCACCCTGAGCCTTCCCGTCGTCTTAAGGACTACGTCAAGTAAGATTGTTTTGATTTGAGCTGTTCAGCTGTGCGTAAGTTGTGTTTGAACTGGTACCAGGAGTGGTAATCTTTTTCAGGTCCAATGTGCAGGAATATGTTTTTGATGATGTTTAATTTTTGTGTTTTGGGGAGGAATGTAATGTCGTGACACTGACGCGATACGCTGAGGCGTACGCATCAGGTCACGTGAGGTGTGATAATAAATACGTGGTCACGCACGCACGTACGCCAGAAAGGCTACGGCGGCGGACTGTACAAGTGAGCTCCGTATCCCCGTGTAGTTATTTGCAGCGTGGCCTCCTGCAGTGATCGTTACCCCCACAGCGCACGACACAACAGTCCACCCACAACCAGAAATCACACACACTTTGAAGCTATATGCTGTTAATAGAAAAAATACTAAAACAACATCCTGGAAAAACCAACCATGCTTAGGAATGCAAGTTTAAGTGGAACATGTGCAGTGTTCACAGGAAACACATAGGCGCACGGAGGATCTGCCACACTCTGTCCTCTCCTCACTGCCCACCGGGTGTCCATCAAAGGGCCCGAGGTAAGACCACTTCACCTCTCTATAACAAACGCCAGAAGACGCTATGTGAGCTCACCAGAGTTATGCGTACTTGCTAAGGATGTAGAAGTGACCGAGTTTCATGTGCAGCTACCAACAGCTTTTGGGGATGACGTCGGCATTATCAAAATCTCTTCCCCTAGGAACCTGGCTCACAGTCATTATCATCCTTTTTTATGTGTTCAAAGATATTAAAGTGTATGTGCTTTGCAGAGCCAAGACATTTGTTCCTTGAAAAATGTAGTAAAAAAATGTTAACTGTAGAAATAATTAATTTATCCTAGCTTTTGGGATAAATAACTCCGCCCAAAATCCAGCGTCAATGCTAGTGAAATGAGATCAAAATGGGAACAACACACCAGGGTGTGATAGCGAATTGGCAATGGGAAATATATTTTAGATTTAGCTAATCTAGTTTAAGGAGGCAAATTTGCATCGCATTATTGTTTTGGATGTTATATCACATGCTACATATTTGAAAAAAAAGTCCCCCATAGCCAAGGAATATCTTAAATGTAGTTCAGAAGATGACTGACCGGATATGTTTTGGTCCAGCGGGGCATTAAGGACGTTCTGGAATGGATATTCAAGGCTGTGTGACTCACAGAATATTATATTACTAAACCACACACGGACATTGCGGACTCTGTTGGAGGGTTCAAGGGATGTGGAAAGGTCTAAGACCTGAGCAGAGGAAGGGTTTGGATGCAGGACCAGCACTTCACGAATTGTTAAATCTGACAAAAAACAATTGTTGTTGATAAAAAGTAGTTAATGCAGAGAAGGTAATCAGCAGGGATTACTGTAATCTGATCGCTACACTAGCATATTTACCGAGCCTCAACTTTACACGAATAGAGAATAACTGCAGAACCTCAGACAAAAGCAACTTCTCCAGATATCACGCGGGAGGGGGTCGGGTGGGATTAAAAATAAAGTAAAAAAGCTTGGAAAACTTACCTGACTGGGTCCGCGTCCGCACCACCTCTGCTGTCTGCTCCTGGGCCGGGGTCTGCGTTGGCGCCTTCGACATCTTCTGCGTGAGTAGCTGGTGGTGACACTGGCAACTCCTCTCTCAGCCAATCCAGGCTGCTCCAGCAGCGCCAGGATTGGCTTGAGCAGGGACTGTCCCAGCCCATAAGAGAGGCCATTAGCCACTGGCAACCCTCCCCCTCGCTCGCTCTCCTAGCAGGCCACTGCAGTGCACATGTTCAGGATGAACAGAAAAATTATCAGCCCAAACCCGAACATGCGCACTGGACCTGCCCTGCTGCTGTCACTCAGTCAACAACACAAACCAAACACTGTAATGCTGCCCCGCCCACCCCCTACAGCGACACGTCCTGACTGACTCCGCTGGCACGATTTCAACGAGGAAGAATGTGGCCATGCTGTGTAAGTGGGGCAACGCCCCAATGGATGCACCGCCACAGGGTTTAGGGAAGGCAAGTGTGTGCACTTACCAAGTCGACATGGCAGCCCCAGGCGGCACACAGGCTCTGCAATGGCAGGCCTGAGATGCATTTTACAAGCTGCTTCTGTGGGTGGCACAACCAGTGCTGCAAGCCCACCAGCTGCATTTGATTTACAGGCCCTGGGCACACATGGTGCACTGTACTAGGGTCTGACAAGTAAATCAAACAAGCCAATCATGGAGTCACTAATCCATTACAACAATTTACAATAGGTAGCACTTGTACTTTGGCACTGAAAAGCAGTGGCAAAATGCCCAAAGCATCTAGACCAGCAAAAACATAGTAAAAACACAGGAGACAACAGCAAAAAAATGGAAGGGAGACCCACGCCAATGGTGCCAGGTCTAACAGTGACTATATCAAATTAGCCACAATAACCCGGATGGTGGTCTGCAAGTGTCAGTGTACCACCATGTCTGTGACTGATTTTCTATGAAGTACAACAAATTGCTTAAAGGAAATGGGACTGCAATTAGAAAGAAAAGTTCACTTTTTCAATAGTTTGAGAGTTAGCAGTGCTCATATGGATAATAATAATAATAATAATAATAATAACCTTGAATTTGTAAAGCGCACAGCTACCCCTGAAGTGGTTTCCTGGCGCTGGGGGCCCTCGGGAAGATTAAGCGAGCTATTACCCAGAGTCACATGGTGCTGGGCTGACCTGCCGCCGGCTCTTGAACCGTGAACCCCGTGGTCCGGTGTCAGGCACCCTGGCTGCTGCGCCACACCTCTTCCACATGGATCACTGCATACTCCCCAACAACCTTTGTTTAACCGTTTGCAAAGTACACCTTCTCTTTTGCAAATAGGTTACCACCTTAAACAGGGGTCGGTCACTTTTCAATGGTTTACAACTGCTATTTCTGTCCTAAACCATTGATACATATGGACCTCAATCACTTTTAGAAGGGGTCCTACAACACATCTCCTCCAAACAGCCATTCCTTATCCCTTTCTAAATCCATTTTTGGAGCGGGAAAAAAATATATTGGGCCTGATGTACTAAAAATGCTCTCAGTAAAAGTAGTTGCAATTTTCACACCCACTTTTACTGAATGCATTTGTATTTCGTGAACCAACCTACGTATTCATATACGAAAGGTTGGTTCATGAAATATAGAATTGAAGTGGGTTGCAATTTGACATCTCTCATGAATTTTAGAAATACCTCATACAAATTAATGAGGTAGGTCTAAAATTATGATCCACTACGACTAGTTACATTCACAGGCACGGTGGCCTGCTGGGGTGAGCAGACCACCATGTCTTTGATTGCTTTTTCAATAAAACAATCTTTTTGTTGAATGCAGTCTAAATGGAAAATGGGATGTGATTAAAAGGAAAATAGAGGGCCAGATTTACCAGGTTCTCACTCAGCGCAGTGCAGCAGCCGCAAAAAGCTACGCTGCGTGAGAGAGAGCAAGAGATCGCCATGTTTACAGAAATATGGCACTCTCCTCCCCTCTCCCACACACTAGCGCTGAAATGTGCTTCTGTGCTCCATGGACACACCTTTGCACCATAGTGCAAGGGTGTCTCTGTGAGTCTAGCATAGGTTTTGTACTGGAAGGAAACCCTTGCTGTACACAAATACTATATTGTAACTAACTAGAGCATTTTCCCACTTTGTATGTGTGCTGCAGAGTGGAGCACAAATGCAAAGGCTGAAAATAAAGGAGAAAAAAAACATTTCTCCTTCATAGCGCCTATCTAATACAGGTGATATTTTCTGATGCCAAACCTTGTCTATTTTTTTAAGTAAATAGGGTTCAGCATCAGAAAGCTTGGGTGGTTGCATTGAAATGCCCGTGCACCACCCATGGTACTCCCCCTTGGTGCTAAGTAGTGCAAAACAGTGCTATGCACTGCTTTTCATTACTTTCAAGTCATTTTCCAGCATAAAATAGGTTTTACACTGGAAAGTAAATAGGTAACAAAATATTTAGGGTCAGATGCTAAATGTTTTGCGATTCGCAATTAGGGAATCGCAAAACGGCATGCATGAAAGTGTGCAGTACACTTTCTGCGATCCCTAAGGGGTCGCAAATGACCTACTTCATGAATATTAATGAGGTAGGTCACAATTTGCGACCCCCTAGGAATCGCATAAATCACAGGGATGGTGGCCTGCTGAGATCAGCAGGCCACCATGTTTGTGATTGCTTTTAAATAAAGCAATAATTTTTTTTTGTAAAGCAGCCCGTTTTCCTTAAAGGAAACGAGATGCTTTACAAAAAAGAAAAAGGAAACTTTTTTTTTTCATTTTTTAGGACCAGGCAGTGGTCTTTGAGACCAGTGCCTACTCTTAAAAATGCTTTTACAAACATTGACAAAGGGGAAGAGGTCCCTTGGGGACCCCTTTCCATTTGCGAATGTCTTACCACCTACGTATCAAAGTATCTCACTCAATGGGTAAAGAAGCCACTAGATAAGGAAACTCGCAATCTCCTAAAAATTGAGTGGCTTAGACCCTCTATGGAGGCTAAAGTGTGCAACACATCTAATCTGGACCCAGGACTTATGACCTTCCTGTTTCAGTTTGGAAAGGACCATTGAAAGGGTACTGAAAAATGTTTAAAACAATGTCAAGATAAGGTCCTTGACATATTGGGCCCACTCTCATGTATAGTAGATATGGCAGAAGATGCCCGGGCTGAGAATACTTCAGTAAACACTGACCTTCTCTGGGGTTGGGCGCAGCGTGCCATATGTATGCTGGGAAATTCTAAGGCTAATCTAATTATGGAAAGAAGGAAGGCTGTATTAATGAGGATGAATACTAAGCTAGCAGACCTGTCCTCTAGGGAGGACATAGGAGATAACAAGAGACTCCTTTTTGTCGAAAACTTTGTAAAGTCTCTAGGAAGGTATATCTCCACCTTTACAGCTTCAGCAAGGCTCAAACAAACACAGAGTCTTTGGCTCGTGAGCTGTTTTTGGAAGGGCTGACAAGAGGGGACTGGCAGTCAGCTGAGGAACCTTTAGGTCCCAGTTTTACCCACAAGAGCAAAAAGGATTGAGTAACTTTGGTTGAGGTTACCGCCAAACCTCAAATGTCTACCTCCAGAGAGGGAGAATTTCAAGGAGCCATGGAGGAAGGTCTAGGATCTCAACCCCAGGATACCAAGGTGAGCATTACCCTTTCTTCCCTCCTAAAGGTGGGAGGAAGGTTAAGATTGTACATACACAATTGGGAAACAATAACACATGAAACTGTTGGAGGTTTCAGAATAGAAGTTTTGGTATATCCAGCCCAAACAATAAGACCCAGAAAGTTGGTCTTGGATGCAGAAAAAAAAGGTCACTCATAGATTCAGAGGTATCCCAAATGCTAGAGAAGGGGACATTAGCTCACGTTCCAAAACAAGAACTAGCAGGGGGTATTGTGAGCACGGTTTTTCTGGTGAAAAGGAAGGGCAAGGGCTGGCACTCAGTTTAAATTTAAGGGAGCTAAACTAATATCTAATATTAACCGTGGGCGGAGAACTCCGCTCCGCCCGCGGAGTGTGCGGGGATTTGCCTACTCCACGTTCTGTGGAGAACGCGCAGTAGGCAAGTCTCCACACACTCCGCAGCGGAGCTAAGTTGGCCCGCTGCCCGACTACACCCCCTATTAAGATATGTTACCAAAATTTTAAAAAACTAAAAACCATTTACCTCTTTACCGCAGTCCCCGGGCTGCCTTTGTCCTCTTCCTCGCCACATGGGTACTGCTTGAGAAAAATGTGCATGCGCGCACGCCCTCACATGCGCATTTCTTGCAAATGCTTTTCTTGCATTTGAATTTTGTGGAGGATAATTGTGGACTTGGTAGCAAAGTGTTTTATTTAAGGCACAACTACGTTGCCTACTGCTTTTATAAAAGATTAATTTGAAACAGTTCATTGAAGATGTGTTTTCTGGTGTCAGTGAGGCGTTTGACTATTTGGTGCTACTAAAGGGTTTGGAATTTTTCCATCCAAAGCAGCTTTTAGGGAAAGATAAAAAGTTGAAAAAAACAATGCATGGCTTCAGTGGTTGGAGCTTAATTCCTGGTTATCAACTTCAGAGACATATAAGGATGGTTTCATGCGTGGATAAATGGAATAAGGTTACAATTTACTAGCATGGCTGTTGTGATGATTAGGTGCTTTTGAGGTGTGATTTTGAAATGAATGGGCAGGCCCTGAAATCAACCTATGCTGAACAAAGCGGATGTTGGCCACCCATGGAGTGGTGTGCACAGGGCTTGGGCGCCAGGTAAAAGGGTATTAAGGTTGTGTTATCACTAGCTGCAACATAAAAACTTCAAAATCATGAAATTCCCATGTTAACGTGACACCATCACCACATTGTTTGAAGTACATTTGAAATGCAATGTGCAACCATGTGCAGCAGACATGCTCAGTGCAGGAGAGTGTACTGCAGAGACTGCCCATAGTGCATTCCACTCACCAGAGCAAACCAACTATTGCTGCGCTCATCTGAAGGCCAGTGCCGAACCTGCCGCAGTTGACGATCTCCTAATATGCATGCCATTTTCTGACCAAGTGTAGCATGACCACATTTCTTTTAATATTCATATTATTTAAAAATATTTAGGAAACTCAGAGCATGACACAGGTTTGTGAAGTCTTGCAGACTTGTGAACTCTTATCAGAACTCCTGCAAGGATCAAGAACCCAGTACGCAGGCTGTGAACCCCACAGGATGCCCGCTAAGGGTCCAAAACCCCCTAGTGAACATCAATGCCTTGCTGAGATTTGCAAACCCTGCCATGGGGTATGCAATTCCCATGGCAAAATATAAGAATTTTTTGCTCTAACCTCAATGGGTCCCTTTGGCTCCCCATCTGAGCCTGGGAATATTTACCCTGCTCCATTATGGATCATTGGCTTATTTTTGGCAGTACACAGAATCTGAGCCCAGCATCTTGTAATGGAGGACTCAAGAATATTTTCAGAGTTGCAGCCAGCCAAGCAGAGGTTTCCTGGCTACAGAGCTGAAGATGGTGACTCTAAAAATAGCTCCTGAATTCAATCATGTTTCAGCATTTTTTTTAATTCAGTCTGTTGCCAGTCTCTGAACCTAGATTTGCAGACCATCAGCATGATCCTTTTGTTGCATTTCTGACCTATGTGCACCCCACTGAATTTTATTTATTACATACATTAATTTATATTAGTTCACATTTATTAATTAACAACGCATGTAACATTTAGTATTGTTTGCACATAACGAATAACATGTGCTTTATTTTAGTTTGAAGTGCATCTATTATTCATTTATGTATTCACATAATTTATAATGCCTTGTTGAATTACCTGGTGGTGCACCAAGCTTAATTCTTGAATTTGACATCAATCATTGTGAGGCTGGCCCACTTCAAAATAATAAGAAAAGTGTATTAAAGCTTGGTACAACGAAATATAAGACAGACTGGGACACTTGATTCAAGCAGGTGCTGTTGTAAATATCCTTCAAGAATCTTACAGATGGGCATCTTGGAGCCAGCCAGGCCTTTTCGAGTGACTAGTTCCATCCTTCCTTGCAAGGACATTTTGAAAAGAGTTACAAAGTTGCAATTTTTTCTAATATTTTATTAACCTCTATCATTGCCAATAATTTATCTACCTTTGTAGATACACCTCTGCCCATTATTTGCAGTTAAAGAGGATGTTGATTTTAATTAAATCATAAAATATATTCGTAGTGTATATTCTTGAGATTGTCTATTTAAGGGGAGATTTAAAACCTACTAATAACATAATCTCCTGTGAATCTCACAGTGACTAATCATTGCCCAGAATACAGTATCCTCATGTAATGTGAGAATATATGACGTTACAATGCAAACAATTACAACTCTTTTACAACACGGTTTTTACATCGCAACTACCATTACATCCCAGGATTTTACAACGCATTTTTAAAAACTACCATTACAACGCATTCCATTACAAGGCATACGATTACAACGAATAAAACTTTTAGGGCAACTGTAGGGTAAGTGTTGGATAGTGTAGGGGTCAACATTACTATTCCCACTCCAGTGAGTACAACAGTAGGGTAAGTGTTGGCTAGTGTAGTAGTAAAAATTACTATTCCCACTCCAGTGAGTGCAACAGTAGGGAAAGTGTTGGATAGTGTGGGGGTAAAAATTACTATTCCCATCTACCCCAAAACCCTTACCCAGCCTCAAAGTAAAACATCTCTATTACTTACCTTATAAAGCGTTGTAATGGCATGCGTTGTAATGGCATGCGTTGTAGTGACATGCAATGTAATGACTGCATTGTAATGGCATGCGATGTAAAGGCAGTTGCGTTGTAACAACTGCATTGTAAAAGCAGTGCGATGTAATGACTGCGTTGTAATGGATGTTTCCCGTAATGTACTAGTGATGCATGCGTTACGGTCCACCAGGTTTCCTTTCTCAAGGCATCGAACCTGCACTTTTGCCAGAGGGTCTAGAAAACCTGATCACAGGCCATATTTTGCTTAAAACATAACACACAGAATAACAGTCCAGATATCTTTAACCTTTTCACCCTTCAAAACCTACCCAACACATTTTTAACACTAATTTCACAACAACTATTGAAAGGAATGTAACCAACCAAAGACACTTCCTTATGTAAAAATCTACTTTCACGCCAAGTTCGATGTAATTCCATTTAATCATTTTTTGGGGGAAGACAGCAAAGAATTTGATAATTGGAGTTAAAATTAGAGAAGTCACTTTTTTACTTCTCCACTCTCTCTTCCCCTGAGAGATCTACACAAACCATGCCTTGCTCAGAGGAACTTATTTTGGAAAGTTTTGTGTTGATATTTAAACTTGACAAAGTTATTAGGAAAACAAAAAAGGCTTTTCAGTAGAAACTCTGACCTAACCACATTGACACAAATCCTTGAAAGTCTTCTCTTATGGTTAGCTCTGAAAACCATAGCTTACATGCATGCCATGTCGACCAAAAGTCACACACCAAATAGAGGTCTCAAGAACTCACCCTTGATGACAGATGACTTCACAAATGATATAAATGATGTCACTAGATACATGATATTTTACCTAATCATTAACACTATGAATTGCATCACTATAGTATATGGCCTCGCTGTGGGTGTTTAGTACTTTAAAGATATGGTGTAAGGCTTGAACCAGTGCAATTGTGGTTCCTTAATGTTAGTGCCTTTAGGTTATCTATTCTATTTCTCTGCTATCTACTCTGGGTTGCACTAGGAGTGCAGATACACTTTGAACAAACCTTGTGCAAAGCTCATGCAATCCGGGTGTTTGTATAATATGGACACCAGAAATGAAAACTTTCAAGCATTTATCCTCAGGCTGTCACCTGTTTTCTGACACTTACTTCCACAGAAGTACAAGGACAACTTGATGTATCGTTTTTGTTATTTTTTACATGTTACATTATCTTTGGTACTTTTTGGGTTTGCTAAAATCACAAAGGCCAATATAATTGAGTGGCAGTTGATGTAATATGAGGCAGGTTGCTTGTCAGATCAGGCTCGTGGGTGGAGGTGTATGGACCCAAATAACTATCATGAATAAGTGGAAGTTCTGGTGTATTGACAAGTGAATGAATGTAAGCAGTTCATGAGTTAGAAAAGTTAGGTGATTGTACAGCAGGGTGAACCACACTTGTTAGCGGCTCCCAAATTGACCTTAGTGATATTGCAACGTCGCACGTTTTTCCTGTCCTTGAAGAAAGAATTGTAATGGGTGCAACATGTGTGTAAACAGGAAAGGCTCACAAGCCCCTCTGATGTGTACATTAGCACTGTGCTGTGTGTACTCAGTCAATAATGACTCACTTGCATTCTCTCACTTACATAGTGTGCTAAAAACGTAGAGAATATACAATGCTTCAATTTTTTAATTAAGAACAAAGAATCTTCAATTCTCACAGAAAGTAGAGAATGACACTCTAAGAGTACCACCTCTCCATATCACACAGCTTTTTATATAATGTATAGGATTGGCAACCATGCGAAGGGAAGCCCTTTCACAAAGATACCATACCACTAATCTTGAATCGTACCACAGAGACATTCACACAGAGGCTCACTCTGGCCTCTCATTCACCTTTGACGTTTGTGACCTCATCGGGGGAATTAAGAAAAATCAGATGCCAGGGGAGGCTTTCATATAAAATGTCCCTGTTCATTAGTGAGCCACATCACGGCCCCTACACTCTAGATGCAAAAGCTTGTGAATGATCGAAGTGTTACCCAACTGGATCAGCAGTAATATGGGAGTAAAACATTACCAAAAATAATGCAGTTGGAGTAACGTGGGAGGCTTGAACCTAGATAACATTGGTAATGACGAACCCGACCCTATGGGTTCCCACAAGGTTTGTGGTTCATCAAAGCACTGAATGTCCTCCAAAGGAACTGTACTGGCAGCAGACCTACTACGTGGTCGAACATGTTGTCAACTTAATGATCCTCTTCCCAGATCTATTGGTCTGTGCCATTCTCCACAAAATGCACTCCTCGGTGCTTCTGGAGTGGGGGGAAGCACTGGCTCAAATAATCTAGTACTCGTCTTACTACCGGAGGTCACTGAACCTCTGCAAACCGCTTAACATGACTCTGTCCTGGGATATTTTATTGAGAGACAACACCATAGCATTAGATGCCCTCAACTGGAACCATCCCCAAAGGATTGCCTCACACATTAAGAAACTCTGTCTCTCAGACACACCTCAGCATTCCCTCTCAGCTTCCTAGACATTCCAACTCACACATAGTGTACATTTACTGTAATCCCTTCCCAGTCTTCCCTGCACCCTCCTGCTGCTCTTAGAAGCCTACAGCTAGCTCACACCCTCCAGGCTCTGCACAGAGCACTCTCACCCTCCTAATACAGACTCTCACCTTTGACCTGACACAGTATGCGCTCTTTCACTCACCTGGGAGAGGGACCCTAACAGGTACATTTAGTATATTTCAGTGCGCACCTCATTTCAGAAAAATAATCACTACTTAAGTGATTTATGTTTATTTGGTGACAAAGACAAATGAAACGTACGATTAAAAGTTTAACAGATAATTCAAGAGAACATGCCCAAATGTAACTATCAACTCCTTTACAAGTCTATATGCATTAGACCGTTGAACTTGGCTGTAGGCCACAGGATGTGGGCATATGAAGGTGGTGTGATGAAAGATTACTTTTTTCTTCAGAATCCGACAGGTCGATACATCAGGATTCTCATTTTCTTCATTAGGCTATTTTTAAGTTCTGGCCTGAAACACAAACAAGGATTAATGGGTAGTTTGCTTTAATCTGACGAACGAATACTATCACAGATTTATTGTAACATATTTTTCGAAAAACAACATGTGGCACTTTAGCATGCGCAATAGAGTCACTTACAAATGGAGCCATTTAAAAGCGTGAGAAGGGAGAATGCCTTAGAGTCAAAGATGGCAGATTCCTAAATGCGCTTCTCCCCACTCAAGTCCTGAATCCCCATTCGAGTCTTGAATCCTCCACTAATAGGCACCAGGAAGGACCCATCTGACTGGGGTCTGTGATGCATTCATAAAACCCTATCTGCAGCCTGAAGGTGGAGCCGCTGGAGGAGGCTGGGTTGTTCCCTTGGAGTATCCTCGGGGGTAGACTGCGAGGCACTGACAAGATGGAAGCCACTGGCATGCAGGGCTAGAACTGATGGGTTCTAGCTTAGGCAGAGTGATCGAGACAGTCCTAAGATGGCTCCTGAGGGGTGCCTGCAGAGACAGAGGTGACTCTACTGTCCAGGGGCGGGTCACTCAATGGGAGCCATGCCATAAAGACATGGTTGAGCCCGAAAACCGGCCAACCCTGTGACACACTGATCTGAACTTAAGGCTTCCCCCATAGGCGGGCACGCAGCAGGGACTTGGGTGTCCCACCTGATCAAGGAAGACACTTGTACGAGCTGGTTGGCTACCCAAGGAGACATCAGGGGAAAGCCAGCGCAGGGTGGCTAATGGGACTCCCTGTACCCCAGAGTCCTTTCCTTGATCACCTTTCTGTCATCTGGCAGATATATACTGCAGTCTAGGTTTGTCCTCAAAGAATGAAGGGTTACTGAAGGAATACCACTGAGTCCTGCATCCTTTCTTTTGCCATTGATCCACAAGATCTGCAGCTAGTAGTCTTTGGAGGAAGTATGTCTTGCAGTGTCATCTGACCCAAACCTTCTTTCAGACAACACGTTACAGGCATTTGCAGCATGACAACTTCTTTCTGGATAATTGGGATGCCACATAAAACTGCTAACATGAGGAAGAACTACCCTGTACCTCACCAATTCAAACAACCTCTCTGCATGATTCGTTCCTGCCAAGTTTACCTACCAGTTTGGGAACACTGGCTCCGAGAAAGCAATTAAATGGAGACCAAGAGAGCTAGGCAAAACTCTCTCGGCTTGGCAACCAAAGGGAGCGGAGACCTGCACTCTGGAAACCATGTGACAAAACCCTAGATTCACCCAAGTCATTGTGTCGAATCTAAACAACAGATCTTATCAGAAAAATTAAGCTTTACTCAAAGGCAGATAAAGGTCCAATAGAGAACTTGCGAGAGGACCCATATCAAAATGACATGAGGAAGTGGCGTTTGGTCAAGGTATACAAAAAAGGGTGGTCCCAAACAGGTTTTGACACAACTGCATTTTACATAGACTTTTTTTTATTTGATGTAGCAGCAAAACGGCCAAATGGATTGTAATGAAGTTTCACAGCAATGTAGATTTAACTATGTAGATGATCCTGGTGAAAGATGTGTAGCACAATACTACTAAAAGTAGCAAGGAAGCCCAAGAAATAAAATACACTGCATATGTTTAATACATGAACAACTATAAGACACATTTATAGTCACATGATTATGCAAACCAATAAACGAATACACAACAAATACAATAGAAGAAAATTAAGAAATCACATTAAGGACTTGAATACCATCTTGGGGGATTGGATACCCAGTCACAAATGTGACGGATATCCCGTCTGACATATTACAATTTCCATAGGAAATAATGGAATTGTAATTTAGAGGACAGGATATCCGTCACGTTTGTGAAGGAGTAACCTTGTCCTCCAAGATCGTAATGAGGCCCTAAATCTCATTGCCACTCTCTTGTTTAGTTAGGAATCCCAGAGATAGGAATTCCTCAGATTTTTACTACCTAATAACTTTTTACTCATTTGTCGAATTGAATATCTTTGTGGTGAATCGTTAAAGGGTTTCAAAGATAAAACGGGGCCCCAAAACAACATTTTCCACCAATGCTTTTTCCATAGACTATGGCATTTGATGTAGCGCAGAAACAGCTGAACGGATTTACATTAACTTTTGCAGAATTGGGCCGTGGCTTTGTGGCAAAGCGTGATGGCCGCGAGATAGAGTAGCTCCTCAAATACCATCTCCCTTCCGTCACTCTGATTTGACCCCCGAGTGGTGGAAGTGCCGTCGGAAATTACGAGGGTGCTGTCAAACCAAAAATCAACATCGTAGGACCCGTATTGGGGGAGATATGGTCATCGCTACTTGCAGCCTTCTCCAGGCCTGAAGCTTGGACCTGCAGTAAACACTCGGGCCAGAGGTGCTGCGGCGAAGAATGGCCTGCACCCAAAGCGAGACCGTGGTCTGGGCCCACAGCCCAAAAAGGAGAGAACATAGCGGGGCGGAGGCTCCTGGCGAAGATTGGACTGCATAGGCACAGCTGCCCTGGAAAATTGTGAGGTGAGCCGGGCCCTTGCCGGAGGCGAAATCCTGGTCATGTCCCTGCAGGCTGATTAGGGTGCGCCTGCAGCTCAACAAAAGCGGTCTCTGCCCCGGGGGGGGGGGGGTCGTGGCCGCAGCTGAGTATTGTGGCCACGGGGAGGGCCATCCTAACAAAACAGAGATATTGAGCAGGCACGCACGGGACCCCTGGAGGGCCGTTTCTTCCCTGGCAGCCAAGCACGGCAGCTGGAGCAACTTCTGAAGGCAGCAGTGCTGCAACATATACTGGAGAGGACACAAGGCGAGAGAGGTGGTTGTGCACTGAGAGGCCCTGAAGGTGTGTGAGAGCCCCAGGTCTGGTTGGCCCCAATAGTCTGCGCAAAGCACATGGCGAACACGCTGCCCCACAGAGAGTGACCATCCTGCCCTCCTAAGCAAAGGTGAAGAGACCGCTCAGTGCACCGACGAAGGAGGGCCGCTTGTCAGAGCGGGGTGGTGGTGAAAAGCTTCCCTACCAAGCAACCCACATTCAACCTCCACACAACACCATGGGGCGCAACAGGGGTGGGCCTCCTCCCGCCCCGATAAAGCTTGGGCGTCTTGAGCCCCATGTGGACGGATTCCCTGCCAGAACCGGTGTAACAAGCTACTCCTACCACAAGAACATACCGCCTTGCAAGGTAGAGTGAGGCGGGCAGGACAGCGCTGAAAGAAGATGTTGGGTTCGAGGGGCCCCAAAGTGACCCAACAGAATAAGTTGGACAGGTACCGAAGGCGGCAATCCCCGAGCATCATACCAGGGACAAGACAGCGGTGGGACCAGAGGGAGATCTCCCTGAACTCATGCTAAAAGACATCAAAGAGGCAATCGCGGGGGTCAGATCGTCTCTGGAGCAGAGAATGGATGCAATTACATCGGAGGTGACGCTCATCAGGGCAGACCTCACCAAAATTGGTGAGAAAGTAACGCAAATGGAGATCACCACCTCCAGCCTAGTCGACGATACCTCGCAACTCCAGCACAAAATCCAAGAACTACAGGCCTTCACAAAATTAGCAGAGGACAAGCTAGACGAATATGAGTGGTGCACCAGACTCAACAGCATGTGAATTATTGGGGTGCTGGATAAGGCGGAGGGGCAAGCAACCAACCTATTTGTGGAGGACCTTATACTTACTCACCTTCAACCTAAGAGCCTGTCAAACTTCTTCATGGTCGAAAGGGCCCATAGAGTCCCTGGGGGATGACCGAAGCTCGGAGCACCTCCTTGCCCTATACTGGCTAGTTTGCTGAATTTTCGAGACCGAGACACCATACTAGAAAATGCCAGGGTGGCCCCACCTCTTCGCTACGAGAACACAGAGATCTCTTTCTACCCGGACTTCACCCTGGATGTGCAGAAACAGCAATGAACATTTCTTGCTGTGAAGAAAAAACTTAGAGACAAAAGAGTAAAGTACGCAATGCTGTTTCCGGCCCGACTTCGGGTGGAGGCAGATGGAAAAGTCTGGTTTTTCGTAAATCCTGAAGCAGCTACTGACTGGCTGGAGGGCTGGCGAGGGGCTAAAGAACACAATGCTCATTGAATGTCTTACCTGTCCGGGTCCACGGCTAAGACTCTGTTCCGATCAAGAGGTGCCCTAGACATATTCTAACCTTCTAAGTATGCAAAATCCCTGTGCGTAGTAGAGGTATGCAGAACTCACTCGAGGAAAGTAGCTTGGTCAGATGTATTATTTTCCCTACGATGTTCTGTTATTGTTGACCAGCCCCACACGGGGAGCCACATTAGAGCATCATACAAGGGAGGGGGCGGAGTGGTGGAGCTTCTCACCCCCGCATTAGACTACCTTTAGTTTAAGTTTGGGCGACAGGCACTCTGCATATTTGGTTTAATGGGCAGTTTAAAGCCCAGAGTGCAGGGGAGCAGGGAGGGGGGTAGTTGGGATGGGAATGTTTTTTTTTACATGTACAAGTTAAGTCGACATGGATTATCCGCTTACTGGAAGAGGAATGCACAAATCATACATGCTTTAATTAGCGCACACTGGGACAAAAGCTTTAGACTCCTGAGTTGGAACGGCAGCAGGCTTGGGGACAAATTAAAATATTGCATAGTTTAACAATACATCAAACGACACTCCCCAGACATTGTACTACTTCAAGAATCCCACCTGGCATAGAACTCCTCTAAAGCACTGACTAGATGGGGTTATTGGCTCGTGACACACAATGGCTCCAGAGAAGTCGCCATCATGTTCAAAAACTCCTCCCCCCTTTCCATGCAGCACACCTGGATGGACGAATTGGGCAGATACACTGCGGTCTCGGGACAGTGGGAGGAGAAAACACTTACATTAATGGCAGTCAATGTCCACCCCGGTCTTCTGGGCTGCACCTTCAAAGACTTAGGTACAATCCTACTTTTGCTCCCCGAGGGTCATCTACTCGTGGGAGGAGACTTTAATTCGGTGGTATCGGGATCTCTCGATCGAAAATGGCTCCTCGTATCGATGGCTACCGGATTTTCTGGACACCGTAGGCGAAGTGGATGCGTGGAGGGTGTACCACCCGGATAGTATCCAGCACAACCTTCATTTAGGGGCACACAATAGACTATCTCGGATAGATTATCTCCTTGTACCAGCATCTCGGATAGCAAACATCCAGGAAATCAGACACATGGCACGAGGCATATCCGACCACTCTCTGGTGTGGGCTCAACTAGTCCTGGGTGAGAAAAGGGTGGCAAAGATTGCACCTATCAACCAATGGTATCTTTGTAACCCTGTGGTTAAAAAAGCCCTCATACAAGCATTGGATAATTACTTCCTGGAAAACGAGGGGTCAGTAGGGTCTTCCCAAACCCTATGGGAAGCATGTAAAACAGTAATAAGGGGACAGGTACTCTCACTGATAGCTGGAGTGCGTAGAGAGAAACTGAAGGATCTAGGTCACGCGGAGAACCAAGGCCTCCGGCTGGAGGAGGATCTTGGGGAGGAGGTCTCGCAGGAGAAACTACATGCCCTGAAACTTAAAAAGGACGAATATAAATCCATAGCTACTGACATGGCCAAAAGACATCAGAGTGTATGATTTGGGAGACAAGGCTGAGAAGTTGATTGCCTGGCTGGACAGGAAAGAAATGGCGAGCAGACTAGTGCCAGAGTTGACAGATGAATCGGGTGGGAAAATAACTGATCACCAAGCAATTGCTAATGAATTTGCTACTCACTATAGCACTGTTTACGGAGCAAGTACTGCCTTATCAGAAGATGATTCTCGGGCTCTGCTTCTAGATATACAGCTGCCCAGCCTGTCAGCAGAAGAAAAGAGCAAGTTAGATAGTGATTTCACCAATGATGAACTAGCACAGGCGATTAGGAGTTTGTAATCCGGTAAGGCCTTGGGCCCCATCGGTCTACCCATCGAGCTATACAAGCTAAAACCAGATAAGATAGCCCCACACATGTGGGCCATGTTTGAGGAGAGCCAGAAGTTGAGTACGCTCCCGCTAGACCAGAGGGTCGCAACGCTGGTTACCATATACAAAGAGGGTAAGCCAAAGGGTAAATGCTCATCCTATAGGCCCATCTCCTTGCTCAATGTGGAACCCAAAGTACTAGGCAAATTGATGGTGAGTCGTCTCGTCCAAGTAATAAGTAAGTTGGTGCACCCTGACCAATCGGGCTTCATGCCCAATCGTAATACTGCACTAAACCTACGCAGAGTGCATGGTGTGCTGGGAAGAGTGGCCACGATTCAGGAGGCAGTGGTCGTGGTTTTCTTAGACGCCACCATGGCGTTTGACACTATCAAACAGGCGTATCTCTTCGCAGTCCTAGCGAAAATGGGCTTTGGGCCTGGCTTTGTCAAGTGGTTTCGGCTCCTTTACTCAGAACCCCTGTCTCATGTCGTGGTTAACAACAAGAAATCGGAGATATTTCCACTGGGTCGTGGGACCCGCCAGGGCTGTCCAATGTCACCCCTGCTCTTTGCCCTCTCACTGGAGCCATTGGCAGCATGGATTCGCAGAGATCCAGTAATACGAGGGCTGAGATGGTCGGCAGAATGGGAGGACCGCATTTTTCTGTATGCGGACGACATCCTCCTGTATCTTGCCTCCCCGAAAGCATAGCTCCATAGAGTGCTCCAAATCTTCACAACCTTTGGTATACACAATCAATTGGAGTAATTCCCTCATGTATGTCCTTAGAGGAGATCCTCCACCCCCGCCCAGGGGATGTCCTATACAGATATCTAAAATGGGCTTCCAATGTCTGGGCTTCTTTATCACCACAGACCCCAAAATCCGATACGAGCGCAACCTGCTCCCCCATGCAGAGACTGAGGCAAGACGTCTCGATTTGGAGGGTGCTCCCACTTTCGCTGTTGGGCAGGGCAGCGATTTTCAAAATGATGTAATCACTGTGCTTCCTCTACGTTTTGCAGAACTTCCCGGATTTGGTCCCTGCCAGATACTTCAAGGAGATAGAGGGCCTGCAGAGGGAATTGCTGTGGGATGGCAGGCCCCGTATAGCTTTGAATAAACTTGCTCTAAATTGGTATGATGGGGGATCGGTCTTCCAGACCTCAAAAAATATTATTTTGCTGCCCACCTAGCCGCGATCAACCACTGTATTTATCGCCACGGGATGACCAAGGGTATGCAATGAATAAATTGCTACTGCCAGGTGGAAGCTACAACAGGGCTCTTTACTCTAGACCCCGACGATTCCCTTTAACAGGGCCGACTTAACATTCAGTCCAGATTTGGCATTCAGCGAACAGAAGCCTGGGTTGGGACCAGAAACTTACATTGGAGAATTCCTTGTAGGATGCGGAACAGTTGGGCACGCTGAGGACCTCCAAAGGGTTTGAAAAATGGAATTTAATTGCGATTTCAAAGATTGGAGACCTCTGTGTGGAGGACGAGATGATACCATTCGCATTGCTGCAGCAGAAATACGAGCCAACAGACACAGAGTATTTTAGATATTTGTAAGTCCGGCACACGCTTGAGTCACGGCTACCGAAAGGCTCCTCTCCCCCTGAATCCTCGCCATTAGAAGATAGGCTGCTTGACGGATACTTGCCAAAGAAAGCAATATCCCTGACCTATAAAAAGCTGATTAATAATACCTCAGACCCCCTCAGGCAGACAAGGGAGCGCTGGGAGAGAGATGGGCTGGATCTCGATGACGAGGAGTGCCAGGAGGTTGTGGCCTCCCCACGAGAGGTGACAATCTCTGCTAGACTGCGACTCGTTCAACTAAAATATTGCATAGAGTGTACATCTCGGGCCCAGTCTGGTTCAAATGGGAAGAGTTGATGGAGGAGAGTGCAGAAGACAATGTGGTCATGTAAGCACATTTATGCATATGATATGGGAATGTGGGTGCATTTAGCGATACTGGAAAAAGATACATGACACTATGAGTGAGGTACTGGCAGTTGCTATTCACCCTGAAGCTAAAAGATGCCTTCTGAATGTATGGGAGCCAACTGATCTAAATAGCAAAGAAAATATGGGTCACTCTGGGCCTAATGGTGGCAAAATAAAACATTGCCAATTGTGGGGAGCAGTGGTATCGCCCAAAATCGAGGCTTGGAAGGCAGACATGGACTGGTGTACGTTCAGGGAAAAAACAGTGTACGTAGCACGGGGATGCCTCAAATTATGGTCCTCTGTATGGAGCAAATGGAATGCCTACCGTGAAAATATATGTATCCCTCCCACTGTCCCCTTAATTGATGATCCATCCACACTGTGAAAGTTGTACCCCTCAATGCATTATCTGTATGACAATTGTAAAACTGTGACTATGAATGTATCTTTACACAAATTCCTCCTAATGTAATCTGAAATGTCAAATTCCTTATGTTTAATAAAAATAAATATTTTTAAAAAAAACTACAGAATTATATATTATGGTGTGGAGAAGATCATTTTTGGGTACTGCTTGTAATTAGGGTAAGTGTTTTATAAGCTATAAGGCATTGAAAACTTAGGTACGTCTGTGACTGTGGAACTATTGTGGAATTTCGCAATATATTGTGTAACTACTGCATTACATGGTGATGACAGGTTATTATCTAATTGGCTAAAGACTGCCTTTACAAATGGTTAATGCAAAAAGAACAATTGATGGAGAGAATGTTGAACAATGTCAAACATTCACCCCAGTACAGAGATCTGGGCCTAAATACAATGGGGCAGATTTATGAGGTTTTGCCGTAGGGAAGCGAAGCAGGCCTTCCTGCTGCGCTTCCCTACGGCAAAAGAAAAGGGCAGGGATGCGCCGTATCTATAAAATGCGGCGCATTCCTGTCCTTTTCCCCTGCGCCGGCGCACAATGCGCTGCCTGCGCCAACGCAGGCACCTCTGCACCATGGTGCAAGGGTGCCTGCGTTGCGGAGATGAATATTTTTGTACAGGAAGGGAAACCTTTCTGTACAAAAATAATCACAAGAGGTTTTTCCTCTTTGTATGGGTGCTACAGAATGCAGCACACATAGAAAAAGGAAAAACGAGGAGAAATAAAGATATTTCTCCCCGTTGCGCCTCCCTTACGCCTCCCCTGGGAGGCGTAAGCTTTTGGCGCTGCCTCAGATTTACGATTTCTCGTAAATCTTGGTAAGTGCCAAAAGGCCATGGATGTTGCTGGGAACGCCCACAGCAACACCCATTGCACGGCCCTTTAACGCAGAACACTGCGTTAAAGGGACTGATATTTATGAGGCAGCATTAAGCCAAAAAAAGTGGCTCAGTGCTGCCTGATAAATATCACGCAGGCTTCTGCGCCACGGAACGTCACAAAAAGTGACGTACCGATGGCGCAACGGGCCTCATAAATCTGCCCCAAAGTTTTTTGCTCCCCATGGTATTCTAGTTTAAACCCAGCCATCTTGAACCTGCTCCCCATGGGAACAGTCCAGCCCAAATTGCCAGGTAAGGTCTTCCCTGGACTGCAAACAAGCATCCTGGGACCGGTTTGGGGCTTCACCCCTCATCAGCCAGGCTAGCGTGACTCCAGTGGCATGGAGAGCATGTGACCCATGCCTGGGCATACCTGGCCGACTAGGGATGACAAATGCAAAAAGAAAAATTGTTGGACAGAATGGTGAACAATGTCAAACATTCATCCCAGTACAGAGACCTGGGCCTAAATCCATTGTTTGTTTGCTCCCCATGCCATTACAGTTTAAACCCAGCCATTTGCAAATCAGTCCTGACCCTGCTCCCCTTGGGAACAGTCCAGCTGGAACTGCTGGCGGATTTTGATATGGCTGGTCCAAACTGGGGTGGCGTAGTGAGAAAAAGAACAATGGATTTAACCCAAATCTCTTGCCTGGGGGTGCATGTTTGACTTACTCAGCATTCCGTCCATCATTTTTTGCTGTAGTACTTTTCACCCTATGCCAGACATGGGTTCCTTACTCGTTGTGCCACTGGATTCAAACTAGCCTGGCTGATGAGGGGTGAAACCCTGAAAACGGTTCTAGGATGCTTGTTTCCGGTCCAGTGAGGACCCGGCTTGGCAGTTCGGGCTGGACGGTCCCCATGAGAAGCAGGGTCAAGACTGATTTGCATATGGATGGGTCCAAACTGGGGTAGCATAGTGAGCAAAAGAACAATGGATTTAAACCCAGCTCTCTTGAATAGGGGTGAATGTTTCATTTTCCTACCATTCCATCCATCATTTTTAGCTGTGGCACTTTTCAAAAGTTTAAGGCAGCCATGTTGTTTTGAGGCTGATTTGCCAGTATTATGACTAAGGACCTTCGATATAGGGAAGTTTTAAGTTTTATATTTGTGCCCTACCTATTACCACTTTCTAAATATTTTACAAACATGTTATGGAGTACTGCGGTACTACCTAGAAATTAGAGCAGTACCTACATTTTGTTTAAAGTAAATATCTTAAAAAGTTGTAAAAACCTTGTAATACTTTATAGTTCACGATTATAATGTAGTACAGTGTATTTACAATTTTTAACATATGTAATTCTGTAGAGTGCTATTCCATAATACCCCACTCAACTGTATGTCACTCCAGTCTATGCCACTCCACTGTATGCTATTCCACTGTACACTGTTCCACTTCCAATGTATGCTATTCTGCTCAACACCACTGCACTGTACTGTACTCTATGCTATTCTACTATCTGCCACTCCACTCTACGCTATTACACTGTATGCAACTTCAGTCTTCTCCACTCCACTGTATGGTATTCCACTCTACCCCACTCCACTGTCTGCCACTCCATTCTAGACTGTTCCATTGGATGTCACTCCACTGTACACTAATATAATCTACCCCACTGCATTGTACAACACTCCACTCTATGCCACTCTATTGTATGCTGCTCCAGTCTACGCTACTCCACTGTACATCACTCCACTGTACACTACTCCGCTATATGCTATTCCACTTTATGCCACTTCAGTCTATGCTAATCCACTGTATGCCATTTCAGTGTACTCTCCTCCACTCTATATAACTCTACTCCACAAAACTCTATTACTCTCCATGTTATTTTGCTAGACTCTACTCCACTCTATCCCCGTTCACTCCACTGTCTGAATCTGTACTCTATTCCCATGCACTCTATTGTACAACACTCTGCAACAGTTTCTAACACTGTACAACTCAGCACTCCACTCTACTGTATGAGATATATAACAGTTTTCTCAAGTAACTATAACTCGTGCCCTAGGGTAACTAGAACTCGCGCCACCGCCATGCAGTTTTCTCATTAATAATTTCACAGCAAATGTTTCAGTGATATTATCTATGATGTCATAGAAGATATCATAAGTGATGTAATATATATATTTTTTTGCGGTTTTATATAGGACGAACTTGACCCAAAGGTATTGGAGTGCTTCGCATGAGAACCTGTCACGTTACACAAGGGCACATTAATTTTTGGTAGGCACGGAGAGATTAAGTAATTTTCCCAGAATCACGGGATGTTGAGCCGGCGAAGAGGCTCAACTATGTGGGGTAATTAGCAGTTCATGGCGAGGACGCAGCGGGAGGGTTGGCCAGAAGGCCTGGCCTGTTGACAGGCCCTGTGGCCAACCCCTCAAAGGCATCCAACTTGGGAGGGGGGCATGCAGCTGCACTCCCTGGACCACTTTTAGCCCGGGGGACCCCAACCCCTGGTGCCTGGCACATTTTGTGGGGGAGGGGGTACCTGGCCCCTTCCACAGGCCATTTTGGACCCCGGGGACCCCCATGCCCCAGGGCCCACCAATGTAATTATGGACAGTACATGGCCCCCTCAATGGACTGCTTTTGGCTTCATGGACCCCATCTGCCTGGACCAGGCCCAATTCTAAATGGGGAGGGGGCAAGTCCCCCCCCCCTTTCTGGGCTGATTTCAGCTGTGGGGACCCCATCCCTGGGGCCCAGCACTTTTTGGAAATGGGAAGGGGGCATGCGGCTGCCCCCCCAGGCCAATATTGGCCCAGGGGACCCCATCCCCTGGGGCACAGCCAATTACTAAAGGGGGGGTGTGGGGCCCCCTCCCTGGACCAGTTTCAAGCCCGGGGACCCCATCCCCGAGGCATGGGCAATGATTGAAGGGAGCATCCCCCGGTGCTCTGCCAACTAAAGGTTGGTATCCTGGTGTTCACCCTGGGTGCCCAGCAAATCCTTGGTGGGGGCTGCGAGGGACCCCAAGGCCCCCGCTATGCCAGCCGGCTCCCTACATCCAATTACTTGAGATAACTCTAACTATAACTGCTGAATTTCAATGGGTTTGTATGAGTGAAATCTGAACCTAACTATAATGGCCTGTAACCTTTGTTTTTCTCAGTGAATTTCCAAGGTTGTTAGAAATTGTATTTCCAATCTATAACCTCTCTGTAACATTTGATTTTTTCAGTGATTTTCTTCATTTTTTAATGCTATTTCCTAACTATAACGTCCCTGCAACCTGGGTGTGTGAGGGGGTGTGTGAATGGATGTTTGAGTGTGTGGGTATGTGTGTGGTGGGTGTGTGAGTGCGTGTGTGACTGGCTGCATGGGACTATGAGTGGGACTGTGAGTGGGTGTGGGAGTGGCTGCATAGGTTTGTGATTGTGAGTAGCTGTGTGAGTGAATGTCTGGGTGTGTGAGTGATTTTGTGTGTCTGTGAGTGGGTGTGTGAGTGGTTGTATGGGTGTGTGAGTGGCTGTGTGAGTGGGTGTGTGGGTGTGTAAGTGGGTGTGTGAAAGCTGTGCGAGTCTGTGAGTGTTTGTGTGAGTGGATTTGAGTGTCTGTGAGTGGGTGTGTGATTTGCTGAATGGTTGTGTGAGTAGGTGTGTGAGTGGTTCTGTAGGCATGTAAGTGAGTGTGTAGAAGCTGTATGGGTCTGTGAGTGGGTGTGTTAGTGGTTTTGAAGGTCTGTGGGCAGGTATGTGAGTTACTGTATGGGTGTGTGAGTGTGTAATTGGGTGTGTGAGTGGCTGTATGGGTATGTGAGTGGGTGTGAGGGTGGTTGTATAGGTGTGTGAGTGAGTGTGTGAGTAGGTGAGTGTATGTTTTTAAAGTTAGTGTCTGGATCCATTGATCCACCCAGAATCAACCTGAATCAGTAAGGATCTGGGGAGGATCCAGGAAGGATCCAGGGAGGATCGGTGATGCCTGGCATCGTAAAAAAAAGGTTTTGTATCAGTTTCTTACCCATGACGGGCCCCTCGAAGACCCCTCCATTAGTCCTAGGGGGTCAGAGTACCGCTACCCTGACCCTTTCCATCACTTTTTAACTTTCTTTTCCCAGCAGGGAACCGTCTCCTGATAAACAAAAGGGTGACTGCAACTTTACTCTCAGGCTGTGGCCAGCCCATCACGGCATTGTTGCTGGAGCATGGATTTCTGAATCCGAGGAGGGTCAGCATCCCTATGTATACAAATTTGGATTTCCCTTAATATTTCCAAAACTATATAATGGATTTACACAAAATCAGAAAAAAACAGTTCTCTGGACTAATATCTACCTTTCTGCCAAATTTGGTGTAATTCCGCTCAGCAGTTCGGGGTGTAGTCATGTCTAAAACTCCTATAGGAATTAACATGGGAAGCGCACGGCCCCTGCTTGACGGCTCGCCCCGAAACTTTCCATGCACAGCAAGAATCACTGGGGCACTTCCTCATGAATTGTTCCCAAAAAATATCATCAAGATAGGTTCAGATTGTAATGGAAAGTTTGGGGGTGATCCGTACAGTGGGGACTGAGAATTTGGGGTGCGCAATCAGGGTGTGTTTGTCATGTTAACGACCATAGGAACCTTTAGCCACACCTACAGCCCAAACCGCTGAACAGACTTACACAACCTTTGGCAGGGCGGGATTAGTTAAAGGTGGGACCCCTGCACCGGAGACCACCACCTCACCGGAGCAAACATACACTAATGAAGGGGGTCCGTTGCGGACTCCCTGCCTTAGGGGACCACCACCACCTCCACAGGGCTATATGCAAGATGAGAGGGGGCCACATGGCCCCCTTCTGGAGCCCTGTATGGCCCTCAGGACCGCCATCCCCCTGGGCCGGCTCCAGCAATGTCCCAGGGTGCCCACCCCCGAGACATTGCAGTTTGCTATGGCTTGGAGGGAGCACTGCTCCCACCAAACCATAGCAAACTCTGGTCCGCTTCATGGAAGCAAGAGCATTAAAAATGATCTCACTTCCACAAAGTGGAGCAGAATTGCTTTTGGACAGAGGGAGCTGCATGTTAGCAGCTCCCCCTGTCCAAAAGCAATGCCGGCTACTCCCCCCGTGGTCCCCAACAAAGTGACCATGCCCTGGGGGGGTGGGGTCCCCGGAGCAATATCAGCCCCCCTCCCCATTAAAAAACAAAATGTTGAAGGCCTGCCCCGGAGGATGGGGTCCCTTGGGTCCAAAATTGGCCCGGAAGGGGGGCCCCCTCCCGTTTTTTAAATTAGAAATTAAAAAAGGTTCAGGCCCGGGGATGGGGTCCTCAGGGCCCAAAATGGGCCAGGGAAAGGGGCCACTCAGCCTCCCTTCCTAAAAAAATTAAAAAATAAAAAGCCACAGTTTGCGGGAGGCCCCTCCCTCTTTCTCCACTACCCTGCAAATGCGCCTACTGGCATGCTCCTGGTGAGACCTTTCTAAGGAGGTGATTAGGATGGCAGGCGGATGGCCACTGCCGGCCCGGCGGTGGTGATCTGCCCGCCATCCCAATCAGAATTACCCCCCGCCATATTATAACGGCGGGGGTATCGTGGCAGACGCAAAGTGAGTCTGCTGCTTTTCCGCCAGTAGGCAATCGTTCCGATTGCTGGCTGGGCGGAGCTGGGGCACAATATGGTGGCGGTGCCTAGAAGGCACCGCCATCCATATTATGATGCATGGTCTTGGAGGCGTTTCCATGGCGCCGTTGCCGCCATGGCAAGGCTGGCGGGGATGTGCTTTGGGGGCCCGTTGCGGGCCCCCGGGGAGGTGGGGGGTGCACTTGGTTCCCATGTGCAAGGTGGCAGGTCCAGGAGGATGAGGGCCGCGGTTTCCCTGTTGTCTAGCAGGGTCCTGATGTCGTCGGTGGTGGCGATGAGGGCAGTCTTGTGCTGTGGTTGCTGCGGAACCCGGACTGGAATGGGTCCAGGATGCTGTTCTCCTCGAGGTAGCGGGTCAGTTGTTTGTTGACGGTCTTCTCGAATTATGTTAATTGTGTTATTCATTTATTTGTTTTTTATTTTAGGTGTGGGTTGTGGGGTTTATAGCGGTACAGGGTTGGAAGTAAATGAATAATAAGTAATTAATATTTAGTTGAAAATTCATATTAATTATTTAATTGATAAATAATTATGTTAATTGTGCAATTAATTTTATTTTATTTACATTTTAGGTGTGTATTGTGCATTTAGTAGAAGTATAGGGTAGGAATTAAATTCATTTTAATTAAGTAATAATTATGTTTTAATTGATATTAATTATTACATTGATAATTCATTATGTTAATTCAATTTTTGTTAAGTAAAATTTAAGGTGCATGCTGTATGTTTTGTAGGGGTATATTGTGGTAAGTAAATGAATTATAATTAAGTAATAATGATAATTAATTAATTGATACATTTTTATGTTAATAGTGTCAATAATTTTTTTAAGTTAATTTTAAGTGAAGGTTGTGAGTTTTGTATGAGTATATGGTGGTAAGTACCTTAATTAGATTTATGTAAAAAATATGTTTTGTTAAATAATTTTTAAATATTTGTATTTTAATGAAAAATAATATTGTAACAGATATTTAAAAATAAATTGTGTGTGTTGAAGTGTTTTTGTATGCTTAAAGGGTGTATGTGACTAAATATTAAATAAACTTAATTTAAAATAATTATAGAATCAAAAAATAAGTATGTTAAATATGTACATAAAACATATTTTACATTAAATATTAGGTGTGAGTTGTTGAGTTGTAAGAAAATATGGTGGGAAGTTAATTACATATTACCAGTTTATTATTATGTAATCGTTAATAATAAATGTTTAATTAAGATTTTGATATGAAAATGTTAAAAATAATAATTTTTAAATGTATATGTTTGTTGTGCGTTGTTTTACTTGTAAGTATAAATGGTAGTGTGGTAATTAACTATAATTATTTTCCGAATAGATTTTTATTATTAATATTTTAGGTAATAATAAAATATGTAACATGTTTATATAACATTATTTTAAATAACATTTTAGATGTATTGTTTGTTGGAGTAAAGGGTAGAATGTAACTTAAGTAATAACAAATGTAAATATAGGTAATTATTTTATAAACACTATGGGGCCGATTACGATGGCCGTCGGAAAAGCACTCCGACCGCCGTAGGTTGCGTAACAAAAAAACACCCCAATGACACATCCCCATGGCAAAAACAAAAAAAAAAAATCCCAGGTCAACCCAGATAACACACCTGACATGAATACTCAATTTGGACACACCCACATAGCTGAGTATAAAACCAAAACCTTCCCTGCCCAGCATCCTTTGCACAACTCCAGAAGTGAAGGACCAAACACCACAGTACAAAGGAGAGACAAATCATCACACATCACACCATCACAACCACCCACACCAACACACACCTCACATGTCTCCACCACCACCTTCCCACCTGCACATCAGACACCATGGCACAGAAAAAAAGGCCAAACTTCACAGACAATGAGTTATCAGTCATAGTAGATGAGATAATCAGAGTAGAACCACATTTGTTTGGAAGCAGGGTCCAACAGACACCAGTAGCCAGAAAAAATCAAATGTGGGAAAGGATAGTCAACAACGTCAATGCAGTAGGGACCACCCTGCGCACCCTGTGTGACTGTTGGCGTCAAAGCTGTCAGATAGGTTCTGTGAGGCCTAAGATGGGGCTCCAACTGAGCACATAGGTCTTGAAGGGTAAGGCGATTCAGACGGAATTTCCTTATGATGTCCTCATCCTCCATGTTCGCCAGCACTGGGAAAGGCCGATGCACATTTGATTGTCTCTTTCATAATATGAAAGAGGACACATGTCAATTAAATTCACTGACGAGATACGGCAAACATCTTACATATTGACTAACACCGTGACAATATTGACAAGACTATAACAACAGCTTAATGCACAAGTCACATGCACAGACCCCTTGATCTCATGTAGTCGTACAAGTGGTCAGTATGTGCATACTAACTATAGAGAACATCAGGGCCCGTCCCTTCACCACAGAGGAGCTGGAGGTCCTGGTGGATGAGGTCCTTGCACAGTATGGGAGGCTATATGGTGCTCCAGATGTACTGGTAATTGTCTGAGAAAAAGTTTGAGAGTGCTCAGAATGCTCACATGATGTTAACGTACAGTAATGTGTGCCTGTGAGTGCAAGCCAATCTGCATGCATCAATATTTTGCCAACAGCATGCTCCATACATTACCTAGCACTAATTGCACTTGAGTATGTGGGGAGGATGGCAACATGGACTCTTGTACAGCTCTTCTTAAGCCAAAATAAACGCATTTGTGGTTCTGAGACTGGGTAATGTAAATGTGTGAGTCACTGCCTAGCATGCTGACTTCATGTCAATGGGGTGTGTAGCCTTATTTCCACAGATGCCTGACGGCATTCAAGGATGGGAATGATGACATATTGTGGTTTGGCAGTTACACAGTTACACTACTGGTTTGAGAGACTTGAAGTCTGAACACACATTCCCTGTGCTATGTGATGCCCTAGTCCATTAAGTGTTCATATGCTCATTTGTGACATTACAAATGGAGCTTGGTCAGAGGGTAATGAATAATGTGTGTACAGTTTTCAAATTGACCCTATGGAGATGTTTCCATTCTGCACAGGAGTACAAGGCCTGAGTCTATCACACTTGAGGCTAATTCACCTATGACACTTCAGCTAAATGTGAGGTGGACAGGTCATCCTACTATTGATTCCATGATGTTTTGAGTCTCGCATGTGTATGCACTGTTTCTCCATTCATATTATACATGTATTTGATTTCTGTGATGGCCCACGTTTATCCTCAGTGTGAGGCTCTCTAGCCTGCACATGAATTGCCCAATGTTACAAGGACCCATCATCAAAAGGACTGAGTGAAACATATGTTTTGTCCACAACGCTATTTCTCAATGAGCCATCAAAGGCCTGAGGATTGCACAAGACAGGACTCCACCTTGTGAGAAGAGTGTGAGATTGTAAGATCAGAGCCCTAAATGTAACCACCATGACACATGTAGCTAGGCAATGGTGAAGGACATTAAGGGGGGTGTAGTGTAGGACACAGTGAGTCTGACCTCTACACATAATTTCCAGTGTATTGTATGTCATGCTCACTCACATAGTGCATTACAGTTGAGGGCCATTTTTACATTGGTTTCTGTGCTGGTACTCTGCATGTGTGCATGTGTATGAGATGGGCATGTAGTGTTTCCATCATCATATATGTATACATTGCAATGATATAGTTTGATCCAAGTGTACTATGGGCTATGCTCTCCATTGATATATTAGTGTACTATGTATTTTCATGCTCCTGTACTGTCACACAGTGGTACACAACACAGTGTCACAGAAACCTCCTTTTCTTGTCTCCCATGCCTGCAGCTTAAGGTCCATCAGCGTAAGGCGATATGGAGGGCCATTGCACACAAAGTGCGGTCTTTGGGTGTCTCAAACCAATGTCATACACCCTGCCACAAGAGGTGGGATGACATCTGCCACCTGAGCAAAAACATTGCTGAGATGACACTGCAGGTGATCCCTCGAAGTGGCAGGTTGGCACGCCCAAGAATGACACCATTAATGGCCCGCATCTTGGCAGTGACACAGCTAGAGCTGGATGGAAGATTGAGGGCCCATCAGCAGCAATTTGGGGGTGAGTATGACTTTGCGTATGAGTGACTGCATGAATCCCAGCCCTGAGCCAGTGTGGACCTCTGTGATGTCTCTAGTGTGAAGCAATGGATTCTAAGTGGCCTCAGTGTTGAGTGCAGCTGTTCTGCATTCGTACGACATTTAGTTTCTCATGTGTTTAAACCCATGACCCTTGTCACATTAAATCATCTTGCCATTTTTTCATTTCACATTGTATAAATGTTGTCTGAACTGAGATATTCCTACACAGGATAATTCATTGTGTGAAGTGGGTAGCCCTGTACACTTTTCAGGCTTGTGTGCGCTGTGTGGCTAGCTCAATAGTGTGCACTGATGTGTTAGTGGCTACAGGCATGCGTAGATGTGGACTCAGGAAGCAGTGAGTTGGTAAGGGTCACACATTTCCCATGGGTCCCTTTTTTCACAATGGCTTAACATGGCTGGATGTGATCAGTGGGTACGGCAAATTGTGATGTGACTGAGGTGTTGTACAGTAATTTAAAGATGATAATAAGCAAAGATTACTCAGATTGTCAGTCCTCAGTATGTGTGCATTGTGGAG
The DNA here is from genome assembly GCF_964204655.1 of Triturus cristatus. Taxonomy (NCBI): domain Eukaryota; kingdom Metazoa; phylum Chordata; class Amphibia; order Caudata; family Salamandridae; genus Triturus; species Triturus cristatus. The sequence continues at coordinate 366,722,682 of NC_140586.1, forward strand.
GGGTGTCTGTGCATCAGTGCATGGTGAAGTTGTGGCTAATGCTTGTTATCAGTGTGTGACTAATTGGCACATTGATGTGTCCTCAATGTCATCTGTCAGCACAACGTATGGATGTCATATGCCAGACCCTAGGGATTGTCACACATTAGCTGTCCTAATGGAGTCCACCAACTATTTCATCAACAGAAGACACAAATCTGCCTTGGATCAATGAGAGCCTGTCAGGGACTTGTGGACATGTTGGTATGTGACATGTCACAAACCACGGAGGCCTTGAATTAATTTCCCCATCTCATGCTATTGTGCATTGATTTTGTGACTGCATTGTTAAATGGTACGCATTGGCACTTCGTTAACAAATAAGATGCGGCTTTGTGACATATGCTGCAGTGTGAGTCTCAGAGACATCAACTGGCAGTGAACAGCAGTGAGCATCATGTTAGTTTGCATTCATAGATGCGTGCTGTGCACAACAAATAACTTGTAACATCTACAAAGCTGACACCAATGTACAACTGTAGTTGTACTGCAAAGCCCAACATGGTGGATGTCAGGAGTTGGTTACTCTTGCAAAAGGACATATTGGACTTTTTATCTGTGGTGTTCCATGAAATAAACTCCATATGTGACTGAGACAACATGTTTTGATGTATAGCTATCTTACCTACAGGCACGTAGGTGTGCATACAGACAAGTTTATGTGTGTTTACAGGGAGGCACAGGCACAGGTATTTGGCTGTGTCAACGCAACATGGAGCATGAATTTCCACCATGCATGTTTCCATGCATCATCTGATGATTGCATTAATGTGGCATATGCTGAAACAGGTAGATTCATTTTCAAGTTTGGAGTTTTGATTGCATATGATGTTTGTGAGTATGGCACTATACTGAAACTATGTCTCTATCTCTTGCAGCATCAACTAAGGGCAGGGAAGGACGGGGGCCCAACAGCGTTGGGAAAGCTACTGGCACAACTGGGACACAGGAGTTCAGTGACACTGAGAGGACCAGCGCCTCGGAGGGAGACAGGAGTGCCCAGGAGAATTCATGGCCAGAAACACCAACCTCCACATCCTCCTAGTCCAGTGGTGACTCCTCAATGATGAGGGGCAGCAAAAGTTCCAGATCTGCCTCTTCTTCCGCCACACCTCATCCAGTGTTTACCCTCCCAGATGCTCCCCCAAGTTCTGCCTGTGCACGCAGCCCTAAGAAGGGTAGAGGATCCTTCCCCCAGGCACTGCTGCCCCTGCCTCTGTCTCCCTTGCTGCCCTCAGTGTGGAAGCCGTAGAAATTTTGTGGCAGCTGTATGTGGGTCAGACTGCTCTCTTGAATGCCCTCCAGGATCATGGCAACAAGTAGTCACAGGTTGTTGCGTTCATGGAGGGCATTCATTCAGACATGGGTGACCTACAGAGAACTGTCCAGTCTTTGTCCTCCACAGTGATGGCAGCCATTCAGCAGTCGCAAGCTCCCAGTTCTTCTCCTGTCCCTTCAGCAACCACCCTGCCAGTGGCCACACCTGATGAGAGTACACACACGCCAGAGACCTCAGGCACCCAGTCATCCACATGCAGCACACAACAGCAGCAGTCTAAGCGTAATAGACACCATACACCATCACCACAACACAAACCAATCACACATGACCGCAAAACAAAAAGCTATCACAGGACACTCAGGGACATAGGACAAAGAAGCATGCATACACATTACATTCCTCCAAATCATCACTATCCAATGGCACTTTCATCCCCACACCTGATCCCAAAGACACACAAACACTTGTCCTGTCTGCTGTGAACCTGGTGCCTGCCAAAACTAAGCCCAAACACATTTCTATTGCAGATTCACCCAAAACGTCAACTTCCACCCACACCCCTGTGAAGCAGGGACAAGAGAGCAAAGTGGGGGGTTTACCTCAGAATTAGGGGATGCAGGGGGAAAGGCAAGGCCATCCCCAGCGTACCACCAGGTCCAGAAATCCCCATGGGGAGAACCACCTGCACCTGCTACACCTTTGGGGAAGAGTGAGGCTGTTGTGCCCACCTCACTTCTCACTCTGGCCAAGACACTTGTGGGATATCGGATCTGCAAACAGTTGAGACCCAGCCCTCAACATTCACCCTCAGCCACTGAGGCTCCACACAGTATGTCACCACCTCCCTGTGCCACCACTCCTCCCAGTCCAAGTGGCCCTCAGGCTCCCACATCCACGGATCCCTCTACCTCAGCCAGTTCTCTACCTCCCAGGTCCAGTCCTCTAACTGGCCCCGACAATCAGCCTCCTCCCAGTTCTGCTTCAACCCAAAGTTGAAGCCAAGTACCCCATAACATTTCTCCCACAGTGGTGCCTGGACTGCCCATTCGAAGCCCCTGACCTGTGGTGATTCCCATGGCAGTGGACTGTGTTACCGATTTGATGTGCAAGTTCTCATGCACACATGTGTGGACTAGAAATTTGGACTGGCCAATGGCCTTGATCTTTTGCACTTTTGATGCCTATCCAGAGATTATGTAATAAAGACTGTTACTCATGTTGTGTGCTTTGTCGCTGCCCTTGCTAATGAAAAAGTGCAATGTATGTGTATATGTTCATGTGACACATGATCTGTATGCCACATTCGCATTGGCAATTACTTGATTTTTTTTTTCAGAGGTTGTCAGAGGTTACGAGCACTTTTATGAATCTTGACTCAGAGGCTTGAGGGTGCAATGATGGTTGTCTGTGATGATGTCCTCTTATCCTAATCATTCTATTGTCAAGTCTCCAATTTTGTACACATGTCATATTCGGATGCTGTACCACAACAGATGGGATTTCTATGCACATGATAATTTGCGTGGTGGACAGGGTCCGTCATATCTGTAGGATCTATCCTAATGTGTGAACAGCAGTGTAGATGTGTACTCATCTTGTGTAGGCCTGGGTTCATAATCACATGGGTACATTTGAATGTGTGCACGTGAGTAGTCATAAAGTGGGATTGGCCTGTCATTGTCAGAAGTGTTGCGGTGTATGTGCCCCTGAACATGGCACCTACACACAAGTATGATCCAGGTAATGAGTACCCGTCTGTGTACATTATCAGACATGTGCTTTAAATTGTGGGCACATGTAGGAGTTGTTTGTTGAGCACTGTACAGTGTGTCAGTGTGACCTTGCAACCCTGGTGTACACCTACTTGTTGTGGCTGTCAGTCATGATTATGCAGAGTGTGTCACTGCAATGTCTGTGTTGTGGTTTGTTGATCTGCCATGGCTCTTTTTTATGTTTGTGCTCACTGTGCTGACCTGCTCAGGCAAACTGACATTATATGTGACTTTTCTCATACATTGCTGTCACTTGACACAATTTTGGCGCAGGTATGTGATATGAAGAGTCATACCATCCCCTATAGGGGCTTTGATGCCTACACAGAGTTACTCCTCTATGTGTTTTTACACTGTACACTCCTCACCTGTCCAATATTAATGTACACACCACTTCAGTCTAATATCTTCCACCACATGCCTTGCCAGTGTGTGACCCTCACCACCACTTCATAGTGTGACACTATACTGGGGGAGGATAATATGTGTCCAGGATCAATGTGCCACTCAGGAAAGTTTCACCATTTGTTATTTGGTGTTTTCTTATGCCTGATTGCAGTCATGGTTGCTCATGTACAGTGCATATGTTTTACCAGCACAGTCCTCTAGTCCTTTTCGATGCATCTGTGTTTTCCAGAGTTGTGCAGCAGTAGGTGATAGCTAAAGTATGTGTCTGTTTGCTGAGGTACTGCTACCCTTCCTGAGTGTGATGTGATCTGTGGCCTGTGATGATTTGTGGTGTGGAAGTTCATGGTGGAGCACTCAGACATGTGTGATACTGGTTTTGTTGGTGTTCGCACACTGCTTACTGTGCATGCACTACTGTCAGTGTATGTTGCCTTGTCCTTGCCTGGTGTGAGTCTCCCTGATGTACAGGTGAGTTTGCTATGTGATGATTTTGTTTGTGCATATGTTATGTTTTTGTTGTTGATGGATGCAGTCTTTGGCCTGTGATGGCTCTTTCTACTGACAGGTCCATGTGTGTGTAATGTTATATTTGCATGACATTGTGTGTAAGGAGTTTGTGCATTGCAATACATTCAGATGTGTGTTGAATGTGTAGTGTGCATTTCTTGTGTGAATCTCACATGCAGCAATGTGAAGTCTTGTTCATCAATCATAGTATTTGTAAAGCATGCTACATACCCGTGAGGGTCTCAAGGTGCTAAGGGGGGGAATGCTGCTATTGTTCGAAGAGCCAGGTTTTGAGGAGTCTTCTGAAGTTCAGTAGGTCTTGGGTCTGCCGTAGGCGGATGGGGAGGGTGTTCCATAGCTTGGCGGTGAGGTGGGAGAATGATCTGCCACCGGCGGTCACTCTTCGGATGCGGGGAACAGAGGTGCGGGCGCAGTCTGAGGAGCGGAGCTGGCAGGTGGGGGTGTAGAAGCAGATTCAGCTGTTGAGGTACACTGGTCCAGTGTTGTGGAGTGCCTTGTGTGAGTGGGTGAGGAGTTTGAAGGTTATCCTCTTGTTGACAGGGAGCCAGTGCAGGACTCTCAGGTGGGGTGAGATGTGGCTGCGGCGAGGGATGTCGAGGATCAGGCATGTGGAGGCATTCTGGATGCGTTGGAGCCGTTTCAGGAGTTTGGCCGAGGCTCCTGCCTAGAGGGCGTTTCCATAGTCCAGTATGCTGCTGACGAGGGCCTGGGTGACCGTCCTTCTTGTTTCAGTGGGGATCCACTTGTAGATCCTGCGGAGCATGCAGAGGGTGTTGAAGCAGGAGGAGGAGACGGCATTGACCTGCTTCGTCATGGAGAGGGAGGAGTCGAGGATGACCCCTAGGTTGCGTGCGTGGTCGGTGGGTGTTGGGGCTGTTCCTAGTGCAGTCGGCCACCAGGAGTCATCCCAGGCCGAGGGGCTGGATCCGAGGATGAGGACCTCCGTCTTGTCCGAGTTCAGCTTCAGTCGGCTGTTCCTCATCCAGTCGGCGATGGCCTTAATTGCTTCATGGAGGTTGGTTTTGGCGGTGTGGGGGTCCTTGGTGAGAGAGAGGATCAGCTGGGTATCATCGGCGTAGGAGATTAGCTTGTTTTGAGTGCACAATAGCGCTATGTCCTCCTATATTCGACGTGGTACTTGTCAGGAGTGTGCATGTGCATGCTCATGCTACATATTAACACCGTGCTCACTTAGTAACTGGTGAAGTGTCTATGTCTGTGTTGGCCGATATGTCCTATTGATCACAGTTAGTGTTCATGATTGGCATTTGATGATGCATTTTCTGATTGGGTTGGAGGATGTGCAGTTGGCCAGAGTGCAAATGTTGTGTATTCCTGTGCTGTCTAGGGTCAAATTGCCTATCCACTGTTTGCCGAGCTTGTTGGACTTCTTTGGATGTTGTTTGTGAGACATGTGTTTGGCAATTGGATTTGGATCAGCATTGGTTCAGACATCCCTGAGTGAGATTCTGACATGTGTAGGTACACACCAGGGTGTGGCATTGGTTATCAGGAAACTCACAGGACCTTATTTGCACCTTTATCTGTGTTTCCCACAGGTGTTGAGTAGTGAAGGTGTGAAATTGGTAGCTGAGGGTTATGTGTGAAGGTCATACTTGGGTTTAACAGTCAGGGAGTGTGACAATGAGCCATGAGTGTTGTGCTGGTGGCATACACATGTCAAGGTAGTTGACACAGATGTGGGGCTGTTCACTGTATGGCTTATGACAATTCCTATCATTCCTGGGCCAATGCATAGCTTGTATTGCTGTATGGCAGGCATATTGCACAGATGTTACTTTAGTTCAATTTCAATCACTGTGCCACCCTTGTCTGATTTGATGGCCTATCTGTAGTGTGATCTGTTGCTCCACTTGCATGTCATGTACAAATGCTATGTGGGTTTCTCCATGTTTTTCCTGCACTGGGCACTCCACTTTAGGCTAGTCTATTTATTGGCATACATTGCTGCTGACATATGGTATGTGTATGAGGCTAAGGTTCAGTGTGTGAGCTGTCTGAGGGACTTGACATGCAGTGTGCACAGTTCCATGGTTGTTAATCTGCACAGTGACTCTTCATTTCTTCAATGACTCACTTTGATTCACATGAGTGGAGGGCAGGTGTGAGGAGGAGGGTTGTCCTGAGTGTCAGGTCAGAGTTTCCCGCTGTCAAGATGGACTCTTCCTGACACTCTGGCATTCATTCACTACTTAGTAGTTGGTGGTCATTTTGTTGAGGGGCAGTGATGGTTTGTGTGTCTTCTGTGAGTTGGGAGTGTAGTCAGTGTTGTGAATGTACTGGACATACACACATGGTATAATTAATTTCAGCAGTGCACTTGTGAGTAAAATGCACAGTGGTGCTTACTTTGAGTTTTTTGTTTGAGTCAGAAATGTTGTTCTGTGTTGCATAGTATGGGCTGTCATGGTGTGATATTGCCCGCCATTGTATGTGATGGGCCTATCAATTTCTGCTTTGGGGTTGTGGTGATCTGTGATTGTGTGGCAGTAGTGTGTAATATGCTGTGTCATCTACCTGGGCTCACTGACTCATTCCAACACCTTGTTGACCTACACTGAAGTACACATACACACCCTACTTTTTCTGCCCTCCTCTGTTCCACATTGTATGTGGACTGACCCTTATTTGTGTGCAATGATGACTTGAGTCATTTTGGAGGGACTCTTGTCTCATCCCACACTCATGTCCCTATTCAATTTGTGATGATCTTAATGAGATGTCACTGTAGACAGTGTCCCTGCACATGAGTTCTTGCTGCAGATGTGTTGTGCTGAGTGGTGCTTCTTTTATGTTACATGTGGTGTGGATGTTGTGATGTTGATGTCCTGGATGTCCTGGACTCTACTACATTGTGGGAACGTTTTCCCGCAGCTTCACCGCTGCGGTGACATGACCGCCACGACTGAAGAGGAGTTAGCCTAACGGCTAGGGTGGTCGACTTTGAACCTGGAAAACTGGGTTCGAGTCTCGGCAATGACGCTGAACATCCTGTGATTCTGGGCACATCCCTTAATCTTCCCGTGCCTTCCAAAAATGAATGTGTGTCCTCATGTAACGTAACTGGTGCTATGTAAAGCGCTCTGATACCCAATTCGGGTCAAGTTTGCGCTATATAAAACTCTGCAAAAAAAAAAGACTGGGCTACTTGCAGTGATTTATATAGTGATGGGTGACCAGGATGCAGAGGTGTCAATTTCTGACAAGCAGGACATGTGTATGTACACTGGGGGATATGTTCCTGTCTCCACCAGGGTGTCTGATTTAGACAGGACACGTATTTCAGCGACAGTTGTGTGTTGGGGTTATAAGCGGGGTGTGTTGTTGATTTACCTGCGGTGTTGATTTACCTGCGGTGTTGACCGCGACGGCTTCTTATCTGTTGGTAGTGGATATGGTACAGCAGCGCAAGGGCTTATATAGCAGGATCCATGGTGGTCAGGAATGTGTGGAGGTGCCTCGGATTCGAGTTTGTATTGCCGCAGTTGTGCTTCCGCCGTCTCTGAGTGGCTGGTTTCTCCACTGCGATCTGATGCGCTGTTTTCGGCATCATGATTTGTGCAGTGGTCGTAACGTCATTCTGCATGGCGGTCTTTTTCTATTGGCTCCCTCCGCCACCGTTGTGGAAGGAAAATTCTGGCGGATCCGGAAACACTGCGACGGATGGGAAATGCAGTATCTTTGCCCATTGTAATATGGCGGATGCGAGAACCGCCGCAGGAGTAACTAAATGGACGTTTTCCGCCACTGTCATCACCACGGAGGTGCCTAGAAACGCCATCCTAATCAACCCCTATGTTGTTTATTGTTGTATGTGTTAATTCTGTTTTTTAAATGTAAATAATATTTTAATTATTAGTTGTTATTATATTGAGAATATATATTTCATTTTAATTCTAATATTAGTAGTTATTTATGATAGGTATGTAACATTGTCATATGAATTCATTTTAGTCAATTATTAATATAAAATATATTTGAATTTATTTTTTATGTTTTTTTTTTTTAATGTTTACTATGTTTTGAAAATATTTTATTATGTTGAATAGAATTTGTTTGTTGCACTGACTGGAGTGGAAATAGTACATTTTACCCCTCCGCAGTCCAACACTTTCCCTACTGTTGCAATACTGTTGCACTTATTGGAGTGGGAATAGAACATTTTACCCCTCTGCAATCCAACACTTTTCCTACTGTTCACTGACTGGAGTGGAAATAGTAAATATTGTCCATCCGCAATCCAACACTTTCCCTACTGTTGCACTTATTACAGTTGGAATAGTACATTTTATCCCTCCACAATTCAACACTTTCCCTACTGTTGCACTGACTGGAGTGGGAATAGTACATTTCAACTCTCCCCAATCTAACACTTTCTTTACTGTTACAGTAACTGTTGTGGAAATAGTACATTTTACCAATGTGTGATGTATATTTTCTAGAACTGCGTTGTGTGAAGTGGGAGTAGTAAATTGCATCCATCCTTAGTCCAACAGTTTGTCTGCTTTTGTATAAATTGTAGTGGGAATAGTATATGTTTTAAATGTAAAATATTATAGTTTCTTTTATATTGTTAACATTTATGTTAGCATGTTTTTCCTTATTTAAAATTATAATATTTATAATTATTAACGTTTTTAATGTGTAAAATATTGTTTGTAAATAGTAAGTTATTTATGTTATTTGCTTTTTTATTTTATTTAAAATGGCTTGTTTTTAAAATATTTTGGGGTCTATTAGGATGGCGGGTGGTGGCACCGTGGTGCCTGTGGTGGTGGAAAATGCCTTTTTCCGCACGCCAGCAGTGGGTCTCACGCCCGCCATATTAGTATGGTCAAACACAGCCCATTTCCCGTCCGCCGCAGTGTGTCGCGCACCACGGTCAAAGTGCGCCCGCCACTGCGGCGGTGGGAGCCAATGGAGACTCTTCGCCATGCGGAATGACGTCCCGTCCGCTGTACAAATCAGGATGCCACAAAAAGCCTGTCACACCGCAGCAGAGAAACTGCCCAACCAGAGACGGCGGAAGCTTGACAGCGGAGCGCTAAACCTGATTCCTGGTCCAGACCGCAATGGATCCAGCTCTTCACGTCTTTCCCGTGCTGTACCTGATACATCACCAGCAACTCATGGACCGTCGCGGCCGCCGCCGCAGGTATGCAACAACACAATCCCAACCACAACCACAACACACAACTCATGGGCTGATACAGGGTCCCTGGCCACACCAGACACCCTGGTGGGGACAGGAACACATCCACAAGTGTACCCACACATGTCCTACCTTTCACCAAGTCACCCCTCCGCAGCCAGCTCACAAATCACCGTGATCTCCAAGTAATGTCCCGGTCATGTCACCGCAGCGGTGAAGACAAGGGAATACATGCGCACAATGCAGAAGACAGGGCGAGCACCAGGCATGGGCAGGGCATAAAGTACACAGGGCCACACCTCCCCACTCCACACACTGCCCCCCCCAACATGAATGGACATGCCATGTGCACCCCCCTGTGCACCCCATGCCCGACAACAAGCTAGGTGAATCCACACCCTGCACCACACAACAAACAACTAGGGAGACAGTCACAGCAGGTGTGGCTGCAGAGGAACACACAGCACAGAAGCACAGGCCCAGGGCAACACACACAACACAACAACACCACATTCATGGCAAGAAAGCTGAGTACAAGCACAAAATGAACACACACACATGCAATCAACAAACATCCTACTGGACACACTGCCTGCCAAGTCATACAGACATACCCCACACTGACACACAGCCACATACACACACCACATGCCACCAGCAATGGAGCAAAACATATAGGAAAGCCAAAGTGAGGTGCACTCAAATGGGAGGCCAAGGAGACAACCAACAAGCATGTCTACATCACATGCAAGAAAAGGAACAGAGAACAACACCCTCACCCCATCAAAGCACACATGGCAGGCACAGTGAGTGAACTCAAACCACAGTCACCTCAGTGCAACAAATCAGGGAAACAGCAAGGCAACCCATGTATGTGTGGAATGGGAGTCGAGGTAGTGGGTAAATCGGCCCCTGGTGTCACATGACAGGCTTTTGTCTTTGCGCTTTGGGGTGGCTTTGGTTTTCTGTGGGGATGGTGTCTGCGGCCTGGACTGCTTGGGCTGCTGCTGCTGCTGTGTGCTACGTGTGCTGTATCATGACCTTGAGGTCTGTGGAGCGTGGTCACTATCGTCAGACGTGGCCACTTGCATGGGGGTTGACAAAGGGACTGGAGCTGTACTACGAGATTGCGCCAGTTGAAGGGCTGCCGTCACTGCAGAGGACAAGGACTGGATGGTCCAGTGCAGCCCACCCACATCTGAATGTATGCTCTCCATGAAAGCAATCAGCTGAGCCAATTTTTTTAGTGGTCTATGAATGCATTGAGGAGAGCTGTCTGGCCCACACACAGCTGGCACAATAGGTCCACAGACTCAGCACTGATGGCAGCAGGGGGGGCAGGGGCTGTGGTACCTGGTGTGAAGGAGACTCTTCCCCTCTTACTGGTGCGAACACAGGCAGCACCAGAGGAAGTGGCTACGAGGGTGGGCACTGTACGCTGTGTGGTGGAAGATGATGCAGAGTCCCCGTTCCCTGTGCCCACAAACATGGCTGCATCACCGCTGGCATCAGATGACGTTGAACTTTGCGTCTTGGGCTGTGATTCCTCCAGCAGACTCCTGTCCTCCTCCGAGGTGCTGGTCACATCTGTGTCACTCGACTCCTGTGCAGCTGTTGTGCTTGTTTCCCCACCACTGGTGTCCCTCCCCTGTTCCTCCATGACAACGGGAGATGCTGCAAGAGAGAGAGAGATGTAGGGTCAGTTCAGTGGCAGCAACAGAACAAACATATGCAAGCAAAGCAACCAGGAAGATGACTAAATCTACATGTTGCACGCCACCCTGTGCATTGACATTGTGCCAACACACTTTTGTACTCAAACAGTGCGTGTAAACAAGAAAACCAGGCATAAGAGAGCCATGTGATGACCACACATCATAACATCCTACATGTGGCTCCGTTCAAACAGTAACACAAATAGCTCAGACCTGAAGCCCACCACCCAGAATGCTATTGAAAAGCTCAGTATTCGAATTCCCTTAGGAAGCACAGGTATGACAAATGCATGACAGCTGCACCCAGCACAGAGGCCACTGGCAAGCCACTGCAGCACACAACCAACATCACACAGCCCAGAGGTGGCACAGGCTGTGTACACATGCAGCCACACACAGCCAAAGTCATCCTTCCCAGAATACAAATTTGCTGCTGATGCTCCTTCAATTGTGCATCCAGCTCAGGGTGTGTCACGGCCAAGATGCGGCACATCAGTGGTGTCATGCTGCGCCATGCCAACCTGCCACTGCGAGGGAGCAGCCCCAGTGTCATCTCCGCAACGTTCTTTGCCAGACGTGAAATGTTGTCCCACCTCTTGTGGCAGTGGGTGCGCCGGCGGTTTGATACACCCAGGGCACTTTGGTCGCAATGGCCCTCCACACGGCCTTACGCTTGTGTACTTTGAGCTGCAGGCATGGGAGACAAGAGTGGGAAAACATCAGTGACAAAGTGTCATGTAACAGAATCTCCCAGTACAGTAGCATGATACTGACTCATCCCAACTCCACAGATATGTCTTGCAGAGACAGGAATGCAACTCACAGGGTACATCTGCATGTGAGAAGCACACGTTAATGTATGCAGGTGTGAGGGGGGACACAGTACCTGCACATCTCACATACAAGCAGGATGCCAGCACAGAAAACCATGTGTAGTCTGCCCACATCTACTGTCCATTTCCAGGTAGAGCAAGACATACGTCACATGTCAACATGTGTTTGGGGGGGAGACTCACTGTGTCCAACAATGCGCAGGCCTCAACGACCTTGCCATTTGAAGAGCTCACTGTGACATGGATGTCACATTGAGGGACATGATCTCACAAACCCACACCCATCTCACAGGGCCAGTCGTGTGCAATCTACAGGGCTGATATAGCTCATTGATGGAGAGTCCAGCAAAAAACACACATGTACCACATTCAGTGATGGGTCCCTGTCAGATTGGGCGGTGACTGCGCAGGCCAGGTGGGATCACACTGAGATGGACAACAGGGACCCACACAAGCAATCACTGTCCTGACTCCTGCATTACCAACTTGCTGCGTCACTGTATGGCTGACAAGACAAAACATGTCCCTCCAATCTTGATGTGCAGGCAGGGAAACATGTGAAATAGGCTACACACCCCTTACTCATGGAGACAGCATGTTAGGCAGTGCATGACCCAACACCACACTCTCAGGCACATACTGCATCAGACTGACTACGTGTGTGCCCCCATGCACTCTCACCTCCATTGTTGAAGACTCACCATTACATTTGGGGCACCATATAGCCTTGGGTAATGTGTGAGCACCTCGTCCACCAGGACCTCCAGCTCCTTGCTTGTGAAGGGTCTGGCACGGATCTTCTCAGTCCTTGCCATCACTGTGGACATGAGACAGCAGCGGAAGCAGTGGGTGGTGAGGGGTCTCAGGCAGCAGTCCCTGGAGGCAGTAGCAGATGAGGGGTCTGAGGCAGCAGTCCCTGGAGGCAGCAGCAGGTGAGGAGTCTCAGGCAGCAGGCTCTGTGAGCAGTGGCAATGTGGGGCTATCTCCCACACATATATAGGCCCCTGGTGTGATTTCTGTGGTTCTAAGCTGCTGCAATTGGTGTTCCAGGTCAGCCTTTTTTCAAATGCATCCAATGACCGGCTCTGCGGTGGCGGAGCGCGCCTACCGCGATTTTCAAAAGGGCATCATGCTACCGCGAGAGTGGATCCCATTGGCTGTAAGGGCATGGTACATGGCGGTGACACACTGCAGGGGCCAGGCAGTAGCTACCGCAAGTTGGGTGCCATACAGTGACATGGGTGACTGGGATTTGGGTGGTGGAGCATGCCAACCACCATTTGGCAATACATATATATCAGTGACTACCGCGATTGTGTCCCAGGCATTGGCGGTGACACACTGCAGGGGCCAGGCGGTAGCTACTGCGAGTTAAGTGCCATACAGTGACATGGGTGACCAGGATTTGGGTGGCGGAGCATGCCAACCGCCGTTTGGCAATACATATATATCAGTGACTACTGCAATTGTGTCCCTGGCATTGCGGTGACACACCGCAGGGGCCAGGTGGTAGCTACCACGAGTTGGGTGCCATACAGTGACATGGGTGACCGGGATTTGGGTGACTGTGACAGCACCAATGGACACATCATGCTGTGTCAATGGCCATCTGTCAGTCATCCACAGTGCACAGTGCCCCCATGGTTGATGGCATGTCACAGTGCACACAATGCCAATGTGCCATATACCCCACTGATGAGCACACATGCCATGTTTGTGTATGTGATTTCTTAGATTGGCATGTACTCCCTCACATGTCATTTGTGATATTGATGTGCCTGTACACAGGACAGTGTTGTTATGGACTCCCCAATGTGTACACATGTTAATGTGTAAAAGTGCAGGGAATATCACTGTGATGATTTACAAGTTGTAGATTGTCCATATGTGCCTGTTCGCTTATGTTTGACCATGCACATAATCGTCATGTACGCTCAGCCTGTTGTCATTGTGTTGTTGATGTGTGCCAGGTTCGACCAAAGTTTGATGGTGTGTCAGGTGCAGCAGTTAGGTGTGAGACAGTGGTGTTGCATTTTTACACCAATGATGGATGATACACTCCCAGGCGTGCCCATGGTGAACGTGGCCATATATTCCTATGTGCATTCTCATATGGCGAGTATGATTTAGATGTACTTGCTGGGTGTCAGTTGACAGGTGTACGATCAGTGTACCTGAAGAAGTCTCTACATGTCAGCTGGTCTGTAACACAATTTAGATGACAGTCACTGTTGGCCTTGTGTCTGGCAAAACATGAGATGCTGTGCCCATCTCATGATGTATTGCATTGACATGTGTTCACTTTCATCTCAACTAGGAGGAGACCAAATCTGCAACGTCCCTTTACAGTGCTGGCAGACATGGAGAATGAGGAGATCATCTGGAAATTTCGTCTGGATAGAGCCACCCTACAGACCCTTTGTGCTCAGTTGGGGCCCCACCTGCAGCCTCGCCAAACATATCTAACAGCTTTCACCCCCACATCTAAGGTGATGGTGGCCCTGCATTTTTTTGCCACTATATCGTTCCAGCACACGGTGTCCAGTGCAGGTGGGATGTCACCACCCATGTTCAGCATGGTGCTACGGGATGTCCTGTCCGCCATGATGAGATACAAGGACACATACATCCATTTCCCCAAGGGGCAGGAATTGGCTGCTGTGAAGGGAGATTTTTATCCCCTTGGACACATCCCCCATGTGGTTGGTGCCATTGATTGCACCCATGTTGGGCTTGTACCACCACAGGCACGTGAGCACATCTACCGGAATCGGAAACATTTCCACTCCACAAAGGTGCAGGTGGTGTGCCAGGCAGACAGGATCATCTTGCATGTGTGTGCCAAATTTCCAGGCTCGGCCCATGACTCCTACATCCTGCGTAACAGCATTGTACCCCAGGCTGATGGATAATCTGCTTTCCAAGTGTGCATGGATTGTGGGTGAGTATGCCTAGTCAAATAGCGTACTGTGTGTGTGACATGCTGTCCTCTGACCCAGCCACAGTGCAATGTGTATCTGTGTTTGTCACACATAGGTGACTCTGCATATCCCAACCGTCCTTGGTTGCTGAGCCCACTGAGGAATCCCAGGACAGCAGCTGATGTCCGCTACAATGATGCCCATGGGAGGACACGTCGTGTGGTGGAGCGCACCTTTGGTCTGCTGAAGTCACGTTTCTGCTGCCTGGACAAGACCGGAGGTGCACTGATGTACTCGCCCGGGAAGGTGTGTCAGATTGTAGTGGCATGCTGCATGCTCCACAGCCTAGCCATTCGCAAGGACATCCCCCTGCTCCTGGATGCTGAAGAGCAGCAAAGGCCCCCGCCTGCAAACCAACCCATGTCCAGCGATGAGGACAGTGGGGAGGAGGAAGGTGTTGACCTGCGTCAACAGCTCATCACCCGCTACTTCACTTGAAGGTGAGTGACAATGTACAACGGATCCATTGTCTGATCATATTACTGTTGTTGTGAAGGTGTATGTGGGCTTTGTGACTGCAGCTGGTTGTTGACTCTGTGGTGGCTGACAATGTTTCTGGAAAAGGGTAGTTTTGTACTTCGACAGGATGTGTGTGTTGGCACTTGTTGCCCACTGTGATGTGTGCATGTTGGATTATCTTGATGGTAGGTGTTGTGTGATGTCTGTGATGCCCCAACAAGACTAGTGAATGTTGTGCTGTTGTGTCTTCCTAGGAGGCTTCAACCTCTCCTTGCCAACGTACATTCCATACTCCTGGTACATTGTAATCATGTTGAAGACAGTACATCCTGCAATAAAGATGGAGCAGACACAACAACATGTGTGTAAGGATTTTTTATTTACAATGGTGACATGTGAGGGGGTGAACATTTACATTGAGGTGATTAGTGGAGCAGTGAGTTGTCAGTTATGAATGATGAGATAATCGAGTTGCCACCATATTCATGTGGTGACCCAGTCCAACAGAGAGATGCCATTCACAAGGCAGTGTGGGGAAGGACAGTCCAACATGTCAATGTAGTGGTGAAGAGGGTTGCCATCAGGGCTGGCTCCGTGACTGGCGTTTGGCAGGTGCTTTGCCTCCAGATACTCCCAGGGTTTTCTTAGGATGGCCCCTTCGTCGCTTCGCAGGGGGGGGCCTGCTGTAGGGCCAGTGGGGTCTGAGGACTCACCCCTCTCTGTGGCCACAGGGGAGGATGGTGAACTGTCATCCTGCGGCTCACCAGAGGGAGGTGGAGGTGTTTGTTGTGGCACAGGCCTGTCCCTCAGTACTGCCACTTGCTGGCCCAAGAGGTCCATAATTTGTCCCATTCGGGTGTCGATGGACCTCAGCAGCAGGATGAGCTCGCAGAACAGTTTGTCCAACCGGCCCGTTCATCCCTGGGCCCGTTCATATGCCCCAAGGACTCTGGTGATGTGGTCCAGGGATTGGGTCCCAGCCTCTTGTTGGCTGTGGGTGACCCTGCCCCTCCTACCTTCCCTGCTGCCATGGACCTGTTGCCTCACCACTGTAGGCACCCGCATCGTCTCCCTGCCCTCCTCAGTTGGTGGTGTGGGGTGGTCATCCTCTGGGACAGGGAGGGTGTTGCTGGCAGCACTGGTGGTGATGGTGGCGGAGGACGCACAGGCCATAACAGCAGGGGTCTGTAGTGACGCTGTTATTGCAGCAGATGTGGTGGGGTTACGATGGGGTCCTGGAACCTGTTGTGCCCTGGCACACCAGATGGGCTGGCTTCAAGCTCATCGTCCAGAAAATCCCGGGAGTCAACATCTGAGAGTCCATGTACTGGGGGACTGGCTATGCAGGTTGCTGGTGTTGTCCTCTGCAGTGAGTTCTTGGTCACCTGTGGGTCAGATGGGAGATGGTCATTGTAGTGCGCACCGAAAGCTTTGTGTTAGCTCTATGTCATTCACTGTTTGTACACCACACAGATGACTATTCATCACATTTTGTTGTATGTGCACTATTGTACCTGCTGACATGGTGCTGTGGTCCGTGCATTACTTGTCCATGGTGTGAGTTGCCAATACCTTCCATGCGCAACGCAAATGATTTCTGAGTACAGGGACATGTTGCCATCTAGGGACTAGCGCAGGAAAAAATGTCTGTGAGGACTCTTTTTTGCTCACTCTGCCCTGTCAGACTTTACATCTGGCCCTGAACAGGCCATTGTCATCTCCTGCATAACTTTGTCTTGTCATGTGCATATCTGTATTTGTACCACCAACCATGCTTTCTAGTTTCTCATTTGGTCCTTGCTGCTCTGGCTCCATGTCACTTACACATGGAATTCAGTGCTGTGCATGATTGTGCCCGGACTTCCTTCTACATGTGCATTGGTGTGTCACACTTTGGTTGCTGTGACAATCTCATTGGCTTAGCTGTGTGCCCACTGTGAGTGGCAATAGGATCTGTGTGTATGTGTGTGCAATGAGAGGGCTGGTGTTGTCATGTGGCACCATGCTTTTTGCGGACACTGGCTGTGTGCACATACTGGCTACTTACCTCTTCTGTTTTCCCATTTGGCTTTGACTTGACACATCTGTGTGTGTGTGTGTGGTGGAGGCTTGCATCCTGCTCAGGGGTGTGACAAGCAAGCATGATATGTCTACCTGCCTGTTAGTTTGTTAGTAGTGGGACCATGGCTTCCACATGCTTCTGGGTTGTGTGGGGGGCTCCATCCAGCACAGGGGTAGGACAGGGGGCATGGTGGGAGTTGTAGTGCAGGCCTCCCACCCCCACACAGCCTCCATGGCAAGACGGCTACCTACCTGTTAGTTTGTTTGCAGTGAGACCATGGCTTCCTGATGCTTCTGGGTGGTGTGGGGTGCTACATCCTGTTCAGGGGTGGGACAGGGGGCATGGTGGGAGTTGTAGTGCAGGCCTCCCACCCCCACACAGACTCCATGGCAAGATGGCTACCTACCTGTTAGTTTGTTTGTAGTGGGATCATGGCTTCCTGATGCTTCTTGGTGGTTTGGGGTGCTATATCCTGCTCAGGGGTGGGACAGGGTACATGGTGGGAGTTGTAGTGCAGGCCTCCCACCCCCACACAGCCTCCATGGCAAGATGGCTACCTACCTGTTAATTTGTTTGTAGTGGGATCATGGCTTCCTGATGCTTCTGGGTGGTGTGGGGTGCTATATCCTGCTCAGGAGTGGGACAGGGTACATGGTGGGAGTTGTAGTGCAGGCCTCCCACCCCCATGCAGCCTCCATGGCAAGATAGCTACCTACCTGTTAGTTTGTTTGTATTGATAGCATGACTGCCACATACATCTGGGTGGGAGAAAGTATCCCATCTTGATGAGCTGGGTGACAAGGGTGCTGGTGGGAGTTGTAGTGCATGCCTCCCAACCCCACACAGCCTCCATGGCAAGATGGCTACCTACCTGTTAGTTTGTTTGTAGTAGGACCATGGCGTCCTGGTGTTTCTGGGTGGTGTGGGGTGCTCCATCCTGCTCAGGGGTGGGACAGGGGGCATGGCGGGAGTTGTAGTGCAGGCCTCCCACCCCCACACAGCCTCCATGTCAAGATGGCTACCTACATGTTAGTTTGTTTGTAATGGGACCATGGCTTCCTGATGCTTCTGGGCAGTGTGGGGTGCTACATCCTGCTCAGGGGTAGGACAGGGTGTATGGTAGGAGTTGTAGTGCAGGCCTCCCACCCCCACACAGCCTCCATGGCAAGATGGCTACCTACCTGTTAGTTTGTTTGTAGTGGGATCATGGCTTCCTGATGCTTCTGGGTGGTGTGGAGTGCTATATCCTGCTCAGGGGTGGAACAGGGTACATGGTGGGAGTTGTAGTGCAGGCCTCCAACCCCCACACAGCCTCAATGGCAAGATGGCTACTCATCTGTTAGTTTGTTTGTAGTGGGACCATGGCTTCCTGATGCTTCTGGGTGGTGTGGGTGCTACATCCTTCTTAGGGGTGGGACAGGGTACATGTGGGAGTTGTACTGCAGGCCTCCTACCCCCACACAGCCTCCATGGCAAGATGGCTACCTACTTGTTAGTTTGTTTGTAGTGGGACCATGGCTTCCTGATGCTTCTGGGTGGTGTGGGGTGCTCCATCCTGCTCAGGGATGGGACAAGGGGGCTGGTGGGAGTTGTAATGCAGGCCTCCAACCCCCACACAGACTCAATGGCAAGATGGCTACTCATCTGTTAGTTTGTTTGTAGTGGGACCATGGCTTCCTGATGCTTCTGGGTGGTGTGGGGTGCTACCTTCTGCTCAGGGGTGGGACAGGGGACATGGTGGGAGTTGTTGTGCTGGTTGCCTGTGCACATGCCCCCATGCTGCTGTTGCTAGCTATGTTTGGGGTGGATATGAGTGAGTGAATGTTGGATCTGTGAGACATGTGTTGGAGAGTATGTGGTGCATATGAATGTACTTGTGCCTAGGGGGTGTAGCTTTGTAGTCGTGCAAGCCAGTACATAGCAGTGTGGTGGTAGTCATTTGTTTGTACTTACTAGCCTCCACACCCCAGGCTACTCCGGTGAGACTCTCTGGGTGAAGTATGGCAAGCACCTTCTCCTCCCATGCAGTGAATGGTTTTGGTGGGATGGGAGGGCCACCGCCAGTCCTCTCAGCCAGCTCACGGTTCTTGCTCCTCTTCTGGTTGACAACCCTCTTCAGGTCATGCCACCGCTTCATGATTTCGTTTTTTGAGCGCGGGGTGGTCCCTACTGCATTGACCCTTTCGACTATCCTTGCCCACATTTGGGCTCTTGTGTCTAATGGTGTCTGTTGGACCAGGCTACCAAACAGTTGTGGTTCCACTCTGACTATCTCATCTACCATTACCTTCAACTCACTCTCTGTGAATTTTGGCATTTTATGTGTTGCCATGGTGTGTGATGTGCAAAGGGGTTGTGTGTGCAGGAGTGTGAGCGGTGGTTGGGGTGATGTGTATGGTGTGTTATGTGCAGGGAGTCAGAGGTGCAGGTGTGGAAGTGATGGTGGTGATGGTGGAAATGTGTGTGTGGTGTAATGTTTTGCCTCTCCTTTCTGTTATGGTTCAAGCCCTTCTCTTCTGGAGTGTTGCAAAGAATTGTGGTCTGGAAAGGGGCTGGTTTTATACTCAGCTATGTGGATGTGTCCAAATGGGTTATTTCTGTCAGGTGTGCTGTATGGGTTGTCCTGGGATTTGTATTTTTGTATTTGCCATGTGGTTGTGTCATTGGGGTGTGTTCTTTGTTTTGGGGGGCATGGCTGCTTTGCAGTATGCACTTTGTGGCCTTGTTGTGGGTTTTTTTCTTTCGTCCGCCATGTTTGTCACGGAGCGTCCGCAGCGGTGGGTGTGCTGCATCTCTTCTGCCGGCTCTCCCATTCATCCCTGTTAGCGACCGTGGAGGTCGAAAACTGCGGAACATACAGCGTGGGCTTCGGGGTTATCCTGATTTTCTGTGCGGTGGTTCCGCTGTCCTGGCGGCGGTTTGGTTTGATTGTTTTCCGCCGCGAATGCGACCACTGCAGATGGGTTTTGGCCATCTCCGCCCGCTACGGGTGGTTTTTCTTGGCCTCTTTCCGCCGCAGTCAGTGTTTTTTGGTGGTTGATCCTAATTTGGACGCTGGATTTTCCATGGTCCGGCGGGCGGTTGATTTCCGGATCCATGGCAGTCAGGGTGGTTTTCCGCCCGCCATCCTAATAGGCCCCTTTATGTTTTTGATATATTTAAATATATATTTATTTGTTATGTTATTTAAAAAAAGTGAAAATATAATATAAATTGTAATTATTAGTTTAATAATAGTTTTTAACTAGATATATGTAAATATATATATATTTATATATTTGTGTGTTTAACTTTTTAACATAAGTTTAATTGTTATATATGTTTAAATATACATTAAATCTTTTTTTATTTTTATCTATTTATTTTTAAATGCTTATTTATTTAAAAAATGATATTTAATACAATGATATTAATGACCACAATATATTTTTGGGGGCTATTTTTGTACTTACCTTTATAAGTATAGGATGATTATATTTTTGACAACGATATTCTCAATATTCTGGTATGGCGATATTTTAGGGGGGTTCATTATGTTAGTAAAACAAGTGACCAGAAAGACCAGATGCAAACACCCCTTTCTGTCAAAAATCAGAACCCTGAGCTACAGATAGCAAGCTGATATAATTTGGTTTCAACGACTTATTTGAATTGCAAAATACAAATATTCATGATGGAACACACAGGACAAATGTCATGGATATGGTTAGGACCTTCATATAACAATAATCTTACCAAAGAGACATCAATACTAACAGGGAAGAACAAAATGAAGGGGCTGTAAAAAACAACATAGAAAAAGCAACATATAGAGTGGTACAGGTACACATGAAGGGCCTGCTGCCATCTCAAAGACAGAAACCCCACAGAATGAACAGTGACAAAATAGTGTTTACACTAAAGCAGTAAGATTACCTTAAACCAGAACGATCCCTACAAACTCAATCGTACAATTATCAAAACCCCTCAGTGAGCTACAAAATGATTAGCCTGCGACCATGACTAAAGCAGCTCAGGAAGAGGGAAAGGGAAATAAAGGTAACAGTTGTCCTACCAAGAATGATACATCATTGTTTCACATAAAAAAATTTCCTCCATCTACTCTACAACTCATATTTTAGCAATAGCTTATGTCTTCTGCTATCCCTTAGTCTTGACAAGTCTAAAATATGCAATTCCGACAACACAACAGACTTTGCATATGCTTAGTGCTACTGGCATGTAAGCTCAGGTCTGGCAGGTTACAGGGCTGAAAATTAAGGGGCCAATTATGTTGTCGTCCGAAAAGCAGTCCAACCAAATCGGTTCCGGAATGCTTTCCGAAAGAACTGGATTGTGCTTGTAGAAACGACCAATCAAGATGGTTCCCAACATCGTTCAGTCAGATTTGCATTGAATTCAATGGGAACCTGTGTTTGGAATGAGAACACAGGCTCCCATTGTAAAAAGGGGTGGTTGGGGAAAACCTTGCACCCTGTGGTGGGCACACCATGGTGCCTGCCACATTGTGCATGGCTGGGAAGAGGGGTCCCTTGGGTACCCCTATTGGCCCCAATCGGACACCTCTGGGTGAAGGGGGGCCTCCAACAGTCCCCCAAAGACAGATTCCAACAGCCATTTCGTGTCTGGCAGACTGAATCGGAACGGCTGCCCAAATCGGTCATCATAATCGCTTGTGAGGAAACCGTGTCCATAAGGCTGTACGATTCGGTTCCAAAAGAATTGGCTGTCAGAATGCCTCTCTGAACCAATTCAGACTGCACAAACAGTTTCCGGGCATCGTAATTGGTCATTGGGAAACTTGTACGATTCGTTCACCAACAAGGGTTCCGAATTGGATTCTGCAATACCGAATCCCATCTAGAGCCCTTCCTGACGACATCGTAATCGGGCCCTAAGTCAGTTACTGGAGGAATAAGTGCTAATCCAGGGATTTGAAGGGCCAGTCTTTTTCTTAACAGACATAACACTTTATATTTATCTTCCAATTTTGTAAAATTCCCAGCATCTGTTTTTTTAAAACTTTCATTATTACATTTTACTCAGTGTAGACTTCCAGTCATTAGATAAATTGTCAATTTGTACAAAGAGCTGCTAGAATTAGGAGGTTTTTGCCCTTTGTGGCTCTATAGAATATGGATTATTATATTCTTTGGCTAGCTGTAATATTTTAAAACTTCATATGGTCATTTTAACATTACGTCTTTAATGTATTGTATTGTATTATCTCTTATTGTTTAGAAATAAACAGAATAAAGATTAATTGAACTTGACCTTGACTAGGTCAGGTCAGGTCAGGAAAAGTCTGACTTTAATTATTTTAGAAATGCTATCAGACTAATTTGAATCAGAAGTTGGTGATTAAATTTGTTAACTCAAATTCTAAAAGTTTAATTAAATGAAGAAATTGGTATCAGGTAATTGAAGAAATAAAATGATTCTACCTAGATATATTATGCTTACAGAACACCTAATTAACAAAGCTGAAGCATCCACAATGCTAAAATCAAGAGGTAGTGATTGAACACCTCGCTCAAATAGTGGAGCAGCTATTCAGGGAGTAGTTATAGCACTAATAAAAAAATAGAGCATCGCCAAACATAAGGCAGACCCAGAGGAAAGAAGTACTGCTGGAAAATATGTTAAATGCTATTTGTTGCGTGTATGCTTTTAATACAGATGACCCAGGTTTGTTTTAAGGAATCTTCCATTGGAACTAGCTAATTGAAATCTCCACTTATGCGCAGAGACTTCAGTTTTATACTTAAAATGATATAACTCATTCAGGTAGGATGAAAAAATCAAGAGCTAGTATCAGTGAGATGATGGCCAAATTAGGGCTAACAGATATTTGAGTAAGGAACAATAAATAGGCTCTTTACCTTCTTTTCTAGTTTGCACAAGCAATATTTTACCCCTCCGCAATCCAACACTTTCTCTACTGTTGTACTCATTTGAATGGGAATAGTAAATGTTATCCCTCTGCCATCCAACATATTCCCTACTGTTGCACTTATTCGAGTGGGAATAGTAAATTTTACCCTTCCACAATCCAACACTTCCCCAACTGTTTCACTGCCCCGAGTGGAAATGGTAAATATTACTCCTCCACAATCCAACACTTTCCCTGGTGTTGCACATATTAGAGTTGGAATAGTAAAATATATCCCTCCACACTTCAACACTTTCCCTACTGTTGAACTGACTAGAGTGGGAATAGTACATTTTACCCCTCAGCAATCCAACACTTTCTTTACTGTTACAGTAACTGTAGTGGAAATAGTACATTTTACCCATGTGTGATGTAACATCTTCTAGAGCTGCGTTGTGTAAAGTGGGAGTAGTACATTTTATCTATCCTTAGTCCAACAGTTTGTCTGCTTTTGCATAAATTGAAGTGGGAATAGTATATGTTTCAAATGTAAAATATTATATATCTTTTATATTGTTAACATTTATGTTATTATGTTTTCGCTTATTTAAAATTATATTTATAATTAGTAATGTTTGTAATGTGTAAAATATTTTTACTAAATTGTAAGTTATTTGCTTGTTTATTTGATTTAAAATGGCTTGTTTTTTAAATACTTTTTGTTTTTGGTATATGTATATATTCAAATATATTTGTTTGTAATGTTATTACATTATTTATACAAAATGAAATTATAATATAAATTAAAATTATTGTTTTTCAACTAGATATATGTAAATTTATATATATATATGCATATATATATACATGTTTAACTTTTTCAACAAACGTTTGTTATATTTTTTATATATACATCAAATCTTAAAAAAAAAAATTAAAGTTACTATTTAATATTTAAATGTATATATATATATATATATATATATATATATATATATATATATATATATATATATTTAATAAACAATATTTAATACAACCATATTAATGACAATGATATATTTTTGGGGGATATTTTTGTACTTACCATTATAAGTATGGGATGATGATATTTTGACAAAGATATTCTCAATATTCTGGTATGGCTATATTTTAGAAGGGTATATTATGTTAGTTAACAAAGTGACCAAAAAGACCAGATGTAAACACCCCTCTAGGACAACCATTAGAGCACTGAACTACAGATACCAAGCTAATATAGATTGGATTCAACTACTTATTTACATTGCAAAATACAAATATTCATGATGGAACACACAGGACAAATGTCTTGGATATTGTTAAGGCCTTTATATTACAATAATCTTACCGCAGAGAGATCAATATTAACAAGGAAGGACAAAACAAAGGGGTCGGAAAAACCAACATAGATAAAGCAACATGGAGAGTGGTACAGGTACACATGTAGGGCTGCTGCCATCTCAAAGAAAGAAACCCCATAGAATGAACAGTGCAAAATAGTGTTTAAACTAAAGCAGCAAGATTACCTTAAACCAGAATGAACCCTACAAACTCAATCGTAGAATTATCAGAACCCCTCAGTGAGGTATAAAGTGATCAGCCTGCAACCATGACTGAAGCAGCTCGTAAAGAGGTAAAGGGAAATAAAGGTAAGAGTTGTCCTAGCAGGAATAATTCATCATTGTTTCAGAAAAAATGTCTTCCTATATCTACTCTTCAACTCATGTTTTAGCAATAGCCAATGTCTTCTGCTATCCCTTAGTCTTGACAAGTCTAAAAGATGCAATTCTGATAACACAACAGACTTTGCATATGCTTACTGCTACTGACATGTAAGCTCAGGTCTGGCAGGTTACAGGGCTCCAAATTAAGGGCCTGATTATGATGTCATCCGGAAAGCAGTCCAACTGAATTGGCTCCGGAATATTTTCCAAATGAATTGGGTTTTGCGAGTCCAAACGACCAATCACAATGCTTACCAACATCATTTGGTTGAACTCACATTTACTTCAATGGGAGCCTGTGTTACAAATGAGAACACAGGCTCCCATTGAAAAAGGGGTGGTTGGGGAAAACCTTGAACCCTGTGGTGGGCACACCATGGTGTCTGCCACATTGTGCATGGCTGGGAAGAGGGGACCCTTGGGTACCCCGACAAGCCCAATCCAATGGCTCCGGGTGAAAGGGGCCCACAACGGTCCTCCAAAGACAGATTCCAACAGCCGTTTCATGGCGGGCAGACTGAATCGGAACGGCTGTCCGAATCAGTCATTGTACTTGCTTGTTCAGAAACCATGTTCATAGAGCTCTACGATTCGGTTCCAAAAGACTCAGCTGTCAGAATGCCTTTCGGAACTGATTCCGAATGCATGAATGGTTTCCGGGTATCGTAATCAGTCGTTGGGAAACATGTACGATTCGTTCTGAAACAAGGGTTCCAAATCGGATTCTGAAATACCGAATCCCATCCAGAGCCCTTTTGGACTACATTGTAATCGGACCCTAAGTCAGTTACTGGAGGAATTTGTGCTAATCCATGGATTTGAAGAGCCAGTCTTTTTCTTAACAGACATAACACTTTGTATTTATCTTCGAATGTTTTAAAATTCCCAGTATCTGTTTTTTAAACTGTTATTATTAAATTTCACTCAGTGTAGACCTCCATGCATTAGATACATTGTCAGTTTGTGTAGCAGTACTAATTTTTGTACAAAGAGCTGCTAGAATTAGAAAATGTTTGCCTTTTGTGGCTGTATAGAATATAGATTATTATATTTTTTTGGCTACCTGTAATATTTTAAACTTCATTTGTTCATTTTAACATTATGTCTTCAATGTATTTTATTGTATTATCTCTTATTATTTACAAATAAACAGAATAAAGATTAATTGAACTTGAGCTTGACTAGGTGAAGTCAGGAAAAGTCTGACTTTAATTATCTTAGAAATGCTGTCAGACCCATCTGAATCAGAAGTTGGTGATTACATTTGTTAACTGAAATTCTAAAAGTTTAAATAAGTGAAGAAATTGGTATCAGGTGTTTGAAGAAATAAAATGATTCTACCTAGATATATTATGCTTACAGAACACCTAATTAACAAAGCTGAAACATCCACAATGCTAATATCAACAGGTAGTGATTGAACAACTTGCTCAAACAGTGGAACAGCTATTCAGGGAGCAGTTATAGCACTAATAAAAGATAGGGGATCACCAAACATAAGGCAAACCCAGAAGGAAGAAGTACTGCTGGGAAATATTTTAAATACTATTTATTGATTACATGCTTTTAAAACAGATGACCCAAGTTTGTTTTAAGGAATCTTACAGTTCAACTAGCTAATCTAATTGAAATCTCCACTTATCTGCAGAGATCTCAGTTTTATACTTAATACAATATAACTCATTCAGGTAGGATGAAAAAATCAAGAGCTATCATCAGTGAGATGATGACCAAATTAGGGTTAACAGATATTTGGAGTAAGAAACAATAAATAGGCCGTATACCTTCTTTCTAGTTTGCACAAGCACTAGTTGTGGATATACTCAATTTTAGCTCATTTACATACTTCTATATAATACACAACTAGTATTCTCCTGCCAGTTCATTGGGGCTACACAGCTATGTCAGTAGAGTTATCCAATGAATATGACCAACCTCAAAAATGGGCTGTCTTGCTTAAGTATTGGTGAGAGAAGAATATATTTTCTATCATAAAGACACAGTCAAAGCATTCATAGCACTAAGCAAAGGATCAACATCGTATGCAATAGTATGAGCTTAGCTGAAAGCTCAAGTAAGCTTGGCAGTCAAAGATAGAAAAGTGGAAACCTTTTACGTACCAAATAAATTAATTTCTTTCAACAACATGCCAGACATTTAGCAGACAAGATGAAAAACACTAATTTTCTGTTTTAACAGATTTGCCTTGATAGCCCCCTAGCTCTGATCCCAGAGAGACTTATCCATATAGTCCACCTAAACTAGTGCTTCTAGTTTACCTATTCTAGTCCACTATATACTCTTCTTTTTAATAGATACTCCTAACTGCAGATTCCTGACCACTTTAATATTCCCGAAGCATCAGACTGGATCTGGAAACTTTTAAATCAGCATCCATGCGCATCAGTAGATAGTGTTGTGTGACTCCATGCTGATGTTGTTGCGCTCCGGAAGTGACGGGAAGAACCCCCTATAGTTGCCACTTGCACAAATCCAATCAGTTTTGACCATATTCCAATAGGAACAGTCCAGCCCGACCTGCCAGGTGAGGTCCTTCCTGAACCAGAACACAAGCAAGCAAAGAGCAGTTTTACTCATATTAGGGCTCATCACTTATCTTGGTTCCAGTGGCATATTGTGCGCAGGACCCAAATCTGACCATACCGGTCACACTCAAGTCATCACACTGAATTATACAAAGAAGTGATGGATGGCATGCTTGAATTAATTTAGTCACTGTTATTACTTGAATCACATCTCAGTTCATCATTGCTTTGCACACCATGCCACCACAGTTTGGACCCAGCCAAATGCAAATGAGTTTTGACCCTTCTCCAATGGGACAGTCAAACCCAAACTTCCAGGAAAGGTCCTTCGTGAACCGGAACATAAGGAACCCAAGACCAGTTTCACCCTTATTTAGGCTCTTTAGTTCGGTATACCTTGGTTCCAGTGGCACAGTGTGCACACAACCAACATCTACTGGGCCTCACTTAGGGTGTCAGAATGAAGTATTCCAAAACATGATGGCTGGAATGCTTGAATTAATTTCATCCACTGGTATCTACTCAGGGCCACATCTTAGTCCATTATTTTGTTTTGCCCAACCATATGTACAACAGCCTTAGTTCTGCTCTAATAGGAACAGTCCAGGCAGAATTGCCGAACTAGGCCCTCTCTCTGAACCGGAACACAAGACATCTAGACTGGTTTCAGTCTATTTGGACCTCTTCAGTAGGGTGCATCATAGTTCCAGTAATGCATTGAGAATGCAAAAGGTATGCCCAGGTGTGATCCTGTGCTGACTGTTCATATAGCTCAAGCTATACCTCACTTATGGGACCCAAGTAGGTTGCAACCAGACTTGACTGTGGTGTTTTGTGTCCTCGTCTGGAAATGACCTGACCTGGCAGTTTGGACTGGACTGCTCCAACTGGGATGACCAAGACAGATTGGCATCAGGCTGGTCTCTGCCTAGGATGGCACAGTGGGCAAAAAACAATAGACTGGAGTGTGGCCTAAAATATTGTCAGTGACTGAGATTCATTCAAGCATTCCTTTCAACCAACACCTTTTTGCTTTTGCAGTAAATGCCCCAGGTGCAATGGATATTTTGAAGACATGCGTTCATGCTCACAATGCCATAGGGCTCAAGCTATACCTCACTGTTGAGATCTCAGTAGATTGCTTGTGTTCACATTTGGATCGGACCTGACATGCCAGTGTGGGCTGGACTCTTCCTATTGGAGCAGGATCAAGACTGATTTCCATACAAATCTTCCTAGAATAGCACAGTGAATGAAAAATGATGGTCTGGAATGTGGCCCCAAGAAATCGCCAGTGGCTGAAATTCATTCATGCGGTCATGCTTGCTGTCACCTTGTTGTTTTTGCAGTAGATGCTGCAAATGCAACAAATATAAACTGGTGTGCTCACTGTGCCTCAAGACTTGAGCTATACTTCCCTGATGAGACCGGAGTAGATTGAAACAAGTCTGGAGTTGTTTGTGGTCCCATCTTGAGGGGTCCCAGAGTGGCAGTTAGAGCTAGACTGTTCCCATAGGAACAAGACTGATTTACATGAGGTGGGTCTTTCTCTAGAATGGCACAGTGGCTAAAAATAATGGTCTAGAATGCAATCAGAGAAATTGGCAGTGGCTGACAACAATTAAACATTGCATCCACCACTTTGTTGTTTTTCGAGTAGGTGGTGAAGTTAAAGCATTGTATTTAGCATCTATACCTTGAGCAGTACTGAGACAAAAGATTCTTAGTTTTGAGGATGGTGAAACACCAGGGAGTAAGTACACTGCTAAAAAAACAATATGCTCAGCAAAATATTGTAGCTATTATAAATGACAGCCACTGTATCAGGCAGAGGAGATTAGTGAGGTTTCTACTAATTCTTCTCCCAATTATACAAGGTGTTAGACCTGTCATCCTTGCCTGCTTACCTCATCTTTTTGCTGAATCTTTTTGTTGGCCTCAGGACTTTGAATACGTTACCACTGCTGACTAGTGCTAAAGTGCATGTGCTTCTCCCCTAAACATGGTAACATTGGTGTATACACAAGTCGCACATTTAGTTTACTTTTAAGTCCCTTGTACCACTTACCCAGGGCCTTTAAATGTAATGCTACTAGTGGGCCTGTAGCCCTGATTGTGCCAATCACACCTGTAGCCCTGAAAACATGTCACAGGCCTGCCCCTGCAGAGGTTGTGTGTGTAGGTTTACTGCCACTCTGACTTGGCATTTAAAACCATTTACCGAGCCATAAACTCCCCTTTTATTACACATATGCCACCACTATGGTAGGCCCCAGGTAGCCCATAGGGCAAGCTGCTGTGTAAATAAAAGGTAGGAGATGTACTTTTATATTCTGCATGCCCAGGTAGTGAAAACCCCCTAAATTAGATTTTAACTACTGTGAGGCCTCTCCGCTGATAGGTTAACAGTGGGAATTCCTTAATACACTTTTAAGCTGCAATTCTTAATTAGAAAGGAGTAGCTGGTCGCGTTTTATATGTTTGGTTTGGTAATGATGAATCCTCTTTACTGGATAAAGTTAGATTTAACTTTACTTTTTTGAAATGCCACTTTTAGAAAGTGGAAGTCCTCTGCTCTTACAGCTCTGTGTGCCTGCAGCCTGTCTCCAATACACCTCTGGGCTGATTTACAGCTACACTTTGTGCATTCACTGTAGATAGCCTCAAACACAGGAAGGTTAGGTGTGTCTGAGTACTCATCTTCATTTTCACGGCTCTTCCTGGGCAGGAAGGGAGGGAGGGACTGACATTTATACCACAATAGGCAGTGCCCTGTCCCCACACAGAAGGCTGATTATTGCCTACTGATAGTCTAGAGCCAGGGTGGGAAGAAAGTTATTCTGTGCACCTCAAAGACTCTTCTTTTAAACCACCCCCACTTCAAAGGCACAACTGGATATAAGTACTGGATCTCTGACCCACACCAAATCAGACACTTCTGGACTTGTAATTGAACTCTATCAAAAGAACTGCTGTGCTGCATCAAGGACTGACACTCTGCTGTACAGCTGATCTGGAAGACCTGCTTTTCTGCTGTGCTGCCCTGCTTCTCTCTGACCCTGGTGAGGGAGAGCTGGACTTTGTTTGGCAACCAAAGTGATCTCCAAGGGATTGTTGGATTGCCTACTGTTGCTTGAGATTCAGGGATATCAAAGTCTCTCCACCTGTTCCTGGGCCTGTTTCACTGAAACGCATCTCTAGCCTGTATTTAGCAGAACAGGTGTATTGACCCTGCTGCGGTAGTAGAATTGACGAATCCCACTTGGAGCAGACGCATCACCTTGAGAGCCCGATGCATCGGAACCCCACATTGCCATGGCAGAAGTATGGAGAGATCGATTCATCGCCTCAGCTGTGTATAGTAACACGATGCATTGTACTTCGGAACCAACGCATCTCGGCGCTTCGTCTATAGGACCAACATATCACCATCACTGCATGGAGAAGATTGATGCATCACTTCGACTGCCAGTTCGACTTTGACGCATCGCTGGTCTGCACCCCCATCTCGCTGTTGCGCCCAGAATGAAGGTACTCTGTTCACTGGGCCTGCGTGGCTTTTGTCTCCAGCCTGTCCTCCATCGTGGTAGTCCCGAACTGTTGATTTTGTCCCGGTCCAGCATGACCAGATAATCCCCATTGGCTATTATTGTTTCTAAGTGATCAAACTATTTTTATTGTTTAAAAGTTCATAGCTCAACTTCTATGTATTGGATTTTTGTCATTTTGATCTTGATGTATTTATAAATGTATTGTCTATCCTTCTGCACCTATGTGGAGTCTTTTTGTGCTGTTTACATTGTGTCACTGTGAGTGTGTGTGTGTCGCACAAATACTGTACACATTGCCTCTTTAGATAAGCCTGACTGCTCTGTGCCAAGCTACAAGGGACGAGCACAGGTTATCTTTTAGTGGGCATCTAGCTTACCCTGACTATAGTGCTGGTCTCCGACTCTCTACTTGGACAGGGTGCATACCTCTGCCTACTAGAGATCCTATGTCTAACGTTGGTGATCAGCGGTGAGGATCGGACTTGTGTTTGTGCAATACCATATAGTAACTCATTGTTCATTACAACTCTATATTAAAACCAATTTAAACCCTTTTCAATTCACCCTAATTGACTGTTTGATTTTTTTTTCTAAACCATGTTTCTCCTTAGAGAAACAACATCTGCAGTAATTAATTTTGAGCTGGACAAGTTAGAATCCTACACTATGGCTCATCTTAAAGATTTTTGCAAAAGGTTTCGAGTATTAATATCTATGAAAGGCTTCACCTGGAAGGTGGAGCTGCAGAAGGCTTTGAGAGTCTCGACAGAGGCCTCTAATGCAGAGGCTGAGGTCCTAGAGGAGGAGGAGCAAGAAATTGAGGGAGACGAGGACGAGCTGACCCTGGAGTCTAATGTGGATCTGGGACTGCCTGTGGAGGGGACAACAATGTGCTTGAAGCACAAGTGGATTCCAGAGCAGGGAGCAGTGTATCCTCAAAGAACCTGTCCCCAGAGGAGCTGGCACTCAGGAGGGAGGAAAGAAAGCTCAAGCTGGAGTTTGCAAAACTAGAGCAGGAGCAGAAACATGCTTTGGCTGAGAAAAAGCAGGCTGGGGGGACTCCCAAAAGGGTGGTCATGGTTCCCAACAGAAGAAAGAGGTAGGGGTAAAAAGAAGAACTCTATCAAAGCCCCCACAACAACTCACAATGGGTCTAATTCCCAATATGGCCAACGGAAGAAAACCTATCCTGACAAAAGTCAGCAGCCCTAAACATCCAAATGCTATGATTGCTTTGATATTACAAAGGGGATGACAAGTGTCTAAAAAGAGCACAACCTCCCACTGAAGGAAAGGTTCCAGGGGTGGTGAGTGTAGTGGTGGGTGAGGAGCTTGTCCCAGTTAATGGCGGGAGTTTATTGGGGTTACCTGGTTACCCCAGTGTCCTTGGGTGACAAGGAGATGGTTCATAAGAGCCATGTGTCCTTTAATACCACAAAGTATAGGCAATGAATCACCATCAATGAGGCTCTGAGGGACACATGTGCCAGCATGACCATGGTAAGGAGTCAGCTGGTGTCCCCAGAGCAGGTGATTCCCAATACATTCCATTAGGTTGCGGTGGCTGACAACAGAGAGGGTCACTACCCATTGGCCCTTGTTCCATTGAAAAAGGGGGGCAGATAGGTCTTCTGAAAGTTTCAGTGAGCCGTGCCATGCCTATGGACCATTTGCTTGGTAATGACTTTGAGCACACTACCTTGAAGGAAATGGAGCGCAAGGCTCACATGGAGATGTTGGGGTTGCCTTAGTGGATCTGTGCTACGACAAGGTCCATGCCTGCCCAGTATAGGAGTCAAAAAGGACTGGAGCCTGGAAAATTGGCCCTGTCAGCTGTTCAGAAGGGGAAAGGCAGAGGGCGTGGGAAATCAGCCCCTGAATGTCTTCCCAGCAAGGTGGGTTGGCACCTGCAGTGGCTGCCTCTGATCCCACTGAGGAGGGCATTGCTCTCCTTGGTGACTTACCAGAGCTTGTTGGATGGCATGTGGAAGAAGCACCCACCAAGGAGGAGTTCTGTAGGGCATAGAGCGAGTCCCTAACCTTTGAGGGCATGAGGCAACAGGCCGAAGCCCAACCAGCAAGTGATGTCTCTGGTATTCATCGCATTTACTGGGAGGACAACCTCCTTTACAAGGGCCCTTGTGGTCCTCCAATGCTTGCAAGGTTTGTCCCCCCCACTTTGATTGGCCTAGGAAATAAGACTTCCTCAGAAGCGTTCTGTAGGACATGCGTTACCCGCCAGGCCAGGGGAAAGACAGGTCAGAGGCTTAAAGCCCCCTTAATCCCTAGCCTGTCAATGTCACACTGTTTGAGGGGGTTGGCATTGACATTGTTGGGCCTATGGATCCCCAGATTGCTTCAAGCAACAGGTTTATCCTGGGTCTGGTGGATCATGCCACTAGGCAGGAAGAGGCAATCCCTCTGACGACCATAACTGCTTCTGCAGTGGCAAAGGCCCTGATGGGGAATTTTATCAGAGTGGGTTCCCAAAGGAAGTTGTGTCTGTCACAGGCACCAACTTTATATCTGCTTAAATGCAGTCAATGTGGAAGGAGTGCGGGTTAAGCTACAAGTTCCCCACTCCCTACCATCCACAAACAAATGGGCTTGTTGAAAGATTCAACAAGACCCTAAAGGGCATGATGATAGGCCTGCCAGAGGCCCTGAAGAGTAAGTGGGACATCCTCTTGCCATGCCTTCAGTTTGCATACAGAGAGGTGCCACAAAAGGGAGTCGGCTTCAGTTCCTTCAAGCTTCTATCTGGGCACCCAGTCAGAGGACATCTCAGTTTGGTGAAAGAAGGGCTCCCAGGAAGATTCTCCAGGATGTGGTGAGTAACCCAGGATGTGGTGAGTAACATGCTGGCTTTTAGAAGCCAAATGGCTAAGTTGTGCAAGCAAGTTTCAGACAACTTAGAAGCCAGCCAGGATCTAATGAAACAATGGTATGACCAACGTTCTACCACTGTGGACTTGCAACCTGGGCAGAAAGTGTGGGTTATGGAACTTGTGAATCCTAGGGCCCTCCAGGACTGAGCTGTATGAGGTTATTGAAAGGAAGGGGTGAGGTCACCTTCCTGGTAGGTCTTAAGACCCCTAGCCAACCCCACAGGGTTTTCCATGTCAATCACCTCAGATCCCACTCTGAGAATTCGGAGCTCACCATGTTGTTGGCGACAGATGGAGATTAGAGTGAACCTCTCCCTGACCTATTAGCCTTCAAGGAGAAAGATGGGTTTGTGGAGGGCACAATCTTTCCCCCAATCTGAATCCTGAACAGCAGAGGGACTCCCACCAAGTGTTGGGGCAGTACTCCTTCCTGTCAAGAACAAATCTTACAGGTTGTCTGACAAGGTGAGGGCCAGCATTAAGGGTTCTAAAATGCTGGAGTTGGGGTCATAGAACTCTCCAGTAGCCCTTTGTTCTGCCCTGTGGTTCTGGTCCCAAAAGCTGCCCCACTGGGCACAAAACCTGAATTCAGGTTCTGTGTGAATTATAGAGGGCTCTACTCATTCACAAATGTAGTGTCAAGGCAGGCCTGATGCAAAACCTTTCCTGTCCTCAGTTTCGGTTCAGGTGCAAGAGGGTTCTTAGTTACAATTGGAATCGGCTACCCCGATTCTTCTTGTAGTGCTATGTTAGACAGTTCGCTGTCCCACTAAAATGGCAGTGAAATGATGGTTCAGGAGTAGGACGTAGGCGTTCTAGTGTTTTGGGCAATTTTGAAGGTTCTGATTCTTCGCGCGTACGCAACTGTGGTGCGGCGCACTTCAACTGTAATTCCATGCCAAACAGAGCATTATTTCTTCACGCTCGTTCGCCACTTAGTAATTTAGTTAGTCAGGAGACAGGCTTCCACCCATATCTCATCCTAACTTCTGTGGTGATTCAGCGCTGCTTTGCTGAAGCCACGGAAGCTGCCTGGAGAGAGGAAATTCATCGTTTTCCTCAGAGAGACAGTACTGTGAGTCAAGGGTTTGAGAATTCTCCTCTCGGAAAGTAAGTCCTCAATTATTTTGAGATATACTTGTCATAACGTTTGTTTTGGAGAGTAATTGAACGCGCACACCAGAGCTTTCAAGTCGTCTTTCCTTATCAATACCGGCTTGCCAGCATCTCGCTATATCTTTTTTGGGTGTATTTCAGAGCAGCAGATTTTCATGTAAACGGCGCTTGTTTATTTTGTCTTGCTCATTCAGTCCTGTGAACATAACATGAGAGTCTTGAGTTGAACTGAGTTTTTGCCAGCCATTAGCAGTGCGTAGTTGTGTGGACAATTCTATATACTTTTAAAAAAACATTTAAATCTTATGGATTTCCAGCTAAGTTTATCAGTGCATATATTAAAGTGAAAACCAATAGACTACATATAGATTACAGAAGACAGTCAGTAAAGAAGTGGCAGATTCAATCATCTACAGATATTACCAATACGGATTGTCATCTCTGATTAACAGAGGTGCTACCCATCCACTGTTAGAAGTTCCAGCCCTACCCCTCTTGGGGAAGAAGATCCAAGTTGTGGGAGCTACAAATACACAAATCACAAAAGCCACTTCAGCGAAAGTCCCTGTTAAGATTTGTTCATTTAACAACAATCATCAATTTATTGTTTGCAATTCTAGTTCTATAAATGTGTTACGGAGAGGCCTCTTGTGCAAGGGTAAATTGCACTATTTACTGTACACCTAGATTTTACACCCATTATAACGACTTTGCTTTTAAATTGGCTGAACAAGAATCAGCTGTAAGATTGTATAAAGTAAGGACTGGAAATGATTTACCCCTGACTTTCAAAGAACTGTTAATCCAGAAGTCTGGGATTTCATAGGAAAGGATATCAGATTGATAAAAGTTATCAAACCAGTTTAAATCATGGTGAAGCCCAATGCTTCATACCCAAGAAGACCACTATATAATTCGACACCAGAAACAATAGCAGGAAATAATGCCAGTGATTGAAAACATGTTGAGCAAAGGAATTCTCAGAGAAATTGTTGCCAGCCCTTGTAACTCTCCGATCATGGGCTTGCAGAGGCCTAATTGTAAATATCAGATTGTTCAAGATCTCTGAAAGATTAACAGCATTGCTATTCAAGGTTGTTCCGTGGTACCAAATCCAGCCATTATCCATGTCCGAATTACGTGCACTGCAGAATGGTTTATCGTTGTGGATCCATGCCAAGTCTTTTTTTCCATTCCATTGTATGAGACAGTACATTTCTGTTCATTTTTGTGTTTCAACAAAGAGTTTTGGCATGGTGTCGAGTTCCACAAGGGTATACAGAGAGACTGTATTTTTAATCAAATTCTAAAGAAAAATCTTGGATCTCTGCAAATGCCTTACAAAGCAGTTCTTATGCAGTACATCGATGAGCAACTTGTGGCATCAGAAACATGAGAAGCTTGTAAACAGGATATAATTGCTTTGCTTAACCATCTAGCTGAAAATGAACATAAAGTTTCTCCAAATTAATTGCAACATTGCCAAAAAGACGTCCGATATCTATGGCATATCATTGAGAAATGTACCAGAAAGGAGTCCCAAGAGAGAGTTGAGACCATTCTTAGAATTAATCCGCCTAAAATAGAGAGAAGTCATAAAGTTCCTGGTGTTGGTTGGCTACTGTGGGCAGTGGATACTAAACCTTTCCTTATTGGCTAAGCCTTTAGTGAGGCACACAAAGATTTGCCTGATCCACTTTCATGGGACAAGGAATGCTTACATCTCTCTCAGAGCTCAGAGAAAGTCTCTGTTGTGCCCCAGCAGTAGGATTGCCTGATTGCAGTAAGATGTTTACTTTGTTTTGCAGTGAGAGGGATTGCTTCACTCTCTCAATGCTTACTCACATGCATGGTGATGCACAAAGACCTCTGGCTTATTCCTCCATTACACTCTATCCTGTAGCCACAGGGCTTCCTGGTTGTCTGAAATCAGTGGAAGCAGTCTGAGAGATGTGGGAACATAGTGATGGGTCATCATTTAACTGTTATGGTCCCTCATTTTGTAGGGCTTTGGCTCACCCAAACCAAAACCCAGTACATGACCAATAGCCATCTCACTAAATATGAGCAATACATTTTAGCGGCAGAAAACATTACATTAAGGCGCTGCCAGGTTTTCAATCCTTCCACACTACTGCCAACAAATGACAATTATAATGACGATGAAGATTAACATGATTGTCTAAATGTCATGGTTTTATGCACCAAGCCAAGGCCAGGCATAAAGATGAACCATTGATCGAGCCTGATTATGTAATGTTTTTGGATGGCTGATGCTTAAGAAATAATGAGGGAACCCTGAGAGCAGTTATTCTGTCTGCACAATTCAAGAGTTTGTAGAAGCTTCATGGCTTCGAGGCATTACCTCAGCACTGTTTGCATAATTTATTGCACTTACAAGACCCTGTAGCTTACCAGCCTAACTGAGAGTGACTATATTTACAGATAGTCAATAAATCTTTGTTGTGTTCCATGACTTTGGACAGTTATGGTAACAAATAGGTTTCATAACCTCATCTGGAACTCTGATTCCAAACGGAGATCATGTGAGAAACCCGTTGGAAGCAATACAGTTGCCAAAAAAAGTTGCAGGTTGTTAAATGGACAGCTTTCATGAGTGGCAATGGAAATGTCACCACTGGAAACAAATTTGAAGATGAAGTTGCGCGTATTGTACGCTTGTGACCGGCACATTTAGCAGGGCTTGCACAAATGAATCTGAAGAGGACACTGCGTTCTCCATGTTGTTGTCAATAGCTGATACATGGGAAGTACAGGATGATGTTCCCATGTAGGAACAACAGGGTTGGATCAGAGCATGATGCGGGAAAAATGAAAACAACATTTGGATTTCAGCAGATGGAAGACCAGTACTGTAAGATAGTTTATTGTTTTCCATGACACAACAATTTCATGTCCCAACACATTTAAGAAGCGATGCAATGATGAGATTATTCAGACAGAATGAGATAAACCCCCGATTCAGGATACTTGCAGAGGAATTTGTATAATCGAATATGTGAGAAATCAACAAATGAATGTTGGGAAAAAGACACCAGTTACACTGAGCCATAAAGGAAAATCAGGAGGTCCTTTGAAGAGAAAGCAGATGGATTTTATCAAGATGCCTGTTTGTAACCAGTTGAGATATGTCCTGGTTATAGTGTGGATTTTCTCCAGATGGGTGCAAGATTACCCAGCTCGGAGGAAGGACAGTCTCACCGTAGCTAAACTGTTCTTACGAAAGTTAGTGCCGAGGTTCAGATTGTCTATTTCTTTGGAGTCAGATCTTGGGACTTGTTTCAACAATGAGGGCCTAAGATTGCTTTGTGCAAAACTGCAAATTGACAAGGTTAAAATGTAGTTACTGATCTGAAAGGTCTGGAGTAATGGAGCAGTAAAATGGCGCCATAAAGTCCTGTTTGGTAAAAGTATTTGCTTCTACATCATTGAAGTGGCCAGAGGCTTTGCTGTTGGTTTTGATGAGTCTCCGAAGTACCCCTGACAGGAAGACAGGGTTATCTTGCCATGAAATTCTTTTGGCCATGAAATGAGATTGTCTGCAGTGCCTGCAAATGTACTTTTGAACATCACAGATCACATGATACTCGATTACTTATCCATGAATTTAATTACGAGGTCTGGGAGAAGGGTGAAAACAGAAATATAAATATGAAAAGCCTCCCACTCAACAATCATCTATTCATCAATGGCTAAACCTAGCTAAACCTAACGCTAGGTGAAGGAACAGTCAAAGGAAGTTGAGATCAAGTGTGTCAGTTGAACGCATTCCACCAACAATCAATCAGTACCAGTGACGCAGAAAGAGAAAATCAACAAACACCAAGAAGATAAAAAAGAGCTAGAGTACCTAGTATTCTGTACCTTAATGGACTTACTATGTGAACCAAGTGCTAAACACACAAATAACAGATTTGTTGGACCTGAGATCTGAACTTTTTGAACCCCAAGGACAGCATTTCAAACAAAAAAGTTTGATTAATTTGTTGCAAATGTTTAAGGACTGAGATAAAAACTGATGTTTTAAAAAGAATAAAGATTTTCTAGGCCCAAGGCTGCAGTAGAAGAATAGAGATACCACATTTAGAAGAAGATGAAGTAGGGATAGGGATGATTATGTAGAGACTACTGTAAATGAAGCTTAAACAAACTGACCTACAAAAGAAAAAATCAAAGACGCTGCTCAACTAAAAGCAGGAAACAGACTGTTTTAATTATTGCTGCTACAATTTTGCTGAAATGATACAAAGTTAATACAATTGAAAACAATTATACACCAGTCACGTTTCAAACATGTAGCAATCCCTTCATATATGATTCATGTAGTCCTAAAAGGGAATGCTAGACATTGGGAACAAGCATAGCCACAGCTGGGGTTGTGTCAACGCTACATCTCCCTCCGAGCTGTTTGTGTTCATAAATTGTCCGTTCCTCATGTGTTTAACGTAGAGCACATTGTTTGTTATATCTATAATTCACTGTGTTGCACTTGTCTGAAACAAATATTGTATCTTCTATTTCAGGCTTTTATACAATGAAGATCATTTTATAATGACATGAAAAAGTAATGATTGAATAAATAACCAGGACCAAAGAAATCATATATTGACCCCTTGTCTGTCTAAGTAGATAGCAGCACACAAAATGGTAGCTAGGTCTTTCATTGTTTCACTTATGGAAATTAAGCATTTCTCTGCTTTTACTGCTCTGTGTGCC
This sequence comes from Triturus cristatus, assembly GCF_964204655.1. Taxonomy (NCBI): domain Eukaryota; kingdom Metazoa; phylum Chordata; class Amphibia; order Caudata; family Salamandridae; genus Triturus; species Triturus cristatus. The sequence continues at coordinate 366,762,389 of NC_140586.1, forward strand.
TGCAGACTGTCTCCAATGCACGTCTGGGGTGGGCGACAGCCACCCTTTTCACATGCCCTCTAGACAGCCACAAACACAGGAAGGATAGGTGTGACAGAGAACTCATCTGCATTCATCTGAATTCTGATATCTCTTCCTGGGCAGGAAGAGAGGGGGGAGGTGACACTTACACCTGAAGAGGCAGTGTCTTGTTTCCCACACAAAAGGCTGATTATCCTCTACTGATAGTCTGGATCCAGAAATAGGAAGAAAGGGCATGTGTGCGCTTCAAAGACCGTTCTTTCAAGTCACCCCCACTTTAAAATCGCACCTGGTTATAAATACTGGGGCTCTGACCCTACCAAGACAGTACACTAACGGAGCTGTGAAGAACTTTGCCAGGAGTAAAGACTGCTATGCTACAAGGTGTTCCAATCTACTTGACCGCTCCTCTGAAACGACTTCCTTTCTGCTTTGCTGTGCTGCCCTGCTGCCTGCTGATCTCTGCCCTGCTGAGGACCAGGAGTGGACCCATCTCACTTCGACCCATGGTGGCTTTAAGGATTTGCCACCATTTTCTGAAGTCTCAGGGCCATCAAAGACTTGTTTCAACCCTCCCAATCCAGCCCCTGAAATTGAGCTTTTGCTGTGCAGAAACATCAAATTGATGCAGTGATGACTTTGTGCCAATTAGAACCGATGCAGTATTCTTTGGCGACGATGCAGGAGCTGATCAATGGCATCGATTTGACTGACTTTGCAGCTCGACAACGACAAACAGTGCAGCTCAATGATGATGCATCACCTGCATTGTAAAGGGGTTAGTCAACAAAGCCTTCATTGCATGCGCTGCTCGGAACCGATGCAACATCGACGCTTCCTCCATCTAACGTACTTTTTCGGAGGGACCAGTGTGAGTCCTGTAGCCGGTCTGCCCTCTATCGTGGTCAGCCTGAACTTTGGATTTACCCCGGTCCAGAGTGACCTCAAGTAACCCCTAGTTGATATTTGCTTCTATGCACTACATTTTGATTTATTCTTGAAAAATTCATAACTCCGGTTCTATTTATTGGATGTGTGTTGTTTTGGCTTTGGTTTACCCATAATAATCTATTTTTCTAACCCTGCGAGGAGTATTTATATGATGCTTTCATTTTGTTACTGTGTTTGTGTGTGTTACACGAATACTTTACCCATTGCCTCTTTAGATAAGCCTGACTGCACTATGCCTAGTACCAGAGGGTGAGAACAGGTTATCTTTTAGTGTGTATCTAGCTTACCCTGAATAGAGTTATGGTTCCTGCTTGTACATGGTGCATACTCTGACAACCAGAAACATCAGTTCTAGGAACGTTTATTGTAGATTAATCCAGAAATACACTCAGACCATTGACGTAAAAACTGTTACGTATGCACACACATGCATCTTCAGCTGGAGATGAAGCAACATCACAATAAAGCATTTTCATAAGCAATCTCATGTAGCTTAGTCTAGTGTATAGAGAGAACATAGTGAATAATATTATTCTACTTCTGATTCTTTCAAGAGTCCCATCACAGAAAAACCTGCATTTACACCAACAAGCAAATAAGTTGAGCACAGCTTGGTTTTATTTTAGACCATACCTACCTATAGATTCTGATAAAGCATACAAGAACAGTTTGACCTGCCTAATGAGACCCCTAGAAAAAGTATTCATTATGACATTAGAAGAAATCAAATCAAAGTATACTTGTAGTAATAAGAAGGGGGAAGATGTTTTGAAAATGTCTGGAAGACAGAAGATGATGAATATAAAAATAAAATTACTTATCCAAAGTTGAAATTAGACAGAAAACAAAGGGGGTAAGCCATGTGTTTTCAAAAGAAGAAATCAGTTAAGAAAAAGGTCAGCAGGGGTTAGTGATTTTGAACACACATTTGAAATTGCAGGAGGCACCTGTCAAATATTGCAAGGAGAAGAATCAGTCATACCAGTCTATTTTATTTTTGAACAGGATGTCTATTCCTAGTTGCCGGCTGATTGAAAAGGTACTTGCTATTCAGATTTGTTGTTCCCAAAAATGTATCATGGATATAGTATTTATGATTTAGTAATGACACTTTTACACAGACATACACGTAGTGTAAGTGATGGATCCCAATTAGTGAGAGACATCTTTGGAGCAATCATTCCATCAGCAGGAGTAATCATGAAATGCTGAGAAGATCAGACAGCTTTCAACAGTGGTTGACAAATTAGCAACCAGCACCTCCGTAACTCTTCTAGTTGTAAATACTGAATTAGTAGCGATTAGGTCCATGGTTTCACAGAATGGCTTTCCATTAGACAATTTACTTGCAGAAAAAGGCAGACTTTGCAAGCTACTGAAAGATCAGCATTGTTGCTCCTTTGTTCCTATGTCACTCATGAAAGTAAGAAAATATTAGAATTCACCAAAAATATTTCAGATCTAAAATCTGAATTGGAACCATTTGAAACAACCAGTTTATTACAAAGTGTAAAAACAGGATTTTCTGCCATTGGCGATTGGGTTGTACTGTTGGAGGAGAAGTAATTAAAAATGTTTGGTACCACTACTAACAGTAGGTTTTGGCATATCAACATTAGTTGATTTCTTTAAAAGCTGTAAATATTATTTGAACAGGAGAAAGGCTAAAGAAAGGATCAAGTGAATGAAGAAAGATTTAGAGTTAAATGATTTAATCAATAAAGAAAACGAGCATAAAGAAAATTCTGAACTGGAAAGAAAGAGAACTGAATCAAAGAGGAGGAGGAAAGTAATATCTGAGTTATTCATTTGTGAAAAATATATGACGGTTTAAAAAACCAGCAGGGGGGGGTTGGAGGAGCATATACCAATATCAAGAAAATAACGTAGATATAGTAACACACAGAAATCATAGACTCACACAAGAATTAAAAAGTGCGTTTAAAATGTGCAAAATGTAGTACACAGTCATACTTGACTACACTAGGTCTAAACAGTTGATGCAGTAATATTTTTCCACAGACCTATTACCCCAACAAAGGTGCAGAAAGTGCACAATATAAATGTTATTTTTGCTAACCTTCCAATAGGCATGTATTACTTTAATGAATAAAAAATGTCCTTGGATGGTCACGTAATTCAATTAATCTTTCTACTTACACCATGATTGTCATTACATGTTTTAATAAAATATAATTTAGAATGATAAAGATGAAGATTCCTGATAGGAAAGTAGTTTGTCTTCGAGAATAACTGCACAGATCATTACACTGGACATTGCTAGCTGATAAGTTTCTAACAAATTTGTATCGTGCAATTGTGTGCCCAGCGAGAATACGAGGAGTGGTCCTGTTCCCATGAAGAGACTAAAAAGATGATTGGCTGGCTGAAGAAAGAAGGTGACATGAAATGCAGCATTGAGATTTCTGCAGTGTATATATTACTATGTGTTCCTAGATTAGGCTCAGAGGAGATTTTGTCATATTGCAGACAAGATGCTTTCCCTGCTACTGTACCAAACTTTGATCTACAACGCTACTGAGTTGCTTGAACTTCTCTTTATGAATAGTTCTGCTTTTGATATTTAATTTATATAGAAACTGTGTGCTTATGTTCTCACTCTCTCATTCTAACTAAGAACTCTTCAGGGGTTCTGATTAATGCTTTCTTCCCATTATTAGAATAGGGATCCTTTCCTTTACGGAACAAGGTTAATGTATTTGATTATTTTGATGAATTAATATGATAATCTTAAACTGCTGATTGAAATAAGGATTATATACTAAACGATGGAATAATAAAAAAATTTAACTCATGACTAACTCTCGTCATTGGCTGAGATAAAATTGTGATTTTAAAGACATTTATGTGGTACAGCTCCTGATAAATCTCATTCAACGTCAAAGGTCTGTCAAACAAAAAGCAGAGATTTCTCTCCAAACAGGTGACATTGCTTTCTTGTAAACCTATATTTAACCAAAACTCCTCGCTTTAGCATCTACAATTCATGGATCACCATTGCCTCTTATATTACTGGTTATCTGGATGGATTTATCATGAGGACAATGGCACAGCCGATTATACCATTTAGATGCTTAGGTTGTCATGACAACATTACTGCTCAATACATGACGTTGCAATTTATACTTATAACTTGGAAGTAGCCATTAAGACAATTGAGACACTCTATTCATATGACATTGTTTAAAAAGTGCACTCATTCAATGATGTGTGATTGCCAATGTCATAACTTTGTTTTCTCTCACATCACAAGGAGGCTACTAGAATTTTGAGAATGCACTTGTCATTCATTTACAGTCTGTACTTACTCTGATACAGATGGGGTATGCAATGAACCCCTCTTCACATACTTGAGACAAGTCACTTGAGCGTGTGTGTTTTATGTATCCTTCTTTGCAAGAAAATTCAATAATTTGACCGTTCGTTGCATATTGTAGGTTTGCAAAGTCTGCACGAAGCTTTATGTTCTTCTGGTTAAGTTCTTTCTGTTCCAATATGCATGAACCTGAAAAATTAAGAAAACATATTGTAAATCTGTGGAAAGACATCACAGTGTAATTATATACAAAGGCATAATACAGCTGCTTTTCCACAAATTACGTTTGCACAGTTCTTGTTTTTCATTTTTTAGTTTGCTTACTTTCCATCCAAATTGTAAAGGAGGGGCCGCTCTGCCCTCCCGCCCACATGGCGGTGCGGCGCCCCCCTCCCCCGGCCTCCCGGTGTGGGGGTGCGTCGCGGGTCTATGACGCGTGCAGCGCGCCCCCACCACCGATAGGCTGATGCCTCCCCCGTGACCCGGAAGCAGCAGTACAGCTTCCGGGGTGGGGGGGGCGGGCACAGTTCCTTAAGAGGCCCGGGGAGCGAGCTGGGCGCCCTCTTGCCCCTGGCTCGCTCCCCGCATACCTCGTGTGCCCCCACGAAGCAAGCGGCACGCTGTAAGTTCATACTCCGCCTCTTGAAGGAGATTGTGTTGAGATGCTTGCTATTGAATGTTGTATTTAGGGCAAAACATGTACCAGGTGTCCTTAATACTGCAGCTGATGTACTCTCTCGCCAAAAAATGCAGGTATTCAGGGAACATCTTCCATCAGCAGAGCCTACACCGACTCACTTCCCGTCAGCACTCTGGCAGATTGGTGCCCCAAATTACAGGACCTCGTGGCTGCTAGCTTAGCCCCCAAGACAAGGACAGCAAATGGACGGGCGTTTGGTTCATATTGCACTTTCTTGGGGCGTGACTGGGAATCCAAATGGGCTTTAGAGAATAGCTTTACAGATTATCTGGGTAGATAGCATCAGGAGGGTCGCTCAGTGGCCACAGCTAACAGGCATAGGGCAGCTGTCTCCTTCTACGCACAGGCGAAGGGGGTAAAAGATCCAACTAACAGCTTTGCAGTGCGGAAGGGTCTGAGGGGTTGGCGCCGCTTACAGGGCAGCACGGCTGACACTAGGAAACCAATAGGCTTGGAGAGGCTGACGGCATTACTGCCTGCATTGCATGACGTCTGTAGCTCAGGCTGGGAGATACAATTGTTTAAAGCAGCGTTTTCATTAGCCTTTTATGGGGCATTGAGGCTGAGCGAGTTGGTGGCAGCCTCCAAGGCAGATAGGCAGGGGGGTTTCCAATTCCTGAACACAACAATACAGGGGGACACATTGTGGGTGACAATTTTAAGTCGCGGGGGGGACTGTGGTACTGCACAGGGCGAGGGCTAATGCTTGCTGCCCGGTACACCATGTGGAGACTTTCATCAAGCAGCGAGGTGCACTGTGGGGTGGGCCGCTTCTATCACACGCGGACGGCACCCCTTTAACTAAATACCAGTTCAGAAGAGTCATGGAGTTGACTATTGCCTGGGTGGGCCTTGACCCGAAGGAATTTGGCACACACTCCTTTAGGATAGGTGCGGCCACTGAGGCAATCACAAGGGGTCTGCATGTGAACAGTGTTAGAAGAATTGAGAGATGGTCACCCAATTCCAATTGCTACAAACGGAATGTGCGGGTACACATGTTGTAAAGTACCTAGGGTATTACTGACATTGGGTTGTTCTTTTCTGGTTTTACAGTTCATTCGCTCTGTGACGCAGGCGGAGAGCTTGCTTCGGGTCATCATCAGGATTCATCGGCGACTCATCGTGGTGTGAACAGTCAGGAACACAGGACGCGGTCAGGCAGGGTTTGGATTGTTGGTCATTCTTATGTCAATCGTGCTAAAAATGTCTTTTTTGCAGGCAAGGGTAGAAGGGAGCTAGAGCACAAGGGTTGGTCCATCTCATTCTTTGGGGGGGGGGTCTCTGCCTCAGTCAGTTTAGGGGATTCTTTGCGGAGTTGGTCGCCCAACAGGCAGCACCACCGGTGGTGATGATTCTTCATCTGGGGGGGAATGACCTTGCTAGACTGGGTAGGAGGGTCCTCCTGGAAGAGATCATCTCAGCAGCGGGGTGGGTACGGAGGGTGTGCCCTGACTGCACTGTAGTCTGGTCCCAGTTGATACCGCGGCTGCAGTGGCGTGAGGGTGATTCCGTCAGGGCATTGAATCACTCGGTAAAGAGGATCAATACCAAGTTAGAAAAACTTTTCCGAACCACGCACTTACGGACCATCCCGCACGGAACTATTTGGGGGGATGAGTTGTACTTACAGGATGGGGTACATTTGACTAAGGCAGGGAACACAATATGGTGTGATAATATCCTAGCTTGGTTGAAGGGCTTTGTGAGGTAGGGATGACCTTAAGGCAGGAGTTGTGGGGGGGCCAGATCGTTGGGAAACAATGCTGGCCTGTGGCGGTAAGGTCATGATCGGTGAGCAGCAATTTAAGGTCAGGCAGGATGTTAGATTCGGATAGGAAACACACTGTATTAGACTTTTGTTAAGGTTAGCCTTTGATATGTGTCTTCAATACTGTAGACCTAATGTGATGAATTTTGCGTTTTTAACATATTGATGTAATGTGGAGAGGTGTGGCTCACTGGTTAGAGGCGGCAGACCCGTAAGCAGAGGACGGCCCGGGACCAGGGTTTGATTCCTGACGCGGCAGGGTCGTGGACCAGGGTCAGCGGGCTCGATAATTCTCGCCTCGGTGCCTACTCCAGTCAGGGACCACTCTGGGCATTAGCTTGCCTCATCTTCACAACAGTCCCCCCAGACCGCCGGGGATGCTTGGTCGCACCTTAGAGATACCCATTAGGGACCATCTCTCAGGGTGAGCCAGGACAGGTTCCCCAGCGGTCGAAGCGTGGAGATACTCCTCCGGGAGTCGATTCTAGCGCTATATAAACCCACAATTAAATTAAATTAAATTAAATGTTGATATTTCATCCTTTATTGTTTTTGTATAATAAATACGGCCGGGGGGTCCCTGACCCCCCGCCTTCCAAAGACAACCTGCTCATGTCAATCCTTCAAGGTGTGGTGGTGGAAGCTGGGAGGGGAGGGTAGCCAGTCACGGACCATGTGGTCCTCCAGAAGCTAAAGTTGAATATATGTCCCTGAATAAAACCTCTGTAAAACCTATTGTCTGTGCCAGTGCATGTTTTTATCCCCAAGAGATGGAACCCGTACATGCACATGCACTTTCAGCAGCCACCTTTAAATTAATGTTTTCTTCTTTCAAAAAATCCATTTAAGGATGGGTGATGTAAATACAAATACATTAGGTGCTGCAACCTTTGAATTAATTTTCTTATGCTTCAAGAATATCCATTCACAGCTTTTTTCAGTGGCAGCCATGACTGAATGAACCTTTCTAAAGCATAAGAAAATTCCTTCAGCGATGCCAGTTATTCCTGTGTGCCCACGTCGGGCTGGCAAATCCCATATTATTCCGGATTTTACTTCCAATTATTTGATCCAGTTGATATTTGTTTGTTAGAGCAAGAAACGCCTTGTGTGCCCTTGAGTATACTGTTCACTATATTATTCTATTTTACTTAACTATTAGTGGGTAATTAAAGAAATGAAAGTAGGGCACCCATACTTTAAGTGGCTTGTTGTCTGGAGTGTTTAAGTCAATGGCGCGTGAGAAGAATTACTTTTTTTAGGACTTGAAAACATCTGGAGTTCCGTTAATGAGAACCAACAGGCAGGGACCAACCAATGTTTTGATGTTTGATATTTATTGGTCTGAAGAATGAGTCCCAGATGGGAAGTTGCCAGACTATAATAGTAGGAATCTGTGCAGTTTGAAAACAGCTTCTTGTGGAGTAAAAAGTGATCAGGAGGATGGAGAAAGAGTGCTGGGATGCCAGAATTGTGCATGCGTGGTTGAAGGGATGTGTAAACTGCTGTGCAACAAATGGGCATCATTGCTACACAGTAAGCAGCAAGGACTCCCGCATCACCATTTCATTACAAGCACATTAAGTGCCAAAGAGGATGTTTTTTTTTATTTTTCATATATATTCATTGAAATGTGGATGTGATAGTTTGTTGGCAGATTAGTGTGTCAACTAAGATCTAATCTGATAAAATGCTTTTGGCCTTTTTGGAATGGGTGAGAGAGCTTGAGGACCTAAAATCTGAATTGGTAAGTAGTCAAAAAGAAAAATGATATGATGCACATTGAGTTCTACCTATTGGTAATTACGCTCACAATGTCAGATGAGGGAAAAGGTCTAGGAAAAAGGTGAAGGTGGAGGATGCCAAAGGACAGATGGTGAAAGGTTGAGGGCTCTGAGGTATGATTGATTATTTTGTATAAAGTGCTTGTTGAGAAACAAAAGGATTCATGAAGACCTCTTGTTAGGATTTCACAATTAAATAATTGCAGCTTTATCTAATTAGCGGTGGACATCTTTCAGGGAGCTGCTCTATTGTCTGGCAGGAAACTAAGCCCACTGTTGTAGAAGCTGAGCACCCTTGAAGAGCTGATTTATGAGTCTGATGGTAGCCTCAACAGGGGTGGGGGTATGGGGGGGGGGGATGTAGCCTAATTGCACTGTGGTGCAAGGATGCCTGCATTGGGGGTGGGCAGTACACAGTGTTCCAACGCACGGAGATCGCAGAATGGGGATAGCTTTGTAAATATTTAGCATTTCCAGTCTCTCCATTTTATGCAGTGCAACACAGCAACTTTGCTTGCTGCCTTGCATTGCATAGAAGATTGGTAAATATGCCTGCGGTGCCTTCTTCCATATCCCATTACATATGCTCCAGACAGTTGTAGAAGGGAGGTGGAATGGCAGGGACTTAAGTTCCATTGAAATATACGTTGATTTGGATGTCACAGCTACCCTTTAAAATAGAGGCAGCATTCACCTTAGCCTATGATCTCACACTGTTCTTGCTTGTCATTCACAGGCTAAGGTAGAGTCGAGCAGGTGGCAGCCGGTGAGAAGTCAGGACAATGCTATGAACAGGATGCAGAAGTAGACTGAACCAAGGTTTGTCTGGAGTGAACACAGGATAAAAACCACACATGGGTTTCTGAATAGATAAATGGGAAACTGCCCCTCAATGTGGATTCAGCATCGTCAGAGCGAATTAAAGAAGCATGATGGGATGATAAAACCTAATTAAGGATAATGAAAAAAGTAAGCTGAAATTTTGCCTATAATACAATACGATATAGAAAGGATGGTTGGAATAATTGAGTTAGCTGTGCTTTAGGAAGTGGAAAATCTGTCAAATATTTTTAGGAAAATGTCCAAGATGGTGTGGAATGTCAGAACATTTCAGTGATGAAGTTAAAATCTATGATTAAAATTGTGCATGCATATTAACCTTATGTGTGAGCCTTGAAATGAATACTATGAGAAAAGTTTTGGGCAGTGGTCCATGTAGGCTAATTATTGAATTGCTACTAAGGGACAGATTACAATGTCGTTCGGAAAGGCTCCAAATGGCATTTGGTTAGTATGAATTCGGAACCGGCCTTTCCGATCGACTCGGATACTTTTCCGAAAGACTGACTACGATGGTTGGAAACCGTTTGAACTTTCCGACTCGGTTTCCAATCAACTTTTGGAGTAACTGAGTCGGTTGGAGCCGATTCGTAGTGGTCAATGGACCGCATTTCTGACTCAGCGATTAGGATGTCGGATTTGGACAGCCTTTCCAAATCGGTTGTTCCGACACTGATCAGCTGTTGGAATCTGCATTTGGGGGTGCGTAACAGGCACCCCTTCACCTGGGGTCTCCAAATGGGGCCTCTGGGGGTACCCCTGGGTCCCCCCTTTCAATGCATGCACAGTGTGGCAGGCACCATGTGGTGCCTGCTACAGTGTGCAGGATTTCCAGCAAGCATCCCTTACTTCAATGGGAGCCTGTGTAGTCGGAACACAGGCTACCATTGAAGTCAATGGGAGTGTGACCTAATGGTGCTCAGGACCAAAGTTAAGCCCGTACGGAGTTTGCATAGGTGAACCTACGCAAAGCTGTAAAAAAACTCTACAACGCTACACAGAGTTCCGCGAGCATGCAGAGTTGCTTGTCCCACATGCTCGCGCTTGCCCGCGTGACGTTTCTGATGTTCGGCAACGCAGATTGCGTGTTCGGGGGAAATATCGCACGAACTTCACCATGGGGTCGCCAATGGGCGTGGCCATCTTGTTTTTCTACTCGACATGGTTCTGGGGCCCGTATTTCATCGCTCTACAATCTTTTTAATCCTTTGTTTCTTACACTGTTTTTCTGATCATTTTTTTTAATCTATCCCTCTCTCTCCCTAAGTCTAAAATTTGCATTTTATTTCTACTCTAACTGCGTTTTTGCTCTGTTTTTCTATTACTAGCTTTTCTTTTTTACTTTCTTACTTCTTCTGCTGACTATATTTTTTACTTCTAAATTTTCTTTTACACCCCCCACCTCCCCAGACCCATGGCTAAGGCTAGCCAGAAGGGGAAGGCCAAGGATAGTGTGGCCAAGAGCCACCTTCCTTGCGAAGACGGCGCCAAAAATGGTACAGCTCCGGGCCATATTCTCCGAGGTGGAGGTGGCCGACCTTGTTTTTTTTGTACAGTTCCACCTCCCCTTTACCTTGTCACCAGGAGGCAGGCCTAGCTCCAGCTACGCTACCCAGTAGTGTCACCACTGGTGGGCGAGGGTGCGCCGAGCAGTGTTTCGCTGCTCGGAGGTCCGGCACACCCACAACCAGCTTACGCACTGGTGGTCCGACATCCTGGACCGGAAGCTAAACCTGCTTGACCTGCTAGGTGCCGAGGTCCCGGGGCTTGGTGAGTAACTAATTATAGTATTATTGTGTGTTCCGTTCTGTGTTATTGCGAATATTATTTTTTTCCCAAATAGCAAGAATGCTGCTGCTAACATGCAGGTTAGTTTCGTTTACATTTTTTATATTATGTGATTATTATTCTTCTCGACACTAAACAGGTGCTCGGCGCTACTAATCTTACTTGTTTGTATCTTTGCGCTCGCTTGGGCTGATTATGTAAGAGAGTTTAGAGAACTTAAGTTAGGTAATGCTAGAGAGAATCCTTTCCTTTGTCTTATCATTAAGATAGTGGTGATAGGTAGGTAGTTTAGTCACTTAGTATTAGTTGGTAATTGTTTAGCGTTCCGTTGCATGACGCATCCTCCGTCACATGCTGCTGACTCCAGTCCTTAGTAGAACCTTTTGTAGTTTGTTAGTAAGTGAGTAATTTAGCAACTCATCAGCACATCAACAGCAACCAATTAACAATTTGGTGTATGAAATATGCATGCGTCCATCTATGCATTTTTGAGGACTAAAATAAATGGAAATGCAGACTTAGTGATCAATTGGCCAGTCAAAGGGGTTGATTCATTGAAGATTTTGAATGAGATTGAAACTTAGAAGAAGCAAATCTATTTTGTGGCAATTTAATTCATTTCCAATGTCTCTGGAATATGCAGGCAAGGCTAGGTGGTACTTACTTACAGGTTTAGTATTCTGGAAATAGAATGAAACACTGGATTTATAAATAATAACTAGACGGTCCGCGATACTACTACTAGTCAAACAGATTAGATAGGTCAATTTTAGTGCAATTGTTGTTTCCTGTCCAAAAATGTTTATTTTAGAGCGTTTTTTAAAATATTTTATTTGTTTCACACCAATCAATTTTTGTCTCTTTATTATATCTTAAATGATGAGCATCCAGGGGTAAGAAGACGACGGGGGTTGTCTGAGTCGGGACTCATAGCTGGAGGGCCAGGATCACTCCTCTACAGAGGGCTCTGCTGCTGGCCCCAGTAAGTCCTCCTGTTGTTATTTCCCTAACTTTTAATGCACTTTTTTTTTTGAACTATTATTTCTGTTTCCCGATTCTTTTTTTTACCAAATCTTCTTTGATCCATCTGTTTCTAAACTCTTGTTATACCCGCATTACCTACCTACTTAGTTATATTTTTTTCTAGTGTCTGTTTTTATTTTACATCAATCTAACTGCCTCTGACTCTGTATTACTATAAGTCTGTCTGTAGCTTGCCCAGTTGGCCACTCTTTATTTTTAAAAAGTTTTAAAAACTCAGATTCACCAATAGCTCTAGCCACTGAGTCCAGTCCTTTGGGTTGTCCTCTTCTTAATCTTGAGAGGCTTTATGACAATTGCCTCCAACAAAATGCCCAACCAGATATTTTACTATTTTTGATAGGATAGGACATACTACTGTTAACTCTACTCTAGTACCCGATTTGTAGTAGTTTAATTTAGTTTAGTTTATAAGCTTATATAGCGCGTGAATCACCCCCTGAGGGGTATCTCGGCGCTTGTGGATTTGCAAAAGACGTTGTGACGGTGGGCTGATCTAAAAAAGGGCGGTTTTCAAAGACTTTCTGAATTTCAATTGGTCGAGGCATTGTCTTAAGACCAATGGAAGTAGGTAACATATGAAAGGTGCCTGGTATGAAAAAGCCTTTTCTCCTGTTTGTGTTTTTTTAATCCTGGGGATTTTGAGCAGGGATTTCGTCCGTGGTCGCAGGTCCCTTAGGGGGATATATTGATGAAGCCTCTCCGCCAAATCGGAGGTTCAGTTTCCCCATATTGCCATGTGTGTCAGGCAACAGATCTTAAACTTCACCCGTTTCCGCACAGGTAACCAGTGTAGTTGTTGTAGGAGAGGGAGCGAAGCGGATCTGTAAGTTGCATTTAAAACTAAGCGTGCTGCATTGTTTTGTACCACCTGAAGGCGATTTAGAGCGGACTCGTTGGCCGCGATCAGTAGAGCATTACAATAATCTAGTTTACTCAGCACCAGGTTTTGAACAAGAATCTTTCACAGAGGGTCAAGGAGATTGGGGAAAGCTCTTCTCAGCAGGCCCAACATATGGAAGCATGCGCCAACAGTGTGGGCTACATGCTCTTTCATTGTTAGAGTCTGATCAAGACACACCCCTACATTTTTTGCTGTTTTTATTGGGGCTAGAACAGTTCTCAACTCTTTAGGCCACCAGCTTGGTGCCCATAATAGAGGGGCCTCTCCAAAAAGCATGATTTCCGTCTTTCCGGCATTCAGTTGTAAAAAGTTATTTCTTATCCATTGTGAGATGGCTAGCATGCCGGAAGAGAAGGAGGCTTGGGCTGTCTGGGATGACTTGTTAAAGGAGAAGGTAAGTTGGATGTCGTCTGGACAGGATATCGCGACAAACCCATAGTTCCTTAAAAGTGCAGCCGAGGTGGCAATGTAGATGTTGAACATGGTTGGGCTCAAACATGAACCCTGAGGCACTCCCTTGGTCAGTTCTTTCGTATTGGACCGATGTGGGCCCAGATTAATAGTCTGAGTGTGATTAGTAAGGAAGCTAGTCATCCATTGCAGTGCCACTCCCCAATCCCCGCTTCCCTCATTCTTCTGAGCAGAGTCCGGTAGTCGATCGTATCAAATGCAGCAGAGAGATCTAAAAGCACCAGGAGGGTCGATTGGCCCTGATCTGAAGCAAGCCTGATGTTGTCTATTGGGGCCACCAATGCAGTTTCCGTACTGTGATTGGGGCGTAAGCCTGATTGAGATGGATCTAGGTAGCCGGCCGATTCGATATGGTCAGATAAGTGTTTATTAACATGTTTTTCCAGAACTTTGCTCAGATAAGGTAAGAGGGAAATAGGGTGAAGGTTTGAGAGATCTTCCATGGAAGCTTTGGTGTTTTTCCGTATTGGGATGATCTGAGCAGCTTTCCATGTTAAAGGTAGGTGGACTTCCTTCAGAGATAAGTTCAATAAAGAGCATATGGGATCAGATAGCAAATTGGCAAGAGAGGCTGAAATTCTTGCAGGTAAGACATCAAGAGGCGAGCCTGATTTTACCTTGCACATTAACGTTGCAGTCTCTTCTCGCGATAGAGGAGGAAAGGTCAGCAGTGTTTTTGGCCTGATGCTAAGTGGGGGGTACTGATATGGTTTCTAACGGCAGAGAACAACTTGTCTTAGTGATTTTATTGTAGATGGTGTCTATTTTCTGAATGAAGAAAGCAATAATTTTGTCGCAGAGAGACTGGGAGAGATACTAGTGATGCATGTGGTGTATGTATGTATGTATTGTATTATCTCAATCTTGCTAGCGAATAAAAAAAGAGGGGGAGGTGTATATGGCATCTGAAAAATGTGTAATGTTTTTTCTAGGCATACCGACCACCAGGCGACCCTAGCCAGGAGGGAGCAGATGCGGCAACTGCTACAGGGGTGGGTGAGCCAGCAGCAGTGGTGGGAGGTGGTAAGTTGTACTTACATTCCTTACTTATTGACAATAGTTACACTGTCGCTGCAGGGGTGTATTGTACTGTTGAGAAAGACTAAGTTGTTGTGAACAACGGTTGACGAAGACACCTTTTACTTAGCGTTAGCAGCAGGAGATGAGTAACTAATGGCCTCTTATATCTGACTCCAACTCAGCTGGGAAAGTTTTATGAAGAAGACTAAGAGTCATATGACCTTGATGGATGTGTCAAACGAAAAGGAAAAGAAGGATGGAAGGAGGAAGGACAGGTGACATGTAATATAAATATGACTGGCAGAGAAGGATGCGTGGGATGCATCGGTGGCTGATAGATATTGGATGCATGGGTGGTTGAAGGGAGGGTGGAAGGTTAAAGAAAGGATGCCTGCCTGGGTGGGAGAAACTGTATGGGTGATAGGAAGAATCATCTGGGGGGTTTCATGGGTCAATCTCAAAGGCAAGTAAGAAAGAATGCATGGGTGGTAGTTAAAAAAAATTACAAATGTATGTTGTTGGTGAAAGGTTTTTGAGAGATCATTTAGGAAGAATGATAGCCATGTTTAGATAAAATGGATGGATGCCTGGATGGTACAATCATCTTAGCATAGGTGGAGACTGTCATTGGATGAAGACAATGTAAAAGAAAAATATTAAACCGTGGCAGAGTAGCAAAGCCAAATAGAATAGAATAAAAGATTTGAATTAAAACATATAATGCTAGAAGACCAATGCAATGATAAATGGAAAAACCACTGGTAAGAGAAACAAGGACTTTTTTTAAAATGGGTTTTGATTCAAGGTTGTATTTCAGAATGCTCCATTAACTCACAGTAGTTTGAAAGCACAGCATATATAATGTGTATATATGTACCCATACCTACCCATTGTCAAGCGCCTCCCTCCAACTCTGAGGCCCACTCCCTAGTCCCTACCTATGTCATTTTTGACTGTGTCAGCCTGCCATGGGTGGCCTATCGGCTGCTGTTGTCCCATATATAATCAATGATTATTTGGAACAGATATCATCTGCCTTGTAGTGGTAGTCAGGGTGAAAGTGAAATTGAGCAGATGCCATTGATACAACATAGTATGTCCATGATAGGAAAAAAAGATAATTATCTAGTTGTAGACTACAGCTGCCCCACCTGCAGACAGTTGTAAATAAAATAACGTGAGTCTGCGACATGACTGAGTGAGTATGTCTGATTAGGGCGCAAGCTGACTGAGCTGGCATGCCTACAAGATTAATTTAGGTAAACAAGAGAGAGAGAAGAGAAAGACTAGTCAACTCCATAGTGCCTAGTAGTAGTAATGCCTGAAACTCTCACAAATGTTAGAGCCCGAGGAAGTGGGAGGATACCACAAATTTTATGTACTGTGCTTGCTGGTGCTTATATGTGCAGAATTAATTTTGTGCTACTGTTCTGCTAAGAGTATTGGTTACAAGTGTGTTTTTTCTTTCTTGATATAGCTACTCCTTCCCAACCAAACAGGAAGGAGTTAGCAGCCATGGCCCGGCTCCGGAAATAGGAGGCCATCTGCAGAGAATATTGGCGGCTGGTGGCTCTGGCTGAGAAGGAGGAGGAGACGGCAGCAGCTACAGCCTCCTCCAATGCCCTGGGCCCCTGCCAGGCGTCCGCAGTGGTACGGCACCTCAGTCTAGCAGCCACCCGCCGCACTTCATCTTCATTGAACACTGCTGCCCCCCGAGGATGCAATTGTAAAGAATCCAAGCACCACATGCTCCTCCGGATGGCTCGCCTAGCGGAGCAGGTAAAGGAGGTCCTGGACATTAACCGGTGACTGTGAGCCTGCCGCTTTAAAAGAAATATTTGGGTGAGTGGTGGGGGATTTGGAAAAAGTTGGGGTATATATATTTATGGACTTTGGACTTTTTGGAGTGGACAATCTTTGGACATTGGTTGGGGTTAGGGAGAGGGGTGGGTCAGGTATTGTGGGTTTTTCCAATAGTTTATTAGGGGAATACATTATTTATACTTACTTTACATACGATACAATGTTTTGTGTGGGGGTTACTCTTTTACTTCACATGGTTTCCTTTGCTGCTGCAGCCAGTTTTTGATTGAAATAATAATATACAATAGTGTAACACACCAACAGATAGATGCGGTACCCTCACTTGTGACGTCCTACTAGTATCGTCAGTCTCCGCTCCTAGTCTATGCAGCACATTGGAACAGTGGTCCCAGTGAGCAATTGAATATACATAAAAAGAGCCAAACAATTTTTACATAAGATTTCAAAAAAAGGGGAATGAAAGAACCGTGTTATGCCTAATGTACAGTGTTGTTTAATCACACTGAACAAACAATAATTCATAAAATTTGTTAACACAGTTTAAAATAGTGACCCAGGAGGAAAAGGGGAAAGGTGAGGGTATTGTTATTGAGGTGAGGATGAGGGAGTGAATAAAACAAAGTGCGATTCACAAAATCTATTATTTACAAAACAAGAGAGCTCATATTTAAAGCCAAGTTATTCACAATATATCCAAACGTCAGATAGCCATATTTTAAAACAGAAGCACAGTGATTAATCGCTGTTGGTCAAACTGGCTAGTATAGTAGATGTCAACGTTTCGACCTCTAGATAGTAGTAGGTTGTTGTGTCCCTTACGCCGGGGTCTTCCTCATGACAGGAGTGTTGGAGAGGGGGAGGGGGTTGGTTACCTGGGGATAGAACATAAAAACCTTAAGAGCTACGAATTTCCATGTAGGAAGTGAAATACAACTCAACCAAGGGCCTAAGCCCAATAATTTACCATGAAAAGCCCATGAGATAGGCCTGAAGGGGAGAGTGTGGGCGCGTAGGCTCCAGACTGGCGAGCGAGAACAAGTACCTGCAAAAGTAATGTGCAGGTTCAGAATTAGATTGAAGGTCCACCTACACAGCCAAGAAGTGGGTTGGGCCTAATCAGTACACTTACTTGAGAGGGTTTTGATCCCTGAATGAGTGAAAAAAGGCTAAATGTATTACCTCAGTTATTTAAAAAAAAAAAGAACAATACAGTGTAGACATTTGTGAGACTGACAAAAACAAGGGCTTTCATGGTTGGTGTACTAGTGTACAGTACACGGAGGAAGGATAGGAAAGAAGAAGAACAACGAAAATACAAACGTAACAGACACTCTTTGGCATTGTGCATCACGTGGAATTCAGCATTCAGGGAGCTGCAGCTGACAATGGACAGAAGCAATACGCCAAGAGCAAGAAAGGAAAGAGAATGACATGTAGGCCTAACGCAGAAGCACACTGGCTGCTTTCAAAAAATGGCCACAGCTTTAATACAACAAATCCAAAAAAAACAGAGAGCTAAAAAAGGTTTGCAAGTTACACAACAACCACACACATCCAACAAAGGCATTTATTTGACACTCATAAAAAAAGTGAAAAACCCCCCAAAACACTTTTTATATTTCAATCTATTGTCATCGATGCCCTAAATGATGATTAAATTCAACAGACGCCACAAAAACAGTTGTTTCATGCACCCATGAGTAGCTCTGGCCTGGGCCTATTGGTTGAAAAACCCATTGGCAGACTAAGCCCCATAGTGAATCAAATCAACTCAAATCAATACTATTGCAAATTTATTAGAAAATGTAGTGAACTGTGCTACATTTTTTGCTAAAAGAAGAAAAAATTGCATGCACATTTTGCTAAACAACACCCAGAAAGAAGGCGTGGGCACCACAAAGAAGACTTGCAGGCCTAATACAGAAGCCCACTGGCTGCCTCTTCACAAAATGGCCGCCAGCAACATGGCCAGGCAGGCCACAACAAGAAAGTGAAGACAGACAATGCAGGCCTATAGCAAAAGCACACTGGTTGCCTTCATAAAATGGCCGCCAACCACATGGCCAGGCAGGCCACAACAAAAAGAAAGGGAAGACAGATAATGCAGGTCTATGGCAAAAACAGTTTACACTGGCTGCCTTCACAAAATGGCCACCATCCAATGGCCAGGCAGGCCTCAACAAGAAGCAAAAAGCCACGAGGAACAAAGGAAAGGTGACATGCAGGTCTATGGCAAAAGCACTACCACCACCACCACAAAATGGCCACCAGTCACATGGTCACTCACAACAACAAGCAGGGCTATTATGGACACAGACTTTACAAAATGGCCTCTGGCCACACGGAGAGGCTCAGCCAAGGCAAATGCTGGCCCGCTATTACAAACATACACACTCACACACTGGCCAAACAAAGGAGGTATGCTAAACAACACAGCTTTAATACAACAATGCTAAAAACAAAAATCCACAGGGCTAAAAAAGCTTTGCAAGTTACACAACAACCACACATATCCAACAAAGGCATTTATTTAACACACATGAAAAAAAGTGAAAACCCCCAAAAACACATTTAGCATTTCAATCCAATGCCATCCATGCCCTAAATAATGTTTAAATTCAAAAGACACCACAGAAACAGTTGTTTCATGCACCCATGAGTAGCTCTGGGCCTACTGGCTGAAATGTCTATTGGCAGACTACTGGGCTAGTGAATTAAATACATATTGCAAATTGATTTCAAAAGTTGGATAAAATGTAGTGAACTTTGCAACATGTTTCCTTTATAAAAGAAAACTATAAGAAAAATTGCATACAAAGAAACAACTAGGCCCCTACTGAAACTACAGGCCACCCACCACAATACATTTTTTTAAAACGATGAAAAGTGCAAATTATGTACGTGCATTTCCCCAATCAAACAACAAACAACACCAATTTTCCAACTTACTTATAAAATCTCAAATCCAATGATATGTGATGCAGCAGACAAAAAATTGGATCTTTCCACCTGCAAATCCAAATGAAATGTGAACAGGAGATAGACAAAGCACTGGGAGGAGCCTGCTGGAGAGGAAAAGGAAGTTGAAGACACTGGGGCACTTCTTTCCTCTTAAAAAAAAGTGAAAAAAGAAAAAGAACTCCTTGCACAAAAAAGTACAGCCAAACATCAATCTGAGGAGTTGTTTTATTCCAAATCATCATTTTGAGAAGGTTTTGATGCTGCTCGAGAGAGATTCTTCTCTAGATTGCAAATTCTGCGTGTTCGGGATCACGATCGTCACAAACTTCCACCGGAAGTCTGATGGCGTGCCAGAATGACGTGTTCGCGATCGCACACTCTCGCGGAACCGTGAGGCTGGCTACCAAATCTCATGGTGCTAGCTAATGGATGTGAAATCTCGTCGGTGATCGCAGGCAGAGTGCAGAGTTTTTGGTAACGCCGCATTCTACACGTAACGTGGAGTTGCCAAAAATCTGTAAACTCCGCAAGTGGAGCAGATTTTTACGCCCAGGGTTAACCATTATAATTGATTGATCGGACTCCACGATTCCGATTCGGTCAGAAAGCATTCCGAAACCGATTCAGTCGGAATGCTTTCAGAACGACATCTTAATAGACCCCTACATTTTTTGTGTGAAATTAATAATATGAATTGATAATTTGATTAATTAGTTCTAAGTTTTACCTTGCGGAATAAATGAGGCCAACAGGTGAAATCACGCGTGCAGGTTGCTCACAGCTTCCATTTTTCTAGCCTCTTTTTACTTTGTGAACATTTACCAAAGTGCTACCGTGCAAAATGCATGTGGGGAAAATCTAGTCTGAAACTATGACTGTTGGACCTGCCAGCTTTAGGGTGGTTTTCCCCCAAACATTTTGCCTGTTTCCTTCCATTTTTTACAGAAATTTGTTTTTGTTGGCCTTAAGACACTGTGTACTTTAGCACTGCTAACCAGTGATAAAGTGCTAGTGGTCACTCCCCTAAACACAGTATAATTGGCTTGCACCTGATTAGTATATTGAATATATGTATAAGTCCCTTATAGAGTGGCATACCATACACCAAGGACCAGTAAATGGAATGCTACTAGTGAGCCTGCAGCACTTATTGTACCACCAACTTAAGCAGCCCAAAAAACATGTCCCAGGCCAGCCACTGCAGCTTGAAAAAAGCTTTAATGTGCCAATTCGACTTGGAAATATAACTCCCTTGTCAAGCCTTAAACTTCTTGTTTATTGCAGATGTCATCCCTAAGGTAGGCCATTGGCAGCCCCTAGGACAGGGTGCATTGTGATGAATACAGGCCCCAGCTAGGCCCGCAAGACGCAAGGGTTCGCTCTCCTGTAACGGAATCTATAAGGAAGTTGGCACGGAAACTGCAAAGTACAAAAACAGCATTTATTAACCCTTAAGGGTGGTCCTACAATCCACACAACACTCTTCAGTGTTGCATAGAGTAGCACAAAGAACTTGCGTACATGGTCCCCTTTTATACACAATAGAGGGGCTCATAAGTGGGTGGATACAACATGAGACCGAAGAACATTGCCATTTATGGTCATTTTCGATACTGAATCAATACATGGGCGGAGCTAGCACACTCCTTGAGCCCGCGAAAACATGGTCAAGCAAGGCTAACTGATAACAGATGTGGTCAAGTCTGGGCATGCGCCAGATGGACAAAAGAGCTATTTATAGACTGTTACTAGGCAGATTTTCAAGAGCAACTGATACAGAGGTTGGACTCTTCTCGTGGAGAACACGTGGTGGCATGACAATACAAGATGGAGTCTGAACTTCAGTCAACATAACGGAGAAAACATGATCTAAAGAGAGGGGAATAATGTCTTTAGTAAATGCTTAATCACATCGCTGTTTCAATTTACAACAGACGACCCTTTCAGCATTTACTGAAGACATCCGGCTTACCAGAATAATCATCATATATGTCAATGGTCATCATTCCTTCGACTTCTTTGGCTAAACGCTTCTGGTGAGCAACATCGGCAATAGCTTTCTTATCTGGGATGCAGAATGAAATGCATACGGAACAAAACAATGGTCCACATTGAACACACATACAGAAAAGGAACAGAATTGCTATAATGATACAGAGACCAGTTAGGACCTTCCATCCCCAGGCAGTAACCAATGCCCAAAACCATCCAGAAAAGGACCAAGTGCCGTTTTCTGTATGGATTTCAGCTGCAATTTTGTGCAGCTTATTAATAGCGTTATAAACTGATGGCGTATGATCAGGAATAAACACACAGCAGCTACTCCCAATAATTTTACAAGCTCCACCTCGATCAGCTAACATTACATCTAATACCATACGATTCTGCAATGCAACAATTCTGGTGATTTGTAATTCTTCCGTAAGATTCCCAAGAGCGGCAGCAGTTTGGTTTGTCACAGCTTCTACCACTCTTGTTAGTCTTCGGATCTTCCTACTGTTCAAAGCAGCTCCGACAAAGAAAAACAGTCCTAAGTTAAAATCAATGTACTGTTGCAAGCTGGTATCGGTTTGATCCACATCATCAATTGATAGAGTACGTTTATACCTATTTACAGTCACATTATTCAACAATTTCAAATCCTTATGGTAAGATGCTGGTGCTAGGAATACAGGAGGTAATAGAAACGATACATAGCATACCCCAGACCACCCAGCCGGCAAACGGTAATAACCTTTATTTCCACACACAAAGTAGGTATTATGGGACGCTAAGAAGGTACTATTATTCAATCCATCAATGTTCAAGACAGTGATGCAATCACTGACACCAACAGGAATAAAACCCACACTCTGGACACACAGGTCCGCTTGAGCTTGTGCCACTTGGATCACGAATTTGTCCTTCCCCACAGTGTCTCTGGTGTTCGTGAAGATATAGGGAATGGATTCATTGTCTGGCCGGTACTCTTCCCATTCCCAAATTGTCCCATTCGCTTGCGGATACCCATCTTTATCCTGATGACATTCTTTATTGAGTCTGAAAAGCAATCGTCCCACTGTTGGTTTCCGAGTGGCAAACAGCAAAGTGTACCATGCTCTACAAGAGCCATTATGGGAGAAAGGAAGTGGTATGAATGGCGTACCTCCTTTCTTCTGATGGGCTGGCATCATCCCACATATCCAACAGTTCGTAGCGTTCGTAGCAACGTGGGTATGATGCAGCATCTGAATGAAAGTGTTATTCAAATAAGACTGTCGATGCTTCAACTCTTGATACGGCAATGTATAAAAGTAGTGCTCCGCAGGCACCGGAGTCGTCAACACAAGCGTTTTCCGAGCAGGAGTTACCTCCTCCACAAACCATGTGGTTATCCCAACAATAGCTACTGTTAGCATGAACCCTGATGCGCAAAAGATTTTCTTCTTCTCCATGTCAAAAAGAACAATACCCTGATATCTTCCTGAAACTAAAAGGTCTGTCAGAACTCTTCCCCTTGGGCAGCGGTTGATTTCTTCACCAGCGGGCCAAGACGGGTGTCACTACACTAATGCAGGGCTGATCCCCCCCCCTTGCCTCATCGGCTCTCCGTTTCACTAACCCAAGGGCCGTTCTGACAGTATGTCCCGGTACTGGAAACTCACTTCCTTGGTCGAAGATGATATCGCCTTCCTCCAGGAGTCGCGTGGTCCGGAAAGAGCTCCTCAGTGACGTTTGGCTCCGCAGCACGGCCTGTCTCTGCAGCCAGGATCTCTCGTTGATCAGTCAGCACGGCAGGCTCCACCAATCCGGGTGGTACCTTCCGACAGTGCAGAGAATGGATCCAATTCTTTCTGTTGGAGACTCGCACAGCCGTTCTCGTCGCGAGGAGGACCTGCTCAGGGCCCACCCATCTCGGTTCCAAGCTGTTTGTTCTGTCAAATATTTTCACCATCACGTGGTCCCCAGGTCGGAGACCATGTCCTTCACCGGTAGACCGATCAGGGAGCGCCTCTCGGACCTGTTGATGAATAGAAACCAAGTTATCCGTTAACTGTGCCAGATAATCGCCCATCATCACACAAGGTACATCATACACAGCCTTAGGCTTTGGTGGACCCCAAATGTTCATTGGGCGTCCGAATACGATTTCATATGGTGTAAGGCCAGTTCGAGAGTGCGGTACTGATCTAATTGACAGTAACGCCAGTGGCAGAGCGTCTGGCCAAGTCAAAGACGTCGAAGCTTGAATTTTAGCAATCTTAAGCTTCAGTGTACCATTATACTTCTCGACTAGTCCTGCAGACTGAGGGTGAAACACGGCGTGGAACTTCTGAGTGATGCCTAGGCCCTTCAAGACATACTTTATAACATCCGCTACAAAGTGAGGCCCATTATCACTCCACAGAAGCCTACAAACACCATATCGAGGGAAGAACTCTTTCAGCAGCAGCTTCGCAGTAGTCATTGCAGTATTGTCTTTCGTAGGGTACGCCTCAACCCATTTACTGAAGGCGCAAACCACTACTAGAACATACTTCAGATTGTTACAGCGCTCAAGCTGGATGTAATCCATCTGCAGAACCTCAAAGGGTGCAGTGGGTGTCACAAATCCTCCTGCTGGAGTTCGAGTACCCTTTCCTGGGTTATACCTCAGACAGATCATACAGGTCTGCACCACCCTCTTTGCCGTGCTAGCAATCTCTGGATGCTCCCAGACTTGGGTAAGCAATTTTACAATTGCGGAAGCTCCAACATGTGCTAGCCCATGTGCCATCTGAACCATAGGTTGTACAAAAGCCGTGGGTAATTTCCATCTATCCATCTGCTTATTTCTCCAGCAGCCTTCGTCATCCAATTCTCCCTCGCTAGCCCATTGCTCCCGCTCTTTATCAGAAGCGGTCCTTTGCATTTCTCGCACTTCCTCCTTCGCATCACGCCATCTTTCCACTTGTGACTTTATTACATACATAGCAGTAGCCCCAGGCTGCATCGCAGTCTCCCGTGCTACTCGGTCTGCTAACGCATTCCCTTCTCCAACTTTATCAACTACTTTCCTATGGGCGCTACACTTAACGATGGCAATTTTCTTTGGGTATGTCAATGCAGTTAAAAGATTGTGAACTAACTCTCCATGCATTATCTGTACTCCATGTGACGTTAGAAACCCTCTCTCCTTCCAGAGTAGGCCGAAGTCATGCGCTACTCCGAAGGCATAGCGGCTATCTGTATAGACATTCACACACAATCCTGTACTGAGCTCACATGCTCGTGTTAATGCTATCAGTTCCGCTGCTTGAGCTGATTTCTGTGGTATGCGTGCTGTCTCCACTATCGTTTGTAACGTGGTAATTGCATACGCTGCTGAAGTCGTACCATCTGGTAGCTTCAGGCATGATCCGTCCACCCATAGTTCTCCATCTACATCTGAAAAGGGCGTATCCTGGAGATCAATACGACCCTTTGTTTGTTCCTCGGTCACAAGAATACAATCATGCGCTTTCCGCGCCTCAGGCTGGGTCTCGGGGTATGGCAACAATGTGGCCGGGTTTAATGTTACGCACCTTTTCAACGTAATATGAGGAGCCAAGAGCGTCAACTCATATCCCGTTAAACGGGCACTGGTCAAATGCTGCGTCTTTGTTTGATTAAGCAGGGCGTCAACAGCATGGGGAACTAACACCAACAGCTTATGGGATAACACAATTCCTTCACTTTGGCGTATTGACACAGCTGTCGCCGCAACCGAGCGAAAACACCCTGGTAATGCTCGGGCGACAGGATCAAGTACAGCCGAAAAGTATGCACAAGGGCGTTGCTTATCGCCATGCATCTGCACTAAAACTGATAATGCACATCCGTCCTTCTCATGCGCATACAACGAAAAGGGTTTAGCATAATCAGGGGTCCCTAACACTGGTGCTGAACAAAGGGCCTGTCGTAGTTGCTGAAAAGCAGCGTCACACTCATCTGACCAGGGGATCGGGATGGGCGTGTCTTTTGTCAAGAGAGTTAACAATGGCTTAGCTATGTGTGAAAACCCCAATATCCACTGTCTGCAAAAAGAAACAAGACCCAAAAATGCACGCACATCCTTCTGCGTGGACGGTCTCGGTGTGTCCAAAATTACTTGGATACGATCTGGTGTGAGTGCACGCCCCTCCTTAGACAAAAGGTGACCTAAATAAGTCACCTTTGGTCTACAGAATTGCAATTTCTTCCTAGATACCTTATGATTGTGGGATGCTAAAAAGGAAAGCAAGGATAACGTACTTTTTTCACACAACTCCAGGGTGTCAGCCGCCAGCAAGATGTCATCGACATATTGAATGAGGGCGACCCCCTCGAGCAGGACAAAGGAGTCCAATTGTCTTTTCAAAGCCTGACTGTAAATGCTAGGGCTTTCTGTGTAGCCCTGGGGGATCCTACAAAAACGATAAGATCTATTATTCAATGTAAACCCAAAAAGATATCGGCTATCGGGGTGAATGGGAATGGAAAAGAAGGCATTTTTCAAATCAATCACTGAGAACGTGGTCGCCGTAGGCGGGACCAAGGTAAGCAATGTCGTGATATCGGAAACCACTGGGTACTGAGGTATCACGATCTTGTTTACTTCTCGCAAATCAATTATGAACCGATAGACCTTAGCATCCGTGTCCTTTTTCAGAATGGGGAGAATCGGACTGTTACAGATATTATAGGGAACTTCTTCCACTACTCCTACTGCAATCAAATCTTGCACAATCTGTATGAGAGCTTCCTCGCCCTCCTGGGAAATGCGGTACTGCGGGAGGCGTGGTAACACCGCCCCCTCCTGGACACTAATGTGGACCGGAGGAATCACCATTTGTCCCACATCTGTGTCCGAAGTTGCCCACAAAGCACGAGGGAGGGTAGCTAACAACGCATCCTCTGATATCGCACACATCCGCTCAGACCGGGGGTAGTTGTCATTTAATATCACCCGCACACCATCAGGGGAGCAGCGGATCGTAGCCCTAAAATGCTTTAACATATCAAGGCCCATTATGTTATCCGGTGTGTACGGGGCAAGTAGAAACGGACAGGGCGCAGAGAAAGAATCAACCTTAAATGTAAGGGGCTGTGAAAGAGGGCTTCGGGAGAGTGTACCGTCAAACCCTACCGATGTAACCATTGAGCCGGATGGGGGAGCCCCCGGAACCAAGTGCCTAGACAATGCACTACGTGTCGCTCCTGTATCCACGAGGAACTGATCGGTAGAGCCTAAAACCTCAGCCGATACATAAGGACCCGTCTGATCGACCGGCACCTCAACTGATTCGTACCCCCATCCAACGCTTTCCTATGCATGCTGAGAATCATGGTACCCCGATCGGTCAATCTCCGACACGTGATACTGATGCTGGCGATCAAAAACATTTGGTCGATCTCGGTGCTGTCCAGCAGTGTCGAAACGGACATTATCATTAGAATTCCCTCTAGAACTCGAGAAACCCCCTCTACCTCTCGGGCCACCCGGAGTATGCCCCTGACGCGAAGCACGCAACACTGGGCAATCCCTGGCCCAATGGCCCGATTGCTTACAATACGCACACTGGTTCCTATTCAAATCAGATCGGCCCGAAGGGGGACCATAAGATCCACCCCTTCCTCTATTATTACCCCGTCGGGGCGGGCCATATACTTGCGCCAACATCACCTTGGTTTTTAGATCTTTTGATTTCTTCTCCTCCTGGCCCTTCGCTTCGTGCTCCTGGCGCTCATAATACTGAGAGATAGTCAGGAGGGCCGTCGGGGTCGCGGAGGACCAAGAACTCTCGCTCGCTTTTAGACGGGCCGCAACTGCCGGCAGCAGATTGGCCACATATTTATCCGCAAAAAGGTGGCGGCCCGTTTCGTCAGTAAGTGACTGGCCACTAAAGTCATGAAACGTTTCCTCAAAGCGTGTAAAGAAGTCTGCAACTGACTCGTCAATTTTCTGTTTACATGCAGCTAACATATTCCAGTCAATCTTTTTAGGGGGGATAATTGTTTTCAACTTAGCCACAATAGCAGCAGGGAGGTCTAAAATATTCTGGGGTGGTTTCTGTGCGGGTTTCCTCTCCCTATCCTCATCCTCAAGCTCAGACCACCGGGCCTTGAAGGCAACTGTATCATCTACCCTTCGGACAGATCGCCACGTATCCGGTGGTAGAATAAGGCCAAAGAACAGGTCTATATCCGCTAAGGTCATGATGCAAGAATTCAAGGCCCCCTCGACTTCTTCGTAGAAGGCCGCTGGATTCTTGCGGGGGTCGGGCAACGCATTCTTTAATGCCATAACATCAGCTCTATGCCACGGAGTATAAACCCAATTATACACAAAATATCCCTTAGCATCGGCGGAGTTAATGTCCGAGCTAGTCCCCGCTCCTTTAGGAGGAACATACAAAGGCGCCGCCTCTCGCATTGGTTTAACATGCACTACGACATCCTTATCTGACTGGGAGGTGGATGGGTGGCCCCCTGCTGCAAACGAATCCGACTGCTTCTCCTCCTCCGTTTGTTGGCGCGCTTTTTCTCTAAGGGCCAGCACCTCGTCCCGCAAGGCGAACAGCCGCCGAGCCGTATCAGGAGCCTTAGGAGAAGAGAAAACACCATTACGCAATGCTTTGGCATCCGAAGACACTTCGTCAGGCTCAAAGACACCGGAACGTTTCCGGAAAGCATCAATCACTTCATCCGCGAAATGACCCAGAAAATACACTTTATCTCTCTCCTGCCACGACCCCCAAGTATGGAATAATTCCTCTATGGATACCTTGCCCTTAAGTGCACGGAAGGAAATTTTCCGAAGCTCAGCCATCTGCTCGGCCGACAGCATGGACCGTGTGTCTATCTTACCCGAAGCCGGGTCAGAATCTTGCGGCCGCGGAGCGGATGCACCAACATAAGGGGGCGGAGAGCGATCTAGCAAATAAAAATCATCATCAGTATTATTAAGGACAGGATAAAGTGGCTGTCGAACAACATATTGACCCGAAACTTGTAGCCTACGCTCTTTCTCTTGTCTATCCGTCTGCTCTCTGTCCTCCCGACGCTTCGCTTCCTGTGCTCGCACATGATCATTCTTCCGCTGTTCTTTATCAAACAGCGCTTTCTCACGCTTCTCTCGCTCACGCACTTCCTTCACCCATAACCGCACACACTCAAACATATCCTGACGAGCACGTCGCTTACACATACACTGTTCCACATACTCAATCTTACGTATATCAAACGATCCATACAAAGGCCATTGCAACTCAGGATCTTTCTTCGTATATTTCCTCCATACTGTGCTGTACATTATGGAAGAAAGACCATGCTTCACATACATATCCCTATTAGGAGTCCCCTCTGGGGGAGCTGGAGCAGATTCCTCGAGGTTCAACCGGTTTCCAAAGCAGCAACACCACTTACGGAGTGCGCTAAAAGCAGGCATGCTCAGGAATAATGCAAAATATGCAATATTATAAAGAAAATGGCACTTAATCGTTGCGCCGTTCAAAGTTTACACAGCTCCGGAGAAATCTCTCCACATTACCTGCCTATATGTGTTGCAACGCATATATGTTCACAGAGACAAATACAAAATATGACTAGTCATCACAAATCAAACTCAAATAGCCAAACCAGGCTCCAAAGACTCGGAGCAAGTACCGTACGACGGTTCTTACCAATCAAGAGTCCAGATTCCAACTGCCAAGCTCCAAAATCGCCCAAACGGCTCTCACGGCAGGACCGACAGAAGAGGTCTCAGTCGATGACCGGCGCCACCCAGACGGTCAGCTCGGAAGGGAAGGAAGAAAAACCTCGGGATGCCAGGGCTAAGACGCCGCTGGCAGTGATCACGTCCCCGGCCAAACTCCTCACCTTCGTCGCGACCAGTCCTTCGAGCATCCGAGTCGCCGATGAGCCCCACGTGACGGGCGCCAATTGATGAATACAGGCCCCAGCTAGGCCCGCAAGACGCAAGGGTTCGCTCTCCTGTAACGGAATCTATAAGGAAGTTGGCACGGAAACTGCAAAGTACAAAAACAGCATTTATTAACCCTTAAGGGTGGTCCTACAATCCACACAACACTCTTCAGTGTTGCATAGAGTAGCACAAAGAACTTGCGTACATGGTCCCCTTTTATACACAATAGAGGGGCTCATAAGTGGGTGGATACAACATGAGACCGAAGAACATTGCCATTTATGGTCATTTTCGATACTGAATCAATACATGGGCGGAGCTAGCACACTCCTTGAGCCCGCGAAAACATGGTCAAGCAAGGCTAACTGATAACAGATGTGGTCAAGTCTGGGCATGCGCCAGATGGACAAAAGAGCTATTTATAGACTGTTACTAGGCAGATTTTCAAGAGCAACTGATACAGAGGTTGGACTCTTCTCGTGGAGAACACGTGGTGGCATGACAATACAAGATGGAGTCTGAACTTCAGTCAACATAACGGAGAAAACATGATCTAAAGAGAGGGGAATAATGTCTTTAGTAAATGCTTAATCACATCGCTGTTTCAATTTACAACAATTGTAATTAAAATGTTGAACTCTTAAATTTGTTTTTCGCTACTGTAAGGCATACCTGTCCCATAGGATAACATTGGGTTGCTTATTATTTTTAATAAATGCTTACTTTTGATGGGGGACAGATGAGCATTTCATGTTTAATGACCCACGCCCCGCCAACTGCTTAGCTGCCGCCTCTCAATCTATCATTTCTAGTTGGACTGCAATAATCAATGCCTCCCTTCTACAGGGGTACATACCTGACTCTCTGAAAGCCGGCCAAGTCCTCCCCATCTTAAAAAAACCTATACTGGATCCCGCTTCCCCTGACAACTTCAGACCTATATCCAATATCCCACTCCTAGCTAAAGTTCTAGAGAAATGCATGCAACAGCAGTTGAGCCAACACATCACCAACTTCCACCTACTAGACGACTTCCAATCTGGATTCAGGCCTGGGAACAGCACTGAAACCACCCTTCTCCACATCGTGGATGATGCCCTCCAAGCCCTTGATCAAGATAAAACCTGTCTCCTAATCCTTCTAGAGCTATCCTCCACTTTCAATACGGTCAACCACGAAAAGCTCTGTGAACGCCTCAAACTCAGGATGGGTCTGGATGTCACTGTACAGGATTGGTTTAGGTCCTTCCTCCAGTACCGCTCACAGAGATTCCTAGTCAACTGTAATCTGTCCGCCTCTTCTCCGATCAAGGTTGTGGTCACTCAAGGATCAACCTTGTCCCCTACCCTCTTCAATCTTTACCTTGAACCTCTAGCTGAAGTACTACACAACGCAAATATCTCCTACCACATGTACGCTGGCGACACCCAGATCTACATCAAAATCTCCTCTCCTGAGGAGATTATTTCCTTGAATGAGACCTTGAAGTTGATGGTCCATTGGCTCACCTCTAACCAGCTCAAACTCGAAGCAAAAAAACTTGAATTTCTCCTAATCTCCTCACCCAAAACAAACCCGGACTTTCAAGAATGGATTAAGGCGATCACAGCTTTGAACTGCCCACCGACCATAGTTGACTCCGCCAAATCCCTTAGAATTAACATAGACTGCAGTTTGAACATGCGTGACTACATCAATTCAATGGCCAAATCAGCCAGATTTCACCTGAACTACTAAGAAAATTGTAACCCTTCCTGGACACTCCAGACCTAAAAATGGCTGTTCAAGCACTTGTCATCTCTAGACGGCAATATGGATGCTCTACCCTCTCGGGTTTACCCACGACTTCTCTGGCCCCATTAAAAGCCTGCCTTAATGCGGCTGCCAGACTACTAACAGGGACAAGGAAATTCAACCACATCTCACCACACCTAAAAGCTCTGAACTGGCTTCCTTTTGAGGCCAGAATCCAACTCAAACTGGCCTTTATCACTCACAAGGCTCTATACTCAAATTCCCCTCCATTTCTTGCCCAGAAACTCATGATATCCGGAGGAACCAGAAACTTCCGGTCTGCCAAAGACCTCTTGCTCCAACCAGCACGCTTGCGAAAAAAAAAGCTTACAATCAGGCCTTCTCTGGGGCCGCAACAAGAATATGGAACTCACTCCCGCCCTCCATTAGAAGAATTCCATCCCTGGCACATTTTAAAAAGGAGGCCAAAACCTTCCTAATGGGCAAATTCCTCTCCTAATCTCTTGCGGGGCAACCACCTCAGTGTTTCTGATCTTCTTCTGTTTACTGCCACACCTAGGACCATCCAGATGTCAGCCACCCGGCACCTCCGGGCATCCCACCCAAGGATCTGGGACCTCTATTTTATCGTATAATGTTTTTACATGTTTGTATCCCATATGTTTTACACCCCCCCCTTCCAAGTCTCTTGTATTCAACCTGCTAATCCTGTAAAGCACTCTGATACCCTAACGGGTCAAGTTTGCGCTTTATAAAACACAAATAAATAAATAAATAAATACAATTCTTGGTATCTATGAAATTGTAATAATAAATACTGTTTGATGGTAAAGCTGTATTTCAATTTACAATTTTGGGAATTCCGCTTTTAGAAAGTTGGCATTTTGTCTGGCCATGGCCATTTGGTGCACGTAGCCTGTCGGGTCACATGAAAGGGTGTCAGAATGGGCCATCTGCTGGCATTATGGGGGGTGGAGTGGGGGCGGAGCTTGGCACAGCCCCACTTGCACATGTATACCCTGGGGTTCTGCCTTTACAGAAAGGACTTATTACCACTACATTGTTCTTGCAGCCAGCTTGGGGCCAGGGAAGGGAAGTCAGAAAATTCTAAGCACTTCAAGGAGAAACCTCTGTAAACGTTTCAAAACTTCAAAGAAGGTGCCAGGTATAAAAATTGGGCCCCCGGACACACTGAGTTTACTTTCTGGACTTGTGGAAGCACTCTCAAAGGACTGCCTGCTGGTGAGGTAAGCTGTGTACTACACATGACAGTTTTGCTGCACTTGGTAGTACTGCTTTGCTGTCTTGAACCCTCAGAGGCCTGCCCTGCTGTTGAGCCCTGCTTCTTTACCTGAACCCAGGACTAGCAGAGTGACTGCAAGTGCTAGTTTGCTGGCCTACTGTTCAGAGCCACAGGTACATAATAGGCTCCCACCATCTTGAACGAACACCTGAACCCAGCTGGAGTGGTTTCCTGATCCCCAAGTGGTGTCACTCAAGTCCAGGACCCTTGGTTTGGCCTCAGTTTAGCTCCCCTGAAGATTTTGGGCTCTCCGCGAACAGACCTGTTGGCACCACAATCTCGTTGTGCATGCCACCCACTCGCCAATGCGAAGTTCAGATAATCGACTCTTCGGAATACAGCTTTGACTGCTCACGGAAATGCCAACACAAAGCACTAGCAATGACAGCCCACGATGTCTGATAGGATTTCATGCTACATGATGGCCTTCTGTGATGCCTGCCTGCTCTTCGTACTACTTTGACAGGCATCCACAATACTTACCCTGCTCTTCACAGCCCCTTCCAGCACAAACTGAACTCTTTGTCCTAGATTGTGAAGGCAATTCTTTCAGCAGGACTAACCTGGTCCCTGTCTCTGGCCCGTGCTCCATCACGGTTGGCTTGAACTTGTGACTTTCACTTGGTCCCTCATAACCAGATATCCACGAGTGCTGCTTTGTGTTGTTTGGTGCTATTTTCAGATAAATCTTTAGAAAAATTCATAACTCCTGTTCTACTGATTGGATTTTTGTTGTTTTGATGCCACATATCTTTATCAAAATGTAGTCTATTTTTCCAAAGTAATCTTACATTTTTCTTCTGTTGTGGTTTCACTTCATTTCTGTTTGTGTGCTGCATAAATACTTTACACATTGCTTTTGTGCCAAGCTTCCCAGGCTAAGCACAGATTAATTTAGTGACTTTTTGTGGCTCACCCTGCCAGGGATTGTGGCTGTTGCTTGACTAGGGCTCACACCCCAGTCATTTAACAGCCCAATATCTTAATGTCTTAATGACATTGCAGCATATTCCAGAAGACAAGGATTGGGGTACAAATGATGTTTGTTCCCAATTCTGTTACTTCATCATAATATAGAATGAGGGCCTTTGTGTTCCATCAGTATAGGCATAACAGTGTAGAACAAGTTTTTATATGCTTTTTGGTAACAGAATTAGATAAACATGATGCTAATTTCATTATAGAAATGAGCTTTGTGGTACGCAGCAAGTCATTGAATGGAAGACTAAATTAAAAGTATCATGAATAAAGTTACTCATGTTGACTGCATCTTGTATTAATAGTTTATGGAGGAGGTTAAGAAGGGAGGCATGGAGATGTGTTGAGGGCACCGATGATTAGGATCAAAGGTTCCATACTCATAAGCCCATTTATCTGTTCTTTTAGTCATTCACTTATGAAGGTACTGTTCCCCTGTTCGTTGATGGTCTCAATTTGCACTGGCTATTTATAAACAATCTTAAGCATTATCCATTGATGCAGTTGGAGCAACAGTGATCTATTCTGTAGGATTCCAGAGAAGGGAATTTGTGAGGAAGTCTTTCAACCCTGTTCAAAATGCAAGATGATAACCAAACATTTCAACACATTTGGGGTGATTTCTTTGATCTCTATGACATTATGAGACATGCTGTAAGAAAAAAATACATATCAATTGCATAGTGGAAATATAAATCAATGTCGTATGGACTTCTTATGCTTTATGTTGGCCTGTTATTGTTCTGTCCTGCTAATTTCAGAAGTATTGCGTCCAAACCAGTGAATTAGGCATTACTTCCACACCATGTTTTTTTTTAATTTCAGAAGTGCATTTTCCACTTCCCCCATTTGAGAAACCTCCTTCTCCACTTCAATATCTGGGACACCGTGTCCATCTTTCCTTGCATGGAATTTGCCTTTCAACCAAAAGGAGGACTGCACCTGCAAAATTGCATTCCAATTTATTGTTCTTTGTGCGGGACATGAGTCCCATCAGGCATGTCTTTTCAGGATTTAACAATCATCCTGCTAGTCAGGTGGCCTATCTCTTGAATAACTTGTGCCCATAGTTCCAAAACTTGTGTGTAAGATCAGTGTTTTCTACACTATATCTCAGACATCATTCTGGTACACTGGGGAGTATACCATGGGGCTTGAGAGGAGTTAAAATTGCAGTGTAATTGGTTAAATTGGATTATTGTGAATTTCTCATTGCAATTCTCCCAGGTCTGCAGTCCATAAAGCTCTCACTGGCTGTAAGGTCTCCCTAATCATACCTGTCCAGGCCAAGTAGAACTGGGATACTGCACTCCTACCTGCACCCAGTGGTCAGCACTGCATGTGTCTTAGATTCTTCACCCCCCACCCCAGTCATACTTGTGAAATAGCTCGGGTCACACTACTGTAGGCCTTAAATTGATATTGCAAGATGGACTAGCCTCCTGCAACATGTGGTAAAAGTTGCTCAAAGTCTGGATCCCTACTTCCTTCCATGGATGTTTGGCTAATATGTCCACTAGCTTTCAGGGCTCTGGCAAGCCTTGTCCTCGAAAAACAGGTCTGCATGGTCGCAGATTAAACATTGTTGGTGGACGCTTTATCGGAACAAAGAACATAAAAGGAGATGACTCGAATGTGTTTGGAGTCAGTTTT
The DNA here is from genome assembly GCF_964204655.1 of Triturus cristatus. NCBI lineage: Eukaryota > Metazoa > Chordata > Amphibia > Caudata > Salamandridae > Triturus > Triturus cristatus. The sequence goes on from NC_140586.1 coordinate 366,797,395, forward strand.
GGAAATACATTGAGTGTTTGGAATTGCTGTGAAGTCTAGTGAGAAGGAAGCAAGCATTTACAGGCGTCATCATTCTTTGCGCAACGCTGAGCCCTGAAGATGGTCTTGCAGACCAATTTGGCCATATATGACCGAAACATCAACAACGCGCCCTTATTTCCTTGAGATATCACTAATTAATTTTAGTTATATATTCCATTTACGTAAAAATGTTAATGTTTGATCTAATGGGCTTTTAGATGTTGTCTACATTGTCTTAGGTAAAAAGGGTGAATACACTTCCATCAATCCCCTGATAAAGTTGAGAAACTTGTAGAGATTGTTCCAGTAGTATCAGTGTTGCTATTTGTATTAACTGCTTGTATAAAAAAAAAATGGATGATTTGTACAATGAACTAAATATAATGAGTTAAATATAAATGTAGTAAAACCAATAGTATTTTTAATACATCCGTGAATGTAACTTTTTATATTACATTGTGAGTAACTAATTGGATCACATCTGTGACTGCGAAAAAGTGTCAAACTTATTTTGGATATAAATAATTCCTCAAGGGATATATTTGGTAAAAAAAGGATGTGTTCAACAGCACCCATAAATGTTGATGTCTCTGACATTTCAAGAATCAGTGTGTTAATATTGATACACCATCTATCAGCCCTCCCATATATTTTAGATTTCTCTATCTGGAACTGGCAGGCCATTTAGTCATTTACTATAGTTGCACTGCCAAATAATAGTACTCCAGCTGACGTGCTCCTTAGACTACCCTCTGTATTTTAAGCTGCAGTTATCGCTGCCAAGTTTTCATATTCCTTATGTATTACATTTCAATAGTTTCAATGTATGCATGAGTGACATTCTACTGCTATATGAGTGACACTTCGGGTGACACTTTTTTACGAGTAAACCCAAGCATTGGGGCTTTTAACAGGATGCCACACCGCCAATGGCAACTGTTATATCTATTGCATTGGTACATCCACACCCCGCCAAGCAGTCACCACTGGAATGTTCTATAATGGATGTTGGCAAGGTTCTACAGCTGCCTCCAGCTGACTGGAACCTGTGGTGGTTAGAGGATCAAATAAAGTACTATTGAACTTCTTTTCCAGTGTATTACTTTATAACACTGGTGACAATTGCTGTGTGGGGGCAGCTTCACCACCACCCCCTATATTACTTTTCCAGTGACAGCTGAGGGTAAGGGTTTACCTACATCCGTGTTTATTACTCTCAGCAAGCTGGAGCTTTATTCTGTACTCACCGCTTATGTGACTAGCATTCCATGTTCGGCCTGTCTTCCATCAGCTTTTAACGATTCTGGTATCTGTGCCTGAGGCAAATTCTCGCTCTGACTTACCTAGGGGCGAACCAGTCTCAAAGCCGGCAAAAGATCATCAGTGTCTGCAGCAGAGGGGCCGCAGAGTAAAGCAAGAGAAGCGGTGGCAATTTTTTCTGGTGCCTCACCGGTATCACCGCTCATCCTTTGGGCGGATTGTTTTCCACATCCCTGGAGCCGCCCAGCCTGAAGAGTCTGTAGCGGGCTGATGTCCTACCGGAACCTTCTCTCTTTCTGTGCGCTGACAGGCACAACTGATGTGCTTGATTTTGTCGGATCCACCACTCTTCCTAGGGTGGATCATCCTCGCTTTTCCTGAGGCGGGCCGGCCTGAAGAGACTGTAGCGGTCTTCTGCTGGTCTCTGCTGGAACTGCTTCTCTTTCTGTGTTCCTGTATCCTCCTGGTCCACATGGCCCATACTGTTGTGCTAATCTGAAGGAGGCTGTGTTCAGCTGAAGTTACGGGTTGCCTCTGTTCAGCTATACCGCTTGTACTGTTTTCTCCTTCCACTCAGGCTGACTGGCAGAGCTATTTTATTTTGCCGGTCATATTGTCGATGGACCTACCATTTCTCTTCTTCCTGTGGAATTGATTTTTTTCTACTGACTGGCACAGCTGTTTCTAATTGCCGGTCACATGACAAAGAGATTTTACTCATTCCTTTGTGTCTCTCTGTTCCTGCTGGTGAGCACAGCTGATGGTCTCTAGTTTTAATATTATCCTGTCAGCATTTGTTCTCATGCACGCTGATGAGCACAACTCTTGTGGCATTATCCCTGCCTTGCTGTTAATATGTTTTTACGCTGACAGGCACAGCTGCTGTGCTTGGTTTTGCCTATCATTTTCATCCACCGATAGGCACAGCATCCACTGGAAAACTTGCTTGAACTTTCATTTAATTTTATTCCTGGAACTTTCTTCGATGTTGTGCAAGTTTTATTTTTATATCTAGGTTTCGCGTCAAGTATTTGTACATTAACTTTTTGGTGGTTGTTTTCCTTAAATTATTCCTCTCTACGTCACTGTATCAGTACCTTCATTGTTCATTTCTACACATTGTCATGACCATGGCTAATATGTCACAACTCTCCTTTCTTAAATGATGTAGATGAACCTAGTTTACCTTGGAAACAGTGGATAGGGTTACTAGAATCTTATCTCATTACAATTGGTGAGGAAAAAGTCTCCCCGTTGCATAAACTGCACACGTTACTTCATAATTTAGGCATAGAAGGTCGCAAAACTTATGATAACATATCATTGCTTTGTCAAGATGGGGATGACAGTGATGGTGATGAAAATCTCTATCAAATTGCTGTGAACAAGTTAGAGAAGCAGTTTGTCAATAAAGTCAATGTAGTACCAGAGTGACACAATTGTTTTTCTAGCATACAAGGGAAAAATGAAAAAGTGAAATTGTATTGTGCAGTCTTGAAAGGACTCTCTAACACACATGAAGTTGAGGAGCAGACTGACTCTCTTATAAGAGATCAATTAGTCAGGTGTAATAACATTCTAAAAATCCAAGAGAGACTGTTAATAGTTCACCCTGAACTTACAGAACCCATTGATATTGAGGTGGGAGTAGAACACACAGCTGACTGTATTAACCCGTTGAGTGCTCATGACGAGCTCAGCTCGTCATGAGTCACAGTGGAGCTGTGCTCATGATGAGCTGAGCTCGTCATAACGGCCGCGGCCCGCCCTCATCACGAGCACAGCTGCCCCGCGGCCCCCCCCATTACCCCCGCAGGGAAGGGGTTAAGAATATGACAGAAGGCAATGACACCAACAAAGAAGTCAATGTTGTAAATAAACATAGTGTTGAGAGGGAGGTGAAAAACAAAAACAGTAGTCAATCGTCATTTACAGGTAAACCCAAATGCTATTGTTGTGGGAGTCTCATTCACCTTGCTAATAATATTTCACGACAAGCCAAATCTGTGATATGACATAAGTGTGGGAGAAGAGGTCATTTGGCAAGGGTGTGTCAGGAATAGCAACTAATCAAGATACTCCTGAAGGGGATACATTAGTATTTCAACTACAAGATGTTAGTAATTGTTCAAGTTTTCCATCTTGCAGTATCACTCTGAATAACAAGTCTATCACAGACTTTTCAGACTCATAATCTCCTTATACTCTTATAGAAAAGAGTTTGTTCTTCAGAATATTTCCCGACATGTACAATAAATAAGAAGTTCCAGATATTAAACCGGTGAGGAAACAGTGGTGATCCCCTACCATTGTTAGGCATGACCACAATGAAGATTGGCTTCAGAGGAAGAAACACTGTAGGAAAGATCTACATTTCAGAGAAAGGGTCCCGTTTGTTACGATGGAGACATCAGAAAGAACTGGGAATAAAGTTAGATCCTAACAGTTCTGACCAAGCGTTGCTAGTAAATCCCTCTGTGTGTGTTAATAGTGTGTGTGATGATTTCCCTGAGGTGTTTTCGGAGGAATTGGGTTTACTCAAAGGCTATCAACATTGCATCAAACTCAAAACTAAAGCCAAACCTGTTGCACACAAACCCAGACCCATTCCTCACATGATGTTTGCTCCCCACAAGGCAGAACTAGACAGGTTATGGGAGTGATTGAGCCTATAGAGAGCACGTAGTGGTTAGCTCCAGTAGTTTTTGCAACCAAAGCACCATACGGGGGGATCAGGTTATGCATTGATCTTAGAGATCTTAACACAAATATATGGATGGATATAAACCCTTTACCACGCATCCACAAAGTCCTCATTTTACCTAAGGGAGCCAGTTGCTTCAGTGTGTTGGATTTATCCTCTGTGTACCATCAAATGGAGGTACATCCAAATCTTGCCACCTCACATTATACAGGGCTGGCTACTTCTCTGTGGGCCATGATGCTTTGGTATATAGACTCCGTCAGCCTTGATTCTACCTGGCCCGATGTTGCCTTCTTGGACTGGGGAAATAGAATAATCCCAGAGGAGACCGCTGCCTTTCTTTCTTTTCCTTTCTACTGCCTCTGTCGCGATGATTCTTGCCTTTCTTAACTGTGGCAGGGTCAGCCTGAGTTTTGCCTTGACCCCTGTTTCAGTCTGAGTTGCTAGAGTCAGATACATGGCCCTGACTGTCTGAGTCCGACCAGTCCGAAATATCTGAGAGGGAAAAGAATGTATCTCCGCCTTCTGTTTCCAGCCCCCGATTAACAGCGATTCCTCCTTCTGGCAAGTCCATCCCCCTGCCTTGAATAGCTCACCTTCATTCTCTGGGAAAGGTAGCCCCACCTTACCCCCGGTCCTTCTGGAGCCTGTGCTGCCGCCTAACCCTCTGAATTACCAGAAATTAAAGACTGGCTCACCTCAAGATGCATGGGTGTCAGGTGTAGATGTGCCTCCGTAGGTAAGCTTTCCGGCCGTAGTAAGCTGCTAGGTTTGATATTCTGAGCTTGTTGGTCCTGGCACACAGGGGAGGGCTGGTCTGGCAACTGTGGCAACGGTGAAGCTTTCTTATTAGTAGTCTTCCCTGACTCCTTCACACTGGTGCAGGGGTTTTTGTTTAAAGAATTAGGCCAGGTGCCAACTGCTTCCTGCGCAACAGGACCTTTAACTGAGCACCCGGGGTCTGTCTTTGTAGAGGTTTTTTTGGGACTGCCCCAGTCTGCATGCGGGTTTTCAAAGTCTTAGCTGCCTTTGCCGCAGGCATTTCAAGAATGCGAGCTTTTGATGAAACTGCCACTGCAAGAAGCAGCGCCGCTGAAGAAAGAGACCACTCGCCAGGCAGAACAGCACCAAACACGACGTGCCTGTAATGCCCAGAATGATTTTGCCTTGAGAATCCTCTCATAATGGTCTGTCTATCTGGCAGCAGCACTCGCCTTTCTGAGCTGCATGCTGTGCAGAAGGAGGGCTGGAAAGCACGGATTGCGGAACGGCTGACAGGTAGAACAGACCCGCAGCCGTGTTAAAACAGAGACCATCTTGCTGTCTCAGAGCAGGAGAGTAGTTAGCTTGTAGGAAGATGCAGGGGGCCATCCGCAAGATTTCTAAAACCTCCTCGGAGTTTGTGGGAAGAATGGACGAGGTGGAAAGCAAAGTGAACGTGCTGGAGAATGAAGCCACAACCCATAAAGAAATGACAGTATCATTGGAACACCATATGTCAGACACCCGATAGAAGCTCGAGCATTTTGAGAATCATATGAGGCATAACAACTTGAGGGTCTTGGGCATTCCAGAGGGGGCGGAGGGGGGGGGACGTATTAAAATTTACTGTTGCGCTCCTTAAAGGTGCACTCCCTGAGCTGGGGAATTGGGACTGGGTTCAAGAAATACAGCAGGCTCACAGGTTCCCTTTTAAGCAGAAGAAATCTTCATCGGCAGCAGGAAATAAACCTAGGGTGATTCTGATTTACGTAGGGAACTTTCTCCTCCACCAAGCAATCAATGAATTAGCCGGTCCAGACTGATAACGCTCCGATAATGCGCACATTTTCTTTGTTAGGCCTGACTATTGCCACTCAACAGTACAGCATTGCTGGCGACTTTGCCAGTTGATTCAACCTTTCCAAAATAAGGGAGCTTAGGTGTTTTTACTGAATCTCGCTAAACTTAAAGTAAATCGGAGAGAGATCCTGCACTTTTTTACGTCAGAGGTCCTAGCTGAAGAATTCTTATAATCCCTGGAGTAAAGTTTAGGAATGCCTGGGGCGCTACATTTTTGTTCACCCTTTTTGTCACATTTTGTACCAACCTCTCGTTTCACTCTTCTTCCCTTTCTCTCTCTCTCCCTTTTTTTTGTCTCTTATCTTGGGCTCTTACTAGAGGAGGGAGGAAGTGGAGGGGAGGGGAGGAGGGGAGAGGGAGGTAAGAGGAAGGAAGGAAAGGAAAGGGTGGCAAAGTTTAAAAAAAAGGAAAAAGGTGGAATGATAACTCTAAAAAAAGGGGAAAAAAAGGTATTCATAAATAAATAAAAAGAGGGATTTTTTTTTCTTGAACGGGGCAGAAAAACAGAAGGGCTCCCACTTCTTCACCGGACCTAGAAGGTCTAGCTATCAGTGAAGGGTGTGGAGGGCAAAGTGGAAGGTTGTGAGGGGTTAAGGAGAAGGGGGCGTGGGGTAAGCAGTTGCCAAGTGTTTTTTTTGCCTAGTATATGTCATGACGTCTGTGCATATCTAAAGAGGAATGATTTGTCTTTTTTGTTAAAGCATAATCTAACTTATTTGATGGAGAGATCTGATACTAAGAATTCTGAATATAAGGATGGGGTAAAATTCGGATTTGCTCACTAAATATTTGTGGCCTTAATGATAAAAAAAGAGGTATGCTGGCCAAGAACCTTCATTATATGCAGGCTTATCTAATCTGTCTTCAGGAGAACCATATGCCCTGGAACAAGCGTTGGTGGCTTAATGATCTAGGTTTTGATGTGTTAGCATGTACTCAGCAGGGGACGACAACTAGAGGGGTCGCAATCCTGACAAGACATGGTCTGGAGCTTTGTAAGCGAGTCAAGGAAGATAAGATGGGGTGGTGAATTATAGTAGAATTTAGATTAAGAACTAATAATGCCTCATCACGATCTGTTCTATCTATGACTCTAAACTAGATGATCCCGATATATTGAACTATCTAAGTGTGGAACTTGCCCTTTGGCCACATCCCCTGATTCTATATGGGGACTTTAACATCCATTTAGATAGCGATTTTAATCTTAATGCTGATTTACCATACCAGGGCAGGAAGGCTAGGGTCTTTAAGGCCCTGCAAGTCTTGGCAAGGGAACAAGGTCTGGTGGACAACTGGTATAATCAGAGGCCAGCTGATCCAGGATTTACTTTCAATTCAGCCCCTCATAACAAATTAGTTGGGCTGGACTATTTTATTATCACGGAACAACTGGTGGAAATAAGCAAAATAGAGACCTTTCCAAGGGTCATCTCAGACCATAACCCCCTCGTAGTTGAATTCCCACTAACCAGCATTACTAGAGTACTGAGGCCCTGGACCTTTGAAAGAAAACTTTTGGGCGACCAGCTATATCGTAAACACATGGCTAAGTGGACTTCATAATTTTTTTGATATTAATAGGGGATCAGCCCCTGAAATGATAGTCTGGGATACTTTTAAGGCAGTACTTTGAGGGGAGACCTTGGGTTATCCATCGCCCAACAGAAAGCTCTGCAGAAAGAAATCGGGAATTGGTTCGAGCAGGTAAACACCGCTGAGTTAGAACTTATGGAGAAAGTAATTATGGGGTATAGCATCGAGGTTTGTCAGCAGGCAATCGCGATTATTAAATCTAAAATACATCATCACTTTGGAAATGAGGTGGCAACCAAATATGCACAGTATAGGTCTGAGTTATATGAATTAGGGTAAAATCCTGGGCGGATCTTGCCAAATCGTCTCCGACAACAAGAAGTGGCCAATCGAATTAGGAAAATCAGAGATCATTTAGATCAAATTCAAGACTCCCCAACAGAAGTTTTAAATGTATTAAAAAACTATTACGAACAACTGTATACTGAAGGAGTGTTTCCTCCACGGGAGAAATCTTTGGAAAATTTCTTTAGGGGCCTTGAAACGGCGGGAATCACAGAGGCACAAAATGAAATTCTTGCCTCCCCGATTACGTGGGAAGAGCTTGAGACTGCCTTAACTTCCCTAGCTCTTGGCAAGGCTACCGGTCCCGATTGCATTCCCCTCGAATTGTATAGGATATTCTCAAAAGCTTTATGGCAAGACATTTTACAAATCTTTCAGCTGGCCCAAAGGGGCCATATCCCTTGTTCATCGCAGAAGACAACTATAGTTGTTTTCAAGAAAATAGGGAAGCCTGACATGGCTCCAGCATCATATCAACATATTTCACTTATAAATTGAGATAGTAAGATCTTTTCGAAAATACTTGCAACCAGGTTAGGTAAGGTCATCATCCCTTTGGTATCACTTCGCAAACACAGGTTCATTCCCGGTAGAGACACGACAGACAATGTCCATAGTGTTATTGCCCTGTTGGAGTGGGCTCAGGCCACGTAGTCATCGCTGGGGATAGTCCTGTTGGATGCGGAGAAAGCGCTCAACAGGGTATCCTGGTGATATTTTGGTGGTATGTCTTGCAATGGAAGGGAATTTGCGACCAATTTATTCAGGTGATTAAGGCATTATATCGCTCACCGAAAGCTGTAATTCGCATATCAGGGCAGGATTCCGAGGAGCTTGATATTAGTAGAGGCACGAGGCAGGGGTGTCCTTGGTCCCCTCTGCTTTTCGCCCTCTACATTGACCCTTTTGTTAAATAATTAGAGCAGAATATTAGCATCAAGGCAGTAAAGGTCAATGGCTCCAACTATAGGGCACTGGCATATGCAGACGACATCGCAGTGCTCACCGCTGATGTCGTCTTGGCAGTCCCAGAGGTAAAGTCTTTAGCTGAGCAGTTCGGTACCTTATCAGGATACAAGCTAAATATGGAGAAAACACAGATCCTCTGCTCCAGGGCTGCTCGATCTGGAGGCCTCCAGGTTGTTTAGGAGGCAACATATCTAAGGGTTGTTGCAGAGATTCTGCCCATGCACAGAACTTTGCACAGGAAACCAGGACCTCAGTGAATTGTGGTGTACCAAAATAAACTCACCTCAGTACCCAGGACCCCTTTCCAACTAGCATCAGTATCTCATTTGTTCTCCATTCTACAGCGAAGCTACCAATGATTAGACAACCTAGAAAAAGCAACTTAGGGTAGTCTCAGGAATGGTGGGAATCAAGAACACTCTTTTGTTTCTATTCTATACTATCAGTCCACAACGTGAGTAATCAGACACGGAAAAGTTTGAAATGTTTATCTTTAACTACGTGCTCTAAGATGCAGTATTTTGGCTAACATAAGCAGGCAAATTATTAGAAATAAAACAATCAGCATTGTTACAATTCCATAAAACACAAAGGGAGAAATCATGCTATAATGATAGTGGAAACAGGTCTTATAGCGCTTTGTGTGCCACCCTCCCCTGGCTAGAAGCTAGTTTTATAATAATAGAAGGTCTCTAGGTTTAAATGAGGAACCCCATACCTCCAAGATCAGCTTAGGTGAATCACATCACAGGATCAGCAACGCTCTCTGAGATTTTTATGGGGGTACCGTAAACCTAGAAGGGCAGCCAAGTGGCTGACCCTCCCAAGACAACGGGGCAGATGGGCAATTCCTAGCTTTCTGTTTTATTATTGGGCATCTATTTTACAACATATAGGTATATTATTATTCGGGGACAAGGCAGAGGTACCAGTAGAGACCAGGCCAACCATATATGAAATAGGAATGGGAAATGAAGCCAAGGGATGCTTGGACAGGATACTGGAACCCAGTTATTATTAAAAAAAACTAAATTCAAAACACTGAAAACTGTTTACAGAGTATGGAGACAGGTACGGCGAATATTGAAGATCCCCATTCTTTTTTTTTTTTTTTGTAAATCTTTTTATTAAAACTGAGTCGACAACATGGCATAGTATTACAGAATCACAGCAAGGGCGGCAGCAAAATAAAGGCTTTTCAGAATGCAACAAGATTATAGAGTCGGAATTACATGGTAAGGGAGACATCTTCTTCAAGAATTCGGGGGGGGGGTACATATATTACCACGATATACGTTCCAGGGGGCCCATATCTTGGACCACTTGTGAGGGCAGCCCCGAGCAGTGTACACTGATTTTTCCCGCTGCATGCACCAATCAAGGTCTTTTTTCCAGTCCGCCGTTTTGGGTGCATGTGAGGCCCCCCAGTGCTATGCTATATTCTTTTTGGCTATCATGCAGCCGAGTGTGACTCACTGTACGGCGTAGTTATTGAGGTCTGTTGGTTCCCAAATGTTAAGGAGGCATCTGGGCGCTTCCGGTTGGATCTCGATGTTTAGGGCGTCACTCATGATTTTGTGTATCTTGCGCCAGTATTCCTGAATGAACCTACAGTGCCACAAAGTGTGCATAAAGATGGCTGGCTGTGTGCATCCCCGTCTACAGGACCCATCCGTCTGGCCCCCCATATGTACCAGTTGGGGCCCTGTCACGTATATTCTATGTAAAATTTTAAGTTGGACCAATCGGAGCCGCGCTGATATAGCAACTGTCTTAGGGGACGAGATCGCCTCCTGCCATCCCTCATCATCTAATTCGATACCGTCTTCTGTCCATTTCTCTCGCAACAAGGTTAGGGGGTCACTCATATTATTAATAAGTTTCCTATACGTTAGGGATATAGCTCGTTCGGGCACGTGTCCATCTAAAAGTCTGTCCTCTAATGGGGAGCTGTCCGGTAGGGAGTCCTTGCCTGCTAGCACTGACTGGAGTGCGTGTCTGACCTGAAGGTATCTAAACAACTCAGAGTCTGCCAATGAGTACTGGCTCTGCAGAGCACTGAACGGTTTTACTCCTGTTGCACCCCATAAGTCCCCAATACTGGAAATGCCTATAAGGTCCCATTTATTAAAACCTTTGGAGTTTCCCAGATAACCTAGCTGTTGCGAGTCCCAAAGGGGGGTGGCAAGCATCAGCCTATTATTCCAGCCTAGTGATTGTGTCGCCGCATGCCAGATCTTGACTGTGTGTTTGGTAGGGCCCGTGAGAGGGTATTTATTAGGCTTAGAGTACAAGGCTCGTGTGTAGGTGCCCCGCGGGAGGATCCATCGGTCCATGCGGAACCCTGGAGCACCAGGGGGGCCGTAAGTGCCATGGTTTATCGCTACGAGGTGAGCAGCCCAGTAATATTTTCTAATATCTGGCAGTCCAATACCACCATCGTACCAACTGAGCGTGAGCTTTGGCAAGGCGATGCGTGGGCGCCCACACCACAGGAGGTCCATCTACCTCCCTGAAGTACGAGTTAGGGACAGGATCTGCGGCATTTTGCAGTGCATATAGGAAGCGGGGAAGGGACATCATTTTAAATAAGGCGGCCTTGCCTAAGAGAGAGATCGGGAGTGACTTCCAATGCACGATGTCACTTTTCAGCCGCTGTAGGGGTGGGCCTAGGTTGCGTTCATATCTAAGTGTAGGGTCAAGAGAGACAAAAATGCCCAGGTATTTAAAGCCTTCAGCGACAATGGAGATGGGGCAGTTGCGGGGCAATTGAGGGGAACCTCCATGTAAGACATATATAAGTGACTTCTGCCAATTGACCCAGAATCCAGAGTATCTCCCAAAAACATCTAATATGTTGAAAAAGACTATCAGGGACCTCTTAGGAGATGCTAGGTAAAGGAGGATATCGTCCGCATAGAGGGAGATACGGTCCTCCCAGCCCGCAGTCCATTGCAGCCCTCGAATAGTCAAATCTTTACGGATCCAGGTTGCTAGTGGTTCAAGGGCCAAAGCGAACAACAGCGGAGAGAGCGGGCATCCCTGACGGGTGCCTCGACTGAGGACAAAGGAGTCGGATTTTTTGTTGTTCACTACCACCTGCGCCAGAGGTGCGGTGTAGAGGAGCCTTATCCAGTTGATGAACGTTAGGCCAAACCCCAGCCTAGTTAAGACTGCGAAGAGATAAGGCCACTCAAGCGTGTCGAATGCCATAGTGGCGTCCAATGATACTATGATTGCGTCCTCACGTATGGTAGGGGCCCTGCCCAGCACCCCATGGACTCTGCGTAAGTTTAGGGCAGTGTTCCGTCGAGGCATGAATCCTGATTCGTCAGGATGTACAAGGTCTCCTATTACTTTCACAAGTCTATTGGCTAACACTTTCGCTAGGATTTTAGGCTCAGCATTTAGCAGGGAGATGGGCCGATATGAGGTGCAGTCGGTTTTAGGTTTACCATCTTTATATATGGTGACAATGGTCGCCAGACGTTGGTCAAGAAGCAATACCCCCTCCGCAAGGCTGCTGGTGTACATGGACTTTAAATAGTAGCTCAGTTTATCAGGGCGCAGCTTGTACAGCTCAATGGGGATACCATTGGGGCCGAGAGCCTTGCCCGGGCGCAGCGCCCGTATTGCTAATGCGATTTCCTCCATGGAGAGTGAACTATCCAGGAATTGGCGATCCGCCTCCGGGAGGGCAGGAAGGGAGATGTTCTCCAGTAGTTCAGGGGAGTCTGCTTGCGTATGCGGGGCGACAGAGTTATATAGTGTGTGGTAGTGGGCTGCAAATTGATTAGCTATCTCCTGGGGATCCGTTATAGAGTCACCCTCCGCCCCCCTGAGCTCCGGGACTAACCGGCTAGCGCGCTCTCTCCGATCCAGCCAGGCAATTAATTTCCCTGCTTTATCACCCCAGTCGTAGATACGGCCCAGACGCTCCTGACCCATTAGCTGGGCGCGGTCAGTGACCAGTGCTCTGTACTCGTCCTGGCGGAGTCGGAGCATATGCATCGTCTCAGGCGTGGGATTTAAGCTAGCGTCTTGCTCCAGTCGGTAAATAGCCTGCTCTGCGTCCGAGATGTCCCTCAGTTTCTCTTTTTTAGCTCCCGCTATGAGGGACAGGGCCTGACCCCTGATCACTGTTTTGAAGGCTTCCCAAAACGTCTGCGGGGATTCTACTGTGTGTTCATTTTCTGTAAAGTAATCGTCAATTGATTTTACAAGGTCTTTACGTACTTTGGGGTTTTTGAGATGCCAGGGATTTATGGGGGCGACTCGCCCCACCTGTTTGCAATCTGACACTATGTGCGCCCATAGGGGGGAATGGTCCGATATTCCTCTAGCGAGGTGTCTGATCTCATGGAAGCTGGTGACCTGGGAGGCGGGGGCAAGTATGTAGTCCAGGCGGGAGAGACTTTGTCGCGCAGAATGTATGTTGTCGCTTATCTGGGTGATAGGTTCTCCAAACATCTACCAAGAAGCATCTGAGCTGATAGGGGTAGTACTCGGGGCGGGTGTCTATCCAGCTTGCTCGATATAACAGAGTTGAAGTCCCCGCCAAGAACGAGGTACCCCTCCGGCAGTGTGAGCAACAGAGCACTGATAGCCGTGAATGTGGCAGATTGTAGTCCAGGGGGCGCATAAATTGAAAGCAGGGTTATAGCGTGTCCCTCCCATTTGCCCGTGATAGCAACATATCGCCCTTGATCATCTGTGTATGTGGATTCCACTGAGAGCGGGAATGATTTTTTCATGACAATGCCCACCCCTCTCGAACTAGACGTGAATCCCGCATGTGCAACCATCGAATAGCCCCACCTGGTCATTGCTTTACAACTATGTCCCATTAGATGCGTTTCCTGAAGTAGGACTATGTCGGGGGAATGTCTTTTTATGTATTGGGTAACTATACTTCTTTTAATCTTGTCTCCCAACCCGTTGACATTCCAATTTAGGATTTTGATTCCGCTGCAATCCCATGTGCGTATCGGTAGTGTACGGCTTTGCATTGTATAGTTAGGGACTATGCCGTCGAGAACCTGCAAACAACAAAAAACAATAGAAAACAATCCCTCCCAACACCCCCCCTCCCTGCGTCCCTGCACTCTGGGCTTCGAACTGCCCATCAAAACATAAAATGCAGAGTGACTGTCGCCCATAAAAAGAAAGTTAACTCAGTTAAAAAAAGAACGTACGGGGAGGCTGTGACACTCCGCCGATCCCTCCTCCCATCATGCGGAACCCTCAAAAGCCCTGCGTAAGGAGGCCAAATGGAAGAACAATAGCCCATGCGGTAAACAAGAGTGTACATTTCAGTGCCAGGAGGTCTGAAGGAGCCCCCGTTCAGTACCTGACCACAATGGTGTACAGCGTCATTGTGAGTTCTTAGGGTTTGCTCATGATGCCAGCTGTCCCCTCAGCTGTCAGATAGGCCACTACTTGGAAGGTCTCTACGTCTCTCCAGCCAGTCCGACGCGGCCTCGGGAAGGTCGAAAAAGTAGGTTTTCCCATCCGCCTCAACACGCAGTCGCGCGGGGAAGATCATGGCATATTTCAGGTCTCTATCGCGTATTTGCTTCTTTACGTCTTGAAAGGAGAGCCGGCGCATCTGCACCGCGCGCGTAAAGTCAGGAAAGAAAGTGACAACCGCATTTTCTAGGCGGACTGGAGGGGCAACCCTGGCGGCTTGGAGGATAACGTCTCTATCACGGTAGTTTAACAGCCGGGCTATTATCGGGCGAGGTGGGGCTCCCAGTCTTGGGCAGCCCCCAGGCACCCTATGTGCCCGTTCAACCACGAAGAGTTTGGAAAGGCCCTTGGGTTGCAATTTGGTCATGATCAGGTTCTCAATAAATAGGTCCACAGTGGGCCCCTCCATTTTTTCTGGCACCCCAAGGACGCGTATGTTGTTGCGCCTCATCCGTCCCTCGTAGTCATCCAGCTTGTCCTCCGTGGCCTGACGGAAGGCTTGTAGCTCCGAGACCTCCGCTTGCACCTGTGAGACGTCGCCCGAGAGGCCGGCAGTGGTGGTTTCAAGCTGCTTCACTTTTTCTCGATAGTTTGCGAGATCGGCCCGTATCAGTGTCATTTCGGAGGAGAGGGTATCAATAGACGTCCCGACTCCAGTTATAGCTGCAAGAAGATCTTTCATAGTGGGCTCTGGCAGGTCCTGTTCCGCGTAACACCGGGGCGCGTCGCCCACTGTCTTCCTCTCAGGAAGATCAGATTTCATGCAGGCGTAGCGATCCAGATTGCTTTGCTGGGACAATCTCGGTCCCTTAATGTTGGACATGGTTGGTCTCTCCGCCCCGTCTGGGGGATCGCAAAGCCGCCAATCTCAGAGAGAGGGACACCGGCAGGAGGCCGAGAGCGAGAATTATCTAGCCTTAGATCTCAGGCAGGGAGGGTCAGGCGGTGATCTCTCTCCAGTAGTGTGCATGAGGGGGGGATCGCCACGTATGTATTGTTACTCAGGAGCTGGATTGAGAGTGCCAGATGTTCAGGAGTACACTCACCATGCAGTCTATTCTCCGCTGCAGCGCGCGGCCCAAGATATATGAAGGATGTCCCTGAGGGCAGCAGCGACGAGTCCAGGAGGCACGGCGACTCCCAAGACCCCAGGGCCGGGTCTAATTGCAGCGGAGTCGCTCGAGGGCCACAGGTGTCGCACCAGATCCCAGCGCGTGAGCACACCACCACAGAAGGCAACACGTGGAGGAAAAGTGGAGGTCAGTCCGCAAACTTCACAGCGGCGCGTCCCACCTCCATACCTCGGATGAATTTGCGCCACCTGCGTCATGCAGCCGATCACCCCGCTTTAGCACATGCCCTTGAGTCCTCCGGGGAAACGAATGGACGCCCTCGACCCTCTCACCTCCGCCGCATCGAGCGCAAGCGGCTCGTGTCTTCAGTGAGGGGGGAGGGGGAAGAAAGTCCTCCTCGATGTCTCTCCGGAGCAATGGTTTGGCCACCAAGGGAAGCACCCCACTCTGAAGGGGAGGCAGAGCAAGAGGAGGCCCCCGTCAGGTTCACCGCCGCTGCTGCGTCCCGGCCGGGAGGCGGGCGGGGGGGGGGGAAACCAACCAGGCTCGATGTCCGCAGTCCGTAGCAGCACAGAGGGGCCACCACCACAAACTCCGCCGCGCCGTCCGCTCCAGGGTGTGTAGTAGATCGGCGACTTCCGACTCGCCCCAGGGCCTCAGGCGCCGGGACCCCCCTCTCCGAGTGAGACGCAGCTCCGGAGCTCTGCAGGGCACGACCAGGATCAGCTGGCCTCCGGGACTCCGATTTCACCGGCAGTAGACAGGATAAGTTGTCGGATAGACAATTAGGAGGAGGTTCTCGGCGGAACTCGAGAGCTACGCTGCCATCTTGTCTCGCAGCTCGGCCACGCCCCAATCCCCATTCTTAATGCTTACACCCGATTCTCCTGTTCGGGGCTACTCCCATCAGCCTTTCAGGACCAAGTCACTTTTAGATGGGAGAGAAAGGAGATCAGCTCCTTGAGTGATTTATGTAGGGGAGGGCAACTCTTGTCATTTTCGAATTTGCAGGAAAAGTTTGGGGTGGAGAAAAGATTTTTTTTTAAATATTTGCAGATCAGGAGTTATCTTGGGGGAAAGGAGAAAAGGGCAGATATGATATCGGAAAAAATACCCCTGGTGGAGACAGTGGGAGATAAGCCCTGGATTGGGAAGATCTATCAAATTTGAATTCAAGCCTCCCCAGATGACATTGATAAGCAGAATGCGAAATGGGAAAATAGACTTGGAATTGAATCAATAGATATTGAGGATTCATTGGAGCTAGCCAATCAAGTGCTGTTAACTGGGAGTCTTAGGAGCCAGCACTTTATGTCTGTTTTCGATCTCTATTACACCGCAGCAAAGATAGCTAAATGGGATGGTAGGGGGGTGGGAAATGTAATAGATGTGGTTTACATACTGCTGATACTATACACATGTTTTATTCCTGCCCCAAAATGGATCATTTCTTACAGGAGCTGGAGGCATTTTTAACCATGATTTTAGGTTTTACGGTACCAATTACACCAGCTCTCTTAATTCTAGGATTAGTTGATAGGTCAGAAACAAATAAAAGAATAAAGCCAGAGTTAGGCTTCTTATTCATCGCAATGGCTATCGCTCGTCTATGTATTACTTCTCAGTGGATAAACCCTGACCCTCCCACTTTTTTTAATTGGGGATCTAGAATATTGGCTATCTATAATATTGAATCTTCAGTGTACAAGTTAAGGGGCAGGAAAAAAAAGTAGTTAGGGCAAACATTTGGGCCCCAATTGCAAAGTTCGTTAACTAATAGGTCAGTGGCAGGCAGGGGTTTCATAACTCAGTCACTTGATCTGTGGTGACCAGTTGGCAACATGTTTGTTAATGAAGCTTACATCTGGCACCCTATTTATTGCGCAAGCACTTTTTTCTCTCTATAAGACTTTAACTTATGAGTTGATTTGAGGGGATATTTTCTTGTATTTATTAAATGAACGTTGTATTTTATCTTTTTATCTCTCCATATTGCTGATGTATTTTGTATAACTTAAGAAGAAAATGTCATGCCATGTATTACATTTTTTTCTGGAATTTGATAAAATTATTAAGACAAAACAAAATAAAGGGTTGGCCACAAAACAAAGCGAGTGTTACGGGACCATTGTCCATGTATTGGGAGGTCACACTTGAGTTCAGAATGCATGATAATACAGTTTACGGAGGGGAGAAGATTATTCCACCAGATAAACTGAGAATTAAAATAATTGACCTAGCACATGTGCGACATTTGGGGTGCAGCCTTACTAAAAGGAAAATACATCAAGACTATTGGAGGCCGGGCATGGACACCCTCATTGACTCTAGAGTGAGAGACTGCATAGAGTGCATCAAAAGTGACAAAACGCATCAGACCAGGAAACCCCCTCTCTTACCTGTGGAAGTTCCAGACACCCCTTGGACCAAGGTAGCACTAGACATAATTGGTCCCCTCAATTTTAAGGTAATGAATGAGAGGTTCATCCTTGTATTAGTAGACTACCACACGTATTGAGTGGCTTCTAAATGTGTCCATTAAATAGATACCAACCCTCTTATCAATTTTCTGGAAGAAGTCTTCTTTGAGGAAAGTGTTCTTGACATCTTAGTGACTGATAACGCAGTACAGTTCACGTCTGATTGCATGAGGGAATTCTTACATGATCTCCAGATACAACATCACAAGACCGCACTATATTGTCATCGTGCGAATGGGTTTGTTGAAAGGATGAATTGCATGATCGAAGAATGTTTACAGCGAGCGGAAGTAATGGGCATCCCTGCCAAAATAGCTTTAAGAGACCTTCTGTGGGCTTATTGTACCACCCCTAATAGCATCACGGGTATCTCTCCATTTACATCCCTGAAAGGTAGAATTCCCCAAACCAAACTATCTGCCACATGGTTAAAAAAAGGAGAAGAGATGCGTGGTGAACACGGATCTCATTCCCAAGAGAATTATTCAGCATCAAGTGAAGTACAAAAACAGATATGACCGCACCAAACATGTAAAATCTCCAAATTTTTGTGAGGGACAATAAATCCTGGTGGATCTTCCTAAAGCACGCAGGATAGATGGTTCAAGGTATTCTGAGCCACTCTGGATGACTAGAGTGGGACACAAAATGGTTCTTTTGGAAAATGGGCAGACTTGGGGCATGGATAAAATGGTATCACATAGGCCTGTGTGTGATTTCCAGTGCTGAGCCCAACACTAATGAAATCCCTATGGGCATTGTTCCTCAGACTATCCGTAAATCTCACAGAACCAAAGTGCCTCCTGTTTGGCACAACAACTTTTATATCAAATATTACACTTTTCAGAATATCATTTGATTTATCATTAGTCATTTTGGTTATCCTTGTATTTTTAAAACAATATTTTTCCCTCTTCACCCCCCCCCCACCCCCAAGGGTATCCTCTTTCCCCTGTTAGGGAGATGTGTTATATCTCTTGTCTTGGTACATTCCACAACCCCATCATGCTGTCACCAGTGGAAAGTTCTATAATGGATTGTTGGCAAGGTTTTACAGCTTCCTCCAGCTGACTGGAATCTGTGGTGGTGAGAGGATCAAATAAAGTACTGTTGAACTTCTTTTCCAGTGTATTACTTTATAACAACAACCCACTCTAATGACTAACCGCCCACTCAATTTCTCTGAGATGATCATGACCCTATCTGAGTCATATCATAAGAAAGGACCACCTAACAGATATTTAACATATATTAGTGTTACTGATGTTGTTGAGCTTGAGTTTTATGTTGCTGACATGCATCAAGTACCACTTTTTATATGTGCAGATCAGTTGTGCTATCAAAAACTATATGTGTTAAAATTATGAAAATGCTTTATTTATAAGTGTACCTATGATTATTTATACCATAGTCAATGTACATTGCAGTTGGTTTCCAATCATTTAGTGCACCCACGTTTTTTGCTTTTTTGATCACCAGTTTTAGACTTTTTACAGTGGGTGAGTGTTAGAATATAGCCCTCTCTGAAGGATCACCCCAAACTTTATTCCTTCCTTCTACTCTTTTTCTGACCTCTTTTTTTGTTGGCGTTTGGATACTGAGCACTCTACCACTGCTAATAAGTGCTAAAGTGCATGTGCTCTCTCCTCTACACATGGAAACATTGGCTCATACCCAATTGACATATTTAATTTACTTATAAGTTCCCAGTAAAATGCACTACATGTGCCCAGGGCCTGCAAAATAAATGCTGCAAGTGGGCCTCCAGCACGGATTGTGTCGAACACTTATGTAGCCACTTAACAATGTCTCAGGCATGCCACGGCAGAGCCTGTGTGTGCAGTTTACACTGCCATGTTGACCAGGCAAGTTGAACCTCTTGTGAGGCCCAAACCTTCCTTTTTAATACATATAACTCAGCCCTAAGGTAGGCCCTGGTCAGCTCAAGGGCAAGGTACAATGTATTTAAAAAGTTGGACATGTACGTTTAAGTTTTATATGTTCTAGTAGTGGAAAACTCTTAAATTTGTTTTTCATTACTGGAAGGCCTATATCTCTCTTGGGATAACATTAGAATTACCTTATTACATTTTATGAGTCACTTCCAAGTGGGAGGATATTACTAATTTAAGTCTGGTGTCTCCGGAATCCTAATTGAAAATCCCAATTTATGGTGAAGTCGGATTTTAAATTACAGTTCTCAAAATGCCACTTTTAAAAGTTGGAATTTTCTTACTTTAGCAATTTGGTGCCTGGTGCCTGTCTCTGGCCACATGTCTGGAGGAGGTGACAGCTGGGCTTTGTGACCCCCTAAACCGCCACATACAATGGAAGCTTAGGTGTGAATTGATAGGCCATCCTGGCAGGATGAGAGGGAGGAGCTGGGGTCAGCCTCCCTTAGACATGAACAGACTGTGTCCTGTCCACACACAAAGGACTGCATAACTCCCTGTAGTGAATCAGGTCAGGGAGGACAGAGACTTTGTATACTTCAAAGCCATATATTTGAAGTCTCCCCCACTTCAAAGGCACAACTGGGTCTCAGTATTGGATCTCTGACATCACCTCTTCAGTACAACTCGGGACCTGTGGATACTCTACCAGGAAGAAAGACTGCTGTGCTCCTGAAAAGACTATCACTCTGCTAGACTGCCACTCTGAATGAGCTGCTGCCTTGCTGTGCTGACCTGCTGCCTGCTGCCCTCTTGCCTAGAGAGGAAGATCCGGACCTGGAACCCATTTTGAACCCAGGACCCCAGAGGGACTCAAAGTGCTAGTCTACTGGCCTCCTGATCTGATTCTCATGGACATAACAGGGTCCTAGACCCATCTTCAATGAGTGCCGGACTCCCAATAGACACCTCTCAGGTCCCGGGGCTCTTGGGTGTATCTATAGCTCTTAAAGTCAAGTTTTTAGGCTCTTCGCAAACACAAACAGGCCCGTTCTCATAAGCACTGGAACGCTCTCACAAAGAAACAGCGAGAGCCATTTGTCTCTTCTCACAGCAAGCATTGTTCAAAGGCGTGGATCACCACAGCGAGGCTCCAGCCCATACGTCACAACACCCGGTCTGCTCTTGATGTCCCGCTGACCACCGCCAGCAACAATTTCCTTTCTCTGCGATGGGACTCTTGGCACAACAGTTGAGACGGTAAAACTTCAGTGGGACTAATGTGGAAATGTGGAAATATATGTGACCCACGCTCCATAGTGGCAGTCCTGAACTTTTGGATTTGACCCGGTCCAGCGAGACCAGATATTCTCGGTTGTCTCTTTATGATTCTAGTAGTATTTTACAGTCTATTCTTGAAAATTTCATAACTCCTGTTTTACTTGTCGGAGTTTTGTCATTTTGGTCTTGTTTCATTTATAAAATTAAGCTCTATTTTCAAACATGGTGTGGAGTATTTTTGTGTGTGATTTTCACTGTTTTACTGTTTGAAGTGTTGCACAAATACTTCACACATTGCCTCCAAAGGTTAGCCTGACTGCTCTGTGCCAAACTACCAAAGGGTAAGCCCAGGTTAATTTAGGGTGTGTATGTGGCTTACCCTGACTAGGATTGTGGTGACTGTTTGATTGGGGTTTATACCCCCAGTATACCACAAAGCCAATTTCTAACAACCTCCTTGCTTTTACCACCTTGCAAACTCCACTTTCCTTTGACTGGAGAGTATCTAATGCTAGGCGAATCTGCATTACCATAGCCTTGATAGCAATCATCGCTGTATTTACCCATTTCAAAGCTGTATCTTTATTGACTGCAAGCTTGTTTACTAAAGTAGATAGGTGTCATTTTGTCACATCATTCTTTGCCACACCTATAGAAGGCTCACAGCACCTAATTTATCTAAAACTACATTTCCCAAATTTTGTGCCACTCTCTTTTGTGCCAATTCCGTCAACCTTTTCACTCATATGGAAAACTCTCAGAAACAATAAACCAAGTTAGCAAGATCCAACCCAATTATGCATCCAATTGAAATAGGCAGCCTTCCCACAAATATAATAAATTCTTCTCAAGATTGGCTCTCCACCCAATAACTAACTTCCACTTACCTCATAACTTCTTTCATATAACTTTCTCCTACATATTAATTCTTAACATCTTTCAAAGCCCCGCAACACATCATGCACATTTCACCCCTTCCTTCCAGCTCCAGCCTTACCCTAGGATGTAAATTTTGACAATCTAAATTCGTCCTCTTCCTTGACCTGTTTAGTTATAGCTTTCCCATCTTTCCAATCTCTCACAAGTTTCTCTCCTCTTTATATTCTCTAACAGAATTGTGTTCTTCTCTACTGTAAACCATACAATACCCCATTTAGTACATTTAGTTTCATACTTATTTTGTGCACCACTCTGAAACATTTACCATATTTAACAGTTTTGTTATCTTCTTTTATGGGTAGGTCCTCTAAAGACATATTGAAATCAATTACGTAAGGACAAAAGAAAATCATCATCATAAAATATAGCAACATATACATTACATGAGGATGCATAGGGAATTTGAAGCTAAACATATGTTGATGTCTCACCAGCAGAAGTTAGAAGAAAAGTAAAAACAACACACCCCTTAACTCTTATAATATTTATGTATTAATGTATCATGTTAATATAGATAGCATTCTGAAATATACTAACAAAGTTTTCTTTATACTGAAACATACCATTTTTTACTTCACTCTTATTCTTAACAATAGTTAACTCAATTTTCATGGTGGCAAGTCGCATTGGAGCTAGCAAAGACAACAACAGCCAAAATAAGACTAATCATATTGTTAGTATGATCACTAATCCTATAATTTGACAGCATTTTCTGAAATGCGATCATGAGGCTCAAAATTCAAAATCAACAAAAAGGCTCTTTAAACAATAAAACATTTATTCTTATCTTCTTATTTTTCTAAAGCAGTAATCAAAAGTGTATTAAAAATAATTATCTTCTACTTTCATTTCAGTCTATGTTTAAGTCTTTTATCTTACTCAACAATTCATGTGAGAGCGTTCTTCAGGACCTAATACTCTGAAAAATGCCATTTTAAAGTGACTCTCGTAAGGATGTGTGTGTAACCCCTTGAGAGCAGGACCCCTTTCCTTCACAACATATTGCAAACACTTTTTCAAAATTCGGTGATGCAACGACACACAACTAATAGTCTATCATAATTGTAATATCTATTTGGGTTGGGTGATAAATTCCGGTCCACCGGCAGAGTTAGAAGAGTTTTGCCCAATCTGTGTAACACTGGTAACACAGAGTTCTAGCAAAACTCAGCCAACCACCACATTGCAGAGTTTTTTCTGGCATGCGGCTCATCAACATTAAGTTGGAGAGCGAGAATGTGCATCCCCTAGGGTGAGTTTTGGACCGTAGATTTACTTAACGTGGGCGGTTGCGGCAGGTTGCTACCATTTTTGTTGAGAAAGTTACGGCTCTAATAGAAAATCTACTCAAGTGGCAGAAAGAAGCAGAGCCCTCTGGCATGCTGCATGGTACAGTTTGCGTTAATTTTACAGTGTGGAACAAGCTCCTGGCGCTACAAATCAGCACAAGCGGCGTGACATGCTGAATTCTGCCCTCTCGTGAAACTCTGCGGAATCCTGAAGAGTGAAAACCCCTGCATTCCACCCACCCCTAATATATATCTAAAAGCCAAATAGCATAAAAGAAACACAGCAGCTTATTGAGTTTTATATAGGAATTTCTACATTTGTTATATTGCATTGAAAATTAGTAAGTAGTAGAAATCCTGTTTGTGATAAGGCATGAGTTTATTCTATGTTCTTTAATTGATTCGATGCCAGCCAACACATGTTTCACCCCATTGTGGCCCTGCAGGCCTGGGGCCTTTTCAAGGCTGTAAAAAGTCATGGGCATACAGGTATATCAGAGAAGATACAGTAAATACTCCTATATAGCTATGTGTGAAAAATTCAGTTACCAATAATTTAAATTGTGAGCACACAGGAGCACCAAGGTACACCATGTGAGGAGAAGTCCTTTGGTAAGACTAATAAATATGACTATACCTTCATAGATTATGTGTGGAGAAATCCCCTTGTTGTGTGCAGGTCACCAGGCGATATGATAGATTTGATATTGGGCAAGACTATAACAGGTGAGGGAAGACCCCTCTCATAGTTTTGCCTTCACCTGACTCTCTCATAGTCTTATCCGATAACAAATCTATCAAAACACCTGGTCACCTGTACACAACGTGAATTTATGATGAATGTAATAATTACTGTATAAAAATATATAAGCTGCTGTGTTTCTTTTATGCTATTTGGATATTAGATATGTATATACATTTTGAAAGGCTATTAGTTAAATGACATTGTATCCCTGAATTTAAACAAAATCTTACTTGGCAACTGGTTGCCATTTTACTTTATCTTTATAGTCTCTCTATTCTCAAGGTGGTTCTTCTTCTTTATCTGTTCCACTCTCAGTTTCATTCTCAAAGTTGTACTGACAATGATAAACTGGACTATGCCTTTCTAACTGTGATTCATCTTCTGATAATATATATATATATATATCCATTCAGATGAACCATATTTCAGTTTGGAACTCTTCTCGTTGACCGTTTAGCAACTGGTGATTCACTCCGACAATTTGTCTCTCAGACTTTTCTAGATAACATTGCTTTCTTCTTCAAGTTATTTTCTGATGAATATTCCCTCACCCTTTCTCAGTTCACTAAGAATCTTTGTCAGGTGCTTCCTTTACTTTCTAAAGAGCTCAGACTCGAACCTGAACTTCTGCTTGAACCTCAATCAGCCTTCACATCTCGTTTTATGGCAAACTGCTTTATTCCTCTGAGGGTTCCGTATTTTCAAGTGTAATTTCTCATTTATCGGATCAGAGACTATTTATTCTTGCTTCCACTCAAGATTTGGGCTTTTGCATGGTAACAACCATTTACTCTGACCATTGTCTTGAAGGTAGACTTTAGATGTTTCAGATTCTTCATCAGAACTTTTGCTAACCTAAGTTCATTATTCTCTTCACAAGTTCCAAAAGTCTCAAATTACTCCATACTGCAAACTTTTTTTAAAACATCTTTATTGAGTGTTTTCAATGTATAAGCACATGTCAACTAAGGTCATCAAGAACTGTGTCACAGGGGGATCAGGCTTACATGACGTTTTGGTCTAGAGCTTAGTATCTAGCTACTACACTCTCCCAGAACATCTGTAAAAAGGGACAATTCCATGCCAAATGTAAAAAGAAGGACAAAGTTTGGTGGCATCGTGGGCAGCTGTTTGGTTTATTTGGTTCCATTTTATGCAAAAGCACTAGCATTATGTATGAGCGGTGTAGGAAAGGGTAATTGGTAAGTTTAAATCTGGTGCTAGCTGATATGGATTTCACCAGCGCACACAATCTCTCTAACTGCGCATCCTCACGCGGCTCCCCTAGGTCGACCTCCCAGGCCGCCTGCGCAGGGAAGGGCATGCGTATCCTGTCAGCTGTTATGGCTTTGTAGAGTAGAGAAACCAAAAGAATACACCCCCAGCCCCAACAAGCCCCGGAAGGTGTGCGACTCCCTTGGGGCAGCAGTGAATGAGATCCATATTTCCTTAACTATAGCAGTAAGACTTGCATGCTGTAAGACCTTTCCTGCCCCAAGCTAAAACTAGTATGGGAGTCTTTGAAGGAGATACATTCCTCATTGGGGAAGAGATCCCCCAGGGACTCACAGCATCACTAACACCATAGTGTCATGACAATGATATCTGAGAGTATTGGAAGGGTAGATTGGTCCCTGAATACAAATACCCTGGCAAAGGGTGCCCGTTTCAGGACCCTTTTCACAGTACAGTCCCACAAGGAGGCAGTGTGGCTAATGAGATACAATACTTGACCAATGTCTTTCCCGCCATAAGACTCGACAGGAGGGACAAGTCGCTAACCATTCCCTGCAATAGCCTTTTCTCCCAGGCCCCCTCCTTTAGCCAATGTGCAGCGTGCTATATCTGAGAGGCCAGGTAGTATTGTTCCAGATTCATGAGCGCTAATCCCCCCTCCTCCAGCTGCAGGAATAGATGGCCCTCACCACCCTGGTATGACCCCTTTACCGATATCCTGGAAGGGAGTAGGGAATGTAATTGCTTAAACATTACAGATGAAAGACTGTTGGACAAGTGTTGGATAAAGTAGAGGCAGCGCAGTAGGAATACATTTTTCCAACTAGCCACCCACCCCATAAGGTAAAACAGAAGGGTGTTCAAGAAGTGAATAGAAGAACCACACCTCTTCAGGGTTCTCCAATGACGCAAAGCCTTGCAGAGTAAAGGAGCATATATTTAATGTCTATCTCTCTCAACTTCTTCCCCTCCAAGAAGGATGTTTGGTGTTCCTGCACTTTTGCGCTATAGTCCGGGTATATTGCAATGCTGTGGTTTTCAAATTGTGGCTTTCAGTATTGCATCTCTGTCCCTAAAATTCAGGATACTAGTAACAAGAGCACGCAGCGGCCCCCCTGGAGGAGGTGCTGAAACCGGTGCCCTATGAGCCCTTTCAAAGACTATAAGCCTGATTACAAGTATGGCGCATGGGATACTCCATTACAAACGTGATGGATATCCTGCCCTTCAGATTATGAGTTCCATTGGATATAGTGGAACTCTTAATACCATGGATGGGATATCCATCACATTTGTATGCAGCGTGTGTCGCACCCAGTTTTCCAGAAACGCTCTGCTGACTGGCCCTCCAGCCTTTCAGGAAATCGCAACATGCGCACATTATTTTGGTGTGACCACCCCTCTGTATACTCAACAAGGTGTTCCAGAAAGGTAGAAATAACTGCTGAGAGACCTGTTGTTTTGGGAGACGCACCTCATCCTGCACCAACGTGATAGTGGTTTCTGCATTCTCCACTTTGGCCAAGACCTTCCGGAAGTCAGCGCACAACAAGTTAACCTCAATAGAGACTCCTGCAATTTGTCCTTCAAGTGCTGCACTAGTGCCGAAGAGGGCCTCCATGAGGGCCATTTGGGAATACTCCTTTGACTCTCTGGGAAGCGCTTCAGAGTCTCCAGGTGTTCCAGGTGAATACACCTATGCGTAGACTGACAAGGGTAGTGTACTGAGTGATAGTATTGCCCTGCTGCTGTCTCTGAGTTCTGTCTTTCCACATGGTGCAGCCAAGAAGTAGAAGGACAGCACAGAATATCCCCCCAGCAATGACAGCGGTAAAGAAAATGCAAAGGCAGACTCTCAGCGGGAAGATGTCACGACGATGAAGCTCCAGTCAAGGACTTGCAGGAGAATTATATTGGGTAAGTGTGCCTAAAGGGCCCACATCTGACCCAGCAAACACCCAGTAACCATCCGCAAGACAGAGTGTGCACAGATTAGTAGCTACTGAGGTGAGCAGCCGATGGGCAGGGAAAGGAGCCCCCTAATAGTATGTTAAGGCCAGGCCCCAAACCCCAGGCCCACTTCCATAATGTTGATCACTTCCAGTCACCCCATGCAGCTCCAAGGGCCACTGTTGAAGGGCCTAGGCCAGGATGACCCCACCGCCAATCCTCCAAGGCACCACTGCTGATTAGCTGCTGCCCTCAGGGGCCCACCAGCCAGGTATGTATGCATCCTCTGCAGTGCTAGGCAGCCAGAGGTTAGGCCAGAAGGTCAACTCACCCCCTAGGGTACCTCCACTCCTGTCGCCCTGAGGGAAGACCTCCCAGGCAAGGGCTCAGTTGAGGATCTCCTGTGCTCCAATGGGAGCAACTTCGGAGTCGCGGCAACCCTCTCTTGGGCCCCCGGGGGCTAGGCAGCAGTCACACTTCCGGTCGAGGCATGATACCTCATGACCCAGGCTTGTGCCCCAGGCTCCAGCAGGTCCAGGCCAGCACACCAACAGGTTCATCAACTGCCACTAGCATTGTGAAGTAGGGGCGCAATCGATAGCTTCACCACATCCAGCACAGTTCCCGTTTCCAAGCCTGAGGCATCCAAGGAGGGGAAGACCAATCAGGGGTCCCCGTATGGCTCCTACAGGCCGGCAAATTAGCGAGGAACCACCTGCAAAGGGATTGCAGCCCTGCCCTGCAGCCTTCCCCAGTTCCCAATGCACTTATCTCACCAGTGGGAGGAGACACATAGGGCCAATGCAGCTGTTGGTCTGCTTCCAAGATGGCCGTCATGGCGACCGCGGGGGCCCTCACTCCAACACCAGTGCTCCCTGCAAGGATCAGGACATCTGCCACAGCCCAGCCCCGGGTGCCAGGCCCCTGCTCATGCTGCCACCTTCCCCATTCATGTCTCTCAGCATTGCCACCGGCCATTCAAAGTAAGAAGTCACAGGACGCAGCGTCGGAGCACTGCCAGGTCTGCGCTGAGTCATCTACTAGGCCCCTGGGCATCCCAACCTTCAGAGTTGCAGGAGCATCAGCAAGGAGCCTAGGACCCCCAGCAAGACTCACAGGGGGTTAGAGGCACAGTGTAGAGTGGCGGTTGAGCCAACAAGATTATGCAGAGGCAGAATCATTCAGGATAAGGCTGCATGGAGATGGAGTTCCCTAAGAGCACATCCTGTCTGCCATCTTGCCATCTTCCCTGGTCACGCCCCCTCCATGCTGCAAAGTTGAGCTTGATTTTAAGCTTTATACTTGACTCTGTAGATCAGTGGCTGGTTGTTTCTACCACTTCTTCTTCTGCTGCTTTTACCATTTTCATATTAGCAGCATGAACCTACTGCAGGACTCCAGCACACTTCACCACAGTGTTAGTCATGACTATTACCTGATTGGGTCACAACACTGCTCTTCCATCAGATCCTGATGTGCTTCCAAGTTCCAGAATTCATATTGTGACAAGTGGTATCCTTTGTCATTTCTGTTGCCACATTCACCTGATGAGAGCCGGGCTCACTTTATCACTTTATCAGCCAGACCTTTACAGTAATCTAGCACGATATCATCAGTTATTGAAACTAATGCAGCTGAAGGAATAAAGGCAAGTCTCACTGCTCTTCCCAGGATCCCCTCATGGTGATAAGTCAGTGTTTTCTCTGTCTGGTGTACCTCTCATACTCATCAAAACAAAAGGAAGTTAGTCGGGCAACTTTAGACCAGTTTAAGCAAATACTTTGGCCAATTTGCTCTTGAGAGTTTCATTGGATTTCTCCACAACACCTGAAGATTGCGGATTACAGCTACAATAGAACCTTTGATTTATCTTGAATGCTGGACAGATTACTTACAAAAACTCATTTTTAAAGTGCACCACGATCTGTCTCAATAGAAGTTGGAAAGCCAAATCTGGGTGTCAACTCCCCCAACACCAGTTTGGCAACTGAAAGGCTATCTGATCACAATGTGGGGATTGCCTCAAATCATTTAGTAAACAAGCAATTATCAAGATATCTTTCAAACCATTGCATAGTGGAATATACACAAAGTCTGCCTGGAGTCTTATAAATGGGACTTTTGATTTGCCAATATGAATCATTGCAGTCAATATCCTTTTGCCTTGATTGTTTTGTCTGGCATACCGGGCACCTAATACATATGTCCTCAGCAACATTTCTAAATCCTGTATTCTCCCAATATTTTCTGAACATACATATCATACTGTCTTTACCTGGAGGTGTCTGACCAAGTAGGTATCCACCCACTGGATACAACTTTGCACCCGCCAGATGTATTAATTTTTTAGGGCTGAGATGCACTCCCTGATCCTTTTTCTTATAAACCTTTTTCGTCCATTTATTTTTCTTATCATTTGAGGCTTCTTCCTGGAGAACTCTCAATTTACTTAAAGAAGTCTGAATTGGACTCACAAAGAAAACATTTATATTTTCTGCATTTTTGTATAGTTGTATTCTTGACTCATTATTTCCACTTTCCCACACAACTGTCTCATCTTGAAATACACAATTCTTTGCCATTTGGTCTGCATATTTATTACCAAGTGCAACTAAATCCTTTCCAGCCTAATGGGTAACACATTGACTACAGTATTTGCTTTTGGCTATTGAATTGCTTTCAATAAATCCAATATGTATGCACCGATCTTTATAAGAACTCCAGAAGATGTCATAAAGCCCTTCTGTGACCACAGTTGCCCAAAGTCATGAACCTCTCCAAAACCATATTGGTTGTCTGTTTAAATTGTCACATTTAAAATTTAAATCTTCTAATATGCAACAAGATCTTAGCAATGCTACTTATTCTGTCACCTGTGCTGAGGTTACATTTTGGCAGAAAAGATGCATACAGAGTCTCAGAAATAGAACATACCACAAAGGCAGCACTAAATGCTCCATATTAGTCTCACTCTCATACCCTAGAACCATCAACAAATAATGTGAGAACAGCAATTTCTAATAAAGTTTCTTTAATGTCTGGTTTTGGTTTGGTACATAACTCAGTAACTGAAATGTAGTTGTGCTTTGGTTCATCATAGTGTAATAATTTATATTAATCTACTTGTCTTCACAGCTCTTGTCTGAAATAGGAAGCAGTGTTGACAGATTCAAGCAAGTGCACCTTTTAATACAAATGTTTTCTGCTGCAAGATAGACTTGCTCATAATGAGGCATCCTACTGTTCGTCATATGCTGAGTTCTCGTTCGTGTCAATAACATCTCTGATGAATGAGGGACATATACAAGTATGAGCCATCACTATTCCTTCATTTGTTAATGGGCAACACAAACAACTGCAACTGGTTTCAAACAAGCTGGAAGACTTTCAACTCCTGGATCCAGTACTACTGATAGGCATGTCGTTGCTCTCATGTTGTTATGTTATGTTATTTTCATTCAATATCGCACACGAATCACCCCAGCAGGGCTATCTCAGCACTGCGGACAGGCACAACAGGAAGAAAGCCGAACACTGAGTTAACACAAATGTGCTTTCAGTATTTTCTTAAATTTAATAAAAATCCGTACATGTACAAATGTGTAATGGCAAATTGTTTCAGTATTTGGGAACCAAGGAAGAAAAAGACTGTCATCCAAACCTTGACCGCCGAATGCGGGGGACGTTGAGTAAGGTTTTACCGTCAGATTGAAAGTTCCTGACTTGGTGATAGCGTTTGAGCTTCTGCTATAGATAGCAGGAACCTTTCCACGTCAAGGCTTTGTAGGTTAAAAAGCAGATTTTGAATACAATTCTCTTTCTGACAGGTAACCAATGTAAAGACCTAAAGTGCGGAGTGGACACAGATCCAGAGGGAAGATTACAGATGAGCAGTGCTGGTGTATTTTGTCCATTTGTAACTTGGATAGTAAAGTTTCATTGGCTGATGCTCATAGAGCATTGACATAATCAAGCCTGCTAATATTGAGGGATTGCACCAAGGTTTTTCTAGCCACAAGTGGTAGAAAAGGAAGTGCATTTCTCAGCAGGCACAACATGTAGAATCAGGTGCCCGTAGTCGACAGGACCTTGACCTGATCTTTCATTGTTAAAGCTTGGTCTAGCCTAAAGGCAAGATTTTTTACAACCAGCCTTGGAGTGGGGCCTTTCCAATTCTGGGGGCCACCAATCGGGGAACCAGAGTTGCTTGGCTTTCCGAAAAAGCATGATCTCTGTCTTTTGTATATTCAACTGTAGATAGTTGTTTGACATCCGCTCTGCAATTACTTTCACCCTATTGGAGAAGTATTCCTTAACTGTGTCCAATTCTTTGTCAAAGGAGATGATCAGCTGACTGTCATTAGCATAAGACAACATTTCAAAACCAAAGTATTTGACAATCTTTGCAAGAGGGGCCACATATATGTTAAATAGCATGGGGCTCAGACATGATTCCTGAGGAACCTCTTTGTCAATCAGCATGGACCAAGACTTGAAAGCACCCAATGAGATGACTTGAGATCTATTTTTCAAAACGTCTCGGAACCACTCAAGTGCTGTCCCATAGATCCCTATCTCATTCAACCTTTGGAACAGCATACCTTGTGACACAGTCTCAAAAGCTGTGGGCAGGTCTAAAAGCACAAGCATAGATGGAGTGTTGACATCTTATGAGCATATTATGAAGTCTGTCACGGCTACCAAGGCCATCTCATGCTGTGCTCTGCTCTGAACCCAGATTGTGATGGGCCCAGTATCTTGTTTTCTTCAAGTTAGTCTGATAGCTGTTTATTGATTACACCTTCCAGCAGCTTACCTAGAATTGGAAGCAGGGAAATGGGCCAATAGTTTGTTAGTATTGATGAGGCAACATTAGCCTTTTTTGAATCGGCATGACCTGTGCAGATTTCCAGCCTCTGCCTTTATTGATAGATTGAACAGTGATACGATTGGCAGGGCAATCTGCTTAAAGAGTAGCGAGGTGATCCTTGGCGGAAATAGGTTTCACATCAATGCGCCTTGCTGCTGTGTAAGAATTGATAATGTACATCTACTTCTTTTATGACAAAACAAGAAAAAGATCAAAGTATAGTCAGGCATTCCAAGTGCTGATCCATGACAAAGACTCTCTTTCTCAGTTCTTTGAATGCTTCAAAACATTCTTTATCAAGTGGGCCCGTGTCTTCTGTGTCATTGTGCATCAGCCTTACTGAAGGCTTTGCAATCATTAAAAAGTTTGGAATCCACTGACAACAGTAGCCAACATTCAAACCTCCCTCTGGCTGGTTTATGAATTCATTTCCAGAATTGAGTAAATGCATTCTTTTGAGACTTTCCTCACAACATTTTCAATATGGTGTTCAAGATAAATTATTTCTCTTGTGCAGAATTGCACTTTGGTTGGAGAGACGTTATGTCCATTGTCAATTAGGTGATTTAATAGGGTAATTGTATTACTTTTAGTGTCCTCTTTTGTTTAAGATGGAGCTAATCATCTGTATACTGAACTAGGGCTGAGCTACAGGGCAATCTCACATTTATTTTCTAGATCTTTTTTCAGCATTTGAATAAAGATTGTCTGATGTTCTGTATACCCTTGTGGGATTCTACACCACACAAGAACTTTATTTTAGAATTGAAAGGCAAAAAGGAATTCATTTTCCTCCTGCAGAGGAATTAAGAAACATTTTTGACATAAGTCAATGACTGTGTACCACTCTGCATCAGGTATTTCAACAGAATTAGTGGTCGGTGTCACTAGACAATGTGGGGTGATAATTGTGGTTATTTTTCTTCAGTTTTGGACAATTCTCCCTTTTCCATTCCTTGATTAGACTTTTTTCCTTGACTAGCTTCATTCCTTTCTTAGTTTAGCTTAGTTATAGGAAACAAATGCATCTGTTCGTACTTTTATTTGAACTATTTCAGCCCTTTTAGTCAGTCCAATCTGTTTTCCAGGTGAATTCGATACCTCCTCTGTGACAGTATGTCTTAATTCCAAAGATAGTTCTTCCTTTATTAAAGTCGGGAACAACTGAAGTCTTGAGTCTTGTGATTTTATTTTAAACATTGAATCTTCATCTTGAGTTTCATTGATAACACCATCTGGTGTGCAATACATCATGCTATTCATTTTAGAAAGTAAGTTTCTGCTAAACAGATTTACAGGATTGTAATCAAACAAGATTAACTAGTGTTTATTTTCCATCTTACTTATTTTAACTGAGACTGAGACATCTGCTGTAACCTCATTAACAATTTGTTTATTTCTAATCCCTAAAACTTGGATTTCTCTTCCTGAGAGGAGTAGGTTTGGGACTTCCACACAATTCATATTTGAACCCATTTAAATCCTGGATCCTCTCTCAAACTATTTTGTCTGAGCAATAATAAACTTTTCTTTGATCTTTTTCTATTTTGCACCAAAGTAGTCACTAATGTGTTTCGCCAGCTTCAAGATCTCATCTATGCTCTATGTCTGCCAACACAATTCACCCTGTTATATATGATTACAAAACTCTGGCAGCAAACCCCTAACAAAGGCAGAGACAAAACTGCTAACACCATCTTTCTATGGACCATCAACTCTGTGGTGTTTCTTGAAAATGTGTAGGAGCCTCTCATAAAAGGATGCACTGACTCCTTTGGTTCATGTGAAGTTTTCAAGATTTTTAACCAATTTAAATCATTTTCTGGCATTCTTTTCTTCAAATGCTCAAATAACTTTGTATTTATTAACTACTTCATCAGAATAGGAATTGTTAGGAGCAGCTCTAGCTGGTTCTTCAATTGGCTAGGCAACTATTGGCTTATACTCTACCCACAAATCACTAGGAACAACAGTTTTGAATAATGAATTCAAATCAGTCCACAGCACCTTTGAGATATTTGTAAGCCTGTGCACCTCTTTAAATCACTTCGCCAGTTCTTCTCAAAATTTCTGAAAGTTTGTGGTAAAAGCATAACGGTCAGCCCTTGTCATTGGCACATGCACAAGGTTTCCTGCATGCAAAATTCTAAAACCGTTCCAGTTCCAGCTTCCAAATGCCATACTTTACCCCTTGCCCTACCTTCAGTTCCCTTTCCTTTCTTTTTAACAACTGTCCATCTCTTCCACCTTTCCCTGTACTTATTTAAATCATTTCATTCCCCTGTTTTTTTTTCAATTAAATCTTTAATATGCACTCTCAGAGTGATTAAGTCTATTTCATTACATTTGTCACAAGCAAATCCATTTTATAATTTTGCTACACGTTTTTCATTCTACCGATGTTCACAACGCGTTCATCAGCACACTCCTTCAGTTTGCCATGTACTTCATTTGCGCATCTGATACTTCTTTAATCAAATGTCTAAATTCATCAACATGATTTGTCGACAGCCTTTTTAAATTAATGTTTCCTTGTAATGTCACCAAATCGGATTTTCAAAATACCATTGTTAATAATTTTAGGAGACTGTTCGACTGCTGCTGCCTTAACAGGGAGATTGACTTGAACCTGAGTAACAGATTAGGCATCTCTACTGTTACTAGGCAATGCTGTCCTTGCATCTCAGTTTATGCATCTCAGTTTCTGCAGTTGCCACCACAGCTATAGAGGCATGCCCTACAGTGTTACATTCTCATGCACCCAAATCAGGTCCGGAACCAGAAGCAATTGTTCTTGTTGCCCTAGTTGTATAGGAAGGAGGTTTAGAATTCAAGAAATCATTAAGAAAATGATCTTCTTTTTAGAGACATTACCCTGCTTCGCTCCTTCATTTGCCTAGTTTTTATCATTGTGTTTCTTTAACTATGGCTGGCTAGGCTTTTATCCCTTCCTCTAAAATGTTTTTTGTCAATCCCACTTGCTGTCCATCCAGTGTATGAACGAACTTCTTAGTACCCATTCAGGTATATTTAATTAGTGCCTCAAAGTGGTAGGTCTGGGTACGGGCTTTCTATCATTCTATCATTTATCGCAAGAACTCAATACAGCGTTTTAATATTAAATGTACCCTATAAGGAAACAGTAAGTTTCTATCAGATGCAGTATGCTCCATTCCATTCAGATTTCCAATTACAATTATAGAACCTAATGTCCATCATCAGCTAATATGCGGACGTTCCCTCAGCGGATAATCTCTGACTCTCAAAAGCACACTTACACATGTTAAAATAGAAACAATACAAATACCCATAAAACATGCTACAATGGACACAATACCAAACTCCGACCCTATTTCAGGTATCCTGCAACTTCTCCAGCACAACCAACCCCAGCCCCAAACAGATAAAAAACACATAAATAGTATACTGGACAATGATAGCAGCAGAAAAAATAGTGACTTGACAAAGCAGGTTGTGCAAAAAGACAATCTATACAAGAAGATGTTAAAAACCTCACACCCGTAGAGTAACAGGAAGACTATTTTTACATTTCATGCCTCTCTCAGCACTTCTACTGACTCATGTCGCAAAGCCGATCTCAAAATCACAGCAACCAAACTAGCGAACAGCAACCAATCCCTAGAAGGCTCTGTCCGCATCCAACAAATGACAGCGTGTGTTAGAAATTGGGTTACTGGTTGACTGGCGTGTGAGCCCTGGTCTAATAGCAACCACAATCCTAGTCAGGGTAGGGCACAAATAAACCCCAAACTAGCATGTGCCCAGAACCCCTGGTAGCTTGACTCAGAGCAGGCAGGCTTAACCTAGAAGCAATTAGAAAAGTATTTGTGCAGCACTTCAAACAGTATAACAGTGAAAGTACCACAGAAAAATAATCCCACACAAAGTTAGAAAAATACAGCAGCACTTAATAAATAGAACAAGACCACAAAGACAATATTCCAATAAGTAGAACCAGAGTTATGCATTTTTAAAGACGAAACTGCAGTATAGCGCCTCAAAGGAGAAAACTGCAACCGTGGCTATCTCGTTAGCCTGGACCGGGTGCAAGTCAAGGTCGCCAGGAGCAAGGAGACCATCACAAGTTGCAGTCGGCGTGGTTTGAACAGCAGGCAAGACGCTGCGGATGGCCGGGCTGGTGCTTTATGCTGGTGGTCCCCCGTGGGCTAACAATGCTGCTGGGCGAAGAGACTGACTTGCTGCGGGTGCAGGACCTGTCCGGGGAGCCTTTAATGTCCCTGAGACTCAGATCAGGAGCCCAGCAAATTAGCTATTTGAATCACTCTGGGGTCCTGGGTTCAGGATGAAGTTGCAGGTTCAGTTCATCTACGCCAGGCAAGAGGCAGCAGGTCAGCAATGCAGCAGCTTCTTCAGAGTAGCAGTCCAGCAGAATGTCAGTCCATTCAGCAGCACAGCAGTCCTTCTTTCTGGCCGAATATCCACAGGTCCAGAAGTGTCCTGAAGAGTAGGTCTGAAGGCCCTATTTTTATATCCTCGTGCCCTTGTGCTAGAAGGTGGGAGAAGCTTCCTGAAAGGTTCTTTGAAGTGCAAGGAATTACCTGATTTCCCTGTCCTAGTTCCAAGCTAGCTACAGTGACATTACAGGATCCTTATGCTATTAAGGTGTAAGTGGGGTTGTGCCCAGCTCCACCCCATCATAACAGCAGATGGCCTAATGGTGTACACTGAATCTCTCTATGTTGTGACTGTCTGGGAGGAATTCACAAAGTCTAACTGTCAGGTACACCCAGTCATGTGAACCAGGCCAGGCTACAGGAACAAAAAGGGCAGGAAAGTGCCAACTTTCTAAAAGTGAAATTTTCATAATGTTAATGAAAAGGCGGGCTTTACCCATTAAAGAGGGTTAATCATTACAAGTCTATAGATACCAAACATGATATACCTACCTCTTCTTAGTCAGGAACAACATTTTAAATGGAATAAGGAATTCCAAATCTTCTCCTATGGGGAAGGGTGGCCCTCACAGTAGTGAAAACACATTTGGGAGTGTTTTACTACCAGGACATATAAAACTTAAAAGTATATGTCCAGCCTTTAAATCATACAGCACCCTAACCTATGGGATACCTAGGTCCTACCTTAAGTAAGACTTATATGTAATGAAAGGGGAGTATGAGGCTTGACAAGGGGATTTCACTGCCAAGTTGGCATGGCATTTTAAAAATGTATTCAGGCTGCAACGGCAGGCCTAGGACATGTTTTATGGTGCTACTTAAGTAGGTGGCACAATAAGTGCTGCAAGCCCACTGGTAGTATTTCATTTACAGGTTTTAGGTATATGGTATACCATTCTGCAAGGGACATATGGTGGCAGTTAGGTATATCCCAATCAAACAATGCTTAGAGGAGAGAGCATGAGCACTTTAGTACCAGTGGTAAAGTGTAGAGAATTCAAAGGCCAACAAAAGTTAAAATCAATCAAAAAAAAAATGAAGATACGTAGGAAAATGGTTTGGGGGAAGACCACCCTAAGGCTGACAGGTTTTGTGTTTAAGTCTCACCAATCTCAGTGCATCTCCCTGGTTGAATAATCAGTCACAGCGCCAATTCTCTGTGAATAAGGAAAACAATGGCACAACCTTTCTAAATACATTTTAAATTAAATAAGCCATTGTCTGCTCAACCAAAATAAGATAAAAGTTAACAAGTTAAGGTAAAACAAGTCAAATCTCACATATATCTCAAAAATACGAACAGCAACCTTAGGGAGATTGCATGCACTTGTATTTTCTGGAGGTAAAGTTAGTGGTGATATCAGGGAACTCAACAATAAAAACAGGCACACCTGGCCATAAAACAGCCCAGCAATCTGCTAACAGAAACAGCCCACACACTGATCTGTCAGACCAGCCCATCCTGCACTGCCAGATTGCCCTATTGGCCAATATGACCCCACAGTGTCCGCAAGTGGAAAACATAAATGTGATGGGAAATTAAGGTATATGACTGCTAAGTTCTAACTAGAACAGTCGATAATTTTTTTTTTATTTCATAAGGGGGCAATTTAATTCTTTTAGTCATTTTACAGATATTTCTTTTTAGTTTGAGCAAATGATCATTGGGAGTTGCTCTTTGGCTACACATTCAATGCTTTGGAAAATGTAATTCTTATAAAAGCTATTCAAGTATGCAAGAAAATTGCACAACTATCTGATGTGTCTGTAGATGCACAGTTTCACAGATGGAGGCATTAGTAAGAAAGGAGATCTAGATTTTTATTTTTTTAAAAGACAGTTACGATTCCAACCATATGGGGAACGGCTTATATGCTAAACACAATCCCAAGGGGGATGCAATGAGGACAATTTATTCCTCTGTTGTTGACTGTCAGACAGTGGCGATAGAACTAGGAGGTGATGCAGCACCCTCATAAAACTGAAAGACGAGCAATAAAGGGGCCCTTCAAAGGCATTTCTTCTGGCAGAATATTTGTGTTTTAAAAGGTGACCTGTTCATTTTTTTCTTTCCTCCCACATGTTTAGTGAACTTCAATGCCAATTTTTCATCTACGAACATGTGAACAGACCCTTTGTGCGTCACCTTGAGTTTTGCAGGGTAGAGTAGGCCATAGGGGATCTTCGCCTGCATCATAATACACTTCACGGGTAGGAATTCCCTGCGGGCCGCTTGCACCACCGTTGTAAAGTCTGGGTAGAAGGAAATGGAATTTCCCTTGTAGTTGATGATAACCCGTTCCCTTGTTAGTCTCAATATCGAGTCGTGGTCTTGATTGTTCAACAACTTAGTTAAGATTGGCCTAGGCGTTGCTTCGATCACCGGCCTAGGGCCCAGTGCCTAGTGTGCCGTCTCGACCGCGAACACCGCAGACAGGCCAGGGCCAAAGAGATTGTGCAGCAGTTCAGCAACATAGGTCTTCATTTTGACAATGGCAGTCGTCTCGGGAAACCTGGTTGCACAGAGGTTAGTATACGCAGAGATCTGGCCTCCAAATCCTCGTTCTTTGCCCGAATAAGATTGAAAACCTTGTCAATCTGCAGCAATTGCTTTCTGGTTTCCACTTGAAACTCATGATTTTCGGAGCTGCGGTTTTCTAGCATGTCTAGCCAGGCTTCA
Source organism: Triturus cristatus (assembly GCF_964204655.1). NCBI lineage: Eukaryota > Metazoa > Chordata > Amphibia > Caudata > Salamandridae > Triturus > Triturus cristatus. Next base: position 366,836,412 of record NC_140586.1, read on the forward strand.
TGCATGTTGGGATGTGAGGACATCCAGCTTGGTGTCTATTGTTTTTAGACTAGACCTAATTTCTAAAAGTAACGTGCGTAGGTCATCTCCATGTTCCTCTGATTGATACATAGGTTGGCGATCGGCATCTACCTCCCCCTCAGCCTCCGTTAGCCTTATGTGCCTTTTATTGTCGAATGTGAGTTTGGTCTGTTTTGCATCTTGTTTGCCCATAGTGCCAAGTGATGCGTATAGTGTATAAAGAAGTGGTCCCAGCACAGTTATATTTAAATGCAGTATCGAAAGCAGTATCAAAAGACAATAACAAAGAACAATTAATTAGTGCTAAAGTGTTGTTTAATCACACAAAGCTCCTGATAGCTTTTGATTTAAGGCAACAATTTATAAACAATGTTAGAATAAATGTTGGTTGGAATTCCCAACTAGGTGAGGGGAGGGGAGGAGGGTGACTTGAGTGAGAGAGTGAGGCGAGTGACATATAATATTCTGAAGCATCACAATTAAATTGTTAGGCATGTCACTCAATGCCACATAATCACAATGAAAATTTTCAAATAGTTTACATTCACTTGCAAAGCCATGTACAATAGAAAAAACACAGTGCACAGTGCACTATTGATGGACCAAAACCAACCTACATGGTTTAAGGGGTCGAAATGACAACATATTATAGATGCCAGTACCATCAATAGTGCACTGTGCACTGTGTTTTTTCTATTGTACATGGCTTTGCAAATTAATGTAAACGATTATGTGGCATTGAGTAACATGCCTAACAATTTAATTGTGATGCTTCTGAATATTATATGTCACTCGCCTCACTACCTCACTCAAGTCACCCTCCTCCCCTCCCCTCACCCAGTGGGACCACTTCTTTATAAACTGCCTTAAACACAGGTCCCAGTGATTTTGGGTATACCCTTCTCTATAACAAGTGATGCGTATAGTCAACACTTATGCTGGACTTAAGTGTTGCAGTTCCAGGAGATTCCACGTCCTGAGAGCCAGTCACTCAGAGCCTGCTTGGACTAGACCAATGCTACGTTGCACACAGTTGAGACGCTAACGAGCCGATTGGCTACTCAACTGTTCAGCAACAAGAGAGCACATCGCCCGTGGCCGGTGTACTTATGTTGCAACCAGTGTTCACCAACCTTAGGGCCCCTCCTGCTTATTCGCGGCACCAGTGCGTATGTAGAAGGGTCGGGTCGCACCCGCGCATCGCCGGCCCCAGCAAGGCCACAGCCCCTGGGCCCGTCCCCCGCCAAGGGAGATCCACAGTAGACAATGAGCTCCAGGTCCTGCGCGCCTCCTGACAAGGGCAGCGCGGCAGGGACTTAGCAGCCCCTCTTTCAGGGATCGTCTCAAAGTTCACCCTGCAGCTCATATGAGGAAGGCACCGGCAAAGGGAACGGCCTACCACCTGGATAGTTCTATCGGGCCTCGAGCTTCCCCTGCGTCCTTTGCACTCACAGAACAGGCAACGCCTGACTCCAAGATGGCGGCTCAGCTTTGTCCGTCGGCTATGTCGCAGTCTGCCTGAGGCAATGGATTTGTGGCTTAAATCGACACTCCAGGAGGTGCCGTTTCCCCTCCAATTCGGCCCAAAGATGCCCAGGTCCGACACTAACCCAGACGAAGCTGGGGGATTCCAGAACACTCTGCTCGTCAAGTACTAGACGTGCGGCACGGTCGGCAGGATTCTCCCTTCGGACGCCTCAAAGTCAGTCAACCTGCCTGTTACAGCTACAGGATGCAGGTCGGTCATGGAACCGCCTCGTCAGCATTACCCAGAGGTGCTTATTTCTCAGCAATGGCTCTCCAGATGATATGATTGCCATGACCGGGCTCGCCCTACCACAGAGTTAAAGTGGCCCAGCTCCTTCTTTGGGTGAGCTTGCGGTCTCATAGTGAAGCTAATTTTAATAGAAAGGTTATTTTTGACTGCCTTAGTTTAGGCAATGGTCTTTCAATCCCTTGGTTGAATTATGTCCGTAGGTGTTTCACTGACATCGGTTTCCCCGAAATGTTTAGCGCCTCACACTCTACAAGTAAACATGATAAGAGACGGGTAAGGTCCCATCACAATGAATTCAGTTTCTCCCAAACAATGGAGGAGGTTTTTAGTAAGCACTCCATTCATAATTATTTTAGTTTACCAGCAACTGGAGAACTGGCATTTTATCTTTCTTTGGAGTTCACTTGGTTGAAGTGGTCTCTTCTTTTTAGATTTAGGACAGGCACTGTGTGGAGTTGCTTGTGTTTCTCTGATGGAGTGAAGGCTTGGGAGAGTAGTTTACCTGCATTTTCTTGCAATGGGTCAGCTGAGCAATCTATGTTGCAGATCATTTTTTTTGTACATTTTATCACTGCTTTTTTCACACTGTTTTAAGAATATTTTGAAACAACTTCCCTTCAGAAAATGTAAGGATGCCTTAACGTATCCCCAGATGTTAGGCAGTCCTGATATTTATTTCAGTGTCTCCTGTTTCCTCAAAATATCGGTAAGAAGTAGGAAATCAATGGAGGGAGCTCATTGCAAAATTACCACACCGTATTGTAGCAATTTTCATTATGCTGCAATTATGTTTTTAATTAATCTTGTATTAATGTTTTATAGTTTTGTGATGTATTTTATTGTATTTTTGTGCTGAATTATTTCTTGATCCTTCATTATTTTTACCCAAAGATCGAATAAAAATATTTTGACTTGACTTGACTAGTCCACTAAGAAGAATAAGTACTTCCTGATATGATAGGCACGGAATCACAGTATTTGCCAGAAGGCACTGATGTTTTTATCTTGTACTTGAAGAAATCAATTCCTTTATTAAGCAGAGTCCTTTAATAAGGAGAGCAATGAATGGTTTCTTACTAGCTACCTTGTCTTTTACAAGAAGCTACACATTATTCCAGGTACTATTATTCTTTGCTATTGGTCTTGAAACACAGAATGGTGTTCTATTTTGTGCTCCAGGAAACAATTTTGGAAGAAAATCTTTAGGATGTCGGCCAGGTCTGGTGGGTCAATGGACTAATGCGTCCACTGTAGAGCCCTATGTTCATCCTCATGGCCTCAGCGGGTCCACTTAGCCTTTCATTCTTCTAAGGTCGACAAAATAAGTAACACTGAGTTGGGGAATAATAAATATCTGTTATTCAGTGCCAAAATACCCTTCTGGCTGAAAGTGCGCTTCACAGATACACATGTTATGTTTATGTCTAGATAATATGAATTTATGGCAGTCTAGGCTGCCTCTCTGTCTCACAATTTGCAAGAAGGCCACTCACATCCAGAAGTTGCCCTATTGCATAGCAAATGAGATTCCTTCACACATGCTCAAACTAGGCTCATTAAGGAACTCTATGCATGCACTTTACATTTTCTTATCAGAAGGTCACAGGGAACATGAGAAATAAAGCAAGGCTGTTTCTGGCCTTCACAAAAAGACTGAATTGTTTTTGCTGCTGCTACTCCAAATGACATATGCGTAAGGAAAACCAGGGGAATCAATGCAGATCATTATATGCTGGGCTAAAGCAGGGGGAAGCTTATTTTCAGTGTTGTAGATATCTGAAAATTTTAACATTTGCAAATCATCCAGATTATTACTGACTATACATGTTCCACTAATGTAAGTGAAGCTGTAGTCATAAGGAGGATTTCCAGCTTAAAAATCTTACGTCACCAGGAAATCACATCATATTAACATTTCCACCACACTAGCACAGCCAACCTTGTGACTAGGTAGTCTGTGGGGAAGGTACTACTGAATATCGATCTCCAGAATACTGTGGTAAAAGAATATCGGGTATAAAATCCCAAGGGACAAAATATTGAAAGATAAATGCATATAGGGAAGTTTTTAACTCCATATTGACATACCTTGATGATGTATTTATCGCATAGGTACAACTATGTGGAGTTAGGTACAGAATACCTAGACTATCTTGTTGATAATTCTCTTTGAGATTTTGCCCTCAATATTGTGTCCTGTTGATATCCTAGGGTCCATATTCAGGGTGTACACCATCTGCAGAAAATTGAGAGTTGTTGAGGGGTAAGTGGGATTTCTAAGGACATTTCCTAGGGGACCAGTGGCTAGACTGTTGTGGGTGATTGGGATTTAAATGTTGGGTTTAGAGGTTAGAGTCAGGCAGTGAACTCTACTTTGGGTATGGAGTGGTGAGCACTGGTCAGGCAACAGTACTTTGCCTTCAAGTATGGTGGGCAATGACAGGTAGTTCGACTTTGCTTTGGGGTGAGGACAGCCCTCTCCGGGAGCAGGAATGAATTTTCACTATGAGAGTGGGAAATTATGGAAGCTTAGTTACTAAGTTGTTCAATGACGTTTTGAATGCAAACACCGCCCCAGGAGCACGAATAAAAACTGATTCAGGCATATCTACTCCACGTCAAAAACTCACGTAGTTGCGCGTATTCATCCTCAAATTATGGAAGCTGCCACCTAAGGAATTAATCTAGGGCATGCTCAACATAAATGTGTTTAAATCTCAGATGGTAGAAGAATTGCGATTTACCATTAATTAAAGCATTTTCAGACGAGAATCCGGAAATATGACTCAACAAGTTAAGAGATTGCTCCTGGTATTTGATGTGAGTTGCAGATAATAATTTCAAATCCTGTTAATTGAGTAATTGAGAATGATCAATGAAGTTATTCATTTTGGACCTCTCATGCTTTCAGCAGCTGAAACCAGGGGGAAAAATATGGGATAGACTGAGGAATTACAGAGAAATCCAATCCATGATTAACTATTCCCCAGTAATTCACCATTCTTAAGGGGATTCTCACAGCCCAACGTAGAATCTCCACTAATTCCACCCCACTGGAGGCAAAGGTTAACTTCATGGATGCATAACTAATAGCCTCCTCAATGGGGAACTTGTAATAACACCCTTAGGGCCTCATGTAGGTAGCATACAAGTTACTACTTCTAAAATACCGAACGTTACCGAATCGGTATTTTAGAAGTGGTAACTCGTATGTAGGTAATGAGTCGGTATTTTTTACCGATTCGTTACAATTCGGTAATTACCGAATCGGTATTTACCGATTCGGTAATGAGGATACCTTCCCATTGATGGGAAGGTATGCCTCATTACCGAATCGGTAAATACCGATTCGGTAATGGGGGGAACACATGCAAGGGTGGCAGGGTGTCACATTGACACCCTGTTGCACCCCTGATTCGGCCATGTGTGCACATGTGGCACACATACATGCCCTAAGGGCATGTATGTATGCCACATTGCACACTGCTACGCGCTTCAAAATGCCTAAAAACATCCATTAATTATTTACCACCAACTATTAGTTGGTGGTAAATACCGACTCTTAAACACACCCACACACTCCCCCTACATCTCGATTTTGGATTCGGAATTTACCGAATCGGTAAAATTACCGATTCGGAAAAGTTACCGATTCGGTAACATTACCGATTCGGTATTATTACCGAATCGGTAATCTTACCGATTCGGTAAATTCCGAAACCAAAAATTGTCCCCCTACATACCAATAGCCAAAATACCGGTCGGTAACGGTATAATTACCGAAAATCGGCCGTTACCGACCGGTATTTGGCTACCTACATGAGGCCCTTAGTGTGGTAAATTGAGTATCATAAAATTGGGTAGCAGTAATGCCTGATTTTAACAGTGCTTAAAAACAGAAGAATGGCGGTGTTAAGCACTGTATAGAAATCAATTATATATATTCTATTGCTATAAGTGAAATAATGTGTTTTAGTGTAGTATACTGCATTTTGATGTATTATTTATGGGTTAAAAAACATTGCACACTCCATTTAATACCTTTTCCTTGTCCCTCAGGAATATTACTTCTACATACTACAGAATACCGAATACTCAGCACCCCTGATCCAGAGCAAAAAGACTGCAATTTGTACAAATTGTAAACAAAGATGTGTTCTATAAATTCACTTTATATCCCTTTTGGGGAAGCATCTTCACAAGGAGTGGGGTTACTAAAATATGTAACTCGATAAGGCATGGATCGCAATTCACAAAAATGCCAGAGGTAGCAGAAGTGACATGGTAGGTTTTGGAGGGAATGCAAAGAAGCACACATTTGACAGCACTGTTATTCAGAAATCGATGCAAGCAGGACTCCGAGACATCTGGATGCACTTACCTCTTGCCAAGCAGGTAGGATATATTATGTTGCTGTTCTTGCAGGTTCCAGCAAGTGATGCCATTTCAAAATATCCAGGTCTGCATTTAAATTGAATGATGTCCCCATGACGAAATATTACTTTGTGTCCCACCAGTTCTAAGTTATGCAAATCTGTACCCACTTGTGATACACGACAAGGATCTGTAGAAAATAAACACATATCTGTATATATGGAAGAAAAAAGCAGATATTTTCCAAATTTACAATTGATGGCCCCTTTCAAAATAGAGGAATTTACCAGAATTTGAGACAGATGGACTTGCATGCAAAATATATCTTCCGATGATCCAGAAACTACTATCATAGTGCATCCCCACAGAGGACACTGATATATTCAATCTCTCAGAATCAGAAATTAATAGAATTTGACTGTGAGAGATCGGCAGCTTTGATGACCCACCATAGTGAAGAGATAGCTCAGCACCCCTCTTTGGCTCTGGAATGCACTCAGTGATCTACTCCAGCAACAATAGTTACCAACACCTTCTGCTTATTATAATGCAATACTGATTCTTATTTTCCCACCTTCTAAATCAAAATTAGCATTGCCTACTTTCATACAATTATGATGAGATGTGTGTTAGCATAGAGTAGAAAGTGAAACTGGTGCTCTATTTGAAAACCTATCTACGCATCATACAGTAAAATAGAAGGTCAAGGCAACAAAGGGTAACCTTATGTTAAAGATTGTTGTTTCATCTAGTTTCCACTAAGGAGAATAATAACGTATGTGCCTTCAAGTTATAGTTGCTAATGGCTAATTATGGCCTAGACATTCAACAACATCGTCCATAACATATAGTGCCTGATTACGAGTCTGGCGGTCCACGGACTGCCAGACTCATGGAGGTGCAGTGGAAGCCGTCTCCTGACCACCCTATTACAATTACGGTGGTTGGACTGCCCTTGCCCAGACTTCCATTGTCCGTTCCCTGGCGGTGTTGTGGCTGTCAGGAGGCAGCCATATGCTTGGGGGGTCCGCCGTGTTCCCACCAAGCATATTACGAGTTTCCTCTCGGCCATGGTTTTCATGGCGGTTTGTCCTCCATGAAAATCGTGGTGGAGAAGAAACAAAAGAGGCCTACAGGAGCCCCTTGTGCCATGTGCATGGTCTTTATAGTCCATGCAGTGCAGGAACTGTTTTGGTATTTCCATTGCAGTCCCAATTTCAGGGCATCATCATGGGAACGTCAAAAAAGAGCCTACCGGACACAAGAAGCCCTCGCAATCTGGTGGGCGGCCAGACCACAGGTTTGGCGGTGCAGAGGCCGGGCGGACCCGGCGCCGCACCGTCAAACTCATAATCAGGCCCTTAGTGTATTACATTGCTTATTTTGGGAAATATATTTTTATTATTTTATTTTTCAATGCCAATTCAAAAATGACAATAATGCAATAAGTAAAAGTGAGGTCAGGCACTGTTTTACAGTCGGTGGTACTGGGAGACTCTCTGACAACATACAAAAAATTGTTGGATGGCCATGTGTTAAAGACATACCCTTTCACCCATTTTTCACTGGAAGGGCTTATGGCGGATTCCCTTTTCAGAGGATAATTTGGACTTAGAAAGAGTTTGGTAGCTTTATGGACCTAATGATATAAAAATTGTCACAGTCAGCTGAAAACTGACCATGGTAAATAAAAAGGGCTGTTAGAAAGACTATAAGAAATGCAGGCCAAGCCTAAGAATTTGAGTAATAAAATTGGCTGGATACCATCATTCCAACCCCTTAACAGGCCATGTCTTAACATCTGATATGCCTGATATTAGTGGCTATTATGGATATATTTGATTCTTATTCGCCCTAGCTTAACTACCCCTGACATTACAGGACTGTCTGATCTGAGACCCTCCTTTCGTACTGAGGGTTGTAGATCACTATTTTGAGGTCAACAATATTGATATACAATAAGATTGCAACCACAATATTTACCTACAACTACATTGCATGATAATTATAAATTATTCCTGACTCCACCTATATTCACTTGGAAGGTAAGTAGGCTGAGACATTATTTATCGGTCAAAGTTGACTGTGTCTATACATTTAATTTTCTGCACCATGTAGACTAAGAAACCCTTCTTTGCAATAAACAACTGGCAAAAAAGAGTAGATTTGCTTCTGGAACTACACTGCATACCATTACCTAGCAAATATGTTATACAAGTACATTACACTTACTTGGGTTGAAGCATGTGGGGTAGTTAAATCCAGCCTTAGAACAATTTGCAACTAGGATCCCTGGTGTTGCGAGTACTTGAAATCCGGATATACATGTAAAAGTGATTTCTTCACCCTCGAAGAAAGTCATGTTATCCCTCTGCTTCAAGCTTAATTCTACAAAATGTTCTTTGAGTTTGTCTTCGGTTACCTGACACAAACCTGTAGAATATTTTTAAATTAGCTCATTGAAGTTAAACCAGAAATTAAAATAGGGCATGCCTCACTATTAAATAAGAACAAGCAAACAAGCAATAAAATAAGTTACAATCATATCAGATATATTTTTTAAAAGCTGGACATTGATACTCTAAAAACAAGTACGTTCCTTTATACCTTTTTCCGGAATAGATTTTACTCTTCATTTGTATGTGCTTTCTGGAATAATGTAAGTGTATTTTGAGTTTATCAGAGAAACCTTAAATTCATGTCATGGTAATAATGCTGCTGGAATTGACAACACCAATCAGCCAGAATGTTACGTGACACGCACAGACAGACAACACAATCTTATGTTACCCTATGTTAAGTTAATTTTCCATAGCATATTCCCACAGTATGTATGGCCTTGAACAGACTCAAGTAGTGACATACTAATAAGCATGCATGTCAGCTTAAAAGGCAGCAACAGGAAACATACACTCTGGTATATATACTATGGGATCATTAACCTAATATCAATCTATACCATACCGAAACACAAAAATATCAAATATGAAATATCGACTTCCTATAATTAATTAGTAAACACGCAAATATTGAGAACAAAATTATCGTGAAAAATATCGATTTTTAATATATCAAAAACCAAAATATCAGATACAAAAATATTGTTACCTTTAAATAGAAATATAATACGTCAAAAATATTGATAAACACAGTATAGATAACAATATCACCAAAATAATTGAACAATCTCTAATCAAGATTTTTTTTTAAACCACTCAATTAATATAAAACTATTTCTTAAAACAAGACTAAAAGGTTATATACACATACTTAAGTTAAACAAAAATATATAAATATACTACATCTAGTTTCCACCCCCAAAAAAGCATAAACTAAAACATTTAAACTACAACTTAAACTTAATAAATATGTATATAAGAATGTGTGTTTATTACCTACTGGCGGTCGCCAGTAGGTAGTTATAGTTAGGACCCCTTTTCCATAGGAAATCCGCAACATTCTATTTTGAATAACTTTGGCGCCGGTCGATGAATCCTCGCGAATTTCTCAAAATAGGTGGGGCGCTACGCTCCGCTCCTACCCTGAAAGTCTCGGGGGGATTCGTCAAGCGGGGGCTGAGATAAAAGGGGGGTCCCAAAACGCGTTTTTCCCATGCATTTTTCCATAGGACCTTTAGACAGAGCTACAGCCCGAACGGCTGAACAGAATTACTAGAAATTTGGCAGAGAGGTAGTCCCTAGGTCAAGGAAGTGCCTTTTGTAGGTTTGGTGTAAATCTGTTCAGTAGATTCTGAGAAAATAGCCTTTAAATCAATATATATATCTGAGCCCGCTTACCGTACGCTTACCGTACGCTTACCGTACGCGTACGGTGGCGTGCGCGAGCGCGATTCTGATTGGCTCTTAGATCTTAGTAAACATTCGAATCGGCCGAAACCAGGAAGCGGCGTCCGCCATTTTGTCTCTCGCACTGAGTGTTATTTATCAAATATGAAGCCCAAAAACATGTAAAGGGGCTCTTTTGACAACTCCCACCCACATAGTCATGTTGAGGGAGTCCCCAAAGATCCCCCAAGAGCAAAAACGTTTTTTTTTTTTCGGCAATTTCGCCGAGTACGCTTACCGTACGCGTACGGTAAAAAAATAGAAAAAAAACACTATCCACACTTACCCCACCCCCCCTTCTTTTGGTGGCCGCAGGCCACCAAATGTACAGGGCGTATTAGAGCTAAAAAAAAATCTAAATTTTGTCAACATGAAATTATAAAATCGAAATAAAAAAAACACTATCCACATTGACCCCACCCCCTGTGCTTTTGGTGGCCGAAGGCCACCAAATGTACAGGCCTTATTAAAGTTGATAAAAACCGTGCACGGAACGAACTGCGTTAAGTGGGCACGCACGCCTCGAATGGCGTAAAGTAGCTTAGCATTTAAAAAACCGTACAAATTCACTGAAAAAACCATAGGTTTCACATACGTTATAGTTAGGAATTAGCATTTAAAAAACCTTGCAAATTCACTGAAAAAACCATAGGTTTCACACATGTTATAGTTAGCGGAAATTTTACTGATAAAAAACCAATGAAATTGCCCCGTTATAGTTAGTGCTGGCAACTATAACTCACGCGACCGCAATCTTCTGCTGATGACATATGTGTCTTTATAAAAAAAAATATTTGTAATATATGTATAGCTAAAAATGTATGGAAGAAGACATGGGCAAATAAGTGTCTAAATACAGTATTAGCATCAGCAGAGGATTGCGGTCGCGTGAGTTATAGTTGCCAGCACTAACTATAACGGGGCAATTTCATTGGTTTTTTATCAGTTATATATATATGCCGCTGAGCCTGCACCACCTCAACAACCGAGGACCACGGAGCTCAATGTTATGGGCTTCATATGTGGGGCAGCGAAGGAGGATCATGAACAGTCGCGCTTTCTGGGGCTCATGTGGAGCTTTCATCCGGCATACATAGCAAGCGCTTCCATTTGAGGAAATAATTGTGAACTGCATCCCCCATAATGCAACGCCTTATCTCATACAGAGTTGTCCAATCATGGCGGGCGATATTGGCATATAAAGGTGATGCGATGAATTAAGCGCTTGTGGACTGCATTTCATTTTACCGGAAGGAATGGCTGTTTGTACCTTAATAAAGTTTCTTTGGGGAAAACTCTTCGTTGCTCGAGTGCGGCTTATTCAATGGACCATCCCCTTTGAGCTGAATATATATTTCAGGGCGGACACTTGTCTGTTTTTTACTATGGCTGAATAAAGACATCAAGAAGCTATCCCTGTTGTTTGAAGCGGCGTTATTTCAACGTTTTTGCAGAACTTAAGAGGTCCGTACCTGTGTGTTGAAACAGAACAGCAACTCAGGAATCAAAATTATATATATATATATATATATATATATATATATATATATATATATATATATATATATATTCTGCTCCAAAGGTGTCCACCTGTAAGTAGCACTCGACCAGCAGCTTGATTTATGTAGTGGATTTGCCTGACGCGTTTCGAAGCTCCATATGCTTCTCTTCAGAGGCTTTAACGGTAACGGTGTGCACAACCGCTAACCCACTTCGCCATTTAACATATGACACACCCACCAATGGGAGGCTCAAATGAGACTGTGCATTATGGGAAGTGTAGTGCGGAAAGCACATAATCAAGTCCTATATGGACCCTGCAAGTGGGCCCGTCCTCGATCCTATGTACGGCTGCTGTTCCACTTTCGTGGCCCCCAAGACTTCCGGGGTGGTGCATACTCTGCGGCTGGACGACCGCGTGTTATATTCTGCTCCAAAGGTGTCCACCTGTAAGTAGCACTCGACCAGCAGCTTGATTTATGTGTAGGTAGGGACGGGGATCCGCTCGCAGGAGCCGCTCCGTAGTGGATTTGCCTGACGCGTTTCGACGCTCCATATGCTTCTCTTCAGAGGCTTTAACGGAAACGGTGTGCACAACCGCTAACCCACTTCACCATTTAACATATGACACACCCACCAATGGGAGGCTCAAATGAGACTATGCGTTATGGGAAGTGTAGTGCGGAAAGCACATAATCAAGTCCTATATGGACCCTGCAAGTGGGCCCGTCCTCGATCCTATGTACGGCTGCTGTTCCACTTTTGTGGCCCCCAAGACTTCCGGGGTGGTGCATACTCCGCGGCTGGACGGCCGCGTGCAGCAGCTTGATTTATGTGTAGGTAGGGACGGGGATCTGCTCGCAGGAGCCGCTCCGTAGTGGATTTGCCTGACGCGTTTCGAAGCTCCATATGCTTCTCTTCAGAGGCTTTAACGGAAACGGTGTGCACAACCGCTAACCCACTTCGCCATTTAACATATGACACACCACCAATGGGAGGCTCAAATGAGACTATGCATTATGGGAAGTGTAGTACGGAAAGCACATAATCAAGTCCTATATGGACCCTGCAAGTGGGCCCGTCCTCGATCCTATGTACGGCTGCTGTTCCACTATATATATATATATATATATATAAGGTAGTTATAGTTAGGACCTAGTTACTATAGGAAAATGGCAACATTCTATTCCCAATAACTTTTGCGCCAATTGACGAATCTTCGCGAAATTTTTAAAACTAATTCTTTGTTGAGATCAGCTCCTATGTTGAAAGTTTGGAGGTGATTCGTCAAGGGGGGCCGAGAAAAAAAGGGGGGTCCCAAAACGTGTTTTCTCCATGTTAATTTCCATAGGAAAGTTTAGACAAGGCTACAGGTCGAATGGGTGAACGGAATTACCCTAAATTTGGCAGGGAGAAGGGTCTTGGTCTAGAAAGCACACTTTTGTTTACTTGGTGTAAATTCGTTTGGTAGTTTTTGAGAAATATAAAAATTTACAGATATCAATATTTGGGAATTCTGCCATCTGATTGGCTGAGGCGTTACGAGCACGAGCTTGTTGCTGATTGGCTGCGAGGGGTTCGAGCGGTTGCAACTTGGAAGCGTTGGCCGCTATTTTGTGATTCCGTTGAAGCGAGTAAGGTGAAAAAAGGGGGAAATAGGAGGGTAGGAGCACTGTAACCTCTGTGGGGTGTTTAGGGTGTGCTTTAGAGGGGGTGCGAAGCGAAGTATTTACCCCTACTGGTGTGTAAGGGGTGGGCTACGGAAATTAAGTGAGGTAGTGGGTAGAGTCTGATGCGGGTAAGGTGAGCTGGTGCGGGACTCGGGGATTAAAGCATGAGCCCAAATTGCGTGTCTTATGCTGTGAAGTCATGTGCCTTGGCCGCTGCACTACAGTTGTGGAAGTAGTGTCCAGATGTGTTTATAACTACTAGGATGAACTACTGACCCGTACTGGTATGAAAGTCCTGGGGTACGGAATATATGTGAGGTATTGTCTAGAGTCTCATGTTGCTAAGCTGAGCTGCTGCCGGAATCGGGGATTAAAGTGTGAGCCCAAACTGTGTGTCATATGCTGTGAAGTCATGTGCTCTGGCCGCTGTGCCACATCTGTGCAAGTAGTGTCAGCATGTAGTTATAGGTACTTGGACGAACTTTTGTTTAGAACATTTTAGCTTTTGTATGGTGCTTAGGTGGTGTTGTATAGGGAGTGCGAAGGTAAATCAATATGGTATGTGTAGAGCGCAAACTACTCACCCCTATGGGTGAGTAGAGCTGGGGATCAAAGCAAGAGATCTGTGCTGCAAAGTGAGATGGTCTGGCTGCTGCGCCACAGCTGTGTGGAGAATAAATTATGGCGAGGGTGCAGGAGTTGGCATTATCTGACCCTAAAATAGCGGGCCTAAGTTGTAAGTTATAGGGTGGCTCTCAAGAGAGACCTTGTGTTCATTAGTTGGAGCTACATATATGCACAGCTTCAAGTTATTCAGGAAAACTCGGTTTCCCTGATCTGTGAAGTGTACTCCATCACTTCTGTATATATCAGCCATATCAAAACGTATGTTGTTGTTGTATATGGACCCCATTTTGTGGTCTCTGAGCTATGCAGAGACAGCTTTGTTGACTTTTTTCTGAAATTTTTCAATCTGAGGACAAAATTGTTTGGACCATTTCCACTTCTGTCTTTGACATATATTGGATTATACAAAGACAGTTTGAGGTAAAAGTAACATCATTGTCCAAAGGTGTCCTTCATAAGCATTTGCAAATCTACCCCAGTCAATGTGCCTAGGTCATTTCCACCGCAGTACACAATCATGAGGTCAGGGTGTTGGAGATGCAAACAGGTTTTAACCAAAGGCAACAATTGGTGCCACTTCAATCCTCTCTGTACAAACCATTTAATGTACACATTTTGTAAACCTAGGTCTGAGTAAATACGTCTCTGTTCTGCATACCTCTTGCACCAGAAAACATAGCTATGTCCTATGATCCACACTAGCATTTTGAAAGTATGGCTGGAAGGTATGGAAAGATGTCTATAGCTCATGCAGTTCCTTCATAGAATAAGAGATATGTTTAAAGATGTGAAACTAGTTTCTATTCGCATACAAATCGGTACCTGATTGGGAGATGAAAAGCATTGTTTTCTAAAAGTAGGGTGCACATTTGTTTTGTGGAAAAGTATGTTTGTGATTGGTTCAGAAAAAGCAGTTTGCACGTACATATTATATTACATATTGTATGATAAAATTTGCTCAACTCAACCACACCTGCTACTTGCATTTGGAAGGCACTGTTCAAACTTAAAACAATCGTGAACTTTTATCCTGCACGTGCCGTTAAATGTTCTAGAAAGGGCGTTGATAGAACACGTTGCATTTCTGACTTCGATGTGTACTTGAATATTAAAAAAAGCTATTTATATGGAAAAGTAGAAAGACAGTAATACAGAGAATTTTTCAAAGCTAACAGAATCAAGGAACTATTGTAATTTGTTCTGAATTACCTACTGCCGGTCGTCAGTAGGTAGTTATCACTGTTAACCGTCTGAAAGTGCGGTGTTGCTCAGAGTGGCATGGTGGTGATATGATATGGTGCAACACTTGGGTATTAAACCGAGAGTCTAAACCGTGAGATCGTTGCTGTAAAGTGATGTGGTCTGGTGTTTATAGCATACGTGTGCAAGTAGTGTTAGTAGGCGTTTATACCATACAGGGAGTGGGAAGCGAACTACTGACCGCTACAGTGTGTTGATAGTATACCGGAAGCGGGAAGCGAAGTAGTTAAGCCTACCGGTGTGAATACTTGGGGATGAAACCGAGCTGATTGCTGTAAAGTGATGGGCTCTGGGCGGTGTAGGATACTAGCCGCTGTAGTATAAGTGTGTAAGTAGTGTTAGTATGCGTTTATAGTATATAGGAAGTGGGAAGCGAACTACTCATCCTTACTGGTGTGAAGACTGGGGGATTAAACTGTGAGCCTAAATTGTGAGCTAATTGCTGTAAAGTGATGTTCTCTGGGCGCTGTAGCATATTTGTGGAAGAAGTGTTAGTTTACGTTTATACAATATAGGGAGTGGGAAGCGAAAGTCTTACCCCTACCGGTGTCAAGACTCGTGGATGAAACTATGAGCTCATTGCTGTAAAGTCAAGTGCTCTGTGTAGTATTCCTTTGTAAGTCATAGTAGAATGTTAGTATGTAATTCTACTAGACTCTAAGGGGCATATTATCAAGGAACGGCGTTAAAATTATCGCCGCTTTAGAGGCAGGAAACTGCTGCTAAAACAGCGATAATGAGCTTGATAATATGCTGTAGAGAATTCCAATAGAAGCCCATGTTAACACGAGAACATGGGCTTCTATTGGAATTCTCTACGGCATATTATCAAGCCCATTATCACCGTTTTAGTGGCAGTTTCCTGTCGCTAAAGCGGCGATAATTTTAACGCCGTTCCTTGATAATATTGCCCTCAGTATGTAATGTTAGAATGTAGGGCTGTCATGAGGGGTACCTTGCGGAGTTTGTACACGGCGCTGGATTAGACGGTTGCTTTGCTGTCTGCTCCTGTTGGTGGTTGTTTCAGGTGTCTTGTTTTCTTGTAATAAATCGACTTATTGGATTCACTGCTGTCTGCCTCTTCACTACATAAATTTGGCGACGAGTGGGAGAAGGCAAAAAGAAGGCACAACTCAGCAATATTTCAAAATTGCTTGCGTTGTGCTGAAGACCCGTTTTGTTCGTGTAGCTGTTTCTACTCATGCCAGGGTCGTCGGCTCATTGAACTATGTCATCCGACATCTGGTAGGATTTATATTTTTAGATTTTGCGCTTCCTCTGCTTCTTCACTACATTCTGGTTGCTGTACTACATGTGTGTAAGTAGTGTTAGTATGCGTTTATACTAACAAATGCATCATGGTAGTAGGGAGGGCGACCTCTCAGGCGCAGCTCATACAATGTCCCGGAGTGTGCATTCGCTGGACATTTGTGTTTGCTTTTAGAGGGTGGTGCATGGCTTCCACCCTGTAATAGCAAATACTTGTTCGACTACTTGAAGTGAGAGGAGGAAAACCTCGTATCGCTGTAATAGAGGGGATGCAGATGGTAAAAATGCAGAGAAAAGAACAAAAAAAAGCAGGCTCTCACCCGTTCTTTTAAATGAGGCCCCTGGTGGGTGGATAATGTTCTGTGGCCAATCCAATTATTATATTGCGAGGTCTCTGTAGGACTGGGGATCTTAATGTCACATGTAAATTAGGCGCGGAAGGGCACCGAGATGTTTTGCAGCCTAAGGGAGCGCCACCTTCCCGGGTATTGTTTACTAATTGTTCGGGGGGTTCGAGGTCAACTGAAGTCCAGGGATTGCCACACTCTGGGTCTTTATTTAAATATGCAGGGTGGGCCTCGACAGCCCCTGAAGCCTCGATGGTCTTAGGCAGTGCCTTATTTGTTCAGTAATCGCACGGGCAGTACTTATGGTGTTATAAAGTGATACGCTCATAGAACTCTTGCAGATGTACAATTACCCAGGCTGCATTTGTCTAATAGTCAGTTAGATTATGTTTGGTAGGTGCACGCTAATATTAAATAATGTTGTCCTTAAAATCTCCTATAAACAGATGATTTTCACAATAAACAATAGACAAGTGTCGTCAGAAAAAGAAGACCTATACACTCAGTTATTTATTTGAAAGAATAAGTAACCTTTATTAAAACAGAAATAAATAGAAATGTAACTTTAATAGAACAGTATAATAAAAAAACGTGGGTTGGACTCCAGTGGAAGCAGCGTGGGAAACCTGCAAGACAAACATGAAACATAAGTATGTGTGCTATGTGGAAGAGGTAAAGAAAGGTAGTCCGAATGAAAGGACCATAGTGAGAATGGAAGGGAGGGGAGTGGGTGGAAGGGAGAAGGGGAGGGAGAGTCAAAAGAAGAGAGGGGGGAGGAGACAGAGCGTTGGCCTATTGCACCCAGCCCTTAGTGTTTACCCTCTGTCACCCGTTTGTCTAGGACACTGGGGTCTGCGAGAAAGAGTGTGGTTCAGCAGGTCCTTAAAATTAAATACATGAGGCCAGAGATTATGGGCCATATTATGAAGGATGGGCGATAACATTATCGCCGCTTTAGTGGCAGGAAACTGCCACTAAAGCGGCGATAAGGGGTTGATAATATGCCCTTGTGAATTCCCTTAGAAGCCCAGGATCTGGTGTGAACCTGGGCTTCTATGGGAATTTACAAGGAGATATTATCAACCCCTTATCATAGCTTTAGCGGCAGTTTCCTGTCACTAAAGGGGTGATAATGTTATCACCCTTGTTTGATAATATAGTCCTACATTATTAGCTACGGGAAAATCGCTTGCATGCACCTGTGCACCCAGAGTGCTGCACCCCAACCCCTTCCCCCGCACTGTGCTCAATTGTAGGTCTTGCACACCGAGACTTCACTGCTCACCTGCCACCACTGATGTGTCCCACGACGTTTTTGTGCAAGCTCCTAGTCCGGGGTATATTTGTCCGATAGACCATGTCTCCGGTCGGGGACGGTGTCTTGATACCAAGATGGAAGGTGTCAGAATGCCAGGGCATCATTGTGGGGTCAGCTCCCACTCCGCCCTTCTTGTGGCAATCAATGGAATGTCTGAAAAGGGAGAAATAGTTTAATGGTGGAAATGTATGGAGGTAAATGAAGGTTTATTTCAAGCTTGATAGAAAATAGGAGTTGAGTGCATCCTTCGTTTTTGAAGTACGATCTACCAACTGTTAGTGGTAATCGTGGTTCAAAGAGGAGTTGGAGTGCACAAGAATACACAAGGTTAAATAATAATATGTTATGCCAACGTTCACATACAAAGGAGCAGAGCGCATGCTAGAAGCATAATGTGCGCGTGTAATGCAGTGGCGGGAGCCTGTGTGCATGTACACTTAGTAAGGAGCTCACTACAGTGTCCTAAAAGCCAACGCCACGTGTCTCTAGGGCAGCGCTGCCCGCTGGCTCAGGCCTACAGTACGGTGCAGCAGGTCCTTAAGATTAGACCGATGTGACTGAATGAGGTCAGAGATCACATCATTACGCATGGCAACATCGCTTTTTCGTACGTGCGCACTCAGGGTGATGCACCCAACCCCTCCCGCAGAACCGCCCTCAACAGGTGTCTGTAGGGCAGCGCTGCCCGTAGGTTCAGGCCTACCTTATGGTATAGCAGGTCTTTAAAATGAGACAGAGATGTGACTGAATGAGGTCAAAGATCACATCATAACACATGGCAATATCGCCTATTCGCACGTGCGCAGTCTGGCTGATGCATCCCATCCCTCCCACAGCACCGCGCAGAAGAGGTGTCTGTAGGGCAGCGCTGCCTGCTGGCTCAGGCCTAGAGTACAGTCCAGCAGGTCTTTAAAATGAGACAGAGATGTGACTGAATGAGGTCAAAGATCACATCATAATACATGGCAATATCGTTTGTTCGGACCTGCGCAGCTAGGCTGAAGCACCCCACCCCTCTCGCCGCAGCGCGCTCAATTGGAGGCCCTGTGCACCCAGGCCACTCTGCTTACCTGCTGTCATTGTTGTGTGAGCAAACACTACGGGCACCAGTGCTCACAATTCAGATGGAGTGTTGATTGCAGGAGAGTGTACACCTCATGGATCCCTTTTGTAGAAGACGGTCAGTAGGGCTCACAAATTAGAGCCCGTGTTGATTGCCAGGATGGAGTACAACTCATGGATCCATTTCTTTTTTTTACTGCGCATTGTGATATGCGAGGTGGATGCGGCAAATCATTTGAGGTAGTGTGGAAGAAGAGCGACGTGTGGCGTCGTGGTTATCCCATTTATATGTACGCAAAGTGGGCTGGGCTTGCGTACGCCAGGCCAGCATAGGGGTGTGAATAATTATTCCGGGAACTTGGGCGTTGTTCAGTTCCTGCCTGGCCAGGAAGTGTACTTATGTGTGTTTCTTTTGTAGTTTTGACCTCGCAGAGTGTGCAATTTAGATTAGTGTAGCATGTGTCGGAAGGGCGGAAACTATCGTTAATGAGATGGCGTGTGATCTAGGATGTGCAGTCTGCCCGTAGCTGAGAGCCAGCAATACCCAGGCCGAAAGGCAGCACAATAATGTGCAGACACACACACCAGGGGCATCGTGTAACACATATTTGTTTTTTGATTGAACATTTGAGATGCATGGCAATCACACATGGAATGCTAATGTACAGAGCATGAATATTGATCAAGATGATCGTTGCATGCTGTGTGTAGTTTAAGATGTGTGTATACAGGAAAACACTTTTCAAAAAAGCTTTCTAAGCAGAAGAGGTGTCTCTCATCAAACGCTTTAGAGAGAATGAGAAAAATGGGTGGGGTCATACAACTGTTACAATGGGAAATGTTAGGAACCAATCAAATGCTTTTTTTAAGGTCACATGGCAATCGCGCACCGGGCGCGCAAGAAGGTCGCACCCGACGCGATTTTGACAAAATATATTTATCATAACATAAGTTTATTACAGTTAGAAATATATAAATGTTTAAAATAATTTAGATTTTCGCGTGCTCTCATACACTGTTTAAAGTTATTTAGATATACTTTTGAGACAAAAAAAAAGTGAATGGCGTACCCGGCACGATACTATACGTCTGTGATGTAACACAGGGCCTGGCAGCGTGCACTCGTCGAATACGCAACGTGCAGCCGGCGCGACCCCATACACACATGATGTAAAGCGTGGCTTGGTACTGCGTACCCGTCGGATGCCAAAGTAGTACCTGGGGTGACTTCATGCTTATATGAAGTTAAGCAGTACGCGGTGCCACAAACTCGTTGGATACGAAATGCGCATCATTTACAAGTTTAGCAATATGGCGGATAGAATTCGTGTGGTGATGGAGCTTGGTACGCTACCGATATGGGAGTGCAGTTTTCTCCCCCCCAAAAAAAATAGATACATATTTTTTGGGGAAGATACAAAATATTACATGATTTTTAAAGTTAAAAACAAGAAGTATAATAGAGTTCCAAAATATTTAAAAATATAATAGAAACAATATAGGTTTTATAAATATTAAAATATGAATTAATATTTAAAAAACCTTTGAAATTCACTGAAAAAGCCATAGGTTTTACAGATGTTATAGTTAGTTGAACATTTGACTCATATAAAACCAGAGAAATTCGCCTGTTATAGTTAGTTGAGCTAACTATAACTCGCGCGCCCGCAATGCACTGCTGATGATGTCACATATTACATCACTCATGATATGGTCAGTGACATCACTGATGACATCACTGATGACATCTCAAATGACATCACTCATAACATCATCCATGTGACAATCTGATGCACATACTGATGCTCTAATATAAACTTTGATACACCCATTCTAAAATGCTGACTACTATTTTTGAAACCATACACAGAAGAATGCCATATACTACATAGCACTCACTATTTCCTAGGTCTACGCACACATACAGTATTACTCATCAATAGAGGACTATAAAATGCACTCATACATCTATACATGCAGTCACACGCTGTCACTCATCCATAGAGTTACTCACACGCCTAGTCAGTAATACAAAGAATGATTCACATACCCATTTAATCAAATATACAGTTATACACACCAACTTCGTTATTTTTATATAAATATATATGTAAATGAAAAACAAAAAACTATTTGCAAAATGTATTTTTTTATTAACATATATATAAATGATAAACTAATAAACAAAATGTAACAAAAATAATAGAAAACAAGAAGGCGGAACACTCCTGTGGGGACCATGGATGTCGACGACAGAGCCTGGAAAATAAATGCCAAGAAGTTGGGGTCACTGCCATTCAGGACTCAGGACACAGTTACACATGTGGGATCGGCTTGTGTTAAAGAGGGTTAGTGGGACTACGTGTCGCCGGCCTTGCATTTCAAAATATGCGTCACTGATCGAAGGGAGTCTGGTGCTGTGGTCGGTGCCACGAACTTGGTGTCACTGCCATTCAGGACTCAGGACACAGTTACACATGTGGGATCGGCGTGTGTTAAAGAGGGTTATTGGCACCAGAAGTATTGAGACTGTATGAGCCTGTGATGATGCTTGGTGTGGACAGGCCGTACTGGGAGCAATGTGTCTTGGTTACTGGACTGCGTCATGTGAAATCAGGACTATATCTGAATTGTGAGGCGTGCTGACGGTAGTGTAGGCCAGAGGTATCAGTGAGCAAGGGCCCACAGCCACATGCATACGTTGGTGGCCCCACCGGCCTGCGTAGTGGAGGTTCAGTGGCACCACGTGTCGCCGGCCTTCCATATGCAAATAAATACCCCTCACTAATCGAAGGGAGTGTGGTGCTGTGGTCGCTGTTACGAAGTTCGGGTCACTGACGTTCAGGACTCAGGACACAGTTACACATGTGGGATCGGTTTGTGTTGAACAGGGTTAGTGGCAAGGAATCTAAATGAAAGAAAGTAACCTGCCAGCAAATCTATGATAGAACAAGGCCCAAGGTTGGGTCCAAGAGGATAAATGTTCAAGACCAGAAAGGCAAACCAGGACAAAGGGCAATTCAGAAACAATGTATCACAAAATTCATTAAATCATTTTTTATTTATTTTTTGATTTGATTTACTTGAAATTATATATAGAAATACATACACACAATTTTTTTTATACTTTTAACATATTAATAAATTACACCCAACAGGGTTGACAGTACGGAACCTAACAAATTTCAAATATAAAACAAATAATCATCCCACACACTCCCTCAAGACAACACAATCATACTGCTACACATTCGACAACAACATCAAATCTCGGGTCATATTAATCCACATGAAATGAAAACAATGGATAGTTAGAAGGGAAATTCTGTAGTTCAAGTCCCCTAAAGGGAATTTCAAAAGCCCGGTAGGCTAGGAAACACCGGTAAGTGCGATCTCAGGAGCCCAATGGGCTTACAAACGCCAACGCGCATTTCGGTGTCACAACCAGATAGGGGCTACACCTTCATCAGGGCTAGGGAGGGCTTGTGAGGTGGGACGAACACACCTAGAAATAAAAGACTATATAAGTACATACAAATATAGATACACATTTAGTTGCCCACAGATTATCTACAAATGGGATGAGGATTACATAGTTATAGGATAAGCATTTTCTATGCGGAGAATTGCTAGGTTATAGGTTACATTTAATGGTCAAGTATATGTCCGCCAATGGGGCCTGCATTAAAGGGCTCAGTTGTCACATAGGTTTGCCATCGGTCGGAGGGAAGTAATATAACATAATGCATGATAAGGATTAAAATAGGGAATATTGTGCACAAACAGGGGAGTGAAGAGAGAACAGATCAGGCGACAATGAAGGATATATGAATGCGTATCTAAAGAGATACAAAATATAGATTAATGAACATATATGTAGACAAAAGAGATAAAAAAATATAGAAAGAGGCCCTCACCAAGGACAGAACAGTTAGGAAAAGAGCACGATATAAAGCGCCAGATGTGCGTCAAGAAATAAACCATTAATGGCTGAAAGGGACAAAAAAATAAATTAGCCTAACAACTTTACAGCCCGCAATTGAAAAAAAGATAATCGAGGGTCACAAAAAGTGAAAAGACATGAATGAGTGCTCAACAAAACTAGAAATAAACATGAGGTCAAATGAAGGGGCAAAAGGATACCTCTTAATAAAAATGACTCTCAGCAGCAAAAAAGGATCCCCGAACGAAGGACAGGGTTCAGATAATAAGGAATCGCCTGGAATGTAAGAGCTTCTAAGAAATGGGGGGAACATAGACAACAATGGAAAGTTAGGTCCCACCAAAAATTAGGTTCCAAAATGAATGACCAAAAAGGAATCAAGATGTAATTGGACCACCCACCCGTGATCGATCAAGGCAACGATCCAGATGTAAATGCAGATGCCAGGGTGGGGGGGGGTTCAGCGATGAACAAGGTTCAGATGTTAAAAACTGCCTGGAGAGAAGATACTTCTAAGAAATGGAGGGAACAAGGGCAACAATAGAGAATTAGATCCCACCAATGGATGTAAAAAGTGACCGGGGATGAATTAAGGAGTAATACAAACCACCCACCCGTAATAGATCAAGGAAGCGGTCCAAATATAGCGGTCCGAATATAGATACAGATGCTAGCGTGCAGAATATCGTCGCTGGGGGGTCCAGACAAACAGAGGTAGTGGTCCTCAAGGAAGACGGAGGAAAAACAGGATCCTCACAGTTGGATGGACAAAAAGCTCAACGTCGAGGCATACGGGTCAGGTATAGGATAAACGCAGGATCTAAAGCGACAAAAAAGGGGTGGGGGAGGGATAGAGAGGGAGGGATAGTTATCGGTACCAAAGTCCGTATGTTGGGCGGAGGTAGGGGTACCGGGACATATAACAACAGGGAGATTTGAGGCCACTCACCAGCTGAAACTTGGTCTATAAATTGGAGTCTTTCGTAAAAGATACCGGCCATTTTATCTCCAAAATCGAGGGGACCCCCTTTTTTGCCAATAGGGAATTGCTGGTCACCCTAGACCTCGAATCTCTATATACTAACATCCCCCAGGAGGGTGCCCTCCTGGTCATTCAAGAGATCCTGGCGTCCAAACCTGAGATCACCAACGCACCCTTCATCATTGAATGTCTCAAAATAGTTCTGTATGAAAACTATTTTGAATTCAACCACTGCTCCTTCCAACAGATACAAGGAGTCAGTATGGGGGCCTCGTGTGCCCCCAGCATTGCTTGCCTTTATATGGGACAATTTGAAAACAGGAACATCCACAACGAGATGGCCCCCTTTTATGAGAATGTACGTTCATGGGTTAGATTCATTGACGATATCTTTCTCATTTGGGGGGGGTGACCACACATCTTTGGATGTTTTCCTATCATGGATTAATGCCGCTGATGTCAACCTCAAGTTCACGGCCCATTCCAGTAATTCCCAACTAGAGTTTCTTGATGTTTGGATTAGACATAACCAGAACCAACTCTACGTATCCCTCTTCACTAAACCTACTGCTAGAAACACCTTGCTACAGTATGGCAGCTTCCATCCTCGCTGTCAAAGGGATAGCATCCCATTCAGCCAGTTTCTCCGAATTCGAAGAAATTGTTCTAACATCAAGGATTTTCTTGAACAAGCCGATGTATTAAAAAGAAAACTTATACATCGCGGCTATCCTCAGAAACTCATCAAGGATTCCCTTAAAAGGGCGAGATATTTCAACCGAGACTCCATGTTTCTCCCCAAGGAAAAGCAAACCACTGACAAACTAGTCTGTGTGACCAAACACTCCAACATTGATCACAAAGTGAGACAGACCATAAATTCATGTTGGCACCTACTGAATACGGGAAATGAAGACCAAATCCTTTCGAAGCCCATCTTTGCATTTAAAAGGAATAAAAACCTTAAGAATCATTTGGTTAAATGCAAACTACAGGAAACCCGTCCGCTCCATCAAAAAGCCATCATCGGTGCTGGACCTATTTTAGGCAACCACCGTTGTGGCAATTGTCAGGCCTGTCCTAATGCCCTTATCGGAGACACCATTGACCTCCCGGAACGTCGGATCTCACTATCTACCATGACAAACTGTAGAACCTCCAACATTGTGTATGTGATCCTGTGCCCATGCCACCTAGTCTATGTTGGAGAAACTGGACGAAGTGTAGGACCAGGATTGGGGAACATAAGTCCAACATTAGGACCAAAAAAACATCTGCCCCCCTGGTCACACATTGGCTTGATAACAACCACACTGAACAGGAACTAAAGTGGTCCATACTGGAAAGAATAGTAACACCACCCGGAAAAGATCCCGAGCAGACTCGCAAGAAGAGAGAGGTTTTTTGGATTTACTTGCTCAATGCAGTAAACAAGGGCTTAAACGAACACTGTCCATGGGAGAATGCCATTATTTAATCCCTAGAGATGACGTCTGCCCCTGCTCACTTTCTTGAATATCTCATGCATTATTCCACCTCTTATTTTTCACCCCTCATCCTCTTAGTTTAGTGTTCCCTTTGTGAGTTTTTATGGTTTTTTTTTGCTTGATCATTTTTTATTTTTTATTCATTATTCTTTATCCAGTACCCGTGGTTTTTTCCTCCCTTATTTCCCCAGACAACGGTCAGTTGGACGATTTGTTGTCCATTCTCCTTACCCTCCTGTCCAACATGGCCGCCATGTGTTTCTCCCCTTTTTCACTTTTTATTAGTCCTCTTTTGTTATCTTATGTGTATCCTGGCGCCGCTGAGCGTCGGCTTCCCATTGGCCATCTCTCACCCTGCTCCGACGTAAAATGCGTCCACTCCCTTGTCGATTCTTTACCCTTGGAAGCACGCCGTCCGCCGCAAATTAGCGAGGTTATCGCCCCGTGTAGACGCTGTCTCAGCTGGTGAGTGGCCTCAAATCTCCCTGTTTTTATCTGTCCCTGTACCCCTACCTCCGCCCAACATACGGACTTTGGTACCAATAACTATCCCTCCCTCTCTATCCCTCCCCCACCCCTTTTTTGTCGTTTTAGATCCTGCGTTTATCCTATACCTGACCCGTATGCCTCGACGTTGAGCTTTTTGTCCATCCAACTGTGAGGATCCTGTTTTTCCTCCGTCTTCCTTGAGGACCACTACCTCTGTTTGTCTGGACCCCTCAGCGACGATATTCTGCACGCTAGCATCTGTATCTATATTCGGACCGCTATATTTGGACCGCTTCCTTGATCTATTACGGGTGGGTGGTTTGTATTACTCCTTAATTCATCCCCGGTCACTTTTTACATCCATTGGTGGGATCTAATTCTCTATTGTTGCCCTTGTTCCCTCCATTTCTTAGAAGTATCTTCTCTCCAGGCAGTTTTTAACATCTGAACCTTGTTCATCGCTGAACCCCCCCACCCTGGCATCTGCATTTACATCTGGATCGTTGCCTTGATCGATCACGGGTGGGTGGTCCAATTACATCTTGATTCGTTTTTGGTCATTCATTTTGGAACCTAATTTTTGGTGGGACCTAACTTTCCATTGTTGTCTATGTTCCCCCCATTTCTTAGAAGCTCTTACATTCCAGGCGATTCCTTATTATCTGAACCCTGTCCTTCGTTCAGGGACCTTTTTTTGCTGCTTAGAGTCATTTTTATTAAGAGGTATCCTTT
The DNA here is from genome assembly GCF_964204655.1 of Triturus cristatus. Taxonomy (NCBI): domain Eukaryota; kingdom Metazoa; phylum Chordata; class Amphibia; order Caudata; family Salamandridae; genus Triturus; species Triturus cristatus. The sequence continues at coordinate 366,863,115 of NC_140586.1, forward strand.
TGCCCCTTCATTTGACCTCATGTTTATTTCTAGTTTTGTTGAGCACTCATTCATGTCTTTTCACTTTTTGTGACCCTCGATTATCTTTTTTTCAATTGCGGGCTGTAAGGTTGTTAGGCTAATTTATTTTTTTGTCTCTTTCAGCCATTAATGGTTTATTTCTTGACGCACATCTGGCGCTTTATATCGTGCACTTTTCCTAACTGTTCTGTCCTTGGTGAGGGCCTCTTTCTATATTTTTTTATCTCTTTTGTCTACATATATGTTCATTAATCTATATTTTGTATCTCTTTAGATACGCATTCATATATCCTTCATTGTCGCCTGATCTGTTCTCTCTTCACTCCCCTGTTTGTGCACAATATTCCCTATTTTAATCCTTATCATGCATTATGTTATATTACTTCCCTCCGACCGATGGCAAACCTATGTGACAACTGAGCCCTTTAATGCAGGCCCCATTGGCGGACATATACTTGACCATTAAATGTAACCTATAACCTAGCAATTCTCCGCATAGAAAATGCTTATCCTATAACTATGTAATCCTCATCCCATTTGTAGATAATCTGTGGGCAACTAAATGTGTATCTATATTTGTATGTACTTATATAGTCTTTTATTTCTAGGTGTGTTCGTCCCACCTCACATGCCCTCCCTCGCCCTGATGAAGGTGTAGCCCCTATCTGGTTGTGACACCGAAACGCGCGTTGGCGTTTGTAAGCCCATTGGGCTCCTGAGATCGCACTTACCGGTGTTTCCTAGCCTACCGGGCTGTTGAAATTCCCTTTAGGGGACTTGAACTACAGAATTTCCCTTCTAACTATCCATTGTTTTTATTTCATGTGGATTAATATGACCCGAGGTTTGATGTTGTTGTCGAATGTGTAGCAGTATGATTGTGTTGTCTTGAGGGAGTATGTGGGATGATTATTTGATTTATATTTGAAATTTGTTAGGTTCCGTACTGTCAACCCTGTTGGGTGTAATTTATTAATATGTCAAAAGTATAAAAATATTTGTGTGTATGTATTTCTATATATAATTTCAAGTAAATCAAATCAAAAAATAAATAAAAAATGATTTAATGAATTTTGTGATACATTGTTTCTGAATTGCCCTTTGTCCTGGTTTGCCTTTCTGGTCTTGAACATTTATCCTCTCGGACCCAACCTTGGGCCTTGTTCTATCATAGATTTGCTGGCAGGTTACTTTCTTTCGTTTAGATTCCTTGTTAGTTCCCCTGCTGTACCTGCCTTATCCCATTTCAGGGGTCCCCCTTCTCATTAGCTGAACAGGGTTAGTGGCACCACGTGCTGTTGTACTTGCATATAGAAGTATGCGTCATTGATGAGAGGGAGTCTGGTGCTGTGGTCACTGCCACAGACTTGGGGTGACTGCCATTCAGGGCTCAGGACACAGTTACACATGTGGGATTGGCTTGTGTTAAAGAGGGTTAGTGGGACTACGTGTCGCCGGCCTTGCATATTGAAATTTGCCTCACTGATCGAAGGGAGTCTGGTGCTGTGGTCGCTGCCATGGATTTGGGGTCCCTGCCATTCAGGACTCAGGACACAGTTACACATGTGAGATTGGCTTTTGTTGGACAGTGTTAGTTGACACCACATGCCCAAAATTAAAATTGTGAGGTCTGCTGCCCACAGTGTAGACTACTGAGTGTTCATTTGTACTTGAAAATGAATTTGGTCATTGTACTAAAGCTATAACTGATATAAAAAATGTTCAAGAAGAAAGGATACTAAAAGGATTTTATGTAGATTTGAGGCCTGTAATAGTTTGCCTAGTGGACTCTGTAGTTAATGAATTGTGAGCCCTACTGAGTGCAGTGTAGGCGTATGATGAAAAGATGAAATAAGTATAGAATACATTGACAAAGTTTTGTATTTTCTGAGTACAATCTTGTTGTTAGAAATTAGCATTTAAAATTGGAATTGCGAGCTGTACTGCCTGTAGTGTAGACTGCTATTCCATGTTAGTTTGCATTTGAAGATTAATTTGGTAATTGTGGTAAAGCTATAACTGGTATAAAAAAAAATTCTTGAAGCGAGGATACTAAAAGGATAATATGTAGGGTGTAGGACTGCGATATTTAGTTGCCTACTGGAGTCTGTAGTTGCATGTGGAAATACCCCTCACTGATCAAAGGGAGTGTGGTGCTGTGGTCGCTGCCACAGACTTGGGGTGACTGCTATTCAAGACTCAGGACACAGTTACACATGTGGGATTTCGACTTGTGTTAAAGAGGGATAGTGGGACTATGTGTTGCCGGACTTGCATATCGAAATATGTCTCACTGATCGAAGGGAGTGTGGTGCTGTGGTCGCTGCCATGGACTTGGGGTTACTGGCATTCAGGACTCAGGACACAGTTACACATGTGGGATAGGCTTGTGTTGAACAGAGTTATTGGCACCACGTGTCGCCGCCGTTGCATATGGAAATATGCCTAACTAATCAGAGGGAGTATGCTGCTGTGGTCGCTGCCATGGACTTGGGGTCACTGCCATTCAAGACTCAGGACACAGTTCCATATGTGTGTGGTCTGGGCAGGCCGCACTGGATGCAAAGTGTCTTGCGAACTGAAATGCGACATCTGCAATTGCCACTTCATCTGAATTGTGAGCGCTGCAGTCCGCAGTGTAGATCGAAGGCAGTAGTCGGTACAGACATAAGTCTGCAGTGCTGTGCCGCTAGGTTCACAAGGGGCCTGTGTCGAGGAGAGCCACGGTTATGGCAGCAGCCACGTGCCAGGGTGAGGGCTGCCGCTGTGACAGACTCATTGGTCTTCCCTCAAGTGAACCACGCCTAGCGTCTGGCCTATTCATACATACTGCTACCGATCCCGCGAAGTATTTAACATTTAAAAAAACATATAAATGTATTTCATGTGAATATTAATTGAAGACAAACTCTAAACTAGTCTTAAAAGTAATATATTTTTACATCAAATGCTATATTTCTTTTTAATTCAATTTCGCCGATGCGTGCTGGGTGCGTGATGCGTAAGCGCAGGGTGCGCGGATCCCATGTGACCTGCAAAAAAAAAGATTTGATTGTTTCATTACACTTCCTGTTCTAACTATTGAAAGACCCCACCCAATTCAATCATTCTTCTTTCGCCTTCTTTGGAGGAGCATCTCTTTGCAGACAAGAAGATTTTTGGGACTAAGATAACACTTAGCTCTAACTTTTTTGTCCTAACAATATCTTCAGGGCAGCAGGCATCACCTGCATCTCCTCATACATCTGAGGATGAATTTTTGGAGGAGGCACCACCCACACCACGTTTTTCTTCAGTGGTGTGGAAATTTTTTACTTTTCCCGAGGGGCAGTATAAGACCAATGCCACCTTGGTCACATGCAAGATTTGCAAAAGAGTGCTGTCGTGAGGGGATCCTAACAATAAATACTCGTGCGGCACGGCTAGTATGATGAAGCACCTAAGGACCCTTCATCCAAACAATCTTGCACGAGAAGAGTGCAAACGGATGAGAAACACTCCTGCTCCTGCGCCTTCCACCTCAACGCAGCTGAGCACTTCAAGAGTGCATCCATCAGCCCAAAACTTGGACATCCGTCCTCAATTTCAATTTTTAAAAGTGCTCTGCACTAAGTGCAATGCGACTTTGTGCTACGGTGAGCAGTCGATCGATCTGATCTGCCGCCGGCAAGAAAGTCAAATTTGCTAGTTTTTTTTTTTTTTTCTTTGTTCCCTGAAGTTCATTGTTTGGTTCCTCCTGTTTTTTTTTTTTCCAGAAAAATTAAAAAAATCACAAAATTGTAAGAAACCCCCCCAAAAAAATGTAGAAGAAGAAAGAAGAAAAAAAAAAGTTCTTCTAAGAACTAACTTTCCTGGTTTAAAAAAAGAGCTAAATTTCTTTGTTAGTGTGTGAAAGTTTAGATGAATGTATGTGTAGTACGTAATTGAATGAATGCATTAGTAGCGTATGGTGAATGTATAAGTGCAGAACTATGAGGAAGTGCTGCAGCATCACACAGTAACCTCTTTAACTGCAGTGTGCTGTAGTACACCCGAAGTACAGGGATGCAATATATGTACATAAATATGTTGCAAATCTATGCTTCTCTCTGCACGGCTGCTTAAACTGCAGCCATGTGGTGACACAGGCACCCTTGCACCATAGTGCAAGGATATCTGTGTCATGTGCTGTTTGTTTTTCTGCAGGAAGACACACCTTCCTGCTCAAAAACAATGAGAAAATGTATTTTTCTCCTTCAATGTATGCTGAACATTTCAGCATGCATTGAAGATATAAAAATGTGGAGAAATGAAAACAATTCTCCTTGTTGTGCTTTCCTACACCAATTTTAGAATGGTGTCGCATTCACACACATATCGAGATTCATGATTTCTGATAAATCTAGACATGTGTCTTGTTCTATGAGTATTCAGTGCAATTATGCACAACAACACTTATAGAACACCCTTTCAACGCAAAGTGTGCATAATGAGGTTGTATTTACATGGAGTATAAAAAGTGCACAGAGTGCCTTTTCCTCTCTTTGTAAATATGAAAGAGTGTCTTGCGCAATAACTATGTTACAAAAAGTGACATATTTCCGGTTTTAACATTCCTTGCGAATGATAGAAGGTAAGTACAGAGTTTTGTCTGCAAAGATGTTCAAAGAAGAATGATTGAAATGATTGCGGTCCTTCAATGGGTACAATGGAAAATATTATGAACCCCTCAAATCTCTTTTTTTGCAGGTCACATGATATCTGATTATGGTCAGATTTCAAAACTACATAGGTATAAACAGAGTGTTTTTAGAAACGTGTTTCAACTTTGTAGCTTCTTGCAGACCTCTTCATTCTGCATATTGAGACTTAGTTAAACTTACCTTCACAGTAATAGCAATAAAAAATGGTATACATTTTTTTCAGATTTTCATTGCAATCTAAATTCATATAAATTGCTTATTTTAAAATTTGGATCTGTGAAAGAAAAGAAAAAAAAAATTATAACATGAAATAATAAATTTTTTACAACACAGAATAATTTCCACAAAGTAATTTGTTTTCCGTTTTTGCTGTTCTCAGAATATATTGAATTTCACTAGAAATAGTGATTTCAATCGTACTCATCACTTAACAGCGGGCAAAAAAAAAACAATCAGAAAGATTGGTAAAAAAAAAACAACATGCTATTCTCAGTAAAATACCAGAAAATACAAATCACACATATATGAAATGCTTACAGCTTACAAAATTGTATAACTTTAACTTATAAAAACTGTAAATATTGCCGCATTAAAATTTTGTTGTAGGTGTTTTTCGGAGACTTTCTTGTGATGGTATGTTGCATAGCTGGCATAAAACTGTTCACTCTTCCTTTGGATAATACAGGACGTGGAAATCCAAAACGACATTTGGAATAGAACTTATCCTTTGACTTGTACTTTCGTCGACAGTATTTTCCACACCTGTGGCTTTGAAATCGTAAGACTTGTTGTTTTAAATTTTTATCTTCTCTGCTATTGGGAAGAGCACATGTAGCATAATCTTCAATGAAAGACAAAACAGTTTCATCTGAATCTGTTCTAAATTTGGGGGCGTCCTTGATCCATAACAACATGTGTATGTGAGGAGCACCTCTTGCTTGATACTCTTTTCCCCAAAAGAAATCCACAACTTCTCCAAGAGGAGGACTTTTTTTATTGCAGATGAAAGACATCATAGCTTCAAATCTATGATTGAAATATCTGCATACATTGACAGGACCCAAAGAGCACAATTCTCCAGGTGTCTTGTATTCAATATTTTTTATATTGGAATTTGCCTCTCGAAGAAATTCAAGTAAATCATCCCAAGCATTCTCAGCACAGCTTAGTGTAACAAACCATGTAGGAGTTCCCAAGTTGCGTAGCATACATTTCAGTTCTCCATGTCGACGGTACCAATATTCATTAGTCCCACGCTGACATGCCATCAGATTAATCAACTGAGATTCTAAATGATCATCTCTCTGATGCACTTTATCCATAAAGTCCTTTGCAGTTACATTTTGAAGATGCATTCCAGTTTTTAAAATGTGATTTACTGCATATGAAAGTCCAGACAAGTCACTTTCAAACAGAAGATGAAACATATAAGGGATACATTGTCGAAATCTTGGATGTTCTGCATATAATCTTGTTGTCCGATATTCAGATGCAGGAATCTGCACAGGACGTTCATCATATCGTCCACCTTTTCCTGTTGGAAACAACTGCGGGAAACAACGAGCTTCCAAGCTCTCTTCCCATACACTCATGGGACTTCCTGTTGCTTTTTTCATTTGAAACAACTCAATTGTATTCCCCATCACCTCTTTGGAATGAAGTGGATGTACACTGTAATGTTTATAGATTTCTTCACATCTGGACATGTCCACTTTTTCTATTTGTCCACTTAATGTTTCAGTATCTTCTGCTAAATCTATTTCTTCTTCTCCTACAAACACATTTCTATAGTACTCATTGTTTTCTAACAGATACAATGATGCCTTTTGCACTTTTCTAACATCCACTAACTCTTGCCAAATGTTCTTATTCTTAGTAGGAACACCATTAACTAGAATGACTAGTGTCTCATTTTCTGCATGGTCTACACCAATAGTTTCAATATTTTTCCTTAAATCTAACGGTAAATACACAACTCTTCCTTTCAATCCTCTTTGCAACTCTGATGGAGGTAATTTACCTGTTTTGGGCTCCATACGAACAATAGCCTGAAACGGGTGAACACATTGTATGAGAATAGACTCAAACGTATTTAAATCTATCAGCTCTGGAGGAATAGCAACCAACTCTAGATTATTATGAACAGCTCTAGCAGGCATTTTATTCTCATCTAATTTGTTATAACAATATTTGCAAATACGCTGCTCACATCCCAAATCAAAACAATCCTCTACCAGCAAATAAGTTGCAAATTCCATCCACTTATCATTATCTTCTATTTCACTTTTTAAATACAGATTGACACCCCTGGTCTGATTTTTATAGTGACTTCGCCGACAACAAATACAAGAAACATTTGGTCTTTCACCTGAAATTACCTTAAACTTTGCGATTTCATCCTCAAATTTTTCTGTAATTATGGGTTGTACACTGTCTTCAACATTTTGTTCTACTAATGTGTCAGTTTCTTCACTCTCTTGCTGAGGACCAAAGTAACAAAACTCAATATCATCACAGACCTGCTTCTCATCTGATACTGACCCACGCAAAAGAGCACTGTTCAAACTCACTTAAATTTAGTGCTGGACTTTTTGCATAATACAACCTTCTCACTAACTTCCGCATTTGAGTATGATGTACTGCCAGCATTCTGAAATGGTGAAAAACACTTTGACAAACTTTCCTAGAAAGACAAGCCAGAGAATGACCTTGCAAACCAGTATGTTTTCTCACTCTGCAAGGGTCTAGTCCTTGCAACAGCTTAATCTTTTGTTTTACACTTTTTTTAGTATAGGCTCGTAAAAAACGACATAATTTTTCAATAGATTCCTGTCGTACACTGCAAACACTACTGCAATCGCAAGTGTACACAGGGTTTTTAGCACGTCTCCCTAAAACTTCATCAGCTATCACTTCTGAATTTCTTTCAACCATTTTCTCTTTCTCAATTGGCCAACCGTCGCTAACCTCTTAACCTCTACCACTGGTGTCAACTGCATACAATAATTTTTCGCTCAGTGAATAACTCTCTTCGTTAAAAAAAGGCTCTGAACTGGAACTGTGTTTCCATTCTCCCAAAAAAACATCACAACATTTTTTTTTATTAATAACTCTTTTCCTCCTACTTTTGGCCTTCATTACATGGATTGGTTTATCTAGTGATCGAATTCTGTTTAACACTAAAATAAACAGTTTCCTTTTTACTTCAAAAGCCTTTTCCACAATGTTTTCAATATGCTTCTTCTTTTTATAAAATAAAGCTCTCTTTTTATATTTCTTCACATCTTTCAGAAAATTATGCACTACTCTCTTGTAAAATATTTTTTGCGTAATTCCTTATACTGATTTTGCCTTCTTTTACCATACTTTATCTCCTTTGACTGACCATTTGCTTTTTTACTTTTCCTCTTATTTTGAATTTTTTTCTTACTTGAAGAATTCTCAGTAGTTCCAGCATTATCTACATTCTCTTTGCTCCTACAAACATTTTAAATAAATTGCTTCGTGATCTTACCAGAAGATTTTTTCCTTTTAGCCACATTATCTTGTACATTCAATACTTGTGGTTGATGTTTCTTCAAATAATCCTCCTGTCTCTGTTCTTTTCTTTTTCTTATTTTTCTGGCATGATTTCTCTACTTTAACGTTGAAAAACAGTATCTGTAAAAAAGAATCACAAATAAATGTATATTAATAACTTTCAAATGTATACTATTCCATTACTGTACAAACACATGTTATATAAAAACTGACTAAGAAACTATAGCCCTGAACCACAAGTGTGACGATGGTTAAAACACTACATGCATAGTGCATACTACTTTGAAGCAGTTCATGCCCTAAAGCCTACCTCACTAAAAGACTACATGCTAACTGACTGAATGATTACAGTACTTTAAGGAGACACACTGGGTGAGTAACAGGGTGTTTGCTAGAAGTGTATGAATACTGACTGGGGAATTGAAGGTGTGAAAGACAACTGTGTAGGTGGTTAGAGGACTGCATGCATACTGGATAGGCGTTTGAAGCAGTCCATGTGCTAAGGCCTGGCTCACTGCATGAGTACTTGGGTACTGACTGAATGATTAGAGTACAGCAAGGAGAGTTCCTGGGTGAATTTATAAGTGGTTGGCTTTTGGCGCAGTGAATGGATTAGTACTTAGTACTGAATGGGTCACTAGAGGAGTGCAAAGGGAGTGACAGGATGTTTGCTGGACTGTATGGATACTGACTAGGGAATTGAAGGTCTGAAAGACAAGTGTCTAGGTGGTTAGAAGACTGCATGCATAGTGGATATGGGTTTGAAGCAGTCCATGTGCTAAGGCCTGGCTCAGTGCATGAATACTTAGGCATTGACTGAATGATTAGAGTACTGCAAGGAGAGTGCCTTGGTGAATTTATAAGTGTTTGGGTTTTGGCACAGTGAATGGATTAGTACATGCTGCTGAATAGGTAACTAGAGGAGTACAAAAGGAGTGACATGTAGTTTGCTGGAAGTGAATGAATACTGACTGGGGAATTGAAGGTGTGAAAAACAACTGTGTAGGTGGTTAGAGGACTGCATGCATAGTGAATAGGCGTTTGAAGCAGTCTATGTGCTAATGCCTGGCTCACTGCATGAGAACTTGGGTACTGACTGAATGATTAGAGTACAGCAAGGAGAGTGCCTGGGTGAATTTATAAGTGGTTGGCTTTTGGCACAGTGAATGGATTAGTACTTGCTACTGAATGGGTCACTAGAGGAGTGCAAAGGGAGTGACAGGGTGTTTCCTGGAAGTGTATGGATACTGACTAGGGAATTGAAGGTGTGAAAGACAAGTGTATAGTATGTTAGAAGACTGCATGCATACTGCATAGACATTTGAAGCAGTCTATGTGGTAATGTATGGTTCACAACATGAGTACTTGTAAATTGACTAAATAATCAGACTACTGCTAGGACAGTGCCTGGGTAAAACTTTTAAATTTTCAGTTCTGGCGCAGTGAAGAGAATAGTACATGGTACTGCACTTTAGTGTCAAACCCTAACTCATTTTATCAATGCATAAGCAAAGACTAGCTTCTAATGCTACTAAAACTTGACAACATGACCGGTTTTAAAACAGTTATCTGTCAGCAAATACACAATGTTACCAAATGCTTCTCTCACAATCCTTACCCAAATGCTCACAGACTCAGAGTGTGATTTTAGACAAGCAACACTATCCTAGGAGTTTACCAAAACTCAGTCACTAGTCTAGAAGAGGTAAGGGTACTGCACACAATCTACATATTTAAGTACCTCACTTTAGTGTCAAACCATGACTCATTTTATCAATGCGTAAGCAAAGACTGGCTTCTAATGCTACTAAAACTTGACAACATGACAGGTTTTAAAACAGTTATCTGTCAGCAAATACACGATGTTACCAAATGCTTCTCTCACAGTGGTTCCCAAATGCACACAGACTCACAGTGTGATTCTAGACAACAACCACTATCCCTAGGAGTTTACCAAAACTCATTCACTACTTTGGAAGTGGTAAGGGAACTGCACACAATCTACATATTTCAGAACTGCACTTTTGTGTCAAAGCCTAACTCATTTAATCAACGCATAAGCAAAGACTGGCTTCTAATGCTACTAAAACTTGAAAACATGACAGGTTTTAAAAGAGTTATCTGTCAGAAAAGAAATGATGTTACCAAATGCTTCTCTCACAGTGGTTCCCAAATGCACACCCACTCACAGTGTGATTCTAGACAAGCACCACTATCCCTAGGAGTTTACCAAAGCTCATTCACTACAGTGGAAGTGGTAAGGGAACTGCACTCAATTTACACATTTCAGGACTGCACTTTTGAGTCAAAGCCTGACTCATTTAATCAAGCATAAGCAAAAACTGCCTTCTAATGCTACTAAAACTTGACAACAAGACAGGTTTTAAAACAGTCATCAGTCAGCAAATACACAATGTTACCAAATGCTTCTCTCACAGTGGTTCCCAAATGCACACAGACTCACTGTGTGATTCTAGACAAACAACACTAGCCCTTGCACTATACCAAAACACATTTCTTCATCTAGAAGGAGTACTACATTTTAGTGTAGAAACATAACTCATTTCACAAATTCATAAACAATGACTGGTTTCTAATTCTACCAAAATATAAAAACAGCACAGTTATCTGTCTCCAAACACATGAAAAACACAATTGCTTATCACAGAATGGTTTCTACATGCACACACACTGTCTATAAGGTTGTAGAGAAAAAAAGTACTCCTTACACTTTAGCAGGAGAAATACATTAGTCTAATTAAAATCAAAATAGTCAACATACATCCCCTCACAATTAAATAACTCACCTTTCAAGTTGTTTTGTAGATTAAGAAGTATATCAGTCACACACCAGATATCAGTCACACACCAGATTTTCTTATACAGAATCTTTGCACTGTGCACCTGTCAGCAGAACCAAAGAAAGGCAAAGTTTCCCTCTCATTTTCCACACATATACATGTAAACATCAAATCACATTCCTTCCCACATAAATTCAAAAGCAAACACACATTTCTATTGGTTAAACATTTCAACCCTTTCCAAATGACATAAATTCGAACCCTTCCCCCAATCTGCCTTCTGCCCGTTACCATAGAAACAGGTCATGGAACACTGTACTGAGCACACAGGTCACAAGTTCAGCACACAATGTTGCTAATCAAGACAGCAAGTGTGCTTGACTTTTCAACATATCAGCTTATGATATATAATGTTCCTTACAATCAGTTTTTGTTAACCAATAAGAATCGTGTGTTTAAAAAACAGAAATATACACCCTACCTTTCAGTGTAGAAGATTGTCAAACAACCAGTCATTTCTTGTCTTTTTTCAAAACTGCATCTTAGCCACCATTTTAGAAACATCTTACTTTCCAAACTGCCATTTCATTTACAGAGACCATCTGAGTGCATCCAGACCTCCTTTCAAGATGCTTAGAGTGTGGATTGTGGGACACAGCTATATTTTCTGGAGCCAAAGGTATGCAGAAAACAAAGGCATTCAAAAAGACCTAGGTTTGCCAAATGTAGACATTAAATGGATTGGACAGAGAGGGTTAAAGTGGCACCAATTGATGCCATTGGTGAAATCCTTCATGCATATCCAACACCCTGACCTCATAATAGTGCACTGTGGTGGCAATGACCTAGGCACTTTGACTCGGGTAGGTCTGGAAATCCTTATGAAGGACACCTTTGCAGAACCGATTTCACTTTTCCCCAAAACTGCCTTTGTGTATTCTAACATATGCCAAAGGCAGAAATGGAACTGGTCCGATAATTTTTGTCTACAAATTGAGAAAGCTAGGAAACATGTGAATAAATCTGTTTCTGCTTTTGTCCGAGACTATAGAATGGGGTCCATTTACAATAACAATCTGCGCTTTCATATGCAAGAAATGTATAGGAGAGATGGAGTACACTTTACTGATGAAGGAAATAGAGTCTTCCTCAACAACTTAAGACTCTGTATAGGTACTTACTTATAAGTACCAAAAACTCTCAATGAACACAACGGCTCTTTTTAGAACCACTCAAGAACAAAACACTTAAGCTTGAACTTTATCTCCCAAAAATTTCAATTTTTTTCCCTTGGATCCGCACACCCAACGCAAGAGAATCCGTGCACCCAACGCGTTAGGATGCGTGCACCCTGCGCGCATTTCGCCATTTTTTTTTTTTTTTTTTAAAAAGGGGCCCCAGGCGGTCCTTCTGGGACCCCCTAAGCACCTCTAGAGGGTCAGAGTATTTCCACTCTGCCCCCTTTATATGTTTTACACACTTATTTACCTTGCTTCTTGAGCCTCGCTTCTACCGAGGCAGAAAATGGCCGCCAACAGTTCCTGGTTTCGAATGTAGACAGACACTCGACAGCCAATTAGCATTCAGCACGCGATCGGGAGGGTGCGCGCTCGGTTCGGGGAGGGTGCGCTTACGGTGTGGGTAGGGTCCGCGGATCCTCCCCGGCCATAGATATCACTAAATTTTTTACCCTCATTTTCTCAGGAACTACTGAACAGATTCACACCATTTATGCAAAAGGTACGAGTCTGAACTGAGGACTACCTCTTTGCCAAATTTGGTGTCATTCCGTTCAGCGGTTCGGGCTGTAGCTGCGACAACAAATCCTATGGGAAATTGCATGGGGAAAACGTGATTTGGGCCCCCCTTTTTTCTCGGCTCCTGCTTGACGAATCACCACAAAACTTTCAGGGTAGGAGCGGAGCAGAGCTGGCCAAAAGTTTGAAAAATTTCGGGAAGATTCGTCAACCGGCGCCAGACTTATTGGGAATAGAATGTTGCGGATTTCCTATGGAAAATAGATCCTAACTATAACTATCTATTGGCGAATATATATATTCAAAAGTAGCAAAGTATATATTATACATCAAATATAGTACCTAAATTAGCATTCACCATAGGACAAAACGAATAAGAAAAATCTAACTAAAACTAAACCAACCAATTAAATAAAGCTATAAACATCTTTAATCAATAAAATCAAACAAAAAATGTAATTAACAATATTAAAGACACACTAATTTAAACAACTGACTACTTAAAAAATGACAAACACTGTAAGTCAAGGAAACTCTGCTGAATTTGCTCACCAAACCTCTAAAGAAAAAATATATACATTTCAACAACTACCAAACCAAGGGAGAAAAACCTATATTTTCACTAAAATGTAATTGTTATTAAACTTAAAAACGTTAATTAACAAATAATTGATAAAATACTATCCAACATACATCTTTTTACATAGACTTCCTAAAAGAAAAACCCATACCTAGAAACAGCAATAAACTGAAAATAACAACTATCAGATACCATAAACAAAATAATAGTAAGTATACATAGATTAATGCAAAATATAAACTCACCCAAATAGCAATTAAAAATAAACCTAACAACCTCATCATCTACAAAATAACAACAGATTAACATTTAAAGTGACCAAGTGAAAAGGAAGCACCTGCTCCACATAACAGAATAGCTGCAAATCATGAGAAACATTTAAACACAACATACACGTAATTATTCAAAATAAAAATGATGCATAATTTTTAATGTAAATAATAAATATACCAACGTTAAAATATTCTATATATTCATACTATTACACTGCTTTCAGATACAATGAAGCTGCAAAGTATATCACTTTGCAGAAAGGAAAGCAGTTTCTAAGGGACTGGTCCTCCCAGTCGATCAAGTGGTGTTTTTTCAGATGGGTTATTTGGCCTCCGATACCATTGTTTGTACCAAGCTTATCCTGACTAACAGAGGCATTACAAATGGAGTATATAGCAATGTTCTCCTCCTTTTTGCTAACCTCAAAGAAGTCCCAAACTGGGGAGCTTAACTTTTGTCTCCTGGTGGAGGTGCCACTTCCAATGCCGGATGAACTGGAGGTTTGTATGTTGAATTTGACTCTTTGCAGTACCACTACCTACTTCTACTGAGGTGGTGGTTGTGCTGGATGTAGGTCGCTGCCGGGCCTTTGCTAATGCAAATATGGAAGCTGTAGGTGGTGTAGGTGTTACCTGTGTTGGTGTTATCCGTGCCACATCCCTCACAGCAATTTGGGATTTGGTAATTTCAGTCTCCACTGAGGCGGAAGTAATGTCCATGATTACTGGCTCATCATCATCCTGCTGTTCAACATCGACCTCCATAAGTGTAAGGGTTTCTGGAAGCTTTCTTTTCCCTAGCTTGGACTTGGGACGTGTCTTCCTCTCAGACTCAGTTTGTGGCTACCACATGGTATCTAGATCATCAGAAGGGGTGCTTGGCAAAGAACTTGATGGACTAACCCTCCCTTTCCTTGCTGGGGATGTGGAAGACAATGGATCTTCTGAATGAGTGGCATCCTCTTCTTCTTCCTCTGCATGAGGCTCGATTTCCTGAACTGCCCCTACTTCGGGAGGAACAACTACTATTGTGGGCGGTGGTTGCGGCTGTTATTGACCACTTATCTGCTGTGTTTCCTCCTATGTTGATTGGGTACTAATTTGAGATAGTGATAAGTTTATCTCAGGCTCAGCATCACTGGTTTGCACCATTGAGCTGGCTACCTCTTGCATACTCATGCGCTTGGGACTGGTTTGGTGGGTTGGGCCCACTGATGCGTAGGTGCTGCCCCCAGCTTGCTCCCCAGACACCGCTGCTGCAGGCGTAATTTTTGATTTCCCAAAAAAGGTTTTGGGCGTCACATCAGACTTAAGTGTCACTTCCTTCTTCTGTTCCTTCTTCTCAATAGCAATTTTCTTGGTACTGGAGGACCTGGTACCTGCTTTCTTTGGGGCCATCTTCTTCAGATGTCAGCAGCGCTCAGTTGCACAAGTTGCAGAGATGTCTTTTCAGGTCACACGTCACGTCGTGTACAGCAGCAGGACGTCTGTCTGGCAGTACAACGGGTGATGAAGACACCTCCTCCTCTGTCTTTTGTGCACCTAAAAGCAAAAAAGCCAGAAGAAACTCAGTCAAATGTGGAATTTGTTGTGCTTAAATTACTACTAGTACAATCAAACAAATATAATATATAGTATATAACTTAGTGTGTGGTGGTCACAATTATTAAATTCTAGTAACTCAGTTAACAACAACAGTGTAGCCATTTATGAGACTTTGACAACAAGGGCTTTCCTTGTGTACTGTGTAAACTCAGGAAGAATAAGAATAGCAAAGAACAAAAACAAAAATACAAATGGAGTGGAACCTGTTTGGCCTTAATTTGTATATCACGTGGGATGGATGCAGCATC
This sequence comes from Triturus cristatus, assembly GCF_964204655.1. NCBI lineage: Eukaryota > Metazoa > Chordata > Amphibia > Caudata > Salamandridae > Triturus > Triturus cristatus. The sequence goes on from NC_140586.1 coordinate 366,878,621, forward strand.
AGGGAGCTGCAGCTAGCAATGGGATGGAAGCAGTAAGCCAAGAGGAACAATGGAAAGACACGCAGGCCTACGTGGCAAAAACAGCACACTACTAACTACCACCACAAAATGGCCCCCAGCCACATGGTCACTCACAGGCACAAGGCCCGGAAAACAATGAACTCAAGCAGGCCTATATGGCCAGACAACAGATGCCTGATAAACAACACAGCTTTAATACAAAAACCAAAATCCACATTGCTAAAAAGGTTGAAAGTTACACAACAACACATACACATGCAACAAAGGCATTTATGTAACACACACCCAAAAAGTAAACTACACCCCAAAAACCACATTTTTCAATTCAATCCAATGCCATCCATGCCATAAATTATGTTTAAATTCAACAGACACCACAGAAACAATTGTTTCATGCACCCATGAGTACCTCTGGGCCTACTGGCGGAAAAGGCCTAACACACACCAAAAAAGTGAAGCCCCCCAAAAACCACATTTTGCAATTCAATCCACTGCCATCCATGCCCTAAGTGATGTTTAAATTCAACAGACAACACAGAAACAGTTGTTTCATGCACCCATGATGAGTACCTCTGGGCCTACTGGCAGACTAGGCCACAAGCTTGGAGGCCTATGGCAAAAGTACAGTGGCTGGTCCCACAAAATGGCCCCACCACATGGCCAGGCCACCCACAACAACAAGAAAAGGAAAACAAGACAGACAATGCAGGCCTATGGCAAAAGCACAATGCCTGGCTTCAAAAAATGGCCGCCACCCACATGGCTAGGCCACCCACAATAACAAGAAAGGGAAGACAAAGGACAGGAACAGGAAGTTGGAAACTATGGGGAACTTCCTTCCTCTTTAAGAAAATTATTAAAAAAAGAAAAATAACTCCTTGCTCAAAAACCTACAACCAAATAACAACCTGAGGAGTTTTTTTAGCAAAATGACTAAAATCATCATTTTCAAGAAGGTTTTATGCTGCTCGAGAGATATTCTTCACCAGATTGCAAATTCTGCGTGTTTGGCATCGTGATCTTCACAAAAAGTCGTTACCGCGCGCGCAACAATGCATATTGAGCACGTGAAGTAGAAAAAAAGTGTAACTTCGCGTTGTCGCGCAGTGCGGAGTTGCCAAAACTCTGCGAGCTGAACGGCCAGGGTTACCTACTGGCTGAAAAGGCCTATTTATTTAAAACACACAAAAAAACTGAAATACCACCCCAGAAACCACATTTTGCAATTCAATCCAATGCCATCCATGCCCTAAATGATGTTTAAATTCAACAGACAACACAGAAACAGTTGTTTCATGCACCCATGATGAGTACCTCTGGGCCTACTGACAGACTAGGCCACAAGCTTGGAAGCCTATGGCAAAAGCACACTGCCTTGCTCCACAAAATGGCCACCACCCACATGGCCAGGCCACCCACAATAACAAGAAAGTAAAGACAGACAATGCAGGCCTTTGGCAAAAGCACACTGCCTGGATGGCTCCACAAAATTGCCGCTAGCCACCCACAACAAAAAGAAATGGAAGACAGACAATACAAGCCTATGGCAAAAGCACACTGCCTGCCTTCACAAAATGGCCGCCACCCACATGGCCAGGCCACAACAACAAGAAGCATAAGCCAAGGGGAACAAAGGAAAGACATGCAGGCCTATATGGAAAAAGCAGCACACTAATAAACTACCACCACAAAATGGCCCCCAGCCACATGGTCACTCACAGTCACAACAGGCCATGGAAAACAATGAACTCAAGCAGGCCTATATATGGCCAGACAAAGGAGGCCTGCTAAACAACACAGCTTTACAAAAATGCAAAAACAAAAATCCACAGGGCTAAGAAAGGTTGTAAGTTACACAACAAGCACACACACACACATCCAACAAAGGTATTTATTTATTAAGGCACACCCAAAAAGTGAAATACACCCCAAAAACCACATTTAGCAATTCAATCCAATGCCATCCATGCCCTAAATGATGTTTAAATTCAACAGACACCACAGAAACAGTTGTTTCGTGCACCCATGAGTACCTCTAGACCTACTGGCTGAAATTACAATCATAGAAAAACAACTAGGCCCCTACTGAAACTACAGGCCACCCACAACAATACATTTTAAAAAGGATGACAATTCCAAAAAAATGTAGGTACAAACAATGCCCCAATCAAACAAACAAGTACACCAATTCTTCAACTTACTTGTAAAATCTCAAATCCAAAAGTCCTCAAATCCAATCCAATGATATGATGCAGCAGACAGACACGAAAAGTGATCCTTCCAGCTCCAAATCCAAATCAAAGTGAACAGCACATGGGCAAAGCACTGGGAGGAGCCTGCTGGACAGGAACAGGAAGTTGTAGATTCAGGGGCTCTTCCTTCCTCTTGAAAAAAAAAGTAAAAAAAGAAAAAGGACTCCTTGCACAAAAAACTACAGCCAAATCACAAATTGAGGAGTTTTTTTGAGCAAAATGATCATTTTCGAGAAGGTGTTATGATGCTCGAGAGAAAGTCTTCGCCAGATTGCAATTTCTGCATGTTCGGTATCCCGATCTTACCAACACTTCCGCTGGAAGTCAGATGGCGCGTCCAAATGACGTGTTCGTGTTCGCACACTGTCGCGGGATCGTGCGGCCGGATACCAAATCTCGTGGCGCACGGGAACAGATTGGAAATCTCATCGGCGAACGCAGAATCTCGGTAGGTCATTACCGCACACGCGACAATGCATATTGAGCGTGCGAAGAAGAAAAACAACTATGCTACGTTGCAGATTGCGTAGTGTTCGGTAACTACGCGTTCTACGCAAACCGAAAAGTTGCCGAAACTCCGCAAACTCCGTGAGCGTAGCGTAGTTCGCTGCCCAGGGTTACCTGCAATACAACTCCCACCAGGCACTCCTGAGCAGGATGGAGCACTTTCCCCCCATAAGCATGTTGCAGCCATTGCATTGTACACTGAAACCTAACAGGTGGGTAGCCATTCATTAAGGTAGTTCTGTTTGTGGTTGGGAGGCCTGCACTACAATTCCCACCAGGTACCCCTGTCACACCCCTGAGCAGGATGGAGCACTTCCTCTCACCCAGAAGCATATGGAAGCCATTGCATTGTACATTGAAACCTAACAGGTGGGTAGCAACTCACCAAGGTAGTTATGTCTGTGGTTGGGAGGCCTGCAATACAACTCCCACCAGGCACCCCTGTCCCACCCCTGAGCAGGATGGAGCACTTCCCCTCACCCAGAAGCATGTGCCAGAAAGTCCACAACAATGTGACAACAGGACAGGTAATCAGACAGTGCATGCACCACAGCATACCTCCAGAAAAACATGGAGACAGATGACAGCACAAGGCCTCACATCACACAAAAATTGACACAGATACAATCTCAACATACAGTGTGCAGACGGCTAAGCGCATGTAACTGTCACAGAAACAAGAGTGTGACTCACCAAATCCAATGTTGAAGCAAATCAGGGCACCAACATGCACAGCAAGGAATGCTCTCTGTAACTTCCATGGGGCTGATCATGAAGGACCATGTGAAAAGTAAACAAGCATTGTCTTTTGAAAAAATACATCTAAGCACATGACAGGAGAAAGGAATGCATGAGATGACAATGGCTAGTTCATGCGAAGATTAGGGGTGGCCAGAATTTGCATAGTCGCGCTACACAAAGCTCAGCGAAACGGTAAAAAATCTCCGTTAGCATGCAGAAATTCCGCGAACACGCGGAATTGCTTGTTCGCAATGCTTTTTTCCTGTTCGCGAGCACTGTTTGCGTGCTTGGGGGGAAATAGCTCACAAATACGCATTTTGAGAACACGAACTAGCAAAAAATTCTGCAAAGCCACGGAAAGCAGAATTTTGGGCAATTCTGCGTTCTCCGCGGAACACAAAATTACCCAAATTCCGCAAGTGGTACAGAATTTACCGCCCAGGCCTAGCGCAGATGTAACGGCTGCCAGGCACAAAGATGCTTCACATCAAGTTGTATATCCGCTACTTGTCAGATGACAACCTTTCATTGTAATAATAAAATAAGCATGTGGGCCATGGTATCCAGTGACATGTCACCCAATGGAAAAATAATGTATGTACCCCCACATCATGTCATGATGTACATCACTGTGCAGACATACAATGTATGAAATAGTTAACTGTGTGTTGCATTACCTGTAAATAAGAGACAGTGAACAGCAAGCTTGAGGTGTGCACGTCAATGACCATCACCCCTCTGTCCCACAGGTGATAAAGAACTGACTGGGGAGGACGATACCACCAACCTGCAGAGCCAGTCCCCTCCCCCGGTACATGGACTACCCGGTGCAGACTCCCTGGACTCAGACGATTTTGATCAGGAAGCAGGCCCATCTGGCATGTCAGGGCGCAATCAGTCCCTGGACACCACAGCCACCCCTGCCCCCTCCGCAGCAACAACAACCTGAGCCTTGCTGGAATGAACCTTGCAGCCACCACCACCATCAGTGCTGGATGCAACACCCCCCCTGCCACAGAGGACTTCCACCCCACCCCAACATCTGCGGAGGCCAGGGAGAGTAGGTTTGTGCAGACAGTAGTGAGCCAACAGGGCCGTGACAGCAGGGCAGGGGCGATGCCAAGGGAGCCACGAAGGCAACAGGACACTGGGACCGAAGCCCTGGCAAACATTACCAGAGTAATTGGGGCCCACGAACACGTCAAGGGACAATCGGACCAGGCCCACCAAGATGCACGGGAGCTCCAACAGGTGCTGAGGTCCATGGACCACCACATGGGCCAAACTGTGGACCTCTTGGGCCAGCTGGTGGCAGAACTGAGGATCAGGCCTGTGGCACAGACAACACCTCCACCTCCCTCTGGTGTCCCGCAGGATGCCAGTTCCCCATCCTCCCCTGCGGACATGGAGAGGGGTGAATCCTCAGACCCCACTGGCCCTGCAGCTGTGGTCCCCCCTGCCAAAAAACCAAGGGGCCGTCCGAGTAAATCTCTGGCACCAAGCCGTGGCAAAGCACCTGCCAAACGCCATCCTAGGGGCCAGCCCTGATGGCACACATCTTCACCCTGCCATTGACTTTCTCAACTATCCTTCCCCACATTGTCATGTTAATGGCATCTGTATGTTGGACTGGGTCACCACAACAGTGTGGTGACAAAGGAATTGTCTAATCTACCATCACTGAAAACTCATTGCTTGCCCCTTCACATTTCTTTCAATATTCACTCCCCTGTCACATATATCCCTCGTAAATAAACACTTCTTACACACAAATGAAATTGTGTCTGCTCCATGTTTATCACAGAATGTGCAATGTTAACCATGATTACAATGACACCGGAGCACAGATTGTCTGTAGGCATGGAGAGGCCGAAGGGACCTAGGAAAACACAACAGAACAATAGTCACTAGTCAGATGGTGGCATCATAGCCAACACACAACACTTGTCATCAAGGTACACCAATCTGCACACATTACAATGAGCAACCGTACCAACATAGACATCATGTAGCTCTGTATAACTACCGTGTTCACTAAACATTGGCAGTCAACAACAGGCTGCAGTCACAAAGATCATATACAACTTCACAACAACAGAAACATCATCAATTTGTCCGCTGTACATCGTCACTCACCTTCAAGTGAAGTATCGGATGATGAGCTGTTGATGCAGGTCTACACCTTCCTCCTCTCCACTGTCCTCGTCACTGGACACGGGTTGGTTTCCAGGCGGGGGCCTTGGCTGATCATCATCATCCACGATCAGGGGGATTTCCTTGCGAATGGCCAGGTTGTGAAGCATGCAGCATGCCACAACTATCTCACACACCTTCCTGGGCGAGTACATCAGTGCACCTCCGGTCTTGTCCTGGCAGCCAAATCATGACTTCAGGAGACCAAAAGTACGCTCCACCACACGACGGGTCCTCTCATGGGCATCATTGTAGCGGACGTCAGCTGGTGTCCGTGGATTCCGCAGTGGGCTCAGCAACCAAGGACAGTTGGGATATGCAGAGTCACCTAGGTGTGAGATACACAGACCTACTTTGTAATACAACTGTGGCAGAGGACAGCATGTCACACACACAGCCCACTAGTTGATTCAGCATACTGACCCACAATCCATGTGCGCTCAGGAAGCAGATTAGCCAGCAGCTGTGGTACAATGCTGTTATGCAGGATATATGAGTCATGAGCCGAGCCTGGAAATTTGGCACACACGTGAGAGATGATCATATCCACCTGGCACACCACTTGCACATTTATGGAGTGGAAATGTTTACGATTCCTATAGATGTGCTCATGTGCCTGTGGTGGAACAAGCCCAACATGGGTGCAATCAATGGCACCAACAACATGGGGGATGTGTCATAAAAATCTCTTTTCATAGCCGCCAGTTCTGGCCCCCCGGGGAAATGGATATATCTTTCCTTGTAGATCATCATAGCGGACATGACATCATGCAGCACCATGCTGAACATAGCTTGCGACATCCCAGCTGCGTCGGCCACTGTGTTCTGTTATGATCCAGAAGCAAAAAAATGCAGGGCCGCCATCACCTTAGACATTGGGGTTAAAGCTGTTGGATATGTGCTGCAAGGCTGCAGGCGGGGCCAAGAGTATATATAAGAAGGGCTCAAAGGCAGATTCACCCACTACCTTGACTCCTATTCCAAGCCCAGTTAAGCAGGGGAAGGAGGGCACTGTAGGAGGAACACCTGGTAAACAGGGGATGGAGGGCAAAGGCAAGGCCCCAGAGGGAGGGCCACTGTCGGCACCTGATGCAGCTTTGGTGGTGAGTGTGCCTGTTGTGTCCACTCCACTTCCCATTAATCCCAAGTCAGGGAAGCCATTTACAATCCCCAAGAAGTGGAAAGGCACCCCTCCACAATCTCCCACCCACACTTTGTCTCACGTCAGTATGACTCCTACTCCACGTGCCACTACACCACCTGGTCCAAGCAGCCCTCCGGCTTCCCAAGCCACTGATGCCTCTACCTCAGCTAGGCCTCTCTCTCCCCGGTCAAATGCTCCAACTGTCCCCGACACACAGCCAGCTCCCAGTCCGACTGACAGCCAAGACTGAGTGGTAGTCACCCTCACACACCTGTCTCTCCCAAAGCGGTGCCTGTACTGCCCAGTGTTACCCCCTGACTGTGTTGCTGAACATTGCAGGGTACAGTCACACACATTCTCTGTGCAGCTTCACATGGACATACTCTGCACCTTGGACTGGCCACTGGCCTGGCTGTTTTTCCCTTGCCTGTGCAGCTTTTCATGGACATACTCTGCATTTTGTGCTGGTCACTGGCCTTGTTGCTCATTGCTGTGTTTAATTATTCCCTGTGCAGCTTCTCATGGACATACTCTGCACTTCGTTTTGGCCACTGGCCTTGTTGCTCATTGCTGTGTTTAACTATTCCCTGTTCAGCTTCTCATAGACATACTCTGCACCTTGGACTGGCCACTGGCCTTGTTGCTCATTGCTGTGTATAACTATTCCCTGTGCAGCTTCTCATGGACATACTCTGCACCTTGGACTGGCCACTGGCCTTGTTGTTTTCCCCTTGCCTGTGCAGCTTCTCATGGACATACTCTGCATTTTGCGCTGGTCACTGGCCTTGCTCTTGTCTAATATTGGTGCCTATCTGTACAATATGTGAATAATGACAGTTGCTCCGGTTGTCTGTTTTGTCAGTGTCCTTACTGTATAAAGTTTTTGCTGTGTCTATATGGTTTACTGTGCCACATGCTCTGTGTGCCACTTCAACATTGCCAATGGCTTGTCTCACTTTTTATAGTTTTTACAGGGGTGACAGGGACGTCAGTTCTTCCAGACTCTGATACCTGTGGGTGCAATGATGGTGGTTTTAGATGAAATACCGTTATCATTTTCATTCTTTGTTCATGTTGGCTATATTGCGCACATGTCAGGTTGGGTGGCACTGCAGGCAGGCTGACCAGGGTCATCATGTAGTGTAGGTGTATGCTCCTTTTGTGATGGCCAGTCATCCTAGTCACACGAGTTACTTGCAATGTGTGCACTTGGGTGGTCAAGAAGTGTGCAGTGTGAAGGGGGAAAATTTGTTGTGAGTGTTGATGTATGTGTGCCCCTACAATGTCAACCACACACATGTGTCACCCAGGAGTGGAGTGCCTGTTTGTGTGATTGTCAGGCCTGTGATTGTGATTTTGTGCACATGTGTGTGTTGTATGTTATGCACTGTGCAGTGTGTTGGTGTGTCCTTGCAGTTCTGGCTGGATCCTACTTGTTGTTTTTGCCAATTGTGAGTATGCAGAGTATGTGACTGGCAAGTCAGTGTTGTGTTTTGTTGATCAGCCATGTGTCTTGATGCTGTTTGTGGTCACTGTGCATGCCTGCTGATCCACACTGACATGGGATGTGATTTCCTCATGCATTGCTGTCACATGGGGCTTTGTTGCCTCCAGTAAGGCATGTGGTGTGTGGTGTCATACCATCCCCTATCTGTGCTTCAGATGCCTACCCATTGTGAGTCTGCACTCCCTCTATTTGTGTATGGTGCACTCCTGCCATGTCCACTACTGACATGCACAACACTTCACTTTGATGTCAGCTGTCCCCTTGGGTTGTCTGTGTGTGTGCCTCCCCATCACTTCATTTGTAACACTGTGCTTTGTGGTGCAGATCTTTGCCCAGGAGCAATGTGCCACTCAGGACATTTCCCCAATTGTTTATATGTTATGTTCTTGTACTGTTCAGCAGTCATGGCTGCTCATATGCAGTTCAACTGTTAGTGCTGCACAGTCCTCTGGTCAAGTTGTTTCTACTTTTGTGTCCCAGACTTGTGCATCTGTGGGTGTTAGGTTTGGTGTATGTGTGTATGCTGTGGACTGCTTGACTTCCTGAGTTTGATGTGTTGTGTGTACACAATGCTTGTCGTGTGTGCAGTGCTGTGAATGTATGTTGCCTTGTCCTTGCCTGGTGTGCATCCCCTGATGTCTTGCTGTGTTTGCTATGTGATTTATTGGCACGTGCAACTGTTGTGTGTTTGATGTGGCTGTGTGCTGTGTTTGGGCAGTGTTGTCTCTTGCAGCTGACAGATGCTCTGTGTGTGTTGTTCTATTGGCATGTCATTGTGTGTGATTTCTCGGTGTGGTGTGTTCCATTCAGATGTGTGTTGCCACTGTGGTGTGACTTACTTGTGTGTCTGTCACATTAACTTAGGTCTCTTCTAGTTTCTGTGCTTGTGTTAGGTGCGTCCTTAGTGTTTTCTCCTCTCATATTTGGGCTGTCTCTTGTCATTCTTGTGCATGTGCATGCATGTGGTACACTGTGACACCATGTTGACTTGATGGGTGGTGTGGTATCTCTGTCTGTGTGTCATTGTAGGCCCATTTCTCCCAGTTTGTGTCCATGATTGTTGTGTGATGGTGCACTTCTTGTCGGTGTTGTTGTATGTTGTCTATACATTGGTCCTGGCTGATGGGGTTGTGCTCCCCTGTTCCGTCTGTGCTCCCATTGCCTTTCCCCAGTTTGGCTGAATGGGTCATGTCTGGTCTTGTTCTGGTTCTGTGTGTGTTTTTGTTGAGTTATGTGTTTAGCTGTTGTTTTGGTACAGACATTAGTTCTGGCATCCCTGTGTGTGTGTGATGTTTGGGGATAACCCCCAGGGAGTGTGATTCTTTGTTTGTGTAATGACTAGACATTATTGACACCCTTATGTGTGTCTGACACAGGTGTTGTGTGCTGCAGGTGCGAGGGGGGTATGTGTGCAGATCCATACTTGTGTTTGACAGTCATGGAGTGTGTCAATGGGCCCTGTGTGTAGTGCTGCTGACATACTCCTGGCAAGTAGCTGTATACAGAAGTGTGACTTTTTACTGTGTGGCTTCATACCCTTCCTTTCATCCCTGTGCCTATACATGGTTTGCCTTGCTGTCTCCCTGATTTGTTGCACTGAGGTGACTGTGGTTTGACTTCACTCACTGTGCCAGCCATGTGTGATTTGATGGGATGTGGGTGTTGTTATATGTGCCTTGTCTTGCAAGTGATGTACACATGCCTGGTAGTTGGCTCCTTGGCCTTCCATTTGTGGGCACCTCACTTTAGCTTTCCTATATGTTGTACTCCCTTGCTGCTGGCATGTGGTCTGTGTATGTGGCTGTGTGTCAGTGTGGGGTTTGTCTGTGTGACTTGGCAGACTGTGTGTCCATTGGAGGGATTGTTCATTATCTGTGTGTGTTCATTGTATGCTTGTACTCAGTTTTCTTGCCATGTATGTAGTGTTGTTGTGGTGTGTGAGTTGCCTTGGCCCTGTGCTTCTGTGCTGTGTGTTCCTCTGCAGCCACTCCTGCTGTGGCTTTCTCCCTAGTTGTATGGTGTGTGATGCAGGGTGTGGGTTCACCTGGCTGGTTTTTGTGCATGGGTGAGCACAAGAGGGGCACATAACATGTGCCATGAGGGGGGGAGGCTAGTGTATGGAGGGTGGAGGTGTGGCCCTGTGGTGTGTGTGCACTGCCCATGCCTGGCGCTGGCCCTGCCTTCTCCATTGTGCACATGTTTTCCCGTGTCTTCACTGCTGCGGTGACGTGACCGGGACATTACTTTATGATGCGATAGATGAGTGACCTGGATGCAGAGGGGTGATTTGGTGACAGGTAGGACATGTGTGGGTACACTTGTGGATGTGTTCCTGTCCCCACCAGGGTGTCTGGTGTGGACAGGAACCCTATATCATCCCATGAGTTGTGTGTTTTGCTTGTGTTTGGAGTTGTATTACTGCGTCCATGCGGCGGCGTCCGCGCTGGTCCATGAGTTGCTGGTAGTGTATCAGGTACAGCACCGGGAAGACGTGTAGGGCTGGATCCATTGCGGACGGGACCGGGTGGTAGGGACTAGAAATCTGGTTCTCTCTCCGCTGTGGTGCTTCCGCCATCTCTAGTTGGGCGGTTTCTCCGCTGCGATGCGACTGGCTGTTTGGGGCATCCTGCTTTGTACGGTGGATGGGACGTCATTCCGCACGGCGGTGAGTCTCCATTGGTGAATTGTTGGTCTTTTCATTTGAAATATTGACATATATGCCTGTCTTCTTTCCTGTCCTCTTTTAATAATTTTTATAAACTAACACTAATTTTAAACCACCCCTGTCCCCTACACCGGACGCTGGATTTAGTCTTTTCTCCCTTTCCCCTACCGGTTACGTTACCGGCAACTTAATTAATACGCTCACACGCCGCCCGCCTTCATTAGGCATTATTCCTACCTGGAGACGGACGCGAAGCAACAGACGCGCTTGAAAAGACCCCCCGCAGTAATTCAATTACGCATTGTTTTCTACAGTAAGTTATACTCAGAAACATACACCCAGTAACCTTTCTTGCTTTGAGCTGACTCATGAGCGACTTAAATTGTCGGATAGTTTCTCCTCGTAGTCATCACACGCCGTTATTATTTTCTAAGCCGACTCACGACCGACGTTCTCCTCGTAGTCATCACACGCCGTTATTAATTTCTAAGCCGACTCACGACCGACGGCTTTTATTCACGGATATTCTTCTTACAAACTAACTAATCGAGCATGCTTTATTGATAAGGATTTTTTCAATAACCACGTTCTCCCTTTTGTCTCACAGCAAGTTATAATTAGACTCACGAGCGACTGCTTTCTCCACAAATTAACGGATATAATTTTCTGCCTGCAGGGAGCCGCTCATCAAGTAATCCTCCACACATTTGTCCACAAACTAACTAATTGAGCATGCCTTGCTGATAGGGGGTTTGTCTATAGTTACGTTCTTCACCAACAAGCACCTTAAATATTTTGCTTTTTAGATTATACAGAACAAGTCACAGGACGGGTAGGAACATGATTTAGGGTTCTGCCTTCCTTTTGCGCTATGATGTGGTTTACTTTTGCGCTTATTAATAACTTCAGAATCACTTCAAACAGTCTTTCACACAATTACCATACAGAATAGGCCGCAGCCAAGGTACAATAATGCATGGCAGTTCTGTTCATTATTACGCTATGATGTGGAGAGATAATCGGTAACTGTGACCTTAGAATCCTTTTGTCTCCTTTCAGGTGACTGGGAATCACCTCCCCTTGGTCTTCGGGGTGTAATCACTATAACCAAGTGTGAAGGTAACACGTTCCCACTAGCTGTGGTGTTCAAATTGTGTTGGTTATTTATTTTTATCAGCATTTTTTAAGCATGTTTATCATTCCTTTAAGATTACGGTTGAGGAAGGATACCCTCATATTGGATAAAGGATACCATGGACTCTCGTCCACACCTGTGACGGGTGAGATCCTTCTATCATATATAATTATTGTGTGATTAGCTCAGTCTTTTAGTGCAACGATTTGACCTCGGTCCCTCTTTCAGGTTGCCCAGTGTAGTCCTGATGAAGATCCGCCCAGCCGAGGCATTTATCACCCTTTGGCCATAAGCCGGATCGAAACGTCGACGCCCAACTAACTTAACGTCTAGTTTTGAATTGACATAAGAATATATTGTGTGAATATAATTGGGCCAGGTTACCCAAGGACGGTGATTCACAACCGATCACGTTTTCTTTGATATATTGAACCCTTCATAAACTCATGCTGAAATATCTTTCCCTTTCACATCACTTCTGAGCACCCTGTTTTATCTGCACGTCTCCGTCTGGAGCAACCTTTCCTAATCTCTTCGTTGAAATTGTTATGTTGTATCATATACTGTCTGGTTTTCACCAAAATTCTTGTAAATAAATATACGGTGATCCAGTTTCATGGTTTTGTCTGTTGCACTAATTGAATTTATATTGATATACTTTTTCTGTAGGATATTAGATTCCTATGTTTATTGCTTTATTCAATAATATGCTAAAATGAGAATCTTTGATATACTCAACTGAAAGATAGGTCTAGGACCATTGTTTTTTGTACCAGCTGTACCAAGAGAAGCATACACTTCCACTCCTACGACAAGAGATGGCAAGCCTCTGTTTTAGGTCTCACTTTCTAACACAATCATTGCTCTATCAGTTACGAGGCTTCAGAATGCCTTTGCTCCCTCTCTTAGTTTCCCTTTCTCCTTCGCTCTCTTTATTTCTCCATGTTCCCCCTTCCCCTTTCCTCTCCAAAAAAGGAAGGAACAGGGGAGAGGAAGAGACCAAGAGACCGTTATCCCATACAGTTCTTTTTCTGTCTCCTCCCACATTAATCAACTTCCTCCCACACCCTCGCTTTCCTACTTTTTCAAGTTTGCTGTTCCACACAGTCTCACTCTACTCAGTCTTGCTCAATGACTCACACTCATGCATGCTGCCACTCTCACGTTTGGTCAGTCTAACCCAATCACTCTCTCAGTCACATTCTCAATCACAATCAATTGTGCTCTGTCATTTTGTTACATCTCCTATCTCTCTTATTTCCCTGCCCATTTCCCCCTCTCTCATTTTCAGACTCTGATGCGCTCTGTATATCGATCTCTGTTGTTCTCCCACTGAACCTTCCCTCTTTTCCTAACTCCAATCTTAGAGCTCAATTAAAAGTAGGATGGAGCGTCATTTTGTTTGTTGGGGCCGACCTGCCCAATTACAACCAGCCCGATATTGCCGCAACCAGATTTTGCAGGTACAGTAAAAGACTCAGGGGGTATATGCACAAGAACGTGTGATAACTACCCCAAGAATAGCCTAACGCAACTTCCAACAGTGCAGCCCAATGCGGGAAAATTATGCCGTGCCAACCAAGTATTCACAACGCGGCAGTAGCATGCGATAGTCACCAGATAACGTGGCCAATTGCTGCGATACAAGCACCCCGACAGAGATAAAAACACAAACCACAACACCAAAAAACCTGTGATGGGCCAAAGCGTGATGAGGAAATCAGCGATATGCAGCGCCAGGCCTACAACACACACCTGGCCGGCGGGAAAAATCTCCATAAAAGTAGAAAGAAACACCCAAACACAAAATGACCAACACCCAAGCACCATGGTGGCAGACGGAGCAGGCGCAGAGGACGAGCGCAACTTCACAAGCACCCCGGACGACCAGCCTGGGACCTCAGGGACAGGGAAGGGCAAGGACAAGAAGAAGACGAAGTTCAGTCTGCAGGCCAACAGTATCATAGTCACGGAGGTGATCGAACACCATCAACAACTGTTCGTCACCTCCGACGTGTCATTGTGCACCAAAACTGGAATATGGCGGGACATCGTGGACAAGGTGAATGCAGTCAGAGAGCATAAGAGGACAATGGACAAGCCAACCAGAAGGCAGCAATGCACACTGGAGGTGGGGGCCCAGCGCCACAGTTCGAGCTGGATGACATGGAGGAGCTGGTGTCGACAGTCATCAGTGTGGATACTGTGGCCCGAGTCGGGGGACCGGACACTGTTCAACAGAACACAACACAACTACAACAGGGTGAGTGACCACCAGGTACTGGGGGGACGGATGGAGATGGCCACGATGGGACACATGCACAATCAAGCACAGCACAGTGCACACCCTGAAAGACTCTGGGTCATCGCCCAGATTCACAGACTGTCACAATGTACAATGCCATGCTGTCTGAATGTCAACATCTACCATGAGGCTACATACATGTGGACACATTGCAATACACCATCTCCCCTTCACATTGCAGGGCCAGCCTCAACACCCCCTGCAGAGCAGTTCCAGCCACTCTTCACTGATGACGAGGAGGACAACGCCAGTGTTGCAGCGCGGAGACCTGGGTAACGGGAATCAAGACGAAAACCCCGTACCTAATATATATCCTCCCTTCGTCACAGACCAAATATCTCATTAACACGTTCACTCATACAATCATTGGTGGGGCCCATAACACCAACATTCAGACTCTGCTTCTCACTGGCCTGTACTTACGGGATAGATAACTGTTTCCAAGCGCTGACATGAAAGGAATACCTTATAACCTATAGAGAGAGAACTTATTTACACTTCTATACACTAATACCCTTATTACTGCACATCTTAATTCTAAACATCAAGATACTCCTTCCACGTAGTCGACAGATTAAATTAGTGGTTTTGAGTTTAGTGATTTAGTCCAGCTAAACATACTAAAGATTCCTGATCTACTCCTTTTAATAAACGACCAAACACATTTTCTTGTTAATCAATATTTTGTTTTATCTAAATAATGCAAGAATTTTTAGTTCCATCTAGTAAATTTATTAATCATTACGCAAATCACAGAACACCATAGTTACCTATTCTGGCTATCGGTCGTCATCTAAGTCATCAAATTTAGTCGTCAGCACGCTACAGTCCCAAAGATCAGGTCAAGGACCAGAGACGTGCAAATATCGATCAGTGCCCATAGAATATTCGATAGTCTGTAGTTCATCAAGAAATTTGGCAGCAATTCAGTCTGTCAAAGATTCAGGAACACAGCTGTCACGTATCGTCACCGTCGTCTCTGTCAGCATGGAAATCTGCCATTCAGCATCAGATCTATTCCCTCTCTATTCTACCGTCTTTTATAATAAAAGTAATGACAAAATGTAACATTTGCTTAGTTTGGGCTCTGCCAATTGGTCGGTTGAGATCGTCCGTTTCGGTTTCACAAAGTCTATGATGTCATATTGTCAGGCATGATCCATCCGGTTTTTATAAATGTCTATTATCAGAGCTCTTGGCAGACGTCCCGTCGTGACCTTGCTAAGGCTCATCGTGTTTGGGGTCAGGCTGAGGCTACTGGTACGGGTGCTTTGCACATGCGCACTTAGTCTGAAACCTCGTGGAATGGTAGCCGTTGCGTCGTGTGTGTCAGGCGGCCATCTTGTCTTTTAGGCCCAAAGGATAACTTAAGCAAAACAAACACAAAAAGTAATTAAAACATAGAAATAACGAATAAAATGTTAAACCCTCACTAATTCCCCTATGTGCTTGTAATTTTCTAGCATATGGCGACATTTAAAGCGTTTATATTCACCCAGTGATGTCATCTGATGCAACATATGAAAAACGTCACAAAAGCGACATATATCATGCAATATACTATTTTTCTAGTATTAGTATGCATACATATGTTAATTACAAATTATTTTAGCCATGCAAAATGCAAATCCCGCGTAGATTTCATACATTAGTAAGGTTGATTTAGTTTTACACAAACACATTAATAGTATTATAATTAATAGATTATTCTAATTAGTATGAACATGCAGAATGGGGGGTATACCACATTTTGTGCTACCCACTCCATCAGTCCCCCCTTTGGTGATTATATCACCACACCTTCAAAATTTTGCATTTCTTTTTATGGAATCAGAAGCGATTTCTTGCTTTTATTCATAACTCAGTTCCCCTGTCTCTTATCTTTTCGCTGTCTTATACATACCCTCCTTGACTTCTTCTAATTCTATTTCTTCAAATTCCCTCTCTTGTTTCTTATCTTTTCTCCTCAAGTTTTCTCTTTTTATCTTTTTCTGATTTTTATTCTTTTTACGACAAATACACCCTAGTCTTATTATTAATGCTATGGAAATCACACATGTTAATGGAAATAAGATCTTGCCTAAAAAGGTACTACCTAAGTTTACTAATAAATTCTTAATAGCAAATATTTTCTTTCCAATCTTTTCCCAAACACCTTCAACCTCCAGTGGTGCAATTTTGACACGCAGTTCAGTTATATTTTTAATATAAATTTTCAAATCTTTACTTTTGTCTGGAATGTAAGTACAACAATGTTGAACTTTCAGCATTCCACAGACTCCACCCTCTTTTGCCAATAATATATCAAGGGCAAGTCGATTTTGCATTACCATGGCACGCATGGCAACCATTTCAGTATTTACCAATAAAAATCCTCCAGCGGTGCTTGTTGACAAGTGATCCACTACTGTTGAAAGCCTTCTAATTTTGTTTCCATTCAGAGATATTCCCACTGATGGTATCAATGCTCCAAAGATATCACCCACAATTTCTGACCAAGATTCTCTCTTTCTACGAGCTAAATAACTCCCTAAATTATGTACACCATCTTCTCCTCTTTCCATATGAAAAATCTTCGGGAAAACCAGGCCCACATAACATGTGCCATACCAATGGTCTGGCAAACGATAATATCCCTTGTTCCCGCAAATGAAGTATAACCCAGGAAAAACTGGATCATTTCCACCTTTAAATCCCCATTCACCCATGATTCGGTAGGTATCATGGCACTCACTATTACCTACAAAATAATTATCATATGCAGTTTGATTCCTTTTAATACACAATTTCCCTTTCTGGGGCCAATCTAAAGCCATAGTTGGACTAGCTTCAATTGTTTTTCTATTTCTACATCCCAGACTGTCTTCTCCACTTTTCCTTCAGATGCTTTTCTTTGCATTTTCAGTCTCCTTTCTTCAACCATATCCAAAAATGTATTTTCTTCTTTCTTCAAACTACAAGTCAAATTGTTTTTAAATATATATTCTAATGTTAGTTCTTTAGTCTCTAAGAAAAATTCACCTAATACCTTTGCAGGTTTTACCTTGTTTAGCTTGTTAATTGATGGTACTTGTGAAAATATGTTATCTACATTTGAAAAATAATACTCTAATTTCCCTGTTTGATAAAATAAACTAGCTATTACACTACATGTTATTCCATAAGTTACTGGAAGGTGGTGATAAGTCACTCCCTCCGATACAGATGCAGGTAACTGCATACAAACGTAGCAGTCCCTTACGTCCATTGTCTTTACATATTCATACAACAATTTTGAAAATACATTATTAGAAAAATCAGTTATAGACCTGTCTTTATGTAAATAGTTTTTATCTATTCTAGTCGGAACTACCTTTTGAATCTTTTCTATATTAGTTTTGTTTTCACTATGTCCTTCTATTGTATCTATAGTAACCTTAAATGAGATCAGGAGAGCAAGTATGCTCCACAGAAGCATTAGTAATCCTGTACAACAACAACACATTTGACACCATCTTTTCAAAAATTTACATCTATCTTTTCTACTATCTGTGTTTGCCATTTTTGTTAAAAATGGACAGTGTCGGAGGAGCCAAGATGGCGACCGGGGCAGACGCTTGAGCGCCCGGCTCCGTCGGCCCGTGGCCTCGGACTACTATCCTGATGCCCATCCTCGCCGATTCTCGAGGTGCAACGTGTGCGAAGACGCGCTGACCGCGCTGCCGCCTTCCCGGAGTCTCAGCCCGCCCGGATGCCCGAGTTCTGGGTGCTTTTGTTCTCTGCACTGAACCCCTGCGCCATTATGGCCTTTGCCGGCCCCCTGGAAGCTCCGCAGTTACCGGACCAGCTAGCGCTAACCTGAGCCCCGCGGTCCCGATCTCACCTCGCACCACGGATCGTTGCCGGATGAGCCCGGGGAGGGACTGCCGGACACCTTCTGCACCCTGTGCCTGACGGGCTGGAGCTGTGGGGTGAGCCCCGGTGCGGCGGGTCTCCTGCTCCGCTCTGAGGACCGCGCTGTGGGAGGCTGCTGACCCCCTTCACCTATTGCCTAGCCGGCGGCGAAGAGAACCTGCGAGAAGAGAAGCGACTGTCGGCCTTCCCTGTTGCGGCGTAGACCTGAGGGGAATTGACTCCTTGCCACGACCCCCCCCCCTGGCCATTGCAACGTACAGCGGCAAAACATGGCGTTGATTGCCTGCTCGCGGCTGGGGGGTGATACTCCGGTCTCGCCCGCTGCCCACTTCGCCCTCCCTCTTCCGGACACCAGCTCCACAGTGCCGTCCCGGATTGCTGCCGATGTGGGGGCCCAGCTTCCGCTGACATGCGGCTCCGTTCTGGCTGTCCTGCGGGACTTTCAACTACAGATGTGCGCTGGCCTGCAGGCGCTGAGTGAGCGGTTTGACCCCATACTGTCGGCTGCGGGTCGTGAGCGCTCTGTTTGTCATCCACAGGGCGTGGGTCTCCCGGTGCTTTTGTCCTCTTGCGGGGACGCAACGGCGGTGTATGATTGTGCTACTCTGGTGCCTGCATCCGGCGTCCCCGGCGCCCGGGGTCCACCGCTCTCCACCTCAACTGTGGATACTTTGTCCCCCTGGTCATGGCTGCCTGCTTCATTGTTGCCTGCTTCACCGCGTCCGCAAGAGTATCCTGCTGAGCGATACCTAACGGCTTCGAGGAACCGTCCGCGGTGGCCTACTGCTTCCTTTTTGTGGAACTCCTGTACTTTACTTGCCAGGTCTGGATTTTATGTGGTGCAAAGAGGGACCTCAATAGATGGTCGGCGGCCATTTCGTGATCCTATTTCACCATCTTCTCACAAGCGGCCATCTTGTCTTTGTCTGCTCGGGACACGGGGCCTTCATGTGGGGGTTGGTTTAATCCCAAGCCCGCGATCGGGCCAGGGCTAGACTGACTTCTATCGCCATGGTTCATGGACGGGCTGGCCTGGGACTGGAACTGTATGTATGTTTTGTGCGCACTCGTCGCGACTTGTCTTCCTTCGCTTAAATTGTGGTGACACGGTATCTTCGCATGCAGTTTTTTGGCGTAGTGGGCTCTCAGTGTGTGGAGGCCATAGCTGGCTGATGGTTCGGGGCGCTCTGGTGTTCCGTGGGCTCCTCCCCACCTTCTTTTCTGTTTTCTTATTTTCTTTACTCTACTCCTACTTTCTCTCTTGTCTATATTTCGGGTTCATTGGGCGACAGGCACTATGCTGGGGGGGGGGCAGGCCGTAGCCTCCGCATTGGTGTAGGGTGGGGGGGTAATACTCTGTTCTTAATTAGTTCTATGGGCCTTTTTTCTTTTATGTCTCTGCGCTCTACTTGCTTCGATTCGGGGTCCGGGTGTGGGGTGGATCGAGTGGGGGCGGCTCTGGAGGGGTGCGTACTTGCTCATGTGACTATCCTGTTATATCTCTGCACCGCCTCACTGCTTGAGATTTTACTTCCATTGTTGTTTTTACTGATGTTGCTGCTCTCCCGTGTGGTGAAGCTATCTTGCGGACTCGAATCTCCTTTGTTCTTCTCCTTCACTGATTTTTTTTCCCTGATAAAATTACCTTAAAACTTAAAATTAACCTTCACCTCTCCTTCCCCGGGTGTCAAAGATATCTCCAGTATGTAACTCACAACTCGTTGTTAATCTTGACCGTTGACGCACAGGGGATGTAATGTGGGTATCAGTGCTTAACTGTATCGTGGCCGGCCTGACGGTTGTAGGCCCGTATTTGTTCTTCTAAGATGCACGAATAAAGGTTTTTAAAAAAAAAAAAAAAAAAAAAATGGACAGTGTCTTTTGACTTAGCCTCTTCTACTTCACAACTAGTTTTTCTAACCCAAGGCTCTAAACACCTACTTGGTTCTACCAGTTTTTGTCTTTTCCCGTATTTTATTGTCTTTCCATTAGCAGCTTTCTTGACTCATTCAGTTTGGCATCTCATCATCTTTCACTTTTCCTTCGTGATCTGAATACAGAATGTCCTGAACATCCGCTTCTTCTCCAATATCGGACAACATAACTCTCAGGATTTCCGATTCTTCGTCCTCCTCAACCACTTCTGGTACAGTCACCTCTGATTTCCTTGGCTATCCACCTCTGCTTTTACTTCAGGCAGGGCCACATATGTCCATTCTGGCGACTTATACTTCTGGTTAGGTTTCCTCATTCTTTTGCTTTCTTTAATTACAACTATTTCTTCGTCTTTTGATTTCTCCTGACTCGTCACTTCAATAACCTGTTCAGCTCTTGGTGAATTTAGTCGTGTCAGTCGATATCTTAATCTTTTTATTTTATTCGGCCAAACGTCGTCTTTTGCTGCTCTTTTCAATTTACTTCCTTTATCATTCTTTTCAGTTCTCCAAGCTCTCTTTCTTAGAACTCGACCTTCAGGTACTTCGTCTTCGCTTTCCTCTGACTCTGTTTCAACTTGCTTTTTACTTTAAACAGCTTCTTTTTCCACCACTTCTATTGTTTTCCTTACTTCTGTCCCTCCTCGAATCTCCGGCACGCAATCTTCCTGCTGATTTCTTGTACCTACTTCTAACTGGATGTTGGAGTTCCCTACACCTCCTCGGGGGTCTTCCGCAGAAATCTTTCCCTCTCTCCCTGTATCTGGCACCTGTCCATCTAAATGTGTTATTTCAGGTGGAATTTCTCTCAATATTTCATCCGAAACTTCTCTTTCAGTAATTTCTTTTATTGTTTCTTCACTGTCTTTTTCTTTGTCTTTTCCTTGTCTTTTTCTAGAACACTGAGTTCCTTGTTCGGTCTCTGAGTCTGAGCTGGTATCAGAAATCTGTAACCTTCTTCTCAAGGAAATACTTCTGAGGACAAATGTTAGACTTGGCTTTCAGGGTTTTCTTTTGTTTTTGGCACTTCGTCATCTGATTCAGTACTGGATTCTGATTCGTCAAAATACTCATTTTCTGTGCTATCCAGTGGGTTTGGAATTCTCAATGTGGTCAAGATGACTTGTCGTGGATTTCCCCACCTTGGAACCAAACAGTTTCTTCTTCTGTGTACTTTCATTCTCACCCAGTCCCCTGGGCTCAGATCATGGGCTTGCTTCTTTTCAAGGGTGGTGGCATCCGCTCCAACCTGATGAAACACAGAATGAACTGCGTCAGCCAGGCTTTTACAGTATTCCAACACCATGTCATCAGTTATAGTCATCAGCTTGTTGACTGGTATGAATACATGTCGCATCGCACTTCCCATGGTGATTTCATGGGGGCTCAACCCTGTATTTCTGTCTGGAATTGATCTAATAGTCATGAGTACCAGAGGCAAGACATCAGGTCATTTCATACCTGTGGCTAAACACATTTTCCCTATCCTGGTTTTGATAGTACCATTCATCTGTTCCACCACACCAGAAGCCTCTGGGCAGTAGGCACAATGTAGTTTTTGCCGTACATTCAATGCTTCACAAATCAATTTTATGATCTCATTATGGAAGTGTCCTCCTCGATCTGATTCAATTGTTACTGGGAATCAAAATCTAGGGATAACTTCCCTCAAAAGTAATTTTGCCACTGTTATTCCATCATTTCTCATTGTTGGGAATGCTTCCACCCATCTAGAAAACAAACAGACCATAACTAGAACATACCTTAACCTGTTACAGGGAGGCATCTCAATGAAATCCACTTGCATTCTGGTAAAAGGCCCTGCTTCTCGACCTATTGTTCCTAGGCTCACTACAGTCTTTCTTCCAGGGTTGTATTGCTGACATATAAGGTATCTATGACAAAGACTTTCTGCTACAAGTCTAAATTTTGCATTCTACCAGGTCTGCGACCTGATCATGGCATCTCTCCCTATGTGTCCTTGATCATGATACATCCATGCCATGGCAGACATCATGCTATCAGGCATAACTGGTCTCCCATCCCGATAGACCCACACATGATCCTTCTCTCTTGGTGCACATCCTGCTTTTACCCACTGTTTCATTTCCTCATCTCCTGCTTATTCCTGTAATTGCCTCACTTCCTCCCAGGTACCTACAGTGTTAGTAAACAGCAAAGAGCAAGAAATCACCTCTTTCTCCTTTGCCCTGTTTATTGAATTCTGATTACGTGCGCAGTATTGAGCCATATCATTTGCGTACTTGTTGCCAATGGCGATGTAATCACCACTTTGACTGTGGGCAGCACACTTCACAACAGCCAATTGTCTAGGCAGCTGTATCACCTCAAGCAATTTTCCAACCACCTCAGCATTCTTAATGGGAGTTTCACTTGATGTCAGAAACCCTCTCTGCAGCCATATTTGACCGAAGTCATGTACGACTCCGAATCCGTACTGGCTGTCAGTTATCACAATCACTCTCACACTCTTCCCAATCTTGCATGCTCTAGTCAAAGCAACAAGTTCAGCTACTTGGGCCGATTTTACTCCTTTCAGATAGGATGCTTCCATTACTGCTGCAACGGTGCACACCGCATATGCTGCACTCAACATTCCATCATCTGTTCTCAAAGACCCATCTACAAACATCACAAAATCACTCTCTGGTAATGGTACATCTTTTATGTCAGGTCGTGGTTTGGTACAGAAATCAAGTACATCCAGACAATCATGATCTGCTTCATCTCTGACTTCCACATTCTCAGCATCAGGCAACAACGTTGAAGGATTCACATTCAAGCATCTTACAAGACTTACATTTGTTGCACCTAATATGACTTTCTCATACTTAGTCAGCCAACTATGTGACATATACTGAGTGCGACTCCTTGTTAAAAGGATTGCCACATCATGAGGTTCAAACACTTTTACAGGATATCCCATCACAATTCCTTCACTCTGTTCCAAACTCCGACAGGTAGCAGCCATTGCTTTCAAGCACCCAGGTAAGGCTACAGCTACTGGGTCCAGCATTGATGAGAAGTATGCAATTGGTCTGCTCAGTTTCCCATGCTTCTGTATTAGAACAGAGAGTGCACATCCGTTTCTCTCACTGCAGTACAATTCAAACTCCTTTTCATAATCAGGCATACCTAATGCAGGTGCTTCACACAACCCATCTCTCAATCGCTTAAAAGATGCCAATTCTTCTTTGTTCAAATCAATGGGATCTCTCACATCACTTCTTGTCAATCGTACCAAAGGCTTTGCAATCAAAGAGAAATTGCTAATCCATTGACGATAGTATCCAACCATTCCAAGAAACATTCTCACCTCTCTTTGGGTCATGGGGGCTCTCATTCCTTTTATGATCCTGATTCTGTCTATTGTTATCTTTCTCAGTCCTTTTTCAATATTATGGCCTAAATATTGTACTTATTTCTTGCAAAATTGTAATTTGGCTGGTGACACTTTAAGTCCTCCATCAGCCAGATGATTCAGCAAAGCTATAGTGTCTATCTCACATGCGTCACGGGTTCTCGACGCCACAAGAAGGTCATCGATGTATTGAACTAACAGTGATTTTTCAAGCATTTCTAGACTCTCCAAAGATTTCTTCAATATCTGATTAAATATTGAGGGGCTGTCTGTATACCCCAGTGGAATTCGGCACCAAGCCAAAATACGTTCGCCAAAACGAAACGGAAAAATCTGCTGACTGTCATGATGCAATGGGATGGAAAAGAAAGCATGGCATAGATCAATCACTGTATACCATTCTGCATCATGGGGAATCTGGTACATAATCACAGATGGTTTTGGTACAATGGGACAGCAAGATACAACAATTTTGTTTATCTTTCTCAAATCTTGCACTATCCTGAACTTTCCATTAGGCTTTTTCAGTCCCATAATCGGGGAATTACATGGACTACTCATTATTTCTCTCAGAATGCCTTGTTTCATCACAGGAGTAACTCCTTCAATTATTTCAGGTGACAATTTATATTGAGGGACATTTGGATAGCTTACTCCTTCCTTCACTCTTATTTTTACTGGTTCTACATTTCTCATTAACCCCACATCTTCTCCTGTGAAATCCCAAACTTCTGCTTTTTTATGGACTGTTTCAATTCTTTAGGTAATTCAACAGGGTTAAATACAGCATAGGTTTCAGTAACCTCATTTTCCCTGTTTGCTATAGTCATTTTATACAACACATCTTCATCAGGGGTCTCAAAGGCTATCCCATCAGGGGTACAGAATATACTGCAATTCATCTTACACAGTAAATCCCTACCTAACAAATTCACAGGACTTGTATCGCACACGACAAAGCGGTGCATTTCTGAAAATTTCCCTATGCTAACTTTCACTGGCTCTGTAAGTTTTAATCTGTCTGTTGGATACACCAACTACTTGGATTGTTTCATCCGAGAGAGGAAGGTTCTTAACATCAACTGACCTAACAGTTGATCGAGTATAGGCCTGGGCCAAAATTCTGTTCCGTTCACGGAAATTGCGATAATTTGGCATTTTCGCGTTCCGCGGAAAGCGCGAAAATGTCAAAATTTCCACATTCCGCAGTCTAGCGATAATTTGTTTCTTGCTCGCGCTGTAAAATAAAACATTCTCGCGTGCGCGCGATCACCTTACCTGAATCCCGCGTTCGCTGACAAGTTTTCCCGATCCGGTCGCGTTCTCCACGAGATTTTGGATTGTTGGTAGCCATTTGGGCTGTCTCGCGACAGTTCGCGCCCGCAGTAACGTCATGCGTTGCGCGATCACGTCTTTATTCTCGCGATCATGCACCGCGAGACCAGTGAAAACAAAAATTGCCGCGCCCGCGAGCAACCGCATGGGTAAGTTGGCAAGCCGCGACCACGCAGAAAATACCGCGAACGGGCGGTAAAAAAACTTCTGCATCTTCGCGATATTTCCGCGTGTTTGCGGAGATTTTTAACATTTTCGCGATAGTTTGCGAAAGTGAATTTCGCAAATTCCGCCCACCCCTAAAGTAGCACCAGTATCGACTAAGAAAGTAATACTTTCATTATTTATCTTCCCATCCACAAATGGGCCTGTCTGGTCTACTTCTAGAGTTGCGACAAGTACGCACTCTTCTTCCTCCCCTCGGCACCGTCAATAACCCTCTTCTGAATCGCTCTCATTGCGTTGTAGCCAATACTGCGAAACAGCGCTAGTGCGCGGCAGCTTAGTTACCTGTTCTTCGTTGTAGAATCATGTCTCATTACTGTATTTCTGTGAGTTTTTGCTCTGTGGAAAAGGCGGTTTTGGCACCTGATTCTGTTGGGTAACAACCTGCTGTTGTCGCTGCGGTTGACCACTCACCTCATTCTGCACCTGTGGCTTCAATGATGCATTTTCATTATTAGTACTTGGGGGCAATTTACACTCGGATTTCCAATGCCCCATTCTACCGCAATTATGACATGGGAATTTCTTTTTAGCTTCTTCTATATTAAAATTACCCTTACCTTTCCCAGGAATTAATTTTTGTCTTGGGCCTGTATTGTTCGCTTGTTCCGCTAACTGAGCTTCCTGCCTCTCTGCTACCTTTACTTGTGCCCACATAGCTTTCTCTTTTAATTTTCGCTGTTTTACTTCAATCTCATCACTGAAATATTTTGCATGTCTCAATACTTCATCTATTTTCTTATTTTGCCAATCTACAGTATTTTGTTTTATCATCTCACTAATCTCTGGACGTAAACCATACACAAATCTGTATACAGAATGACGTAAATCCTTTTCACTCAAATTTTCTTCACCACTGAACTGTTTAAAGGCTAAAATCAGCCTTTCTTAATATGCATGTACTGACTCTTTGCTTTCCTGATGAGTTCTGTCAATTTTCACCCAATCTGTCTCTTTAGGAGGTACTTTCATATTTCTTCATAACTTCTGGGTCTGGAGCCCCTGTCTTTGGATCCCTAGGGTATTCCTGTGTTGGCCAATTTATCATGAGGTTACACTCTGTCCATAAATCTGCTGGCACTATTATGTCAAACAGGCTTTTCAGATCAATCCACAATACTTTAGACAATTTTACAAATATGTCCACTTGCCTATACCACTCGACAGGCTTTTCGCGTAGTCGAGGGAAATCATTTGTAAATGACAAAATATCTTGTCTAGTCCATGGTACATGTACATATCCTCCTCCTGGAATTTCTCTCATGGGGCACTCTGTCACTACTTTTTCTCTCACCGGGAATGCTGCAATGTTTTATCTGAGGTATCATCTCGTTTTCGGTACCACCTGCTTCTCCATTTGTCTCTATCTCCCCATTTTCTCAATAAAATAATTCTTTCCTTAATCTAACTTATTCGTCCTGTGGTGTTCACATTTTCAATATCTTTTTCAGTGAAATCTATTCAATATGGTTTTTGTAAAGCCTTTACCTTTTCAATATCTATACCCATTTAATTTGCTACTTCTTCTAGTCTTTCATGCAGATTTTTCGCTCTCCATGTTACACTTTTGCACAAAAATAGTAATTCCTCATCCTGATAAGTTTTTAATTTCTCCGTGGGGATAGTTACTACTATTAACTCTTCCAGTACCATTCATAATTTGGCCACATCTATTGATTGGGATTCTTTGTCTTTTCTCTGCAAGCTTCTCAACCATTCACTCAATTCTTCTGAAGACGGACCTACTGGTTTCTCTACATTACTTCGTTCTGAATCCCTTTGTGTCTCTAATATTGACTCCATTGTCATTGTATGTCTTTCTGCTATATTTGGGCCTATAAATGGGTTACTCGAAACATTTGGTTCGATCATACTCATTATCCGTCTCCATGGATTTTCATTTAGGTTCTGTTTTGGCTTCTCCATCTGTTTATTGCTATTATAAGGAACTGTTAAACCATGTTCACTATCTTTCTGTTTATCAAAAATAAGCATCACAGGGCCTATAGTCACTGGAACAGTCACAGCTTCTAGATTTTTAGTCAATTCTCTTTTCTTTTCAGTTAATTCTAAGGTTGTTTTCGCTAATTCTGCTGAATTTTCACCATTTTCCTTACTATCTGTCTTTCTTTCTACCTCTCTAATGGAATTATTTTTCTTTAAATCTTGGGACACTGGCTCTGACTTAATAATTTGTAAAGTTTCTCTAAATGGGGCACTTGGTGTCAACATTTCTGATTCTGGTTGATACGGAGGTGGATTTTTGTAAAACATGCCATCAAGAACATCATCCTCCGATTCATTCACTCCATACCCTCTTGATTCAACATTATGTCTCTTTTTCGTACATTTTCTACCTCCAACTTCTTCAGCAGTTCTTACGGGAAACAGACCTTCAGTCATACTCGCATTCAGCCACCTTCTCATTCTCTCATCATGAGTGTCATGCCCATATCTACCAAACATGTACTTATATCTTCCGCCACACCTCTGTCTCTCTCTGTCATGCATTTCATCTTCCCATTCGGTCAATGCTTCAAACTGTGTCGGTCTCGGTCTTGGTTCTAGATTCATCATCCTTTCTCCTAAATTTCTCAAAACTGCTTAAATTAAATGAACCATGCTCTGGAAATGCCAAGACTCCGTCATCCTTAGTGTACTTTACCCAATTGTCTAACCAAATCCAAGTAAGATATCCGTATTTCGCAACCATAAAGGATGCAGGGGTTTTCGGTGGAGGAAGTAACTGTCCTTCCCTAGTCACAATCGGTTTGTCCTCTTTAAACCACTTCTTAATTTTCCCAAACCAGGACTTTTTCTCCTTTTCTGGTGGATCGTAATACATCTTTTCTGTCTTCCGTGTGTCCCTTGTCTCTTCTTACGACTGTACTGTTGTTTTTGACCAATCGTAGCGCGACTCACACTAACGCACCAATCCGGAGCGTCTACGTCACCCTGTATTTCTCCACTCCTAGTGCGGCGTACACTAACGCACCAACCAGGAGCGTCTACGTCTCTAGCTGATTGGCCAATCCCAGCACGGTCTTTCTGACGTGAGCAGCCGCATCTCCTGCTCCTGTTGACCCCTCCTTTACAAAACTCTCTCTGTGAGCTTTTTACGTTCTTCAAATTCACAAATCTGTTAGTAACAACATAAAAACACCACCATTGTCCGCTTCGCTAACCAAAGAACAATCAATTGCCTTTCTTACAAGAATTCCGCCTTTCCCGAGAGCAGCGCTTACCTCTGCCCTACTACAGAATCGTTACTTCCGTTGATAAAGTAGCATATCCCTCTACCTTACCCTTCTAACAAGCATCGGCTAACCGTTTCTCCAGAATTAAGACACCTAGTTGGAGACCCAATGCTCCTGAGAAATAAAACCAGAGTTTCACAATTATCCTGAATGCCTTTCCATTCACTAGGCCTGGGCCAAAATTCCGTTCCGTTCGCGGAAATGGCGATAATTTGCCATTTTCGCGTTCCGCGGAAAGCGCGAAA
The DNA here is from genome assembly GCF_964204655.1 of Triturus cristatus. Taxonomy (NCBI): domain Eukaryota; kingdom Metazoa; phylum Chordata; class Amphibia; order Caudata; family Salamandridae; genus Triturus; species Triturus cristatus. The sequence goes on from NC_140586.1 coordinate 366,907,363, forward strand.
ATGTCAACATTTCCGCATTCCGCAGCTTAGCGATAATTTGTTTCATGCTCGCGCTGTAAAAAAATACATTCTTGCGTGCGCGCGATCGCCTTACCTGAATCCCCGCAATCGCTGACAAGTTTTCCCGACCTGGTCGCGTTCTCCACAAGATATTGGATTGTTGGTAGCCATTTTTCGCAACAGTTTGCGCTCGCATTGTCGCGCGATGACGTCATTTGTTGCGCGAACACGTCATTCTTCTCGCGATCATGCACCGCGCGAGTATGAGAAGATTGAGATCTCGAACACGTCATTCTACATCGCGAGGGAGAGGGTGAGGACGCGGGCACGTCTAATCGAACGCGAACAGGAGAAAGAGACCCCGAACACGTCATATCCAACGCGACAGGGGCGAAGAGAAAGCGATCATGTCATTTTTGACACGCCGGCGGAAGTAATGTGAAGCTCGAGAACTCGAACATGTAAAATTTGCAATTTGGAGAGGAATATCAGCTCTAGCAGCATGAAACCTTCTGCAAATGCTGATTTTGGATGAAAACAACTCCTCACATTGACATTTGGCTGTCCTTTTTTGTGCAAGGAGTCCTTTTTTAAAAAGGTGGGGAGAGGGAGGAAGTGACACAGAATCTCCAACTTCCTGTTCCTGTCCAGTAGGCTCCTCCCAGTGCTTTGTCCATCTCCTGCTCATTCTGCCTTTGGATTTGGAGCTGGAAAGATCACTCTTTTTGTCTGCTGCATCATTGCAATTGGATTTGAGGATTTTTGGAATAGGATATTTTACAAGTAAGTGGTTGTTGTGTCTGTTTGATTGCGGGCATTGCAGTTGTTGTAACTACAATTTATTTTTGATATCTATCATCATTCCTTTTTTTAAAAAAATTTTGTGGGTAGTAGTAGTAGGACCGAGCTAGCCATGGGCATGGCCTCATGGGTGTGTGCATGATGAAGCAACTGTTCCTTTTGGTGTTTTTTGAATGTATTTAATTTTCAAGCATCATTTAGGGCATGGATGGCATTGGATGGAGTTGGGGAAGTGTGCTTTTTGGGGGAGGCCTTTCTGATGTTGTTGGGCCTGGCCATGTGGCTGGTGGCCATTTTGAAGCCTAGGCCTGCAAGCTTGCCTGGCCTTGTCTGCCAACAGGCCTGCTTTCATCCACTAGGATCAGAGCAGGTAGCCACAGCTTTATTAATCAAGTGTTTTCTGTGTGGTCTGTTGAATTTAGACTTCATTTAGGGCATGGATGGCATTGGATTGAGTTGGGGAAGTGTGCTTTTTGGGGGTGGCCTTTCTGATGTTGTTGGGCATGGCCATGTGGCTGGTGGCCATTTTGAAGCCTAGGCCTGCAAGCTTGCCTGGCCTTGTCTGCCAACAGGCCTGCTTTCATCCACTAGGATCAGAGCAGGTAGCCACAGCTTTATTAATCTAGTGTTGTCTGTGTGGTCTGTTGAATTTAGACTTCATTTACGGCATGGATGGCATTGGATTGAATTGGGGAAGTGTGCTTTTTGGGGGTGGCCTTTCTGATGTTGTTGGGCATGGCCATGTGGCTGGTGGCCATTTTGAAGCCTAGGCCTGCAAGCTTGCCTGGCCTTGTCTGCCAACAGGCCTGCTTTCATCCACTAGGATCAGAGCAGGTAGCCCCAGCTTTATTAATCTAGTGTTTTCTGTGTGGTCTGTTGAATTTAGACTTCATTTAGGGCATGGATGGCATTGGATTGAGTTGGGGAAGTGTGCTTTTTGGGGGTGGCCTTTCTGATGTTGTTGGGCCTGGCCATGTGGCTGGTGGCCATTTTGAAGCCTAGGCCTGCAAGCTTGCCTGGCCTTGTCTGCCATCAGGCCTGCTTTCATCCACTAGGATCAGAGCAGGTAGCCACAGCTTTATTAATCTAATGTTTTCTGTGTGGTCTGTTGAATATATTTTAGACTTCATTTAGGGCATGGATGGCATTGGATTGAGTTGGGGAAGTGTGCTTTTTGGTGGTGGCCTTTCTGATGTTGGTTGTCTTAAAGACATGCTTTTGTTGTATGTGTCTGGTCACTGGTGTGTTGGTGTGCAATGCATGCACCCTGCAGACCTATTTGGGGCCTGTGAATGTTTGTATTTACATTTTGTTGCATTAAAAAGGCAGAACAGTGTGCTTTAGCATGCATCCTTTACCTGGCTTTTATAGGCCTTTTGTCAGCTTAGGGTGTTTCCCAGGCCCCCGGCTTGTTTGTGATTTGTGAGTGTCCATGTGGGTGGTGGCCTTTTTTTGTGTTTGGACTGGGAGTTATTAGTGTCCTGCTTTTGCCATAGGCCTGCATGGTTTTCCTATTGGCTATTTGGCTTACTGCTTAGATCCATCCACCCCCTTAGCCAGCAGCAGCTCCATGGATGCTGAGATGCTCAAATAATTTATTGGCAAATAGGGTCCAACCCACTTCCATTACATTTTTATTTTGGTGGTTATTATTATTAACTTTCCTATCCTTCCTGAGAGTGTAGTGTGTGGCTATACACAGTAGTATAACATAGCCCTAGTTAAAAAAAAAGTCATAAATGGCTAGACTATCTTTTGTTTGCACTAGTACAGTACTAAGTAACTGAACCACAACAACAAATGCAACATTTCACCGATGTTCTTCTCCTGGCTTATTTGCTTTTAGGTGCACAAAAGACAGAGTAGGAGGTGTCATCAGCATCACCCGGCTACCCGTTGTACTGCCAGCCAGAGAGAAGTCCTGCTGCGCATCACATCCACGTGTGACCAGAACTTGTTTTGCATCTGCATCCTGCCTGACATCTGAAGAAGATGGCCTCAAAGAAAGGTACCAGGTCCAGTACCAAGAAAGTTGCAGGTGAGAAGAAGGAACAGAAAAAGGAAGTGCCATTAACCACGACTGGTGGTGTGCCGGCCAATTATTTTTTTGGCACCAAAAAAGTTACGCCTGCAGCAGCGTTGTCCGGGAACCAAGCTGGGAGCAGCACAGCAGTCCAACCCCACCAACCTAGGCCCAAGGGCTTTAGTGTCGCAGAGGTAGCCAGTCTACTAACGAGCAGCGATGTTGAAGAAATGTCGTTACCGCAAAGTAGTACACAATCAAGTTCAACGCAGGCGCAAACTCAGCAGATCAGTGTGCAGCCGCAACAAGAACAGCAGCAGCCGCCGCAACAAGAACAGCAGCAGCCGCCGCCGCAACAAGAACAGCAGCAGCAGCCGCCGCAACAAGAACAGCAGCAGCAGCCGCCGCAACAAGAACAGCAGCAGCAGCCGCTGCAACAAGAACAGCAGCAGCAGCCGCCGCAACAAGAACAGCAGCAGCAGCCGCCGCAACAAGAACGGCAGCAGCCGCCACAACAGCCAACCATAGTAGTTGTTGCTCCTGACGTAGGGGCATTTCAGGAAATCGAGCTTCCTGCAGACAAAGTGGAGCAAAGTGAAACCCCTGTTTCAGAAGATCTATTGTCTTCCAGACCACCAGCAAGGAAAAGGAGGCTTAGTCCATCATCTTCTTCTTCAAGCCCCGCTTCTGATGATCATGATGCCACTTGGCTACCACCAGCTCAGTCTGAGAGTGATATACGCCACAAGACAATGCTTCTGAAAAGTAAGGTCCCAGAAAAACTTAGAGTTATGGAGGTAGATGTAGAAGAGGGGGGTGATGATGTTGATGAAGACGAGACAGTCATCACGCACATTACTCCTGCCCCAAAGGGATTGGAGACCAACATTCTCACCCTATCCAGAAAGGCTGCTACTGAGCGGGATGTAGCACGGATATCACCAACACAGGTTACACCACCACTACCTCCAGCTGCCATATTTTCCAAGGCCCAGCAGGGACCTACATCCAGCTCAAGCATCTCAGTAGGTAGTGGTAGTAAAAGTCACAGTCTAGGTGCACAGGGTCACATTTCAAGCACCCCCTCCAGTTCATCTAGTTTTGAAAGTGGAACATCCAGCAGTGCTAGAAAGTTCTCCTCCCCAGTTTGGGACCTCTTTGCTGTTAGCACCAAGGAGGAGAACGTTGCTATCTGCTCAATTTGTCGTCAAGGTGTCCGGCGTGGTAAGCTTGGTACAAACTATGGTACCGGAGGACAAGCAAGTCATCTAAGAATACACCACACTATCGTGTGGGAGGATCACCTACTTAAGTTAAAAGAAAGTAGAAAAACTCAACCCATTGAAGTTGGTCAGGATGAATCAGGGAGCGATGTAATTGTGGTGGCAGGTGAAGAAGAGGGAGGCATTTCTAGCCCTGTCCCCAGTAGTGGAGTGGTAACGCCCACATCCTCCTCAGTAACATCAGAGTGGCACCGCAGTAAGAGCCATACTCAGAGTCAGGGTGAGACACCAAGGCGACCAATTACCTCAATGAGACAATCTGTGTCGTTGAGCCTTAGTGGGTTAATGAAAACAGCACCACAAAGGAAAGTAATCCAGCCTACCATTGAGAGCATGTTTAGGTTGGAGGGGCAGATCCAACGCAACCACCCAACGGCACGATTGTACAATGCGAAGCTTGCTAAAATGTTAGCGCTGGACCTTCTTCCTTTTTCATTTGTGGAAGGGGTGGGTTTTCTTGAATTTGTGTCTGCCATCTACCCTAAATGGAAGGTTCCCAGCCGGTCCTATTTCGCAAGAATTGCTGTTCTGGCACTACATCATGATGTGCTGGAATTGGTTGGACAAGCTTTGCAGCAGAGTGCTGTGCACAATATCCACCTGACAACAGACATGTGGACCAGTTGCCAAGCCACAGATTACACGTGCATCCCTGCACACTGGATCTCTTTTGTGTGGGTTAGAGATAAGCTATCTGCAAGAGGTGTTGTTGACACAGCTGTGATTTTTGAAGTACTCTGAAACATGCAACTGTAGCCATGTTCGCCATGGAGAAATCTCATACGGCTGAAAACATTTTACACGAGTTTCGCAGCAAGGTTTTGGAATGGCTGCGGCCCAGAGGGCTTGGTATTGGTTTTGTTGCCACAGACAATGGCAGTAATGTACTTAAGGCAATGGAACTTGGTTCCTATTTCAGGGTTCCGTGTTTGGTGCACTGCATAAACATTATATTTCAAGACTTTCTTAAAAAAGAACCCATAGTCAGCAATTTACTGGCCATCGGCCGAAGAATATGCACTCATTTCAGCCATTCTTTTAAAGCTCGTAGCAGCTGAGGATCATCCAACGTGAACGAAGGATGCCAGTCAAGGCACTCATCCAGGAGGTGGCAACACGTTGGAACTCAACGTATTACATGCTTGATCGTCTGTACGAACAGTACAGGTCACTCCATGAATATGTCTGGAACAGAAGCGGGGATGCTAGTGTTAAAGGCATGAACCTTGAGATGGATCAATGGACCCTAATTAAATGCCTGACTGAGATGCTGTCTCCTTTTGAGGTCTTCAAAAGTGAAGTCAGCAAGGAGGACTGTACAATGGGCCAAGCTATCCCATTATTGCAAATGCTAGAGCATGAGCTGAATAATGTGTCTGAATCATACAAAGGTGTAGAGGACAGAAGGCAAGCCCATGACTTGGTGGAGAGCTTATCCCGGCGCTTAGCTGAAAATGTAAGGATACAAAATAAAATTTTGTCACAAGAACATTACATTTGTGCCACAATTCTGGATCCACGTGCAAAATTAGCACTGAAGACATTCTTTGCTTTTTCCGACATTGACGTTGCCCGCTACTAAAGTTGTATAGCTGAAGCAGCCAGGAAGTTGGAAAACGAACTGCAGCTAATTAAAAGCCCGCAAGATCAACCCACAAGAAGTACTGAAACAGGCCATGCAGGATCAAGTGCAACTTCGTCGGCTGAGGGCAGTGCGTTTGGATCACAATCACAACACTCACCATCACTATCGACCACAGAAACAATAACTGGATCATTAGGCCGAGTACAATCATTATCATTACAGGATTGGTATCTAAAGTTAGGCTTTAATAAGCACAGTGCTGATGCACAGAAAAAACAGCATGAAAGCTTACCAGCAGCAACCCTGAACATTGAGCGGATGGTCCAGGCCTATCTGGACGACCCAACAGAGGTGTACATTGATCAAAACCCATTGCAGTATTGGTATAGGAAAAGGTCTGAATGGCCACAGCTCAGCAGGCTGGCGATAAGCTATCTGGCTTGCCCTGTCGCAAGTGTCTCTTCCGAACGTGTTTTCAGTGCTGCTGGTTCCATTGTAACATTGAGAAGGACCAGTCTATCTCCAAAAAACGTGGAGAGGTTAACAATGATCAAAATGAATCAGCACTTCATACCACCGAATTACACAATACATGAATCAACGGAGGAAGTTGAGGACAGCGGCTCAGGTGACGGAAGTATTGTGTCAGATGATTACCTACTACTGGCTGAATCCCCAGAGTTTGAGGACGAGCTATACTTCCCTGACAATTAGGCTTGCACTTACTGTCTTCCTCCCTTTTTTCCCCCTTTGTTTATGTGTCTGTCGTTCCGGTTATAAACATGTGAATCACAACAAATCCATTACCACCGTCTTCTACTCTTCTAATTTAATATACAAGTTTCAGGTGTCTGCTATTTGACAGTACAGTCCTCTGAATCCAGCTCCTCCGCTCCATCATACTGAATCTCCTGCTCAATTCCATTTTCCTCATGAATGATGATTGGATGATGGTAACAACAAATTCAAACTTTCCTAGTCCTTCCAAAAGAAGCGGAGCATGAATCAGATGACTACTATAGCTATCCTCCTTTCAGAGCCGAGAGAGACTGGCCATTAAATGAAAATAAGATGGAACCGGTAATGATTGATGCCATGCATTGGACGCAGAGTCGCAGACTGAATGATTTAGATTTTGTTGTGTTTGTTGTGCATGAATTTATGTAATTGTGCACTGCCACTAATCAACTTTCTACAGAACACACTAAACTTAACTCAAGGTGAATTCAATTTTCCCCTTCTTGCAAATAAGAAATGTGTACTTCTCCTGCAGCTTGGTGATACATTGCTTTTAATTCAACACAGGAAGGGCACTCACTCAATCTGCGCAATGAGTATGATTGACACAACAGACCCGTCCATCATGATGATGGCGAAATAGACGGCCCGTTAACTTAAGATGAGAAGGAAAAAGGAATGATGACAATTAATGGCATGCATTGGACACCTGACTCTGAGCGATTGGTCTTTGTGTTTCCGTTGTTTGTTTGTTGTGCACAAAGTGATGTCAAAGTGTACTAGTAATCTATCTTTCTATACACAATAAAGAATGACTCAAGTCAGTAATATTTATATTTCTACTCTTTTACTTATACTGCAGGCTGATCTTCACTTGGTCAGTCAGTAAAAGTATCGGAGATGAGGATGAAGTCAGGAGGACGTTTCATGAGTGGCATAAAACGGAAAAGCATAAAGGTAAACACGTCAACAACGACCACAGCAGACACAAATGTCTGTGTAGAAGTGGAATAGAGTGTAGCGGTGGGATGACTGCAGTGCATTGATTTTACTAACTGAAACTGTAAAATGCAATGTTTGGAATGGATAATGTGCTTTGCGTTTGTCCAACTCTTTGAGAGAAAAAAAAGGATTCTAAAGTGTTAACGTAGTATGTGCTACTGCTAAGCACTGTGGGCCTGCTCTCTCCTGTTACTGTTGAAGGTCAATGCTGTAAACAGACTAGAGTAGTAGAGATGATGCATACATGCCACCTCGGAAAGTGTTCTTGTTGCACTACACCATCACTTGTGCATTTGTTTTAACTTTATTTCTCAATATCCCCTTTGGTTTTCCATCTACAATTACAGGCCGGGCCTTGCCCTAAACTTTGTAAAACATTACAATGCATATTAATTACCTTACCAATAAATCACCTTTTTTTTCCAGCCGGGCAGTGGCGAGTCACGAGGCGACACACCCAAGAGTGATGGACGAGAGGAGCAAGAGGAATGCCGAGATGCAAACCAAGTCCACATTTTTGATCAGGATAACACAGTAACAGTATCCACTTTTATCTTCTTTTAAATAATTTGATTAATATTTTGTATACAATCTTTACAACAGTGTGTTCTTGGAGTTGTTATTATCATCATTAGGTTTGCTCAGTGTTTACGATTCTTCCCTACCAATATTTAAAATTTCTATTTGCTATCTGTAAAAGTATTAAGGCCGGAACAGAACAAGAACTAGAAGTGTATGTAATCCGGGTCTTTCATCATCATGCATGCATTGCCTTTTTCTCCCTTAACATATGGATATGGTAGTCTTCAATGATTGTCGTTTGTTTGTCTATGTATGCATACTGTTTTTCTATGTCAAACCTTTCCCAAAAACCCCCTTCCCATCCATTCAACAAACCCTAACCCTCTTCCCCCGGGCTGTGTGACTTATTGTCGAGGTGTAACTAAATTAAATGTACACCAATACTTAATCACACACTTGCTGGGGCGGATGTTGTGAAAGCAACACTACTTCAATTTCAAGGCTGAGCGATGATCTTCTTCTGCTTGCCCACCCACGAGTAGGATATTTCAGAGGTTATTTTATTTAACAAAGGGACACATACCTCAGCATGAATTGCCGGCATTGATTGGATTTGTTTGTTCTCATTCCTCATATACAGCACTAACTGTTAGGCTGTAGGCCTAGTCAAGTGACTCGACACAACTATAGTTTGTAACTCTGTCTAGTAGGCTATCCCAACCACCATTCTGTTTTTTTGTCAAATATTTGAGCATATTATTGTTGCTCTGTAAGTTCTGTACTGTACTTCATTCTACTACTCCTCTAACAGTCTCTCAAAGGCGATTGACTGTCTCCTTTTCTTTTTTTGCAAAGGCTGCCGCCCTGCCATGTCTACTACTACTACTATGCTACCACCACCACCACCACCCCAATCATGGCATGTATGAAAAAGGAAACCATCTTCACCATGCAGCCAGTGCTGTGCCACAGTTGGACATAAACATCAAGCACCGGTAAGAGAGAAGTTTGGGGGAGGCAGAATTAATAATGGACATGTTGTCAATGATTTCATTTTCACACACCAGTACAAAGAATGCATAGACTAGAGGACAGACTGAAAGTACTAAAAGGACAAGTCAATGGGTTAGGTGTGTCGCATCTATCTGTTTGTGTCTTATACAGTCAGCCAATTATTTAAATCAAACACAGGCTATGGGCGGCCATGCACCAGCAAGGAAACAGTGTGATGTAAAGCAGTTACCCCACCTACAAAACATTAACAACATTGCATGTAACATAGAAAAAAATCTTTAATTTACCCTAACAAAAATAAACTAAACCCACAAAAGCTGACCCACCCACCTCCCTAATCCCAACCAATGTCCATAGGAGAAAAAAGTCTGTAACGCCCAAACAAGTTCCCACCCACCCACCCAAACAAATATTAAAAAAGGGGCAGAACAGGATGACAGGGACTAAGTGGTGGGGCGGGACTCGAGGAGGACACGCATCTGTCCCTCTAAATGGGCGACGCGGCGTCTAAGGCCGCGGCAGTTGCAGCCACAGTGGGGGGGGGGCACCGGAGATGGCACGGTGGCGGCGGGCAGCCGCCAGACGGTGGCGCCGTACCGCTGGAGGGCGGTGGCTGGGGCCCGGGCCACTGGAGGAGGCTTCAACAATTGCAGCCGCTGTCTCCTCCTCCTCCTCGGCTAAGACCACTAGCCACCGGTATTCTCGCTGGATTGCCTCCAGCTTCCGGCGCTGTGCCTTGGCGGCCAACTCCTTCCGATTTTGTTTCGGAGTAGCTGTGTATCAAAAAGAAAAAAACAAGACAATTGTAAAATATACTCTTAGAAAAACAGTAGGACAAGGTAATTATTTATAGACATAGTGGCATGGTAGAGTAGCACTATAAAATAAAGCACATTAGTACATAACATTTTAAATGTTGCCCGTCCTTCTTCCTTCCACCCGTCTTTCACTTTTTAGTTGAACAGTGCACCAGGTGCTCTTCTCCATAAAATTTTCAAAGCGGAGTTGAAATCAGATAGATGAGGCCATTGGTTACTCAATACTCCCGCTCCTATGCCAATTAAAGGGAATTCTAGTCTTCTAGTTCACTCTTCAAATGTCCCCAACAACTCATACTTACTTACGACATCGGATAGCGGGCGGACAAAGTCCGCCCGCCATCCTCATGCTAAAAAGGGTGGGGGTCCCGTGGGGACAATTAATTAGGATGATGCGCCCGGCACAGTGGCGGGCGCATCCTGTTATTTTTACATTCTGGTTGGCGTTGCCGAAAGCAATGCTAAAATGTTGTGCTGCTTTTCCAAGCACAACATGACGGGCCCCGCACGGAGCCTGTCACGTTTTGCTTTGAAAGGCGGGGGGTACCATAGCATAGGTAGGTACCCTCCATGGGGGCACCCAATCATACTCTGCAATATCTGCATGCCTTTCCGTGGCGGACGGCAATGCCGCCACGCAAAGGCATTCCAAAATGCAGATTATATGGCTGGCGGTGTGTTCAGAGAGACACCACCGGCGTATTGAACCCTTTTCCGCCTGGTCGACATGTGGGGGGTCTGAATATTTTCTACAGGGATGGCGGGAGGTTTGCCCCTGCGGTGTCGGCAGTGAATTCCAGCCGGCCCGGCGGGGGCAATACGCCCACCATCCTAATGGGGCCCTAAGTCACAACTGTACAGTATACATATACATACAGTACACCCTTGCAGTGAGTGTACTGTCAAGTTCAACAATAGTTAAGGATTATGAATCTAACTTACCACCGCCTGCCACTGGTGCTGCCACTCCCCCTACCGCTCCATCGTCGGTATCGGCAGCAACTACCGCATCCTCGCCCTCCACGTCGCCTTGTTCGCTGGCCCCGGCAATGGTGGTCGGTAGTGCGCCTAGAAAACATTACACATTTATTAGGCGTCATATACACCTCCCCCCTATTGATCAGTAGCAAGGTTGAAAATGAGTTAATACTAACATACATCACTAGTACAAATCAGGTAGTAGTAGAGTAGACACTAATAGTTATATATGATCATTGTAGCCTTTGCTTAATTAGCCCTAGCCATGCTACCATTTTACCTTTGTATCTTTTATTTTTGCACATGTGACGTTACCTTGCAGCTTCTTAAGACACCTTTGAGCCCACATGACCTGCCTCACACTGCTACTGTCTAGTCTACGCGCTGCGTACAAGCGGTCAACAAAAACATTAACAAGCCACTTTTTTAGGAAGTACTGGTGTACTACTGTTACTGTTAGTCCATATTGCTTATCCATAAATGCTACACTGGCTGAGAAATGCTTGCAAGTTGCAATATACTAACGCACACCATTTCATTTTTCGCATTACAGACGCAAGATTCCCTTCTACGAACCAGAGCTTCTGAATGATGCAACAACTACCAGTACTAGGTTCTTCAAAGGTGAGGGGTCCCTTCACTCACATCTTCATTTATAAATTTATATAAACTAAATTCCTAGGGGATGGTGGTGCTGCCTTCCACCACTGTTCAGTTATCATGATTTAATTCCCAACTGTATAAGTGTAACAATGTATATTGTTTTAATGTTATTGATTTTCCGGTTGGTGCTGCATTTATAAGAAAACAGTGTACAGACCTTCTCAAATTGAAATAAACATTTTGAACTTACATAGACTTGGTGGTATTTGGTGTGGACTAACTTACACGAGTGAGCAAATTAAAGTAAGGGTGTGCATGTCCATTGCTTCCACGACTGAGAGGTTGGGTGTGTTATGTTCTGGGTTGTCTACTTGTTGGGTATCTTGGGGGGAGGGTTCCGAGACCAAATAGTTATGACAAGACAGTACTATAGTCAAGCAGTGGAATTGTGGTCGGTGCGGAATTTCTGATTGAGGTGTGCGAGGAAGGTCCAACCTACCATCACCAACATCCTATTTTCTGGTGCAAATGTCTGTGTATGTGCAAGATCCCTACAACAGTAGTATGTCCTATAGGGTATCATATCAAAATAGTAATAAATCTGGTAGGGCTGTTGTTGCTGTGAATTTTCAAAGCCTCAAGATCAATAAGAGTAAAAGTAGTACAAGACGACGACCCAACAGATTGGACTCAATGGCTCGAGCTACTGGTGAATATGAGTTTTATATTACAACCTTTCACAAAGAGTGGCACTGGCCAACTGGGCAAGACTAGCTACTACAGTACAGACTGACTGATAGTATGTAGTAGTAGTAGTACTGAGAGTCATCATAGCGGAGGCAGGGATAAGATTTTTGAATCCATACAGATCGAAGGATAATTGGTGGTAAAAAAATAGCATTTGGAAACAAACAATAGTTCGTGAAAAATATGGGGCAGTAAAATTATGGAATAAGAAATATTATTAAAAACAAGACTTACTGGGGCCAGCAGAGGAGCCCTCAGCGGTTTCCTCCTGGTGGTGTTCTGACTGTCCCGCCGACTGCCCAGTCCCTGTCGGTCTGCCCCTGGGTGCTGATGAACAGGAAAGATATAAGAAAGAGAAGATCATTGATGGATGGTGTCAAACAAATACAATATTTTTCAACAATGGTAAAAAAACACTTATGTAAACAACAATTGCAATAACTAAATTGACCGATCTCATCTGGTCAACAAGTAATATCGGGGGATTCGCAGTTTGACTACTTAAGTTACTATTTATCAACAGTAATCCAGTCTTCCATTCTGATTCCAGAATACTAAGTTACAACTAAGCCTAAGTACAACGTACCACCCAACCTAGCCCACCTATTCCAGGGATGCCAATTGTACATTAAGTATGCATTTCCACTGTATTCCTCAACAATGCATATGGTCAAATCATGGAGGACACATGAACATGATTACAATTTTGTATACACCAAATTTTGGTTTGATTGATTGATGCTGATCTGCTAGTGCTAAGTAAATGCTAAGCCTACCACCACTCATTGAACAAACTAGAAAAGGTTCTAATAAAGACTGCCGTACTAGCAGCTAGGCCTGGGCTAAAATTTCGTTCCGTCCGCGGAAATTGCGATAATTTGACATTTTCGCGTTCCGCGGAAAGCGCGAAAATGTCAAAATTCCGCATTCCGCAGCTTTGCGATAATTTGGTTCTTGCTCGCACTGTAAAATAATACATGCTCGCGCGCACGCGATCGCCTTACCTGAATCCCTGCGTTCGCCGACAAGTTTTCTTGATCCGGTCGCGTTCTCCATGAGATGTTGTATTGTTTTTAGCCATTTGCGCTGTCTCGCGACAGTTCGCGCCCGCAGTGACGTCATGCGTCGCGCGATCACGTCTTTCTTCTCGCGATCATGCACCACGAGACAACTGAAAACAAGATGGCCGCGCCCGCGAGCAACCGCATGGGTAAGTTGGCGAGCCGCAACCATGCAGAAAATCTCACGAACACGTGGGAAAAAAACTTCTGCATCTTCGCGATATTTCCGCGTGTTGGCGATAATTTTTAACATTTTTACGATAATTTGCGAAAGTGGATTTCGCAAATTCCGCCCACCCCTACTAGCAGCACGTCACGTCACTGAGTGAGGGGGCATCACACATACTACTAACAAATTAGAAGCTCATACAAAGTACCTAAACCTAATTATCAATCCGCCCCTATCTATTAGTGACAGGACAAAGTAAGGAGTGGACTAGAGTCACTGTAGCATTACGTAACTTAATTTCTCTAAAATACACTCGTAAAGAATCACGCTAAGCAAGCGCAAATGCAAAGCTGCAAACAAGTAAGATTAGTAGTAGCGCAGAAGAGCACCTGTGTCAAAAAAAATCACAGACTTTCAAACGTAATTAACCTGGAATGTAAGCACCAACATTCTAGCTGGTTGGAAGAAAAAAAAGATATTCGCAATATATAACACAGAGCAGAAGAACAGACACAAAGTAGTAATAATTAAATAGGTACTCACCAAGCCCCGGGACCTCCACTCCTAGCAGGTCCAGCAGGTCCTGCTCACGGTCCAAGATGTCGGACCACCGGTGCGTCAGCTGCGCCTGGGTGCGCCGGACACCAGTGAAGCATGACACTGCCCGGCACACCTTCCCCCACCGCTGCCGATGGTCCCGGAGGCCGTACCGGGACCCAGGTCTGCCACCTGCTGCCAGGGTGGAGGGGAGGTGGCGCTGCACAAAGAAAATTAGTGCAGCCAACTCCACCTCCCCAAATAAGGCTCGTGCCTGCACCCCTTGTGGGCGCCGCCTTCTGCAAGGAAGGCGGTCGCGGCTCTGGCTGCGCGGGCGAACAGCCCTACCCTTAGACATGTTTCTGGGGACGGGGCGGGAAAGAAAAGGTAAAATAAATAAAGGAGTAAAGGAAATAAATAGCAGGCAATAGAAAGAGAAAAAGTTGCTAAAAAACAAAAAAAAGTAGACAAAAACCAAAAATATAGAAGCAGGAAAATAGTTAGAGAAATAATAAGTAATAAAGATTCAAAAAAAGTGGCTATAAACAAAGGATTGAAAAGATTTTGGGAGGATTCAAAATCAGGCCCCAGAACCATGCAATAGAGTGAAAAACCAGATGGCCGCGCACATTGCGACCACGTGCGCAAGTTCGCGCGATATTTTCTCTCCGAGCAAGCAAAAAGCAACGCGCTCAAGTAAAAGAGGTCGCGAACAGGAAATATCGACCGCGAACGGGCGCGAACATGCATTGCGCGACCCGGAACAGGAAGTAAGCATCGCGAGAGGGCGGGACAAGTGAAAACAAGATGGCCGCGCCCATGAGCAACCAGATGGGTAAATTGGCGACCCGCGATCACGCAAAAAATATCGCGAACAGGTGGGAAAAAAACTTCTGCATCTTCGCGATATTTCCGGCGTGTTTGCGGAGATTTTTAGCATTTTCGCGATAATTTGCAAAAGTTAATTTCGCAAATTCCGCCCACCCCTACCATTCACACACTTTCACATGAAGAAAATTTAGTACATTCATACAGAATTCTGTCTTTCCTGAGAACAGCGAACAGTCTGTCCTACTACAGAATTATGACATTCTTTAACAAAGTAGCACTTCCCTCTACTTTATCCTTCTAGCAAGCTAAGGGAACACCTATTACCTTTCTAGTGATAAGCATTATCAGAGTACCTTCTGGACTCCTGGTACCTAAGACCAAAATTTCACAGGTGACCTTCGCTACCATACACTTCTTTCATACAGGAGATATTTCTAATGGCAACACACGACGATGTCACCGAATCAAACCCAGACAATGCGTAGTGCGACCCCAATTGTCAAACGTTTCCCCTGTGTACCTACAGGGCAACAACAATTCCGTCTTTCCCGAGAGCAGCGCTTACCTCTGCTCTACTACGGAACCGTTACCGTTACAAACTTCTGACTTCCTACATCCCAGAAGCCGTGCAAACAACATAGAACTCAACGCAACTCAACATAGAGTGTTAATACATAAACCAATATCAATCAATACTACATAATCAATAAGCAATGTACAAGCAATAATCACCTAAACCAAAACAATAAAAACCATAACTCTGCTGCCAGATAAACTGTTGCAGCGCGGAAACCTGGGTAACGGAAATCAAGACAAAAACCCCGTACCTAATATATATCCTCCCTTTGTCACAGACCAAATATCTCATTAACACGTTCACTCATACAATCATTGGTGGGGCCCATAACACCAACATTCACACTCTGCTTCTCACTGGCCTGTACTTACGGGAGAGATAACTGTTTCTAAGCGCTGACATGAAAGGCATACCTTATAACCTAGAGAGAGAGAACTTATTTACACTTCTATACACTAATACCCTTATTACTACACATCTTAATTCTAAACATCAAAATACTCCTTCCACGTAGTCGACAGATCAAATTAGTTGTTTTGAGTTTAGTGATTTAGTCCAGCTAAACATACTCACAATTCCTGATCTACTCCTTTTAATAAACAACCAAACACATTTTCTTGTTAATCAATATTTTGTTTTATCTAAATAATGCAAGAATTTTTAGTTCCATCTAGTAAATTTATAAATCATTACGCAAATCACAGAACACCATAGTTACCTATTCTGGCTATTGGTCGTCCTCTAAGTCATCAAATGTAGTCGTCAGCACGCTACAGTCCCAAAGATCAGGTCAAGTACCAGAGACGTGCACGTATCGATCAGTGCCCATAGAATGTTCGATTATCAGTAGTTCATCAAGAAATAAATTGGGCAGCAATACAGTCTGTCAAAGATTCAGGAGCACAGCCGTCACGTATCATCACCGTTGTCTCCGTCAGCATGGAAATATGCCATTCAGCATCAGATCTATTCCCTCTCTATTCTACCATCTTTTATAATAAAAGTAATGACAAAATGTAACATTTGGTTATTTTGGGCTCTTCCAATTGTTCGGTTGAGATCGTCCGTTTCGGTTTCACAAAGTCTATGATGTCATATTGTCAGGCATGATCCATCCGGTTTTTATAAATGTCTATTGTCAGAGCTCTTGGCAGGCGTCTCGTCGTGACCTTGCTAAGGCTCATCGTGTTTGGGGTCAGGCTGAGGCTACTGGTGCGGGTGCTTCTCACATGCGCACTTGGTCTGAAACCTCGTGGAATGGTAGCCGTCGCGTCGTGTGTGTCAGGCGGCCATCTTGTCTTTTAGGCCCAAAGGATAACTTAAGCAAAACAAACACAAAAAGTAATTAAAACATAGAAATTACGAATAAAATGTTAAACCCTCACTAATTCCCCTATGTGATTGTAATTATGTAGCTTATGGCGACATTTAAAGCGTTCATATTCACCCAGTGATATCATCTGGTGCAACATACGAAAAAGTCACAAAAGCAACATATATCATGCGATATTCTATTTTTCTAGTATTAGTATGCGTACATATGTTAATTACAAATTATTTTAGCCATGCAAAATGCAAATCCCACGTATGTTTCATACATTAGTAAGGTTGATTTAGTTTTACACAAACACATTAATAGTATTATAATTAATAGATTATTCTAATTAGTATGAACATGCAGAATGGGGGGGTATACACAATTTTGTACTACCCGCTCCATCACCAGCATCGACACCCAAGCCCTCCTAGACATCATTGACATCATCTGCGACTCACCTCCAGGATCAGGGCTGACCAGCTGCATTGAGGAGACCCCACCCACCACCCAAACCACCCAGCAGGAGGTACCCGCAGCCCCGCCAGTCTCCCAATACACCCAGGAACAACACATGGCATTCCAACGCCGTGTGCTTGAGGCACAGAGGGAGACGGCTGAGCAGGAGCGGGTGGGGTTCGACCTCATGGCTACCAAACTGGACGCCATCCGTGGGTGGCTAGGCCCACTCCATGGCCTCCAACGAGCCCTGACTGACATTGCTGGAGTCCTGACAGAGAGAGACGAACACCTGTCCGCTCAGAGGGGCTCCAGCGATAGCAGCCGTGAGCTGGCACACATGCGGAGGCTCATGGAAGACATGGTGAGGATGGAGGCGGAAAGGATGGCAGCCACCACTGTACATCAGAAAAATGTAGCTGGGATCTACCATGCCCTTCAGACCATCATCATGGCATTGCTGCCACAAGGCGTGGCGCTGATGAATGCTGCTTACCCCACACCATCCACATCTCCGCCCCTTGGTGTGTCAGTGCCCCCACAGTGTGGCAGACGTATCCACTCCAGCACCTGATGTGTCACTGCCAAACAGTGCGGATGACAACCCACCTCTGGCCCCTGATGTGTCAGTGGCACACAGTGCCCCAGCCGGTACTGCAAAACCCACAGGTGGGGCAGTGCACACATCCGGGGACGAGGACATGGATGGGTTTGTGATTAGGAGGCACCAGCATTCATTACCACCACCTGGCCTGTTCCTGCTTGGTGCCACACATGGCCCCATGACCTACCACTGACCCCCGATACACTCCGATGCACTCACCTTGGACAGCGACATGGACTGCTATATCACGTTTGATGATGAATGACATGATGACCACACTGCGGACTGCATCCTACCTCTTCCGCAGTACTTGTCATCCCCGGATGGACTCTGGCTGGCCCTACACAGGCCCATATTGTGTAGTGTGCTCGGCATTGCCCTGTACTGCACTGGATGTGCAATAAACATCTAGTGACGCACTGCTGTGTTATGTCGTTCATCATCCATGTATGAATGTGTGGGTGAATGTAGGGACAGTGAAGTCCCTTGCGTCAATGATGCTCATCCTGTGGGATGCCATTCAGAGGGTGCTACATAGCATATTGGGTACCGGGTCCCATGAACACTACAACATGGACACACGCATCAGTCACTTTCATGTCCGGACATGGACTTAACCACGCCCAGATCCCACGTGTCATTGTTGCAAGCCCTGTACGGCAGGCCAGAACACTCCTCCTACGCTCTGAGGGGGGCCCTCATTGCTACCCGTCGCAGGCATACTCGCTTGTGGTGTTCAGGTCACTGGTCTAGTTCTCAGCATGTCACAGCCACTCCCTGAGGGCAGGTTTGCACGCACACCACAACCATCGGCACAGGCATCACCGGCCATGTGACGCCGCCAACATAAGGTGCCGACGACGTCACATTCCCCTCTGCCGGTGGTGACTGGATGACGGATGCTCCACGTACCTCAATCATAAAGGGCCCATGAGTAGTTGTGCACAGGGTTAGTGGCACCCAAGGCCTTGTGTGCGTCACAGGCCTGCTGCCACGTGGCACTGACTGGGCTTGCACAGGGTTAGTGGCACCCAAGACCTTGTGTCCGTCACAAGCCTGCCACCACGTGGCTCTGACTGGGCTTGCCCAGGGTTAGTGGCACCTGGAGCATTGCGGCCGGCACAGGCACCCTGCCCCGGGACGGTGACTTTGGGTGCACTGAGTCAGTGGCACCTTAAGCTGCTGAGCGGGTGTGCAGCCTGCGATGATGGCCCTTCCCGGCGGTCCGGAGAGCTCAGGTTTTGTGTGCCCTGCTGGATCGCAATGTAGGCCAGAGCCAGGGGGCAGTGCGGGCCTACCTCCACATGGTGTCATTTACGGGATCCCAGAGTTAGTGGCACCCATTGGGCTGAGCGGGTGTGCAGCTTCGATGAGGCCGGGTGCCCTGGTATGTCCTCTGCGATGGAGTAATCAAGACCCAGCACCAAACTTGAGACGTGGTGGCCTGTGGAGCGGGGAAGCATGGTGTGGAGTGTGCCATGTCCGCAGGCCCTGGGCTTGTGGCTTGCAACGGCACGTGGTGAGACCTCCTGTCTTCACGCCGGTGGCATAAGCTGAGCAGTGCGGCCTGGGTGTGCATGGGCGGGCATGCTCTGATGGGCGGCGGGAGGGTCTGGGGTGCCTCTGTCTGGGTGTGCATGGGCGGGCAGGCGATGTTGTCTTGTGGGATTGTGTGTTCTGTGCCAAACATGTATCTGGACTCTGTCTCAGATGTGTCACCTAATGGACTGAGCTACATACCGGATACTACATACCGGATGGAAACACACCGGTGGCAGCATGTGAGCAATGTGGCCTGGGTGCGCAGGGGCAGCGCTCTCTTGCTCTCTCTCCCACTCTCTTTCTCTCTCTCTCTCTCTCTCTCTCCCTCTCTTCCTCTCTCTCTCTCCCACTCTCTTCTTCTTCTCTCTCTCTCCCTCTCTTCCTCTCTCTCTCCTTCACTCTCTCTCTGTCCTTTGATGTGCGCAGGACACAACTTCTCATCATGATTTTTGTCGTGCAGGCTGTGACCTACGGATTGGCCCGAGGGTTTCATTTCTGTGTTCTTTTTAATAATGTTTGATTTGTTGCTTCGGAAATGGATGTGTGATGCTCATTTTTGTGACGGCACATGCATGTCACCAGTTGTGATTCTGCAATATCATGCGAATAATTTTGTACGTGATTGGGAGTAGCTGATGTGGCATGTCTTTGGTCGGGGGGCCGGGGAGGGGGTGTCCTGGGGTTGTGGCTGCGGGTGTTGTTTCCCTTTCGGCCCTCCGGGCTGCATGTTCAGTTGCCTGGGTGCATCTGTTGTTCTTCAGGCATGGCTGTGGGCTGGTCTCCCTTTTGTGGTGCAGGCTGTGGTCCGACTTAGCACCAGGTCAGAGCAGCTGTTACTTTCCTGCTGCTAACGCGCCTTATCGCCTGTTTCATGTTCTTATCGCAGTCCTGTCTGGTCGTTGTGAATGTTGTGGAGTTGTGTTGTCACGGCTTTTGGCATGGGAACGCCTACTCTGCATCTCATTAGCGATAGTTGCGGTGGTCATCTGTGGCAATGTTTTTTTGCGGCTGCTATTGCAGGTAAACTGGTGCTGTGGGCTGTTAACACCAGCTTGTGAATGGGGCGATAAGTCTAGCCAATAACATCACATTAGGCTCGAGTTTCAGATGCAGCCTCGCCTTGGCCCCTTGCTAACCTTTTTCATGGCACAGAGGAAGCAAAGAATGCTCCACCTGCTATCCAACAGTATCTACTGAGCTCTGACATCCTCCCCACCCCTGCCTCCTGCCCCACCCTAGCACCCCTACTACCATATACCACCTGTTCTGAGCAAGTGGTATATAGATGCATTTTTGTCCACAAAATTGGAACTACACATATTAGTTCTGACCCAGTAAATACAGGTCTGTCTTGGCGATTTCAGTGTGAAATGTTATACCCGGCTAAATAGTATCATTACGCATAAATCCAGCCACCTTGTAATCCGGGCCTTAGTCTCCATCTCACTCACTAATACACACATTTTAAACACTTTCACAAATACTCCGTCACTTACTCTGAGCATCTCTCACATATTAACTTCACTATGCTTCCCTTGGTAAGAGATTATAAGCAAATTCGTGAATGTGGCAGAAGAGATAGTCATTTTAAAGACATATAGGACAGTGGCATGACCCTAGTTAGTATTTTTTATGAGTTTATTGCATAGCTGCACTAAAAAAGAAGTCACTATAGTGCTGCTGGTGCAAAGTAAGAAAAATAGGCGTGCTGCAGATGCTGACAGGGTGTACTTAAAAATAAGCGGCCAGTCAAAATTCCCTTAACATCAATCCGGGTAGACAGTTTATAGTCTCCAGTTTTATCTTCTCAATTATGTGTGTGTGGGGGGGTGTGAGAAGTTGGCCTGATATATGCTGTCAACTAGTTATAGTGGGCACCTTGTATCAGTCCAAACAACCCCTTATGGTGATAGGTTAAAGACAACCTTTATAGAAAGCTATTCTAGTGGTAGCTAAGGAGAGCAGCCTTCAGGCTAAGTCTTGAAGGAATGTAAAGCAGCTTATTTTACTAGTTTATAATCTCTTGAATGACCAAATGAAAGTGTACCACACCAGGTACATATATAAAATATATGTATTTATTTCTAAACACACCCCCCTAGTCTCTTTATGAGGCTAGAGTTCGAAGTACATAAGTTTCAAGTCAGTTCTGAACAGTAAAAGTACAAAAACACGTTTGGGCGGCGTACCAAACCATATACCAATAAAGTGGTATAAGAACCATGACTGAACTAGACACAAGGCCTAGAGCCTGTAGAAGTGCTTGGACCACAAGGAACCATCCAAGGCAGCGACACAGGGGACCCACGGGGGACGCGTACAGTGTGAGAACACAGCCACGAATCGCCGTTAACTTCTATGGGGAAAGTCGCGGTTGGAAATTAAGAGATTAAGGACACTTAGAGGATGAACACAAGCAAACCCTTTTGGACTTAGAGGTGTCTAGGGCCAACACCCACGGGAGCACCAGAGTACTCGAGTTACCTCACCCAGGGAAGCCAGGTGCATAGGTGTCAAATGGTGTCGGGTCGCGTCGCTGTTTTCAATGGAAGCTGCTCAGGAAGTGCTCCTGTCGTGAAGAGGAGAAGTGTACGTAGAGATCCAAGCCCGGACCAGGGACACAATAGTCCAATGCCCACAGATGTCGGGTGCTTCAGGTGAATTGATGGATGTCTTGACTCTTCAGCCACGAGGTCCAGGAGGTGTCGACGAAAACCAGGAGCTGGATTCGAGCTGTCCCATGAAGTCTGTCGAGTGCTGCGGTGTCGGCGACCAGATTGGACCCAACAACCATTGGCAACGGCAAGCCACTTAGAAACAGAGAAAGGACTTCGGTGCAGACCAGCAAGGTCTGGGGGACTCACCCAGCAAGGGTAAGTTGCGGCACATCTGGAGCAAGCAGGAAAGCCCAATCAGAAGAGGGGGTGCCGTTGTGGGGACCCACTAGCCAACGGGCTAGTGATCGCGAAAGAGCCTCGAGCAGTCACACTGGAAACTGGCCCACGGGTCACTCGTGGAGTGCAGGCCAGAGATCTTCAGTGCTGTAGATGCCCAATGCTGGGGCTACTCGGAGCCCAAAGCACAACTTCAAGGAAGACCAGGAAGATGATGGACCGGCAAAAGATCACGGTGTCCAGGGGTCACGGTTCCACGTCACCCACGATAGCCACGGGCCTCAGCTTTGCTGTGGACTCAGGGTAGCCTCGGGGAAGTCTGGAAATCTACCTCTGGTGATGCAAAGACTTTGGCGTCTGGCGGGAGCTTCAGAGATGCAGACCGGACAGTTGCTTCTTTGGTGCCTGCCAAGCAGGGGAGTCACTCCTTGACCCCAAGGGAGATTTCTTCAGCACAGCAGTGCTTCTCAAAGCAGATATGGAGCAATCTGACATATTGTTG
Organism: Triturus cristatus; assembly: GCF_964204655.1. NCBI lineage: Eukaryota > Metazoa > Chordata > Amphibia > Caudata > Salamandridae > Triturus > Triturus cristatus. The sequence continues at coordinate 366,929,968 of NC_140586.1, forward strand.
TCCTGCCTTGCACACTCAATGAAGCAGGGCCTAGTTACATGTTTGACACTATGCTCACGTTTCTCCGTGTATACTTTGAGCCCCTGGCAAATTCCAACTGTGACAGATTCATATTCAGACAGGCCAGACAAGAACCTGAGGATCTCCTAGACACATTCCATGCATGGCTAAAAGAACTTGCGGCGACCTGTGCCTCCACCAACGAAGCCAATGAGGTTTACATGCAGATAAGCAAAGGGGTTGCATCCTCTAAACTTTGTAGTCATATTCTCCAAGTGCCTAGGATGCCTTTGAATGACATCCTTTCATTGGACCTTTCTAAAGAGCTTTCAAGGTGAGGGTGTCCTATTTGGGAGCTGCCCTAAACAAAACAATCAAAGCAGAACCCATCAATCTTGTGGCATCTTCAAATCCCGCCGCCAAGACACAACTGTCACCTTGTGGGCCCTGTTGGACCTGTGGGTGGCCTGATAACCCCAGGCAAATGTTTAGCAGGTGAAAGTCCTTCATGGCATGCAATAAGATGAACCATTTTGTAAAGGTCCGTCACTCAAGCAGGAGGGCAGTCATCCATTCAAAAATTACTGTCAAGAACATCATTGATAGATAGACCGAGGCCAACCAGGAGGAGTTGTTCGATATTGATGATGAAGACCAGGTGGTGTTGGTCCACTCTGTTGCTGTGTTGGAGCTTCGATTAATGTTATGGCCTAGAAGAAGTTATCTTTCATACCATCAGTGCACCCAACCAGGGCCACGTCTATTCCTATGGTCAAACAAAGCCAATGCTGGTTAAGGGAAAAGTCACAGAAATTGATCTCAAACAACATATATGCCACCCATGAACGAAAAGGCACACTCCTGAGCTGCTGTTCCGCAGAAAGCTTCACCTGGTTATCGTTGCCCTCTGAGTACACACCAGTCAACTAGGTAAGTGGAGTTCCCAACAATATAAGAAGGGATTGAGTGCCTCAAGGACATCGACTGCACAGTCTCACCAGGTGCGCTGCACCACTGCAGAGTGGCTTTGGATCCAAAAGTGGAAGCCAAACCGAGGAAACTAGAAGCTGCAGACATAATGGAAAGGGTGGAGGGTCCCACGCCATGGGTGTCACCTATAGTGGTAGAGAGAAAACCCCAACAGCCGGGTGAGGTCCACACATGTGAAGACAGGAAGCTACCGGACATGGCCATAAAGAGAGAGCAGCTCCTCATGTCCATAGTCGATAACATCACAGGGGAGGTAAGTTGAATGGCATGTTGTTTTAAAGTAGACTTTCAATCAGGCTATCACCAACTGCTGCTTAACCCTGCTTATTGCTACATAGCTGCTTTCGACCCATTTGGGGCTCCAAAGGAACAAGAAACTCAATTTTGGCATTTCAAGTGCTGCTGAAGTTTTTTAGAACACAAATAAGGATTTACTATCAAGGCCTTCACAAAAGATGCCCTATCAGCGGACACATAACACTAGGTTATTTTGATCTAAAAAAGGCCAGCCGACTATCTGTTGATGCCAGCCCCACTGGCCTGGGAGCTGTCCTTGCCCAAGAACAGGATTGTAGAGAGTGGGTACCACTGGCATACTCTAGTAGAGCTCTGACATCAACCAAGCAACGCTGTTCACAAATTGAGCATGAAGCCATTGTGAACCACTGGGGGCGCTGCCACTTTCACATCTATGTCTACGGCAATCTGTTTGCAGTTCATACAGAACACAAACCCTTAATACTACTATTTCAAATGTTGGTGTCTAAGGCACCACCTCGAATTGAGAAATTGGTGCTCCAGGTATAGGAAAACTCCTTTAAGGTAGAGTACAAGCCGGGTTTCCACAATCCTGCTGATTACTTGCCCCAGCATCCAAGGGCCATGATGCCACAAGAAGAGTGTAAATCCCGGGAAACAGAAGACTATGTCAGGTATGTCGTGGAGCAATCCAGGCCCAGGCCAATGATACTGGAAAAGATCCCAGCTGCCATTCTACAGGATGATTGCCTGCAGTTGGTGATTAGTTCGCTTACGTCAGGTCAGTAGAAACTACTCAAATCTCACAGGGAGCCAGAAAAAGACAAAAATGGGTGCTTATTAAGAGGCCACAGAATTGTTTGATGACATAGCCTGGTTGCTCATGGCATCCAATTAGCATATGCATGTTACTAAGGCATGCTGAAGAGTAACACCAAGGAACACCTGAGACAAAAGGTTTAATTCTCACTCCTGTACGAGCTAGTTGAGAATGTGGTGCAAAGCTGTATCTCATGCTGGAGTAATGACAATGCTAACCCCCCTGTATCCATCATCTCAGAGGAAGGTTCCCAATACCCCTAGGTATGTGCCAGCCTAGATTTTGGAAGCCTATCACATGACTGGTACCTGATGGTCATTGTGGAAGACTATTCAAAGTACCCTGAAGTGATATCCACCTCTGCTGCCAATGAAGTTGCACTGAATATTGAGAAAGTAATGGCCACCCATGGCCGTATACAAAAACTGAAAACAGACAATTGGTCCCCATTTCAAAGCCACAATCTCGCCTAGTACTTTCAGTCATGGGTTATAAGATACAAGTAGTACACGTCTCACCATTCCCAGGTGATTGGGGAGAATGAGCGCTTTATGCCCACTATGAATAAGGTCATTAGGATCGCACACCTTGAACGCACACCGCAAGACTGGGTCATACACTCATTCTTGCGATAGTACCATCAGACACAACACTCCACCACAGGGGTGGACCCGAGTAGTGTATGTATGCGATGAGTAGTGTGGGAAAGCCTTCTCCACCATTCCAGCTGGGAACATGATAACATGGATGATCCCAGAGTTTTTGACCAGTGGAAACATCAAACAATTGGTGTAGTATCAGGCAAGGTGGGGCAGGATTTGACTATCCAAGATGGGTACAGGGTTTTGGTCAAAGACCGGTGTTCCGGCAGAATATTTTGTTTGCCCATTGAGCCAGAGACCTGGAGGATAGTTTAGAGAATGGGCACCACACCATGAGCACATCTTAATGCAGAGGTGAATATGTGACAAGGAATATTTTGTTTTAAAAAAAAAATACCTCCACCCTCAGCAAAAGAATAGGATGGACCACCAGAATGATGACTTCTGTGGTGATACTGGGGTCCCAAGGTCACCAGTAGCTGAGAGCTTCTCCGTCTCTCTTCAGTCAATGGAGTTGCCAGTCGAACTGATATCAGAAGACGTTGTGTCACCTACCAGTCCGAGAGAGATGGTTAGACTTCTTCAAGTGAGGTCCAGTGATCTGGAAGGTTACTGCAATTTGAGGAGTAATCCAAGGCCGTCCTGCAGGTTAAGAGACTTTGATGCCTGAATTATCAGTCAAATGAAGAACACAAGAGGTAATTTTGAATGTTTGTCAGAACTGCTACTTTTGAGACCACATTTGGTTTTGCTGTGATTTGGGATGGAATGTAATGCTGTGGGCCTGTTCTACAGTTGTGTGAGTAGTCCATTAGAGCAGGGGTGTTTATGGAAATGACACTGGAAAAGGAGTCCTTGTTAGTATGTTCAGGATGTAGTGATTCAGGTTCAAGAAAGAGACTGGCCAGTTCCGGGGCAGACAGTTGGAGAGTCTTGCTGTTCTGTGCTTTTTTTTCTTCTGGTCAGAGTGTTGCTGGTGGTCCCCATGAGGGAAAGAGGGTTAAGAGCAATGTTAGACTGAAGTCACTCTCTTCTTAAGGGCAGTCAAAGTGCCAAAAAGTACATTCAGGATATGACCTATCCTCTGAAGGGAGCCAGACAGCAGGCAAAAGCAGAATCTTAATCCTTAGGTATTGGAAGGGCACTCTAAGCCTTGGAAACACTGGTATTTTTCGTACAGCAGTGACTGTCGAACACGGCAGAGCGGATTACCTCTTTGATGTCACAGACATGATATCGTGCAACAACATATTTACAAAACGGTTAAAACACGACCAAAAATGAAAGGTTGAAAACAGAAAAGGACCCACAAAAAATACACTTGCAAACAATAAAAATCAAGCAACAACATGTTGCAATAGCTTTCACTGGACAGTGTACTAAATATAATTCTTGTGCCTGCTTCTCTTTCTTCTTTAAACTACACAGATTTAGATAGCCATCTGTTTAAGTAACTTGTGGCGTACCCAAGGGCTCAGCTTTTTCTTCTCATTTCAGCGTATGTTTGATGGATAATTGTTATCATGCCATTCCTAATATGATGGCCAAACGGTGTGTATCCCTGCATCACTGACAAGTGATCTATATTCAGAACTAGAACACTGGCTAAAAAAACAAAATGCTGCCAGTCCTTAAGATACTTGAAGTCAACCAGTGTATACATGACACACCTTTCTGACTCTTGAGACTACCAAGGAAGCTGAACCTTCCTCTTCTCCACCTCAATCAGTCAATGATCCCTGCTAGGCAGAGGCCCAAGGTCATTGTTGGCTCTGTCTTGACCATCGGTGCTGTGGTTGTTACTGCAATTACCTCTTGCATCTCTGATTTCTACACCCACTCTTGCCTTTTACCCTAAATCACTGTCAGTGAAGACACTCTTCATGCCAATGGTAACAGACTAAAGCATATTCCTGTATCTATACCTCTCCTCGTCCCATCAATGACATCTGTAGATCAGAAAACCATCAGAATCTGTTTCACCTACTTTGAGAAAGCCTTACTAGCTTCTAAACCTGTGTGAAAGTGTTCATTACAAGGCAGCATTCTCATTTATTTCCTTAATTGCTTGTTACAAATGTGTTTATGTTTGCATGCTTTTTCCACTCAGGAGTCTGTTGTGAGCAAAAATCCGCTTGCAGAGAAAGAACCTTTTCTGTGCAAGATATGTTTTTACCTAGAAAAGTTATGCGCGATACCAGATCAAAACGTTTTACACATGTCCATTCATTTCATCTAATTTTCCCAAACGTTTGGGGGTAAGCGTATTACAGAGATTACATACAAGCCTACTGGTTACCTGTGGCTATCACTGACATATTTAAAGACTTCTGCAGTGTCCAAAAATGCATTCTCATTCCATCTGCAAAGTACAGTTCCATGCTGCTAAAACTGATATAAATGTACTTTTGAATTCCAGACCATTTTCACAGATGCTGTTGAATTGCAGTTTCACCCTCATGAGAAAACTATAAGTATTCATGGTGCCCAATTAATGAAACTAAATGATTCGAAATGTTTAGCCTGTTCACAAAGATTTAGCCATGAGTAGGAGGGTTTTACTCTGGTGTTGCTAATTCTAACAGTTATTCAGGAGTCCTCCTGGCTTAAACCTGGCTCACTTTATGAATTCAGGAGCAAGACAGGAGTATTACAAGTGTAAGTCACTGCAAAATACTTGTGAATCCTGCCCATTATGTTCATCATTATGAGGTATTTCTGTACTTACGTGTGCATTGTGGCACATCTCCTGACCATTCCCAATCAGTGCAAGTCAGCCTTCTCCTCCCTTTCAAAAGATAACCCTCATCGCATATATACTCAATAGATGAGCTAAAATTATATTCATTTTTCACATCACCTACAACTTTTCCATGGGGAACCGATGGTGGTCTGGAGCACACAGGAAGAGCTGAAAGAAAACAAAGAAAAGAATAGCGCATTAGCATGCATCAGGATTTATACAGGAAGGTTTGAGGCAAACAACAATAACTCAAATATATTTCTGGCAAAACCAAATCCATCTCTATGTAAGTTATAAGAGCCTAAATCCTGGCAGACGAAACGAGCTGACATAATGTACTGAAACTCACCAAATCGCAGAGAATCTCCTGTAGGGACTGTAAAACATCTTGTGGGATATGGATGTGAATGGGCCAAGATTGGACATTTCCAAAGTATCTCAAATAATTGAGGATCATATCTAAGGTATGCATGAATGGAGTGAAGTCCAGCCATAGCAGGCAATTCCCAGGAAAGCAACAGCAGTATAGGGGCACTGAAAATATTCCCACAATTATAAGATGTCCATCCCAGCAACACAACGTTAGCCACCTACACAAATATCCATATTTATGTTTTTCTCCAGGCAGGCCAACATTGAGGAGTTGTTTTCCTTCTTTATATTTTTGTGGCATATGTTTTGAAAAAAAATGATAATAATAATTTCACCAGCTTGCCATGGCCTGGCCTATTGGCCTTCAAAATGCTCCTTCATTATACAAAGCACCTTTATTTCTAATTGTGTTTACATCACCTACTTCATTTTCCTCTCTCCCTTGCTTCTCACAAACGTCGTCCTGCTTTGTAGTACAGTATTTTTTATGTTATGTATTTACCTAAAAAGGTTATTCCCTACTCACCAGACAATACCTATCCCTCATCACTTTTTTGACTATGCCACCTCCTCCTGTCCTCCTCAAACAATTGCTTTTCCTGCTTTCAGTAGATGTAAAATAAATACTACTGTGAAGGTGCTTATTTAATTTTTGATCACTGAGTCCTTGCTCATTTAGGTCTAGCTTACAGACAGCTTCCACTGACAGGTTACAGCTATTGTCATCACAAAATACATATAACAAAGTATACAAGATACACATACATTCAGATACATATGCAAAAAATAAGTTTTGGATACATTCCCTTTCTGCCGTTGGTTACTATAGATCAGCTAACCAGGGCTAGATATAATTAATTGTCTAAAAATTCAAGAAGCTCTGCACCGTGACACGGACAACAATTTTTTGCAGCAAAGACATTTGTAAAGTTTGGTGTGGTTAAAAGCCACTATCAGGAGCTTATGCGTAAGAAGTTTTATTAATAAATGCTCAAAATACCTTGTACGAAAAAGAGAAGCCTGTGAAATCTCTTGGATTGTTACTGAAGGATCATATTGGAATCTGCATATGACAGTAGGTACCTGCTTAATATTCCACAAAATTAAAAATAGTAAGGGTGAATCCGGTGTAATTAATGCATGTATACTATTAAAGGATATAAATGCAGTTAATCCTTCAGGGCAGATGTTTAAACCTTATGTCAAAAGATAGCCAATCACCGGAAAAAATGTAAATCATTAAAGCTGAGGCAGGAGCAGAGCTAACAGACCTCCTGGCCATTCAGGTTGTCCCCTACGGCACTATATTAATCTCTGAAACAAAGATGTATTAGAAGCGAGCTCTCAATAAATATCTTACTCTCTGAGCTGGTCCTAAACTGTCTCCACAACATCTGACCCTCTATGCTTTATAATCACCCCACCAGAAGTATGCATGACTATCGAACAGATTCTCACTAAAAACGTAACAGAATTTTGTAGGAAGTTTGAAGATCCTCTGGCCCCTATCTTGTTCTCAGTTCGCCAAAAAGGGACGAAAACAGCAAAAATTCTAAGATCGCTGATGATGCCAAAACATAGTAATTTTCCCGAAGTAAGAGTATAGACCAGAGACTATGATGTAAATCTTATTTCTGACATTCCATAAACATAAAACGTATGTATATGGAAATCTCTCTACAAGATTGCTGGCAATTTTTATCTTCCTGCCTGATGTCAACTGCACACCACAAATTGTTTCTGGGTTATAGTACTGTAAACCATACTGTTGGACCTAGCCCTTTTTCAGGGTCAGACCCAGATTTTTGGCTTCTGTTGCTGATCCCATCTATGTTGCCAATAAGACTTTGTACACTTTTTCTCTGCAAACCAGTGGTAACGTGCTTGTGCTTTCCCCTTTAACATAGTAAAATTGGTATCTACCTGATTGGCACATGTAGTTTACTTGTGAGTCACTAGTAAATTGTACTACATGTACCAGAGCCTGTAAATGAAATGCTACATGTGATCTGCAACACTTATTGTGTAACTCAGTAATGTAACACTATAAAACATGCCTACAGGCCAGCCACTGAAGCCTGTATGTGCAGTGCCTTCGGTGGTCATATCACTGAAAATACAAGATTTGAAAAAAATATTATTGTCTACGGGTGCTCGTGGAAGACAATTTCTATGGACTGGAATCTAGAGAATTCTGAAGTGATTGAGGTATTTTACTGACCTCTGCTGGTCGTTTTCTATCGAGAAAGATAAATAGAGGCAGTTGCCAGAAAATTAAATAAGAAAGTCTCCCAGAAGAAAGCAATTCTGGTATTTTACTGACCCCTGCTGGTCTTTTTCTATCAAGACAGTTCAATAGAGGCAGTTGAACAGAAAAAAAAAGTCCCTAAGCGGAAGAAGACAAGTCCTAGGGCTGATCCCCAGAGCCCACGCAGTACATACATATATAAGTATATAATAAGTATATACTAAAGTATATACAAGAGGTCTCGTATGCTCAACCTAAAAATGACACGTCGACCTGCCAAATAAATCCTTTTGCCATGCATACACCTTTGGTTTAAGTTTTACTTGTCCTGGCAGTGCAAACATTCCTAAAGTTCGTTTTCACTGTTTTAAGGTTATTTCTCCCTTAGACTACCATGGGCTATCTTATTACACTTAATAAGTACTAATTTCAGATTGGGAGCAGATAGGAAAATATTTCTCCCACTCAAATGAATTGAATTTAAAATCAGGTTTTTAGTTACTATTCTGAAAATGCCACTTGTTTGTTGAAAAGTTGACATTGTCCTGGCTAAGTCAAAAGTGCCTTTTGTCTTGAGTCAATGGTCACATGACTGTGACTGTCTCTCCTTTAGTGGGTTGTTGTTTCCTTCCAGACATTGGGACAAAGGGAGCTTAGGACATGATTGGTCATCCTGACAGGATAGCTGGGATGGAGTTAGGCCCTGCCCTGATTACAATTCAAAGGACCATGCCAGCAGCAAGCAAAAAGGAACCTGACAACATGCCTGCCCTTGATTTTGTTACCCTAGACAGCCCAGGAATGATGGGGGAACTGGTCAGAACTAGTTTGGTAATAGGCCAGAGTTTGCCCCCACATAAAGGCTATCACTGGAGATAAGACCAGCATCCTCAGACCCCTCCTTATCAGAACACTCCTGGATCTGTTGAAGATTCAGAAAAAGGACTGCCCTGCTGTCTGAAGAAGAAAGGCTGGACCTACTTGCCTTAAACCCAGGATCCCCAGAGTGACTCCAGGGGTCAGTTGCCTGACCTCCTGTTTCAGCTACAGGGACACAACAAGCTTCCAGTGTCTCCCTGCAACTGCCTTAGTGACCAGTACCAACTTGACCTGCTTCAACCTGCCTAAGGCCTGCTGTTGGCTCTGCCTGGAGTGAGTGTTTAGAGACACCCTCCAGGTCCTGGACACTTGGCTGGCATCATCCTGAAGAAAAGGTGAAAATCCAGAGTTTTGGGGCTCATTGCGATCATGAGTGGAGCCCTTCATGCTAGAACTTTGCTCTCCATGTCACGCACCAGCGCAAAACTCCAGCAACTACCAGCTCTTTGCATCCACAATAACATACGAGGACTTCAGCAACATGAGCTCCAGTGACAACCTGCACTCCACAGTGACTGCCTGTGAAGACTGCCAAAGTGAACCTCCAGCAACAAATGACTCCTCGCACTACAACAGTGTCTGTGTGCAACGCCTGACTTGCTTGCACTGCAACAGCGAGCTGCTGACAACGTGAACCTCCACCTCCAGCTTCTCACATGAATACTTGAGAAGGTTACTCTCCATTAAGACAAACCTGGTACCTGTATCTGACTGGTGCCCCATTGTGATCTGACTGAACTTGTGATTTTCCCTGGTCCAGAGCAAGCAAATAACTGTGAGCAGCTCTTTGCGCATCTTAAAGCTATTTTTAGCTAAAACTTTCAAAAATCATATCATTGTTTATATTTTTGTTGTTTTGATGTCATTTTGTTCAGTAAAATATACTTTCTAAATTGGTTTGGGATTTTTCATGTGATGTGTTTTTACTGCTTGAATGCTGCATGAATACTTTACACATTGCCTCTAAGTTAAGACTGACTGCTATGTGCCAAGCTGGCACGGGGTTAAAAACAGGTTTATTTAGTTACTGGCTATCATCTGGCCTGATGCTGAAAAGGCCTCAGATCATTAATGATTGTACTTTTCATTGAAGGCACTTCCATATCTTAATTTGTGGATGTTATCAATCCCTACAATTAAGGCTCTGCATTTTCAACCAATTGTGGTTATTTGTATGTCTATAAAACTGGGAAGAAGGAACCCAACATGGCTGCTCCGTTCCATGGCACTTTCATACTAAACCTTTGCTCAAACCAATTAAAACGTCTTTTGATTAATTAATTGCAATGAACAGAGAATGTTCTAGTCTAATCAAGGGAGGCACTGGTGCAAAGGGCAGTCTGGTGCTGCCATAAGGAGTGGTCTGACAGACTGGTGTGTGAGCCGTTATTTTTTGTCGGTAGCTTTTTACTGCTGGATTCCAATATATTACCACATACATTGCCTGCAGCAAGTACAAATGCATGCACTCCCCCTTATCTTGCAAAACCCCTATACAGCATGTTTTCATACATATAAAGTTGCCCCTTTTTGCAAATGTGGGCTACATTTTTAGCTATCCAATTCGCTAATGGGGGCACTTTTATTTTGTTGACAGGCCTATTATCTGCCCCAGTCTAGCCCATGTCTGATAGGATGACACTGTATCTTTAACCTAACCCCAGAAACCACTATGCCAGCTATTGAAGCATTGCCTGAAAAATGCAGGCTTTGCTCGGGCTGCAAATTAAATATTAACAAAACCAACAATATGCTTTCCGATTGGATCTAAATTGGCTAAAGCAACTGTGAGTTACATATCTGTGAGTCACATGGCATCCAAATCTTGAACAAAGCTGTCCCATTAACTACAAGCCACTTTAGGAAAACAACTATTTACACCTCAAGAAGTGTACTCTGTCTATTGTGGCTGATGGAGGTAATCTCAAGACTTAAAATGATATTTCTAGGTAGATTTCAGGAGCGGGATTGTGCAGGCAATGGACACCCATTGACTTTTTTTGGACTGTTTTTCCAACTAAAATGAAGCTAAATAGTTTGCTCAAATGTAATCTTCCCAAAGACTCCAAAAAAACTAAATTGGCTCTAAAGGATCAACTTTGATTCTTTAAACATGTGAAAATACCCTTTTCTCTTCAGAGATAATGGACAAGCCGACTGAGACATGCAGTAACATAGCATGACCTGTCAGTAGGACCTCTTCTGGCAGCTCAGTCCTGGCTTGATAAAAACAACCCCAATAGCATCTAATCATTCAAGGACTGATTACCTGCTACTCTTTTGAGAAAATCATTTGTCATCTTAGAAACATATATTCTGTGTTCCTAACAAAATGCCAACCTGTGAGAAATCAGGACCTTTTTACAGTGTCCCCCCACTTTTTGGCTGCATTTTTACTACTAGGTGCTGCTTTTATGACTATGTTTGTGCCCTGGGCTCAGCTAACCAGACCCAGGGCCTGTGCTCTGATTAAAAGTACATGTTAATTAGGTATAGGTACAATTGGTACTGACAAATACCTGTAAGTCCCTGGTATATAAAAAGGCAAGGGGGATTCAAACTACTTATACGTTTCTAGTATATAATAGGGCAGGGAGGTTTAGAGGCCCAATAGATTTCCTGCACTGGAGTGTGCACTACTGTGTTGCCTGCTGTCATTTTAAAGGCAGAACTGCCTTTCATACTGCCTCTACATTACATGTATATGCAAATTTGACTTTGGAAATGAAGGTACTTCCAAATTTGCAAACAACCTTAATTTTACATATGTCACCCCTAAGGTCTCCCCTAGGTGCGCCAGGGGTATGTTGCCTGTATCTATAAGCAGGGGCACTATAAAATATGTTTTATAAAATATGTTTTATAAGCCCTGGTGAGGGAAAAACTGTTAATTCCATTTTCCCCATTGTAGCAAATAGCCCCATAGGTTAACATTTGAAAATTTAATTTAAGTATAGAAATTGACAGGAACAATATAAAATAACATTCAAGGTATCAAAATGTTAGTTATCACAAATCCAACAGTTTGACACTGTTAAGATTTATATTAACTATAACAGAAAATACGTTATTAAACTTTATTTTCTGTAAGCCAAACTTCTGCCTTCCAGCTGCCCTCCCTGCTTGGCTAGCGTCTGCCAGGTTGAACCAAGCTGTCTTAATGAGGTGTGAAGTAACCTGCTGAAGAAGACAATGGGTTGTCTGTGGGTGCAGCTGCAGATGCTACGGGCAGGAAGGGGCATGGAGTGAACAGGGGGTGGAGGGGGAGGGCTAGGGAATCTTAGCCATGCCAGTGGGTTGGCTCAGCCTGATCTCACTTCCAAGGAGAGACATTCTCCATTTTGGATTTTTGTAGAATGGTGCTTTCTGGGACAAGAATATGCCATGCTTTGGAGGAAGTAGTAATACCTGAAGGTGGCACCCTGCATCCTATTGGTCAGGGGTGCCCCCCCTCCATGACACCCACGAACACTGCATAAATACGGAAGACTTACCGAGCAACTCAGATCTGCTGCCTGAGACTGCAAGGAGAAGGACTGCCCTGCTTGAAACCTGATCTGCATCCCAAAGGTCTGCACTCTGAAGGGCTGCACATACTGCACATTCTGGGACTACAGCCCTAAGGACTTTGCCTTGCTTGAAGAAGGATCAAGGAGGGAACTCCCTGCAAGCCAAAGGTTAACAGAGCCCACCTGTATCATTCCCACCTAGAAGTTCCCATCCTGGGGGGTGTCCAGTGGACCTTTAAGGTTTTGGCCAGGTGCATTGTGGGAATTGTAGCCCCAACATCCCAAGGACCATGACAGATATTCTGAACCTCTGGATTGGTGTTGTGGGCACTTCGAACCCTCAAGGAGACCTTCTGGAAGAAGATCCAGAACTTTAGGAACTTTTTGGTAAAAGGCTCCATAAGGTGGCCGACTCGAAGTCGAGAGTCAAGCTGACAACCTTCAACACAGCCCGGGATGGATTTCAGGTTTGTCCCGCTGAAAGCTTCGGAGCACCAAACTTCCAGGATTTCACTGGGGCCTCAGACAAGCTGATGAACCAGCAGCGAATCCGGCCTGAAGAGGAGCCTCACTCGAAGTAGAGACAAAAAGCTTCAGAAAAACAACTAAGTGCGCAGGTAAAATTTTGACCGAGGCCTCCCGCTTAGTGTATCTGACCTGGGCTCCATCGTAGTCAGCCTCAAACGTTGACTTTGTCCCAGTCAAGCGTAACCAGATGTCACAATTTGGCGCTATATATTTTTAAGCACTAGAACGTGTTTATTCTGTGAAAATTCATATCTCCGGTTCCCTACAGTGGAGGTTTGACGTTTTGGTCTCTATTTGTTCATAAACATATAACCTATTTTTATAAATAGAAGTTGGATTTTTATCGTGTGTTGTGTCTTACCTATTCAATGTATTGGTGTTTTAAAATGATTTACACACTTGCTCCTAAGTTAAGCCTGCCTGCTTGTTGTCAGCTACCAAGGGTTGAGCAAGGGATTAATTTATCGAGACCCTAATTGAAACTTTTATTGTGTTAGTGGCCTTATTACTAGTGGTAAGTCACTACTGATCACTACTAATAATACACCTTCCATCACAACCTAAGAACAATCATATTATAACCTTATAGCCCACCGTAGCAGACTATACCGGCTATTAAAGGCCCGCTCCAGTGTTAAAGGCCTGAGTCGAAGGCGAGGGACTTTAACAAGGGAGCGGGACTTTAATAGCCGGTATAGTCCAGCTACAGAGGGCTATAAGGCTATTAGGACATTCTACCACTAGATGTCAGAATGGTCCAACAAATAAAACAAAGGCCTCTCGGAGTTCGAGGGGTTTAAATTCCCTCGTGCTCCGAGAGGCCTTTGAAAACAACATTGGAATGTTGCTTTGCCTTTACCTGCAGGTGGGGGCTTTTGATTTGACACTCTCTCTGGGGTTTGTGGATGGAACCCCTTGGCACTTCTTCAGAGTGAGGGTCACCTGCGACATAAATAGAACCCCCCCAGGAGCAGCCTGCAACACAATGGGCTCTACTAAGTCCAAGAAGGACCGCACCTTACAAGACATGCTCCTCAAGACCGCTTGTGAGATCCCTGATGAGAAATCTGGACCAGCCGAACCGAGCCCTGGGGTGGTGTGGAAGACCATGAGAGCTCCCTAACCCGTGAATTTCTGGAATCCCTATTCGCTGCCAAGCGGTGAAGATGGACCTCTCCTCAGATTTGAGTGAAGTGCATCGAGATGTAGATGAGGTAGGGCAGCCTTGGAGAACAGCGCCACAGCCAGAGATGAAGAAATTGAGAGCCTTCAGCAAGAAGTAATCCGTCTTTAAGAGCAGCAGATTGGCCTGCAGGCACACATGGAAAACCTTGTAAACAGGTCCAGGAGAAATAACATTCGTATTCGGGAGTTCCCAACTGCTGCCGCAAGCGCTGATCTTTTGGAGTATGTTCTACTTGATTTTGGGCTCCACAGTGGAGAAGGAAATCAAACTCAACAGATGTCAACGAGTGGGGCCGTCACATACGGTGAAGCAACCTCCAGCTGACATCCTGTTCTGTGCCCACAATTTTTTAACCAAAGAATCAATCCAATGTAAAGCTTGTGATGCCCAGCTGCTGCAATTCTGGGGCCATACACCCCAGCTGTACCAGGATCTGACAGCGATCACCCTAAAGAAAAGAAGGGACTTCAGCCCAGTCACGGCTCATCTGAGAAACATTGGCACTCCTTACTCTTGGGGCCACCCATTTTGCCTCATATTTCGACTAGAGGGTAAGACTTACCAGCTACGATCTTTGACAGAGGCTTGAAAAGTCCTAAACATTGACCTCACATCGTGGGGATCACAGTCTGCCCCAACATGAGACCATCCTGCTGGAAGGAACCAGCACAGGGTGCATCACAGATCAACCCCGGAGGGTCACTGCCCGACTCAAACACCATTGCACAAGAGCGAACGGCTTGTTGGGAGATGGGATGCATAACTCCGGATCTTCCATCTATTGGGATAACGTGCTGTCCTAAATGCAGTGGGTAGTTTATAGGGGGCAGACAACAGGATTCAGGAGGGTTTCGTTGATGGCTACGCCTAATGTTGTCACCCCCACTATTGTGTTTCCACTTTTAATGGACTATTTACCTGTACACTCTGGGCCCGAGTCACAGAAGTAATCTGAGGCAAAATCCTAAACGTACTACTTTTGGTATTCACAGAAGGCATTTAGTAGTAGTAAAGTTCGGATTTTGTCTTAAGTCTGTCTTAAGTCTGTCTTAAGACTGTCTTAAGTCTGTCCTAAGGTTGTTTTAAGTTTGTCTTAAGTCTGTCTTAAGTCTGTCTTAATTCTGTTTTAAGTCAAACTTAAGACAAAATCGTAACTTTACTACTACTAAATGCCTTCTGTGAATATCAAAAGTAGTACGTTTAGGATTTCGTTTTGTGAATGTAATGTAATGTAATGTAAATAAATTGTATAAAGCACAGCTATTGCCCGAAGGCGTCTTGGCACTATCAGAACAAAGAACAAATAAGACAGAAGGGATAACCAGTACACGAAACAGAGCATGAAGGAAATATTTTCCTATTTTATGCAGTTTGTGTAAATAGCCAGGTTTTTAGGCTTTTTCTGAAGCTCAGCAGGGAAGGGGCTGATTTTAAAGTGATAGGTAAGTCATTCCAAAGCTGTTCCGGTAATCTGAAAATGATCTTTCCTCCCCAGTTGGCTTTCTTAAAAGGAGTGACAACCATGTTCTTGGCCAGACCTGACCGTATTGTCCTGTTTGGAACGTACCACTTCAGTCTGTTCCTAAACTGTGCTGGTCCCAAACCATGCAGTGATTTGAAAGCTAGGCAGAGGGCTTTAAACTTACATCTCTGTCTAACTGGTAGCCAGTGGAGTTGTTGTAAACCTTCTCTCACCGATACAGTTTTGGAAATTTTAAAAATGAGACGAGCTGCCTCAGTTTGTATGATCTGGAGCCTATTAATCAATCCTGAATTGAGGGTAAGATATAAGCTGTTGCAGTAGTCAATTTGTGTGATGACCATTGCCAAGGTAACTGTTTTCAGCAGTTCAGCTGGTATATATTTTTTAATTTCATTGATAAGCCTTATAGAACAGAAGGAGGCAGCGGAAATTTTGCTAATTTGTGCTTTAAATTTATGATCCTTGTCTATGGTGATACCAAGATCCTTTACATTGTTAGAGGGAGTAGGTAATGCATCCAATTCTGGTGGCCACCAATCTGGCATCCAGAGGGAGGGTTTATTGCCGAAGATAATGACCTTGGTTTTTGATGCATTTAGCTGCAGGCAATTTTCATCCATCCAATTGCTCACGTTCTTCATACAGGCGCTAAATGCCTCACCCGGGTTCTTTTACTCCATTTGTTAGGGACACCACTATTTGGGTGTCGTACGCATATGATGCTAGGGAGAACCCAGCCTTTTTTATAATAGATGCTAGTGGTGTTACATAAAGATTAAAAAGTGTGTCCCTATGAATGGCATTCTAATGCCATACGCTTGAGCTGACCGCTCCTGCCGGAGCTCGCAAATTGCCGTTTTTTGTGGAGGAGAAAGCCAATACTTTGCTGAAATGTAATACTCTACGGTTGCTAAAGATTCCTCAGCATCCCCAGAAAACACCAC
Organism: Triturus cristatus; assembly: GCF_964204655.1. NCBI lineage: Eukaryota > Metazoa > Chordata > Amphibia > Caudata > Salamandridae > Triturus > Triturus cristatus. The sequence continues at coordinate 366,946,530 of NC_140586.1, forward strand.
TTACTTGGATTTACTGTTCATTTCTCTGCCAAAATCCGGGCTGTTTTTTCCGAGGAGGCTGAATGCTGAGTGCCTGGGTAGCGCTCGCGGTGGGACTGCTCAGGCTCCGACGAAGCCGCTGGGTGTCTCCGATACGTGAACTCCGCTTCAGGGTGATTGACTCCACCTGGGAACAGCTCAACGGTTCCGGAAAGTTTGCGCGGGAGACCACGGGCTCAAGAAGATGTGCAGGTTGAAGAGAACCCCGCTGGGAGCGACAAGACGCCCAGTAATGTGATTAAAGGTTCTAAGCATGATTCAAACACGGTGCGAGCTAAAATGGATGCTGGGGTGAGTAAAACTATCCCTGCCATCTTCTCCGCTGCCAAAGACAAAAGGAAAGGCAAAAACCTCCCTCTTAGTCAATCAGAGAAGGGGAAAATGCAGATAGACATGGTAGTGGGGGGCTAAATATGGAACTTCTTTATGTGGCATCACCCTCAACCCTGACTTTGAGCGAGGATTCAATGGCAGTAAAAGATAAGGAGCAACCTATTGGTGGTTGTGAGGCGACAGTACAAAGTTCCACTGTTTTTGACTCTGGTGTTGACTCTGGTGTTGCAGAGAGCAGTGAAGCAGCTAATATACAGGTTGTAAATGTGGAAGGAGACATGCAAACACCCATGCAGGATGTGGAGTCTGGAGATTTTTTTTCCTTATCTGAATCGTCGACGTAATCTTGTGAAGATTTGGTGGCACATTATTCTAAACAGATGAACGGGGCTGGCGGTAGTGACCACAGTAGTATCTGTTTAGAGGACTGTTGGAGCCGGCCTCGTGGCGTGGTCCTGTTCCCCCTCGCCAAGCCGCACGAGGTCCCCTGCCCCTCGGGGCTCCTCCATTTTGGATTGTACGTGACTCTGCGCACCAGCCTACGTGACCCCGCTCAACCCGGCCTCGGCCCCCAGCAAGCCCCGACATCGAGGCACCAACAACTGGCCAGGGGGTACCACGTGAACACTTCCCCACTCCCGGCGGAGGGCAGTATCGATGGGACCCCCAACCGTCCTCCCACACCTAGGTGCGATCGCCCCACAGTTCTCCTGGGCCTGGCGCCTCTCCGGCTGAGCGTCTGGCCGCTCCCGACCCGGCCTCTCCGCCCCCCCCAGGCGCAAGGGTCCGGACATCAAAGGGCTCCAGACCTATATCTGGGGCGACCCTGCAACAGGACAGCAGTTGTATCCCGGAGTCAAGAGCCCTGCTGATCGGATCGCGGCTGACCCTACGGAGAAGGACTCATCCTGGAACTACGCTCTGAGCCCTGCTGGCTACGTCGCGGCTCCACCGTGCTTAAAGACCTTCACGAACCTTTGGGGCCCTGCTGACGCTGTCGCGGCCCGACCTTGTTGAACTTACCATCAGAGCCCAGCTGACCTCGTCGCGGCTCGACCGAAGCGGACCTACCACCGGAGCCCTGCTGACTGTGTCGCGGCTCGACCCAAGCGGAACTACCACCCGAGCCCTGCAGACACCGTCGCCTGCTCTCCACGTCCGAGCTGCTTTGAGACCAGCACCTGTGGCTCCGATCCCCGGAGCCACCTTCGGCCTAACTCAAGGTCTGGCGCAGAGCTTCCCCGTACCAGGCTGGTACTAAGACTGTCCCGCTACCATGTCCCTACAAAGACATTGAGACTCTTTCTGGATCTCTCGATCCCCCTGTAAATATTTCGAATATACTACTATTGATAAAGTACCTAGATAAGCAACTGATACGGAGTCCTGTGTGGTGGTGTTACTGGGCCTAGTACGATCATAGGAGAAAGACCTCTCCTAGGAGGCTTCTCAGCGGCGCTCGGCTATAACTTTGCGGTAGGAAGGTGCCCCGGAGTGGCCCCCCTGACCCCCCGGTGGTCCTCCCTCCAACATTTGGTGGCCAGCGACGGGATCCGAGCCAGACGCAATCGTACAGGAAAGTAACGCACCCGCTGCCTAACCAGACGAAAAAGAAAGAGAACCATGAGCAGCCAAGAAACAACCGTGGCCACAACCTTCCAGCAAGAGAGGTTGGAAGAATACACTCACAAAGAATTGAAACAATTCTGCAAGGACAAAGGGATCCCAACCACAGGATTGGGCACCAAGGAAGAAATGCAGAAAGCCCTGAAAGCCTGGGCAGAATCCGAGGCCACTCCACCCCAAGGCGACGGGACCTCGGCCCGGGACGAAAACCTGCCGCCGACCATGACCCCGGCAGATGGGGGACGAAGCCTCCCGGAAGCCGGCCTATCCCACGAAGAAATGCGAGAACGGGAGAGGGTCCGGACACACGAATTGGAACTCGCACGACTCCGGCTGGACGGTGAACTCCTGCTGGCGGAGAAAAAGTTGGCCTTGGAGCAACTACGGCTGCAGGAGGAAATCGAAGAAAAGAAACGGCATCGAGAACTAGAAGAGAAACGGCTAACCCTCGAACACGAGAGGGGCCTCAAGGAACTCGAACTGAAATCCAAAACGGGGGAGACCAGCACCCCCGGATCCCGGGACGCTCTGCCACTGACCGAGCCAAAGGTTCATATCCCCAAGGATGTCGTCAAGGAGTACTATAAAAACGACGATATCCAGCAATGGTTCCGCGCATACGAGGTAGACATGACCTCCCATTGGGTACCCCGGAAGGATTGGGGTGCCGGCCTATGGGGGAGGTTCCTCAGCGAGGGCCGGGATACCCTGCTGCAACTCCCCGACGCAGTGATGACCTCGTACGACCACATGAAAGAGGCCCTACTCACCCGCTACGGACTATCAGCCGAGATGTACCGGCAGCGCTTCCGGGACTGCAAGAAGCTCCCCGGTACCACATGGGTCGAATACGTGGACTTCTTCAGCAGAGCCTTTGAAGGGTGGATAAGAGGGAGCAAGGTCACCTCGTACAACGAACTGTTCGACCTCATTGTCTGGGAGCACCTCGCCAACAACTGCTTTGTCGAACTAAGGCAACACCTCCTCGACAGCAAACTGACCGAGCCCCGGAAGCTCGCCGCCGAAGCCGACCGATGGGTCAACACCCGGGTCCCCCGGAACCCCGTGGGGGACTACCAACGGAGTACCACGGGACCTCCTCGCCAGCGGGGCGGAGGAGGAGGGTCCCACCGCAGTCGGGAATTCCCGGCCGGGCCACCCCGAAGCCCGCCACGAGGCCAAGCCGCCAACCACGCGTCCCCGACCCTGGTCCGTAGGGGGACCCCCATCGCCAGGCCTGGACCCCGACCAACAGTGACCTGCTTCGGCCAACAGACAGGCCACTATGCGAGCGACCCGGCCTGCCCCGTGAACCGATGAAACGGGACCGCTGGGCCCCCTCCCCGACAAATAGCCGCCGCAGCCCTGGGGGAGGAAGAAGAAGAGGAGGAAAACCGCGACGTCGGGTCTCCCGAGTGGGAACCGGCTGCCATGTCACTCGTATGCCTGGGCACCCGAGAAATGGTGCCCCGAGCCCCCATCCCGAGCAACACCCAGAAGTACCAGCAGTGGGTCACCATCAATGGACAACGGGCCGAAGCCCTCCGTGACACTGGGGCCAGTGTGACCGCTGTCCGCTGCCACCTGGTGACCCCAAACAGATCCTGCCGCATGTCCTATGCCCTGTCCGGACCGCGGACAACACCGAAAGCATGTGCCGGATGGCCCGGATCCCCTTCGAGTGGGGAGGAGTGTCAGGCACCCTGAAAGTAACTGTCCGCGACGACGCTCCCGTGGACTGCCTCCTGGGGAACGACCTGGAGAGCTCCCCCTGGGCCCAGGTGGAGCGCCGAGAGCATCTGGGGATGCTAGGGCTGCCCGAATGGGCCTGCGCCACCACCCGGTCCATGACCGCCCAACCAGCCGCTGCAGCGGCCCCGTCGAGCCTGCGGGTCCAGAACTGCCACCCTCCTCCGGCACGGAGCAGCCTGACAATGAGGCCGGGCCATCCGAACTTTCCCCCGACGAGGCCGCCTCCCTCAGCGAGATCCCCGAGCTGGCCCAGTGGCGCCACGACGGGGCCCCACCCACGAACAGTTCCAACAAGAACAGAAGGCCTGCCCGTCCCTCGAGGGGGCCCGACAGCAAGCGGCCACCCAGGCCACAGGGAACCCCACGGGAACCCACTGGATCTATTGGGACAATGACTTGTTATAAAACGAACAGAAAGTCGCCGAACTAGGAGCCGGCCGTGTGTTGGTGGTTCCCCTCCGATTCCGAGAGTTCCTCCTGAACCTGGCGCATGACGTGCCCCTCGCCGGACACCTCGGGCGAGACAAGACCTACAGCCGCTTGGTGACCCATTTTTATTGGCCCCGAATGCGGAGAGACGTCGACCACCACTGCCGGTCCTGCCAGACCTGCCAAGCCAGCGGGAAGACTGGGGGTCGAGTCAAGGCCCCCCTCCAACCATTTCCAGCCGTCCACACCCCGTTCGAACGGGTAGGGATCGACATCGTGGGGCCACTCGACCCCCGAACCGCCCTGGGCCACCGCTTCATCCTGGTACTGGTCGACCACGCCACCCGATACCCAGAGGCCATCCCCCTCCGAACTGTGACAGCTCCAGTGGTGGGCCGGGCCCTGATGGGCATCTTCTCCAGGGTGGGGTTCCCCCGAGAAGTGGTGAGCGACAGGGGTACGAACTTCATCTCGAAATACATGAGATCCCTCTGGCAACAATGTGGGGTCACCTACAAGTTCACCACCCCTTACCACCCCCAGGGGAACGGACTGGTCGAGCGGTTCAACAGAACCTTGAAAGGAATGATCCAGGGCCTGGAAGAACCCCTGAGGAGGAGATGGGATGCCCTGCTGCCATGCCTCCTGTTCGCCTATCGAGAGGTTCCACAGAAATCCCTGGGCTTCAGCCCCTTCGAACTGTTGTATGGGCACCCCGTCTGAGGGCCCCTCAGCCTGGTCAAAGAGGGCTGGGAAGCGAGCGCCCAAGATGCCCCCCCCGACGTCTACAGGTACCTCTTGACCCTGCGGAACCAGACTCGGAAGTTCCGGGCCCTGGCAAAAGCCAACCTCGAAGCCAGCCAAGAAGACATGAAACGCTGGTATGACGAAAATGCCTCGACCATCGAGTTCGAGCCGGGCCAGCAAGTCTGGGTCATGTCGCCTGTGGACCCCTGCGCCCTTCAGGACAAGTGGACCGGGCCCTTCAAGGTGGTTAAGAAGAAGAGCCCTGTCACCTACTTGGTCGACATGGAGTCCCCAAGGAACCCCCTCCGGGTCCTACACGCCAACCGGCTCAAGCCCCACTTTGCCCGAACCGAACTAAGCCTGCTGCTGGCTACCGACGATGGGGGCGAAAGCGACTCCGAGCCCCTACCAGACCCCCTGGGGTCCTCGGACCAAGACGGCTCCCTGGAGAGCGTCAAACTCTCCACCACCCTGACCCCAGAACAGCGCCATGACTGCCTGCAGCTGCTGCAACCCTTCGCTGTCCTCTTCTCTCTCACTCCCGGGGTGACCCCCTGGTGCGTCCACGACGTGGATACCGGGGACAGCCCCCCTGTGCGACACCACGCCTACAGAGTGCCCGACCGGGTCCGAGCCTGCATACAAACGGAGGTCTCCAAGATGCTTGCCCTCGGAGTCATCGAGCCATCCGACAGCCCGTGGGCCAGCCCTGTGGTCTTGGTGCCGAAGGCCGCCGCCCCCGGCACCCCCCCGGAACTCAGATTTTGTGTGGACTACAGGGGCCTAAACGCGGTCACCAAGACCGATGCCCACCCCCTGCCACGGGCAGACGAGCTGATCAACCGCTTAGGGGCCGCCCGCTACCTAAGCACTTTTGATCTCACCGCTGGGTACTGGCAGATCAGGCTCACCACCGGCGCCCAGGAACGATCCGCCTTCTCCACCCCCGATGGGCACTACCACTTTCGGGTGATGCCCTTCGGTATGAAGAACGCGCCAGCGACCTTCCAGAGACTGGTGAACAAGGTCCTGGCCGGACTAGAAGCCTTCAGCGCGGCCTACTTAGACGACATTGCAGTCTTCAGCAACCACTGGGCCGCGCACCTAGGACACCTCAGAGAAGTCCTGGCCGCTCTCCAAAGGGCCGGGCTCACGATTAAGGCCAGCAAGTGCCAGATCGGTCAAGGATCAGTGACCTATCTGGGCCATCAGGTGGGGAGTGGCCAGGTGGCGCCCCTCCAGTTGAAGGTCGATGCCATCCAGGCGTGGGAGCCCCCCGCCACCCAAACAGCTGTCCGGGCCTTCTTAGGCCTCACAGGCTACTACCGGCGATTTATCAAAGACTATGGCAGTATTGTGGGCCCCCTCACGGAGCTCACTTCCAAAAAGCAGCCCAAAACGGTGCACTGGACACCCCGCTGTCAGACTGCGTTTGAAACCCTCAAGGCAGCAATGTGTGCTGCCCCTGTACTACAGGCCCCTGATTACGGCAAGGAATTTGTGGTTCAGACAGATGCCTCGGAGTACGGGGTTGGGGCGGTCCTCTCCCAGATGGACACCGAGGGCCTCGACAGACCTGTGGCCTTCATCAGCCGCCGACTGCTGCCCCGAGAACAGAGGTGGAGCACCATCGAGCGGGAGGCCTTCGCCGTGGTATGGGCTCTCAAAAAGCTCCGGCCCTACCTTTTCGGCACCCACTTCCGAGTCCAGACTGACCACCGGCCCCTGCGGTGGCTAATGCAGATGCGGGGCGAGAACCCCAAATTGTTGCGATGGTCCATCTCGCTGCAAGGGATGGACTTCACCGTAGAGCACCGGCTCGGCAACGACCACGCCAATGCCGACGGCCTATCCAGATTCTTCCGCCTCGGCGAGGAGAACCCCCAAGGAGATGGGTGACTCTCCCTGCCTTCAGCTGGGGGGGACGCTTGTTGGAGCCGGCCTCGTGGCGTGGTCCTGTTCCCCCTCGCCAAGCCGCACGAGGTCCCCTGCCCCTCGGGGCTCCTCCATTTTGGATTGTACGTGACTCTGAGCACCAGCCTACGTGACCCCGCTCAACCCGGCCTCGGCCCCCAGCAAGCCCCGACATTGAGGCACCAACAACTGGCCAGGGGGTACCACGTGAACACTTCCCCACGGAGGGCAGTATCGATGGGACCCCCAACCGTCCTCCCACACCTAGGTGCGATCGCCCCACAGTTCTCCTGGGCCTGGCGCCTCTCCTGCTGAGCGTCTGGCCGCTCCCGACCCGGCCTCTCCGCACCCCCGGGCGCAAGGGTCCGGACATCAAAGGGCTCCAGACCTATATCTGGGGCGACCCTGCAACAGGACAGCAGTTGTATCCCGGAGTCAAGAGCCCTGCTGATCGGATCGCGGCTGACCCTACGGAGAAGGACTCATCCTGGAACTACGCTCTGAGCCCTGCTGACTACGTCGTGGCTCCACCGTGCTTAAAGACCTTCACGAACCTTTGGGGCCCTGCTGATGCTGTCGCGGCCCGACCTTGTTGAACTTACCATCAGAGCCCAGCTGACCTCATCGCGGCTCGACCGAAGCGGACCTACCACCGGAGCCCTGCTGACTGTGTCGCGGCTCGACCCAAGCGGAACTACCACCCGAGCCCTGCAGACACCGTCGCGGCTCTCCACGTCCGAGCTGCTTTGAGACCAGAACCTGCCGCTCCGATCCCCGGAGCCACCTTCGGCCTAATTCAAGGTCTGGCGCAGAGCTTCCCCGTACCAGGCTGGTACTAAGACTGTCCCGCTACCCTGTCCCTACAAAGACATTGAGACTCTTTCTGGATCTCTCGATCCCCCTGTAAATATTTCGAATATACTACTATTGATAAAGTACCTAGATAAGCAACTGATACGGAGTCCTGTGTGGTGGTGTTACTGGGCCTAGTACGATCATAGGAGAAAGACCTCTCCTAGGAGGCTTCTCAGCGGCGCTCGGCTATAACTTTGCGGTAGGAAGGTGCCCCGGAGTGGCCCCCCTGACCCCCCGGTGGTCCTCCCTCCAACAAGGACTCTGGGGAGTTTATAGAAGGCAATCCTCATACTGTTCGTAAGAGATTAGAGCATAGTGTGAATAACACTGAGGCTGAGAAAAACCAGCAGAGCGATGGTCAGTTGCGATTATGTCAGTCCCCGGAAGATATTTCTCTGTCTTTAATATATCGATCCATTATGTCTCACCGGGAGGAAACGAGAGATGAAAGCCAGAGAGTCCAAAATCTCTGTCGTAAGTTACAAAACTCGGTGCGGCGGCTGGCTAAATCCTGTGCTGATTTTACTTCTAGATTCAATGAGGCAGAGGCGTGTATATCTAATTTAGAAGATTAACTTGTTGCTCAGAAGGTGCTGACAGAATCACTTCGATCCATTAAAGAAGATATACAGTGGAAAATGGCCGAAATGGAAAATCGCGCACGAAGGACAAATCTTAGAGTACTACAGATTCCAGAGGGAAAGGAAGGATCGGACCCTCGTAAATTTATTGTGGACTTGTTCACAAGCGCCTTTCCTGAGCTCACTAGATGGGACTGGGGTAGGGAGATTGAACGGACGCATAGGTTCCCATTTAATATACGTACGAGAGCCGGACAAGCTGATGAAAGACCTAGAGCTTTTTTAGTCTCATTTAACAGTTTTTTGTCCCGAGAGGAGGTTTTTCATTTAGCTCGCCTGGACAAGAAAAGATCTGGGAAAGATTTCGAGTTTTTTGTTAGGCCGGATTTTTTTCGGTTTACAGTAGAGAATCGCTGGCAGCTACGCCAGCTTATTGTGTCGCTTCAAGGTAAAGGTGCGCAAGCATTTTTGATGAATCCGGCTACACTTAAAGTAATCTTCCAGGACCGCACTTGTTTCTTTACTAATGAAGCTTCTGCTCAGGAGTTCTTGAATACTATGAGTTCTGGGAAGTAGGGATAATATATAGTATTAGTCAATTTTCCTTTTTTTCTGTAGGCTTTCTCTATCCTCCTACTTTGGATAATTAATAATATATGTTTCCGTCCAGTCAGGAGGAGGGAGGGACTACCTCTTCGATGACTGGGGGGTTTGTGAGCAAAGGCAGGAGATACAGGGCAGCTTGACATCTATTGGATCATGGATCCTAAAGCCTTGTTAAAGGGGGGGTTAAGACAGTGTCGGGGGTGTTTGGAGAGGATGGGGGGTCACGGGGGTGGATGGTTTGGTGGGGGGTACTTTGGTGGGGTAATAGTGAAAAAATCCACGGTATTAAAAATGGAAATAAAATTATACAATGCCGAGAAGCCTGTTTGGACTTTACAACTGTAGTATCATTTGGAATGGGTACAGTTTCTTTTTGGCTTTATTATGGTTTCCAGGGGGGTTAAAATGTGTTCCTTAAATGTCTCTGGCCTTAATAATTATAATAAGAGGAAAAGGGTTGCGGCAGAGCTTCGCATAATTCAGCCAGACCTGCTATGTGTGCAAGAGACGCACATACCTTGGGGCAAACGTAGAATGTTAAATGATTTAGGTTTTTCCCTTTTAGTTGCCTCACAACAAGCTTCAATGACGCAGGGGTTGCAATATTAGCTAAAGCAGCCGTACAGACTACAGGCCACTGCTCAGCGGATAAAATGGGGCGATGGGCTATCACTGAATGTGTGTTCGGTAACAGTAAACTTACACTTTGCACTATTTATGGGTCCAATTTAGATGAGTCGACAGTTATTGACGATCTAAATTTAGAACTTACATCTTGGCCAACTCCATTAGTGGTATGTGGTGATCTTAATATTAGCTTGGAAAAAAGGAACTTCAGACTGGACCACAAGGGTATAAGGGACGTAAACCTAGAGTTTTGAAAGCTCTATATAACTTCGTGAATGATCATGGCTTGGTCGATGTATGGGATAACCTTTTCCCAACAGATCCTGGGTATACGTTTTATTCATATCCTCATAAGAAATTGGTACGGCTTGACTATTTTTTCTTGTCTTCAGCATATGTATCAGAGGCATTGGTTCACATATTTCCCAGGATTACATCAGATCATGCTACAATACTTTTAGAAATAGTAGCAATCGGTCTACAGTCTATAATAAGAACCTTTTCATTTGATAGGAAGCTGTGCCTAGATGACAGTTTTAAAGAACATATGTCTAGTTGGATTATGGAGTTCTTCGAACTCAATAGACAATCAGCTCACACGGCAATTATATGGGATACTTTTAAAGCTAGCTTCAGGGGCGAAGTGCTGAGTTTTGGTTTATATCATTCGAAGAAAGCTAAATTAGAGGTACAAGAATTGTATTCCAAAATGATAATGGCTGAGGGAAAATTGACCCAGGGGATAGTACAACATAGAAATATAGTGGATCTTGAGACAAATGTTGCTAGGTGTCGGGCAAATATTAATGCTTTATGGAACAGGGAAAATGCTAGGAAATATTTGACATATAAAAAACAATGTCATGAGTATGGGGAAGCGGTTGGTCGATGCTTAGCACTTCGGTTGCGTATGAAAGAAACCTCCCATCGAATTATGGGTCTTAAAGATCATCTAGGTGTTTTGTGCCATGAGCCTCAAGGGATATTGGGCATTTTTCATCAATTTTATACGGAATTATATACACAACAGGAAATATTTGATGTAGGTAATAATATATTTATGGCGGGAACATACCACAATTAGATCCAGAGTCTAGCAATGGGCAAAGATGCGGGACCTGATAGACTTCCGGGGGAGATTTATAAGGTATTTTTTCAACAGATTAAGCATGAAATGTTGGCTACTATTAGGGCTGCACAGAATGGGCGAGCTCCTAAATCCTGGGATGAGGCCACAATTGTGGTCTTTAAGAAAAAGGGGAAACCACCAGAACAGCCCGGTTCATATCGCCCTATATCTTTGATTAATTGTGATGGTAAAATAAATTCAAAAATTTTAGCTAATCGACTGGCAAAGATTATTTGTCCATTAGTATCACTTAACCAGCATGGGTTTATACCAGGGCGGGGGACGGTTACTCATGTCAATAAGGCGGTGACACTCTTTGACATAGCTCAGGCGGAAAGGAGGAAAATGGGGCTAATTTTGTTAGATGCCGAAAAAGCATTTGATCGTGTGGAGTGGGAGTATTTATGGAAATGAATGTATCGGGCGGGATTTGGGAAGGGGTTTATGACGGCTTTGCAGGTATTGTATACCGCCCCTGTTGCAAGAATAGCTGCAATGGGCATGGTTTCAGAACCAGTGAAAATTACTAGAGGAACTCGACAGGGATGCCCCTGCTCCCCGCTATTGTTAACTTTATACATTAACCCTTTTGTAGATATGTTGGAAAAAGCTCCCTTACTTAAACCCTTTATAGTTCAGGGGATCCCCTATTCTATCTTTGCATATGCGGATGACATCGCCATCACCACAGAAGATCCGATTACTGCCCTTAAATAAATAGAGCGTCTAGCATTATAATTTGGTGTAGTATCAGGATATAAGCTTAATATTATTAAAACGCAAGTACTTTGTACGGACAATATTGTATTAAATAATCTGAGATCAGTGAAAGAAGTTACGTAATTAGGTATTAAAATTCGAACATCGATGAAAGATCTAGTTGAAGCTAATTGGTTGGATCTAATGTGTGGCATTAAAAAATCGTTAGAAAGATGGGGGCGGTTACATTTTACACTTGTTGGTAGAGGTAACATTATAAAAATGAATATTTTACCAAGGGTATTATACTTATTTAGGTCTGTTCCTCTTGAGGTGACACGAGATCAACTTCAACAATTGCAATCTCTGTGTACTAAATTCCTTTGGGCCCCTGGTAAACCTAGACGGGCAAAAGGATTTATGACTTTATTAAAAGATAGGGGGGGCTGGGCGATACCCGATTTTACACTTTGTTATTATGTTTGTTTTTTGTTACAAATGCAAGTATTATTGACAGGGGAAGAGGCTAGGAACATTGCTGAGGTTCCGTCCTTTTTTCAACCAATGCTGGGCCCCGAGGCAAAGTGTTGTCTGTTTAAAGAAATTGATGGTAGCGACTTTAAAAGGTCACGGTATAAAGTAATAGAAGCTGCTTTTAAGGTCTGGAGAATTGTGCGGAAATTACTTTTGTTGGAAGGGCTAACATATTACACTCCCACAAATTCTTTTAGGATTCTCCCTTCCATTTTTTGGGATACGTTGGCATTAAGCTGGAGAAATAAAGGTATTTTAAAAGTTGGAGACTTCTATGAGGCTGGTTTGCTTTTCTCTACTTATGTAGCCTTGGCTAGGCAATATAATTTATCTAAGACACAATTTTTCAAATTCTTACAAATTGGGGATTTTCTAAGTCGGAAAAATTTGGTACTTGCACCAAATCAATGTATTGAAAGTATAAGACGTCAGGAGAAAATTGGGGTGCTATATAATATTATTTTATCCCTTAGACCAGACGATTTGGAGAAACATAATGCCCAATGGGCTAAAGTGTTAGGTGAATCTGGTATATCTAGAGAGAAAACCTTTATAATGTCTAAAGAAACTCTCCTGTCTGCTAATTTGAAAGTTCAATTTTTCAAAACTGCATTTACTTTATGCAATACTCCAGCGCATATTGCAAAATGGGGGGGGGGAGGTTAGATGGTAAATGTTTTCGTTGTGGGGAGGATAGTGCGGATATTGTACATGTTTCTTTCAGCTGTTGTAATCTTTCTAGGTATGTGATGGGCATTGAGAAATTTTTGTCAGAAATCACTGGAATATCAATTAAGATTACTCCGGCTATTATGTTATTGGGTATTGGACAGGAACTGGACAAGGGGGCCCCTATGTTTAAACATCGTTATTTAATTTTCATTGCAATGGTTGTAGCTCGACTGTGCATTGCTGCTGATTGGCTTTAATCTGAACCCCCTCCTTTTGCACGATGGCGTGCGAAAATGTATAATTTATTTAATATAGAAATGAGTTTGTATTCTTGTTTTTTTTATACCGTGGAATAATAAAAAAAAATAATAATTAAAATAAAAGATTAAAAAGTGTGGGGCTCAGGGCTGAGGCCTGAGGAACTCCACATGGTAGGGAAAACTGCTTAGAGGTAGCCGGTCAGCCAGAATCTCATGGATGACCGTATCAAAGGCCGCAGAGAGGTCAAGCAGCACCATAGCGGCCGACACCCCTCCATCAAGAGTGTTCCGAATGTCTTCCATAGCAATAATTAGGGCAGATTCAGTGCTGTAATTTTTCCTAAAACTGTGTTGTGTTTCGTCTAGCGACGAATTTGCTTCAATGTGCTCTGTGATTTGTTTATTCATTATTTTCTCTATGCATTTGGCGGCAAAAGTAAGTCTTGCTATAGGGCAATAGTTGCAAGGTTCCGAACTATCCAGGTTATCTTTTTTTAAGAGTGGAAGGATTGTGGTGCGTTTCCACTGAGTGGGAAATATTCCACTTGCAAACATTTCATTATTGATTTGCCCCGGAATTGGTGCCAATTGGGTAGGTATCAGATGCATTATGTTAGGCGGGCACGGATCATATGGGGAACCTGATTTAATTGACAAGATTAGGTCTTTTAATTGGTCCTCCGAAGGGTTTGTAAAGATGGAGAGACATTTTTTTGTTTCTCTGTCGTCAGGTGCATGCTCGACCTGAGGGTGGCCAGTGCTTTTTGCCCCAAATTTAGTATAAATATTAACCACCTTCTCTTGAAAGAAGCCGGCTAATATATTACAGAAGTCTTGACTTAAATTGGTGTGACTAGTCTTATTTGGTTTTACCAGCTTATTGATAACCGAAAAAAGGGTTTTATTAGCATCACATGCATTTTTTATCTGCTTAGAAAAAAATGCAGTTTTGACTTCTATAACATCCTTTTTGTGCATTGTAAGTTTGGCTTTATATATGATTTTCTCAACTGCCTCATAATTTTTTTTCCACTTCTGTTCCTGTCTACGGCAATCCTGTCTTGATAATCTGAGATTCTCGCAGTACCACGGTTGGGACAGTTTTCTTTTTACTGTTTTGTTGATGATAGGTGTTACCTTATCCAGTGCAGTATTAAGCCAGTCAGAAAAGATCTCATGGGCATATCATCAAGGACCGGCGATAATTATCGCTAAGCACACATAGCACTAGGATAATTATCGCCGGCTAACGTGGATTTTTATCGCTGAGATAGCGTGCTATTAGCAAAGCTTATCTCAAAATCGAAAAAAATCCTTGCGCTAACTGCCAAACGTGAGATTACGCTGGAAACCCAGCGATAATCTCACGAAGTTTGGCGTTAGCTTGATGATAGGGCAAGGCAAACTTAGCCATGATATACACCTTCCATAGGATATCATGGCTAAGTCAGTCCTGAAGCAGGCATAAGGAAAGTAGCGATAACAGGGGTTATCGCTACTTTTCTTGCCGCTATGCTTCATAGCGTGGGGATTGATGATAGGAGAAATGTCGCTTAGCGACATTTCTCCAGTCATGTCAGGGCAGGAACGCCCACTCTGCATCTCATTAGAGATGCTATGCTGGCCGTTCAGTATTCAGGCGCTAATGCAAGGTTTCACGCAATAGCGTGACGTTGCTGAGTAGGCGATAAAATTATCGCCGCTTTTCGCCCGAAAACAGACGCAAAACCAGCGATCATTTTTTATCGCCTCGTTGCTGATATGCCTCTCAGTGTGTAGGTCCACGTTATCCCCTAATTGACATGGGGTGGTCATAACTGCCTCTCTGAGTTCAACTGAGTGAACTTTAAGCCAGTTCTACCTTTGGCTTGTTGTGCAGTTGTTCTATGCTGAGGGATTGTTATTGTTTTCATTCGCCAATTAACCACCCAGTGATCCGACCAGGTCACTGGGAAGGACGGTGACAGAACAAAGTCCTCACAATTGGAAAAAACACCATCCAACATATGACCAGCCTTATGTGTTGGCCGCTTGGAAACTAAAGGAAGTCCGAACGTGTCCATAACATCAATACATTTTTGCGAGTCTTGTTCAGTTGTGTTTTCCAACTGAAAATTAAAATCTCCCAATACGGTGAAGTTCTCATTAACTATTACAGATTCCATCATAGTGCAGAGTTTGTCAATAAAAATATTCCTGTCGCCTGGGGGGCAATAGACTAAAATTCCTTTTAGAGCTAATGAGTCAGGAGGCTGTGTTGAGAAATTCATTGCCTGAAAGCATAAAGTGACTAGTGGTTCAAATCTAGTTTTAAATTTATCACGATAAAAAATTGCCAACCCTCCTCCTCTTTTTTTTGTGCCTATCTAGTCTGAAAAAGGCATAACCAGGAGGTGTGGCGGCAACCATATCCGGATCTGAGCTGTCATCTGCCCATGTTTCTGTTATGATAGCTAAATCTATGTTTAATGATTGGATGAGGTCGTGAAACTCTAACTGGTGTTTCACCAAAATTCTAGCGATTAGGATTATACAATGGATACTGCTGTGTTTTATTAGAGCAGACCTGCTGGATTCCGTATGCTCTGGCCATTTAGTCTGATTTAGTGTATGTTTGCCAGTAGACCATCTTACTTGGTCGTTTAAGCTAGACTGTAAGGGGAGACAGGGATCATTAATAAACTAGCCTTGTCTTAATGCTAGTAGTGTTTCGCAGGAATACGTGATGGAAGTCTTGGATTTTTGTGCCACAGGACCAGAGGTTCCAGCGCTAGGCGTAGTCCAGGTGCGGACGGGCGCAGACAAGCTTGCCTTTGGCGCACCTTCGGCGCGCCGGTGGCGCAACCACTGCACGCGTCCGCTGCACGCCTGCATCATATCCTACTTTTGTAGTCTTCGGCTTGGATTGGGAACGGGAAAGCTAGACCGTTCTTTTTCAAAGATGGCGGTTGCGTGTGGCCCAAACAGGACGTGATTCGCTTTTGTATGAATTTTATTCTTTTTTTTTAGCTTCCCCAAAGATCTCCCTCCACACAAACAGCCCACTAATGACTGCTGTGGACCGGGGAGAGCCCTAAGAGCTGAAGTGCAAAAGTTCTGTTCCCACCCGGTATGTCGGGATAAAAAAATGCAATTACTCAATTTTAAAACTTGCTAAGAGTTATGCAGGATTAAAAATGCAATGAGACTAACCATAGTCAATGAAATATTAAATTTGTCTTAACACAGGTAAAAAGCAATGATGCTGCCCCTGTCACAAGCTAATGCAGTTCTGTCTGTCTCGTTCTATCTCAATCAGCTGTGCGCCTGCGTCATATCCTACTTTTGTAGAGGCCGGCTTGGATTGGGAATGGGAAAGCTAGACCGTTCTTTTTCAAAGATGGCGATTGCGTGTGGCCCAAACAGGACGTGAGTCGCTTTTGTATGAATTTTATTCTTCTTTTATGAATCGGCCCCTCTGGTTGTTTTTTATTGTTGGGAGTTTGAGGATTTCTTGAGGGGTCTTCCTTCCAACATGCATAAACACACATAGGAAGTACACCTGGGGTGGTGGACGTTACTTCACATGGCGAGCTGACTCACAGATTCCCATCTTCTGAACCGGCTGATGGGCCAGCCTGATCCTAGCGATTGTACTTCATCTTCCTACAATAGAGATTAAACTGTTAAGCCTCAATGTTTGAGGCCTAAACAACTCAACGAAGAGGTCCACCATTCTATCATTGTTTGAAAATGCTAGCAGAGACATTTGCCTCCTACAGGAGTCCCACTTGCTACCCAAAGAGGTTCATAGAATGCAATGCAGGTGTTTCCCACAGCAATATTGGTCTTCCGGTACCACTAAAAAAGGCAGGGTATCCATTCTCTTCTCTAAACACTTCCCTGGGTTGGTTCTGAGCACGGTAGTGGAGGTTAAGGGCCGTCTCTTGGCTCTCCAGCTGCGGATAGTCACCTATCACTTCACAGTAGTTTCTGTCTAGGCGCGTAACGAGTGCCAAGAACACTTCCTGATTGAATTTCTGACTAAGGTCCTCCAGTCCCCGTATGCGGCAGTGGATGTGAGGGATGACCATAATTTAGTGATGGACTGCCCTAAAGCTGGCTGCTAGAGGAGAGTACATTGCGCTTGCAGCGGCTGAAAACCATAGGCGACGCGATAAAAGAACGGCATTTGAAAAGAGGGTCTCTGAACTAGAGGCCATTCATAAGAGATTGGGTGCGTGTGGAGTGAGTTGGAGAAAGAGCGTTTACAGCTAAGGCAGCTAGACATGGACCAGGCTGAATATACAATGCGGTGCCTCAAACACAAATTATCCTTGGGCGGCAACTGGGGGGTCGTATGCTGGCACACCGATTACGCAGCAAATAATACACAGGATCAGTACGGACAATCACCGCGGATTCTGGGAGTGAGGTAAGGGATGCTGTGGGTATTGCTGCAGCTTTTCAGGCATTATGCCACACTGTACTCCTAAGATGATGGCCCATCCATTGAAAGGCCAGGATTATCTCAATGGTGCGTTCCTCACTCCTCTTTCTCCTGCCGAAGCCTTAGATAGGTCCATTCCCTTGGAGGAGGTTATTGGGCCCATTGACTGACCTGGCCTGGAAGGTTTTAGGCAGCATTTTACAAAACGTTCTGCCCCGATCAGACGCCTCAGCTCACGCGACTTTTCAATTCCTTCTCTGACTCGGGTACTCTTTCGGAGTCTGTGCTTGAGGTGTCCTTTTCGGTGATTCCCAACCCGGCAAGGACCCAACTCAATGTGGGTCTTGCAGACCCATCTCACTGCTGAACATAGATGAGAAACTCTTCGGAAGCGTCTTGGCACATCGCCTCAGTCCCCTTATGCCTGGGCTTATTGACCCAGACCAATCAGCTTCACCCCCTCTCGCCAATATGGCGATAACACCAAACGTGTTAGTCATCTCATAGACAAAACACTGGTCACTGAAACAGGCACTCCTGCTTTCTATTGAAAGCATTTGATAGGGTCTATCAGGTCTATTGGCCCTATCTTTTTTGAGGCCCTGAAACAGTTCGGCATTTGTGAGAGATTTGGGAAATGGATGTATCTATAGCGCTCCCAGTATGACAATAAGGGTCAATGGAATCCGTTTCTGTTGCTTTCCCATCCACTGAGGCACCCATCAGGGTTGCCACTCTCCCCACTCTTTTTACCACCGGGTGGATACTCTGCCAGGATGAAGGACTCCTATGGTGCTGAGGAACTGCACTCTGCTGGACTCCTGCTTTGCTGACCTGCTACCTGCTGCTCTCTGCCTGGGTAAGAAGAACTGGACCTTTATTACATGAACCCTGAAACCCAGAGTGACTCCAAGAGTTAGTTGGCTGGCCTCCTGACGTGAAGTCTTGGAGACATAAAAGACTTCCAACCATACTGCTTCTACACCTGGACTCTGCCATCTATGAATCCACCCTACCAAGTAGTGCCACCCTAGTCCTGGACCCTTGGAAGTGGGTCTAAGGTGCTTGCCAGCAGAACTAACACATCCTCTATAGCTGAGTGATGCATCCCCTCAGCTGAGTGGCACATCCTCAGCAGAACCTACACATCGCCGCTCCTGCATAGACTGGACCCCTTGTAAAACACCTGCATTGCCACCACATCCCACATTTTATTCGCCACATCACCTTTGGAACCGCCACTGCACCAGAGCAGTTCCTCACATCTCTCATCAATGGCAGTTTTCACACTGATGCCGAAAGTTCTGCATCGCAGCTTCACCACTCATTGGAACTGACACATCACCTCAACTGAGCAACATGTACCTGACACCGGCCTTCACATTACAAACACTATCAATGGGATCCCCAATGCTGGCACAGCAGGACCTCGTACCTCAGCCTCGCTGCAACTCGAGACCCATGCATCGCCTCGGCTGAGGGAGGCATTTTCAATGTGGATCCACACAATGCTCTGCAACCAGGATTTAGGTAGGGGTGGGCAGAACTTGTGGAGTTTCAATCTGTGGAATTGCACGGAGTTTCATGAAAACTTTGGGAGTTCTGCGAACGAGTGCAAATTGGCACAGAGTGCCGCTCGTGCTGATATTTATTGCTGGGAGCCTTTTTTTGCACTGAAAAAATAAGCACAAATGGCATCACACAGTGCAAGGGAGGGTGCTGCTGCTTTGAGTCATTTTGTGCCACTCGAGTAGATTTTTCAGCAGCAGCTTTCTCACCGCAAACAGTCGCAACGGCCCACGGTGGGAACATCTTGCAGGGTGCCCTCCTAGCACCAGCAAATCATGATAGGGAACGCCATACAGTGATTTAGTGTACACTAATATTCTATACCTAAGACCAATTCAAATTTTAAGTTCCCCTTGATTGGCATTTTAGATTTTCCATAATCATTTCTTTGACTATTGGATCTAAAACCTCACCTACAAGATTGGAATTTGAGCTGGCCAGCATCAAGATCTGCATTGTGGCCTAGCTCAAGGATATCTGCAAGGAGTTTGGATTCCTGCCAAGAGCACCACCAGGAAGGTGGGAGCATAAAAGGCACTGAGAGCCTGGGCAAAAGCACACTCCACACTGGTTAAAGCCACAAGAGAGGATGATGAGATGGAGGGCCTGAGGAGGACCCTTATGAGCAGCCAACTGCAGTGGAAGGGGGCGATTTGACCCCTGAATTGGAGCTCCATGTGGGATGAATGTGGAGTAACCTATAAGATCACCACACCCTATTTTTGCACAGATTCTGCTGGTAAAGTAAAACGATGTGTTAGTAATACAGGACATTAGAATGTAGGGGCTTATTTCAAGCCCCTTGTGCCGCCGGTGTGTTACTTTTAATATGAGGAAAAGTGATGTACCGTCAGAGCAATGGGCTTGTAAATAAGCCCCTAAGTCTCTCTATAACGTGAGTACCTGTCAGCCTAAATCCTGGCTAGCTCACAGTGCCTCACGTGAACTCCTAGTCTTTTCAGAGTAGCAGGTGATTTTAGCAACCTCGAAGATGACCCTCTAGTTCCAAAGGGAACCGTGGAAACAGATCCTACCCTTTCGTTACACACTCACTCATGCATACCCATGGTATATACAAGAAAGACATGAAGAAAGTTTACAATACATTTATTGAAATTGATCGTAGTCTATTGTGAAGCAAATGTGCTATGATCATCAGTCAGATGCAACAAAGTAATTATCATTACTAACAGGTTATACAGGACAAACATCCCAACCATGCAACTTATCTATCTAGCTAGCCCTACACTTATGGTGTGAGCACAGGGATCTATTTATGATCTCATAGATTGGCCTAGGACCTCATACCCCATTGTGAGTGTAAACTTAGTTAACGCAGGACTACACATCAGGCGCTGTGGTCGCTCCAGACAGTCCTTTCTGCTGGAATCTATTCTCTAGCCCCCAAGGGCACAGTTTATTTGATAAAACTATTGTGTTGGAAAGTGGCAGCTGTGCGACCATGTTGTGTATAAAGGTAGGAGCTGTTTCAGAATAAGCATAGAAAAAAAGTACACTTTGTTGTTATGTATTCAGAGGAACCTTGTACAATATGTGCAGACTAAATCTGAGGAAGATTCCCCAAATAACAAGTAACATGTACAGCACATTCCCAGAACAATGTCATGAAAAGTAATGTATTATATGTGACTATCCAGAGCAAAGGCAAATATGCTAAACTAAGGAAAAACCAAAGTGGGCACAGAAGCGAAATCACAACACCCCCTTCATGGCCGTGATAGGAACTCAGCTACTAAGGAAATAATAAAAAGCACAAGCTAAGCAAATTCAATGCAATGCTATTATATTTAAAAAAAACTGAAATCTAATCTACATAATGAACAAAACTGAATTTCAAGATTAGAAAGGGAGCAGAACTAAAGAGTATCCGAGGCACCCAAGATCTCATCCACAAGGTTAATATCTATCAAATCCAGAATAGATTCACCATGCGCAGATGATGATTCTGCTGTAGTCTCATTCAAAAACAGCCGATGCTGAGGAAATATACTCTTTTCCTGCATCCGTGTCATTTAAGCCGAAGTTCGAAAGTCTAGGAGATGAAGCACCCATCTCCCAAGAAGGGAGTAGCTCATCATTAAGGCTCCCAGTTTTCTAGTTTTACTGACTTTTACAGATAAATGCAGACACATATTTTTAAAAGAAGAAAAATACAGACAATTGTGCTTCTTGTGATTGACTTTTCACGCTGTCCTTCGTGAATTCCTGACCAACAGCTGAACAGATATACAGCACAGGCAGGTAAAAAGCAGGATGAGATTTCCTTAAAACTGGAATATATTAACACATATCTGTATTTGGCTGCTTCATGTATGTTTATAAGGTAAGTAACATGTTTATCAATTAAATAAATGTGGTAATATACCATTTTATGACTCTATCCTCAAAACACAAAATAAATATGGCTATATACCAATATGATGGCTAGAAAATAAATATGGATAAATACTGACGGAAATGTTAAAAATATATATACCATAAAACCGGGAGCCCTACTCATAATGTGCCTCTTGAAGCAACTGCTTCTCCAAAAATCGGGTGCTAATAGGACTCATCAACAGGTTTATGTCCATAGGAAAAGTCAATTGCATTGTCAGACAAATGTAGAGTGCTCAGTTGAAGAGACACCACAGGCAATGAAACATGGCTTGCACGCAGGTACATCAGGCAGGTCTGAAAGACAATGGCCAGCCAGTGTTCAGTTCCTGGAGCAGAAGGCTCCTAAGAATTGTACATATTATTCACGGCACAGCTAAACTTGTGGTAATTCCATGACCTGTGGGTTTCAAAACAGAACATCCATTGTAGAGCAGCAAAAATAGAACCAAAATGCCGCAAATGAGGAATAACACCAAAGGTATGCACCCAAACACACTTGAAAAGAGAAAATGTATAAAGGCTGGTATGACTCCAAAGAGTTTCTGGAAGGTATTGACTAAGCTAGTCCTGATTGCTTCAAAAAAAGTGTGCTATATCAGCTGTATTGGAAGTGATAAAAATGTGAATCACAAACTCACCAAAAAGCTGTGGGAGGTTTGTGCTTAAAAGCGACTGTATTTTGCTGGAAGTCCGTGCAACCTTTATTTCATAGGTTTCTCGGGCAGATGTAAGTGCCACATCCTTTTGAAACAATACGTTTTGAGTCTGCATAGCCTGTTGAAATCAGTCGTCAAAGTTGGACTGGAAGGCCACAAGGAAATATAAGAAACTTCTTCCGTTGGAAGGAAAAGCACGTTATTGCAGCAAGTCACTATTTGAAAGACAGAAAGGTCATACGAGACACCGGCCCTCATCCCACAGCAATCTTGGTCATTTAACATCAAATAGCTTCCACTAGAAAATACAATAATAAAGGGGAGAATTGAAGAGGCTGGTATTCACCTTTAGAAAACAGGCCAAATTAGCTACTGAAGTGTTACATGCTCTGTAAATTGTAATATGTTTACAAACAAGTGAGTGACCAATGGAAGTGTTGCATTCTTTGACAGTAAGGGATACGTATCTATTTTCCCTTTGACATCGGTAATCAAAAGGAAGTGACCACAACTCATGAATGAAACTTCCTCCAGAGAGTTCAAGTCTACATACCGTGAAATGTTTCTTGCAAGATGTAAGCTGGAATGTTGAAATTGGCAAAGCTATTATGCCATGTAGTCAATCATTCAGCATTTGTATAGCGCAGCACTGTCACCTCTAGGAGTAACTGGGCACTGAGGTTGCCATGTCTCAGTTGAAAGGCCAGGTCTTGAGTTTCTTTCTGAAGCCTGCCAGGGAGGGTGCTGTCTGGAGGTGGAGTGGCAAGTCGTTCCAGGTCTTCACGGCGATGTAGGAGAAGGAGCGGCCCCCACTGCTGTTGTGACGGATGCTGGGGGTGTGCATGGGTGAGTGAGGTGGAGCGCAGGTATCTTGCAGGCAAATGGAAGTTCAGTCAAAGGTTTAAATAGGATGGTCCTTGATCATGTGGAGCTTTGCAGGCATGCATGAGAATCTTGAACTGGCATCCCATCTGGATGGGGAGCTAGTGGAGATTTCTGAGGTGGGGGTGATGGGTCTGTTTTGGGAGGTGCAGGATGAGTCTGGCTGCAGTGCTTTGTATGGTCTGGAGACTTCTGAGGAGCTGTGTGGAGATGCTGGAGTAGACAGCATTGTCGTAGTCGAGGCGGCTGGTCATGGGGGCCTAAGTGACGGTCTTTCTGGTGTTGACTGGGATCCATCTGAAGATTCTGTGCAGCATGCGAAGGGGGTGGCAGCAGGAGGAGGTGACTGCATTGACTTGTCATTTCATGATCAGTTAACTGTTAAGGATGATTCCAAGGCTGCATGCATGGTCTGTTGGTGTGGGTGTTGAGTGTTGGGCCGAGTTCTGCTGTCTACCAGCTGTGGTTCCAGATGGAAGTGTTCTTCCCGAAGATCAACAATTCTGTCTTGGAGCTGAGTTTGAAGTAGTTTGTTGTCATCCAGATGGCTACGCTGGTCAAGGCGTTGTTTAAGTTGGTTTTGGCATTGGAAGGGCTCCCATTGAGTGAGAGGATGAGATGAGTGTTGTCTGTGTAGGAGATTATATTGAGGCCATGGGATCTGATGACATCTACGAGGGGAGTCATGTAGGTGTTGAACAGGGTGGGGCTGAGGGAACGCCGCATATGATGTCCTTGGAAGCGGAGGTGAAGGGAGGCAGCTGGATGCTCCATGTACATCCTGTAAGGAAAGATACGATCCACTTGAGGGTGTTTGCTGAATGCTGATGTTGTGGAGTATGCTGATGAGGGTATGGTGGGAGAACGTTGAACGCAGCAGAGAGATCGAGGAAGATCAGGGCCACAGTATCTCCATGGTCAAGCAGAGTTCCGATGTCGTCTGTGGCAGCAAGTAACATGTTTTCAGTGCTGTGGCTGACACTGAATCCTGATTGTGAGGCGTCAAGCAGGTGATTTTGTTCCGATTCTATGGTGAGCTGTTGGTTGATGGCTTTTGCGAGTACTTTGACCGGGTAGGGAAGCAGGGAGATTGGTTGGTTCGCTTGGGTCATCGGAGGGTAACTTTAGGAGGGGTCGGACCTCTGCATGTTTCCATCTGTCTGGGAAGGTTGCTGTGAAGATGGAGGTGTTGAGGATACTGGTGAGTTTTGTACTGATTGGGTTGGTTCTGAGGTTGAAGAGATTGAGGGGGCAGGGGTTGGTAGGTGCCTCAGAGTTTATGAAAGACATGATGGCTGTGGTGGTCTGAGTGGTGAGCGGAGAGACCAGGTGGTGATCATTCAGCTAGTTTTCACTGGTTATTTGAGTTTGAGAGTGGTGGATTGGGGGTAGAAATTGTTGTAGATGGTCGCAATCTTGCTGTGGAAGTAGTCTGAGAGGGTGTTGCAGAATTCTTGGGAGAAGTGAATAGTGTTCTCTGTGGCTGTCAGATTGGAGAATTTCTTGATTATTTGGAAGAGTACCTTTGTGTGGTTTGCTACAGTATCAATGTGGGCAGTAATGGCTGCTTTCTTGGCATCCTTGATGAGCAGGTGATTGTTGCAGAGGGCTGCTTTGTGAGCGGCTCTGTCAGAGGGGTTCTTAGTGACTCGCTATTGTTTCTCGAGTTAGTAGCAGTTGCGCTTGGTGGTTCTGAGCTCTGGGGTGTACCAGCTAGCTTGTCTTGAGATTTTGTTGGATTTTTCTGGTTTCAGCAGGGTAACTCTGTCTGCGCATTTGGTAATCCAGGCAGAGAAGTTCTGGATGGCTTGGTCAAGGTCTGCTGAAACTCTATGAACCACACTACAGAAGGTGTTTCAGCTACTGTGAAAGGCAGTTGTTCTAACTTCTCGATCTGTAACTTTGTATATATGGCATCTTTTTTTGCCATGAGTTGCTGTTTACGTGTCATGTTAAAAGGCAATAATAGTTGTGAAGAATTCAAATAACACCATGGCACTCAGCCAGAATGTAATACCTGAAGTGTCCAACTAAATTCCATATTAGATCTAAGTTCACTCTGCCCATGATATAATGAAGACATGTAATTTTGCATATTATCAAATACAGATGACACAATGTTATTCAAACTATAAATGCAAGAAGACAAAGTATTACTGCTATTGCCAACAACAGCAAGTACTTTATCTAATTATCTCAATTGCATTAAACGTGCAGCTGCTTCCATTTGTGACAATTTCCAAATGTCACTTTAAGTGGCATAAATAAGTCTTTTGGAACACAGAGACTTAGGACCCAACAAGAAATCCGATAGATCCATGTCATTCAACATGAGGGAGGCATGTTGTTTTACTGCAGACTGTTGAATGTTTCAACCATTGTTGGCACAATTTCCCTAACGGATAGGTATTCCTGAGTGTTGAGAATGGGAATAATGAGGGACCGGTCTGCTGGCCTTAAATCCCGGTGTGGAATTAAAAAAACAAGCATAACACCGATTTGTGTCCACTGGCCACAATAACCACCCATTTGAACATGAATGTGTGGGGTTGAATGTACCATTCTGCACCATACTACTGAGCTGTTCTTCACTGTAATTTCTTAAATGTTGCCAATCGTCAAATCTGGCCATTGAAGGAATATTAGGTGAATTTATGTCTTTAATTTTAGCAAGTCCCAGACATGTAGTCTGTTGAACTGGGTAATGTGGAAAAATCATTTGTGTTGGAATCAAGCACACTCGTAATAAGGTGTCTGTTCCCTGAATCTGCCAATATTTGGTACCCCAAAATGATTTCACTTGAATGGTCTCTTTACAATATTCATAGCTCTGCAAGGCTAATTGTGTGACAAACAAATCTGTATGTATTAGATTTGTTTGCGACAACATATATTTCTTTTGTGGTGCGGGGACAAGTTTAATATAGAAAGTTTTTCAGTCTAATGAATCATGGCCATAAAAATATGTGAATTTGCCCCTCTAATTTTTTAACTCCCTTCTGGGGGCATTTGACAATGTTCCGATTGTGTGTAATAAAAAGCGCAAGTTGAACACTAGCTCTATGCCAATAATGATGTGGGTAATGATGATAGTAGAACATTTCACCATAATTAGCAGGATTAAGGTACATATCTTCATTTTGAAATACAGTATAATATTCAAGTTCTGAGAGCACTGAGTTAACTGTTTTGACATCCCAATCATCAGAGTGCAGCCCAGGCATAATATCATCACCCATTGCTACCTTAACAATATAAGGAATCTTCAGAATTTTGGTAGGATCCAAAATATCATAGGGGACCATATCCCAAACAATTCCATCAGTTGCTGGGACAGCTGAAATGTTCGCAAGTGACAAGTCTCACTTCACTTTATGCAGGGAGGAGTGAGAAGTTAACACCTCATCCATCAGTTCTGTGGCAGAGCATCCAATGTGATTCAACCATGAAAGGAAAACACAGGCCTGTGTAGGCATTGTATCTAGAATGGTAGAAGTATCAGAAGAGTCCAATGAAAAATCATCCAGTACTTTGAAATAACCAGAAGCAGTTTGTTAAATAACAGGAGCCACATGTGTAGGAAGACAACTGGCAGATACCTCAAAAGGCAGATCATCATAAACCACTTTTACTGCAAAGAGACGCAGTAGCAAGTACAGTACTCACCTCCGCCATATGGGCACAAAGACATACGTGGCTGAAGGTAGAGGTGGTGCTAGCAGCATAATTCCCCCAGAAGAAAAGATGCTCTAGACACTATGATGCCATGCCACCATATCAGTTGTTTATACTTGTGCAGGATATCATTTGCTTAAACATGTAGGGGCCTGCTTCAGGCACTGTTGATTGCGGAGTTTGCTGAATAACACGGGTGCCTATTCTTGATTCCACTTCATGACACAGGCATGCACTTGCTGTCTCTTTAACTCTCTCTTACATGTTCCTTTTCATTCCTCCTTTGCCAATGTTTTCCCATAGTTCTATTCCTCCTTCCTTCTCCCTTTTCTGTCTTTGTCTCCCTTGTTCTGGGTCAAAGCCTAATGTTAAGAAATAAGCCCCAGACCCCTCAATGCAGGTTTGACATCACAAGAAGTAACAGCAACTGGTCTCTGTCTGTAAAATGGATAGCAACAGTCAGCAGATGCCATATGCAGCCTCTGTTTTGCACATGGCTACTTGTCAGAGTTCACCCGTATTTAGCTAGGCTCCTTCAGACATTACTTGGATAAAGTTCAAGACATAAGTGCTCTATCAATGAACAGTAAAATACGGAAAAATAAACACTGCTGCGGTTTTTAAAACTCTGTTGTTTCCAGTAGTGTCTGAATCATGCACAACTCTTTTTAGACTGTGCTTTCACCGTTAGGGGTCTGCTTGAAGATGCACAGATCTGACTGTCTATCGTCTGTGGTGCACTTAGCTCCTAGTTTCTGGGGTGACTGTACCTGGCGCTCTGCTTGTCATGAGGCAAAAGCAAACATCCTTGCATGTTTTTCTCTGCTGGATCTATTCAGGCGAAGAATTTAACCCCTTCCATGCTCATGATGGAACCGTCCCGTCATGAGCCACGGTGGAAGTGAGCTCATGATGGAACCGTTCCATCATGGCACCCATCCATTGGGGAAGCGCTGGCGCTCCCCCCATGGACAGCCCAGCTACACCCCAAACATGGATGGCAGTGGAAGAGTTTCCGCTGCCACCCGACCCCCATAAGGCAATCCCATGACATCAGCGCGCATATTGCGCCCCGATGTCATCAGGAGCCCCCAGACATGCTGGAAGCTATTTGCCTCCAGGCGTCCGAGAGGAACAGATAGGTGTTTTCTGCTCCCAGGGGTTTTCTCCGTGCATCAAGGCATCGGGGGAGAAGAATGAATTTTCCGATCCCCTGATGTCTCTTTGCAGGGCATTCTTGCTGCACGATCGCACATGGGGTCACAATTGTGCAGCAGGAATGCCCCCCTAGGCACCAGGGATTGTTTTTTGTTGAAATGGAAGCAACCCCTTGTGCAAGGGTCGCTTCTAATGGAGCTAACCTATTTTTATCCATTTTCTGCCCCCCCCACAGGACAGATCGGCCAGATTTTGGGCCTTTCCACCCCGGTGTGGGGGAGGGGGGCAAAAACCCAACTAGGAAATAGGAAATATTTTTTTACAGATCAAAGCGACCCCTTGGGCAAAGGTTACTTCCAAAGGGGGCAATTGTTTTCTGCTGGTTTCTGCCCCCCCGGCCTTTCTGCCGGGAGGGGGGCAAAAACCCCTTTAGGCACCAGGGATTCTTTTTTTTTACAGTTGGAAGCGACCCCTTGGGCAAGGGTCGCTTCCAAAGGGGAGCAAATTTCTCTCTGCTGATTTCTGCCCCCTTCCGGACACAGATCGGACCATTATTTTGACCTTTCTGTCCCCGGGGGGCAGGGGCAGAAAACCCCACTAGACCCAGGGATGTCCGTTTTCTGCCCCCGGGGGTGGATTGACCCCATTTGAAGGCCCATCTGCCCCCCAGGTGGGGGTAAAAAACCCCGGGGACAGATTGGACTGATTTTGATCCCCTGAGCAAGGATCACCCCTCAATTGTTTTGGATACTTGTTGGCCCTATTTGAAGGCCCATCTGGCCCGGGGGGGCAGGGTATAGGACCCCTCGGGTAGGTGTTGCCCCAATGGGATGGGGCATCGGTTATTATTTACTTTTGGCTGTTTTTCTGTGCCCCTTAGTGGAAGATCGGCCATTTAGTAGTAACATAGCATGTTATAATGTTAATTGTTTTATTTCTTATGAATTGCGATTGTTATGTTTTATTTCTCCGTTTTATTCTAGTTCAATGCTTTTACTCTTTTGACTGATGTTCCAGGTTGCGGTTTTGTCACTGGTGGTTCTGGCATTTGTGTAGTTACATGTGTTGGATAAAAAATGTTTTTTGTACTATTTACACCAAATGAGTTTAATTTCCTACATGAATGTGTTTTTGAAAATGGTGTAATCATAGCGGTATGTTTAGCATCTATTTTATTGAGTGTGAAAATCTTTTTGCATTTCAGCTAGATGTGTATTTGGTTGTCTTGTGAGTAATTTGTTTTGTTTTTCTTTCTAGTGGGATATTGTTGGTTTCTGCTGTGTCTCTGCAGGGTAGTTGCTGGTGGCTGTAGCTGTCTCTGGCAAGTGAGTCGTATAGTTTTTGAGTACATAGATCTTTGTGATACAGCCACACTTTGTTGATCACTTATTTTGCACAGTGAAGGTTGTTGTTGACTTGTTTGTGCAGTCTCCTTTCTTAGTAAGGAGTATGGCTAGCCACAGGATGACTGCTCAGGAAGGTTGTTGGTATGCTTTTTGAGTCTTCCTCTGACCATGGTTCAGGACTGACTCTGCATTTGAGGCAGAGGAGGGAGTGGAAGATTCTGGCAGTGAATTTTCTCTCCACTCTTAGTACCTGTTTTAGAGAACATTGATGTGCAGCAAGAGCATCTGGACTGCAGCCTAGGACTGCAAGGCTTCCCATTGGAAGAGCTGACCTAGGGGCTGCCCCAGGCATGGTGCAGCTGACATTGCCTGAATTTACTGGTGTCCCAGGGTGTGGAGTGGATACTGGAACTTTTTGCCTATACATTTTTTTCAGTTGTTTATGGAAGATGTAGTTTTGGCGGAGATTGTTGAGCAGACTAATTTGTATGCTGAACAGTATTTGAGGGACAACAGTGCCAGACTCGAGCTACCCAGTGGACTACCACAAATCTGGAAGAGTTGAAAAAGTTCTTGGGCTTAACTTTTTTGATGGACTTGATAAGGAAGCCTTTGATGTCTTCATATTGGTCTACTAGTCCTTTGATGGGAACGGCTATATTTCTGGCAATTATGAGTCGTGATCAGTATTTGCTTCTGCTTCAGATGCTGCATTTTGTCGATAATGGTTTAGCGTTGCCACAAGATCACCCTGATTGTCACCGTCTTTTTTAGATTCGGCCTGTGATTGATCACTTTGTAGATCGATCTTTTGAGATCTATGCTCCAAGGAAAGAAATAGCTGTGAATGAGTCTTTGATCTTGTTCAAGGCTGCTTATTCTTAAGGCAGTACATTTCTAGCAAGAGGGCACGATATGGAATTAAGATACATATGCTGTGTGACGGTTTCTCTGGATATGTTTTTAATTTCAGGGTGTACACCAGTAAGGATTCCAGGATTGGACCCCCTGGTTGTCTGCCCACTTTCAGAGTGAGTGAGAAAATTGTGTGAGGACTTGAGGGGACTTTTTAACAAAAGTCACCATTTATATATAGATAACTTCTACACTATTGTGAAGTTGTTCAGGGAATTGGCCTAAGTGGACACTATTGCTTGTGGCACAATCCACTCTAACCGTAAAGGTTTCCCAAAATAACTTGTTTGTCAAAAGCTTGAGCGGGGACAGTGCATTGCATAGTGAGGAACTTCTAGCTGTAAAGTTTGCAGATAGGAAATATTTCTACATGCTCACTACCATCCATGATGAAACTACTTCACCTGTGACTGTTTGAGGTCAGGTTGCTAAAGTGCTCAAACCTGTGTGCATTTTAGACTATAATAGGCACATGGGTTGTGTTGATAGAGTAGATCAGAGGTTGAAACCTTACACTGCTCTTCATAAGGTTACAGTTGGTATAAAAAGTTGTCTATCCATCTTTTGCACTTGGAAACCTTTAATTCTTTTGTTGTTTATAAGGATTGTTCTCCTGGGTCAACGATGACTTCTGTAATGTTTTAGGGTCTGTGATAGGCAGCCTTGTTGTAGTGGAACAGGCAAGTTGTAGTGGATCGCCACTTTCCAGATCACATTCCTCTCATGCCCACAAAAGACTTACCCAGTAGGAGATGTAGAGTCTGTTGGCGAAGAGGTTCACAGGAGACTCTCAAGTACTGCCGTGAGGGTCCGTGAGGGTCCTTCTAACCCTGCGCTGTGTTTGCCTGCTTATTTTAAATGTACCCCATCCAAATTATTTATTGTGAGCATCCATGAGTGTTAAAGTGAACTACCTGGTCTATATTGTTTATATTTTTTGTTCAGTTTCAAGTTTGGCATTAGTGCAATGTATTTAGTTTCATCTTTTGTGTTTGCAGTTTTGTATCTACTTACAATTTGTTTGTGTTTTCTTTTTTGTATAAAAAAACAAAATGTGATGGTATGTGTGGACTGGTGCTTGTCTGGCGGTGTGTGTGGACTGGCACTTGGTTGGTGGTGTGCATCGACTGGTGGTGTGCGTGGAATTGAGCTTAGCTGGCAGTGTGTGTGGACTGGCACTTGCTTGGCGGTGTGCTTGGACTGGCACTTGGCTGACAGTGTGCATGGACTGGCCCTTGGCTGGCGGTGAGTGTGGATTGGTGCTTGGCTGGCAGTGAGTGCGGACTGGTGCTTGGCTGGTGGTGTTTATGGACTATTGCTTGGCTGGCAGTGAGCGTGGACTGGTGATTGGCTGGTGTTGCATGTGGACCGGCGCTTGGCTGGCGGTGATTGTGGACTGGCGCTTGGCTGGTGGTGTGTGACTAGTGACTTTCTGCTGGTCACTACACACACTGGTAGCCAAACACCAGTCCACACAATCCATCAGCCAGTGTGGTTGCTGTGTCATGCATGTGGGTGTGTGAGAGTAATGGGTACTTGAATGGCACTGTCTGTTGTTGTGAGTGTTGTTATGTGCTGGGCCTGTGGCTGGTAGTGTGAATAGTTTTGTGTGTGTCACACATATGAAAGGTGTATGAATGGTCTGTAAAGGTTCAGCTTTAGTCCTTTCAATTATTAACACGGCATCTCATTTTTGTGAAATCTGTTGTTAATAACATTTTATATATTGAACCATCACTCACCCTCGTGCCAAATCCACCCAGTATGTGTGTGCACTTGAGGAATATATGGTTGTGCAGTAGTATATTTGTCTTTTCTGTCTTTCGCTGGCAGGGTGTACATTTATTTTGTGAATGTTGTAATGTGTTGGTTCTGCGGCTGGCGGTGTGGTCTTGTGTGTCTCACATACAAAAGCTGTATGATTGGCCTGTAAAGCGGTTGGGACCTTGATGCGACTTTACAGCTCAAGAGCTGTAAATCAATGGGAATCACTGACAGAATATCGACAACCACAATATCGAGGTCCCAAAATATCAACACCTAAATATCGATGTCAAGAATATCAACATCCTATCTACATCATGGTAAGTACAAAAATATCGAGAAAAAAATATCGAAAAAATATCGTTGTTAAAAATATAGTTTTTTTAATCTAAAAAAACCAATATAAAATAAAGTAAGTAATACATGGAATTAAAAAAAAGATAGTTATAATTATTATAAAATGTTTAAAATTAGAAATATTATACATAATACAAAAATCAAACATACATATATATTAAATATAATATATATATATATATATATATTTACTTAATAATATTAATAAATATTAATTATAATAAATTATAAAATGTTAGAAACATATTAAAAATTATTAATACATATATATACACATATAACAGTAAAATTAAAATAAATTATATATAACAAATTAAAATAATAAAATATTTTTATTCTTTTACAATTACATTTTACTCTACATTAACAGCAATAGTAGGGAAAATATTGGATAGCGGAGGGGATAAAATTACTATTACCACTCTGGAGAGTGCTTTAGTAGGGAAAATGTTGGATAGCGGAGGAGTAAAAATGACTATTCCTACTCCAGAGATAGAAACAGTAGGGAAAGTAATGGATAGCGGAGGGGAAAAAATTACTATTCCCACTCCAGCAAGTGCAAACAGTAGGAAAAGTGTTGGATAGAGGACGGGCTAAAATTACTATTCCCAACCCAGCGAGTGCAACAGCAGGGAAAGTGTTGGATAGCGGAGGGGAATGATTAATTATTCCTACTCCAGGGAGTGCAACAGCAGAGAAACAGTTAGATAGCGGAGGGGTACAAATTACTATTCTCACTCCAGAGATAGCAACAGTAGGAAAAGTGTTGGATAGCGGAGGTGAATAATTTAGTAGTCCTACTCCAGCGAGTGCAACAGTAGGGAAAGTTTTGGATAGCGGAGGGGAATAATTTACTATTCCCACTCCAGAGAGTGCTTTAGTAGAGAAAGTGTTGGATAGCAGAGGGGTATAAAATACTATTCTCACTCCAGAGAGAGCAACAGTAGGGAAAGTGTTGGATAGCGGAGGGGAATTATTTACTATTCCTACTCCAGGGAGTGCAACAGTAGAGAAAGTGTTTGATAGCGGAGGGGTAACAATTACTATTCCCACTCCAGCAATTGCAACAGTAGGGAAAGTGTTGGATAGCGGAGGAGAATAATTTACTATTCCTACACCAGGGCGTGCAACAGTAGAGAAAGTGTTGAATAGCGGAGGGGTAACAATTACTATTCCCACTCCAGCGAGTACAACAGTAGGGAAAGTGTTGGATAGCGGAGGGGAATTATTTACTATTCCTACTCCAGGGAGTGCAACAGTAGAGAAAGTGTTTGATAGCGGAGAGGTAACAATTACTATTCCCACTCCAGCAATTGCAACAGTAGGGAAAGTGTTGGATAGCGGAGGGGTAACAATTACTAGTCCCATGCCAGCGAGTGCAACAGTAGGAAAAGTGTTGGATAGCGGAGGGGAATAATTTACTATTCCCACTCCAGTGAGTGCAACAGTAGGGAAAGTGTTGGATAGCATAGGGGTAAAAATTACTATTCACAAATTAACAAACAATGAATGTAAAAAAAATTGCCAGCCACCATATTCCCCTATAAATGACACCACCAATCTTCTAAAATATAACACTATTAACATAATTATTAATTATTAATTAATTAACTAATAAAAAGTAACAAGCAATTTAAAAACAATAATTATTCATTTAATTCACACAATTAACAGTATAAAACAACTTAAAATTAATTTTATAATAAAAAAATGTAAATCATATCAAAATTAAATTACTTCCCAGCCTACTCCCCTGTCAACACACAACCCACTATTAAAAAATGACACAAATAACATAACTAGTATTTCATTCATAATTATTAATAACCAATTAATAAATAAATAACAATATAGTATTTACTACAATGTAAAATATAACATTTTAAATACATAACCATTAAATAATAAAAAATATAAATAAATTAAATGTTATTAAATTACTTCCCACCGTACTCCCCTATAAACCCACAACCCATATTTACCAATTCATTATTAATAATTAACACACAATCAATAAATAATTATTAATACATTATTTTCCACAATTAACAATATAAAATCATAAATACTTAATTATTAATTAATAAATGTTATTAATTAATTAATTTGAATTAAATTACTTTCCACCCTATTCCCCTATAAACCCATATCCTGCTCCTAAAAAAAATAACACAATTAATTTATTTACAAAATAATTATTAATAATTAACAACCAATTAATAACTAATTGATAATAGCCCATATCTGTATTTCTGCTTGGTGCCTGCAACCGGGGGGAGATCTAAACTACTGCTCCCAGTATCCCGAGCGGCGCGGTCGCTGCGGACACCGTCACCTTTGCGCCGGGAGGCGCATTTATTCCGGCCGGGCTCCCGCAGCGTGGGAGCTTGTATCTGGATTCCTGCTTTGGGCCTGCAACCGGGGGGGGAACCTAAGCTACCGCCCCCAGCATCCCGAGCGGCACGGTCATCACAGACGCATCACCTTTGCGCCAGAAGGCACGTTTATTCCGGCCGGGCTCTCACAGCGCGGCAGCCCGTATCTGCATTTCTGCTTGGTGTCTGCAACCGGGGGAAGACCTAAACTACCGCCCCCAGCATCCCAAGCGGCGCGGTCGCCGCCACCTTTGCGCCAGGAGGCGCATTTATTCCAGCCAAGCTCCCGCAGCGCGGGAGCCTGTATCTACATTTCTGCTTGGTGCCTACAACCGGGGGGAGATCTAAACTACTACTCCCAGCATCCCGGGCGGCATGGTCGCCGCGGACGCATCACCTTTGCACCAGGAGGCGCATTTATTTCAGCCGGGCTCCCACAGCGTGGGAGCCCATATCTGCATTTCTGCTTGGTGCCTGCAACCGGGGGGAGACCTAAACTACCACCTCCAGCATCCCGAGCGGCACAATCGCTGCGGACGCCGTCACCTTTGCGTCAGGAGGGGCATTTATTCTGGCCAGGCTCCCGCAGTGCGGGACATTCGCGGGCAT
This sequence comes from Triturus cristatus, assembly GCF_964204655.1. Taxonomy (NCBI): domain Eukaryota; kingdom Metazoa; phylum Chordata; class Amphibia; order Caudata; family Salamandridae; genus Triturus; species Triturus cristatus. The sequence continues at coordinate 366,981,468 of NC_140586.1, forward strand.
GCCCAGGCCGTGCCCGGGCGAATCCCAGGCCAAGGGCGGGTCCGTCTTCGCTCGTCAGAGACCGGAGGAGGCCTGACGGGCCACTCTTCTGACAGGCATTATCCTCCAAGCCCTGTTGAGGTGAGTCACATATATTTAGCAACTGTGAGCGCTGAAACATTTATGCCATGGGGAAACATACTGTCATACCAAGCTCCCGCCCCTCCACCTCCATAGATAGCATGCTAGAAAGAGCAGTTAATATTGTCACCAACGAGATTGAGTTAATCGGGAGATCGACTGTCCTTGGGATTGGCAGCTCCACAGACTGCTCCTTTGGTAGGGGAGGCTCAAGATGACCGCGATGCCCCCCCCGACACTGAGTTTATTGTTCAGTGCCACCAGTCACTCACTAATTTAAGGAACTGGCCAAAATAAGGAGAGCAACCAGGACAATGAGGGCAATGAGGATTTACCAACGGTGGCCTGCAGCATGGATAGCATGCTAAATATGGATGCCTCCTCGAATTCAGCAATCACAGGGGCAAAAAGAAAAAGAAAACTGGCTAAACCCACCAGTTCCAAGAGGAAACAACCCCCTTGTGTTAAACAAAAACGCACTGCCCTGAGTTCATGGATTCAGGGCACGTTGTCCTCTGTGAATGGGGAGACTGCTGAGGCTACTGTTGACCTAACATCAGCGTAGACATTAAATCATTCCATCCATACTCAGAGTGACTACATAGCAGTTCCTTCAACTCGTTTTAGACTTCGCGACACCTCAATCGATATTATAGTGGACATTGTATATGAGCGTATTAGAGACCTTGTGGATAAGAATTTTACTGCACTCTGGAAACATTTAGATCGCTTGGAGTCATTGACAAATAGACTAAGCACACGCACCAACACTCTTAAATCCACTGTCCAACAAGGGGAGATCTCCAATTTGCAGTCCTCTGGTGCACTTAGCCTTAATCAACAACTGCAAGCCCTGACACCAATGCCCATTCCCTCTACCAGTGCCTGTGACACCTGCAGCAAAGTCAAGGAATGCTTTTTATTTAAATCTATTCCCGCCCAGAAAAAAACATTGATCACAAGATGCACTAATAGTCCATCCCCACCTACACACTCAGCTGCTCAAACTGCTCCAGCAAACTCTGCAAATAAAGCCATTTTAAGGTGCAATATGCAAGGTGTGACCGCAACTATCAAAAATCATGCTAGTAGGGCGACCGCTTTGGCAAGTAAAGAAGTCCTTAGCCTACCACCAGCAGCATGTCCCTATGTATTAGTTTTAGCAGGTGTTCCCCCCTTAAGAAAAAATCTGACTGAGACCTGGGATCAATTACGAAATAAAAACGCCGACTGGCTTATAAAATACAAAGGGCACAGGGTGGCAAACAGTACCGACATCATAATGGTACGCAGGGTAGGATGGGTCGGCTCCTCATTGAAGAACATTGAGGGAGACTGTATTGTCATTAACTTTCGACGACCATCACTGGTAAGATCTATATTGATGACACAGGAACTTATCAGCACTATTCCAACTCTCATCTTGTCACTGCCCCTGGGTTTTTTCTACAAACCGACCCCGGGGCCAAATACCCTTGACACTTTTCCACACATGGTGCATAACATGTTTTCCACCTTGTCTGGTTTAGACAACCTGGATAGACTGTTATCTATCCCCATATCAGTTGAGACTGTCCCTACCCCAATCATGACTAATTTCTCAGGACATGACATCAAAGACTTACATGTACTGAGCTGGAATGTTGCCGTCTTAGCATCTAAAATAAGTTCTGATGATCAGGTAAACATAGTCATTGACATTCTCATGTTTCAAGAAACTTGGGCTACACAGGTCATATATCTAGAAGGGTTTGTATGTTTTAACATCATTTTACCAGTTCCCAAAGCAGGCTGCCCATCCGGCAGACTTCCTATTTGGGTCAACATTTCCTCAGGTGGTAGTGCTAAGACTCTTGTCACAAATAATGATAGCTTTCAAGCCTTGATCTACACACGTCGGTGCTCCAATTTGCTTCATTAGTTTTTAAAATAATGATTTCCTGACTTCACCAAACACGAACTTTATTAATTTGTTTAATTTCATTTCTAATTTACAGAGCCAAAAGGTGTTCCACAATTTAGCTGGTATCTGTCTAGGCGGCGACTTCAACGCCAGGATCCCTAAGGAAAATGAACTAGTTACTGTTCCCCCGGCTTATGTGCCCCCATGCAAAAGGGGGGCAGAATTGCTGGACCACTTGTCTAACCATATTTTGTTAACTGTGATGGAAATTGCGGCTATTATGTCTACATATCTGCCTCACTAGAAGACTTCTTATTGAAGGCTGATGTCATATCAACTGTGCAGGGTGACCATAACCCAATTGAGACTACAATTAGACTCGCCCTTAGACCGGATTTTGCCAAAGAGCCTGGGGCCAGTAACTTGGCGCCCTCTACTGATAACTTGAGTGATCTGGAAAGGTGTCGATAACAACAACTTATTTTTTAGAATGATAACAGCCCAACCATCACTTATTGACACTTGCCTTTCACGTACCGACCCCAACCCAGAGGCAATTAATGCCTTTAGCCACTTATGCAAAGGTATTAAACGACTGATCTCTAGGACGGCATCAGACACTAACCAGAGCCAAAGATGGTTCAACAACGCCTGCTCATGAGTAAATAGAGAGCTCCGTACAGCACTTGCAATGTCACCAAGGGATTCAACTCTTGTTAAGTCCCTGAGGCGTCATTACAAACAAGTGGCCAGGCAACGGGAGGATGAGATCCTAAAAGAACGCTGGGACAATCTTGCTTGTGCTGCCAGACTTAACAATGGAAACGGTTTTTGGGCTGCAGTTAAAGACATGCGATCCATGGGCATTGCACTTACTCCCCTAAGCTGTAACACAACTAGTGAAGCTTGGGAAGCCCACTTCTCTAAGATTCATTTAGCTCCATCCCAGAGTGAGGATCCCTTTGACCATCATGCTGCTCGCGGATACAGATATCTGTGTTAGAAGTTGAGGACGCCATCCACCAAAGCTTAAGCAACAAGGCTCCTGGCCCTGATGGCTTCCCATCAACCTCATCAAGCATAAACCTGAGTTTTAGGCACCCCTTTTACTCAATGTTTTTAATAATCTAACAAATGCTTCTTTTCTTGCACATGGTCTACCAGCATTATCGTCCCGATTTTTAAAAAAGGGAACCGATCCAACCCTAGCTGCTACAGACCGATCTCCCTGATCGACAATACACTGTAGATTCTTGGGAGGGTCCTGTTTAACAAGATCAGGTCTTGGGCGGAGGAGGAACATATTTTAAACTTGTGCCAGCTAGGTTTCAGAAGCAAAATAGGCACTGTGGAACAGTGCCAAAACCTAAATTTGATTGTTGGCAAATAAACCATAGCTGGAAATCCCCCATTTACTTGGCTTCTATCGACCTCACCTCAGCCTTTGATTTTGTTAATAGGTCACGCTTATGGTCAGTCACATTATGGCTTATGTCCGAACCTACTAACGACGTCCCGAGAATTAATGGTAATACACTCCCCGCCCTTCTGTATGCGGATGATGCGGTCCTAATGGGCCGCACACCCAATGCACTACACACTTTAGTTCAGTGCTTTTTGGATTTTATGGCCAGTTTAGAACCTTGTACCAATTTAAAAAATCATTCAATTTGCCTGCGGACCTAAAAAGCACCTTAGCAACTAAATTACCTCAGGATCTGAACGCTTATTACGCACTTGCACTTTCCCATATTTGGGGTTAGTATTTTCAGCCAACGGTCACTGGGCAGCTCATTTGGCACATAGCAGAAGTACATTTTTAAAAGCTACCAATTCAATTTTGTGCCTCCCGCAACCAAAAAGAGCCAAGGTGGTTTTATCTATAACTAAAATTTATATAACACAGTGCATTCCCACCGCAATATATGGCGCTGAAGTTTGGGGTTTTACAAACTGTAGTAGTATCCAGGGAGAGGAAAAGAGATTTTGTCGGAAACTTCTGGGGGCCCCAATTTCCTCCTCACATTTTGTTTGCCATAAGGAATTAAAATTGTTTTATATCAACGATTACATGAGGGCTCATCCTGCCATATTTTGGTTAAAAGTTTGGCAATACCCGGCAGCAACCTTAACGAGAGATATAATAGTTGATTGCCTTAAATGTGATAGGGGCAGGGACATACCGTGGCTTTCCGCTGAGAGAAAATGTTTGATCACCATGAATCTTGAACATATTTTTTCAAATCCCAGTGACATGGAAGGTATAAATAAAAAGACCCTCCAAGACGCTCTATATGACCAATATAGTAGCACAAGATATGTAACAGAGCTCTCAAAATCGTCAGTTGCAAGGTATATGTCCCTGGTGGACGCAACTTGCCCCCATCACATCTGCCATCCAGCTATCTTTTAAAGAATATATCTCACTGGGAGAGAAGCTTGCTCTTCCGCCTTGGGGCTGGTACTCTCAAATATTTGCTTTGCTTCCCCATAGGGTTCAATATTAATCTTGAGCAAACGCCCTGCCCTTGTGGCAATCGCAGCAATCAATCAATGTTAAATTTTTTATTCTTTTGTAATTTTAATCAAAAATATACCAACCAATTTCTGATCCCTTTTTCAAGGCCATTACTGATTATAGAGAAGCCAATATGGAAATTCTTAAACTTAAGGGGGGTGACTTGGTTTTTTGTGTAAGTTCTTTTTTGAAAGTGGCAGTTCGTTCACGTGCTTCAGTGAGCACCCCATGACATATTTGATTGCACTTTATTACATCACACTGCTATTCGATTGAGTTACAAGTTCTCACTTGGACAGTGTTCTGTAAGAAGTTGCTAGGGGCTATTAGCTCTCATGCGGTTAATGTTTTTATAAATTTGCTGTCTCGCACATCATGTCTTCTTTTATAACATATGTATTTTTACTGCTGTTTTTTGGTGCGCACCACAAGCCCCTATTTGTCCACTGTTTTTCATGCTGCTATTACTTTACATACTGTGTATTTTTTATAAATGTATTTATTTCTGCTGGTATTTTGACCTGTGCTTTAATGGATATTTTATATCCGAATAAAGATGTATTGAATTGAACTGAATACGTTAATTACCACAATTAACAATATAAAATATTAAATATATAATTATTAATCATTCAAAAATATTAATTGTCCCCTAGAAACCCACAACCCACTACAGACTAAAAATGCAAAATGTAATTAAAAATAATTAATAACTTCTAAAAATTATTATTACATTTATTATAATTAAATTACTTCCCATCCTATTTCCCTGTAAGCCCACAACCGGCTACAGAACTAAAAAACACAATATACAAAAATAATTATTAACTTCTAAAAATGTAATACATATATTAAAAAATAAATGCAATACTCAAACAAAAATATAGAACACATACATTTAAAATACATACTAAAATACATTACACTAATATAAAGTATTGACTTAAGAGTAAGGTTTTGAATGTGCCAGGAAGTGTGGCGCCTTGCTGTGTGTGCGTAATGTCTGTATGTTGTAATGTAACACAGTGCAACCAGGTAAGGGGAGTTACCCTATAACCCCTTTATGTGTGTGGGCAGAACCCGCACAAATTTCAGAAAAAGCAAAAGTCCTGGGCACACGTTACAGGGTAAAAACAATGGTTAATGAAGTCTCATGTATCTGGGGAATTCTCATATAAGGTCCACACAAGTCGTTTAGGAATTCTTCAGTTATTTAATTTTTATCATTAAAAGACACAACCAGCCAACACGTGTTTCGTCACAAAGGGAAGTATCCCGTGACTTCTTCAGGGCTGTATGGGAAAGCGTGAAAATCTTTGAGAAATCGTTCCGCCAGTGATAATTCCGACTCGGACGGTCTGGTAAAGATAATGGACTAATCCTTGGAAGTATAAAAAGAATCATGGAAGCTCCAATGTGACGGAGATCCCCGAAAGTAAGTACCTGCAATCGAGTTGAGTGGCGGGTCCGCCGCTTCAATAAAACTGTAGCGTGTGCTACGCGAACTGCAGGCACTGGTTCACCTCTCTTCCGGAAATGGGCTCCATTTCACATTGGAACTTCCATGTTTCTTTTTATACTTCCAAGGATTAGTCCGTTATCTTTACCAGAATGTCCGGGACGGAAAATTCACCGACAGAGCGATTTCTCAAAGATTTTCACGCTTTCCCATACAGCCTTGAAGAAGTCACCCTGATACATTAGACTAATATAAACGTCAATATTATTAACAATGATATTTTTACAAACGATATTACTGACTTTGATATTAAAATAAACAATATTTCTTACGTTACTGTCAAGATACTGGTCCAAGATATTCTTGCAGTCGATATTCTTGTACCTCGATATTTAAAACTTGGTATTAATCTACTTTGAAAATAACAACTCGATATTCTGTCTGTTCACCAGTCACTGGTTCAGTTTTTTTTTCCTTTCAATTATTAACAGTGCATTTCATTTTTGTGAAATCTCTTGTTAATAACATTTTATATACTGAACCATCACTCACCCTCGTGCCAAATCCAACCAGTATGTGTGTGTGCTTGAGAAATACATGGTTGTGCAGTATAATTGTCTTTTCTGTATTTCTCTGCGTAGGTGTACATTCCCTCTAGGAAAAATCTACCAACTCTAAACTAAACACCCAGGGGAGTACACAGTGATGTCTCTCTCATGGTTCCCATCAATTTATCTTACCCACAATGTCCTGAAAACCTCAAAATGTGACAAAAGTCATGTTTTCCTTGCAATACTGTGCCATAATGTTCACACTTCAGAAAGAAACCAAAAATTCTCTACCACACAGCATTTCCCCATTTCCCCATGTCTCATGATAAAAATGGTACCTCACTTTTGTGGAGGGGCCAAGAACCCATGGCAGGGCAGGGCCCAAAACATATTGTGGAGACATCAAAATTACCTATCACAAAACGACCTGGTTTCGCAAGGGGGTCACCTGCGTTTTTGGTCCTGGGTTCGGCGGCCATCTAGGGAAACCTACATAACCCAGACATTTCAGAAAACTGGGCAGAAAGGGGAGTTTAGGGAGGTATGACTTGCGTGGATCCCCCAACGTTTTCCTACCCATAATCCCCTGCAAATCTCATATGTAGCTGAAAAATTTCGATTTTCACTTATTTCTGTGCAGAAAATTTGTAGGATCACTGGGCTGACACAAATTTCCTATCACCCAGCGTTCCTCCTGGTCTACTGATAAAAATGGTACCTCACTTGTGTGGGTGGGACAAGTACCTGCAGCATGAGAGGTGTGGTATCCTGCTGCTCAGCCAGAATGACTGCCTTTTGGAATGTTAGTGTTTGGAATGTGTGCGTGTGTGAATCAGTTGGATCAAGAGCTGAGCAGCAGGGAACCTGCTCCTGGTGGGACTCCCACTTAGACTCTGACTTTACCTCTCTGTATCTAACTTACCACCTCAATAAATCTACGTGGTAAACTACCTACCTTGGAGCGTCCTTTCTTCCATACTACATTTTGGAACCGGGAGTGCTGAATTTCTTCAGCCTGAAGAAGCCATCATCCCACGCTCAAGGTAAAGGACTCTCTCCAAATTTAAAGGCTATGCATTTTAAAGTTTACTGGCACCCCAAGCCACACCAGAGACCTTCTACCGGTCGCCCACAATTTTTCTGTGACAGTTTCTTTCTGCCTGCTACCTACCTGCTGTCTACTCCCTGCTTGCCTTTACTGCTGCCCTGGAGCACCGTTCTGCTACCTGCCAGTTCCTGCCTTTGGAGTGTTTCTCCAATGCGTGTAACTTGCCTTGAACTGTACTGGACCTGCCGTGTCTCTGCTGTTCCTATCCTGGTTTGCTGCACCTGCTTTAGGAGTCATATTACTCTACTCCTATTTCAACGTGAATTGTCTTTCATAGATTATGCCACTACTCTACAGCAAAAACAACAATTGATGGACAGAATGCAGAACAATGTCATACATTCACCCCAGTACAGAGATCTGGGCCTAAATCCATCATTTTTTTGCTCACCATGCCGTTCCAGTTTGAACCCAGGCATATGCAAATCAGTCTTGACCCTGTGCCTCTTGGGAACAGTCCAGCCCGAACTGCCAAGCCAAGTCCTCCCTGGACTGGAAACAAGCATCCTAGGACCGGTTTCGGGGTTTCACCCCTCTTCAGCCAGGATAGCTTGATTCCAGTGGCATGGAGAGCAAGGGACCCACGTCTGGGCATACCCTTCCCACTCGGGGTGACAAATGCAAAAACAACAATTGATGGACAGAATGCAGAACAATGTCACTACGCCACTGGAGTCAAGCTATCCTGGCTGATGATGGCTGATAGCCAGAAACCGGTCCTAGGATGCTTGATTCCGGTCCAGGGAAGACATGGCTTGGCAGTTCGGGCTGGACTGTTCCCATGAGGCACAGGGTCAAGACTGATTTGCATATGGCCATGTCTGAACTGGGGTGGTGTGGTGAGCAAAATAACGATGGATTAAACCCAGATCTGTGACTGGGGGTGAGTGTTTTGCCATTGTGCAACATTCCGTCCATCATCTTGTGTATTTTACTACTCTACAGCAACATGATACCAGCCCTACCGTCCCTGCTTAACTACTTCTAACTTCTGGCACCCCATAGTAAACAACGACATCGGCACATGCGGTCATCCAGTACTTTCAATTTCTTGGAAAGGTCTGATGCCAATTTTTAGGACTTTTGCTGTGAGTATATGTATTTTTTATTATTTCCACTTTGCCTCTCTCTGGCAGTTTGACTGCCACTTCACACTTAAAAGTGTCTCGAGTGCACACAGACCTTGCGCAGCTTTACCTTTCTCCTGCTGCCTTCTGTGATGTCTGCTGAGCTGACTTCGTTGTGCCGAGAGTATTTGAAACACTGTGATGCCAGGAGCCATCCTGTGCGCCGTCACCAGTGCGTGCCGCCATTTTGTGATTGGCGCCTTCCATTAATTCACATGCAGCTCCCAGCACGCTACCCACTTTGCCAACCATGCACTGTGCCTACAAATAAAGTTTATTCAGCTTATCTTCCTCATCGTCGCCTGTAGTTCCACTCAAGGCTTCCCTGTTGTGCCTCCTTCAATTTCAGCGCTTTTCTCCTGACGCATGGAATTTCATCTAGGACATCGGATCGCCTTAATGGATCATCGCATTTTCCCACAGGTTACTTCAGCCACAACTGTTGGGTTTACACCATACTCTTAGTAATAATACAACAGTGCCATCTAGTGGCTATCCAGCACTACCGCACTTGAACATTCTATTTAGTTCAAATACATCAGTTACGCTTTATTGTGCTTCACTGCAAGTACTTTTGACTTTTCTCTAACCTGCTGCCTCTACTCCATTGCTCTTCGGACAAGCCTTCTCTACAAGTGAACCAGGTACTGTTGTGTTTCCTTTTCTTCTTTTCTGCGATTCAGACTGTGGACACATTTGTACCAAATTTCACAGTTCTACAAGCATTTCATTGGAACTGCCCTCTACTCGTTTGAGAGTTCGCCAGGGTCAAAGAGTAATGTCACCACTTCACTATGTGTACTTACCTTACCCTACTGCACTACAAGGATTCAACCTGCTGTGCTACAAGGCTTCAACCTGCTATGCTACAATACTTCAACCTGCTGCGCTACAAGGCTTGAACCTGCTGCGCTACAAGGATTATTCATTTTTATTTAATTTTCCTTTGTCGTGAGCAGTTTATATCTACATGCTATATGTTTCTGTTTCCTTTTAGGGAACCTTTCTTACGCCATGTGCTCTTGTGCTTCTTTGCTTTGCATTTTATTTTATGCCATGTGGTCTTTCTCCACACATTTTATGCCGTGTTGTCTTTCTCCACACATTTTATGCTGTGTGGTCTGTCTCCACACATTTTGTGCCGTGAATTTTATCCCACACGTTCCATCCCTGCTAGCGCTGGAGGAAGTACTGCATTTTCTACGTGTATATGCCGTGTGGTCTTTCTCCACACATTTTATGCTGTGTGGTCTTTCTCCACACATTTTGTGCCATGTGTGTTATCCCACACGTTCCACCCCTGCTAGCGCTGGGGGAAGTACTGCATTTTCTACGTGTATATGCCATGTGGTCTTTCTTCACACATTCCACCCCAATCTCTCTTTGGGGTAGTTCTATTTTTTCTGCATGTTACACTTACATTGTGCTGTGTGGATCCCTCCCACACATTCTACCTATCTCCTCTGGGGTAATTCTGCATTTCTTGTATTCTATACTTTCCATCCATCTTATCTTGGGGAAAGTTTTTCCATTTCTGCTACTTTCCTACTTCTGCGTATTCTACACCACTTTACTTACTTCTTCACTTTTATCTTCCTTCTAACACCCTGTACTTTACTACGGGACGCCCTTTTGCTGGGGCAGCTGTTGCGCTATATAAATTACAGTAACATAACATAACATACTTTCCTGTTTGCCTGGCCAGCATACATGATCTTAGTACTTGGTTTCCTCTTTAGTCTGTTGTACGGGTTTGTATTTATTTTTGTGTTTCTGTGGAAAGGCAGATGGTGTAATAGTCGCTTGTACTTGTCTTTTCTCTCACTTCCTATCCACTTTACTTCCTCTGCTTGCTCTTTCCATTTTTCATTTTCATACCTTCTTTCAGTGTACCATTCACTATATTTCATTCTCTTATTTTCTTGCCTCTTTTTGCTTCCTTTTAAAACTTCCTTCCTTTGCGGTGTAACGGGGGGAGAGGAGTGGTATCCTGCTGCTCAGCCAGAATGACTGCCTGATGCAATGTTAGTGTTTGGAATGTGTGAGTGCGTGAATCAGTTGGATGAAGAGCTGAGCAGCAGGGAAGCTGCTCCTGGTGGGGCTCCTTCTTAGACTCTGACTTTACCTCTCTGTATCTAACTTACCACCTCAATAAATCTACGTGGTAAACTACCTAGCTTGGAGCGTCCTTTCTTCCATACTATCAGAGGGCACAAAACATATTGTGGAGACATCAAAATTATCTATCATGAACCAGCCTGGTTTTGCAAAGGGGTTCCCAGCGTTTTCCCAGGCTCGGTGGACATCTAGGAAACCTACCTAACCCAGACATTTCTGAAAACTGGATAGCCAAGGAGGTATGGCTTGTGTGGATCCCTCAACATTTTTCTACCCGGAATCTCCTGAAAACCTCAAAATGTAGCTGACAAAAATAAAGGTTTTCTCACAATGACCCCTTGCTGAATTCTGAATTTTGTCTACTTTTCAGAAATGTAGATCTCTCTGGGATCCAATATTGCTTTCACACCCATTTCTACCACTAACTGAAAAGAGGTTAAAACCACAAAAAATTGTAAAAATAGGCTATGTCTCAATAAAATGCCAAAACTGTGAAGACAATGTTGGTTTTCTGACAAAAGTCTGCCTGTCCCTGAAAGCCGTCAAGGTGTTTTTTTCAGCATCACAAACCCTCTGTTGATACCATTGCAGGGAAAAAAACAGATGCTTTCTTCTGCAGCACTTTTTTCCCATTTATAAAAAAAACAAATATAGCTGTATTTTGGCTAATTTCTGGGTCCCCTCGGGGGGAATCAACAAACCCTGGGTACCTTTAGAATCCTCAGGGTGTTGGAAAAAAATGATGCAAATTTGAAATGGTTACCTTATGTGGACAAAAGGTTACAGGGGCCTAAGCGCAGTCTACCCTAAATAGCCAAAAAAAAAGGCTCAGTATGGGATGGAAGCATAGCCGCTAAGCCATCATTAACTCATGATTCATAATGATTTCCTCTCCTGTGTACTGGACAGGCAAGAACACAATCATTCCTCAAACTGCCCTTTAACTCTCCCATCTGATATTCTGGGCTGGTGCTCCCAGGCTGCTAATTGTTCTCTGAGAGGTGAGGCAGCTGCTTGATGGACATTGGACACACACATTTATCTCACCATCTGCTCAATACTTAGGGGGAACCTCAACTCAGATATCTGTCAGTCTGTTTCAACTTCATACTGTGCTCCACAGACTTCCAGAGGTCGATGGCGCAGGGGTGCACAAGAGGATAGAGTGTTGTTGCGAGCAGTCCGACGCGTCATTTATGTGCACTTTGTAGAATTCTTTTGTAAACTGAAATATTGTCTTTGTGTTGAATTAAATTTATCGAGGGGGAAAAAAGACTAGAGCAGCTGGACCCATTAATAAATAAATATACCCAAATTCTGACTGGACCTTTATTTGTCCTGCTGACTTTGACTAATCACACCACAAGTAAAGGGAGTGGTTTACAAACAGTCGACTGACGATTTTGGCTCTACTTCTGTGCTATTTGCAGAATATGCAGGAGGCAAAGTTACTTTAATAATTAATTCATGTGTGCATAGAAGATTACACGTCTCTTGGGCAACAACCTAACCTGTACCTGAAATCATATGTATTTGATGCAACAGAGAAATCTAGTGTGCAATGTTATGAACTACAGATAGAATAGGAGTTTGGGAATTTCTTCACGGTGACATGAAATTGATAATAAATAAACTCCACCCGCTCATGGAACTCCGAGGGATTTTTTGGAGTTTTTCAGTAACTCTGCGAGCTCCTCCCAGGCCTAGTGCAAGAGCCAATTCTGCTGCACATGCATGTTTGACTTCATCAGGGACAAGCACAGAGAATGATGATAATATCACATTCTTACCTTGTGGGGATGTTCTTACAAACTCTGGGGTCCAATCAACCTACGCCAAAAGAATGTCATATGATAATGTTAAAGTTTCCCAGAGTATTCCCCGAATGCTGCGCTGTATATCACCCTCAATTTATATATTCAAATTATATCATCTATCTGGAGGGCTGATGCTCCGGTCTGGGTTTTCAACTTCAATGTATTTATCAGTTGCTTTCACTGTGAGAAACTCCTGGAGATTCTGGTGCACTATAGTGATCTCTGCCACGCTGCTGAAGTGAGTCACTGCCCACCTCCTGTTCAGGAGGAGAGATCTCAGTGTTTGAGGCATACCTTGTGGTAATAGCTGCAGCTATCTTTTTCTGAAATTGGGGATTAGGTAGCAGAAGTTTTAATTCCTTCTTTATCTTCATGTCAGATGAGCGTTGTGCATCCTTTTATGCTTCACATACTCATCGTGTCTGCATTCAGATTGCCCTCCTCTCTTGTATTGTTTATATGTAGAGTCCTAAAAGAAACAAGAAGGCACTGTAGTCGCCCTGCTTGTGCTGCCCATTCAGGGTCAGCCATCAGGATGTGCGAAACATACTGAGTTAAGTCTCTGTATAGTCTCACTAGACCATTGTAAAATGTCCACAGTTCATTAGCATTGAGATTTTAAGTATTAGGGAATGGTATGTAAATAGCTAGTGCAAACAACTTGGCCCCTTCATTACTAAGGTGCCTGTGCGCACAGGTTCTAGTACATGTACCGCAGATCCAATTTTGATGGTCCTAAACAGATAGTAGACTTTCTGACTGCTGTATTCTATGCTCTGTATTGAACTGGGGTACAACATCAGTGGATTTATGAAATGTCTGCATATTAGCATCCACAGCTGGAAAGTTGACCCAGGAGTAAAAACACCTCCAATCGATATGCATTGTGTGCTTCAACAGCGAAGGTTACATCACCACCTACTTAGCCAAGTCCATGTAAAGTTAAATGTGCATGGACTGCAGGTCTGCTGTTAGCAGCTATAGTTATAGGAGGCGCTGCCATTAATAATGAATTAAAGGAAACAGAGCAGAAACACTAATATGGGTACCCTTTAAAGTTTCAAGCTTGAACAACCAACAGAAAAAATGTAGGTACTTCCTAAAAATACAGTGGAGGATTAATCCCTTACGCCACGGACATCTCTGGAAAAGTGACTAAGTGACTAAGGATATGCCCAAACGTGGTTCCTTGCTCACTGCACCACTGGATTCAAGCAAGCCTGGCTGGCGAGGGCGTAATACCTGAAACCGGTTTCTGGATGCTTTTTTCCGGTCCACGGAGGACCTGGCTTGGCAGTTCTGGCTGTGCTGTTCCTGTGGGGAGCATGGTCAAGACTGATTTGCATATGGCTCTGTCGAAACTGGGGTGACGTGGCAGGCAAAATAACGATGGATTAAAACCATATCTGTGACTGGGGATGAGTGTTCAAAAGTTCCACCACTCCAACCATCATTTTATTTTGTGATATTGCTATGTGCGCCATAAGTGGCTAAGGATATGCTTAGACATGTGTCCCTTGCTCGCTGCACCACTGGATTCAAGCTTGCTTTGCTGAAGAACGGTGTTCCACTAAAACCAGTCCCAGGATGCTTGTTTTCTGTCCAGGGAGGACGTGGCTTGTCAGTTTGGGCTGCACTATTCCCATGAGGAGCAGGGTCAAGACTGATTTGCATATGGCTAGGTCCAAACTGGGGTGACGTGGCGCACAAAATAACAAAGAATTAAATCCAGATTTGTGACTGAGGTGAGTGATTGAAAAGTTCCAACACTCTGTCCACCATTTTATTTTGTGATGTTGCTATGTGCGCCCTTAGTGGTTAAGGGTATGCACAAACGTGGGTCGCTTGCTCACTGCACCAGTGGATTCAAGCTAGCTGGCTGACGAGGGGTGATACTCCGAAACTGATCCCAGGATGCCTGTTTACGGTCCAGAGAGGGCCTGGCTTGGCAGTTCAGGCTGGATTGTTCCCATGGGGAGCAGGGTCAAGACTGATTTGCATATGGCTGGGTCCAAACTGGGGTGATGTGAGAGGCAAAATAACAATTAATTAAATCCAGATCTGATACTGGGGGTGAGTGATTGAAAAGTTCCAATACTACATCCATAATTTTATTTTGTCATGTTACTATGTGTGCCGTAAGTGGCTAAGGATATGCCCAGACGAGGGTCCCTTGCTCACTGCACAACTGGATTCAAGCCAGTCTAGCTGGCAAGAGGTGATATCCAAACCAGTCCCAAAATGCTTGTTTTCGGTCCACAGAGGACCTGGCTTAGCAGTCCTGGCTGTGCTGTTTCCATGGGGAGCAGGGTCAAGACTAGTTTGCATATGGCTGGGTATTTTTTGGTTCATGAGAGGATATTCAATCCATCATATCACAACTCCATAGAGCCAACTTAAACGCATATAAGCATACATTTCCACTTCTCCCGAAGCATTTCGGGCAGTGTTTGCCCTTTCTCAGGGGAAAATCGATACAAAAATAAGGCAATGTTATCATGAGTAACCAACCGACGTTGGTGCACCTGCACCTTCACCTGGGTGACATCAGAAGGTGTAACAGAATAAAATAAACAAGGCACTGAATTTTTTAAATCTCAGATGGGTGAGGTCCAATCATGCGTCTATAGATCGTCATGCAAGCGTATTTACTAAAAGTCTTGGCTTTGGAGACTAAAGTAAAAAACATGCAAAAATCGCAAGTGTGTCAACAAATTAAATAAAAATAGGATGTCAGTGACTGCTGGTGAAACATAGTATGAGCACTGATAAAGTTCGAAAATTATGGCTTTATGTGTTCTAATAGTGAAAAAAGGTGCTAGTGGTTTCAACAATAGCGAACATGCAAACAATTCAAGGATTGAAAGTAGGTAAGTTAACGTGGGTGTATCATATTAAAGAGCACTGCAGTGAAAAGGTTCCGGCGGTATAGAGTGTAATAATTTAACATGACAGACGTGACAGAAGCATGCGGCGTCAAAAGATGATGGTGAGTTAACTTACTCATCGGTAATAAAATGAAGAACATAAAAAAATATTAACTAGCATGTGATCGGATGCACGGTGTAGCTGAAAAATGACAGATGGACTCCTATTCATGCATGACCATTATGATAAGGAATACTCAACAGAATGTACACTGATGTGATGAAGCTTGTATATGTTCTGAAGAAGTTAAACTAGATATGTCAGGTCTAGAGGTAAGATAGTCAAGCATTCAAAATATATAAAAGGAATATGAAACGGAGAAGGGTGAAAACATGAAAAAATTCAAATGGTGTAAGGTGACTGGTAACAACTAAAAATACATAAATGATGAGTGAGCACATAAGTGTGCCCGGACAATCTGTGGGTGTAGACCACATAAAGAAATCAAAAAGTACTGTCCATAAATGCATCATAAATAACATAAGAATTCCATTCAGTCATTGAGACCATGAGGTTTCTTGGAGTCCAGAAATGTAATCCAATAATTCTCTCTTTGTAGAAGACGATTGTTGTTGAATCTTCCTTCAACTTTTTCCACGACTTCCAGAATGATAAATTTCAATTGACTTATGTTGTGGTTTAGTTCCACAAAGTGAGCGCCCACTACAGATTTAAGGTTTTTGGCTTTAATGCTGCTCTTGTGTTTGTGTATACGAGTTTTGACTTTTCTTTCCGTTTTGCCCACGTATACTAAGCTATATGGGCATTTCAACAAAGAGATAATGTTGGTAGTGTTGCAGTTGGCAGTCACATCCAAGTGAATCTTGGTACCTCTCATGGGATGAGTTATTACAGAACCTTTAATCATATTATTGCAGTTGCTGTAATTATAACACAGTGATGATGCTTTGTGAGATGATTGTGAAACACTTTTGGGTGGTTGTGTAATCAGTTTTTTAATATTCTTGCCTCTATTGAAAGCAAAAATAGGAGTCTGTCCAAAGATGCCCTTGAAGTCTGGTTCCAATGCTAGTATGGACCAATGAGTGTTGATTGGAAACGATTGCTCATGGTGGAAAATTTGGAGACTACTACCATGCGTGTGTATTCCTTCTTTTTGGTTTGCATCATAAAATCTAGTCTTGATTTAGTCATGCTTCTCAATCTCGCTTGTTCTAAAATCTTTTGAGAGTAGCCTCATTGACTGAACCTATGTGGAATAATTTCAGTTTGTTCTTTTAAATCCCTGGGGTCAGATCCAATTATTTTCACTCTGAGGAGTTGTGAATACGGTAAGTGGTTTTTGAGTGAATTTTGATGGAAACTTTGATAGTGTAACATATTGTTCCTATCCATGATCTTTCTAAACACTGTGGTCTCCAATCTGTCATTGACTCTGTTGATCTGTACGTCCAGATAAGCTATACTCTTCTGTTGCATGCCAAGTGAAATGGATTCTATCATTGATTTCGTTGAGCATGTTCAATGCTGCCTTCAGTGTAGTGTACGATCCTTTCCATAGCACGAATATATCATCAATATATCTCAAGAAGATTGCGGCGTGTTCCTTCCATATGTCTAAGTTCAAGATGTTTCTTTCTTCAAAAATGTGCATGAAAATGTTGGCATATGCTGGGGCGGTGGAATACCCCATTGAAGTTCCAGTGAGTTGGAGATAGCACTTGTCTTCCCATTGAAAGTAACTCTGGTAAAGAAGTGAAGTGTAGTAGTTCCATGAGGAACAGTTTAAAATCTTGAACAAAGTCTGAGTTGAGTAAGGTTTCTTCGATGGCTTCTAAACCAAGGTTGTGTGGAATGGAAATATAGAGGGATTTCACGTCCACGATGCACAACCACATCTTTTCATCAGCCTTGAACGTGACTTGATTGAATTTCTTGAGGAAGCCAGTATTATCTTTAATGTAGGTATGTATCTTGGTAACAAATGGTTGGAGGTATTTGTTTAAAAATATGCTCACTGGTTCATGTAAACACCCTCTGGAGGAAACAATCGGACAAAAAGGAGGATGCTGTAGATCCTTATGTATTTTTGGGAGCATGAATAAATGTGGTGTTTTAGGGTGGTCCGCAACAGGTATTTACGTACCTTTTCATTGATGGTACCATCTTCAGTTCCTTTCTTCAGTACATATTTAAGAAGGTTCGAGAACTGTTCAGTCGGAATATATTGCAGTGCACAATAAGTTGTAGTATCATTGATATGATTAAAAACTTGGGCTTTGTAAAAATTGGTATCCATAATTACTAGTTCCCCTCCTTTGTCTGCACTCTGGCATGTGATGGTGGAATTGCTAGCTAATCTTTTAAGTGTGTCTCGTTCCTTCATGGAGAGGTTATGGTCTTTAGATCTGTGTTTGAAGTTGAATTTACAAATGTTTTTCACGAGGTTTTCAAACGTGTGTAGACTTTTATGGCTGATGGGGGCCATAAATGTGCTTTTGCTTCTGAGACACCAAAGGAGGTTTTCATCCTTATTATCTCGTCGCTCAAATTTTAAAACAAAGTCGTAGACAAAGGTTCCACATTAGTTTAAACAAGCTGATCTCCAGCTTTAAACTGTGTGTGTAGTGCAGTGTGTTTATGTACATCATGTTCTACATTTTGCTATTCATCTGCACTTTTTTAAATATTTTGCCATCCGGTGACCGGCACGCTCTCACTCGTCTAACATGGCGCTCACACTCTTTGTTACTTATCTCTTTGAAAGCGCAGTCCGTTTTCCATTTCTGCACCGGTACGTTATCTAGCGTCCCGTGCACAACACCAGTGTTTGAACGCCAACACCAGCGACTGCCTTGAGTCACTGCCACTTCACCGAAGTAAGTTAACTCACCGTCAGCTTTTGACTCCGCATGTTTCTGTCACGTCTGTAAGGTTAAATTGTTACACTTATAACGCCGGAAACCTTTCACTGCAGTGCTCTTTCCTAAGATGTGTTTACTTACCTGCTTTCAGTCCCTGAATTGTTTGCATGTTTGCTATTGTTGACAACACTGGTACATTTTTCACTTTTAGAACACATGAAGCCATACTTTTCGAACTTTATCAGTGCTCATACTATGTTTCACCTGCGGTCACTTACATCCTATTTTTATTTAATTGGTTGACAGACTTGCGTTTTTTGCATGTTTTTTACTTTAGTCTCTATAGCCCGTACTTTTAGTAAATACATTTGCATGACGATCTATAGATGCACGATTGGACCTCACCCATCTGAGATTTAGAACAATTCAGTGCCTTGTTTATTTTATTCTGTTACACCTTCTGATGTCACCCGGGTGAAGGTGCAGGTGCACCAACGTCGGTTGGTTACTCATGATATCATTGCCTTATTTTTGTATAGATTTTCCCCTGACGGAGGGCAAACACTGCCCCAAATGCTTTGAGAGAAGTGGAAATATATGCTTATATGCATTTAAGTTGGCTCTATAGAGTTGTGATATGATAGATTGAATATCGTCTCATGAACCAAAGAATAAGAATAAAAATTCTTGGTCAATCAACTTCGAAGATCTGCGTTTTTATTTTGGAGTAAATTTCTTCATGAGCTTTTGATATCGCACCTGCAATATTCCTGCTGTGCTCAGAAGGACGTCACCTAATTTAGGAACTGCTACCTTTTAATTTTATGTACCAGACTCAACGACCAGAGAGTGATACCTCTGAAGCACGCGACAACTCAGCAACCTGTCCAGATAGTAGTGCGTATTCTAACACATTTACTTTTAGAAATTTGACATTTTCTTGCTTTACCTATTTAGTGCCTGCAGCCTGTCTCTGATCACATGTCCATGGTGGTTGGCAGTTGGGCTTTGCGTATTCCTCCTACTAAACAGCAACACACAATGGGAGATTAATTGCGACTTGATGGCCATTCTGGGCAGGATTGAAGGGAGGAACTTGACCCTGCCTCACTTGCACGTCAGTAGGCTGTTCGCTGTCCCCACACAAAGAGCTGCATATCACCCTGTAGTGAGTCTGGAGCCATGGCAGGGAGGGAAGACTGCTGTACAATTCAAAGGCAAGTCTTTTGAATTCTCCCCCCCACTTCAATGGCACCACTGGGTATAAGTACTGGACCTCAGACACTTACACTTCAGTACACATCTGGACTTGTGGATACTCTGCCAGGAAGAAGGACTGCTGTGCTGCTTAAGGACTGCCTTTTTGCTTGCTATACTGCACTCTGCTGGACTTCTGCTTTAGTGTGCTGACCTGCTGCCAGCTGCCCTCTGTCTGAGTGAGAAGGTCTGAACTGGCTTAACTTGAACCCAGAGTGACTCCAAAGGCTAGTTGGATGGCCTTCTAATATGAAGTCTCAGGGACCTAAAAGACTTCCAACCACTCTGCTTCTGCAACTGGACTCTGCTATCTGTGAGTCTACCCTAACAAGTGGTTCCACCCGAGTCGTGGACCATTGGAAGTGGGCCGAAGGTGCTCTCCAGTGGAACCAACGCATTCTCTCTGCTGAGCGACGCATCCTCGAGCAGAACCAACGTAGCTCCTCAGCGGAGCAGTGCATCCTCAAGCAGAACCTCTGCATCGCCGCTGCTGCATGGATTGGACCCATGCAAACACTTGCATCTCTGACGCATCCCGCATCTTCAGTTCCATAAATCACCTAGGGAAATGCCACTATGGAATGCTTCTCCAGTGTGGTTCCTCAAATCTCTCATCGACAGCAGTCTTGATGCCAACAGCTCAATATTGCGGCTTCCCCGCTCTTCGGAAGCTATGCATCACCTTGACTGCACAATGCATCTCCTACACAGCCTCGGCACAACTCAGAACCATTGCATCACCTATCGATGTGTGCTTGTTTGTGCTATTTGTACTTAAAACTTTAAAATTCAATTTCTCCAGATCAAATTGTTGGAATTTTGCAGTTTTGGTCTTGTTTTATTTATTAAATTAAGGTATTTGTTTCTTACTTGTTGTGGAATCTTTTTGTGAGGTGTTTTCACCTTATCTACTGTTTGAAGTGCTGCATAAATACTTTACTCATTGCCTCTAAGTTAAGCCTGACTGCTAGGTGTGCCTAGCTACCAGAGGGTGGGGACAGGTTAATTTAGGGTTTGCTTGTGCCTTACTCAGCCTAGGATTGTGGTTACTGCTTGACCAGGGCTCATACCCCCGTCAACCAGGAACCTAATTTCTAACAACTTGCATTGAGAAAAAGTGTTTACAAATAGCAGGAATATGTATGAATTTTAGAATTGCATGTTTGAGGGTGAAGCTTTGATCTGATTGGTTTGGTTTGGTTTGATGCCTGCTGGCATGTTTTGCAATAAACACAATAGACATATTTACTATCAAGAGGGTCTCTGTTTAATTTTACACAACAACAAATGGGCATAAAAAAGCACAGGGTCTACCTCTTATGAACGCCTTTATGATTAAAAGCTAAGAAGGAGCCTGGATCCAGTCGAACCTGTCATAAAATGCACAACTCTCACAAAAGCACTGATCTTTAGATTAAGAACTTCAGTGAAAGTCACAAATAACTTGCAGAGATGACTTCTGAAACCCTTATATAAGTAAAACATTTTCAAATGACTGCATACAATCCAGTGGCGTAACAAGGGAAGTTGTGGTCCGCCCAGGGCGGCACGAGTTTTTGGGACAGCGCCTCTGCTCTTACCTGCGCCCATCGCAAAGGATCACTAGCACCCCCTGCTTTTACCTGCGGCCGTCGCGGGGTGCAAGCACAGGGACTACCACAGGCGCTCAAAGGTACGCCACCGATACAACCAGCAAGTTCAAACGTAATCATTGCTAAGACATTAAGGACTAAGGGCCAGATGTACAACCCTATTTTGTGGTCACAAAGGGGATTTCGGCCCCTTTGCGACCACAAAATATGTAAAGCCAATGTACTAACCCTATTTTGTGAGTCGCTAATCAGTTAGCGACTCACAAAATAAGGTTAGCGACTCGCTATTTGAAAGGGGAGTGCCAAGGGCATCCCTTCCTAATAGCGAATCCATAATCCATGTATGAATGTTTTGCGACCGCAATTGTTGTTGTACATTTCATTTTGCGAATCGCAAATTGCGAGTCAGTAAAGCAACGCAATTTTGAGTCGCAAAATACAACCGTCGTACATCTGGCCCCAGACTTGTTAAATGATTTTGCAATAGGAAAGTCTGGGATTTCTAAAACTGGAAAAATGAAATTGCATTTCTGACTTGCATTGTACATTTTACTACTCAATGACATTTGGAAGAAAAATGGAACATGAAAATGGCACCCGCTCTCTTTCTGAATTCCTGTGCAATATATCAAGGGCTTGTAACATTTCCTTTCATTTGATCTTTATTTCGACGCTATTTCAGCCATAAAAGATTACAGGTTAAAACAGACATTTCAGCACATAATATAAAATTGTCAATTCATAATATACAATACAATTCCATAAAAACAGGAATATACAGTCACCCCTGGCTACAATTCGCAATTATAAACCATCTCTTGGACCACATGGCTATCAGAAACTTCGATAGTGCAAAGACAATATGCCCTGAGGTGTCGGTCTTGAGAATTCTCATAGCAACCGAGCATTTGTCAAAGCCCAAGTTCTTACATAAAGGTAAAAACCAATACTTCCTGGCTTTACTATAAGCAGGACAAAAAAAGAGTATGTGGAGTTCATCCTCTTGATCGGCGACGCATCCTGGGCAAGATTTATTCATAGAGGAGGGCCATTTGCTTGTAAAGGCCCTTAATGGTAGTGTACCATACCTCCATTGAATATAGAGCTTACTTGCTGCTACTGGATAGATAATATTCAGGAAGTCCTCAAACACATAAGCAGTCTTGTTATTTAAAAATAGTTTTGTCATGGTGCCGACTCGAGAATCATGCAGCCAAATGTTACGTTTGTAAGCCCTGTAGAACTTCGTAAGGGATTTGCCTGAAACCTCCCTACACGCCTGTTCTGGTTCATACCACAGGGCAGGTAGTCCCATTTTCTCCAGTTCCTGTTTCACAAATACAAGCCAGGGAATTTTTGCTGCTTTACTATGGCTCAGTACATCCTTCAATTCAAGCCTGTAATTTAAGAGTTCTGGCATTATCCAGAGCCTCCCCCAGATTCTGAGAGGTTTTAGAGCTAGGTCATCCTGCATAGGACTTAGTCCTAGATCTAACCTTAATGGTAGGAGGGGTGTACTTTGGGGAAGCGCCAACAGCTGTCTCATAAATGTATTCTCCACATTTGGGATTTCGAGCCTGCATGAGTGCCCCCAGAGTTCCCCCCCATAGAGGGCCATTGCCCTTACCTTGACTTTATAAATCTCAAGCGCAGGACTTACTGGCTTGAATGTCGATGCATTTGACATCTTAAGGATGCCCCCAATTAATTGAGACAGTTTGAGTTGGGACTTAACCTGTTGGGGGCCCCACGAAAGATTTTCATTTATCTGTACCCTCTCCAATCTAACCGAGCCCAGGATAGGTGTTGGGCGGGTGGATGCCGGGGGATTAAAAATCATAAATTTATTTTTTTCTTCGTTGATTTCCAAACCACGGCATCGGCAAATATCTATAAACCCGTTCAATACGCGTTGTATCCCCATAGGGGACTTGGAAAGCAGGAGGGTGTCATCGGCAAACATTATCGCCGGCACCCTCCTGCCTGCCAATCTGGGTGCGTCATTATTGGGGACCGCGTCCAGGTGCGATATTACACCGTTCACATAGAGGCAGAACAGGGTAGGTGCCAGAACACACCCCTGTCTGACCCCCCTGCAAACTGGAAACCTGGAAGACAACGCCCCATTTCTCCCACATCTAACCTGTGCAAAGTTCTGTACATGCAACCTCATCAATACCCCCAATATTGCATGTGGGACTCCCATGGCCAAAAGCACCACCCACAGTTTCCCCCTAGGAACCATATCAAACGCGGACCGGAGGTCCACAAACACCATGTAGAGGCTGCCACCCTCTACTGTGACCGTCCTCCAGTATAGCAGAATTAGACGGAAGATCTGGTCCATGGTGGATGTGTTCCTCCTAAATCTCGCCTGAAATGGGCTAAGAATATCGTGCTCGTCCATCCACTCCTGCAAACGATCTAAAATTAGTCGTGAGAAGATTTTTTGGGGGACGTCGATGAGGCTGATGGGCCTGTAGTTGGCTGGGAGCAGAGGAGAGCCTTTCTTGAAAATCGGGATGATCTTTGCTCCCAGCCAAGTACCCGGCACCTCCATGCCTCCCAGGATTGCATTAAATAGGGTACAGAGGTAGGGAGCCCAAATCCTTGGCTGATCCCTAAAAAGGTCACCAGGGAGTTTATCTAAGCCGGGAGCTTTTCCCGTGGCCAATTTCCCTATAGCAATGTAAACCTCCTCTGGTGTAAATTCCAGTTAGTCAAACTCAGCAACTGTCAGTGTGTATAACTGTATGCTGTCTAAACCAGTGGCTGCTGCATATAAGGTCTTAAAATGGAGTTCCCAGACCCCTGCCTCAATGTTGGGTTCAATCGCAGATCTGGGCTCACCTGACCCTGTACTGACTATTGCCCAGAATCTACGCATGTCTTTCATCTCTAGGGAAGAGGAGAGATTTAACCATCTCTCCAGGTCCCACTCTTTCTTAGCGTGGTTCAATGTTTCTTTATATAATAACCTTAAAGAGCGGATTTTTGGTTTATCTCTCCCATCTTTTACAGCCCCCATGAGCTTCGTTTTTACCTTCCTGCAAGAGACATTATACCAGGAAGATACAGGCACCCTACTCTTCCTGCTATGGCTAAGCGGGTTAAAGAATTCCAAAAGACAGTCTACCAAATCCTGATGCACGGTCAACATGTTTCCAAGAATAAGCATATGCTTCGCATTAACAGGATTGTGACGTGCTATAACTACAGGAGTGTTATCACTCCCCATTAGGTTATCGGCACCGGTGATTTCTAATGGTAGTGATGGTTTCTGAGCCTGTGGTGTCCTCCCTGTGTCGTGCATATCACTACTCATACTACTCCCTTGTAAGGGATGGTGAGCTCTTTGTAACGCTGTTACTGAGTGGCTTCCCGTTAGAACATTGATAGTCTCAGTATTATCATCCTGGCTTGAGGTTTTACCTAAAGATTCCAGCCCGGTTAAGTACAGTCAATCAACCTGTTCCAGGCCACTGAACCTATTGTGGCATGGGATATGGCTCTGGGCTAACAAATTGTGGCCATACCTATCCTTCCCGCCCCTCCCCCCTCGCTGGTATGATACAAGAGACCAGCCATCATCCAGATTTCTCAAGTGTTCACTGGGGTAGAAAAACAAGAGGGGGCGAGCTACGATTTTTGTACCTGGGCTGGATACACTCCAGTTACAGATATATTCTGCAGTCTGTGGGTCCCTGAAATTAACCAGTACACAATCGCCAATAGAAGTTTTTGGAGTACGACCCACCCATCCCACCCTGTGAACCATTGATATTTCACTAGTGATATGAGGGGGGAGTGGCCTATAAATATTGAGCCAATGAGTGGTTTTATTTTTCAAAGAACTATATGTCTCAACATTAAATGCACTTATTTCAGGGACCCCAGTTAGAACAGCCAAGTATGGACTCACCTCTGGTGGTAGATCAACTCTAGGCCTATTTCTAGGTTCCTCTATCGTGCCCCCATCCGTCAGGATCCGCCCATCGTGTCTAACCATATCAGTATGGGCCACTCCAGCACTATTGGGGACTAAATGCTGATCTGCCCTGGGTCCCACTCCCGGTTCGATTTGCAATGGATTTGGGGCTGCAACAGCACACTCCCGGGATATAATATGATTGCCATCTATCGGATAAGTCGCAGAAATAGCTGGTTTGTCATGCGTCTCGACCCCTCTAGTTATATTAATTAAATTTCGGTCGCCCCGGTCTGGTGTTTTATTAGCAATACTATTTAAGATACCCAATGTAACATGCTCAAACTTAGAGAGTTGACTCTCAATCCGGGCAAGTCTCTCTTCCAGTGGACGAAGTGAAACACACAGAAGTGCAGTGATTTTCATACATATAGAGTCCTCCCCTGATGATGATACATCCGTAGATGCAACCGGACCTTGTGCTATGCCGCCCCCAGAGCTTGCTCGTTGTAGGGGTAAATCAGGCATGGCACGAGCCCCGGATCCCTCATCGTCCTTGGAGCTAATTAGCTGTGCGTTATTACTGCAACATTTAGATGGTTTAGGTTTCCTGGCTCCTGCAGTGGGGAACTTCTTTTTCGATATCGCACCCATACCTTTCCCCCGGAGCTGGCGGGTAATAGGTCTCTCCCTAGTCTTGGACGGCGTGGAATCACCCGAGGTCACAGGGAAACCCTGCTGACTCAAAGGTCCATGAGGTGAAGACTCATCCAAATGCTGTACTGGAGATTGGTTATGCGCAGACATTTCAGGATTCTCAGTGTTCGGGCCCTTAGTGGCCTTTGGTGTATGGGCATTTGCATAATGGCCCATTGAAGACCTTTTGGCCATAGCAAGATCCTGGAAAACTCTGCGTTCCATCAAAACAATGCCCTGGTCAATCATGGAATTAGCTCTCAGTATGACATTTTCCAGGGTACCCGTTAGATTACTATTAGGAGCTTTGTTCCTGCACTCCTTCGTAGCCATGGTTAAAGAAAAAACAAACACAAAAAAGAAAAAAGGGGAAAAAAACAATTTCTAAACAATGAATTCTAAAAAGAGTTCTGAATCGGTTTTAGATAAAGTACTTACAGGACGTTTTTGGAGAGGGAGCAATTACCAAAGATGGCGAAGGAGAGAAGGGCAGGTCCATTCCCCTCCGGGCTCAAATGGGCTGCAAGGGGCCTGGACCACGCTTTGAGCCTTCTCAGTTAAATGCGTACAGGCGGGGGGTGGGAAGAGGTACACAGCTACACAGAATTACGGGGCTGCTTATCCTCGCAGTCCCGTCCCGTCCCAACACTCCTCCCTTATTACAAGGTCCAAGGTCCAAGATCCAGGTCCAGAGCCGTAAGTTCCGCTCATATATCCGGGGCTCCACTCACTATGTACAGGGTTCCTTTGGTCACTCACTCCAGTGCTTCAGTGACAGTCACCTCCATCCGCGATCCACACGGTCCACACAAGCCTAGGTCGTGGCTACACCGCAATCTCCAGCGTCAAACAGATCTGATTGCTTCCCAAGTAGAACAACCATCGAATAGTGGGGATGGCAACTTTTCAAATCAATGGAATTGCCAAACCGATAGCCTCAGTCTCTGTCTAACTACTTGGAACGTTGCGGGTATCTCACAAAGGCTACTAGACGAGGCATGGTTCCAGTATGTTAAAACGTTTGATATTATCTGTATACAGGAAACCTGGAGTACGGATGATTTCGCTAAGGACGGATACAATATATTAACTGTCCAAGCTGAACCATCATCGGTTGGGAGGGCAAAGGGAGGCCCAGTGACCCTAATTTCGATACAGTACGAGTCATTAAGAATAGAAAAAGTAATTGACTCACCATGGTACCAGTTGATTCTGTGTTTTAATCTGATTAACGTACCTATATCATTAGTCAATTGGTACTACAATATTTTCGATACACAGAATTCTGGATTTATTAACTCACTCGATTTGGAAATTGTCAAGGGAGGGTTTCCCCTTTGTGTATTATTTGGGTAGGATATTTTAACTGCACCCTGTGTCAGCATAGTGGGAGTAAGGTTTGTGGGTGGATAGATATCAATGACCAACCTTTGACACACTTTAAACATACTACACAGGGTGACGCGTTGAACTCCATTATTGAAGTGAACGACCTGCGTATGATTGACACTCTGGTTAGTACCCCATTGGTGCAATCTCTGACATATCAAGGGGGGTCACGTAAGTACAATTGACTTTATTTTGATCTCTAGCAGGTATTCACACTTTGTCGATAATGTTGCATTCGAACCTAACCCTGCTAGTGACCATAACCCTCTTACTGTCTCCTTACACATTGTGGCGCAAAAAAATAAGGTTTCTGACTGTATAACCATAATCAAGGGATAAGGCTAAAATGGAACATGATAAATCATAAGGATTTTGATGAGTTCATTATTAAAACGAATTTAACACAAATAATGACCTGTCTAACTGATACACCACAGCCTGATGTAATAATACAACATTTTGAAACTATTTGAAATAAGATGTTTTAACGCCAAGTGTTCTGCAGCGCAAAATAAATTGAAGAAGGCATTACATACAGTCCCCCATGATAGGGATATGATAAAGGCAGCCAGTCAGACCTATAAAAAGGTAATTGAGCAGAGAAAGGATGAATTGAGAAGGCAGGCTTGGAATGATCTCGAAAGAGCAAGTACCCTGAAGGACTCTAGGAGTTTCTGGGAGGTGCTAAATCGCTCACTCTTCACCAACGAGAATAGGGCCATGGAAATAACTGGGGTGGCCTTGGAGACCCATTTCACTAACATAATCAACCCAAAGAGTGTCGTATTAAGCGAGTGCGAGGAGGAAATAAGTATCAATATACAAACTGCACAATAGCCTAGCACATCACTTTCATTAAGTGAAGTAGAGGAGGCACTGAGAAAGGGTATTCCCCTAAAAGCCCCAGGGCCAGATGGTGCCCTTGGACTTATTTAAAAGCAACCCACAAATATGGGCCCCTCTGTTACTTAATGTTTTTAAAGCAGTAATTGTGGGCCGTATTCCACCATCGTGGAAAAAAGAAGTGATGACGCCAATTTTTAAAAAGGGAAATAGAAATGACCCCACATGCTACAGACCGATTTCGCTAATAGATGCTTCATGCAAGCTGTTGGGGCGGGTAATCCTTGCACGCCTGGAGTCATGGGCCAATACCTCCGGCCTCATATTGAATTTTCAATTTGGCTTCAGGAAGGGGAAGGGGAACGACTGAGCAATGCCTTAACCTGTCTATCATTATGGGCAAGTACATGAAGGCCAGGGGTGTTTCGATTCACTTGGCCTTCATGGACTTGTCCAGCGCCTTCGACACGGTCTGCCGTGGAAAATATTGGACATTAATGGATACCATGGGATTTGAGGAACCGCTTGTTACACTGTAGTGCAGACTTCAAGCATCTACTACTGTAGCTATCCGGTACAGCCCAGGGGGAGAGAAGACCAAACCAATTGCATCAACTGAGGAAGTTTGCCAGGGTTGTATATTGGTCTCCTTCTTATTTTTAGTATATAAAAATGGTTTAGAGCACTTTCTGTTCCAACAACAATTGGATTTCCCAAGAAAAGAAGGTAAACGGGTACCTTTATTGTCCTACTCGGACGATACAGTTCTGATGACTTTAACAGCTAACAGCTTACAAAAATGTCTGAATGCATTTAATGAGTTTATGACAGGACTGGACCTTAAGATTAATTTGAGTAAATCTTTTATTATGACCTGTGGCCCAACTAAAACTAAAACATGCAAATACATAGTAAATTATATAGTTATTGAAAAAGTGCCAAATTTGACCTACTTGGGGAATCTATTTAATAATAAACTGAGCTGGGACCACTTGATCACGACAAGGCTTCAACAAACTAGTGGAACTTTAAAAGGGCTTTTTCGCTTTGCCAGCAAACTTGGTCATAAGCCGATAACTGAATTGAAAACATTGTATAAATCTTAATGTTTCTCAGTGGCCACCTATGGGGCAGGAGTATGGGGATACCACAAAAGTGCACAGATTCAAATAATAGAGAATACGTTTTTAAAACCACTTTTACTTATCCCCAGTAGTTCCTCGAATTCATCCTGTCATTCTGAGGTGGGCTTAGAATATGTGACTGACAGAATTCACATTGCCCACTTGCTTCTATGGGGGAAAATCTGGACCTCAGAAGACTTACCATTCTCAAGAGGCACTTTAAGGGATTGTATGAATCTTGACAATGCAATGGTGGTCCCCTGGCTTAGTTATGTCCAGAAACCTTTTTATAAGATAGGCCTTGAAGTTGTTCATAAAAACCTGGAATCTATTCAACCCAATATGAAGATGGTTATTAAAAATGTGTATTATGCTTTCTTAAGCTTGTCTAATCAGGGCAGTAACACAGTGGACAGTTTTATTTGTCTTTTACCACCCAGGTTTACTCACGTTTCCTAATAACCAGATTACGTTTAAACACATTGAACTTTCTTATGGCTTTTCCTAAACAGGGGGGATGGTGTGAGAGACTTAACCCTGTCCGTGTAATAACGTAGCCCAGCAGAGCTCAATGCACCTTATACTCTTTTGCACACTCTCTAACGATCCAAGAACCGGTTTTATTTAGCCCATTTTAAGGAATATTCGCCTCTGTTTTTATAAAGAGGGTTTTAATTATCTGAGGTCTCTATCAACTGTTACTATCTGCAGCTCTGTGCTTAGTTTTATTAAAATCGTTTTCCTAATTAGGAAACGCTATGAATTGTGAATAGTTTTATCGAATCTGCTTAACCTGGAATTAACTCTTGTGCACTGTTTCTCTTTTTTTAATTTTATGTATTTTAAAATGAATGTATGATCCTTCTGTAAACATTTATGATTCATTTGAATCGAATAAAGATATTTGACTGACTGACTGACTGACTGACTGTAACTGTGATTGCAAACAACTGATAACGACATTTGGAAAAGGGTTGGCCTCCACTTTGTGAATGTGAGCTGGCATTATTCCAGCAGCAGACCACAATACAGCGAATCACTGCATGTACTCCAATGTCATTTAACACAAATCTATTTTATGTTTGTGGCAGCATCTGTCTCTTTAAGGAATAGGGCCTGCATTAATAAGAACGGTGTAACTCTGAAAATGATAATTTACAGATGGTGGTCTGCTAATGCTCAAAGGTGTAAATACCTGCATTTGTAGTTCATTTGCTAGAATTTGCAAGCATGATTCTTTATTATTGATAGAACAGGATACTGTGAATCCTACTGAATGGTCTTTTTGCAATGCAACAGATTTGTACATCTGTCACTGCAAACTGCAGTGCAGTTCGGGTTGCAAAGCAATCACTGTTTTTGCACAGCGACTGCTTTGTGGCCCTGACTTTTGGTATATCAGGCCCTAAGGGACAGATATACGACTATTTTTGGCGGTCGCAAACTGGAAATCATCCAGCTGGCAACAGCGAAAAAGGGTGTTGGTATGCACAAACGCTATGTTGCGAGTCGATGACTCGCAAAATAGCGCATGCAAGTCGCAATTAGGAAGGGGCGTGCCAAGTGCTTCCTGTCCTAATAGCGAGTCAGAATGGTATGTACCATTGTTTTGTGACCGCAATCAAGTAGGTGGTAAGCCACTCACAAACGGGAAGCAGTCCCGTTGAGACCCCATCCCCTTTGTGAATGGATGCGGAAATATTTTTTATGAGCAGGCAGTGGTCCCATGGACCACTGCCTACTCTTAAAGAATGAAACAGAAACGTTTAACTTTTTCTTTTTTAAATGCATCCCGTTTTTCTTCAAGTAAAACAGGCTGTATCTATTTAAAAAACTGCTTTATTGAAAAAGCAGTCATAGATACGGATGTGTGCTGACCCCAGCAGGCCACCATCCCTCCGAGTACTGGCTATTCCAAATGGGTCACAAATTGCGATCCGCCTCATGAATGTTGATGAGGCAGGTCATTTGCGACCCCATTAGGAATCGCAAACAGTGTCTCCGACACTGTTGTACATTTCATTTTGCAGGTCGGAAAAATGTTGCAATTTGCGACTCGCAAAATGGAAGGGTCGTACATCTGGCCCTAAGTGTCTTACAGAATTTGCCTATGAAGCTGATCAAGGTGCTTGCCGTTTTAAAAGTTGTATGGGCAAATAATTGCGGAAATCAGTGCTTCTGCACCTATTCCCATATTATTCATCGATTACACGTTTTACCTGCTGCAGTGTGTATAGGGAATGAAATACAGCTATAAGTTTTAAAGACAACAATTGTAATTCTGATGGCGACCGAAACGCCTGTTTTCGCCTCCATCAGATTTGGAATAAAGCTGTAATAAGGATAAACCTTTAACTTCAGTCATTCAGTCACCAGAATTTACTGAAGTGAAAATGAGCTCAGTAAAATAACTGGGATATCACTTCACACTCATTATTTATTATGCCCTTGGATGGTAAAATACCAAAGGGTTATTTAGGCTCTAGTGGGTCCTATTACCGGTTAATTGCCTCATTGGAGGTTCATTTCTGCCAAACAGGATCCGATCAATGCAGAGGGAGCACTTTCTTCAGAAATGTAGGCTTTAGCCCTCGAGAAGCTTTTCTTTTTTTGTTCCTCAGAATCAAAATTCCTAAGCTGAGGGATTGCTGCAAAATAAACAAGCATTGTTAAATGCAATAGGTTTCGCCTATGTGATTAATGATAAGCTGTTTTTTGCTGTACGTTGTGGCTTGGTGAGTAGTTCTGCAATATTAGTTACTGAAACTCAGTCTTCTATATTGAGAAAGGCAATATATTGTGCTGTAGCTGGTGGTATTATAAAGAGGGCAGAGTGGGTAAATTTGGGAGGACAAAGAAGAAAAAAACATTTACCCGATCAGTACATTGTGAATTGAGATGAGGCCGGGGACTAAGATTAGGTGAGACTGTGCCGCGTGCCGCTGGCTGCGCCTTGCTTTGACTGGAAAGACATCTCGCAGTGATAAATGCTGAGGGGTCGCTTGTGTGCTGCTGCACAGAGGTCTTAATGTTCATTCCTGTAGCCTGAAGGGAAATGATTTAAAAGACCCAGAGATTAGTTTATTGGAGGTGGGTGAATGATGTCAAATAGATAAGAACTGTATCTGTGGAAACAGAAATAAATAAAATGAGGGGAGAACCAACGAGGTGTGACCCAGGAGAAGGCTGCAAGACACGGAGAGAAGAGAGATGGCCTGCAGATGTACTTGTAAGGAATGCTTGTTAGGAACTGCAAACAAGCAACACAAGTGAGGAGGTTAAGTGCTAGATGAGCTTCTTTGCTCTTTCCCAGAAAACACACTAAAAAGAAAAGAAGAGGATGTGGTGCAGCAGTCAGAGGTGACAACTTCGGACCTAGGGAGCATGGTTCAAGGCTTGGCGTCGGCTCATCATCTTGTGATCCTGTGATTCTGGGAAAATCATTTAATCTCCCTGCAACTACAAAAAATGAATGCGTGATGTAATTGGTGCT
This sequence comes from Triturus cristatus, assembly GCF_964204655.1. NCBI lineage: Eukaryota > Metazoa > Chordata > Amphibia > Caudata > Salamandridae > Triturus > Triturus cristatus. Next base: position 367,014,264 of record NC_140586.1, read on the forward strand.
CATGTAAAGCCCAAAGTACATTTACTACACTGCAAGCATGAGAATTGAACTCATTGTAAATGCACAACAATTAATCCTCCCTCACATGACAAACCACAGAAAACATGGTGAAATCAAACTACTTCCTGCAGGCTGTAAATTGTGTTTTTTAAAACAACAACAGGCTGTTTGTGGAGTTTTGAATTGGTATCCGTTGGTTTTTAGAGCTGTGTAACAGCTCAAGTGGACTGGGTAAACAGTAAACAGTTTGAAAGAGGTGTGATTTGGTTCGACGGAGCGCTGCATAATAAAGGTGTAAAGCAGCCTTCCTTGGAACTCATAGCAAGATTCTGCACCTGCTAAAAGCTAATCTGGCCAAAAGGGTTAAGCTAAATCTTGAAAGGAGGGGGAGAGAAGGCCATGGAGTGGTCAGTGTGAGAAGAGTGCAAACACCAATGATGAGGAAGCAAAGACGATGGGGAAAGCAAGAAGAAAATGCCCTTGATGATGGGTGCCGCTTGCACAAAGTGCATTTCGAAAGTAAACAAATCAGCAAACTCATTTTCCCAAATTCACATGACGCCAAAGCTCTAATTTGCTTTCAAGATCTAGGTCACCAGCTGTAGCCATTGTACAAGCCATTTCAAAGTCTTATCTTGGGGAAAGATGTTATAAATGCCTTAGAGTAATTGAAAATAAAATAATGTTTACTTGTTAGGCAATTGGTTTTGTAATTTGCAAATTCACTGAAATAAATAGGAGTCCTATGATGTAGTCCTATAATGTGGTCGAAAGGAGTGTATTTAGGGCATATGAAATTCTTGCTACATGTTTGCTTGATTTGCATTAAGCTCCCTCCATTCAGACAGCTGAAGAAAGCATGGCTCGAGAGAGGGAAGAAGATGTGGGGTTGCAGCCAGAGGTGCTGACTTTAAAGGTTGGGAACCAGGTTCGGGTCTTGGCATCTGCACAACATCCTATAATTACAATGCTTCATCTTTACGTGCCTAAAATATGCAAAGAACTTGCACCAAATAAAATAATTGTTAAATTTAAATTCCGTAGGAAGCACAGCCACCAAGAAGTAGGTCGAAAAAAGTGGCGTGCTTTCTCGTAATTAAAATAACAAAGAAGTTCAAGTGGATGGAAAGGAGTACTTCGGCCTCGGGACACTGATAAGAAGTAGACACAGAGAACAACAGGAAATGGTATGCTACAACCAATAGAAAAAGAGGAAATGTAATTGTGTAGCACGAAAATGAATAAAAGGAAGGGCGGGATGTAAGCCCTTTTTAAGATTTATATTAAATATATTAGAGTTCACAAGCACAGCGCAAGTGCTGTGCAGGTGAAAACTAAAAACCATGTCACTGATGGGCAAAATGTTTTCTCCCTGGGTGTGGGTGCCATTTGTAATTTCCCATTCACCATACTTCGCTGGAGGCCTGCCCTAAATGGAGTGAGCCTCCTGATACTCCAAATGCAGCTAATTGGCAAATGGTCTATCAGCGGTTACCGTTGCTGGGTCCACCAACTGTAAAACAGAGGTTTGTCTGCAGCTATATGGGGTAGAACAATTGTAGGTTCGATAGACCTGGAGCTCTGTTGATTTATAACAGAGCTCCAGCTCTGCCAAACCTTAAATGACCCCTTGAATCCATCATGTGCAAATTGTGTCCATCCTGAAAATGCCTCCCACAATAAACTGAACCACTCCAAGAAAAGAAGATGAGAACTATGGATAGAATCAATCTGGTAGAAAAACAGATAGAGAGTTGGCCAAACCAGTGGTTCTTAACCAGTGGTAAGAGAACCTCCTGGGGTCTGTGAGGCCCATTCAGGGTGTCCGAGCCTGTGTTACAAAATTAAATAGTATTAAAATAATATGTTAAAATGAATAAACTATAGACAAATAAAGTAGCATCATTAACATTTTTAAACCTTGTCTATATTTGAAAGTGAATTGAACAAAGTATTTCCATACTTGAGCATTTGTTTGGTGTTTGCTTGGTTTTGTTTATTTTTTTGAAGTTTAAATCATAGAAATTGCTTACGCCGGGGATCCACAGCTGCCAATAAAGATTCAGTGGAGGTCCCCAGGTTCCAAGAATGATTCAGTGGAGGGAAACAGGAAGTCAAATGGTTAAGAACCACTGAGCTAGACTATGCTGATAGATTTACAAGAGAGCTTCGTCTGCAATTAGAGTTATGAGAGTGGTCTTTGGGAAAAGCATACCAGGAGCGGCCTTGCAGGTAAGAGCGGTGGGGAGATGAGGCTGTGTTGGGAGGGAATTCGACAGACGACCACGAGGGAAAATTTTATAATTTATTTTCCCTCGTCATCGTCTGTCGGAATCCCCCTCCCGGGCCCACCGCCCCACCGCTCTTGCCTGCACGGGTCATGGCTGCTGCATACACATCCCACCATTGGAACATTTTGGAAAAATATTGCAGTAGTGGTTTTATACCAGACAGAAGCTGCCTATACCTACCTGATAGAGAATGTTCACCTGATGACAGTATGTGGAAATTACTGACACTATCTAGCTGGTTATGCACTACTTAGTAAAAGGCAACCATGTGTCAATGACAATGTGCTGTTCTATTTTCCTGTTTTCCATTTTGACGAGGTGATACCAATGCTTCTTTCCACATTTAACAAGTGAAGAAATCTCTTAACTGGAGAGGAAGAAATAGCTAAAAAAGGTAGAAGAGAAATAATTATATTTCTTTAAAATTGTTAAATTTCATTCAAAAGTAAATAAGGATGACTTCCAACAGAAATCTTGCTTTCCTCTTACTTATTATGTAGAACTTCTGGGCACACTGAATTTGCCTTTTAATACATCTCCTTATCTGGTTAATGAGCACCAACATCAGATTTGTGCAAATGTTCAAATGAAGGAAATCGATCTGGTGAGAATCACATTTAACTTATTTGGGTAGATTATGTTTGTGCCGTGTAAAATACACCCTACATCATAAGAATAGTGAAAAGGTATGATTAGGGCATATTCTCTAGGTTTCCATAATGGCAGCCAAATGAAATTAATTAAAATTTCAGTTTAGTTTTGATTTAATAAAGTAGGCTATGATCGATGTTCTTGGTGTATTCCTGCATTATTATTCCTGCTCAACCACCAGGTACAACATGTCTTTAATTTAAAGCATTAAATGTTCTTGTTTATTTATTTACTTATTCATTTAAATGCTTTGTAAAGCAGTGGCTTTTGGTGAAGCCACTTTTTGGTGCTGTTGCAAAATGAAGTGTAGTTATTGAACACCCATAAATATCCCCATCAGTGAAAGATGTGTGCCTAAGGTGGGTGAAACATTATTTTATGGTGACTAAGATTCAGACTTCATGCATGGACATTTTATGTTCATTGATGGTTGAATGTCTGAGTATGTACTTCAGGTATTTGGAAGGTATAGCTCAAGTTCAACAATTTCAAAATGTTGAACGTTGAAACCTATGATTGACATACAAGCACTATGCAGGCAAGCAGTCTGGATGGGGTGGAAGATTCCCTGCTTCTACGTCTGCCATACTGAAGAGAGCAAAAAAGTGATGGGTGGGTTACTTAACCTATTGACTGCATTAATGCTTCGGGCGCTAAGACTTTTTTCGATTTTAGGGTACTTCACACTTAAAACTTCAAAATATTTTTTTCCACAAAAGGTACCCAAACCAAATGTATTCCCTGCTTTCCCACATGTTGGGGATTCCAGGGGTTGTGGATTCCCCTTAAGGAACCGAGAAAATAGACAAAATATAAAAAAATGTTAGATGGTTTTGAAAAGTGGAATAAAATGCTCTGCAAGAAAGTATATGTGTTTTTTTATTTTCTAAAAATGGAATCAGCAAATGTTTGCTGTGCTAACTTCACAATCTTACCAGCTTTCAGGTACAAGAAGAGTTGTATAACGTTGGAAATGGCCCGTTTGCAGGGTCACCCCCAAACCTTTTGCCTTCCTCCTACCTTTTTTGCTGAATTCATTTTTGTTGGCTTTAGGACTCACTCACTACCTGTGCCCAGGGCCTGTAAATTAAATGCTATTAGTGGGCCTGCAAACACAAGGAGATGATGGACGGAGCACTGAAACTTTTCAGACACTCTACCCCAGTCACAGATCTGGGTTGAATCCATCATCATTTTTTAGCTCACTTCCCCACCCCAGTTCAGACCCAGCTATATGTAAATCAGACTTGACCCTGTGCCTCATGGGAACTGTCCATCCCGAACTGCCAAGCCAGGTCTTCCCTGGACCGGAAACAAGCATCCTGGGACCGGTCTCGGAGTAGCACCTCTCATCAGCCAGGCTAGCTTGAATCCAGTGGCAAAGTGAGCAGTTCGGGTTGAACTGTTCCCATTGGGCGCAGGGTCTAGACCGATTTGCAAATGGCTGGGTTCAAACTGGAATGGCATGAGCCACAAAAAAACAATGGATTTAGGACCAGATCTCTGTACTGGGTTGATTGTATAACATTTTTCTGCATTCTGTCCATCAATTGTCCTTTTTGTGATTGTCACCCCGAGTGGGACGGGAATGCCCAGAAGTGAGTCCCGTGCTTTCCATGCCACTGGAGTCAAGCTGCCCAAGCTAATGAGGGGAGAAACCCCGAAACCGGTCATAGGATGCTTGTTTCCAGTCCAGGTAGGACCTGGCCCGGCAGTTCGGGCTGGACTGTTCCCATTGGGTGCAGGGTCAAGACTGATTTGCATATGGTTGGGTTCAAACTGGAATGGCATGGGGAGCAAAAAAACAATGGATTTAGGCGCAGGTCTCTGTACTGGGGTGAATGTATGACATTGTTCTGCATTCCGTCCTTCAATTGTTCTTTTTGCATTAGTGGGCCTGCAGCACCCACCTAAGTATCCCTTTACACAGGACTCAGGCCTGCCACTGCAGAGCCTGTGTGTGCAGTTTACACTGCCATGTCGACTTGGCATTTAAAGCACCTTACCAAGACTTAAATTCCCCTTTTATTACATGTAAGTCACCCCTAAGGTAGGCCCTAGGTAGCCCATTAGGCAGAGTGTTGTATAAGTAAAAGGCAGGACATGCACTTTTAAGTTTTACATGCCCTGGCTGCCCCTCGCTTAGGTTAACAATGGGGATTCCTTGTTACCTTTAACTAGCTGCAATTCCTAATTGAGAAGAGGTAGATCTGTCATGTTTAGTACTTATGGAATTGTAATGATAAAACTTCTTTAATGGCAAGGTCAAATTTATCATTGCAATTTTGAAAATGCCACTCTCAGAAAGTTGGCCTTTTCCAGTTCTTAGCCCTGTGTGACCACCTACTCTCTCTGATGCACATCTGAGGATGGTGACAGCCGGGCTTTGTGTATTCCCTCTAGACAGGAACACACAATGGGAGCTTAGGTATGGCTTGCTGGGCCATCCTGGGAGGATAGGAGGGAGGATCAAAGAACAGCCTCACACCTACACCTGAATGGGCTGTGTCTTGTCCCCACACAAAGGACTGAATAACTCCCTGAAGTGAGTCTGGAAGCAGGGCAGGAAGGGAGGACCTATTTGCACTTCAAAGTCCCTTCTTTGAAGTCTCCTCCACTTCAAAGGCACCACTGAACCTCAGACCCTACTACTTCAGTAGACTTCTGAACCTGTGGACCCTGGACCAGGAAGAAGGTCTGCTGTGCTGCTGAAGGACTGCCATGCTGCTGGACTGCTGCTTTGGAAGAACTGCTTTCTTGCTGTGCTGACCTGCTGCTTTAGTGGTCTGGATGAGAAGGACTGGACCTGCATCACTTGAACCTAGAGTGACTCCAAGGGCTAGTTGGTTAGCCTCCTTATCTGAAGTCTTAGGGCAATAACAGTAGGCATGGGCAGTAAACTCCGCCTCGCTGGCGGAGTTTGCAGAGTTTTGCCACTCTGTGTGGAGTTCAGCAAAAACTTCTGCCAACAGCCAGTGGAGCAGAATTTACCAGCTCACGTTCACCCCAAACTTGACCTACCCCAAAAAAGAGCTTTCTCAAAATGATGTAGAGTGCACTGAGTAATAGGCCAGTGCAGCCCTTGTATTTCTGTCAAACTCTGCCCACAAACACTACGGCACCTGTCACTGCTTGCCTACTTGCACAATCACTCTATCAGTAAATCAGCACAGCAACTGTGACCCTCCGTGTCATGGCCTCAATCCTCTCTTCAGATTCCCTCTGAGCCTTGCTGAGGTGTTTTTACTGAAATAAATATTCATTATCCATTAGATTGGGCACACACTCTGCGGTGCTCCGTTACGATACAATTGAGCGCAGGGCTTGGTGTCAGTCGATGTAATGACTTTTTGATTATCTGTCTTTAAATGATGAATGAAACAAAAATATAGTGCTTCCATCAAATATACGATTCTTAGGACGCTAAATGAAAATAGTACACAGTCCCTAAAGAGGCTGGTGAAAGCTTGGCATAGAGAAAATAGCCTGATTTAGTACGGTGTTAATATAGTACTTGATATATTTATCAATGAAAATTATATCTCATCCTTACTAATAGGATCGCCCATTGTGAACTCTATATCAAACCTGACTCGCAAATAGGTAGTTAGACAAGCCGTGCAACCTAGGCCTGGGATTGTTGATTGATAGATCACAGGTGGGAGGGTGCGTAGCTGGCAGGAAAACACTGGGACAAGAAACGCTTGATCAATCCCACAGATAGGCGCAGCAACATTACAAAGGGCTAAAGGACATTGCCCGAATAAAGTACATATGGCTGGAGGGGGTATGCGCATTCCTAAAAACACCATAAAGTCAGATGCAACATGTGTTAGGATCACATGGTCAATCAGGACCTGGAACATGTAGTGATCACACTTGCCAAAATTTGTATCCACGCAAGGTTGACACCCACCTGTTTTAACCCTCAGGCAATTATTTATGACTCCAAAGGAAGCAACCAACATTCCTCACAGTATATGGTGCGCCGGAAACTTTTAAAACTGTTCACATTTTGTATAAAAAAATGATAAATGCAGAATGTAAATTGAGACAGTCCTCACACCTTGTGCCTGTAATTGTTCTCCCGGCTGTAATGTTTAATTAAACCAACTGTTCCTGTTTTGCCAAACTCCTCTTGTCTTCTTTTTTTAAGGGATTTTAAACTCGAGCAACACAGGTTTGGTAAATAGTGTCCTCAAAGCTTGCTTTGTTTTTATCGTAGAACAGTTTGCTAGTAAAATACCTCTGATATGCATGAATGCACTTGCAATGCATTTGATTTTTTTATTAGATCAGTAATACAAATGCATTTATTTTATTTCTACTTAAAGGTTATCATCAGCTGACATAGCCTGCTATGTTAGTTCTTTTGATAATACGAGGATGTTCTCGGTTACTCAATTTATTGCGTCGATCGCAAAGCATGATTCCAAGACACAGATACCCTCATTTACATCCCTTGGCTTTCACCTAACACACCATTTCTTTGATTCCTAATCTTTACCAGTCGAATGTATTCAAGGAGTTATAGTCTCAGGTAATTTCAAGTGAATGGAGTGCAACGATACATGTGAAAGCAATGATATGCAAAAGTTCACCCTAGACCAAGGAGTCCTACACCAAAACAAGCATTGTCAAAGCCAATAGGTCGTCGCAAAGGGGGAGGTCTGAGCTTTAGGCATTGTCAATGTGAATGGTTTTTAGCCATATGTTTGAGAGGTTGCAGATGTGTTATGAGTACCCTTGTTCAAATGTGTGTGTTATTATTTTTGTTAGGGTGCCTGTATGTTATGTGTGCATGTTTGCATAGTAATATTTGCAGTCCCTTCTGTGGAACTATGTGAAAGTGATGGCAGTTAGAGTGTTGAGCTATAAATGCCCGAGCAGAAAGTTCCTCATTACTTTGTTCAGTGATGCAGATGAGCTTCTTGTGAAAGAACAGAATGCTGTCAATTACAGTGCACTTAGCCTATGGCTGAAGTGGGCTGATCTATTGCTGCATGCTGTAATGGATAAAGAAAAATGAGATAATACCAGACAAGTTGATGAAGAGTGCTGGCTGAAAGCCCCAGTATGCATGTTCTATCCATAACAAATAATGGAGCGATGATGGAGCCAGCAAATCAGAAGTCTATAGGTGGGCTGAAGCCTACAAAGTACATACAACAGGTCTTTTTTCGCATGTGCGCTGTCTAGAGCTGAGACCTAAACAGCTTTTACTTTATTTTCTGTTTCAAATGAATGTTGCCCACATGAGAAAACTAGGTTACAGCAGAGTTACTGGCTTCTGACAAACACCACTTTGCAGCTTCTCGTGAAAATGGGACATGACAACACTTTTGGAAAGTGACAAAATACAAGGGTGCAGGACGTGGCGTGTGACTGTAGTAGGACAGGGGAAATTTTTTAAATCAAGGATACCCCAATGAGGTCTGGCGCAAGAATTACACAGACTGTTTCTTGTTATATATTATAAGCAAGACATTTATATAATGGAAAATTACAAATCTACCTATCGCTTCGTCAGGATTATTGATACAACTGATTAGCCCGAATTACCAAACTTGTTGGACCCGGCCCAATTTGCAGGGTTATCACCATAACCTTGTGCCTTTTTCCTCCTGTTTTTGTGACCCTGTTCATATTGGTTTAAGACTCTGGGCAGTTTATCACTGCTAATCAGAGCTAAAGTGCACGTGCTCTCTCCTTTTCAAAATGGTATGGTTGGTTCACAACTGTTTGGCATATTTGATTTACATGTAAGTCCCTTGTACAGTGGTTTCCTATATACCCAGGGCCTGTAAATGAAATGTTAGCAGTGGGCCTGCAGCGCTACTTGCGCCACCCAGTAAAGAGAACAATTGATGGACAGAATGAAGAACAATGTCATACATTCACCCCAGTACAGAGATCTGGGCCTAAATCTATCGTTTTTTACTCACTATGCCATTCCAGTTTGAATCCAGCTATATGCTATATGCAAATCAGTCTTGACACTGAGCCCAATGGGAACAGTCCAGCCCGAACTGCCAGGCCAGGTCCTCCCTGGATTGGAAACAAGCCTCCTAGGACCATCAGCCAGTGTTTGCAGAGTGGCAGAGAAAGTGGACGTGGCCGCTGACCACCTCTCAGCAATCTCATTGTGTGGGGTTTACTGGATGTAACTGGAGGTCTTGATGGCCCCTAAGGACCCTGAGAAGCCATGGGGACTTCAGAATTCTGCGGCGTACAGCTCCGTGAGTTCCTCCCACCCCTACATAACAGACTTCCAACTATCCTCCTTCTGCACCTGGCCTCTGCCATCTCTGAGTCTACCCTGCCAACTTGTGCCAGCTCAGTGCTGGAACCCTGGAAGTGGACTTAAGGTGCTTGCTCAACAGAACCAATGCATCATCACCACTGCAGAGACAGCACAGGTGCATTCCCATCATCACATGGCCAGCACCAGAATACTGATGTGCTGGGACACAATGAGCTCTTGTTAGTGTAAGTTCCCCAGAGTGCTCTGGAAGAATATGTGTTTTAATAAAGGCATATACCCACTGAAGCATTTGCTGTCCCTCTAGTCCCACTGGAACCCCTACAATACAGAGATTGGAGCGTTGGGAGTATTTTCCAATTCCTCCAGCTTAGATTCCATTGAGGACTTTCGTTTTTGAAATATGGTGACATTTTCTCGCATTATAGTAACTTCAATCAATCAATCATTTCCATTTATAGAGCGCGCTACTCACCCGTGAGGGTCTTAAGGCGCTAGGGGGGGCGGCACTGCTACTGCTCGAAGAGCCAGGTCTTGAGGTGCTTCCTGAAGCTGAGATGGTCCTAGGTCAGTCGTAGGTAAATGGGGAGGGAGTTCCAGGTCATTACTGCCAGGTAGGAGAATGATCTTCCCTCGGTGGTGGTTCTGCGAATCCGTGGGACGATGGCGAGGGCGAGGATGGTGGAGCGAAGCTGGCGGGTGTAGAACGAGAGGCGGCCGTTGAGGTATTCGGGGCCCATGTTGTGGAGCGCTTTGTGTGCGTGGGTGAGCAGTCTGAACGTGATTCTTTTGTTGACGGGGAGCCAGTGGAGGTTCCTCAGGCGGGTGGATATGTGGCTGTGGCGAGGGATGTTGAGGATGAGTCATGCGGAGGCGTTCTGTATGCACTGGAGGCGATTCTGAAGTTTGGCGGTGGTTACTGCGTATAGGGTGTTCCCGTAGTCCAGCCGGCTGGTGACGGGTGCCTGGGTGACTGTTCTTCTGGTTTCTGTGGGGATGCATCGGAAGATCTTTCGAAGCATGCGCAGGGTGTTGAAGCATGAGGATGAGACGGCGTTGACTTGTTTGGTCATTGTGAGGGAGGAGTCCAGGATGAATCCCAGGTTGTGTGCGTGGTCCGTGGGTGTCGGTGCGGTGCCCAGCGCCGAGGGCCACCAGGAGTCGTCTCAGGCAGATGGGGATTGTCTGAGGATGAGGACCTCCATCTTGTCCGAGTTGAGCTTATGGCAGCTGTGCTTCATCCATTCTGCTACCTCTTTCATACCTTCCTGAAGGTTGGTTTTGGCGATGGCTGGGTCCTTGGAGAGGGAGAGTATCAGCTCGGTGTCGTCGGCGTAGGATATGATGTTGATGTTGTGTTTTCGTGCGATGGTGGCGAGGGGGCTCATGTAGATATTGAAGAGCGTTGGACTGACTGAGGATCCTTGAGGCACGCCGCAGATGATCTCGGTGGCTGCGGAGCGGAAGGGGGGGAGGCAGACTCTATGGGTTCTGCCGGAGAGGAACGAAGTGACCCATTCCAGGGCCTTTCCTTGGATTCCAGTGTTGTCGAGGCGGTGTATTAGGGTGCGGTGGCAGACGGTGTCAAAGGCTGCTGAGAGGTCTAGGAGGATGAGGGCGGCTGTTTCTCCGTTGTCCATCAGGGTTCTGATGTCGTCAGTGGCTTGGAGAGCTCTTTGACGATGCTGAAGAGTTCCTTGCTGTTATGGGTGTTGCTGTCCAGTTGCTCTTTGAATGATGTCCTCTTGGTGGCCCGGATCTGCTGATGGTATTCGCGGGTGGCGTTTTTGCGGGCTGTCATGTTTTCTGTTGTTCGTTTGTGGCGCCAGGTCTTTTCGAGTGTACGGCAGGATCTCTTTGCAGTTTTGAGGGCGTCTGTGAACCATGAGGGTTTTCTGGTGGCGGTCTTGACATGGGTGTTCTTCAGTGGGGCGAGGTCGGTGGCGCAGTTGATGATCCACTGTGCGAGGTTGTGGACTGCGTCGTTGGTGTCGGGTATGTTGGTGTCGGCTGGTGGGTTCTGGCTCAGTGATGTGGTAAGCTGGTCTGTGGTGATTTTGCTCCAGCATCTGCGGGGATCTGATGCGTGAGGTGGTAAGATGTAGTCTTCTTGAATGTGAAGTGTAAGCAGCTGTGGTCGGTCCAGTGTAGTCCGGTGGAGTGGCTGAAGGTGACATGGTTACTGGTGGAGAAGATGGCGTCGAGAGTGTAGCCAGCGAGGTGGGTGGGGGTGTCCACCAGTTGCTTGAGTCCGAGGTTGGCGAGGTTGTCGAGCAGGGTGGTGGTGGTGCTGTTGTTGTTTTTCTCCAGGTGAAAGTTCCGGTCTCCTAGGAGTATGTACTCTGGTGAGGCTAGGGCGTGCGGGCTGATGAGGTCGGCGATGGTTTCGCTGAATTGTGTACTCGGGCCCGGGGGTCTGTAGATGAGCGTTCCTCTGAGGGTGGTCTGGGGGTCGGTGTGGATCTGGAAGTGTAGGTGTTCGGCGGTGGAGAAGGTGTCTTTGGTGTTGGTCGTGACGCTGATGGTGTTTCTGTAGATGATGGCGATCCCTCCTCCTGTTTTGTTGACACGGTCCTTCCAGGTGATTTTGTAGCCGTCCGGGATGGCTATAGTGATGTCGGGGGCTGAGGAGGCGTTCATCCAGGTTTCCGTGAGGAAGGCGACGTTAGGTGCTGTTGTGTCGAGGAGGTCCCAGAGTTCGATGGCGTGCTTGTGAACGGAGCGGGTGTTAAGGAGGATGCACTTGAGTTGGTTGTTGTTGTGGTTTGGTTTGGCGGGCGGGGTGCGGGGTCGGAGGCAGGTGAATTTGCAGGCTTGACAGGTGAAGGGTCCGTGGGTGCGCCTTGGGGAGGCTTGATAGCAGGCAGGTGGTCGTCCGGTGTTGAGTGCGTTGAGGGTGGCGGTGTCGTACTTCAGTCGGGTGTCCTGGTTCCTGCGGGGGCCATGGGTTCTGACACTGGGCGCAGTCCAGGCGCGGACGGGCGCAGACGGGCTTGCCTCTGGCGTGCCTTCGGCGCGCCAGCGGCGCGCATCCACTGCGTGTCCGCGCGGTCTCCTCCATAAATGGCGAAGTGGGAGGGAGGAGCAGCTGGGAGGCAGGAGCGGGGCGGCGAATGGGTGTCGGGGAGCGGGTACAGAAGAAAAAAGGGGGCCGCCGGGGAGCAGCGGCGGGAAGCGGGGAGCGGGGGGGGGCACAGAGCGGGAGAAATACAGTCACGGGGAGTGCAGAAAACAGAAAAGAGCTAAACACAGGGCACAAAGCAAATACAATAATGGGCACAGTAGAAAACACAAAATACTCAGAGCAGACGGAGCACAGGAGCAGCAGCGAACTCGCGGCAGCAGCGGTGAAGGTCCTAGTCACACATGGGGAGTCGTGCGGTGCGTGGAGCGACTGGCCCTGCGAACTTGATCCTCTAGCTGCAAGATCCGAGCCTCCGCTTCTTTAAGCCTCTCCAGGATTTGCACCACGGTCTCCTCAATCTTGGAGAATCTAGCATGTAAAGCTGCGATCGCTGCGGTTTTTGAGGCTTTAAGATCCCTCATTTCCTCCAAGATAAGATTAAGCATGGAGTTGGCATCCCATTGCATAGTGCGTGGCATAGTGAGTGGTGTGCCCCCCTGGAGTGAGCCCTCTTGAAACAAATATGGGCTGAATTCACTTTGCACCTTTTAGTTTCCAGAGGCATTCTGGTTGGTTTCTACTGATTGGCACGAGACCGCAGACATCTGCATAGGTGGTGATGCCAGTGATTGAAATATGTTGGCGTCAGGACCCAGAGAGAGAACGGAGGTTGGCCATGAAGATTGTGACTCCAAGACCAACTGCGTTTCTTCAGCTAGAGATTAGTTTACACAGCAATAGTGCTCCAGTAGATACACTATTATAAAGAAACAAGTGTCCTGGACCAATTATTCAAGGAAGAGTTTGATTAACAGAATTAACAACTTATTTGAGTTTACATTAACCAGCTCCCAAACGTCTGTAAATCATGAAAATAAATGTGCAGAAGAAACCACTAAGTATTATTACAATATATTTATTTAGTCATTTAAAGGAACAATCATTAGAAGGTCAAGAAGGTAGGAAATGTTTTAGGGAACATGTGAGAAGGAGTACTCAAGTTTATATATAGGAGTCAAGAGCGCTTAAAGTGTGTAGAAAAGTAAAGGGCATATATTTACAAGACTGTACAAAACTGATAATCAATAAACAGTTAGATGCAACCTGGCCACATGCAAATTATTCATTTGAATTTGTAAGGAGAGTTTCCTTAAGGCTGTAAACAGGGGTAATGGGGAAGGGGAAATTGGTCCAGGTGCGGTGGGGGTAGCGTCGACATTTCTATCCGGCTTATCGGCAAAAGAGGGACTTTAATACTTCAGCTAAGCGGATCTTCCTCAGGACAAGGGGACGGGTGAAATGACCCTCATCACTCTTGTAATGCGCAACTGGAGTACAAAACCTGATTACACCAATGCCCATAACGTGGCAAGGGCCAGCTAAGGACAAATCCCGGTATTCAGTAGATATAGACCATGGCGGTGGTGCCCAAACCATCCATGGAACGTAATATTCAGATCCGTATTTGTGGCAAAAGTTGGCTGAATTAATCAGGCAATCCAGGGCACAGTGTGATTTTTACAACTGGAGACACTCTGATCGACATCCTTACTCCATCGCGGTAGCCAGTAGATACACTAGCAGGAGCCAGTCCCCATGAATGAGATGGATGGAGGAGATCCCCAGTGACGTGCAAATATCAGTTATGCTGTGTTTCCTTTAGCCCTTCAGCTATTGACAGCTTCTGCAGGGTGCTTGAACACAAGCAACATTTGACAATCACTGCTGTAAAACTGGAAAACGGAACAATATTCCAGTGGACTAATTCAAATTTTAAAGGTGCTCGAAAGAAGCAATGGCTGCAAGGGGCTGAAACAAAGTGACCAATGTTTACAAGTCACTGATCCAAAAACTATTTCTATGTACAGTCATTTGGTGTTGTTAACAGTGGGTGTATCAGACAGATCGAGCTTTTAGATGTCAGACCTAAAATATTTACCCTTCCTCGCATTGTGTGCATTCAGGCTCATTGGTGAAGCAAAGTCGAACACACTGATTGAATAGGTCTGCAGGTGGTGCAGGCAACGATTATTTGTCCCATAGTGATTTTAACATTTAACTTTGCATTTCTATAGCAATTTCAAATGTTACATTAAAATGCGTGTTTGGATGTACACAGACAGAATTACTATGGAGAAGCCTTATGATGTCTTAAATAAAGGACAAGTGGCCACTCTCAAGCTTTTTTAGTGTATTAGAATAGAAGAAAGGGGACCCTCATTTCAAAACAAATGGAAAAAAACACAAAAAGGTGAATTGAGAGACCAATAGTGTTATCAATATTTTATAAAAACAGCTCAGGAACTTGCATAAAGATTTAAACACATCACCGAATGACAATGTATTTAAAAATCAATCAATTGAGGATTTACTTCAGTTTCATCAATGTTGTACTTGGCCAAGGCAACTTAAATCACATTTTAGGAAGCAATACTCACTGCTGTCACACTCCGGATAATCCAGCTTCCCGTCCGTGCACTTTACTCTCATTACTTGATTTTGTTTCTTGTAGAAACCTGGTTTACATGTAAACTCCGCCATGTTTCCGTTTGTAATTTCTTTATTTTCATTCATAAGTATTATGTTCTTTGGATCCATTTCTTTGGATAATGGTGCGCAGGATCCTGCAAACCAAAGCATGATATGAACTTATTATTTTTATTTTTAATTACTTTTTCATATGTTATCCTGTCATCATTTCAGGTCTATAGGCAGACCTATTCTTTCCAATACATAACATATACTTAGAAGGGGCTTTGTACCGGCCTCTTCCTTATAATTGGATGACTTTCTTATCTGTCTCAATTGTCTGCTTTTGTTTCAGTATCGTTTCTCCCTGTTCATATGTTTATACCACCCAGAAGCATTTTGAGCTTACAGAGTTCTGACTGGATGAGTGGTAGTCTTCCACTGCATTCACGAGGTAACTCTTATTTTCAATGGCACATTCCATAGGTGTGCATGTGTTTCCATTCTCTCCCACTGTTAGTTCCTCTCCTCCTTCTCCAATCCCCCTCCCACTCCACATTTTATTTATTTACTTATTTCATTATTTTTATGAGGGACCCATAGCTACAAAGTGCTACCGGACTAATTGTATGGTTTGGTTCGAGCATCATGCACACTTTCCGCTTACTTCTCATATATTGTAATTTATCATTCTGATATGGCGATCCATCGGGTTAGAACAGTGAATTAAAATTGCCATGTAGACGTCAGGACTCAGTATCCAAGCATCTTCCCACATGGTAACCATCATAGAATGGGTAATATTAGAATACTCAGACACTAAATTACCAGACATTTGCATGCTATTTGATGTATAATCACGTGCTCAGCAAAAAAGCATTGGTAAAGCATCAGCTCAGCATTTAGGTCAGGACGTATTGACATTGCCAATGTTTGTTAATAAATATCGCCCATTTAGCGCAAGGATTCTTGTCTAAGCTATCAACACTCATACAGCACAGCTTACTAGGGGGCATATTTACAAGCTGGCGATAAAAAATGATCGCCTAATTATCGCCTAATTATCAAGGCCACGCTAACGCGTGAAACCTTGCATTAGCGTCGGGATTCCTAACGCCCAGCTTTGATCTCTAATGAGATGCAAAGTGGGCGTTCCTGACCTAACATGACAGGAGAAATGTCGCTAAGCGACATTTCTCCTATCATCAAGCCCCACGCTATGAAGCATAGCGGCAGGAAAACTAACGATAACCCCTGTTATTGCTACTTTCCATACGCCTGCTTCAGGACTGACTTAGCCATGATATCCAATGGAAGGTGGATATCATGGCTAAGTTTGTGAGTCCCTATCAGCAAGCTAACGTCACACTACATGAGATTATCGCTGGGTTTCCAGAGATAATCTCACGTTAGGCAGTTTTTATCGCTTTTGAGATAAGCGTTGCTAATAGCACGCTATCTCAGCGATGAAAATCCACGCTAGCCGGCGATATTTATCCTAGCGCTAAGTGCGCTTAGCGATAATTATCGCCGGTTGTTGCTGATATGCCCCTAGTTTCTCTCGTTTTAGGGACACTGTTGCAGCCACCATGGAACTCTAGTCCCAGTTTCTGCCTAGCCTTCTGAACTTCTAGGGACTCTCTGTCAAAGGCCAGCTGCTCTTGCCTGAGCCTAACCTTAGCTTTCTCAAGCTCAAGAAGTTGTTGCTCCCTATCTAACGAGTTCCCTCCTTGACTAGAAATGGAGGTCCCTACTGAATGTCCTGAGGCATTGGATTCTCTAGAGGAGGATTTATACCTCCGTTGTCTACTCGGCACCTTCCCAGGAGGATCAAAAGGGGCATCCTCTAAGCCACCTGTGGTCTCCTCTGGGAGGTCCGAACTGCCCAGGTGGGAGGCATCAGGCTCCCCCTGGTCAGGATTAGATCTAGGTCAAAGAAGGGTTCCCCTCCTGTCCTATCTTCAGCCCCGTGCCCACCCACTCTTTCCTGCTCATCTGACCCACTGGCTTTCCTTAGGACATCTAACAGTAACACCTCTAGGAGGTGTTGAGTGTTTGCACTTTTCCCTGCCTTCAGTTTCCTAGAGGCACACAGTGTTTTCAAATCTTGGAATGAAAGATGATGGAGCAGGTAAAACACAATTTTGTATACCTCCTCTAATTTGCATGAAATTAATTATGTAATTATTCTAAAATTAATTAAAATAACATGTTTGCAGTGAAAGTGTTATTAATCAACCTTTACATCTTGATAAACATAAATACACGTGGGAATAAATTGCTAATTGCATGGCAGAGCAATTAATTAATTAACTATGGTACGCTAACTAACCTTAGATTGTGGTGAAATAGTAAAATTGCATGATTCATGTAGCTTAGTGATCGTTTGTTCTATAAAAGTTATCAAGTGGTAAGTATTATTGCTTTAAATGTCGCTACAGCTAGGGAAATACTAATATATATTGGGATTAGTATGGGTTTGAACATCAGAACTTTCATTTGTATATTTTAATTGCTGTTATGTCTGTTTCTGCTTAAGTTGGCATTCGGGCCTATTAGGCCGCAGTACCCAAGATGGCGTTCTCTGAAGCAGATGCTACCATGTGCACGTAATGACTTCCGCGCATGCCCAGATGGCTCTTGAAATCACGAGGTAGCTTGAACTCCTGACATCGTGTTTCCTGCCAAGGACGAAAGTCAGGAACTTGACCGCAAGCCAGAAGATGACAAAATGAAAATCAAGGAAGAGACCTTGGGAAAAGATACAACTGCTGTTTCCCCGCATGGGAACTGAACAGACAATGTCGATTTGAAAACTTTGTGACAAGTCGCTATGAAGAACCAGTTTGCACTGGAAAAATGTCAATATACTACAGATAACCCCGAACTGTTCAATCAGAATATTTGGTCTGCCCCTAAAGTTGCTATTCTAAAAATGAAGTAAGGCAGAAAAAGGTATAAAGCCTTCTCATAAATCATTACGTTCAGAGGAGTTGGAGTTAGAAGGGTTGGTTGCAGCAGCGTCCGTTCGTGGGTTCGTTCGTTCATTGGGTCTCGGTTGTGGCTGCCCATATGTTTGGGTTATTTCTTTGTGTTTCTTAAATTCTTTGCCAT
Source organism: Triturus cristatus (assembly GCF_964204655.1). Taxonomy (NCBI): domain Eukaryota; kingdom Metazoa; phylum Chordata; class Amphibia; order Caudata; family Salamandridae; genus Triturus; species Triturus cristatus. Next base: position 367,032,175 of record NC_140586.1, read on the forward strand.
TAGTCTGAGTGTGGAATTGGTCCATGCTCCGGATTTATGTTCGGACTTTGCTGAAATTTTGAACTTTACTACGCTGTATCCTGTATTTCGCACACTGGTTTGATCCTTTGGTGAGAATTGGACTGCCTGTTCGAGGGAGTCTTCATTTGAGAATGCAGATAACTCCCTGTTTGAACTGAGCTTTTCATCATCTTTCAATTGGTAATGATTCAATGTACTTTTCTGAAAGTCTATGTCTATGAGTAATTTCTGAATGTTCATACTTTTTCTTTAATAAATTTAATGACCAAATAACGAGCTCTAGAAAATAAATGACAATTTAAGAGTTTAATTAATGGTAAGATAAACAAAATTGAAATAATAAGAAATTAGTTTGTGGTTCTTAAATTAAATTACAGAAAATATCAAATGTTTCCTAGGCTTTAATTGTGTCTTAGCTGGTTCTAATTCACCATCTCCAACTAATTGATCCATCAACCAAATAGTGGAGTGCCTTGATGTTAAAGTCAAGATTCTGAAGCTGTATATAGAATGTGTATATAATGTAAAGCAAATTAATCCTGATAGGTAATAAGGTACCCACATGTCCAGCGACTTTTTATCCTGCTAACAGATTTGAGTGAGTTTGATTGAATTGGTGCTATGGGCCCCACCAATGAATGAGTGAATGAATGAGCTGTTGTGAATAAGAATCTGTGACGTAAGGAGAATATGAAAACTTTGTCCTCCGCGCTGCATCAAAGATCACTGTATCTAGCAGTGGCATCTCCTTTCAAAAACATACTAAGTGAGGTGTGGCCTTGCACCTACCTAACCTAGTGGGAACTAAACTCTCTGAGGTTAGAGAAAGGGTGTGCGAGACCCTTGACTACCCAACCCTAGGTTCAACAGAACTTACTTATTCTAAGCTTGTATTATATGTGCCTAGTATTAGTAATGGTTTCTCAATTAATCAACACAAAGATTTAGTTGGTAAAACAATGCAGGCTTGAATCCCATCCGCTGCACACCATTGTGAGAAGCTGGCCTGGTATATGATGTTCACTTATGTAAGCGGCACCTTGCACCAGTCCAGACAACCCTTACGGTGATTTAAGAGGTCTTACACAACGTTAGAAAGCTCTCTAAGTGGTAGCTGTGGAGAGCAGCCTTCAGGCTTAGTCTAGGAGGAGTGTAAAGCAGCCTGTTTTACCAAAATTCAATCTTATAGTATAGATGTGTCATAGGGTGTCATCAGCACATGACACGATTTTGGCCCCTAGTGATTCTGCCGGGTTAGTCAAGGGAGTGAGATATACATTAAACAGAGTAGGGCTCAAAGCCGAGCCCTGTGGCACTCCTACCCTCAATTTATGAGAGTTGGCTAAAAAAGGGGGGCACCACACCTCTTGTCTTCTCTCCTCAAGAAAAGATGCAAGACAATTCCAGGCCTGCCCTCTAATTTCCACCATGCTGAGACAGACTAGTAGGATATGGTGAGCGATCGCGCTGAACGCAGCTAATAGATCTAACAAAACCAGCAGCGCCCTTTCACCAGCATTCAGGCTCAGGCTGATGAAATTGACTACCTCCAACAAAGCTGTCTCAGAGCTGCAGTTAGGGCAAAACCCAGATTGACTAGCATGTAGCAAGTAATTGCTTTCTAGGTGAGAAGATAGCAGTTCGTTTACATGTTTTTCCAACACTCGAAAGAGCTAGGAGAGAGATCAGTCTGTAATTGGCCAGATCAGTGGGGTCTGCCTGAGTTTTTTTTAAAGCGGTACAATTGTTGCCTGTTTCCATTTCTTAGGCATAATAGCTGAAGAGAGGGAGGTGTTAAGCTGCTGATTCACCAGCGGGTTAATAGCCTCTGCCCAGCGAGATAGAATAAAGGTGGGTCCTGGGTCAGAGGGAGATCCTGATTTGAGGCGACTCAATACTGGAAGTGAGTCCTCCATAGGGATCAGAGAAAAGGAATCAAGAAAGATGGCTTTATCTTTAGTAAAGGAGACTAATTGAATACACTCTGGGCTGAACACTTCAATATTCTCCCTGCGGTCTACCATATCTGTGCCATAACCCAAGGTGTCTCTTTCAACTCCAAATGGAAGAAGTCTAGCCTGGATAGTAGCTATTTTCTAGTGAAATAAAAGGGCGAGTTGTTCACACCATTCCTGGGAAAGAAGTTTATGGTTTGTACCTGCTTCAGGAGAGGTTTAAAAAAGAATCCCTGGAATGGAGATTCCAGGGAGGATGGTCATTGCTTCCTTAATGTTTTTTGTGGATTTTTGAAGATCCTGATGTATAAATTGTTTGTTGAGGTTTTACATCTGTAAAAGGCACCTTAGGTGTAATTCAGAGTCTAACAGGTTTTCATAGTGTCTGCTGGGGTGAGGTGTACTGTGAAGCCCTATCAGTCACAACAAGACAGGGACATAACTTTGCTATTTGTGCTGCTGCACTAACTAAAGCTTATTCTCATTCATTCCTAAGTGCACAGCATTTAATACATTGGTCAAAGAGAACTCCTGTTGAGAGTCTGCTGTCGTACAAATGCCATTTGTGGAATAGTACTACATAGAAAAAGCAGACAACGTTAAAGTCTAGGAAAGAGTGAAAGTAGTGTTCAGAGGAGTTTAACAGTGAACAGCCTGTGTTACTTCACAAGATGCCACAGACAGTTAGGCTGGGGCCGTGCTGTATTGGTAAACCCTTGACTTGGTTGCGCTGTTATTAATAGACGATCAGTGAGCTCCATGAGTGAGAGTGATTTGGAGGAAGGCGAGGAAGATCATAGCTGAACAATCAAGGCAGAAATCATGGGAATCGTCTCCTCAAAAAAACAGAAAGAGATAGAAAAAGAAGAGAAATTTCCACCTGAAGGCATACCAGCAAAGGAGATGGCAGCAAAGAAAGGGTTGTACACATGTATGGCTCAAACAATGGCAGCAATATATTGAGAAATATGGGGAATTACATTTCTCACTGTGTGGCATATACCACATACCCAAGCTTGAGAATCTGAGGAGAAGAAAGTGTTACTTGAAGCCTCAGTCTAAGCCCACTCAATTCAAGGCTCTGGATCTTTGAGAACATGGTAAATGAGAAACATAGAAAGACGTTTGCGCTACAAACCGGCAAGACGTTTTGTTCTTCGCTGAGCATTCAGGCAGGATGCTGAGAGGCAGAGAAGGTGCAGGGAGGATGTGATTGAGACAGTAGGGGCCTTCCCTGCAATGGATAGGGAGAATGTTTGTGTTGATGCAGAACCATGGTGATTTAAAGAGACCTGTTGGCTACCTTTCAGTGACCTTCAATCCTGTAGAAACAGCTTTAATTGGTTGTTATAAAGCAGTCGCAGCGGTTAACTTGAATATACAGCTAACCGAAAGAATTGTGATAGGTTACCTATTAATTGTCATGGTACTACATTCTGTTTAGATACTCTTGACTAGTACATGCACACAGTAGCTCACAAATGGCCTCTTAACCATCTTTGAGAGAATCATTCTAGCTGCAGAAAAGGTATCCTTAATGCATTGTAATGTTCTCAATCTCGCAACCTTGTTACACAACCCAGATGAGGGAGACGAATGCAAGTACGACCACAATTGTGTAGATGTCAACGAATTTTGCACAAAGCCAAGACCACACATACTGGATGTGCCCCTTGATGAAGCAGACCAGAGCTTCTTTCCTGATTGCTCTTGTTTAAGAGACAGACGTGGTATTTTAAGAGCAGCTTATTCAGTCTGTAACTTGAGCGGCGCTGTGGGAGCTTCCCAATTGTGTCACGTAACTTCAACTCAAGTGGCCTAATTGCTTGCCCTTACAAGAGTCTGTTGTACTTCTTATGGTTTGAGAGTCACCTTTTACACTGATAGCCAGTATGACTTCTGAGTACTGCATGACTTTGGCCAATGGTGGTCCCAGAGAGTATTCTTAACTTCATCTGGCTCACCTATTACGAACTGTTTGTTCATCCTGAATCTATTAAATACACTGCAATTGCCATGACAGATAGTAGTGGTGAAATGTGCTGCTCATAACAGCAGTGAGGATTTAGTTACATGAGGTAATCAGTATGTGGAAGAAATGGCTCACTTTTGAGCTCTTTAGACAAGCGCATTCCACTTCAGTGAAGCATGAAGTGAGGGGGAGACAGTTGCAAATATGATTTTAAACACAGTGCAAAACATCACTGAATTGAGGGTGTTACAACATGAAGCTCCTCCATTGAGAGGGAAATGTGGGAGAAGAAAGGGTGCATCAAAGATGCTAGCGACATCTGGGGGCCGAACAATGGTAAGCCTGTACTCCCTGACTCTTTGTAACCTGCCATGTTGAGGCACATCCACGGTCCAGCCCATGCAGGTCCAGATGGTATGGTGCTAATCTTCAAACATTATTGGTTCACTGCTCATTTCCGAAATCTGGCAGAGAGCCTATGCCAACAGAGCATAGCGAGCCAGATACAACATTTTAGCAAAAAGGTTGTGGTGTCCTTGAATCACATAGGTAAATCTGATGGCCATTTCAATCATTTGATTTTGTGGAGATGTGACAGTCTGACAGTTGGCAAGATACTATCGAGGGAGTTGATCCCTCGAATCACCATTCTAGTTCACCTCAAATTAGCTCAAGGAAGTCATTCAAGAGTGAAGTGATGCATTTGAAATGAAACACACTAGGAATTGACCGGAGATTACATTGCAGTTACAGACCAAAATCGTCAGGAGTTTTGAAGAGGCTAAACAGCACAATCAAAGCAAAACTGGCCAAAGCATGATCCTCCACGACTCACAAAAGGTCCGATTTTCTTCCCCTGGTACTTATTAGCATTCAAAGCCCTCCGTGCAGGAGGACAGGATTCTATTCTCATGAATTTCTAATGTGGAGAGCCATTCACAAGGGCAGCATTTGAAACTTCGGTTTCAGTGGCTGCCCTTGTGAACACTACAGATAACTTGGTGCTCAAGTATTGCAAAGGCCTGGCTGATGTGGTTCATCCTGTTTTTCATCAGGTCAATTTTGCCACCCCATCTGTGAGTTCTGCTCCGTGCCATGATTTGAACCATGAGGACTGGGTATATGTGAGACAGCATGTCTGCAAGTCGTGCTTAGAATAGTGCTGGAGAGGCCCTGACCAAGTCATCCGAACGACCCATATGGCTGTGAAGTATACTGGTCGTTCTAACTGTGGAAAAGTGTGGCTCAATGGTTAGCGCGGCAGACCTCGATGCAGAGCACTGGTCCGGGACCAGGGTTCGATTCCCGTCGCGGCAGGGTCTCGGGCTATAAATTCCGCGGACCGGATATTCTCGCCTCAGTGCCTGTTCTAATCATGGGTCCCACGCTGCAACTCTGGGCAATAGCTTGCTTGATCTCCACAACGGCCCCAACAGCGCTGGGATGCCTGGCCTTCACCATGGGGGTGCCCAGGAGTGGACACCTCACATGGAAAGCCAGGAAGGGTTCCTTCAGCGGTATGAATACAGTGCTGAGATACCCGTAGTGGTGATCAGTGCTATATAAAAAAACATACATTTACATTTACATTTACAACTGGGTATATGCTTCCCATCTTAAGAGGGTAAGACGAGCAGAGGAAGAGGGAGAGGTACTTCCCCCAACTTCCTGAGTCCACCTCAATTTGAAGTTTCTGAAACCTCTCAGGCGGGGAAAGAAGGTCTACCTGGAGCTCCACAGCCTGCAGCAGAGCAGCAGCAACTTCATTGGCAGAGTTAGAGCTCAGAGTCTACAATCACTTAAGACTGAAGGTCCAGACTAAGAATACGTATTTGCAGTAAAGATAGTAATACTTGGATAACAGAGTCTGAGAGCAGAGTTTGAGAGACAGCAACAGAGGGCTCTGCTTTGGAAAACTATCCAGTTGAAGAACTTCCAAAGACATTTGTGACAACCCAAAGAATTAATTAGTAAGCCAGCACAACAGTTAGAGGACTACAGGGCCTTTGGCATCCACCCAAGGTAGCTACGGTCACTGTAGCTTTCAAAATAAGGTGGACGCTGTAGGGTAGGAGCTGTTTATATAGTTGGGTGGATGTTTGACCTTTATCTGCTGGAGGGAGATGCTTTGCTACAGCGAAATACCACTACTGGTATTATTGCTGCTAATAAAGAACCCCATGTGAGATCTTCCCATGTTCCCCGAGCCCAGGGTGTTTTTAATTGCAATGTGTATTTTCAAATGTTGTCCAAGTATACTAAAATTATGACTGTTCAAGATTGTTTTGTGTACTCCTATTTTCCAGCTTCCCCAGCAGAGGGTGAGGCCTATCTTCATCTGTCACTTTCCTGTGCATTTTCCTGCCGGGTATTCATGAATTTATTCTACAACCAGAGTTCAAATAAATAGTTTTGTTAAAATTATGTATGTCCGTTTGGGAATGTACCATTTACTAGAGATTCTAACCTGAATCTTTGGGCAAAAAGGCAAGCTAGTCATTCTTCTAAAGCCTTCAAACGGATGGACAAGCATGAGTATGTGATGGAGCGATTGTGACCATAGTGACATAGACACAGGTGGAATTTTTGTTCAATTAGAAGTGAGCATTAAGGGTGTATACTATGTGTTTGGTAAGTCAGCTTACTTTCAGCTGCTGCACAGTTGAGTAGGAAGATGCTATGCTACTTTGGTTTTCCCAAAGATTTATCACACAAAAGATTTAAATGTAAGACCTAAGACATATCTGTTGTGAAGCCGCCGCAGGTTTGGACAGATGAGTGACATTTTTGGTGCAATAATACTTTCAGTAGGCTTAGCACTCAGCGATATTAAAATTATAAAACTATCAACCCTAGTGGATAGCTTAGCAACTAGCACAGCTAGCGCACTGACTGTAATTGAAAAATAGCTGCTTGCAATGAGAGCTATGATAATTCAGAACTGTCTTGCACTTGATATGCTTCTAGCAAAGGAAGATAGGTTTGCAAAAAACCCATGCAAGTGAATGCTGTTGCGTACTTTCCCAAACTAGATAACCAGGTTGAAAGCTACATCATTAATATCACTAAAGTAATTCATGAACTATAGGAACTGGAAGAGACCTCTGTCTGGAAAGGAGTATGTTCAGTATTTAGCTCTATTGGAAAGGAATTTCCTAAAATAGGCGAATGGTTAGGCAGTGCGGGAAGAGTAAAACTAAAACTGTTGCTAACCTCGCTGTTGGCGATACTAAGAGGCGCTGCATGCACACTTCTCTTTAAACTTTGCAGAAGAATTTCATCAAATGGTGGGTTAAATTGTGGGGAAAAGAATTCAAACGCAATGACCAAGAGAAAGAGGAAAATAACTGATGCCGAGTTTGATACATTACATAGTGACTTTTACAATGACATGAAGGAGCTAGAAGAATAAAGATACCAGAGAACCTAAAACTGATGATGACTGTCGTGTGATGATCATGACGAACAGAGTGATGATTTCAAGAATCATCAGAGAGGGTGTCCTGAATGTGGACTGATTAAATTTCACACCATTTCAATTATAAGCGTGTATAAATTCATGTTTTCTTTAACTAGGGACAACCTAACCCTCGCAGTCCATCTTTTTGTGACATAGCTTTCTAACATGTGACTTGAACTGCTGTTTATCCTGTGTCATGATAAAGTGAGGCAGATTTCATTAGCTGGGGAAATGATTCCCTTAAGCCACCTGAGCAGGGTGCACTTTCCTAAGGACAGAGCAAGATTCCCAGGCTGAATAACCTGCTATGTCACATTCCATGCACTGAGAACAGATGTTGTGAACATTAGAACTCAATGCATTAGAATAGTGAGAAATTTTTCATTGGAACTGTTGTTCGTTGCTTAATTTCTATTGGTTATGAGCATGTAAACCATGTAGTAAATGTGTGAATCTGTTGTCAAAATCCCTATAAAAGGGTTCGATTTCTCCATATTGAGAGAGACTTTCCCCAACTTTTGAAGGCGATTCTGTGTTGGATTTTGAACTCGACTGAGTTTTGTGGTATTTTCTATTGATTTGAATGCCTATTGATTTAATCTTGATGGCCCAGCTTATGCATTTCTGTACTTTAATGAATTGAATAAATCTTAAATCAGAAATCCTTGTCTGTCTATCCATCTAACTAAGATAGATTGGTAGACCTCAAGCACCAAAGTCCGGCACTGCTCCCAATCCGATGTCAGTGTGGTCAGAAGGAAAATTGATGTATGAGCTTGTGCGCTGATACAGCCGAGGTACTCCCCCCATGCATAACAGCTCTTGGGGCTTGTGGTCTTTATGTAGCCCCTCTCGTCTCCACCAATAGAACCCTCAGAACGATCTTTCATAGTGCATTTTAACATTTGCCTAAGTGCGCAAAAGGCCTCATATTTGCACCTAAGCATTTCTCTGCCTTTCCATTTTTTTATTCTTTTCTTATAATGTCAGCTGTCACTTCTATACAAATGATTCAAGCTCTTGCAAAACCATCTCTTTACCACTCAATATCAGGTTAAATCTCAGATTGTCTCTCAGCAATTGATCCTTTGAAGACATATTAATATCTGTAAATTGCTGATAACTGTGCAGAACCCCGATTTCTGTTGCTTTCGGTTTAGACCAGGAGTGTTCAATCTAGGTGATGGAAAACTGGATCCAAGCACTGAGCTCAGAAGAATCACTGACTATGGACATGCACTGCAGTTAGACTTGGTGATAAATATATCTTACTTTGGCTATATGTTGAACATCACTGTTGAACATGGGTGGAATGCTTGCAAATGTCTCAGTCACCTGCTGTCTCTTGAGGATCAGGCTGCATTCCAGTCTACTGTGTTTTTTTGCCCACTCTAGTTCAGGAGCAACTATATGTGAATATATTGTAGTCTTGTGCCATCAGAAACAGAGAAGCCCAAACTGCCAGGCCACATTCACTCTGAACGGGAACAGTAGCAACCCTAGACCAATTAAAGCTTTTTTGGGCCTTTTCCGTGAAACTCAACTTTGATTATTTGACATAGAGGTCAAGGGTTCCACATCCAGCCATACTGATCACATGAAGAACAGAACATTAAAATAATAAAAGATTAGGAATTACATTTTTGCAAAAGTCTCAGCCACTGGCAATTGCTCAAAAGCACATTCCAGTCAAGAAGCAAACATAACAAATCAATTTTGGTACTGCTCCAGTAAGAAAAGTCCAGCTCAAACAAGCTGCTTAGGTCTCCTCTAAACACAAGCAGCCAAGGCTAGCTTTCGTCTTTGGATGAGGAGGATCCAGAAGGGACTTTCAACAGAATTGTGCCAAGGTGCCATGAGAGTTATTGTTGCTTTTATATTATTTAGGAAGACACCTTATTTAACAACAGTTTATAGACATGTAATTTGGTTAAAAGGATGCTGCAGCAACCTTTTAGAGACTGGTAAATGAAGTCTGGTTTACATCAGAATATCATACACAAATACCATATGACATAAATACTGTGTCTAAATATCATTTATGCAAATATTTCTGCATTAGAAATAGATGTCTTAATGCGCCAATATTTTTGTAAACAATGATTAGGACAAGATACCTTTGTTAGCCAAATTCTAACTATTCTATTCTAGTATGAAACCTGAGCTTCTAAATTTAAAAATTAAATCAGGGTGGTCATTGGTTGTCATTGTTTTTGACAGTCTTATTTGAAAGCATCACCAGGCCCAGATTAGAAAAATTGTCCAGAGGTTCAAGATGGCCACTATGACTATCGAAGCCAAGTTTCAGAGGTTCAAGAGGGTCGCCATGACTATCGAGGCCAGAAGGTGGAAAAGGTATGTTGTCTGCCTCAATGCAGGCATCTTGTTAGAAGATGCTACCTTTTTATTCCAAGATTCGTTTGATGGGCTAGATGACGGCCTGCCTCAGTATCCCTAGGTAACGAGTTGTAAAACGTTATGTACTCATTGTGGTGCTTTTGATAACTTTGACAGAAGAACATCCTCTGTTCAGCTTATTGCCGCATGCTAGAAGTTTGCAAAGTGAAACACTTCACCATAAAGAAACAAAACATCATTCTATATGAATATGCATGAAGCCTTACGCATTATTGGGACCAGCATAGAACCCTTTTTTGCCCTTGTCTCACCCCGCCTTTTTAAATGGTTTGGGCTTCCTGAAGTTGACACATTTTTAAAATATTGACAAATTTGTGATTTGTTAAACCTTGAAATTGTGCACACCTCTTGTTAAGATATATCTGATTAGTTATGAAATTTCTGACGAGACAGGTGCATCATCTGATGGAGTTAAGGAGATGCTTTTGAAAATGAAGGCAATCTACCTGTGGTCATCATCAGTGTAAAGTGTTGTGTCAGAGGTTGGAAGTGATGTCAGACGTCAGCCTCAGAAAAATTAGTGCTGAGCAGGGTGTAGTGCATAGAAATGCAGTGAAGTGAAGGCTGGGGAATGGGTGAGGAGCCTGAGAGAATCTGTGGGGAATTGCCGCATAGGTAAGTTGTATGCAGAGCGGAAAGCCACATTTTTGACCTGACCCATATCTAGTGGCTTCCTCAAATTTGCTTGCCCCTTTGAGCATTCTAACTGCCTCCAACCATGATTTGTGCATTTGCAACCAGCATGATAAGTGTTACTCCTTTTGATATGATTTTATTGTTGCGAATTTTATTTAATACATATTAAATACATATACGTTAATTGAATAGCCTTCTGTGTGTATGGCTCGCTGCGGAGATAATGGGCAGTTTTATAAAATTTGCCTTAAAAACACTGATAAAGTAACAGGGTACTATAGACAGCAACATGGTCACCCATTGCTCCACTATCCAATGGTTTCTGACAAAGTTTAAGCTTTGTTCAATTGAAAGCAAATTCATAGTGTAGACATGTAACCGTTACAATATTGGTAATGCAGAGAGCTAAGCCAAAGTTCTTAAGATGGCTAGTACCTTTTCAAGCAATAAATGTCAGTGTTGACCTGAAATTATGGAATTACTGTACAAATGTCAATGGGCTGAACATCTAGGTGAAGCAAATCCTCTAGGTGTATTGTACAATTTTAAAAACAATTTGAGTCCATATGGGGATGTAGGAGATCCTTCTGCCCTCTGTTGATCATGGTCTTTTGTCTTCTTACATTTTGGTCCCTCAGAAGGTTGTTGGTCTCAGTAGTTCTTTTGCTAATATATGCATATGCCTTCTGTTACTAAAAGGCCAAGTTCATAATTATATTTAAACATACACGATAGCATGAGTGATACATTGAGTGCATAGGACAGTCAGAGATTGGATGTGCAAACTTTTTAATTTAAATTAGCAATTAAATGGGACACTGAATTGCTTGACACTGGCCTTGAAAGTAAGGTATTCATTGGGGCTTTAATAATATACTGGGTCCCACCAATACTGGGCTGCATTTATTTTTCTTAGCAAAAGCTAATATTGACTACTTCACTATTGGAATACAGGACAGGAAGAACCTCTTACAAAACATTACTCATTCATCTGTGATTTGCAAATAGCTTACTTTAAAGTAAAGTTATGAGTTGAGAAACATTTATACTTTTACCAGTCAGTTATTTTTATTCAACTGTTTGACTTGTCATTAACAGTGTTGCTTTTTTGTGATTCCATAAGTGGCATTTTGTGAGTGTAAGAGAATAATTATTTCTTTGATAAAGTTTTCTCAAAAATCCCCAAAAAATCCATAACCTTCTCTAGAGATGGCTTGATGATCCACTGCATGCAGCTATCCCTTAGGTATGCCAAGAAAGGGCATCATTAATATCTGGGCTTACAATCCTGCAGTAATGTTGGAAAGGAGTACTTACTTCATGACACAGTAATAATGCAGTATATGGGTCACAGGTGGAAACCAGGGAAATACACTAAAACACAAGAGAGGGTCCCTGGGAAAAGACAATTCAAGGGGGAAACACCCAGGGAAAACACAGTATAAATCAACGTAAACAACTTTCCCCACTAGATATTTTAAATTTGGTAATATATCCAGACATATATATATGCCCCACACGACTTTTAATTTTCAATCATTTATTATAAAAAAATATACGTTATTCTTTTTTGTTTTTAATTCATTTTATCAAAGTTTGTTCTAATAAACACACATACTTATACACTGTACATATGGTGAACAATCAACAGCATTTTGCCTAAATAGAAGAAGAGCCCTAAACATATACTAAAAGACCATACAATGGCTGTGCATGTCTCCAAAATAACAAACACACAAGAATCATGTGAAAAAATGGAACAATACAATAATATGCACAACTACATTAAACATATATACAACATTACATACAATGTGTAAAGAAAACACAAAAGAAATCACAAAAGAAATGCACAAAACCAGGGAAATTACTTAAAGCAACATTGTTATTGTGGGTGTATTTTTTGTTTTTTCCATGGTGATTTTTATCATCCTTTTGTTTATAATATCGTAACAAAACATTTATGGACTACCACAGTAACTTTGTCAATGATGGAGAAACATCAATGGTGGAAAAATGTGCAGGAACCAGATTGCCCCATATCAGTACTCTCTGATACCCTTTAAATATCAGAACAACAAAGTGCTGAAGCAAAACCTAACCAGCAAGTCTTACAGAAGCCAGGTTCCCGATAGTTGCCAGGATTTACATTATGTTTACTGAAACCATTGGCATTTCTACAAAACCACAGCTACCACCCGCCAAGGTCAGTGTCGGACAGTGCTTTTATTCCAGTGGGCAATTCCCAGCAGGCTGAGGCCATTTGAGGGCGGTTTTTATAGCTGCCAAGGTTTCAGATTGCTTATGTGTGACATTTTCATAATTTCAGTGTAATTATGAGTAACATTTAACGACTATGAGTGACATTTCCTCGGAGCAAAAATCAAGCAATGAAGACGGGGGAAGCATAATTATCAGAAATTACACCCATTTGAAAAATAAGAAACTCTAAGAAGATCTTAAAACTGCTGCAAAGCACTGGAAATTGAAGGACACTAACCAACATGACATACAGACTGCATAGCTGCCAAGATTTTAGAGTGCTTATGTGTGACATTTTCAGGTTTTCAGAGTACTTATAAGTGGCATTTAACCACTAAAGGTGTGACACTTAGAGTGCCACTTTTTTGCAAGTAAAATTAACAAATGAAGTCCATGAAAATAGATAAACATAAGAAATGTATACGCATTTGAGAAAGGACGAGCTATAAAAAGAACTTGAAACCACCCTTTGCAAGCTGCTCCTACTGTAAAATGATTGTATACTGTTGGAAAACAAGGCAGTATCTGTGAGGCCTGCACAAATAACATGACTTCATTTGTCCTCCACTGGGAACCAAACACCCCATTGTAGCGTTTGACTCTCAAAGGGTAGCGTTGCAGAGCAGTCTAAGGCTTACTCAAGGGAGGTGGTGTGTGCTAGTAATCGCCATTTACCCGTACGCAGAAATAACCCTCAATAATTGATTGTCCAATCTATACTTTCTTTTATACAATGAAGAGTACATTTATTAAACCACTCACTACTCAATACTATCCAACAATTTACAAATAAATATAAGCTGTTGAAATTACTTTGTGACCTTGCCCTTGCATAACATTCCCGCCCCTCCTGCAGAGGGAATGGGGTCTTGTACCACCACTCCCATGCATGCACATCATCTTGCCCCCTAATACAGTAGGTTGACCATAACCTGGAATGAGGAACTTGCCCACTGGCACCATCCCAGTGATGACCTACCCCATTATCTCAACAAGCATTTAAAATGGACACACCTGCCATGGTGACACATAACCCTGATTGAGCATCTTATACTGACCATACAGTATACCCCTCTACATCTTAGTGGCTAATAGTCTGGGTTGTTCTTCACCTAATGCAGCAGCAAGAACACATGTTTAGGCATTACTTAAAATGACAGTACGTATCATTGCTGATAACAGATATAATGCATTGCAATGAAAGCCCCTACAAGGCATCACCATTAGAATCACAGGATTAAGCTTATACAGCCAGACACACTAGCAGGAATGTCTAGCAACATAACCCCGTCTGCTTATGACTTAACATGCCCGAGTTAGCCCTGCACACTTCAGTGAAGTCCCAGCTACAGAACTAAAGTTCCAGCCATGGAGTTAACAAGCACTGACTCACCCTTCAGTGGTTCTGTTTTATAAGTCGCCCAGAGACTGAGAGTAGGGACTTCGAATCTTCCAGTTGGGGGGAATCTGTGTGCTCCTGCAGCTCCCCCCACCACTCCTCCAGGAATTGGTGGTGACCTCCTCCTCCGGGGGCCACCAGGCGCCAAAACGAGTAGCCTTCCCCATGCCTTGCAAGACATTATGGGGCGCTCCAGGCTCTACCTGTGCATATCAGAGCAGCAGCTTTTCCACTGCTCTGGGAAGAGCCACGCTGCCACTCCTGGGGGCCTCTCGCCGCATCAGCATGTCGGTGGGGGCCTGGTCCTACCCGGCCCCTATTCCTGGCAGGTGAGGTTCTTGGCAGCTCCGGGAGCCCACCCCAGCTGCTCCTGCCGTCTCCCAGTCTGGCCCGCACCGTCATCTGCGGCCGCTAGAGCTGGTGCATTCATTCTGGTCTGCCAAAACTGCTGCTGGTCCAGCGAGGCCTCGGGGGAGTGTGACGGCACCCCCCCTCCTTCCCGCTGCTGCGAGGAGTGCAGCGGCACTCCCCCCCTCAGCATCATAACGGGGCCCGGAGTTGGGGATCCCAGGCCCCCTGGGGCAATCTTCACAGGGAGTGCGACATTGCTCCCCAGCTGATCTTTGCAGCGAGGGGGGATGCACGAAGGCACACTCCCCTCCTCCTCACAACCACCAACGGGGCCCGGAGTTTGGGGTCCCGGGCCCCAGAGGTCTTGACGGGGAGCACAACAGCGCTCCCTGGCTTTATTTTTGATGGGGCCAAGAGGTGGGGGTCCCTTGCCCCAGAGCTCTCTTTGAGGGGAGCGCGGCACCTCTCCCCTCTCCCCTCCCTCCGGTGTCTACGGGGGGCCAGGGTGGGCTCCTGGCACCCCCTTGCATATAATTTCACTCTTCTGGGGCAGTCCCCAAGACCTGACCCACCCCAGGGGCACATCTAAGACCGGTGGTGGAGCTCCACGTGCTTCGTCGTCTGTCCCTTTGGAGGTCAAAGGCCGCCTACCTTCTAGGGGGCGTAGAGCTTGGCCCCCAGGTGGCCAATTTTCATAATTTTGGCCTCTTCTTGCTCCTGATGGCCAGCTCTAGCCATCGGGAGCACTTTCCTTTGCCCTCTTGGTCTCCAAGATGGTGCACTCAGCAGGGAGATATCTTCACTAGCTCCCTGCACCAGCCTTTCACCTGGCTCGCCTTCTGGGCCTCTCTTCTTCTTGCACAGAGGCCCAGGCTTCTGATCACTGGTTCTGGTCTTCCCTTTTGGTGCAATCCAGGGTCCTGGGACAGTCAGGGGGTTCTTCCTTCCAACTGCCCATGGCGCCAGGCTCCACCACCAGCCTTCTTCAGCAGGCCACACCCCAGAGAGCTCTTCTTTCTGTCCAAGACCTTTTAAAAGAATTTGGAGGGGCTGGCAGGAAGGCTCCAATGCTTATCTGGCAGCGACACATCACCTCTCTGCCCCTGCTCCCTCCCTCCTACCCAGGCCTCTAGGATAGTTCAAAATGGCGTTGTCCAGGGGTCTCATGCCACATGGTCTCTGAAAAGCCCGCTTCCACCCTTGCTGCCTTCTCTCCAGAGCAGCTTGGTGCCTGGCACAAGATGACAGCTGTTGATGGATAACCTGCAGCTCCACCCACCTACTCCTGCTCTTGGAGAGGAGACCTTCACCCTTGGAATGCTTGCCGTGAAGGGCTAGGTCTCTGATGCTACAGCTTGGGGAGGAAGGTCATTAATCCAGCCTGGCAGGGTCACACCCAGCCCGGCTCTTGGGTTGAGCTGAGTCAGAGGAATATGACATTTCTGGATGACCCATAGGCATTAAAGATATGGCTTTGGACTCAGTAGAATACTTCTTCTCACATAAGTTACAGGGTACTTTGGTGCGTGTCTGGAATTTGTAGGCCCTAGGGAAGTGAAACTACCCCATGTGATCCCTATCGTCATAGGAGAATAATGGAGTGTTCCTTCAATCAAAACAGTAAAGCACACTGACTTTCCCTTACATGTTTCGCCCATAGTATAACGCCTATTTCATGTCACCACCCAGCTCTGCATAATTGCTGCCACACCATTCTATCTGTACCTGCTCCTGGGCTGCGCATGCCAGAAATCTCCCCTGTGCAACCCCTACAGGTGTGCACACGCATGTATACACGTGTCAGCATGTAACCAGCTCGGTGCCCTTTACTCCGGCTGCAGTGGCCTACTCTCACCAGTAGGACACCGGTAAAATCCACATGCAGTCTCTTTCATCCTGAGTTCACTGTGTGTGAGTCCATACTTATGAGGCTCTCCCACAGTAAAAGCTCAACAATTAGGTGTTCAAGAAGTGAAAACCCGGGTGGCTAAGATTGTCAGAACCACCTTCTAACATATACCTACAACCTACTCACATCCTACATGATTTTACACTTTTGATCACTGCAGCAGCTGGCAGAACCATGGACAAATTGCATGAACAGTGTAAAATTGCCAGACCATGTTTGGCTACAGAACAACTTATGGCACTAAGATCTGCAATTTAACTCCTTTTCTATTTGTAATCAATACCTTATTGCGTGATCTCTCCCTATACACAGACGTCACTGACACTAGTGCTTGCTCCACAGTGTAACAGGCCACTTCCCAACTCTGCTGGGAAAATCCTGCCTCTGGCTGACACAGTATTATACATTTCTAAGCTGCACTGGGGAACTCACACTGCTGACAGCTGCTCTGCTCAGTGCTGCTCAGAAACAGTGATCTGCTTGAGTCAGTGGGGAAGTCCATGCACCTCAGCACTCTGACCAGGGCAGGAAGGGCATATCTGCTCTCAGCAGTAGAAGTCGCAGTGAGTGAGCTTGTACGTCACATGGTTTCTGTGCTGTGTCATTTAAAGACAGCGCTCACAGGACAGGAAACAAGTTGAGTTGTAAAAGGGATTCTTAGCCTCGACAGGGTGACAGTGATGTCTTCCTGGAGGCCTGGCAGGACTTGTAAAAACCATCCTGTCATGTGGCAACCATTTGATACCTGACCAGCACTGCCACCAATGCAGGATCGCACTGTGGTGACCAGAGATGCCACTCTGGAGGTGCAACACAGAAAAACAAAACTGCGGCCTGCCCCACAGTTACCCCTTATATAGAAGATGTTGTTTATGTGGGACGCGCCACTACGATGGACCACATGAAGCCCCCAAGCTGAGTGGTTACTTGATTTAGTGCAGCCCCCAGGTTGCAGTGGTACCATAATAATATATGTGAGTATATAGCAGCCATGGCCTCCGAATTTGCGAAATAACTGTGTATGCAGGATTAGTCTCAGGCAGCTACACCACAGTGAGCACTCTGAGAGCAGCGCATTCACTTTGTAAATGCAGCTCTTCTCATGGGTCAGACTGACACACTCATACATGGGCCGTCACAGCCTCACCTGCCGCAATGCACACTAGCAAGAGGACTCAGAGCCCGCTGCCAGCCCCGCCACAGCTCTGTCCCAGCCCTCCCTGCCAGTATGCAGACACTCATGGCATGCTCCTGAGAGTCCTGTTACACACGCCTGGCTATGGCAGTGCAGGCTTTGGCCTCTGCCTGTCACTGTGCAGCCCTGCCATGACTCTGTCCCAGCTCTCCCTGTCTGCCCTGACATTGACGCTGTCTCACAGTGAGAGTCTCGGACTGCACTATAGTGCAGTGCACTGGCGGCAACTTTATAATACTTACTTTTAGGTTAATTAAGCTCAGTGCGCGCAGCCAGTCAAGGTGCTAAGAACATTTGATAATGCATTTTAATGCAGCGATGCAGACCACCACATTAAAATGTGTTAGTCTAACGCCTGATGTGTGGTACTTGGCAGTGCTGTGGTTTGAAAGAGCAGGGCGCACTTCATTCCTATTGCACTTTCACAAGTTCCCGCAAGGTTAATTATAGCAGGCACGGGGAGGCTTCAAGACAGAAAGGGACGGAGTGGGGAAGGTTACAAGTATAGGGAGAAAGTAAACAGAAAGTAAGACGAGAGAGAGGACAGCAGAAGAGACAGAAAATGGATAAGAGAGAGAATGCGGGGAGACGAAGGGAGCAGGGCTGGTTTGAGCATTTTTACTACTGTTGCTTTTGCTTCCACAGTCCGGACTTGAGCTGGCCTATAGCTTCAGCAAGCCTCTTTGGAATCTGTCTAGAAGCTGTTCACCCTTTCTTCTAGAACTCTATCACCTAAAAGCCTGTTTCACAGAGGGCTCCCCTGCAGAATGTCCGAGTCCTTCGCCTGTTTCAGTTATGAGATGCTGACTGTTATGACTTGAGTGAACGGAGATACTGAAACTCTTCAAAGTCAAGTGATAACATTTTACACCACGGGCAACTTCATTCATACACTACTTTCCTCCCTTTTCTTGTTTATCCACCCCTCAAGCATTACGCTTTACATTGCCAATGATAGGATGCGCTGTATCCTTTAACTGCGGTAAATTTGGTTTATGTTTTCCAATTAGACGTTTTTTATTTAGTGGTGCAATTGACATTCTGTTAGCCCTCTTTTTATTTCCAGTAAGATCCTGTAAATATTCAACACCCCAGCAATTAGCTAGGTGTAATGCTCATGCTAGATCTTTCTGCACCTAATTCACCCTTTCTAGCGTTAGGTGTACCTCGGGACTTACATATGTTAAACAGATTATAAGATAGTCCTGCCGTTTATCAAACTTAAAAAAACAATATGAACAAAATTAGCCATAAAACTATTCACACTTTCTTTCACACCCAGTGTGCAGTTATTGTATAGCTCTTCAATCCCTGGTGGCACAGCACACAAGATAATGTGCTGCTTGGCTAAACATAAGGTCCAAAAGGCGAGGCCTATTGGCTATGCCAATGCTTGTTTTCATATCGGTTTCCCTGCCACCATGTGATATCGGCACCTCACACAGTGGCACGGTATGAGTTGGCAGGTCTGCAACACTTTTCCTCTGATCTGCCCTTCCTTTCAATCGACTACCGAGCCGTGACCATGTTT
This sequence comes from Triturus cristatus, assembly GCF_964204655.1. Lineage (NCBI taxonomy): Eukaryota > Metazoa > Chordata > Amphibia > Caudata > Salamandridae > Triturus > Triturus cristatus. Next base: position 367,051,284 of record NC_140586.1, read on the forward strand.
GGAAGTGCTAATTTGACACTACCTGGGTGTAAACTGCTCGCTTTCCTCACCCGGTTTTACCAGGTGTGAGAAAACTCAACATGGTTCATCTGTTCGCAAAAACATTCTCAAAAATCGCACTAGACATTCGTTGCAGCTGCCAAGTCTCATTCCGTTTTTAGGTCGAGCCTAGCGGCAGCGCGCATGAGCTGCTCGCTCTGCGAGGCATGCAGTAATAGAGTAGGGTGTGTAAGCCTTGCCCGCTCTCCGTCCATACTTTTCATTGGCTGATGTCATTGTCCTTGGTAAATGCTGGCTTATGATTTATTATGAGGCTTTTTAGCCCCTTCTTGTTACCACCCTGTCTCCATTTGGTACCCCCATGAGGACACGATCTTTTATTGTGTCCTAAATCGGGAGCTTTCATTACCAGTTCCTAGAACTATTTACTTCATTAAAGGACACAGCACGCAACAGGTGCCATCTTCGTTAATGGGGGTCGCTTCCTAACCTCATTTGCATTTCATTTTCTGTTTACAATGCGCTCAGTTTATTTTATTACTTTCCTTGGTCTGTGGTAGCATTGATGCTTGAAAATCTCCCATTTCTGTTTTCCTGAACTTTGTCGCTATAAATATCCAGCAGTGGCAGCCATGGGACATCGCCAGTTATTCGTTCGTGCACACAACGGCTGTTATGTTCAAAAGGGTCATTTTTCTATTACCTCCATAAATAAACACTGAAAATTGTATTCCTAACGGAGCTTCGTTATGTATGTAATGAATGGCATCTTCAATCAGCGATAACGTTTAGCTATTTTTACCTCTAATGTAAAGGTGAAAACTGCAAGACGCAAGAATGCACAGATCTGCTGCCTAATTAGCCAGGAGTAGCCTGCTCCCACATGATGTGGGTGGCACTTTAGCAGCTTTGCACTAAACAAAAAGAATAATAACTTTGGTAACCCTAAATGGGTTGCTTCTGCAGCAAAATGCCATGATGTTTTGAACATTATTTCTAACTGCCCATTAGTAATGGGATAGGATAGGCAACGCATCCCACGATCAGTTTTACACCGATTATGCACCCGCTGAACAATGCTATAAGCTAAACTTATGTGAACTCTCGTATTGGCAGCTACAGTTGTTTGTTCGGAATCTGTTCCGCTGTTATCCCTCCACTGGCATCTGTTATGTTGTGTGGACCACCCCATGCTGATGTTATCATGGAGGGGGGTCCCACACTGTAGCCCTGCTGTGCGCGCTCAGTGGTATGCTCCTGACCGGAAGTGTATAGTGTATTAAAAGGGGCCGTGACCGGGACATCTGGGTCAGACCAAGAACATAGCCCTCGTGTGTTTGCCCTTTCATGCAATCGCTACCGCTACAACATTACACAATCCCCCATGCTGTGAGCGAGTCCCCGCTCACTTTGACAATGGAACAACTGGCGACGAGGGTGTCTTCTTTCTGCGAAGGACCCATGGCAGCTGTGTCTGCTGGTGCCTCATCTGTTCCGTCATCGGAGCGTTGTCCTGTGCCTCCCTGCGGCGGCCATTATGCGGCGAAGACTGCTGCTGTACCGGGTCCTGCCGAGTCTGCGGTGACCCCTGCCTGCCCACCACTGGTGAGTTGCGGCCTCCCCTGCCTTGTGCTGCCGCCTGTATCGGCCCGCTATCCTGCTTGTGTCCCCATTTACTCCCCGCACACGTGAAACTGCGTGCGCACCCTGGGTGACGGCAGCGGCACCATGCCGCTTGGATCCGCGATGCCCACAACCTGGCAAGCACCACAGCAACTAGGGCATCAATGATACAGCTGCAAGTAGCGGATTATTCAACACAATACAGGCAGTACAGCCTAGTCAAAGGCATTGGCACCACAGGAGTGTTTTAAACAGGCTCATTTCATCAGAACGTAAAGGCAGTGCATCCTGGCAACAAGTGCTGGAACCACAAGAGTGGCTGGACATTCCGGTATCTTCTTGGGGCTGTGGTTTTGCTGAGGGTTTTTCTGCGGTGTGCACGTCCTTCACTGCAAGATGCCCTTGTGTTTTTCCCAACCACGGTACTACAGGGCATACGCCACACGCAAGCCTGCTGTGTTCGTTGGACATTTTTGCCGCTCAGGGATCAGTCGTGTATTCAGACTCCACGTCCATTACTCCCCTCATGAGTAGATCGAGCTGCGCCACCAGCAAGCCCACAAAATGGCGACTGTGCCCCCGGTTGAAGCTTTTGTGGTTGATGGTCCGCCGTCTGCGCAGGTCGCCAAGTAGAAGGACAGGTTGGAACGCCTGGAGAACTACTTTGCAGTGGTGGGCCTGAAGCCAGAACGTCAATGGCCCATGCTCCTCCATTTGGGCGGTCCTGCGATCCACAAACTGGGGAAGTCTGTGGTGGAAGCTGGTCCACCCCACACCTATGCCACATTCAAAGCTGCCCTGACCGCGCACTTCGAACCTCTGGCCAGCCCAGATTATGAACATCTTCTTCTACGCCAAGCGCGGCAACTGCCTGAGGAGTTGGTCGATACGTTCCACGCCTATTTCAAGGAATTAGCGAGCACATTGCCTGATGCCGACGACAAAATAAGGGCACAATTCATTTAGGGATGTCTGTCCATCAAATTGTGAGAAAAAATACTCCAAACCCCGGGAATTTCCATGGCTAACATTCTAACAATGGGCCGATCCAAGGAACTGTCTAAGGTGCGCACGGCGCACATGGAGGCAGCCCTCCAACGACAAGTGAAGACCGAACCAGTAAATCTGGTGATGGCTGAATCTCCAACGAAAACCGCCACGAGGAAACCAGAATGCAACAAGCCACCACCAGCAACTCGGACTTGTTATATGTGTGGAGGAACATACCCTCATCAATGCCCATGCCCTGTTCAAGGGAAAAGATGCTTGGTGTGCCGCCGGTTAAATCACCTGGCGAATGTGTGCCACTCAGCTGGACGACAACGACAAGTGGCCGACAAAGCAATGCTGTGGACTCCCCACAGATGGGAGAGGCAGAAGATGATATGGACGATGATGATGTGGAAGGGGTGGTCCATGTCATTCATTCACTGCAACCAAACAGGTGCCCGAGGCGGAGAATCCCAAAGTGCAGCATCAGTGTTGCTGGGCACCCAAAACAGGCACTCATCGACACGGGGGCTTCTATAAACATCATGGCTCAATCCATGTTAAAGACAATCCCTATACAGCCGACTCTGTGGCCAACATCCATACAAGTGTTTGCTTATGTTTCCACAACGCCTCTTTCTGTGGTCGGCGTCTTTACCACCGACATTTCCCATGAGTCCCGATCCATCCGCACCAAGGTCTACGTCACCCAAGAGGGGTCTGGAATGCAGCTGAGTAGCCGCACGGCAGAGCATCTACAACTGGTGGTCTTCACATTTGATGTGCACCAGGAGGATGTGGAGTCCCTGGTGGAGGAATTCAAATCCCTGTTTGACGGCATAGGATGCCTCAAGGACCACATGGTGCGGCTCCATGTAGAGCAGTCGGTACAGCTAGTTGCTCTCAAACATTGACGAGTGGCGTTTCATCTGAGGCCAATGGTCAAAGAAGAGCTAAGGAAGCTGGAGGCAGCTGGCATCATCGAGCGCCTTGAGGGTCCAACTCCCTGGGTATCTCCCATTGTGATAGCCCAAAAGCCGAAGCAATCAGTCGAGGTCAGGATCTGCGTCGACATGTGCCTGCCAAATCATGAAATAAAGGGGGAACGTCATCTAACCCCCACGGTTGACGACATCGTGGCAGAAGTCTGTGGTTTGCACTGGTTTTCCAAGATGGATCTACGGGTGGGCTATCATCAAGTCCTGTTAGATCCCGAGTCGAGAGCCTTAACGACGTTCTCCACACATGTGGGCCTACGCAGGTACAAGCATCTCAGTTTTGGGGTATTCAGCGCAGCAGAAGTCTTTCAAGACACTATTAGAGGAGTACTATCCGGCCTCAGAGGGGTCATAAATGCCAGCGACGACATTTTGGTTCACACGCCTACCCTAGAGGAACACATGGACCATCTCCGCTGCATTTTCCCAGGACTACAAGACAGCAACCTCGCCCTACATCGTGATAAGTGTGCCTTCTTCGGATACCACTTCTCCCAACAAAGAGTGTCGCTTGATCCAGCGAAGGTTCGTGATATCCAGACCGCACCAGCTCCGACCACCGTGACTGGTGTCAGAAGTTTCCTGGGCATGGTCACATATTGTGGCCATTTCATCCGCAACCTAACAGATCTAACTGCGCCATTATGAGAACTCAAGAAGACACCACCCTTTGGGAGTGGGGTCCCGTGCAAGAAAAAGCCTTTTTGGACACCAAACGCGCCCTCTCGGCAGAGACTACGTCAGTCTATTTTGACGCAGCCCATGAGTCTGAACTATCGGTTGATGTGAGCCCCATTGGATTGGGAGCAGTATTGTCCCAGAAGCAGCCGGACGGGGAGTGGGCCCCGGTAGCCTACACAAGCTGGGCTCTAACCGACACTCACACATCGAAATAGAGGCGATAGTGATTCATTGAGGGTGTCACCACTTCCATGTATAACTATATGGTAACCATTCACAGTCCACACAGACCACAAACCGCTGAACCCACTCTTCATGGGGGCTTCATTAAAACCTCCTCCGAGGATTGAAAAATGGATCCTGCAGCTTCAGGAATACCAGTTTAAAGTGATCTACCACCCAGGTACACTAAATCCAGCAGACTTCCTGTCCAGGCATGCAAGGCCAGTAATCGAAGAGGAGGAAAGTGAAGCACATGAGACGGAAGAATACGTCAGGCTGGTGGTTGAACGCTCTCACCCCCTTCCTGTCCTGTTAAGTGATATTGTGGAAGCAACCAAACTGGACGAGTGCTGGGAGATGGCAACCTTGGCCATAGTATCGAGACAGTGGCATCTCCTTCTTGAGAACCTGGCATGCAGAACTGAGGAAGCACAAACAGCGCTCTAGGTCCTGCATAACGTCCGCTCAGAGTTGGCTGTTTCCCCGGAAGGGTGTTTGATTAGAGGTACTCGCTTGGTCATTCCCAGAACCCTGCAATGAGTGGTAGATCTGGCTCACATCGGTCACCAAGGAGTAGTTAAAACCAAGTCACGTCTGCGCAGCAAGGTAATGGTTTCCTGACTTGGACCATATCGTAGAGCGGACGGTCCGCTCGTGCCCCCTCTGTCAAGCTGTTGGTCCGGTTGAACCGCCTGCACCGATTGTGTGGGAACATATACCTCCTCACCCCTGGCACAGGGTGAGTGCTGATTTTGGGAGCTAACCTGATGGCAGACACATGCTTGCCGTCATCGATGATTTTTCCAAATATCTGGAGGTTGAGATACTGGACTCAATTACAGCACGCTACAGGATACCTCGGATCGAAAAGATAATGGCCACTCATGGGCTCATTAGGGAGCTGCGCACAGACAATGGACCACAGTTTTTGAGGCATGAGTTCACTGAATACCTTCAGTCACGAGGTGTTCGGCACCAGAAGATCACACCCCGATGGCCCCAGGCTAATGGGGAAGCAGAGCGTTTTATGCGAACTCTAAACAAGGTCCTGAAGATAGCTGTTGACCGAGAACAAAACATGGAATGTTCCTGATAAACTTTTCTGAAAGAATATAGGCGAACGCCTCATTCCACGACCATGGTTAGCCTGGGATCGCTGTGTAACCAACGGGTGTTGGAAGATGTTTTCCCTCATGTGACACCATCATCTGATCTATGCGATCATGTTGCTGAACGACTTCGGCAGCGGCGAACCAAGAATGACCACATGTCTAGACGGCGGCATGCCAAGAATCGATTATTGACAGCAGGTGACCTGGTGTTGGTGAAAAATAGACATCCATGAGGGAAGTTTTCACTCCCATTCGAACCCGACCCTTGGGTCATCCAGACAGTAAAAGGGACAATGGTCACAGCCCAGAAAGGCAGTGAGACAATCACGAGAAACATTTCGCATTTCAAGAGGTATCAACGTCCTATGCTTCCCAGTGTTGTGACACCAGATGCGGATGGTGGCGAATCTACCAGCGAATCCCGTACCGAGGAAGACTGGCTGCAACCTGGTCAGGACTTGTCTCTACCCAGTGCACCCCGTGACAACTCTCCAGGGATGATCAGAACTGAAGATTGCAGAGAGGGGAGTGAATGTCGAGGAGGACGAAGATACCACCTCTGGGCCAATCCTGCGGTGTCGTCTTGACTGAGAGGTTTCGTTATGGACTAACTGTTCTTGAAGTGGGTAAAACATTATTTTGTCTCTCTCTCTCTCTCTCTCTCTCTCTCTCTATCTCCCTCTCTCTATCTCTCTCTCTCTCTCTCTCTCTCCCTCTCTCTATCTCTCTCTTTCTGTCTCCCTCTCTCTCTCTCTCTGCCCATCCAGTCAGTGTTTGATGTTGTTGTTTTGTTTTGCATATTCATGATAAAGGAGGAATTTTATGTTGTGTGGACCACCCCATGCTGTTGTTATCACGGAGGGGGGTCCCACACTGTAGCCCTGCTGTGCGTGCTTAGTGGTATGCTCCTAACCGGTGTATAGTGTAATAAAAAGGGCCATGACCTGGACATCCGGGTCAGACCAAGAACATAGCCCTCGTGTGTGTACCATTGCTACGGCTACAACGTTACACAATCCCCCATGCTCTGAGCGAGTCCCTGCTCACCTTGACAGAGCTGTGGCCAGATGCTGCTTGTTGCAAAACATGCTTTGAACCCTGACAGTAAAGTTATTCAAACCGTTTTTATCTCGGCTCTTCGCTTCGAGCCGAATATGGACCTGGTGACATGTTGGACATTTAAAAGTTTTCAACGGGGCACTGGTATGATCCAACGGGTTCTCTTGTTGGAGATTAAAGTTGTTTGTCTTAATTGCTTATATATACAATGTATTTGTTTTTACTTATCATATGAAAATGCACGTTATAAAGATAAACTAAGAAACCAGACTGAAAATACATGCACAAATATGCGCAGCAGCGCACTGTCTCATCCTGAATCAGACTAAGGGTGCATGGGCGTAGATTCAGGGGGGCTGTTTGGGGTGTTAACCACCCCTCCCCTAATGTGTTTCTGAGAAACCTTTGGGTAGAGGTGCTTTAGTTGGGCATGATGAAGTATCTGCTGGATTTCTCCAGGAATGTTTACATACACACAGACAGAAACGCTCACACACTTTCTCTCCGTTTTGGAAGTCCTCAAAAATGTCTGTTATTTTACAATATTGTGCTTTCTCGCACTTAATACTCATACCAATCTGCATTCCTCTCCGTATTAACCTTTAGGCCCTCTCATGCACCCTGCTTGTCCTATAATGTATTTTAACATTATATGCCAGTGTGATTGTTGGAAAGTCTGAAGCCCCCCGCTAAACTTTACTGACCATTCCCCGCCCTTGCTGGTCTGCAGTGGTTGCCTCAGGATTGCTGAAAGCACCAGGGTGGTATCAATGTCAGAAGGTGCTCTTTAGAAGTGGCAGTGATGGTGTAACATGCCTACAAAATGGTAATCTGTACTTTTCACTATCAGAAACTTACAATAAAATGGCTGCAACTGAGGTTAATAATTGGAAGATGTCTTCCTACAGATGGGTCTTAGGTTTGTATGGATTTGGATATTTTTAACTGGTCTACATTTTGTTTATATATCTATATATATCTATATATATCTATATATATATATATATATATATATATATATATATATTATCTACTGGCGGTCGCCAGTAGATAGTTATAGTTAGGACCGAGTTCCCATAGGAAATCTGAAAATTCTATTTTGAATAACTTTGGCGCCGGTTGACAAATCCTCGCGAAATTTTCAAAACTAATGGGGCGCTCCGCTCAGCTCCTACCCTGAAAGCCTTGGGGTGATTCGTCAAGCGGGGGCTGAGAAAAAAGGGGGGTCCCAAAACGCGTTTTCCCCATGCATTTTCCCATAGGACCTTTAGTCGAAGGTACAGCCCGAACGGCTGAACAGAATTACTTGAAATTTGGCAAAGAGGTAGTCCTCAGGTCAGGCATGTGCCTTTTGTATATATGGTGTCAATCTGTTCAGTAGTTCCTGAAAAAATTCCAGTTAAAAGTACATATATATCTATATGCGCGCACCGTGCGCGCACCGTGCGCGCACCGTGCCGTGCGCGAGCATAATTCTGATTGGTGGTTAGATGTGAGTCAACATTTGAATCGGTCGAAATCAGGAAGTGTTGGACGCCATTTTCTGTGTCGCAGTGAAAAAGAAAGGTGGAGAACATGAAAAGGGGGCAGGGTAGAGAGTTCCTGACCCCCTAGCCTTTGTCAGGGGGTCCCTGAAGGACCCCGAAGGGTGAAAAAAACATTTTTTTTTTTAAATCGCGGGGTGCGCGCACCGTGCGTGCACGGTGAAAAACCCTTATAAAAAATAAAAAAAAATGTAAAACTGTTTATAAGTTTATAGAAGATATTAACTATGCTGTTCAACTTTATCCTAATTAAAAAAAAAAAGAGCTGAGCCATTCCATATTACAGGATACAGTCAATCTATAACTATATACATAGGTAGTTTATTGTAAAATAAATATATAAAAAATATAATAATACATACATAAATTAGCATTTAAAAAACCTTACAAATTCACAAAAAAAAACATAGGTTTCACACACGTTATAGTTAGAAATTAGCATTTAAAAAACCTTGCAAATTCACTTAAAAAACCATAGGTTTCACACACGTTATAGTTAGGAATTAGCATTTAAAAAACCTTGCAAATTCACTGAAAAAACCATAGGTTTCACACATGTTATAGTTAGCTGGATATTTCACTCGTAAAAAACCATTGAAATTCCCCCTTTATAGTTAGTTCAGCTAACTATAACTCGCGCGACCGCAATCCACTGCTGATGACGTCACATATTACATTACTCATGACATGGTCAGTGACATTACTCATGACATCACTGATGACATCTCAAATGACATCACTGATGACATCACTGATGACATCATCCAGTGAATATGTGTCTTTCTGAAAAATAAATATTTTTTATATATGTATATCTAAAGGTTAATGGAAGAATAAATGGGTAAATAAGTCTAAATGGATGTTTTTTTTGTAAAAATAACTGTATAACTGACTTATTAACAGTATCTTAGTGAATACAGTGATGTAATATGTGACGTCATCAGCAGTGGATTGCGGTCGCGCGAGTTATAGTTAGCTGAACTAACTATAACGGGGGAATTTCAATGGTTTTTTACGAGTGAAATGTCCAGCTAACTATAACATGTGTGAAACCTATGGTTTTTTCAGTGAATATATATATATATATTCACAGAAAAAAACATAGGTTTCAGGGGTTTTATAGTTAGCTGGACATTTCACTCGTACAAAACCATAGAAATTCCTCCGTTATAATTAGTTCTGCTAACTATAACTCGCGCGCCCGCAATGCACTGCTGATGATGTCACATATTACATCATTCATGACATGGTCAGTGACATCACTGATGACATCACTGATGACATCTCAAATGACATCACTGATGACATCACTGATGACATCATCCAGTGAATGTGGTTTAGTTTGAAATGTAAATATGTATTATATATATACCAATCTGTATTGAAGATTGAGTGGATATATAACTGTCTGAATGGAGGATTTAGTAGCTGTCTGTTTAAGTGAGTAATTAAAAGTGTCTCACTTAACACATGGATTAGTAACTAAACTATGTGAATATGAGTGTCACTGTCTCTGTTGTTGTATAACATGCTGCATCAGTTGGTCACTAACTACATGAGTGTGTATATTAGTTATTGATTAGTTGGGTGAGTATTTGTATGGGACACTGAGTTTGTGTGTGGTTGGATGGGGGTGTGTGTAACTCTATGCATAAATGTGTGAATGGTTAATTGACTAGGTGTATAGGTTTAAGAGAGCATGTGGAAACAGTTGTTTGGGTGACTGAGTGTATTTATTTGTGTGTTGGTGAGCGAATATATGTTTTAGTTGTACATCTTCAACAAAGAAAAAAAATAAAAGGCATTGTATGTGAGAGTTGGTGTATATAAATAAGTATATATAAGAGTCAGTGATTGTGAGAGTAAACAGACAGTCAGCTACTAAATCCTCCATCCAGACAGTTATATATCCACTCAATCTTCAATACAGATTGGTATATATATAATACATATTTAAATTTCAAACTAAACCACATTCACTGGATGATGTCATCAGTGATGTCACCAGTGATGTACTTTGAGATGTCATCAGTGATGTCATCAGTGATGTCACCGACCATGTCATAAATGATGTAATATGTGACATAATCAGCAGTGCATTGCGGGCACGCGAGTTATAGTTAGCATAACTAACTATAACGGAGGAATTTCTATGGTTTTGTACGAGTGAAATGTCCAGCTAACTATAACACCCCTGAAACCTATGGTTTTTTCTGTGAATTTCTAAGGTTTTTTAAATACTAATTTCTAACTATAACATCTCTGACAACTATGGTTTTTTCAGTGAATTTCAAAGCTTTTTTAAATGCTAATTTCTAACTATAACGTATCTGAAACCTATGTTTTTTTCAGTGAATTTCAAAGGTTTTTTAAATGCTAATTTTTAAGTGTAATAGTAGTTATACCTATTTCTTTGTACTGATTTTCTACAGTTTTTTAACTGTTTATTTATAAATATTTTATTCATAAAATAACATTTTGGGGCCGATTCCTATCCTGTATTTTTTTTTCCCGTACGACTCGTATCCGTATTTTTTTCCGTACGAATCGTACAAGTCACGTCCGACCCGTGTAGTACGATCCGTATGGGAAAAAGTACATACGGATCGGTCCAATCCGTATGAATCGTAGCGGGAAAAGTTGTACGAGACGGACCCAGACACTTCTCCGTACAAATCGTAAAAATGAAGTCCGACCGTACTAGTACCATCCGGACCGGCTTTATAATTTACGATTCGTACGGAAAACGTCCCGTACACGGGGAATGACTTTGAAGCGAAGTTTGTACGCACCGTACCCCCAGCGCGTAGGTACGCACCATACCCCCAGCATGTAGGTACGCACCGTCCCCCCCAGCGCGTAGGTATGCACCGTACCCCCAGTGCGAATGTACGGTGCATACCCCCAGTGCGAATGTACGGTGCGTACCCCCAGCGTGTATGTACGGTGCGTACTCCCAGCGCGTAGGTATGCACCGTACCCCCAGCTCTTAGGTACGCACCGTACCCCCAGCGCGTAGGTACGCACCGTACCCCCAGCGCGTAGGTACGCACCGTACCCCCAGTCCGAATGTACGGTGCGTACCCCCAACATCGCGTATGTACGGCTGATGTTGCGGGTACACACCGTACATACGCGATGTCGGTGTACGCACCCGCACCGTACATAAGCAATGGGGTGTACGCACCGTACATAGCAATGTCCGTGTACGCACCGTACATCCACAACGCATGGGGGTGTGTGGCTGTACGACTCGTACCCCTCTACCGTACTGAACCACGGACACTGTAAAACAGCACAAAGAGGGCCTATTCGACTCGCACAACACCACAAAACATGTCTACACTGCACAAAAAATGGAAAGGACTGACCTGGACACATCCAAACAGGCAAACAGAGGGCCAAACTCACAACCACCCCTTATAACACACCCACCAAAAATTCAAACTGAGCCCCACCCACAAATGGACCAATAAAAAGGGCCCACACACACAAACCATGAGCCTTTGCAACAGACTCACTGCAGCTACAGAGCACACACAAACAACTGCACCCATCCACCTTAACATATACACATTCACACACCCTCCTTCACACATACCCCCTCTCCACATTCAGACACACACCGTCACATTCAGACCCACACACCCACAACCATCCACACCCTCACCCCACACCATGCCCACAGACAAGAATCCAAAGTTCACAAGGGAGGAGCTGGAGATCCTTGTCAATGAAGTCATCAGAGTAGAGCCACAGCTGTTTGGAACATTGGTCAGACAGACCAGCATAGCTGAAAAATCACACCTGTGGCAGAGGATAGTCGATAGGGTGAATGCTGTTGCACCCATCAGAATGACCAGGAACGAATGCCAAGCCAGGTGGTACTATCTGCGGAGGGCGGTCAAGAGAAAAATGAATGAAGACCACGCCCAGAGCAACATCACTGGAGGTGGTGCGCCCCGCAGACCAGTACATTACCATCCCTGGGAGGAGAAGGTGATGGCCATGCTTCCGCCGGTGGGAGTACATGGACTCCAAGGACTTCCAGAGCCTGGTGAGTACACAAACAACTTACGTAACATGGGGGTAATGGCATCCACACCCCAACTACACCAAATGCACGCAACTACCCCCAAGCCCTCACCCGCCAGAACCACAGTCAAAAACAACACGAATGCCAATAACATGTGTATGCCCCATTGAGAAAGCAAGGCCATGCTATGTCAGATGCTACACGAAGCACCAACCCAAGAATGGATGTCCGGTATGCTGGGAGGGTGGGTGCCCCAAAACGCATGTTTGAATTCTAAATCAGACACAATTTCCCTCAACCCATATGGCCCAGCTACATACCCATGCACCATGCGCAATGCACAGGGATTGGGAAAGTACTGACAAGATAGCTCACACTTGGCCCTGGTGTAGGCAGCACAAGGCCCTCCTGTGACCAGTGCAAACACAAACACCAACACAACAAGGTCAGATATCTAGGACTGGAACTCACACTCACTGTCATGGCAGCATGCTCCATAGGGGGGACAGCTACATCACCTGGGAGCCCCAGTGCCAAATCACACTACACCCACCAGCAGGCCCTGTCACACACACCCCTTACACAAGCAGACACCACCAGGACAGGCAATGGATTTACCCACTGTCACAATGGACATGTAACACAACAAGATCAATACATAGTCGAAGAAGCACCCAAGCCACAATTCAACATGTCAAAGACTCAGGAGAACATATCAATCTGTCCCCAGCAACATACCCATACACAAGTGAACATTGAGGAGAATGCTAGGCACATACAACTACCTGGAGGAACAGTGCCAACTTGAATGTGTATGAAACATGCATGTTGCATGAAACAGCATTAACATTGTCTGTCTCTCACACACAGGGCAACGTGATGAACATTCCCCCAACAATGGGGGTGAAGAATCACAGTCACAGGCTCGGGAGGAACCTGATCCCACCAGCAGCGACGCCTCTCAACACTCCGCGGATGACCCCGACCGACCTGGACCCTCTGGTGTCCAAGCCCCTGCAGAACCTGGTTCAGGAACATCTGTGCCAACCACCACACCCATTCCTGCCACATCCCAGGAGACACCGAGGAGCCCTGCCCGCAGTGAACAACAGAGCCAGTCTGACCAGGAGGGACAAGGTGCGGCGGGCACCCAGGAGGAGGCAGACAACACCGCAACTGCCATCCCTCAGGGGTCCCATTGACCCGATGTGCCCACAACGGCAGGCCACGCTCGTGTGGGCAGGGGTGGTGGGAGTGGAGGCAGGCGGAGGCGAGAACCTGACCAGCCAGCTGAAGGGACCGGTATGTCACACATCCACAACATCATGGAGGCATACCGGCGTGACACCAGGGAGATCAGCCAGGTAGGTGTGACCCTCACAGAGATCAAAAACCAGCAGGCCGAGCAACACGCCAGTCAACAACAACACCAAGGACGGATGGAGGCAAGACTGGCTGAGCTCCTGGCGGTGCAAAGGGACATAAGCCATTCACTCCGTCGGATCACTGACAACATGGGCAACCCTCCCTGTGCCACCAGGCGCAGACCAACACCAGCCACAGGGAGGGAGGAGGAGGAGGATTCGTCCGATGGAGCGTCCCAAGCATCGTCAAGGCCTGCATCTGAGGGTCCCGCGAGGAAGGTTGGTCGTCCACGGAAAAGACCGTGAGAGGCAGCGGGCCATCCACATCTCCCAGGTCACCTGGCCTGGCACCTGGCCTTCATGTGCGACAGCATCACCTCATTGACTGACATCATCTGCCACATGGACTTGCTGGTCACAGTCTGACCAATGATGCCAAACACTGTGGGCTGGACTCTGATGACTTCAAATGCCAAGGATCCCATCTCCCCATGTGAACTTTGGATTCTATGGTCCCTGCATTTCCCCTTTTTCTGTGCACAAATCACGCCCCAGAGCTAGAAATTTAAAAATTAATAATTTAAATTTCATGTTGCAGTCATTTAGCATGAGTACACAACATACTTGTGGGGATATGTCGAAGTATGCCTGAGTGTGGAACTAACTCCAGCCATCCATACACTTGGATCTGAGTCCGGTCGAGGACACACATGGGTCACAATGTATCACAAAATACAGACATGGAGCACAATACTCACCCGTGATGGCCTCAAGCTGCTGAGGGGGGGCTTCCTATATTGCTCAGACAGACCAATTTGGAAGAGTTACATAAAGATGTAGAGGTCATGGGTCATGTTGATGTGCCCGGGGAGGGAGTACCAGGTCTGTTTTGCGAGGTGGGAGAACTATCTCCTGCATGCAGATTTTATGTGGATGTGATGAATGGTGGCCAGGGCAATGTGGGCTGCATGGAGTTGGGCCAACGGGGTGTTGGATGACACACGTCCAAGGTCGGTTTGGGTCTGGGGTTGTGGACTGCCTCCTGAGTGTGGTTGAGGAGTCTGAAGGTGATCCTGCAGCACACAGTGAGCCATTGTACCTCTCTCAGGTGGACGGTGATGTGGCTGGGGCGGGGGATGTTGCAGATGAGGTGTGCGGATGCACCCTGGATGTGGATAAGTTCTCCTGCATTTTTGCTGTTGTCCTCCGTAGAGGCCGGTGCTGTAGTTGAGCCGGCTGGTGTCCTGGACCAGGGGGACGGTCTGTCTTGCCTTGGAGTGGATCTATCTGTGGGTCATTAGCAGCATGTGGAGGGTATTGCAGCATGAGGTACAGATGTTGGTGAGTTGCATGTTAATTGTGAGCGATGGGTCCATGATGAACACCAGCTTGCGTGCGTGGCCACTGGGTGCTGGTGCGGTGCACAGACCAGTGGGACACAAGGAGTTGACCCAGCCATAAGGGGACAATCCTCAGATGATGACCTCTGTCCTGTCCAAGTCCAGCCTCAGGTGGCTGATGTTCAGCCATTCATCAACGGATCTCATGCCTTCTTGAAGTTTGGATCTGGCAATGGCTGGCTCTTTGGTGAGTTTGAGGAGCAGCTGGGTGTCAATGGCATACGAGATGATGATGAGGTTGTGTGCGCATGTGATGGTGGAGAGGGAGGTCATGGAGACATTGAAGATCGTCACGCTGAGAGAAGAGCCCTGTGGCATGGGCCAGATGACCCCAGTGTACTACATGTTGCAGGGTGGAGGCAGACTCCCTGGGCCTTGCTGGTGAGCTACTTCCTGATTTAATCCTGGTCCCTCCTCTGGATACCAGTGTTGGAGATGTGTGAGCTGACAGTGTGGTAGCACATGGTGTAGAATGGCATTGAAAGGTCAAGGGTGGTGGCCTCATCATTGTTGAGCAGGGCAAAGTAGTCGTCAGTGGTGGCAATGATCACGGTTGCAGTGGTGTGATTACTGTGGAAAACGGTCTGGTGCCGGTTGGCTGGAGCTGGTTGCATGAAGGAAATTGGTCAGTTATAAGTTTAGTGTCTTCCTGATGACATTTGCTGGGTAGGGAAGCAGGGTGATGTACCATGAGATCCTGCGGTACTGCCGTCGGTTGTTTAAGAAGGGCCTGGGGCTCTGCATGCCTCCTGCACCCAAGGAATGTGGCTAACTCAAAGGAGACATTCATGACGCGCTGGACGTGGGCTTCAAGGATGGGGAATAATGTGGTTGAGATGTTGTGTGGGAAGGGGCCTGATGGTGAGCCAGAGTGGATGGTGCACATGATCCCGGTTGTGTACTTGCTGCTGACGGGAGTCCAGGACCTGAGGGGGGTTTGTCCAGCGGATAATAGTGCTGTCTGCCTCTGTGTGCCAAGGCTGTTGTGTATGGCCATGAGCTTGCAGTGGTACAAAGTTGCAAGGGATGGGATCTGCTTTGCGAGGGTGGGGTGTCTTGGATGGAGATCTGCTGTCAGTTCACTCACAATGCGGTTGAGCTCCTTGATGTCGTGTGTTTGGGTGTCTCGGCACTATCTGAAGTATCTCCACTTGTCCTTGCTGATGATATGATGATGGCTGTGTGTGGTGTTTTCCAGGCCTGTAAGGAAAATGATGTCTCTTTGTGTTGCAAGGTTTGCTCAAGAGTCCGGCTAGGTCTGTAGGAGTCCAGTAGGTCTGCCTTGTCCCAGGTGCCTTAACTGTTGTTGTCCTTCACAGGAAAGTCCGTCAATGTGGCAAGATTGTTGGATCAGTTGCTGATCCAGTGCGTGAGTTTGCAGGGTGTGGCGGTGGTGTTGTTTTGAGTGTCCCACACAGCTTGTCTGTGGAGACTCACATCAAGCATCTTTGGGGGATCGGTAGCGGGGTGTGTGGCACTGTGTTGCTTGTTGGAGACGTGGATTCAAATGTTGATGGACCAATGATGGATGGTGGTATGGTTCCCCTCCAGCAAGAAGTTACTGGCCCCCAGCCACATGTAGCCTGTGGAGGTGAGGGCTTGCGTGCAGATGTACGTGTTGATGGCTTAGCGGAATTGTGGATGTAGGCCTGCAGATCTGTAGATAAGTGTTACTCCGAGGGTTGCCAGGGAGTTGCTGCGAACCCGGATTTGTGACTCTGAGGGTGTACTTGTGAATAAATAGCAATTCAGCCCCCGGGATTGGTGTTGGCGTCCCTGCGGGTGATCTTGTATCTGTCTGAGATGGCAATGAAGACGTCATGTGCTGAGGATGCTTTTGTCCAGGTTACTGTCATGAAGGTGATGTGTGGGGCAGTAGTGTTGAGGAGGTAACAGAGTCCAATGGCGTGCTGGTGGATGGAGCGGGTGTGGAGTAGGAGGCATATTACCTGGTTGTTTTGACCGGGTCTGGTAGGCTGGGCAGCACTGTGTAGGCAGTTGGAGTAGCACACTCAGCATGCGAAGGCGTCGTGCGTGTGCTTAGGGGTTGCCTGATGGCAGGCGGATGATTGTCACGAGGACATGGCTTGGAGAGTGGCTGCAGCATGAGCCTGTTGTGTGACGTGGGTCATGCAAAGACTAGAGGGTCGTGCACTGTGCATGTTGCAGGCGCAGACGGTCCTGCCTTTGGCACGGCGCTGGGGCTACAGTGGCACAGAACAGCTGCTGGCTGCATTTTGAATGGGTGGAGGGGGAAGGGCTGAGCATTTTTGAGGCGTGGGGGTTGAAGAATCAGGGCACTTGGAGTGGCAGGGCCGCAGGTGAGGCAGCAGCATGCGGAAGGGGTTAGAAATTATGCAAACATCAACACACAAAGACAAGGAGGTCTGCTAGGCACAGTGCAACAGGTGTATGTCAAGGAAGGAGTGTCAGGTCACTCATGGGTCACTCCCAGAAAGTGTATGATCAATCACCAAAAATTACAGCCACTGTATCAGGCAACAAAATGCGGAGATGCGCAAAGGAGACACACCATCAGCAGGCATTCACGTCCCGTTGTGGGGAGCAACCTGCACAAATACATACACAACCAGGTACTTCATGCACAATAGAGATCATTAGCCATAAAGCACTGCATGCCTGTTGCCAAAGTACACATACACTCATATGCTCAATCTTTGTCAATTATGCCATAGATGACGCATGCAAACTGGTAAGAGATCTGCAGTGACAGAGATGAGGCACTTTGGATTGTGCTGAACACCTTTATTCCACATACACACAAAGGGATATGCATCCATATTAACAGACTCACAGATCAGTTGACAGAACATGTGGGACATACGCTGGAACCCCCCTTCACAACACGGATGATGTAAATCCCAATGAACTGGCACACAAGGTAAGGGGATGAGCCAAACACATCCTGCTGCACACGGAGAGGCTGCAATTCCCCATAGAGCATGTTGTTGTGATGTCCCCCACTATGTCCACCCGTAGCATCTGCAATGTTTCAGAGTTTCAGAGGCAAGGTTCACACACATTGATGCCTTCATCAGACGCCATATTCCACTACAGATGACTGTCAAGAAGGCTGACTATCATGTCATGGGAGTGATGCTACATGTTATATGCTCCATGGTGAGAAGACATGTATGCATGGTACCAAACATGCACAGAAGCAGTCACCACACATTCACAACCTGTACCACCACCAAAAAGCCTTGCTGCAATACTTACCCAAACTGACATTTCCACATGTCCGTGCATGGAACGCTGATTCAGCACACGTTGCAATCCTCACGAGGAATAGCAGGAGGACAACGATGACACGAGCAGACAACAGGTGCAAAATACCTGGGAATGACAGACACACGAGAAGTCACCTAAAACAATTCTCAATGCACACATGGAAATGTACAAAACATGAACAATGTTGGACACATGTAAATTGCAAATCAAGTCTCTCCGCAAAACTGTGTTGCATGACATCATCACTCGAGTGACACATCAGAACACACATCCAAGTCACTTTGCATTCAGTCAGCTGGACACACACATTGCAACACATGCCAATCAATGCTACAAGCTTGCACACTCATACCCAGTGAATCACCATTATGAGAAGAAGTTGCTTATGAGCTGACTCCAGATATCATCCCCATCCTCCTCCTCATCACTAGCCTTGTGACCAAGCCCTTGATCCTCCACGGGTGGATGCTCCTGCTCATCTGGATCCAGGATGAGTGGCACTGCCTTCTCAACTGCCATGTTGTGCAGCATGCAGCACACGATGAAGATTTTGCAGACCTTCTCTGGGGCATGAGGGAGGGACCCGCCTGTCTTGTCCAGGCACCGGAATCGGCTCTTCAGGAGTCCAAACGTCCTCTCAATCACTCGCCTGGTATGCCCGTGTGCATCGTTGTACCGGTGATCTGCAGCTGTTCTTGTGTTGCGGAGAGGTGTCATCAGCCGTGGCATGTTGGGATAGCCAGAGTCCCCTACATGGAAACATCATGTAAATAAGTGGGTCAGGAGATGCCGTAAGCGACAAAGATACCGCAACACATAGGAAAAAAAGACTATACCCACCAACAAGACATGCTCGTTCGTTGTGCAGCCGCAGCATCATTTGTGGCACCCTGCTACGCCTCATGATGTAGGCATCCTGTGCTGATCTTGGAAAACGTGCACAGACACAGGAAATCAGCATGTTAGCAAGACACACCACAAGGGCATTTATCGAGTGGCAATGTTTGCGGTCGCGATAGGCTTGTTCCTGTGCCTGTGGTGGTACAAAAGCCACATGTGTACCATCAATGGACCCAATTACATGGGGCATCCCACCCAGGGCATAGAAATCACCCTTGACATCCGTCAACCCCTCTGGAGTCGGAAATTTGATGAATTCATCAAGGTGCTCCAATATGGCTGCTAAAACATCACGCAGGACACGGCTGAACATAGTCTGGGACATCCCACCTACATCAGCTATGGTCAATTGAAACGTATCTGTGGCAAAACAATTTAAGGCTGCCATCACCTTCATCTTGGGGGTCAGCGCAGTAGGATACCTGTGTTGCGGTTGGAGGTGTGGTGCCAGCTTGTTTGTCAAGTCCTCAATCAACTGTTGAGTGAATCTGTAACGGCGGATGCAGGCACGTTCCCTCATGGCAGCCAAGTCTGGCATTAGTCTTGGGACAGGTGGTGCCCTGCAAAACATAGTTTTGAAGAATGAAGATTGAGAGTCGGCCAACATCAATGTCAATGAACATAGCCCATGCTACACTGCTAATACACATCAGGTAACTATGGAGTCGGGTGTGTGCAATACATCCAGGACACAGATGCCAGCTTGCTGCACTCCTACAAAAAGCCTGATACACCTGTTGATTGTCAAGTCTACATGACATGTCCTGAAATGATTTGGGGGCCAGTCTGAGTGAAGAGCCACAGATATGACCGGAGTGACACACAACCACATAGCTGCATTAGAAGGATGTCATCTCATCCAGACAGGTGATTGCAAGGCACATGCACAGGTCACATGGAATGTCAAATGTACATATCAAACACAGTGCGATGAAGGGGTACACGTGACAACCCAAAGACACAGCTATTGAGACAACAAACACATGTATGACTGAAAATATATGATGTCCGATGCACACAGACCCTGCAGCCTTGGGAATCCACATGTGGCATGGTGTGCGTAGATGTGTTACATGCCCATCTCCACACAGACCCCTGTTGGATGCACCAACAGCAGATGCCGTTGACAGGACACTGACATCAAGCTCATGGGAACACATGACACACACCTGACATAGTCCCAAAGGGGCACGCTGATCGTGACAGGTCTGTTGATAAAGTGTCCCTGTCCCTGGCATCAGGAGACAGGTGCGGGTGTTGATGACTGTGCCACCCACTGCTGCTATGTATGACACAGTTGGACTACAGACACACATGTGGCAATTGTCAAGGTGATGTGTGCCACATCGTGCCCCATCACACATGACATGTGTCCACAGGTCAGAACACATCAATTGTGCAACTAGATGAGATGACCTGTGCAATATCACTGGCTAACACACCTAGGGCCTGCACATGAAAGTATGCAATGACAAGTCCTTGATGGACATCCATGTGCGACTCGAAGCCCTCCAATCCTGGCATGTGTATGCCTGTATTACCATTGTAAGCGTGTGAAATGCGTACCCATACGTGTACGCACTAGTTGTACACGTACGTGTACTAAGGTAGTACACGTACGTGTACGCACTAGTTGTACACATACGTGTACTACCTTAGTACACGTACGTGTACTACCAGTCCGTACACGTACGTGTCAAACGCACTGTGCAACTGGTGCCGTAGGGGTACGTGTGAAACGCACCGTACCTGTGTGGGGATTTGAAAATTACAAAGGGGACACATAAGGGACAAGTATTATGCCCTAAATGCATGCTGGTTGTCATGGATACCGAGTTTTCATTTCAAATTTTTACATCAGGTGTCCTGGAAAAGTCAGTTGGCCACAAAATACAATGTTGCAAAGTGGTTGTTGACTTGACATGATGCTCAAAATTTGAACGATGCAAATGCTGTCACTGGTGTATGTTTAAAGGTATTTTAGTAAATGTAAGATGCGAATGATTCTGACCAATCACTATGTACTCCTCAAAATGAATGCCCCTCAGCAAGACAGATATAAGGCAGCCAGAACCCATGAGAGGGCACTTGCCTGCACAACTTTCCTGTCGACAACATTGCTGCTGTCTCTGCTTCCCTGGACCATGTCTCGTGCTGTGGAGAGGGCCCAGCCAGTCACACTTGAGGAGAATGAGGCCTTGCTGGACGCCCTCCTCCCACAGTACACCAGCCTGTATGGGAGACCAGGGGAGCAGGTGAGTGCTGAGTCCACTACCTTTGCCTATGCACCTGTTGTGTGACTGTCAATATTGTGTCCAGGTGGGACTGACATGCAATGTTGTTTAGAGTGTGTCCCGAGGGGGGGTTATGCTTATGGCTCTCATGCAGAGCATCATGTAGTTCCTGTGTGCACTCCTCACTTGCATAGTGCTTACAGTGACTTTCACTGCATAGTGCATGACACATTCAGCCTGGCAAATCCTTGGGGGCTTTTTTTCCTGTTGTCCTGAGGTGATTCAGTGTTCCCCCCGGTGTGACAGGTGACTGTACCCACAGATGTGTATGAGTTGAGTGGACCTGTGGTGAGAGTGTCCAAATTATGTGTACGACCTCATGGACATTGATGTGTGTGAATGTTCCCTGTTATGTGTGTGAGTGTCTATGTGAAGTGTTGCACCACAGCTGCATGTTGGTGGCTACAGATCTACCCATCTGATGTGACAAGTGAGCCGTGCTTCATGTCTGACTTGCAGAGCTAACACGACACCTGTGACTCCCCACTGGCAAATGGCACATGTGCAGAGTGAGGGTTGTATCCACTGTTGTCAATGACAGGCCAGTGATCTGTGGCTGGGTGTGTCTGTCTAGTCTGCTGAGGGTGCGTCAGTGGAGTGGGATATGTGACTGCATGGCACGTGCTGGCCATCAGCCTGCTGTTGCAGGTGCTGCACAGTGTGTGGCATGTTCATTGAGTGTGTTGCACCCCTCATGCCACCTGTAGACTTTCAATGCCATGTACTGCATTGGCGCTTGCACACAGGCCAATTTCATGTTGTGAATGAGGCTATTCATGTCAGCATCCTATGCCCTGTTCAACATTTCAAAGATGTTCTAATGTGTGTCTCTGGGACATGGAGCAGGTGTATTGATGTTGTGTCACTTTGTCATCCTGACAGGTAACTGCCTACGAGAAGGGAGTGATCTGGACCAACGTAGTCAGGGCCGTGAGAACTGCGGGGGAGTGTGATCGGCAGCTGGCCCAGGTCCGCAAGAGGTGGCAGGACATCTGGTGCTGGACCCGGCGGATCGCCCGGGTCCAGCTCTCGCCTCCTCGCCCCCACGGCGGCCGCCGACACCTGACCACCCACATGAAACGTGTCCTGGCGGTGGTTTTCCCTGACCTCGATAGGCAGTTACAGGAGAGACTGCAGCAAGGAGGGGGTAGGTACATGGCTCTTTGTCGTGTTATGTGTCGCCAGCTTTAGGAAGTGCTATTTTGCATGAATATACCCCCAGAGTTCATATGTGCAGTGCATTTTCTGTTCCCAAATATCACCTGCGGCTCTTTTTCATCCCTTCCTCTCCTTGATATGTGTCCCCTGGTGTGTGTGTAATCACATTTGCACATGGTCATCTAGGGTGCCAGTACATCTAAGTGCACATTGCTTTCTGCATCATGTGGGCGGGTGGTCTGTGACTTTTGTTGGTACCTTGCCTGTGCCATGACCTGTTCACTATGTTGGGGGTCCATAGTTGTTGTCACTGACACTGATTCTCAACATAGGAGTGTGAGCTTTCAACTGGACACCCTTGCAGCATGCATGACCAATGTTGTGGCCTCAGACATGATGTGCATGAGTGTGAGATATGCATAGTGCCATGATGGAGCAGTGTGCCTACTACAGTCCCCTGAGACACCCTGGCCTCCTAATCATGTGTGTCATCCAACACTGTGCACATTCTCTGTGTGTTCTGCATAGGTCTGCCTCTGTGGCATTGTTCCCTGGCCTAGTTTGTATTTTGCTAATGTGTGCTACATGTGTCCACTGGACAGGGATACACCATTTTGCTTGTGCATACTCACACTGGTCAGTGCCTGTGTGGCTATTCACAACAATCTGTTGATGGTTGTTTGTCACAAATATGTGTTGCCAGCGCCACGAGGTGATGTGGTATAAATGAAGCAATTTTTCAAGCACAGTTGTTGTAACCCTGAATAAGAGGTGTCACTTCTTGATCTGTATCAATCACATTGACTCAGGTATTGGGGGGGTGCGGGAGAGGCATACATGTGCAACCCTGATTTTTCATTCCCAGGTCTGACTTGTGTGTGAGAATTGCCTGGACTAAAATATACTGTGCAGTGCCCCTATGATGCTGGCCAGTGCTTAATGTACGTGCTTTGTAGCCTGTGTCATTTTTTTACCAACAAGAATCCTGCTCATACATTTTTGGCACCTGTGTGTGGTTCTGATGCAACGCAGTTTGGACTTTGTGTGCTGACATCTTGGTGTACATTCTGGCTTGCCATGAGGGTGTCCCCACAGTACAGCTGGTCTTTTTTACCACCCAATTGCAGGCCCATTAGCTTATGCATTGTCCTGGGTGTGGACATGTGTGCCACTCCAGATGACAGGCAGTAGGTCATATGTGTAGCCAACTGTGTAATCAGGTGACGGATGGCCCGGTGACAACTGACATGATTCAAGTTGTTACTCTTCATAAATTGTACCTTGGCACTCACAGCACTTGTCAACAGTTGTTCATGTTTAAAATGTGGAAATTTGATGATTTGTGTTAAGAACACTGATGTGCCTGCATGCAATATGTTGCACAAGGCAGTGCACACAAAAGTACATTGACACTGTCATTGAATAAGCTAGCACCTTTTCAAAGAAGCCACTGTTCTAAATAAATGGTGTTGCAGATTCTCCATATACATGTTCCCACGGTGGTCTTGATTTTGTGAGACTCCTTAGTTGTCGGTGATAAAAACTAACGAGTGTCAAGACATCAAGACCTCCGTGGGCCCATGTATATGTACTTTCTGCAACACCATCTATTTCTAACAGTGGCTCCTCAGAAAAGGTGCCAGCTTCTTCAATGACAGTGTCAATGAACTTTTGTGTGCACTGCCTTGTGCGACATATTGCATGCAGGCACATGAGTGTTCTTTTCACAAAATGGACAATTGGCACATTCAAAACATGTAGATTGGGTAAAGTATTGTGAGTCCCAAGGTACCAACATTAGTTCGTTTTGTGTTCCAAAGGACTTACAGGTCTCTGAGTCTGGTGACACCTTGAGTATTGAGGTTTGTTAGTTTACCTTGAGTGCACCACTACTGTTTCTTTCAGGGTAAACAAGAGGTGTCATGACTTCATTGTATTGCTGTGCTCACCGGTTCACAGACACTAGCTTCTCAGTGTATTTCTCATTCAAGTTGTGGCCTTTTGTGTATTTATTTTCCTGGTGTCCAAGTGGCATGGTGGGTCTACCAACTGGGCAGTACAGGGCTTACATATGTGCGGAGTAATCTAGCTGTTACTCATGATGTATTGCCTGATATGCACTGTGACCAATTGTTCTTGTGCTCATGTGTCAGATGTATACAGGTGACTGATGCTTTTTTTTTTCTTCTTGCCCACAGCATCATCAGCCACAAGCGAGGGAGACACCTGCATGGACCTTGAGGATGGACCCAGCAACAGTGCCACCAGTGCTGTGGAGACAGAAGGAGCCAGTGGCACGGAGGGCGAGGGGAGTCAGTCGGAGGACCTGTCTGGAGGCGAGAGCATGTACGACACCGACGGGTCCCAGGCTGACATCCTTGAGGAGGCGGAGGATGCAACAACAACTGGCAGCATGCCACCATCTGTACCCGCCTCCTCCATTGCCATCTCCGCCCTCCCAGTTGCTCCCGTCCCTTCTGTCCGTGCAGGGTCCCACCGTGTCTCCTTCGGACCAGGCACCGCAGCCCCTGCCCCTGTCACCCCTGCTGCCCTCAGTGAAGAGTCTGTGGACACACTGCGGCAGTTGCAGGTTGGTCAGGCATCGATGCTGCATGTCCTCCATGAACACACTAGACTGCTCACACAGTTGGTGTCGTTCGTGGAGGGCATGTCATCAACGATGACTGATCAACGCAGGATTCTGCGGTCCATGGACTCTTCACTGACGGAAGCAGTGTCTCTCCTGCGATGCTCCTTCCCCCCCTACCCCAGATCCATCCACACTGCCCTCTCCCATGCCTGACCAAAGAACACACAGACAGTCACAGGCACACACCCCAACAGACACATCCAGCACACCCCCAAGTAAGGCACAGCGCACACCTCCTGGCACGCACACTCAGGAGGATGTAGTCACACCCACAGGGTCTGGGGGCAAACGGCAGACACGCAGCCACAGTCAGAGTCTGCAGTCCTCACAACCCACTTCCTCCAAAACCACTCCCCTTAGCTCCCCTGCCAAACTGTCACCCAAAGAGACCTACATGGGTGGGCTGTCCCTCAGCCCCACTGTGACACCCCCCCGCAAGTGGGCGAGGAAGTCCCTGGGCGGGGGAGTTGAGTCCCCCCCCATGTCCACCCCCTCCCCCAAGAGCGCTGCACCCCATCCCTCAGCCACCACACCCTCCGTTGGCCCTGGGGTTTCTTCAGGTGCAGGGGTTACTCTGGACGCCCCGGCAGCAGTGTGCAGCGAGGTGCTCACATCCACCTTTTGCGCTGCCCCACCCCCTGTGGTGGATACGTCCAGCCCTGCACCCACCACACATACCCAACCCACTCCTGTTCCTGCGGTGCCTGATACTCCCACTGATGATGCCCCCCCCGGTCGACAAACCTTGAGGTGACTTTGTGCAGGCAAGGTAGGGGTGGACACAGTCGCCTACGTCCACCCTTGGACTAGAACTATGGACTGGCCATTGGCCTTTGTAAATAGTGTGTTCTGAATTTATTATTTTTGAGTGCTGAATAAAGCCTTTTCTTTTAGTTTCAACACTATTGCATTTCAGGTGCTTGATGTTGGTGATGGGGCCCATGAAGTTGGTGTTCTGGTAATGTGTTAGGGTTCTGAGAAATGTTTTAGTATGATGGTCATGAGGTGGACCATGGTATCTGTGTGCCATCACAATGTCTGTGCAAATATTCATTGGTAGTGTGGGTCCATTTGGTTTGGAGACATTGTCCCAAGGAGTGTTCCTTCCTCTGTGGCACCTGACATGTTCCCTGCAAACAGTTGCACAATTGTTGTGCTGACCTGTGTCAACATATCCTTTGTTGGGGACGGATCTCTACAACAATGGGCATGCCTGCTCACCGATGTCTCCTGCTGAATCGTCTGTGCCATCCTTGCCAGTCACTGTACTTGTGTTTTGGGTATGTAGGAATGGCATCAGGGACCAATTGCCCCTTTTCAGCACCATGCATGTGTGTAATCACGGCCTAACACACAAATGGCACGTGTTAGGCAGGGTATTTGGGCACCTGACTCACAATTGTGGGCATTGTATCTAGTCGTAGTGAACCCTATTTCTGCCATGTGAGACAACATCTGGGTGGCTGGACCAGCACCTGGACATTCCTATCACTCCTGGGATGTGCGTGACAGTGTGTGTTCCCTTTGGATATCTTAGTTTTGTATGCAGTTCCATGACTATACAGTCTGTTGGCATGAAATCAGGGTGTGTATTGTGCTGCATCCGCCATGGGTGGGTATGCATGTGTTATTTGTCCCCACACCGACATGTGGTGTGTCATGCAGTGTGTGAAAGACATCCATCCTCCTGGGAGTTGGACACTGCTGGTAGTCCTCTGCACCCACCCCTCATATGTCTGTCCACTGCTGGGAGTCCTCTGCACCCACCCCTCATATGCCTGGACACTGCTGGGAGTCCTCTGCACCCACCCCTCATATGTATGTCCACTGCTGGGAGTCCTCTGCACCCACCCCTCATATGCCTGGACACTGCCGGGAGTCCTCAGCACACACCCCTCATATGCCTGGACACTGCTGGGAGTCCTCTGCAACCACCCCTCATATGCCTGGACACTGCTGGTAGTGATATGCACCCACCCCTCATATGTGTGTCCACTGCTGGGAGTCCTCTGCACCCACCCCTCATATGCCGGGACACTGCCGGTAGTGATATGCACCTACCCCTCATATGTCTGGACACTGCTGGTAGTGATATGCACCCACCCCTCATATGTTTGTCCACTGCTGGGAGTCCTCTGCACCCAACCCTCATATGTCTGTCCACTGCTGGGAGTCCTCTGCACCCACCCCTCATATGCCTGGACACTGCTGGGAGTCATATGCCCCCACCCCTCATATGTCTGGACAATGCTGGTAGTGATATGCACCCTCCCCTCATATGTCTGGACACTGCTGATAGTGATATGCACCCACCCCTCATATGTCTGTCCACTGCTGGGAGTCCTCTGCACCCACCCCTCATATGCCTGGACACTGCTGGGAGTCATATGCACCAACCCCTCATATGTCTGGACACTGCTGGTAGTGATATGCACCCACCCCTCATATGTCTGGACACTGCTGGAGTCCTCTGCACCCACCCCTCACATGTCTGGACACTGCTGGTAGTGATATGCACCCACCCCTCATATGTCTGGACACTGCTGGTAGTGATATGCACCCACCGCTCATATGTCTGTCCACTGCTGGGAGACCTCTGCACCCACCCCTCATATGCCTGGACACTGCTGGGAGTCATATGCACCCACCCCTCATATGTCTGTCCACTGCTGTGAGTCCTCTGCACCCACCCCTCATATGCCTGGACACTGCTGGGAGTCATATGCACCCACCCCTCATATGTCTGTCCACTGCTGGGAGTCCTCTGCACCCACCCCTCATATGCCTGGACACTGCTGGTAGTGATATGCACCCACCCCTCATATGTCTGGACACTGCTGGTAGTGAAATGCACCTACCCCTCATATGCCTGGACACTGCTGGGAGTCCTCTGCACCCACCCCTCATATGCCTGGACACTGCTGGGGGTCCTCTACACCCACCCCTCATATGCCTGGACACTGCTGGTAGTCCTCTGCATCCACCCCTCATATGCCTGGACACTGCTGGTAGTGATATGCACCGACCCCTCATATGTCTTTCCACTGCTGGTAGTGATATGCACCCACCCCTCATATGTCTGTCCACTGCTGGGAGTCCTCTGCACCCACCCCTCATATGTATGTCCACTGCTGGGAGTCCTCTGCACCCACCCCTCATATGCCTGGACACTGCTGGTAGTGATATGCACCCACCCCTCATATGTCTGGACACTGCTGGTAGTGATATGCACCCACCCCTCATATGTCTGGACACTGCTGGTAGTGATATGCACCCACCCCTCATATGCCTGGACACTGCTGGGAGTCCTCTGCACCCACCCCTCATATGCCTGGACACTGCTGGGAGTCCTCTACACCCACCCCTCATATGCCTGGACACTGCTGGTAGTCCTCTGCACCCACCCCTCATATGCCTGGACACTGCTGGTAGTGATATGCACCGACCCCTCATATGTCTGTCCACTGCTGGTAGTGATATGCACCCACCCCT
This sequence comes from Triturus cristatus, assembly GCF_964204655.1. Taxonomy (NCBI): domain Eukaryota; kingdom Metazoa; phylum Chordata; class Amphibia; order Caudata; family Salamandridae; genus Triturus; species Triturus cristatus. The sequence goes on from NC_140586.1 coordinate 367,080,059, forward strand.
CATATGTCTGTCCACTGCTGGGAATCCTCTGCACCCACCCCTCATATGTATGTCCACTGCTGGGAGTCCTCTGCACCCACCCCTCATATGCCTGGACACTGCTGGTAGTGATATGCACCTACCCCTCATATGTCTGGACACTGCTGGTAGTGATATGCACCCACCCCTCATATGTCTGGACACTGCTGGTAGTGATATGCACCCACCCCTCATATGTCTGTCCACTGCTGGGAGTCCTCTGCACCCACCCCTCATATGCCTGGACACTGCTGGGAGTCATATGCACCCACCCCTCATATGTCTGGACACTGCTGGGAGTTATATGCACCCACCCACGCACCCCCTTGGAGCTGTACACTGCTGGCCAGGACCTACACACACAACAATATGAAGGTAACATGCTGGGCCAGTCCTCTATGCCCACATTCCTGGCATGTTTACACCTTGTATCCAAAATTTGCTGCTGCCGTAATGGGGTACGTGTGGTACAGACCGTTCCCACGCATATATGCGTGGGTACGGTCCGTACCTGAGTAGTCATGGGGACGTAGGGGTACGCACCGTACCCATGCATGTATGCATGGGTACGGTCCGTACCCGAGTTGTCATGGGTCCATAGGGGTACGCACCGTACCCACGCATGTATGCGTGGGTACGGTCCGTACCTGAGTTGTCATGGGGCCGTAGGGGTACGCACCGTACCCACGCATTCATGCGTGAGTACGGTCCGTACCTGAGTAGTCATGGGGCCGTAGGGGTATGCACCGTACCCATGCGTGGGTACGGTCCGTACCTGAGTAGTCATGGGGCCGTAGGGGTACGCACCGTACCGACGCATATATGCGTGGGTACGGTCCATACCTGAGTTGTCATGGGGCCGTAGGGGTACGCACCGTACCCACGCATTCATGCATGGGTATGGTCCGCACCTGAGTAGTCATGGGGCCGTAGGGGTATGAACCGTACCCACGCATTCATGCGTGGGTACGGTCCGTACCTGAGTAGTCATGGGGCCGTAGGGGCACACACCGTATCCACGCATATATGCATGGGTACGGTCCGTACCTGAGCTGTCATGGGGCCGTAGGGGTACGCACCGTACCCACGCATTCATGCGTGGGTACGGTCCGTACCTGAGAAGTCAAGGGGCTGTAGGGGTACGCACCGTACCCACGCATTCATGCATGGGTACGGTCCGTACCACTGTTGTAATGGTGCCGTAGGGGTACGTGTGGTACGCACCGTACCCACGCATTCATGCGTGGGCATGGTCCGTACCACTGTTGTAATGGTGCCGTAGGGGTACCTGTGGTATGCACCGTACCCACGCATTCATGCATGGGTACGGTCTGTCCCACTGTTGTAATGGTGCCATAGGGGTACCTGTGGTACGCACTGTACCCACGCATTTATGCGTGGGTACGGTCCGTACCACTGTTGTAATGGTGCCATAGGGGTACGTGTGGTACACACCGTACACGTCCACTTCCGTTGTTGCGGTATGCAGGGGTTGCTGGACACGCCCCCCCAAGTGACCAGACCCTGGTGGTAATGTATGGCCTCCATATAATAGGTTTGTGTTTGAGTATGGGGTATGTTTCCTGCCCCTCAACCCACCCTGGCCCCTGGGTGTTGTTCTCACCTTCTGCGGCATGTGCGTCGGGTGCGGTGCACCAGGTCGTAGGCCAAGAGGACCGGGATGACACTTATGATGGGATTCATGGCTGTACGTCGCGTACCGGGGCTCCGTGGCGTAGGGTTCTGCTTTCCTGGCAGTTTTTCGCTCCCGTAATCAAAGCGAGGTACGTCGTGACGTCGGTACGAATCGTACTTGCTGGGCCGGAAAACGCTGCTCAAATACGTGCGGACGTCGCGTACAAGCAGTTCCGGATCGGAATCGTTGGTATTTTTTTGCTCTATGGTCTTTTGTACGATTCGTACAGAAAAATGCTTTCTGTACGAATCGTACTTTCTAGGTTGTAGAATGAGTTTACCTGGTACGAGTCGTACGGAGAAAACGCTCCGTACAACTATTCGTACTGCCTTTTTCCATGATTGGAATCGGCCCCTATATATTTTTCAGAAAATTGCAACAAAAAAAAGAACTGAAATATTGTTTAATTTTTTTGTTTTATTTTTGTATTTTAATATATTTATTTTATTTTATTTTCTAATAATTTTTTTTCCTAATTTTTTTCGGAGTCGTGCACCCAAAGCATACACATCACGCTGGGTGCGCGGATTCTAGCCACCATTTTAGAAATGTCGTGAAGGATCCGCGCACGGTGTGCGACGGCTGCGTGTTTTTCAGTTACATCATATACATTTAATATTATGTGATGTGCGTGATTGGTATGTGACCAGTCCGTGACTCCTGCTCCCGCACATTCGCGACACATGCGGATTACTGTATGCGTGATGTCATGTACGTGCTGTGGCACGCTGAGTGCGCGACTCCTGCAAAAAAAATGTATGTTCTAAAATGATATGTATGTGTGTTTAATATACATATTAGGGCAATAGACTATCTAAGATATTCATAAAAATAATATATTTGTACTTATAATAAACGTATATTATTTTTAAATATATTTTCGCGAAGTCGCGTCGGGTGCATGCTTCGTGAGCGCGGAGTGTGCGGATCCCATGTGACCTCAAAAAAAAAGATTTCATTGGTTTATAACATTTCCCACTGTAACTATTGAAGGACCCCACCCATTTTAATCATTCTTGTTGGAGCATCTTTAGAGAGACATCTCTTTTCCTACAAGGATCCTTTTTGCTTGTTTTTTTTGGTGTTTTTCAAAAAATATCAAACAAAATGGCATCTGGACAGCAGCAGGAGGAAGTATCTTCTGAAGAAGAATTCTTGCAGGAGGCACCACGTCCACAGAGGCCAGAATCTGTCGTGTGGAAATTCTTCACTTTTCCACCTGGAGAGAAGAAAGTAAATGCGAGAAAGGTGACGTGCAAAATTTGTGACCAAGTCTTGTTAAGAGGCAGTGAAAAAAAATACTCTTGTGGCACTGCTTCTATGTACAAGCATCTCCGGACCACACATCCTCTCAATCTTGCTCGGGAGGAAATGAGGCGAGCTGCTTTGAACCCCTCACCTGCTGTGGCAAGTACATCTGGAGCGTCCTCAGGCACACCTGCAATGGACATTAGGCCAGAATTAGCCTTTCTTGAGCAACACTGCGTGAAGTGTAAGAAACTTATATGCTTCGGTGAGCAATCGGTGGATGCAGTTTATGCTGCACAACGCAATCATCGTTGTTAATTTTGGGGTTTTTTTGTTTTTTGGCATGATAAGTAATTCCAAATGTTTCCTGTTTTATTCATTCTTTTTTTGTTCATTTTTTGAAAAAAAAACAAAAATACAAAATTGTTAAAAAAAATACAAAAAAATACTAAAGAAAAAAGAAGAAAAAAAAGTTCTTATCAGAACTACCTTATCTGGTTAAAGAAAGAACTATAATTGCAAGGTAATGTGTGAAAGTTTGGTTGAATATATGTATACAGCATGATTGACTGAAAGAATGCATTATGGTGAATTTATAGGTGAAGATTTATGAGAAAGTACTGCAGCGTGACACTGCAAGCTCTTTAGCTGTACTGCACTGTGGCACTTCCGAAGCACAGGGATGTGACATATGTACATGAATATGTTGCAACTCTGTGCTTCCTGCTGCACAAACTGCAGCCATGCGGTGACACAGCCACCCTTGCACCATGGTGCAAGGATGTCTGTGTCATGTGGAGATTGTTTTTGTATAGGAAAGGACACATTCCTGCACAAAAACAATCAGTAAAGGCATTTTCTTCTTTCAATGTATGCTGTGGAATGCAGCATGCATTGAAAGAGGAAAAAATGAGGAGAAATGAAAACAATTCTCCTCGTTGCGCCTTGCTACACCAACTCTAGGATGGCGCAGCATTCACACAGATCTCCAGATTTACGATTTCTCATAAATCTGGACATGTGTCTTGTTCTATGGGTGTTGCGTGGGAACACCCACAGCAACACCTATTTTTACGCCCCTTCAACGCAGAGTTCTGTGTATGAAGGGGTCGTATTTACAAGGAGAGGAAAAACCACGCAGGATGGCTTTTCCTCTCCTTGTAAATATGAAGGAGTGCCTGGTGCCATCACCACGTTACAAAAAGTGACGTACTGGTGGCGCAGGGTGCTTGTAAATCAGCCCCAAAAGTGCTTAGGTATTGGCAGACTGATACAATAATAAGAACATAGTGCTGGATGGGTAATTGAACAATTGCATGAGACTGACAGGAGGTATCCTACGCTGCATGGGTACTACTTCAGTATTTAATGGAGTGGACCAACAGTATGTATCTGCTTCGAGATTTGTAGGGATTATGCACAGAATATTTTATGTGTACTTGTGTTGGTGCCTAGGTCATTTTATAAGAATACCACTAGTAAATGGAATGATGACAGTGCTGCAAACAGAGTGAACACTTAATTTTTAAGTGCTTACTTATTGGTGGAGTGATAGGATAAGTAGATAGTGGTAGATAAGTGATTAAAGAAGTGCATGGGGCATACTGGACGATTCCTACACTGCATGAGTACTAACTGGGTATTTAGAAGAGTGTATCAATAGTATGTAGCTAGTCAGAGGTCTGTTTCGATACTGCACAACATATTATAGATGTACGTGTGTTAGTAGCTAGGCCATTCCATAAGTACAATAATTACAGTATTACAGAGTGCATAGTGAATTTATAAGTGCTTAGGTATTGGTGGAGTAATAGGATAAGTAGAAAGTGCTGGATGGGTGATTGGAGAAATGCATGGGACAGACAGGAGGATTCCTACACTGCATAGGTTCTAACTGGGTATTTAGAAGAGTGTATCAATAGTTTGTAGCTGGTTAGAGGTGTGCATGCATAGTGTACAAAATATTGTAACTGTACTTGTGTTTTTGACTACGCCATTCCTTAAGTATACGACTAATAACTGGAGTAATTTTAGCGTTGCAAAGAATGTGCTTGCTGAATTTGTAAGTGCTTAGGTATTGGTGGAGTGATAGGATATGTAGATAGTGCTGGATGGGTGAATGGAGAAGTGCATGGGACAGACAGATGGATTCCTAGACTGCATAGGTACCAACTGTGTATTTAGAAGAGCGTATCAATATTATGTAGCTGGTTAGAGGTCTGCATGCATAGTGTACAAAATATTGTACCTGCACTTGTGTTAGTGGCTAGGCCATTCCTTAAGTATATGACTAATAACTGGAGTAATTTCAGTGCTGCAAAGAGAGTGCATGCAAAATGTATTAGTGCTTAGGTACTGGCAGAGTGATAGGATACATAGATAGTGCTGGATGGTTGAATGGAGAAGTGAATGGGACAGACAGAAGGATCCCTAGACTGCATAGGTACTAACTGAGTATTTAAAAGACTGTATCAAAGCTATGTAGCTGATTGGAGGTCTGCATGCATAGTGCACAGAATATTGTAGCTGTACTAGTATTGGTGTGTCTATGGTTCAAGAATGGTAGTCTGTATTTTAGGGTGTGAGGAGGTGCATCAGATGATCATGTAGATGATGTCATCAGTGATGTCATTTGAGATGTCATCAGTGATGTCATCAGTGATGCCACTAACCATGTCATGAGTGATGTAATATGTGACATCATCAGCAGTACATTACTTTAATCCAAAAAGCTGGCGGCCATATTGGCCTGGTCACGATGTGAAAATTCAACAATTGATACAATAAAGAAAAGAAAACAAGTGTTAATATGCACACAATGCCATTTCAGCATATCTTGCCCCCTGACCGCCATACCTGTATGTTCGTCAACGTGACTTATTCATAATAAACATACTTAGAATTGCAAACATCAACATAAACAATGGACTACACATTACTTTAAAGTGAAAGGGCTATTGGCCATATTAATCTGGGCACGTTGCGTATTATAATGGTTCTTACACGAAAGAAAAAGAAAAAGGGGTGTTAATATACAAACACTATGCCTAAATAAAGTTCTAGCGATTATAGTTCCATTCCATTCACAGCTCATTAGAGATCTCATGAGTGATGTCATGAGTGATGTAACTGACCATGTCATGAATGATGTAATGTCTGAGGTCATTAGCAGTACATTGCGGGGGCGTAAGTTATAGTTAGCTCAGGTAACTATAACTGCTGAATTTCACTGGTTGTGAATGATTGAAATCTGAGTCTAACTATACCGTCCCTGTAATCTTTGTTTTTTTCAGCAAATTTCCAGGTTTTTTTTTTACGTTAAGTAAGATGCATATCACAATGGATGGTGGGGGGTTGGAAGCAGGGCCTGGCATTGTGCTGCCCCCACCCAAGCTTGCTGCTCCTGCCTTCCCTCCTCCTAGCCATCCATTGTCCAAGTCCATGTCCCTGCTTCCTTATTACAGCCCTGTGTGGTTGTTGTTCTGCCACTGACCTTCCTGCCTTCTCTGAACAGTTAGCTTGCTGCCCCATCCACTTCCTCCTTATCCTCTTTTGTCTGAATCCATGGACTAGCCTCCTCCCTCCTGCCATGTATGGTCTGATGTGCTGCCACTGCCCTCTATTTAGCATGATGTACCAGTCCACTCCTCCTGCCCTCCATTGCCCAATTCTATGCCCATCATTGACCTCCTGCTTAGCCTCTGTGCTTAGCTTGCTGCCCCTATTCTCCTTACCCCTGCCCTCCGATGTCTTTGTGCATGCCCCTGCTCCATCCTTTTTGCCCACCATGTTCCATGGACCTGCCACTCCTATCTACTCTGAGTGTTTTGTTGAGCTGCCACTCCCCTCCAACCTGCCTAGCATTGTCAGATGATTGTAACCTGTCAAAGCCACCTCCACCCTGTCTGTCCATATTCAATGCCCCTATCCCCTTCCTCCTGTCCTCCATGGTCCATTTTACTGCCACACCCTTCTGCACTCCCTGGTCTGTTTAGCTGCAACTGCTCCTCATGCCTGCCCCGTGTGGTCTGTTGTGAGGCCCATTCCCCTGAATTCTCTTGTCTGTGCCCAGGTCCTGACCCTCCCTTCTATACTCCATGGTCCTTTGTGCATGCCCCTGCACCCTCCTTCTTGCCGATCATAGCCATTGTGCTGCCACTAACCCTCCCGCTTGCCATGCATGGTCTTCTGTGCTGCCACGGCCCCTCCCACATTCCCTGTGTGGTCAGCTAGCTGCCCCTGACCCCCTCCCACCTTCCCTTCATGGTCTGTGTGTATGCCATTATAGTCTCTCTGTTGCTTTCCATGGTGTGTCTTGTTTCTAGTGCCCATCCTGCCTGACCTCCATGGTCATCTTGCTGCTCCTGCCCTGCCCCCTTGCCCCCAGCCCTCTGTTTCCATGTGCAGACCCCTATTCCCTCCCTCCTGACTTGTCTATTCCATTGTAATGCCCCTGATCCGTCCCTCCTGACCTTTATGGTCTGTTATGCTGCAGCTTTCTCTCCTGTCTGTCCATTATGGTCAGCTAGCTACCATTGCCGCTTTCCCCTCTGTTCTCTGATGTCCATGTGCATGGTCCTGTCCCCTCCCTATTGCTTTCTATGGATTGTTGTGCTGCACTCCCGTCCCGCATGCCCTGTGTGGTGCATTCTGCTGCTGCAAACCCTGATGCCTGCCCTGTAGGGTCAGTTTGGTGCACCTCTCCATGTCCCTCCTGTCCTCTGTTATCCGAGTCCATGTCCCTACCCCAATTCTTCCTGCCTTCCATGATCCAATGTACCATACTTGCGAACATTTTGAACTTGGTAAGAGGGAGAGCTTGAAAAAAAACTGGGGTATTGATTTTCCCCTTTGAGTTACATTGAAAAAGAGGAGATTGTAGACAGGAGACAGATCAAATAAAGCCAATTTGAGCTTAAAAACATTGGGTGTTTCCTGGCTGAATCGGGTCTGTTGGCATGTATGGTTGTACTACCACTGCCTCTTCCTTCTGCCCACAATGGTCTATTATATTGCCACAGCCTCTCTTGCCAGTCCTGTATTGTTGGTGTGTTGCCCCTGACCTCCTTTCCACTGTCCTCCATAGTCTGTTGTGCTGCCACTGCCCTTCCTGCCTGCCCAGTGTGGTCAAATTGTTGCCTCTGCACCCTCCTACTTGCCTTCAATTTTCAGAGTCCGTGCCCCTGGCCTCTGCCTCTCAACAGTATCCTAATGAACAACTAGATTGCTAACATTCTATATTTATTACAAAAGTGTGGAAAACCTGACGTCATCTTGATGTAATCAAAACTGTAATACCTAGAGCATTTCCTTTAGAAATTACATATATGAGAGGGTCTTAATTGCATCAAAATTATGGTTAGTGCTCTAAAAAACTAAAATGAGGACATATTTTCTGAGTTTTCAAATAGCGACAAAGCACTTTTAAATTATTTGTTATCTTTATGTTTTTTTATCCAGTTGATTAAATGTTGCACTTAGGGGTGAGTATATGGTGTTATTTCCAGAGCTGCAGACTTTGCAACTGGGGAACCAGGTTGGAGTTTCTGCTTCAGCTCGACATTCTGTGATTCTGGTCAAATCACTTAATCTCCCCATGTCTAAAACCAAAATGAATTTGTTCTTGTGTGATGTAACCAATGCTCATGTAAAGCACTCCAATACCTGACAAGTCTGCACTATATAAAACTGCAAAAACACAAAAAATAAAAAGTGTTTTGCACACTTCTGTCATTGGGCTACATGTAGGCTTCATCTGGGTGATATTTGTGCTGCATTTGGGCTCTTTTGTCTCTGGTGGCCATCTTGGGAGATTTATTTGTTATGAAGTTTCCTAATTTCCTCATTTACTGCAGTCTCCTCAGTAGGAAATGCTTTCAGTTTTTTACTTTGATTCCATCAAGAAGTTCTTCAGATATGTCACACATTTGCCATAAATTCTGAATGTTAGCACTGTAGTTGCTCATTAGATCACTGTAGTAACGCTACTGCTCACCACGGATGTCTGCTGCTGGTATTAAAAGTGCATGTTTCAGTCTGCATGTCAGAATTTTTTAATGAAATAGAAGAGGATTTGAGAAGTCACTCAAAATGTGCCCTAATTTTTCTTTCTTCAGCACTAATCATAATTTATATGACAAAATGAACCCCACCATTGTGATCCTTTTAAATTAAATGTTTTAAGTGTTACCAGTTTATTCCAATCAAGATGGCTTCAGGTGTGCCATACTTTTGTCATAAGTAAGACAGTAAGCGCTCTAGTTGTTCTTAAGAACACTCTGGGACATTCTGTCATTGGGCTATACTTGGGCTACATCCGGGTAATATTTGTGCTACATTTGGGCTCTTTTGTCTCTGGTGGCCATCTTGGGAGACTTATTTGTTATGAAGTTTCCTAATTTCTTCATTTAATGCAGTCCCTTCTTTAGGAAATACTTTCAGTTTTGTACTTTGGTTCCATCAAGAAGGCATTCAGATGTGTCACACAGCTGCCATATATTCTGAATGTTAGCACTCTAGTTGCTCATTAGATCACTGTAGTAAAGCTACTGCTCACCAGGGAAGTCTGCTGCTGGTATTCGAAGTGTATGTTTCAGGCTGCATGTCAGAATTTTTCAATGAAATAGAAGAGGATTTGAGAAGTCAAAATGTGCCCTAGTTTTTCTTTCTGCAGCACTAATCATACTTTCTATGGCAACATGAACCCCCTCATTTTGTTCCTTTGCAAATTAAATGTTTTAAGTGTCACCACTTTATTCCAATCAAGTTGGCTTCAGGTGTGCCATACTTTTGTCATGAGTAAGATTGTTAGCGCTCTAGTTGTTCTTTAGAACACTCTGGGACATTCTGTCATTGGGCTATACTTGGGCTACATCTGGGTGATATTTGTGCTACCTTTGGGCTCCTTTGTCTCTGGTGGCCATCTTGGGAGACTTATTTGTTATGAAGTTTCCTAATTTCCTCATTTACTACAGTCTCCTCAGTAGGAAATACTTTCAGTTTTTTAGTTTGATTCCATCAAGAAGGCATTCAGATGTGTCACACATTTGCCATTAATTCTGAATGTTAGCACTATAGTTGCTCATTAGATCACTGTAGTAAAGCTACTGCTCACCAGGGAAGTCTGCTGCTGGTATTGAAAGTGCATGTTTCAGTCTGTATGTCAGAATTTTTTAATGAAATAGAAGAGGATTTGAGAAGTCACTCAAAATGTGCCCTAATTTTTCTTTCTGCAGCACTAATCATACTTTCTATGGCAACATGAACCCCCTCATTTTGGTCCTTTTTAAATTAAATGTTTTAAGAGTTACCACTTTATTCCAATCAAGATGGCTTCAGGTGTGCAATACGTTTGTCATAAGTAGGACTGTTAGCGCTCTAGTTGTTCTTTAGAACACTCTGGGAAGCTGCAGTAGAACACAAAGGAATCAAATGACAGTCTCTGCCCTTGTTGGATGTACATGTTTTACTGAGAATGTCAGACTTCATTCTCACATGACTGAGAAAGATAATGTGAATTTACAGAAAATATGCTCTCAGTTTAGCTTATAGATCATCTTCCAAACCTCTGTGGGAAAAGCATGAGAAAATAGTTTTCTCTCAAACATGATTCATGATATCCCAGCAGAAGGCTTTTTCACATGGTAAAATCACCTTAGAACACACCACACTTCCTAAAATGATTATGGTACCATCAACCAATGACTTATAATGTAACTAAAGTCTTAAAACCTTCTATTAACTGCAACACTTTTTAATGAGGTGCTATCTTGTATATTGGTCCCAAGATGGCTGCCAACACTTCTTGGATGAAGTGCTAACAGCCAATCAGATCTCACGAAGAGATCTGTGGTTAGGCTCCGCCCAGATATATATGTGATTTTACTTTTGATTTTCTCAGGAACTACTGAACGGATTTACACCGTTTAACCAAAAGACAGTTCGGGCTGTAGCTGCGACTAATGGTTCCTATGGAAAATTGCATGGGGAAAACACGTTTTGGGACCCCCTTTTTTCTCGGCCCCCGCTTGACGAATCACCCGAGACTTTCAGGATAGGAGCGGACCGGAGCTGGCCAAAAGTTTTGAAAATTTTGCGATGATTCGTCAACCGGCGCCACAGTTATTGGGAATAGAATGTTGCGGATTTCCTTTGGAAAATAGGTCCTAACTGTAACTACCTACTGGCAATCGCCAGTAGGTAATATATATATATATATATATCTATATATCTATATCTATATATATATATATATATATATATATATATATATATATATATACATACAAATATATACAATGGATTTTCACATGGAGCATTATAAATGTCAAATATATGAGCCGACCCTTGGTGCTAGGGTTTGCTTCGGGAGTTGATAGTGGTGCTCAGAGATTACACTGAGCGCAGTGGGCCTCAGGTGGGCTATGCTTCCTCTTCTTCAGTTTAGGTCCGCTCTTAGCACATTTGGGTCTCACTTCGCAGCACAGCTGTCCATAAGACCTATTGTTCCCAGTTATCTAAAATATATACAGATGGGTCTTTGACTTCACCCAGGGGAGGATGCTCTCGCACCTAATGCTATTGGCTGTCTGAACCATTTCATACTTTATGCTTACACTGCAATACATGAGGGACCCTTTTATCGTATCAAAAGTATAATGTATACACTGTGTTTTTTTGTGGGGGGGTGTTGACTGTTTTTCACTGCAACTGTTTTTTATTATTATTATTTTGTTCAGGACTCAAAAGTAGAGGCCAGGCCTATAGGCTTTGCTAGTGTTCGATTTATTGTGCTCTAGCAGTCTGATGGTTTTCTGTAGTCTTGGGTAATTTGATTCCAACCTTTTTCATTTCTGATTTTGAATAATCAGATTTGTTTTGGATGCGTCAGTTATTAGGATTCCCTTAGGGTCATATCGTCACTGCAGGCTTATGTTTAAATGATCATTACTCCTCATGGATGCTCGTCCTCCGTGGCACGGCCTTTTTGCAATAGCAAATTGGTTGTAAAATAAGAGGATATGAGACTCCTAGAAAGTGCACAGGCACACGGACAATGCAAGTCTGAATCGAATTTTAGGGCATTTTGTTTTGTTCCTGGAAACTTCTTTTGGGTTCTTGGAATGGAGTTGGCACAAAGGAGGGGGCTGTCAGAGTCAGTGTATCCATGCACAGTAGATCTTGTCAGATGTGTCCTCTTAGTCTGCCCTTTAACCTCAAAAGCCTTGGTTACTAGTTTCTAGTCTCTAACCCATTCTTTTCAGTGGCAAGCAAACTTGGGGAAGGTGGTACAGACATCACTAACTAGGATGAGTGAAATGTGTGCAAATCCTCAGAAATTGTGGTTGGATAATGCATAGGATAGGGAGATGGTCTCAAAGGTATTTGCTATTTGTGCCTAGACAATGAACTTCACGGCACATTATTTTGCAAGTTTAACTTTTCTCAACCAGACTGCAGTTTGCATAAAGTTTTCAAAAATCAGAAAATATGCAAATTCATGGGTGATAAATAAACGAAGGAGCTCTGGGTTCGTAATCCAGTGGCCAGTACCCCCTCGGTAGCTGCATCCTGTCACAGAAGTGATGGAATCCGGTCTGAAGTGTCCTTGAGAACAACTTGAAGCCCAAGAGGTCCAGATGGTATGAAGAGAAATACTTCAGTCCCGCGTGCACAGTTGGAACATGCAAATGACATAATTCTGGTAGAAAATGTGGCCACCGTACGTCTCTGATGCTACTTTTATTGGGCTAGTTCATTTGTGAAGTTCTCTTTTGTCTAACTCTGCAGATTTTCTACAATAAATGTAAGGCTCTCGCTGTAAATATAAGCAGAGCACGACTCTGAGTGTAGACGTCAGCACAGCATTAAAAGAACAACAAAGCGTCTTCAGAGTAGGGGTCAGCCTTGAGGTCATGTGCCCATCATTGCCTCGCCCCAGTGGACAGGATTTTAAGATGTCTGCCCTACCATGCCAGCACTGCGACAGTCATCACCATATGTCACCTGCATCTGCTTGCTTTTGAATATTTTGCAGAGCTTGTGGCAGTTTGTGTGTTTGTAAAGCACACTATGACCCGCAAGAGTATTCTAACACTGAGCAGATGTGTGCATAGCACTGCCAGTGCTAGGTTGGTGAATTCAAAATTCAGGTCTTCCGCTTTGCTTCTTGCGGATTCAAAAAGAGGGAAGAAGCTCTGATCAGGTGTGGAGGACCGCACATGCATTGGGAGCGATGTTAGAGAGCTCTCGTCCTCCTGATTCAGTTCTGTTCTTGTGTCTGATGTGTGCAAGTAGAAGTCCTGCAGAGTGGAGGTGACTGGGTGGTTGATGGAAGGAGATGCATCTCTTCAGGTAGGTGGGGCCTACACTGTGTAGTGCCTTGAATGTGTGTATGAGAAGCTTTAATTGAGCGCATATGTGTATCAGGAGCCTGAGGTGTGGTGTAATGTTAGTTGTGTGTAGGAGGTTGAGTATAAGTCGGACTACTGAGTTCTGGATGGTTTGCCGTCCTTTTGAGTTGCTTGGTGATCCCAATGTAGAGGGTGTTGCCATCGTCCAATTTGTTGGCGACTTTGGTTAGGTAAATGTCATGCTCACTGTTGATTAGAAGAAGAGGCACTGGATTTATGTTGGGGTGTTTTTTACAGTTATTGATTAACCGGACTTGCTGCATAATTCACAATCAACATAATTTGAAGACTGTAATGAAAATGTTTTTATTGCCTGAAGGGATCTAATCACAAATGAAGTGCAGCTTTTGGTGCCGAAATGTGAAGGACCCCTTGGATAGTTAAGTGGTAGCCTGTTAGTTGCTTATTGAGGTAATCGTGTTAAAATGGTACGAGCGAAGTAAAACTTTTGCCCGTAGAGTAATAATATTGGTTACAACGACAAAACAGCCATAGAATAAACAGCCTTGAGTCTCATAATGTAACTTTTCTTGCCGCATAATTGTATCCAACCTGCTGCATAACCTGATCCTCCATTGCCATATAACCCCAGTGTCCATGCATATGTCATTCAAGGTTTTGATTGCTACGGAATGGCAGCCTCTTTCTCATGGCCGTCTTTTTCCCTTCCATCACTGAAATATGCTGAAGGTTAAAATGGAAAAAAAGGTGTACACTGTGCGGTCAAGAACTTGAGCAGAATACTGTCTGCTAAAATCACGTCAAGAGCCTCTCGGCCATGTTGGCAATGGTTTGGAAGGGACAGCGCAGCACATGCCCTTTCCGAGCGTTTCCTTCCACATTTAGAAGTATTTCTGAAAAGATAGCATCTCTGCCCAGAACCTCCTTCCCCTCTAACAAAGGATGCACACATGTATGCATCAGATGAACAAGGGCGCCTTTAGCCCACTCCCTGGGCCCTTCTCAAGAACCTCGGAGCAGGGTGCTTGCCACACACAACATATTGCATTGCAGCTCATTACAAACCGAGGTACTGTGGGTTTAATACTGTGCGCATGGTAGGCATCGCACACTTTGCTGCACGTCGTTGTTAATTTTAGAGCACTGCCCAAAATGTATTTGTATTTTTGCCGGATTCTGATCTTTAATTCCCCAACTAAGCTTAAGGAACATATTTATATTGAATTAAGCAACATTTTATACATATATATATATATATATATATATATATATATATATATATATATATATATATATATATATATATATATATATATTCACTGAATAAACCATAGGTTTCCGGGACGTTATAGTTAGTTGGACATTTGACTCATATAAACCCAGAGAAATTCGCCCGTATAGTTAGTTGAGCTAACAATAACTCACCCGTCCGCAATGCACTGGTGATGACGTCACATATTACATCACTCATGACATGGTCAGTGACATCACTGATGACATCACTGATGACATCTCAAATGACATCATCCAGTGAATGTGTGTTTCTGTGAAGTTTAAATATTTTTCATATATATCTATGCCAAGGTGTATTGAAGAAAGAGTGAATTTACAAGTCCCTGAATGGATTATTTACTAGGTGTGTGACTGACTGTATAAGTGAGTGATTGAACATGTGTTACTGAATGTATGGGTTAGTGACTATATTGTGTGAAAGTCTTTATTAGTGTCTCAGTTGGTGTATAAGCGGCTGCATGGGTTGGTGAGTCCCTACATGAGTGTCTATATGGGTAATTGATTTGTTGTCTGAGTATCTGTATGAGTGCCTGAGTGTCTGTGTGGGTGGGTGGGGGAGTTTGTGTGACTCTGTGCATAGATGTCTGAGTGAATGATTCACTGGTTTTATGGATTCAAAAGTACATCTGGGAAAGGCTGTATGGGTGAGTTACTGTGTGTATGGGTGTGTTGGTGAGTGAATGAATGTCTCACTGGTATATGTGTGAGTAACTACATATGTTTTAAGGCAGTATATGTGAGTGTTGGAGTATATAAATGACTATACGTTATTTGAAGAATGGGTGTATAAAAGAGTGTCTGCTTTTATCAGTGATTGTATAAGACAGTAAGTATGTCTTAGTATCTGCATAAATAAGTGATGTGGTGTGAGTATAAATAACGCAGTTGGTGTGTTTAACTGTATACATGAGTAAATGGGTATGTGATTGATTCTTTGCATGACCGATTAGGTGTGTGAGTAACTCTAAGGATTAGTGGCAGACTGTGACTGTATTTATAGGTGTATGAGTGCATATTATAGTACTGTATTGATGAGTAACTGCATGTATAAGTGAGTGGATGTGAGTGTAGACCTAGGAAATAGTCGGTGGTATGTAGTATCTGGCATTGTTGCGTGTATGGTTTCAAAAATAGTAGTCTGTATTTTAGAGTGCGTGTATCAAAGTTTATATTAGGCCATCAGTATGTGCAACAGATTATCAGGTGGATGATGTCATCAGTGATGTCATCAGTGATGTCATTTGAGATGTCATCAGTAATGGCATCTCGCGTAAAATCATATACGTATGTGGTCGCGCCAGCTGCTACTTTGGTATGCGACGGGTACGCAGTACCAAGCCGCGCCTTACGTCATGTACATATCGGGTCATGCCGGGAACGCCATTCCCTCATTTTTTTTTCAGTCTGAAAACTATATATAAATAATTTTCAAGTATATATGAGAACAACCGATAATCTAAAATATTTAAACCTTTATATATTTCTAATGGTAATAAACTTATATTATGGTAATATTTTCTCAAAATCGCGTCGGGTGCGGCCTCCTTACGCGCTCGGTGCGCGATTGCCATGTGACCTTAAAGAAAAGCATTTCATTGGTTCATAACATTTCCCATTGTAACAGTTGGAGGACCCCACCCATTTTAGTCATTCTCTCTACAGCGTTTGATGAGACTCCTCTTATGCTTACAGAGCTTTTTTGAAAAGTTTTTGCGATGTACACATATCTGACACTACACACAACATGCAACCATTATCTTCATCAATATTCATGCTCTGTAAAGTAGCCTTCCACCTGTGATAGCCATGCATCTAAAAGCTACATATTAGAACTTTTCCCCACTGCCAGACGTAACATGGTTGCATACGCTGTCCACAGCACAATGTAATGTGGTACAGCCCAGGGGCAGTATCATGCATAGATAATGAACACACGGACACAGATAGATAGTGGAAGTGGGTACGGGCACGCACGCTCGACTCCTTTTTATTACCAGGGTCACATATCCAGTGACGACTGTGGTGGATGCGTGTGGGGTGAGTGTAAACCAGCCCTCAGGGAAAGGTTGCTGCTAGCATCAACTACAACAGTAATCATTGGATCACACACAGAGATTCAATAATAAAAGGGTCAATAGTTTGTGCTGCAGTAACGTAGGGACACTAGATGTGAAATAACACAGAAAAGATTCTATTGTAAAAGAACCATAACTTGTGGTATACTGAGATACAGGCAGTAGATCTGAAATTCTACACAAAAAGATTGTATCATAAAGGGTCCTCCAGGTATAGTGCACTTAGATAGCCACATCAAAAGCATTCCTCATGTGCACAGCCAGCGATGATGTGTGATGCCGGCGGGCCGTACTAGGAGCAATGTCTGTTGCCTACAACACTGCATCATCTGCAATAGCGACTCGATCAAAATTGTAAACACTGCTGTATGCAGTGTAGGCCAGAGAGCGGTCAGCAAGGGCCCACAGCCACGTGGCGTTGACTTGAGCTGCCCAGTTTGCCATACGCGAAGCAACAAAAACCGTGTGCAGACCCTGTGATGATGAGTATGCGTGGTGCGGACAGAGCGCACTGGAGCAATGTATTTTGCCTACAGGACTGCGTCATCTACAATAACAACTCAATCTGAATTGTGAACACTGCTGTCTGCAGTGTAAATTGAAGGCAGTAGTGAGCACAGCCTTCCATGAATACTTTTTCTCACTTCCTCTTCACAAAATACAACATAAATTACACAAAACTCTGCAATAAATCAATCAAAACAATTTGAATCGCGATCTCTGCTGTCCACTGTGTGCACTGTTATTCAGTGTTCTTTACCACTGCCAAGAAGAATTTGGTCATTGTACTAGACCTATAAGTCATCTTAAAAAACTTCTTCAAGCAAGTATACTAAAAGGATATTGTGTTTATTTCAATAGACGTTGTAGTTAGATGCCTACTGGATTCTGTAATTAAACAATCACCACTCGATCTGAATTGTGAGCCCTGCTGACCGCAGTGTAGGCCAGAGGCAGTGGTCATTAACGCCTCACAGCCACGTGCCGTTGGATTCGGAAGCACGCAGTTGGTTGCACCTGATTGGAGGGGGTACACACAAATCATCACAAACTTTACCTTCTGACATCCTCAATCACAGAATCAAGATCCCGTTTCACTGTTCCGACCTGCTGTACCACGGTGTACTCCACCGACTGCAGTCAGCAAAGCCCAATAATCATGTGCAGCAGTTAGCTACGGAAGCACAGAGTCTGATGCACCTCAACGGAGGGAGTTCTGTCAAAACCAAGCAGCAGGTAATATCGGACATCGTCCATTTTGGGATCAAGACACCGTTCCACTGTTGGGACCTAGAGTTGGTTGCACCTGGTCGAAGGAAGTGCCTTCATCTCCACTCTCAGATACAGTTCTAACATCGTACATTGTGGGATCAAGACCCCGTTCCACTGTTCGGACCTGCTGTACCGCGGTGCACTCCACCGACTGCAGTCACCCAACCCCAATAATCATGTGCAGCCCTTAGCTACGGAAGCACAGAGTCTGATGCACGTCAATGGAGGGACTTCTGTGAAAACCAACAAGCAGCAGGTAATATCGGACATCGTCCATTCTGGGATCAAGACACCGTTCCACTGTTGGGACCTAGAGTTGGTAACACCTGGTCAAAGGGAGTACCTTCATCTGCACTCTCAGATGCAGTTCTAACATCATCCATTCTGGGATCAAGACCCCTTTCTACTGTTCGGACCTGCTGTACCGCGGCGTACTCCAGCGACTGCAGTCAGCCAAGCCCAATGATCATGTGCAGCACTTAGCAACAGAAGCACAGAGTCTGATGCACCTCAATGGAGGGAGTTCTCTGAAAACCAAGCAGCAGGTAATATCGTACATCGTCCATTCTGGGATCAAGACACCGTTCCACTGTTGGGACCTAGAGTTGCTTGCACCTGGTCGAAGGGAGTACCTTTTCTCCACTCTCAGATGTAGTTCTAACATCGTCCATTGTACGATCAAGACACCGTTCCACTGTTGGTACCTGTTGGACTACTGTGTTAGTAGTATACAGAGCACTCCACGGTGCTGGGCCTCAGGCTGGGCGCTGTCTGCCTGTATCGCGGTAGCCAGCGTTGATCTCAGGAGCCTTCCCAGCTCGCAGACCTCGGCCCAGGAGCTTCCGCCGGCATGTGGTGGGCCCTCTTTCACATACAATGGTGTTGAAAGGTGAACTGTGGGGCAGATGTGCGTCGCAGCAGCCATGACGGTTTCTGGGTAGCAGCAGGCTGAGAGCATTATTCCTGCAGCCGCCTTCGTTCACAGCGTCAGCCTCATGGCGGCGTAAGCTGCGCAGACCTGACAGACATGTTCGGCATTCCGGAAGAGAACCACACTCAGAGAAATTTGCCTTTTATTCAGACCCTACGCTAGCCTTGCATACGCCGAGCCAGCCCACTACGCTAAAGATTTGAGGTGGGGAGGGGGCACGTGCGCGCAATGTTTTCGTAATCTTCCCTACTGACTGTACTATCATGGTTGCGTCCACTGTCCACTTCACTCAATAGACCATCAGTGTATGTTGACATGTACAGGTCTGTGCTCTGCATACTCAAGTCTGCCCGGCACATCCCCTCAACACTTTGCATTGTATGCTTTTATAATCGAGAACCACTTGCCACCTTCGCGCATACTTTGCTCCCATCTCTCCCCACATTCTACATTGTGTGGCAGAGGGGCTATGTTTGGTTTGTGTACATGGCTAGCCACGGTTCCCACAGTACGTAGTGTCGTTGTTTCTGCTCGGTGCACATGTTGTTTGTCATGTTGTATGTCATTATATAAGGTAGCGCGTTTATTTACGAGCAGTGGTTTCTCCCATTTACATATCGCTGTCTTAAAGAGGATACCGAAGTTTTTATCACAGGTGAAAAGTGGGACGACAATGGCAGTCATTCATTACTATGCAAGAATGTCCAACTGCACGACGCTTCTAAGCTTACAGCCCCCAATCTTGCGTGCTTTCTTAAAAGCAAACCAACTCCCACAATCAGACCAACATTCACACAGCTTTCTAACGACAGTTATTTGGTTCTTAATAGCATGGACTGCTACGCAATGTGAGCTGGCATACCGTATGTCCTTACTGTTTCAAACCGGATAACTTCCTCTGGCAATCTCTATTCCCACCCACACAAATAACTCCCAAAGTTCAACTTGGCCTTCAATACCTACTTTGAAAACAGATTTTTTTAACGGAGCAAACTGATAGCGCTTTTGTTTCAAAGTAATTTATCGACTGCAGATAGCACAAACTTAAAGTAAAATACACTGTCTTTTAAATACAAACCTCTCATTACACTTTGTGAATTGTTACACAATTTTCAACACATCTGACATTTAAGGTCTGGCACACTTTTTTAACACTGTCTCCTCCGGCCTTCTCACTGGCTTTCAAACTGTTTTTAGCCTAATACCAGTCTTCATTCATTCGATCATCTCTGGTATAACAGCAACAGTGCCAATAATTCTCGCTCTCTTTGCGGCCATACTACTACTATTTTAGCGTGTTAAAAATGGCTGGGCTCCCTGTGGTAACAAGCATGTCCGACAGAATATGCCTCTACGCGAAGCTACATCAATACCGTGAAAAAATTGAACATCTTTTCTGCTGCCTGCCTCTATCTATTATCGGAGCCAGCTACAACACGACATTTATTTACACATATACAATCTGCATGCAACCACCTTTTTATTGCAAAACTTGCCCAATCGACTGGCAAATGGATCTATGCCTTGCCAACATCCCAGCAAACGCTCCCGATATCCAGCAGGTAATGGAGTATCTTGAAAACCATGAACTTGATTGCTTGGGCAGTGGAGCAATGGTGGATGCAACGCAAAAAGGTATTCTGGCGTAATGGGATTCCTGCGCAGCCGCGAAAGATCTCCTGCAACGTGCAACCTTTGACAACATCGCAGATTGCCTGCCAATTCAAATTGCCGCTCCAACATTCAAGGAACATTACTGTCCCTTCGAGGATATGAATTGGATCGCTTCGCTTTTCTCACACGATGGCTACAATCGTCTCTTGGAACATTACGCATCTCAAGCCGCTGAAGAACCTCCGGACTGCAATCTCCAAGACTTTTAAGAAATTCACTTTATTCTTGGATTGATTTTTTCCAACTTTTTTAACTTTTTCCTATTAAGGTGCCAATTCCGATCGAGTAAAAAAAATTCACGTACGACTCGTATCCGTATATTTTTATGTACGAATCGTACAAGTCCCCTTCAACCGGTGAAGTATGATTTGTACGTGAAAAATACATACGAATCGCTTCGGGAAAAGGTGTACGAGAGGGAGCCGGACAGTTTTACATACAAATCGTAAAACTGAAGTCCGAGCGCGCAAGTACGATCCATACCGCCCTTCCGAATACACAAGCGCATGGAAAACGCCCCGTGCGGAGCGAACGCAGTACCACTCGTATCCCGGTAAACTTGTGCCCGGGATATGAGTCGTACAGCCCCCCCTCCCCCCGCATATGTCAGCACCGTACCCCCATATGTCAGCACCGTACCCCCCATGTCCGCACTGTACCCCAGCCCCGTACGTGTACATGCCGTACCCCAGCACCGTTCCCCAGCCCCGTACTTGTACGCACCGTACCCCAGCACCGTAACCCAACACCATACCCCAGCCCCGTACTTGTACGCACCGTACCCCAGCACCGTACCCCAGCCCCGTATTTGTACGCACCGTACCCCAGCGCCGTACACCAACACCGTACCTCTGCCCCGTACTTGTACGCACCGTACCTCAGCACTGTACCCCAACACCGTACCCCAGCCCCGTACCTGTAGGCACCGTACCCCAACACCATACCCAGCCCCATACATGTACGCTCTGTACACCACCACCGTACCCCAGCCCCGGACTTGTACGCACCGTACCCCAGCACCGTACCCCAACACCGTACCCCAGCCCCGGACTTGTACGCACCGTACCCCAGCACCGTACCCCAACACCGTACCCCCGCCCCGTACTTGTACGCACCGTACCCCAGCACCTTACCCCAACACCGTACCCCAGCCCCTACTTGTACGCACCGTACCCCAGCACCGTACCCCAACACCGTACCCCCACCCCGTACTTGTACGCACCGTACCCCAACACCGTACCCCAGCCCCGTACATGTACGCACCGTACACCACCACCGTACTCCAACACCGTACCCCAGCCCTGTACTTGTACGCACCGTACCCCACCACCGTACCCCAGCCCCGCACTTGTACGCACCGTACCCCAGCACCGTACCCCAACACTGTACCCCCACCCCGTACTTGTACGCACCGTACCCCAGCACCTTACCCCAACACCGTACCCCAGCCCCGTACTTGTATGCACCATACCCCAGCCCCATATTTGTACGCACCGTACCCCAGCACCGTACCCCAGCACCGTACCCCCATCCTGTACTTGTATGCACCGTACACCACCACCGTACCCCAACATCGTACCCCAGCCTCATACTTGTGCGCACTGTACCCCACCACCGTACCCCAGCCCCGTACTTGTACGCACCATACCCCAGCACCATACCCCAACACCGTACCCCCACCCTGTACTTGTACGCACCGTACCCCAGCACCTTACCCCAACACCGTACCCCAGCCACTAATCACGCATGTGGCAGAGGATCGTCGATAGGGTGAATGCTGTTGCGCCCATCAGAAGGACCAGGAATGAATGCCAAGCCAGGTGGTACGATCTGCGGAGGGCAGTCAAGCGGAAAATGAACGAGGACTACGCCCAGAGCAACATCACTGGAGGTGGGCTGCCCCGCAGACCGGTACATTACCATCCCTGGGAGGAGAAGGTGATGGCCCTGCTTCCGCTGGTGGGAGTACACAGAGTCGAAGGAGTGGCAGAGCCTGGTGAGTACACAAACAACTTACGTAACATGGGGGTAATGGCATCCACACCCCAACTACACCAAATGCACGCAACTACCCCCAAGCCCTCACCGGACACAACCATACTCAAAAACAACGCTCATGCCACTAACATGTCCATGCCCCATTCACAAAGCAAGGCCATGCCATGTCCCAGGCTACACGAACCACAAACCCAAGACTGGATGTCCGTGATGCTGGGAGGGTGGGGCTCACAAAACACATTGTTCAACTCAGAAGCAGACACCATTGCCCTCAGCCCATATGGCCCAGGTACATACCCATGCACCATGCTCAATGCACAGGGACTGGCTAAGTACTGACAAGGTAGCTGACTCTTGGCCCTGCTGTAGTCAGCACAAGGCCCTCCTGTGACCACTGTACACTCAAACACCAACACCACAAGCTCAGATATCTAGCACAGGAACTCACACTCACTGTCATGCCAGCATGCTCCATGAGGGGACAGACACATCACCTGGGAGACCCAATGCCACATCACACTACACCCAACAGCAGGCCCTGTCACACACACCCCTTACACAAGCACACACCCCCGGGGCAGCCAATGGATTTACCCACTCTCACAATGGACATGTGACACAACAAGATCAATCCATAGCCAAATAAGCATCCAAGCCAAAAATCTACATGTCAAACACTCAGGAGAACATATCAATCTGTCCCCCGCAACATACCCATCTACAAGTGAACATTGAGAGGAATGCTAGGCACATCCAACTACCTGGAGGAACTGTGCCAACTTGAATATGTATGAAACATGGATGTCGCATGAAACAGCATTAACATTGTCTCTCTCTCACACACAGGGCAACGTCATGGATCTCCCCCCAACAATGGGGGGGAAGAATCACAGTCCCAGGCTCGGTGGGAAGCTGATCCCACCGGCAGCGGCGACTCTCAAGACTCCGTGGATGACCCCAACCCACCTGGACCCTCTGGTGCCCAAGCCACTGCAGCACCTGCTTCAGGTACATCTGTGCCAACCACCACCCCCATTCCTGCCACATCCCAGGAGACACCCAGGAGCCCTACCCGCACAGAACAACTGAGCCAGTCTGACCTGGAGGGACAAGGTTCTCCGGGCACCCAGGAGGAGGCAGACAACCCCGCAAATGCCATCCCTCAGGGGTACCGTAGACCCGATGTGCCCACAACGGCAGGCCAGGCTCGTGTGGGCAGGGGTGGTGGGAGTGGAGGCAGGCGGAGGCGAGAACGTGACCAGCCAGCTGAAGGAACCGGTATGTCACACATACGCCACATCCTGGACACATACCGGCGTGACACCAGGGGCATCAGCCAGGAAGTGGAGATCCTCACAGAGATTAAGAACCAGCAGGCCGAGCAACACGCCAGTCAACAACAACACCAAGGATGGATGGAGGCAAGACTGGCTGAGCTCCTGACGGTGCAAACGGACATAAGCCGTTCACTCCGTCGGATCGCCGACAACATGGGCAACCCTCCCTGTGCCCCCAGGCGAAGACCACCACCAGCCACAGGGAGGGAGGAGGAGGAGGATTCGTCCAATGGAGCGTCACAAACATCTTCAAGGCCTGCATCTGAGGGTCCCCCGAGGAAGGTGGGTCGTCCACGGAAAAGACCGTGAGAGGCAGCGGACCATCCACATCTCCCAGGTCACCTGGCCTGGCACCTGGCCCTCATGCGCAACAGCAGCACCCCATTCTCTGCCACATGGACTTGTTGGTCACAGTCTGACCAATGATGACAAACACTGTGGTCTGGGCTCTGATGACTTCAAATGCCAAGGATCCCATCTCCCCCTGTGAACTTTGGATTCTATGCACACTGTATAGCAACTATTTGTCCACACTAAACAAGCCCCCCACCGAGAATAAATCTAAATTTCTTTAATTAGATGTTGCAGTCATTTTGCATGAGTACACAACCTACGTGTGGGGAAATGTCAAACTATGCCTGAGTGTTGAACTAACTCCAGCCATCCATACCCTGGGATCTGAGTCTGGTACAGGACACACATGGGTCACAATATATCATCCAATACAGACATGCAGCACAATACTCACCCGTGATGGCCTCAAGCTGCTGAGGGGGGGCTTGCAATACTGTGCGGACAGACCAATTTTGAAGAGTATCATTAAGGCGTAGAGGTCATGGCTCATGTGGATGTTCCCGGGGAGGGAGTAACAGGTATGTTTGGCCAGGTGGGAGAACTATGTCCTGCATGCTGGAGTACGGTGGATGTGAAGAATGGTGGCCAGGGCAGGGTTGGATGCATGCAGTTTGCCCAACGGGGTCTCGGATGACAGACGTCCAAGGTTGCTTTGGGGTCTGGGGTTGTGGTCTGCCTCCTGAGTGTGGGTGAGGAGTCTGAAGGTCATCCTGCAGCAGACAGTGATCCATTGCAGCTATCTCTGGTGGACGGTGATGTGGCTGGGGCGCGGGATGTTGAAGCTGAGGTGTGCAGATGCACCCTGGATGTGGACAAGTTTCCCGTGAGTTTGGATGTACTTACTCCGTAGAGGGCGGGGCAGTAGTTGACACGGCTGTTGTCGTGGACCTGGGGGATGGTCTGTCTTTCCTTGGAGGGGATCTATCTGTGGATCATGTGCATCATGCAGAGGGTGTTGCAGCATGAGGTACAGATGCTGGCGATTTGCATGGCAAATGTTCCTGCTCATCCTGCTCCAGGATGAGTGGCACTGCCTTCTCCACTGCCATGTTGTGCAGCATGCAGCACATGAGGAAGATTTTGCAGACCTTCGCCGGTGCATATGGGAGGGACCCGCCTGTCTTGTGAAGGCACCGGAATCGGCTCTTCAGGAGGCCAAACGTCCTCTCAATCACTCGCCTGGTCTGCCCGTGTGCATTGTTGTAACGGTGATCTGCAGCTGATCTTGGGTTGCGGAGAGGCGTGTTGGGATAGCCAGAGTCCCCTACATGGAAACATCATGTAAAGAAGTGGGTCAGGAGATGCCGTAAGATACAGAGATACCGCTAAACACAGGACAAACAGAGTATACCCACCAACAAGACATGCTCGTTCGTTGTGCAGCTGCAGCATCATTTGTGGCACCCTGCTACGCCTCATGATGTAGGCATCGTGTGCTGACCCTGGAAAACGTGCACAGACATGGGAAATCAGCATGTTAGCAAGACACACCACAAGGGCATTTATAGAGTGGTAATGTTTACGGTTGCGATAGGCTACCTCCTGTGCCTGTGGTGGTACCAAAGCCACATGTGTCCCATCAATGGACCCAATTACATGGGGCATCCCTCCCAGTGCATAGAAATCACCCTTGACACCTGTCAACTCCTCAGGAGTCGGAAAATGGATGAATTCATCCAGGTGCTCCAACATGGCTGCTAAAACATCATGCAGGACACGGCTGAACATCGTCTGTGACATGCCACCAACATCAGCTATGGTGAATTGAAACGTACCTGTGGCAAAAAAATGTAGGGCTGCCATCACCTTCATCTTGGGGGTCAGCGCTGTAGGATACCTGTGTCGCGGTTGGAGGTGTGGTGCCAGCTTGGCGGTCAAGTCCTCAATCAACTGTTGAGTGAATCTGTAACATCTTATGCAGTCACGTTCCCTCATGGCACCCAAGACTGGCATTGGTCGGGGGACAGGCGGTGCCCTGCAGAAAATTGGAATGAATAACAAAGAGTATGAACATAACAACATCAATGTCATTGAACTGAGCACATGCTCAACTGCTAATACACATCTGCTAAATACAGAGGGCCCGATTCACAGAACTAACTTAAGACAAAATCCTAAACTTACTACCATTTTCGTATTCACAGAAGGCACTTACTCATTTTGGTATTCACAGAAGACACTTACTCACTTTGGTATTCACAGAAGTTAGGAGTCCTAACTTTAGGACTACTAAATGCCTTCTGTGAATACCGAAAGCCTTAAAATTAGGATTTTTCTCAGTTTAGGAGTCCTAAAGTTAAAGTAACTTTACTACTACTAAACTGAGACAAATCCTAATTTTAAGGCTTTCGGTATTCACAGAAGGCATTTAGGAGTCCTAAAGTTAGGAGTCCTAACTTTACTACTACTAAATTGAGAAAAATCCTTATTTTAAGACTTTCGGTATTTACAGAATGCATTTAGGAGTCCTAAAGTTAGGAGTCCTAACTATACTACTACTAAACTGAGAAAAATCCTAATTTTAAGGCTTTCGGTATTCACAGAAGGCATTTAGGAGTCCTAAAGTTAGGACTCCTAACTTCTGTGAATACCGAAATGTGTAAGTGCCTTCTGTGAATACGAAAATGGTAGTAAGTTTAGGATTTTGTCTTAAGTTAGTTCTGTGAATCGGGCCCAGAGTCTGGTCTGTGCAATACATCCAGGACACGTATCCCAGCCAGGTGATACTCCTACGAAAAGCCAGCTACACCCGTTGATTGGCAAGTCTACATGAAATGCCATGAAACGAGCTGTGGGCCAGTGTAAGTGAACAGCCAGAGACATCACAGGAGTGACATACATCCACATATCTGCATTTGAAGGATGTCATCTCATACAGACAGCTGACGGCAAGCTAGACGCACAGGTCACATGGAATGTCAAATGTACAGATCACACACATTGCGATGAAGGGGTACACGTGAAAACAGAAAACACAGACATTGAGACGACGCAGATATGTCCTCATGTCAAAATATCATGTTCGATGCATACAGACACACGTTACGTGGGAATCCACATGTGGCATGGTGTGCGTAGATGTGTGCCATGCCCATCTACACACAGACACATGTTGGATGCAGCAACAGCAGATGCAGTTGACGGAACACCAACAGCAAGCTCATGGGAACACATGACACACACATGACATAGTCACATAAGGGCACGCTGGTCGTTAAATGTCAGTTGTTAGTTTCCCTGTCCCTGGCATCAGGGGACAGTTGCGGGTGTTGGTGACTGTGCCATACCAGTGATGCTGTGCTTGACACGTTTGTACTACATGCACACATGTGCAAAGTGTGAAGCGGAAGTGTGCCACATAGTGCCCCATCACACATGACATGTGTACACAGGTCATCACACATCAATTGTGCTAAAACATGAGGAGACATGTGCAATATCACTGCCTGACACACCTAGGCCCTGCACATGAAGGACTGCAATGACAATGACTTGATGTACAGCCTTGTGCGAGTCTGAGACCTCCATTCCCTTCGTGTGCGCCTCCTATCACCAGTGTAAGCATGTGAAACGCACCGTACACACGCTCTGAGGGCGTGTGTATGGTCCGTATCACTATAGTTGTGTTGCCGTAGGAGTACGCGTGTGTGTACGGACCGTACATACGTGTGTACGGTCCTTACACACATGCGTACTCCTACGGCACCACTACTATAGTGATACAGGCCATACACACGCTCTGAGGGCATGTGTACGGTCCGTATCACTATAGTAGTGGTGCCGTAGGAGCACGCGTGGTACGGACCATACACACGTACGTGTACGCACTGGTAGTACACATACGTGTACTACCAGTGCGTACACATACTTGTACACGTACGTGTACTAAGGTAGTACACGTACGTGTACAACTAGTGCGTACACGTACTTGTACACGTACGTGTACTAAGGTAGTACACGTACATGTACTAAGGTAGTACACGTACGTGTACTACCAGTGTGTACACGTACTTGTACATGTACGTGTACACGTACGTGTACTAAGGTAGTACACGTATGTGTACAACTAGTGCGTACACGTACTTGTACACGTACACACGTACTTGTACACGTACGTGTACTACCAGTGCGTACACGTACTTGTACACGTAAGTGTACAAGTACGTGTACTAAGGTAGTGCACGTACGTGTACTACCAGTGCGTACACGTACTTGTACATGTACGTGTACAAGTACGTGTACTAAGGTAGTGCACGTACGTGTACAACTAGTACGTACACATACTTGTACACGTACGTGTACTACCTTAGTACACATACTTGTACACATACGTGTACTAAGGTAGTACACGTACGTGTACAACTAGTGCGTACACGTACTTGTACACATACGTGTACTAAGGTAGTACACGTACATGTACTAAGGTAGTACACGTACGTGTACTACCAGTGTGTACACGTACTTGTACACGTAGGTGTACACGTACGTGTACTAAGGTAGTACACGTACGTGTACAACTAGTGCGTACACATACTTGTACACGTACACACGTACTTGTACACGTACGTGTACTAAGGTAGTACATATACGTGTACTACCAGTGCGTACACATACTTGTACACGTACGTGTACAAGTACGTGTACTAAGGTAGTGCACGTACGTGTACAACTAGTGGGTACACATACTTGCACACGTACGTGTATTACCTTAGTACACATACTTGTACACATACGTGTACTAAGGTAGTACACGTACGTGTACTACCAGTGCGTACACGTACTTGTACACGTACGTGTTCAAATACATGTACTAAGGTAGTACACGTACGTGTACAACTAGTGCGTACATGTACTTGTACACGAACATGTACAACTAGTGTGTACACGTACTTGTACACGTACGTCATGGATACCGAGTTTTCAGTTCAAATTTTTCCATCAGGTGTCCTGGAAAAGTCAGTTGGCCACAAAATACAATGTTGCAAAGAGGTTGTTGACTGGACATGATGCTCAAAATTTGAACGATGCAAATGCTGTCACTGGTGTATGTTTAAAGGGATTGGAGGAAACGTAGGATGCAAATGAGTCTGACTAATCACTCTGTACTCCTGTAAATGAAAGACCCCAGCAAGGCAGATATAAGTCAGCCAGAACCCATGAGAGGGCACTTGCCTGCACAACCTTCCTGTCGACAACACTGCTGCTGTCTGTGCTTCCTCTGGCACCATGTCAAGGTCTGTGGAGAGGGCCCAGCCATTCACCCAGGAGGAGAATGAGGCATTGCTGGATGTCATCCTCCCACAGTACCCCAGCCTGTATGGGAGACCAGGGGAGCAGGTGAGTGCTGACTCCACTACCTTTGACTGTGCACCTTTTTTGTGACTGTCACTAATGGCATTGTGTCCAGGTGTGACAGACATGCAATGTTGTTTATAGTGGGTCCCGGGGGGGGAATGGCGTATGTCTCTCATGCAGAGTAGTTCATGTGTGCACTCCTCACTTGCATTGTGCTTACTGTGACATTCACTGCATAGTGCATGACACACTCAGCCTGGCTAATCCTTTGTGGCATTTTTGGTCTATAGTCCTGAGGTGATTCAGTGGTCCCCCCGGTGTGACAGGTGACTGTACCCACAGATGTGTGTGTGTGAGTTGAGTGGAGCTGTGGTGAGAGTGTCCAAGTGATGTGTACGCCCCCTGGACAGTGATGTGTGTGAATGTTCCTTGTCATGTGGGTGAGTGTCTGTGTGAAGTGTTGCACCACAGCTGCATGGAGGAGGCAACAGCTCTACCCATCTGATGTGAGAAGTAAGCCGTGCTGTGTGTCTGACTTGCTGAGCTAGCCCCACACCTGTGACACCCCACAGGCAAGTGGCACATGTGCAGAGTGAGGTTTGTATCCGCTGTTTCCAATGGTAGGTGATTGATCTGTGCCTGTGTGTGTCTGTGTACTCTGCTGAGGTTGCGTCAGTGGCCTGGGGCATGTAACTGCTTTGAGGTTCTGTCCATCAGCCTGGTGTTGCTTGTGATGCACAGTGTGTGCCATGATCAGGGAGTGTGTCGCACCCCTCATGCCACCTGTGTATTTTCAATGCCATGTAGTGCATTGGGGCTTCCACAGAGGCCAATGTCCATATGACAAAGATGCTATTCCTTGGCAGCATCCTATGCTCTGTTCAACATATTAAAGATGTTCAAATGTGTGTCTCTGTGACATGGAGCAGGTGTAGTGATGTTGTCTCACTTTGTCATCCTCACAGGTAACTGCCTACGAGAAGGGGGAGATCTGGAAGCGGGCCGTCAGGGCCGTGAGATCGGCGAAGGGTCGCAGTCGGCGCCTAGCCCAAGTGAGAAAACGGTGGCAGGACATCCGGTGCTGGACCCGGAGGATCGCCCGGGTCCAGCTGGGGCTCTCACCTCCACGCCCCCTCGGCGGGCGCCGACGCCTTACCCACCAGATGAGGCGTGTCCTGGCGGTGGTCTTCCCTGACATGGATAGGCAGTTCCAGGAGAGACAGCAGCAAGGAGGGGGTAGGTACATGTGTGTTTGTTGTGTGTCACCAGCTTTTGGAAGTGCTCTGTCGCCTGGATACACTGCCAGGGTTTATATGTGCAGTGCATATCCTGTTCCCCAAAGTCAACCGGTGCTCTTATCCCTCCCTTCCCCTCCTTGACATGTGTTCCCTGGTCTGTGTGTAATCACTATTGCACATGGTCATCTAGGCTGCCAGTTAATCCAAGTGCACATTGCTTTCTGCATCATGTGGGGGGGGGTCTGTGACATGTGTTGGTACCTTGCCTGTGCCCTGTCCTGTTCAGTCATTTGGGGGTCCATATTTGTTGGCAATGATGCTGAGTCTCAACATAGGAGTGTGAGGTTTCAAATGAACACACTTGCAGCATGCATGACCGATGTTGTGGCCTCAGACATGATGTGCATGAGTGGGAGATATGCATAGTGCCAGGACGGTTCCTCATGTTACAGTCAGATAATTCCAGGACCATGGAGCAGTGTGCCCACTACAGTCCCCTGAGACACCCTTGCCTCGTAATCATGTGTGTCATCCAACACTGTGCCCATTCTCTGTGTGTGCATCATAGGTTGGCCTCTGTGGCATTGTTCCCTGGCCTCATTTGTATTTATCTAAAGTGTGCTACATGTGTCCACTGGACAGGGAGACCCCATTTGGCTTGTGCATACTCACACTGGGCAGTGCCTGTGTGTCTATTCACAACTATCTGTTGATGGTTGTTTGTCACAAATATGTGTTGGCAGCCTCATGAGGTGATGTGGAGTACATTTGGGAATTCTTGCTGCACATTTTGGTAAACCCTGATTAAGAGGTGTCACATCTTGATCTGTCTCAATCACATTGTCTCAGGTATGGGGGCTTTGTGCGGGTGAGGCCTACATGGCCAAACCTTATGTCTCCTTGCCAGGTCTGACCTGTGTGTGATAATTGGCTGGACAGAGACTCAACATGCAGTGACCCAGTCATGTTGTGCAGGGTTTAATGTTTGTGCTTTGCAGCATGTGTCAATAGTTTAAATACACGATTCCTGCTCATACGTTTTTGGCACCACTGTGTGGTCCAGATGCTATGTAGTTTTGTCTTTGTGTACTGACATCTGTGTTGACATTCTGGCTTGCCATGAGGGTGTCTCCTCAGTGCAGATATGCCTTTTTCCAACACAATTGCAGGCCCATTAGCTTATGCAATGGCCTGTATTTGGACATGTGTGCCACTCCACATGACAGGCAGTGGGTCAGATGTGTTGCCAACTGTGTCACATGGTACGGATGGCCATGTGACAAGTGCCATAATTCAAGTTGTTAGTCAAAAAGTATTGTACCTTGGCACTCACTACACTTGTCAACATGTCTTCATGTTTTCAATGCTTGAGTTTTATGTTTTGTTGTGCAGGACAAAAATGTGCCTGCATGACAGATGTCTCCCAAGGAAGTGCACAAGAAACCACCTTTACACTTTCATGGAACACGCTGGCACATTTTAAAGAAAGGCACAGTTCGAATAAGACTGTTTTTCAGATTATACATATCCATGTTCCCACAGTGCGGTGGAATTTGGGTAAGTCCTTGGTTGTTGATGATACCAACTTACGAGTGTCAAGTCATCTAGACTGCCGTGGTCCCATGTATATGTACTTTCTGAAACACCATTTCTTTCTAACAGTGGCTTCTTTAAATAAGGCTGGCAGCTTATACAATGACTGGGTAAATATAGTTTTGTGTGCACCTCCTTGTGAGACTTCTTTTATACAGGCACATGTGTTTTCTGTTCACAAAGTGGCACATTCACACATTCTAAACATGTCGATTGCGTACAGTGGTGTGATTCCCAAGGGATCAAAATGTATTTCGTTTGGGTTTCCAAAGTACTTACAGGCCTGTGAGTGTGGGGACACCTTTAGCATTGAGGTCTGTTATTTTGCCGTGGGTGCACCAATACTGTTTCTTTCCCAGTAAACAAGAGGTGGCATGACTTCATAGTATTGCTGTGCTCAACTGTTCCCAGACACTAGCTTCTCAGTATATTTCTCATTCAAGTTTTTGGCTGGTGTGTCCTATTTTTCCTTGTTTCCAAGTGGCATGGTGGGTCAACCAACTGGGGAGTACAGTGCTTACATATGTGCGGAGTAATCTAGATGTTACTCATGATGCATTGCCTGATATGCACTGTGACCTATTTTGTTTGGACTCATGTGTCAGATGTATACAGGTGACTGATTATTTTCTGTATCTTCACCTTGCCCACAGCATCATCGGAGGAAACCGAGGGAGACACCTGCACGGACCTGGAGGAGGGATCCAGCACCGGTGCCACCAGTGCTGGCGAGTCTGCGGGAGCAAGTGGCACGGAGGGCAAGGGGAGTCAGTCGGAGGACCTGCCTGGGGATGTATGACGTTACAACGCATGCTGTTACAACGCATGCTGTTACAACGAAAGTTTTACAACGTGAGTGCATTTACAACGCATGCCATTACAACGCAAGTCTTTACATCGACTTGCACTAGATGGCGTGCTAACATTAGAAAAGTGTAATTTACTATTCCAACTCCAGTCCACTTAACAGTAGGGAAGGTGTTGGGATAGTAAACTACACTATTTGTAATGTTAGCACGCCATCTAGTGCAAGTCGATGTAAAGACTTGCGCTGTAATGGCATGCGTTGTAAATCCACTCGCGTTGTAACAGTTTCGTTGTAATGGTAGTGCGTTGTAAAAGTTGCGTTGTAAAGGTTGTTCCCCCCTGTCTGGTGGCGAGACCAACTACGATGCTGACAGGTCCGAGGCTGACCTTATCGAGGGGGCGGAGGCTGCTACAACACCTGGCAGCAGCACAACATCTGTCCCCGCCTCCTCCATTCCCATCACCGCCCTCCCAGTTGCTCCGGTCCCTTCTGTCCGTGCAGGGCACAACCATGTCTCCTTCGGGACAGGCACCGCACCCCCTGCCGCTGTCACCCCTGCTGCCCTCACTGCAGAGTCTGTGGACATTCAGCGGCAGTTGCAGGTTGGGCAGACATCGATGCTGAATGTCCTCCATGGCCACACCAGACTGCTGACACAGATGGTGTCGTTCATGGAGGGTATGTCAGCAACGATGTCTGACCAACGGATATTGCTGCGGTCCATGGACTCTTCACTGATGGCAGCAGTCAGTCTCCTGCAGTGCTTCGTCCCCCCCCACCCCAGCCCCATCCACACTTCCCACTCCCATAACTGTCCCATGCACACCCAGACATTCCCAAGCACGCACCCCACCACACACAGGCAGCACACCACCAAGTAAGGGCAAGCACACACCTCCTGGCACGGACACTCAGGGGGATAAAGGCACACCCACTGGGTCTGGGGCACACAGACATACACGCAGCCACAGTCTGAGTCTGCATGCCTCACAACCCAGTCCCTCCAAAAGCACTCCACTTGGCTCCCCTGCCACACAGTCAGACAAGGAAAGCTACATGTCTGTGCTGGCCCTCATCCCCACTGCGTCACCACCCGCAAGCGGGCGAGGGACTCCACGGGCAGGGGAGTTGAGTCCCCCCCATGTCCACCCCCTCCCCCAGAAGCACTGCACCCCATCCCTCGGACCCCCCCTCCTTTGTGCCTGTGGCTTCTTCTGGTGCAGGGGATGCTCTGGACGACCTGGCAGAAGTGTGCAGCGCCGAGCTCACCTCCCTCTTTGGCGTCCCCACCCCCTGTGATGGAGGCGTCCAGCCCTGCACCCACCACACCTACCCTTACACCTCCTGTCCCTGCGGTGCCTGGTCCTTCCCCACATGATGCCCCCCCGGGTCGACGAACCTGAGGGTTCCAGTGTGCAGGCAAGCTAGGGGAGACGCGTGGCCATGTGTCCCCCCAAGGACTTCTATTCTGGACTGGCCATTGGCCTTTGTATATAGTGTTCTTTCCAAAATGTTGTTTTATGCTGAATAAAGCATTTTATTTTTACTTTGAACACTATTGCATTTCAGGTATTGATGTTGGTGCTGATGCTCCAGGAGTTGGGGTTGTGGTAATGTGTTATGTTTCTGGGAAATGTTCTAGTCTGATGGTCATGAGGTGGACCATGGTATCTGCGTGCCATCACAAGGTCTCTGCAAAGAATCTTTGGTCGTCTGTGTTATTTGTGTTTTGAGACATTGTACCAAGGAGTGTTCCTTCCTCTGTGGCACCTGACATCTTCACTGCAGAGAGTTGCACAATTGTTGTGCTGACCTGTGTCTACATTTCCTTTGTTGGTGATGGATCCCTTCAACTATGGCCATGCCTGCTCAGCAATGTCTCCGGCTGCATCATCTGTGCCATCCTTGCTAGTCACTGTACTTGTGTATTGAGTATGTTGAAATGCCTTCATGGCGAAATTCTCCCTTTTCAGCACTATGCATGTATGTAATCCCAGCCTAGCACACATATGGTACTTGTTCGGCAGGGTATTTGGGCACATGACTCACAATTGTGGGCATTGTATCTGTGGGAACTCCACCCTATTCCTTCCATGAGAGACAACATCTTGGTGGCTGTCCCAGCACCTGTACATTCCTATCAGTCCTGGGATGTGCGTGACAGTGTGTGTTCCCTTTGGCTCTCTTAGTTTAATAGGCATTGAAATGACTATACAGTCTTGTGGCATGATCTCAGTGTGTGTATTGTGCTGCATCCGCCAGGGGGGGGTATGCATGTGTCATTTGTCCTCACACCCACATGTGGTGTGTCATGCAGTGGGGGAAAGACATCCATCCTCATGGGAGTGGGACACTGCTGTCAGTGATGTGTTGTTATGGCACTATCAACATAGTCGAAAATTAGGGATGCGTACATACACCCATGGAGTTGTGGTCATCTGATAATGATGTACACGCCCCCATGTCTCTGTCCACTGCTGGTATTCCTCATGACCCAACCCCATGTCTCTGTCCACTGCTGGGAGTGATAGGCACCCACCCCCATGTCTCTGTCCACTGCTGGGAGTGATAGGCACCCACCCCCATGTCTCTGTCCACTGCTGGGAGTGATAGGCACCCACCACCATGTCTCTGTCCACTGCTAGGAGTGATAGGCACCCACCCCTCACATGTCTCTGTCCACTGCTGGTATTCCTCTGCACCCACCCCTCACATGTCTCTTTCCACTGCTGGTATTCCTCTGCACCCACCCCTCACATGTCTCTGTCCACTGCTGGTATTCCTCTGCACCCGACCCCATGTCTCTGTCCACTGCTGGGAGTGATAGGCACCCATCCCCATGTCTCTGTCCACTGCTGGGAGTGATAGGCACCCACCCCCATGTCTCTGTCCACTGCTGGGAGTGATAGGCACCCACCCCTCAAATGTCTCTGTCCACTGCTGGTATTCCTATGCACCCAACCCCATGTCTCTGTCCACTGCTGGGAGTGATAGGCACCCACCCCCATGTCTCTGTCCACTGCTGGGAGTGATAGGCACCCACCCCCATGTCTCTGTCCACTGCTGGGAGTGATAGGCACCCACCCCTCACATGTCTCTGTCCACTGCTGGTATTCCTCTGCACCCACCCCTCACATGTCTGTCCACTGCTGGGAATCCTAGGCAGCCACCCACCCACCCACCCGCACCCTTGGCACAGTACACTGCTGTCCTGGGCATACACACACCCCAATATACTGGTAATATGCTGCACCAGGCCGTAAGCCAACATTCGTGGCGTGTGTACGCCTTGTATCCAAATTGTACTGGTGCAGTAGGGGTACGCGTGGTATGGACCGTACCCACGCCCTCAGAGTGTGGGTACGGTCCGTAGCACTATATTAGTGGTGATGTAGGGGTACGTGTGGTACAGACCGTAAACACGCCCTCAGAGCGTGGGTACGGTCCGTAGCACTATATTAGTGGTGACGTAGGGGTACGCGTGGTACGGACCGTACACACGCCCTCAGAGCGTGGGTACGGTCCCTAGCACTATATTAGTGGTGACGTAGGTGTACGCGTGGTACGGACCGTACACACGCCCTCAGAGCGTGGGTACGGTCCATACCACCATTGTAGTGGTGACGTAGGGGTACGCGTGGTACGGACCGTACACACGCCCTCAGAGCGTGGGTACGGTCCGTACCACCATTGTAGTGGTGACATAGGGGTACGCGTGGTACGACCGTACCCATGCCCTCAGAGCGTGGGTACGGTGCGTACCACCATTGTAGAGGTGACGTAGGGGTACGCGTGGTACGGACCGTACCCACGCCCTCAGAGCGTGGGTACGGTCCGTACCACGCGTACCCCCACGGCACCACTAATATAGTGCTACGGACCATACCCATGCTATGTATGTGTGAGTACGGTGCGTATCACTATTGTAGTGTTGCCATAGGGGTACGCGTACACGTCCACTTCCGTTGTTGCGGTGCAGGGATTGGTGGACACGCCCCCTGAAGTGACCAGACCCTGGAGGTAATGTATGTCCTCAATATTGTAGGTTTTAATTTGGTTAGGGGGTATGTTTCCTGCCCCTCACCCCCCCTTGACCCCTGGGTGTTGTTCTCACCTTCTGCGGCGTGTGCGTCGGGTTCGGTGCACCAGGTCGTAGGCTAAGAGGGCCGGGATGACACGTAGGATGGGGTCCATGTCTGTCCGTCCCGTACCGGAGTTCCTTTTTCGCGTCGGACTCAGGTTTCCGGCTTTTTTTAGCTGTCGTAAAAAAATAGCTGTGCGAAATGACGTAGGGACGAATCGTACTTGCTGGTCCGTAAAACGCTGCCTGACTCCGTGCGGACGTCGCGTACGATTCGTACGGAAATGGTATTTCTGTACGAATCGTACTTGCTGGTTTGTAAGGTGGATTTCCCGGGTACGAGTCGTACGGAGAATACGCTCCGTACGACCATTCGTACCCGGGTTTTACAGGATTGGAATCGGCACCTAAATTGTTTAATACACTTAAATTGAACTATTTTCATACAATAACTTTCTAAGTATGCTTAGGCATTTGAACTCTGTTTTCATTATTGGCCCTTACGTCCCCACACTAACCAGGGATGGATGATGTATGTCCTATGCAAATACGCGATGTACTTGCTAAATTAGCCTAAACCCGACATCCATTTTAAACCATATCTATTCTTTGTACACACGTCTCTCTGCCTGCCTGTTATCCACGAAGCCCTTTCACACAAATTAGCTCATCCTCAGCCTCTTTTCACGAGCTGGCGATCAAGATAAAAAAACACGGCATTGTTTAAGAACTGGTTGGCACAGTGTGGTAATCGTATCCTACCTTTATTTTCATTCTACAATTTACAGTCATTCATGTCTAATAGGTATTGTTTATGTCACATGCAACTGTAACATGTAATGTGGAATTGACTGATGCAGGAGCGTAGGCTTGAATACAGCAGAAGCGGTTGGAGTTTGCCTCAGCTGGATGCCTTAGCTCTTGCACCAGTGGTTCCATTTATGGCACTTACATAAAGACAGTTTTTATATAACTTGCAGACTCCATCGCTTTATCCCACACAGCCACTTTCTTAAACACACCTGATTTCACCATTTGTCTTCTGTGGCATTGCAACATTCTGCCTTATAATCTTCACAATTATTTCTTTATTCCTGCTTGCTAAAACACTCCATTCGAGCCTTCAGACCGGTAGGGGTGAGTAGTTTGCTTCCCACTCCCGCTTTAGTCTTAACCCATACTAACACCACTTGCCCAGCTATGCTACAGCGGCCAGTATGCTACAGCACCCAAACTGTCCAATTTGGTGAACGTGAAAATTGTGACCTTGGAAAGATAGGTGGCTGAGCTAGCCATGCCAGTCTCTCTTTAGCTGCGTTTAACTCACTGAGCCATCACACTGGCTTAACTCATTGCATTTGTCTCAATGTCTTGCTTGTATAAATAACCCACAGTCGTGTAACGGAGATGCCATGCTCATGGTTTTTTTTACAAGCAAGGAAAATAAAGTTAATTTACCCCGGTTGTGTAGTTAAAGACAGGTGCAGTTGGGTTGCAGTGGGCTGTTCACAACTCTGGACCGGAGTACCAGTGAGATTCAGCCTGAAGTACCAACAATAGCTGTGTCTCTGAAAGCTTCGGTTAGTAACTTAATTCAACTGTCACTTTTCTAATGCAACTTTGTTCGTAAACGTAATCGGAACATCTCTCCAGGTTAAAAATGACCTCCTGTATTGTCGTAGAATTTGACCTTGGCCCTACCGTCACAAGGTCTGATTAAGCAAGGAGCATCAGCGTGCAGGAGATAGGCACACAGTACGTTTAAAATGCACAGACTGTTTAGTTGGAAAACCCTTCATCCCAGTGGCGGACTCACACTGCAAATCTATTTGAGGTGCAAAGTTTAGGGGGCCACCCTTTCTCTTTTCTGCGGGTTTGTCCCTCCTTTTGCATGCCTCAGTGGTGCCCCGCACTTAGGGCGTTTACCAAATGTCCCGCTTTCGTGTCTGAAGCAGAGACACGCAGCCACATTAAATGTGCTGCGAAGAAGCACTGAGATTGCTGCAAGACAGAGGCGAACCTGGAAAGCCTTGAGTCACGATGTGGTGTCCGTGAGGGGCCCTTATGTTTTTAGGTTCAGTCTGGGCAACGAATGCGCTGCTCTGTGAGGCATGCTGTATTCGAGAATGTACTTGAAGCCCCGCCCACTCTCCGCCCACAGTTCTCAGTGGCTTGTGTCATTGGCCTTTGTAAATGCTGGCTTCTGATTCATTAATAGGCTTGTTACTCCAACCTTAGTACCGTCTTGTCTCTTTTTCTAACCTCCCATGAGGACTGGCCCTTTTACTTCAGTTGTTACAGGGTACATCTTATTTGCTCTGTAAGCACTATTTTCTTTAATGAGTTTCTCCTATGGCAGGCATGACATGCTTTCTTGCATCATTCAGTGCGCCATGCGCCTTTCACTTTCAAAGCAGCCGAGGACAATGGTAGGCGCTTCTTTCAAATGAAATAGGTCTCGCATTTACAAGAGTTTCAGTTATTGGCTTTGTAAATGACAATGCCTTTTATTTATGTGTTAATTATCTAAACAGATAAATAAAAGGCATTGCCATTTATAATGCCAACAGCTTAAACTCACGCAAATGCGAGACCTAGTGCAAGCACCGGCCCCTGCACTCATTTACTACCTGGTCAGAGCTGATGGTAAATGAATGTGCAAAAC
Organism: Triturus cristatus; assembly: GCF_964204655.1. Taxonomy (NCBI): domain Eukaryota; kingdom Metazoa; phylum Chordata; class Amphibia; order Caudata; family Salamandridae; genus Triturus; species Triturus cristatus. Next base: position 367,120,008 of record NC_140586.1, read on the forward strand.
CACATGGAATGGTGAAATCTATGTGACTTTACAGCCAGCAAACTGAGCCCCACACTGTATTTACCAATTTAATGAGGTTCTACTTGTAAGTGCAGTTCTTGGAAGATTTTACATCATGGTTCTGGTAAAGTGAAATCACCCCAGTACTGTGCAACTTGTAATTAAAGCCTTAGAATACTTTTTGAACAATTCTATCATCTGATAGACTTTTAGGGCCATATTCTCAAGGAAGTAGCGGAGAGAGGCGTTAGCTTTCTTGGCTTAATGCGTCTGTCCGCCACATTGGAAACGCGAGGCTGCACCTTATTCTCAAGGATATGGTGCAGCCTCGCATTTTCCCCTGCGATGGTGTCTGCAAGCAGGGAGGTTTGTTTATGTACAGGAAGGTGTCCCTTCCGGCACATAAACAAACCTTAAATGCCAGTTTGTAACTTACATGTGTGCTGCTTCATGCAGCACACATGTAAGTTACAAAAACAGCATTTAAAAAAAAAGGTTTGTTCATGTACAGGAAGGGACACCTTCCTGTACATAAACAAACTATGGCATATTGCTTTTTCCATGTGTTCTGCACAAGGCAGCACACATGGAAAAAGCAAAAACGAGGAGAAATAAAGCATTTCTCCTATTTTCGCCACCTTAAGACCTGATTTTTCGTGGTCTTAAGTTTGGCGCTACCTCCTATTTACGCTGCCCTTGAGGATAGAAGGTAGCATCAAACTCAATGGGTGTTGGGGTGGAACGCCCATCGCAACACCCACTGCACGCCCCTTTCACGCTAAAAACAGCTTGAAAGGAGCCCTATTCAAAAGGAAGCGTTAAGCCGTGTTAAGCCACTTAACGTGGCTGAATGCTGCCTTGTGAATAGGGCTAAGCACCTATCACCACAACAATGTCACTGAAAGTGAAGTTGTGGTGGCGATAGGGACTTGAGAATATGCCCCTTAGTGGGCAGTTAATTTAATTACTTTTCGTTAGACCACTTAAACTATTTTTCTTGCATTTTCTATTTCCTCTCTCATCTATCTAGGTAGATAGTGACATATAGTCTCGCAGCAGAGAATCCTAGACTGAAAATGTAACTTACAGAAAAAATCTACATTAGCACAGGAGGTGCGAAAAATGGCATACTTTATACTAATAAAGTTAGTGTGAATATGGTTTGTGGTCTGCGTGACATTTTTACACAAAGGCAGCCTCATGTAAAAAGTCACAAGAGGTACTGGCAACAGAATGGTTAGAGCAGAAAATGTATCTCAGCGAACTATTTTCTACCCCCACCGTCTAACTTTGGTGTAAATTACGCATAGTTGTGTCATCCAAATTTCCCTGAAATTACGCAAATTTTATGTAACCAAAAATTTGGGCATTTGCAAATTTTATATTTGGAAATAAATCTTCACCATAGCATTACTTAGCACTGCTTTTCAGAGAGATATGCACTAGCACCTTTCTCTAAATCAGTCCTCAGTATTTTTGATTGGACCCAATCAAGGTGATTGTCATGGGCTATAATACCTGCGAGCGATCCATCCACTGCAACGTGCAGCAGAAAATTAATATGCCTTCTGACCAGCTACCCACTAGTGTCTGCAGGCCAGGACCACCAGCTTTCATCTAGAACCCGCAACAGTAAGGAGTAAGCATATCGCAGCCTGGGACATTAGTGGGCTGATCCAGTAATCAATTTGGCAAAACTCGATTAGAGTCAGAGACGGATTATTTTAACGCGAGGCAAGACATCAGGAATTGGATGATGTACACATGATTCCACATGATTCTTCTTGCAGTACAACTGACTCACTTGCCGGTGGCGTGCTAAAAAAGCTGTTGGCTCTAATGTGAGCAATGCAAATGGGTCCAAACATCCAAGTAAACAAGCATTTGCAATGCAATAGGTCTCGCATTCACGCGAGTTTAAGCTAGTGGCATTGTAAATGACACTGCCTTTTATTTAAGTTTTAAAAAAGAAAACAAAAATAAAAGGCATTGTTATTTGTAATGTGAATAGCTCAAACTTGCGTAAATGCGAGACCTATTGCATTGCAAATGCTTGTTCTGCAAATGTAGAGGGGAGTAGAATTACGTGGTGTCAAGTAGAGTGGAAATATGCAGAGTGAAATTATGATGTGTGGGGTGAAATTATGTGGCATGAAAGTATGTTGAGTGGCTTGGAACTGTGTGGTATGGAGCTGAATTGTTAGATGTGGAATTGATTGGCGTGGTGTGGCATAGACTGCAATTGTATGGAAATGAATTATGTTACCTGGAGTGAAATTATGTGTCATGGTGTGGAATTAAGGGATGTGGTGTGGAATTAGTTGGCATGGCGTGGAGTAGGATTATATGGTGTGGTGTGGAATTGTGTGGAGTGGAATTGTGTGGCATGGAATTGTGTGGCATGGAATTGTGTTGAGAGGAATGGAAGTATGTGTCATGGAATGGAGTGGAAATATGTGGCATGGAAAGAAATTATTTGGTGGACTTGAATTATGTGCCGCTAAGTGGAATTATGTTATTGAGGGGATTCATTAATAGTGGAGTGTAATTATGTGGCATGGAATTACGTTCCATGGAGTGTAATTATGTGGTATGGCATGGAATTAATTGGTGTGGATTTGTGTGGTGTGGCCTAGAATTGTGGTGTGTTGAGGGAAATTGTGAGACATGGAATTGTGTGGCGTGGTATGCAATTGTGTGACATGGAGTGCAATTCTGCGGAGAGGACGTATGGGGTGGAGTGGAATTATGTGATGTGGTGTGGAATTATGGGGTGTGGTATGGAATTATGTGGCATGCAATTGTGTGCCATGGAATGGAATTATGTGGTGTGGATTTATGAGAAGTGGAGAGCACTTTATGTGGCATGGAATTATGTGGAGTGGAATTATTTTGCATTCACTGAGATAGACATGTTACTGTGTGGCGTGAACTACAATTATGTGACGTGGTGTGCAATTGTGTGGAGAGGAATTCAGTGCCGTGAAGTGGAATTATGTGACATGGTGTGAAATCAAGTGGTGTGGCATAGAATTAGGTGGCAAACAGTGGAATTATGCTCCGTGGAGTAGAATTATGAGATGTGACATGGAATGGTCTGGCATGGAATTGTGTGGTGTGGAATTGTGTGGTGTGAAATTATGTTGGTTTGGGGAGATTAAATTTAGGTGGTACAGTGTGGTACAATGTGGAATTATGTGGTATGGATTGGAATTATGTCTCATGGAGTGGAATTATGTAGCATGATGTGGAGTCATGTGATGTTGCATGGAGTGAAATTATGTGGGATGGAGTTGAATTGTGTGGCATGGAATTGTGGGGTGTTGACTAGTGGAATTATGTGGTGTAGAGTAGAATTAGGTGGCGTGAAATTATGTGTAGAAGAATTGTGTTGCATGGAATTGTTTGGCATGGTATTGTGCGGCATTGAGAGGATTGGAATTATGCGACATGGAGTGGAATTATGTGGCTTGGATTGGAAATATGAGGGTGGAGTGCACTTAGGTGGCATGGAGTTGAATTGTGTGGTGCAGAATTGTGTTGCATGGAGTGTAATTGTGTTGACTGGAGTGGAATTGTGCAACGTGGAATTGTGTGGCGTGAAATGCAATTGTGTGATGTGGAGTGAAATTGGGTGACATGGAGTGTCACTGAGTGGAGTGGAAATCATATAGCATGGAGTGGAATTATGTGACATGGTAATGAATTGTGTGGTGTTGAGTGGAATTACGTGCCGTGGAATTATGTGGCATGGAGCCGAATTATGTTGATTTGAATTGTGTGGCATGGCATTACATGCCATGGATTGGCTTTAAGTGGCGCAGAATTTTTTGGCATGGAATTGTGTGGTGTGTAATTGTATGGTGTGCAATTGTGTGCCATGGAGTGAAATTTTGAGACATGGAATTGTGAGGAGTGCCACTGTGTGACATGGAGTGCAATTGTGTGGAGTGGGATTAAGTGATGTGGAGTGGAATTATGTGACGTGGTGTGGAATTATGTGGTGTGGAGTGAAAGTGTGTGGCATATAGTAGAATTATGTGGCATGGATTTATGTGATGTGCAATTGTGTCGCATGGCAAGGAATTGAGTTGAGTGGAAATATGGTGAGCTGAATTATGTGGCACGAAAGGGAAGAGGCATTATGTGACACAGAGTGGAATTATGTTGTAGGGAGTGAAATTATGTGGCATAGTATGTGGCATGATGTGGAATTATATGTTGTGCACTGAAGTGGAATTATGTGGTATGGAGTAGAATTATGTGGCATGGAATTGTGTGAGTGGAAATTTGTGGCATGAGTGGAATTATGAGATGTGGAATTGTGTTGCATGGAACTGCGAGGCCTTGAGTGGTGTGGAATTATGTGGCATGGGGTGAAATGATGTGGTATGGAGTGGATTGAAAATAGGTGGAGTGGAATTATGTGACTTGGAGGGGTAATATATGGCATGAAATTATGTGGTGTGGAGTTGAATTACGTTGCGTGGAACTTGGCGCGTGGGATTCTGTGGCGTGGAGTCGAATTGTGAGACATGGAATCGTGCAGCATGGAGAGCAATTGTGTGGCATGAAGGGCAGATGTGTAACTTGGAGTGCAATTGTGTGATGTGGAATGCCATTGTGTGGAGTGGAGTCATGTAGGGAGGAGTGGAATTATGTTACACTTTGTTGAATTATGTGGTGTTCTGTCAAATTATGTGGCATGATGTGGAGTGGCATTATGTGATGTGGAGTAGAATTATGTGACATAGAATTGTGTAGCATGGCGTGGAATTGGGTTGCATTGAGTGGTGTAAAATTATGTGGCATATAATAAAGCATATTTATGTATAGAGGATTTGAGCTCACTGATGGATGTTATTCAGCTGCTCACTGCATACATCTATTGTAATCAATTGCTCTTAAATGCACATCGGAGGTCAGCGAAATTAATTTAAACCGCCTTCCTTTTCTTAAGTCATGGAAACAGCTGTATTTGTGTTCATATTTTTCAAAAATGTCTGTAATTCATTTCAAACAAACGACGTTTTCAGCAAAACTCACACACGCTGGCGACTGTTTTTTCAGGAACATATATTTCCCGAGAGATATTTACCCACGCGTGTAAAACCGTGAAAGTGAGGGTTTCAGAATATTGCTGGTACGGATTACTCGAAACATGCATTTCAAACTCAAACTACAGCAGCAATTTGTCAGAATTACTCTCTTCCCCGTTCCTCCAGACAAGATGCGTCATCGTGCATCTTACGTCTCAATGTGCATGGGGCAGTTCTCTGGTTCACACGCCACCAGTTTATCAACTGAAGCAGCAACCAGTGCCTGTGCGCTTATCCCCAACGCCATTTCAGGAACAAGGCACTTGCGGGATCCGTAGATGTGCTTAATGAAAGAAACGCTAACAAGCAAACATTGGCATAGGTACTGAAGATAGCTCCAACCCCCCCACCTACTTTAAAATAGCCCCCCCTTAAAGTGTGTATGTAATAGCGCCCCTGACAGCAGATGCAGTGTTTTAAACTTTGATTGGAGAGCTCTGGGGCCAGCATGCATTGGCACGGTGTGATGGTCACTCGTAAAGAAGAACCCACGCGTGCCGGCAGGAACGCCAGTGTAATTAGTGTTGTCAGAGGGAGACCACATGGAAAGTATGCGGCCAGGAAAGTGTGAGAATGAGCCGGTTAAAGCAGGGCGAGAGGCAGAGAGGAGTAGGTGTTTTTAGCGAGATGGAGAGGGAGGGAACACGGAGAGCTGTGAATGCAAAGAAAGATGTAGCGGTGAGAAAAGGAAGGGTGTAAAAGAGGAAGGTATTTCACGGGTTGCTGATAGCAGGGAGAACGGATAAAGGCAGAGGAGGAGTGAAAGAGGTGAAGCTGGCGAAAGATGAGGAGGGAGCGGGGTGTATGCTCAGAGCTTTAAGGAGGATGTCTCTGTCTCCCTTCACGCCCAGGGAGGAGGGAGATGCGAGCAGAGCATCAAAGGGCTGGGTGAGAAGGGAGGGGGGAATGAAAGGGTCAAAGCGGCGAAAGTGAAAGTAATCGACCAGAGCATCAAAGGACTGGGTGAGAAGGGAGGGGGGAATGCAATTAGCAGAGGAGCAGCTGTCTGTGCACGTGCATGTGATCTCGTGCACTCAAGGTTTAGGCCAGCCAAAAGTGTGGGTAGCACTTTGAAAATCCCACATATAAAATGTCTCTTCGAGCCTTTGGCTCGCGAGACCTAAAAAACGGCTAGTAGAATTGAGTTGTGCGGAGGATTCTCCACACCTCTGAACACCGGTGCCACTACACTTGCTGCAAGGATGACATGTACGCCACTATGGTTTGCCCTGGATGCAGCAATATTTTTAAACAAGAATGTATACGGGCTTGGAATTTGTAAACACAACACAACATACATCAAAGGAGCCAAATACTACATAAACTAAAATGAATTTAATTTGACATTCAGTATGTGATATTTTTTCTATTCGTCTGTGAAGTTCTACTATAAAAAACGGAACTATTCGAATATAAACAGCGAACTACTGAAATATTGCAAATTAGGCATTAATGTTCAGTACATTCTATTGGTAAAGTGAACTACAGTTAAAAATCGTGATTTTAATTGTCGCAGACTGTACTCACCTTTCCTGATACATCTAGGATACAGCATTTTTCCACGGATGCAGGTTGATATGAATGGTGGTGAATCTTCATGCTGAATGTAGTCATTTGATGGGCACATAAATTCAATTACTTGATCATGCTCAACATACAATTTCTCTTCGTAGGACCATCGAAACCTTATGTTGTTTTCGGCCATTTCTTCTGGACCTAGAGTGCATGGTTCTGTCAAAGACACCCAATGTGGATTGTTATTTATGGGTCTTATCAAATAAACATTCCATGCTATTCAATTGTTTCCTGTGACAGTGAAAATAGAAAGAGAAATCTAAGGTCCAGTATGTGCTCCCTAATGTTACACTGCATTCCATTTTGAAGCATATGGCTGGTCAGGGATAGCAGTTGCTTCTCCTAGCTTGCTCTTTGGTAATCCCAGTACATCCCATGCTACTGCTGGTCTCTTGGGTAATGAAGCCACTGGCAGGGACATGAAGAAAAACAGCGCTCCACCAGCCCAATTAACATTTGCAATTTTCACACTTTGGCCCTTATTATGAATCTGGCAGTCCACGGACTGCTAGACTCACGGTGGCGGTCTCCCGACCACCTTATTACGACTAGGGGGTTGGGCCGCCTTGGACCACCGCAACCGCCGTTCCCTGGCGGTTGTGCAGTAGTCGTGAGGCCGTAATATACTTAGCGGAGCTGCTACGGCCCCGCCAAGCATATTACGAGTTTCCTCACTGCCACACTTTTCATGGCGGTGCGACTGCCATAAAAAGTAAGGCATGAAGAAACGAAGGGGGCCCTACAGGGCCCCCTGGTGCCTCACGCCATGTGGATGCACATAGAGGGGCACAACATGTGCCCCCCTGTGAGCATGCACACCAGAACCTGCACGGCATGGACTGCAGCTGTCATTTCATAGGTATTGCACTGTGAATACCAAAGAACTACCTGCCAGACAGGAGAAACTTCTAATCTAACGGGCAGTTCAAACATGGGTTTGGCAGTGTGGGCAATCCTGCTCCCACACCGCCAAACTCACAATAAGCCTTTTGTCTTTTCACCAGCATCAAATATCAGAATTTGTGGAGGCTAAAGGCGGGGCAAAACGTCAATTCTGGAATGTTATGGGAGATCAAAGGGTGCTTAATGCCACAACAAGTACCACTAGCATTTTAGAGAATTGAAATCAAGGGCCTTTGGCAGAGAAGCTCCTTTTCTTCTTCCTGGTGTTCTGTCTCACTCACTGGCATGCTGCTGTGATGCTCTTTCTTGGGTCCTTTAGGCTGCTCCACAGGTCTTGCATGAGAGATTTTCCACACTGACGGTGTACTCATCCATTTATCATGTATATGTACTGCAATCACCTCAGAGGTTATGTCGATCTACACGCTGGGTATTTTGGACCATGGACTAGTCATCAGCTTTTTGGACCACCTTTTGAATGTAATACTGGCTACTCACAGGTTGCTTGTGGTAAACCCTTCTGTGTCCATTCATCTGCTTGAAAATCTTCACATTTCTAGACAACTACTACCACTTATACTACTACTATCAAGATGGAGTCTATTTCCTTGTCTATACTGCTTCATTTCCCCTTTCCTGTACTTGCTGGACAATACTCTTAATATTCTCTGCTGTGGCATGCTTCCTCCTACCCCTTTCTTCTCCTCTTTCTCAAACTCACCTAACATTCTTCCTAATTCTTATCTCAAGCACTTATTTTCAGTTGTGCTACAGAGACTTAGACTGCTGATCCCTTTTTAATGCCTCCTTCCTGTGCTAATCACATTCCTACATTTACCACAAACAGCTCACTTCCTTCTGGTTCCCTTTCTGTTCAGGAGATGCCTCTTCCCGCTGGAAGTGGTGCTGAGAAGCAATCTGGGCCCTTGTCCCAAAAGAACAAGCTCTTTCTTCAAAAGAAGAAATATAGGACCTAATTGAAGGCCTTACCCACTGCCCCCCACTTCTAGCTCTGATCTCTTTTTGATTTCTCTCCTCAATATCCCTCATCTCTGAAGGCACTGATTCTATCATCACCACGACTGTGTATTGAGTTACAAAGAATACATGAGCTGACAGGCTGATAACCTAACAGGTCCCTTGGGCTGGCTGTTACTAGAAATGTCTAGCAGGCAAATGCATTATCATAACGGTACATACCCTGCTGTATTACCAGAGCACGTTTCCTCTAAATTGGTCAAATAGCATAGATATTTAACCCTAGGCTTTTTTTTTACAGGCCAATGCCCCACGCAGGTTGCCAGAACAGATTCTGGGGGAATTGGAAGTTATCTCTCACTGTAAAGTGGTGCCTCACTCAGAGGTAGCTTTTAACATGTAAGTTAAACACAATAATTCCTCCAGAATATACCATGTCTCCGGCTTTTGTCCCCTCCCTCCCACCAGCTCCGAATAAGATCAAAGATTCTTGTTATAAGGCAGTTAGGGCCATATGTAGTAAAACATTTTTCCATATATAAAGAATGGGTTAAACCCTCTGATACATCTGTCCCTTATTCCCTTATGGAGCAGGTTTGAGTCTATGTCACTGAAGGATATGGATGTCTGATGCTGGGAAACTTTGAGCACACCCTTCATAAGATTGGTTACTGTGATTTAAGGGATAAGAAGTTTAGTGCAAAAAGAAATAAGGGTGGATTGAATTTTTTTTAATGTATTCTGTCATGGAACTTTGCAGGGTTTGCTTCACAGTTTCATGATCTAGGGTGGGTAACGTTTGATAGCAATTTTCACATTATAGTGCACCAAGACAAGTAGTTAATGCACGGCTATATCTAGAGTTACATTTTTATGTCACTTTATAGATTTTTGGTGTTTGTTTCTTCTATGATTAGGTGCCTGTCTAATGATCCGCCCAATTTGTGGCTTTGCTGTTGTTTTTAATGGATCTCAGGTTCTCTAATTAAACAGTAAAGCCACCGTTTTGGTAGGGACCCTCTTCTGTATTTGGTACAGTTACCTGACTTGTATTTAGTCCGTTATAGAGAAGGGTAAACCCAAAATCGCTGGGACCTGGGTGTAGAACAGTATAGAATGTAGTAGTCCCAGTTATAATACATCAAACGAGGTGTAAAAACAAATGAAAAATACAAAGAATCAAGAGAAATTAAATAAGTGTTTGAGTGTTATTTAATCACACTCTAAACATAATGCAATGTTTTAAAGAACAATTTTTACAAACATCATAAAATTGTTAAAATTTGTTAATTGTTATTCACCTTTCTTTGACTGGTTTTGAGAATATGTGGCATTGAATACTATGCCCAACAATTGGATTGCTTTACCAATTTGATGTATTTGTCACTTACTTCACTACCTCACTCAAGTCACTTCCCCCTCCCCTTGCACTTAGTTGGGCACATCAACTAGGCTTTTATGATGTTTGTAAAAATTGTTCTTTAAAACATTGCATTATGTGTAGAGTGTGATTAAATAACACTGAAACACTTATTTAATTTCTCTTGATTCTTTGTATTTTTCATTTGTTTTTACACCTCGTTCTATACTTGTATTTAGTCCAGCAGGAAAGGAATCATTTTCCCTAATCAATATGGGTGACTTCAATGCAAAGATAGGAAATGGATTGACACCATTGTTGGAACTTATGGACCAGGAATTTACAAAAGGGACATCTGATGCTAAGGAGGATGATGGCAGGGTTGAGAGGCAAGTGAGTTTTTTGATAAATGCCATATGATCCCATATTATTAATGTTTCTATGGGATCTTTACCACTAAGTACTAAAGTATTTCCATACTTCCCTAAAAAATTTAAATTAATCCTGATGGGTTGTGATTTCTTAAACATATGGACAAATTGTATCAACTATTCATGCTTCTGTAATTCTAGGCCCAGGTTGCATTCACATTCTTTAGAAACATGCACTGTGCAATGACTGAAAATTGTCATCACACCAATATACTCATAAAGAAGAAGCTTTGCTCATTGAAACATTTTCAGTCAACAATGCCTAGCCTGAATGAACGATCATGTATTTTCTGGAAACTACATTTTTCAAACAAATATTTCGGCAATTTTGGCCTAAAATAGGCTAAGCACTTAATTTCAAACAATTGCATACATTTTTTAATTTACTCAAATCATGCTTTCCCTTGGTTGTGACTCAAGTAGTACATGATATGTTTCTCATAATTGTGGATATATGAATAATTCTTGTAAATACCTAGACATTCTGGTGGCGCAGACCAAGCTCCATGTATGCAGTGGACTTTGTTGTTTCCACTTATCCTATAGTAACTTTGACACTTATATTCCACTATGGATCCTGAAGGATAGGATGGCTGTGGGAAGTCAGTAATATCTCCATTGTGAATGAATGGCACCGGACCACACTCGCTGCCTTCCTCTAAAATGAAACAAAATACTTGTCATATAAATGTTAATCAAAAATGTGAAATCAACATCGAAAGTGGAAGGTAAACAAACTAACTTTTGTTTTTGTGGTCAGAAAAAAGCTCCTTGACTTTAGCAGTGTTGGAATTGCACCAGAGTCACTTGGCTGTAGTGTAGACCTTGGGCCCGATTCACAGAACTAACTTAAGACAAAATCCTAAACTCAGTACCATTTTGGTATTCACAGAAGGCACTTACTCATTCGGTATTCACAGAAGTTAGGAGTCCTAACTTTAGGACTCCTAAATGCCTTCTGTGAATACCGAAAGTCTTAAAGTTAGGATTTTTCTCAGTTTAGTAGTAGTATAGTTAGGACTCCTAACTTTAGGACTCCTAAATGCCTTTTGTGAATACCGAAGGTCTTAAAATTAGGATTTTTCTCAATTTAGTAGTAGTACAGTTAGGACTCCTAACTTTAGGACTCCTAAATGCGTTCTGTAAATACCGAAAGCCTTAAAATTAGGATTTTTCTCAGTTTAGTAGTAGTAAAGTTAGGAGTCCTAACTTTAGGACTCCTAAACTGAGAAAAATCCTAATTTTAAGACTTTCGGTATTCACAGAAGGCATTTAGGAGTCCTAAAGTTAGGACTCCTAACTTCTGTGAATACCGAAGTGAGTAAGTGTCTTCTGTGAATACCAAAATGAGTAAGTGCCTTCTATGAATACGAAAATGGTAGTAAATTTAGGATTTTGTCTTAAGTTAGTTTTGTGAATCGGGCCCCTTGTCTCTTCAAGTCTCGTTCATCAAACCGTATCCACTTAACCAGAATTTGAACACACACGTAGCAGCAAGGGGCGGCTCTCCTGTAATAGTGGAGGAGTGTCGCCCTACTCACCAGAGTCAGTGACAAAAAATTAAAATCATAGTAAAATAACATCATTTTATTTTTCTCTGACTGGTTTAGGCATGTGTGTAGGGCAGGAGTAGTGGACACTTAGAAGTGCACATGTAATTTGGCCGCCCGTCTTAGTTCGGCCAAACAAACATGCGCATTTCTATTTCTCCACCCAGCTGTGTTCACAGCCGGGTTAGAGAAAAGCTGCAGGCTCCAAGGGACTGTCTGAGCGACAGACCAGGCTGCGCAGACCAATCCTGACGCTGCTCTCATAGCATGACAGCAGTGTCTAGATTGGGTAGGGAGCCTGCTTTCCCAGAGACTGCTGAGAGAGCACCAAGATATTATCGGAGACAGCGGCAGGAAAAGGAAAGGTATGTTTCTTTAAAATGATTATTTTCCCCAACTCTTCCCTGTCCCTCGCCGCCTCCCCCCGTCTGTCTGTCGCCCACCCTATCTTCCACTTTCTTTTTATGGCAGTTGCCACTGGTAACGCCCAGATGCTGTATCATGATGCAGTTTTTGCACTGCGGCAAAGCAGAAGGGGTCTATGGGCTTTGTTTTGGTGTCTTCGGCACATACATTAACTGGAAATAACTCTGAATTAGCATATGTTTTGCTGACAAAAATGGTCGGAAACACCTCACAGTATTTTCACAGCTGTGCACCTTATTTTAAGCAATTGTACTTCTAAAGTGTGTCCAGTTAACTCTGAGTTTTATAGCTTGAGTACCTGTGTTCAAACACCAAAGCTCATCAACAGAGAGATGCAATCAATGCTCACTGTTTCAGAGCTGTGTTTTCTATAGCTTAAGCGCTAACTCGGAAAAATTCTACATTAAATATGTGCACTTCAGAAAGTTAATTTGCATGAAAACAGCTGCACAGATGAATCTGTATGAGGGAAACAGTCCGAACATCGTAGGCAAGCCACAGTTGTTACGACTACACAAGCACTACCACGCTTGCCTTAACCATGCATATGCCTTAACCATGCATGTGCGTCGTTAAGGCAGTGCGCGGTCTTCCTGCCTGTTGCAGCTCGCCGGAAGCAGGAAGATGCCAGGAAGAGAGGACGTGGTGAGGTAAGGGGGGCTGGGGCCAGGTTTTGGGGGTAGTTTGTATGGGTTGGGGGTAGGGTTGGTGATGTCAGGGTCATTTTCAGGGCTGGGGGTCGGGTTGGTTTCAGGGCTGGGTCGGGTCATTCTCAGGGCTCCTGGGTAGTTTTCAGGGCTGGGGGGTCAGGATCGTTTTCAGGGCTGGGGATTTGGGAGTCATTTTCAGGGCTGGGGAGTCAGGGACATTGTTAGGGCTGGGAGGGGGGCCGGGGTTTGTTTTCAGGGCTGGGCGGTCAGGGGTAGTTTTCAGGGCTGGGCTAGTTTTTTAAAATTATGGGTTAGGATATTAGATCTAAGGGCAGTGGAAGGTGTTGAGGTGTTTTATGGACAGTGCCGGGTGGGAGGGGTTGGGGCTAGTGTATGTTAAGGGACAGGGTTTTAGGCCTCTGGGGGGGCATGGGTAATTGGGTCGTTTTCAGGGCTTAGGAGAGGGCGGGCAGGTTTTTTAGGGCTCGGGGGGGGGTGGTCGGGATAGTTTTTTAAAATAGGGGTTAGGGGTTTAGGTCGAAGGGCAGTGGAAGGGGTTGGGGTAGTTTTGGAGACAGTGCGGGTAGGGAGGGGGTCAGTAGTGTATATTAAGGGTTAGGGACAGTGTGGGGGTGGAAGGGGATCGGGGTATTTTGACCTCAGGGTGGGGGGGCAGGTAGGAGGTTTGTAGCTCAGAGCAGGGGGAGGGTGGTTGCAACCTTAGTCACTCATACCCCTTTACCATTCATGCCTTTAACACGAAATTGCATGGTAAAGGCATGCGTGGTAAAGGAATGCGTTGTTAAGATGCGCGCGCGCAACCTGGGCTTCATCCTGGACTCCTCCCTCTCGATGACCAGACAAGTCAACGCCGTCTCCTCATCATGCTTCAACACCCTGCGCATGCTCCGCAAGATCTTCAGATGGATCCCCACAGAAACCAGGAAGACCGTTACCCAGGCTCTTGTCACCAGCCGACTGGACTACGGGAACACCCTCTATGCCGGAACCACAGCCAAACTTCAAAAAAGACTCCAAAGCATCCAGAACGCCTCCGCACGACTCATCCTGGACCTCCCCCGACAAAGCCACATCACCGGACACCTGAGAGACCTGCACTGGCTCCCCGTCAACAAGAGAATCACGTTCAGACTCCTCACCCATGTACACAAGGCTCTCCACGACCTGGGCCCCAAGTACCTCAATGACCGCATGACCTTCTACACGCTCACCCGCCAGCTACGATCGACCAGCCATGCCCTCGCCACCGTTCCACGCATCCGCAGAGCCACCGCCGGAGGAAGATCCTTCTCCTACCTGGCAGCCAAGACTTGGAACTCCCTCCCCATCCACCTTCGGCTAACCCAAGACCATCTCTCCTTCAGGAAGCAGCTCAAGACCTGGCTGTTCGAGCAGTAACGTACCCCTCCCCCCAGCGCCTTGAGACCCTTCCGGGTGAGTAGCGCGCTATACAAATGTCGTGATTGATTGATTGATGGTTCGGGGCCATGGAAGAATCATGCATGGTTTAGCCATGCGTGCCTCTATCATATAACCCCTGAATGAAAAAACACATTCAAGATACAGCCACAGGAGCTGGGCATGATGCCATCCATTACAGAGCAGAGGCACAGATGGTACCCATGCATTTGGTTTGTTCAAAACTGATGTGTCTAACACACTAAATACGGGATTGTTGAGTTAATACATGCGCATATTAACTCATAAAATCACAGAGTTAATGCATGACTTATAGACAGCTTGGCTCAGATAAATGGAGTGGCAATTGGTGCTCTGGATTTCTGAGCTGTGCTATCTTCAGCCCGTACACAAAGGCCCATATTTTTGGAAAGTAACGCAACCAGCACAGCACAGCAAGTCACCTTGCTCTGCTTTGTAACAGAGAAAGGCCAGTAATACACCGTATTTAAAAGAATTCGGTGCATTCCTGCCTTTGTCCTTGCACTGACACCATTTTGGCTGCCTAGTGCCAACGCAGGCACACTTGCACCATTTTACAAGGGAGCCTGTCTTGCATGCAGGATTGTTTTTGTGCAGGAAGGGGCACCTTAACTCACCTTCCTGCACAAAGACACTCCTGAGAGGCATATTACTCTTTCTATGTGTGCTGTAGAATGCAGCACACATACAAAGAGGAAGTAATGAGGAGAAATAAAGATATTTCTTGTTGTTATACCTCCCCTTAGAAGGTGTAGCATGTTGGTGTGTTCCCAGGTTTACCAGTTCTGGTAAATCTGGGAATGCGTCAAAATCCACGCAACGCCCATGGAACTCTTTCCCAGGACAGAGTTACACAACGCAGTGATTTGTGCCATGTCCAGATTTATGAAGCCACTCAGGGCCACACAAAGTGGCCTTGCGTGGCTTCATAAATCTAATTTTTGAGTTGTGTCGCGCATGCGCCACGTTGCGTGGTGCAAGTGCGATGCAACTAGCCTCATAAATATGGCCCTAACTCTGAGAATGTTGGAGGTAATACATGCACTATCGACATGTCAATTTTGAGAACAAGAAACACACAGACCACATTTGCATCTGCACTCCGCTGTGAACAGCACCATGGTAGGGTTACAAATGTGCTCAAACACGCACAGCTCTTTTCGACTGTTTTAATAAGACTGCACTGTCTAAAGCACATTCATTTAACTGGCAATTTCTCCAAGTTGGTACACAGGATGCAGACTGTGCATCTCGGAAAAAATGTGCAGCGATTGCAGCTCTCTGTATTGAAGATATGTAGACTATAACTCCTGCATTATGTCATAAATATTCTAAGTACATGCAATTGCATAAAAACGGTGTACACCTGTGCCGTGTGTGAGCACATCTGATTATGACACAGTCGATGATGTGCATTAGCTTAGCTATGAAAATGTCTGTGCAATTCTAGGTAGCAGCGTTATGTCGATCGTATTGGTATGCTTCATGATGGTGTGGCTTTGAAGTAGTACCTAATTGTACACAGCATCAGCTTGGATGATGTAAATGAGAGTTGTCAGGAAAGCTCTACAAGCACTCTTGTGATGCATCCTGAAAGAGGCTGGGCTCACATTTTTCAAGATTTCGGAATGAAAAGGTCTTTGCTATGATTTATCAACTGTTTATTTACTCCACCATATTGCTACAAATAGTTCCAAGTGTCCCCTCTGGGCGGTTGGAAAGCTTAAATTAATTCTAGTAATAGTACATTTCTTGGGTCTCGTTCAAATGTACAGTGCTTTGCTCACTGTACCACAAAGACAGGCAGGGAGTCAACCAAATGAAAACCGATTTTGGCTGCGTCTCAACGGGATGTCCAACTTAGATCACACTCTTTCTTCATTTTTCAAGCATTGGACCTAAACCTTTTTTTGTTTTTTTTCAGTGAGAGGCCCTAACCAAGTTATTCCTTTTGTACACAATGCTAACCAGGTGTACCCTTATTTTTGACTTATAGCGGGAGACAGGAGTTTGGAATTCAGCTACTCTATGGCAAGATTGATGACACAATGGCGCAATCAATTTTCAGTTAGCGCAATTTCTTTTATAAAGGGTTAGTTTTATTTACTTCTAGGAATGTGAGGCAATTCAAATTAGGAATATCTCAAAAAACCATAAGGTGCAAAAACCATCTCCACACAATCAGTTTATTGTGTATTATTTACTTGTGTTTTTGTGTCATAAAGTATATGGGTTCCAAACCCACAACCAACTCCTCGATAATTTCTTGATTGCTCACCCTCGCCGCACTTGGAGGCTGAAGAGTTAACAAAAAAAATGTGGTTATCAAAATGGTTCAATCGAACCTGAGGTACTAGAAAATGAGCTGTAATCAATAATAACATCCAGTAACAACTCTGTTAGACCACCTGTCAGCCCTAGGGTGGTCTCCCCCTCTATTTTTGATCGTGCCTCGTTTTTTCCACCCTCATTTTTATGTTGGACTTAGGTCTCCGGGCGCCTTTTCATTGCCAATCAATGTTAAGGTGCAGGTGCTCCCTTCTCCCAAGATGGCTGCCACAGGCCCCTGCTACTGCAGAGTGGCCTTTCTAGTAGCACCCTAGCTGCCAGGAGCTGGCTGGAACCCCACAACAATGTTGCGACACCAGCCCGCCTTTTTTGTCCCATAGGTAGAATGGGGAAGCTCCTGGAATGTGCTGGAACCTTCTAGAAGGGAGGTGTGGTTTTTACTTTTGCCGCCTTGGATAGTGGTCACCTGACCTAGGGCTACTTAACAGAGGGAGGGAACTTTTTCTAGTCAGTTGACCAGTTGGGGTAAAGCAGACCTGGAGGATCCACGCAGGAGTTGTAGGCGGTAGGGCCTAGCCAGGGACTTATGCCTCTGAAAGTGACAGGACTTAGGTACTGCCTTTTAAGTGAGTGAGGGATCCTGTACAGCCCACGGATTTAGCCCAGCGATAGGAGAATCCAGGGGCCATCTGCCAAGCTTGGCTAGGAGGGAACTAGTCACCAACTCAATCCCTATCCCCAAGGAACAGAAACCCCAAGGGCGCCAGAGACATTTGCGCCATTAAGACGGCTAAACCTTCAAGCTGAAACTGAATGCTGAAACTTCATGCTAAAACTTCATGCTAAAACTTCATGCTGAAATCAAATACTGAACCTTCAAGCTGAAACTGAACGCTGAAATTGAATACTGAAACCCAAGCTGAAAGTGACTGCTAGACTGCTGGGGATCAACCAGGTACTAGCGCTGTGACCCCTGCACTCCCCGACCTTGCCTGGGATCACCTGAGCCAGTCCCACGTTGAGCGCTGAGCGCTCTGTTATCCCGCTTAATTTGTCACCCCCCCTGGAGCGGGGACCAGAAGCCTGCCCCCATCGATCCGGGGCCTGCGGAGAAGCCCGGGGCCCCGTTGCAGCGTCTGCAGGAGTCGTGAGAGGCCGTGAAGCCGCCCCCCGGCACCCACGTGACGAGGGCGGACTGCGCGTCGCCGCCCCCGCCGCTGAGCGCACTGACTGCGGGACCCGAAGAGGTGAAGAACCCCCGAGCGACTGCCCGACCCCAAGGACGCCGAGATCAAGGTAACCCCTGGGGGCTGGGAGGTAGCGTGGCCGTGCGGAGGCCTGGGACTCATCCCCCTGCTCCCGGGAGGCTGGTGGAGGACCCGGTGCGCCCCCTGTCGATCGGGAGCGGCACCGCACTCTGAGACTCTGGTTCCCCTCTGTGGGATTCCCCCCTTGCATCGGAGACTCTGATTCCCCTCCGTGGGATTGCCCCCTTGCCTTGAGACTGCCGCGTATAAGGGGACCGCTTGCTGAGGGCCTGTTGATTACGAGCAGCGCTGTATTCTCAAGTTCTGCTCAGAAGTGCTTAATGCTTTATGATTACGAGTAGCGCTGTGTTCTCAAGTTCTGCTCAGAAGTGCTTAATGCTTTATGATTACGAGTAGCGCTATGTTCTCAAGTTCTGCTCAGAAGTGCTTAATGCTTTATGATTATGAGTAGCGCTGTGTTCTCAAGTTCTGCTCAGAAGTGATTAATGCTTTATGGTTACGAGTAGCGCTGTGTTCTCCAGTTCTGCTCTGAAGTGTGAAATGCCTTATGACTACGAGTAGAGCTGTGTTCGCAGGTTCTGCTCCGAAGCGCTAGTAATGCCCAGGGTAACGATATGATTGCAAGCCCTGCCTTGAAGCGCTATTAGTTTTCTGAGGTGGCGCTACGTTCCCAGCCCTATTTCGCAGCGCTGATCATTGCTGGATACCGCGCGTGGTACCCAGAGCAGAGTGAAACGCTAGTGGTGGGAGGGGCGCAGCGCTCTGGTTAACCGCTGTGTTTACCGCTCCCCCAGATTCGCCAGGTATTGCCACTGGAGCTATGGTGAAGCGCTTTTGAATCTAACGCTAAGGTATACAGGAGTGGCCTACTGCATAGTAATGAAGTACTGGTGAATCTGACGCTAAGGTATTCAGGTACTGCCTATGTGACCATAATGCAATGCTGGTGAATCCACTGCTAATATGTTCAAGTGATGCCCATTGCCATCTAAGGAACTGTGCTTGCCTATCATTTGATTAGATAAAACTTGATTGATTTGCATTGATCCTACTGTGTGGCGTCCCTTATTGTGTGTGTTTCCTGCTTCAGGGGATGTGTGTGTTGTATGGTCGCTTTACACATAAGCCTTCGGGTGCCCAGCCGCTCGAGTCACGTTACCCCCTTAGGGCCCGGTGACCCCAGGTCTTACAAACTCACTTCCCTAAGGCCCACAAAAAAAGGCCCCACAAAGTCCTGAATAATTATCAATGTCCTGCCATGAGGTATGCCGTGTAAACGAGCAATGGTGCAATGGTGATCAGCACAGCTGAGGATCAGAGAAGTACTGGAGTTGAGGTAGTCGATAAACAGAAGGTGGTCCCACTACGAGCTCTATAGACATTAATGCCCTGTGGTAGCCATACTTTAAAGCATGAACGTGCATTATAGCACAACCTGCACATCTCTGACGCCTGAGACCTGCCAGCTGAAGGCCATTGATTTTATTACAAGTGTGTTTGTCTGGCCACCAAACAGCCTTTGCCTGAAAAAGTGGCAACAACACAAACGTGAAGCCAAACCATGGCCCAAGAACCACTTTAGCCCAAGGAACCCATAGCAGCCATTTCAGAGGCTGTTGTGCCAGTTCAATTCAATGCTGAGTGACACTACAAAGCAGCTCAAACCAACTCCACAGCTTGCCCATTGTCTGTCACCTATTCAGAACCCACTGGTGTTGTCCTATTAAACCATGGGTGGGTCCCATTAATGCTTCAAAATCCATTGGCGGGGAACAAGACTAGAAACTGAGTGACATCTGCTGATAATGACATTCAATAGGTGGTGCCATGATACAAGAGTCTATTACAGGAGCTTGCTAAGAGTAACAACAGGAAAATCATAAACACTTATATTCCTGGAATAAATTTGGCACATAATGGTCAAGTTGGCGCTTGACTCTGAACTTGTGTGAAGTGACCGGAGTTCCAAGCAAAATAGACCCAACAATGATGGTCGAGATAGACGATAAAAGAGGAAAACATGGCAAACACATTATTCCTCAAACCATAAACTAGAAAACTAGGAAAACTGCGTGCAGCACATGACCCAATAAATGAATGTTTGTATCAGGGTAATAAAATTCAGCCACCGATGTACATGTCTAAAAACTGTGTCAATACGAAGACCTGCAGGTGACTTCCACAGATGCAAAATACTACTCTCTACTAAAGAACATGGTATCAAGAATACCCAGACCAAATAGCTGTCTAGCACAGATGTCCTGTGAATACTCTTAATACGTACTTTTGTATCATGCATAGGCTTGTTAGTATTCACATTTCTGATCTTTGCTATGAGAGCAACTATAGAGACAACCTTATGCGGCAGATGAGAACAATGTATCCTATCTGTTGTTTGTCCACTAGCTGGCATGAGAATGTGGAGAGAGGGTGATTAACCAAAGGGCACTTATTTAACCAATTTTTTAACTGCATATCAAAACCACACCCCAACCTGCATCATCACAACTACGCTGCAGGGCACTCATTTTGTGACAAAATAGTCTCATCCAATTTCGAGACTTGGAAGTAGCTTGAAAGGTAAACATTACATATGTGGGCGTGGAATATACAAGGTACCAACATAACTGAAAATATTTTTTTAGAAACATCTGTGATTTTTCTAATCGCTAGCTATATGCGCTTGTCCACAGTGATGTGTAGAATAAGATAGCAGCGGTGGTTATACAAATGAAATTACAGAAAGTACTTATCGCCATCTATATAGCAACACCAAACAGGTAGGAAGTTCAGTTATGCTTTCTCTTACTTGAACTAGTTCTCTTTGTGGTATGTTTGCCATGATCAGTGAGACAAATTAGTATATTTAGGAGGACTCGAATGTATTTTATAAACATGAAATGTTCCTTGGTAGACATGGGATTTCTATTCTAGAATTATGACCCATAGCAGTCTATCTCTCTTTTATTTCACCCTTTTCTTGATGTTTCTTTATAGACATGGTTCTATCCTACTTAGTGAGAGTATTGCTTAGTGACACATTTGCAATATTGTTAGCATGTAAATATTTTAGTCATTTACTCTGGAGATAATGTGAAATTTCTCCTGTGGGTTGCTAATTAATTCACATTAATTTAAATTAAAATAACACCCTATATTTTCTTTTCAGAAAATTTATCCCCCCAATCTTGCCCGTTACAAAATCGTTTAGTAACAGGTCTTGAAGAAGATGGCATTTAAAGAAGACTAAGCCATCGAAACGCGCGTCGACCAGTTTGTATGACACACCTCAGCGTTCAGCACAGCATCAGAGGGTTGAGCGGTTCACCCCTGTTTGGTTTTTCTGTGCATGTTGTTTGGCTCTGGGGTGGGTAGTATGTATGCTATGTATGACAGTGATATGAATGTGAAGTGTGCAGAGGTGTAAATGGTGTGGGGATTCTTTGAATCAATGCTAATAATTGTATGTTGGTGTTAACAGATTTAATAATTTTTTTCTTCTATTTTGCACTATTTCTGTTTCTCCAAAATCAATATATATGTAAAGATTGTTATATACTCTTGTACGGCTTGGATAGTTTTGTACATATAAAGGGGAAAAAAAAGAATTTTTGTATGTTTTTTAAAAAAAAGAGATGAATTTTACTTGTACGTAAAAATGATGAAAAAAAGAAACTAAATAAAAAAGACATAATAATAATGCATATATAAGGGTGTTTGTGCTTATTTTATGTGAGCCCACAAAAACTTGACGCAAAGCAATATAGGTCTAGAGGGATACTGTGTATTGTAGTCTTTTGTTCTTGTTTCCCCTGTTCCCTGACATGGCAATTTTTTTTTTAGGGGGTTGCCTTATCTCACTTGATCATTCCGCCATCGCAATTAGATTTTCCCACCGCCATAATAGGATGGACGTGGTTATCGCGGTGGACACAAAGGGGCCGATTAGCGGTGCTGGGACCGGCTGCCAGTGGTGTGGCGGTCCCACACCGGCGTTTAGGTGCCACCTTCATTGTGGCGGTGGCATCCTCTATTCCCAGCATAGTGGCGGGCGGTGCTCACAGCACCGCCTGCCACAATGCTGGGAATGCACTGTGTGCATTGTCATGCACAAGGAGAGAGGCACCACAAGTTGCCTGCCACCATGTCCATGACAATGACCCCCCATGTGCACACCCCACCCCCCAATACCCTGAGGGCCCGCAACGGGCCCCCAAAAGCAGACTACTCATGGCTTTCCATGGCGGGGTCTCCGCCATGGAAAGCCATGCACCCCTGCCCATGCTAATATGGATGGCGGTGTCTAGCAGACACCGCCACCATATATAGCCCCTTTTCCGCCCAGTCAACTGGTCGACCAGCGGAAAACTGGCGTACGGTCTTTCTGTCCGCCGTAGCCCCCCGCCAAACTAATAAGGCGGGGGGAAATGGGTGGCGGGCTGGGTAGGATTTAGGGTGGATTGCCACTGCCATGTGGGCAGTGGCGATCCGCCCTACATCCTAATAGACCCCAAAGTCTGTCCACCATTTTTACGCCGGTGTCAACTGTTACGATTGCCTGGCAGGCGGAGCAGGGACACTGATATGGTGGCGGTGCCTGGCAGGCACCGTCTGCCATATTAGGATGTGGGAAAAGAAAGGCCTTTCCATGGCAGCAATGCTGCCATGGAAAGGCTGGCAGGGATTGGGACTAGGGGCCCTTTGCGGGCCCCCCTTGTGTCTGGGGAAGGAGGTGTGCACCCTACATTACACTGCACCAAGTGGCAGGCACCGTGTGGTGCCTGCCATGTGGTGCAGTGAAATGCTAGACTTGTGATTTTACCATCGCGGCGGGTGCTACTGTCATCAGCACCCGCCGCAATGTTAAATTGCAGAATGCGACCACCATGGTGACAGTCGCATCCTAATTTGCAGGGCGGGACCGCCGCATGTCTGGCAGCCGGTCCACACACCGCAGGGATGGCGGGTGGACTCACGTCCGCTCGCTATCCTAATGAGCCCCTTATATCTCACTGAACTTGTCAATTTGTTGTCAATAGTTGCATACTTTGAAAAGGGGTGAGTCCAAGTCAGGGAGGTGTGACACTCAATCAAGCTTTTTTTAAAGTTATTTGTAAAAGAAGGAAATATAATAAATCCTAAAAATGTGAAAAGCAAAATCCAGTATAAATAAAAAGGGAAGAGGCTATTTATCAGGCCACTAGCCAAACAGTACATATTCCCTGCTATTTAGCCAACAGCCTGCTAAATACCTGAAACTTCACTATTTATCTGGCTGTAGGCTAGATAGCAGGGATCATATACTATTTGACAAGGGACTGGATAAATAGTGTGAAGGTGGTCTTTATTTATGCCTGACATGAACAAAAATGGAACTCCAGGCAATGGCAGGATGGTTGCCATCGTGTAGAAAAGTGTGTGAAGTATTTGAAAGTAAGTGCAACATAGCTGCCAAGGTTTCCAGGGCATGTGTGATCTGCTATACCAGTCCAGGTTTTTTTCTTTAAATTCCGGGACTTGTAGTCCTGTTTTATAATAGAATAAACAACAGTACAAGCCCCAGAATTCAAAGAAAAAACCTGCAGTGGACGAAAAGACCATGCATGGACAAGGGACATTTAGCAGAGCTAGTGCATATATAAATGCACAAAAGTATGTGGAAAAGTAAGTACATGAATTAAGGGGCTGATTACCATGGTGGAACGATCATCACCGCCAGGCCGGCGGGGAGGTCTCCAGCCCTGTGTACCACGATTCTCTGACCACCATATTGCGATGGTGGTGGGATCCAGACCGTGACCGCAGCGTAGGCAAAGCCCGTCCCCCACGGAACCGCCACAGGTCATCATAAAGATTGCCTGGCATAGCTGTCAGCATGCTTAAAATGGTGGCGGAGCCTAGGAGGCTCTGAACGCAGAATTATGACGATGGCGGAAGCCAGCCTTTCCATAGCCGTTGAACCACCATTGAAAGGCTGGTGAGGAATGTTTTTGGGGGCCCGTTGCGGGGAGGTGTGGGTGCACTGAGGTGATACCCATGGTCCCCCCGGCTGCATTTCACTGCACCATGTGGCAGTGTAGTGCCTGCCACGTAGAGCAGTGAAATGCACAACATGCTCTTTTCGACATCGCGGCGATGCTGCTGTCAGCAGCCACAGCCGCAATGTGTGGAATCAGTCCACAGCGGTGATGGTCCCATCCTAATCAGGTATGCAGGCCCACCGCATGCATGGCGGACGGTCCCAAACTCCGCTACGATGGCGGGCAGACCAACTCCATCCGCCATCATAATCAGCCCCTAAGCTAGGTTGTTTACAGATAAAAAAATAAATATAGAAATCAAACTTCTGCTGACGATTATGGCACAAAACCATTTAGTGCTGCAGTCTTGGAGTAGTTGTCTGTCTGCATCTCACTCTATATAATTATGTCAGCAAGGGTGTGTGGCCAATATAGCACCGTGGTCGGACGCTTAGAGCCAGAGCTCCTCTAGTCGTTAAGCCCAGTGTAATTTATCCTGTGTCCATCCTGCAAATGGAGAGTCTATTGATGGGCTCCCATTGGATGGTGCACAGACAGAATATTGAGTTGTTTTTTTTCAAAGTACCATAATATTGAGTTTTAAAATATCGTGGTACAGAATATCGACAATAAGGTAAGAAATGTCGAAGACAGTTATATCGTTTGTAAAAATACAATTGTTAATTATATCGATTTTTATATTAGTGGTATTTATTTTAGCATGTATTTTAAAAGCATGTTATCTAATTGTTTTATTTAAGTATTACTTTTTTTAATGTATGTGTAAAATCTTTAGGAGTTAATCATTTTGGTGCTGATTCCAAATCCAATCCTGTTAAACCCGGGTACGAATGGTCGTACGGAGCGTATTCTCCGTCCGACTCGTACCCGGGAAAACCACCTTACAAACCCGCAAGTATGATTCGTACAGAAATACCATTTCCGTACGAATCGTAAAAAACCCCGACCGGCAAAAAAATACCTAGTATTCTGAACCTGGACAGCGCGTACGCGACGTCCGCACGGAGTCAGGCAGTGTTTTACGGACCAGCAAGTACGATTCGTCCCTACGTCATTCTGCACAGCTATTTTTTTATGGCACATAAAAAAAGCCGGAAACATGAGTCCGACGCGAAAAAGGAGACCCGGTACGCGATGGACAGACATGGACCCCATCCTACGTGTCATCCCGGCCCTCATAGCCTACGACCTGGTGCACAGAAACCGACGCAGACGCCGCAGAAGGTGAGAACAACACCCAGGGGTCAAGGGGGGGGGAGGGGCAGGAAACATACCCCCTACCCAAATTAAATACCTACAATATTTACGACATACATCACCACCAGGGTCTGGTCACTTCGGGGGGCGTGTCCACCAAACCCTGCGTACCGCAACAACAGAAGTGGACGTGTACGCGTACTCCTATGGCAACACTACAATTGTGCTACACACCGTACTCACACATAAATAGCGTGGGTACGGTCCGTAGCACTATATCAGTGGTGCCGTGGGGGTACACGTGGTACGGACTGTACCCACGCCCTCAGAGCGTGGGTATGGTCCATACCACGCGTACCCCTGAGTTACCACTCAATGGTGGTATGGACCGTACCCACGCCCTCAGAGAGTGGGTACGGTCCGTACCACGCGTACCCCTGAGTCACCACTACAATGGTGGTACGGACCGTACCCACGTCCTCAGAGCGTGGGTACGGTCCGTACCACGCGTACCCCTGAGTCACCACTACAATGGTGGTACGGACCGTACCCACGCCCTCAGAGCGTGGGTATGGTCTGTACCACGCGTACCCCTGAGTCACCACTACAATGGTGGTACGGACCGCACCCACGCCCTCAGAGCGTGGGTACGGTCCGTACCACGTGTACCCCTACGTCACCACTCCAATGGTGGTACGGACCGTAGCCACGCTCTGAGGGCGTGGGTACGGTCCGTACCACCATTGGAGTGGTGACTCAGGGGTACGCATGGTACGGACCGTACCCACGCCCTCAGCGCGTGGGTACGGTCCGCACCACGCGTACCCCTACGGCACCAGTACTTTTTTGATACAAGGCATACACACGCCACAAATGTTGGCTTGCGGCCTGGTGCAGCATATAACCAGTATATTGGGGTGTGTATGCCCAGGACAGCAGTGTACTGCACCAAGGGTGCGGATGGGTGGGTGGGTGGCTGCCTAGGATTCCCAGCAGTGGACAGACATGTGAGGGGTGGGTGCAGAGGAATACCAGCAGTGGACAGAGACATGGGGGTGGGTGCAGAGGACTACCAGCAGTGGACAGAGACATGGAGGTGGGTGCCTATCACTCCCAGCAGTGGACAGAGACATGGGGTTGGGTGCCTATCACTCCCAGCAGTGGACAGAGACATGAGGGTGGGTGCAGAGGAATACCAGTAGTGGACAGAGACATGGGGGTGGGTGCCTATCACTCCCAGCAGTGGACAGAGACATGGGGGTGGGTGCCTATCACTCCCAGCAGTGGACAGAGACATGGGGATGGGTGCAGAGGAATACCAGCAGTGGACAGAGACATGGGGGTGGGTGCCTATCACTCCCAGCAGTGGACAGAGACATGGGGGTGGGTGCCTATCACTCCCAGCAGTGGACAGAGACATGGGGGTGGGTGCAGAGGACTACCAGCAGTGGACAGAGACATGGGGGTGGGTGCCTATCACTCCCAGCAGTGGACAGAGACATGGGGGTGGGTGCCTATCACTCCCAACAGTGGACAGAGACATGGGGGTGGGTGCAGAGGAATACCAGCAGTGGACAGACATGGGGGTGGGTACATCATTATTACATGACCACAACTCCATGGGTGCATGTACGCATCCCTAATTTTTGTCTATGTTGATAGTGCAGTGTCCCACTCCCATGAGGATGGATGTCTTTCCCCCACTGCATGACACACCACATGTGGGTGTGAGGACAAATGACACATGCATACCCACCCCTGGCGGACGCAGCACAGTACACACACTGAGATCATGCCACAAGACTGTATAGTTATTTCAATGCCTACTAAACTAAGAGAGCCAAAGGGAACAAACACTGCCACGCACATCCCAGGACTGATAGGAATGTACAGGTGCTGCGACAGCCACCAAGACGTTGACTCACATGGAAGGAATAGGGTGTATTTACCACAGATACAATGCCCAGACAGGTGCCCAAATACCCTGCCGAACAAGTACCATATGTGTGCTATGCTGCAATTAAACACATGCATAGTGCTGAAAAGGGAGAATTTCGCCATTAAGGCATTACAATATACTCAATACACAAGTACAGTGACTAGCAAGGATGGCACAGACGATGCAGCCGGAGACATTGCTGAGCAGGCATGGCCATAGTTGAAGGGATCCGTCACCAACAAAGGAAATGTAGACACAGGTAGGCACAACAATGGTGCAACTCTCTGCAGGGAAGATGTCAGGTGCCACAGAGGAAGGAACACGCCTTGGGACAATGTCTCTAAACACAAATAACACACACGACCAAAGATTCTTTGCAGAGACCTTGTGATGGCACGCAGATACCATGGTCTACCCCATGACCATCAGACTTCAACATTTCCCTGAAACATAACACATTACCACAAGCCCAACTCCTGGAGCATCAGCACCAACATCAATACCTGAAATGCAATAGTGTTCAAAGTAAAAAGAAAATGCTTTATTCAGCATGAAATAAAAATTTAGTAAAGAACACTATGTACAAAGGCCAATGGCCAGTCCTGAATAGAAGTCCTTGGGGGGACACATGGCCACGCGTCTCCCCTAGCTTGCCTGCACACTGGAACCCTCAGGTACGTGGACCGGGGAGGGGGCATAATGTGGGGAAGGACCAGGCACCGCAGGGACAGGAGGTGTAAGGGTAGGTGTGGTGGGTGCAGGGCTTGACGACTCCACCACAGGGGGTGGGGCAGCGCCAAAGGTGGAGGTTAGCACGGCGCTGCACACTTCTGCCAGGTCGCCCAGAGTATCCCCTGCACCCGAAGAAGCCACAGGCACAAAGGAGGGGGGGGGTCCGAGGGCTGGGGTACAGCACTTCTGGGGGAGGGGGTGAACAGGGGGGGGACTCAACTCCCCTGCCCGTGGAGTCCCTCGCCCGCTTGTGGGGTGGTGAGTCAGTGGGGCTGAGGGTCAGCACAGACATGGAGCTCTCATTGTCTGACTGTGTGGCAGGGGAGCCAAGGGGAGTGGTTTTGGAGGTCCTGGGTCGTGAGGCATGCAGACTCAGACTGTGGCTGCGTGTTTGTCTGTGTGCCCCAGACCTAGTGGGTGTGCCTTTCTCCTCCTGAGTGTGCGTGCCAGGAGGTGTGTGCTTGCCCTTAGGTGGTGGTGTGCTGCCTGTGTCTGGTGTGGTGCGTGCTTGGGAATATCTGGGTGTGCATGGGACAGGTATGGGAGTGGGAAGTGTGGATGGGGCTGGGGTGGGGGTGGGGGGGACGAAGCGCTGCAGGAGACTCACTGCTGCCGTCAGTGAAGAGTCCATGGACCGCAGCAACATCCGTTAGTCAGACATCGTTGCTGACATGCCCTCCATGAACGACACCATCTGGGTCAGCAGTCTGGTGTGGCCATGGAGGACATTCAGCATCGATGTCTGCCCAACCTGCAAATGCCGCTGAATGTCCACAGACTCTGCTGTGAGGGCAGCAGGGGGGACAGGGGCAGGGGGTGCGATGCCTGGCACGAAGGAGACATGGTGGTGCCCTGCACGGACAGAAGGGACCGGAGCAACTGGGATGGCGGTGATGGGAATGTAGGAGGCGGGGACAGATGTTGTGCTGCTGCCCCCTCGATGACGTCAGCCTCGGACCCGTCAGCGTCGTAGTTGGTGTCGCCACCAGACGGGTCCTCCGACTGACTCCACTCGCCCTCCGTGCCACTTGCTCCCGCAGAGTCGCTAGCACTGGTGGCACCGGTGCTTGATCCCTCCTCCAGGTCCGTTTCAGATGTCTCCCTCGGTATCCTCCGATGATGCTGTGGGCAAGGTGAAGATACAGAAAAAAATCAGTCACCTGTATACATCTGACAACAAAATAGGTAACAGTGCATATCAGGCAATGCATCAAGAGTAACATCTAGATTACTACGCACATATGTAAGCCCTGTACTCCCCAGTTGGTTGACCCATCATGCCACTTGGAAACAAGGAAAAATAGGACACACCAGCCAAAAACTTGAATGAGCAATATACTGAGAAGCCAGTGTCTGGGAACAGTTGAGCACAGCAATACTATGAAGTCATGCCACCTCTTGTTCACTAGGAAAGAAACAGTATTGGTGCACCCAAGGCTAAATGACAGATCTCAATGCTAAAGGTGTCCCCACACTCAGAGACCTGTAAGTACTTTGGAAACCCAAACAAAATACATTTTGATCCCTTGGGAATCACACCACTGTACACAATCGACAGGTATAGAATGTGTGGATGTGCCACTTTGTGAACAGAACACACATGTGCCTGTATAAAAGAAGTCTCACAAGGAGGTGCACACAAAACTACTTTTACACAGTCATTGTATAGGCTGGCAGCCTTATTTAAAGAAGCCACTGTTAGAAAGAAATGGTGTTGCAGAAAGTACATATACATGGGCACACGGCGGTCTGGATGACTTGACACTCGTAAGTTGGTATCACCAACAACCAAGGAATTACCCAAATTCCACCACACTGTGGGCACATGGATATGTATAATCAGAAAAACAGTCTTATTCGAACTGTGCCTTCCTTTACAATGTGCCAGCTTGTTCCCTGAAAGTGTAAAGGTTTTTCTTGTGCACTTCCCTGGGAGACATCTGTCATGCAGGCACATTATTGTCCTGCACAACAAAACATCAAAATCAAGCATTGAAAACATGAAGACATGTTGACAAGTGTAGTGAGTGCCAAGGTACAATACTTTGTGACTAACAACTTGAATTATGCCACTTGTCACATGGCCATCCGTACCATGATGACACAGTTGCCAACACATCTGACCCACTGCCTGTCATGTGGCGTGGCACACATGTCCAAACACAGGACAATGCATAAGCTAATGTGCCTGCAATTGAATTGGAAAGAGGCATACCTGCACTGAGGAGACACCCTCATGGCAAGCCTGACTGTCCACACAGATGTCAGCATACAAAGACAAAACTACGTAGCATCTGGACCACACACTGGTGCCAAAAACTGTATGAGCAGGAATCGTGGATGTTAACTATTGACACATGCTGCAAAGCACAAACATTAAACCCTGCACAACATGACTGGGTCACTGCATGTTGAGTCTCTGTCCAGTCAATTATCACACACAGGTCAGACCTGGCAAGGAGACATGAGGTTTGGCCATGTAGGCCTCGCCCGCACAAACCCCCCATACATGAGACAATGTGATTGAGACAGATCAAGAAGTGACACCTCTTAATCACGGTTTGCCAAAATGTTCTGCAAGAATTCCAAAATGTACTCCACATCACCTCGTGAGGCTGCCAACACATATTTGTGACAAACAACCATCAACAGATAGTTGTGAATAGACACACAGGCACTGCCCAGTGTGAGTATGCACAAGCCAAGCGGGGTCTCCCTGTCGAGTGGACACATGCAGCACACTTCAGATAAATACAAATGAGGGCAGGGAACAATGCCACAGAGGCCAACCTATGATGAACACACAGAGAATGGGCACAGTGTTGGATGACACACATGATTACGAGGCAAGGGTGTCTCAGGGGACTGTAGTGGGCACACTACTCCATGGTCCTGGAATGATCTGACTGTAACATGAGCAACCGTCCTGGCACTATGCATATCTCACACTCATGCACATCATGTCTGAGGCCACAACATCGGTCATGCATGCTGCAAGTGTGTTCATTAGAAACCTCACACCCCTATGTTGAGACTCAGCATCGGTGCCAACAAATATGGACCCCCAAATGACTGAACAGGACATGGCACAGGCAAGGTAACAACACATGTCACAGACCCCCCCCCCATGATGCAGAAAGCAAAGTGCACTTGGAGTAACTGGCAGCCTAGATGACCATGTGCAATAGTGATTACACACAGACCAGTGAACACATGTCAAGGAGGGGAAGGGAGGGATAACAGCACCGGTTTACTTTTGGGAACAGGATATGCACTGGACATATAAACCCTGGCAGTGTATCCAGGCGACCGAGCAATTCCAAAAGCTGGGGACACACAACAAACACACATGTACCTACCCCCTCCTTGCTGCTGTCTCTCCTGGAACTGCCTATCCATGTCAGGGAAGACCATCGCCAGGACACGCCTAATCTGGTGGGTCAGGCGTCGGCGCCCGCCGTGGGGGCGTGGAGGTGAGAGCTTTAGCTGGACCCAGGCGATCCTCTGGGTCCAGCACCGGATGTCCTGCCATCTCTTCCTCACTTGGGCTAGGCGCCGACTGCGACCCTTCGCCAAGATCACGGCCCTGACGGCCCGCTTCCATATCTTCCCCTTCTCGTAGGCAGTTACCTGTGAGGATGACAAAGTGAGACAACAACACTACACCTGCTCCATGTCACAGAGACACACATTTGAACATCTTTGATACGTTGAACAGGGCATAGGATGCTGCCAACTAATAGCATCTTTGTCATATGGACATTGGCCTCTGTGGAAGCCCCAATGCACTACATGGCATTGAAAGTACACAGGTGGCATGAGGGGTTCGACACACTCCCTGATCATGGCACACACTGTGCATCACAAGCAACACCAGGCTGATGGACAGCACCTCAAAGCAGTTACATGCCCCAGGCCACTGACGCAACCTCAGCAGAGTACACAGACACACACAGGCACAGATCAATCACCTACCATTGAAAACAGCGGATACAAACCTCACTCTGCACATGTGCCACTTGCCTGTGGGGTGTCACAGGTGTGGGGCTAGCTCAGCAAGTCAGACACACAGCACGGCTTAATTCTCACATCAGATGGGTAGAGCTGTTGCCTCCTCCATGCAGCTGTGGTGCAACACTTCACACAGACACTCACCCACATGACAAGGAACATTCACACACATCACTGTCCAGGGGGCATACACATCACTTGGACACTCTCACCACAGCTCCACTCAACTCACACACATCTGTGGGTACAGTCACCTGTCACACCGGGGTGCCAACTGAATCACCTCAGGACTATAGAACTAAAATGCCACAAAGGATTAGCCAGGCTGAATGTGTCATGCACTATGCAGTGAATGTCACAGTAAGCACAATGCAAGTGAGGAGTGCATCATGCTCTGCATGGAAGACATAAGCCATTCCCCCCCCGGGACCCAATCTAAACAACATTGCATGTCTGTCACACCTGGACACAATGCCAGAAGTGAGAGTCACATAAAAGGTGCACAGTCAAAGGTAGTGGAGTCAGCACTCACCTGCTCCCCTGGTCTCCCATACAGGCTGGGGTACTGTGGGAGGATGACATCCAGCAATGCCTCATTCTCCTCCTGGGTGAATGGCTGGGCCCTCTCCACAGACCTTGACATGGTGCCAGAGGAAGCACAGACAGCAGCAGTGGTGTCGACAGAAAGGTTGTGCAGGCAAGTGCCCTCTCATGGGTTCTGGCTGACTTATATCTGCCTTGCTGGGCTCTTTCATTTACAGGAGTACAGAGTGATTGGTCAGACTCATTTGCATCCTACGTTTCCACCAATCCCTTTAAACATACACCAGTGATAGCCTTTGCATGTGTTGGACAGGCCACACGAAGGGCTTGCTCCCTCCCCGCACGACAGGGCCCGAGCTCCGGCCCGCCAGGCATAACCCACGAAAAGCACCTGTACCCCGTCTCCCGACGGATCTTCTGCCCTCGGACCTCTACTCATCACGGGGCCCAGCCCCACCGGCTCCCCCGGCCGGTTCAAGCCGCCATCTTGGGCCCTGCACCACGAGGCCGCGTGGCCTCGGGCCGACCCTAACCCCGGGCCTGGCCGGCCCCGACATCCCGGCACCACCTTCCACCCAGGAGGTGAACGGACCACTTGGCAGGTCAATGGGAGAACGAAGTGTCAAGAGCTCTTCCCCCGCCAGGTGCCGATCGCCTCCAGCTCCCCCAGGAGCTGGCTCCAACCCCTGCTGGGTGTCTGGACACCTTCATCCCGGGCCCTCCGACCTCCGAGTGCGAGGGTCCGGACATCAAAGGGCGCCTGCCCTATAACTGGGGCAGCTCCGGAGCAGGAAGGCAGTTGTATCCTGGAGTCGAGAGACACCGAGAGAACTCAGCCTTGACGGACTACTGGCGCTGCCGTAGCCCGCTCTTGTGAACCATCGTCCTGCCTGCTGGCGCTGCCGCGGCCTTCTGCAACATCCGTCCTCGTCGGGACCTGCTGGCGCTGCCGCGGCCCGTTGTAACGACCATCCTCACCGGGACCTGCTGGCGCTGCCGCGGACCGTACATCGACCATCTTTCCGGGACCTGCTGGCGCTGCTGCGGACCGTGTACCGACCATCTCAACCGGGACCTGCTGGCGCTGCCGCGGCCCGTACCAACTAACCCACCAAGCTCGAGGATTGTGAGCTAGTCATCATCTCATCCGAACTACCTGACTGGTAGACAGACTGTCCCGCTACCCCTTACCCTGCTTTGAGAGACTTGAATCGAGGGGACCCCTGAGTCCAGACCTCCTTGTACCATTCAACCGTACCCTAAGAAGTGCTTATAAAGAACCCTGAACCTTATCCGTGTGTGGTATCCGTCTGTGGGGGGGGAAGTTACTTGTCTGTACGATCGCTGGAGACGGCTCTCCCCGGAGACCTCTCCTCCTGACCCCGGCCGACCCTCCCGGTCCGTCTACCCTTTCTAACATTGGTGGCCAGCGGCGCGATCCGAATCAACGCGTAATCGTACAGAGAGTAGCTCACCCCACGACAAAAACACGATGTCAGCCAAAGATAGCAACTCCACCGAGAAATTCCAAATGGATAAATTAGAAGAATACAACCACCGCGAACTGAGACAATTCTGCATAGAACTTGGCATTGCTACCACCGGCCTGAGTACCAAAGATGATCTAAAGCACGCCCTAGAGTCGTGGACAGAAACTGGGGTCGCCGGACCCTCCGACCAAAGCAGCATCACACCAGAGGGGAACGCCACGGCTCCCGAGGAGCGGGGAACGGGCCTCTCGCAGGAGGAGATCCGAGAAAGAGAAAGAACCAGATTGCACGAGTTGGAAATGGCACGACTCAAGATGGATGGGGAACTCAAGTTAGCTGAACAGAAACTCAACCTCGAGCATATGCGGCTCCGAGATGAACGAGAAGAGAAGCAGAGACAGAGAGAGCTGGAGGAGAAAAAAATAACGCTCGAGCACGAGCGCAAACTGGCGGAAATAGAACTTCGGAAACAGAATAAAGAACTGGGGGTGCCTGAGCGACCACACACCCCGGGGCCAATCGAGAAAAAAGTCCACATCCCCAAGGATGTTGTCCGCGAGTATGTCCGAGAAGACGACATACAACAGTGGTTTAAAGCCTACGAGATCGCCATGACCTCCCACCGGATCGACCGGAGTGATTGGGGAGCCGGACTTTGGGGGAGGTTTATCAACGAGGGTCGCGATGCCCTACTGCAGCTCCCAGATCACCAAATGTCGTCCTACGACCACATGAAGGCTGCCCTCCTCACCCGCTACGGCCTCACACCCGAGATGTACCGCCAGAGGTTCAGAGATTGCACCCGGATCCCAGGTACAACTTGGGTAGAATACGTGAACTATTTCAGCCGTGCCTTCGAGGGTTGGATAAAGGGGAGCCATGTCACCACCTACGAACAACTCTTTAACCTGATGGTATGGGAGCACCTGTCGAACAACTGCTTCGTCGAGCTCAGGCAGCACCTCCTCGACAGTAAGCTGACTGACCCCCGGCAGCTCGCCGCCGAAGCTGACCGATGGGAAAGCACCCGAGTGGGCCGGAGGGGGCCACACGAACAGAACAGAAACAACCAAGGCCAGCACCGTCCTCGGGGAGGAGGAGGGGGCCAGGGGCGAGGGAGAGACGCCTTGCCCGCAACACCCGTGGCCAGCACCCCGCCTCCGGCCGGCCGGGGCAACCCCCCGTGGCGTCCTGGGGTCCGAGCCAACGTCACGTGCCACCGATGCCAGCGAGTCGGCCACTACGCCAATGACCCGAGCTGCCCGCAGAACCAAACACCCAAGCCCCGCCAGGTAGCTGCCGCCGCCCTGGGGGAAGAGTGATCATCGGAGGAACCAGAGGAGAATGAGCCGGCCCAGCAAGAGTGGGAACCGGCCGCCATGGTCCTGGCGTGCTTAGGGGGAAGAGACATGGTCCCGCGGGCTCCCCTACCCGCTAACACCAGGAAATACGGTCAGTGGGTGACCATTAATGGACAGCGAGCCGAGGCCTTGCGTGACACAGGCGCCAGTGTGACGGCCGTCCGCTGTCACCTGGTGAAGCCCGAGCAGATCCTGCCGAACATTCTCTGCCCCGTCCGCTCGGCAGACAACTCTGAAAGTATGTGTCAAATGGCCTGCGTCCCATTCGAATGGGGAGGGGTCTCCGGCCTGTTGAAGGTGACGGTCCGGGACGATGCCCCCGTGGACTGCCTCCTGGGGAATGACCTCGAGAGTTCCCCGTGGGCCACCGTTGAGAGAAGAGAGCACCTGGGGATGCTGGGCCTCCCGGACTGGGCCTGCATAACCACCCGGTCCATGGCCGCCCGTGCCGTCCCTCGATCAGAAGAACCAGAATGGCCAGCACCTCCGCCCCCGGTCGCCCCAGTAGAAGACAACGACGAGGCCAGCCTCCCAGACCCGACGACCGAAGGGGACGCACAACCCCAGGACCTTCCTGACCTGGCTCAGTGGCGTCAAGAAGGGGGGCCCACCCAAGAACAGTTCCGCCAGGAACAAAAGACCTGTCCCTCCCTCGAGGGACTCCGCCAACAAGCCAGCGCCCAGAACGCAGGGGACTCCACCGGAACTCACTGGGTCTACTGGGATAACGACCTGCTATACAGCGAGCAAAGAATCGCCGAGCTGGGGGCCGGTCGAGTACTGGTGGTACCTCTCCGCTTCAGAGACTTTCTGCTCAACCTGGCCCACAATGTCCCCCTGGCTGGACACCTGGGCCAGGATAAAACGTACAGCCGCCTAGTGACCCACTTTTTCTGGCCGAAAATGAGGAACGACGTCCTGAACCACTGCCGATCTTGCCCCACATGCCAAGCCAGCGGGAAGAGTGGTCGGAAGCTGAAAGCCCCTCTGCAACCCTTCCCTGTGGTCACCACCCCGTTCGAGAGGGTGGGGATAGACATTGTGGGGCCTCTGGACCCCCGCACGGCACAAGGACACAGGTTCATCTTAGTACTGGTGGACCATGCCACCCGCTACCCCGAGGCGGTGCCCCTACGGACCGTGACAGCTCCGGTGGTTGGCCGGGCCCTAATGGGGATCTTCTCCCGGGTAGGCTTCCCCCGAGAAGTCGTCAGCGACCGAGGCACGAACTTTATATCCAAATACATGAAGTCCCTCTGGCAACAATGCGGGGTCACCTACAGATTCACGACCCCCTATCACCCCCAAGGGAACGGACTAGTGGAGCGTTTTAACCGCACCCTCAAGGGGATGATTGGGGGATTGGAAGAGCCCCTCCGTCGCCAGTGGGATGTACTACTCCCGTGCCTCCTCTTCGCCTACCGAGAAGTTCCCCAGAAGTCCCTCGGTTTTAGCCCTTTCGAACTCCTGTACGGGCACCCTGTGCGAGGGCCCCTCAGCCTAGTAAAAGAAGGTTGGGAGATGGCCCCCCTGAAGACCCCTCCAGACGTCTTCAAATACATCCTGGCCCTACGCAATCAGACCCGGCGCTTCAGAGGGATGGCCAAGGCGAACCTCGAGGCCAGCCAGGAGGACATGAAGAGGTGGTATGATCACAATGCCTCCTCCGTTGAGTTCGAGCCTGGGCAACAAGTATGGGTCATGTCCCCCACCGAACCCTGTGCCTTGCAGGATAAGTGGACGGGGCCCTTCAAAGTGGTCGAGCGCAAAAGCCCCGTCACTTACCTCATCGACCTGGGGACCTCCCGGAATCCCCTCCGGGTCCTCCACACCAACCGACTCAAACCACACTTTGTGCGCTCAGAACTCAGCCTCCTGATGGCTACGGACAGTGGGGCAGAGGAAGACTCCGAACCCCTTCCGGATCTTCTGAAGACTCAGGAGAATGACGGCTCCGTGGACGGGGTCCGGCTATCTGACGCCCTCACTTCGGAGCAACGCCAGGGCTGCCGAAACCTCCTGCTGCGGTTCGCTACACTGTTCTCCCTCACCCCCGGGGTCACCCCTTGGTGTTTGCACGACGTGGACACCGGGGACAGCCCCCCTGTCCGACACCGGGCCTACCGCGTACCAGATCGGGTACGGGCCTGCATACAGGAGGAAGTGGCCAAGATGCTCACAATCGGGGTCATCGAGCCCTCGGACAGTCCCTGGGCCAGTCCGGTGATATTGGTTCCCAAAGCCGCTGCCCCCGGCACCGCACCTGAACTGAGATTCTGCGTCGACTACCGGGGCTTGAACGCTGTCACCCGGACCGACGCTCATCCGATTCCCCGAGCAGACGAGCTGATCCACCGGCTGGGGGCCGCCCGCTATCTTAGTATCTTCGACCTAACAGCGGGCTACTGGCAGATCGGCCTCACACCCAGGGCTCAGGAACGGTCAGCCTTCTCTACCCCCGATGGCCACTACCAATTCAAGGTCATGCCCTTCGGCATGAAAAATGCCCCCGCCACGTTTCAACGCCTCGTGAACCAGGTCTTGGCGGGGCTCGAAGAGTTCAGCGCTGCCTATCTGGACGATATCGCTGTATACAGCCGCCACTGGGCCGACCACCTCCGTCACCTCCACGAGGTCCTACAGGCCCTCCAGCGGGCCGGCCTCACAATTAAGGCCGGCAAGTGCCAAATTGGCCAAGGGTCTGTGACCTACCTTGGGCACCAAGTGGGAAGCGGGCTGGTGGCCCCGCTACAACTTAAGATTGCTGCCATCCAGTCCTGGCAGCCCCCCGTCACCCAGACCGAGGTCCGAGCCTTCTTGGGGCTCACCGGCTACTACCGGCGGTTCGTGAAAGACTACGGCAGCATCGTGGGGCCCCTCACGGGTCTCACGTCCAAGAACCAGCCGAAGCGGATTAACTGGACCCCCGATTGTCAAGCGGCCTTCGAGAAACTGAAGGCCGCCCGGTGCACCGCCCCTGTGCTCCAGGCCCCCGATTACAGTCGGGAATTCGTGGTACAGACCGACGCCTCCGACCACGGCATCGGAGCCGTCCTTTCTCAGTTAAACCCCGAGGGTCATGACCAGCCGGTGGCCTTCATCAGTCGACGTCTCCTGGCCCGAGAACAGCGCTGGAGCACCATTGAGAGGGAGGCCTTCGCAGTGGTGTGGGCCCTCAAAAAGCTCCGGCCTTATCTCTTCGGTACCCACTTCCGGGTACAAACCGACCATCGACCCCTGCAGTGGCTGATGCAGATGCGGGGAGAGAACCCAAAACTCTTGCGCTGGTCCATTTCCCTGCAGGGAATGGACTTCACTGTGGAGCACCGGCCAGGCCAAGACCACGCCAACGCGGATGGCCTGTCCTGCTTTTTCCGCCTCGATGAAGAGAGTCCCCAAGGAGATGGGTGACTCTCCCTGCCTTCAGCTGGGGGGGACGCATGTTGGACAGGCCACACGAAGGGCTTGCTCCCTCCCCGCACGACAGGGCCCGAGCTCCGGCCCGCCAGGCATAACCCACGAAAAGCACCTGTACCCCGTCTCCCGACGGATCTTCTGCCCTCGGACCTCTACTCATCACGGGGCCCAGCCCCACCGGCTCCCCCGGCCGGTTCAAGCCGCCATCTTGGGCCCTGCACCACGAGGCCGCGTGGCCTCGGGCCGACCCTAACCCCGGGCCTGGCCGGCTCCGACATCCCGGCACCACCTTCCACCCAGGAGGTGAACGGACCACTTGGCAGGTCAATGGGAGAACGAAGTGTCAAGAGCTCTTCCCCCGCCAGGTGCCGATCGCCTCCAGCTCCCCCAGGAGCTGGCTCCAACCCCTGCTGGGTGTCTGGACACCTTCATCCCGGGCCCTCCGACCTCCGAGTGCGAGGGTCCGGACATCAAAGGGCGCCTGCCCTATAACTGGGGCAGCTCCGGAGCAGGAAGGCAGTTGTATCCTGGAGTCGAGAGACACCGAGAGAACTCAGCCTTGACGGACTACTGGCGCTGCCGTAGCCCGCTCTTGTGAACCATCGTCCTGCCTGCTGGCGCTGCCGCGGCCTTCTGCAACATCCATCCTCGTCGGGACCTGCTGGCGCTGCCGCGGCCCGTTGTAACGACCATCCTCACCGGGACCTGCTGGCGCTGCCGCGGACCGTACATCGACCATCTTTCCGGGACCTGCTGGCGCTGCCGCGGACCGTGTACCGACCATCTCAACCGGGACCTGCTGGCGCTGCCGCGGCCCGTACCAACTAACCCACCAAGCTCGAGGATTGTGAGCTAGTCATCATCTCATCCGAACTACCTGACTGGTAGACAGACTGTCCCGCTACCCCTTACCCTGCTTTGAGAGACTTGAATCGAGGGGACCCCTGAGTCCAGACCTACTTGTACCATTCAACCGTACCCTAAGAAGTGCTTATAAAGAACCCTGAACCTTATCCGTGTGTGGTATCCGTCTGTGGGGGGGGAAGTTACTTGTCTGTACGATCGCTGGAGACGGCTCTCCCCGGAGACCTCTCCTCCTGACCCCGGCCGACCCTCCCGGTCCGTCTACCCTTTCTAACAGCATGGTTCAAATATTTTGCATCATGTCAAGTCAACAACCACTTTGCAACATTGTATTTTGTGGCCAACTGACTTTTCCAGGCCACCTGATGGAAAATTTTGAATTGGAAACTCGGTATCCATGACAACCAGCATGCATTTAGGCCCTAATACTTGTCCCTCATGTGTCCCCTATGTAATTTTGAAATCCACACACAGGTACGGTGCGTTTCACAGGTACCCCTACGGCACCAGTTGCACAGTGCGTTTGACATGTACGTGTACGCACTGATAGTACACGTACGTGTACTACCAGTGTGTTCACGTACTCGTACACGTACGTGCACAACTAGTGCGTACACGTACGTGTATGACCAGTGTGTACACGTACTCGTACAAGCACGTGTACGCACTAGTTGTGCACGTACGTGTACGAGTACGTGTACACACTGGTAGTACACGTACGTGTACAAGTACGTGTACACACTGGTAGTACACGTACGTGTACGAGTACGTGTACACACTGGACGTACACGTACGTGTACGAGTATGTGTACACACTGGTAGTACAGTACGTGTACTACGGTAGTACACGTACATGTGTACGGTCCGTGCACACACGCGTACTCCTACGGCACCACAACTATAGTGATACGCCCGTACACACGCCTTCAGAGCGTGTGTACGGTGCGTTTCACAGCTTACACTGGTGATAGGAGGCGCACACGAAAGGAATGGAGGTCTCAGACTCACACAAGGCTGTACATCAAGTCATTGTCATTGCAGTCCTTCATGTGCAGGGCCTAGGTGTGTCAGGCAGTGATATGGCACATGTCTCCTCATGTTTTAGCACAATAGATGTGTGATGACCTGTGTACACATGTCATGTGTGATGGGGCACTA
Source organism: Triturus cristatus (assembly GCF_964204655.1). Classification (NCBI taxonomy): domain Eukaryota; kingdom Metazoa; phylum Chordata; class Amphibia; order Caudata; family Salamandridae; genus Triturus; species Triturus cristatus. The sequence goes on from NC_140586.1 coordinate 367,160,751, forward strand.
TGTGCCACACTTCCCCGTCACACTTTGCACATGTGTGCATGTAGTACAAACGTGTCAAGCACTGCATCACTGGTATGGCACAGTCACCAACACCCGCAACGGTCCCCTGATGCCAGGGACAGGGACACTAACACCTGACATCTAACTCCCAGCGTGCCCGATGTGACTATGTCATGTGTGTGTCATGTGTTCCCATGAGCTTGCTGTTGGTGTTCCGTCAACTGCATCTGCTGTTGCTGCATCCAACATGTGTCTGTGTGTAGATGGGCATGGCACACATATACGCACACCATGCCACATGTGGATTCACACGTAACGTGTGTCTGGATGCATCGAACATGATATTTTGACATGAGGACATATCTGCGTCGTCTCAATGTCTGTGTTTTCGGTTTTCACGTGTACCCCTTCATCGCAATGTGTGTGATCTGTACATTTTTAATGACATGTGACCTGTGCGTCTAGCTTGCCGCCAGCTGTCTGTATGAGATGACATCCTTCAAATGCAGATATGTGGATGTATGTCACTCCTGTGATGTCTCTGGCTGTTGACTTACACTGGCCCACAGCTCGTTTCAGGACATGTCATGTAGACTTGACAATCAACGGGTGTAGCTGGCTTTTCGTAGGAGTATCACCTGGCTGGCATACGTGTCCTGGATGTATTGCACAGACCAGACTCTGTATTTAGCAGATGTGTAGTAGCAGTTGAGCATGTGCTCAATTCATTGACATTGATGTTGTTATGTTCTCACTCTTCGTTATTCATTCCAATTTTCTGTAGGGCACCGCCTCTCCCCCGACCAATGCCAGACTTGGGTGCCATGAGGGAACATGACTGCATAAGACGTTAAAGATTCTCGCAACAGTTGATTGAGAACTTGACCGCAAAGCTGGAACCAAACCTCCAACCGCGACACAGGTATCCTACTGCGCTGACCCCCAAGATGAAGGTGATGGAAGCCCTACATTTTTTTGCCACAGGTATGTTTCAATTCACCATAGCTGATGTTGGTGGCATGTCACAGACTATGTTCAGCCGTGTCCTGCATGATGTTTTAGAAGCCATGTTGGAGCACCTGGATGAATTCATCCATTTTCCGACTCGTGAGCAGTTGACAGGTGTGAAGGGTGAGTTCTATGCCCTGGGAGGGATGCCCCATGTAATTGGGTCCATTGATGGGACACATGTGGCTTTGGTACCACCACAGGCACAGGAGGCAGCCTATCGCAACCGTAAACATTATCACTCTATTAATGCCCTTGTGGTGTGTCTAGTTAACATGCTGATTTCCCATGTCTGTGCACGCTATCCAGGGTCAGCACACGATGCCTACATCATGAGGTGTAGCAGGGTGCCACAAATGATGCTGCGGCTGCACAATGAACGAGCATGTCTTGTTGGTGGGTATACTCTGTTTGTCCTGTGTTTAGCGGTATCTTTGTATCTTACGGCATCTCCTGACCCACTTCTTTACATGATGTTTCCATGTAGGGGACTCTGGCTATCCCAACATGCCATGGCTGATGACGCCTCTCTGCAACCCCAGATCAGCTGCAGATCACCATTACAACAACGCCCATGGGCAGACCAGGCGAGTGATTGAGAAGACGTTTGGCCTCCTGAAGAGCCGATTCCGGTGCTTTCACAAGACAGGCGGGTCCCTCCCATATGCACCGGTGAAGGTCTGCAAAATCTTCCTCGTGTGCTGCATGCTGCACAACATGGCAGTGGAGAAGGCAGTGCCACTCATCCTGGATCCGGAAGAGCAGGAACATCCACCCGTGGAGGATGAAGGGCTTGGTCAAGAGGCAAGTGAGGAGGAGGAGGAGGACATCCGGAGTCAGCTCATACGCAACTTCTTCTCATAATGGTGAGTCACTGGGTCTGAGTGTGCACACTTGGAGCCTTGTGTGGCATGTGTTGCAATGTGTGTGTCCAGCTGACTGTATGCAAAGTGACTTAGAGGTGTGTTCGGATGTGTCACTCGAGTGAGGATATCATTCCACACATTTTAGCTGAGACACTAAATTTTAAATTAGCATGGTGACAACATTATTCCTGTAGAGTAAATGACCATGTATGCGGATAACAATCTTTTCGCTGACTTCTTGTGTGTCTGTCATCCCCAGGTTGTTGTGCATGCTGTCTGCTCGTGTCATCATTGGCCTCCTGCTATTCCTCATGAGTATTGCAACGTGTGCTGAATCAGTGTTCCATGCACGGACATGGTGTAAAGTCATTTTGGGTAAGGATTGCAGCAAGGCATTTTGGGGGTGGTAGGTGTTTTGAATGTGTGGGCACTGCTCCTGTGCATGTTGTGTTACTATGCATACATGTCGACTCACCATGGGGCACATGACATGTAGCATGACTCCCATGAATTGATAGTCACCCTTCGTGACAGTCATCTGTAATGGTTTGTGGATTCTGATGAAGGCATCAATGTGTGTAAAACTTCCCTCTAAAACATACGGGATGCTGCGGGTAGACATAGTGTGGGACATCCCCATAAGAGGCTCAATGGGGAATTGCAGACTCTGTGTGTGCAGCAGGGGGTGTTTGGCTCACCACCTTCACTTGTGTGCCAGTTCTATAGGATTTACAGCATCTGTGTTGTGAAGGGGGTGTCCAGTGTAGGTCCCACATGTTCATCCAACTGACCTGTGAGTCTGTTCATATTGATGCATTTCCCTTAGTGTGAGCCTGAGTAATAAAGGTGTTCCTCACCCTCCAAGGTGCCTCATCTCTTTCAATGCAGGTCTCTTGCCACTTTGCATGCGGCATCTCTGGCATAGTTGTCAAAGATTGTGCATTTGAGTCTATGTGTAGTTTAGCAACATGCATGCAGTTCTTCATGGATTAGAATCTCTATTGTGCATGAAGTCCATGGTTGTGTATGTATTTGGGCATGTTGGTCCCCACAACGGGCCGTCAACACCTGCTGAGGGTGTGTCTCCTGTGCGCAGCTCGGCCTTCAGTTTAATGATCCTGTGTCAGTCATCTTTGGTGATTGTGCATCCATTGTCTCTGGGTGTGCCATGGGTAACCGGACACTCCTTCCTTTACATACGCCTGTTGCAGTTGTCCTTTCTGGCATCCTTGTCTTTGTGTGCAACTTGTGGCATAGTTTCCAGGACATGCCGCCTGCTGCTGTGGCCCCTGCAGCAAGGACCCACAAAGTTGCCGGATTCGGCGACACACACGCCTCAAAGCTGCTCCTCCCTTCCTCCCTCCACCAATTCATTTGGCTGTCATCAGCTTGTCTGTGCCACTTTTGCGGCCAGGCGGTGCCAAAGGCAGGACCATCAGCGCATGCAACGTGCACATTACACGACCCTCATGTCCTTGCATGACCCACATCACACTACAGTCTGATGTTGTAGCCACCCTCCAAGCAATGTCCATCCGAAAATCAACCGCCTGCTCTCAGGCATACCCTAAGCGCACACACAACACCTTTGCATGCTGAGTGTGCAACTCCAACTGCCTACACAGCTCTGGCCCACCTTGCAGGCCCTGTCACACCAACCAGGTCGTGTCCCTCCTACTCCCCACCGGCTCCGTACACCAGCAAGGCCATGGGAGTGGGACTCAAGCCCTCAGCATGTAGTATAGTGGCGTCATCTGGCACATGGCCCAGGGATCATCTCTCAGCGTGTCAATCTTCAATGTGTCCAGGACCCCCCTCTCCACCATCACATGCGCACAGAACCTCATCATCAGCTCGTATGCCATTGACAGCCAGGTGCTCCTCACCCTCACCAAAGACGCAGCCATTGCCAGTAACAACATTCAAGAAGGCATGAGGTCCATTGATGAATGGCTGAACATCAGCCACCTGAGGCTGGACTTGTACAGGACTGAGGTAATCATCTGAGGATTGTCCCCTTACAGCTGGGTCAACTGCTTGTGTCCCACCCGCCAGCACCCAGTGGACACGCACACAAGATGGTGTGCATCATGGATTCGTCGCTCACATTTGCCATGCACATCACCAGCATCTGTACCTCATGCTGCAACACCCTCTGCATGATGCCGTGTCAACTACTGACCCGCCCTCTATGGAGCAAGTACATCAAAACTCACGGGAAACTTGTCCACATCCAGGGTGCATCTGCACACCTCAGCTTCAACATCCCGCGCACCAGCCACATCACCGTCCACCAGAGATAGCTGCAATGGATCACTGTCTGCTGCAAGATGACCTTCAGACTCCTCACCCACACTCAGGAGGCAGTCCACAACCCCAGACCCCAAACCAACCTTGGACGTCTGTCATCCGAGGCCCCGTTGGGCCATCTCCGTGCATCCAAACTTGCCCTGGCCACCATTCTTCACATCCACCGTACTCCAGCATGCAGGACATGGTTTTCCCACCTGGCAAAACATACCTGGTACTCCCTCCCGTGAACATCCACATGAGCCATGACCTCTACGCATTAATGATACTCCTCAAAATTGGTCTGTCTGCACAGTATTGCAAGCCCCCCCTCAGCAGCTTGAGGCCATCACGGGTGAGTATTGTGCTCCATGTCTGTATTGGATGATACATTCTGACCCATGTGTGTCCTGTAGCAGACTCAGATCCCAGGGTATGGATGGCTGGAGTTACTTCAACACTCAGGCATAGTTTGACATTTCCCCACACGTAGGTTGTGTACTCATGTAAAATGACTGCAACATGTAAATAACTTAAGATTTATTCTCGGTGGGGGGCGTGTTTAGTGTGGACAAAAAGGTGCTATACAGTGTGCATAGAATCCAAAGTTCACAGGGGGAGATGAGATCCTTTGCATTTGAAGTCATCAGAGTCCAGACCACAGTGTTGGTCATCATTGGTCAGACTGTGACCAGCAAGTCCATGTGGCAGAGAATGTCATTGGATGAGGTGCTGCTGTTGCGCCAGAGGGCCAGGTGCCAGGCCAGGTGACCTGGGAGATGTGGATGGTCCGCTGCCTCTCACGGTCTTTTCCGTGGACGACCCACCTTCCTCGGGGGACCCTCAGCAGGCCTTGACGATGCTGGGGACGCTCCGTCGGACGATTCCTCCTCCTCCTCCCTCCCTGTGGCTGGTGGTGGTCTTCGCCTGGGGGCACAGGGAGGGTTGCCCATGTTTTCGGCAATACGACGGAGTGAACGGCTCATGTCCGTTTGCACCGCCAGGAGCTCAGCCAGTCTTGCCTCCATCTGTCCTTGGTGTTGTTGTTGACTGGCATGTTGCTCGGCCTGCAGGTTCTTCATCTCGTTGAGGGTCTCCACTACCTGGGAGATGCCCCTGGTGTCATGCCGGTATGTGTCCAGGATGTGGTGTGTGTGTGACATACCGGTTCCCTCAGCTGGCTGGTCAGGTTCGTGCCTCCGCCTGCCTCCACTCCCACCACCCCTGCCCACACGAGCCTAGCCTGCCGTTGTGGGCACATCAGGTCTACGGGACCCCTGAGGGATGGCATTTGCGGGGTTGTCTGCCACCTCCTGGGTGCCCGGAGAACCTTGTACCTCCTGGTCAGACTGGCTCTGTTGTTCAGTTCGAGCAGGGCTCCTGGGTGTCTCCTGGGATGTGGCAGGAATGGGGGTGGTGGTTGGCACAGATGTACGTGAAGCAGGTGCTGCAGGGGCTTGGGCACCAGAGGGTCCAGGTTGGTTGGGGTCATCCACGGAGTGGTGATAGTCGTCGCTGCCGGTGGGATCAGCTTCCCACCGAGCCTGGGACTGTGATTCTTCACCCCCATTGTTGGGGGGAGATCCATGACGTTGCCCTCTGTGTGAGAGAGAGACAAGGTTAATGTTGTTTCATGCGACATCCATGTTTCATACATATTCAAGTTGGCACAGTTCCTCCAGGTAGTTGGATGTGCCTAGCATTCCTCTCAATGTTCACTTGGGGATGGGTATGTTGCGGGGGACAGATTGATATGTTCTCCTGAGTGTTTGACCTGTAGATTTTTGGCTTGGATGCTTATTTGGCTATGGATTGATCTTGTTGTGTCACATGTCCATTGTGAGAGTGGGTAAATCCGTTGCCTGCCCCGGGGGTGTGTGCTTGTGTAAGGGGTGTGTGTGTGACAGGGCATGCTGTTGGTTGTAGTGTGATTTGGCATTGGGTCTCCCAGGTGATGTGTCTGTCCCCTCATGGTGCATGCTAGCATGACAGTGAGTGTGAGTTCCTGTGCTAGATATCTGAGCTTGTGGAGTTGGTGTTTGAGTGTACAGTGGTCACAGGAGGGCCTTGTGTTGAATACAGCAGGGTCAAGTGTCAGCTACCTTGTTAGTACTTTGCCAGTCCCTGTGCATTGAGCATGGTGCATGGGTATGTACCTGGGCGATATGGGCTGAGGGCAATGGTGTCTGCTTCTGAGTTGAACAATGTGTTTTGTGAGCCCCACCCTCCCAGCATCTCGGACATCCAGTCTTGGTTTTGTGGTTCATGTAGCCTGGGACATGGCATGGCCTTGCTTTGTGAATGGGGCATGGACATGTTAGTGGCATGAGTGTTGTTCTTTAGTGTGGTTGTGTCCGGTGAGGGCTTGGGGGTAGTTGCGTGCATTTGGTGTATTTGGGGTGTGGATGCCATTACCCCCATGTTACGTAAGTTGTTTGTGTACTCGCCAGGCTCTGCGACTCCTTCGACTCCGTGTACTCCCACCGGTGGAAGCAGGGCCATCACCTTCTCCTCCCAGGGATGGTAATGTACCGGTCTGCGGGGCAGCCCACCTCCAGTGATGTTGCTCTGGGCGTAGTCCTCGTTTATTTTGCGCTTGACTGACCTCTGCAGATCGTACCACCTGGCTTGGCATTCATGCCTGGTCCTTCTGATGGGCGCAACAGCATTCACCCTATCGACGATCGTCTGCCACATGCATGATTTTTCAGCTATGCTGGTCTGTCTGACCAATGTTCCAAAGAGCTGTGGCTCAACTCTGATGACTTCGTTGACAAGGATGTCCAGCTCCTCCCTTGTGAACTTTGGATTCTTGTCTGTGGGCATGGTGTGGGGTGTGGGTGTGGATGGTTGTGGGTGTGTGGGTGTGAATGTGACAGTGTGTGTCTGAATGTGAAGAGGGGGTCTTTGTGAAGGAGGTTGTGTGAAGGTGTGTAAGTTAAGGTGTAGTTAAGGTGTAAGTAAGGTGCAGTTGTTTGTGTGTGGTGTCTGTCAGCAGTGGGTCTGTTGCAAAGGCTCATGGTTTTTGTGTGTGGGCCCTTTTTATTGGTCCATTTGTGGGTGTGGCTGGGTTTGAAATTTTGGTGGGTGTGTTATAAGAGGTGGTTGTGAGTTTGGGCCTCTGTTTGCCTGTTTGGATGTGCCAGGTCAGTCATTTAAATGTATTTTCTACTGTAGACGTGTTTTGTGGTGTTGTGCGAGTCGAATTGACCCTCCTTGTGCTGTTTTACAGTGTCCTGGTTCAGTACGAGTCTTTTTCGCGTAGGTGAGGTGCGTACATACGCGATGTTGTTCCGTGCTCTATATGCAATGTTGTTGTAAGGTCCGTACATACACGATGCTGGGTGACGGTGCTGGGGTACAGTGTTGGGGTAAAGGTGCGTACATGTACGGGGCTGGGGTACGGTGTTGGGGTACGGTGCTGGGGTATGGTGCGTACATGTACGGGGTTGGGGTATGGTGCTGGGGTACGGTGCTGGGGTACGGTGCATACATGTACGGGGCTGGGGTACGGTGCGTACATGTATGGGGCTGGGGTACGGTGCTGGGGTACGGTGCTGGGGTACGGTGCGTATATGTACGGGGCTGGGGTACGGTGCTGGGGTACTGTGCATACAAGTACGGGGCTGGGGTACGGCGCTGGTGTACGGTGCGTACATGTACGGGCCTGGGGTATGGTGCTGGTGTACGGTGCTGGTGTACGGTGCGTACATGTATGGGGCTGGGGTACGGTGCGGACATGTATGGGTCGGGGGTACGGTGCTGGGGTACGGTGCGTACAGGTACGGGGCTGGGGTACGGTGTTGGGGTACGGTGCGGACATGTACAGGGCTGGGGTACGGTGCTAGGATACGGTGCGTACCGGTACGGGGCTGGGGTACAGTGCTGGAGTACGGTATGTACAGGACGGGGCTGGGGTACGGGGCTGGGGTACGGTGTTGGGGTAAGGTGCTGGGGTACGGTGCGTACATGTACGGGGCTGGGGTACGGGGCTGGGGTACGGCGCTTACACGTACGGGGCTGGGGTACAGTGCGGACATGGGGAGGGTACGGTGCTGACATACGGGGGTACGGTGCTGAAATATGCGGGGGGAGGGGGGCTGTACGACTCGTATCCCGGGCAGAAGTTTACCCGTGTACAAGTGGTACTGTGTTCGCTCCGTACGGGGCCTTTTCCATGCGCTTGTGTATTCGGACGGGCAGTATGGATCGTACTTGCGCACTCGGACTTCAGTTTTACGATTGGTACGTAAAACAGTCCGGCTCCCTCTCGTACCCTTTTCCCAAAGCGATTCGTATGTATTTTTCACGTACGAATCGTACTTCACCGGTTGTAGGGGACTTGTACGATTCGTACGTAAAAATATACAGATACGAGTCGTACGCAAATTTTTTTTCACGGATCTGAATCGGCACCTTTATGTTAATTACATTTTGCGTTTTTTAGTTCTGTAGCGGGTTGTGGGTTTATAGGGGAATAAGGTGGGAAGTAATTTAATTATAATAAAGTAGTTAATAATTGTTATTTACTAGTATTTATATATACTTTAATTAATTGATTATTAATTGGCTATTAATTTTTATTATTTAATTAATTGATAATTAAGTTAATTGTGCTATTTTCTTTAATGGGTTGTGGGTTTATAGGGGAATAGAGTGGTAAGTAATTTAATTGTAATAAATTAAATAATTGCTATTTATTATTGTTTAAAGATATTGTTTTATTAATTAATTATTAATTGGTTATTAACTTTTATTAATTAATTATTCGATAATTAAGTTAATTGTGTTACTTTTTATTTAGGAGCGGATTGTCGCTTTAAGGGGGAATAGGGTGGGAAGTAATTTACCTATAATGAAGTATTTAATAACGTTTATTAGTATTTCTGAATATATTTTTTATTCATGAATTATTAATTGGTTATTAATTTTTATTAATTAATTATTTGAACAATATGTTAATTTTGTTATTTTTTTTAACAGCGGGTTGTGGGTTTATAGGGGTATAGGGTGGGAAGTAATTTATTTCAAATATTTAATAACTAATTGAAGATTAATGGTGATTACATAATTAAAAATAAAATATGGAGATTAATTAGAGATGTGAGTTGTGCGGTTCATAGTGGTAAAGGGTGGGAAGTAAATTACATTCAATTAATTATTAACTTGTTAATTGATAATAATTTATTAATGTTAAATTGTTTATGGAAAATGTGTAATTATTTTTATGTGTGTGTTGTGGTGTTTGTTGGGGTAGAGGGTGGAAAATATTTAAAGTTTAAATAATACATATTTGCTATTATTAGTGATTAATTGATTGATAAGTTTTTTATGGTAAATGTTTCTTTGAATTTTGTGTGGGGAATTTGAATTTATAGGGGTAGTATTTGGTGAGTAAAATAATTTTCACATGTTTTAACATGATTTATAATGAATAATAATTGTGTATTTGATAATTAATTATATTAATTATGGAGGTACACTTTTATACAAATTTAGATGTGTGTTGTGAAATGTGTGGTGTTATAGGGTAGGAAATAAAAAGTATGATTTTTGTTTAATAATGTTTTAGATTATAATTAGTTTATATTAAATATAGTTATTTGTAAATTATTTTTTTATTTATTACAAATATATGTTTGAAGTAAAATGTTTTAATTTTTAACATTATAATATGTTTCAATGTTTATTTTTTGAAGTTTTATATATTTTTATTTTTGTGTTATTGACAATTTTTGTACTGTACTTGATACATTATTTTTTTTTTAAATATTAATTTTAACCCTCTGCTATCCAAAACTTTCCCTACTGTTGAACTCTATGGAGTGGGAATAGTAATTTTTACCCCTACACTATCCAACACTTTCACTACTGTTGCACTCTCTGGAGTGGGAATAGTAATTTTAACTTCTCCGCTATCCAACACTTTCCCTACTGTTGCACTCTCTGGAGTGGGAATAGTCATTTTTACCCCTACACTTTCACTACTGTTGCACTCAGTGGAGTGGGAATAGTAATTTGAACTTCTCCGCTATCCAACACTTTCCCTACTGTTGCACTCTCTGGAGTGGGAATAGTAATTTTTAACATTCGCTATTCAAAACTTTCCCTACTGTTGCACTCTCTGGAGTGGGAACAGTAATTTTACCCCTATGCTATCCAACAGTTTCCCTACTGTTGCACTCTATGGAGTGGTAATAGTATGCTTTACTCCTACAGTATCCAACACTTTCCCTACTGTTGCACTCATTGGCGTGGGAATAGTAAATTTTACTCCTCCGCTATCCAACAATTTCCCTACTGTTGCACTCCCTGGAGTGGGAATAGTAAATTGAACCTCTCAGCTATACAACACTTTCCCCACTGTTGCACTCTCTGGAGTGGGAATAGTAATTTTTACACTTCGCTATGAAACTCTTTCCCTACTGTTGCACTCTCTAGAGTGGGAATAGTAATTTTTACACTTCGCTATCCAACACTTTCCCTATTGTTGCACTCTCTGGAGTGGGAATAGTAATTTTTACTTCTCCGCTATCCAACACTTTCCCTACTGTTGCACCCACTGGAGTGGGAATAGTATTTTTACTCCTGCTTTATCCAACACTTTCCCTACTGTTGCACTCTCTGGAGTGGGAATAGTATGTTTTACCCCAGGCTGTAAAACACTTTCCCTACTGTTACACTCACTGGAGTGGGAATAGTAATTTTTACCCCTACAATATCCAACACTTTCCCTACTGTTGCACTCATCGGAGTGGGAAGAGTAATTTTTACCCTTATGCTATCCAACACTTTCCCTACTGTTGCCCTCTCTGGAGTGGGAATAGTAAGTTTTACTCCTACGCTATCCAACACTTTCCCTACTGTTGCACTCATTGGCGTGGGAATAGTAATTTTTACTCCTCAGCTATCCAACAATTTCACTACTGTTGCACTCTCTCGAGTGGGAATAGTAAGTTGAACCTCTCAGCTATCCAACACTTTCCCTACTGTTGCACTCTCTGGAGTGGGAATAGTCATTTTTACCCCTACGCTATTCAACACTTTCCCTACTGTTGCACTCATTGGAGTGGGAATAGTAATCTTTACCCTTATGCTATCCAACACTTTCCCTATTGTTGCACTCATTGGAGTGGGAATAGTAATTTTTACTTCTCCGCTATCCAACACTCTGGTGCCGATCACGATCCTGTAAAAACCGGGTACGAACCGTCGGACGGAGCATATTCTCCGTCCGACGCGTACCCGGTCGTACAAATATACAAACATGGAATTACGATTCGCACGGAAACACCATTTCCGTACGATTCGTACAAAACCCCGACAGACGAAAATAAACCTACAAATGTGATCCGGGAAAGCGCCGACCTGATGTCGGGACGCACGCAGCCTGCCATTCACGAACCAGGAATTACGATTCGCACCGACGTCATCCCGCACGGTGAATATTTTCCGGCTGCCAAAAACTGCCGGGAATTCAGGACGACACGAACAAGCAGTACCCGTACGCGACGGACAGACATGGACCCGAACCTACGTGTCATCCCGGTCCTCATAGCACTCGACCTCCTCTACAGGTTCAGACGCAGACGCCGCAGAAGGTCAGAACAACACAGGGAGGGGGGAGATGGCGGGGGGGGGCAGGAGCATGGGCAGGCCACTAAACCCCCACCCAAGTCACATAGCACACATGCCCTGGACATACCTGACCCACAGGCCCTGGTCACTACGCGGGGTGGGGGCGTGTCCAGCTAAGCCAGCGACCGCCACAATGGAAGTACTTGATGACGCGAACCGCCAACACAACCAGACAGGTACGTCCCTTACCCACGCCTTAAGAGCGTGGGTACGAGTCGTACCACGCCCACACCTACGTCACCCCAACAATGGCGGGACGGCCCGTACCCACGTGGCAAAGGCCTGGGGACGGGCCGCACAAGCATCACATAGCGTGGGGACGGATATGTACGGACCCTACCCCCACCCGCGTATGCAAGGAGCGTACCCCCCACCCCAACAGTGTAAGTACGACCCGTACCCCCACCCGCGTATGCAAGGAGCGTACCCCCACCCCAACAGTGTAAGTACGACCCGTACCCTCACCCGCGTATGCAAGGAGCGTACCCCCCACCCCAACAGTGTAAGTATGACCCGTACCCTCACCCGCGTATGCATGGAGCGTACCCCCCACCCCAACAGTGTAAGTACGACCCGTACCCCCACCCGTGTATGCAAGGAGCGTACCCCCCACCCCAACAGTGTAAGTACGACCCGTACCCTCACCCGCGTATGCATGGAGCATACCCCCCACCCCAACAGTGTAAGTACGACCCGTACCCCCACCCGCGTATGCATGGAGCGTACCCCCCATGCCAACAGTGTAAGTACGACCCGTACCCCCACCCGCGTATGCAAGGAGCGTACCCCCCACCCCAACGGTGTAAGTACGACCCGTACCCTCACCCGCGTATGCATGGAGCGTACCCTCCACCCCAACAGTGTAAGTACGACCCGTACCCTCACCTGCGTATGCATGGAGCGTACCCCCCATGCCAACAGTGTAAGTACGACCCGTACCCCCACCCGCGTATGCAAGGAGCGTACCCCCCACCCCAACGGTGTAAGTACGACCCGTACCCTCACCCGCGTATGCATGGAGCGTACCCTCCACCCCAACAGTGTAAGTACGACCCGTACCCTCACCCGCGTATGCATGGAGCGTACCCCCCATGCCAACAGTGTAAGTACGACCCGTACCCCCACCCGCGTATGCATGGAGCGAACCCACACCCATGCATGTTATGAGCGTACATATTGTCAAATCGGAGAGGCGGGTGCAGAGTCCACCCAGCAGTGCCCAGACACAGGAGGGGTGGGTGCAGAGTCCTCCCAGCAGTGCCCAGACACAGGAGGGGTGGGTGCCTAACACTCCCAGCAGTGCCCAGACACAGGAGGGGTGGGTGCAGAGTCCTCCCAGCAGTGCCCAGATGCAGGAGGGGTGTGTGCAGAGTCCTCCCAGCAGTGCCCAGACACAGGAGGGGTGGGTGCAGAGTCCTCCCAGCAGTGCCCAGACACAGGAGGGGTGGGTGCAGAGTCCTCCCAGCAGTGCCCAGACACAGGAGGGGTGGGTGCAGAGTCCTCCAAGCAGTGCCCAGATGCAGGAGGGGTGGGTGCAGAGTCCTCCCAGCAGTGCCCAGACACAGAAGGGGTGGGTGCAGAGTCCTCCCAGAAGTGCACAGATGCAGGAGGGGTGTGTGCAGAGTCCTCCCAGCAGTGCCCAGACACAGGAGGGGTGGGTGCAGAGTCCTCCCAGCAGTGCCCAGACACAGGAGGGGTGGGTGCCTAACACTCCCAGCAGTGCCCAGACACAGGAGGGGTGGGTGCAGAGTCCTCCCAGCAGTGCCCTGAGACAGGAGGGGTGGGTGCAGAGTCCTCCCAGCAGTGCCCTGAGACAGGAGGGGTGGGTGCAGAGTCCTCCCAGCATTGCCCAGATGCAGGAGGGGTGTGTGCAGAGTCCTCCCAGCAGTGCCCAGATGCAGGAGGGGTGTGTGCAGAGTCCTCCCAGCAGTGCCCAGACACAGGAGGGGTGGGTGCAGAGTCCTCCCAGCAGTGCCCAGACACAGGAGGGGTGGGTGCCTAACACTCCCAGCAGTGCCCAGACACAGGAGGGGTGGGTGCAGAGCCCTCCCAGCAGTGCCCAGACACAGGAGGGGTGGGTGCAGAGTCCTCCCAGCAGTGCCCTGAGACAGGAGGGGTGGGTGCAGAGTCCTCCCAGCAGTGCCCAGATGCAGGAGGGGTGTGTGCAGAGTCCTCCCAGCAGTGCCCAGATGCAGGAGGGGTGTGTGCAGAGTCCTCCCAGCAGTGCCCAGACACAGGAGGGGTGGGTGCAGAGTCCTCCCAGCAGTGCCCAGATGCAGGAGGGGTGTGTGCAGAGTCCTCCCAGCAGTGCCCAGACACAGGAGGGGTGGGTGCAGAGTCCTCCCAGCAGTGCCCAGACACAGGAGGGGTGGGTGCCTAACACTCCCAGCAGTGCCCAGACACAGGAGGGGTGGGTGCAGAGTCCTCCCAGCAGTGCCCAGACACAGGAGGGGTGGGTGCAGAGTCCTCCCAGCAGTGCCCAGACACAGGAGGGGTGGGTGCCTAACACTCCCAGCAGTGCCCAGACACAGGAGGGGTGGGTGCAGAGTCCTCCCAGCAGTGCCCAGACACAGGAGGGGTGGGTGCAGAGTCCTCCCAGCAGTGCCCTGAGACAGGAGGGGTGGGTGCAGAGTCCTCCCAGCAGTGCCCAGATGCAGGAGGGGTGTGTGCAGAGTCCTCCCAGCAGTGCCCAGATGCAGGAGGGGTGTGTGCAGAGTCCTCCCAGCAGTGCCCAGACACAGGAGGGGTGGGTGCAGAGTCCTCCCAGCAGTGCCCAGATGCAGGAGGGGTGTGTGCAGAGTCCTCCCAGCAGTGCCCAGACACAGGAGGAGTGGGTGCAGAGTCCTCCCAGCAGTGCCCAGACACAGGAGGGGTGGGTGCCTAACACTCCCAGCAGTGCCCAGACACAGGAGGGGTGGGTGCAGAGTCCTCCCAGCAGTGCCCAGACACAGGAGGGGTGGGTGCAGAGTCCTCCCAGCAGTGCCCATGGAACGCAAAGGGTGGAGTAGCCACAGATACCATGGCCACAAATGTCAGTCAGGTGCACAAAGACACTGCAGTACACGTACCACATGTGTGCGAGGCTGGGAGTATACGCATGCATAGGGCCAAAAACAAAACATGTCCCCATGAAGTCATGTCAATAGTCCACATACACAAGTACAATGACTACCAAGGATGCCACGAATTATGCAGGTGGAGAATGGCTCTGCATGCATGTGCAAAGTCGAAGGACTCCGTCACACACCTAGCTAATGTACACACAGCTCCGCGCTAAAGTCAGGGGACACCCTGCAGGGAAGAAGTCAGGGTACACAGAGGAAGGAATACACCTTGGGACAATTGCACCATGCAGCAACTGCTCACATGAATGGAGAAAGCTAGCTAACACCGTGTGATGGCACACAGATCCCACGGTCCCCCCATGACCAGCACACTACTACATTTCCCACACACCCAACACATGAACACCACCCACAACCATGTAGCAGCCCCACCAACAGCAATACCAGCAAAGCAGGAGTGTTCCAAGGGCAAAAAAAAACAAAAGCTTTATTCAGCAGGATCAAATAACTGGTATGTAGTAAGTTCAATATTTACTAAGCCCATAGGGCAGTCCAGGAGTCACAGCTGGATGAGGGACACAGTGGGATGCGTCTCCCCTAGCTTGCCTGCACAGTTACAAGCCGTTGTCTTCCACAGGGGTGAGGGCATCAAGTGGGGGGGAATGAACAGGCACCGCAGGGACAGGAGGGCGAAGGGTAGGCGACGTGGGTGCAGGGATGGAGGACTCCACCACAGGGGGTGGGGCAGGGCCAAAGGCGGAGGCCAGGATCTCGCTGCACACCTTAGCAAGGTCCTCCAGGGACTCCCCTGCACCCGAAGGAACCACAGGCCCCAGGGAGGGGGGTGGGTCAGAGGGATGGGTCGCAGCGCCACTGGGGGAGGGTGTGGAGAGGGGGGGGACTCAAGCACCCTGACCGTGGACTTCCTTGACCGCTTGCGGGGTGGTGTCACTGTGGGGCTCAGGGACAGAGCGGCCATGAAGGAGTCTTTGGGGGAGATGTGGCCAGGAGAGCTGAGGGGAGGGGATTTGGAGGGAGTGGATTGGGTGGAATGCGGACTCCCACTCTGGCTGCGTGTCACACGTTTGCCCCCCGACCCAGTGGGTGTGCCTACTTCACCCTGTGTGTGCGTGTCAGGAGGTGTGCGGCGGACCTTCCCTGCTGGTGTGGTGCCTGTGTCTGTTGTGGTGGGTGCATGCTTACGTCTGGGTGTATGTGGGACAGGCATGGGAGTGGGAAGTGTGGAAGGGGCAGGGGTAGGGGGTGGGACGTAGCGCTGCAGGAGACCCACTGCTGCAGTCAGTGTGGAGTCTATGGATCTCAGCAAGTTGCGTTGGTCAGCCTGCGATGAATGAATGCCCTCCAAGTATGCCTCCATGTTGTTGAGGACCTGGCTGTGGCCATGGAGGACATTAAGGATCGCAGTCTGACCAATCTACAACTGCCGCTGGATGTCCACAGACTCAGCATTGGCGGCAGCAGTGGAGACAGGGGCAGGGGGTGCGGTGCCTGGCAGGAAGGAGACATGTGGTGACCGGGCACGTTGGGAAGGGACACGAGCACGTGGGAGACGGCTGATGCCAATGGAGGGGGCGGTGCCAGATGTAGGGCTGCTGTCAGATGGTGGTGCAGCCACCGCCCACTCGGAGAGATCATCCTCGGACCCGTCAGCTTCATACTCTGTTGTGCCAGTCGACAGGTCCCCGGGTTCACTCTCCTCCGCCTCTGTCCCACTCGAAGTGCCATGCAAGATGTCACCGCTGGCACTGGTGCTCGGTCCCTCCGCGCCGTCTGTGTCCATGTCTCCCTCCGTGTCCCCCGACGATGCTGTGGGCAGGGTGAAGAGACAGAAATTAATCATACACCTGTATACATATGTCACATGAGTACAATCTACTTAGGATACAGTGCATAGCCTGAAACTAAGGAAGAGTTACAACTACAAAACAAGGTACATATGTAGGCCCTGCAAGACACAGTTGTGTGACCCACCATGCCATGGAAAAACTATGGAGAGCAAGACACAATAGCAAATGAGACGACATGGAATTTTGACTGAGGAGCAAGGCCCTGGGGACAATCCAGCACCGCATCTGCACCACACAGCGTGGCAGGCAATAGGGATGAGCAGGGACCACATCCAGGAACTAGAGGCACATGCTGCATAGGTAATACTGATAACATGCCCACCCTGACTGGCACACTGCACCTTGAGTGTATGTCCACACAAACATCACACACTGCCCAGTCCTAGCAAGGAGAGTACAGGTCTTGACATGTAGGCCATGCCCTCACCACCCACCCCCTACATGATACAAATCTGTGGAGACACAGGAAGCACTTACATCTCTTAGTCTGGGTGAAATACACATGGGATGCAAAAAATCATGATTGCACACAAAATACCCAAGGTGCGCTTGTCCAAATAATCATGTACAAATGGCGATCATCAGATGATTGCAACAAGACACACAGGCAATGGCCACCGTGAGTATGTACTTGGAAAATCAGGTCAGGATGGACAGTGGACACTTGTAATACATCTCACGTCAATATACATGGTGCCAGGGGACAATGGCACAGAGCCCAACCTATGCTGTAGACACAGAGATTGTCGACATTCTCGGATTACACACATGATACCTAGGAAAAGATGCCCCTGGGGACAGTAGTGGCCACACAACTCCATGCCCCTGAATGGGAATGACTGCAACACACGCTAACATCCCTGCACTATGCGTAACGCACACTCATGCACATCATGTCACAGGCCACCACATGGGACATGCCTGCTGGAAGGCCTCGCACTCGAGAGAGCAACTCCCATGTCTGGAATCAGCATTAGTGCCAACTGACATGGAACCCACAAGTCCAGAACTGGACAGGGCACAGGCAAGGTCACTAAACCTGTTACACACCACCCCCACACACGATGCTGCAGGCATTGTACACTTGGAGAAGGTGTCAGGCTACATAACCTTGGGATGGAGTGACTACACACAGACCAGGGAACACATTGCAAGGAGGGGAAGGGAGGCAGGAGAGCACTGCAACACTGTGGGTATCTGGATCTGCACAGCACCATTAACCCTGGAAGTGTATCCATGGAACAGTGCACTCACAAATGCTGGTGAAACACAACAAACACACATGTACCTACCCCCTTCTGGCTGCTGCATCTCCTGTAGGCGCCTGTCCATGTCTGGAAAGACCACCGCCAGCACACGATTCTGGATGTGGGAGAGACGGCGGCGCCCGCGGTTCTTGTGGCTCTCAGGTGAGTCCCCCAGCAGGACCCGTGCGATCCTCCGCGTCCAGCACAGGATATCCTGCCAGCGTTTCCTCACCTGGGACAGGCGCCGCTTCCGACCATCCGCACTCCTCACGGCGCTGACGGCGTCCAGCCATATCTTCTCCTTGGCAGAGGCGTCTACCTGTGAGGATGGACAAGTGACACCACATCAATACACCTGGCACATGTCACAGGGACACAGATTAGAACACATATGCTGTTTACAACAAGGCATAGTATGCATCCAACGCATTGCACCTTTGTCATAGGGACATGATCCTCTGGGGAAGGGCAAAGGCAGTACGTGCCATTGAAAGGACACAGGTGGAATGAGGGCAACTACACAATCAATGATCCAGGCTCACACTGTGCATCACACCCACCCCTCCGGCACTGCTGGGTGGACTCTGCACCCACCCCTCCTGTCTCTGGGCACTGCTGGGAGGACTCTGCACCCACCCCTCCTGTCTCTGGGCACTGCTGGGAGGACTCTGCACCCACCCCTCCTGTCTCTGGGCACTGCTGGGAGGACTCTGCACCCACCCCTCCTGTCTCTGGGCACTGCTGGGAGACATCAGGCATTCCCCCCCCGGGAGCCCCCCTACAGAACATAGCATGTGTGTCACACCTGGACACAATGGCAGAAGTCACAGTCACTAAAAAGGGACACAGTCTGTGCCAGTGGACACTGCACTCACCTGATAACCTGGTCGCCCATACAGCATGGGGTACTGTGGGAGGATCACATCCACCAAAGCCATGTTCTCCTCCAGGGTGAATGGCTGTGACCTCTCCACAGCCCTTGACAGGGTTCCAGGGAATCAGTAGCAGCAGCTGGGTCGTGGAATACAGAGATGAGCAGGCAAGTGCTCCCTCATGGGACCTGGCTGCCTTATATCTGCCTTGCTGGCCCATCTCATGCATAGGAGTACAGAGTGATTGGTCACTCACATTTGCATCCTATGTTTCCTCCAATCCCTTCAAACCTAGCAGTCTGTGGGTTCTCAATCAGTGTTTTTCTCCTGCATGATGTCAGCCCCACAAACACATTGCAACAAAGTAGATTCATTCCAACTGACTTCTGCCTTGCAGCTTCCTGACCACATTCAAAATTTGAACTTGGTCTCCATGACAACCAGCATGCATGTAGGCCTTAATACTTGTCCCTCATGTGTCCCCTATGTAATTTGGAGCTTCACACACAGGTACTGTGCGTTCCGGGGCCCTAGGGCACCCCAAATGCATAGCAACGGCTCGTACACGCGTGCCTACGTTCACTATCACTCTGGGTGTCCACGCGTATGGGTACTCGTAGTGGTACGGACCGTACACACAGTGGTACGCTCACTATCACTCTGGGTGTTTTCGCGTATGCGTACCCATAGTGGTACGGAGCGTACACACAGTGGTACGCTCACTATCACTCTGGGTGTTTTCACGTATGCGTACCCATAGTGGTACGGAGCGTACACACAGTGGTACGCTCACTATCACCATGGGTGTCCTCGCGTATGCCTACACGTAGTGATAGTGAGCGTATGCACGCGTGTACGGTCCGTACCACTACGGGTATGCATACGCGAGTACACCCATAGTGATAGTGAGCGTACCACTGTGTGTACGGTCCGTACCACCTTGGGTACGCATACGCGAAAACACCCAGAGTGATAGTGAGCGTACAGGCGTGTGTACGCTCCGTACCACTATGGGTGTTCTCGCGTATGCGTACCCATAGTGATATGGACCGTACACACGCCTGTACGCTCCATATCACTATGGGTGTCCTCGCGTATGCGTACACGTAGTGATACGGACCGTACACGTGTGCGTACGCTCACTATCACTATGGGTACACATACGGCAGCACTCCCATAGTGATAATGGAACGTACACAGGCCCTCCTAGCAGCAGTACGGCGGTTTTCACACATCACAGTGGTGACAGGCAGCACACAGGAAGGAATAGGGCGGACATCAAGGCATTGTCTGTGCATTACTACATGTGTGGGGCACAGGTGTGACAGGCTGTGATGTGGAACATTACTCCTGAGTGGAGAAGGCACGAGATGTATGATGAGATGTGTACAGATGTAATGTGTGATGGTGCAATGTGTGCCAGGCATGCCCTTGACTCCTTTGACATGTGTGCATGTCGTACTGCACACTGGGGATGAGCGTCACTGGCATGGCACGGACACCAACACACGCAAGTGTCCCCTGATGCCCGCTACAGGGGTTACCACACCAGACAGGTCACTACCCACGGTGCACGATGTGACTATGTCATGTATGTGTGGGGGCTTCCCATTAGGTTGCTGTTGGAGCACCCTCAAAAGCTGCAGCTGTTGCAGCAACCAGCGTGACAAGGACATGTCTGCATCCTCTCAATGAATGTGTGGTGAGTCATGACATGTGCACCTTCATGGCAAGGTGTGTGGGCTGTCCTAGTGTAATGTCATGTGACCTGTGGCTCTAGTGTTCCGCTACCAGTCTCTGCAATCGGCATCCTACTTCTGCTGCTGTGTGGGTGTATGTCACTCCTGTGTTGCGTCTGGCTGTTCTCTTGCACTGGGACACAGCTAATCCCATGGCATGGCATGTGGAGGTTCACAATCTCCCTGTGTAGCTGGGTCTTGGTAGGAGTGTCAGCTGCCAGCCATACGTGTCCAGGGCATGTGGCACATACCTGACTCCGTATGTAGAAAATGTGTATAGACAGATCAACATGTGCTCAGGACAAATTATTTGTTGTTGTGGGGCACTCACTCTTCCTTGTCACTTCCAAATTCATGCAGAGCGCCGCCTCTTCCCCGAGCAATTCCGGACTTGGCTACCATGCAGGAGAATGATCGTATCCGGTGCTACCGCTTCCCCCGACGGTTGATTCTGAATTTGACGGCAAGACTCGCACCACACCTGGAACCGCTGCACAGGTATCCTACGGCACTGACATCCCAGCTGAAGGTAATGGCAGCCCTACATTTTCTAGCCACGGGTACCTCTCAAAATACCATAGCTCATGTTGGTGGCATGTCCCAGAGCATGTTCTGCCATGTGCTGCATGATTTCTTAGAGGCCATGTTGCTTCACCTGGATGACTTCATCAAGTTCCCTACCCCAGAAATGTTGACTGGGGTCAAGCGTGGATTCTATGCCCTGGGAGGGATGCCCCATGTCATTGGGTCCATAGATGGTACACATGTAGCTTTGGTACCGCCACACGCACGGGAGGTAGCGTACCGCAATCGGAAGCACTACCACTCCATCAATGCCCTTGTGGTGTGTCTGTCCAACATGGTGATTTCACATGTCTGTGCTCGTTTTCCAGGATCAGCACACGATGCCTACATCATGAGGCGTAGCAGGATGCCTGAAATGATGATGCAGCTGCGCAACGAACGAGCATGTGTTAATGGTGGGTACAGTCTGTCTGTCCTGTATTTTGCATAGCCTACCAGCACGACCGCTTCACCAGTTCTAACGATGTCCATGTGCTTCCCATGTAGGGGACGCTGGCTATCCCAACATGCCATGGCTGATCACACCTCTCCGCAACCCCATCACGCCGGCCCAGCTCCGCTACAACACCGCCCATGGCCGGACAAGGCGAGTGATAGAGAGGACGTTTGGCCTGCTGAAGAGCCGATTTCGGTGCCTCCACAAGACCGGCGGCGCGCTCCCATATGCCCCTGCGAAGGTCTGCAAAATCTTCATGGTCTGCTGCATGCTGCACAACATGGCAGTTGAGAAAGCTGTGCCACTCATCCTGGATCAAGATGATCAGGACCATACACCCGTGGAGGACGAAGGGCTTGGCAATGGGGCTAGTGATGTGGAGGATGTGGAGCCGCAAGAGGAAATCCGGACTCGGCTCATACGCGACTTCTTTGCTTAGTGGTGAGTACCAGTGTCTGAGTGTGCACACATTGCTCCACGTGTGGCATGTGTTGTGATGTGTGTCTCCACCTGCATGTATGGCACGTGAGTCAGAGGTATGTGTGGGTGTGTCACTGGAGTGATGGTGCCAGTGATGGTTGTATTTCCCCAGTCATAATTGTGACCTAGCATGTTGTCATCCATACATGTGTCGAGTTCATGCACATGCAAGTGGCTGTGCTTTTTGTGGCTGACTTCTTGTGTGTCTCTCTTGCCCAGGTACTTGCGCATGGCATCTGCTGGTTGCATTGTTGTGGCACTGCTATTCCTCATGGACACGTCATCGTCTGCTGACTCAGCGTTACACGCACGGACAAGTTTGGAAGTCTCCTTAGGGTAAGGGATGCATCAGGGGTGTATTGGGTGTGGCAGTTGTTCACGATGTATGCACACTGCCCCTGTCGATGTTTGGTTCCTCTGCAGCCATGTAGCATCACCATGGGACACAACATGCAGCTGTGTACACCTGAATAGATGGTCTGACTGGTTGACAGTCATCAGTGATGGGATAGTGGATTGTGATGATGGCATCAATGTGTGTGACACCGCCCTCTGACACATACGGTTAGCATTGGCTTGACATGGTGTGGGACTTCTACATCAGCGGATCAATGGTGTATGGCAGGCTCTCCGTGAGCAGCTGTGGGTGTTTAGCTGTTAGCCGACAATTGTGTGCCAGTTCCATGGCTAACATGCATTTGTGCTGCAGAAGGGGGGTGCCAGTGTTGGACCCACATGTTACTCCACAAGAAGTGTTCATGTGTACTTCAAGTTGCCTCTGCAATCCCGAATACATGACTAATAAAGGTGTCCCTATGCCTCCAAGGTGCCTCTTCTCAGTCAATGCTGGTGTGTTGCCACGGTGCATCCAGCATGTCTGGCATGGTTTTCCCGGATAGTGGCTATGTGTCGATGTGTTGAGTAGCAAGATGCAAGCTGTGTGTGTGGGCTGAGACTGTGTATTGGGCATGATGTCCATGACTGTGTGGGTATTGTGACATGTGCCATCCCCATGCATCCAACGTTGGCCAGGCCCCCATTCTCTGCATCCACCGGACTCAAGCTTGCAGGACATGGTTCTGCCACCTGTCTACACATACCTGGGTGCCCCCCAGGACACTCCACATGATCCCTGACCTCTGCGCATGACTGTTGCTGTACTCAATGTGTCTGTCAGCACGGTTGTGCGCCCACCCCCTCAGCTGGTTGGGCACATCACGGGTGTGTATGGTGCTCCATGTCTGTCTTGCCTAATACACTGTGACCCGTGTGTTCTGTGCCAGACTCAGGCCCCAGGGTGTGGATGGTTGAAGTCACAAGAGTACTCAGGCATGTTTAGACTTTACAACACACATGTAAGGTAATAATGCAACCAGCAGGCATCTTCTCTTCATGGTGTGATTTTTTTATTTTGGGGGGGGGGGGGATAAAGTGAGGGGCTTTCCGGGAGTTTGGAATCCAAAGTTCAGTAGGGGAGTTGGTGTCCTTGCCATTGGAAATCCTCATAGTCCATGCCACAGTCTTTGTCAACATTGGTCAGACAGTGACCAGCAGGGCCATGTGGCAGAGAATGTCTCTTGATGCTGTGATGCTGTTGCTCCAGTGGGCCAGGTGCCAGGCCAGGTGTCCTGGGAGATGGTGATGTAGCGCCGACCCTCACGGTCCTTTCCGTGGACGACCCGGCCTCCTGCGGGGACCCTCAGAAGCAGGCCGTGACGATGATTGGGATGCTCCGTCGGATGTCTCCTCCTCCTCCTGATCCCTCCCTGTGGGTGGTGATGTTCTACGCCGTCTGGCACAGGGAGGGTTGCCCATGTTGTCGGCCATCCGACGGAGTGTATCGTGAATCCCCTGGAACACCGTCACTTGCTCTGCCTGTCTGTCCTCCATCCTCCGTTGGTGTTGCAGTAGACAGGCATGTTGCTGGGCCTGCTGGGTCTTCATCTCATCGAGGGTCCCCTTGATCTCATTGAGGGTGGACACAACATGGCCCATGCCCGTGGTGTCCTGCCGGTATGTGTCCAGGATGTTACGGACATGGGAAAATACCGGTTCCCCAGCCAACTGGTCAGGCTCGCGCCTCCGCCGTCCTCCACTCCCACCACCCCTGCCCACTTGCACCTGGCCTGCCCTTGTGGGTACATCGGGTCTCCGGGACCCCTGAGGGGTGGCATTGGCGTTGTCGCCTGCCTCCTCCTGGGTGCCCGGGACACCGTGTCCCTCCTGGCCAGCCTGGCTGCATTGTGGTGGTGGGGCTGGGATCCTGGGTGTCTCCTGGGATGTGGCAGGAGTGGGGGTGGTGGTTGGCACAGTTGTACCTGACGCAGGTGCTGCAGGTGGTTGGACACCAGAGGGGCCCGGTCGGTCGGGCTCGTCCACAGAGTGGTGAGAGTGGTCGCTGCCGGTGGGATCGGGCTCCTGCAGATCCGGGTTCTGTGAGTCTTCCCCCCCAGTGTTGGGGGGTGAACCACGACGTTGACCTGTGTGTGAGAGAGACAATGTTAATTTTGGTCCATGCAACATCCATGTTTCATCAGTTTCAAAGTTGGCACATTTCCTCTTGGAATTAGGATCTGTCTTGCATTCCACTCACAGTGCACTTGTGCATGGGTGTGTCCCTTGGGCACCACTTTGGCCCCTTTAACTATGTGTGGCACAGTCTTACTTGCTGCGTCAAGTGTGACTGCAGTCAGCAGTGGAGTGGGCAGGTGTGGCGAGCCATGCATTGGCGCCTTCCGTGTAGCACTGTACATGTGCACATGGAGTGGATCCACACACTTATATAATGCAGGTAGCTGTCGTTGTGCTCGTGAACAGGTTGTGACATGGCCCTGTGTTTTGCCATGGGGAAGAGGGGGGGTTCTGGCACTGGCCACCCTTGGCTACATGCACGCGGTCTACCTGCTGACGAGCAGACATTCCCACACACCACACGGCTGATTTGCTCTCCCTGTGTCTCCCTCCCTCTCTGTCCCCCTCTCCCTCCCTCTCTGTCCCCCTCTCCCTCCCTCCGTGTGTCAGCCTCCTCCCTCTGTCCGTGTCCCTGTGTCTCCCTCCCTCTCTGTCCCCCTCTCCCTCCCTCTCTGTCCCCCTTTCCCTCCCTCTGTGTGTCAGCCTCTGTCACCTCAGCCCAGCTTCCTGGCCACACACTGTTAGCAGATCTTTGAATGGCCCTTGGCTTGTTGATGTGCGTTTGTTTCTGATCTCCAGGCACCCATTGGGTGTAGTGTGTGTCTGTGCGCTGCTGCTGTGGTGGTGTGTGCTGCCACTCTTTCACAATGTTGGCTGTTCATTAGCTGCTGTCATGTGCAAAACAGTGCCTTCACCCCCATGTGTTGATGCAAGGTGTCCGCCATTTGCTGGAATGTCTTTCCTGTGTGGGTACACACTGTTTGTCTGGCTGTGACCTAGGCCATATGGGCAGAGGGCATTGTTGTCTGCTTCTGAGTTGCACTATGTGATTTTTGGGGCCCACCCTCCCGCCATCCGGGTTACCGTGTCATGTGTTGGTGTCTTCTGTGGCCTGTGACTTGACATTGTCCAGCTGGGTGCATGGGGCATGGTGGCGGCAGTGGCATGTGCGTGTTCATGGAGTGTGGTTGAGACATGCGATAGGTTGGGGTGGTTGCGTGCCTGTTAGTGATTTTGGTTGTGGATGACGTTCCCCCCATGTGAGGTGCGTTGTTTGTGTACTCACCCGGGTCTCGAAGTCCTCCTAATCCTTCGACTGCCTCCACCGGCTGTATGGCCATCACCCTCTCCTCCCAGGGCTGGTAGTGTACGGGTCTGCGGGAGGGCCCTCCTCCAGTGGCGTTGGCCTGGTTGTGTTCCTCCAGCATCTTGGCTCGGACCCTCCTCCGCAGATCGTACCACCTGGATTGGCATTCCTGCCTGGTCCTTCTGGTGTCCGCAACAGCATTCACAGCATCGATGATGGTCTGCCACATGGCTGTTTTTGCTGCCATGCTGGTGTTTCTGACCAATGTTCCAAAGAGCTGTGGCTCGACTCTGAGGATTTCATCGACAAGAACCTCCAACTCTCGGTTACTGAACTTTGGATTCTTGGTAGTGGGCATGGTGAGGGGTGTGGATGGTGGGGGGGGGTGTGGATGGTTGTGGGTGTGTGGGTGTGGTTGTGCAGGTGTGTGTGTGTGTGAATGTGATGAGGGGGTGTTTGTGAAGGTGGTTGTGTGAAGGTGTGCAAGTGTAAGGTGTGGTGTAGCTTGTAGTATGGTGCTGTAGGTCTGTGGTGTCTGGCAGCAGTGAGTCTGTTGCAAAGGCTCATGGTTTGTGTGTGTGGGCCCTTTTTATTGGTCCATTGGTGGGTGTGGCTGTGTTTGAAGTTTGGGTGGGTGTGTTATAAGGAGTGGTGGTGTATTGGGCCTCTGTTTGTTTTTGGCAGTTGCAGGTCAGTGAATGTGTTATTTTAGTGGTTGTTGGACATGTTTAGTGGCTTTGTGCCATTCGAATGGTGTATTATTGTGTTGTTTTGTTTTGTCCTGGTTGTGTACGTACGTTTTTAGCGTGTGTACGGTGTGTACATGGGCCATTTGGTTGTACGGTGCTGTCCTTGTGTGTGGCTTGGTATGACTCGTACATGCGGTCGTGATGTTGGGGCATGGGGTGCGCTCCGTACTTAGGAGGTTGTGGTGGGGGTGCGACTCTGACGTACAGGGGTGTACATACAGGGGGGTACGACACGTACAGGGGTGGGGGTAGGACTCAAACGTACAGGGGTGTGGGTACACGGGGGGTAGGACACGTACAGGGGTGGGGGTTCGACTCGAACGTACTGGGGTGTCCATACAGGGGGGTACGACAAGTACACGGGGGGGGTTTGACTCTGACGTACTGGGGTGTCCATTCAGGGGGGTACGACACGTACACGAGGGGGTTCGACTCTGACGTACTGGGGTGTCCATTCAGGGGGGTACGACACGTACAGGGGTGGGGGTGGGACTCGAACGTACAGGAGTGTGGGTACACGGGGGTAGGACACGTACAGGGGTGGGGGTACACGGGGGTAGGACACGTACAGGGGTGGGGGTTCGACTCGAATGTACTGGGGTGTCCATACAGGGGGGTACGACTCGTACAGGGGTGGGGGTTCGACTCGAACGTACTGGGGTGTCCATACAGGGGGGGTACGACACGTACAGGGGTGGGGGTGGGACTCGAACGTCCAGGGGTGTGGGTACACGGGGTAGGACACATACAGGGGTGGGGGTACACGGGGGTAGGACACGTACAGGGGTGGGGGTTCGACTCGAACGTACTGGGGTGTCCATACAGGGGGGTACGACACGTACACGGGGGGGTTCAACTCTGACGTACTGGGGTGTCCATTCAGGGGGGTACGACACGTACACGGGGGGGGTTCGACTCTGACGTACTGGGGTGTCCATTCAGGGGGGTACGACACGTACACGGGGGGGTCGACTCTGACGTACTGGGGTGTCCATTCAGGGGGGTACGACACGTACAGGGGTGGGGGTGGGACTCGAACGTACAGGGGTGTGGGTACACGGGGGTAGGACACGTACAGGGGTGGGGGTACACGGGGGTAGGACACGTACAGGGGTGGGGGTTCGACTCGAACGTACTGGGGTGTCCATACAGGGGGGTACAACACGTACAGGGGTGGGGGTGGGACTCGAACGTCCAGGGGTGTGGGTACATGGGGGTAGGACACGTACAGGGGTGGTGGTACATGGGGGTAGGACACGTACAGGGGTGGGGGTTCGACTCGAACGTACTGGGGTGTCCATTCAGGGGGGTACGACACGTACACGGGGGGGTTCGACTCTGACGTACTGGGGTGTCCATTCAGGGGGTACGACACGTACACAAGGGGGGGGTTCGACTCTGACGAACTGGGGTGTCCATTCAGGGGGGTACGACACGTACACGGGGGGGGGTTCGACTCTGACGTACTGGGGTGTCCATTCAGGGGGGTACGACACATACAGGGGTGGGGGTGGGACTCGAACGTCCAGGGGTGTGGGTACACGGGGGTAGGACACGTACAGGGGTGGGGGTACACGGGGGTAGGACACGTACAGGGGTGGGGGTTCGACTCGAACGTACTGGGGTGTCCATTCAAGGGGGTACGACACGTACACGGGGGGGTTCGACTCTGACGTACTGGGTTGTCCATTCAGGGGGGTACGACACGTACACGGGGGGGGGTTCGACGCTGACGTACTGGGGTGTCCATTCAGGGGGGTACGACACGTACACGGGGGGGTTCGACTCTGACGTACTGGGGTGTCGATTCAGGGGGGTACGACACGTACAGGGGTGGGGGTGGGACTCGAACGTACAGGGGTGTGGGTACACGGGTGGGGGTTCGACACGTACACGGGTGTACATTCAGGGGGGGTGTACATTTACGGGGAGTACGACTCGAGCGTATGGGTGCTGGGGGGAGTGTTGGGCGTGCATGCGGGCACATGTCTCCATGGTTGCAATGGGAGTTCGGTGCGGACGGTGTTTTTACCATACGGTTGTGTGATCGGACGCACGGGTAGGATCGTGATTCCTCGGTCGGACTTCACTTTTCACATTTGTACGGTGAATCGTCCGAGGAAGTGTCAGACACATTTTCCGACCCGAGGACGTGTGGGGAATTATTCCCAATGCGGTTCGTATGGACTTTTTCCCATGCGAATCGTAATTGGCAGTTTGTACGGCACTTGTACGATTCGTACGGGAAAAAGACCGGATACGAGTCGTACGGGCTTTTTTTTTACCGGATCGTAATTGGCACCTTTCCCTACTGTTGCACTTAACGTAGTGTAAAATGTAGTTTTAAAAAATTAATATTTATTTTAATATTTTATTTAATAATATATATATTTTATTAGTTATGTTTATGTTACAGGTGTGTATATATATATATATATATATATATATATATATATGTGTGTGTGTGTGTATATATATATATATATATATTTTATAATTTTGTATTTATTTCTAACATTAATTAAAATAAATGTTTATGAATTATTATTATGTAAATATATATATATTACAATCGATACAATTTTATATATGTATGTTTCACTTATTTTTATACATGTATTATTTATAATTATTAGGCCTGGGCCAAAATTCCTTCCGTTCGCGGAAATTGCGATAATTTGGCATTTTCGCGTTCCGCGGAAAGTGCGAAAATGTCAAAATTTCCGCATTCCGCAGCTTAGCGATAATTTGTTTCTTGCTCGCGCTGTAAAATAATACATTCTCGCGTGCGCGCAATCGCCTTACCTGAATCCCCGCGTTCGCCGACAAGTTTTCTCCATCCGGTCACGTTCTCCACGAGATGTTGGATTGTTGGTAGCCATTTGCGCAGTCTCGCGACAGTTCGCGCCCGCAGTAACGTCATGCGTCGCGCGATCACGTCTTTCTTCTCACGATCATGCACCGCGAGACAAGTGAAAACAAGATGGCCGCGCCCGCGAGCAACCGCATGGGTAAGTTGGCGAGCCGCGGCCACGCAGAAAATACCGCGAACGGGCGGGGAAAAAAACTTCCGCATCTTCGCGATATTTCCGCATATTTGCAGAGATTTTTAACATTTTCGCGATAATTTGCGAAAGTGAATTTCGCAAATTCCGCCCACCCTAATAATTATTATAATTTTATAATAATTATAAATATTTTAAGTTATATGTATTATTTACTTTATTTTACATTATTTTTATATTGTAAAAAAACGATATTTTGTACTTCAATATTTTTAACTTCTATATTTTTTTTCTCTATATTTTTGTACTTACCATGATGTAGATAGGATGTCAATATTCTTGACATTGATATTTATGTGCCGATAATTTGGTACATCAATAGTGTTGTCATCAATAATTTGTCAGTGAATCCCCACTGGATACCCCGCCATGGATGCGGTGAGGGCTTGAGGTGGCCAGCGACTTACAGCAGAGACTGCACAATGGGTGAGTGCGGCAGCTGCAGGCCTTGATATTGTCTGAGGGCCGTGCGTTCTCAGTCCCTGGCGTCAACAGGAGCAGGACGACCAGGGGGTAGAGGTGACGCTCTGCTGGGGTTCTTTACCCTTGGCTGACTACGCGGCAATCTGCTGGGACACTGCTGTGGCCGGTGGCGCTGGCTGGAAGTCTGCAATGGGGGTGGCATCTGGGGTTCCTGGGCGCTCTGACAACTGCTTGAGCCTTGGTGGTGACTCGGGAGACGGATCCCTGGTATGTCTGAACCGGGCTATTGTCCCTTATGGCGGAAGTGAGGCAACAGTGGAAGACTGTGGGAGGACATGTTGCTAACACTTCATACAGTCCGTTCTTACTGCCACGGCAGGGAGTGGGGCTAGGCCTATCTGCCATGTTGGTGCCCCGGCACAGGGTTGGTGCAGCTGTTCTGGTCTGTGAAAGGCCCCCCTGAGAGTTTGAAGGGCACCTGAGGTGTCCTGTGTGCCGTGAGGAGGCCCCCCACCCCCGGAAGTGGAAACGCTGGAAACATATGTGATGTAGGGAAAAATAGGATACATCATATCCAAACACACACAGAGTTGAGGCTTGTAAGCTCCATGCAAAGGTTTAAAGTTAGAAGCAGTTTTAGGCCTAAGTAAAAACACAGGCTTTTGTGAGAAATAGCTAAAACATACCATGCCACAAAAGTGTTTAGCTGAATTAATCAGGTCACACAGTTCATTGAAATGTCAGGAAGTAGCCTGCAAGGTCAGGAAATAGCTTGCGGTTAGCAAATTGAGCTTCTGAATGAAGCGTAGATCATATCTTCCTTCAGACTCAGGACACCAGTAGCGCTTTAGGTGTAGAAACTGCAAAAATAGGTTACCAGAAGTTTCATCAGCTAAAGAGATGGGACAAAATGCATCAATCACATAAGAGCCTGCTTCCTCAGAAACGCTGTGGTTTCTTACACCTTTAGGCTTGAACATGTACATAGGAAGAAATACCAGGTGCACATCCTGCCTTAGTACATACTGACGCACATGTCAAGATCACACCTACAAGTCAGATAGCTGGTAACTCGCTACTGCAGAAACCACAGCTTCACACCTCACCAGCTAGATGGCTTAATGGAAGAAACCACATACAAAGGGTCAGATAAGCTTGGCCAATAGACGTTGAGCAGGACATAACCATGCGCTGTGTATTTAGATAAATTTATCTTTGTTCCGCTTAGATTCCGAGAATCGAAACCCACAGGGGAGTTTCAATGCTCATCATGTGAGGCTAGGTCCACCTACATGCGCTTCTATTTATGAGAAATTGCTACATCTACTGATGCCATCCTGTATGTCCTGTGTGAACATTGCTTATGTCAATGGTCAACTTGTGACCTTTTCGTCTGTGGTTTGGAAGAATAAAAAGAGCTGATTCTGGGCTAAAACAAGAAACATCAAGTTGCATCTCCTTTGAGGTGAACTGATCTCTCCTGTAGTGACTAATCCTCACTACAGTATTGTAATAAATCCATATTGCATTGTCGAATTGCTGTTCTTAATGTTTGTTTAATAGATTTCCCTCTAACATATGGCAGGGGGCAAGCCCGGAGACGAACAGTGACTGCCTGGTGACTTCAGCTGGGAGCCCTCTGGCTCAGAGTTATCCGCATTATCTAGGAGAGTCACTTGTGGCTGCGGGGGGCATTGTGTGTGCCCGGTGAACTCCTCTGTGGGACAGCCCCCTCCTGGGGTGGCGTAGATGTGCTGGGCCGGTGTACTATTGTTGCATCAGACTTAGGTAGTATACATTATCGTGCTGCTGGACTCTACTGAAGCGTCACATAGGTGGAAATCCTCCAGTGCTCCTCGCCCTCGCTCTGGAGATCAGGACTACCCTGGGATTGCAACCTCGCCACTGCTAGCTTTGTGGAGCTCCTGTGCTTATTGAGGGTGTCTCCCTGAAGAGTGGGGGAGCACGCCTTTTTGACTGTGGCAGGTCGTGACCAGCCGGGCACGGTTTGACCTAAGGCAACCAGGCCCCCACCTCAGAAGTCCATCATGGCCATGCTGGGGGCCACACAGATCCATGCAGATCCGATTAAACAATTGGAGTGCCCCACTAGAGAAGCATACCAGCATGTTTGACAAAATCCTTCAGGCAATATAGGACTCCAAGACGGCAATGGAAGCTCAGCTGCCATTCATATAGGTTAAGACTAGCCTGATGTGGGCAGACCATGCCAAGCTTCTGGAACGAGTGGATGAGGAGGAATCCTCCCTCATGCCTTTGGTGAGAAACGTCCAGGAACAGCTAAACGCTCTTCAGGTTGAGGTGCGGACACTCCAGGTGAGGGCTGAGAATGCAGAGGGATGCTCTTGCTGTAATATTATCCGCTTGCTAGGTTTCCTGAAAAAAGCAGAGGGCCCAAACACTGAGCTGTTCCTTGATGACTGGCTGATGAACACGGTCCTGAATAATAAGGTCCCAAAATTCTTCTCAGTTGAGAGGGCGCATGCGGGGGCCTCAACACGCCAGATTATAGCATGTTTACTTAATTTTCAAGACAGAAATCTACTACTTCAGTTATTCAGAGCAAAAGGCCCTTGGACTACTGAGATCCAAAAGCAGCATAGTACCTTTGCAGCAGTTAAAGCCCAACTCCATGTTCTGAATTTTCCATATGCCTTACTGTTTCTGGCCTGCCTGCATGATGTGGACGCAGGTAATACTCACTTCTTCGCATCGCCAGAAGAGGCCTGGCAATGGCTTTGTGCTAAAGGGGTGCCTGCACAGGCGGAGTTCACAAGGGTCATCAGCTGAGCTGGTCCTAGGGCAAGTTCAGGCGCTTCTCCACCACCCGCGCAGGCCACAGTCTCGCCCCTCTGAAGAACAAGCTGCCCTGGAGCGGGCACAGGAGGTGGCAGAGCTCTCTACCCATGGCACAAACAGGTTCTGAGAGCTTGCCTCAGACAGTGACCTAGACTCGAAGCTTGGGACTGTTTGACTTGGGCGCCTCTGAGCAGGGACACTGTGAGCACCGGTGGGTTCCCCCTGACAAGACCAGTTGGATTCCTGAGGGGCCACTGGTGGTAAGTTACTGTTGCTTTTGTCGGATTTGGGGAGGTCCTGGGCTTCCTGCTCATTTCTCTTTGGAGCCCTAGATGAGATAAATGACTTCGGAATAGAGACATTGTAGTTGTAAGCAACATGGCTGGGCCTGATGCAAGTTGCAAGGGCTATGGCACCGGGATAAGGGCTCCACTTGTTCCTCCTCCACTAGAGTTGTCTGCATGGACATGTTCTTGTTGCAGGCAAATATTTTAGGTCAGGTGCACCGTTTGTGGAGTTGTCTCATGAGGCCAGAAAACGTTCAAGCCTGGGCTAGAAGAGTTTTTTATTACCCTTGTTTGACCGTGTTTTCTGTTTTCTTTTTTAACCTTTGGCTGCTGAGGAGGGTGGCGGATGGCTGGGGCGGGTGTGGAGGGATGGCGGGGAGTGTCTCTGTTTTTGAGGCTCTTGGATTGCACTGCGTGCCATTATTTCTGTTACCTTTAGCGCTCTGACTTGGAATGTCTGAGGTATGGGACCACTGCTACAAGAATCAGAATATATGCCTATCTTAGATGCCAGCATGTCCACTTTGTATATCCCCAGGACACAAACATGACGGGGAAACTTGACAAAGTTAGTAAACGATGGAGCAGTCAGGTCTATGGGACGATATTTTCTGCATACGTCCGAAGGGTCCTGGTTTGGGTTGCCCCAGATCTTTCTTATGGGAAACACAGGTTCCTGATTGATAAAGAGGGCTGTTATATGACCCTAGAGGGAAAGTTGGATGGACCCCTGTTCTTTGTAGTATCCCTTTATGCACCCAACACCTCACATGGAGAGTTTCTCACCAACTCTGTTACTTGACACACAGGCTCCGGGGCTTTGGAGTGGTGACTTAAATTGCATATGTGATACAGATATGGACTATTCCGTCCCCCCACTACTGGGCACACATGGTTTACAGGCGACTAGACATTTTCAGCACTGGATTTGCGCTATTAAGGTGTTTGATGTCTGGCACCTGGGCCACCCTGGGGAGACTGACTACTCCAACTATGTACCAGGGCACTAGGTCCACACTAGTCTCAATTATTTCTTTTATAACACCGACTGTTGGGCCCTCATGTCATGTTCATGCTCCAGTAGGGAAGGGGGAGGGCTACCATTCCAACGTGGCGGCTCTGCACAGAAACACTACAAGACACAGTGTACAGGGATACCATCACCACACACCTTGCACAGTGCTTCACTGATAATGCTGGATCTGTGGACTGCCGAGGGCTCAAACGGGATGCCTTAAAGGTGGTTATGCGGGGACACTGTATCAGTACGACATTAGGACTTCTGATGACACTCACACACACTGTGATGGACATGGAGACGCTTCTACGAACAACTGAGACATGCACATGTCGCACCCCCCAACTTACGGCTCTTCAATGTCAACATCAGGAGGAAGGATGACTGTGTGCTCTTGATTATAAGACCACCTTAGCCCGGTACCAGGATGACTGCAATGAGCCAGGGTCACACTGGCATGGTTAGTGCTATCTGAGGTCCCCAGTGGATTGCTACCATACAGGACAACGCGGGCCGCATAGTGAGTACACAGACTGACATCAATGAAGTATTCACACAATATTATGAACAGTTGTATTCCCCTCTGGAACCAACCCTGGTGCAGCTTCAGGACTATCTCCGATCAGTGGTACTTCCCCGTTTGACCCCAATCCAGCTGCTGGAGCTGGAACAACCCCTACAGTTGGAGGAAACCCATCTGGCCATTAGTCAAATGGCCAACGGCAAAATCTTAGGCTACCTACAAGGAATCCCTTGCCCCTCGTCTGTTAGAAGTTCATCAGGAGGCACATGACCGGGGCACTCTTGCAGGTACTCCCTTTGAGTCCCTCATAGCGGTGCATCTGACCAGGCAGGGACCCTCTCGAGGTGAGTTTTCATGGCCTGGTGTCAATGCTGAACATTGACTATAGAGTATTATGATCCTGGCCAACAAACTGATTCTGGTGCTTTGTTCGTTAGTCCACTCAGACTTATATGGGTTTGTGCCATGCCAGGCAACACACTCCAACACTCGGCCTCTTTGCCATATCTTGGACGCTGTATCCTGGGAAGCTGGCCTTCCGGTGGCGGTCTCCCTGGATTTTGAAAAAGTGTTTGACATGCTGAGTTGGTCTAATTTGCTATGAGCACTGGAAGCATTCGGGATGGGCCCTAGTTTAATGCAATGGATCAGGATTCTTTATACCACCCCACAGGCTAGGGTACGTACTGGCTGTCAGATTTCACACTCTTTTCCCATCAGACCGAGACCCATTAATGGTGCTTCCTGTCCCTGGTGATCTTTGTACTTGCCATGGAGCCGCTGGCTGTCGAGTTGCTCACTAGGGACTCATCATGGAGTATCAATGTGGGATTGGATTGGCACACCATGTCCTGATATGCAGATGATGTCATGGTATATTTAAGTGACCAGGCACTTATTCTACTGGCCCTCTTCGACCTGCTTGATCTTTTTGGTGACATGACAGGCCTCAGGGTAAACTGGGGAATGTCCTGTATTTTCCCACTATGCTGGGTCAAGCCTGAACATCACATGGTGCCGGGGGCAGGGCATCTCCCTAGGAGCTTTGAGACATTCCATTATCCTGGTGTGAATGTCTACCATACAGGCAGGGACTTGACTGACTGAAATTATGGCGGGATCCTGACCTCACTTCGTCAAGCCCTACATTTTTGGACATGGCTGCCCCTCTCACCCATGGGTAGGGTTTCAATAGTGATGGGTAGGGCTTTAATAGTGAAGATGATAGGCCTTTCTCTCTTTAAATCCTTTTTTGTGGCCCTGCCAGTGATTCCCCCCAAGATCTTTTTCTTCTACTCTGTCGAGTTTAGAATCCAAGTTCATTTGGGGACCTGTTTGAAAGAGAGTTTCACTTCTGATGATTCAGCAACCTATGCTCAAGGGAGGATTTGGAGTCCCTAACCTGGAGCTTTATTTCGCAGAGGTCCAATTGCAGTTAACCATACGATGGCTGGCTGGTAATGAGGCTGATGTGGGTAGACTTATCCAGACGGACTTGCAGGATGTGAATATACTAGAATAACTGTTCTCACCCAGAGGTCCAGCTAAGGGAATGTGTGGGCTTTCACGTGTGGCCAAGCATGTTTGGGCTTGTTACATGCAACCTCGCCACGCACTGGTCCAGTATTCACCGCAGCATCCACTCTGGAGTGTGCCTGCTTTCAAAGCTTAACTTGAGGCTCAGAATCCTTCCCCCTGGTGAGAGGTAGGGATTAGTGTACTGGGAGACCTGTACGAAGAGAGCGCTCCCTAAGACCTAAGGGTCTTAGGGAACTCTTTGAACTGGGGCCTGACCCCTTTCTTACAAATCATGCTATTATAGGTGCGATTGGAGAGGTATGCTCTCTGGAGCAGGCTGAACCACCACTCCATTTGGGTCTGCAGCAATTTTTAACACATTGCATGGAGCATCGAGCTATGTTGGCTCTATACGCTGCACTACGCACAAGTTGCACTGATCTCCTAATTCGAGACAAAACCAAGTGGGATGAGTGCCTTAGCATGGACTTGACATGGCCTTGGAGCGGGTAAAAAGAATCTCCAGCAACGCCCGCCTGAAATGTACCCAATTTAACTACCTGCATCAGACCTACCTTACGCCACAAGCCTCCACACTTGGTACGGGAGTGTCCTCCGATGCTGAATGTTTGGATCCAGGAGATGAAATAGGTGTCAATGGGGATTGATGTGAAGCTACCACTATACCCCTCCTTTGTATTTTGTGGATCACGAAGCGCACCAAGTGCAACAAGCACTAAAAGTACAACCTACAGTAGCTTAATTGCTGCTGCTTGGAATACCCACATCTACTCACGCTTCGATGCTGGCTCCAGGTGACTCTCACTGGCGGAGGCAGACGTCATGACGCATGATCGCCGGCTGAGGGGAGGTGATGGTACTGCCATGCTTTGGGACACCAGTGTCCTTAAAATATTTGACTGATTACACAAGCATCCCACCTACGTGACGGACCCTCTGGTGCCGGCGTCTGGAGATGGACATGGGTATCTGGGTACCACAGGCTTCATCTTATGTGCATGAGTGATGCGTTCCATTGGGGCCCATGTGGAGCCTGGGAGAGGTCCGCGTGGGGATACACCTTCATTCACTCTCCCCCTACCACCCACCAGTGATGAAGTATTGGCACATGGTGCTGTTGAAGAGCTCCTGATATGCCTTCCGCTGCTCCCCAACAAGCTGCCTAGAGCGGCATCAGCTGAAGAGTTGTTAGTTGGTTGCTTTGCTTTATTACAGTCATTTTGGACTGCTCATCTATGAGACTAGAAGCACTATGACAAATTGAGCTCTTATCCTAACTGTTTCACATGCTGCATTCATTTGTTTTCATTGTGTGATTTTCTGGCAAGACACTTTCTTTGTATACAAAGTGTGCCATGTTTGATTGCTCATTCCTTGATAATATCTACTGCTGCATTCTGTCTAAATATGTTCCGTGTATAAATGCCAATAAAGATATTTAAGAAGAAAAAAATTATGTTAGCAAAGAAAAATGAGTACGTTTTTAATGAAAGTTCCGTAAATCTACTCTTAATCTTCATGATAATCCCTTTGGAGATTTTTGAGGCTGGAAATCTCATGGTAGACCTTGTGCTTTTATTTAGACATATTTTTCAGAGTGTGTGTGGGGGGGGTGATTCGTTAGTATTTCAGAAATGGCAACACAGCAACAGCCAATAAGCAGAACCAAATAGGAAGTGCAGATAAACAGGGCGTGTCTGGGCCACAAAGGGAGGGACACCTACATATGGCAATTGCTTCAAGGTGGCACAGTGCATTAGGGCACTTTTAGGAGGTAAAATATGTGGAAACTCACTAAAGGAGTGTCTGGGGAATAGAGAAAGTAAAAGCAGGGAACAGGTAAGCAAAACATCTGGGTAATTCATGAGGGAAGTGTCTGTTTACGCAGCTGCCAGATGAATAAACATATCTGTTTCACACAACCCACTTAGCAGAGAGGCTTTCAGGTATAGATCTCTATTGGTCCCACTTCATGAGTCGCCTGTTCAGATGCACTAGCATTTTAATCAACCACTCAGTGTATCTACGGAATTAGTTTCACTATTAAATGGCTAAGCAGTGTTTTAGGTGGGCTGGGTCCTGTCTCTACTGAGGCTTCATTTCTGTCCATGACAGCTTTGTCTCAGCAAAAGAAAGTCAAAAGCGAAACATAAAATAATTAAAAACCTAAACATCAGCCTTGGAGCAATTTATTAACTAAAGCCAGAGTGCAGGACACCTGAGGAATGAAGGAGGAAGACTGTTAGGTGGAGAAAGATGACTAGTAGGAGGATAAGAACCAGACTGACCAAGGCTATAGGCAGCCAAGAACAAACAGACAATAAAGAACCGGACCAGGAGAAACAGGCTCAGTAATACTTGGACCAGGGTGAGGGGTATTTGAAGCAGTAGCGCGGGGACACTCCAGATGGAGTAAGCATTGCGCTTTATAAGCTTCCTAATAATAATAGGATCAGGATCTGGGGAACGAGGGACAGAATATTAGAAAGACCAGTGGAAGAAGTTCCAGGAGGCCCTGGAAAAGCAGGATGAGGAGGGCTAGGAGAGTCTTGGAGCACTAACAAGGGCTAGGGGGTCTAGGAACCAAGGGACAGGAGTAGGAGACCCAGGAGGACCAG
Source organism: Triturus cristatus (assembly GCF_964204655.1). Taxonomy (NCBI): domain Eukaryota; kingdom Metazoa; phylum Chordata; class Amphibia; order Caudata; family Salamandridae; genus Triturus; species Triturus cristatus. Next base: position 367,199,604 of record NC_140586.1, read on the forward strand.
ACCAAAGTTGACCAATACTAGGATGAAATGAGAAAGGAGAACAAGGTACATGACAACCAGGACCATATTGATCAGATCAAAGAGCACCAAGAGCAGACGTTTCAGGCTCAGCTGGACCAAAATCAGATGGTCCTTGAGGGCCAGACTTAGGAGGATCATACACCAGGATGACAATGACTACATGGACAAATATGACCTACACCAAGAGATTTATAAGGACTAGGATCAGGGGGCAAGGACAAGGAAGACCAGAACCAGGAGAAGCACTCTCAGGAGACAAGGATTATGATTACTAGCCAGAGAGGGAAAGAACAAGAAGGACCATGAGCTTTAGGACAAGGACTATGAAAACCAGGAATAGGAGGATCAATGCCAGGAGGACCAGGTTATAGAGGACCAGGAGGTCCAGACCAAGGACTTTGGCAACCAAAAACCAAAGCCAAAGAGATACACTATAAGAGGACTAGGGAGCTGGCCAGGACCAAGGATAGAATTAATATAAGAGAAAAGAGAAGCAAAATCTCTCATGCTAAGACGTCAAAGACAAGGATGAGGAGGAAAAGGCAAATCAAGATAAAAGAGAAATCTTGGCTGGGATGACCATATGCAGGAGGAACGAGATTGAGAGTTAGGAACAGAATGTTCATGCCCAGGAGAACTGGAACAAGAAGAACCATGCCCAGTTGGTGTAGAACCACTAGGACAAGGAGCAGGAGGACCATGACCAGAAGGATCAGAGCAGAAGGATGAGGACCAAGGAGGCTAGGAAGAGGTCTAGGATTGCCAAGGCCGCAAGATCTAAGAACCAGGGTCTGGAGTACCAAGAGGTGTAGAAAGACCAGGATGTGCTGTAGCAGGGCCAGGATGAGGAGGATCACGAGAAAGATGGCAGTCAAAATCAGGAAGACCAATGGAACTGAACCTTAATGGCCAGAGGGATCAGGGCAAAAATGACCAGGACCTGGAGGACCATAACAAAAAGGACCAGGAAAGATCAAGAGGTTAAGGTACAGGGAAAATAGGACCAGGATAACTCAATTATGAAGGAAAGTACTAAGAGGATCCGGTCTGGTGGGCACAAAATCAGAAGGAGGAACAAAGACTGTGAAAATCAGGAATAGGGGGTCCAGGGTTGGGCAGACCAGAACCAGGGTGAGGACTACTAGATCAGGATCTGGAGGATAAGGAGTAGAGACTAAGGCAACCAGTACCAAAAGAACAAGAGCCAGAACAATGAGGACCAATGGGGCCACAATTAAGGGGACCAGGAACATCAGGGTAGAGATGCTCAGGAGGATCAAGACCAGACATTTCAGAACAAGGTGGGCCAGGATTAAGAGATAAATGAGGACCAGAAAAAGTGGGGTGAGGGCAGAATGACAGGAGTAAGGGGAACCAAGCTTGGTGGCTAGGAACAGATTGGCACAAGGAGGAACAGTAGGACTGGCACAAGGAAAATCAGAACTAAGAGAATGGGAAAGCGCAGAGCCAGGATGACAAGGGGCATGAGGACTTGGAGTACCAGGGTCACATCATGACCAGATGGAGGAGGAAGACGGACATCAGGAGCAGGTTGAGTCAGTCCATTAGGATCAGAGACTAGAAGAACAAGTTTCTTACCTATGGTAATGCTCTTTCTAGTATATTCTCTATCTAACCTCTGGTCTCTTACCTTTTGAATATTTCCAAGACATCAGACTGGACCTGGAAATGTTTTAAGCAGTACCACAATGCTCCAAAAGGTTGTGTTGTGCCACTCCACAGTGAAGTTGTTCTGCTGTGTGTGGAATAGCATCTAAGCACCCCTTGCACATGCTGAGGTCAGTTGCTTCCTAGGATCACCACACACCTCAGATGCTAAGCCCAACAGCAAATTGGGCTTGATCAGTGTGCAGATATCCACACTTGGGTCAATTTTAGCTGGAAAAGAGACCAGTTAAGAGAACGGGGAGGATGAGAGGGTCAGTGAGGAATCTGCAATTAGGTAGAATATCTGTCAAAAAAGAGTTACCAAAGATAAGAAACTTGTTCATCTGATGAATATTTATTTTTTTAACTTTTGGTTATTTCAATTTTCACAGCAGTGCATAGACGCTAGGTTATCAAGCAATGTGATCAACAACTAGCAGAAATAAGCAGAAAAGAAGGAAAAGAGAAGAAAAACAAATACAGGGCATTGCACAAAGGACATTTCCGTGTTTCTGTTTTACATAGCATTCATCCAGAACATATCGCTACAACTTTGTCATACATCACATCTATACCTGCATGCTCAGAGGTAAACCGAAAGGATAGCCCAATGATGGAGGGGCGTAGCCCCACAGCGGCAACCACGTGTGAGACATGTCTAAAGGTTGATGACATAGAATCTGTTTTCAGGAGCACACGTTTCTCCGTCCAGTTGGTCGACATACAATTGTAACAGATGAGGGTGCCAGTTGATCCCTGCCATTTGTATAAGGAAATATTTAGGAAATTATACGGGGTGTTGATTTCGGCATATATTTCACTCAATCCCCTCAGAATGCGTCATTAAATTATCCTTCAGTGGTTGCCATATGTTCTTTGGACGTGAGGCAAGTGGCTGCAATGTGGCATATGTGTCCCTAGTGGTGTCACAGTAGATTAACTCGCGAACCTAGGCCTTCACCGTTGGGACCTGGAGTGTCCCCCCCCCCCCATGTAACGAGACCTGTCTTTTAGCAATAAGCAAAGCAATAGCAACAAATTGCTTCACTCCTGCCTGTATAGGCTTGACATACCCCAACAGGGCCGTCAGCAGTTTGGGTTGTAGCGTGTAAGCAATCATCAGGGACACATTGTGCAAGAAATCGCCCCTGTATGTCAATATGGGCCCACAGTTCCAAGCCAAGTGCAAGAAGTCTGCCTGCTCTGCTGCACATCTGGAAAAAGTGTGTGATTTGGTAGGATCTATTTTGGCTAGTAGGCATGGTGTGACATATGCGATATGTAAATATTTAAAGTGCAGCAGCTTATGTCGATGATTGTTTGAGACATAGCATGTCTGCTCACAGCAATATAGTCATGTCTGATCCGGCAAGGAACATCCCAGATCTCTTTCCCAGGCAGTCCGTGCTCTCATCCCAGCCACTGGCCGGAGTTTTAGAGATAAGTGGTAAAGTCGTCAAACAAGATGGGTCCATCAGCCGCTTTGATGATTAACGTGAGCCGGGGGAAGTCTGACGACTACTTTAAGGGAGATGGGAGCCCCTTATATATAGCGCTTCGTACTCTGTACAAAATAAATTTGTCCATGTATGAAGGTTCGCGACTTGATATTAAGTCATCCACAGTGACCAACTGTGCATCTCTAAAAAAAACACCAATAGTCTGTAGTCCATACAGAGCAAAAGTTCTCTTGGTGTGTGTTTCTGATACGGCATGGATAAAGTTCTCCATCCTATCTGCAGTTGTCTACCAGGCAATATCAAATGAATAAGCAGTCCGCGTAGTGTCTCAAATAATTTATTTGTAAGGGCAATAGGGATATTAAGAAATGAGTAAACAAAGCGGGGAAGGATCACCATTTTAATAATGGCGAACTTTTAAGCGATCAAAAGGAGGTGTTTGATCCACCGTTCAATTTGCTTTGTAAGTTTATCAATCGCTGGTCCATAATTGAGGTGAATCACCTCTGGAGCACTGTGATGTAAGAAAATACCCAGGAATCTAGGAGGGTCAGTGCAACAGAGCAGTGGGAAGACTATGGCAAAATTGAGTGGTAGCCTGCATCAGTGGGAATATCTCCGACTTATTCCAGTTAATGGCAAGTCCGGAGTAAACCCCGAAGCGTACCACCTCTCGAAGCAGAGGGGAAAGGCAAGTTGCAGGCTAGATATTGGGCACCGTGCGTTAGTGGGAATTGCTCAGTTAGTACACCGTTCACCCGGAGGCGAGCTACTGGGCTAGTATATAGCAGGGAAACTAAATTGGAGAAACTGGTTGGAATCTCCAGCTTCTGCAATGTGGCATGCAGGAAGGACCACTCCAGTGAGTTGAATGTTTGTTCATTGTCCAATAAAATTGCTGCAGCCGAAAGTGTAGGATCAAGTTGGTTAGGAACTGCAACTATTGCATGTAGATTCACCGAGTTTGAGCGGTTTGGGATAAATCCAGCCTGGAATGGGCAAACTATCTTATCTACCAGTAGGGATAGGTGGGTGGCAAGGACCTTATTTGCAGTCTTGGTTTAACAACTACAAGGGTCTAGAGATATGCGCAATAATGAGATGGCTTATCGGGTTTAAGCAAGAGTGTGCTTATTGCTTCCTGCATGGTGGGGGGAGAGATCTGTCCTCAAGAGCCTCTGCATATCTCTCTAGCAGTCGGGGAGCTAATAGGCTCTTGTAGGCTTTGTAGAAATCGACACTCAGCCCGTCTATTCCAGGGGCACGGTTACCAGCTGGGTCATCTATAGCCTGCGAGATTTTGTCCGCATCAGTGGGTGGTGCTAGAAATTGACGTTGCTCCTCATCAATCCAAACCATTGCCACCTCCGTGAGATAATCCGCAAGGGTGTCTACCACGAGGGGGGTCTCGTGAGGCATACAGGCAGGTATAATAGGAGAGAAAAGCAGAGGCAATATCCCCCCGCGTGAGCTATGTTCCATTATCAAGCTCAAGCTGCGCAACATAAGAGGACCGATACTTAGGACGAAGCAGCATTGCCAGCGTTTGACCAGGCTGCTCATTCTCATCAGATGTCCAAGCCCTAGCATATATGCCAATATAGCTCAACTCCCGGGCCACTAGCTCCTGAAATTCCACCAGGAGCGTTGCATGCTCATGCACAGTAGGGGGGTCCCACCGTTCGAGTACACCCATCAATTTCCCGGAGTCTCCCCTCTATTACTTCAAGCTCCCTGTGATAGGAGCGCAGTACTCCTGCCTGTTTTGCAATACACACTCCTCTAATGTATGCTTTGAAAGCTTCCCAGAGGGTGGACCTACCATTTCCCTGCTCCAGTGTTTAACTAGAAATATACAAGCTTCCCTGACCTCACTATGAAATACCTCGTCAAAAAGCGCCTCTGATGGAAATCGCCAGGAAACGTAAGAGCGTGCAAAATTGGAAATGGTGAAGGCCAGGAGCACAGACGAATGATGTTATAATGTACGAGGGTGATGATCGACACTGGTAACAGCTAGCAGGATGTGAGGGGAGAGACACCAATGGTCTATATGAGACCACGAGCAATGTGGAGCTGAGTAAAATGAGTAATCCCAGACCGCAAGATGGTGGGACCTCCAGGGATCTTTAAGAAAAAAGGATTGCAATAGAGAGGTGAGTGTCTGCACCATGCAAGTTTTACTGATCTGTCCTGTGCCTGTCGTGTCCATTGAGGGGTATAGGGACAGACTGAAGTCTCCCCCATTAGTATATTGTCAATCTCTAGTTGGGTAATGAACGCAGCTGTGCTAGGGAAAAACTCAGGAGAATCTACATTTGGGGCATACATATTAATCAAAAGGAGCAAGTCATTTCCCATCATGCCCGCCACCAGGAGGTACTGACCATCGTCATCAGCTTGGAAGCAACTATTTTGGGGAGTTGTTCAGTTCTCTCCAATCTCTTACTAGTAGTGGGCTGAATATCTTCCAAGTCAGATATTCACTGTTGCGCTACAGCTATACGGGTCCCTTGTTGCTCGTTTCAGCCGTGCATGTCTTTCAGATGGGATGTGATCATGTCCAGCCACGTATCGATTGATTTAAAACCGGACCGCATCTCTGCCATTATGTCTGCGGTCTGCTCCCGGGGGACCCTCCGTTTCATTGAACCTGAGGGTCTTTGCTGCGTCAAAAGAAAGCTGGCACTGCTTAGGATCTGTGTGCCCCATCGTGGTGCCCAGCAGTGTGTAGTTTTGCAGGGTACATGAATAGTATGCAGCACCATAGTGCCCACAGCAGCATTTGAAGCCTGAAATCCAATCTCCTCAGCAGGGGGTTAGGTAAGCCAGACCAACTGGTTCATCAAGCTGTTTTTAAGTGGTCCAGCTAGCATTAGTTTATGTGGGCACCATGCCTGGAAGCACAGTTCTCGTATAGAGCTCAGCAATCACCACTGGCAAGCTTGCATGATATGTTATTTTTGTAGCTCCCCTCTGTGATACACTTCACCCCCACATCACGGGAGGGGGAACAGGAGTGCCTGGTCCCCGTTGGCCATCAGAGAACACCAGAGGGTTGTCACAGTGCACCGCTTCCAAAACATTTTTGTGGCAGGGAGACAACACCCCCTATAAACACAGGCACTCACCACCGTGGCCAGCCGTTAAATCATCCTGTCACTTCACTCTCTGTGTTCAGCTTTAGCTGTGGCAGTCCGACCGCTAGGCACCACGGGACTCAAGTCCTGCAATGCTGCAGCCCCGCACACCCGAAGACCTGCCCTCATGTTCACCCAAGACCCCTGTCATCCCAGGCCTCCGAGGGCCGCGTCAGGCCTCGAGCAGAGCAGGCCACAGTAGCAAAGCTACCGACCCCAGCAAGCCCTCAAGTGGCCTGGCTCACACCACCACAAGACGGGCATCTCCACCAACAGCGAGTGTTACCGGGGGGGGGCGATAGAGCGGTAGACGGCTGCAAATATTTCGTTTGGCTCCGGATCCTCATGGTCAGACGCCCATCCTGGCCATCTGCCTGGCTATGCCTCCCTGATAAATACTTCTAAACGCAGATTACTCATCTTTTGAATTGATACTAGAGGAGTAACTCCCAGGTGGTGGATCTGTGAACTGACTGAAACCAAAAGGTTTTGCAACACTGAGCAGGCAAAACACTATTCTCATTAGGCCTGGTTCTCTAGACAGTATTGCTTCATGAGTGTATAGAGTGACACCTATGTATCAGTCTGGCAAATATCCAGAACAGGCACTCCACATGCCAATGCAGTGGAAGCAGCCTTGAATCTAGTGAAACAAGCTAGCAGGCTTTTCTTGGGCTGCTTCTTGGCCAATACTTAATAGATTTTAATTGCAGAACCACGATCCACTGAGAGATGCTTATCTTCTACACTGCCTTGCCATTTTTTGCTCAATGGAATCCCACAAAAAGATAATCTTCCACACAATGTTTCCTTGTACGATCAATGTAAAAGCTAAGAGTCTTTTTCTGATTTAGTCGATGGAGTCTCTCTTCTTCCTTAGATGGGTGAGGTGGAGCAAAGAATGCCAGTAAGGTGATGTTTTGCCCTATGTGAAAAAGAGGCACCACTTTCCGAAGAAAGTAAGCTTGGGTTCTCAAGACCAGCTAGTGTGGGAAGAAAGCAGTTGTATAGTAGGTTGACGGAAAAGGCTTGCAGCTCACTCACCCGCCGCACCAATGTTATGGTGATGAGCAACTCTGTCTTGAGCGTGAGAAGCCATAGTGGTCAGCAGTGCAGTGGTTCAAAAAGTTGAGGACTAAGTTGCAACACGATGGAGGCAATGTAAAGAGAGAGGGTTTAAACAAATGCTGCAAACCTTTAAAAAAATACATCACAATGGGTAATTAAAACAAAGAAGACTGATCCAGCAACCACAAAAAGTAGACAGGTGTGCTTAAACTGTGCCCAAAGCAAGTTCTTGATGGGCTAGGGACAAGACAAAAAGCAATACTTTACATAACCTGGCTTTAAGTGGGTCAATCAACCAAGTACCACACCAAACCTCAGACTTGTCCCAATCACAGGCATATACTGATTTTGTTTAGTATTGCCTCATGCCTGGTGCCAAGATGAAATCGACAACCTCAGGAGGGAGATCAAAAGCAGTCAGCTGTCACTGCTCAATCTAGAAGCATGGAGGTGAAGACTGCACTGGCACAGGTGCAGGACCCTGCCCTGCTGCAGCAACAGAAGATCCTTTTGAGGTGGTAACCTGATCAAAGCTCAGATTCCCATGTCCAGGATTTCTGGTCATCACACTCTCTGTGTCCAATACAATACCACTTGGATGACTTAGGCTCAGTCATTTACTATCTTCTTTAGAACTTGGGGCAAGAGAGGTATCAGTGGAAAATTATACAGGAGTTCCAAGTTCCACTGTAGCTGGACCGTGTCTCCAGTGGCGGCTCCTCCGCTATGGTGGAGGTGTGTCACCCCACTGCTTTTGAGCAGCGTATGGTAAAGGAAATGTAAAACAATAATAACTTTGAGTTATTATCATTGTATGTTTCCTTTGCGGGTGGGCGGGTAGGTGGGGCTGCGCTACTCTCTGAGAAAAGCAGGAGAGGAGTGGTTTGCCCACTCCTAAGTGCGTAATGGCTGTTTGGTTTAGTCATGCGCACTTTCCCCAGTCTCCATGTAGGCTGCATTACAGCCTGTGTGGAGAAAAGGCCCAGGCCCCCATTCCCTGGTTGATCGTCGAACCAGGACGCTCAAAACCAATCACAATGCTACATTGCAGCGTTTTGATTGGTCAGGGGAGCCTGGCTGTTCTTCTTGGCTTCATTTTTCCATGAAGAGAGCAGGAACAAGGAGCAGAGATGCGGGACCCAGCAGCAGGGTAAGTGTATACATTTTTTTTCTTTGCGGAATGCCGTGCCCCTCCTCACACCATCCCCACCACCTTCATCCCCCGCTCCCGCCACCCGCGAGTCATGCAGGCCGCACTCACCAAAAGAGAGACGCCTTGGAAACTCCTATGAACAAAAGTGCTAACAATGCATATTCTCAGTGGTGGAAAAAAGATCAGGCCAAGGTTCTCCCCAGTTGCAGTAGAGAATTTGCACTACTGACCCAGTCATTGCCCAGTAACCACCACTGCAGGTCTTTTGCATTCTCTTCTGAAATCAGTTCATGACTGGAGAGGTCCTCCTGATACTTTGCCCATTGGGACTTCAGGTCTCACAGCAGAACTCAGATATGCCACATGGAATGTTTGACTAACAGGTTGCAGGAGTCCCATTGGTCCCAGCAGCCTCAGAGTTATCCTCACTGAGATCCATAACAGAGGCTGAAACATTGGGATCAAAGTGTGAATGTCCTAGACTCTCCATTCAAAGTTATATCACAAAACTTGCACCATGTCCAAAATATCTCCTAAATGGGGAAACATTCATGAAGTAGTCAGGTGTGCATAGAAGGCAGCTGTAGTTGACAAAATGTAGAGCGAAACTGGTTGAGGAATATACACATCACCTAAAGGTATTGATACATTTTAATTCCCTGTCTTGTGGTTTGGTAGAGAATTTGTTGACCTTGCTTGTTGAGGCCTGCACTACTAGGTTCTCAGGTGTGCAATGCAGAGGCAAGATGTCCAGGTCACCAGGGGCTGCAGAATGGCACACTGCTATTTGTCTGACACCAGAGGTCCAGAACAGAGTTTTTCCAAAGCCTGAGAAGGCTGTCTATCAGAGCTTCATTGAATGGAAGCAGGGGCTAATAATTTCTTTGACCAGGCATAAGCACCTCAGAGAAATCATTAGTCTTCACCTCTGTAGTGGGTAAATAGAGGTTGAGAACCTTGGCCTTCCTTCACATGACCATGGCAAAGGAAACACTTTCTACCTTGGCAGGGCTGGAGATGAAATTCACCTAGTGTCTGGTGAGGTTTTCAGGCAACCAGTGCCCTCAAGATCCTTACACCAATTGTCATCAGTATATGGTTGGTCAAATTAATTCCCAGAATCATATGCATCTTTTTCAGAATCCATAAAAAAAAATATGGAGACTTTGGGCCCTTTCTTAAGGCAGGGGCAAAGAATCGGAAACAGATGTGTTGCCCAAAGGCTGCAGCCCCAATAGGTCAGAGTGCAGCCTTGGTCAAGGTCGAAGCAGCACAGATTTGGAGTCGGAGAGCACAAAAGGTTGTACTGTGATATCTGGTTTCAATGGCATTGGAATCAGCAAAGATACTCCAGGGTATGGCATGGGTCATTCCGGCAGGATCAGAGATGGCTGCAAAGCCAGTGTGGTCTACATGTCGGTCTAGAGCAGAGGTCTTCAAACTTTTGGATGCCGAGACCTCTCTGCCAAAACATTTCAGGCATGAGGACCCCCTCTTTACAAAAATTTCTAGAACTTAGTACTCCTCATAATTGGTGCTCCCTGTTTTCCCTTTTTACGGATTTTTACAGATAACTTCAGACAGAAAACATTGTATATCCTGTCTGTATCTACTTTTAAAAGTGGAAAAATACAGATAATTGGCTTCTTTTGGGTGACTCTATGCTGAGTTTATTGACTTTCAGGCCAGTAGCTGTACATATTGCCAGCATAGGGAGTTATAAAGCTCACTGAGATTTGCGTAAATTAATTGTTGCATTTCTCAACAGGTATTTGTGCAATTATGCCAATTGTTTGATGTGTGTATTATATTATTTTGACAGTGTAATTTGCTAAAACGCGACAGGCATCAAAGTATGAGTGCACGTCTAGCTGTTAAGTAAATGTGGAAATATACGAGTTATCACATCATCTATTCACAAAACAAAATAAATATGGATAAATAAATATGGATAAATACAAACAGCAAGATACTGATCTGAGTAGAAAATGTTTCTCAGCAATTTTTTATAAGCATGGCCCACTCTCCTACTACCCTCCTTTAGCCTCACTGCTGCAGGTGAAACTTGCCTCCTAGCCCTTACTTTCTCTGTCTCAGGGTTGCTACCCTCAGAGATCAGGGCCTGGGCCACAGACCACAAGGCAACCACAGACAATGCAGTATCTAGGATACACTCACCTACCCATCTCTGTCTCTCAGGGTCCATGCCAACCGCCACTGCTTCTTGCCCTCCCCCAGGTTTCATTCTGCCCCATCAATAACAATTGGGACGCAAACCACCCCCTGCTTACTCCTCATGGCCAACCTCCATACTAACAGGGGTGCTATGGAGCAAACCACCCAGTCCTGCCTCTTCAGGGTCACACCTTACTTACCTTTTCCAGGGAACCACATTGCATCCCTACTGTGAGGCCAGGCTCTGAAGCCAGCCTTAGAGCACCGCAAAGAACCCTAGTTTGCATACAGACGCTAAATTACACTATGCTACCAGGTCACTATGGATCTAGATCTCAGAATGAAGGCCAAACACCATGACATTTATTTACTAAAGTATACATTGGCGAGTGCATAACACAAGGCAATAAAGCATACAGGCCTTTAAAAAGTAAGTAGATTCACACTAACTTTTGTGTAGCTTTTCAGAGTGCAAGCGCCCTTACAAAACATTAGTAAAAGAGGATCCATGCATCCACTCTCAGGCCTTAATTTTTACAAATTATTGTTATCAGGTGTAGCAATCCAACTGATCTTAAACTTTGGAGGACTACAATTCCCAGAAAGCAATATTTTGTTCAAACAAACAGGCAGAACAGGAAACACAGCGTTCCTCTCTACAGAGAGACCAGGATCTACATGAAGTTTGAGGCAAATTAAACAATTGTTCAATCCACCTGTTCTCCAGAAAACCATTAATGTCAGAACATAGTTTCCCTGGTTAATATGTTGGATAATAATGGAAGAGAGACCTTGTAGAACAGAGCCAGGGCATGGCAGTCCCACTGGAGGGGTGAGAGGGCAGCACTCACCCAAGAGAGCCCCAGTGTGGGAGAGACACTCCTTATTCACAACAGAGGGAGACCTTGTGGCACAGAGCGCAAGGCCTGGCCATGCCAGATGGAGGGTGAGAGGGCAGGACCCACCGAGAGACCCCAACTGTGGAAGACACCAGAGGGAGACCTTGTGGAATAGAGAGCTAGGCACTGGCAGACCCACTGGAGGGGTGAGAGGGCAGGACCCACATGAGAGAGTCCCAGTGTGGGAGAGACACTCCTTACTCAGAACAGAAGGATAGACCTGGTCTAAGACAAAGCTAGGTCTTGACCACTGGAGAGATGAGGGGACAGGACCCACATGATCCTGATGGTGGGAAATGCACTTAATTGCGAAACAGAGAGCCATGCCTGCCCTGGACATGATGGCAGCGGGGGGAGTGGGAGGACAGGTGTAGGGAAAACAAAACCGGACGTGAAGATGCCACCTGAAGGAATTTAAGGGAGAGGAGATAGGAAGAGAGACAGGAAGTTCGACAAGGAGGTGAGGGCGTAATACACACCCCTGCCATGGACAATCTTCCAAACAGAAATACAGCAAAGGGACCACCTGGGCTTTCTATGGTAGAAGCTGCACATTTGACAACATTATATGGGTGACGTCAGCAGAAGGACAAAAGTGAAAGAAAAGAAATTAGAATAAAAGACAAAGATGTGTGGAAGGAGAGAGGAGGTTTTGAATAGAGGATGGAAGAGAATGGGAATGTGTGAAAATTGTACTTTAACACAGAAACACTGTATCAGCTCATATACTACTAACACATGTAGAGAATGTTTAAATAGTCATAAAACACAGTGCAGAGTTTTGGGTGATATAAAAGGTCTGAAAGCACAGCCAAGGTAAGTCAGCAGGTGCCTGGCTGCACCTAAGAGAAATGCTCTGCAGCCTGCATTCACTATTCCAACCTTGTGTTATTGTTGTGTGACTTACTTTAGCAGAGGAATCGCAAAGACAGCAATGGGGAAAGGGTGGGCGTGAATTTTTGGAGATAAGAATGTGTGTGTGTGTGTGCGTGTATGCTTGCGTGTGGGTCTGAGGGGTGAAAAGCCACGAAATGTTGGAGGAGGTGGGGCAGAGGCAGCCTACTTACAAGTTCCACGAAGTTCCGGTTGCCATAAACCAGGAAACAGCCACGGGATCGTATTTCAAAGGCAGCCATGAAGAAGAAGCACGAAAAGGACACCAGCTGCTGGAAAAACACAGCAGCAGCAAGGACAACAAGGAAGTCCATGAAATGCAGCAGGAGTGCAAGGCAGCAGCAACAACAAAAACATTGAAGCACTCAAGACCCTTCACCAGAGCATATTAATGGCCCCAGTTCCCGGCATTTCCTGATGTTAAATCTGCAATTTCTCTGATTGGAGGACAATCACCGATGACGTTGTATGCTTTCACGATGTCCTTTAATCAGAGAACGCCTGAAGATGCCACTATTCGGAATCCAAAACGAAGAGCAAACGTTTTGGATTCCAGATTCAGGCAGTTCCAGGCAAAAGTGCGATGGGAATGCGCGACCTCCTTTCTAGGACTCCACGTCCCCCAAGGGGGGCGCGCCCCACAGATTGAAGACCCCTGGTCTAGAGGTTCCAGCTTGTGCTGAGGGCAGACCTGCTGGTGGAGTCCAAGGTGGAAGCCCTCACAGTTCCTTCTGGCCCAGGCCACTCCAGAGGAGTCTGTAATGTACCAAAGAGCCGCAGTATGGCTTTACAGAATTATTTGATTCACTGTGGTGTCGCTAAAGGCTCCGCAATTTTCGGTTTCTCCAAGATAATGGCCAGAATCGGCTCTGCAGAGGTATGGCTTCAGGAGTGAGACAGGTAGGCACATTGATGCCCTTAAGTCTACCTGGAGTTTGACAGTGTTGAGAAGGGGCCCAGTCACACTTAGACTTTTTATTTTTTTTCTTGCACTTACCCTAAGACTACCACCACAATGATGATTGGCCACAGGAATGACTTCGGGAGTAGGAACACAACCTTCACTTCGACCGTTCATGGTGTACAGTCTTCCGGTACTTGTTGATGTAGAGCTTTGCTCATGGCCCTGGATGGCTTTTGGTTTCATCCAGGATCAGTCACTGCAGGTACTGGAGTAGTGTTCCAGCACCAGACACCGCAGGCAAACCTGATGGGGGTCTGTCACAGAGATTTGCTTGCAACAGCCCCTATATAAGGTTCAAACCCTGTATTCTTAAGAGGTAACATTTTGCCTTGCGCACTGGATTTTTGAAACAGTTTTGGAGACAAAGACCTTGTAAGGAAATGAAGGGTAGTTTCAAAGTGACGTCTGGTTGTGCGGAAATAAAGGAACTAACATCAGTGCATGCAAGTGGCACTTACGAGCGGTTCCATATATCAATTCTGAAGCAGAATGACGTCGGCATGGAGCTGGACGGCTCCACCAATCAGCGCACAAATGGGTAGTGCTTAAAACTTTTCCAGATCCAGTTTAATGCCTGGGAAATATTCAGAAGGTGAGGAATCAGTGATTAGAAGTATCTTTCAAAATGAAGAGTGTTCAGTGGACTAGATAAAATGAACTAGAATGATCAGAATTAGATTAACTAGATTAGGGAGGCTAGAACATCTAAAAGCCCTAGATTAAGTGAACTAGTAGGACTAGATTATGGGCGAGAAGGATAAATCAGACCAGGTAGGAGGGACATGGAGAGAGACCAGAACCAAGGGAAGTAAGATGACGAGTACCATCTGGAAAAAGAGGGCCAGGACCTGGTATAGCAGTATCAGGGTGACTAGGAACAATGGGACCAGGAAACCCAGGTCCAGGAACTCCAAGGGGACCATACAAGCACCAAGATGACCATACCCAGGTAGACCCAATAAGGAAGACCAGGATCACAAGATGCAGTACCATGTGGACAAAGTGGAAAAAGAAAAGGGCAAGAATGATCCAGATGCCCCAAACCAAAAGGCTAGGAGTGTCCATCTCAAGAGGACCAGGACAAGGAAGGACAGGTGGAGTAGCACTAAGAAACTCCCAATACCAAGGTATGGAGGATCAGTAGGATCAGGAAAAATGGGACCAGGGCCAGGGGAACACACAAGATGATGGACGGAATGTTGCACATTGGCAAAACATTCACCCCCAGTCACAGATCTGGGTTTAATCCATTGTTATTTTGCTCACCACGCCACCCCAGTTCAGACATGGCCATATGCAAATCAGTCTTGACCCTGTGCCTCATGGGAACAGTCCAGCCCGAACTGCCAAGCCATGTCTTCCCTGGACCGGAATCAAGCATCCTAGGACCGGTTTCGGGGTTTCACCCCTCTTCAGCCAGGATAGCTTGACTCCAGTGTCGTAGTGAGCAAGGGACCCACGTCTGGGCATACCCTTCCCACATAGGGCGAACAGCAAAACACACAAGATGATGGACGGAATGTTGCACATTGGTAAAACATTCACCCCCAGTCACAGATCTGGGTTTAATCCATTGTTATTTTGCTCACCACGCCACCCCAGTTCAGACATGGCCATATGCAAATCAGTCTTGACCCTGTGCATCATGGGAACAGTCCAGCCCGAACTGCCAAGCCATGTCTTCCCCGGACCGGAATCAAGCATCCTAGGACCGGTTTCGGGGTTTCACCCCTCTTCAGCCAGGATAGCTTGACTCCAGTGGCGTAGTGAGCACGGGACCCACGTCTGGGCATACCCTTCCCATATAGGGCGAACAGCAAAACACACAAGATGATGGACGGAATGTTGCACATTGGCAAAACATTCACCCCCAGTCACAGATCTGGGTTTAATCCATTGTTATTTTGCTCACCACGCCACCCCAGTTCAGACATGGCCATATGCAAATCAGTCTTGCCCCTGTGCCTCATGGGAACAGTCCAGCCCGAACTGCCAAGCCATGTCTTCCCTGGACCGGAATCAAGCATCCTAGGACCGGTTTCGGGGTTTCACCCCTCTTCAGCCAGGATAGCTTGACTCCATTGGCGTAGTGAGCAAGGGACCCACGTCTGGGCATACCCTTCCCACATAGGGCAAACAGCAAAACACACAAGATGATGGACGGAATGTTGCACATTGGCAAAACATTCACCCCCAGTCACAGATCTGGGTTTAATCCATCGTTATTTTGCTCACCACGCCACCCCAGTTCAGACATGGCCATATGCAAATCAGTCTTGACCCTGTGCCTCATGGGAACAGTCCAGCCCGAACTGCCAAGCCATGTTTTCCCTGGACCGGAATCAAGCATCCTAGGACCGGTTTCGAGGTTTCACCCCTCTTCAGCCAGGATAGCTTGACTCCAGTGGCGTAGTGAGCACAGGACTCACGTCTGGGCATACCCTTTCCACATATGGCGAACAGCAAAACACGGGCTGGACTGTTCCCATGAGGCACAGGGTCAAGACTGATTTGCATATGGCTGGTTCAAACTGCAATGGCATGGTGAGCAAAAAAACGATGGATTTAGGCCCAGATCTTTGTACTGGGTGAATGTATGACATTGTTCTGCATTCTGTCCATCAACTGTTGTTTTTGCATTTGTCACCCCGAGTGGGATGGGTATGCTCAGACGTGAGTCCAGTGCTCTCCATGCCACTGGAATCAAGCTATCCTGGCTGAAGAGGGGTGAAACCCCGAAACCGGTCCTAGGATGCTTGGTTCCAGTCCAGGGAGGACCTGGCTTGGCAGTTCGGGCCGGACTGTTCCCATGAGGCACAGGGTCAAGACTGATTTGTATATGGCTGGGTTCAAACTGGAATGGCATGGTGAGCAAAAAAACGATGGATTTAGGCCAAGATCTCTGTACTGGGGTGAATGTATGACATTGTTCTGCATTCTGTCCATCAATTGTTGTTTTTGCATTTGTCACCCCAAGTGGGACGGGTATGCTCAGACGTGAGTCTAGTGCTCTCCATGCCACTGGAATCAAGGACCAGGAAGTGCTGTGAAAGAGCAGCGAGCAGGGGACCTAAGACAGGAAGGATGAAAACCTAAAGTACCACATCCAGTCCTGTTTTTCTGAATTTGTTTTTGTTGTTTTTAGGATTATGTGTACTTGACCACATCATACCAGCGCTAAGGTGCTTGTGCTTGCTCCTTAACACATGGCAAAATTACACTACACCTAATTGGCGCAGTTAATGTATTTCTAATCCCCTAGTTAAATAGTACTACATGTACCCAGGGCCCGTAAATTAAATGCCAATTGTGGGCCTCCAGCACTCATTGCGCCATTCACTGAAGTAGTTTTTCCAAAACATGCCTCAGACCTGCCACTTCAGCCTGGAGTGCTATTTTGAACTGTCATTTCGACTTGACAAAATAAACCTTCTGCGAGGGCTGAACCTTCCTTTTTTATTACTTGTAAGAATGGCTCTGTTGTTGGAGTTTGTGCATTCCTCGCAGACAGTGACACAAAGGGGACTAAGTATGGGCAGGATGGGCCATCATGATAGGATGGCAGGGGGCAGAGCTGAACCCTGCCTTACTTACACTTCAAAGGGCCTTGCCTCTCGCACACACACAAAGAAACTTGACACTAGCCTTTTGTTAACCCAGACTGCTTGGGGAAGGGAAAAACTTTCCAGAACCAGATTTGGGGGGAGGACAGGTGGTCCCCTCCCAAGACACAAAGGATGACACCATGTATAAATTTTGGACCCCCAGAATAACTTTTTGGATCAGAATAAGGACTGGCGGGGGGGCGTGGCTAGCACCCGGAGTGAATGGCAGCGCCGGTGTGAGGGCTCCGGCCGAGACGGAGTGCACTGGCGGTTCGCGAGTCCGACGCAAACCTTGCAGGGAAGCCATCGTTATTTAAAGATGTCAGGAGTGCCCTGAGTCCATTCCAGCCGCTGGGGCGGTATCGTTTCTAGCGCTGCTGATCCTTGCAGTTTCGGTCGCGGCTCGGCAACGGCCGCGGCCGCCATTTTGTTTTTTGCATGATTAGATTCTCTTCAGGAGCGCGCTTCACCGCGCATTGGCGCTCCGGTGCCTGGATGAATGCATAATCCTCCAGCTTTGCTAACGACGCGGAAGACATACTCTGGCATGTTTTTCAGGTGACTCTTTTATCAAATTATGGCTCTTATGTGACTAAATGGTTATTTCCTACCCTCCTCAAGCTTGGCAGCCATTTTAAGAACTCATTTTGCTCTTTTCAAGTTCCTGTATCTTTTGGTCCTTGGCCTGGCATTTCTACCCGTCAATTCCTTTTATCTGCCTCCTCCTTACTTTTGCGCTCTTGGAATCCTGCGAAAGGCCTGCTCTGCTTCCAGCTGTATTGTTGCTCCTAGTGACGTGGTACTTTATACTCGCGTTGATGGCTGAGTGTCCCACCAAAATCCATAAACGTAATTATATTAAGAACTCCAAGCTCTTTACAGAACTGGCCCATCTGGAGGCTTCTCAGTCCCTTTCCGCCACTGAGATGACGACGCATATGGATTCCTCCTCATAGCCTTCCGCGAAAATCATGCCTAAGAGGCTGAAAAAAGACCCACCTACGCCTCCCAAGTCTTCCTCTACTATCTCGATGGAGTTACTCCTTGATGAGATACGGGCCCTGCGTCCTTTCATGGAGGAAACCAACGCCAAACTGCAGGTTCTTACTGACAGTTGGACTATGATGGATGAAAGAGTGTCGTCAGTGGAGCGTGATGTGTCCTCCCTTCGAGACTCTGCTGCCAAGGTTACCCATCTACATGCGCAAGTCTCCTCTCTCCAGAAACAGGTGGAGGACTTGGAAAACCGAAACAGACGCAACAATCTTCGCCTTTATGGCCTGGTGGAAGGTTGCGAAGGGAATGACTCTATCAATTTTTTCAAGTCCTTTCTCCCCAAGCTTTTGCACTTGCCCGAGGACACCACACTAAATATTCAGCGTGCCCACAGGCTTGGCCGAGTTCCTTCTTCTCCTTCTGCACAAGCAGAGCCCAGAGGCGTAATAATGTATTTCCTGGAATACATAGATCTACTGAAAGTTCTCTCCGTAGCTAGAGCCTTTCCTCGTCTCACATGGTCGGGCTCCACCTTATTTTTTGCGCAAGATTATGCCAGAGCCACTGCAACTCGCCGTAAGGCCTTCTTGGACATGAGACCTGAGCTTCGTTCCATTGGTGCCAGGTATGGTCTCTTCCATCCCTGCTTATTCAAAGTCACCTATAATAATAAAACTACGACGTATGAAGAACCTACACGACTCCGGAGTTTCCTGAATTCTTGCGGCCAGACCAATATGGAGCTCTCTGAACTTCCCTCTTCTCACCCACCGTGACTTTCTCTGAAGTTGTATCACATCACAGATGTGCTTGCTTGTTGATTTTTTCTAAACTCAAATGTTCTCAGGCGCATGTATTCTCCTGATGACTTGTTGCTGTTTATTGAATTATTTGTTGTTCGCGTTACTGTTTCTTGTTCCATTCTATCCATTGATTATTTTGTGTTTCTGTAGTCTGTTCTCGCCTAACTTTGCTATCTTTCCTTCCCCATAGCTTATTGTCCTGCGTTCCGCCTTGTTCCTCCGCTCGGACGTCCCATCGACCCCGAGTGCCTTGCCTTCTCCAGTTGGCTCTACCTCCCTTCCCTCATCTTCACGTCCGTCTTGTTTTGTTCCTGCTCCTGACTGTATCTCCCCTGATCTATCCTTTGTAAGTATTCCTTTTACCTTTTTGGGAATGTTTGTTTTTGTAGGTTTATTGGTGTCAATACCTTTTTTACGACCTCTTTTCTCTTCTCTCTTACTTTACTTTTTTCTCCTCATCTTCTATTGGCTCCCTCGGTCATGCTTCCTTCTCATCATACACTCTGCTCCCTTGTCATCTCACTTCCTCTCTGACTTATATTTACTTTTTTCTCCCTTTGGCCGTTCCCTCTCTTATCCTGTTTCTTTATTGGTCTTTTTGTGCAGGCTCTTTTCTCTCTTTCACTGGACCTTTACTCATATTATCTCCGGACTTCATCTTATCATCTCATTGATCTTCGTAACACCTTGGTTTTCCTTCATCTTTATGGTATCTCTCAGTCTTCTCTTACTTTTCTTGTTCCCGTCCACCCTATTTTTTCTTTACTCTTTTTCTCTCTTTCTTTCTTCTACGTTTTTTGTCTTTCACGAGGCTTTCTCTCAATGTTCTATTCCTTCTCTGCACTATTCTTTTAATAATCTTTAATGTCAGTACGCATTTTATCCTGGAACGTTAAAGGTCTTCACTCTCCCATCAAGAGGCAAAAAATTCTTTCTCATTTAGCCAAGTTGAATGTAGACATTGTCTTTCTGCAAGAAACGCATTTATCTGATGTGGAAGCTGCTAAGCTTAAGAGAGGTTGGGTTGGTGATGTTTTCTCTGCTCCTGGGGATGGTAAAAGGAATGGTGTGGCTGTGGTAGTTCGTAAATCTCTCCCACATTCTCTCCTGTCTTCCGAGTCAGATCCCGAAGGTAGATGGGTGTATGTTAAACTTTCCTCGAAGGGTATTCCCATTTCCCTTTTCAACATTTATGCACCTACTGGTGGTGACCCCGCTTTTTGGCGCACAATGGCTTCTCGTATTTCCGAGTACGTTGATGACAATTTCATTATGGCGGGAGATTGCAACTTACCTCATGACCCCTTTTTAGATCGGCATTCCAAAGCCTCCTATGTCCCTAATAAGTCTCACAAATCGTTTGTTCAGGCAGTATCCCAGCACAAACTTGTTGATGCTTGGCGTCTGTTTAATCCTACTGCTAAAGAATTCACCTTTTACTCCCCTTCTCACCATTCACAATCCAGTATTGATTACATTTTTCTTTCCCATCATATATCTCAGTCCCTCACTCACGCTGATATTGGCCCCATTCTATTTTCTGATCATGCCCCTGTTTTAGCCAACATTGATGTCCTACCCAAGTCCACTGGGCCAAAGCGATGGCGCTTTAACAACACTCTCCTTCTTGATCCCATTTTCACATCCTCCTTTGTTGAATTTACCACAGAATTTTTTGCCATCAATGATACCCTCAATTTGCCCAAGCATGTTATTTGGGACGCTTATAAAGCTGCAGCTAGAGGTTTCATCATTGATTTTGTGGCTAAAAAGCGTAAAATCGCTCGCAAGCGTACTTGCGATCTCCTCCTTACAATCAAAAAATTGGAGCACGCTTTTTATACCTCCCACTCGCAGGAAAGTTTGACTAACCTTGTTGAAGCTAAGGTGCAATTTAACAAACAATCCACTGAAGATGCTTCGTTATTCCTGTTGAAATCTAGCTCAAAATTTTATGGGGGTAAGAACAGAGCGGGGAAGGTTTTAGCTAATTATTTAAAAGTTAAGCAACATAAATTGAATATTGAATCTGTTTTTGATGATAATTCTGTTCTAAGGCACACGGATATTGATATTTTAGAAGAATTTTCCCGCTTTTATGCCAAGCTTTATTCATCTGAAACTCACCCCAATCCCCAATCCCTCGCTACCTTCTTCTCCAGCATTCAGACTCCCCCCAATTTTCCTGTGGACCTATCCACTTTTGAAATGCCCATTTCCAGTTCTGAACTACACATTGCACTCCAGTCACTTAAGAAGGATAAAGCCCCGGGTCCGGACGGATTTACAGTTGAATTTTATTTGCAATTTTCTAAAGTATTACTTCCCAGATTACATTCCCTTATTGATTCTTTTGTCCTTAGCGGCACTTCCTCTGGTACTTTTTCAGACGGCCACATATGCATAATACCCAAAGAGGGAAAAGACACCCAATATTGCAAAAATTACAGACCAATTTCTCTAGTTAACATTGATTATAAGATATACGCTAAGTCCCTTGCTATAAGACTAGACCCCTTTCTTCCCGAATTATTGGGCCCGGAACAATCCGGATTTGTTAAGGGCCGTTTCATCACTGACAATACTAGACTTTTGTTCAATGTCCTGTCCAAGTCCTCACGTTTTCAGGATTCGTTAGCAGCAATTTCTCTGGACGCAGAAAAAGCGTTTGACAGGGTAGAGTGAACTTTTCTTTTTTCCGCCCTCAGATGGTTTGGGTTTGGTCCCAACTTTATTTCCTTGGTTTCTTTCCTTTATTCCAATCCCAGAGCGGCGATCTGTGCTAATGGCCTGGTTTCTTCTTTCTTCACCCTAGGTAGAGGAGTTCGCCAGGGCTGTCCCCTTTCCCCTTTCCTATTCAATCTGGCCTTAGAACCCTTCCTCTCAAAACTCCGTCAAAATCCTAATTTGCACGGTTTCCAATTTTCTCAAACGAATATTAAACTTGCTGCCTATGCCGATGACATCCTCCTCTTTGTCTCTAACCCTGCCACCTCCATTCCTGCATTTCTAGTTGAAGTCCATGAATACTCCCAAATTTCTGGTTATAAGTTGAATAACGACAAATGCGAAATTTTACCTCTTACAAAATTTACGTTCAAACCCGATTTTGCTATGTCCAACTTCACTTGGAGTACCTCACACATCAAATATCTTGGTTTGCACATTACCCCCTCCCTTCCCGACACTGTCTCGTTATGCCTTAGCAAATGCATCCAGAGATTGTCTGACCTTACTTCCCGGTGGCACCCGCTTTATCTTTCCTGGTGGGGTCGCTTTGACACGATTAAAATGATGCTTTACCCGATAGTTCTATACACTATTTCCAATATCCCAGTCCCTATTCCAGCCAAATTTTTTAGTAAAATCAACACTATTCTTTCTTCCTTCCTCTGGTCTGGCAAAAAAGCACGTATGTCCCTGTATAGATTGCGACTCTCCAAATCAGAGGGTGGGGTCAATTTTCCAGACTTTCCCATCTATCACAAAGCTTTCCTTCTACGACAAGCTTCCCTTTGGCTGCGAGACCCTGCTGAATCCTCCCCTTTATGGCTTGTTGTTGAGCGCCTTTCTCTGTCCCCCTTTACTTTCGCTGAGTATCTTTTATTTTCCCGTAAACCCCAGCTCACTTCCACTCCCATCCACAAATTTACCACCAAGCTTCTTCTTTCTACTTCCCCGAGCCCTCCTTCCTCTGTAGCCGATTTTCTCAACACCACTATTTGGTATAACAATAGCATCCTCATTAATCACAAGCCTTTCTATTGGAAATCCTGGAGACAAAAAGGATTGATCTGGGTATCACACCTCTTCTCTGGATCTGACTTCTTATCTTTCTCCGTTCTTTGCCATACTTTCAATCTCCCCCCCTCCTTTGCCCATAAGTACCTCGCGCTCAAGAGTGCAGTAATGTCTACCTATACCAAACTTTCCAATTCCCCTATCCAACCCGATCCTCCCAACCCTACTCTGCGCCTTCACTCCTTACTTCACACTCATAATACTGCTTCCTTCATTTACCACTCACTTCACAAGACTCTCACCCCCAGGCCAAAATCCATGGTCGAGGAGCAATGGGAGTCTGATCTTGATGTCTCTTGGCCCACCTCTCTTTGGGATAGGGTGTGGACCAAACTTCGCAAATCTTCCAGGGCTGCATCCCTTACGCAAACCCTCTTTTTTATCTATAATAGACTTCTTTTTTCACCCCATATGTTGAATAAGAGATTTCCTTTAACCCCTGATCATTGTTGGTCCTGCTCGACACCTAAGGCCACTCTTTTTCACATGCTTTTTTTATGTACTGCGGTGAACAATTTTTGGAAACAAGTATGGGCTCAGATCAATGCCATCTTCCACACTACATTTCCCTTTTCCTTTGTTAATGTTTTTTTAGGGAGCCTCTCTTCTTGCTGGGCAGATGTTGATTTTAAAGTACAGATTGTTGACTTGTTCGTTGCTGTTGCATTCCAGCAAATCACTGTAAATTGGAAAAACTTTGCTAATATCTCTTTTAAAGCATGGTGGTATAATGTATGCCACAATCACAGGTTAGATACCGTTTTTATCCATCCTCTCAGTTTGGCTAAAAAGCGGCATGATCTTTGGCAACCTGTGACTTATTACCTTGACGCTTGTGCTAAACGCCCATCTCATTTGCCTCCCTCTCAGCAGGAGGTTTCCAAGCCTCCCTGATTGACCTTTTTTTTTGTTCCTTTGCATTCTCTAAAATCCGGTTTATTGTTTATTATTTCCAGTACTGCTTTTTGTTCTATAGCCTCAATTATTTGTTATCTTTCAATTTCATGTTTATCTCCATAGAAATGTTTACTTGCCCCGCTATATTGGTGTTATGTTTTGGTTTTTTCTTATGTAATGACACCTTTATTTCTCTAATAAAGATCTTTTAAACTTTAGAATAAGGACTGGCCTGCTGCTGGAATGACAGCCCTGCTTCCCTGGTAAAGAAAACTGGACCTGCTCCTTGGACCCAGGACTATCAAATATAATTCCAAGGGCTAGCTGGCTGGCATCTTATGTGAGCTACAGGGACACAACAATCTCCAGAGCCGCTGAAAATTACCTGCCTTTTGCTGGTCCCTGCTGGAGTGAGTCCAAACCCCCAAGTCGTGTCCGACCAGGTCCTGACCACTTCTGGTACTAAAGCAACCTCCTCCTATCAAAACCCAAATCCTGGGATTTAACAATTTTTCCAGCAAGATCCAACAAGAGAATGGGACATACCTGCAAACCGAACCAACAAAGGGGAATTGCCAGTGGGACTGACTTCGAAGCAGCTCACACTATATTATTTTTCAGCAGCAGCAAATTCTCTTCAGTGGATCTCTCCACAACAGTATCTGACTGAGTGGAGCCCTCTTTGGCCACAGCCTGCAGTCTCATACCACTGGAGGGACCTCAGCTCCAAAAAAACTTCAAAATCAAAAGTTAGATATCTTCGCCGAGCTTAATGATGACTGGCACCTCATTGGCGACAATGACCTCGTTGGCTTGAAAATCTAACTTTTCCTGCCTGGGGCTTTTCCCAACATCATCCACAGCTGCACCAAGAATTCATCGAGCCGCTCTCAGGCATCAATGAGCTACTCTCTGGTACATCCTGCTGTCTGACCCAGTTGAGGACTCTATCTTCTCCTGGATGTCTTTAGAATATCTATCAAGTCCGAAGGTAACTCTTGACTGGGGCGATCCTAGTACCTACATCCGACATCCGATTCATCGTGACCCGCCTTAACTTGTGACTTTGTCCTGGGCTTTCATGGCCATGTACCCGCAGTTAGCACTTTGTTCTTTTCTGCACTATTTTTCACCAAACAAAATAAAAATTCATAATTCTGGTTCGACTGATTGGATTTAAATTGTTTTGGTGTCATTTTTTAAATTAACATTTACTCTATTCCTCTAAATTGGTGTGGTTTTAATGTGTGTTATGTTCTCACTTTAATACTGTTTGTGTGCTGCATTGCCTCTCAGATAAGCCTGACTGCCAAGGTACCAGAAAGTTAAGTACGGGGCAAGGATAAGGACTGTATTTAGTATTTGTGTGGGGCTTCCACCCCTCACAACTAATAACCCAATTTTTTACTCTTCTTATGCTGTCAGCTCTTGGATACCTCCATCTTTTCAGCTCCCTTAAAGTACTGATGAAAAGTATGGGCTCCAACATGGCAGCATGCAATATGAGTAGAAATCCAGGACTGTCACGCAATACATTGGCCACTGGGAGACCAGCAGAGTGGCCATGAGGATCAACACTGGAGAGAGTTCTGAGGAGCACTGGGTGATAGAAAATTCTCTCTGATGCTGGCACAGTGTTCTTAGAGTAGCATAAAATGGCTGAAAGGAGGAACTCAGAGGCTGAAGTTATCAAAATCATCAATTTCTAACAAAGGTGGTCAATGGGCTGTGGCAGTAAGGATGGAGGATCTCAGGATCAAAAGAAGGTTCTGATGAGCAGAAGAGGGGGGTCGAGGAATCTGCAGATAGATAGGCTTTCATGGTCAACAAACAAAGGCTCTGAATGCCAGATGTGTTAGCACTGAGAACTAAAGCAGCAGTGGTAACCAGATGAGTGAGCTATTAAGCTCTGAGGACAAGTTGAAGGTAGGTGGAGCTATATATGTGACCAGTTTGGACTCTGTGGCAAATCACTTGAACACTATCCAGCAAAACCTTTGGTTGCAGAGGTGTTTGAAAGGAAGGATACGTTTTAAAGCTGAAGCGCTGTGAGGCTAGCCTTGATCCGGCAGAAATGATCTGAGAACTGAGAGATAGGCTGTTAGGGAAAATATTAAAAAACACAAGTTAAGCAAGTATTCAGAAGGTTACAGTTGCTTTGACAGCCATGTTAGGGACATTACACTTATAACATGTATTGACGTAATCCCAATGTTATCCTACGGGAGAGAAAGGCCTTTCAATAGCAAGACATGACTTTGGGAGTTTTTCTCTACGAAGACATGTAAAACCTAAAAGTACATGTGATGCCTTTTAATACATTGCACACCGCCGTGTGGGTTATACAGCACCTCCCGAAGGGGTCACATACATTTAAAAAAAAGGGAATGTTTGGGGTGTGCCAAAAGGGTTATTTTGCCAGGTCGACATGGCAGCATAAACTGCAGTGGCAGGCCTGAGACATGGTTAAAGGGCTGCTTATGTGGATGGCACAATCAGTCCTGCAAGTTCCCTAGTAGCAATTACTTTTCAGGCCCTGGGTAAAAGGGGTACCACTTTACTAGAGACTTATAAGTAAATGAAATATGCCAATTGGGGATATACCAATATTACCATATTTAGGCGGGAGAGCAAAACCACTTTAGCACAGGTTAGTAGTGGAAAGATTACTGAGTCCTAATACCAGCAAAACAGAGATAAAGAAAATGGAGGGAGGCAGGCAACATGTTCAGGGAAAGACCACCTTAAGGCTGTCAGGCCTAACAGCTCTCATCCAGCCTTTCTCCTCTCATCTATCCCTCCACTCCCCTTCTGCTCTTTACATCTGTTATAGCAGTCCTGGTTTAAAGCAGAACCACTTCTGCCATGCAGTGAACTCACTGACTGGCCCAGGAACTGATATACCTTAGATGCATTAGAGAGAGAGTGAAGCCATGTGAATGGATGGATGCATCACAGGTATAAACTAACTGCCTGCTTCTCAATGACTCAAGTTAAAAAGATGTGTTTTTGCTGGGTTGCTAAGTAACTTCTAAGTTCTGCTCAGGATTTTACTTCCACTTTATCAAACTAAAAAATAGAATTAGCAAGTGTAACTTTTGTCTTTATCACTAGGACGTGTTTTGTGCAGTGGAAATTCGATTCCCATGTACCCCCTTACTCATGCACTTATGAGGGGCATATTTGTGTATTTCCACTAACAATTCAGAGGTAATTAAATGCACACAAACCTAAGAGCTTGTTGGTGTTCACCTACCTCTATGGTGTGCTCCAAACTGAAACACACAGAATGCTGCATTACGTTTGTGACTATATATCAAACATGTGAGAAGTTGGCCTGGCATATGCTGGTCACTAGTTATGGCCATCTTGCACCAGTCCAATTCAACTCTTATGGTAGATAGGTTTAAGACAACCTTTTAAATAAAGCTATCCTAGTGGTAGCTGTGGAGAGCAGCCTTCAGGCTAAGTCTCAGAGGAATGTAAAGCAGCTTGTTGTACCTTATAATCTCTTGAATTACCAAATGAAAGGACACCACACAAGTCTATATAGCAAATATATATGTATTTATTTCTAGACACACTCTACTAATCTCTTTATGAGATTAGAAGTCAGGAACACATTCAAATATCAACGTTTCACAATAAGTTAAGCACAAATATGGCTGGGGCCCTAGGGGCGTACCAGACCATATAGTAAAAAAGAGGTTTAGGAAAGTCGACTTGCAGATGGACAAGGCCTAGCGCCTGTAGAGTCGCTGGGGCTTCACTAATGCAGCAAAAGCAGGTAAGTAAAAGACGCACGGGAGACGCGTGCAGTGTGAGAACACAGCCGCGGGTTCCCTATTGATTTCAATGGAGCAAGTCGCGGTTGGATTTTTAAAGTTTAAGGGTACTTCGAGGAAGTCTACAAGCAAGCCACTTACAAGGTAAGTAATTCAAGGACCAACACACACTAGGGCACCGGAGTGCATGAGTTATCTCACCCAGGGAAGCCGGGTGCATAGGTGTCTTTTGGTGTCGGGTCGCGTCGCTGTTTTCTATGGAGACCAAAGAAGATGTGCTGCTTGCGAAGACTGAAGAAGTGTCCGGTGGAATCCAAGGCTGGATTCTGGATGAAGATGACCTGAAAGCAGAAGGGACGGTGTTCACAGTCACTTGCCAGTGACCCGGGGCCAGGAAGATGGATGCCCACGGAAGTTGGGTGATTTCAGGTGATCAGGGTTATTTTGACTCTTTGCTCACGAGGACCAGGAGGCATCGATGATGACCAGCAGCTGGATTCGGAGTGTCCCGCAATGTCTGCAGCTTACTAAGGTGTCGGCAACCAGATTGGAGCCAACAAGCCTTGGCAACAGCAAGTCTTGTGGAAAGTGAATAAAGTCAGCAGTGCAGACAAGCAAGGTCTGAGGGACTCACCCAGCAAGGGTGAGTGAGAGCAAGCCTGGAGCAACCAGAGGAGTCCTTTGGTTTAAAGAAAAAGTCTTCGGGGGAGCCACAAGCCAATGGGCAAGGGATCGCAAAGACGCCTTGTGAGGAAATGCTTCACAGGAGCCCACGGTCACTAGAGATGGGGTATGTCTCTGATTTTTGCTGTACAACCTGCTGGAGGCTTGGGCCACAAATAGTTTAATGCACAAGTTCGTAGAACATCGTGAAGGGTCTGCACTTGACAATAGTGCATGGTACCCAGGTATTGCTGTTCCTCATCACTCGTGGGGTCCACTCACCTCAGCTCTGCTGGAGACTCACAATGGCCGTCGAGAAGTCAGGAAATCTACTTCTGGGGCTGCAGGGACTTCGAACTCCGGCGGGAGTGGGAACGTTTGCGACTGTTGATTAGAGTTTCTGGTGCCTGCCAAGCAGGGGAGTCACTCCTTGACTCCAAGGGAGATTCTTCTGTCTTCCAAAGGTAGTGGAACGTCGAAGGGCCAGGATTCTTCTTATAGAGTGTCGTCCAGGGATATCTGATTTGTAATGGCAAGGTTTCCCTATCTTATACTAAAGGTAGGGGAGGGACTAACTCTATGACCACTCCTCTGGGAGGGTCAGGGTAGGGGGTGGTTACACCCACTTCCCTTTGTCCAGTTTCACACCAGAGCAGGGACAAGTAGCCCCTGAACCGGTTTGAGCTGGCATATGCACAGAGGAGCCTACTGCTCCCCAGTACAGGACTTCAAAGCACTCTAGGAGTGCACCAACCCAGCCCCAATGCACTAAATCCTGTCTGGAAGGTGGTGACACCTCCCTGTGACAGCATGCCTATTGCTGAGCTTCCTCCACTGCGAGTTTCAATCAGCAGCAAGAGGGCAGCCCAGTGTCTGTGCTGGTGGCATCCATTTTGTGATGCCAGGGCTCTTTCAGATTTCTACCGTGTTTCCACAGTGGGTACATGTCGTCCCCTCTACAAGGGTGGGATCATACTCCCACACCAGTTACTGGTGTGGGGGTATGATTCCAAGTTGTTTGACACCAAACACGATTTGTTTTGATGCAGTCATTCCAAAGTTAGCATTTCCCGGTAGGTTATAATGCACTTAAGAGTATATGGTTTAACAGCATCCACAAACAGCCACAGAGAATAGACTCTGCCAGCTGCAGAGGGGCCCTGCTCATGCAGAGGCACCCCCTCACATTGTAAACCCAGCACCCTGCCCTCAGGATTGATAGGGCCTGCCTTAGGGGTGACTGATAGGTTTATATGTACGTGTATGGTGAGATATAGGGAACCTATACCTCACTGAGGAGTGCTAACACTACCTCACCCAGGCTGCAGTAGCAGGACTGTGGTGTCAGATTTAGTCTGCTTCCCAGGGATGGCATAATACATGCTTCAGCCCCTGGTAGGCCTGCGAAGTACCTATGCCCTTGGTACCTAAGGTACCATATACTAGGGGCTCATAAGGTACCATGGTATCCAACCACTAGTGCATCTAATATGCACACCAGTCATTTAAGGGAGTAAGCAGATAGGCTGGGGTCCTGGATAGCAGGACCCCAGCCAGACTAGTAAAAAAACATTCAAACATCAGGAAAAAAGTGGGGGCAACCATCAGATTCCACCTTCCTACAAAACACAAGAACCAAACCCAACCTACTGGCACCTGATCCACTATGGGTGTAGTAGTGTATGAATACATTAAATTGTAGGCCCAAAATAAAATGCCAATATGATGTAAGCAAATATTGCTCACTGTTTCCAAACTGAGCTTTCTTCAGGTCATGCACTAACACAGAGAAATGTTAAATTAATTGTATGCACTTCAGTTACTTCAGGCACAATTTTGTGCAATGCACAAACGCACTTGCTCTTGATATGATCCCAAAAGCCCCTGGAACTTTTTGTGGACCCCCTTATGTTTTCTATAGATCACAATGCTTGGCCTGGATTTTCTACAACTGTGGAGCAATGGCCAATGCTATGGCATAGGGCTGCACTCCGATCGGGTCGGGTCTCTCTTTATTAATCTGATGTTTTCCCAGAAAGGATTTAGATTTATGCAAACGATACTGATCTGGTGTTTTTAGGCTGCTGTATGTATCCAACCCTGTGTACCTGACCCAAAAACACAGCTCATCTCTTTATTTTCAGTCACCCCAAAATATAAACAAATGCCTAGGCCCAAAGGCCCTTCACTTAAACATCGAACAGCCTGCCCTAACAAAGTCACTGGTATCCCAGAGAGACTTTACCAGTTCTAGTATTAAAATCAATGACGACAGGGCCTCTGGTTTCTAGTTTACAGTTAGGCCATGGTTCATTTCAGTCCAAAATCCAGCTTAGGACTAGACTGTTTATTATCTATTTAATATTGTACCCAAGGTTAAGGTGTCCATTTCTGGGAATCTATCTGTGACAAGCAATTTCTGGTGCCCTTACTATCCACAACACCAAATCTGATATACAACTGGATTTAAGGTTAGGTTTGTCATATGGTTAGGTCATGGCTCATTGTAGTTATCCCTATATTAGCCTAATTGTGCATGAAACAGGCCGAATTTGCTTTGTAGACGTTGCTATATATATATATCTACTTGTTTTTGTGACACTTCCAGGAATATTTCAAGCCCCTATCGCCGCCACAACGTCAATTTTTAAGACGTTGTGGTGGCGATATGAGCTTCGCCTTATTTACAAGGCAGCTTTAAGCCACTTAACATAGCTTAATGCTGCCTTGTAAGTAAGGTACCCTTTCATGCTCTACTTGACGTGAAAGGGGAAGGCAATGGGTGTTGCTGTGGGCGTTCCACCGCAACACCCATTGAATTTGACGCTGCTCCAACTTTACAAGGGTGGCGTAAATATGGTGCAGCTCAAAATTATTACCAGGGAAAACATGATCTTACCCTGGCGAAACAAGGAGAAATGTTTAATTTCTCCTAGTTTTTGCTGTTTCCATGTGTGCTGTGCAGCACACATGGAAACAGCTAAACGCCTTTGATTCTTTATGTGCAGGAAGGGACATCTTCCTGCACATAAACAATCATTAACAAAAATGACGTTTTGCAACTTCTATGTGTGCTGCATTAAGCAGAACACATAGAGGTTTCAAATCGCCAGTTCAGATTGTTTATGTGCAGGAAGGGACACATAAACAATCACTCCCCTTAACGCAGACACCCTTGCACTATGGTGAAAGGGTGCATGCGTTGGCGCTAAGCAGCTAAATTTAGCACCAGCACAGGGGGAAATGCAGGGCTGCACCATATTCTTGTAAATATGGTGCAGCCCTGCGTTTCTAAAGTGACAGAATGTGACGCTAGCCTGCTTTCCTTGTGAATATGCCCCTTAGTACTTTCACACAGAACTTGCAGTTGTTTGAGCGTTCTGTTCTTTCCAGGGATTTAGTCTGAACATAGCAGACAAGGTCAAACAACAATGTTCTGGTCAGGCTTCAGCACCTAGACACAACACATAGGTGCAGCTGTTGTTTATGAGCATGTATGCCTTATCATATAGGTATGCACTACAATTGAACACATACTAAGAAAGACGTTCATGAGACGTAGAATGATCATCTGTGTATGCTAAGGTACGGGGTCTGCTACTAATTCCAGAGATCTTTGTTGTGTAATCAGTCTACTTCTATAGAAGGGGATGGGGGTTAGGCTAATCTGTTTTATGACATGACTGGTCTGTTCATAATATACAGTTTACTGACTATGCTGATGGCATTTTTACTGGGCAATTGTTTTCTGATTGTGGCACGTATACTGAAATCCAAAGCACAATAGTTTAAATAAACAATTCAAACTTCCTTTGTGTCTCTGTCATATCTTATTGTGGACGAGTACAAGTGTGTTTGTGTAGGTAGTGTCCTGTCACCGTGATCCCTGAGAGGGTTGGGAGTGTTGTGTTCTGGGGAGTCAATTCACTAGTCTCTCTATGTATGTGTAGGAGGGCAAGTGAAACTCTATAGCTACTCGGACTCAGGCTCATGGTATTGAGGTGGTATGGTGACTCTGTCCCTATCTACTGATTTCTATGGTCCCAAGCATAGTTCAGTTCCTGAGCATAATCTCTGCAACATGGCACTGCCAACGTTTAGTGGGGGTGTACGCTGGGCGCCGCCATGCCCCCACAGGATAATTCCCATCACAGGCGCAGACTCTTCCCTTCCAAGTTGTGGGTCCCTGGGGTGGGTTTGGGTGGTACCTCAGCCTGATTGGGGGGTTGGTGTGAGTGCGGGGTTGGGGGTTCTCCAGGGGTTTTTTGTTTTGGGGAGGGCTCTGGGGGATGGTTATTTGGGGTTTGCGGCCTTCTTCTGAGGTCTTGTTGTTCGGTCTTGCACAGTCTTTTGTTCACGGCCTCTCTGTAATTAGGTATCACCCCCATGCTACTCAAATTTCTGCCAAGGGGGTTGTTTTGCTTGTTCTGCTGGCCTACTCTAGAGATTGTGTGATATGTTTGATTATATTAGGCCGAGATGTTCCCTTGATTGTTGCACTGCTCTCTGCTCTCACATCCCATTGCACCGCTCATTACACATGCACGCAGCTCCTGCCCTCGAAGTCACTGTTCCTGTATATCCCTCCCCTGACTGTAGCGCCATGACCGACATTACGCTTTGGACTTGGAATGTCCGTGGGCTTAATGACTATCGCAAGGCATGTCTGGTTCACGCCCATCTCATTCGACATAAGGTGGACATCTGTTTTTTACGAGAGACCCATCTTATGCAATCCACTGCCTCTAGACTCCTTTCCCGACATTGGGGCGAAATCCATTCCTCCTTTTATTCCAATTACTCTCGGGGGGTGTCCATAATGTTATGTGGGGGGCTCCCATGGCAAACCTCTCAAGTGTTTACTGACACTGCCGGGTGATTCGTAATACTCCACGGCACCCTGCGGGCTTAGCCCCTG
This sequence comes from Triturus cristatus, assembly GCF_964204655.1. Lineage (NCBI taxonomy): Eukaryota > Metazoa > Chordata > Amphibia > Caudata > Salamandridae > Triturus > Triturus cristatus. The sequence continues at coordinate 367,232,514 of NC_140586.1, forward strand.
ACACTCGCGGCAATATATGGCCCCAAATGCGACGACCCGGACTTCTTCGCTCAAGTTTGGCATCGCATCTCATCTCTTGGCCCTGCTGCTCTCCTCTGGGGGTGCGATTTTAATGTGACTCTATCCGCCTCCTTGGATCGGTCTGGTTCCCATGTCTCCCACCCGTGCCAGGCCTCACTCCTTAACTCCATCCTCCTGGACAACTCACTGTGCGACGTGTGGCGTCCTGCTTACCCTGCGGCGCGGGAAGGCATGTGTGTCACTGGTTCTCGGGGCTGTCGGTCCCGACTGGACTTATGGATCACTTCCCCGGATGCACAAGTATGGCTAACCTCGGTAGACCATATGGCGCCCACTCTTTCTGACCATGCTCCCGTCAGCCTATCCCTCCATCTCCCGCACTCTACTTGCCGCGCCTTCTCATGGCGGCTCCCTCTGAACGCACATCGCAATTCGGTCTTCTGCGACGAGATACAGACTGCAATCGTAAATTATTTTGAGCTCAACGAGGGATCTGTGGACTCCCCATCCACGCTCTGGTAGGGTTTCAAGTCAGTAATCCATGGGGAATGCATCTCCAAGCAATCCGGTGTTTTGAGCTCCATCCGTGGCACTCTGAAAAGGAATGAAAGGGAGATCAAATTGCTGGACACCTCTCAGGCCCAGCACCCGAATGCTGATACACTCGCTCAGATACGCGAGAAGCTGACCGAATTTTCCGCCGAGGCGAATAGGGAACTTGCTTTTCTAGGTAGGGAGATCGCCCAGGTAAAACTCTGGCTAATCTCCTTAGTCGGCCTCGCACAGCATCGTATATTACCGCCCTGCAAGATGGCGGTCCCTCCCGCACTACCTCCCCTGAAGAAATCAAAGCACGCTTCACTGCTTTTTGCACCCAACTTTATACGGCCGGATTGGTCCCACCTTGCGAAGTTCTTGATCAATACTTCAATACCCTTCAACTCCTCTGGCTCGGTAATTCCCATCAGGAATTCCTGGATGAGCCCTTCTCCAAGGAAGAGATTTTAGCTGCTATAAATAGTATGCCTGGTGACAAGGCCCCCGGCTCTGATGGCCTGCCGGCCTCCTTTCATAAGGCCTTTGCCCCTCTTTTGATTCCCCACTTTGCTGCTATGTTTAACAAGTCCTTTGAATCTGGTCAGTTCCCCCCGTCGCTGTGTGAGGCACTCTTAACCCTACTTCTCAAGCCGGACAAGCCCCCCGAGCAGAGAGATTCCGACTGCCCCCTTTCCCTCATCAACACTGACAACAAAATCTTTGCCAAACTACTTGCCTCCCGTCTACTCCCGTTCATGCCACTCATTGCCCGCCCAGACCAATCCGGTTTTATCCCCAGTCGCGCCACCTCTCACAACCACCGGACCATTTTCTCTGTCCTTCATCAAATCAACCCGTCGCTTCCGGCAGTGGCAGCTTTACTCGATGCCACCAAGGCCTTCGACACCTTGGAAGGGCCCTTTTTGTTTTACCTCCTTCCCCATCTGGGCTTCAGTCAGTTCTTCATACGCAAGGTGTTACTTTAGTATACCCTTCCCACCGCTCGTCTCTGTATCATCGGACAGATTTGCCAAGCCCATTCTTATCGGGCGCAGTACCCAGCAGGGCTGCCCGCTCTCCCCCATGCTCTTCGCTGTCGCTATGGAACCTCTCGCAGCTCGTCTCCAGCAGCACCATACTCAGATAGGCATCGGTTTTGCGGCTCTGGCTCTCCTGGTTTCCATGTACATGAATGACATTACTCTTTATCTTCATCACCCTCTGGAGAATCTCAGTCTTCTAGTCTGTGAGGTGATACGTTTCGGTGGCTATTCTGGCATTCAGGTTTACTGGAACAAATCTGTATTATTTCCTCTCATGGATGCCACGACTCCCTTTGATTCTGATTACCCTTTCGTGTGGGCTTCGGAGCCCACTAGGTATCTGGGTGTTTGGTTGAGCAGAGACGTGGATGAACTCTGGAGAGCCAACTTTGGCCGCGCAGTAGATTGGTTAGTCCAAGATCCCCCTTTGGAACCGACTGCCGCTCTCATTGGCCGGGCGCATAGCGATTGCCAAAATGGTGGTGCTCCTGAAGTTCCTATACCTCTTTGTTAACATCCCCATCCCTCTCACCGCTCATTTTTTTCAAAAGGTTCGCTCTTTGGCGGGCTGGGAGCGCTGGACTTTAAGCTCTATGCTCTTAGTGCTCAGGCCAGATTTCTCCATTTCTGGCTCAACCCTGATCCGTTACAACCCCATGTGGTGGTGGATGCTGACCTCGCCGCCCCGTGGCAGCTCAAAACTGCTCTGTTTGCCCCAGCGAAACTCCAACGCACTGGAATTGATACGGTCGAAACTTTGCGCTGGCCCTGGGATGGAATTCGTAAGATCTCCGGCTTTGACATGTTGTCCGCAAACACTATGCCCATCGCTCATCACCCTGCCTTTCCTCCACTCCAGTCATCGGGGATGGTTAAACACGCCGCTCGTCTAGGCCTCTCCACAATATCGGACCTGTATCCGGGGGAGACTTTCTTTTCGCTTGCCACCGACTCTGGCCCCATGGACACCCTGTTATTTTACCAACTCCGGGCTGTCTGCAGGAAGCTCCACTCCACCTTTCCCCAACCTCCTCCCTCGTTGGCCACTCATGATCTGGTCTATGCCTCTTTCTCTCCCAAGAAATTGGTTACTAAAATTTACGCTTACACGCTTGCAGCGTCCTCCATATCTACTGACCGGGCACGCATTGCATGGGGTGAGGACCTGGGAATCGAGATCTCTCAGGTGGACTGGTTATATTGTTGTACCCAGATCAAACGCCTCTCCCCCAACTATCGTTTGCACCTTATACACCTTCAAATATATACATAGGCTGTATTGCACCCCTGCACAACTTCACAGATTAGATCTTGTAGCAAGTGACAGATGCTTGCGCTGCTCCACGCCCGTGGCTGATTTCGCTCATCTCGCCTGGCTGTGCCCCCAGGTCTCGGCATTTTGGGGGGAGGTTTGTGCAATTATCTCTGAAATCACCTCGTCACCACTCCAACCTGAACCCGTGATTTGCCTCTTAAGCTTCGTTAAATTTTGCCCTGATGCCTCTCACCAATTGACTGCCATGCTGTTGGTCCTCGCGCGGCATAGAGTCTCGATGTGTTGGGGTCACAGGCCTGCGCCTAAGGCGGCCCTCTGGCTCGAAGATGCGTCCCGCTGCCAAACCCTCTTGTCTGAGTTCTGGGACCTCTTGCCAGCCAAGTCACGTCCACTGGACATATGGGGCCCCCTTGTTACCTACCTTTCAAACCATGACCCCAGCTCTCTGCAACTCCTCCAGCGCTCCCCGACGGCTCCACGCCCGCGGCGGCCACCGGTGCTAGTCCAAGAGCTGCCCCCTTTTCGTTCACGGCCCTCCCACTCTCCCTGCCTCTCCTCTCTATGCTTGGTGCCTCCCCATGTCATCTGTTTTCGCCCCTCACAGGGATTTATGATAACCCTCCATGGCCTTGTCTTCAATGTGACACAAATGTGCGACTACCTCTGCTGTGCTGCAATGTATTGATGTGCTTAATCTTCTGCTATTGTGGTACTCTGTAATCTGCTCTCCACAGCTACCACTAGGATAGCTTTCTAAAGGTTATCTTTGACCTCATACATCATAAGGGTCGTTTGGACTGGTTCAAGGTGTCCACTTTAATTAGTGGACAGCATATACCAGGCCAGCTTCTCACACTTAGATCTTTACAAACTGCTTTGCTTGAAACACGATATTTAGAGATACGTCTTAACACAACAAATTTGGTTATACAATTGGATTTATTGATGCCACAGTCACTGAAGGTGATACAATCCCTATTACATATAGGTTGCATTTATATTTCATACCAGAAATGTGTTTTGATTCCATTAAAAATTTTTTACAGCAGTCCAGACGGCCGTCCTGAAAGAACGCTCTCTTGCTCAACGTAAACACATTATTTTAATTTCTCCTGTGCCTTGGAGGCTGTCACTAAAGTTAGTGTTCCTAATTTCAAAGCCCTTCAACCCCAATGAATTCAATGGGCCCTTAACAGCCGTAGATGTCGATTTTGTCTTTGACCCTTCTTTGCAAACACAACAATTTTTGCAATATGAGCATGTTTATCTAATGCCTTCTTCAGTTCTTCCGCTTGATGAATGCAAGTGTATCTTCTGTTCAGATGGTTCAGCGCCACCGGCTATAGGTTCTACACAGAAATATTCCACAGCATGCAGCATCGTTTTAGGCACTATGTCAAATGGCATTTTTCAACCTACACATATTCGAACTTGGCTGAATTGAATGCTCTGCTTCTTGCACTTGAACATACGAATACCAAATTCCCCACACCTATTGTGGGTGATTTATTTTCTTGTGTCCAATCATTTAATGATAATTTGCGTTTTTGGAAACACAATGATTTCAAGGATTCCAAGGGTAGCACAATCTAACATAAAATGCTTTGGGTTGATGGGGGTGGCTGATTTTAAGGATAAACTAGCACTTGCTCATGTCTTTCATACATTGGGTCATGAACGTGTGGGAGCACAAGCAGTAGCCGCACAAATATGCCATGGCTTGAAGTGCGGGACGAACCGTACAAGCCTGAGGATGAGCAGGAAGACAAGGCAGATGCATCACGCCCACAGCTTCTGCTGCAAGAACAGCACAGAGGGAACGAATTATAAATTTCTTTACAGAAGCACGTCAAATTATGACATCCCTTTTTAGGTCTTGCCTAGGCAGCGCATGTGCTGTCCCGTCAAGAGATGCTGTATACAGTATAGTGTGGGAAGCTCCGCCCACTTTTCTCCTAGCTTTACCTATATTTTTCATTGGCCGAAATCGTAACTGCTGCATTATGATTGGTTATCTGCAAATTAGTCCCGCCTCCTGACGACCATGTTGGCATTTTTCTCCTTCCATTGCTATCAGCCCCTTTACTTTAAAAAGTCTTTTGTTCTCCTGTCTCACCCCGATCCCTCCCACAGTCTGTGACTTCTCTGCCCACCACCTCCCCCACCCACTCCAGTTCCTGCCTTCTTGAACACCCACATTCTTGTTTACAATGCAATAGGTCTCGTTCAAATATGAGTCCTATTGCATTTATAAATGCTTTTTTCTCTATGATAGGCTGTCTGCATTCGCACTCTATTTTGCCTGACCTGTCCAGACTCTCGCATGCGCGCGCTGCTTTACATCGTTCGCATGCACACCAAAAGTCTGCCTCTGCCTCTTGTTTTAGCCCTCTGTTCGCCAGCGCTAATTTCACTTCACCTCATCTCCCCTTGCCTCCCACCCCCCGCAACTCTCCCACCCCTAGCAGCTTCCTCCAATTTAACCCTACAAATAAAACCTCCCTGACACATCCGCTGCTTTAACCTCAGCCAAGCTGCATACCTAACAGCAAACAAAGGCGAGTATACTCAATGGACAATTAGTAAGTGATTTTAAGTTGTGGAAGCACGATGAGCTGACTGCGCTGCTTTCTAGAAAAAATGACCACGTATTTTGGTTTCCTTTTCTGGTAAAAATACATTCTTGCTTTTGCTTGTCTATTTCGCGCACTGCTCTGTCACAAAACTGCCTCTGGCATCCATATTCCATTTGTTAGAGAGCCGCGGCCTACCGGATCACTTAATCTCCCCATGCCTCCCACCCCCCACAACTCCTCCCACCCCTAGCAGCTTCCTCCAATTTAACCCAACAAATAAAACCTCCCTGACACTCCCGCTGCTTTCACCTCAGCCGAGCTGCATATCTAACAGTAAACAAAGGTGAGTATACTCGATGGAGGTTGGCAGGATATTTCGTTTCGCTTCAGACCGGAGGGTGACACTTCTGTTAACACCAGTTCCCCGTCTGTCTGCGGGTCGAGGCAGGAAATCTACAAACCAGAGAGCATGTGTGGCACTTGGTGAAAAGCTAAAATATTGCTAATATTTTCTTCTCTGGGAACCGCCATTGTTTCGCTTTCATTTCATTGTACATCAATTCGATATGGCTCGCTAGAAAGCGTTAGGTGTTTCTATGTTTTCACACTCTGTTCTAAGCGGTGCTAGCCAGTGAAGTAGAGTTATGCCGTTCACTAGTAAAAAGCACTGTGATCGTTTTCAAGTTTCCCTTTGTGTATTTTTTTAGACTTCTTTTTAACTGGAGAGCAATCTTTGTAGCACATAATTAATGTCTTCAGTGGAATGAAAGTGAAATGACATTTGCAAATTTGGTGGCATGACAAACCTACTCCTTTGCCAGCAATTAATTTTTCTGAACAAGTGGTTCTGCTTTTATTGGAATGAAGATTTGTACTGCCAGGGAAGTAGTCATTTGCAATAACTATATCAATCAAAGGAGTGGGGGGTGCCCTCTTCGCCCACCGGGAGGATGTTCTGTTTAAAAACACTAAAGGGTGGCAGAGTTAGTAATCTTTCAGAAGACCATAGTATTGCCACTCAGCAGTTCATTAGTAAGAGCATCTTTCCTTGAAGCAGAAAAAGTCAGTTCAATTTTTGATCACCATTGAATGGCTTTTTCTATTGTTATTGATTGTATTTAAACTATGGCTGCATGGATAAATACTTATAAGGTCCCAAAGGCAAGACCGATTGCATTGCAAATGCTTGTTTTCTTTTCTTTGGAAAATGTACTTAAGCATAGTTTGTGCAATAAAATATCACTACACCAATACCTTGTGTGTCTGTTTATTCTCCGCATAAGTTCATTGTGCGGTTAGTAATGGTGAATTGTAAGTTGGTAAGTGTATTGTGGTCAAAGATGAATTTTAGGCTGTGTTTTTGGGGTCAGAGTTGAATGTTAGTGTGTGTGTTGGGGTCAGAGATTATATTTCAACAAATCTTGTTCATCTGAGGAACAACTTGCACTTAGCGACTACAATTTGGCCGCATTACGCAAACGCAATATTTTTTTCACAACCACTAAGGAAAATAATCGCTAAATACATGTAACAACACGGAATATTACCGCAGATTCTCACCGCAAAGTCAAAAACGGGCCGCAAACACACAGGAAGTGATGTCAGTGTGCCTCCTGTGTACTGTAGGAGTACTGTGCATTTTTACTTTCTCTTTTGACCACACTGCTGTTGAATGTGGAGAGTGTTGGAGGTGTTTGGAGTTGTGTGCTGGTGATTTTGGATTTTGAGAGTGTTGTTGTGTCCTGTGAACTGTCCCTAGTGTCTCTGTGAAGTCTTGTGTACTTGTCCTTACGTGTTTTTGGTGTCTTGTACTAAATCTTGTTGGGTGTTTGCCCAAGGGGTAATTTACATTATTAATAGTTGTTGGGGAATATATTTGGGCTTTTTTTTGTAGGAGTGGGTTTAGATGTGTTCTGGGAGATGGTGGCCGTGGGTAGGGAGGGCAGGAAGTTGGAGAGGGCATTGGGGGGCTTTCTCTGGCTAGTTAAGTATTACCTGCCCTTGATGGTTGAGAGTTGGGGTCGGATCATGCAGGGATATGCTGTATGTGTGCAGAAGGTGAGGTGGGAGCATGTGAAGAGTCAGATGCTGCGGGTCTTCGGTGTGGACAGTACTGTCCGACACTGGAAGCAACAATGGCAGGATTGCATGGGCCGTGAAGGTGACCTGTTGGACCACCTGGGGGTCCTCATCAGCCTACAAGGTGGTAAGCACAACCTCAAAATTGTTAAATGAACACATTAGTAACAAATCAAAAATGCTGCCTGTAACACAATGGGGTATATGTTCGAGAAAGTGGAGGAGTGAGGCGTTAGCCATCATGCCTTCATGCCTAACTTAGCCACTTCAGAAACGCAAGGGTGCACCATATTAACAAGCACATGGTGCAGACTTGCTTTTCCCCAGTTCTGGTGCGTAACTTAGCAGTGTATTGACAACCCAGGCACCCTTGCACCACAGTGCAAGGGTGTCTGCGTGCAGGGCAAAGATTGCTCATGTACAGGAAGGGTGACCTTCCTGTACATTACCAATCCAATGCATTTTTCTTTTTCAATGTGTGCTGCACAAGGCAGCACACATGGAAAAAGCAAAAAGGATGAGAAATAATACATTTCTCCTCGTTTTGCAACGTGAGTATCAGGTTTTCCATCACTTTAACTTTTGGCGCTGCATCCTATGTACGGTGCCCTTGTACCTAGGTTTTGTGTAACGTTTGATAAGATAGTAAAAATAGGTAATTTTAAAATAGGACATCTTCAGTGTATCATACCCTATCAATAGTTGTGACACACCCTTGTGCGATCTGCAGCAATGCTATTGTCTACAGACCATGGAGAACCTGATGTTGTTGGGAGAAACGGGTCCTTGGGAATGTGTCACACAAATAATGTGTGCGAAATGTGCAAATGAGCAAGCAGAATTGTCTTATGTTGCCAAACTCTGCATTATCATGTCTTGTGGGAATAACAGGCGAAGTAGACACAATCATGTATGCAACCTGAACTGCAACAGCACAGTTACAGAGCATTGTAATTGATAAGGCTGAATCGGATGATGAATAGGGCACATGTGTGAATTTAAGTCTGATATCAAAACACGTTTCTTTTCATGTCTCACAGCTGGCAGACCACTGATCACACAGGGGGACATCGACGCCTTCACGGGCCCACACGCCACTGGTAAGTTCACACATTACATTTTGTCAATGTGAGATGTGATGAATGTCCGGCTAAAATCCTGTGCGTAGTAGTATGGGTGTGTATCACATGTACCTTTCATCCAGTGGGATGATGTTTGGTGGAAGTGTGAAGTGTGAAATAATCAGTAAGTGAAGATGGAGCAATGCATATGTCTTTCGGATGTAACTTTGCACATCCCCAGTCAGTGATTCCCGTGCAAAAGGGTTCTGTCACTACACCACACCTAAAGGCACTCAACTGGCTACCCTATGATGCTCGTATTCAACTAAAGATGGCTTGCATCGCACACAAGGCGTTACACCACAACACCCCCCAATACCTAGCCCAAAAACGTACTCTATCGGGAGGAAACAGACACTCTAGGAGTGCAGATAATCTACTCCTGAAACCCTCACATTTCAACCAGACTAAAACCTCCAACAAAGCTGTTTATGGTGCAGCGTCAATAATTTGAAACTCACTTCCGCCATCCATCATCAAAATCACCTTGAGACCCCTCTTCAAAAAGGAAGCAAAATCATTCTTAATGAGCAAACTCCTCCCCTAAAGTCTGCACAACACCATGCCAGTTTATATCCTCTAACTTGACTATAATGATCTTGACGATCTCTCTTATACTATGCTGTTACTTTGTATTCGTTGGTCCTATTTTTATGTATGCTATGTTGATACTAATTGCGTTACTTGTACCCTGATCACCATGTAAAGCGCTCTGTTACCCTACTTTGGGTCTGGTTCGCGCTATATAAAACTCTAAAAATAAATAAATAAATAAATACAATGTGGATTACAGAGCATACAGACAGGAGAGGAGACATTTGAGTGGTGTTGGTGATGAGTATGACCAGACATGGAATGGGTGTACATCCTTGACTGAGATGACTGTGCATGTGGGCCAGATTATGCACAGGTAGGTAGTGTTCTTCAGGCTGTGCAAGGTCAGACATAGGTCTGCACAGTACTATTGTAGGTATGCTGCATGCCAGCTTTCAAGAAGTTGCAGGGCGTAGGTTTAAGCCAAGAGTACCAATGTCACACCCCTCAACCACCTAGCAAAGATGGCCCTATGTAACTAATTGCAATATTTTGGCAATGCAATGAAGTTGTCAAGCTGTCTCCTTGGGGTCATTCCCCTGGAAGACTCAGGGGCAAATGTTCAAGCCCCTCTCGCCACCACTACGGCACATGTTCTGAATTTATTGTGGCAAGTGGGGATGCGCCTCATGTGCAAGTCAGTGTTCAGCCAACGGAAGTTGTTTTTCCATGTGTGCTGCCTTGTGCAGAACACATGGAAAAAGACCAATTGCAAAGTTTGATTCTGTGCAGGAAGGTGTCCTTTCCTGTGCATTTACAAATAGAATAAAACATTTGATTTTGATGCTTCCATGTGTGCTGCTTGATACAGCACAAATGAAAGTTACAGTAGGGCTTTTCCAGGATTGGTCATGTGCAGGGACACCTTCCTACACATAAACAATCCTCCCCTGCACACAGACACCATTGCACTCTTGTGCAAGTGTGCCTGTGTTGTCGCTAAGTTGATAAAATTCACGCCATCGCAGGGGGACACGCAGGGCTTCACCACATTATTGTCCATATGGTGCAGGCCTGTGTTCCCGAAAAGGAGGAGCGAGGCGCAGCACCAGGATGGCTAATGTCTCTCTCCTCCAAATCCTTATACATGCCATCCTCAGTCAGGATATGTAACAGCACCATCATTTGGCACTGACAGTCTCATTGTGTTGTAACACTACATGTCACATGCCATGCACTATTATGTCAGTGTCACCATCATGTTGTACCTGATCCTTAAGTCAACATTGCATTGTCCATGTCACTTTCGAACTTCACAATCTTTTGTTAGAGTGTAGGCTCCCATGTTTCACTGACCTTGTGTTTCAGAATTAAATGGAGAACATTGATATAGTCATCAGGACTCACATATTGTCATTGCTCTTATTTTACAGACAACATGTCGCCAGAGAAGGTCCACGCATTTCAGGTACGTAAAGACCGATTTCAGCATATTTGCAGGGTGGCCAAGGGTTATTGCAACATGGAGAGGAGGCACCAAGCTGATCGGGCAGCTGGGAGAAGGAAGTCTGTGCCTGAAGTAGTACTCCATTGGATGCAGAGGGTCACACAGGGCATACCGGGCCCTTCTATTTACAGGCGTGGGTCCCAACATGGACCGAGATCATCAGATCACCCCAAAACATCACACAGAGAAGCTGTGGTGTCCGGATCCGGCACACAATCCGGCACCTCCTCACAGCCACATGGCCAAGGAACAATACCATCTGTAGCACCAAAACAAGGACTTGGATTTACCATTAGGGAGCGTCGCTGCATGATGAACATGAATGTTAGACTGGCCCAAATTGAACGTGAATTGGCGGGGCACACCACCCGCTTGGAGAACATTAAGTCTGCCCTGGGTCTACCATTTTGACTATGAACAATAGTGACCCATCCCCCTTTTATCTGTTCCCCCGTTTTTCCACATTAATAGTTAGTGCTAGGTACGTTTTGTAATTGTCAGGTAGTGTAGTTGTAGTGCAGGAATAGGTAGTGTAGGATTTTAACATAGTTTTAGATTTGTATTCTCTTCTTGTATTTGGGGATAGGTTTTCTTTTCATTTGGTCTGGGGGTGATGTAGTTGTTATATAAATTGTGTTCATTTATAATAAATTTTTATTGTTTTTGAATTCTGATCGCACTTGTGTCAGAAGTGATTTGGTGGAGTGTTGCTTTTCTCATTGTATACAACGTATTCAATCACAGAACAATCATTTGAATGTGTATGTGTGGTCATGACAGGTTACTTAGATGGACGGATAGTGTCAGGATCCATTTGATTTGAGCACAGTAAACTTGCATGGATTACAGGGTGGGAAGTAGGAATTAGGCCCTAGGCTAGTGTCACTCTTTTGTGAAATTTAACATCTTATGTGTGACTCACAAAGTTGGGCAGCACATTGTTGCACATTTGCAACATCATATCGGAACATGGCCTTGAGCAAACATTGACATTGCAACTCTTATCCTGTATGTATGCACGTTGTTCCTCAGATTACTGCCCCAACATGCATTTCACATGAGCCTGGTGCAGAGTAAATCTACCATGCACAGACATAGGCACACTTGCTGCATAGTGCAAGTGTGTCAGCATTATGGAAATGTGATGTTCCTGTGCAGGGAGGCTCACCTTCCTGCCCATGCAGAATGTTGTCATTTTGCAGATCAAATGTGCATGGCACACGGCAGAACACATTTCTGCAGCAAACAGGATGGGAAATGTAGCATTGCTCCCTGTAGTGCTAGTGTCATACCCACTTTTCCTAGCTGTTACTTTTGGCATTGACTCATGGTAAAGCTACTCTTGAAATGTTGGTACCGCATCTGACTATATACTAATTGCAGTGCACTACACATCCCTGAACACATTGCCCTCTCCTTTCACAGTAAGCACAGCATGACAGGGTTCCTAATTTCCAAGGCATTGTTAAGCCACAGGAAGTGGCTGACTGAGGACTTTCACTTTCGGATAATTCCCTATCGCCAACACAACTTCACTGAAACAGACAATGTGGTTCCAATACCGGGTGGTCAATATGTGCCATTATGAATCTTTATCTATGTGTATATGGTGTGCTCTATCGTTGTATGTGACATGCAATGACCCCCATCACAAAAAGCATGGATTGAGTGCATTGAGTGTGAGTACATCATCCAAGTTAGACTTGTTAGCAATACTAAATGGAGACACTACTTGTGGCATGCGACTGACTTGGACTTATTTCCACACATGCCTATTCCCATCATGTACGTAGAGCAATGTTTGAATTTTGCAAGAATGTTGTATTTGAGAAATGAGGGCATGGCTAGTTCACGCATATCCGGTCAGCTCACTGCCTATCTGGGACACAGTTAAACATGAACATTTATCATATGTCCCTGGGTATACTTTTTGATGGATTAACTGGCCCAACATTTCTCAAGACTTATATACTTGAATGGTCATAGCAACACACATATGTGTGACTTAAATATTTTTATTTGCATGTGCATTGACTTTGGTGAAGACTGGCCCAGTACTTGGTCAAACAACCCCCACATTCTATAAATGCCCAGTGGTGGCCTGACAGAGTCCTTTGGGGATAACATGTCCAGAGGAAGAGGCAGAGTTCAGTCAGCAGGCTGATTTCAGTGTCATTGGGAACAACACAAATTATGGCAGTCCATATTGAGGTCCAAGGTGAGTGTCGCAGAGTGAATCTGGGGACAGTGGAAGCTGATGTTCACGGGCATGATGCTAAACTAAGCACAGTTCCAAGGAGAAACATTCCATTTGGCAGAGATGAATGCTACTGCTTTCTTCTTTGCAATAATGCAAATTCATCTACATCTTTATCCTCTGATGTGTCATGTGCCTCCCGTGTGCGTGGTGGTATATTGGCTGCAGCACTATGAGTCACTGACACATCAGGGGGCTGCAATGTGGATGTTGAAGCAGCAGCAGCATTCATCTGTGCCAAACCTTGAGTCAGCACTGCTGTGATGAGCATCTGCAGGGCATGGAAGATTCCAGCAATGTCTCTGTGGTGTGCAGATGTGACAAGCATTTGTGAGGCCTGCATCTGGTCCATGTTCTCCATGATCATTTGCATGTGAAGCAACTCCTTGCTGACATTCCTGGGGCCACTAGGACTGGACAGTTGTTCTTGTCTCTGAGTCAGTACTCCAGTGATGTCAGCAATGGAATGCTGGAGAGCATGGAGCGGACTTGGGGTGTCTGTGATGGTCTGTAGGTGGTCCAGAATGGGACTGAGACACCCACATACCGCATCTAATTTGGCAACCAGGCTGTCAGACCCCACCCGCACCTCACCAGCCATCTCCTGCTGGACTTCTACCACACGATGTTGAAATGCCAGAAGTGGGTCCTCACTGTCCTGGGAGACAGCTGTGGTGGTAGGTGCTTGCTGCTGGGTGGTTTGTGCAGGGGGTGGAGTTTCAACAACATTGCTGGATGGCCCTGCATCCAGAGATGAGGTGCTAATTGAGTCGAGCAGCTGTTGGAGGGTGTCCTGGATGATGGTTGGAAGCTCTTCATCTTCATCATTAAAGAGTGGGACTGGCTCTGTACAGGAGGTGATGTTTCTCCCTCTGCAATGTAAAGGGGAGATACAGTTGTATGTGTGTTTCACGTATGATCATGCATTGAATAGGTTTACAACCAGACTGCATGACAATGTCCATTCAGAATGTTTAGGAGGAGATGACTATTATATGCTGGGTAGTGATTCATTGTACAACATCACAGATGTGACGTTATATTTGTACATTATCATCTCACAGTTCACAAGTATGCCAAATGTGAGTGACCAATTTCTACATACATGCAGCACTAGTTGTGTCTTCTGTTCAGTAGTGACAGTGATGCAGTTTGTACAACATTGTTATCAATGTTGATTAGGTCGGGGCGTGGCTTAGCCGGCTGCAATATGGCCGCACCTTGAGTGGGCTCTGCCAGCCAAGCCTTTAATCCGTCATCATCCTGCAGACCTCCTGCTAACCGCTGCCTGGAACCCTACCATTGCTACTCACCTTTATCTGAGGCATCTTTTGAGCCGTCTATCGAGCTCCTACGACCCAGCTGCACGTGGTTGTGGTGCCTCCGGGGTCCCAGGCCCTGGTTCCTGCTCGCTCGGCTGGGCCTGGCCTGTGCTGCCTGCTCTGCACTGCCTGGAGGCTGGACGTCCAACTCCTTACGCTACGGCCACAACTCCGAAATTTCAGCCGGTGAGTTTCGCGACTGCGGGGGCAAACCACGGCAGGCTTGGGAGCGCGCTCGCCGCACCACCCAGCACATCCTCGAAAAGGCGCCCGGCGTGATTTTCGGCCTCTGTTCCATTGGGCCGGGTGAAGCGGGCGGTGCGCTCCCCACGTCCCCCAGCTGCGGGCTGCTTCCCCCCATTAGCAAACTCCTCACTCCCGGCTGTGCCCACCTGCTGCCGCTGTGCCTCTGGCTGCTCTGCCTCCATTCCTCCCGCCTGGGCGTCCACCAGCTGCCCACTGAGACCTGCTGTGGAGACCCGCGACTGGAGGCTGCACCATCTTGCCTTTTTCCGGCCTACCACTCAGCTCTGCTCCAACTCACTTCCTGTGTGGTTCGGCAGTGGCCTGAGTCTCCGACCGAGCCCCCCGTCCCTTCTGCTGCTGCTGGGGCTTCCTGTTCTGCACCACTGCAGGCCGCTTCCTCTGCCGCAGTTCCTCCCTGCACCACTGGCGCGGTTGCTCTGCTTCCGCTGCCTCAGTTCACTGCCCGGACCTTTCCTGTCCACAGGGAGCTCTTCTTTGCTTCAGCCCATTCTCTTTCTGCAGGCCTGGGACTGCTGCGGTTCCTGCATCTGACCTCAACTTCAGCCTGCTGCCTCTCATGATCTGAGCTTTGCGCAAGCAAAGCCATTGGCGCTGAGCTCCTTCTGCCTGGCTGCCACCTGCCTCCTACATTGTGCCCGGAGCCCAGATCGTGTGCCCTGCCTGGGAGGGTCCCTGCAGCGTGGCTGGGGGCTCGCCCGCCACCCGCGAGGCTCAGTTCCATAACCTTCACCGTTGCACACACGGCCCAGGCTTCATGCCTGTTGGGCATTGGCCTCGTGGGGAAGTGTCGTTCGTCCCCCTTGCATCCCCGCTGCTCCTGTCCTCTCTGGCCGCACTTTACCCATCGACCTCCCGAGCGGTGTGTGGGACTCTGCTGCTGATTTCTTCACCCAACCCTTTCTCCTGCAGCGGCGATTTCCTGACAACTCTGCTACTGTGCTGGACGCTATCTACTCTTCACGCGCTGGGTTCCCCCTTGACGCTCCTTACATCTGGCAGTCGCCATGGGTAAGGCTGACCCTACACTGCCCCGACTCACTTTCGAACAACAGAGACAAACACGCCAGGAGGGCCCTACTGTTGACGGGGGCAACCAGCCTGCCCCTGCGGATATGGCCGTCACATGTGATGATGACCTCAAAGCCATCATGTTGGAGGTCAAGTCGGCGGTGTCCAAGATCGCCATCCAGCTTGAACAGTTAACCTCCCGCCTGGACGTGGTCAAGACCTGGGTGGACTCACATGATAATCGCCTGCTTCACGTCGAGTCAAGAGTGTCTGATTCAAAGGATTCCACCACCCAAGATCGCCAAAAATTACTCTAAATGGACAAAATCCTCAAACTAATCCACTCCAAGAATGAAGATTTGGAGGCCTGCTCTCGTAGGAGTAGCCTCCGCATTACCGGGGTGCCGGAGTCCACCAACATATCGAAGATGGAAGACTATGTGGAGCAGCTATTGCGAGAACTATTTGGGAACGTGCTTTCCCAGGTCTTTATCGTGGAGAGAGCACACCGCTCCCTTGGCCTGCCCCTGGAATACCTGCTTGTCCGATTATTGCAAAAATACTGAATTTGCGGGATGGTGACGCAATCCTTAGGGCTGCCAGGGAGAGGGGCGAGATAAGGCATCAGGGTAACATTCTGTCTTTCTACCCTGACTACACCCTGGCTCTGCCCGCAAAGCGCATCTTGCAAAAACATGAAGTGACCTACTCTTTGGCCTATCCGGCCAAGCTGCGGGTTAGGCAAGGATCAAAAACTTTGGTTTTCCCGGACCCAAAGGGAGCCCTCGCCTTTGCTAAGCAGCTGGTTCGTACCCATCGCACCACCCCAGCTAATTCACAGACCCCGTTGCAGTTAACCTGAGCGACAATGACTGAAAAGTATTTGTTCATTTGTTTGGGCTTTGTGGCTTTATTTGAATGGCTGTACAGCAAAATGTTGGACTTGTTCTTATTGCTGCCCCTTGTTAGACTGACTGTTTGCTACTTACCGCTGCATTTACGGATCGGGCTCACTGGCTATTCTTTTAATACATTGCGATGCTTTCCTTTAGTCTGCCGATAATTTTAGCTTGGCCACCCTGTTATTGACTTTTCCCTTCCTAGTTGTGGTCCCCTGGGGTGGATGTGGGTGGTTGCTTGACCTGTTTGGGGGGTTGGTTTGGGTGGAGGGAGGGTGGGCATTGGGTTGATGCATCCTCCTTTTGAGCAGCTTTTGTGGTTGATTGCAATTCTTCTGTTTTCACTCTGCATGATTCATGTTTCCACACTTCATTTTGTGTGGTGGGTTTGTTTGGCTTGGGGTGGGGTATTTTCTGGATTACCTTGTTCCTTTCGGAGGCGTTATTGATTTTATGTCCTCATTTTTTGTTTTTTTTCCAGTATGCATCACATCTCTTCTATGCTTGCTTACTGCACTGCTCTTGTAAAATGCACCTCGCCCTTCCTTAGGTTGGTGCTCTCTGGTCTGGCACCACCTGCCTCCCCTCTCTCGCCTACTCATGCTTCATCCCCATCGCTCTACTATTCATACTTGCAGGTACTTGCTGGCTCCATTTCAGACTCCATGCGATTGCTTCGCCCCTTCTCTCTCCAAGTGTTCTTGCCTCGTTATTAGCACCAGTTTTCGGCCATTGACTGTACTCGCTGCCTTGCACCCCATTTTTCCTTGTATTAACACGGCATGACTGACACTATATGTTGGACCTGGAATATCCGTGGTCTCAATGACTACCGTAAGGCCCGGCTTATCCACTCCCACCTGCTCCGGCACAAAGTGGACATTTGCCTTTTACAAGAAACCCATCTGTTACCTGCAACTTCTGCTAGACTCCAGTCTCGATGCTGGGGAGAAAGGCACTCCTCTTTCTATTCCAACTATTCCCGGGGAGTGTCCATTTTGATACGAAGGGGGCTTCCGTGGCTTACAACTCAGGTACTCACTGACCCTGATGGACGGTACGTTATTTTGCATGGCTCCCTACTGTCCCAACCTTTGACGATTGCGGCTGTGTACAGCCCTAACACGGATGACCCTGATTTCTTTACTCATATGTGGCACATTATCTCATCTTTGGGCCGTGCAGCACTTCTTTCGGGGGGGGATTTTAACGTTATGTTTTCTGCAGTCCTGGATCGCTCTGGCCCCTACTCATGCACGCTCCACGGCCCTCCTTCAGTCCATACTTACCGACATCTCGCTATATGATGCGTGGCGTCACATGTGGTTCGAGGCCCATGAGGGAACTTGTGTCACCGGTGCCCATGGTTGCTGGTCCCGTATTGACCTTTGGTTCACCTCTCCTGACGTTCTCACCTGGCTAAATTCCATTAATAATATGGCGCGAACTCTCTCCGATCACGCACCAGTCCAGCTTAGTCTTTCCCTTCCTCACTTTCCACGGCGGGCCTTCACCTGACGGCTCCCCTGAATGCTCTCTGCAACTCCGTCTTCTGTGACGAGATTCAAACGGCAATCTCTAACTATTTTGACTTAAATGTCGGCTCTGTAGACTCGCCATCCACTATGTGGGAGGGTTTAAAGACTGTGATTCACGGCGAGTGTACTTCTAAACAATCTGGAGATCTTTGCTCCATCCGCACAACTTTAGATAAACTAGAATCGGAGATCAAGGCTCTGGACTCCGCTCATGCAATCCACCCCAGGTCTGAGACTCTCGCTCGCCTGCGTGAAAAACATTCAGAATTTGCTGAGGAGGCCGACAGAGAACTCTCATTCCGTGGCAAAGAGGCCCGGGCTCGCCGCTTTGGCGAGGGCGATCAGCCTGTCAAGACCCTGGCCAACCTCCTTCATCCCCCGTGCCACTTAATATGTCACGGCGCTTTGGGACGGCTGCCCTACTAGAACCACCTCTCCTGAGGAAATTAAGACATGCTTTATGGATTATTACACGCAACTCTACACCGCGGGCTCCACCCCTTCGCGTGAGGACTTTAAGCAATATTTTGACACCCTCACACTTCTTTGGCTCGAAGACTATGAACGTAAATTTCGAGATGAGCCCTTTTCTAAAGAAGAAATACTTGCGGCCATTAATAGTTTGCCTAGTGATAAGGCCCCTGGCTTAGACGGCCTCCCTGCTTCTTTCTATAAGACTTTTGCTCCGCTCCTTGTGCCGCATCTGGCCGCCATGTACAATGACTCCTTAGAAAATGGCCTCCACCCGCCATCGCTCTGTGAGGCAATAATAACGCTTCTTCTTAAGCCGGACAAAACTTCTGATTGTCGCGTCTCCTACCGCCCCTTTCTCTAATTAATACGGACAATACAATTTTTGTAAAGTTGATAGCCTCCCGTCTTTTCCTCCTCATGCCCCTCATTGCCCTTCCTGACCAGTCCGGTTTCATTCCAGGCCGCGCCACATCCCATAATCTCCGGACCATATTCTCTGTTATTCATCAGATTAATCCTAGCCTCCCTGCAATGGCTGCTTTTCTTGGTGCCACCAAGGCATTTGACACCCTGGAGTGGCCCTTTTTATTCTATCTTCTACCACGCCTCGGCTTCAGCAACATCTTTATTCGTAAGATTCTACTCCTATACACTCACTCTTCCGCCCGCCTTCGGATCAATGGACACATTTCTGATCCCATTCTGATTGAACGCGGTACCCGGCAGGGGTGCCCGCTCTACCCTATGCTCTTCGCTATTGCGATGCAGCCTCTCGCGGCCACACTCCGGCAACACCACACTCAGAAGGGCATCAGCTTTTCGGCCCATGCCCTCTTGGTCTCCATGCACGCGGATGATATTACATTGTATGTCCGCAACCCCGAAGAAAACCTGCGCAAGATACTAAGGTTCGGTGGATTCTCCGGCATACAGGTGAACTGGATTAAGTCAGTGCTGTTCCCTCTTACTGATGCCACCAAGCCATTCACCCGGACTTTCCTTTCATATGGGCTTCTGGCCCCTCCCGCTATCTGGGTATTTGGCTGAGCAGGGACTTGGATGACCTTTGGAGGGCCAATTTTGGACGTGCTGCGGACTGGCTCCAGTCCAAAATACCTCATTGGAACCTGCTCCCCCTGTCACTGGTTGGTCATATAGCCATTGCCAAGATGGTGGTCCTCCCGAAAGTTCTTTACCTCTTTTTGAAAATCCCCATACCATTAACTGCCCATTTTTTTCGTAAGATCCACTTGTCTGGGCTGGCAAACAACCCAGGATTGCATACGATGTCATTACTCTCCCCATGTCAGTTGGCGGCATGGGCGCCCCCCAATTTCAAATTTATGCCTTAAGTGCCCAGGCCAGCTTTTTACATTTCTGGATTCACCCCACCCCTTACCAGCCGCTCGTCGCGGTTGAAGCTGACTTTGCTACCCCTTGGCCGCTGACCACCACCCTGTTTGCCCAGGCCAATCGCCCACGAGCTGAGGTGGACACGGTCGAGACCTTGCGCTGGGCCTGGTTGGGACTGCGTCGTCTTTCTAATGCCCCGATGTTATTGGCTAATACTATGCCAATTGTACGTCACCCTGCCTTCCCTCCTCTCCAACCATCTGGCATGTCCAAACACGCTGCCCGTTTGGGGCTGGAGACCCTGGCAGATCTCTACCTCGGAAACACCTTCTATTCTCTTCCTGCTACCTCTGGTCCTATGGACATATTGCTCTCCTATCAGCTGAGGGCTATCTGTAGGGAGTTACATCCCACGTTCCCCCAACCTCCACCTTCGATGCTCACTCTTGACTTCATATATTCCTCTCCCACTCCCCCCGGAAGCTAGTGACTAAATTATATGTCCTTACGCTGTCGATCTCTTCCGTCTCCACTGATCACGCCCGGGTAGCATGGGGCAAGGATCTTGGTATGGACATTTCCCCAGCCGACTAGCTCTATTGCTGCAATCAGATGAAGAAACTGTCTCTCAACTATCGCCTCCGTCGTATACACTTCAAATACTTGCACAGGCTATTCCGCACCCCCGTTCAGCTACATAAATTGGGGCTCATCCCTAACGATAGGTGCTTGCGTTGCGCTGCCCCTGCCGCAGATTTTTCTCATCTTGCTTGGTTATGCCCAAAGGTGCCGGATTTCTGGCGGGAGGTCTGTGCCGCCCTCTTTGAGATCACCCCCGCACCGGTCCAGCCGGACTCACCGTTTTGCCTGCTGGGCTTTGTTAAGTTTTGCTCGGATGCCTCTTGCCGATTGGTTGCAATGCTGCTTGTCCTTGCACGGCGTAGGGTGTCCATGTGCTGGGGGCGTAGGCCGGCGCCTAAGTTCGCCCATTGGCTTGAAGATGCTTCGAGATGTCAGACCCTACTATCTGAATTCTGGGACCTTATGCCTGCTAGATCTCGCCCACCCGACATATGGGGCCCCCTAGTAATGTACCTTCACACCCGATCACATCTGAGCCAGACTGCCTCTCCCGCACTCCCTGCCGGCACTCCGCCCGCGGTAGCCGCATGTGCTGGTCAGGAGCCCCTTCCTTCCCTGTCCCCATCTCTCCCCGGCCGGGCCTGCTCTTTCCTCTGCAGTGCTGTCACCACATTATGCAGCTATGTATTGTTCAATGGTGCTACTGCCATGTTGTACACGATAATGCTTCTTTCTGATTGGTCTTCCCTATTTTTGAAGCAAATGGCCTAATGTGTACAATGCTCTGATTTGATGCAAAATTGTATTTTGGTAATGTTGAATTTGTCAATACAGTTTTTTGAATTTAAAAAAAAAAATGCTGATTAGGTCAGGTGTATGTGTCTGTGCACTGCATTGTGTGAGAGTCACCCCTACTCAGTACACCCTGATACTTTTTCAAGATTGATATTTTTAGGAGGGGTGGATTGCATGGTGCCACACCTTGCTGTTGGCAATGCAACATGATTGTTGTTGTGCCATAATTATGCCTATCCAACTGTTGTGATCTGGATTGATGTGATGTGCCACATGATATGGGCAGGGAGGTATGCCTGATTTGCTATGATACACACAGTGTAGATACTTGTTCATTTTGTTAAGTCAAAGGGAGTG
Organism: Triturus cristatus; assembly: GCF_964204655.1. Classification (NCBI taxonomy): domain Eukaryota; kingdom Metazoa; phylum Chordata; class Amphibia; order Caudata; family Salamandridae; genus Triturus; species Triturus cristatus. The sequence goes on from NC_140586.1 coordinate 367,254,060, forward strand.
GTGACATCTTAATGGATGCATGTTGATCTTCAGGTATGGTACAGCTTTGGTTTTACTGCCCCTTATCCCTTTCACCCAGTGACCATTTCACTTATGTGCATTTCCAATGGTGAAATGTTGCAAGCTTGAAGAAATATGGGTCTTGGTCAGTTGTGACACTTGTGCATTGTTGGCCAGCAGATGTCTTTATTACATCAGGGGTTGTATGGACATGAGGAAGTGACAGAGTGTGACCTGCTCCTGTAAGGAGGAACTGAACACTCAGCCACTTCAGTGACCGTGGCCTGCACCATGTTAACATGTTGATGGTGCAGGCATGCATTTCATCATGCACTGTCACTTGCCTTGTCAGTGTGGCTCACACACAGGCAGCTTTGCTGGGTAGTGAACATGTGCATGGATTTGGTGCGAGAATGTTTGTGTGAGGATGGACCCCTTCAGGCACATTGGCATTGATGGACTAATTGCTGTTTCTATGTGTGCTGCACAATGCAGTACACATGTACAGACAAATTGTTTTGGCTATTTTGATTTCTCTTGTGTGCATGTTGTCAGTCATGTTTTTTCTTGCATGCATTGCTTACTGCCCTCTTGTTGGCTAAACCATTGTGAGTATGAAGCGTGACATTCTATTGTTGTTGCAGGCTGAACAGACTGTGACAACACCCATTACACTCAATGTTGACACCACGTGTAGTGTGTAAGTGGGCCTAGATTTGAAGATTGTATATGTGCATGAATGTGGACCTTACTGCACATACACATTCTTGCACACAATTCTGACACCCTTGCAGAATGCGGCATGTGCACTGACATTGGTGGTGGCATGCTCACTTATGCACATAATCTGTCGCGTTCACAGTGCATCCACATATTGTTGTCAAAGAGATGCAGCCATGTGCAGACAAATTGTATATGTGTGGTGTTGAGGCAAGGTGGTCATTTTAACACCCTGCCACAACTCCAGGCAATGTGCCCCTTTGTTCTTTCATGTTGCCCATATATTGTGGTCTGATTTAATCTTTCGCTATATTTTGAATTACTTTTCTGTGCAGATTTTCAAGTCTGTGACCCCACCTGTTGGACTTGGCCCTTTTGGCAGGTTCACCCCTAAACTTTTTGCCTGTCTCCTAGCCTTTTCCCTGTGTAGTGTTGGTGGTTTTAGGCCTTTAGACACTTTAGCACTGTGGTCCAGTTCAAAGTGCGTGTGCTTTCTGTGTTACATTTGAAAGGTTGGCCTGCCCTCCCATAGGAATGCATGGGGGATTAGTGTGTCCATGGTAATTCCTGGTATGAGAGGAGTGCAGGGCCGAGTTTGGTATGTATGAACTTGTGAGAATAAATGCTGCGCAATGGTGTGCGCAGATTTATGGTGAGTGGAGGAGAAATGCCACTTTTAGAAGTTGGCATTTCTGTGTGCTATGTGTCTGCCTGCCTGAGGTGAATTGCATGTCTGGCTTGTGAGTGACAGGAGCTGAGGGGTAGGGATGGCTCCAGGACACAGGGTGAGTCAGCCCAGTGATGAATAGAGAGATCTGCATGCAGATGGGAGGGAGGAGTTGCACCTGGGACTTTAATAGGGCTGTGCCTTCCCTCCACAAAGCTGGCTCTGCCCCCTGTGGTGTGTCTGATCACTGAGCCCCCACCTGACAAAGGGGAGAGGAGCTGGGAAAAACAAAGTGCTCCAAATCCCCCCTAAACCAGTTCTGACTGGTGTCCCCAAGCCCTGTGCTGTGACACAAAGAAAAAGGGTGTATAAATATAGGGGATGTGACCCCATGAATATGTTGAGTCTTGTGTGCTGTTCCTGACTTGAGGGGGGGCTTGCTGCTGCTGCTGGGCTCTAGAGGAACCACCACTAGGGACTGCCTCCCTGCTGGAGGGCCCTGTGAGATGGCCTGCCTGAGCCTAGCCTTTGCCCCCCTGAAACGTGCTTTTATTCTAGGTAAGAGCGCTTTGTTTTGACCCTGGACTTTGATTAGAGCGCTTCCCTTATTTTACCAAGCGTTTTTATTTTCAGCTGGCAGCGCGGAGCTGTGATCATTTTGGAGGGAATCCCGATGTAGGGATAATCCCGCTTGCGCTGATTCCTTAGCGGGAGCCAACTCCGCATCATGGCTGCAGTGCTGATTTATTGGGAAGCGGGTGCCCACCCCGTAATGGCCTTTCTCTAAGGCGGGAGCCCACCCCGTGTCCTGCTGCTAAGAATCACTGCCGTGGGCCCGGAGGCCGTGACGTGTCACTGCCAGAGCCGCGCTGGAATTGGTCCCCGCCTCGAGAGCTTCCCTAGCAACGGGGAGGCTCGTCCTGCTCTGTCGTGTAGGGGGAAGTGCAGCGCGAGGCGTCCCCTAGCAACCAGGGCTTTCTCACGCTCCTCGTCGAGGGCGGAGCCGTACCGGGAGCCAGGGGAGCACCGCCAAAGAGAGCGCTGCCGCACCAGAGATAAGCATGGACTGACCAGACCCCGTTCCCCTCGCAAGGTAATCGCCCGCATTTGGGTGTTTTCAAACAGTGCAACAGGTGCCAGCTGAAAAGCAGAGAAGTGCTGCAGTTACTGGTGGGGCTCCTGTGTTGGAGGGAGGAGCCCCACGTGCAGCATGATCGCCTGAAGCCTCGTAGGCTCCTCGGAGAAGTCCGCAGAAGTCCCCAGAGTATCCCGGTGAGTGGGGGCTGCATTACAGGCATTGGGAGTGGCACCAGGAGCGCCCGTGGTTGGTGGTTGTCACAGCAGCCCCGTTTTGTCAGTGGGCAGCTGCTGCATTTTTGCAAATGGGGCTCCAACTTGCCAGGGTTTGCTGATTTTCACAGGGGCACCACAGTTTTTCGGGCCACTGCAACGTTGGGGCATTTGCTGATTAGGAGTCCCAGAGAGGAGCTCAGGAGGCACGCTGGTGCCCGGGCTCATGTTCACAGCTGCCCAGCAAGTAGTGGGCAGCTGCCACGTTTAGGTTGTGCATCTGCGCACTTTGCTTTCGCTGCTCCTGCCGCCAGCCCTGACTTTTGCGGGACATAGGTCCTTTTGAGCCCCTGAGAGAGGCCAGTTGGGGCCAGTCCAGTGTGTGGTGTCCCTGATTGGGGGACACTGTTTTTATGCTTAGGAGATGTATGCGCAATGTTCTGGCCTAATGGCGATGCCTCATGTGGAATGTATTTATGCTTAGGAGATTGGGGCACACTGTGGGTATGCTCATGTGGTCTATGCTAAGGTGATTCATGTGGTCTATGCTAATGTGTGGTCTATGCTATTCATGCCTGACATGATTTAGGCATCCTACATTTTATGTAACAGGATCTAGTTCTCAGTTCAGTATTTCGCCAGTAGTTACTGGTTGTGCTCTACATTTACTATTTGTGCTACATTTACAATTGGTGATTTGTGATGGTTTTGACAGTGGCCCCATTGGCCCGGTCGTGTGTAAATAGTCCCCTGTAAATACTGCCTAGGGCCAGTGGGCACAGTGTACATTGTGTGATTATGATCTGATGTGTTTATCACAATACAAAGGCTATTTTTGATATAACCTTGTGTGGAGTTCCTTTTGTGGTGTACCTAGTGTGTTGGTGCTGTGTGTGTGTGTTGCGCAAACGCTTTACACATTGCCTCCGGTATAAGCCTGACTGCTCTTGCCAAGCTACCAAGGGGGTGAGCAGGGGTTATCTTCGGCGTGTAACTCCCTTGCCCTGACTAGAGTGGTGGTTTCTGCCCGCTTTGGCGCAAGCCTTAGCCAACAAGATATCCCATTTCTAACACCACCAATATGTGTCTTGCACTGTATTTGTTAACTAAGGTGATATGTGTATATACCCCCAGGGATAAGAGTATCCGGGACAAGATCTGCAGTCATTGTGGATGTGCACTGGTAGATATTTTAATTGTGCATGAGTGACATTGGGCCCATCCACCTTGTCCCCCCTGTCCCTGGTTGTTACTCACCCTGTGGCTGGTCATGTTCAGCACTATCCTGTTCCTGGACTCCAACCATCGACTACTTGCAGATGACTGCAGACACCTGTTCCTCCAAAGCATCCAGCTCCTCCTGTGGTGTTGGATTCCCACCTCTGGTCTGCAGTGCTGCCTTGCGATTGGTCGACAGTTTCTCCTGGGTCTTGCACTTAGCATCATGACAGCGCTTCTTGCATTCTGTCACTGTCCTCCCCACCTCTCTGACAGCATTCACCTTGGCTGCAATGGACTGCCATATTGCATTTTTGGTCCCCAATGACACATTGGAGCTGCCAAAGAGCTGGTGTTGTTTCTCTGTCACCTCTGCAACCAGAACCTGTTTTTCCTGCTGGTTGAACCTGGTTTTCCTCTTCCTCTTCCCCTTGCCCTTCTTCTGGGTCTCTTACTGGTCCTCCTGGCTGTTTGGGGGTGTTGTCTCCTGCAGTACTGGGTCCAACTTACTCCATGGTTCTTTATTTTTTCTGTTTATGATACTTCACGGGCGTTTTGTAGTCGTTTTTCCCACCTAACGTGAAAAAGTGGTGGCACGCTAATTAGCGTGCAGCTTCTGGCCGCTGACTGGCCTGCCCCCACTTTTTATCGTTAGCGGCAAGATTTTTATCATGGCAACGCTGTTATTAACGTCAACAATTTCCACAGAGATGGGAAACTATCGCCATGTAGCGACAGCCTGTAAATACGTCGCTAACATGCGATGATTTTCGGCTGTACGCGGCGAAACAAAAATTGCCGCTAACTAACATTAGCGATAGTTATCGTCAGTCCTTGTATATATGTCCCTCAATGTGTGCCATGGCCATTTTTTGTTTTTCTGTAAAAAGAAACTGCCACCATCACCCTCGAGAATTTTCACAAGCCTTCTAGACTAGTATACTGCAAGGAGAAAGGCAAGCCAGACTATACAATGAATGCTACTTTCACGAACTTTAGGCCTTTCTGTTTTTTTCCTACGAAAACACCAGAGTCTGAGTCTGATCACATCAAGATACCATTATCACTTTATCCCTACTAGGGCTCATGAATAGGACTCCTTATTCTAGCAAAATATTCAAGATGAATCTGATGCCTCAGATGATTCACATTATCAGTGACCATAGTGCTCCAATCTTCAGAAAAAGTTAATCTGAGCCAGACAGCAAGAAGTCTCCCTCAGTAAGCCAAAATCTGCTCACAATGATTATTTTTAAAGGAGATGTTTGATTGTAAGAATATTATCCATCACACATTATCTGACAGGCTGAAGACAGTGACCTACATGCAAACATGTCAGAGTAAAGTCCAAAACAGCCTATGAGGGATATGCTTCAGGCCTTCCGTTGAAGGCAAAGTGGCCACTGGTCAACATTGACACCAATAATTTGATCTTTATGAGGAAGTTCTCTGGAGAACCTACTGAAGGCATTGACATTTATGGCTGGTCTGCTGGACACAATTTTTTATTTGGCGGTTCCTGCAACAAAGAATCTGTTTTGACCAAGCATTGATTATCTACCCAGTCAACTAGGAAAGATGGTTTCAGAGAGCAATTTGCCTTTTAGGCAACGCAAACTGTTCCACCTCTATTGAAAGGCTCTGATACATTCCCCTTTAGAGTAAATTTGGGAAATGGGCTTTCTTGAAGGGCTGGTCCAATAGTAGATGATTTGCTTTTCAAAGATTCATTAATTAAGGAATTGAACTGTATAATGAACATTTTACAGACCTTAATAAGTGTTAGAAAACCGGGCAACCGGGTTAGCAGTCACCCGGCCTTTCCACGCATAAGGGGTAGCCTGGCTCGAGCGGTCGGGGGTCAGGCACCGTGTGAAGCGTACGTCACACCCTCACAATAACTATGCGTTCATCTGTTCCAAAAACGACACTACACCGTAAAAATTATGAAAGAGTCTCTTTGTGTTTATCTTAATTTTTCTCTTAGTTGCAGGGATATGTCACAAATACAATACAAAAGGATTTTCTTCAGAAATAGCAGGTCAATTAAATAATAACACTTTACAGGTGCAATAAATAGGACTAGGTCATAAATACACAAGGAATAAATAGAGGTGCGATAAATACATAGGGCAAATAAATACTGTCAGACAATAAATACCAGGCAGGAATAAATACAGTCAGACAATAAATAACACTCCTTCAATGAATAATATAAGCAGACAAACAATTGCAAATCAGATCACATTTATGAGGTAGATTGATTTTACCATGCCCAAGTACAGCTTGTGGTCACTGGGGAGGCCTGGGGATGTCCCACCTAGTGTGGTCAAGGCTGGGGCCTAAGCTGAGGTAAAATGAGGGTACCCTAAGGTTCTGGCTCACCAACTACACAGTCCCTCACACAGGTCCCTGCACCAGTCTCAGTTCACCCCCCCTAGCACCCTCAGGTTGGTCCTAACACCCCTCTAGCCCCTAGAATGGTCTTTTAGGGCTCCACAGGGCCTCAGATGCCCTTTCTACCACTTACTGCCCTTTTCTCGGTGTTCGGCTCTACTCGGCGCCGGGTCGACGTCGATGGGCGGCTCCGGTTCGATGACGACTCGATCGGTTCCACTTGACGCCGTGTCGATGCCGTCGGCCGGTTCCGGTTCGATGTTGCTGGGCGGCCTCGGTTCGATGTGGGGTCGATCCGCTTTACCTGACGCCGGGTCGATGCCGTGAGGCGGCTCCGGATCGATGACGCTGGGCGGCCTCGGCTCGATGTCGGGTTCCGGCGTCACAGGGTCACGGTCCCCCCGCTTCCGGGCGACTCCGGAGTGCGACCTCCACTCCCGACCTCCGTTGGCTCCACTTCGGGTTCCGGCGACTCCCAAGTGCGATCTCCACTCCCGACCTCCTGCGCGCTTCACCTCGACCTCAGGCGACCCCGGAGTGCGACCTCCACGCCCGACCTCCTGCGCGCTTCGCCTCGACTTCAGGCGACTCCGGAGTGCGATCTCCACTCCCGACCTCCTGCGCGCTTCACTTCAGCTTCCGGCGACTCCGGAGGGCGGACTTCACTCCCCCGTCGACGCCTCACCTCGACCTCAGGTGACTTCTACTTGACCTCCGGTGTCTCCCCACGACCTCCGTCGGCGCCCTCACTCGACCTCTAGCGGCTCCGGGTACGACGTCTGCCTTCTGTCAGCGCCGCTTCTCCACCTCGGGCTCCAGGTCTCCAGGCTACTCGACGTCGGGTCTCCAGGAGGATTCCACCAAACAGGTCAGGAACTTGCTGTTCTTCTCCTTTAAGGCCTGTTCCGGCTGTTCAGGTCCTTAAGATGATTTTCTGGTCTTTATCCCACACAGGGCACTAGGCTGGGCTTGGTCAGTAGGGACTAGCATCAAGGGTGGGTTTCTGGACCCCACTCCAGTCACAAGTTTCCACCCCTGCTGCCTTACTCCTTCCTCCTTCTGTTTCTCTGTCCTCTCTCTTCACTAGTCAGGTGCCAACTGCCAACTGTCAACTGCCAACTGTCAACCTGAGATGGTTTCCCAACATTCCAAACCTGCCTCCCTCTGTCACAGGGTTCTAGAATGTTCTGGAAGGTACTAGTAGGTTCCAGTGATGTCACAGGTGACAATGGGTGGCCACCATTTTGTGTCTCAGGCCCTCAGACAGAAGTTCCAGGGGTAGGGAAAATGGCTCCCTGACACTGCATCAACACTAAAAAATCTGGTGGTTCCCAAAAAGGAAAAATTCTAACAGGGTTTGAGGCAAAAGTGGGACAAAATAAATAATGATGAGGAGGGACCACCCAAAGGGCTGACAGGTCTAACAATAAGGCATACTACTCAATTTTAAAAAACTGTTTAATCAGAATGGTTTTAAAGTTCCTTGTTGTGGTGGATGAAGTCCTGTCAGCCATTTTATATGGCAAGGCTCTAAAGCATGAAAGGCTCCGGCAGGAAAGGAGATTAGAGAGGCCATAAGTCCTTTGTATATAGCCTTTTGTCAAACCTGTGACAGAATAGGCCATGTAGGGATTAATAGAAAAAAGTTATAATGGTTTCTTCCAATGCCTTTCTTATGGAATACTCAGGTCAGCCATATCCATTCTTCCTGAGAAGGTGTAGGAGGGTACGATGGTGGAGGTTCAAATAATCTCTCCACAATCAGTGTCTCTTATCACTGGATGCTTGAGCGTTGCAGACTGTCCAGTGTGTTCAAAAAGTGGTCTCCAGAGTCTCAATACAATCTTTTCCTGACAGATCACTCTTTCCATACAGAAATAGGCAAAAATGGACCAGATCAATTTTTTCAGAAAGGAATGATCCACCCTTCTTCCAGGTATTCCAATTGCAGTATCTACAATATTTTTCTTGTAAACAACAAAGACAAAGAGTTTTATTTAGTTTGAGTTTAACTAATGAAAATGGCGTAGACACTCCAAAATGGAGGGAATCCACCAAATGTGAAGAAGAGTGGATGGTCTGTCTGGACCAGAATGATACTTTTCTCTCAATGCCAATATTTGTCCTAGACCACCAACTATTTTAAGTCAGGTGGCAGCACAAGATTATTTCTATTCACCACCCTAACATCCAGGCTTGTGTGAGTTCTCAGGTGTTTTATCAAGCTAATGAGACCTGTGGTTGAGTTTCTTTGGGCAAAGGGAGCTCAAATGGCAATTTATTCGGATGACATGATCTTTGCACCTTGGGAAACAACATTGTTATTAAATCAGTTGAGGATGATAATCTCCTTTCTCCAAGGTTTTTTAGTGGTGGGCGGAATTTGCGAAAGTGACTTTCGCAAATTATCGCGAAAATGTTAAAAATCTCCGCAAACACGCGGAAATATCGCGAAGATGAGGAAGTTTTTTTCCCGCCCGTTCGCGGTATTTTCTGTGTGGTCGCAGCTCGCCAACTTACCCATGCGGTTGCTCGCAGGCGCGGCCCTCTTGTTTTCACTCTTCTCGCGGTGCATGATCGTGAGAAGAAAGACGTGATCGCGCGACCAATGACATTACTGCGGGCGCGAACAATCCAACATCTCGTGGAGAACGCGACCGGATCGGGAAAACTTGTCGGCGAACGCGGGGATTCAGGTAAGGCGATCGCGAGCGCGAGAGAATGTATTATTTTACAGCGCGAGCAAGAAACAAATTATCGCTAAGCTGCGGAATGCGGAAATTCTGACATTTTCGCGCTCTCCGCGGAACGCGAAAATGTCAAATTATCGCAATTTCCGCGAGCGGAACGGAAATTTAGCCCAGGCCTACCTATTTACCAATCTTTCACACAATGCATAGCAGCAAGCAAAGTTGCTGTGCTGTGTTGCATAAAACTTTCTATGCATGCTGCGGGATTCAGCACATGTGAAAAGAGGAACTAAAGAGGAACAATAAGGATATTTCTCCTTGTTACGCCCCTCTGGGTAAGGAGTAGCATTTTGACACATTCCTAGGTTTACTAGCTTTAGTAAATCTGGGAATGCCACAAAGTGTATGAGTGAATGCATAGGAATGCTCATGCTCCACCCATGGAATGCCTCCCAAATAAAAATGTAACATAACGAGGGGCAAGTAGCTGTGTTGCTTTACATTTCTTTACAAAGCCACGCAAGGCCATGCAAATCAGGCCGTGTGCGGCTTTGTAAATTCCAAATATGACTTTGCTTTGCCCTGTGTTGCCTAGAGCGACACAAGGGCGATGCAAAGGCTTAGTAAATTTAGGCCTGAGTATTAATGGCGAAGGGCTAAAAAAAATAGGCTTGTAGCTGAAAAGGCAGTTGGTGTTCTAAAGATGCTGAATACACTACTCATCAGAGGCCCTTCAGCTTCTCCAGTTAACCCCATAGCTTCTGTGCCTTCACCCCCCCTCCAGTGCTGGGCCTTTGTTGGTTATTTGGCCTCCATAACTATTTGTCCAAATAAGGTATCCTTTGCGAATGTATGTCCTTTATTTCCAGCATCCTGGGATTTCTAAAAATACCCAGGGTTTTGTGAATTCCCCTTGAGGAGACTGAAAAAATAGCTAAAATATAGCTACATTTTGAGTTTTTGGGGAAAAATAGGAAAAAAGTGCTCTGGATAAAAGCGTCTGTTATTTTGAATAAAAATTGCATCAATGAACGGTATGCTGTGCTAAAGTCACTGCCTTCCCAGGTTTCAGGAACATGCAGAGCTGAATCCCCAAAAATATTTTTTACCACAGTTTTGTCATTTTTCTACGAGGTAGACAGTTTTTACAATTTGTTGTGCTTTCAACCTACTACCTACCAGTTTGTGGTGGAAACCAGTATGAACCCCATGGATGATTCGGGTAAGCTATCAAATTCATTCTGAAAAGTAGAAAGCATTCGAAATTCAGCAATGTGTCATAATTATAGATCCCTACAGGTTTTCCCAAAGAAGCCAAAAATAATCAGTGTTGATAGAAAGAAATGTTGAAAACCAGTAGAAAACAACAGCCATTTGTGAGAATGTTTTCATCAGTAACTTTTTGTCACAATGGCCGTTTTAAAAAAGCATTGTACCATTACGCTCACTAGACCCTGTTGGTTTTGAGGATATATTGGGTTTGTAGGTTCTCCGTGAACCTGAGGTACTCAGAGCTAACAGCTGAGCTGCACCGTACATAATTTTTTCATTGCTTGTTGAGTATTGGAAACATCTTTTACCACAAAGTCAGAACCCTGCATGCCTTTACCAAGCAGGCTTTACAATGCATGCAACACTACCATGCATGCCATAACCATGCATGTCTTTACAACGAATATGCCTTTACCATGCATGCCATTACAACTAATTTAGTTGCAATGACATGAATGATAAAGTCATATGCATGGTGAAAATTTTAAAGGTAAGTACAGGTAAGTATTATGGGCGTCATTACATCTTTGGTGGTCCTCGTATCAGCTGACCATCCTCGTCAGGAGGACCGCCAAGGCTGTTGTGCACCCGTTTGCCGGATTACAAATGTAATCCATGCTGGTGGGTGGTGGGGGGGAGTGTCACAGCGCTGGGATGCTTCCGGGTAGCCATGCGCTATACAAGAACATCTTCATTCATTCATTCATTCATAGGCGAGCCTAACATGCAACCCACAGCTGTGAGAGCACCGACTGCACGTTCCTGCATGGTGTGGCATGCATGCCACACCATGCAGGAACAGGGCTGCAATTCCAGGGGAGCACAACATATGCCTCCCTGCACGCACCCCCGGGCCCAGGAGAAGCATGGGGGCACTGTTAGGGCAATCGTTTTCATGGTAGGTGCAAAAGGGCAGTGGAAAGGCTACTCATATTATGCTTGGTGGTACTAGCTTCATCACTGCCTGGATATTACTGTGCCTTTCCAGACTGCCAGAGCAGCGGATCCTTCATCCCAGTGGAACAAAGGGTCTTGCAGCGGTCTGATGGCCCCAATTGTAATACGACGGTGGTTAGACCGCCACCACGCAGCCCCTCATTGTAGTAGATAGCCTCAGGGAGGTGGTGGTCCCCAGAGCTGCAAGGTGCCACATGGCCTCCCTCACTTTGAATGAATTGCTCTGCGGATGTGGTGGTCCCATGGGCTGAGGGAGGATCGCACTGGCCTCCGCATTAATTTCATCTTTAGTCCTGGGCAGGTGACTGTCCCCAGGGCTGCGGGGAAGACCATACAGACCCCCGACATTAATTATATCTTTACTTTACTTTACTTTAGCAGGTCAGTCCAGAATTTGGAGGTTCTCACCTCGAAAGTTCTGTCCCCCATTCTTGCTTCTTGCTTTAGCCAAATGCGGGACGAAGAGGTAGAGTTTCAGGATGGACCTCAGCAATCTGCCCTGCTGGTAAGGGCGAAGTCTCTTCCTCAGATAATTAGGGCCTTTTCCCTGGTTGGCCCGAAACGCAAATTTGAGGGCCTTAAATTCAACTCTCTTGGCCATAGGGAGCCAATGGAGTTGTCTGAGATGGGGGGAGATATGGTGGTGGAGAGGGACCTTGCAGACCAGCCTAGCTGCCGCGTTTTCACTATCGGCAGCCTACGGAGCAAGCAGCTGGGCAGACCCAGATATAGTCCATTGACGTAGTCGATATGGGAGGTGACTAACGCATACACTACAGTTTTACGAGCTATCTCTGGCAGGAAGTTGATGAATTTTCTAATCATTTTCATCTTACCAAAGCAGACCACAGACACATGCTGGATGTGGGCAGAAAGGGATAAGTCATTGTCCCAACAGACTCCAAGATTCTTGACTGAGTCCTAAGGTATAGGAGCCGTTCCCAGTTCTACAAGCCACTACAAGGCCGCAGGTGGCAGAAATGCTTGGTTAAAAAACAAACAGAACCTCAGTCTTGTCAGCATTGAGATTTAGATAATTGCTACTCATGCAGATGGAAATGCTTTTAAGGCACTCTCTGAAAGAGTCAAAGACAGATGCATTCACTTCACCGAAGGAAAACATCAGTTGGATGTCATCTGCGTAGGATATCACCTTGATCCCCGTGCTAGCGATGAGTTCCGCAAATGGTGCCAGATAGATATTGAAAAGAAGTGGGCTTAGGGCCGAGCCCTGAGGCAGCCGCATTCATTTTATATTTTGACCCGACGGAGGTGGTGTCTCCGGTGCTGAGGGGGAGTTCATATGGTCTACCCAGCATTCATTGTATCTTCAGTCCCTGCACTCTGACTGATGTGCCTGCTGCACAACTACGGCCCTGTGGACATACCTTGCTTCCAAAGGACTAGAGAGTGGACTCCCAGGAAGCTATGAGTTAACAGAGCTCACCTGGACCATCACCACCAAGAATACCCAGCCTGGAGTACTACCAGTGGAGTTGTAAGGGTGTTGTCCAAGTGGATTGTGGGAATTGAAATGTCAAACTTTCAAGGACCATCTTGGAACTTCCAGACCCTTGAAGTAAGTTTTGGACATTTTGGGACCCTCTGAGGAACTTCAGGAGGAAGGTCCAGAAGTTTAAGCAACTATGGAAAAAAGCTCCATAAGTGGACCAGCTCGATCTGGCCAGCCAACCCAACGACCATCAACCACGAGCCGGCCTGCATTTCAGGTTCAGCTCCGGAGGTCCATCTTCCAAGGTTTGATAAGGAGTATGCTGAAACCCAATCCAGTGAGCCCTCACCGCATCCTGCCTGGTGAAGAGCAATGAGGGACCCCTGAAGAAAAGGCTTCATAAACGTTTTAAAGTTCAAACATAGGAGAGGTGACGGGGACCAACTGCGAGAGTCAAGCCACCCATCTTCAACCACAAGCCGGCCTGGATCCCTGGTTCTCCCGCTGGAAAGCTCTGGAGGTCTGACTTCCACAAGTTTGACTGGGACCTTGTCGTAAGGCAAGCCGGTGAACCCTTACTGAATCCAAACTGGCTGAGAGCTTCAAGGCACCCCGGGAAGAAAAGCTACAAAAACGTTTCTAAGTCCGAAGGTATAAACTTTGACCGAGACCTACAGCGAGGGGTAGCCGTGCTGGGCTCCATCACGGTCAGCCTGAAATCTTGACTTTGTCCCGGTCTAGCGCTACCAGATGTTTCAATAGGCACTACATGGTGCAAAAGCTTTAAAAATTCATATCTTTGGTTCCCTACAATGAATTTTTTTTATTTGGTGTAATTTACAAGATTTAAATATTTCCTATTCTTATAAATTTGTGCTGGATGTTTATTGTGTGTTGAGTCTATTTACTGAATTAGTGTTTTTACATGCTTTACATACCTTTCTTTGAAGTTAAGCCTACCTGCTCACTGCCAAGCTACCAAGGGTTGAGCATGGGAATAATTTTCTAAGACCTAGTCTGAGCCCTATATTGTGTTACTGGTATTATTGCCAGTGGTGAATAGATATTTACCACTACTAATAACCCACTTTCCAACAATATTCATTGCTGCTTTTGCTGTCACTGTTCACCTATATGTCTATGTGAAGTACTCAGTTTCCAATCCTAGGGTTAAAACCAGAAAATAATTGTAATTCTTTCTTCCCACCACCTTGACAATACCCTTCTGTAGTAATATAAAATAAGTTCATTGAAGCCGAGGTGTAGATGAAGAAGATGATATTTATTGAAGATGGATTATAGATGATAATAATCAAGTAATCAAGAGTCCTGTAGATTATGGTGCGAGCCCCACCAGGAGCAGCTCCCTTGCTGCCCAGCCCACACTCTCAACTGACACTCCCCAGGCATCCCAAAACTCTGTGACCTCACCACTCAAACCAACATTTTACAACATCCACACTGGATGAGCAGAAAGGACCATGAACTAGGAAAGATGCATTGCATTGAATATAAGATACAACACACCTTCCCCATTATGAATAACAACAGAATGATACATCAAGAAGTAAATGTAATAATCATATCAATAACAATACATGAATACTAAATCAATAAATAGGCATATCAATAATATTGGAAACAATACAAGCAGAAGCTACGAAACACCATAAAAGAAGCTAGAATAGCACTCAAAACATTACTTGAAGATATGCCATAAATCGTATGGAATGAAATGCTAAGGAAGGAACCCTACAGTGATAAAGGAGAAATAGTAAGATGAGAGTGACACAAAACGCACTGATAAAGAAGAAGACATCGTAGAGAAGAAGCAAATGAAAGTGACAGAAGACACACACCTCTTCCCTTTTTCAAGGCACCAGTACAATAAGTAGAATACACACATTTTCCTGTTTTTCAGGGCACAATGAAAAATAAGTATAAAGGATGCAAAGTGCATACACCAAAAGAAACGAACCACAGAAACAACGTTCAGAGTCACCATCACACCAGTTGGCCAGACAAGTATGAAGGTAAACTGAGAACAAAATATTAAAAGGTGGAAACAACAGTCAAAAAAAGACAAGAGATACTCCCAACAATAAAACAAACAAGATCTCGAAAGGAGAAGGGTGAAAAAAACACCCGCTAGGAGTACAGACAAAGGAAAATTTGAGGGAGAGCTCAAATGTCAGACCCACAGAAGACTTTTGCGCAAAATTGAAAACTGAGACATGACAAAACTCATTAGATAATTTTCAGTGAAGATCCCAAGTAAAGGAATCTTACAATCTAAACATATAAAGTAAAAGTAACGTGCACTAAAAATATGTAAGTAACATATTCAGCAATGTAAGTGACGAGTCCACAAAAGTAACATGTTAAGATGGCAAGTCACATAACTAATAAGCTATAACATCATACATACTTCAATTCAGATGAAGGAAACCCGTAAAACTTAAAATGTAAGGTGACAATTAAAGTCACATAACCAATAGGTTATAACATCATACACACTTCAATTAAGATAAAGGATCGCTGAAAAAAAACTTAAAATGTAAGGTGACAATTAAAGTCACATAACCAATAGCCTATAACATCATACAAGGTAAGGTACATTGATAAAAAAAAACGGAAATATAGGTGACAAATTAAATCATGTAGCAATAAAATTAATTAACTCATACAAACAGAGAAAATTGGAATGTGAATTGTTTAAAGACCTTGTCAAAGAAATGTCACCACAAAATACGATGAAAAACCAAGAAAATTCAAGTTGAAAAGTGGGAAAAAAAAAGAAACAAATTAATTTCAAAAGCAGGGAAGTTTGTGAATTAAGAAAACCGATCTTGCAGTGAATTCTGCGCACCGATGTCTTCAAACTCTGAAACAGCATGTCATCAGAGGGTTGCACGTAGGAAGGAGAGCGCTGAATGGCAGCAGAAAAGAAAACAGTACCTTGATAATCACGGGACTGCTGACCTTCATTGGCATGGCAAAGTTGCAAAGAACACGGAGAACTGTTATGGTGGTTATGAAATTGGAATACAAAAATGTTCAGAAGCGGTGGTACTGAAGAGCCACAAGATGGCACTGTCATCTTATTTTCATTCACTGCGTGATGTAGATCCAAAACTTGTGACTTTTTGCCGATCACAAGATGGTGGCACGTATAATTCGTCATGTGGGGTGGCTCTCAGCACGTTAAAGCACCAAACGTTGCTGGCAAGCTATTCTGATGCAGAGGGACCATCACAGAAGAAGAATGAAGAATCGCAGGAGGGTTGTGCACAGGTAAGAATGCACGTGCACAGGGCGAATGCATTCTGTGTTAGCTCGAGCTCCATTTAAAGAAAAACTGTGATTTAACTGTCGTAGAGAGAGTTGAGGGAAAGTCACAAGAGCTCTAAAATTAATGGACAACAAGTGCCTCACCTGGCAAAACGTAATAGCAGAGCTTGTGTTCTCCATGTGTCCACGCTGTAAATGAGCTGTGACAAGGCATTTTTCAGTTCAAAATGCAGGTAATTAAATTAAACGTAAACAGGCCTCCAAATCTATTCTCTCCCACAGGTGCAGACAATAAAATTACTTCTGCGTTTACTTTTTTATTTTTTTTAACAAATCCGCTGGGCTCATGTGCCTCTAGAACACCCCCATGACTTGTCAAAGCATGGAATTTAGTTTACATTCTCCGGTTCTTGCCTTCAGCTCCGTTATTTCAATCACCAAATACATCGTGTCACTCAGCTCTCCCAGTGCAGCACGTCTCATTCAATTAAGGCCACAGGGAGTAACGGGGTGAAAACTTCTCTGGGATGCTGCCAAAGTATGAAAGTATGGAATGCCTTAATGGCAGCTAGAAGCAGGCAGGAATAAGAGTGATTTCCAGGAAACAGGGCAATTAGGCAGGAAGACAAAAGGAAGTATAAGGAAGAGTAAGCCAGGAACTGGCAGGAAAGCGTTGTGGGCGACCGATGGGAGGTCACTGGTGGGGCTCACAGGGTGTCAGTATGCCTTTTAAGTAAAAATCGTACCTTTAAAATTAAGTTCATGCTTTGTTGTTACTTCAGGAATTTTCAGATTTCAATAGTCCTTCAGGAAACACATGTAGGTTCTTAAAATCGTCGCCAAATGTGGTAATATAGAATAAGTCAATTGAAGCCGAGGTGTAGATGAAGAAGATGACATTTATTGAAGATGGTTTATAGATGATAGTAATCAAGAGTCCTGTAGACTATGGTGCGAGCCCCACCAAGAGCAGCTCCCTTGCTGCTCAGCCCATACTCTCAACTAACACTCCCCAGGCATCCCAACACTCTTTGACCTCACCACTCATACCAACATTCTACAACATCCACACTGGCTGAGCAGCAAGGACCATGAACTAGGAAAGATGCATTTCATTGAATATAAGATACAACACCCTCCCCTTTGCTTTTGTACCTAATTTTGTACCATAATTCTCAATTCTCTTAACATCCAAACACCTGCACACACATGCAACACAGTTAAAGTACCATTATGGTCAGAAATTAAAATTGAAAACTCACTGAAATCAATGAAAAGCAAGCAGGGGTGCTAAACATAACTTGTACACCAAATTGAATGCCCCAGACCTTACCCATAAGTAATGAACAACAATTACAAAAGTCATAAATTAACTAACAAGTCAGACATTACCATTAAAAGTAGCAATGAGACAACTATGAATGAAGGTTTAGTTGCTGGTTTGAGTAAGTATTGTTTTTTAAATGGTTTTCTTTTTGGGGTTGTAGTTTACTGGTAAAAAATACTGTGAGATTACTATTAATGCATTTGGTTGGCATGCAAGAAAACAATAGTATCTCCATGTAGACAACTCTAGAGGAAAGATACCATCGGGTATCATTCTAGGCATCGATAATATTCATGGTGAGGTAATTATTCCAATCTTTCTTCCACACAAGGCTCTTTAATCATTTGTTGCAAAAATGTCACATTTCTATATAACATTGAGCGCCTTGACCTGCATACCTTTCCTCTTTAGGGCTCTGAAGAATGGTTTCCTGTTTTTATCTTTCCTCTAGAAATTGTGACAATGATGTGACAAATTTGAACCAGGCCAGGGCGTAGTTCGCTGAGTTTTGCTATGCAGAACTCTGCGAAGTTACCAAAAAACTCCACGAAGTTATGCGAGTGGTGGAGTGCAGTGCGAACTGCAGTTTGTGCTGGTATTCCTGCAGCTCAGGTAGAAATTCTACCCGAGCGGCAGCTCGGGCTTACAAACTTACCGTTCATGATCGTGAACTTAACATTCGCGATCGCGAGCGGGGGGAAAAAACTGTGTTGCAAATCACGAAGCGGAGTTATCTGCACTCCGCGAGCTCCGTGGAGTGCTGAAAACTCCACAAACTCCGCGAACGGAGCGAAGTTCACCATCCAGGCCTAATATGAACAGGCTAACCTTATCCTCTGAAATGTAGCAGGTGAGAGAGATATCGGTTGTGGATGAATCAGCTGTAATATTTAACGGAGATGTGGTAAACATCCTGAATAATAATCACCCACATTATCTCTGCCCTGAGAAATTGGCTTATCACTGCAAAATACTAACCCTGGGCATAGTACTACGCTACGCTCGCGGAGCGTGCGTAGTTTGCGCTACTACGCAAAATGCACGTAGCACAGTGCAAAAACACGTATCGTAGCGGGCATTTTTTGCTTGCTCGCGGTCCTCAACGTCAAGTTGGCGACAGCTAGTGAGCAAAATCAACATCCTGTCGAGAGTTTTTCCTCGTTCGCGATCAGCAACATCAAGTTGCCGATCGCGAGCGTGTGAAATAAACCTCCCGGAGAGATTCTCAACATGGGGAGGTCAGGTTTCTCATTGCGAGTGGTCGCCTATGCTCGCGACCGCTCGCGATGAGAAACTACCAGTCTGCGTTGAGAAAGCTGCCGCTCGAGTACAAATCTACTCGAGCGGTAGAAAACATCCGCTTGCACTGTGCAAGATGCTGTTCGCAATGACTGAACAGTGTGGACAACCATCCAGCACTGTGCAATCAGTGCGAACAGCATTTCCCTACTGCACTACGCAGTTCACGTAGCTACATGTAGCATGTGTAGTGTGAAATGCACTTCGCGTAGCCACGCATAGCGCTACTACGCAAAATAGTACGAGTTACAAAATACATGTTGGCTGCGGCTGTATTGGTGATGGTGGATTTTAAAAATTAGAACAAACAGGAGAAAAAAAAACTGGATTATTTGATTGAACATCACAGAAGTACTGTTATAAATCATGATGAATTTGATGTATGACCTGGAAGTTCTGTGCTTAAATTATCTTCCTTAGAATCGCCTGCATATGGAATCCCTTTTTAGGTTTTACCTGTGCAGCGCTTGTGCCGTGCTTGTGAAATCTATTGTTAATATATATCTCAAAAGGGGCTTACACCCAGGCACCTTGCTTTTATTAGTTCCCCTGCTTGCCGCTTACTTTTCCTCCATTTCTAGCTGCTGTAGCATGCTATTTCCTGTTCTTCCCCATGCTTTTCCTCTTATCAGTTTCCCACAGTCCAATTACTGTTTTCATTGGCTTTTGAAGTAGAACTTTTTTTATGGTTTGCCTGCACATTGCTTGCACTCATTTCCGACAGCTCTCGATGCAACCCCTCTCTTGTATTGAACTGCATGCGCCTGGTCAGTTTCATCTGGCTCTTCACTTATTATGATTATCTTCCTCATGCTCACACAGCCTGACTTTAAAATGTCCGCCTCTCAGGAAGTTGTCTTATTTTAAAGACAACACACTTCCAACCACCCTACCAGGTGTGCTACCCATAGTGAGGCAAGCGCTTCAGCGCCCAACACAGGTGCAATAATGCATTCTATAACTGTTACAATACAGTGAAAGAAATCAAATGCCCAACAGTTCTGGCACCTTGGAGCCCCACCTAATATATTCACCCATACCTGTCATGGGAAGTTATTTTGTGCAGCCAATCATTTAACTGTAATTTTAACTCACGTATTTTAGGGCAAAACTTTACTTCGTAAAAGGTGTGAGACCTGTTTTAATTGTTACTTTTTGATACTGTATTGCAATTTGCAATGATTTTAAATAATTCTGCAATAAAAAATCATTCATTCATTCATTCATTCATTCAACACAAGGGTATCAAATGAAGAAGCATCTTCTGTTGAATCAAGTTGAGTCTACCTTGAAACATCTGGGAGTCACACATTTCTTTCTCAAAGCTTACATTGAAGCTGCCCTTGAATCAGTGATGTTACTGACCATGTCATGAATGATGTAATATGTGACGTCATCAGCAGTGCATTGCGGGGGCACGAGTTATGGTTAGCTGAACTAACTATAACAGTGGAATTTCTATGGTTTTATATGAGTGAAATGTCCAACTAACTATATCATCCCTGAAACCTATGGTTTTTTCAGTGAATTTCTAAAGTTTTTTAAATGCTAATTTCTAACTATAACATGCCTGAAACGTATGTTTTTTTCAGTGAATTTCAAAGGTTTTTTAAATCCTAGTTTCTAACTATAACGTGCCTGAAACCTATGGTTTTTTCAGTGAATTTTAATGGTTTTTTAAATGCTGATTTCTATCTATAACATGCTTGAAACCTATGGTTTTTTTCAGTGAATTTCAATGTTTTTTTTAATGCTAACTTCTAATAATAATGTTAATTTAACCTATAGTTTTTTCAGAAACCCAAGAAGGACACAACACCCACTGCCACAACCCTCAGGACCTCCCACCGTACCACTCCTCTTCCTACTACCACCAAGGCAGTGCAGAACAGGACAGCGAACCCTCCAAAATGGCATGGTCCCTCAGCCATATAATAGCTCAATGTTGGGAAATGTGGCAATCGTTTTTTCAGTAAATATGAATGTTTTTTTAAATACTCATTTCTAACTTTAATGTTCCTGAGACCTATGTTTTTTGTGAATTTCAAAGGTTATTTAAATACTAATTTCTAATTATAATTTTCATAAAACCTATGTTTTTATCAATAATTCTGAAAAAAAAGTGTTATTTTGTGACTTTAATATCCTAAAAATAGTTTTTGTATTTTTTTTTATTTGTTAATTAAACTATATAATGTCTTCTTGTTTTTAAATATTAAACAGCTACATACAGTATGAAAGGGAGCCCAGCCCAGAGCCACATCTGAAGACCAACACATGTCATAGACCTACTGATCAAGCAGCTCCTACACCCAAGAACGCCACAACAACCACCACCACCCCCAGGACCCCTCCTTCTACCACCGAGGCAGCGCAGAACAAGACAGCGGACTTTCCTAAAACAGCATGGCCCCTCAGCCACACTATAGCTGAATATTGGGACAGGTGTGAACAAACTATATGTGAAGGAAGCAATTCACCCATGAATAACAATGCACACAATGCAAAGTGTAGCGGTGATGTGCTGGACACATCTCAGCATGCAGAACACACACCTCTCCATCTGCACAAATACTACTGGTGCTTGTAGTGTTGTGGACAGTGGACCCAACCATGTTACGTCAAACACTAGGGAAGATCTCAGTCATGTAGCTGTGTTGTCCCCCCTTGTAAGCATAAGCATAACCGGAGTGGGCTGTTCCGACATACGCCACTTCAGCGTAGGAGTGTGAATAAATAGGGCGGGACTCTCGGCGTGGGCCACTTGTGAACTGTGAAGACCAACGACTGTGCCAGAGCGGTGGACCTCACCCTGCCACGAGGCTGCCGCCATGACCGTGGGTCTCCTCGACACAGGCCCCCTGCGAACCCAGTGGCACAGCACCGCAGACTTATGTCTGTACAGATTACTGCCTTCGATCTACACTGCGGACAGCAGGCATCACAATTCACATGGAGTAGCGATTGCAGATGACACAGTCCAGTATGCAAGATACATTGCTCCTAGTGCGGCCCTCTCGGACCATGCATCATTGCAGGGTGCACACACGCTGAGTGCTTCAGGTGACACTAACTCAGTGCAACACAAGTCAATGCCACATGACCTTATTGAGGCAGAATTCAATAGACAAAAGACAATGGTCCGAGTGTGGCCCCCTGGACCACGCATCATCGCAGGATACATACACGCTGAGCGCCAAAGATACTACTAACTCACTGCACCACAAGTCATCGCCAAGTAGCCTTCTTGATGAAGAATTCAACGCCAGCCGTAACACATGGTGCCACTTACCCTGTTCAATACAAGCCGATCCCACATGTGGAACTGTGTCCTGAGTCTTGAATGACAGTAATCCCAACTTCGTGGCAACGACCACAGCACCAGACTCCCTTCAGTTTTATTTGTTGTTGCTTTGTTTAAATAAAATGATTTATATGTAAATCTCTACATGACTAAGATTCTTGTTTGTCCAACTGCACAGGGACAATTCTGGGCCCAAGAGGGTTGTTGGGGGTATGTTGGTAATGTGGGAAGAGGGTGCGTTACCTGCTGATGTGGGGAGAGGCAGCGTGAAAGGGGTATCTCTCAAAGAAAAAACTCTGGTATGTTTTCAGAAATGTCTCGGACAGATGCCAGATGACAGACTGAATCACAAAATGGCTTTTCAATGCTTATGTAGTGTGACTTATGAACAGTTCGCAGAGGGACAACTGCGGCCCATCTGGTCGACTCACAGACGCAGTACTATGAGCCGTCGGCTCCCAAAGGAACAGCAGCATATTAGCTCGCAGAGGTACAGGCACAACAGCGTACTAGCTCGCAAAGGTAGAGAGCTGCGAGCCAACGGACTGGCTTCTAACGCTGTAGCTGCGAAGTGGTGATGTTGTTGGTGTGCAGGTCAGTGGTCTAGTTGTCAACATGTCACGGCCACTCCCTGAGGGCAGGTTTGCTCACACACCACACCCAACCGGCACATGCATCACAGGCCATGTGACCGTGCAAATATAATGCATCGACAACGTCACATCCTTTATTGCCGGTGGTGACTGGATGGCAGACACTCCACGGGTCTCAATCATAAAGAGTCCATAAAATGTTGCACAGAGGGTTAGTCGTACCCTGAGCTGAATGGCCATCAGGGGCCTACTACCATGTGGCACGGACTTGACCTGCACAGGGTTAGTGCCACCCGAAGCTGATGTGGCTGTCAGGGGCCTACCACCACGTGGTGCGGACTTGAGTTGCACAGGGTTAGTCGCACCCTAAGTTGTATGGCCGTCAGCGGTCTACCACCACGTGGCTCTGACTTGCGTTGCACAGGGTTAGTGGCACCAAAAGCTGATGTGGTCTCCGCCATTGATGACTCAGGACTCAGCGACATGTGTGAGATCTGCCGAGCCATGGAGAAGCTGATGTGGTCTCCGCCATTCATGACTCAGGACTCAGCGACATCTGTGAGCGGAGCTTTGAAGGGCACGTGGAGTACCCACTGGTAGACACTCCGGTAGCAGCAGGTAATTATTTGGTCATGGATGCGGCAGTATCTCTCTCTCTCTCTCTCTCTCTCTCTCTCTCTCTCTCTCTCTCTCTCTCTCTCTCTCTCTCTCTCTCTCTCTCTCACACACTTCCCTCTCTTTACTCTCTCTCTCACTCTCTTGCTTCCTTTCCTTCTCTTTCTCTATCTCCCTTTCTCACTCCCTTTCTTTCCTTCCCTCTCTTTTTTTCTCTGGCTTTTTTTTCCTTCTCTGTGTCTCACTCCGTTGATATGCGCATTACACACGTCCTTATTTTGTGTTTTTTTTCAAGGCTGTTTCGTCGACATTCATGGTCCCGACAGGAGTCTTCTGCCTTGTTGTTTTGTGTTCATTTTGTTAAATTTAGTTTATCCTTTATATATACGTTTACGAAAAAATTAAGTTTGAAAAAAAAATCAATAAAGTTTTGGGTTGTTACTTAAGTGCTGTGTGACTCTTTCTCATTCTTATTACTGTTATTTGGTGTTAAATTTTGGGGCAGTTATCGTGGCAATACTGGTGATGTCTGCAGTTTGCACCAGCTTCTGAATAGTGTGTTAGATTTATCTCAACTTTTAGTGCTGATAATGAGATGCGCAGTAGGCGTTCCTGTGCAAAAACACATGAGGTGCACCCTTGCGATTTATTCTAAATACTAAAATTCTGTATTGAATTGCACTGTGGTAGTGGGTGCATTTACAGTGTACACACAAAATCAATGAAGAAATGTCATTGTATTTATATTGATTGGGAATAGTGGGTCAGGTGCTGGATCTTGACGGGATACACTGCCCAGTTCATTTATTTTTCTGTACACAAAAAACCACATCACAACTTTCACAACGAAAGGCCAAAACTGTGATGCGAAACAAATTCCGGCGATAAGCTGTGTTAGCATCAGAGATTTTACACCTGCTTTCTGCTGGTGTTAAGAAGGACGACTACCTGCAGCATGAAAGGGAACACAGCCAAGAGCCACACCTGAACACCCACAGGTGCCATCGAGTCAATGAGCATGATACACGGATACCCTTGAGGGCCCTAACACTCATCGCAACAACCCCAGGACCTCCAACGCCCCCCGAACCCGCATCTGAGCAAGTGTGTCCGTGTGGTCATTGTGTTAGCATGAAAGGCACGGGCCCTGCAACATCACAGTGTGCTGTCTTCAGCGGACGTTACCATGTCACCTCAACATTGGCAGTGAGCCTGGAGATGTAGCTATGCATGCATCCTCCTGCATGCACAAGCGGCAAAGAGAACGGGGTGTCTCACACATGTCCGTGTGCAAGAAGTGCGGTATGTGTGTCTCTGTGTTCTGGTGTGGCCGCTACAAGGGCCGCAGCAGTCGATGTTGTAAAGTGGCATGCACCACCTCCAGACGGCAGTGTCATGGTGTGGTTGGATTGCCGCAGGACATGCGCGAATAGGCATTACAATGGTGTGCCGTAGGAGTGCACGGGATACAACAGCACAGCGCAAAAAAGTGTGGGGGCTCGTGGGAGGGAAGAGCAGCTGTTTGGCAACGTAACACACAGTGAACCCACCCATGTGCCACATGCTAGGCATCTCAGCCATGATGACCAGGGTCGCAGACATCCCACAACACCCACGACCGGCCTTTGTACACATCCCATATGAATTCAGCTAGAGAAGTTACTGGAAGGATGAAAGGTTCTTTGTCTGAGCTATCTTGCGCTAACACATCTGCTGCTCCAAGAAGGAACTTGCAAGTGACCAGTCCCCCCTGACAGATACAATAATATTTGCATCCATCTCCCACACTACGCACTGCCCGATTTGAGAACAACAAGTGCACATCCCACACTCAAAAGTCCTTCCTCGTAGTTAGCGTGTGTGAAATGGCCGTCACACATACTCCCATCACAACCCTGCCCTGCACCCATTTCACACAGACCCGGCTCATTGCACCAAGCTGTGCCATTTCATCCACAAGACTGGCACACGGCAAGCCAGTGCAGCTACAAGCAGAGCCACTGACGCATAGCAGAACATCCCGAACACATGGTCAACTCATTCACGTCCACCTATACCTTGCACATCTGCTGCATGTCCTGGGTGCACTGCCTTCAGCAGTGCTGTGGATCACTTAACGGCTGAGCTTCCGCATTGCGGACATCACCAGCGTTCACCCTGTATTACAATGTTGCACGTGCCTATCCGAGTGGTGCATGGACGAGTGTCTCTCCAACGTGTAGGTAGCTGACATGGATTACGACAGGTGTGTGCGCCCCCTGTTGGCCCACAACCAGGAGTGTCATGGTGATGCCCGTTTATGGCATGCATGGATGTTTGGCATGCATGTTGGGAACTGGGCCTGGGAGATTGCACATGTCGTAGAATGCAGTGAGCAAGTTGGCCCACTTCCCGATTCTGCTTTGATGCACATTGGGTACAGTGGTTGGAGTCAGCACACCTGTCCCGGTCAGCTGCTGGATTACGTCGATGACATGTCAAATATTAAGGCCAACCCTCACTCATTAGAGATAGGGGCTTACGCAGCTGCACTAGCGTTCATAGACGAGTGACAAGGTATCTGCAACCACGACTCGATGTGCCACACTGCACATGTCCCGCCGCATCATTGCACGTTGTGCATCTGGTCACATGTCCCAAGACGACAGTGGACATGGCTGCATTGGCATCGACTCATGACCAAGGGGCGGACAACCAACGCTGCTTGACACTGACGTGTGTTGGTGATGGACTACCCCAAGTTGAACATGGACGTTTTCCTACGTTCCCTACTCAGGCATGCTGCTGCATTTGTCTGCATATCGTGGCACTACTCTTGGCCGTACTGACACGCACTTTTTTTATAAAGTTTCCACATTTTCACTTGTCTCCAAATGTGTTGTGTCTTCATTTGTATGCCAATGTGTGTGTCACGGACTCTCTGGCTGCCTGCCATACGTGATTTGCTACCCCATCCGGACTGTGGGTTTGTACTTATGTGTTCTCATGTGCCTGTTTCGTACTGACGCTTTTGGATGTTTATTCGCTGCAGGGGAGTGCATTTGTGTGATGGGTTCGATTGTGCGAATGTTTGTGTTTGGACAACATTGTGTTGGATGTTGGTGTGCTCTGCTTCCTATGTGTGTGTGCTGCTTTGTATGCAAGATGTACCTTCATGTGAGGTTTTGTTCACCCTTCTCCCTTTCAGGCAGTGTGGTTTTCTCTTCTGAGCTTGTTCAGTGGTGTGATGTTGGCGGGTTGTGTGACTTGTGCTCCTTGTTGGTGTGTTTCATTTTAGACATGGTTTGTCTGTAGTTGTGCTGTACTTAATTGTGCATGTGTGCCATTGTGCCCATCTCCTCTCGTACCCCCACTCCCTGCTTGTTCCTCTTCCTGGTGCTGTTTGTCTATAATTTTGTTACTCCACACATAAATACATGTAAAGAACAAATTAGAATAGTTCCTTGATTCTTTTAGATTGCAAAACTATTGAAGATGCAAACAGGTTTTAACCAAAGGCAACAATTGGTGCCACTTCAATCCTCTCTGTCGAATGCAATTAATGTCCACATTTTGTAAACCTAGGTCTAAGTCAATAGGTCTCTGTTCTGCATACGTCTTGCACCAGAAAACATGTCCTACGATTCACACTAGCATTTTGAAGGTATGGCTGGAAAGTATGGATAGATATCTGTAGCTCATGCAGTCCGTTCGCAGAATAAGAGATATATTTAAAGGTGGGGAGCTACCTTTTTTTCTCATTCAAAACGATAACTGATTGGGAGATGAAAAGCATTGTTTTTTAAAAGTACTGGTTAAGAAAAAGCAGTTTAAGCGTTGAGTAGATATCATAGGATAAAATGTGGTCAACTCAACCACACTTACTACTTGTATTTGGAAGGCACTGTTCGAACTTAAAACAATTGTGAACTTTTAACCTGCACGTGCCGTTAAATGTTTGAGAAAATGTTGCAAAAAAATATTGTTAGGTTTAAAAAAAAATTATGAACTTTTAACCTGCACGTGTTGTAGAATGTTCTAGAAAGTGTGTTGATAGAATACGTTGCACTTCTGACTTCTATGTTGTAGTTTGCGCTTTACAAATACCGTATTGATTTACCTTTGCACTCCCTGTATAACACCACCCAAGCACCATATACAAGTTACCGTGTTCCAAGCAAAACTTCCTCCTACTATGTATAAAATATTGCTGACACTACTTGGACAGGTGTGGCACAGTGCCCAGAGCACATGACTTCACAGCATAGGACACACAGTTTGGGCTCACGGTTTTATCTCCGAGTCCAGCAGCAGCTCAATTTAGCAGCATAACATTCTAGGCAATACCTCACTTAATTTCCGTACCCCGCACTTTCAGACTGGTAGGGGTCAATCGTTCAGTGGCTCTATCAGCTAACGCCCCCAGCGCCATCAGACCCATACGAGTGACTAGTTTGCAATTTACAAATACTGAATTGATTTGATACGCGCAAATTTACCTTCGCACTCCCTGTATAACACCCCCTAAGCACCATACACAAGTTACAATGTTCGAAACAAAAGTTGCTGACACTACTTGGACAGATGTGGCACAGCGGCCAGAGCACATGACTTCACAGCATATGACACACAGTTTGGACTCACGATTTCATCCCCGAGTCCGGCAGCAACTCAGCTAAGCAGCATTAGACTCTAGACAATACCTCACATATTTTCCGTACCCCAGCACTTTCTGACCAGTAGCGGTCAGTAGTTCCTCCTAGCAGGTATAAAAACATGCCAACACTACTTCCACAGGTGTGGTGCAATGGAGAGGGCACATGAATTCACAGCATTAGACACACAGTTTGGGCTCACGCTTTAATCCCCGAGTCCTGCAGCAGCTCACCTTAGCAGCATCAGACTCTAGGCAATACCTCACTTAATTTCCCTAGCCCAGCACTTTCAGACCGGTAGGGATGAGTAGTTTGCTTCGCACCCCTGTAAATCACACACCCTAAACACCCACAGAGGTTACAGTGCTCCTACCCTCCTCTTTCCTACTTTTTTCGCCCTTTTTTCCCCTTACTCGCTTCAACAGAATCACAAAATGGCTGCCAATACTTCCTAGTTGCAACCGCTGGCACCGCTCGCAGCCAATAAGCAGCAAGCTCGTGCTCGTAACACCGCAGCCAATCAGATGGCAGAATTCCCAAACATCTATATCTGTAAATTTTGATATTTCTCCAAAACTACTGAACGAATTTACACCAAATAAACAAAAGCGTGCTTTCTAGACCAAGACCCCTCTCCCTGCCAAATTTGGGGTAATTCTGTTCACCTGTTCGACCTGTAGCCTTGTCTAAAGTTTCCTATGGAAATTGCATGGAAGAAACATGTTTTGGGACCCCCCTTTTTTCTCAGCCCCCCCCTTGACGAATCACCCCCAAACCTTTAACATAGGAGCTGATATAAACAAAGAATTAGTTTGGAAAATATCACGACGCTAAAGTTATAAGCAAAACAAACAATGCTCTTCCTATGGAAACTTAGCCCTAACTACCTTGGTAATATATATATATATATATATCTATATATATATCTATATATATATATATATATATATATATATATATATATATATATATTCTATCAAGAACTACAGGAGGAGACAAAGAAGACAAGCGAACAGGCAAAGGGCCAAGAACCAGGCAACAAAGAGGACGCCGTTGGTAGACAATGTCACTGATACTGTTGACAAGACCATCATCAATCTGTCCAACATTAACCTTAACGATGAAGAAAAAAAGATCTTGGGGTTGGGCTTATCATACTGCCCTATGAACAACTTTAATTATGCAAGAACTCGCACAGACATCTACAAAACAGTGAGGAAGCTATATTCATCCATCTCGAGTGCATCCCACAAAAGGCAAACCCTTCAATGAATATTTTCCGGCCCGCCAGGTCGAGGGAAGCACCACCGCGCTACACACAGCGGGTCCGCGGCTGTTTATTGGGGCAGCCAAGTGCGTGAGTAGTGGATGCGCACTATCAAGGAGTTTGCTTGTCTCCGTGTACCATGCAGTAAGAAACTTTCAAAATTTTTACAATTGCAGCAAGCAACCCACATGGGTTTGAAATTGACTTTGAAACTACCAGGCCCAGGATGCTTTGAGACGGCGTTCATTAGCCGGCCCACAAGGGCGTGACCATGTTAATAAATCATTTAAGGGAATCACCTGGCAGTGATGCTTGTTTGTTTTGTGACAGTTGCCAGAGAAGAAGGGCGCAAGGCCCGAAACGCGTCGCAAGAACTGTCTGAAGGTTGGGGGCAACAACTCCTTTGTGCTATATTCATCCATCTCGAGTGCATCCCACAAAAGGCAAACCCTTCAATGAATATTTTCCGGCCCGCCAGGTCGAGGGAAGCACCACCGCGCTACACACAGCGGGTCCGCGGCTGTTTATTGGGGCAGCCAAGTGCGTGAGTAGTGGATGCGCACTATCAAGGAGTTTGCTTGTCTCCGTGTACCATGCAGTAAGAAACTTTCAAATTTTTACAATTGCAGCAAGCAACCCACATGGGTTTGAAATTGACTTTGAAACTACCAGGCCCAGGATGCTTTGAGACGGCGTTCATTAGCCGGCCCACAAGGGCGTGACCATGTTAATAAATCATTTAAGGGAATCACCTGGCAGTGATGCTTGTTTGTTTTGTGACAGTTGCCAGAGAAGAAGGGCGCAAGGCCCGAAACGCGTCACAAGAACTGTCTGAAGGTTGGGGGCAACAACTCCTTTGTGCTATATTCATCCATCTCGAGTGCATCCCACAAAAGGCAAACCCTTCAATGAATATTTTCCGGCCCGCCAGGTCGAGGGAAGCACCACCGCGCTACACACAGCGGGTCCGCGGCTGTTTATTGGGGCAGCCAAGTGCGTGAGTAGTGGATGCGCACTATCAAGGAGTTTGCTTGTCTCCGTGTACCATGCAGTAAGAAACTTTCAAATTTTTACAATTGCAGCAAGCAACCCACATGGGTTTGAAATTGACTTTGAAACTACCAGGCCCAGGATGCTTTGAGACGGCGTTCATTAGCCGGCCCACAAGGGCGTGACCATGTTAATAAATCATTTAAGGGAATCACCTGGCAGTGATGCTTGTTTGTTTTGTGACAGTTGCCAGAGAAGAAGGGCGCAAGGCCCGAAACGCGTCGCAAGAACTGTCTGAAGGTTGGGGGCAACAACTCCTTTGTGCTATATTCATCCATCTCGAGTGCATCCCACAAAAGGCAAACCCTTCAATGAATATTTTCCGGCCCGCCAGGTCGAGGGAAGCACCACCGCGCTACACACAGCGGGTCCGCGGCTGTTTATTGGGGCAGCCAAGTGCGTGAGTAGTGGATGCGCACTATCAAGGAGTTTGCTTGTCTCCGTGTACCATGCAGTAAGAAACTTTCAAATTTTTACAATTGCAGCAAGCAACCCACATGGGTTTGAAATTGACTTTGAAACTACCAGGCCCAGGATGCTTTGAGACGGCGTTCATTAGCCGGCCCACAAGGGCGTGACCATGTTAATAAATCATTTAAGGGAATCACCTGGCAGTGATGCTTGTTTGTTTTGTGACAGTTGCCAGAGAAGAAGGGCGCAAGGCCCGAAACGCGTCGCAAGAACTGTCTGAAGGTTGGGGGCAACAACTCCTTTGTGCTATATTCATCCATCTCGAGTGCATCCCACAAAAGGCAAACCCTTCAATGAATATTTTCCGGCCCGCCAGGTCGAGGGAAGCACCACCGCGCTACACACAGCGGGTCCGCGGCTGTTTATTGGGGCAGCCAAGTGCGTGAGTAGTGGATGCGCACTATCAAGGAGTTTGCTTGTCTCCGTGTACCATGCAGTAAGAAACTTTCAAATTTTTACAATTGCAGCAAGCAACCCACATGGGTTTGAAATTGACTTTGAAACTACCAGGCCCAGGATGCTTTGAGACGGCGTTCATTAGCCGGCCCACAAGGGCGTGACCATGTTAATAAATCATTTAAGGGAATCACCTGGCAGTGATGCTTGTTTGATTTGTGACAGTTGCCAGAGAAGAAGGGCGCAAGGCCCGAAACGCGTCGCAAGAACTGTCTGAAGGTTGGGGGCAACAACTCCTTTGTGCTATATTCATCCATCTCGAGTGCATCCCACAAAAGGCAAACCCTTCAATGAATATTTTCCGGCCCGCCAGGTCGAGGGAAGCACCACCGCGCTACACACAGCGGGTCCGCGGCTGTTTATTGGGGCAGCCAAGTGCGTGAGTAGTGGATGCGCACTATCAAGGAGTTTGCTTGTCTCCGTGTACCATGCAGTAAGAAACTTTCAAATTTTTACAATTGCAGCAAGCAACCCACATGGGTTTGAAATTGACTTTGAAACTACCAGGCCCAGGATGCTTTGAGACGGCGTTCATTAGCCGGCCCACAAGGGCGTGACCATGTTAATAAATCATTTAAGGGAATCACCTGGCAGTGATGCTTGTTTGTTTTGTGACAGTTGCCAGAGAAGAAGGGCGCAAGGCCCGAAACGCGTCGCAAGAACTGTCTGAAGGTTGGGGGCAACAACTCCTTTGTGCTATATTCATCCATCTCGAGTGCATCCCACAAAAGGCAAACCCTTCAATGAATATTTTCCGGCCCGCCAGGTCGAGGGAAGCACCACCGCGCTACACACAGCGGGTCCGCGGCTGTTTATTGGGGCAGCCAAGTGCGTGAGTAGTGGATGCGCACTATCAAGGAGTTTGCTTGTCTCCGTGTACCATGCAGTAAGAAACTTTCAAATTTTTACAATTGCAGCAAGCAACCCACATGGGTTTGAAATTGACTTTGAAACTACCAGGCCCAGGATGCTTTGAGACGGCGTTCATTAGCCGGCCCACAAGGGCGTGACCATGTTAATAAATCATTTAAGGGAATCACCTGGCAGTGATGCTTGTTTGTTTTGTGACAGTTGCCAGAGAAGAAGGGCGCAAGGCCCGAAACGCGTCGCAAGAACTGTCTGAAGGTTGGGGGCAACAACTCCTTTGTGCTATATTCATCCATCTCGAGTGCATCCCACAAAAGGCAAACCCTTCAATGAATATTTTCCGGCCCGCCAGGTCGAGGGAAGCACCACCGCGCTACACACAGCGGGTCCGCGGCTGTTTATTGGGGCAGCCAAGTGCGTGAGTAGTGGATGCGCACTATCAAGGAGTTTGCTTGTCTCCGTGTACCATGCAGTAAGAAACTTTCAAATTTTTACAATTGCAGCAAGCAACCCACATGGGTTTGAAATTGACTTTGAAACTACCAGGCCCAGGATGCTTTGAGACGGCGTTCATTAGCCGGCCCACAAGGGCGTGACCATGTTAATAAATCATTTAAGGGAATCACCTGGCAGTGATGCTTGTTTGTTTTGTGACAGTTGCCAGAGAAGAAGGGCGCAAGGCCCGAAACGCGTCGCAAGAACTGTCTGAAGGTTGGGGGCAACAACTCCTTTGTGCTATATTCATCCATCTCGAGTGCATCCCACAAAAGGCAAACCCTTCAATGAATATTTTCCGGCCCGCCAGGTCGAGGGAAGCACCACCGCGCTACACACAGCGGGTCCGCGGCTGTTTATTGGGGCCGCCAAGTGCGTGAGTAGTGGATGCGCACTATCAAGGAGTTTGCTTGTCTCCGTGTACCATGCAGTAAGAAACTTTCAAATTTTTACAATTGCAGCAAGCAACCCACATGGGTTTGAAATTGACTTTGAAACTACCAGGCCCAGGATGCTTTGAGACGGCGTTCATTAGCCGGCCCACAAGGGCGTGACCATGTTAATAAATCATTTAAGGGAATCACCTGGCAGTGATGCTTGTTTGTTTTGTGACAGTTGCCAGAGAAGAAGGGCGCAAGGCCCGAAACGCGTCGCAAGAACTGTCTGAAGGTTGGGGGCAACAACTCCTTTGTGCTATATTCATCCATCTCGAGTGCATCCCACAAAAGGCAAACCCTTCAATGAATATTTTCCGGCCCGCCAGGTCGAGGGAAGCACCACCGCGCTACACACAGCGGGTCCGCGGCTGTTTATTGGGGCAGCCAAGTGCGTGAGTAGTGGATGCGCACTATCAAGGAGTTTGCTTGTCTCCGTGTACCATGCAGTAAGAAACTTTCAAATTTTTACAATTGCAGCAAGCAACCCACATGGGTTTGAAATTGACTTTGAAACTACCAGGCCCAGGATGCTTTGAGACGGCGTTCATTAGCCGGCCCACAAGGGCGTGACCATGTTAATAAATCATTTAAGGGAATCACCTGGCAGTGATGCTTGTTTGTTTTGTGACAGTTGCCAGAGAAGAAGGGCGCAAGGCCCGAAACGCGTCGCAAGAACTGTCTGAAGGTTGGGGGCAACAACTCCTTTGTGCTATATTCATCCATCTCGAGTGCATCCCACAAAAGGCAAACCCTTCAATGAATATTTTCCGGCCCGCCAGGTCGAGGGAAGCACCACCGCGCTACACACAGCGGGTCCGCGGCTGTTTATTGGGGCAGCCAAGTGCGTGAGTAGTGGATGCGCACTATCAAGGAGTTTGCTTGTCTCCGTGTACCATGCAGTAAGAAACTTTCAAATTTTTACAATTGCAGCAAGCAACCCACATGGGTTTGAAATTGACTTTGAAACTACCAGGCCCAGGATGCTTTGAGACGGCGTTCATTAGCCGGCCCACAAGGGCGTGACCATGTTAATAAATCATTTAAGGGAATCACCTGGCAGTGATGCTTGTTTGTTTTGTGACAGTTGCCAGAGAAGAAGGGCGCAAGGCCCGAAACGCGTCGCAAGAACTGTCTGAAGGTTGGGGGCAACAACTCCTTTGTGCTATATTCATCCATCTCGAGTGCATCCCACAAAAGGCAAACCCTTCAATGAATATATATATATATATATATATATATATATATATATATATATATATATATTCGATCAAGAACTACAGGAGGAGACAAAGAAGACAAGCGAACAGGCAAAGGGCCAAGAACCAGGCAACAAAGAGGACGCCGTTGGTAGACAATGTCACTGATACTGTTGACAAGACCATCATCAATCTGTCCAACATTAACCTTAACGATGAAGAAAAAAAGATCTTGGGGTTGGGCTTATCATACTGCCCTATGAACAACTTTAATTATGCAAGAACTCGCACAGACATCTACAAAACAGTGAGGAAGCTCAAATTAAGAAAATTCCACAAAACAGCCACTAAAACCAAAATACCACCACTTGGAGTAACACAGAAGGAGTTAACACAGAGTGACGGTCCCCTAGAGGAGATTCTGGAAGAACTTTGGATTCAACCACAGCACATGTCTGAAACAGGGGCAACACCAATATCCACTATGAGTCAGGAGACATCTATTTCTCCTAACAGACCAACAAAACACAGAACGAATTTCAGACCGAAATCTACTTTTAATCCTGTTATGCTGAGAGATTCCATCGATGTCTTACATGAACTAGTAACTGAACAAATCAAGAAACTTAACTACAGAGTTCAAGGTCAACAAAGGAAGTATCGGTGGCCAGATCATAAATACAATGAGCTCATGACTAAACTTAACCCCTTCAGTGCCCATGACGAGCTGGACTCGTCATGGGCCGCGGTGGCGCTGTGCCCATGACGAGTCCAGCTCGTCATAGACCCCGCCCGCTAATGCAACGGCCGGCACTGGGCGGGGAAAGGGGCGGGCACTGAAGGGGTTAAAGAAAATAAAGCCATAATCATACGCAATTCTGACAAAGGAGGCAACATTGTGATTTGGAGCAAAACTGAATATAACAAAGAGGCGTACACCCAATTAAATGATAGGGAATGCTATACTAGAATCAGTAGCACCAATTTAAAAATGATTTATGAACAATATCATCAGATGCTACGTTCATGGCACAAACAGGACCTTATAACCACTCAGGAATATAAATTTCTAAGGAATGAACATCCAGTGACACCATCGATTTATTTCATTCCCAAAACCCATAAGGATCCTTTGAAACCGCCCGGACGCCCCATCATTTCAGCACGTAACAGTTTGCTTGAACATACATCGCAATATGTTGATCATTTCCTCCAGCCGCATGTCAAATCACTTCCCTCCTATATACGAGACACCAGTGACTTCCTTAACAAACTACAAGATATAGTATGGGATCAAGCATACATCATGATGGCGCTGGACGTGTCTTCTTTATACACCAGCATAAGACACGAAGATGGTATTACAGCAATCGAACATTATTTGAACAAAGAACTAGACCACTGTCTTAAACACCAAACAATGTTGATAGAAATGATACGTTTCTGTCTTGAGAATAACATCTTCATGTTTATTAATGTATTTTATCGACAGATAAGAGGTGTAGCCATGGGGGCCAGCTTTTCCCCAAGCTACGCCTGTCTCCATATGGGTAGATGGGAGGAGCTGGTCCTCAACAAACTATTACAAAACAATTTGGGAGTGATAACATGGCTCAGATACATAGACGATTTGTTCGTTATATGGAAGGGAACCAAAGATTCAGCAATACAATTTGTATCAGATATCAACAACAATGAGCTCAACTTACATTTCACTGCCACTATCAGTGAGCAATCAGTGACTTTTCTAGACACTGAGATTTACATCGAACATAACAGGATAGAGACCAAACTCTTCCGAAAGCCCACCTCAGGGAACTCAACTCTCCATGCAGGGAGCGCACATCCGCAGCACCTCATCCATAGTATTCCATATGGTGAGATGTTGCGGATGAGGAGGCTCCACAGCAACGACAAGGATCTCAAACAAGCCCAAGAAGAAAGTAGATTGAGGTTTTTGGCGAGGGGTTACACCGACACTAACATTGAAGCCGCAATTAAGAAATCTATGCTTCAATCACGAGCTGAATCACTTAAAGTCAAAGATAACCATACATGCGATAATCTCACTACATCAGACACTGAGAACATCAATACAGAACCTAACACATTGAGAGTAGTTCTACAATACAGCAGACAGCACAAAGAAATCAAAACAATTCTACAGAAGAATTGGCCATTGGTGGTAAATGACCCAATTATTGGACCTGAATTACCGTCTAGAGTGTTGGTAACTTACAGCAGAGGGCCATCCATGAGAGACCGATTAGTCTCAACAAATCCTGAAACAATTGAGAATTCCAGTTGGCTTTCTCAACATAAGGGTTTCTTTCGCTGCAAAACGTGCAAGGCATGCCAATATGGCATCAACATGACAGAATACAAAACCCCTTTCAGTGACAAAAAACGTGTTATAAGAAAACTGCTTACATGCAAAACTGACCACGCAGTTTACGTTCTCAATTGCCCCTGCAATTTATCATATGTAGGCAGCACCAAGCTCCCTGCACATAAACGTATACTACAGCATCTCAGGGCAATTAACAACCAAGACAACACGTATCCTGTTGCACGCCACTTTAAAGAACACCACTCATCGAATAACAAAAAAATTAAATACTTTTTGATCGATGCTATACCACCTAGCAGACGCGGCGGCAACAGAGAGATTGCCCTTAGACGTTTGGAAACACAGTATATACTTGAACTAGACACCAAACAACCCAATGGTTTGAACATCACGGAGGACCTGTACACCTGTCTTTAAATAAAACAATGAATGTACCTAAGCCTTTCACTAATCCATAGACAACTTATGACATAATACACAAAGTCAGCATAAACTAGTATTGTCTAAACAAGTGATCTATCCCTAGACACGAGTACAGGTAACAAATGCCTCAGCTGTGATATATGACAAAGTATAATTCTGGCACATGTGGAAGTTCAATTCAATGGAGGAATATAGCAATGCATATAAAGTATACATTGATTATTAACTATGATAGCTCATTTTATAACATTGGGATTTTAGGATTATTTATTACAAATAATTTATTAGGTTTTAAATATTTACCTGTATACCATGTTATTTAATAATGTATTACTATTTATTGCTATTTATTGTCACTGTACAAAGATTACATATTTAGTAGGTCTACATTCCTCCAAACATAATCAACACTGTGCCATCTCATGATAACATGGAATATACTGCAGTATAATCTCGTTTATGTTTAGCACTTGCAATAATCTTCATATTAATGTATTTTACACATACATATTAACGACTCGACAAATCATGACGTTACACTTATATCCTTTTGGGGTGAATCGTTGGTTTTTACATCTGATCTTGAATTATCACTCAGTTTTTAGCACTTGCATTGCAATTTTTATTGTATAATGTTTCTGCACATTTCTTTACATTTTTATTTTTAGCACTACAGTGAGGTAGCATACCATTAAGGTCCAAATCTCGTTATAGACTCGCATTATGTTAACCAAGGGCACGAATCAATTGCTAACTCGCTATTGACATGATATGCAAATGTCATGATATATTGTTTCATTCTTAGATTTTAGCATTTTAACTTGTGTCGTTTACATATGTCTTTAAGCAGCCGCAAGGCGCACTTAAGTCTTTTCACCTTGTCTATGCTTACCTCATGGCACTGTCACTTTAAATAT
Organism: Triturus cristatus; assembly: GCF_964204655.1. Classification (NCBI taxonomy): domain Eukaryota; kingdom Metazoa; phylum Chordata; class Amphibia; order Caudata; family Salamandridae; genus Triturus; species Triturus cristatus. Next base: position 367,291,716 of record NC_140586.1, read on the forward strand.
TGTAAGGTTACGCTGTACCCCTGTCATGTGATCAAGGTTCATTTTCGAACCGAAACGCGTCAGACCGAACCAGCTAAATAAATCACGCATTTTGGCACTTAACTGTGGTCCGTCTCCGTCTTTGGCGCGAAGCTGCAGATGGACGGTGTCATTTGATATATATATATATATATATATATATATATATATATATATCCAGACCAAGCAGTTGCGGTTTTACTGGCGTGCTGCCAGATCGCTGGTGGTGCACAAAATGTAGCGCTACCGCTAGGAATGTAAGAAATATGTTTCCCAATCTATTATGATTAAGAAGCAGGCACTCGCCGTTGTGGGGATTCTCTCATTTATTGTCCTGGTTCCATTAGACACATAAACAATAGAGGGATGCGTTTCGGCAGTCTTGCTGTCTTTCTCGACTTAAAAAATGGTTTGGTGCTTCTTTTAAAGCTGACCGTTCAACAATAAAAATAGACAATGCACTATGTAAAATAAACATTGGTTCTCTCACAGCATGTGGGAGAATCAACATTATTACGAGCACTGCATAACTCTAAGGTTTCCGAAAACGACACACTAGTGCAAATCATTAAAATTACTTTAAACATGATTCACTAGCTGTGCTATTTAAAGTTACGCTCTTCAGTTCATTACGCTCTCCCATATCCCATCATGCTGTCTCATGCAAAACCCGGACTGGATCACTTACGAGTTCTTAACTTTATAAAAGACAAAGGAATCACAACAACGTCTTTCGTTTAAAGTCAACAGTCATGCATTTCTGCCAGACTAAGCAGAATTCCTTGGAATCTCTTCCCAAAACACATGTTTCCAAAGGCAGGCTTTTCCCTTGCTCGGAAGCAGTCCGCTTTAGAAATGTTAATATCCAAGTGCAAAGGATAGGAGCTCCCGGTGGCAACTGTGTACTATTCAGGATTCCTGTCGATGTGTCCATTGCAAACCATTGACAAAACATGAAAGGGGCCCACGACACCACCGCCAATTTGGCCAGTGCCATTTGCGGTGCCCAGCTCCATTACAGGGAAGGTTATACCAGGGTGAGGAAATGCTTCTCCACAGATGAGTTTCAGTCCCCGCCAAGGGAGCTTTAGCTCCCATCGTTTGAACTTCCCCCTCCGCACACGTATTCACCTCATCTCCATCGCCGCATTCCTATATATATATTTTATTTTTTACAGAGTTTTATATAGCGCGAACTTGACCTGAATCGGGTATCAGAGCGCTTTACATAGCACCAGTTGCATTACATGAGGACACATTCATTAGGTCTCGCCTAGCGTTGCTGCCGAGATTTATTGCAGATGAGTAGTTTTAGAAAAGGGCTTTAAGCCCCGCCCCTCATTTCCATTGGCCCGCATAAACGTGGTAAACGGTGGCCTGCCATTGGAAATTAGGGTTTTTGGTTGCCGCCCTTTGTCCTCTGAACCGGACTCAAAGCAGTTTCTTATCTTTATGGGGCCATGTGTTAGAAACGCATGGCCCCATAAAGACAAGAGATCCCCATGCTCCGGCGCGATCCTCTTTCGCTTTTGGGACCATGCTTGTTTTGCTTGTAGCTATAGTCTGACTTTCTCTTAGTATTGTAGAAAAAAAGGCTACAATTTTACAGGGTCGAGTGCTAGTCTTAGTCCAAGGTATTTGGCAATCCACCTGTTGGCTTCCCCCTATGCAGACTGGTAGAGGCCGTGGTTTCTTTTGTGTAAGCGTTGTTTGCTAATGATTCAGGGCACATGGTACTTGTGCTGGGGTGGTGGATGGCTGCTGTCTCTGAGATCAGAAAAGCACAGTGATGTGTGATCCCTGGGGCTCGTGGCTGCCTGGACCTCTGTCCCCGTGATACCGGAGAGTCTCCCAGCGGAATCTCCACCCCTGTGTTGCCAGCAGCAGTGAGTCACCCGGCGGGGATCATAAGCTCCGGCACGGCATGTGGAGGGGAGGATGCAAGATGGGAGCTGATCCCACGGAAGGAGGATGCTCTCGGCTTCGCGTCTTTGCGCTCACAGGGTGGCTGGCAGAATGTGTGATCTGAGGCTGAAACCTGCTGAACCGGGACACTGTTCACATAAGCAGAGCTTCTTAGACAGGGTATACCGACGCTGGAATCAGAGCTGGGGTAAATGAGAATGAACAACTGTTTCTGTATAGCGCACACTGTGCAGTGAATTGTCTTTAGGCGCTCCCACTTCTTAGTATATAAGGGAACTGAAGGGAGGGGGGAGGCAAAAGTGATTTACCTAGGAACACGCAGTTGACCTAAGTGGGGAAACTGGGATCCAATCGGAGGTGTCTCAGTCCTGAAGTCTGCAACTTTAAGCATCAAGCATAATTCACGATGGCATGAATAAGGTCAGTGCTTTAATATGTAAAATAGTGGGTGTTGGGGCCCGACATTTGCTCGGATGCCTTCTGTGATAAATGCCAAGGATGGGTAGTCTTAATCCCCCTCCTGCATCACCACACAATCCCTGCCTTTCAAATTCACTCTCGCATGTCCTTTTTCGGCCCTGCTTGCTCACTTTGTCGCTCTTTTTCTGTCTTTCTTTCCCTCCTTCGCTATCCCTTTTGTATTTCTTTCTGGGTCGAAGTATGCTGAGGTAAAATAAGTGCTGTTGCCCAAAAAATTGTGCCTGCAAACGCTGGTTTAAATTTTGCTCTGAATAAAATGCTTCGGTCTCTGTGAACTGAATCAGGTCAGGGTATTTCTCGTTACTCGCAGTTTCTCTAGGTGGTTGAAAATTGGGGCTCCTGGGGGTGGCACTCGCAGAGTGTCAACCCCCGGGTAGCTTCTGGCACATAGTATGGCCCGTGGACAGCTAGGCAATCTGTTTGGTGGATTTTCTTGTAGCGCGAGCCTCGGTTGTGAACGTTCTATGTGGCACACTTCGCTTGAGCCTGGTGAGGTAGGGTAACGAATTTTGCTGCTTTATCTGTCAGGTGTAATAATATATTTAAATTTGAGTCGTTTTCTATGATAGAATCCGCCGCTTCTGTCAGGGAAGCGTTGCGGATATTATACGAGGCTGGGAGGCACGATTTGTTAGTTCCTGGTGTGCTCGATGAATCGTGGGTTGGTTTGGAGGGCGGCAGGCTTCTAAAGGCATTGAAAGGAAGAAGGGGAGGGGCCGAACTCGCATACGCGTAGTGCCCTCTGTTTCTCTACTGAAGAAGAGGAATTATAAAAAATGAGTCATGGTTAAAGGAAAGGGCTCGGTAGCTATATTATGTGATACCAATGCACCACCAAGTGGCCAAAATGCGAATAGGCCCAGTTTTGTGAAACAAGTTCCTAGTGTGAAAAAAGATATTCTTATTTTCACCAAAGGTGTTCTAAAAAATACTGAAAAGGACAGAGACTTATTACCTATTGTGGCCAGTGAGCAAGGTGACACCATTTTAAGAGAAAATAATTCTTTTAAAGAGCAGGATTTTTCGCCTTCCTTGTCTCGGATGGCTTGTAATAATGTGTGTAAGGTTGATGTAAATTCAAGCAAAGAGAAAATTGCCCCTTTTTCGTCAGAGATTCACAGTAAAAATTATCTCAGTCAGTTTGTTAGTTCTCCAGAAGCTGGTCAAGTTGGGCAATGGATATGGATTCCACAGGAAATAAATGACGACCATAAGTTGTTGAAGCTTAAAGAGAAGAGGTCTTTATCAGCTGCCAGTTCCAGCGTTTTGCAGCCCAACGTGGGCGAAATTCTGCCAAGCACAAGAAAGGGCAGTTTGGACTTTCCAGTCAGGCTTCATGACGAGGAGGGGGATTTTTCAATGAAATTTCCCACGCCGTTGCACGATACAAGAGCTTCATATTTTTAAAAATCTGTTAATTGGAGGGGGTATAGGTGACGAGGTAAAGCCAAGCTGTAGTGGCAGGGGTTGTACTGTAGAGTTGTTGGATGACACTGAGTCTTTGGAAGAAGGGGAAATACTGGATATTGACAATTTATCGGAAGGTTGTCACAAACTTGTGAGGAGAAAGGGGGGGTTGTACTAAAGATTTTTCAAGATTTTATTTTTCATAGAATAAAGTAAGCGAGGGTACTCAGTGCGTATTCGGTTCAAGGCATCAAAACAAAGGTACAAAGAACAGACTGTTGGCCGAAGATCATTCTCATGCTCAATCAGGTGAGGTGCATACGCATTTGTCGCAAAAGCGTTTGCGGGTTGATAAGGGCGTGGGTACTGATATTGAACACAATAATTCACTTGTACTAGATAAGCATTTTCAGGGTATTGATGAAGTGGTTTACACGAATGACAAACCTAAGAGTTTGGTAAGTTCAGATGCCACACAAAAAACAGAGTCCGAAGATAAATCCACATCTAATTTTAGACGCTTACCTTATATGGGTTTTTCTATGCCTTTGAGTGCACATTTAAATAAAACTACAAAGGATAAGATATGGAAGGGGATTTTATTGATGTTTTCAAGCTTCTCCATAGGAAAATTCAAGCGAAAGAGGGCTCAAAGGAAGAGGCATGGGAACTGTCAAGGTGACCAAGGGTACCTACAAACATAGACACATGGGCTTCTGCTTTTCTCATTTTCGCCAGTGTATACTGCAAAAAATTTCCCGATAGGTCTGTGTCATTGTTCAAATATTTAGACTCGATTCTAATATGAAGAGTTTAGGGCCAGACTAGTTTTAATGCCAGAGAAACCGTGGGGAGAGGTTAACAATGAGCTTTGGGTACAATGAATGTATCCTCAGCGGCCTCCTTCATCCATGCACACAGCTAGTGGTTTAGCCGTTTCTTATCGGCCCTTTAAGAGCCGGCCCACCCTGGGGGGGGGGTGGGTATTTGGAACAGACAGCAAACAATCGTATCCGGTGCATGCTGGAATTTTAATAAAGGGTATTGTGCAAAAAATCCTTGCAAATATAAACACGAGTGCTCAAAGTGTGGGGGAAAACATGCAGTCATGCAATGTTTCGGGGAATAAGCAAATTGGGGAAACAGTTTTCCAAACATGGGCAGAGGCTTCGCGTTTCAGTCTGGAAACAAGGGCTTCTACTCCAATCAAGGTGGGCAATTTATGTAAATGGCTACGATTTTACCCCAACTCACAAGAAGCAGCTTTGTTAGAATTGGGTTTTAAAGAAGGATTCAAATTGGGCTATCAGGGGCTGCGTTATCGCAGATATGCACTAAATCTAAAATCTGCAAATGCATTTCCACAGGTAGTAAAGAAAAAAATACTGACTGAAGTTCAGGAGGGGAGGATGGCAGGGCCTTTTGATTCTTGGCCATTGGATAATCTCATTGTTTCACCACTAAGCGTATTGCCTAAGAAGGCTGAAGGAGAATTTAGGATGATTCAGCATCTTTCATGGCCCCAAGGTCATTCAATCAATGATTTTATATCTCGGGAAGATTGCATGGTGCAATTTGCATCCATAGATTCAGCTTTATTAATAATAAGGAACTCAGGGGAGAATTCCGAGTTGGCAAAATGTGATATTAAGTCAGCCTTTAGATTATTGCCAGTACATCCCTCTGATTTTGTCTTTGCTGGGAATCTTTTTTGATGGAAATTTTTTTGTAGACAAGTCTCTTCCCATGGGCTGTGCTATATCATGCAGATTATTCAAATCTTTCAGCTCCTTTCTTCAGTGGTGTTTTTCTTTTCATACAGGAAATACTGGGGTAACACATTACCTGGACGAATTTTTGTTTATGGGTTTAGCCAACTCACAGCAATGTAGTAAGGCTCTACAGGATTTCAAAAATTTTGCTCAGGACTTGGGTGTGCCTTTACAGAAGATAAGACAGAAGGCCCCTGTTGTTTCCTCACATATCTGGGCATTTCAAATAGATACTAATACAATGCAGGCCAGATTACCTCAGAAGAAAATAATAGAAATAACTAAGATTTTGGAACATGCTCGCACGGTTGAGAAGCTAACTTTATTGGAAGCCCAATGCTTATTAGGCCATCTTAATTTTGCCTGTAAAGTCATTCCAGCAGGCAGGACTTTTTGTTGGCGCCTGGGTTTTTCTATGTCAGGTATTAAGCTTCCCCACCATAGAATTAGGATAACGGCCCAAATGCAAGCAGATTTTGAGGTTTGGTCCACATTTTTGTCTGATTTTAATGGCGTAACACTTTGGTCACTGGATGAAGACTTCATTTGAAAAATGCAACTTTTTTTCTGATGCTTCTGGTGCCACCGGTTTTGGCCTTTTTTGGGAGGGAAGTGGTGCGCGGAAAAATGGCCGGCTAGTTGGGCAGCGGAAAAGAAAAGTATAGCTTTCCTAGAATTTTTCCCCATAATAGTGACTATAGCTGTTTGGGGAACTAAATTGGCTAACAGAACGGTGCTATTCAATGTAGACAACAAGACAGTAGTTGATTTAATCCACGGTCAGAAACCTAAAGACAAGCAATTGTTGAAGTTACTGCACATTTTTATGTTAGGCTGTTTAAAGTTTAACATTATTTTCAAGGTAAGGCATATTTCTGGAATAACAAATAACATCGTGGTTTGGCGCCCAGAGCAGATATACGGAAGACTCAGATACCCAGCGAGATATGGAATCTGGTGATATGAATATTTACCGACTCATCAAACATTCATTAGCAATAAGTACAAAACTGGCTTACAGAAGAGCTTGGTTGGAGTTTTTAGACTCAGGTGCTGCATATAGAAATGTTGATAGAGTTGGTTTAGAACAGCGCAGAGAGGATGTAATTAAGTTCATTATGCTTAACGTCAATAAGAACATTTCTTCCACTACGCTAGCCGGTAACCTAGCCGGTATATCATTTTATGGGAAGTTCTTCTGGGGCTATGAGTCACCGGCAGGTGAGATGGGTAGGAGAATGCTACAGGGCTGGGCTAAGACTAAAAAGAGAGGCTTATACAAAAGGGAGCCAATATCACTAAAACTATTATATAAGATAATTAGTAACCTTCAGGAGGTTTGTTTTTCTTGATTTTGAATTTCATTTATTTAAATTGTGCATGATTTGGCTCTTTTTTGGTGCCTTTAGGGTATCTAAATTGTTGGGAACTGCAATTAATGATGACATGAAAAAACCAAACATTTCTTTGATGCATTCAAATATACAAATTTTTCTGGAACACTCAAAAACCGACCAAATGGGCAAAGGTTCAAAGGTGGTATTGCAGGCTATAGGCGGTTTTTAATGCCATGTTCAAGCATGGTTAGAATTTTTAACGTTTGGAGGTGCAACTTCAATCTTTATTTTTAGGCATCAGAACGGATCTCAACTAACTGCCTCTCAATTATTATCAATTTTACGGAAGTCATTATTGAGAATGGGTAAGGATCCAACTAAGTTTGGTACACATTCCTTTCGTATTGGGGCAGCATCAGAAGCAACAAGATGGGGATTTTCTGTTAGTGATGTTAAAAAATTGGGGCGTTGTTTTTCTCTTTTTAGGATTGGTAACAAATTTGGCAATGCACCAACACCAAGTCTGGATTGTTGGTCACTCGTTCATCAAGTGGGCAGCCAAGCAAGCGGAAAAACGGCATTTCGGGAACAATTTGGGTTTTTCTTCTTCTGAAGTGGTTTTATCTTGGTGGGGAAAAAGTGGCATGAAATGGGGGCAGTTCATGCCTTTAATAAGTGAGTTATCTGCTAACAATAAGCCAGAAGTGGTCATGTTACATCTGGGGGAAAATGATTTAGTGCAGTTGTCTGTGTTGGGGCTTTTAATTGAGATGAAAACAGATTTGGAACTATATTCAAAGACTTGGCCCAACGCACAACTTGTCTTGACTGCTTTGATGCCTGGCAGAATATGGAGAGGGGCGGACAGATTTACTGCCGTTGAACGAGCAAGAAGGAAAGTCAACCGAGAAATGCAGCGTTTTTGTTTCATTAGTGGTTGGTTCATAATGAGATAACCAGAGAAGATTATCAGTTTTTCAGACACGATGGTGTGCATCTGTCTTTTATCAGAAATGAAATCTATATTTTAAATATAAAAGAAATGATTTTGAAGATTTTGAATTTACACACATGGTGTTGAAATTATGCTGTTGAAGCGACAGCGTCAATTTGCATATTTATCAGTGCATAGCTGTTTTTCAATGTTTTGTATTAAGACACATATTCTCCTTCTTGCCCCCCCTTTTTTGCACCATCCCCCCATCGTCCCTCCCCCCCCCTTTTTTCACCTCATAACACCTTTTATCTCCATTCATGCTGCACTACATTAGTTTATGGTGGTAGTTTCTCTGGATATATGTATGTTGCTTGTCATTAACTGTTTGGTGACAATATGATTTTTGTGCTTTCAGGTAGCACTGTTTTTCATCTTTAAAGAAAATCTTTTCGCCAGTTTGGCGACTGTGGTGCTCAAGAATCTTTTTGAATGGTCAATAAACGTTATTGCCCCCTTTTTTAATTTTAGGGGGGGCAGGAAAAACACCTGAGTGAGGGTTTTTCCTGGTGGCAGAGTTGGAGGAGATCAAGACAGGCAGGAAGGGTTGGGGCATTGGGAATAGCTTCGGACAGAGGGAAGCAAGGGAGAGAAGTTGGAGGCAAGAGTTAGGCAGGAGATGGAGTTAGGGGTTTGGGGAGGAGGATTAGGCCGAACAAGGTGGGGTAATAGTTGTACGGGATATTGCTTAGGGGTGGTGGGTGTTAGTTTGGAATATGTTCATATTATGATCTGTATGCAAATATATATTGTATTTCCTACCTGTCCAATAAAGCGGCCTTTTACCCCAAATTTGGGTCTTGGACATGCTTATTGCCCGAATGGGGTTTGTGGAACTTTCGGTACTTCGAAACTAAAGCCAGTACAATAGATCGGCTGGTGAAATGCGATGCCTGTGAGAGCTTGTGGGCACTCTGCAGCCACAGCTCTAAACATGTTGGGCCCACTTAGTCTTTCATCCTTCCTCAGTTTTTAAGTGACTACCGTTGATGGCAACTGATTGTGTACAGCATCATGGAGCTTGTGGCCCAGAGGAGCATTTTAGGCAAGGTTAATGCCACAAAATATAATTCATAACATGATCCGTGTGTTTTTTAAGTGCCAACCGTCTGACTGACATGTATTACAATTTGGGACCTTTTGTGCAACTTTGTGCTTTTGATGATTAAATATAAATGTGGTGCAGTGTATGTTGCAAAGCAGATCATTGTATCCTACCAAAGAAAATGCCATGTCGTGGCAGTGGGTGCCCCATCATTACAGAGGTGTAGTTATCAATGGTGCAGCAGGTGCAGTGGCACCAGGGCCCACATGCCTGAGGGGCTTCTGAACCCTGATCATTGCTACATTTCATTTCTCATCCAGTGTTCAGGGGGACTATTTTCCTTGCTTGCTCCAGGGCCCATGGCACTTTTGCTATGCCACTGTATCATTATACAGAATACATGTATTATCATTATACATTAGACCAAGGGGTGAGTGGCGTGCTGCTCTCTTCAATTACAATTGTTCGAGCTGGCCTCATGGAATCACGTTGAAAGGAGAGACAGAACCAACACAAACACACGGCTCCCTCTGAGAGAGCTCACAGTATCTGCCCCTGGCAATTCCTTAAAAGGGACATTCTACATACCCGATCAGTTTCATGTTCAATTCGTTGATTTCTTTACTACCATATATACATACAAGTCATTTTAGGTGCTCCTATAAACGGCTCAGTGCAATTGGTTTGAAATAAAAGTGAATATCGGTGCGCAATTTGCGCAAAAGGTATGTGGGCTTCGCAAACACTTCCCTTTTGGCTGTTTTAGAAGCATACTTGGGGTTTCAGCTGTGGCGTGCTAGGCCGGACCCTCGGGCACAGCACGATCATACCAAGAAGCGGTAAAGCACTTGGTGGGAGTGCACGGGCACGCTTACCTCTTTGCAGGTCCCACATGTGAGGGCGCACATTCCTTTATGCATGACGGTCGATGGAGCCTGTCCTGGGCCAGCACTGCTCCTGCGTTGCTCTTACGGAGGTGCGCTAGTGCCAGGAAAACAGACCCTTGTTCTCACATGCGGGAGGAGTGTGGCAGGGGCCTGGGCGCTGGCTGCTACAGGCGTGAGTGGGGGACTCACAAATTTTTGCAGATTTATGAGATTAACTGATTTGCCCAGAGTCACAGGTTGATGAGCTGATGTTGAGACTCGAACCTGGTTTCCCAGATCCTTAGTCGGCAGGTCTAGCCGGGTGATAGGCGGTGGCCTGCTGGCTGGGTGCCACAAGTGCCTCCTATTGTTGTGGAGGTGTTCCGGCTGCTCAGTGTTAATTAGGGGTGGGCGGAATTTGCGAAATCCACTTTCGCAAATTATCATGAAAATGTTAAAAATTATCGCAAACACGCGGAAATATCGCGAAGATGCGGAAGTTTTTTTCCTGCATATTCGCGAGATTTTCTGCATGGTTGCGGCTCGCCAACATACCCATGTGGTTGCTCGCGGGCGCGGCCATGTTGTTTTCAGTTGTCTCGCGGTGCATGATCGCGAGAAGAAAGACGTGATCGCGCGACGCATGACGTCACTGCGGGCGCGAACTGTCGCGAGACAGCGCAAATGGCTAAAAACAATACAACATCTCATGGAGAACGCGACCAAATCAAGAAAACTTGTCGGCGAACGCAGGGATTCAGGTAAGGCGATCACGAGCGAGAATGTATTATTTTACAGCGCGAGCAAGAACCAAATTATCGCCAAGCTGCGGAATGCGGAAATTGTGACATTTTTCGCGTTCTCCGCGGAACGCGAAAATGTCAAATTATCGCAATTTCCGCGAACGGAACGAAATTTTCGCCCAGGCCTAGTGTTAATGCGCGCGTGACAGCAGTTTTCAGGGAGTGAAGGGGGAGTTTGTGGCTGGCTGTTGTGAGTGTGCAGTGTGTGCTCTGCGTTGAGAGCTGTGATTGTGTCTGTGAGTGTCAGAGAGAGAAGGGGGAATAGGTCACATTTGAATGGTATGGCTGAGTGCTAATCGGTACATGCGCGCCTGTGTGTGCGCGTGTCTTTGTAAAAGGAGGTGGTGCCGGGAAATGAGTAGGGTAGCTGCCTTGAATGTTGGGAGAGAATGTAGGGGGCTGGGAAATGTCTGCGAGGATAGCAACAGTATTTTATTTAGGAATATATTAATGCGAATGATTGCATCATAGAAACAAATTAGGATGAGATCTGCTTGAGGCTGCTGTGCCTGATTTGGGAAGAACGCTGTGCACTTATGGGTGGAGGTGGCATGTCAGTGAGCTGCCTTTGTAAGTTAGGGAGGACTTAATCCTGGCTGTAATGAAAAAGCATTGGCAAAGCCAATAGGTTTCATTGTGTGAGATCAATCAGCCAGGGCACAAGTCAGGGGTACACACGGGTACACTGTGTCCGCCGACTATTTTCAAAGGGTGGACGCCGTCCACGCGTCCACCCTGCCAAGCAGGTGAGCCCCACAGAAATATGCTGAACTTGTTCAGAGACCGGGACATGTTCAGCAGCGCCTGCAAGTTGTCTGCTTTCTATTCCCAGCAGCAACATGCAGGCAGTGAGGTTGGGCTTTTTTCTTTCCACCTGCAGCTGGGCCAAAGATTTCGCCATCCCAGACCCAACAGTGCTTGTCTTTGCCCCACATTGCAAAGCTCGCCCATCCATTCGTGCTTTTGCATAGGGTGCCCCCAGCACTAGTAAGTCAAGAGGTATAGCAGGTGGCAGTTCACACTATGCCAACAAAACGCCTCCAGGGATGGTTGTTATCCAGCCAGGAAGCGAAAGCAGGCCCTGCACTGTGTCCTGTTTATTTGTGTCAGAGCAGCATACGTGGGCGATAAATCACCAACAATCTGACGGTAATCCGAGGCAGCAGTTTGGAGAGATGCTCATGGCCACCCAATCCATATGAAATGGTCTTGGCGCATTCTCCTCGCTGACAACACACTTCTCTGGTCGACCTCCCACAGGCCTGGGGTGACCAGGCATGCCTAATTTGCCAGGACGGTCCCTGTTTTTCACCAGCTGTCCTGGCAGATTTCAAGAAATTTAGCTCATGTCCCGGTTTTTAAAGAGGGTCAACTGAAAACGGCGGGAGGTGCTTTTTTATGTTTTACAAAGCAGGGATAGTTCGCAGTTGTTTCAAGAAAGCAGTTTAATTAACAGGCAAGCTACTGGGATTAAAAATTGTATGTGCTTATTGCCTTTTCAGTAATTCTCTGCTGAGGAGCGCTGTCATTCTGTGCGTTCGCTTGAAGTAAAGTTGTAGTCCTTCTTCTTTTTTTGTGGAATATCCCAGTTTTTGGCTTTAAAATTCTGGTCTCCCTACCCAGGCCGTATGTAGTGTCAGAGGCCTAATGCTGTGCGTGCGGCTCGGCGTCACCGAGGAGGCCTCTGTGAAACTCACTCCTCGCTCGCCCTCCACCAGGCCGTGCTGGAAGAGGCCTAGTGCTGTGCGCTGATGCAGTGCAGACTCCACCTCACCGAGGAGGCCCGTCAGAAACACACCTCTCCCGCCCTCCACCAGGCATGCTGGAAGAGGCTTAGTGCTGTGCGCTGGTGCTGTGCAGACTCCACCTCACCGAGGAGGCCCGTGAGAAACACACCTCTCCCCTCGCCTTCCCCAGGCCATGCTGGAAGAAGCCTAGTGCTGTGCGCTGGTGCAGGCTGAGGCTGCAGCCTCACCGAGGAGACCCATGAGATACACACTTCTCTTCTCGCCCTCCCTCAAGCCGTGCTGGGAGAAACCTAGTGCTGTGCCGTGGTGCAGTGCAGGCCCTGCCTCACCGAGGAGGCCTGTGAACTCTCTTGCATCTTTTCCTTTAAACACCCTTTTAAGACCTGGTTTATTTTGAGGCCTCTATCTTTATCCCCTGTTTCCTCAGGTTAGCAGTGCTTATGATGAGATTTCAGTTGTTATATTTAGGAAGGCGGGAGTCACCACGAACGCTGTAGGTTCCCTCCATTATGAAATGTCTTTGTACCAGAAGTGTTCCTTCCTTGTTGTCTGACGCAGGATCGGGTCTCGTGGGTTGAATTTTTTTTTTTTAGCTGTCCTGCTCTGAATTTGTGTTTGTATTGAGAAGAAATTAGTACATTAAAATGTAGACAAACTAATACAGTGGACATGTGGACGGAGGCGCCAGTCAACCTTTTGGTTATTCCCAGGGCTTTAAGTTGGATAAAAAACAAACATTTGCAGTGCAATACGTCTCGCATTTACTCGAGTTTAAGCTATTGGCATTGTAAATGACAATGCCTTCTATTTATATTTTTAAAACAAAAACAAAAATACAAGGCATTGTTATTTGCAATGTCAATAGCTCAAACTCGCGTGAAAGCGAGACCTATTGCATTGCAAATGCTTGTTTGTGTCAGGCACAGTGAGATTAAGTGATTTGCCCAGAATCACAGGATGTTCAGCGTCATTGCCGAGACTCGAACCCAGTTCCTTGGGGTTGAGTTCCGTGAATTCATTTAAATGGACTCTGGCAAAACTGACGCCTTTTTCAATGTTTGTCGGGCGCGCCAAAGCCACCATTTTTTCTAGACATGTAATGCATTCTTGTGTTGTCAACACAGAAAAAGGACGGTATGGTTACCCTTTGAAATTCAGAAGCTGACATATGCATGCGGGAGCACCCCCGCAATTACAGCATCCGCCCGCGAATGCATCGATTTGGTGACTTTGGAGCTGCAATTGAATTTTCGGTGCAACCGCCGCTGTGGCCCACACCATTGAGGCAAGGCATGCGAGGTCCCGAAACGTGATGTCCTGCGATCCGGAACACGGTCTGGGAAATCACTAGAACTGGGAGAAAGGAAATGAACCAGTAAGCTGCCGGATGCATGCTGAAGGCTTATTGATTATAGCAGAAGGACGAGGGCGTTGGTGGCTATTATCATTAGAGCTACATCAGTAGCAAAGATTGCAAAATTATGTTTTGTGAATCGGAGTGCCACGAAGCAGCATTGAACATGTTTAAAAAACAAAGTAATACAGGATTGGAAAGTAGGCAGAAGGTGGTGCACGTAATATCGAACCTTGCCTCAATATTTTCTGCTCTGGAACGCCTTTATGAGCGGGAAATACAAAAGTAGTGGGAGGGAACCTTTCTGCAAAGCTACATCGAGGTCAATAGAGTCCCCAGAGGCTTAAGAATTTACACGGTAACCTCGTATGAGAACTCAGACCCCCTATTGCTGGATGAGTGGGCGGAACACACGGCCCAATCCTGCAAAGGGACAAAGCACTGAAAGACATCAGTGAGCTGGAAGAGGAGATATTAAAGGAAGAAGACAAATCCAAACTTAAAGAAATGAGGGAACAAATGAAGAAGAGACTAAAGACATATGAACAAAAGATCAAACAACAGAAGCAAGAGAAATTCGACAGAGATGAGAAAGTTTATAATCAATGCAGGGTATTAACCTTCACCAGAAAATTTGATACGCCAAGAAGGGAATTACTAACCAAGACAGCTCAGTCTACAGTGGAATCATGAGACACATCAGAGTCAGATATAACTGATAATTAATTATACGGTGAGGAAAGCTCGAGTCGACCACCATCAATGGTTGGACGAACTCCTTTTCACGAGGAGTTCAGACTGATCCGGCAATCATGGCAGAGAGGGGGCAGGGGCGAACCCCCAGAACAAAGGTTAACAGAAAAACAAGGCAGAGGGCAGGGGTACGGGGGGCACATCAAGCAATCGGTCACCACCCTTATCACGGAGCAAGAAATTCTTCAACAAGAAGAAATTAGCAAAAATGAGAACTTGACCATCATAAATCTGATGACCAAGACTCTGTCAGAAATAGAAGAATCAGTTTTAAAACTTGGTTCGTCCATTTGCCCCCAAAAGACAATGGAATACACTCAAACCCAAATTGACCTTTTTAAATTCACTCGAAAGCTAAAGCTGCACAAGTATTTCAAAATGAAACTAGCGCTAATCAAGCCAAACAAATTGGGCTGTATTCAGAAGGACACTGACATCCTGACAGGAAAGGACTTAAAAACGCTGGGAATCCTTGAGAACTTAAGTTCTGATGAACTGGGAAATGATCCAACCATGATTCTGACTCAACAAGTTGCAATAGCTGTAGTGAAACAAAGTGGAGAATTTAGCCCATTTAAACCCACCTCACAATTTCTACCACAGATACCGGTGAATGCTATAGATATATTTGCAGAATCAGTAAGCAGACATCTATTGTATTTTCAACGGGAAAAACATAAACGATTGGAAGTAGAGATGAACTTTTCAAAGGAACAATAATTAGCATTATACAATCTATGCCAAGAGACATTAATGGTGTGTAAGCCATCAGACAAAGGTGGGAATATTGTCCTGCAGTCTCGTCAACAATATAACCTGGATGCTAACCGACAACTATCAGGTGTTCACTGTTACATGAATACCAATTTGAAGACATACAACCAAAGTATAACAAATTATCATTTAATTACATGTATATGGTATGCAAGAAACATGCTATAAACAGAGGAATACCTATTTCTTAGGTTTTTAAATCCTATAATTCCGACCTTTTACCACCTTCCAAAGGTCTATAAGAATAAGTTGAATACCCCAGGGAGACCGATTGTCTCATCACAGGGCAGTTTGGCTGAACATATGTCTATCTATATAGACCATTTCCTCTCACAACATGGGGAGAAACTGTCATCTTATATCAGAGACACAAAGGATTTTTGATGACATATCAATGAAATACGGTGGGAGGATGGCTTTCAAGTTATGGTCTTAGACATAATGAGCCTCTATACATGCATAGCCCATGAGGATGGACTAAGGGCAGTGAAGTTCTTTTTGAGCAATCACCCTCTGAAATACCTAGAACATAATGCATTGTTGATGGATTTCATAGAATTTTGTCTTGAAAATAACCTGTTTCTCCATCAGGATCAACACTTTAGACAGGTCTCAGGAACGGCCATGGGCACCTGCTACGCCCCTAACTATGCAAATGTATTCGTTGGCTAGTGGGAGGACCAGGTAGCCTGGGCAACATCCAACAAAATTTGGACAAATAACATTGTGACTTGGCATTGCTACATCGATGACCTCTTTATTATTTGGAAGGGGTCATCTGAGACAGTGAATGCATATATAGATTTGTTAAATTCCAACACAGTCAATTTGAAGTTTACGGGGGAAGTGAATTCCCAATCAATAAACTATTTGGACCTTAATGTCTATATCTCAGAAGGAAAACTGTGTACCAAATTACATAGAAAATCAACAGAGGGAAATTCCACTCTCCATGCCACAAGTAGCCACCCAAATAAACTCATTAATAGCATTCCATGATGGTGAGCTATGAAGACTAAAAAGACACAGCACCAATAAATATGAGTTTCAATTAGCTGCAAAAGACAAAATAATGCGGTTTAGTTCCAGGGGATATAGCAACCTGGTCCTGACACAAGCACTAAAAAGAGCAAATTCCTTGGTAAGAACAGATGTGCTAAAAGCCACTTCTAAAGAGACATCTTAGCCTACAAAAAATAATGAGAAGTTCAGAATGATCACTACATATTCAGAAAACTCTGGACCGCTAAAGAAAATTCTGCAAACAAATTGCCATACCTTATTGTCTGACACTATTATAGCGAGTGACCTACCATCTAATCCCTTAGTTACATTCAAAAAGGTCAGATCCCTTAGAAATGATTTGATGCACAGCCACCAGGTGAAATAAGTCATGAACCCAATGTTGACACCACTCAATGGCTTCTTTCCCTGCGGGAAATGCAAGGCCTGCAGCAAAAGCAAAAGAGTCCTGTCCTTTAGTATTCCAGATCTGAACGAACCGAAAAATATCAAGAAAGGTTTAACATGTACAACACCTTACACGGTTTATTGCTTAAATTGCCCATGTGGCCTGAACTATATCGGCAGCACGATCCATCCTACAAAGGTACAAATATTGGAACATATGAGGGCCAAAACAAATGGGGGATGGGGAGTACATCGACGGAATAGGGATCTTCTTACATTTAATTGTGTTGATCATGTCCCAGCAAATCCAAGAGGAGAATACAGAATTCTACGCCTCCAGTGTCCTGAATCTCACTATATTATTGATTTACAGACAAAAACACCTCTGGGCATGAACAGCAGCGAGGAACTGGCAGTACATGTGGGAGATTAAACTAGAGTATGGCTGGAGGATGATATTTGTGCCCCTCCTGTCTCCACTTAAGGGTTAAGGGGTCTCTCATAACTTCTTATTTTCTCCCCTCTTTCTATTCTTTTAACCATTTCTCCCCTTCCCTCCCTTTTTCTCCTTCCTTCCATCATGTATTTGCTATATCTAAGTTAGGAATAACTAATTGATAGGTACACCACATGCTCAGACATTTGCTTTAATTCGCCACCAGGTTTTGAGAGATTAAATTAATGTACAGGTTAATTTTGGTTTAAAATAGATTTTGTTGGCAACTTTTCCTTGGGTGATTAGCCCATACTGGGCGTGATGAATTTACAAGGTATTCACCAAGTGTGATAGGGACATCTGACATTGAACACATGTTTATGTGCAATTTCTGTGGTTAAATGGCCCATACAGGGAAAGAGATGTTGGTTAATTGAATGGCATTTAACATAAGGACGAATACTACAGAACTAGGTTGTGTGAGATTGCAAAATATATAAAACATTGAATAATAGTATATATATGCAATGTATGTGATACGTATACGTGTTACTCTAGTTTATGAAGGGGCAATGTGAGACCAATATCCATAAAACCAATGGGTTTGATCGTTATGCCGTTGTTGAAATGTAATTGCACAGTGTTAAAATGGAGGAACGGTTTGGTTTTGCGATCATGTATATAAAAAATGGTAGCTTTGGCGCACCCGACAAACATCAAAAAAGGCGTTAGTCGAAACACGTCTGTTTTGCTAGAGTCCGTTTAAATATATTTACGGAACACACCCCGAGAGTGCTTTTTTTATATATGGGTACGGTTACCCTTTGAAATTCGGAAACTGACATTTTTATTGGCATTTCACAAGCAAAGGCAATATGAGAGTACATTATCAGTGTTATACATATGTGCAGTGGGTTTGTTTCAACCATTCTGAAACTGCTATTCCCCCTTACTTTCCAACCTTACCACATATAGCTTCCTGTATTATTGCCCCAATTGATACCACATTTCTTGAACATGCCATTTGTTTCACCACAACTCCCGCAACTCCCCCCCACATGAACGTCCTTTGAAATTTTAGTTGTTACATAACTAGGTATAATTCCTATTACTTTGAGTTATATGAGTTTTGTGAGTCGATTGTCTCAGTCTGTGAGTTAGCGTTTGACTTAGTCTGGAGGTTGCTTATTATCGTTGATCATGCTAGGAGATCTTCCTCCAGTCTTTCGTCTTTCCTAACTAACTTCATTCTTACGCGCTCAGCAGTGGCTCATTCACACATATCTGTTAACCATCTGTCTACCTTTGGGGGCGTTGGTCTTTGCCATTCAATCGCTATGCGTCTTTTTGCAATAAGTCAACCCAGCAGAGCAAATTTCCTGGTTAGCTTTTTTTTTTAGGTGTAGTGAGAAGACCCAGTACCACTGTCCGAATTACTCTTGGGATCTCCCACCCTGATGACATTTTTATTTTGTGCAGCACCTCAACCCAGAATTTTGCGACCTGTGGACACGCCCAAACTACATGCACAAAGTCTGCCTCTGTTTGCCTACATCTATGGCATATGCCTGAACGCTCTGGGTATATTTTGCATAAGGTCTTCTGTGTTAGGTAGGCTTGATGAATATAATTGTATTTTATACGTTTGAAACGTGCATTGGAATAACCCAATTTTACCCCTTTGCGTATCTTCTTCCATTCTTTCTCTGTGATTTGTCCTCCTGTCGCTACCTCCCATTTCTGTTGCACGGAGAGTGGATTTCTTGGCAAGTCCTCCCTAATTGCCCTGTATAAATGTGTTATCATGTGGCGGCCCTGTGCCATGCTCAACATTACCTGTGGGGTTCTCATTACCGGGGGTTCCTCTGAAAACGATGGCAGATTTCTCTGGCCACTTGTGAAATCTTAGCTTATTGTTAGAATTGCCCCGTTCCCAACTCATATGTAGCTTCTGCATTATCCCGCGTGAAGAACTGGCCATTATAGGTCATCCATCAGCATGCTGCCCCCTGCCTTCCACTTGTGCACTGACATTGACTCTGTGATTTTAGCAAATCCCGGAACCACCCACAAAGGTGTGTTGGGTGCATATGGTGCGCACTTCACCACTTT
Organism: Triturus cristatus; assembly: GCF_964204655.1. NCBI lineage: Eukaryota > Metazoa > Chordata > Amphibia > Caudata > Salamandridae > Triturus > Triturus cristatus. Next base: position 367,310,951 of record NC_140586.1, read on the forward strand.
TCTCACCATGTTTTCCCATGTCTCCGCTACATGCCTGGTACGGTACGGAGATGACCCGGGATTACCTCTTCCACACATTAATAGCTCAGGCAACGCCCCTCCTCCATAGGATTCCTCCAGGAGCCTCTTTTCCCAGTTGTCCTGGTCGTCCAAGCAGTGAATTGCATGTTGTAATTGTGAGGCCATATAATAGTACTCAATACAAGGTAACTCTACCTCCCCATCCGCCATGGTCTCTGTAGTGTTGATAGGCTAACATGCTTGCATTTATTGCCCCACATTAGTTCTGTTATCTGGGTCTCTATTTGTTTAAAAGTATGAAATGGAATTTTATAAAAATAATTTTGTAGAACATACAACCAGCGCGGCACTATGACCAACTTCGTAATCGCAACCTTGCCCATCAAAGATAAAGGCAGGTCCTTCAAGAAACCCACCAACTTGCGTACTCCCTCCATCACCGTACCTGCGTTAAACTCTAGGAATCTTTCCTCCGGTTGGGCCAGAAGCATGCCCAAATACTCAGGAGGATCCCTGGTCCATGGCAGTCCCACTTCCGGTAACGTTTCCACTGTCTGATCCACCAGGCATCCCATAGGGCACGCCTTCGATTTTTTGGGAATCACCCAGAGACCTGAGACCATCCCGAACTCCTTCAGCACCCCTTGCAGGATTGATATTGCCACCTGCGGTTGTCTACGGTACACAAGGTATCATCGGCATACATTGAGACTATATGGTTGGTGCCACCCAATTTTATTCCCCATACTTCCAGACTGGTTTGCAGCAAACAAGCCAATGGCTCCATTGCCATGGCAAATATCAAAGGGGATAGGGGCACCCCTGCCTAGTGCCCCGTCCCAGCTGAAACATCTCCGAAACTCTACCTCCCACTTTAACCCTGGCCCTGGGCGAAGCATAAAATAACTGTACCCATTTGATAAATTTTGACCCCACAGTCATTTTTTGTAGTGTGGCCCAAATAAAAGGCTATGACACTGAATCAAACGCTTGTTCGATGTCCAGTAGAACCAAGACTTGTTCTTCTCGACTCCCACCCAACTCGTGCCATACGTGTGCCAAGCGTCTTAAATTGATCATAGTATTGCGGCGTGGGATGAATCCCGACTGGTCTGGGTGAATCAGGTGTGTCATATACAGGAGCAGCCTACCCGCCAGTATTCTGCTCAACACCTTCATGTCTATTTTTAAAAGGGAGATCGGCCGGTATAAACTCGGTTGTGTAGGGTCCCTATCCTGCTTTGGGATAATTTTTACCAGGGCTTCACGCACTGAGTCCGGTAGTGTTTGCATGTGTAGCGCTTCATGATATACTTCCACCAATTTGTCTGCCAGTATTGGAGTGTATTGTTGATAAAATTCCGCCGGAAAACCGTCATTCCCAGGTGATTTCCCAGCCTTTAGGCGTTTTATGGCCCCCATCACATCTGCTCACGTGATCGGGCCCCCGAGAATCTCTGCCGTGTCTTGCTGCAAGTTGAACAATTCCACTGAAGCCAGGAACTCTGCAATTACGGAGTCCAAAGGTTTGGTTCCCTGCGCATGAACTTTAGCCAGGTGATTGGCCCTTGACACTGTCCCTGGCAGGCAGGTCGCTCCCCTCGCCGCGCAGCTCCACCTGACTGTGCCCATTCCCTACTGCATCTGCTGAAGCGTGCTCGAGCCCCCTGAGCAGCTGTGCTTCCGATCGCCACCTTGGTACTGCCTGCTTGGTTTTCTCTTTAGTGTACTCAGTGTGTTTATTGTGCTTACTGTATCACTGTATTTCTTGTCTGCTCCACTGTATTGTCCCTGTGCTCTTTTGCCCATTTTGCCTTTTGTTCCCACTTCGCCGTTGTCCCGCCGCTGCCTCCCTTGCGGCCCTGCCCCCTTTTCCTTTCTGTGTCCCTCGCCGTTCCTGCTGCTGCATTCTCTGCGGCCCTGCCCCCTGCTCGCATTCGCCGTCCGCCACCCACCTCCCAGCTGCCCCTCCCTCCCACCTCCCCTACTTATGGCGGCCGCTGCGCAACAGTGAGAGCGACCCTTGACCCTGTCCTTGGCAGGCAGGTCGCTCCCCTCACCGCGCAGCTCCACCTGACTGCGCCTGGTCCCTACTGCATCTGCTGAAGCGTGTTCGAGCCCCCTGAGCAGCTGTGCTTCCGATCGCCACCTTGGTACTGCCTGCTTGGTTTTCTCTTTAGTGTACTCAGTGTGTTTATTGTGCTTACTGTATCACTGTATTTCTTGTCTGCTCCACTGTATTGTCCCTGTGCTCTTTTGCCCATTTTGCCTTCTGTTCCCTCTTTGCCGTCGTCCTGCTACTGCCTCCCCTGCGGCCCCGCCCCCTTTTCCTTTCTGTGTCCCTCGCCGTTCCCGCCGCTGCGTTCACTGCGGAAACCCGCTCCCCCTCCCATTCGCCATCCGTTACCCGCCTCACAGCTGCCCCTCCCTCCCACCTCCTCTACTTATGGCGGCCGCTGCATGGCCGTACAGCGGGCGTGCCGCTGGCGTGCCGGAGGTGTGCCGGAGGTGTGCCAGAGGCAAGCCTGTCTGCGCCCGTCCGCGCCTGGACCACGCCTAGCGCCAGAACTGCTGGACCCCGCAAACGCCACGACACCAGACTCCGCTACGATGCCAGCACCCTCCACGCACTCAACGTCAACCAAGATCACCGCTGCTTCCAGGCCGCCCCGAAACACACCCACGGACCTTTCTCCTGCCGCACCTGCAGCTTCACCTGCAACAGAGCCACCAAACCTCCAAAGACCGGACCCAACCACCTTCGCTGCATCCTCAACACCCGCTCAGCACGCAAACACGCCGTCGAGCTCTGGGACCTGCTCAACACCTCCGCCCCGGACGTCGCCTTCCTGACCGAGACCTGGTGGAACGACTCCTCGGCGGCCGAAATTGCCATAGCCATCCCGGACTGCTACAAGATCACCCGCAGGGATCGCACGAACGGAATCGGAGGAGGAATAGCCATAGTCCACAAATCCACCCTCCAGGTCTCCACCCTCGCAGATGACAACCTCAACACCACCGAACACCTGCACTTCCGGATCCACACGGACTTCAACACCACCCTCAGAGGAACACTCATCTACAGACCCCCAGGTTCCCGGGCACAGTTCAGCGACCACATCGCCGACCTCGCCAGCACACACGTACTCGCCTCCATGGACTACATCCTCCTCGGGGACCTGAACTTCCAGAACAACAACGACGCAAACTCCACCACCCTTTTCGACAAACTCTCAAACCTCAGCCTCAGACAACTCGTCACTGCACCCACTCACGCCGCAGGCCACACGCTTGACCCCGTCTTCTCCATGAGCACCCACGTCACCTACAACCACACCACTGAACTCCACTGGACGGACAAACGCTGCATCCATTTCACCTTCAAGAAACCCACCACGCACCACCTCACCCCACAGCTACCACGCCGCTGCTGGAACAAAGTCAGCGCAGACCAGCTGATGACCACCCTTGCCCAGAACCCACCCACCGAACCCCACCGAACCCCACCGACCCAGACATCGCCACCCGCAACCTCAGACAGTGGATCGACGACTGCGCCAACACCCTCGCCCCGCTCAAGAAACCCTCCAACAGACGCACCAGCAAAAAAGCCAACTGGTTCACCGAAGAGCTCCGAACCTGCAAACATGCATGCCGGAAGCTGGAGAAGAAATGGCTCCACCACCATACACCGGACAGCCACGCAGCGCACAAGGACGCCACCCGCAGACATAACCACTGTTGCAGGGATTCTGCTTATACACAGAACTATGCGTAGAACCCCAGGACCTCAGTGAGTTGTGGTGTACCAGAAACTCACCTCAGAACCCAGAACCCAGTATCCGGCTAGCATAAGTGTCCCATTCGTTATCCGAGATTTAGCTCGGCGGTCCCAATGAAAAGACAACCCAGAACACGCGACTCAGTACATACTCAGGAATGGTGGGAATCGGACATACCTGTTCGTATATTATTCTCACATCAGTCCACAACAATAATCAACAGAGACACGGTGTAAATAAAAAGAGTTTATTTTTATAGACCACGTGTCCTAAGATGCAGTACTTTGGCTAATACAAGCAGACAAATGATTAATATCAAAACCAGCAACATAGTTACAATACCATAGAATATAAACGGGGTGATCATATTATAATGACAGTGGATACTACCACCTTCCCTTTACTAAGAAGCTAATATTATTATTATGCTAATAGAAGGTCTCTTAGGCTTGAATAGGGGACCCCATACCTCAAAGATCAGCTTAGTGAAATCACATCACAGGAGCATCAGGAGTCTTCTCGCAGGAAGGCTCGTCTTCCGTCTGAATAATAAACATGATGTCTGTGATATTAAAAGCACCAACTTTCAGGTATGTGCAGCTGCGCGTGTGTTATGGCTAAATAGTGGGTCGATCAACCTAGAGTGGAAAACATGCATTGTGTAATAATCCAGACTGTTTGTCACACCATGTACAGACCAAGGTCGCTGCGCAGAGCTTGGGATGGTAACAACAGATTGCTCTCGTGTGAAGCAAGTCTCGAGTCAGCAGTTTGTTTAAGAAATAACATGTAAACGCAGTGTCGTGTGCAAAAGCAGAAAGATGGCTTTCTAACATTTAACGTGGTTATGCTAACTTAACAATGTATGTACGTATTCAGGAAGAACTCACTACACGCCCCCTTGATCGAAGCACTATTTAATAGGCAAGAAAAGAGAGAACGCAGAGTTCAGTTTCGTCAGAGCAGAACAAGGCGTAACCAATGCAGAGTTTCAGAATGCGCCAAAGTCCGAAACCACAAAAAATATAAACCTGGGTTTTTTTGAAAAAAATAGAAGTAAAAAAAAACTCAAAACGACCATCAGGAAGAAAAAAAAGAAATGTTGTGCCAGGGTGCTGTCCAGTAGTATAGGCGCAAAGGACGACTGTCCAGTTAATCCATGAATGTATAGGCAGCATATGTGGCCACTGCTTCCAACAAAAAATCGTTTGCAGGTCCACTGAAAGTCTCAGCCATCCAATCCATCAACGAAAAGGAACATACGTGTTCTTCAACCATCGGAGCCTCTAGCACGATCAGAGGGCACCCGGAATGTTCCTCCAAATAGCTCATAGCCAAGAAGTTGTAGGCAGCAGTTGAGATGTCCCAATTACCCAGGATACCATGCGCCGCACCACAGGCCATAATCCGGACACCAGAACAGGCCAACTCGTGAGACACTAAGGGTCTCATCAGTCGATCGAAATCCGGCACCGGAGACACCAGGTTGGTCAAGCACAAATCCAAAGGCCATTCAAAGGGACAATCCAGGCAGTGAAATACAGGTTGCACACAAGTGAAATAGGAATACCGGAAGGACAATCCATATGCCAGGCTTAAGGTCGCCAACGGCAGAGTTCCATAAAAGTCAAGCATCCTATCACGAAGAAGATGCAGGCGGGACAGGCGCTCGTGTGGCACAGAAGGAGCAGCCATTCCGGAGTATGAAAAGTAAAAGCAGCACACCTGCCACTAGCGCCAGAAGCAGCGGAACACCTCCAAAGATGCTCGAGAAAAGTGAATGAAAAAATGCCGGAATCACACCAAAAATAGTTTTGAAAGAGGTCACGAGACCCGAGCCCACAAGTTAAAAAAAATGAGCCAGGCCGGTCGTGGACGAGGCATTAAAAATAGTTTGTATCAAAGAGCCGAAATGTAGGGGGAGGTCAGTATTCAGAAGCGCCTGTACCTCAGTGCGCGTATTAGCAACGTGAAGGACAAATGTTTCACGAGAGGAAGTCAATGGCACCTCTTTTTGGGACAATAGAGCTCTTATTCGGCTCAACTTGTTGAACTCTGCTTTCAAGGTTGGAATCGAAGGCCAGATAGAAACATCCAGCCGCCCATGCGGGGGTGGAAAGAGAACATTATTGCAGCAGACAACTTTCTGCGAGACAGTTACTATGTACGGGATTCCCACTAACATCCCGCAGCAAGCTTCATTATTCAAAATTAAATAACTGCCGTTTGCAAGCAGCGTGAAAGAAGGCGTAATCACAGGCACTGGGATACCTCGTAGGACGCAGGCCAAGTTCGGAGCTTGTACATTGCATGCGCCGTGTAATTGAATGTGCCCTCATACCAAGGAATGGTCTGGTGTCGTGGTACATTCCTCGCCTTTCAAATAAACCTCAGTTCCATCCCTCGTACATCTATATGTAAAGGGGAGGGACCAAACCTCATGTATGAAAGCGGTGCCCAGCGGTTCATATCTACCCAAAGCATAATGTTTCATACAAGACGTAAACTTAAAAAGCGCGAAAGGGAGAGTTATCAATCCGTGTACTAACCACGTAGCTGAATTGATCTCTGCTACAGAGAAAGGCAACGGTTCTAACTTTTCAATATGTAACAATGAATATGTAGCATCCTTCATGGACATAAATCGCTGCTTGTCAGTAAGGTTAAAGGGAAGGAATAACGATGTAGTGTTCAGATAGTCCCAAGGGACTCTCCCTGCCTTTAACGTCTGCAATGTCCATGCAAACTGCATAACAGAACGCAACTGGTTTTGACCATGATACAACACAGACATATCATCATGCACAATATCAACAACAGAAGAAACAATATTATCTAATGTATAAATCCTAGAAGAGAGAGTGCTAATGCTATTATCTATAACGGCTAAAACCTTCTCCATGTTTGCTTGGTCAATAGCTCTCAATCTGGAAGCCGCCTCAATCTGCGACAACTTCCAGACTTCGTTGTAAATAGCATACGCCCACCTTTTGGTTCTGCCACCCACAGGACCCTTAACAAAATCAGTCAAATCTATTTTGTCATGTAATTGTGATAAATGAACTTTGACAGACGCCAAGGTGGAATGTCGCAGCCAAGATTGACATAACTTGCCCACCGAGTATGTAGTTACAGTATGTGACGACTCAAACCGAGGGTCTACGCGTTCCCGGGTATACCCCGGTTTCAGTCCCAGAAAACGCCGTTGACAGGTGTCTGAACTGCTTTGCCAAACTAACCAACCCTCACCATTAAATTTCGAAATATTAAAAGATGTATTTGAAACTAAGGATTGCAAAGCAGCAAGGGATAGATCTGTGTGGTTATCCCAATTGGGATAAGCGCCCAAATCCGGCACAGCAGGTGACTTTAATTGTTTAGACGTAGCCAATCCAAAACAGGTGGTTTGGAAGATGGATGAATTTAAAAACAAAATATGATTTGGTATAAGACAGGCACGATGTAAAGCCTCTGTACCCTGAACCTGCCACGGTCTGGAACCCCAAACCGACTTTAGATCAATAGTAGCCTTCCATAGATCATAACCTTTGATTGACAACTCGTCCATAAAGGACTTGGAATAAAGCAACTTTGTGTGTGTCAGTCGAACCTTTGCGGCAGACTCAGGCAGCACCTTAAAATAAAACGCTGCCGGGTTGGAAACACTGAAATCGGTAAAATAAGAATACTTGTTAACTAGGGTTTGTGAACTTCCGAATGCGGGAGTAGGACAGTGTTCCCATTGGGTAAAATTTACAAAGTTTCTAAATGTATTTGCTTTATGCAGGAAGTGATTGCCATAATGTTGAAAACAATACTGTTCCGCATAATTAGCCGCATTTTCATATAAATCTTCAGCATCAAAAGCGGCATAATATTTCAAATCAGAAAACAGTGATTCAATGGCGTGTACATCCCAATCATCAGAACGTATGTTCTGCCTAACCACATCACCCATAGAAACACGAAATACATTAGGCACATTAATGACCTCTGTAGGCCCATGAATTTGGAATTTAACAGCATCCCATGCGATTCCATCCAAGACGGGCCAGGCAGTAATATTCACAAAAGTCTGGTCCCTTTTCATGATGTGGGACGAGGAGTGGGGGGCCAAAGTTCCATTGATAAGTCTAATTGTCGATCTCTCACTCAGATAGTGGCCATCCACAAGACGGAAAAAAACTATTACAAATCCAATTGACATAAACAAAAAAATAGTAAAAAGCATCAACCAGATGTATGTCCAAGGGGCAATCAAAAAATGTCTCTTAAACCAGCTGAAAAAAACAGCAATGTTTGATGGGGGGCTTGAGGGTAATGAGTTAGTGTCAAAGGAGAAACGGGACTGGCCAAGTGCTGTAGATTGTAAAACAGGCGAGGGACCACGTGTAGGATAAGCATACTCAGTCTCTTCGGGCAAACCACCAGCCGATGGTATCAACAAGGGATCAGTAACAGATTGCATCTCGATGGCAACCTCAGGCAAGGTGTTAGAAGCAAGAGCCAACATTGAATTTCTTTGCATCGTCTGGCATGAAACTGCTGGAGTCATACTAAGAAGTATCGGCCACTCGCTGAAGTTTGACATTGTCAATAGAGATGTACCTGTTTTCTTTGCGACCAGGAAGTGGAGGTAAAATGACTGTTCTTGTACCCTGCACTCCAAGCACTGGAACTGGTGCACGATAAGAGGGGCCAAACTCCTTCTTGTTCTCCACCTTCTCACGGACCAGGTCTCCAACTCTGGGTAGCCAGCCGACTACCGGAACCTGAACTTCAGCTTCAGATGTGGAGGGCAAGTGTTCCTTCGAAAGAGTGTCTCTGGCTTCTTGTAGAGTCTGCAAAACAGCACAGTGATCATCTACGTCAAAGGGTGCGGTCGACGCCGCCATGTCTAGGCCATCAAGGTCTGGGACAAACATTCTGATTCCGAAGAGCATCATGTACGGGGTCCGCCCACCCAGAGACCTTCTAGGGAGATTATTAAGTGCACGTTGGACGTTATACAAATGGGCTAGCCAGTTCCGGCCTGTGCCTAAAACACGTGCTGTCAATGATTGCTTTAAGTCACGGTTCATTCGCTCCACCACACTATTACCCTCAGGTCGGTAGGGGGACGAAAATTTGACTAGGACCCCCAAATTTCTCATAGCCTCCTTGTAAGCCTTAGAGGCGAACGCAGGGCCCTGATCAGAATGGAAGGTACCACACGCAAAAGTTCCCACAAAGACACGCAAATCCCTGATGACAGTCCGCGAGTCAGCACTCCTTTGTGGCCATACCCATAGAAAACGTGTGCACGAATCCACTGCAACCAAGATGTACTTGTACGCAGTATCAGAGGAAAAAGGACCGCAGTGATCTAAATAAACACAACCAAATGGCTTATTAGAGATGTACAGCTGTGTCTGTGGTGGGCGCGCAACAGTAGAAGGTTTAATCTGTTGGCAAATGTCACAATCAAGGACATAAGCGCGCGCTTGTTTATATAAACCAAACCACCAGTAACGTTGTTGTAGCAGAGATATTGTAGCTGACACACCGGCGTGGGCAGACGCCAACCCCTCATGTGCAGCCAAGATCAGTGCTGGCCTGCAGTCCGCGTTGGGAATAATTCTGTCACCAACGTCGTTAATCCTCACTAATGGGACATTATCAGGACTTAAATGGTAAATGTAACGAGAAGGAAAACCCTTCGGGTAATCGCCTCCCTTTTCTGTAGCAGCAATAGCTGCCAAGATGTCATCATCAATCTTACTTTTTGATCTGGTAACTGCTGCCACTAAGTATGTAGCCACTGCTGTTTTTGCTGCCTCGTCAGCCAAGCTGTTGCCGACAGCATGGACACCAAGTCGCTGGTGACCAAGAGTGTGAATAACATTCACGAGAGGGAGACGGTCTTTAAAGTCTGCCACTCGAACCCAAAGCGTTTTATGCTTAATTGTGCTACCTTTTGTGTCTCGATAATCATTCTGAGACCAGAAATGTAAATTGTCATTGTAGGACTGGACACAGTAGAAGGAATCACTCACTATAAGAGTAGTGACCCGGGGATCAGCAAACTCCAGTGCAAGCACTAGAGCCCGAAGCTCCGCCAATTGCGCGGTACAATCACCCAATGACTGCGTATGCACTGCATCAGATTGGAATTCACCATTTACGAATGTACCTACGACAATTGCGCAAGCCGCTGAGTAAGCGTGCTTCGATCCAATCGCGGGCTGCGCAGACCCGTCAGTGTATATGACACAATGGTATTCTTCGAGCGGGCGCAAAGACAGAGGTGCCGGATGAACAAATTCATACTGCAAGAACTCTTGAGTCTGTAATGAGGCATCAAAGATGTAGGTGACGTCTGGCGACGTCAGTGTTGTGGCCCATTGTATCCACCGAGGATGCAAAGCTTTAGAATTTGGTACACTTGCCTTTGTCACTGCTTCTAAGGCAGGATAGGGTGTTACAACCAGAATCTGTTTTCCATGTGACAGTGCGCGTTCTTTAAGGATCGCCATCTGTACAGCAGTCAGAACTTTTTCGACCGCGGAAAAACGTAATTCAGCAGAGGTGTACAAGTGGGATTTGTACGCAATGGGGACGGTATCGCCCTCATTAAACGTCAAATACGTGAAACCCACTGCGCCTGGCACTATTCGTATTACCAGGTTAGTGCGGTTATCACGTGTCAGCAAATATTGTGAAGCCAGAAGGTCAGCCTGTAAAGACTGTAAAATTTTAGAATGTTCCAGCTGCCAGCTAGACTTCGAAAATGTAGGTTGTACCAAGGCGTAAAGCGGCTTGATACGCTGGGCATAATCAGGAATGTACGTACGGCCGAAATTCAGAAAGCCCAGCAAAGATTGTAATTTCTTTAGTGTCGTAGGCGCACTCAAGCATGCGCACTTCTCCAGAAAGTAGGGAGCTAACCCCTTTCCTTAATTATTGAGCTCGTAGCCCAAAAACAACACCGTATATTCCGCGATGTGAGACTTCGCAAAATTGAATTTGTAGCCATAGTCAGCAAAACTCACTATAATATTGTCGACTCGAGACAGATGTGGCAACAGCTCATCATCCGTGAGGTAGATATCGTCAACATAGGAGTATGCCTCGGGGTCTATTCTTTCTAAGAGAGAAACCACGCGAGCGGAAAAGACGCCAGGGCTATTTTTGTACCCCATGGCTAATCTGGTAAACTGTTTTTGTTTTCCGCCCGAAGTAAACGCTGTCCACTGGCTACTCAGTGTGGACAGGTTATGGCTAAAAAAGCCATTGGAAATGTCAAGTGTCGTTTTAAATCTTTTACGCACGAGACTGTCGACTAGAGCCGAGCTATGTGTATTTTGTACCGCGCAGGTCCGGCAATGGGAGTTTAGGTGCCGGTAATCCAAAACTAAACGGTACGAGCCGTCAGGCTTCGTTACAGTGAATAAAGGGTTATTCATAGGGGACACACAAGTTTCAATTACACCCTGATATTCCAATTGTTCAAGGATCGCCGCGACGTGGGGTCTAGCTTCACGACGCATGGGATACTGGGGCTGAGGCTGGGGCATAGACCGCAATGGAATCTCATGGCAGGGGGACAACCGGTCCCAACCCACCTGAGTACGATACACCGCTGGCGCAAGCGCTAGCGCCCACTCCCCAGCGTACATTTCAGCCTGATCCTTAGGCACTGTGTGCGCAAAGGACGGGAGGATTTTCTCCTCCCCTTTAGGAGCTTCCAAAATGAAGGCTGGGGGCCAATCTGCCTCCGCTAGGAGGATGTCATAGGTGGTGGTCAGATTATCCCAAAAAATCCCTTTTATAGTACGTTGTATGTCACCCTCTATTAATAAGACTATTTCATAAAGTCTGTCAGGGGGAGCCACTCTGGTGTCAGCTGTTTCAACAGTAACCAATACATCAGTTGCTGTCGCCGCCAGAAATGGACGCAGAGCTTGACGGACTATGGTAATTTCCGCCGCGCTGTCCAGTAGCGTCAGCGCCCATGTCCGGTTCCGAAGCTGTGTCCGCACTATCTGAGGCATACTTTGCCGTCAGAGCCGCCACTTTCTTCTTCTGAAACGGGGGTCTTTGTCGAGCAAATTCGTCCTGCTTGCCTTTTCCCTCAGTCTGTCGAGGTTGGTCACGCTGTTGTGGAACACCCCGACCTTTGCCAGCGCCTCCGCCACCGGACTGTGTAGCCGATGTTTCCTGTGAAGAACGAGGAGAACGCGGTTCAGAAACCTGAAATCTATCAGGAGACTTAATAGTAGCACGATCTCGCAGATCATAAGTGCGCTCACTACTTGACTGAACGGGAGAGGCAGGCCGAGAGCCCTGTTTCTGCTGCTGCTTTCCCTGTTGTTTAGACCGCCAATTTTGTTTTTGAAAAGCTGGCCGGCCATCCTTACCAGAAGTTTCTGCCTTACCCTGCTGCTTAGAATCGGGATTTTTGATCACAGGCTTAACTCCTAAAGAGCTACGACCCAAATCTCGATATGCCTCTGAGATTATTTTTGCAAATTCCTGCGGTTTGTCCTCTTCAGCAACTTTCTTCAGTTCATTACGAACCTGAAAGTGCAACGCATCACCCTTAAGGTTTCCCATTATCATGGTAGCCACCAGGCCAAAATCTCCGAGGAGCCGCATCCCCAATTCTATCGCAGACTCCGCTCCATGGTCCTCTTGAACCTGTTTAATAATGGAGGGCAGCTGTAACATAGACGGAGTGCCAAAGCACTGCGCGTACGTTGCAGCAAAAATCTTACCCCAGGATACACAATCGTCCATATGGGGAACTAAGTCTTTAGGCAAACTAATGGTGAGGATCCTGTGTTTCTCCACAGGAGTTGTATGCGGATAAACCGCCTCTATTTGGTCAAATTTTTCAGCAAGCCAAAAGGGATAATCATCCCTTGTGGGGGGGGCGCTTGCCCATAACAGAATTAACCATAACAGGACTAATGACCACCGCGTGACGATCACTAGGTTGTCCCGCACTAACAGGCGCCCCCGCCTGTACAGTGCGCGACACATACTGCACTAACGCCCTATATACTGTTATAAGGGCAGTGTGTAGTACACGCAATTCATCCACCGTCACCGTGAGGTAACGGGGATGAGGCGTAAATCCGGCTAGTACCGGCCAAGTGGCCCCCGCAATTGATAAAGGGCCCATTCTCGGCGGTATAACCACATGGGGGAGGGCGCCATTAAACCAAATCTGATGTTGCCAAGCAGATATTGGTATCTCCTGTGTCCTATACGGCGCATAGGCGGCAGGCACGGCAGTGGCAGTGTAAGAATGAAATGTATTATCATTACCACTGACTGCCGGAATCGTCACCCAAGAGTAGAATAACTCAAAGGGATGAGCCGCATCGGCTCCCACCACAAAGATGACGTCCATGCCCGCGTCCGGCACTCCATACTGCGTCAAGTGACGTTTCAGTGCCGCACGGCTATGCGCCGCAATATTTATCGCCATAAGGACAAGCTACACGTCAAGTATTCAGTAGCACAAGGGTTCCATAACCTTTTTAATAATCAAGCTTGAAGGAACCTATATCAATAGAACTAGGTAGGTTTAAAATCCGTCAGACTTGTTATCCGGAAACAACAATGAGGGTGCTGTGGACTAAATGTAAGCACTACTAAGGCGTTTCAACTCATAGACCAAACGTTAGGTGCGCCATGTTGCAGGGATTCTGCTTATACACAGAACTATGCGTAGAACCCCAGGACCTCAGTGAGTTGTGGTGTACCAGAAACTCACCTCAGAACCCAGAACCCAGTATCCGGCTAGCATAAGTGTCCCATTCATTATCCGAGATTTAGCTCGGCGGTCCCAATGAAAAGACAACCCAGAACACGCGACTCAGTACATACTCAGGAATGGTGGGAATCGGAAATACCTGTTCGTATATTATTCTCACATCAGTCCACAACAATAATCAACAGAGACACGGTGTAAATAAAAAGAGTTTATTTTTATAGACCACGTGTCCTAAGATGCAGTACTTTGGCTAATACAAGCAGACAAATGATTAATATCAAAACCAGCAACATAGTTACAATACCATAGAATATAAACGGGGTGATCATATTATAATGACAGTGGATACTACCACCTTCCCTTTACTAAGAAGCTAATATTATTATTATGCTAATAGAAGGTCTCTTAGGCTTGAATAGGGGACCCCATACCTCAAAGATCAGCTTAGTGAAATCACATCACAGGAGCATCAGGAGTCTTCTCGCAGGAAGGCTCGTCTTCGGTCTGAATAATAAACATGATGTCTGTGATATTAAAAGCACCAACTTTCAGGTATGTGCAGCTGCGCGTGTGTTATGGCTAAATAGTGGGTCGATCAACCTAGAGTGGAAAACATGCATTGTGTAATAATCCAGACTGTTTGTCACACCATGTACAGACCAAGGTCGCTGCGCAGAGCTTGGGATGGTAACAACAGATTGCTCTCGTGTGAAGCAAGTCTCGAGTCAGCAGTTTGTTTAAGAAATAACATGTAAACGCAGTGTCGTGTGCAAAAGCAGAAAGATGGCTTTCTAACATTTAACGTGGTTATGCTAACTTAACAATGTATGTACGTATTCAGGAAGAACTCACTACACCACCTCATCAGACTAGCCAAGAGATCTTCCTTCAAAACACGCCTAGATAACAATGCACACGGCAGCAAAGAGCTCTTCAGCATCGTGAAGGAACTCTCCAACCCCAGCACCAACGCCAACGACATCCCACCATCACAAGAACTGTACGACTCACTGGCAGCCTTCTTCCACCGCAAGATCGCTGACATCCATGACAGCTTCAACACCAAGTCTATCCCGACCTCCCCAGACTCCCCCCTCTCCAAACACCACCCGCACCAACCGCCTGACCTCCTGGACCAACGTCAACGATGACGAGACACGCAAGGTCATGAACTCCATCCACTCAGGCTCACCATCAGACCCCTGCCCACACCACGTTTTCAACAAAGCAGACGCAGCCATCGCGCCCCAACTACGGAAGGTCATCAACATCTCCTTCGAGACAGCTACATTCCCGGAAAGCTGGAAGCACTCTGACATCAGCCCCTCCTCAAGAAGCCCAAAGAGGACCCCAAGGATCTCAAGAACTTCTGGCCCATCTCCCTGCTCCCGTTCCCGGGGAAGGTCATCGAGAAAATCGTCAACACGCAACTGGCCTGCCACCTCGAGGACAACAACAGCGTAGCCCCATCCCAGTCCGGATTCAGACGAAACCACAGCACCGAGACAGCCCTCATCACCGCCACAGACGACATCAGGCGCCAACTAGACAATGGCGAAACATCAGCCCTTTTCCTCCTGGACCTGTCAACCGCCTTCGACGCGGTCTGCCACCGCACACTAAAGACTTGCCTCCATGAAGCCGGAATCCAAGAGAAGGCCCTCGACTGGACCACGTCCTTCCTACCCGGCAGAACCCAGAGCATCCGCCTCCCACCCTTCCATTCCGGAACCACCGACATCATCTGTGGAGCACCCCAGGGCTCATCCCTCAGCCCGACACTGTTCAAAATCTACATGGCCCCCCTTGCACAAGTGGCCCACCAACACGACCTCAACATCATCTCCTACGCTGACGAGACCCAGCTCATCCTCTCCCTCACCAAGGACCCACCCACTGCCAAAACCAACCTCCATGAGGGAATGAAGGCCATCGCAGATTGGGTGAGGAGCAGCCGCTTAAAGCTGAACTCGGACAAGACGGAGGTCCTCATCCTCGGACCCACCCCCTCCGCCTGGGACGACTCCTGGTGGCCGACCATGCTGGGACCGGCACCGACACCCACCGACCACGCACGCAACCTAGGATTCATCCTCGACTCCTCCCTCTCCATGTCAAAACAGGTCAACGCCATCTCCTCCTCCTGCTACAATACCCTCCGCATGCTCTGCAGGATCTACAAGTGGATCCCCACTGAAACAAGAAGAACGGTGACCCAGGCTCTCATCAGCAACAGGCTGGATTACGGCAACGCACTCTATGCAGGAATCCCAGCCAAGCACCTGCAACTACTACAACCCATCCAAAACGCCTCCGCCCGACTGATCCTCAACATCCCCCGCCTCAGCCACATCATCCCCCACCTGAGAGACCTACACTGGCTCTCCGTTGACAAGAGGATCACCTTCAAGCTCCTCACCCACGCTCACAAAGCACTCCACAACACCGGACCAGCCTACCTTAACAGCAGACTCAGCTTCTACACCCCTGCCCGCCAGCTCAGCTCTGCCAGCCTCCCCTCGCGGCTGTCCCCCGCATCCAACGAGCAACCTCCGGTGGCAGAGCCTTCTCCTTTCTCGCCGCCAAGACCTGGAACACCCTCCCTACCCACCTGCGGCAGACCCAAGACCTGCTCGCCTTCAGAAGGCTCCTCAAGACCTGGCTCTTCGAGCAGTAGCGGCACCCCCTCCCTCAGTGCCTTGAGACCCTCACGGGTAAGTAGAGCGCTCTATAAGTAGATTGATTGATTGATTGATTGGCCAAAAGTTCCATAATTCTTGCTTGCATGTAAATCATTGTACCCTCAGCATCCTGCAATTGTAGTATTGGCACCCTGGTTTGTTCCCGTCTCAGTAATCTAGCTAATAGGGCTCATGACTTATCCCCCTCGTGGTGCAACCTCTGTCGATACATTGTATGGTCATACTTCTCCAGCCATTTCCATGTCTGCAGTAGGTCGGCCTTCATCCCATGCCATTCCTCAAGTAACTGTGGGTTAGCATGTAGTCTTTTTTCTAACCTGGACGAGTTACCCTCATATTTCTTCATGTCCTTCAATAGTTGTTGCCTTACTCCATATGTCGTGTGTATGCACATCCCCCGAAGTACCACCTTCATTGCTTCCCATTTGTGTGCTCTATTCATGGCTATCTCCCAATTCTCCTCAAATAGGCCACTATGGCCTCTGAGACTGCTTTCTCAAATGGAGGGTCCTGTAATGCCTCCGTTCGGAGGCGCCACATAGGTATGGCAGCGCTGGGTTTCTGGCCCTCAAAGCTTATCAAAATCGGCGAGTGATCTGAAATATACCTGCCTGGCCTAATACGTTATCCCCTTCACTCCGCTTGCTAATGTTGGTGAGATAAAACAGTAGTCCAGTCTGCTGAAGGTGTTGGTGGCTGGTGTATGGCAGGAGAATGTTTTTTAAATAGGGTTACGTTCCCGCCATATATCTAGAAGATGCATTTCCTTTAGCATGTCTGTCAGTGTTCCCGTCATATGTGGTTTGGTATGTAGGCGAGGGGGTTCTCGGTCTAAATTCCCATCTAGAACACAGTTTACATCTCCCAGCATTATTATCGCCTCCCCCATGTATGGCGCAGAAGCCCTCATAACAGACTCGAAGCAATCTGCACAGTCCAATTTCGGAGAATATACATTAATAATACACAGTTCTTTACCCTCCAGTAAACCTTGGACAATCGCATATCGTCCTTCGGGGTCCATTATCTGAATGTGGGACTTGACTAGAACCCCAAGAGCCACCCATATGAAGACCCCCCTTGCAAATCCGGAATACGAAGTAGCAAATAACTGACCCCTCCAGCTGCTTTTCATACACTGGATTGTGTCCCCCCACACGTGGGTTTCTTGCAGACATGCAATCGATACTTTCTATCTCTTCAGATATGCATATACACTTCTACACTTCCCATAAGCTGCAAGCCCCCGAACATTCAGTGAAAGCACTTTTGATGCTAACCCTGCCATTTCCACTAGTATAATATATCATCACCTCCTCCAGGCAGCGCGACCTCTACTCTGCCAGACCACTTGTGCGTTTGCACTACCAATGCTCCCGACTCAACCCGGAGACTCATTGTACTCAAGGGCATCCAACCTACCCCACCTGTGAAACCTGAACAAACCTTCTCCCACCCCCCCCACCCCATGGGATTCAGAATCTGACATATGCATGCCGGAGGACCCCCGCAATTACAGCACCCACCCGTAAGTTCATCAATTTGGTGACTTTGGAGCTGATATATATATATATATATATATATATATATTACCTACTGGCGGTCGCCAGTAGGTAGTTATAGTTAGGACCCCTTTTCCATAGGAAATCCGCAACATTCTATTTTGAATAACTTTGGCGCCGGTCGATGAATCCTCGCGAATTTCTCAAAATAGGTGGGGCGCTACGCTCCGCTCCTACCCTGAAAGTCTCGGGGGGATTCGTCAAGCGGGGGCTGAGATAAAAGGGGGGTCCCAAAACGCGTTTTTCCCATGCATTTTTCCATAGGACCTTTAGACAGAGCTACAGCCCGAACGGCTGAACAGAATTACTAGAAATTTGGCAGAGAGGTAGTCCCTAGGTCAAGGAAGTGCCTTTTGTAGGTTTGGTGTAAATCTGTTCAGTAGATTCTGAGAAAATAGCCTTTAAATCAATATATATATCTGAGCCCGCTTACGGTACGCTTACCGTACGCTTACCGTACGTGTACGGTGGCGTGCGCGAGCGCGATTCTGATTGGCTCTTAGATCTTAGTAAACATTTGAATCGGCCGAAACCAGGAAGCGGCGTCCGCCATTTTGTCTCTCGCACTGAGTGTTATTTATCAAATATGAAGCCCAAAAACATGTAAAGGGGCTGTTTTGACAACTCCCACCCACATAGTCATGTTGAGGGAGTCCCCAAAGATCCCCCAAGAGCAAAAACGGGTTTTTTTTTTTTTCGGCAATTTCGCCGAGTACGCTTACCGTACGCGTACGGTAAAAAAATAGAAATAAAAAAAACACTATCCACACTCACCCCACCCCCTGTGCTTTTTGTGGCTGCAGGCCACCAAATGTACATTGCTTATTATCATAGAAAAAAAACTAAATTTTGGCAACATGAAATTATAAAATCGAAATAAAAAAAACACTATCCACATTGACCCCACCCCCTGTGCTTTTGGTGGCCGAAGGCCACCAAATGTACAGTGCTTATTAAAGTTGATAAAAACCGTGCACGGAACGAACTGCGTTAAGTGGGCGCGCACGCCTCGAATGGCGTAAAGTAACTTAGCATTTAAAAAACCGTACAAATTCACTGAAAAAACCATAGGTTTCACACACGTTATATTTAGGAATTAGCATTTAAAAAACCTTGCAAATTCACTGAAAAAACCATAGGTTTCACACATGTTATAGTTAGCGGAAATTTTACTGATAAAAAACCAATGAAATTGCCCCTTTATAGTTAGTGCTGGCAACTATAACTCACGCGACCGCAATCTTCTGCTGATGACATATGTGTCTTTATAAAAAAAAATATTTGTAATATATGTATAGCTAAAAATGTATGGAAGAAGACATGGGCAAATAAGTGTCTAAATACAGTATTAGCATCAGCAGAGGATTGCGGTCGCGTGAGTTATAGTTGCCAGCACTAACTATAACGGGGCAATTTCATTGGTTTTTTATCAGTAAAATTTCCGCTAACTATAACATGTGTGAAACCTATGGTTTTTTCAGTGAATATATATATGTATATATGTATATATATATATATATATTCACTGAAAAAACCATAGGTTTCACACATGTTATAGTTAGCTGTACATTTCACTCGTAAAATAACAATGAAATTCCACGTTATAGTTAGTGCAGGCAACTATAACTCACGCGACCGCAATCCTCTGCTGATGACGTCAGATATTACATCACTGATGACATATGTGTCTTTCTGAAAAATGAATATTTGTAATATATGTATAGCTAAAGATACAGTATTAGCATCAACAGAGGATTGCGGTCGCGTGAGTTATAGTTGCCTGCACTAACTATAACATGGAATTTCATTGGTTTTTTACGAGTGAAATGTACAGCTAACTATAACATGTGTGAAACCTATGGTTTTTTCAGTGAATATATATATATATATACCACTTCCCACCGGGACTCCAACTTCCATAAGTACTTGCGCAGCATCATCATGAACAGCCCATCTGAGGGCACGCAATCACACGTACTTGAGAGGCGGGGACCGGACTGTGTTTCATCCTCTTCACCGTCAGCCTCTGAGGAAGAAATAGACATTCGAAACACGTTAGGCAGTGGTGAATTGGCTGTGAAAGAGATCGGCTGGCCGGCGCCTCCGTACCTAATAAAGGAGTTTAAGCTTGGAGCTCCGTGTCGTCTTTTCGAGTGCCTCTCAAATGTGGGACACAAGCTGGAGCTTTCATATAAATATATATGTATATATAAAAGTGCCTCTTTTTGCATGATCACCCATGAAGTTTTGGACAGAGACTTGCCGTGTCCACCTTCAAAGTGGGGCCAGATATTGCACGCGAATATGTCATAGAACAAGCTGAATAAAAGGTGCACACTTCATATTCCCATAGTGAGCATACAATAATATGTCACCTCTATCGCAGAACTGTGTGTGCTTTTAAATTGGAGCCAAGATGGCGGCCGTTCCCTCGGCCGAGTGAGTCGACTCCTCCTCACTCCCGATGACCCAGCGTTAGGCTCCTAGACCTCCTACATTTTGGATGTGGTGGAGAGACTTCTCTTTGGCGGGCTGGAGAGACCACGGAGCTTTACCTCTTTGGCTCCTTGTGGGTAGCCGACCGCCGCTTGCTAGTATTTGGCTGATGATGGCTTTCAAGTCTGGTCCTCGCACACAGCGGACGAAAGGCCAAACCCTGCCAGCGGGGGCTCCGGCTAGAACAAGGAACGCCGCGGCATTGGCGGGAAACAAGGCTTCAATTAAACCAAGTTTGAAGAGCGGTGATACACCTGGTGTCTCTTCGGTGATATTGCCAACAGAGGCGGCTCCTTCAGGCTCACGGCAACTCAGTGACTTACCTGGAGAGCAGATTGGGGCTCGCACTACGTCTCTAATGGTACCGCCAATCTTTTTGCGGGCCCCGCGCAAGGGGTGTCCCCAGCAAGAAGATGACGGGGGTTGCTGCGAGTTAATGGAGGGTTTGGAAGGCGGAGCGGGTGAGTCTGTGGCTTCCCCCTTGGTCCAAGTAATAACTACTAACAAGGCTATTGGGGCTAATGGCGGCCAGGGGGTGCCGGGATTAAAGGATATAAATGCTTTATCATCTGAGAACCTGGAGGAACCAAGCGTACCAGTGCAATGCATTCTGGGAGCTGTAGGAACAGTCGAGGACTTCCTACAGTTTCAGGGGCGAGCGTCGGACTCCGTCATAGCGAACACTGGGGGGGGGGTCTGGCAACGGTTCCGCAGACAGAGAGTCTGGGTATGGATCAAAGAAATCTCATTACTGTTACCGCTCTGGATAAAACTTCTAATGCCGACGATTTCTTCTCCCAGTCAGAACAATCCTCAGTGGAAAGTCTTGTTAAAGGGTGGTTGGAAGACTATAACCCTGATGAAGGAGGATTAGACAGTCATGATTTTTCTTCTACAACGGAGGACTCTGTGGTGCAAAAGAGGAGTACCCTAGCCTTGAGTCAGCCTCATGTATCTGGCGATGTGGTATCCTGGGATCATCTAGACTTATTGAACTTTCAGGGGGCTAATGCTATTTCTGTTGGGAATGGAGGCGGGCAGCTGAGGTCTAATGCAGGTCCGGGGGAGATTACTCTTGCTACGATATATGATCTTATTATGGTACACAGGGCCGAAACTCTGGCTGAGAGTGAACGTGTTCAGAGTGCATGCAAGCGGCTCCAGAATGCTATTCGTAGGGTCTCCAAGTCCTGTGCCGAGATTGCTACACGGGTAGGAGAAACTGAAACTAGGATCTCTACTTTAGAGGATGACCTTGCTGCTCAAAAATCAGCCACAGCTTTTGTGGTGTCCCAGAGAGATGACATCCAATGGAAACTGACAGATCTCGAATATAGGGCCAGACGTAATAATTTGCGCATTTTAGGTGTCCCGGAGGGGAGTGAGGGTCCTGATGTCAGGAAGTTTGTGGTTGAGCTTTTTACGGAGGCATTCCCCGGGCTGGATCAGTGGGATTGGCAAAGGGAAGTGTTGAGGGCGCATCGATTCCCCTTTAAACAAAGGAAAGAAAAGGGGCAGGCTGCTAGTGCGCCGCGTGCCATTCTCATCTTGCTTAATAATTTTTTAGCTAGAGAGGCTTTGTATGACCTAGCACGACCCCAGAAAAAGGCTCATGGAAAGAGCTTTGAGTTTTTTGTAAGGCCGGATTTTTGTCAAGTTACGGTGGAGACCCGGTGGAGATTGCGACAACTGATCCCGTTGTTTCAGGCTAAGGGGGCGCAAATCTTTCTTCAGAACCCAGCAAGTTTAAAAATAGTGTTTAAGGGTCAGACACATATTTTTTATTCTGAGATTAAGGCGCAAGAGTTCCTCCAAACTCTGGGTTCTTAATGTCTTCCTAGTCGATATACTCTTGGCAAGGAATCCAAATCATTTGACTCAAAGCGATAATAGACATTTCTATCTGGTATCGGGGGTTTAATTTTGTTATGATTGTTCTTTGTGATTTGTGATTCACTTTACAGGGGGCTACGCTGACTCATCGAGGAGGGAGGGTGTGAAATCGATCCTACATCAATGTGGGCGATTGTCCCCAGGCTCTTTGGGAGTGGTGATGGGGGGGTGGTGGGGCGTTGGCCTCACTATAGGGGGGTGGGTTGCACCGGTGTGGGTGGGTGGGGGGGGAAATGTTTGTCCATGAACTATTCTTTCAAGTGTACTATGTTCTCTCTTTTGTGGCTTTGTTGTGCAACTTGGGTCACGTGATGTATTTTTGTCCGTTTGATTGTAGATTATCGTTACTAGCTATATTCTCTTTCAATGGGGCAGGTATAGAAGACTTTTACTTTTAGAATGGGGAAGATGATTTTATGTACACTGAATATTTCAGGGTTAAATAACCCAAAAAAACGGAAGGTGTTAGCCGGATTGATGCAGTCTCAGAGCTGGGATTTGGTCTGTCTTCAGGAGACACATATCTCATGGGCCCACAGAGGTTGGCTGGATACACTTGGGATGGAGCTTTTGGGCTGTTCAAGACAAACTACAAACACGAGGGGGGTTGCCATATTAGCAAAAAGAGGGTTGTGTAAATGTATAAGAAAAAGAGAGGATTCTTGGGGCAGGTGGGTGATCGTTGTAGTTCGGCTGAAGGGAGAGTGCTATACCGTTTGTAGTGTGTACGGTTCTAATTTAGACGATTCCGAACTCTTGGATTCAATTAATAAAAAATTAGCAAAATGGCCTCAGCCTCTAGTTTTTTGTGGTGATTTAAATATACATCTGGAGACTGACGATAATGTTTTTTCTGGGCAACCTTATGTGGGGAAAAAACCCAGGGTTTTCAAAAGCTTATATATGCTTATGCTGGATCAGGGGTTATTTGATGCCTGGGCTAAATTAAGATCTAATCAGCCCGGGTTTACATTTTTTTCGGCACCACACAGAAAGATGGTTCATTTGGATTACTTTTTGGTTTCTCATTCTTTGCTAGCCAGGACAGCGGTGCGGTTGTTACCGAGAATTATCTCCGATCATAACCCTCTCATTTTGGGAATCTCGGGTTTTGATTCCCCCGTTTTAATGAACAATTGGTCATTTGATAGAAAATTACTTTTGGACCAGGAGTATTGTACTCATATGGAAAAATGGATTACAATGTTTTTTTTATTAAATAAGGGGTCTGCTTCGGAGTCGATAGTTTGGGATGCCTTCAAGACTGGGGTCCGTGGGGAATCATTGAGTTTTGTAGGGCAAAAGAGGAAAAACCGCAGAGAAGAAATGGATCAGATTCTGAGAACCCTTGCTGATGCAGAGGAAGAACTGACAGCTAAAATAAAAAATAAGCTAGATCTATAAGAATCTCAGAAAAAATTATAAGAGGCTGCCCTTAAATTCGAGACTTATAAAAGGGAATGTTACGAATTTGGTGAGCAAATAGGCAAGTTACTTGCTATTAGATTACGACAGAAGGAGTCTCAGAACAGTATCTTGGAGGTTAAGGATATCCATGGTGAGCGTCAGTCATCTCCCTTGAAAATTAGACAGGCATTTAGAGAATTTTATAAGAGACTCTATATGAATGAAGAAACTGCTACTCCTGAAGCTTATCTAGCTGGGATTGAGGGGCCAGTGTTATCCCAAACAAATAAGGAACAGTTAGGATCTTTAATTGCATGGGAAGAAGTGGAACTGGCACTCCTCTCCCTTGCAAGGCGTAAAGCAATGGGACCAGACAAAATCCCCCTTGAATTTTATATAACCTTTCGTAATATCTTAAAAACCGAACTACACTCCATAGTTCAGAGTGCGTTTTTTGGGCGGCCACCAAGCTCGTGGTCTAGGACTACAATTATCGTCTTCAGGAAAAAAGGGAAAGATCCTTTGGAATTGTCATCTTATCGCCCGATTTCCTTAATAAACTCGGATAGTAAGATTTTTTCTAAAATTATCGCTAACCGTTTAGGGAAGGTTATTACCCTGTTGGTATCTCCTAGGCAACATGGTTTTATCGGAGGTCGAAGCACTGTCGATCATATAAGACGGGTTATTGCTTTGTTTGATTGGGCTCAAGTGTCGAAATCTGCAATGGGTCTTGCTTTATTAGATGCTGAGAAGGCCTTCGATAGGGTTTCTTGGGATTTTTTATGGGCCGTTCTTGTCTGGAAGGGCTTTCCACTAGTTTTTATTGAAGCAATACAGGTTCTGTATAAAGATGCTACTACTACTGTTAGGACACTTGGAGGTGAGTCCAAGGAATTTAGGGTGAACAGGGGGACCCGGCAGGGGTGCCCCTGCTCACCTCTATTATTTGCACTATATTTGGAACCCTTGATCTCTAAACTTGAGTCCAATCATGGGACTTCCTCGGTAGCTTCTCCGATAGAGCCCCCCAGGGTATTAGCGTATGCGGACGATTTGGCTATCATATCTTCCGATATTAATGCTACTTTAAGTTTAATTGAAAATATTACTAACGAATTCGGTAGGGTGTCAGGGTATAAACTTAATTTGGGCAAGACCCAAGTTTTACATTCCGAGGGGGGACGCTAGGTGGCGCACCGGCGAATGGACGCCTTCCTGTAGGGTTCCCGCTGTCCGGCGACATAAATCCGGTCATTTATCCTTAACGGGCACACCTGGGTGCCGTCATAGCAAGCGAAGGTCCAGAACGAAGTCAGGAGTGGGCAGACGGCCGTAGAGGGCTCTAGCCGCTGTGGTACTGGCGAAAGAGGAGTCGACAGTTGCGGCGGACGCAACGACGGAAGACGCAGGGCCGCGGCCCCGGATCAGGCTGGTAGGCGAGGCCGTGGCGGAGAACGCAGTGGAAGGCCGCAGACGACGGAGACGGTCTGGGAGGCCCCCCGGGGTTCGCAGTGGCCTGGCTGGGCGAGAGGTACGGATTGGAGAGATGGATTGCAGGGTGAGAGCGAGCAGAGGTGCTTCCTCCCCCCCCGGTCCCCTGGTTTGGCTGCGGGGCCTGAGCACCTCCTGCGGGATTGGCCTGGCGTCGGCTGGCGCTTGGTAGGGGACCTCGGGGCGAGAATATTTTGGAACCGGGGACAGAGGCAAGGGGTGTTGATCCCTCCCCCCCCCTGATACTGTGAGAGGAGCAGCGAGACGAGTTCCTAACTCGGAAGAGGCAATATCTGGCGTGCAGGTGATGTTCGGCTGAGGGGCGGAAGGAGCCACGACTGGTACCACCGGTCACAGCGTACTGTCCCCCCAGGACTGAAGATAATGGCTGGTGCGCCCCGCTTGCGTGGTTGAGAGAAGATAAAAAGCACGTGGCCTGAGGTATTGATGTAGAGCTGGTGCAGTTGTGCGTGCAATCCACTTTTAAACTGGTTGCGGATACGATTCCTGCCTAGAGGGACGTGCACTATACAGACTATACGAATTTATCACTTGGGTTCGCAGACTGGCGAGTTAAACGCTCTAGAAGGAGCGGAAGTGGGGGTGTCGCTGTGGTTGTGCTGGTGGTACCGGAGACCTTCGCCCGGGGACAGCGATGGGCAAGACAGACACTAGGCAGCCCAAACTCACGTTTGCGGCTAGTAAGAAGACGACAGCGCCAGGAGAGACGGCGCGCCACCCGGATGAGATGGCTGAGGCGTCGGGGGGAGCTGTGGATACGGCGACGAATTTACAAGATGTACTACGCGAGGTGCGC
The DNA here is from genome assembly GCF_964204655.1 of Triturus cristatus. NCBI lineage: Eukaryota > Metazoa > Chordata > Amphibia > Caudata > Salamandridae > Triturus > Triturus cristatus. Next base: position 367,336,891 of record NC_140586.1, read on the forward strand.
CAAGGGTTTGCGACAAATGCGGACAAAGTGGACAGGATCTCGTCGCGCATGGATGCGGTGGTGCACAAGCTGGATGCGCACGAGGAGCGCTTGAAAGAGGCGGAACAGCGCATATCGGACTCCGAGGATACGGTGACACAACACTCGTCGCAGTTATCCAGAATGGACAATCTCCTACGTGTCATCGCAGCTAAAAATGAGGATTTAGAAGCGAGGAGCAGACAGAACAACGTACGCATCGTAGGTATTCCAGAAACGACCAATGTGGGCAAAATGGAGGAGTACGTCGAGAAGATGCTGGTAGCGGCGATTGGCTCAGACGTTTTCTCTCCACACTTTATAGTGGAGCGGGCGCATCGGGCCCTGGGCCCCAGACCGAAGCCGGGAGCGACGCCTAGGCCGATTATAGCCCGGATGCTAAATTACCGCGATCGTGACGCTGCCTTAAGAGCGGCAAGAAGTTCGAGGTCGTTGTCGTATGAGGGTAATTCCTTCACGCTGTATCCGGACTTCACTCCACTGGTCCAAGAGGAACGTAGGAAATTCCTTGCAGTCAAAACAAAATTGCGGAACCTGCAAATAGACTACGCATTGCTCTACCCGGCGCGTCTGCGGGTCACGTACCAAGGGAGACAGAAATTCTTCACAAATCCACAGCAGGTGGAGGATTTTCTCAAGCAGCATAAACGGACTCGGAGGTTGGGGGCTGGAGCGGAGGGTGAAATGGCCCCTAGTCAAGAGATGCTGGACGATGGTGAACCGTGAGTGGACAGTACTGTATCTGCCTACAGACTTACTGCTGAGTGTAGAGTGTTGCCCAAGAGCTCAGATTGGGATTTATTGTTGACGGACAGTGTAAGGGTCTTTGTATTGGTCTGTTTGATGTGGGAGATGAGGGGGTATTATGATGGACGGTTGATACCGGGGTCCCTATGGTATCGGGTCCATCTCCGTCTGCGATGCAGGACCTTATTGATATAACAGGTTTATTGATATCATTAGCCGCTGATGGTCTGCCCCAGATGCCTCTGATTATAGCGCCGGACACCCCTCCTGGTTGCCGGGCTGGGCTGCACGTTGTGTGGTTCGGGCGGGCTGTCATGGGGGGGGTATTAGTGATGCCACCTAGATAAGTTTCCCCATGGGAATTACCCTAGCATACGGTTTTGGAGTTGTGGGGTTTCTTCGCCCTAGTTTTCGGGGTGTGGGTGGGAGGGATTGGGAGGGTACGTTGCTGGCAGGTTGGGGATTGCTTCAGTGGGAGGGGGGGGTACAAGGGTTGTGGTATTTGTTTGTCTGATTGGAGTTCGAAAACTGAGACGAGTGTAACGATGTGGTACGGTGGTGGTTGGCTACGGTATAGGAAAAGGCTAGGAATGCACAGCGCTTGCATTGGTTGAATTGGCTGGATGTTGCAGGGGTTATGCGCGGTTTGGCTGTTCCATTGGGTGGGAGATGGGGTTGAGGCAGGGTGGCGACCTGGATTATGTGTGGTTGACTGAAGATGACTGAACGAGATCGTAATTTCAGACTAACAGTCCTGTCCTGGAACGTCCGTGGGTTGAATGATGCGAGGAAGTGTCGGAGGGTTGTGGCCTATTTGGAACAGCATCAGGCGCAGGTCGCTCTGCTGCAGGAAACGCATCTTAGTCGTCGGGATACTTATATATTTGCGAGTAGATGGGCGGCCGTGCGTAGTTTCTCCTCATATTCTGGGTACGCCAGAGGTACGGTGATTTTGATTAAAAAAACGGTGCCGTTTGTGCGGTTGGGTGAACGTACGGATGATGAGGGTAGATTTGTATTGCTATGGGGTAGACTGGGTACTGATACGGTCACGATTGTAAACTGTTATGGGCCAAATGTGGATTCGCCTGCGTTTTACACCAAGTTGTGGGGTGAGATACTGAATACGGGATCCATGCATATCATATGGGGTGGAGATTTTAATATTACATGGATTAGACAGATCGGATGGTAGCCCCCAATATAACAAAAGTGCGAGAGATGTGGTGGCGGGGATCATGCAGGAAGGTGACCTTATAGATAGTTGGAGGTTCGTGCATGCTGGGGTCCGTGAGGGGACACATTACACAGCGCATGCCAACACGTGGGCTAGGCTTGACTATTGCTTACTGTCCCGTGGATTAGCGGTGGATTTAGGCAGAGTGACGCACTTGCCGCGGTCCTATTCAGACCATTGTCCGGTGCTGGCTCAGATAGCTATCCCGGGGTACGGTAGGGCAGCGGCACCGTGGCGTTTGCAACCCATGGTACTATTGGATCCCCTATTCCAGACAGAATTGGGGGAGGAGATAGCGGATTTTTTCCCGCGCAACAAAGGGTCGGTAGAAAGTGTTGAGACCATCTGGGAGGCGTTTAAGGTAACGGTGAGGGGTTATTACATCTCCAAAAGCTTTGGGGTATTAAGGGCCATACGCAGCACGCTCGCCAAGCTGGAGTCCGAACTTAAGGAGCTGGAGACTGGCATGGCCCGAGAGTCGATGGGCCCTCTCCACAAGGAGTTTAGGGAAAAGCTGTCGCAATACGAGCGAGAGGCGGACAGAGAGGCCAACTTCAGGGGGAAACATTGGCAGGCCCGTCGATATTGTGAGGGGGAGAGACCTGGTCGGGCATTGGCGGGAATCACTAGGCGTTCACGGGGCACTTCGCACATATTAGAGATACGTGCATCGAGCGGAGTTATACATCAAGACACAAAGGGGATTTTACGGCAATTCACTGAGCATTATGAGGGGTTATATGCCGCCCGTGACGATGTTGATGTCCAATTTGGGGACTTCCTAGACGATGTAGCATTATGTTGGTTGAGTGATGAACACAGGCAATTCCTGGGAGCCCCATTTGAACTGGCTGAGATACGGGAAGCGATTATGTCTCTGAGTAATGGTAAGGCGCCTGGTCTGGATGGTTTACCTGCGGAATTTTACAAAAGCTATATTGATATAATGGCCCCTGTGCTTCGCGAAGTCTATGAGGACTCCCTGGAGACAGGAGTGTTGCCGGGAATGATGAGAGAGGTGGTGATAACCTCCCTGCTGAAACCAGATAAGGACGCGGTGGATTGCGACTCCTATAGACCACTATCTTTGATAAATTGTGATGCCAAGATTTTGGCGAAGGTGTTGGCCACGCGACTCTCATTGTTAATGACTAAAATTGCCCTTCCTGATCAGGCAGGGTTCGTCCCGGGTAGATCCACCGCAAGTAACTTGCGAACGCTTTTTTTCTTGATTCAAACAATAGCGCCGGAACTGCCTGTCGCGGCTATATTCCTGGACGCCACCAAGGCGTTCGACTCAGTTGAGTGGAATTATTTTTTTTTCTATTCTGTACAGGATGGGTTTTCCCAAAATCTTTGTCGCTTGGATAAAACTGCTCTATACTGACCCTACGGCCAGGGTGTTGATCAATGGGGAGCTGTCTGATCCGATTCCATTGAATAGGGGAACCAGACAAGGGTGCCCGCTGTCCCCACTGCTGTTCGCCATAGCAATTAAACCTCTGGCATGTCGTATCCGACAACTGCACAAGCAAAGTGCCTTCAAATGTTTTCAAAGGCAGATAGATGTGTCCTTATATGCTGATGACTTAACGCTCTATGTGGTGGACCCGCAGAATAACCTGAATCCGCTGCTCCGCGAATTTGTGGTGTTTGGGAGAATGTCTGGAATTCACATAAACTGGAAGAAATCGCAATTTTTCCCTATGACGACCGCGGTAGGGAGATATGCACTGGATTTCCCGCTTGAGTGGTGTGAGTCGGATCTCCGATACTTAGGAGTTCGAATTTCGAAAAGCCGGGAAGAGACTTTACGTCTGAATTATGGCACAGCCATAAGTAAGTTGACGGATGATGTTACGCGCTGGATATCATTGCAGTTGACTATGGCTGGTAGGGCCTCCTTGATTAAAATGGTGGTGTTGCCTCGCTTCTTATATTTTTTCCAGAACATACCATACTACCCAGGTGCGTTTTTTTTCCGGACATTGCGCTCTGAGTTATTGCGACTGTTTTGGGCTGGTAAACAGCCCAGACTGGCTTGGTCGATTATTACCCAGCTGTACAGTAAGGGGGGATTTGACGTTCCCGACTTCCAAGCGTATTACCTGAGCGCGCAGGCACACTTTGCTTATCATTGGTTTACCCCTACGCCCTGCATGCCGCAGCTGGCGGTAGAGGACTGGATAGCTCGGCCTCTCCCATTGCAGGGTATCATACATGGTCCCGTCACTGCGATTGAAACGCCGCTCACCACCGTGACGTGCACGATTGATGCCTGGCAGCGCATACTGCGCAGGATGACATATAGTCTGCTATATGCTCCGCCGTTGCCGCTGGTTTATCATCCGAGCCTCTCTCTGTTGCAGGAAGGAGGGTTCCGCGGGTTATGTGCTAAGATAAAGATCCGACAATGGGGAGATCTCTTCGTGAATGGTCAGTTCAAGACGAAAGAGCAATTTTTCGAGGGTTATCAGCCTAATCCGCTGGAGGTCTTTTACTATCTCCGGTTGCGGCAAGGGAAGAGACTGGTGATACCGCATTATCCGGAGGAACCTGAGGTGGTGGATCCGTTGCAGGTTCTGCTTGCTTCTACGGATGGTAGGCATTTGGTCTCTCAGCTATACCGCAGTATTCGAGAGTGTGGTGGGAATGCAGGCTGTAAAGCGCTTCGATGTTGGATGGTTGAGTTGGGTAGGGACATCACGGAGGCACAGTGGGCGTATTGTTGCGAGCTCACTTCCCAGATCTCCTCCAGCTGCAGATTGTGTATGATCCATTATAAGTTTTTGCAGCGTTGGTACTACACTCCTGTTAGGAAGCTTCGATTTCGGTTGTCGGATACTGACCGATGTGAAAGGTGCCGCTCGGAGGGGGCTGATTTTCTACATCTGGCTTGGATGTGTCCAGGGGTGGCTGCCTACTGGTTGCAAGTCCATACTGCGCTTACGGCTATGGTGGGGGCTGTGGTTGAACTGGACCCGCTCGTGATGCTGCTGGGCCATACAGCGTCGGTACCTAAGGAGCACCGTAAATTTGTTAGCATTGTACTGTTGCTGGCGAAACGGCGTGTTGCATGTAGGTGGGGTAGGGGTCGAGCACCAAAATTCAAGGAGTGGCTGGAGGATGTTCTGTACTGCCAGGACCAGAATGCGATCTATGCCGAAACGCAACCATTGAAGAGCAGGGCTAAAGACATATGGGATCCGTTTAGAGCTTTTTTGTCGGCGCAGACTAGCTCCGCTGAAGGGGAAAGTCAGGTACCGGAGAGCGCAGTGCTGACTGGTGTGGCATCCGACTAGCAGGGGCTCATTGCGGCTTGGCCGTGGTGGGGATGAGACGAGTGGGGACATATGTCGCAGGGTGCTATGTTCGCTTGCCCAGAGTGATCGGGACTCGTGTGATAGCTGATGGCACATGGTCCGAATGGGCCTAATGGACACACCCTCATCCCGTGGCCCGGGACTGCTATGTAATCCACATCACTGACACTCAGGCAGGTATATATATAAACGTGCCGCCGGACCCCCGGGTTGTCAGCAGATTGGCTGTGTACAAGGGGGTTGAAATCTCGATATACTGTCTACTATAGCCGGCCCGTGAGGTTGTAGGCGAGAGGATGTATGGTTGTTGAATGTCGAAATAAAGGTTTTTGAACTAAAAAATAAAAAGTTTTACATTCCGAGGTTGGCTATCCCCAACAGATAGCTACGGTCTCAGAGGCTTACTTAGGTATCCATATTTCACCTGATGTCAGCAGGATTCCAGAGGCTAGTATCGATCCTATTATTGATTCTTCGAATAAAACTCTGCAAAACCTTGATAGGTTACATTTATCATTATATGGACGATCGAATGTTCTGAAAATGGTCATACTTCCTGAATTTCTTTATCTTTTTCGGTCTATCCCCCTTTTTTTTAACAACAATTTTTTTATTCGCATTGAAAGAATGTGTGTACGCTTTATTTGGGGATATAGGAGAACGAGGAGAGCAATCAAGTGACTGAATCTGCCCAGAGCACGTGGCGGTTGGGACGTACCGAATTTCAGGTTTTATTATTGGTCTTCTCTATTGCGGCTTTTTGGGGATCTAATTTTCGGAGAGGAAGAAATGTATGACAATGCGCATACTCCATCAATTTATAGAATGATTTTGGGCAACAATGCACAAAATCTTCTATTAAGGATCTTTGAACCAAGTTACTACAAAAAGACCTGGTTTAAGGTGTTGGAGGCTGCCTTCTTGATTTGGAAAAAGACCCGAATAATTTATAAAATCCCTAAAATAGTCTTATCCACCCCTTTCAATGCTATTGGGGTACTTCCCCCGGATTTTCAAGATATAGTTTCTCGAAGGTGGGGTTTATTAGGAATCCGGACTATTGGGCATTTGTATGAATCTGGACAACGACTATCTTTTACTCAGCTTCAGGATAAATTTTATCTCCCTAGAGGAGATTTTTTCAAACTTTTGCAAATTCATACCTTTTTGGAGCAAGCCAGATTAAACGGGCTGTTCCTGGAAGGGAATAATGATTTTCTTAAATTAATTAAAGCTAAGGTAAAAATAGGCTTGCTTTATCGTTATTTTATTTCTGTACAAGTAGATGACTTAGATCTTCAACAAAGCAATTGGAATCGCAGAGTTGGGTCCACGATTGATATGCAAGTGCTGTTAGAACTATCCAACTCTGTTCTTTTGGCGGGGAATTTGAGAAGTCAGTTCTATATGTCCGTTTTCAATTTGTATTACACACCATCAAAAATAGCCAAGTGGAAAACTGGAAGGGGAGATAAATGCCCTAGATGTAATTTGTATGCGGCCGATTCGGTCCATATGATTTTTGCCTGCCCTAAGCTGGCCTGTTTTATATCTGAGGTTCAGTATTTTGTAAATACTTCGTTGGGTGTATACTGTAATCTTACAGCGGAAGTAATGCTGTTGGGGGTGTCTTCAATTTGTGATACGGGCCTTGAATGTAATCCTGAAGTTCGTTTCTTGTTTATTTGCATGGCTATAGCCAGATTATGCATTACATCTAAATGGATTGATCCCGATCCCCCGACTTTCGGGGAATGGCGTACAAGGATTTTGGCTATTTATCAGTTGGAAACGGCATTGTATAGGCTCAAACGACCAGGTAAAAGGCGAATTGGCTTGTCTACTTGGGATTTTATCAAAAAATGGCTTTGAAACCTGCATTGTATGTATGTCTTGGTCAAAGATCTAGGTGCCGATTACGATCCGGTAAAAACCGTGTACGAACCGTCGGTCGGAGCGAATTCCCCGTCCGACTCGTACCCGGTCGTAAAACTTTACAAACATGGAATTACGATTCGCACGGAAACACCATTTCCGTACGAATCGTAAAAAACACCGACCGACGAAAATATACATACGAATGTGATCCGGGAATGCTGCGACGTGACGTCGGGACGCTTTCAGGCAGCGACCCAGGAATTACGATTCGAACCGACAGCAGTCCGGACGGCAATATTTTCACGGCACCCAAAAAGTGAAGTACGGCGCGAATCGACCAGAGTAGGTGGCCCGGTACGCACCGTACCCCCCCCCCCAGCCCCCGTATGTACGCGCCGACCCCCCCCCCCAGCCCCCGTAGGTACGCGCCGACCCCCCCCCAGCCCCCGTATGTACGCGCCGACCCCCCCCAGCCCCCGTAGGTACGCACCGTACCCCCCCAGCCCCCGTATGTACGCGCCGACCCCCCCCTTAGCCCCCGTAGGTACGCGCCGACCCCCCCCCCAGCCCCCGTATGTACGCGCCGACCCCCCCTGTGTGTACACCCGTGTACGTGTCGAACCCCCCCGTGTACGTTCGAGTCGAACCCCCCCGTGTACGTTTGAGTCGTACCCCCACAAGTGTATGTACGGTGCGTACCCCCCCGTGTACGTTCGAGTCGAACCCCCCCCGTGTACGTTCGAGTCGTACCCCCACCCGTGTATGTACGGTGCGTACCCCCAGCGCTACGTGCTGGGGGTACGCACCGTACATACACGGGGGGGTTCGACTCGAACATACACGGGGGGGTTCGACTCGAACGTACACGGGGGGGTTCGACACGTACACGGGTGTACACACAGGGGGGGTCGGCGCGTACCTACGGGGGCTGGGGGGGGTCGGCGCGTACCTACGGGGGCTGGGGGGGGGGTCGGCGCGTACCGGGCACCTGTTTGGACGTCTCCATGGTTGTTATGGGAGTTCGGTGCGGACGGTCTTTTCACCATACGGTTGTACATTCGGACGCCCGGGATGGATCATGATTCCTCGGTCGGACTTCACCTTTCACGTTTGTACGGTGAATCGTCCGAGGACGTGTCGGACACATTTTCCGACCCGAGGACGTGTGGGGAATGATTCCCAATGCGGTTCGTATGGACTTTTTACCATGCGAATCGTGATTGCCAGTTCGTACGGCACTTGTACGATTCGTACGGTAAAAAGACCAGATACGAGTCGCACGGGGATATTTTTTACCGGATCGTGATGGGCACCATAATGTAATTTGTTGTTTCATGTAGTGTGGGTCTAAGCGTGTATTGTAAATTTTCATTTTTGCTTTTTTGATTTCTGTTCATGGCTAAATAAAAAAAGAAAAAAAAAATGAACAGCCCATCTGAGGGCGCGCAATCACACGTACTTGAGAGGCGGGGACCGGACTGTGTTTCACCCTCTCCACCGTCAGCCTCTGAGGAAGAAATAGACATTCGAAACACGTTAGGCAGTGGTGAATTGGCTGTGAAAGAGATTGGCTGGCCGGCACCTCCGTACCTAATAAAGGAGTTTAAGCTTGGAGCTCCGTGTCGTCTTTTCGAGTGCCTCTCAAATGTGGGACACAAGCTGGAGCTTTGATATAAATATATATGTATATATAAAAGTGCCTCTTTTTGCATGATCACCCATGAAGTTTTGGACAGAGACTTGCCGTGACCACCTTCAAAGTGGGGCCAGATATTGCACACTAATATGTCATAGAACAAGCTGAATAAAAGGTGCACACTTCATATTCCCATAGTGAGCATACAAAAATATGTCACCTCTGTCGCAGAACTGTGTGTGCTCACTATGAACTGAATGCACGAGGAGGCCTTGTAAGCTTTTGCAGGTCAGACCTCGTGATGGGCTCAATGACCACTCTACCACCATTCTAGACCTACTCACCCCTCCAGGATACAACATCATCAGACACGACAGACCAATCAAAACAGGTGGCAGGCTAGCTATCATTCACAAAGAAGGAATACAGCTACCACATTAAAATCTACAGAATACCTGTCTCTTGAGTACCTAGGTGTTGAACTTACAGTCAAAGGCACCCCGCCCATCAAATTTCACACCATCTACCATCCTCCTGGTGAGCGTACCCTCTTCGCCGAATTACTAACCGACCTTATAACACGTTTCTCCCTAACAGACACAAAAGACGTGTTCCTGGGTGACTTCAATATCCACTGGAACAACCCAAAAGACACCACAGTCCAGAACCTCTCCAATATGCTTGAAATAACCAACCTCAAACAACTCTGCAATGAACCAGCACACATCAAAGGAGCAACTCTGGATGCGATCATCACCAAAAATGAGCTGGTCTCTCTGAGATCGTTTTTTCCCATTGACTCACATCTCAGATACCAACCAAAACGATCTGACAAACCTAAGCATTGGACCAGAAACATCAAAGTAGTTGAATCCAGGATCCAAGCCCATCTACAGCTCCAACCTTTCACTATGACGGCTGATGACTTCGTTGCTCACCATAATTCAACAATGACAGAGGTGTTAGATCAAGTAGAACCACTCAAACTCAAACATTTGAGATCTATCAAATCTAAATCTTTGTTCGACGTGGATCTTAACAACGAAAGATTACAACTCAGACATTCGGAAAGGACTTGGGGACTAAACCCTTCGACTTTACGCCTAGCGCAACTTAGATCTGCTCGGTTGGCATATAAAAACACATTTTAGAGAAAAGGCCTCTTTCTTCCGCAGCCAACTAGACCAGGTGAAGAATAGACCTAGAGAACTCTTCAACATTGTTAAAAGTCAAACAAACGGCATATCCCCACATGAAATAAAAGCCACCAAGGATCGATGCGTAGAAATTGCTAGCTTTTTCACAGGTAAAGTCACTAAAATTGAGCAATCCTTCATCCAAACCTCAAATCCTCCTTCCCTCGCAACCTGCCCCCCTTTCATCACCCTTGACCAAACAGAATGAAATCATACCAAGGACAACCGGGTCGGCTTCCAACAAAAAATTATGCTGATTGGTCGGACTTCGAACTCATGTTGGAAAACGAGGTCTTCAATATCATTGCAAGCTTAAAGCCTACTTCTCACACAATGGACCCCCTCTCATCCACAATAGTAAAACAACTCAACCACATAATTGCCCCTTTCTGGACAAAAATCATCAACTCCTCCCTCACATCAGACTGTGTCCCAGACTCCCTTCAACTAGGACAAATCACACCCATACTCAAGAAACCAGGGGTCGACCCTAACAAGCTCAACAACCTCAGACCTATCTCCAACCTCCCTTTCCCAGCTAAAACATTAGAGTAGTGCATTCTCCAACAATCTAACAAATATATTGATGATTTCAACCTCCTCGACACCTTTCAATCGGGATTCAGGAAAGGGTGTAGCACTGAAACAGCTATGCTCAACAGAGCCTTAGATGAAGGTGAAGCTTGTCTCCTCATCCTTATTGACCTAGCAGTGGCATTCAACACAATAAATCATCCAGTTTTACTTGAGACTTTGAAGAGGCGCTCTGGCATTAATGGTATAGTACTAAAATGGTTCACTTCCTTCCTTCAGCACCGTTCACAACAAATTAAAATCAACTCCTGTCTCTCTATGCCAATACAAGTCACACTTGGGGTCCCGCAAGGCTCAATCCTCTCACCACCCCTCTTTAATCTTACAATCATTCTGTAACAGGAGTTAAATACCACCAATATGCAGATGACACACAAATCTACTACAAAATCAAATCACCCAGTGACATCCAACACCTCAATGTCACACTAACCAAGATCCAAACTTGGTTTAACGCAAACCACTTAAAGCTGAACCCGGACAAAACAGAATTAATACTGTTCTTTCAAAAAAGTAACCCCCAACCAATCCAAACCTGGCTCAAGAAGCTTGATGCCCTAAACTACTCCCTCTTCCTATCCAACTTGGTAAAGTCACTAGGCATTATCCTGGACAAGAACTTATCAATGAAGGACCGCATCAAAAACTCTGCAAAAGGTGCGCTTTACTCACTAAAGCACTTCAAGGAAAATTAAACCTTTCATTCCCAAGGAGGATCTTAAGACAATAGTACAATCGCTAGTTCTCTCCAAACTGGACTATGGAAACACCATACTAACAGGGACACAAAAAGCGCACCTAGCCCCACTAAGGTCAGTCCTTAACATGGCAGCTCGACTCATAACTGATGTACAAAGATTTGAACACATCACACCAACCCTCAACTCCCTCAACTGGCTTCCCATGGAAGGTAGATGTATTTACAAATTGGCCTGCATCCCACACATAGCCCTTCACTCACATTCCCCAAACTACCTAAACAGCAAACTGGTAAAAGCAGGAAAATCCAGAACTCTGAGAAGCTCCAAATCACTTCATCTCATCCCTCCGAAATTGAAAAGGAAAACCACTCAGTGCCAATCCTTTTCTGGTAATGCACCCAGGATGTGGAATGCACTCCCTATAGACCTCAGATGCAACCCCACCTTCAAAATGACATGAAACTCCTTCTCCTCAACAAATACTTTACCAACCAAGTCAACTAACCTAGACTTCAATAACCTAGTGGACTTCCCTTGAGGATGGGTGGTTATCTGACTGTTTCATCCACCTGCGTTTTCTCCCTCCCCTTCACTGTATGCCTAATTATTATATTTTACTTATATCTTTATGCATCCTTATGTCCTGCGATGTAATGCAATTTTCTTTCCTTTGTGTATGTAAAGCGCTCTGATACCCACCGGTCAAGCTAGCGCTATATAAAACAATAAAATAAAAGAAATTTTAAAAAATACCCCGCATGCAATGCGGTTAGATACCTGTCTGACACTGACACATCTGTATAGCACAAAGCACTTTTCCCAGGACTCCTGTTCTTTCAAAGGAAGCTGGGTGCTGCTCCACAGCTAAAATGTTTCCTACTGCATCTAACATCTAATTGTAATAAATGCCAAGTCTGAGGGTGAAGGACCCGAACCACGAGGAGCCATGTTTGTTTGATATACCAATGATTTAAACCCACCATTATACAACAAGTAACCACCCCTTCTTCTGCTGCAAGTGCCAGCGCTGAGCTTGTGTTAATTGAAATTAAAGTTGTGTTTATGTCAGTTACTGAATTTTGGAATTGTTTGGCATGCGTGTCTCTCGAAATCAGCAAAAGCCAAAGTCTGGGTACACCTGACAATTAAGTTACGGAGCACACAGATGCCTGTTGTTAAACTGTGCTGGTTTGGACAGGTGTGTGCAGCAGATTCATCGAGCCCAGTGGTGTAACAAAGATACCAGAGGCCCAGTGCAGTAATGCAAAATGGACTCCTATCCCTTTATTACGTGGTGGCATATAGCCATCATTGGAGTCACAGGGCACCTCTGATGCCTGGGCCCTGGTGCTCCTGCACCTGTTGCACTGTGTAGCGCTACGCCCCTCAGTCAGTCCAGAAAACATATGCACATCTATGCTGGAATCTATCAGACAAGAATTGTGAACTGTAGGGCCTTGGCTTACAGTAGCTTCTTGCACACTCTGCAGAGTTTTACATGGTGACAGTCTGTTTCTCCAGTGCTACTACATCCAGCATCTTGTCTATGAATTGGTCCTCCCCTCCATCCAGTCACGCATTCAGATACACTCAAAAACACCGTTGTGCTCCCTTACACCCACCAACACACGCCACATAAACCTACTTACATTTACATATATATAAAAACATAGACATGCACATGCTAATAAGTCTCGCTTCATATGCTCAGCGACTTGATTATTGTCTTGTTCACAATTATGTTAAGTGCTCTGATACCTTCGGGTCTAGCTAGCGCTATATAAAATCAATATAAATAAAAAAAAGCCCACACAAGTGGTATACATATCCACCATTTAGCTCTATATTTTAGAGTGAAATGTGCTTGAATGGCAATTTTTGACATGAGGTCTCATTTCATTTTTAAAAATAGCGCAAAAACACATTTGCCATAAACAATAGCGTGTCATGTTCTGATTGTTTGCATTGTTCCTACTCTCCTGAGCTATAATTTTACTGTCAACAGTGGCATATTTACACAACATAGTGTAATGGCTTCATTTTGGGAATTTCGCATCAAAAACATAATGCAAAATTCCCCAAATTACACGAATTACAGCAGGGTAATGTACATTTCACCTGGGCCTAGACCACACTTACAAAAATATGCATACACACGTCTGAAAATACACATACACTTGCACAGATATTTGCATAACATAAATATTTGTTCACACACCTACACACACATATGCACAATGCATAGCCAGTCACAGGACTGCACACACAAACAAATTCCACACTCACCAAACTGACCAAAACCAGGCCTTTCTGGATGCACAGTGCAATATCCCTCACCCCATGCTTCCAGGGTATTCAACATGAACGTGTTAGAAAACACGGCATGAAAGAAATTTATATGGAGATTGTTTGCCTATATGTTGGTAAGTTTCATATCCAACTGGTTTTGATATTGGGTAGTTTGACGATTGAGCCCTAGTCAGAGATTTACGTCTCTTCTTTAGGTCTTACCTACAGAGAGTTTGTTGTCGAAGACCTATTGTAAACAATACAGTACTTACAATGGGTTTCGGTTAGCCCATTTCATGCCAATGTTTGACTTTCTTGTCAATCTTGTTTACTTGCTTCTTTTTTGGTGGCTTTCCTTTGTCTTCTTGTGTTTGTTCCTCCCCTGAAGCATAGAGTATTTTTTTACAATTCTCTTGATTTGATGACTTGTATCCTTCTACTGCTTTCAGTCAGGGAGCTACTTTTTAGGTCGAGCCTAGTGGCAGCGTGCATGCGCTGCTCGCTCTGCGAGGCATGCAGTAGTAGAGTATGCTGTGTAAGCCTCGCCCATTCTCCGCCCAATATTTTCATTGGCTGGTGTCATTGTCCTTGGTAAATGCTGGCTTCTGATTCATTATGAGGCTTGATAGTCCCTCCTTGTTACCGCCTTGTCTCCATTTGTTACCGCCCATGAGGACTTGATCTTTTACTGTGTCCTAACTTGGGAGCTTTCATTACCAGTTCCGAGAACTATTTACTTCATTAAGGGACACAGCACGCACGGGTGTCAGCTTCGGTAATGGCGGTCGCTTCCTAACCTAATTTGCATTTCATTTTAAGTTTTTTTTAATTTCAAACTTTAATACGGAGCGCGGCACCCACTTCAGAGACATTGTGGTCAGTTTATTATTATTATTTTTTCATTTAATAACAAGCGCGGCGCCCGCTTCACGTACACCGCGCTCTGCAATGCAACAATAGGTGTTGCTTTTGGTATTGTAAATGACAGTTGATGGAGCAGGTAAAACAAAATGTTTGTACACCTCCTCTAATTTGCATGTAATTAATTACGTAATCATTCTAAAATTAATTTACAATAGCATGTTTACTGTGGAAATGTACTAATCAACCTTTGCACCTTGATAAACACGAAATATACGTGGGACTAAATTGCAAATTGCATGACAGAATAATTAACTGATTAATAATGGTACACAAACTAACTTTGGAGTGTGATAAAATAGTAAAGTTGCATGGTCTATATTGCTTTGTGAGTGTATTGTAGCTCAAATTATAAAATGGTAAGTATTATCGCTTTAAATGTTGCTACAGCTAGGAAAATACTAATATACATTGAGATAAGTATGGGTTTAAAACTACTGTTATGTCTATTTTTGCTTAAGTTGGCATTCGGGCATACTAGGCCGCAGTACCCAAGATGGCGTTCTCTGAAGCAGATGCCACCATGTAAGCGCGATGATTTCTGCGCATGCTCAGAGGGCAGGGAGATCACCAACTGACATGAACTCCTGACATCCTGTTCCCTGCCAAAGACAGAATTTAAGGATTTAACCGCAAGCCAATAGATGACTATGTGGGAACAGCGGAAAGGATAATAAAGAACCCATGGAATAAGATACATTTGCTGCTCTAGCCTGAGAATTTGAGTAACTCTTCCAATTTCTGCCTTCCTATGCCAAGTTACCATGAAGAACCAGTTTACACTGGGAAAAAATTAAATGAACTGATGATAACCCCGAACTGTCCAATCAGAAAACTTTCTCTGCCCCTAAAAGTCGCCATGTTCATATGAAGTAAGGGGAAAAAGGGTATAAAAGGCCCCTCATCTGTCACTGGGGGGGAGAATTTTATTTTGGTTTTGTTTTTCGCTCGTGCGTGGCGTTGGGTTGCATTGAACTGGCTGGTTCGCTAGGTTCCATTGGGCTTGTTGGCGTTTGGGAGAAGAGATTTGCAGTGCATCATATATTTTTCCTGATGGTTTGATCCCTCGGTGTGGGTCAGGGAGTTTTACTTGAGAATGCGGATAACTCTCTGTTTGATCTGAAGCCAACGTCGTTTGCAAATTGGTAATTGACTGACTATATTTTTCAGATTCATATCTAATTTCGAAATGTTTGATTTCTCTTTAACAAAGTTGAGATTATAAGCTGTAGTTAATAAATATGAGATTTAAGAATTAAATCAATGTTTTAGATAAACAAAATTGAAATAATAAGAAACAATTTTGTGGTTCTTATAATAATTACAGAAAATATCAAATGTTTCCTAGGCTTAAATTGTGTTTTAGTGGGTTCTAATTCACCATCAACCAGTCCAACTAGTTGGTCCATCGACCAAACAGTGGAGTGCCTTGATGTTAAAGTCAGGATTCTGAAGATTGTATATAAATGTATATGCCTGTATATATATAATTCAGTAAGAGTTTAATCCTGATAGGTAATAAGTTACCCACATGTCCAGCGCTTTCCCTTCTGTGTAAAGATTCGAGTGAGATTGATTGAATGACGAGTGTGTTGGTGTTAATGTGCCCCACCAATGAATGAATGTATGAATTAAATCGTGAATAAGAATCTGTGACATAAGGAGAATATGTAAATCTTGTCCTCCGCGCTCCATCAGTTTTCTTGGTAGCAGAATGATGGTTTCTATTGTATTGGTTGGGGATTATTGATTTATGATTAACACTATATGTCGAGTATTGTTTACGTTAAGTGTAGTCGGAAAATGTGAAGCTTCTGGGAAGTAGGGAGTGGATTTATATGGCAAGAGAAGTCACATGGAATTGAACATTGCCTGGTTTCAAGAATTGTGATAACACGGAATTGTGTAATATTAGGGAAATCTCTGTATGTTTGTGTGTGAGTGGAATAGCAATAGGTTTTCTTGTGAAACTCTGGCCTTAATTCTCAGGAGCATTGTAGTCTCCACATGTGTTTTATTCCCAGAGAAACGGGGTTGCCTTTTGCTTGTTATAAGAGTAAAGTAGAGGGAAGTTCTACTTTATCTGCGAAACTGAAAAAGTCTGTGGTAGGATAGAGGTAAGTGCTGCCTACTGGAAATACAGAATTCTTGTGTAAATGGACAAAGCTATCTCTTTGGTTTAGTGAAACAGGTAAAGGAGATCGGTTCATGTTGTTACTAACAGATTTTGATTAAAGAAAACGTAAGAGAAGTTTGCCGATAAATTTTGTAAAGGAGGGGTGAGCAAGAGCAGGAAGTAGTAGGAAAGGCTGACGTTAGAAAGACCGCGCTGAGATTGGCCAGCTGCAGAAAGACTAAACTTTCACTGATTTGTACGTTAGTGTGAGTCGTGCTGGGATTTGAGAATTACAAGAGGGACGTAGACACACTGGATTGGTGCGTTAGTGTGAGACGCGCTGGGATTGGAGAATTACAAGACTGACGTAGACGCTCCGGATTGGTGCGTTAGAGTGAGTCGCGCTAGGATTGGTCAGAATATGGAGAAGCCGTGAGAAAGGCGAATTGTGGAGCTTAGTTGATTGAGGGCTTTTGAAGATATAAATGATGTATTACGATCCACCTGAGAAAGAGAAAAAGTCATGGTTTGGAAAAATCAAAGACTTATTTAAGAAGGATAAGCAGATTGTAACTAGGGAAGGACAGATACTTCCTCCACCGAAAACGCGTACATCTTTTATGGTAGCGAAATATGGTTATCATACAAGCATTTGGTTGGAAAATTGGGCAAAGTATACCAAAGATGATGGAGTGTTAGCATTTCTGTTAAATGGTTCATTTAGTTTGGCAGTACTACGGAATTTAAGAGATAGAATGATGAAATTGGAACCAAAACCCAGGCCTACCCAATTTGAGGCTTTGACTGAATGGGAAGAAGAGATGAATGAAAGAGAAAGGCATTGGAGTGGTAGAAGGTATAATTATGTGTTTGGTAGACATTGTGGTCAAGAAAACCATGAGGATAGAATGAGGATATGGCGAAATGCAAGCATGACTGAAGGTATGTTTCCTTTGAGAAGTACTAGAGATACAGGTGGTAGGAAATGTACGGAGAAAAGAAATAATACGGAGTCTGAAGGTTACAGATATGGAGTGAGTGAATCAGAAGATGAAGTGCTGATGGACATGTTCTATAAAAACCCACCCCATATCAACAGGATTCTGCTATGGTGACGGCAAGTGCACCGCCAAAGGAAACTGTAACAAATAAAAGGTTTGAACCAATGCCGAATAATTTTGGGAAAAATAATCCATTTAACGATTTAGAATTGTCACAGACGGTAAGATCTGAAAATGAAAAATCTGCTGAATTAGCTAGAACAACACTGGAATTAACTGAAAAGATTGGGGAATTAACAAAGAATATTGAAGCAGTGACTGTGCCTGTAACTATAGGACCAGTGATACCAGTTTTTGAAAAACAAAAAGATAATGAGCATTGCTTAACAGTCCCATACAATGGTGGTATGCAAAAGGAGAAAGAAAAGAGTAGTTCAGGAGAAAACGAATGGAAGGTCACTGCAGGAATATCAGGATTAAGTACCCCTAAAAATGTAACTGTAAACCAAAGTCCAGCAAGTAAGACACCTATGACAACAGAATCAGCAACAAAAACCCCAGAGAAAATGGTAGAGAAAATGGGACAGGTGACAACCCCCGTAGGACCTACATCTGAAGAATTAAGCGATTGGTTAAGAAGTTTGCGGAAAAAAAAAACAGAACCACAGCCTTTAGATGTGGCAAAATTAAAAGTAACTTTAGAAGAGTTAATTGTAGGAACAATTCCAACCGAGAAATTAAAAGCATATCGAGATGAGAAATTAATGTTTTTATGTAAAAGCATTACTTGGAGAGCAAGGACTTTGCATGAACAGTTAGAAGAAACAGCGAGTGAAATGGGCATAGATTTTGAAAAAATAATGTCATTACAGAAGCCATACAGAGTAGATTTTTCTGAAAAGGACATTGAAAATCTGAATACGGCAGGAAGGTTGACCCAAATTAAAGAATTAATTGCATTACTAAGAAAATGGGTTGATGTGGATCGATGGAAAAGTAGATGGTTTAGGAGGAGAGAGGAAACTACAGACAAAGCCTCTCTAGCTTTCCCAATGAGAGAAAAAGAGCCATTGATAACAGAATGTCCTATGAGAGAAATTCCTGGAGGAGGATATGTACATGTTCCATGGACTAGACAGGATATTTTGTCATTTGCCAATGATTTTCCAAGAATGAGAGAAAAACAAGTTGAATGGTACAGACAGGTAGACAGGTTTGTCAAACTTTCAAAGGTGTTATGGATAGATCTGAATGGTCTTTTTGATATAATTGTACCTGCAGATTTATGGGCAGAATGTAAGATCACTATAGATTGGCCAACACAAGAGTATCCTAGGGATCCTAAGACAGGAGCCCCAGATCCGGAAGTAAGGAAAAAATATGATCAGGTAATTACGTTTTTGAAAAATAAAGTATCCCTGAAAGAAACTGATTGGGTTAAAATTAACAGAACTCATCAAGAGGTAAAGAATCAGTGCATGCCTATTACGAGAGATTACTGTTGGCATTTAAGCAGTATAGTGGAGATGAGAAACTAAGTGAAAACGATTTGAGTCATTTTGTTTACAGATTTGTTTATGGTTTAAGGCCTGAAGTTAGTGAAATGATTAAACAACATATGGTAGACTGGCAGCAGAATAAGAAAAATTACGAAGTATTATGACATGCAAAATATTTTAGTGATGAAACTGAAGCCAAACAGCGTAAGTTGAAAGAAAAGGCAATATGGGCACAGGTTAATGTAGCGGAGTGACAAGAAGCCAAGTTAATCGAACAAGTCAATGTAAAATCAAAACCTAATATTGGAAAAGGAAAAGGACAGATTAGCATAGATGAAGCTAAAAAGAAATGGCCATGTCATAATTGCGGAAAATTAGGGCATTGGAAATCCGAATGTAAATTACCACCGAAAGCTAATGGTGATAATTCATCATTGAATCCACAGGTGCAGAATGAGGTGAGTTGCCAACCGCCGCGACAGCAGCAGGTTGTTACCCAACAGTGTCAGGTGCCAAAGCCACCTTTTCCACAGAACCTAAATCCACAAAGATACAGTAATGAGACAGGATTCTACAACGAAGAACAGGTAACAAAGCTACAGCACGCTGGTGCCATTTCGCAGTATTGGATGCAACGCGATGAGAGTGAGTCAGAGGAGAGTTACTGATGGTGCCTAGGAGAGAAAGAGGAGTGAGTACTTGGCGCAACTCTAGAAGTAGACCAGACGGGACCTTTTGTGGATGGAAAGGTAAATTAAGTAAATGTTACTTTCCTAGTGGACACTGGTGCTACTCGTTCAACTGTTAGATCACCCGAAGTGAAAAATCTTCCTCTCTCGGGTGAGACAATTCAAGTGGTTGGAGTTTCTAATAAACAGATTAAAGCTTATCTTACTGATTCTGTAAAGGCTAGAATAGGGAAATTTGTTGATATGCATCATTCCGTAGTGTGTGACACTAGTCCTGTAAATCTGTTAGGAAGGGACTTGCTTTGTAAGATGAATTGCACCATCTTTTGTACTCCGGATGGCATAGCCTTTGAAACTCCAGACGATGATGTACTGTAAAGAATGACAATGGCAAACATAGAACCAGAAATTACTGAAGCATTTGTAGTGTTTGATCCAGAAGGGTTTTTTTTTTTTTTTTTTTTAAATTTCAAAGACCTTTATTGTATCATCACAACATATCACAGCACCAGGCCTACAACCACACGGGCCGGCCGCGTTCAACAAAACCTTCCAGCCGCTGTCTTACATGTACACAGCCCTTTGGCCGACAACCCGGAGGTCCGGCGGCACTGTTTAGTGATATACCCCTTACGTCTCTACTCCATGATACACATCAATTCAAGGTCCCTGAAGGTCAACTTCCCACCCCCCCCACCCCCTTATTTTCCTTTATCTGGTACTTCCCAGGGTGTAAGTGTCCATAGTCCAAGTGCTAAGCAGCAAGTCGTGAGCGCCAAGGGCCTACCAAGCAAACACCTGCAATCCCATATCAGCCCGGGGTACACAGAGCGACTGAGCCCCCGGACAGGAGTGACCGTCATCCGAGAGGTCATCGAGCCGGGTCACCAATAAAGGGTCAAGCTCTGAGGAGCTAGCCAAACCCAACAGCAGCGCATAACGCAACTCCCAGCCCTGCGTTCCATCGGCAGTGGCACACATTGAGGCCCCCACAACAGCTCAATCGACCCCTACCCCTCATACGCCCCCGCTCTCGCTCCACAAGCAAGCCATTCAACTCCACAACATCCACAGCACATCAGAAGGTTCAGTTCAGCATTCTACAAATAGCATCCTATCCACTGTGCCCTGCCCCCAACAACCAACCCTAACTCTTCAACACAGCAACCCCTGAAAGAGTCGCACCTAAGCATTTGGAGTAACTGCCAAGACCTCATCCGCCTCCACCGGACTCCCACCTGCACTCGCCGTGGCAGTGGCCACCAAGTATTCCCTTAACGGATCCCATATGTCCCTAGGCTGACTACGCAGCGGTTGTGTGTCAGCATAGATCGTGTTCTGTTCTTGACAATATATTAAATCCTTGAGCCATTCCTTGAATTTCGGTGCACGGCCCCTCCCCCATCGACATGCAACCCGTCGTTTCGCCAGTAGCAGTGCTATATTTCCAAATTTCCGGCCCGAGTTAGGTATCTGCATAGTATACCCCAAGAGCATCATTAGGGGGTCAAGCTCAATTGAATCGCCCAGCATAGCCCGTAATGCCGTATGCACCTGCGTCCAATAAGCAGCTACAGGCGGACATGCCCACGCCAAATGTAAGAAGCCCGCCCCATCCGAGCCACAACGCTCACATCTGTCATTATCTGCAAGGCGGAACCTCATCTTTTTGGCGGGAGTATAGTACATTCTCTGCAAAAACTTATAATGAATAATTCGTAGCCTACAGCTGGCCGAAATACTGGAAGTGAGCTCGCAGCAGTATGCCCACTGCGCCTCCGTTATCTCCCTCCCTATATCACCACACCAGTGCCTAAGCGCTCCACTCTCCCCACTCTCACTTTGCTTTCGGATGCTACGATACAGGTGAGACACTAAATGCCTGCCGTCTGCCGAAGTAAGCAGAACCTGCAGAGGCAACACTATGTCAGGTTCCTGCGGAAATTGCGGTATAACAGCCCTCAACCCCTGCCGCAGCCGGAGATAATAAAAAATCTCTAGTGGCGTAGGCCGACAATCCTTAAACAACTGTTCCCGCGTTTTGAATTGACCGTTCACAAAGAGGTCGCCCCAGGAGCCAATTTTCAGCTTGGCGCACATCCCTTGGAATCCCACTTCCTGCAACAATGACAACTCCGGATGATAAACTAGGGGCATAGTCGGTGCATATAAACATTTGACTGGTAATCTGCGCAGTATTCTCTGCCACGCATCTATCGTACCCGTTACCGTAGTAGCCGGCGTCTCTATCGCACTCACTGGACCATGAATGATACCCTTCAGTGGAAGAGGCCGAGCGATCCACTCCTCCACAGCCAGCTGTGGCATGAATGGCGTAGGCATAAACCAATGATATGCGAAATGGGCTTGAGCACTCAAATAATATGCCAGGAAATCGGGGACATCAAACCCTCCCCTACTATAAGGCTGGGTAATAGTCGACCACGCCAATCTCGGTTGCCGACCAGCCCAGAACAGCCGCAACAGCTCGGAGCGCAAAGTCTGAAAGAAATACGCACCCGGGTAGTACGGGATATTCTGGAACAGGTACAAAAAGCGAGGCAAAACCACCATCTTAATGAGTGAAGCCATGGTGAATGGCAAAGAAATCCAACGCGTGACATCCGTCGCCAGTTTAGTGATGGCAGTGCCATAATTCAATCGTATCGTCTCCTCCCTAACAGTCGATATCTGTATCCCTAAATAACGGAGGTCAGTAGCACACCATTCAAGCGGATAATCTAAGGGAAAGCGAGTCACCGCCGGAGTCAGTGGAAA
This sequence comes from Triturus cristatus, assembly GCF_964204655.1. Lineage (NCBI taxonomy): Eukaryota > Metazoa > Chordata > Amphibia > Caudata > Salamandridae > Triturus > Triturus cristatus. Next base: position 367,359,535 of record NC_140586.1, read on the forward strand.
AAACTGCGATTTCTCCCAGTTGATTTGTATACCCGACAAGCGGCCAAACACCAAAAACTCCCGGAGCAGTGGATGGAGATGATTCTGCGGGTAAACCACGTACAGCGTTAAATCATCCGCATAGAGGGACACATCTATCATACGTTGGAAACATTTAAACGCACTTTCTTTGTGCAGTTGCCGGATACGGCATGCTAAAGGTTCAATCGCTATTGCGAACAGTAAGGGGGACAGTGGGCACCCCTGCCTGGTTCCTCTGGTGAGGGAGAAAGGGCCCGACAGCTCACCATTAATCAAGACTCGCGCTGTCGGTTCAGTGTATAGCAACCGGATCCATGCTACAAATATTTTGGGAAACCCCATCCGGTACAAAATGGCGAATAAGTAGCTCCATTCGACCGAGTCGAATGCCTTCGTGGCATCCAAGAACACGGCGGCTACAGGCAGTTCCGGCGCTATGGTTTGGATCATAGAGAAGAGGGTGCGCAGATTGCTTGCCGTGGATCTACCAGGCACAAACCCCGCCTGATCCGGCAGGGCTATCATTGTCATAAGCAAGGAAAGCCTGGTGGCCAGCACCTTTGCCAATATTTTTGCATCACAATTTATTAAAGAGAGCGGTCTGTACGAATCGCAGTCAGTTGGGTCCTTTCCTGATTTCAACAAAGAGGTAATCACCACCTCCCTCATCGAACCCGGCAAGATGCCTCTCTCCAGAGACTCCTCAAAAACCTCTTTGAGCACGGGGGCCATGATATCAATATAACACTTATAGAATTCCGCCGGCAGCCCATCAAGGCCGGTCGCCTTCCCATTGTTAAGAGACATAATCGCCTCTCGTATCTCATCTAGTTCGAACGGAGCCCCGAGGAATTGCCTATGTTCGTCACTCAGCCAGCAGAGTGCCACATCATCCAGGAAGCTCCCAAGTGGGATCTCCTCAGCCCGCCGTGTGGCATATAACTCCTCATAATGGGCGGTAAAGAGACCCAATATCCCCTTCGTATCCTGATGTGTCCCACCCTCCGATGTACGTAATTCCAATATATGTGTATTACATCTCGGGTGCCTAGCAATCTCCGCCAACACTCGACCCGGTCTCTCTCCCTCACAATATCTACGCGCCTGCCAGTGTTTCCCTCTGAAGTTTGCTTCCCTGTCCGCTTCCTTTTCATACTGCGAGAGCCGTTCCCTAAATTCCTTATGTATGGGGCCCATCGGCTCCCGGGCCATTCTAACCTCCAGCTCCTTAAGATCTCTCTCTAGTTTCTTAAGCGTCCCTCGAATATTTCTCAGTACCCCAAAGCTCTTCGAGATGTAGTACCCTCTAACCGTCACCTTAAACGCCTCCCAAATGGCCTCCACACTATCCACCGATCCTTTATTACGAGGGAAGAACTCTGCAATTTCCTCTCCCAGTTCAGCCTTAAACAGTGGGTCCAGCAGAGCCGTGGACTGCATCCGCCAGCGTGGCACCGCCCTACCACAACCCGGGATCGATAGTTGTACCAACACCGGGCAATGGTCCGAATAAGACCTCGGCAAATGCACAACCCTGCCCAGATCAGCCACCAAACCTCGAGATAACAAACAGTAATCAAGTCTGGCCCACGTGTTAGCGTATGCAGTAAAGTGCGTACCCTCACGAAGCCCCGCATGCACGAACCTCCAGCTATCTATCAGGCCCCCCTCCTCTATTATGCCCTCCAAAACATCCCTTGCATTTTTATGATATTGCGGGCTACCGTCAGACCGATCCATTCCCGGAACCAAGGCAACATTAAAGTCTCCGCCCCAGATAATATGCATGGACCCCGTGCTCAGTATCCTACCCCAAAGTCGTATGAAAAAGTCAGGTGAATCTACGTTAGGACCATAACAATTGACTATTGTGACGGTATCCGTACCCAGCCTACCCCACAGCAAGACAAATCTCCCCTCTGCATCCGTATGCTCACCAAGTGTCACAAAAGGCACCGTTTTCTTGATTAATATGGCAGTGCCCCTGGCATACCCCGAGTAGGAAGAAAAACTCTGCACCGTCGCCCATTTGCCGGCAAACGAGTGAGTCGACCGTGGACTAAGATGGGTTTCCTGCAACAACGCGATCTGTACCTGATGCTGCTCCAGATACGTCACCACCCTCCTGCACTTTCTGGCATCATTCAACCCTCACACATTCCAGGATAACACCGTAAGTTTCGCAGTATGTCCACTATCTGCCATAACTCATCAAGTCACTATAACCTACTTGGCGACCCAAGGTAGACCCGATGCTCTGCTCCCGACCCCGGATCAGTAGCAGGTATAGCCACAACAACCAATGCACTGGACTTTCACGAATAAGGAAAATATCAGTCCCAGAAACTTCTCCTACCACCCTCCCCTGTAGGAATAAACCCCTCAACTTCCCCAGGTCACCCTCCCCCGTCCACAAACCCCAACCCCCATTCCCCTCATCTCGCACTACATGCCCTCCCTCCTCCCACTGAAGCATACCCCAACTTGCCAGCCATGTGCCCACCCCTCCCCTCCCACAATTGCCCCCAGAACCAGGGCCAGTCAGCTCCCCATACCCCCAAGAGACTAGAGGGAGTTTCCCGTAGGGGACCATTTCCAGGTGGCACAACTAAACCCCCTCACCGCCGCTCAGACCACCAAAGGACCTGCAGTCCGATCCGGCGACCCAGAGGGGCGTCCAGCGTCATAACATAGGCAAAATCGGTACCACAGCATCAAGCAGTATCATCTGATTATAAGTACAAAGAGACAGCACAAATTGCAAACTGTACAACATCCTTCAGTTATGGGAAACACACAAAAAAAAAAAAAAAGGGGGGGGGGAAAGGAGGAGAGTCATATTATGCGATCAACGCTCACCGCACCTCACTGTTCACCTTCCTCCATGTCCCCGTGCGGTAGTTCTGGATCGTCCGCCGCCCCCTCAGCAGGCCCATTACCCCGCTTCTAATGTTTAATAAAATCCTCCACTTGCTGAGGGTTCGTGAAAAATTTTTGTCTCCCCTGATAGGTAACTCTCAGACGGGCTGGGTAGAGCAATGCATAGTCCAATTGCAAGTTGCGCAACTTGGCCTTTACCGCCAAAAACTTCCGCCGTTCCTCCTGCACCATCGGAGTGAAGTCTGGGTATAGAGTGAAGGAATGGCCATCATATGTTAGGGACTTCGTGCTGCGAGCCGCCCGCAGAGCCGCATCCCGATCTCTATAGTTCAGTAGCCTGGCTACGATCGGCCTAGGAACCATCCCCGGTTTGGGTCGGGGACCCAGGGTGCGATGCGCCCTTTCCACTATAAATTGCGAAGAGAAAGCGTCTGCCCCTATCGCCGCCAGGAACATCTTCTCAACGTACTCCTCCATTTTGCCCACATTCGTCGTCTCCGGAATACCTACTATACGGACGTTATTACGCCTACTTCTCGCTTCCAAATCCTCATTTTTAGCGGCAATCACACGCAGCAGGTTGTCCATTCTGGAGAGCTGCGTAGTATGCCGTGTCACAGTGTCCTCCGAGTCCGAAATCCGCTGCTCCACACCGGTCAGACGTTCCTCGTGGGCGTCCAGTTTCTGAACCACTGCATCCATGCGCGACGAGATTCTATCAACTTTGTCCGCGATCGTCGCGAACCCTTGCCGCATCTCACGCAGGACATCTTGCAATTTAGCCCCCGCTTTCACCGACTCCCCCGCGGCTCCACTCGGTCCAGGCGGATTATGATGAACCTCGCCAGCTTTAGCTGTCTTCTTTTGAGCCTCAAACGTGAGCTTGGGCTGTCGCGTGTCGGACTTGCCCATCCTGACTTGTAGGCAGCTCAATATATCCTCGCCCGTTTACGGCCTCTCTCCTAGTCCCCAGCTAGCCGGTCCACCGCACCACCAGGTTCACCAACAGGCGGAAGCAAGAGGGGATAGTGTTAGGGGATAGCCAACCTATTCCAAGTGCAAGTCACAACGGGATCTCAATGCGTCCCTCCGTCACCCTTGGCTGGACCTCAGGCTGTGCACTGCGTTCCACTTCACCGCCCGTGCCGACGACCCACTCCGCCGCTGCAACCGGGGGGGGGGCAGGCCCGCACAGAGACGCACTCCGGACCCGAAATAGCGCCAATCACCCCTCGCAGCACCAGCAGCGCATCACGGCTAGTGTTGAGGAGAGGAAGCCTTGTGCAACACCCCCAGCCACACAGGCGGCCCGGTACAATCCCTTTACCTGGTGATTCTCCCCCCGCACAGTGTGCCCTCAACCCGGGCGGCGCGATTGGCAGCGGCACGGGTCAACACACAGGGGGCCCGCAAACCTTAATCCGGGTCGTATGTCGCAGTCTTCACCAATCGAGCACCGGCCTCCAGCGATCCCAGGCACCTCCGCAGCTCTTGCCGGTACGCAATGGAAGGGGGAAGCACAGCCGCACCCCCCCGCCAGTCAGGGGAGCCGCTCACCGCCAACCACGTCCGGCATAGGAAGACTCCGGGGCCATCTACAGCTCAGGCCCTCACCGCTACCGCCAGCCCCAGTCCCCAGGCTGATCCGCACCTCCGGGGGGGGGGGGGGAGAGGCCCGTCGCGCCGTCAGCAAGGTCCCAAGGCTCCAAATTCCTCCCCCGGGCTTCCCAGAGGCCCACAGCCGTCTCCCACGCCTCGGCCTCGCCTCAGAGGTGCAGCCGGCCCAGCGCCTCACAGTCTCCAGTTGGCCCCACCACCGGAACCTTCAAGGCGGCTATCTCCTACGCCCAGGCACCGATTGCGCTCAGACTTGGCTTGTCGCTGCCGGAGCTCTCGCTATGCCTCCGTATCAAAGCAGGTCGCCAGATTTTGCCTCTGAAAGGATATATGTCGGATAAATGCGCCGGACTGCGGGAGCCTTACAGGAAGGCGTCCATTCGCTAGCGCGCCACCTAGCGTCCCCCTTGATCCAGAAGGGTTACCTCAAGAGTAAAAAGGAACAGTGAAAAAAGGAGTATGGGGTTTACCAGGAGAGGATGTTGGATTAATGAAAAGAGTAGATCCTGTGAAAATAACTGTAAAAGAAGGAGTAAATTACCCAAACATTCCTCAGTATAAATTAACACCAGAAATAATTGCAGGAGTAACGCCTGTAATATACAGAATGATTGAACAAGGAATTCTGAGGGAGATAATGAGCAGTCCATGTAACTCTCCAATCATGGGTTTGTAAAAGCCAAATGGGACATTTAGAATAGTGCAGGATTTGAGAAAAGTGAATAAAATTGTTGTTCTTTGTTGTCCCATTGTGCCAAACCCTTCAGTAATTCTATATCAGATTCCCAATGATGCAGAATGGTACACAGTCATTGATTTGTGTCATGCTTTCTTTTCTAGTCCATTGCACCCTGATAGCCAACACATTTTTGCGTTCCGGTTCGGCAAGCGTATTTTGGCATGGTGCCGTATCCCTCAAGGGAGAGTCCTTCAATATTTAATCAGATCTTAAAGAAATCGCTGGAAGATTTAAAGATGCCAGAAAGTTCAGTGGTAGTTCAATATATCGATGACCTATTGGTGGCATCGAAGACACGAGAAGCATGTGTGGTTGACACAGTTGCACTGTTAAATCATTTGGCGGATGGAGGACTTAAAGTATCACCATTGAAATTGCAGTTTTGTCAGAAAGAAGAACAATATCTAGGTCATAAGATTGAAAAAGGCCTTACGAAAGATACAATAGACAGAATTAAAATCATCAAAGGAATGAGAGCCCCAATGACACAGAGAGAATTCAGAATGTTTCTTGGAATGGTGGGATACTGTCGTCAGTGGATTAGCAACTTCTTGTTGATAGCAAAACCATTGGTACGTTTGACAAAGAGTGATGTGAGAGATCCAATTGAGCTGAATAAAGAAGAGATTAAATCTTTTAAACAACTGAGAGACAGCTTGTGTGAAGCACCGGCTCTTGGAATGCCTGATTATGAAAAGGAATTTGAGCTCTATTGCAGTGAGAGAGATGAATGTGCTCTTTCCGTGTTAGTACAGAGACATGGAAGATTGAGACGGCCGATTGCTTACTTTTCAGCTGTACTAGATCCCATAGCTGTAGCATTGCATGGATGTTTGAAAGCAGTAGCTGCATCATGCAAACGTTTGGAACAAAGTGAAGGAATTGTAATGGGATATCCTGTGCGAGTGTTTGTTCCCCATGATGTGGCAATCCTTTTGACAAGAAGTAAAACACAGTTCATGACGCATAGTCGTCTAACTAAGTATGAAAAGGTGATTTTGGGGGCCACGAATGTGAGTCTTGTAAGATGCACTAAAGTGAGCCCATCGACATTACTGCCTGATGCTGTGAATACAGAAGTGAAAGATGATGTTGATCATGATTGTTTGGAAGTGCTTGATTTTTGCACTAAACCGCGTCCGGACATAAAAGACGTGCCTCTGAAAGAATCTGACTATGTGATGTTTGTGGATGGATCATGCCTAAGAACTGGAGAAGGGAATTTGGGTGCTGCATATGTTGTGGGTACCGTAACAACTGTTTTGGAAGCATCTTGTTTGAGAGGAGTACGATCTGCTCAAGTTGCTGAGTTGTTTGCATTGATTAGAGCATGCAAGTTGGGAAGGAATTTGCGAGTCACTGTGGTTACTGACAGTCAGTATGGGTTTGGAGTGGTGCATGACTTTGGGCAAATTTGGCCCCAAAGAGGTTTCTTGACATCGAGTGGAACTCCAATTAGAAATGCATAAATAGTTGGAAAATTCCTTGAGGTGATACAGCTGCCTAAACAGATCGCTGTTATAAAATGTAGCGCACACAGGAAGGGGACAGATTATGTGTCAGCAGGCAATGAATTTGCCAATGACCTAGCTCAATACTGTGCACAAAATCAAACTTCATTAAATCGTAACAGGGAAAAGGAAATGGATTTATGTGCCTTGCTTTTTACTACCACCGTTAGTACATGGGATGAAGTGAGACAGTTACAGGAAGAAGCAGAGGAAGAGGAAAAGAAACAGTGGATAAAATCAGGATGTACACAACGAGAAGTAGACAGAGTTTGGGTTTACAGAGATGGAAGACCAGTAATGCCTGATAGCATGATCTCTACCATGGCACGGATGTACCATGGTCAGGCCCACATAGGCAGGGATGCCATGATCAGACTTTTTAAACAAACCTGGTATAATGCAAAGTTTCTGCTTATAGCTGAAAGCCTTTGTCAGAGATGTCTCATATGCCAGCAATTTAATCCAGGAAGGAAAACTGTGGCGAGCTTGGGAACCATAGGACGGGAGGGAGGTCCTTTCACTCGTATGCAGCTTGATTTCATTGAAATGCCTTTGATGGAGCTTAGATTTCACCTATAAAATGTATGCATTATTATATGACAAAAGGTTGCAGACATGAGTTCTAAAATGGCACGCAGATTGTGGCGCAAGCAAGATGAAAACATAAGGCCTGATCAGAATGCTTCAGTTTGGAGGTGCTTTCATGTGAAAACATGCTTAATTAGTTGAATAGCCATGTTTATATGTGATTAATCCATATGTAATCTCACTATAGAATGCACATTAATTTAGAAAATGTATTTGTACTTTCAAAATGGCATTATGTATTTTTGCAAGAGTAGAAATGTGCTGAATTGTGTTTCACAGTGTAGAAAACCATGTGATTTTAGTTTGCTTTAGTGGACTCAACTTTCTGTAGTTTTTGCCCTTGAACACTCAGAAAGGAATGTGCTCCTCTTCCCTACCAACTTTCAATGAAAAGGCTTTGTTAATAAATCCTGCCTCCGGTTTCCATTCGACCTTCACTATGTTGCATATTTTTTTGGCCTGTTTAAACGTGGAGAGAAGAGCACACTTTTTTTTCATAACTCACAAGACTGAAATTCGAACAAGAACACGCCTGATTAATGACGTATCCAGTCAGCCCATGGGGAGATGATGTGTCTTGAAGTTCTGATTGGACCAGCTATGAGGACTGAGCACGTAAACTTTTGCTTGAAATATGGCTTACAAGTGGGAGGAGTGCCTCTATTTTCATTTTTTCTGAAGGCCAGGCCCAGTTTCTGTGCTGGACACAGAGATGGGGAGGGGCTGCATTCTGTGGGGGCTATGGTGCAGCTTGAGATAGAGACACAGACTAGCACAGCGAGGCAGAGAGAGAGAGAGCTGAAAGGATCAGAACAGATTTAGATTTTAGGTGCCAAACTGCATTTATTTCTCTTTATGGGAGATTTTCGCCATTATTAATTATTGATTAACCTTGTAAGACTTACTCTTTTTCTTAGAAACTCTTTAAGAGTTTCGACTGACAATTTGCACCACATTTCCCTTCCTATATGTGATGCTTATATGCCGACTGTAATATGTTCTGTATTAATGCTATTTTTCATATTTTTCAATTCTGTTACCTGATTGATATTTGACTAATGAATAAAGAGTCAGAGAACCTTAACTTTTGACTTAAAATAAAACCCTTCAAAATAACTCACCACTCTTATTATTGCCTCTAATATTGTTTACATTTAATTTTCTTATTTATGTAAAGTCTCCTGTTTGGTGAAACACGGTCATCAAAAGGTCCATAATTTTCACCCTTTACAGCGGTAAACCATAGGTAATGATGTTTTAAATAGGGAAATTACCAGGTAATTACCGCTGGATCAGTTTTTGGTAGCAGAGGATGGTTATTGCCATCACCAAAAGGAGCATAGTTAGTTTAATGCCTAGCACTAGAAAATAATTGCCCAAGTTAGATAAAGTCATGATTCCTAATTCCTGTGCTCAGAACCTGAAGACTGGCAAAGCAGTACTGGAAAGGTGATACAAGAAGACGATTGCTGGAGTGGTGTGAGTATTAATAGGGTTCTGAAATGCTGTTAATGTGCTTGCAGGTATGTTTTTGTGGTGTTAAAAAATAGTAAGGGTTTTGACTGTGGATGAAAGTTTGCTCATTTTGACTTGATTTTTTTTTTTATTGTTTGAATTGGTAATTTCATAGGACAGATTTATTGATTATTGATTTATGCACTAACATTCTATGTTGAGTCGTGTTGCGTTCTATGTTGTTTTTGAAGACTTCTGGGATGTAGGAAGTTGGATGCCCTGTGGCAAGTGACATCACATGGTGAATTGTTTGTTGCCCTGTAGGTACACAGGGAAAACGTGTGAGGTTTGAAGTTGCAAGATGCATTGTCTGGGTTCGATTTGGTAACATCGCTGTGCGTTATCGTTAGGGACATATCTGTGTGAGAGAGGTGTATAGGTAGCGAAGGCCACCTGTGAAATTTTGGTCTTAAGTAACAGGAGTCCACGTGAACTCTGATTACGCTTATCACTGCAAAGGTAATAGGTGTTCCCTAAGCTTGATAGAAGGGTAAAGTAGATGCTACTTTATTAACGAATGTAATAATTCTGTAGTAGGGCAGAGGCAAGCGCTGCTCTCGGGAAAGACAGGATTCTGTGTGAATGAACTACATTTTCCGTATGAATGTGTGTAAATGAAATAGCATTCGACTTAATTGTGAAACTCTGGTCTTATTTCTCAGGAGCAGTGCGTCTCCAACAGGTGTCTTAATTCCAGAGAAACGGTTAGTTAATGCTTGCTAGAAGGGTAAGGTAGAGGGAAATGCTACTTTATCAGCGAGTGTAATGATTCCGAAGTAGGGCAGAGGTAAGCGCTGCTCTCGGGAAAGACGGAATTCTTGTGAGAAAGGTCAATAACTATTCTTTGTTAGCGAAACAGACAATGGTGGCTTTTTTATGTCGTTACTAACAGATTTTGAGTAAAAGAGAACGTAAGAAGAGGTTTCCGTAAGATTTTGTAAAGGGAGGGCTAGTAGCAGGAGGAAAACTGACGTCCCAAAGGGCCGTGTTGGCACTGGACGAGACAGTGGGTGTGTAGTGAGCCTTGTCAGTAGCAGGAATTAAACGGACTGAAACTGTCAATTGTGGCAGGACTGGAGAAAATAAATTGCATTAAGATATTGCAGAAATTGAATTGTTTAAAGGTTTAAAGAAGCTGTTTGGAGGTAAAGTGAAATATTTGTTTTTTATTGGTGATGCTCCTGAAGGAACACCTGTGCATTTTATGTCTACCAATTTGGGACAAAATTCATGTATATGCGTTCACCAATGGTGCAAGATTACTGAAAAAGAGGGTCCTTTGAGGTTTCCAAAGGATGGTACTTTTGAATTGCAAGTTATTGACAAGTTAAGGGAAGTGTTATGTGAAAGAAAGACACCATCTAGAGCTGCACAATTTGAGGCCTTAAGCATGTGGGAAAAAGCAGCAAGAGACAATGCAAGTGAGGATAAAAAGGTAAAGCACCAGATGCAGGAGAAGGGAATTAATGATGATAAAAAGCTTCAAATAAATAACGATTCAGGGGATGAAATAATGGATGCATTGTTAACTGAGTGTCCGCCACTTTATGTGGTTCCCATTAACAATACTGAAAATAGTGTACCAGTAAGTACTACAGTGGCTACTGCTTCTGTTGAACAGGGAGAAATACAGAATGAGAGAAATGTGCAGACATTTCAGATTGACCCACTACCTGTTGATTCAGCACTGACAGTGATACCTCCAGGTGTTACTGCTTTAAATGTGACTGATTCAGTGAAAAACACAACAAGCTGCAGATGCACAGACAATGCCTAGAAAAATTATGACTGTCCGAATTAATATGGCCCCTACACAACAGGTTCAAAGAGTTGTAGAAGAATTAAGTATGTCAGGGTTCATTTCAGAAATTTAGAATTCACAGATTATTGAACAGAAACTACCCCAGACAATCCAAGCAGTGAAAGATGGGTGAAAAGTGTGTTTACAGCACCTACAGCCCAGGATAAAATAAATATATTTGGAGATGGGATTTTTCAAACCTGCTTTGAGGAAGCAGCAGTAATGAAAAAGATAGAAAGCATGGGGGAACAAATTAACCCAGACCCCGAAAAAGAGAAACAGCTTAGTGTTTTAAACTCAACATTTGAGCATGAAGAAAGTAACAGTCCTTGCTATTTAAATCAGGAAATTGTGAACCAGTGTCAGGAAAAAGAATTAATTTCCCTGAGTAAGGAAACAAATACATGTGCAGTAACTACACATGGTAGACTGACCGATTTGGCTCACAAATATGAAATTAATGTTTCAGGAAGTTTTCCATTTCAGAAAAGCTTCAGGGTACACATGAATGAAGAGGCAAATGAGACAATGTGTTCTTCAGGAATGCAATTGCACATTGCAGAAACAAAATATATTTTTAAATGCAATGGGTTTGAGAAATTAGGACACAAGTGCACAAGAAAACATGAGAAGAAAAAGAAACCACCAGACCTAGCAAGGAAATCGGATAAGAAAAAGAAACCACCAGATTTAGTTGAGGAAAATAATAAGCAGAATGAGGGAGAAGCTTTTGCTTGCTCATTGAGAGAAATGGTGGGAGAAGTGCATGTTCATGTGCCATGGAACAAAAGTGAACTTGCAGAATTTCTGAACACATTCCCGACAAACTTATGCTGTGGTACCCACAAGTTGATGGATTTATCAAAATTTTAAAGGAGTTGTGTATTAATTTGGAAACGACTTTTGACACTGTCATGCAAACTGAATTATGGTTTGAATCTAAAGTTGTGGTGCAAAGGCCAGGTGAGGAGACAGTGAAAAATGTTTGCTTGAATGCACCATCATTTTCTCTTGTTATTGAGAAAAATTAAGCAGTGATTACTTTTCTGAAGGGCAGAGTGCCAGCAAAATATGTTAATTGGGTACAGATTAAAAGAACAAAACAGGAGCTAAAATTGGTTCATGAGTTTTGTGAAAGTGTGTGTTTAATGTTTCAGCAACACAGTGGTAGAGAATGTCCTGATGCCACTAGCATAAGATTTTTTGTGACTCAGTTGGTGTTTGGTTTAATATTTTCTGATCAGATCAGTGTGCACATACAGCAAAAGCTGATAGAATGGCCCCTGAAGGACGAAGGTTACTATTGTGCTGGACAGGGAATGAAGCCAAAAGAGTTTGAAGAAAAACCCATGATGGTACAGAGAAGGTTTGCACAGCAACGTTTTCAGAATAAGCTGTTTGCAGAAAATAATATTGTGGTACAGGGTGATGTTTCACAAGCAGAGGTAAAAAGTGTTCAAGGAAGATTTGGTGTTCCACAGGATGGAAATAAAGGTGTTTTGAGTTGTGCAAATTCAGGTATGGATGTTGTACTGCTGGAAAAAGTGTCCTTTTGCCATCTTTGTGACAGATTTGAGCACTGGAAGGAGAAATTTAAATGTAATCATGATGCAGCAGTAGGAAATGTGCAAAAACAGAGAGAAATGCAGGTGCAATAGGTGTCAGTTAAACAAATGCAAATGTCAGTTCAGAAACAGGTACCAATGACAGGAATTTTTCAAGTCCAAATTGTCCCACAAAATATGGAAAATGCCAAAATTAATTTAAATACGTTGTCCAGAGCAAATGTGAATTATTTCCAGAAACAAGGCCTGACACGAAAACAATTCTTTTGCAAATTAAACAGCACAGATTACTGTACACCAGATAATGTTAATTTTCAGATTCCTGATGAGGATGTACATTTTAAAATGGCCCAACAAGAGACAGCTGTAGCATTGTTTTCAGAAAAGACAGTTGAAAAATTACCTTCTGATTTGAAAGCAATAATAAAAGCAGAAATAAGAGAGTTCACAGAGAAGGATGTCAGATTAATAAAATGTGCAGAGCATGTCTTATTCAAATTAGAATTAGATGACATGTCTTCAAGAACAGCATCAGTTGCAGGAATTTTACCAATAAAAGAATTTTTGATGGAATTGATTGGAAGTTTATGTAACTTTCTGACCACAGGTTCGCAGAAACTAAATGAAAAGAACAGATTAGAGCAGGAGATTAATAGCATGATTTCTTTATGTTGTCCTGTGGTACCGAATCCAGCCAATATATTTTTTCACATTCCATGTGCTGAAGAATGGCTTACTGTTATTGATTTTTGCCAAGTTCATGTCACAGTGCCATTGCATGAAGCTAGTGAGAAGTACTGTCAGAAAGAAAATGAATGTCTGGGACACATAATTGGAAAGGGAGGTAGAAAGGTGTCACCACAGAGAGTGGAAATAATTTACGAGATGAATCCACCTCAAATTCAGAAAGAAGTCAGGAAGTTTTTGGGAATGGTTATCTGCTGTAGAGAGTGGTTGCTAAGCCTTTCCCTAGTGGCTAAGCCTTTACTGAGGCCGACACACAAGGATGTGTCAGACCCGCTTCCATTGGACAACAATTGCACAAAAACATTCCTAGAGTTGAAAGTGAAACGTTGTCGCGCCCCAGCACTAGTAATGCAAGTTCATTTAAAAGAAAATACACCGATGTGCAGTGAGAAGGAGGGCTGCGCTCTCTCAGTGCCTGTTCAAAAACATGAATGCGTTCAAAGGTCTGTGACGTATTTCCCAATGACCCTTGACCCCACCGTCACAGAAATGCCCAGCTGCCTTAACTTAGTAGCTGTGGTAGATGTCAGTCATAAAAAGAGTGAGTTTATAATAATGCCATTTCCAATTATTGTAATGGTTGCTTTCTTTGTGGCGTTGTGTTGAGAAAATACTGTGAATAATAAATGTCTAAATTAAAATGTATTTAGCTTACTGCCAGCAAATTAAATTGCTTGTCATCAAACTGAACCTAAATGTTTAAATATCATGAATTTCTGCCTGAAACCAAAGTTAGACTTTAATGATGAACATCTGATTCAGCCCAACCATTTTGTAGATGGCCTATATTTGAAAGGTAACAATGACACATTAAGAGCAGCACATGCTGTGCTTCCTATACATTATGTTGTCAAAGTTTCATGGCTGTCAGCGGTTACCTCAGCCCAAAATTCAAGATTGATTGCCCTTACCATAACATGCAATACAATTTCTCAATTGGGAATCACTGTTGTCCTGAGAAAGAGTAATGCTAATTCAGTTGCACAATATTGTATCCTGTTAGTCTCGAATGTGTTATTGCAAAAGCTGATGTCCAGGTATAAGTTGCCAGTTTCTCTGAAATCAGATCATAATGAAGTCTCAAAGATGATGAGTGCAGAACCACAGACTGGACAAGGAGTGGATTGAAGCTATCTGCCTGAAGTTTCAAGCATAATAAAGCAACACAAAGGCAGCTCAGAGTTACACTTTGCAAAAGACTGTGTTTCAGCATCACCAAAGTTGCTTGAGTATTTACATGCAAATGCACTTGTGAAAAGCACAGATGAAAAGACTAGCCATTGCTGTGAAGGTCTGACTGATGTGGAGCGTGCAGTTTCTCACCAGATTGCAGCTGCTACACAAGATCTACATAATGAATGGTGCCAAAACGTTGATCTGAGAGATGCTGTGAAATGGAAAGGCCTGTTCCAAATGATCATGGCAAAGACTGTTGTGAAATGTGGTTGCCTTCCAAATTGGGTGCATGCCTCTCACACACATATGGTCCTGTGTCCCCCTGATAAAACAGCTCCTCTTCAAGAAAACATGCCAGCAGTGGTCAAAGTCCACATAAGAGGGTCAGTCAAGCTGTAAGGGAACACACAGAGTTTAAAGCAGCACTAGAGAAAACTGAGGTGGCACTGGGAAAGCAATAAAGTGGAAACTGACTCAGATGAAAGCGGTGTGCAAAGGGTGAAAGAGTCAGATGCAGCCTCTGAAGAAGAAATGAGTGCTGTGGGCCTACAAGTGGAGGTAGGAAAAAGCTGGCTGAAAGGGAATCCAAAAGGTTTGCAGTGGTCCCTTGAAAAATCATTTGCACCCATAGCTGAAACATCTGAATCTGATCAAAGTAAAAATAAAAGTGAAAGGCTTGGATTGGAAAAGTGCAAGGAATCGATGGTGCTCTGTCAGAGTTTTTCAGCACCTGAGTGGTCAAAATGCATGGAAAAGTACAGGATCCCACACTGTTTGAGCCACCCTGAAGGCAAGCAGGTGACAAAGAGCCACAATTTGCTGAAACAATAAATGAGAACTGTCAAACTGTTCCAAGAAGCTACTTACAGAAATCTGCACTACAACTTTTGAACTTGGCTATATATGATCTGCTTACAGACCAAATTTGTGTGGCCTTAGAAATAGAGGCAACATTGTTATATGCTCAGCTTTTGTAATAACCAGTGTTAAGAACATACTAATTTAGTAGGGTTTTTTTTTAGACACCTGTGTGAATGAAGTGTGCTAATGAACACTAAAAGATGAGTAGTAATATTTTAGGTAGAGAAAAACATATATTTGACTCGACTAATGATGTGTTTTATTTAAACAAATGTAACATGTGAAAATAAATGAGTGTGATACATTTAGAAATCATTTGAGGTACAATGATTTGATATTTATCAAAAGGGTGAATTGATGGAACTTAGATTTCACCTATAAAATGTATGCATTATATGACAAAAAGCTGCAGACATGAGTTCTAAAATGCACGCAGATTGTGGCGCAAGCAAGATGAAAACATAGGCCTGATCAGAATGCTTCAGTTTGGAAATGCTTTCATGTGAAAACATGCTCAATTAGTTGAACAGCCATGTTTATATGTGATTAATCAATATGTAATCTCACTGCAGAATGCACATTAATTTAGAAATTGTATTTGTACTTTCAAAATGGCATATAATTGAACTGAATTAACATGTATTTTTGCAAGAGTAGAAATGTGCTGAATTGTGTTTCACAGTGTAGAAAACCACATGATTTCAGTTTGCTTTAGTGGACTCAACTTTCTGTAGTTTTTGCCCTTGAACACCCAGAATGGAATGTGCTCCTCTTCCCTACCAACTTTCAATGAAAGGGCTTTGTTAATAAATCATGCCCTCCGGTTTCCGTTCGACCTTCACTATGTTGCATATTTTTGTAGCCTGTTTAAACGTGGAGAGAACAGCACACTTTTTTTTCATATATCACAAGACTGAAATTTGAACAAGAACACGCCTGAATAATGACGTATCCAGTCAGCCCATGGGGAGATGATGTGTCTTGAAGTTCTGATTGGATCAGATATGAGGACCGAGCACATGAACTTTTGCTTGAAATATGGCTTACAAGTGGGAGGAGTGCCTCTTTTTTCATACTTTCTGAGGGCCAGGCCCAGTTTCTATGCTGGACACAGAGACGGGGAGGAGAGAAGAGGGGCTGTATTCTGTGGGGGGGCTATTGTGCTGCTTGAGACAGAGACACAGACTAGCACAGTGAAGCAGAGGCAGAGAGAAAGAGTTGAAAGGATCAGAGCAGATTTTGATTTTAGGTGCTAAACTGCATTTATTTCTCTTTATGGCAGATTTTTGCCATTATTAATTATTGATTAACCTTGTAAGACTTACTCTTTTTCTTAGAAACTCTTTAAGAATTTTGACTGACAATTTGCGCCACATTTCCCTTCCTATATGTGATGCTTATATGTAGACGGTAATATGATATTTGACTAATGAATAAAAAGTCAGAGAACCTTAACTTTTGACTTAAAAATAAAACCCTTTAAAATGACTCACCACTCTCATTATTGCCTCTAATATTGTTTGCATTTAATTTTCATATTTATGTAAAGTTTCCTGATTGGTGAAACACGGTCATCAAAAGGGCCATCCTTTCGCCCTTTACAGCGGTGAACAATAGGTAATGAGGTTTTGAATAGGGAAATTACCAGGTAATTACCGCTGGATCAAAGCATACCAGCCTGTGATAAATATGTGCTACATTTAGATCATTACAGCAGGTATATTGACCTATTAAGGTACCTTACCAGTTAAAGCGTCACTCTCCTTGCATTAAGTGCTAATTAGCCTAGGTGTTTGCAACACATGCAATCCCAGCTTTGGGAGTGTTCTGCACAGTGTATGCCGGCATGAGCACTCTGGTGGGAGAAGTGTCCAGTGTTGTGGAGGTGGTCAGGTTGGTTTCGACTAGTTATCCCAAACTGTAAAGGAAGTGAATGGTGTTGAACCTTCTGCTGCAGCTACAAAGGATACAAGTTCACAGATGGTGGACCAGAGTGGAGAATCTCCTTCGGTGCTGAATACATGACTTCAAATCACTGTGTCTGTGGTCTGCAGCATTTTAAGATATAGTCTGCTCAGATGCTGTGGATGAATGCAAGAATATCATTTTCAGCCTTTGACTCATGTTCCACGAGTACTGACATCAAGTCAGGGAGCTATTTTTAGGTCTTCATTTTGACATAACCTCCTACCAACCCAATATCTTATAGGTCTAAATATATTGTCAAAAAATGAATGAATATATTTTACTATTATTTATGTATGTTCAGTGTTCGAGAATATCACTTTCTTTCGGAGCATTGCTTGTGAACAAGAAAATATGTGCGGTGTGGTTTCGAACAAATGTATGTATGATTATCATTCGGCCATGACAAATCCAGGCTGTGTACTGTGCATCACTTGTGTGTCCCTTATTTATCTCTTGTGCATGTCTTAATCTATTGTTCATGAATATGAAAAATAATACAAAATGCTGTGGCACACAGTGAAAGACCATGGGGTATATTCACAAGAACGTGTAATAACTACGGCAAGAGTAGCCTAACGCAACTTTCAACATCGCAGCCCAATGCGGGAAAATTACGGCGTGCCAACCAAGTATTCACAACGCGGTTGAGCATGCGATAGTCACCAGATAACGCGTCAAATGGCAGCGCATAATCCAACGCCACGACGCAAAAATGCAAAACGCGAATGCAAAAAATCATGTGATGAGGCCAATCGAAGTAAAAAAATTTGCAAAAGCCAACCACAGGCCTGCAGATCCCATGTGACTGGTGGGAAAATGCACCATAAAAGAAACAAAAAAAACCACCAAAACCAATTCAAACTGCGTAGCACCATGGATGCACCCAGACTGAGTGCACAGGACATGCCAAATTCACCAAGCACCACGGAGGACCAGCATGGAACCCCGGGGTTGGGGAAGGGCAAGGAGAAGAGGAAGACGGGGTTCAGTCCGCAGGAAGACCGGATCATCGTCACAGAGGTGATAGAAAACTATCAGCAACTGTTCGGCACCTCCCCTGCGGCACTGGCAACACAAACGGAAATATGCCAGTCCATAGTCACAAAAGTCAATGCAATCGGAGTGTTAAGGAGGTCAATGGAGGAGGTCAGGAGGCACTGGCATAAAGTGCACAGCCAAACGAAGGAGAAACTCACTGCCAACAGGAATGCAGCAATGGCGACTGGAGGTGGGAGTCCTGCGACACAAAAGGAGCTGGATGAGCTGGAGGAAATGGTGGCCACAGTCAGCAGTGTGGAGACGGTGGCAGGAATTGGAGGCATGGACACAGCTCGATACAACCTGACCCAACAGCAACAGGGCAACGACCAGGGACTGGGGGGACGGGGGAGATGGGCACAATGGCACACATGCACAAATATGTTGCGCACACTGCACACCCACAATGATCAATCCACAACACAGCACAATAGGGGAGCGCCTCGATGTGGTCACTGCACACGAGGAATTGTGCATTCTCCCATGCACAACTGCCAATACATATGCAGTATGTCAAGGCATCCCATGCACGGCTGTCTCGGTTACACTCTTGTTCGTGATCCAACAGGGGACGCAGACACAAGTCATAGTCGATTTCATCTATGGTTGTGTTGGATAGGCAGACATCCATGGGACACTCGAATGTGCATGTTCGGCAGTGGAACCAGGGCTGAACGCAGGTGACGTAGGCCAGGCGGAAGCTCAGCCGGTAGCTGATCTGTAGCACTGCCAGTGGGAGTGCGCCCAGTGAATGCAGCATACGTGCATGGTACTGTTCCACGTGACGGGGGTTGTGCATGTGCCCGGGATGGCCTGACATTGCGTTGGTGCCTCTCCTGGAGGATATGCCACAGCTCTGGGCTATGATTAGATTGTGTGTGCCACGTTGGGTAGAATGGGTTGCTGTTTCCATGAGTATCAAGGGCATCCCATGCGGGGGTACCTCAGGCAGGGCCTTCTGTGTGTGGGCTGTGGTGAGTTGTATTGTTCATTTGTGCAATGCGTGGTGTGGGAGTAGTCCACGTCTGCCATGGCATCTCTCTCAGGGTATTCCAGCCACGTTCAGGAACAAGGTCAGAGGTGCAGGTGTCCCCCCACCTTCTGCATTGGTACAAAGAATGTGATGAGGCTTTGGAGCTGTGATTGAGGCAAGACGTTGGGCTCATTGTGTCCTGATAGTGATACACACACACACATGTTAGCATGTAAGGCCAGGTGCCCGGGAGGCCTTGCGCTGCTTGTGCAGTCTCACTCTGTCTTTCTTCCTCGCTCTCTCCCTCCCTCTCTACCTCTCTTTCCTTTGTTGTGCGCATGGCACTCCTTCTTCTCTTGGGTTATGTCTTCCAGGCTGTGTCCTACAGATTGTTCAGTGCGGACCCACTAGGACTCATCTAAATGCTTTTTGGGTTTTGTTTTGATGGTGTTTTGTGTTGGTGATTGCATTGCTGTATGACTGATTCTCCATTTCCTGGGCACGCATGTGTGTTGGTATTCCTGCTTGTGCGACATCAGCCAAAAGTTTTTTGGGGGGATTCATAGTGTTGGTGTGCAGTTTATTTGTCCGGGGGCCGGGTGGGGGCCAGGGAGGGGTGGGGGTTGCGGGCCTGGGTGTGGTGTAGGTGGGTGTTGTGGCCCTCTTGGGTGTCCGTGCTGCATGGGCAGTTGCTCTGGGGCATGTTCTTCATGTGTGGCTCTGGGCTGGGCTCCCATTTGTGGTGCAGGCTGTGGTCCGACTTAGCACCAGGTCAGAGCAGGTGTTATTTTCCTGCTGCTAATGCGCCTTATCGCCTGTTTTGTGTTCTTATCGCAGTTCTGTCTGGTCGTTGTGAATGTTGTGGAGTGGTGTTGTTGCGGTTTTGGGCACTGGAACGCCTACTCTGCATCTCATTAGCGATAGTTGCGGGAGTCTGCTGTGGCGATGTTTTTTGCGGCTGCTATCGCGGGTAAACTGGTGCTGTGGGCTGTTATCACCAGCTAGTGAATGGGGCGATACATTTATCGCAACTTTGGCTGCGATAAAAGTGCCGTTAACTAGGCGATAGTTCCTCGTGCATATGCCCCCATATGTGCAATAGTGGTGTTGTGTGTATCACGGGATTTGTGATCATGTTCTTTCAAGTTGTATGCTTCAATCATGCCAAACCTGGAGCTGGTCTTGTGTGTCACTCGCACGTTTTATTTTTTTGTTTTAGTGTTCATGAACATGAAAAAGGGTACACACTAGGCGGATATTAAAAACAGCTACTTTCTTCAGGTTTACAGAACATCCATCTGGGGAGACCGAAATTATTAAAATTACAGGTTCAATTTTATTGTCAAGGCTCAACTCATTTAATTTAGTCAACAAGAGCGCTCCAAAGATTGGAATTCAGATAATTCAACAAATATAGGAGCAAGTCGAGAGACTGTGTAATTGTAAGAAAATCCAACCACATTATCTCTCATGTGAAAAAATTAGGGGGCGTGTCTACAAGGCGGCGAAATAAAATTATCGCTGCTTTTGCGGCTGTTCTCGGCCGAAAAGCGGTGATAATTTTATCGCTATATCAGCAAGGTCACGCTATCGCATGAAACCTTGCCTTAGCACCTGAATTCCTAACGCCCATCTTTGCATCTCTAATGAGATGCAAAGTGGGCGTTGCTCCCCAGGCTAACTGGAGAAATGTCGCTAAGTAACATTTCTCCTATTATCAAGCCTCACGCAAAGCAGCATAGCGGCAAGAAAAGTAGCGATAACCTCTTATCGCTACTTTCCTAACGCCCTATCAGCAAGCTATCGCCAAACTTCGTGGGATTATCGCTGGGTTTCCAGCGATAATCTCACGTTTGGCAGTTAGCGCTAGGATTTTTATCGCTTTTGAGATAAGCGTTGCTAATAGCACGCTATCTCAGCGATAAAAATCCATGCTAGCCGGCGATAAATATCCTACTGCTAAGTGCGCTTAGCGATAATTATCGCCGGTTGTTGCTGATATGCCCCTAAATTGGCTTCACTTGAACAGAGTTACATTCAAATGTAATTTTATCGCCTAATTAGCAAGGTCAAGCTAACGCGTGAAACCTTGCTTCAGCGCACAAAATCCTAACGCCCAGCTTTGAATCTCTAATGAGATGCAAAGTGGGCGTTCCTGACATGACAGGAGAAATGTTGCTAAGCGACATTTCTCCTATCATCAAGCCCCACACTATGAAGCATAGCGGCAAGAAAAGTAGCAATAACCCCTGTTATCGCTACTTTCCTTACGCCTGCTTCAGGACTGACTTAGCCATGATATCCTATGGAAGGTAGATATCATGGCTAAGTTTGTGATTCCAAATCATCAAGCTAACGCCACATTTTGTGAGATTGTCGCTGGGTTTCCAGTGATAATCTCACGTTAGGCAGTTAGCGCTAGGATTTTTATCGCTTTTGAGATAAGCGTTGCTAATAGCACGCTATCTCAGCGATAAAAATCCACGCTAGCCAGCGATAATTATCCTAGCACTAAGTGCGCTTAGCGATAATTATCGCCGGTTGTTGCTGATATGCCCCTTCTTTCCTTGCTGTCTCTGAAGATTAACGTTACCCTACAGGAAACAACCTTTGATCTTGCATCACCAGTCAGATGAACATTTCCTAATTCATAAGAAAAAAGAATGGGACGAACAGGGGGAGCCCATAAAAATGATCTTTGGTACTCTGGAACGAATACTGCACACCTTTCCAGCTTAAAAGTCTAAAAAAAATGCACTGAAGTGTTGATAGACACCAACCACCCATAACCTGTCTCCAAATTTTCCGCTTTGGTACCTTACCTGATATTGGCTCATCATCAGCTACAAAAATGGCCATATGAAAGGCGAACGCCCTCACCTTCATACCTGTGTTGATATTTGACTTGGCCACATGGGTGTGTGTTACCAATCAAATAAATGAAACAATATCGAGTGTGAATACATATACATCCCATAAAATGCTAATAATCAAACTCACTTACTATCTATAACACACGAAGGATATGTTAGTGTCCCATTTGTACACTGTCCAAAGAGTTCTGAATGTGGTTCCTTGATGTAGCCCTCTTTACAGGTAAAGGGTATGGATGCTTTGTGCTTAACCGCTTGGTTGATCTCTTCAGGCTGATACAGTTCTAAGAAGTTTTTATCAATTTCACCTTTAGTGAGATGACACGGTTCTGCAAAGTGACCAAAAATAGTATCATATATTTATAAAATATTACCTTTTCATACAAAGATAAATATGAAAAAACATAATGTTGATTATTAGTAGTTGGAAAAAGGCACTGCATTGTAACTATAATAAAATGTATATAGGCTGTTTCAGATAAAAAGCACAATTTGAAAGTTCTTCAAATGAATTTAAGGGGGCATATTAACAAGGAACAGGGAAAATTAACGCTAAGGGCGCTTAGCGTTAATTTCTTTAACGCCCGCTATCGCTGGATAATATCGCCTGGTTATCGCGTTATTACAACGCTAACCACCTAGGCGATAAAAAATCCAGCGATAGCGGCATTTTGGGAGGCTATCGCTGGTAATGCAGTGATAAAACTACAAGAATAGGGATATCCTTGTTGATAGCCCATGGTGGATTTAACCATGTAATCCACCTCCCATTGGATTACATGGCTAAGTCTGAAAATTAGCAGACGTAAAAAAGCAGCGTTAACCGTGGTTAGCACTGCTTTTTTTGTCTCTAACAGGGTTAGCGTGAAGCGTGATAATATGAGAAATGTCGCTTAGCGACATTTCTCCTATTGTTTTGCTCTGGAACGCCCACTTTGCATCTCATTAGAGATGTAAAGGGAAGCGTAGTGAAAAAGGGTGCTAACATGCGATTTTGCATGTTAGCACCCTGTTGTTGATAGGGCGATATTTTTATCTCCGCCTCTTTGGCTTTTAAAGCCAAAAAAGCGGAGATAAAGCCCTTGTTAATATGCCCCATAGGGGCATATCTACAATGCACCGATAGAAAATTATCGCCGCTTTTCAAGCTAACGCGTGAAACCTTGCTTTAGCGCACAAAATCCTAACGCCCAGCTTTGCATCTCTAATGAGATGCAAAGTGGGCGTTCCTGACCTAACATGACATTTCTCCTATCATCAAGCCCCACGCTATGAAGCATAGCGGCAAGAAAAGTAGCGATAACCCCTGTTATCGCTACTTTCCTTACGCCTGCTTCAGGACTGACTTAGCCATGATATCCTATGGAAGGTGGATATCATGGCTAAGTTTGTGGGGCTCTATCAACAAGCTAACGCCACATTTTGTGAGATTATCGTTGGGTTTCCAGCGATAATCTCACGGTTAGGCAGTAAGCGCTAGGATTTTTATCGCTTTTGAGATAAGCGTTGCTAATAGCACGCTATCTCAGCGATAAAAATCCACTTTAGCCGGCGATAATTATCCTAGCGCTAAGTGCGTTTAGCGATAATTATCGCCGGTTGTTGCTGATATGCCCCATAGTGCTTTGAGGGAAGGGGATTCCATCTGTTTAGGATGAGAACTTGTCTAGTCACAGTTTTATGAATCCTTTGTAGTTCAGTCATTGATTTTACAGTCAGTACAATAAAGAGTCTGTTTCTATAGTCCTAGGTAGGACCACATCAGTAGTAGACTTCTCAATGTATAGAAAGAGTCTCAGATCAATTTGCTGACTTGGGATTGATGGGAAAATTGGAGGCCATATTCACATCAAGGTTTTTCACTTCAGGTGAAACAATAAGTGACTGGCTCAGTTCATTGGGCCAAGATGACATATAGTTTTCCTTGGTTCATAGGGGAGTGTGTCTGTTTTTGGGGAATGTGAGGTGATTCCCAGCAACCCACTGTGCCATAGCTAAAAGACATTCACTGAGTCGTACGATTTTGACCTGTGAGGGCTGTTTGACATTTGATATGACCATGGTGTGGTCAGCACAGTTGTAGCAGATTAAGTTGAAAGAGTTGTCTAGTTTCTGACAAGCGGCAGGTACATGTTAAAGTGTCAAGGTGTGTTAGTTGATCCCTGGGGAATACCTACTAAACTGACTTAAGGTGAATACATGAATGGAGGTAGCAAGACAATTTAAGGCCTGTCTTTAAGAAAGGACTGTATATATTAGCTTACCGTTCCATATGTCTCTGTTCCATGACCTTTGGGCTAGTAGTTGAATATCAACTGTGTCAAAAGCTGATGACAAGTGAGGTAGTAAGGAGGTAGCAACCCCATTGCTTTCTACAGCATTCTTGAAGTCGCCTGAGACCAATATCCATGCTGATTCCATACTGCCTGACAGAAGATTGCTTTGGTTGATGTAAGTTGATATCTGGTGAAGTTTCCCCTTTCAGTGAGTTCACATAGGAAAGACCTGCTAGCTAAAAGCCCTTACTTTGTTGTGTGGGAGTGGTTGAGTACTTGTTTCTTTAGAATAGGTTAAATATATGTTTTCAGGTCACGTGAGAATTCACTAGTTGATAGGGAGGAATTCATGATCCCTTTTGTTGGTGCTTTTGCAGAATCAAATCAAATCAAGCTTTTTTCGATTACTTTAAAATAATCATAGAAGCACATAAAAAGAGATCAGTGTATACGTTACATTTCATCCCAGAATATTTGTAGCTCACAGAGGAGGAAATTATACAATCATAAATATCATTGTAATCACATAAAAACAAATAATTACTTGTTCGCCCATGAAATAATTTCATAACAATATGGATTTCCTACATTTAAAAACCTTTTTTAAGAACTGTAAAATAGAAATAGTAACAAATGTGTTCTCTATCAATTTTAGGTTAAACAATGCTGGCCTACATTGTCTATGCCCAAGGGACCTTAGAATTGGGAGAATCCATCTCTTTCGCTGTCCAATATAAAATTTACAAAAAATAATATGTGCAATGTTGACTGTAGGTATATATCATCACATGGGCAGTTACTCATAGATCTGGACCAATCATTTAACTCAGGGAAACTGATTAATCTATGAATTATATTTAAACTAAAGCGCACTAGCAAGAATCTGTCGTAGTCTCCTGTAACAATTCTCAAATAAGGCGCAATACTGGTTGACGTAAAGGTGGGATAATGCGCCTGGACAGTAGCGTTAGTCAGACTAGAACTGTTTCTGCTTGCTTCAAGCAGACTGAAACAGTTAGTTTTAAGATCTTTATTAGCAACAGTGCACAAGGAATTTGAGTCAGAGTAGTATTCAGGGTGGCAAAGACTGCGTGTGAAAGGTTTTATATAATTTAGCCACTTAATGTGCATGGCACCGTCTAACCCAAAGCTATCCGTCATAATTTGCCGATTAAGCAATGTTTCCTCCGTAGTCCTTATCCAGTGCCAAAGTAGTACCGGCTGCATTTTTATAATGTCCTCCAGATAAGGCAAACCTAATTCAGTGTGGCAAATATGTGTGGAAATACTTGAAGGGACGGTCAACAAAAACGAAAAGAATTCTCGGTGACCTGTAAGGATTTAATGTCGGCATGCCCCCAAACGCCGGCGCCATACGTGGCGATTGAAACACACTTTGCCTTATATATTTTTAGCAGTTCAACGGGTGATCGTCTTCCTAGTTTTCTGCTAAAATTTGAAAGGGCTGCAAGTGCCTTACTAAATAATAGTCTCCTCGTTTTAATGGCTTGTGTCCAAGTCCCCCCTTGTTCCACTAAAATCCCTAAATATGAAAACGTTTTTACACATTCAATCTTTTTTGAATCAATATAAAAATCCCTACACTTACTATTTCCTGCCCCACATTTCATATTAAAAGTTTTATTAGTGTTAACAGAAAGGCCCGGATTTGTCATAAATTCAACAAAGCCGGATTCTGCCCGTGGGAGCCCCAATGGAGTGCGGGACATAAGGACCGCATTGTCCGTGTACATTAATGTGAGTATGGGGCGTTTGAAATATAGTAGGGAAACCTCTATACTGGCCTATACATTTAGATGAGATCTAGCTAGATTCAACATTGCCAAAAAATAGCTGCCAAATATCATATCATGTCATATTGTTATTCACTGTAAGCAAATTCCAAATCCTTTATAATTTTTAAACCAAGTTTATTTTCGCTTTTTATCATTTAAGCTTTATATCACATGTAGTTAAGACAAACAAACCATTTTTTTTTTTTTTTTTTAAAACAGAATCATTTTTGTACCCACTATAATTTTAGTACAAACATATAACGTGCTTCATATTATGAAGAGACATCCTAGACATAAGAGACATAAAATTCACTTACTACTCATTCACACTACCATTCGTACAAATAGGTAAACACTATCTAAAAAGAGAAACATTAGGGAGGGGGAATGAAGGACCCTCGAATTGGTCTCAATGTCGTTGTGTGCTGAGATAGATTGAAAAAAGCGGGAATTCTTTCTCCAAAACACCAAAATGGGAGATATCAATCTTCAGTATCACTGTGCTGAAAACAAATTCGCGGTCAACGCGCGTTTCAGTGGGAGACCACCTTCTTCAGGACCAACAGGAATTTATAAAAGATGAAATGTGTGTACAAATTGTCAGGATGTCTGAAAGTCAGGGGACAATTTCCAAGCAACATACTCAGGAGGCCATCTGTACGTGATCTACAGAGGTGCCAATTTCTGAGGCAGGTGAGATTGAAGAGAGTTCAAAGAGGAAAGTTTATTTTATGTCGGTATCATTTTCTAAGTTCACAAGGAACAAATGCTTGTCAAGGCATAAGGTTGCTCGCCTGGGCAACACGAAGCAGGTATTTGAATTTCCAAATGCTTATACGTTCTTTTCTTTTTGTATATATTATTCTTTGTTTGAGATAATATCCAATCCGATGTTGTCTGTAAGTCCTGCCGTCAGACGTGAAGTCAATCTTCAAAGAAAGCAATGGGGCGTTTGTCCACCGGTGGTAGGCCCTGGCACACCTCCTGTAATACCTGCCCTAAATTATTTATGTACAAAGTAAAAAGGAAGGGTGCCCGTACAAATCCTTGCCTCACACTTCTCTTGAATCAAATAGCTTTGTGCACTCCCCCCCTACCCCATAGCGGACTCTTGCCTTGCCTTTGCCTCTGAATAGAGCTGCTTTAAAAATAATAAAAGTGGTTTTATACATCCCCAATCCCTCTAAAATATTCCAGAGCTTTTTATATATGATGCAATCAAAAGCCGCTGTTAAATCAACAAATGCTAAAAATACCTTTGCCCTTTTGGCCTTTGTATATTTGCCTAACAGGATTGAAAGGTTAAGTCCCTGTTCCACCGTACCCATTCCTTTGCGAACACCGTATTTTAGGTCACTTATAATAGATTTTTCATTGGCCCAATCATGTAATCTATTTAGGATAATTCGGCCCACAATTTTGACAGTAGAGTCCAGTAAGGAAATTGGCCTGTAGCATGTCGGGTTTTCTCTATCCTCTTTTTTGAATATCGGTACCAATGTCGACTCCGCCCAGGATAATGGGAAATAGGTCGAGCACCTAGCATTATTGACTTGAGTTAAAAACGGTCCCCATAATGGAATATTAGATTTAAACAGATCCACAGGAATGCCGTCAGGACCGGGGGCTTTCCCTCCTATACTTAACTCAATTGCTTGATTGATTTCTAACAGGTGAAAATGCAAGTCAGGCCTGGTTAGCACTTGCACTAGTTCATCTGTTACTTCAGTATTTTTGGCTATATCACCAACTGGGTCACTATACAGCTTAACAAAGTGGTCTACCCATTCTGTCTCGGTAATGGCTATCTCCAGCTTGGCTAAATCTTTATTGGCCAAGAAGGGTCCGTTAACCGCTTTCCAAAAAGCAGAAGAATCTCTGGTTTCTGAAGCTAAATGTAGGGCTTGCCAGGCCTCCTCTTTTAATTCATCTTTCCGTTACTTCATTGCAGACCGATATTCCTTTCTGGCCTTTCTAATTTCATCTCAATTTTTCTTTGTATTATGTAAGACAAATTTTAATTTTGAGTAGGACTTAAAGCACTTTTCAGTCAAACCATCCTTTTTTCCGTATAATTTTTTTATTGACCTTTACTAAGAGAGCTTTTTTAATGTACTCTGAGATTATATAAAACTTTTTATAACCTCACTATGTGGAGTAGACTCTGTAAGACACGCCTGTATAACGTCCATTCAGTGTACCACACCTTTTTGGTAAAATCAATGAGATCCCCCCATCTGAGTGCATACCCATTTAACCTGCTCAGAGTTATGTTATCCACAATATGAGTTTGGCTATCTCTAATATTTATGTTATTACTAGATACTGTTAAACTTATACTCAGAGGGAAATGGTCACTCAGAGAAATTGAATGAGTACGAAAGTCATGAATTCTAGTAGAATGTCTATTTGAGATTAAAATATAATCAATAGTTGAGAATGTGCCTCGACCATTAAAAGTAGGGGAAAACGAAATAGAAGGTGGACATAGCTTGTTTGCAAATTCCAGGTCCACAGTGAAAATGAGTTCATTTAAAAGATACCCGAAGGGCATATGATGGAAATGTGGTAAACCTGAGTCTTCCTCTAAAAGAATCCCCAAAACCTCCTTTTCCACATGTGGACATAAAGTTGAGTTAAAATCTCCACCCCAGATGGTAACTACCTCTCTTGCCGGGGTGGTCTGAGTGCTTTGTAAGCAATGACATAATTTCTTGAGTACCCCCCTTCCTAGCATGGGGAATGTTATTATAGAAGTTTATCAGGGTGATACTGAGTTATTTATCAACCTCTATCATAAAGGACTGAAAGTACCTATTTAAAACATTCAAAACAATCCTTCTTAAATTTATACGGTTTGAAACATATGTTTTTGCAGAAGATTCAAGTAAATTTGATTTAAAATGTTTGACGAGCATGGGCCTGCTAGGGAGCCGGCTATTTTAAAGTAGCTTTAAACATATCAGTGGCCTTATTTTCTTGTTAGTATATTTAATGACAGTGTTGGTTTAGGCATAAAAGTAGCCTGGTTTGGAGGTGGAGGGTTTGATAAAGAACGTGCGGTATTTTGAAAGAAAATAAGGTTTGTGGCTTTTTTGATGATGCAGTTTGCTCTGTTCTCACCTACAGAGCTACAGATATTAAAGTGCTAGTTGGATAACAGAAGTTATTGATGGTTCCGAAAATGCACTTTAGTTAGTCATGCAGCCTCCACGATGATTCGTGCATAGTGGGACCTTTCGTCCTTTTTTATGTAGATTCTGTATTGCTGTGGTGCCATTTTTTAAATCCTAATTGAGTGCTTTCATCTATAGTCTTTTGAGGGACGGGCCTTCTGTTTTTCATTGTTTTATGTCCAAGTTTAATCAACCTGCTATCCTTCTTATGGGATGCAGATATGTGGATTTCGAGGGACAGCAATGTTGAAGGACCCTCTTAAGTACTGGTAGAACTACTTCTCAGATGTTTTTGGGCCAAGCAGTGGAGAGGTGGAAAGGGATTCCAGGAATGAGATTACATCAAATTTCTTCTAAGATTTGATATCTATGGTTGTATCAGAGTATGTAGTTGATTTGGTTGCCATTAGAATGCTCATGAAAAATGTATATTGTAATGATTATTTCAAGTATGAGGCAGTTTCCAGTTTCTGAGTTTAAACTTTGTTGGGGCAGATACGGTGACAAGGGCATGTTCTGCTGAATCTGTGATACTAGTGACTAATTGGTGGAAGCCAATCACTTTAATGCTGCGGAATAGGCAGGAGGTCTGATATAGTGCTGGTTTGCCAAAGCAAATGTTGAGATCCTGTATGATACACAAGTTTTTTCGATCAATACTAGTGTTAGTAGTTGAATCCCAAAAACCATCTGTGGAAGCAGCATTGCGAAGTGGTGGTAAATAAATGAGGAGGAATGAGGTTGAGAAATTTGCAGGAAGAGAGCAGCAGCCTAGCAATGATTTCCTATGTGAAATGGCGAAGTCCTTCATAACTAATTAAGGCAGGCTCACTGTGTGAAGTGCAAGTCCTTCATCAGTCTTTATACCAGGGTAGGTTCCAAAGGGGATTCATATTCGTTGGGTTTCACTTTGTAAAGTATGGGACCTGTATCTTTGCTAAGCTAGGTTTAAGTTACGGCACAGAGATCAGGTTTGAAGTCTGCTAGTAGTCCATATGCAAAATTCAGTTTTTTCTTATGGATCTCACATTGAATGGTATGCATAACAGGTGGTTGAGATCAAGTTTGGGCAAGTTTGGCATTTATTAGTGATCAAATCAGATTGAGTATTGGAATTTTGCAATAAGCAGGTGCTGGTCTCTCGATGGTATATAATCTATGGTACACTGTGGTCCCGACTGTAGCCCGACCTCTTGAAGTGTCCTCTAGTGAATGGTGGTACAGTCCAGAAGTGGGAGCTAGGGCACAGTTAGATGGTAGAGTAGAAGAGTGTTTCAGATTTTGACACCTTGTGTTGCTCATGATATAGTGGAATCTTTATGGAGTTCATGTTGTAGCTCATGTTGCGGCTGTTGCCACTGAAGCAGCAAAGGTTGTGCGCAATATCTATCACATCAGTCATTGAGTTAGTCTAGGAATCATACTTGAGACCCTACAGGTATTGATGGGATGAGGACATGCACTGATAGCACCATGAGTGGAATGGGTATACGGAGATTGGGAGAGAAGATAGGTGAAGAAGAAATGGATGAAGAGGTTGGAAGATTGTAAATGTAATATGTAACTGAATAAGTATTTTTGAGAATTGTACAGAGAGATACAGAATACAAGTGAGACAGGAGATATCCGTAGGAGGAGGGTGGGACCTAAGGAGGAGTGTGGATCTTTGAAAGGGTTATAGAAGCAGGGTCAACATGTTAGGCTCAGTGTTTAAATTGTGTTAAATTGCTCAGATTGTGTATGATCAAGAGTGAGTTAACTTGGTGCCTCAGTCGAGGTGTTTAGAGGGAGACAGCATTGGTGTGATCAGGTTAGGATTGGATTTGAGGGTAAGTGGCATGGGTTAGAGAGTGTGTGGTATTAATGTTGCATTCTGGTAAAATAGAGTGTAACCTGAGCATTCACATTTGCAAAATTGATTTGTACTACTTCTTTTTAGCAAGTGAGGGTTTTCCCATTGTGTTTTAAAACAGGGTATGTTTCACCTACTGAGGATGCTTGGAGAAATATGTAAATGGGCAACCCTGCAGTATACCCAATAACCCAAGACTTTCCCAGTGTTAGAGAGGGAGACCTACTGATGTATATAAAACTTCAGTAGTATATCTGAATTAAGGTGATCTAGAAGGAGGCCTAGACACTAGTCTAGTGGATCTGGAAGGCCTACGAAATGTGCAGTAAGTGGAACCTAGCAAAAAAACCTTGACCTACCACAGTCCTTCTCTCAAGTCAACCCAGAATTAAATTTATGGTTATCCTGTATATGGTCTCAACAGAAATAATTATTAAGTTCATAAGGCCTACCCAGACAATTAGCAGGGTAAGGGATCTACATTAGCAATCCAGTTAGAGGAAAATTTGAATTTTTCCTAATCCGGGCAGGAATTGCACTTTTGTGCCAAAAGGCTGACTTTTCCTTGTTGACTCAGCATGTCTGATTTCAGCCATGCTGACTAAAATGCATAGCATCATATTTCAAAGACATTTCCAAGCCCTAAAGGGCCAAAAATAAAGATATCAAAGGAAGATGCCCTTAACATCTTAACCGTTTACCTATATTCTTGTGCTATATGGGAGTGAGAGCGATACTACGTAATGGTGACTTATCACCATGCCTGAGAGCCAAACCAGTCTACTCCCTAATTACCAATTTGCTTCTTAAGCCTAAAAACACTTTGTAGGTTTCCTGGTCACAAGCAAAGAAACCACATGGCACAACAGTGAAATGGAAAACCAAAACTTACAGTTATGATGTTTCTGTGGTACAAACAGTCCCCTCCATAATATGCATACTAAACACTGTCGAGCATAATACCCTAGTTGGTAAAAACTAGAGTAACTTGTCTTTGCTTCAGTTAACTCACTATTGCTTTATATTGGCAGGGACATGGTTTTTGGCTCCAGGCACTTAAAACATATAATTCAGTATGGAGGTGGGGTACGGGAAGGGAGCCACCAGGCCTCATCAGAGGGCCTTCAAGACAAAACCAGGCTACTCCCTGACCATAAACTTCGGAAGCTTAAATAACATTTCATCTGTTTTCTGGAACCCTGAAAAAACTGCAGGGAAAACAAAGGGCAGTGCAGTGCAAGGGGGCTCCAAAACAAATGTCATTGGGACTGATGGGGCAGAACTAGCATTCTCTGTATTAGCCTTACTAAATACAGTCCATCACAATACTTAATTTGGCAAATAAAAAAATTATAGACAATGTTTGCCCAATATTGCTCCGTGGTGCTTTATTTGTAGAGGGGGCAAGTCTTTTCAGCTTCAGACTATCATGGATTGAAAATATCACTTACCTGAACAAACTGGGTGAGCTAGGTGTGTTGCAGATTCTTGCTGTGCACTATCCTGCCTTTTAGAATGTTATACGTTATTACTATCATAAGTTTAAGCTTCAATTTCGAGAATGACTCATGATCACTTAACCAAAACCCATGATGTATCAGTATGCAGACTTCACCTTGGATTTTATTTCCATATCATAATAGGAATGCTTGCATGTACATGAGTAGGAAAGTAAGAGATGCTCAATAAAGCAAACTAACAACCACCTACGTTTGCCACGGACTGGTAGAGAGCATCAAGGTATCCCAGCAAAAAAATATAGTGGAAAGTTTCTAAGTCAGAAGGTAAAAACTTAGACCGAGGCCTATTGTGAGGGCTAGCTGTTCAGGGCTCCATTGTGGTTGGCCATAAACTTTGACTTTATCCTGGTCTACCAAAACCATATGTCACAATAGGCACTATTGGTTTTTATGTGCTATATAGTGTTAAATCTTTGAAAATTGATATTTCCGGTTCCCTATATTGGATTTTTGTCCTTTTGAAGATTAAAAATATTTCCTTTTTCTATAAATTAGTGTTAGCTTTTTATTATGTGTTGTGTCCTAATTATTTACTGAATTGGTGTTTTTAATGCTCTACATACTTGTCTCTGAAGTTAAGCCTGCCTGCTCGCAGCCAAGCTACCAAAGGTTGAGCATGGGAATAATTTTCTGAGACGTATTCTGAGCCCTAGACTGTAAGTGGTCCTATTGCCAGTGGTAAATATATATTGACTACCACTAATAATCCACTTTCCAATAGTCATTTCGAAATGGATTGCTTTAAATGAAGTAGGTTCAGATCAAATCTGGACGCAGAGTGCCATCCTTCTTTAATATCAGAAAGAATACTGAATACACCTCTTGACCTTACTGGCATAAAGGCAATTTCTCTATGCAACTTTATGCCAGCAACTAGGCCCAAATCTCTTCTAGCAATAATAGAACATGTTCCTTGTTTATTTTGCACTTTCGGTGAGGGGTATTTGAGCGTAGGTGAATGAACTCAATGGAGTACCACTGCTGTTCTATGGATAGTATCCACGTCTCTGTTGTCACCCTCATCCATCCTTGAGGAAAATTCCTCAAACTTCCTTGAACAGGTGCTGTGTGATCTGGGGCAATACTTACTGAACTTACTAAACAAAAGCATAGGGTTGCAACCCCGCTCATAAGAAGGGAGAAGAAAGCTTGAAACTGGTCCAAGGGATACCATCGCCCTAATATATTAATAGTGACAACAAATGGGTATTTCTGCCTCTACAGAATGTTTTCCATTCCTAGCCAAATACCATGTCTCATATTTCCAAAGACAAATATGTATTTTTCTTTATATTAGACACTCACCCACTCTAGTTGTGGCATACTTCATCTTTGGGTGTCATCCTAGTCCCTAAAAGCCAGGATGGGTTCAACTGTATACCAGGGAGCACTTTGAAAATTACCATGACTGGGGACCTAGAGTAGATAAAAATTCCACAAACCAACCTTGGTTTTCATTTATTTGTGGTTGTTTGGGTATGAGTTAAAATTATCTTAATCAAGCATAAGGATATTATGGTCCTTTGACCCTAATTCACCGTTGACATGTTTCAGCCGCTATGCTCAGGTTTCTTGGGTCCAGGGTCGAATAATCCAGAATGTCAATTATTCTCTGCCCCGGTTACACAATTATTTAGAAAAGCATGCAATGCTAACTCACATGCAAGGTGAGTGAATTACTCCCCCATTTGTGGGATCTTGGTTCCTAAGACAGAGAAAATAATTAATTATTAGATTTTTGGGTAGCCGTCAGGAAAGTATACCAACTATTGTTATTCACTTGACAGAACAATGGTGATGGTACATGTGATCATCACCAAAAATGTGTTATATTGTGCAAAAAAGACTGTGGTGACATCAAAAACCATGCGGTAAAGCAAACTATGCTGAAGCGTCACGCAGGTCACTCATTGTTGGTCTTCGTGGTGTCACACATAGTTTGTGTTCGTAATCTCTTGCCTGAAAACAACCTACCAGGCAACATACTCACATCATCTAGGGTAGCATGCCGATTTGTTACCTATTTGGTGTGCCCACACTCTCCCAGCTGGTCATGTCTCAGTTACAAAGGGCTATGTTTAAAAGCCCTCTTATCATCCAGTGGACACTGTCACGTTGGCCGCAAAATAATGTGAAGACGTCATACACATGTGAAGGGATCCATGCGAAGGGAAGTCCTTTCCGTGTGGCATGTGGACCCAAATGCTGGGAATTTTATAAGGAAAGGCCAATCTAGGCAAAAATAAATTAGGACTCTACCTGAGTAATCCCAATGGTTTAAGGTGTTATTGAAAGCAAAATTATGATTGTTCGTGTTCCTTGATGTAAATTGCATTGGAACGGATTTATGGGAAATGCTGTCCCATACTCATATCAGATTTTCAAAGTTCACTGATTCGGGTAATTTTCTAATCATAACAAAAAGGGTGTTTTGATAACATGATGTCCCTGCATCTGCTAAGTGCCTCAAGGCTGTGTGAGGTTCATATTCTTGTACCTAAAAGGAATTTGGTGCCTGAGTGTACTTTAAACTTTGACCCTGAGAATAAGTCTGACTTCTCCGTGCCGAGCTCACCCAAGGGTGAGCACAGGTTATCAGACAAGTGTATCATACTCACCTTATCTAGGATGGTGGATTCTGCCTTGCTTTGACATGTCCCAGTCAGCCAGAAAACTCTGGGTCTAGCGCTAGGTTTAATTCAAGTGAGAATGTCTGCCACTTTTCGGGTTATCCACACATTGTTATTGGCCTTGGCTCAAAGTTTCCACATCTTTAATGACAGCTTCCTCAAAGTAAGGATTCTGACGGTATGAAAGAAGGAGGGGGACTAAAAAAGGGTTTCCTATGTAATCCTGTTGAACCATTGTCTGCATCTGAAATAGGTGTGCTCTGGAAGAAAGACTTAACTCTGATCTTCCTGAAGAACCCAGCCAGTTCACACCTTAATGTAAATGTGCCCATATCTGCGGTGGCCGCTAGTCTCGGCTGGGGTTCTCTTCTCTTCTCTTGATCTTGGTCTGTACTCCGTGTCTTGGGTTTTCCCACTGGACCTGTTTTTCTCCTCTCGTCCCATGTTTTCCTCTCCATCCTCTTCTCCCTAAAAATGTCCGGTTAGTTTGGAAAAAAGCCATTGATGGTGGTGGGCCTAGAGGAGGAGTGGGATCCTAAGAACATTGTCAGTAGCATAGTTGACGCTGGGGTGGGGGATGGAAAAACTGCTGCTGGAAGCACCTCCCTCTAAGGTTCCTTTGTCTGCCTCTAAATCTGTTGTTAGAGCTATCACTAGGCCATTGAAATTGAAGCCAAATAGCTGTCTTTTTTTGTATTCAGGGATTCTGTATTCTGCTGCTTGTAGCCCTGGTTGATGTTTGGCTGGACTTTCTCATGTGAGAATTTTTTCACATCTTTTTGAAGTGTGCTGATTTTGCTCTGCATAAGAAAGTCTTTAGAATCAGTGATCTCCTTGTTTACTGCGTCTAGTTTCTTCTTAAAGACAGTGATCTTGACTTGTGTGTTTAGGAAAATTTAACTGGCTTTTGTTTTGACTAACATGGTGTCAGAGAGGTGTTTTGCCTGGTTTGTAATCAAGATCAACCACTCACAGGAGCACCATCACGAGATGAGTGACCAGTTTTTTTCTAAATGTGCTAGTCCTAGTTGTTCTGTCATGGTTGTTAGGTAAAATAGACAAAAAAGCTGCCTATAGCTGTGCGCAGCACATAAACTTATTAACGAAAAGCAGGGGTCGCACATAACCTGGCGCATGAGAAGGTAGGAGAGACCTTGAAATCGGTCCAAAGAATACACTCTTCCATATATATATCTCACTGACAACAAAAGGGTATCCTCTGCCTCTACAGAATGTTTTCCTTTCCAAACTAAATACCATGTCTCATATTTCCAGAGAACAACTCTAGTAGTGGCATGCTGTATCATGGAGTCACATCCTGGTCAATAAAAACCAGGATGGGCTCAACCGTATTCCAGAAGCTCTTTGTATATCACCATGACAGGGGTATCTAGAGTAGATATAAATACCTCAAACCAACCTTGGTTTCTCTTAATTAGCAGTTGTTTAGGTATAAGTTAAAACGATCTTAATCGGGGGTAAAGATATTATGGTCCTATGACCCTAATTCACCATCTACAGGTTTCAACCCCTATGCTCATGCTTCTTGGATCTAGGGCTTTCATCAGGACGTCAATAATTCTTAATTTTCCTAGAGTTTCATTTGTATGTATACTGAACAATAGTTCACCTTTTAAGGTATATCTAGGAGTTAATGTTGCAACTAGCCTGTCTTTATTGATCAACATAAAATTATTTCGCAGCACTCCATTTTAGATATTGTTCCAGAAAATGCTGGAACCATTTGATTAAATCATAATTGATAATCGATTTAATCATAAACTGATCAGAAAGGCTGATGAGTACCAGGGAATTTCCAATGCCCACTAAGGTCAGATTGCCAATTTTGAAGCTGCATCATTGTACTTGCTTTCTTCATCTAGAGTTTGGCCTTTAGTGGCACTTTGATTAGCTGCCCTTTTATGTCCTCTGTTACCCACTATCGAATGTGAAGGAATATGATCTCAGATGCAAATGAGTTCTAGTGGCACATCTTATATTTACATTGAAATCTGGGTGTTATACAGTGTGAATATTTCACCTATTACTTTGAAACTGGGTTGACATGGACAAATATTGTACTCCACCTACAGTTCTTGAAAATAGCTCAAGAAAGAAACCATCCTTCTCTTGCTACAACCTGAACAATGCGATTTCCGGAACAGGGCTTATTGATTACAGCATAGAAGGATGTTTTTTCATCTAGACAAGATAGTTTAAGAGAGCATTCCTCGAACAGTTTGTCATTATCAGACTCTATTATGTATTTCATACATCTTCAGAACTTGGTGCTCCTTCTATAGTTGCCCAGGGCCTTCATCTGTGTGTGTATGTTGGTGTGGTGGATATGCTGTGTCTTGCTATGCAGGTACCTGTGGGGGTAGGTGCTAATGGTCTGGTTTGGGGACCATTGATTTATCAGAAGTATGATAATTACATAGCTAGTGTGAAACAACCCCATTAAAGGAGATGTTTTGCTTAGCATCAGTCTTGCCAATAGATGGTAGACTCTGCATTGAAGGGGTGGCTTATTTGGCTATGCCTATCAGTTTAAACCTAATCTTCTGAGGGTCTGTTAACAATATGGCCTGTTTTGAAGGCGTCAACACGTTTTCTTGCTTTGCCATAAAGTGATGATGTTGATTTATCCCTTCTTTTGTCATTGGATTTTTTTTGGCTTCCAGTTCCTGTTCAGGGCCAAAACTCACTTAGTGCCTGTGAGGAATCTGGGTGAGAGGGTCCCATGCCAGCTAGAGGGTAATGGACCCCAGTTGTAAAAACTGGAGTCTTTTACCACATGTGCCCCGGTGTTCCGTCCCACATATCCCAAGGATGTGAACGAAATAACCCTTTGTAACATATGACTCTCAGGGTTAAAGCGGCAGACCAGACCAAGACTTACTCGTGGGAGGTGCCATAGTCTAGAAACTCAGAACCCAGCAATGCAACAAACACTTATTAAATCACGGTTTAGTTGGTACTTTGCTTTTTCTTTTAAAAAGTGAAAGTTCTTTGTATTTTATACAACAGTAACTCCTATGACAATTCAAAAATATACACAGACTGTCGGATAGAAATGTCTTAGAGGATTGACTCCACAGAGTCACATAAACTCTTTCAGCTGATCTCTGGGGATCCAACACTCCTCAAGAGCTCAACTAATAAACTACCAAATGTAGAAAGGATTTTCTTTGGCTGAGCAGTCGTAGGTGCCCCTTGGCCCAGCAGCATCTGGTGACAAAGACAGAGAGAAATTTATCTGGCCCCGTTGGGCTTTGTGAAATGAGGTTTTCTTTGTGGAGCTCCTGCTGCAGCACCAATAGTTCCAGTTCACGGCTCTTTGACTCTAAATGACTCTAAATGATTGTTGTTTTTTGGTGAGGTTCATTTTAAACTGCTCTCCTCCATTGAACAAGAGCTTCAAGGAACTTCTGCCAGTCTCTATTGTTATGCTTACCTGGAGTTTCTCAGCAGTAGCAACCCATGGCCCACAATCCAGGTTAAACTTCCTCAGGCACTCCCCGAGTCCGACAGCCCCTTGCCCCTTGTATGTGTGTCCATTACACATCGGGGTAGATTTTCACAGAATGAGCCACAGGAAAACGTCTCCTTTGGGATTCCCAATAAGTTCTCCTTCTGCTGCCTCCCAGAGGGAGTTGCAAGGGAAGTGGCACTATCCCTGGAAACAGAGTCTGTCCATTAGAGTCCAAGGAGCCAAGTCCAGGGTGTAGGGTGTACTTCTACTCCAGACTATTGTACATCCAGTCAGTGTGTCAGTTGACTTTCCTTTCCCATGTTCTATTTTACTTGTGCAAGGGCTTAAAAGAGGAGGTGACGAGTTTTAGAGGGTTCGTTTCCTTGTCCATTCCACAGATGCAACATCAGACCTTCGCCCTTAACTGACACATCCTGTAAACAGCTCACAGGTTGGTCCAAACCTATGCACAGCATTCTGGGTAATTTCTAGATGACAGAGTTAAACGAATAAATGAAGGATATAACTTTTAAAGTGCAAAAATGCGTGGAGGCGTCTTTGCGCTATGTTGGGCAAAGGACTGGCAGTGTCCTAAGTAGGGAAATTATAGGATCACTAAACGAGCCTGATTTTAAGTTGTTTCCTAAAGACAGGGAGTGAGGAAGCTGTTTTCAATTCAGTTGGCAAACGGTTCCATTGTAGAACCATAGCTCTGAACAAGTTTCTTCCTCCCCAGGTGGCACGTTTAAAAGTAGCAACCTAGCTGCACTGGAATGAAGAGTTCTGCCAGAAAACCTTTCCCTTTTTGCAAATGAGACTATTATTTGTGTGTCATCTGCGTATGATGCCAGTGACAAGCCAAAGGATTTTATCAGGGAGGTAAGAGGTGTAACATAAAGATTAAATAGGGTAGGGGATAGGTAAGGTATGATTCTGAATTAAATTCACCCAGCAACACCACTTGTCGGCGTCCAGAGAGAAAAGAATTTAGTAAGGTTAGAGCTGTGTCTTCAAACCCAAGATCCTGCACACGGTCCATCAATATCTTGTGTTCAACCATGTCGAAAACCACTGAAAGATCCAGCAGGATAAGTACCACATTGCCCGTTCTGTCACAGGACACTCTAATTTCCTCCGTGGCTGTAATCAACGCAGCTTAGGTACTATTATTTTCTCTAAAAACAAACTGCGTATCATCCAAATGATGATTATCCTCAATAAAGGAGGAAAGTTGGAGTTTGAGGATTTTTTCCACTAGTTTGGCTGGGTATGGAAGCCGAGATATAGGTCGATAGCTTTTTGGATTCAGACTATGGAGATTGGGCTTCTTTACGAGAGAAAGCACTGAGGCTGATTTCCAGGAACAGGGAAAATCCCTGTGTTAAACATGTTAGAGAAGATAACATATAGATGACGTGCTATTACTTCCGGAACCAGGTGGACAGTCTTCGGGGAGCATTGGTTGTGGAGTGATCCTGCTTTGATCTTTGGAATAAGTTCTGCAATCTGCACAGCTGGAAGGCTGTAAAATGTCAAAAAATGATTGACTTAGTTCTGAGTTTTGTAGACCTATTACCAGCACAGCTGCTGATGAAATTTGTAAAGATGTTCATAAGTTTTTCCTGGAGAAGAAACATGCTAAGGAATCACAAACATCTTTTTTTTTTTTTTTTTTGTTTTTTATTGAGCAGAAAAAGGAGGATGCATTATACATGGTTTCAAGCATTACATTTAAATAACAACTGAAGATAAGCAAAACAGGGGAAAAAAAAGGGGGGCAAGATCCCAAATCAACTGAAATGGGAGAAGCGAGATAATTCATGAAAAACGAAGCTATTGACAATTCATTCCATTATATCATACAATGCATCGATATTGAAGTGCAGTGCAAAATATAGAACCACTCCATAGCATGTATATATCTTGAGAGATATTAGCTCTAGAGTCCATTAAAAAGAGAAAAGTGCTGCAGAAGTCTTCAGATACAATTTTTTTTTCCTTTCTTCCCCTTTTCTCCCTTCTTTCTTCCCCTTTTTCCCCTTCTCCCCCTTCTTCCTCCTCTTTTTTTTTCTTCCTCTCTATATCCCCAAATAAAGTGCAAATGCAGTAGCAGCAAATCATGACTTAATAGAATAAAGTGCGACTAGCAATGCACATGAAGATTAATTCCACATAAGGTGCGAATGCAATATCAACAAGTAATTCTGTCAACGAAAAGAGCCGTACTTAAGTCCTATAGTTCAGAGCAAAGAGTGAGGCAATTAAAGTGCAAATGCAGATAGCAATCAATAAATACATTATAGATTCACCTTAAGGGAATGCAACCTTTTTCCCCCCACGACACCCCCCAAAACATTCTAAATCGTAATTAAAGAAATAAAGGCACACAACCTCAATCATCATATCAAGGCATGCAGATCTAAGCAATTACACATAGTCGTTGCTCATTAGACCCCGTAAAAATTCTAAAAATCATCGAGAACCAATAGATCTGGAACTGTCCTTAAATATGAGTAGTTCCCTAAACCCCTTCCAATTTTTATCAAATTTCGTTATTCCCCCAACTCTCCTGGCATTGGCCTCTTCAAATCTACAAATCCTTTTCATTTTATTGAACCAAGTTAGATGGTTTGGTATATCCTTCGATTTCCAATTTTGAAGTATCAGGGAGCGAGCCACCATACAGGAGATTGCTACAAAAGCTTTGTCAGCGCTGGATAGAGTAGCTTCATCCCTCGCACCCCCAAATAATGCAATTTCAGCTTGAGGAGAAAGACACCTACCCAAGGCAATGCCCAAATCGCTAAATATTTCTCCCCAAAACTGGTCCAATAGTGGACAGGAGTAAAAAATATGATGCCAGCCACCTTCATCCTCCTGCTGACACCGAAAACACCTATTCGGAGAATCGGGGAATTTTTTCTGTATTATGGACGGTGTCCAATAAGCAAACCACCTTGATAGAAAGGACATTCTTTTAAAGTTGGCAGCACGTAGGGATCTATAGCCCAAGAGACAGATTTTCTCCCACTCCTGGAGACTAAACCTACAACCCGTCTCCCGAACTATTTTTTCCAGATGGTTTAATATAACTTTGTCCTGGACTTGATTCCTCAATATAGAGTACCACTTGCCCAACCCACAGCAGTTAGAGGCATATAAATCTATCATCATTTTATGTGGAGTATTTAAAATGCCCGCCATATTAGATATAAAATGAACTATCCGAAAATACTCAAGAAACTTGGGTTTTCTGTGGCATTCGGCTCTTGAGGTAATTTCCTGCCAGGACAAAACTCTATTTTGAACAATAAAGTGCTTGAGTAGAAAAAAAACACATTCTTCCCATATATCAATATGTCTAGATTGAAGGTGCAAACCGATGTTATTACACTCCCTCAATGTAACATATTGAAAGCCAGAAGAGCTTGTTTTCTTAAAAACTGCCTGAAGCCTAAATGATAAATCTCGAAGAGACTTATAGCGGGTCCTTTTGAGTAATTTAGATGTTTTTAGAAAAAAGGAAGATTGAACTCCTGCTTCTAAGATCATTTTATCTAAAAAAAAACAATCAAAATTACGCTTGTAGAATAAAGTATCGACCACAAAATTTAACAGAGCAGCCTCGTAGTAGGTTGATACCTGCGGGAGCGCTAGACCCCCTTGGATTATGGGTAATTGCACTATAGCTAATTTTACTCTGGGGGCTTTTTTCCCCCATATAAATTCCCTAAACAGAGTATCTAATTAATTAAAATATACTTGGTTGATACGTATAGGGACATTTAAGAATAAAAATGTTAACAGGGGAAGGATAGACATCTTGATCATAGAGACTCTCCCTATAATAGTAAGAGGGAGCACAGGCCATTGTTCTAATAGACTTTTTATCTTCTGCTTAGTCCTCAGATAATTCAATTCGAATAATTTATGATACTGATTCGTAACATAGATACCCAAATATCTTATAGGATCTAGTTTCTTAGCTTGAGCCCTAAACTTGACAGGAAACAAGTTAGGGTCCGAATTGAAAACGAGTATCTCAGTTTTTTTTTCATTTTTTTTGTAGCCACCGATCTGTTGAAACCGAGAGAATTCAGAAAAAACTCGATCTAAATTCTCTTTCTCCGGGGTTAGATATAAAATAATGTCATCAGCAAATAGCTTAACTTTAGACATCGCAGGTATTGGAGGAATAATAGCAGCATTATTTAGAATTTTTAAAACCAGAGGTTCGATAAAAAAGGTAAAAAGTAGGGGGGACAGTGGGCATCCCTCCCTCGTTCCCCGTTTTATTGCCACTTCCCCTATCTGTTCATGATTAATGACCACCTTAGCACTCGCATTCTGATAGATATTTCGAAGCATATTAATTACTTGTTGTGGGACGCCAAAGTGATCTAAAGTAAGAAATAATGTTTGCCAATTCACCAGATCGAAGGCTTTTTCAGCGTCGACCATTATAACTGCCGCAGGGATTTTGTTCGTGCTAAAAGAATCTAGGGCATGTATTAGAAATGGCGTGTTCATAGCCATTGATCGACCTGCGATAAATCCTGTTTGATTCCTGTGAATTATTTCTTGAGCCACAGGGAGAAAACGCAAGGCCCACAGCTTCATCAGGATCTTATAATCAGAATTAAGTAGGCTTATTGGTCTAAACGAGTTGACGTCTTCCAGGTTTTTATCTTTTTTTACAAATGATATTATAATAGATTCTTTAAACTCGCCTGGTACCATTCCACCCTTTCTAATATTATTAAAAAGTCTCTTTAATGGGGATGCCAATTCTTTCATAAAAACCTTATAAAATTCCAGT
This sequence comes from Triturus cristatus, assembly GCF_964204655.1. Lineage (NCBI taxonomy): Eukaryota > Metazoa > Chordata > Amphibia > Caudata > Salamandridae > Triturus > Triturus cristatus. Next base: position 367,402,952 of record NC_140586.1, read on the forward strand.
GGAAACCCGTCCTGACCACACGCCTTGCCCCCAGCCATTGATTTTATTGCTTTTATTATTTCTTCCTCCCCTATATCCTCGTCCAACTCTCTAACTTTATTCTCGGAAAGCCTGGGAACATCTATGTCTGAAAGATATATCTGGATTTGTTCATTACTAGTGGGATATTCTGTTGAATACAGCTGCCCATAATGTTGAAGAAATATCCGTGCAATATTATCCCTATCCACTGTAACATAATCAGAGGCCGGATCCTTAAGTGAGAGAATCAAGGAGGATTCTGTTTTGTTTCTCGTAGAGTTCGCTAGTAACTTTCCAATCAGCTGGCTCTCCTCATAAATTTTTTGTTGAAAGATTTTAGAATTGGAAATTTCCTCTAGGATAAAAAATTCCCTTAACTCCGAGCTAGCTTCATTGTAATGGTTAGCTCGAAGCTGAATCATTAAGGCATATTCTTGATTAACCTTATTCTGTAGGTCTTCTATTTTCAGTCTCCGAATTTTAGACTGAGTGGCCGTCACAGCTATTATTTGGCCCCGAGCTGCTGCCTTGAACCCGCCCCAAATGGCAAATGGGGCAGCAGTATTATCATTGACCATAAAATTTAGCAGGATCCATTCTCTAAACCCTGAAATCCATTCTGCGTTTTGGAGGAGAAGACGGTCCATCTGCCATCTAAGTCGTTGCCTAGCCCTCTGCCCTAAGACTAGAGATATCCCAACAAACGCATGATCTGAAAATGGATTAGCACGGATCCATGCATTTGGGACTTGTAACGACCTAGATATTAAGAAATAATCTATCCGGGAGGCTGAGTGGAACCGGTGAGAATAGAAAGTAAAAAATTCTATATCTTGGTGGAGTTGCCGCCAAGAGTCTACCAGCGAAAATTCCTCTTGAATTGCTCTCATTATATTTTTGTATTTGGTTTTAGTTGTTTCTTGTTTTTATTAGTAGTATCCTTCCTAGTATCTAAGTTGTAGTTAAAGTCCCCCCCAAAAATAATTTGTCCGGGGGAGGCAATTAGAATTTCATATATCTGGTTCAGGGGTACAACATTATCAATAATTGGACCATAATAATTTATAAAATTTAGCCTTATACCCTTGACTATAGTTGTTACCCAAATCCATCTCCCGAGAGTGTCTCTATGGACCTGCAAAAATTCCCAATCTATTTTGCTAGAAAAGTAAATTGCAACCCCTCTCATAGCTACCCCCGCCGAGGCAAAGAAAGCTGTAGAGAGCTTTTTGGGGATATATAAATTGGGGGAAATCGATTTAAGATGTGTTTCCTGCAAAAAAAGAACATGGTGATCCAGTGAGGAAGCCCATCTAATAAGTGCACCATATTTCTTTTTATTCAGTAAGCCGTTGGTGTTTAATGACAAAATCTGTAATCTACCGCTTGCCATGTCTAATCACTAGAAATAACATTTCATAAACCCTTTTCTCTGCTCTTTTTTTTCTGGAATATCCCTTCCCCTAACCGCCAAAACCCTTAACGCAGACCCCCCTTAGAAATGTGAACCCCCCTCTCCTGCAACCACGCTATCCACATTTCCCCCCCACCATCTATCCTGGGTGGCATGTTGTGCACCCTGTGTAGCGGCCAAAATGGGCCATCCCCTCCCCTAATAGAAAAAAAAAACAGGAGACGACAAAGAAAAACGAAAGCAAAAAAGAAATAGAAATAAATAAAGAGAGAATTCATCTATACAAAAAAAAAGCCCATTTACAGAACCTTTACAAGACTGTCCTATGGGTTTTGCCACTAAGACTCTGCGGAGGGTCTAGAAAGCTCTTTCAAAAAGATCTAGGCCTCATCTAGGTCCGAAAACATAAAGAACTTCCCCTTCACCAGGACCCGTAGCTTGGACTGCTGCGCAATCGAGGCCTGGGCACCATGTGCCTTGAATAAATGCAACATCTTAACAAACTCCTTTCTTCTACGAGCTGCCACCGCAGTCATGTCTGAAAAAATTTGACACTTCTGAGTCTCATTGATCGAAAACTGCCGTTGGTGAATAGCTTTTGACAGAATTTTCTCTTTTATTATATAGTAGGCGAAGTTCAAGAGAATCGTCCACGGGAATGGGGAGTTAGGGAAAGGCTGAGCAGGAACACGATGTGCCCTAGTAATGGAAAGATCCCCCTCGTGTTCCGGCAAGACTTGCTGCTTTATGAACGAATTGACCCAATGGAGAGTTTGTGAGCCCTCAATCCCTTCAGGCACCCCTACTATCCGGAGATTAGATCTCCTGGAGTGACTCTCTAGTTCTTTGACTTTATTCTCAAGATATCTTCTCTTTTTAACAGCCTCCCGTGACTCAGACAGAACAGAACTCATTTGATCCTCGATTGTGGATATTCTAGTCTCAGCTTCAGTGACTCTGGAAGGAATACCCTTGATCGCGTCCTCGATCTTGTCTAACCCCTGATTTAGTATGCTGATCTCGGTTTGTTGTATTTTTTTCATGTCTCTTATTTCTCCCAAAATAAAATTTAACATATCCCTAATATCTACTTGAAATGTTCCCGGATTTTCACTACTTAGATTAGCTAGGGATATATTTTTAGGATAAGTTAGCGGCGTCATGGAGGAAGGGAGCCCAGGTTCAGCTGACGGTTCTTGTATAGAAGACTGCAGAGATGGTACCGAAGCCTGGAGGGGCTCAATAGTTATTCCTAGTGACTCTAGAACCCCATGCGCCACAGAGTCATCAACGTGTTTTACTACATCCGTTCCAAGGGATAAATCAGGGGTCTTCTCCTTTCCTGTTGTCTTTGTATGTGCCAGGAGATAAGGAGTTGGTGAATAGCTTTTGACAGAATTTTCTCTTTTATTATATAGTAGGCGAAGTTCAAGAGAATCGTCCACGGGAATGGGGAGTTAGGGAAAGGCTGAGCAGGAACACGATGTGCCCTAGTAATGGAAAGATCCCCCTCGTGTTCCGGCAAGACTTGCTGCTTTATGAACGAATTGACCCAATGGAGAGTTTGTGAGCCCTCAATCCCTTCAGGCACCCCTACTATCCGGAGATTAGATCTCCTGGAGTGACTCTCTAGTTCTTTGACTTTATTCTCAAGATATCTTCTCTTTTTAACAGCCTCCCGTGACTCAGACAGAACAGAACTCATTTGATCCTCGATTGTGGATATTCTAGTCTCAGCTTCAGTGACTCTGGAGCGTCATGGAGGAAGGGAGCCCAGGTTCAGCTGACGGTTCTTGTATAGAAGACTGCAGAGATGGTACCGAAGCCTGGAGGGGCTCAATAGTTATTCCTAGTGACTCTAGAACCCCATGCGCCACAGAGTCATCAACGTGTTTTACTACATCCGTTCCAAGGGATAAATCAGGGGTCTTCTCCTTTCCTGTTGTCTTTGTATGTGCCAGGAGATAAGAGTCCTCCTGCAGGGTGAGATTCTTGCAACCAGACAAAGTCACAGGCGAGATCAATACTGATACTGTAGAGCCTAATGGCTGAGGTGGTGAGGATTGCGGAGGGGGCTGAGGAGACTGTGAACATAGGGAATTTTTTTATCTCTTTTGGAGCATTACTTATTGCAATAGAGTCATGATTAGTACAGGAGAGGGTGGGCATGACCTCCCACGGGCTGCTTTTCTCTTGAGACACGGATAGGTCAGCCAGAGATGTTCTGTTTTCACCACTATCTGCTATCATGTCCGGGGAGGTAACGTCATCTGAGCTTCCCAGCATACTCTGACTCTGTGGTGAGGATAGAGCCATACCCCTTTCACTTTTGCGAACCGCTTGACGTGCCATTTTTGTAAGGGCACGGCGCGTTTTCTTAATTTTTTGAGCTTCAGATCTAGAGGTTTTTCCATCTGCCGCTCCCTCTTTCTGGGGTCTCACCATGTTTCTGAATATATTTTCTTTGCCCCCTCCCCTACTTCCTTTTTCTTTTTCTCTTCTTTAGACTCCAAATGTTATTCAACTTTGCTTTCTCTCCACATTAATAGGCTCCCATACAACATTTCATCTCGGCTCTCCCACCACAATTTCCTCCTTACGTGTTTTCAGCCGGACTGTACTGTACAGGATTCGAGCATCGCTCTGCTCCCTGATGCCATACTGGTATTACAATCTTCAGTGTGATATCGATGGAGCCTGAGCTGCTATCCCTGACATCAGCATTGGAGCGTTGGAGCCCGTTTTTTTTCTCTCTCCTTCTCAGCAGCATTACAGGTAATATTTATTCCTTTACCGGCCTCTGGCATCTCGCGTGTTTATTCAATTCCCCGCTGCCGCCATCCGCCATCCGCCGCCATCCGTGTGTGTTTTCGTCCTGCTAGCGAGAAGGGGGTGGGGCCATTAGCACGCTTGCGGCGTGGAGGCAAGGTACTCCCGCACGCCGGCATCCTCACATAAGGAATCACAAACATCTTGATGATTGACTGCTATAATATTTACCATGGGGGTGTTTAATATTTTTATAGTGGGCTGTTTCTATTTGTTCTGTGTAGTATTTAGATTTGGCTGCAAGCATTGATTTTGTATAACTTCTTAAGTAGATTTTATATTTTTCCTCTCCTCTACCTTATATTCCGTGCGCCATTTGCACTTTTGTCTTTGACAATCCTGTTTGACGGTTCTAACAGATTCATCAAACCAGGGTTGAAAAATCTTTGTTTTGTTTTTGGCTGGACCCCTAAGTGGATCAATAACATTGAGGGATGAGCTGATCCAGTTAAAATAGTCCTCTGTCATCTGATCTAGATTAGTGTCATTTATAGAAAATGATTGTGATAACCAATAATCCAAGTCGGTAGTTTGGACTTTATGACACGCACTGTTAGCCACGATCAGTTTACGTGCTATTATAAGAGAGCTACCTTGTAATTTTAGGTTCCACATTACTTCATAGTGATCCGTCCAGGTTAATGGCAAAGAATGGATAAACTTAATGTTGGGGTTGGTGGTGAAAATCCCATCTAGCAACTGATGTGTGTGCCCCTCCAATATTTTAGCAAAGCGGATACCTGACAGATAATCTAAAAGGTGTTCTGGTTCTGTATCCAAACGATTTTCCAAATGAAAATGAAAATCCCCAATAACCCTAAAGTCAGATTTCAGTAAAAGAACTTCCAGTAACTGGCTGAGTTTTCCTACAAATGTTACTCTTTGTCCCGATGGATGATAGATGAGCATCCCATTAAATGATTGGTTCTTTGTGACTTCAATATTTAATATCACAGCTCCCATTCCCTCAATAGTAACTGGATTAAAAGCCACTAACGAGTACTCTCAGTAAATTATTGCTGGTCCCCACCCCTTTAATTAGGTCTGTCGAGACGGAACAAGGTATAACCATCAAGTGTCACCTCTGTGATCTCAGGGCCATGTTTCTGTCGCAAAAACCAAGTCTATGCAGTGGTTAGAAATGAAATTGGCTACTTCCATATTGTGTTTTACCATCAATCTGGTATTCATAAGGGCACAGATGATGGCTGTCTGGTCAACTAGGAGCTTAGGTCTGTTGGAAATACTTTCAAAAATAGAGCCCGCCAGGGTGAGTGCATGGTCAGAAAACTACTGTTGCAGTTTGAGCAGGAGATCGGTAGGGGTTCAGTTATAGCTGCTATACTTGATGGTGGAAAATTGGCTGACTTTCTCTTTACCTTTAAGTCAAGAAGTGCTTCTCATGAGTAACTAAGTCCCTGATGTGAATCTATGTGAGGATGGCCAGGGGGACAGGCACCGGGCACAGTCCAGGCGCGGACGGGTGCAGACAGGCTTGCCTTGTGTGCGACTTGGTTGCGCCTGCGGCACGCCGCTGTCACAAGCCTGATGCACGTCGGTGCCATCCTCAAATTTTAGAGTGAGGAAAGAAGGTCAGGCAAACAGCTTGACCGCTGGCCACCCAAAATGGTGTCTATAGTCAGGAAGAAAGCGTGAATAATGCCGCTCCCTCCACTCAATCAGCATGGGAGGGCTGTAGTCGACTGGGGTGGAACGGGATCACCAGATGGGGGCTAGGAAACCAACTACCCAGGAACAACAGATAAAAATGAACAAGTAAGTTTGTCTGCAGAAAAGATCACCCAGTAGCAATCAAAAGATATCAAAAAGGTACTGTGAGCAGGTTAAAAATAAATGCTTGTGAGGTTTTTCTACTGCATCTGTAAGCTCTGTCCCCTTTGCGTCTTTTTTTTTATTTGAGTTTTATATAGCGCTGGCTAGACTCAGAGGTATCAGAGCGTTTTACATGAGGATTAAGACATGTTACAGCGTTAAATCATTTACATTACAGTTACATCCGTTGCTAGTGCATTCAATAAACATAGTAAAACAAGACCTATGGAGTAAAGAGGGTAATAGGGGGAAAAGTAAGGGGTTTGAGTGCAGATCAGGAATCAGCAGAAAGGCCATCAGTAATCAGCAGAAAGGTAATGGGGAAAAGAACAAGTAGGGGACACCAGAAGAGTCAGACTCAGACAAAACTGGTGGAGATCCCATGATCACCCATATCAGATCTGGAATTCCTCATAGCGTCGGGCCGCAAAAGAGAAGGAGCTGGTCTGAGGGAGAGGGAGTAAAAGGTGTCTCCTGGTCAAGTCCCTTGACGCTGGGGAGGGAAAGGAACATAACGGCAGCAGATAACGCCAATGGTAGAATACATCTATTATGTAATGGATGATGGTTAACTAAGGGAACCTCAAACTGGTGTCTATTGTGCCTGGATGTACGTATCTGCCAATAAAACAATTGCACCAAATATACAGACACTAAATGGCGACACTTCACATTAGCAACATCAGAATGTATTCTGTGAGGGGATACTATGAGCTACTGAGCGTGAAGATCGACTTTGTGCTTTGGTCAGTTTGGCAATGCCAGTACTGTTGAATGGTGAGCCTGGCATTAACACTGGGTCACAGTAATGCCAACATTAAAATAAAAAAAAATTGCGATCTTTCCATTGGATTGGTCTCAAACGTATTGTAGTCCTAGCTGATAATTAATTACATAAACTGCACAAGGGATATGACGTGCTTGTATTGCATGGCGATTTTTATGGTCCTTTCCATTTATCTTGTATTCAAGTGGGTCCACAATGACTGACCTGCACCTTTTAGATTAAGAGTATACTGCAGTACATAGCCCAAGGAAAAATGACCTATCGGGATACAGCTTACCTAAATATACCTCAAAATAATGCAAGAGGGATACAGCTTGCATAAAGTTGCATTCAAATAAAGCAAGTGGAATACAGTGAGCATTAAGATGCATCAAAATAGTGTAAGTGGGATATAGCATGCATTAAGATGCAATAAAATACAGCTTTAAAAAAAAACATGAATTGCACTGAAGGAAAGCTTATTTGCCCTTGAGATTGTGGGCAATTTTATCATAAGGAAAATCGAACCATCCTACAATTTTATAGTGAGAAAAGTTGGTCAGGGGAACAGCTAGACTGTTGCCCACTCAAAATGGTAGCTATAGTCAGGAAGAGAGCGCAAATAATGCCCCCCCTCCAACTTAATCAGCACAGGAGTGCTACGGTGGACCGGGGAGGAACGGGATCACCAACTGGAGGCTAGCAAACTAACTACCCAGGAACAACAGATAAAAATTAAACAGGTAAGTTTGTCTGCAGAAGAGATCACCCATCAGTGGTCTGAGAGATCCCTCTCAGTTACATAGATCCACCCCTAGCTAACACTGCCCTCCAAGACATTAAAGGGTGCCCATAGTGTGACTTGTAGCGAAGTTCTGCCTATTTCACTACTGTCCCTCTAAGAAGGTCGTACTGAAGTTTGTCAATGAGTGTTAGCTGACCCACCCGTGCAGATTTCTTCTCCACCCTCATTCTCAACCAGGCCATTCCTGCTCAGAAGGGCATATTTTCCAAGGGAGGTGTCTTAACTGTCAGATGGCTAGAAGAGTAATTAACGTGACCAGCAGTGTAGTGCAAATCCTGAATCTTGTTAGCGATGGACCAGTGAAATATTGCAAAAACTAAATAGCACGAAGGAGCAAAATTATGTAGAAATTATTATTACCTTTGCACTTGGGACCCTTTTAAACATGGGAAAAGTCAGGTTAATAATTTTATTATGTTGAGTCTATCCAAAATTATATTTTGTGCAGTGTTCAACCAAAGAGTAAATTCCGTGAAGAACTACAGACTTACTATGAGAAGCTGGCTTGGTATATGGTGCTCACTTATGTAAGTGTAGCACCTTGCACCAATCCAGACAACCCTTATGGTGATTTAAGTGGTCGTAGACAACCTTAGAAAACTCTCTTAGTGGTAGCTGTGGAGAGTAGCCTTCGGGCTTAGTCCAAAAGGAGTGTAAAGCAGCTAGTTTTACCAGTTTGTGATCTCATGGTATGCATTAAGTGAACAAAAATCACACAGTGTAGTTATGAAAATAGGTATTTTATTACAGACACTAACATAATGTATTATCTCCTACCAGGAGATACCAATACAATACACACAATATTCAGGAAATAGAGCACGTATGTAGAACAAATACGAAGTGGTCTCCGGGGGGAGACCAAACCATATACTAAAATAGTGGAATGCAAACCACAACTCAAGTCAAGAATGAACCCAGAAGATGTAGAAGAGCCGGGGACCCATGAACCACCCAAGGTGAGTATCTAGGAACCCCACCGAGTTCGTGTGCAATGTGGAAACACAACCGCGTGCTCAATGTTAGTCAATGGGTAAGTCGCAGTTACAGTTATAAAGAAAAAGGACCCTTCCCAGTGGAGCCTGAAGACACCCCATGGAAGATAGAAGGTTGGAGAGTCATCCCACCAGCGGATACTCCAGAAACCAGGATACCTACACCAGGGACGCTGGGTGCATAGGTGTCAAGTGAAGTCAGAAACGGCCATAGACCACAATGTAGTGACTTCAAGAAAGATGCCACTGGAGAAAAAGACGAAAGAGTCCGGTAGACCCCAAAGGTGGATTCAAGTTGAGAGGTACCTTCAAGCAGAGTGGACAGAGTCTATGACACTCAGGAGTGACCAGGAGGCAAGGAAGGCGAATGCCCACTGATGTCGGGAATGCAGGAGAGGTTTACGGTGCCTTTTATGTTGTAGCTGTGCAGATCAGACAATGCTGTGGATGACCAGGAGCCAGATACGTGCTGTCCCATGTCGGATGTCGAGTGCCAAGGGGTCAGCGTCCGGCATATGTAGTGTCGTGACCAGCAAGGTCCTAGGGACTCACCAAGTGAAGGAGAGTCAGAGAAGGCCCCAAGCAAACAGGGGAGCCCACTGGTGCCAAAGAAGACTCTCAAGAGGACCCACGGGCCAAAGGCACAAGAGTCGCAAGAGGACCTCGAGCAGCTCATCAAGAGTTGCAGGCCACGGTGCAGAGGATGCGCTGTAGGTGAGGTTCTTGGCTGAAGAGGATGCTTGAGGTAGGAGCTTGTTTGGTCCTGAAGGTCTCTGGAGGAGAGAGCCAACAAGCCTTGGCAACGGCAAGTCGACACAGTGCTCAGGGGTTCTGTTCCAGCGGTTCCAATGAGGGATACTGGCCTCAAACTTGGTGAGAGGACAGCACAGGCCTCGGGGGAGTTGTAGAACCACCACCTGTGTTGCTGAGCCTTTCAAAGGACGTGGGAGCCCAGGATCAGCAGACCGTCAGCTCTGTTGCAGTGCCTGCAGATGCAGGGGAGGGACTCCTTCACTCCAAGGGAGATTACTTTGGGTTTCTTGGAGTTCCACAGGCCTGGCTAAGTACCTGAATGGAGCACGGATGCAGCAGGAATCTTCCCTGATGAGGTCTTGGTTCCTTAAGTGAAGTAAAGCAAAGTCCAAAGTGTCCAGACGGTCAAAGTTGAAGTGGTAAGTGATCTGAATCTTATCACACAACTAATCTAGGGACCTACCCACAGTTCAGCTCTTAAGTACCCCTGGGAAAGGGTTGAGAGGATTCAGGGGTCCCTCCCAAAGAAGGAGCTGGATAATGGGGAGGATACTTCCAGGTCCCTTATCCAGTTTTGCACAAGAGCGGAAGCCAATGGCTTCATGAAGTGGTTTGAACAGGAGTATGCAAGGAGAGCACCAAGTGTGCCCTTTAAGCAGTCTCAGTGTTGCTGGAAAGTGCACCCACCATGGCCCAATACACTAAGCCTTGTCTGGGAGGTGGTCACACCTCCCTGTGACAGGATATCTTTTGTTCTTCCTTCCCCTGCTCGAGCTTGACTCGGAAGCAGGAGGGCAGAAACTTGACTCTGGTCGGCTGCAGCCCTAGATTACAGTCCTTTTCTGGAAGACTTGTACCTGGAGCACTGAGGGAGTTTTACAATGCATGTAATCATACCTCCCACACCGTATGATTGATACCAAACATGACAGGGTTCGTTACAGCCAGTTTAGAGATGTTCATCGCGTGATGACGCATGGCCACTCTACATGTCGTAATGGCTGATGTAATTACAACCCAGGAGAATGGACTCTGTAGGTTGTAGGGATGCCTGCTCATGCTGGAGCATCCTCACACTTGGGACCCAGCACCCTGCCTTCAGGATTGAAAGGCCTGCCTTAGGGGTGACTTATAGGTTTTATAGGTAGTGACCTCAGATACAGCAAAACCTATATCTGTTGTAAGTGGTGCTAGCACCAGCTTACACAGGCAGCAATGGCAGGCCTGTAGTCACAATTTGAGTGGTCTCTTATGGGTGGCATAATACATGCTTCAGCCCATGGAAGACCCTTGGTGTACCTACACCCTGTGTACCTTGGTACCATATAATAGGCACTTACAAGGGTAACCCAGTAGCCAATCTGGTGTGTACCAAAGTAACCACCATGTCCAATTTAGGGAGGAGGCACAGAGACACAGTCTGTCTAGTCAGACACTATAACAACACCAGGCAAAAGGTGGAGGTAACCATGCAGAAGGATCTGACCTTCCTACACTTACATTTTAGTATTCTCTTTTTGGATGCCTAACTAAGGGCCTAATTATGAGGTTGGCGGTCCCTGGAACGCCAAACTCATGGTGGGGCACCGGTAGCGGCAGTCCAACCGTTGTATTATGATTTGGATGGTCAGACTGCCATAAGACTGCTGCTACTGCCAGGAAACTACTATCCCCAGTGGTCTTGCATTGGTCAGAAGCTCTAACATGTTGGTGGTGCCTCTTCGGCACCTCAATGCATATTTGGAGTTTCCTCACTGCCACCGTGTTTATGGCGGTGAGCCCTCTTTCAAAAGTGTGGTGGTAAAAAACTAAGAGGGCCCTACTGGGCCCCCAGTTGCCTCAGGCCCATGGGGTGCATGCAGGGGGCACATGCATCCCCAGTTCCAGCACGGAATGGACTTCACAGTCTATGCCCTGCTGGAACGAGTTGTGGCGGTGCCATGGCACTGCCTTTCTAAGGCTCTCCTATTAGCCTTTGAAAGGCTCCGCCGTGGGACCTCCGCTGCAGGACCGCCCACCAGGATTACAACTTGTAATCTGGTGGGCAGGCGGCAGTCAGATTGGTGCCGTGGGAGAAGGGTAGGAGCTCCCATGCTGATGAAGTCGTAATTAGGCCCTAAATAACAAGACCTGTAAATGCCCTTGTCCGATAAATGACACTTGTAGGTTATTCCAAAATCCACATGTAGATGGTATAATCGAGAAAGCCATTAGCATCTATTTCCTCTACTCTGATAAAGCCTTAGAGGCTTCTACGCCTGTAGGTAACTTTCATTATATGGCAGTGATCATATGCAATTGCTGAATTGCCTGTTACCTATGTGATTATATCTGTTTGATTTTTATGTGCGTGGGAGGCTAATTTGAGCAGAATGCCTTGTATAGAGAGACATTTTCTGCTCAAATCTGTCTCCTCCTGGTATTTTGAGTAACTTCTTTGTGTGATGTATGCTTTTACCTAAAAAGATTATGAGAGATACCAGACCAAAACATTAGACACATCAATAATTTCATCAAAATGTCATCAAATTTTACCAAACGTTTGGTGGGGGAGGCAGAATACAAAGATGATTCACTTCCTTACTAGTTGCCTGTGTCCACCACTGACACATGTAAGGACTTCTGCATTCTCCATGAATGCATTCTCATTATATCTGCAAAGCACAATTCCATGTGTTAGCTAAAACAGATATAAATGCGCTTTAGAATTCCAGAGCGTTTTCATAGATGCTGTTGCATTGCAATTGCAGCTGCAATCAAATCATTTCTCCATCATGAAAAGCTAAAGGCCTTCAAGGTGCCCAATCAATGGAACTGAATGATTCAAAATGTTTGGCCTGTTTCACAAAGATTTTGCAGTTAGTAAGTGTAGGAGGCTGGCTTCGTATATGGTGCACAGTATTTAAGTCACTCATCTTTGACCTAATCCAGACAACCCTTATGGTGATTTTAGTGGTCTTTGAAAACCTTTGAATGCTCTCAAAGTGGCAGCTGTGGAGAGCAGGCTTTAGGCTTATCTTGAAGAAGTGTATAGTAGATTGTATTACCAACTTTAATGAGTTAATGAGTAGTGTAGGTTAGATGAAAAGGAAAACACGCAGTGTTCATAAAAATTGGTCTTACCTAATTAGACACACTATCGCTAACACACTGGAATATTTCCTAACCAGAGATATCGACAAAATACACAAGAATACTTTTGAATAATCAGGTAAGTAGCACGATATACACTGGTCTTCAGGGGGCAGCCAAACCATATACTAATAAAGTGAAATGCGAACTGCAAAGGAGAACAGGACTTGGACCAGATGACCCAGAGGAGCCAGAGACACAAGGAACCACCTAATGTAAATACCCAGGAACCCCACTGAGTCTGCGTGCAGAGTGGAAAAACAGCTGCATGCCCAATGGAAGTAAATAGAGAAGTCGCAGTTGCAGTTTTAAAGAAGAAGGGCCCTTCTCAGGGGACCCTGAAGAATTCCTCTGGAGGACAGAAGGTTGAAGTGCCACTCCAAACGTGGATACCCCAGGAACCAGATTACCTGCACCAGGGAAGACTGGTGTATAGGGGGTGAAGAGACCTTGAAAGGCTATTACCAGGAGCACAAGGGGTCTTTCTAGGACCCTCCAGTACATGGGATTATACCCTTAACACCAGAATCAGTGTTGGGGAATGATTTCAACATATTTGATACCGGTTCAGTGCAGCCACTATATAGTTAGACATCTTGTAATGACTGATGTCCACTATGTGTCTTAAATTGGCTGACTGCACTTGCCAAGCCTGGAGAATCAACTCTGGGTTTGTAGGGGTGTCCAGCTCATGCAGGGGTACCCTCACACTTGTAACCAAGCACCCTGCCATTAGGATTGAAGAGCCTGCAATAGGGGTAACTTATAGGCGTCTGAGTGCAGTGACCTTAGATATAAGGAAACCTATATCTGTTGTGAGAGGTGCAAGCACCATCTTACACAGGCTGCAATGGAAGGCCTAGTAGTCACAGTTTTGAGTGGAATATTATGGGTGGCACATTACATGCTGCAGCCCATTGGAGACCCCTGGTGTACCTATGCCCTGGGTACCTTAGTACGATATGCTGGGACTTATAAGGGTATAAGGGTACACCAGTAGCCAATTGTGGAGATATCAAAGTACTTAGCATGTCAATTTAGGGGAGAAAGCACAGTTGCTGGGGTCCTGATTAGCAGGTTCCCAGCTGACTAGGTCAAAAACACACTGACATGAGGCAAAAAGTGGGGGTAACCATGCTAGCAGATCCTACCTTCCTACAGTAAGTGGAACACAATTTTGTTGGACTGATTCTAACAGTTAATCAGGAATCCTACTGGCTTAAACCTGACTCACGTCTTGAATTTAGAGTAAGACAAGAGTATTGCAAGCACAAGTCGCTGCGAAATATGTGTGAATTCTACTCACTATGTTTAGTATCCTGAGGTAATTCTGTACTTACGTATGCATTGTGGCACATCCCCTGACCATTTCCCATCAATGCAAGTCAGTATTCTTGTCCTTTCCAAAGCATAATCCTCGTCGCATACGTATTCAACAGATGAATCCTGATTATATTGATTTTTCACATCTCCAACAATTTTTCCATGGGGAACCAATGGTGGTCTAGAGCAAGCTGGGGGAGCTGAATGAAAACAAAGAAGAGTGTAATGTATTAGGATGCATCCAGATTTGCAAAGGTAGATTTGAGGCAAAAACTGTAACTGCAATATATTTTCTGCAATGCCAAATCCATCTTTATGAAAGTGATAAAAACCTAAATAGGCGCATGCAAACTGAACTGAGATGTAATGCATTGAATTTCACCATATCCCTGAGAATCTCCTGTAGTAATACGAGCCTTTGGGCTTTTAGTGGGTCTTTCTGATCCTATACAGTAGCCCCGGGCAAACAGCAACCCTGGAAACTTTTCACAGCATTGATAATCATTTTGTGTTAATTCATGGTTAAATGTTTAAAGGGCGCACTGGAAGTATTTAGAAGGTATAAGTCAAGTTCAACAATTATGTAATGTTGAATGCTGCGGTCGACATACATAGAGGAAGGAGGCCAACAGTTCTGCTCAGTGGAAATGCCCTGCTTACCTGTGCCCTACTGAAGAAAACAAAAAAGTGATGTATAGATTGCGTAACCCCTTGACTGCTTGAATGCTTGGGGTCCAGACCCCTATGGTTCTAATCCCTTTTTGATGTGTGGGTCCTCCATTCTTAAACCTTCATAAAAACCTTCCTCAAAAGGTAACCACGCCAGGGTTTCCCAGATTTTGTAATTCTAAAGGTATCCACGGGTTGTTGATTCTTCTTAAGGGAACTCTATCAGTCATCTTAAATGGGAGACTAATGAAGTTTTGCCAGCCAATTGAGAAGCCTTATGAATTCTTAAGTAAATGTGGCATCCTTCAAATTCAGTTAGGTTATCAGAATAGAAGGACAGGAACACTCATTTCAAAACAAAAGTAAAAAATACAAATAGTTAAATTGAGGCACTAGTAGCGTAATTAACGTTTTATAAAATCAGCCCAGGAAACTGCTTACAGAGTTAAGCATATCACTAAGTAGCAAATGTGAAAACAACCAATAGTGGATTTGTTTCAGTTTTAGCAATATAATCACATTTTAAGAAGCAATACTCACTGTTGTCGCACTCTGGATAGTCCAGGTTCCCCCGGGTGCACTCGACTGTCATTATTTGATTTGGTTTCTTGTAGAAACCTGGTTTACATTCAAACTCCGCCATGGTTCCATCTTTAATTTCTGTATTTTCATTCATAAGTATAATGTTCTTTAGATCCATTTCCTTGGATGATGGTGTGCACGATCCTGTGAACCAAAGTATCATATGTACTTATTATTATTTTCATTTTGTAATACATTTTCATACGTCATCCTCTTATAATGTCAGCTCTTTGGAACAGCTAAGAATAAAGATGCATATCTGAATCTTAATTCTTGCTAAGAGAAGTCACTTTTTAGGTATTGGCTATAACCAGGTTTAGGTCTCTGTCGGCAGAACTTTTGTTTCCAATCCATAACATATACATATATGGGTATTTGTGTCAGCTCCTTCATTATGATTGGTTATATTTGTTATCTACCTCTGTAAGCTGTATATATCTTTTCTCCACATTCCTATGTTTGAGCCACCCAGAATCATTTTAGTCTCACAGAGTTCTGACTTCATGAGTGGTACCCTTCCACTGCACATCTGAGGTGAACCTTATTTTCGATGGCACATTCCACAGAGGTGCATGTGTTTCCTTTCTGTCTCTCCATTTAGTCTTCCTCTCCTCCTCTTCTCCCCATCCCGCGCCATACATTATTTATTTATTTACCTATACAAATATTTTTACAAAGGCCCCACAGATACAAAATGCTGCTGGGCTGCTTGTATCATTTTGGTGGGTTTCACGCACACTTTCTACTTACTTTTAATATATTGGAATTTGCCCCTCTGACATGACATAACATGTGTATTTGTAAAGTGCATGTTCACCCAGAGGCATCTTTGTGCTGAATAACAGATGTTTATTGTCACCCAAGTCAATGGTACTCATTTTATTGACCACAGATGGATGAAAGGCTGAGCTGACCCGCCAGGATTTGGACCTGTGACTGCGAGGTCGAAAACAGGCCCCTGCAGTGGACAGAGTAGCCCACTGACCCACTAGACGGCTGCCGATTTACTGCGCTCGAACAGTATATTGAAAGTGGCTGCCATGATGCTGAGGGATAAAAAGGTAGATTTCCCGTATATAAGGAGTATCGGACCTGTATTATGTTAGCATGATGCATCTATACCTACACTCTCTGTTTAATATATTTTGCTTGGAAGGAAACCCTTTTCTTTCCTCCCTTTATATCTATTGCCAAAGAGTAGGCTGAGAACCATACAGTCGCCATCTTGAGCACGGGCCGTGATCACTCGTTGATCACGCGCAGTTGTCAGGACCCAGCTCATCTGAGTTATTGTTAGCAGCTGAAGGTAGGCCGTTCACTCGACTGTTCTAAAGACTCAAGGTCGCATCTGGCTTTGTGGGTGATAAGCGCATTCCTGGAGGCGCTGTGCCTACACTCCCAGGCACCAAGACGAAAGGGAGTCACCCCTCCTGACCTCATCAGTAATAGATAGTCAATCCTTTGTACTGATCTGATGTGTGCCATATATGGTCCTTTCCTGGAGCTCGAGGGCCAACTGGTGTTTTTCCATTCACAGTGATTTTATGTGTTGAACTGAAAAGTATATAACCGCATGTTTGAATACGAGCCAACAGTCTTCTCTGCGCACCTGATGGGTGAGTTTCGGAGAGGCTCCTCTATAGAGTATTTTGTCTAATAAACGATCAAACCTTTTTCACTGCCAACTGACTGATTATTTGGTAATGGTATTGGGACTATTGGTAGGTATAGTCCTTTAGTTTATTTTTATGGTACATCAGTTGGCGACTCCGCCGGGACTCCGTGACTGGGTCGTCCTCCCCGTAAGCGGGCGATAAGGACAAAGGGGTAATTCTGGTCGAGCGGGTGGACGGAAAAAGGATCCTTTGAAATTTAGCCATCTTTGGTATGAACTTACTCCGCCCTCACGCTCAGAGTATCCCCAGCTGCTAGTGACCCTTCACCGGAGTCCTACGGGCGTAACCCAGGAGCTGACCGTGTTGGTCTTCAGGAAGTTGGCAGTGGAGAACACGCAATTGTACCTATGTGCACCAGGTGAGTGGAATTGTTTTGATGTTCTTGGCATGCACTGTTGAGCAGTGCTTTTGAAGCAGTTAACTGTGTAAGTATTTGGTAGTCAGTGTACCACGGAGAATTTTGGGGGTCTGACGGGGCAGCATTTTGGTGGCTGCACGTATAGATGCTCCACGGACCTTTTGTGAATACTAGAGATGCCGATCGGATGCCTGGTGTGGCACGTGTGGTGCGCGCCCGTCCGGACTGCTCTTGGAAAGGTCTGTGGCTGTACCTGGGTAGCCTTGGGAATACATCTGAAGCAGTGCTAATAAAGCGGGCTTAGTCAGAATAGTATCAAGAGTGAACCAGGAAGGCCGCGGGATGGTATGTAGGCCGGTCTGTGGTTATACCTGTCTGGCGGTCTCTCCGTAGTCTTTGGACTGCTTGGTTTTGGTATCTGTTGGTCTTGGATTTTGAATTTGGTTGATTCTCCATGAACAGGAGTCGATGGGCTTTGTTCTCTGTTTGAAAGGACGTCATTCTCGAATATTTTTGCATGTATATATATATTATTGCCTTGTGTATGTTTGAATGAGTGTGAGGTTGTATGTTTTGTGAATGTTTGAACATGGCCATGTTTGGAAGTTTGTTTTTGTGATCAAATTAGGAACGTGTGACGACAATAACCATGCCGCGTTTTAGCAAATTGAGTTGTTTTGGATGTTGTTGTCGCCCCAATGATACGCGTTTGGCTGAAAGTCAACCTGCCCCACCTGAGGGCAGCCCAAGTTATGATATGTATGTAAAGCATGGTATTACACCTCTCTTGATTAACACACTATGGCATAAATATACTAAAGATAATGTGGAATTACAATGGCCCTTAACCGGGTCTTTTGATGAGAAAAAGATACATTTTCTGCAGGATCGATTATTTTCTAAACGTAGTCGACAGTCAATGTTTGACTCTCTAAACCTGTGGCAGAAGGAAGCAAAGCGTAGACGTATGCGGGAAGAGAAAGTATGTAGGATGAAAGGAAATCAGACAATTACACAGAAAGCTATAGCTTATGATAAGGCACAAACTGAGCAAGGGATTGATTGAGCAGACAGACAATTTAGATTACAAGTGGATAAGACCTATGTGGCCAGGACTGAAGCGGAGGATGAGATAGAGGATTTATTGGATACTCGTCCACCTCCACCTTATGCTCCGCAGCGTATATATCCCGTTGTCTCCCCGACTTTAGTACAGGCCCCTTCAGCTTCCGCCCCTGTTGTTTCCTCTTCCCTTGCCTCTCCGGGAATGGCCTCTGTTTTGTCTCCCTCTGTGTCTGAGACGGCTACTTTATGGCCTGTTACAGAACCGTCTTCCGTTATGTCCACAGCTGTTTTGTCTGCCCCCACCCCTGCGTGGGCTTCCCTTTCTGCGAGCACGACCCCATCTCCAGCTGTTTTGACTCCATTTCATGCTCTGGGGGATTTCGACGCATTGAAATTGTTTACTCGTTCGGCTGTAGTACCGACTGAGAAACAGATGATAGAGAATCAGTCATCCCAGTGGATGCAACAGCCTATTTACACTATAACTGATATATGGAACACGCTTCGAGACTATGAGCCTGTTATGCAGCAACATGCCTTGAAACATATGACTGCATAGATTATTACTCTTTGGGAACAGTTTTTTCCAGGAGGGTTGGCCCCCCAAGTGATGTATGACATTCGGGACAGGGCTCATAAGTCTGAACTTAGCCCAGAGGAAGTGTATAGAAATGTGGAGGTTTTATTAAATTATCGAGAACATATGCATCAAAAGTGTCCCTCGTGGGACACCCAGCATCCTATGCGAGAAGTTCATCCTATTTTTCATCCTGAAATACCGGAACTAAAGAATGACCAGGGCGAGGTGACTAGACCTCATGTAGAGGCCCGGGTGCAGGAGCAATGGGTTTACACCCCCTGGAAGAGGAGTGAAGTCCTCTCGCTAAAATCACAATTACCTGACCCCCGTAAGAATCCCACGGCTTCTTATAAAGAACTCACAGATGCGGCCTCTTCGGCCATCAGGACCTTAGCTGACATAGAGCTATTTTTCGCATTGTTAGTTCCCGTTGACGTATGGCGTCAGGTGCATGATCAAGACCATGTTCAAGAATTAGGCGGAACATGGGAGCAGATAAAAGATTGGGACAAGGATCATAAGCCTGGAAACAAGCCGAAACCTGAATTAATGGCATTACCTGGCCGTATTATTACTTACATGCATTCCTTAAGGTGGATTGGGACAAATTGACCGCATGTAAACAGAAGGAAGATGAAAGTGTTTCTGATTTTTTCACTAGATTTAAGGGCGTATTCATTGATTTTAGTGGACAGAATTTATCGTTGGAAGGCGGTGTGCGACTATTTGTTAATCGTTTCATGACCAATTTGTTACCAGAAGTCTCTGCACAGCTACAAGCCGCTGAAAGTACATGGACCACTTCCACGCCCTCGGTAATATTGAGTATGGCCCAATATTACGAACACAGAGAAAATGAGAGTAAGGATAAGACGGAAAAGAAAGCAAAGGATCTTAAAACACGGGTGTTGATGCAGCAAGTTGTCCAAGGACGTGGCAGAGAGAGAGGCGGTAGAGGGTTTGTCCCAAAGGGGGCGGGAACTGGACGAGGCATAGGGCCGGCTGTTGTTTTGGGAATAAATCAGTGTGCTCATTGTAAGGAAGAAGGGCATTGGCGATTTCAGTGTCTGTTGTTGCTGGCTCAGAACAGGGCTATGAGAAGTAGAGGAAGAGGTCGTGAAAGTGTGGATCGCAGTGATATGCGACGAGAAGAGGCGACGCAATTTGGACAAGAAAAGAACTATTTTGATAATCCAAGAGGTAGGCAGTATTATAATGAAGAGTGTGCAATGGACGCGACCGAAGGGTATGCTTATACATAGGATAGCCATGGACAGAGTGAGGGCCAGTTGCCAGTACCCGTTGATCAGCAAGGACCTTATGTAGAGGCGCATTTGATGGGGACATATGAAAAGTTTTTAGTTGATACGGGTGCAATGAATAGTTCTATTTCTCGTTCCCTGGTCCCAGGGGCTACTCTGTCCGGGGACAATAATGTTTCGGTAGGACTCTCGGGAATTCCGGTGGTGAGCCCCATCTCCAAACCTATTCCTTTTACAATTGGTCCTGTTACGATAGACTCCCCGTTTCTTTTGACTTCCCATTGTGGCGAAAATTTGTTGGACTTGGATTTGTTGAAAATATTGCATGCTAAAATTCATTGCTCGCCTGATGGTGTTTACTTGACTATTAATTCCTTTGGAAAGCATACTCTGCAGTGTTTCACTAAAAATGAACCCCTCCCTCCTGAGTTTGCTGCTATCCCAGCAACATTGTGGGCCACTGGTGACACAGAAGTAGGATTATTGAAGATTCCACCCGTTTTTATTACTTTGAAGCAAAATGTTCGGCTTCCTCGTATACCTCAGTACAAAATTTCTCCGGCTGGCGAGAAGGCTTTGCTCTCCATCATACAAGATTTGGTAAAAAGGGGTGTGGTGGAAGAGACAATATAAAGTAAGCAATAACCAACATACCTGTATCACATTGGGTGCATTCCAAATCAAATTGGAACCTTGGTACATATTATTCCTTTCTCTTTCACCACAGTTCTTCTATTCTTTCTATTCTTTCTACACTTTCTATTTCCTTTCCTCTATTTACAATCCCGTGATCATTGTCCTATATATTTTCTCACGTGATAAATCTTGTCTCTCTTCCTCACTTAACTCAGGAAGAGATAATGTAAGCAAACAAAGTAAATTAAAAAATACCTTTATGTGTCAGGTTAATAATGTAATTTTTTTTTTTTAAATCCCCAACTATAAAAATTGAAAGATGATTATATAAATTGATGTTTAGCATATGTTTTTTACTAATTTCAGGATTTGTGGCTTTTTCCTGACAAAGGCGTATGTTACGCCGAAACGCGCGTCGAAGATAAAAGACTGTGCCACTTGATTGTTCCCATTTTTTAATTTTCCTTTTCTCATATCACAATTATCTTTTTTATGAAAGTACTGTAACAAATGATGACATATTGTATGTCTATATTGTGTAATTGTGTTTTTTAATACTTTATGACACTTGAAATGTGATTAATAAATATCATTTTGTATATTTTTTTAAATTATTTTGTTGTTACATTTATTTGACACAAAGGAATGTTCAATATATAACTATTGCCTAGGAAGTTATTGCTACATTGTGTATTGCCCTTTCCTAGGAATTGTAATTCCACCATCACAGGGGGTCCTAGTTATCAACAATATATTACCCACAGCCTGTCTGTACGGGACTGTCCTTCTTTGTTCAACATAAAGAGATATATCTAAGCCTTTATCGAACTATAATTTGTTTGCTTACAGTTAATGACCCTACCTTAGACATTATCTTCAATTACATTTAAAATAATTGTTAAGTTTCTACCATTACACCCCTTCTACATTTTAGGGGAATTTTGCCTTACCTTTCTCTTACTCTTATTTTCTTTCCAGTTTCTTCTCAAATCCCTCCTGTATATTATGGCTCAGTTAAAAACCTTTGGGTTTTCTGATGAGGAATTCGCCATACTTGTAGGTACGAGTAATTCTTTTGCTAGTAGCTCTAAATCTAGTATCCAAACAAATGACGATATCAACAAACTATTAGATCTCAAAAAGAAACTCTAAAGAATGGAAGCTCATGGAGAGTTTATGTTAGAATATCTAAAAGCCGGCCTAATACCTCAAGGCTTACGTATACGTAACATCCCAGGATTATTTATCCAATACAGAGAATTTTTAGACAAATGGAGCTCAAGAGATCTGATGATATTGATAATCGAAACCGCTAAAGAATTAGCAGTGGCACTCAAAATAGAACTTAATGAATTAGAAGATAAAATCAAGAAGAATAACAGTATAGAAGAAGCCACAAAAAAACTAGAAGAGTCAAGCAAAGAACTTGCTTCGTTTGCTGAATACTTAAATAAAAGAAAATTAGATAAACTAACTAAAGATAAAAGATACTGTACATTGGAAAGAACTTACCCATACCTAAATGAAGATTTTTACAAACAAAATCAATATATCAATGATCAAACCTCTAGACGCCAAAAAGTGACGACTTTTTAAGATACGTCTGATTCAGACAGTGAAAGTATCCCACATCCATATGAACCTAGTGACACATATCATTCTTTTAACTCCAACAAAAATTCTCATCAGCCTTTTTTAGGTCACAGAGGGGCACACAGGGGAAGACAGAGAGTCAGGTTCCAACCCCAATCCTAACCCAGAGGGCATTACCAGGGACCCCAATACCAACCAGACCCTCAATACTTGTTAGAAACGAGGAACCGACAATACTGGAAACACGGAGTATAGTCCCCATATTTAATCTGTAATCTCATCATCTAGACTCCCCTAGCAGGACCCTCTTGACCAAAGGTTTATCCTATGTTCCGCATTCCTCTGCCAACAAATTTGAACTCTATCAAGATATATTTTCATTTTTTCGTAAAATTAGATTAAAAAAATTCCTTGACTCGAATGAAGAAACATATAGTAATAGTCCTTCGACAAATAGTCTATCTTTACCTTCAACTTTCACACCCACATTAGAACAAATAGGACCAGAGGTATCTACATTTGAAAATTTAGTCCTGAAACAACTAGAACATAATCTAAAATTTATACCCAAACCTAGATATAACTTAAATAAAGAAGAATTCTTAGCAATGAAGAATATTACACACAATAAATCAGTGACCATTAAATGTTGTGACAAAGGAGGACGGATTGTAATCTTAAATACTGAAGACTATGAACAAAACATGCTAAAAATGTTAGATAATCAATCATTTTATTGTAGCATCAAACTTAACACAACTTCTAGAATAGAGAAAAGGATTTTAACTTTAACCAATTTTGCACTCCATGAAGAACATATTACAGCCAAAGAATATGACTACCTTAATCATTCTAAAGGAAAAACTGTATGCATCTATGGTGTACCTAAAATTCATAAAAATACAGAGGACCCTCCATACAGACCTATAGTTTCTACCATTGGCACAGTCACCGAACCACTGTCTAAATTTGTGGATAATAAAATAAAACCTTATATCTCAAAAATTACGTCATATATACAAGACACTAGGGATATGATAAGTAAAATAGAACATCTGACTTTTAATCCCAATCATAATGTATTAGTGACTCTTGACATAGAGTCACTATACAGCAACATCCCTCAACAGGAAGCCATTGAAGCAACACAATGGTATAGATAAATTTGAGATACCATGCTCTAAGCTGTTCATAACAGAATGTCTACAAATAATCCTAACAGAAAATATTTTCACATTTGGTAATCACCTTTTTCGCCAAGTAAAAGGCGTCAGTATGGGAGCTTCGGTTGCCCCTTCGATTGCCAATATTTACATGGCATTCTGGGAAACCAAGTTCATCCATAATGAGGTTGCACCTTTTTTTGAATCTGTCTCCCACTGGTCCAGATATATTGATGACATCTTTTTTATCTGGACCGGTGGAGAAGACACATTACCAGAATTTTTACAATGGCTAAATCTCACAGATTCAAATTTACGGTTCACCGCCCATAGTAACACCACTGAAGTTGAATTTTTAGATATTATAATCAGAAATCAATCAGGGAATTTAGAAGTAGATTTACACATAAAACCCACTGCCAGAAATACACTATTACATGTTAATAGTTTCCACCCTAGAAGCCAAAAGCAAAGCATTCCTTTCTCTCAGTTTCTCAGAGTTAGACGTAATTGTTCCAATCTATCTGACTTTGACAAACAAGCAATCGACATGAAAAGAAAATTTCTAGAAAGAGGATATCCTCATAGACTCAGAGAGTCCTACAAACGAGCCAGATATTATGATAGAGACCATCTACTTCAAAAAGCGGAACACACGGAACAAAAACAACTCATATGCATAACTAAACATTCGACATTAAATGCAAAAGTGAAACATATAATCAATAATAATTGGCATATTTTAAATTGCAATTCAGATAAGAGCACTAAATTAGAGAAACCTTTATTTGTATATCGCAGAAACAAAAATTTGAAAGATATTATGCTGCACTCTAGATTTGAAAGTCAAAATTCGAGCCAACCATTTATTCAAAAATCTTTTAATGGAGAGTTTCCAATCAAAGGAACAACTCTGTCCGACTCGTACCCGGGAAAAAGAACGTACAAACATGCAAGTACGATTCGTACGGAAACATCATTTCTGTACGAATCGTACAAAACACCGACCGACACAAAAATACATCCGAATGTGATCCGGGACAGCGCATAAGCGACGTGCGGACGGAGTCAGGCAGCTTTTTACTACCAGCAAGTACGAATCGTACCGACAGCACTCCGGACGGCAATATTTTTACGGCACCCAAAAAGTGCCGAAAAAGCTAAGTACGCCGCGAAGCGTGAGGAAAAGGGGGCCCGGTACGCGCCAAATACCCCCCCAGCCCCCCACGGATGTACACGCCGGACCCCCAGACCCCGCGGACGGACGCGCCGGACCCCCAGCCCCCCGCGGACGGACGCACCGTACCCCCAGCCACCCCCGTATGTACGGTGCAGACCCCCACCCGTGTATGTACGAAGCGTACCCCCACCCCCGTATGTACGGTGCGTACCCCCAGCCACCCCCGTATGTACGGTGCAGACCCCCACCCGTGTATGTACAGAGCGTACCCCCACCCCCGTATGCATGGTGCGGACCCCCAGCGCGTTGCGCTGGGGGTCCGCACCGTACATACGGGGGTGGGGGTATGCTCCGTATATACATGGGTGGGGGTCCGCACCGTACATACGTGGGTGGCTAGGGGTACGGCGTGTCCGTCCGCGGGGGGCTGGGGGTCCAGCGCGTACATCCGCAGGGAGCTGGGGGGTGTTCAACACGTATACGGGCACATGTTCGGACGTCTCCATGGTAGCTATAGAGGTTCGCTCCGTACGGTGTTTTTACCATACGGTTGTGCATTCGGACGGACGGGACGGATCGTACTTGCGCGTTCGGACTTCGGTTTCCCGATCCGTACGTAAAACTGTACGGGGACGTGTCGTACACTTTTTCCGACCCGAGGACGTGTCGGGGAATTTTCCCAATGCGATTCGTATGGATTTTTTTACATACGAATCGTACTTGCCAGTTTGTACGGGACTTGTACGATTCGTACGTAATAAAATACGGATACGATTCGTGCGGGGAATATTTTTAACAGATCGGAATCGGCACCTAAATGTACTACATGTAAATCCTGTGACTCAATTCTACCAGGAGAAACTTTAATCCACAATGGATTCACGATCCGGGCAACCAACATGTGGAATTGTAGAACACAAAATGTGATCTACTTAATTCTCTGCCCATGCCGACTTGGTTACGTAGGGGAAACCTCCAGAGCCATACACACTAGAATAGCGGAACATCGCTCGGCAATAAAAACTAAAAAATTAATTGCCCCTTTAGTAAAACATTTTCTGGATTTACAACACAAACCAGAAGAAATCCAATGGCGGATTTTAGAAAAAATCAACATACAAGAAGATAAAGGGGGCATGCAAATCCGAAAAAAACCGGAAGTCTTTTGGATTTTCTCATTAGACACCTTTAAAAATGGCTTAAATAGCGATTTACCTTGGGAACATGCCATCATTTAACCTCTCAAACAAACAAATACAGAGACGTTATTATTCATTATTTTCATGTTTCTACCTTTGAGTTACTAAGCTGAAACTAACATGCCCCCTAAGCTATCTGTTTATCTATACAGAGAGCTTGAAGATAGAAATTACATTCATTATCCTTAAGAGAAACAATTAACCCTCTTGTATCTAGACAGCATGTATAAAATAAAATTATACGATGTTTTCGTTTCAGCATGTGACATGTTCCATAAATCCAACTTGGAACATCATATATATAAAAAATAGAGATATCCTTTATTAACTAACTTTCATTTGCGTTTACTGTTAAATCAATAGCGAGTTGACGGTCTAGTGTTTATACACCATTACCATGGTAACGTCAGTTGCGTGCGTATATCGAAATGCAATTCGTATTACGTTAATCACACTTGGTAATATTGCGAGTTTTCCACCATCACTCTTTAACCTAGAGCACGCACTGCACGCAGCGTTTTACGCTACGTCATGACGTATGATATACGCTGCTCCGTAACAGCATCTACCGCGCTCATTTTCACTATTTATATGCCACCGAGAAGTACCAGCATTATCCACCATTTTGCGGCCGTTTAACCTCCACGCCAGCCGTTTGTAGACCTGAGACTAACCACATCACCAAGGTAAGACTAATATATAGAACGCTATTTTAGTTTTGCCAAATAGTTAGCTCACGTCATAGATTAGCTCGTTTTGTCCACTTGTCTAGATTATTACAAAAGCTGCTATGCCATTTGAGCTTTTTCACTGTAAGACAGTCTCCATTACATCGTTAACTCTGATAAGAACACAGTTAAGACGATATGGACATTTTATAATACATACGTCTTAAAGCCCATAACCATGTAGAGATTGAAAATCCACATTGCCTGATATAATGTTATCATTTTCTTGCCGATAGAAAACTCTTAACCCTCAGATCTAATTATTTTATTTTATTTCATTTTTTCCTATCAGGGAATATAATAGCTCTCGTCTGGGTCCGCCATCAATGCGGTGTCCCACTGTTCGACTAACATTTGTGAGATACATATATATACCAAAAAATCAGGTACTTTCAAGCCATTGTTATCCATCCTGAGCATAATATGATCATGTAAGTGAGATAAATATGTAATAATTTCCAAAATTTCTACTTTTAGATACCCATTAACATATTAGTGTGACTATAAATATCTCAGCATATTTGGCTGACATTTTTGTAATGACTAACGTCACAACTTCTTGACTGGATCCTTCACACCATTACAGGTATCCATTCTTTATATTTAACAGACCTTCTTCTTCTTTAATCTGAAATAATATATGAATCCATCGATAATTGTGAATGTGTTATAT
Organism: Triturus cristatus; assembly: GCF_964204655.1. Lineage (NCBI taxonomy): Eukaryota > Metazoa > Chordata > Amphibia > Caudata > Salamandridae > Triturus > Triturus cristatus. The sequence continues at coordinate 367,430,187 of NC_140586.1, forward strand.
ATTCACAGGCCATATACGTTATTGGAATATCTTACCAATATATCCCTGGCATCTCCTATATACGCTTTGGCCTCAAAATATAAAGTAAGCAATAGCCAACATACCTGTATCACATTGGGTGCATTCCAAATCAAATTGGAACCGTGGTACATATTATTCCTTTCTCTTTCACCACAGTTCTTCTACTCTTTCTACACTTTCTATTTCCTTTCCTCTATTTACAATCCCGTGATCATCCTCCTATATATTTTCTCACGTGATAAATCTTGTCTCCCTTTCTCACTTAACTCAGGAAGAGATAATGTAAGCAAACAAAGTAAATAAAATAAAATAATACCTTTATGTGTCAGGTTAATAATGTAAAAAACATATAAAAATTGAAAGATGATTATATAAATTGATGTTTAGCATATGTTTTTTACTAATTTCAGGATTTGTGGCTTTTTCCTGACGAAGGCGTATGTTACGCCGAAACGCGCGTCGAAGATAAAAGACTGTGCCACTTGATTGTTCCCATTTTTTAATTTTCCTTTTCTCATATCACAATTATCTTTTTTATGCAAGTACTGTAACAAATGATGTCATATTGTATGTCTATATTGTATAATTGTGTTTTTTTATATTTTATGACACTTGAAATTTGATTAATAAATATAATTTTGTATATTTGTTTTTATTATTCTGTTGTTACACATAGGAATGTTCAATATATAACTTTTGCCTAGGAAGTTATTGCTACATTGTGGAAGAGACAGCTGCTAATGTGTGCAACAGCCCCATTTTGCCTATCTGAAAGAGTGCCCCTGTTGGAAGCGATCCTGACTATGCTGATACCTATCGTTTTGTGATTGATTTGAGAGAAAAATAATAAACTAGTGGTGCCCCAATACCCTGTGGTTTCAGACATCACTACTATTCTCACTATGATTCCCCCTACTGCTAAATATTTCTCTGTGATTGATTAAAAAATGCATTCTGATTCATCCTGATAGCCGCCATATTTTTGGCTTCTCATTATCTGGTCGTAGCATCCGGTTCTGCCGTGCTCCCCAGGGGTACACAGAGAGTCCTAGTATTTATAGTCAAGCTTTGAAAACATTGCTGGATGATTTGGTCTTGCCCCCTGGTAATGTGCTTTTGCAATACGTAGATGATTTGTTAGTGGCCTCTGATACCGAGGAAGGTTGTAAGAAGGCCACTGTACAATTATTGTCCCATTTGGCTGCCAATGGCAATAAAGTATCCCTTTCTAAATTTCAATATTGTCGACAGGAGGTGACCTATCTCGGTCATCTACTGTCGAAGAAGGAGAGGAGACTAACCCCTGAGCGTGTGACTGCATTTTTAATATGTCTGTACCTCGTACTCAGCGTGATGTTCGTGCATTTCTCGGCATAACTTCTTACTGTCGCCAATGGATCCCTAATTTTTCCCTTCTTACTAAACCTCTTCTGTACTTAACCACTAAAGATGTGCATGAACCTTTACCTTGGACTGATGCTTGTCAAGATGCTTTTGGCTCTTTGAAATCTGCGCTTTGTTCTGCACCTGTTCTTGGTACTCCTGACTACCGAAAACCTTTTGTGCTGTACGTACACGAGGTGGACGGTTGCTCGCTCTCTGTGCTAACACAAGGATTTGGTGGTAAGCAAAGACCTTGTGCCTATTTTTCGGCGGTGTTGGATAACGTCGCCAGAGCACTTCCTAGCTGTTTAAGAGCTACTGCTGCAGTTGCGGTGGCTATTTGACAGTCGGAAGGGCTCGTTCTGAACACTGACCTCACAGTGATGGTACCGCATGCTGTGGATACATTATTGAACAAAACAAAGACCCAGCACCTTACGAGTGCGCGTCTTACTGGATACTAATTGACTTTGTTTGCTCCACATATTACGATTAAACGATGTGCCACTCTGAACCCTGCAACGTTACTACCCCTCCCTTTGAATGAAAAGAACAATGATGTTCATGATTTTATATATCGGACTCAGGAAGAAACGAAGGGACGAGTAGACCTGACTGACACTCCTCTATCTGACCCTCAAGGGGAGTTGTACGTCAATGGCTCTTGTTTCAAGTTACCAGATGGCACGACAACTGCTGCATATGCGATAACTACTCTTCACACTATAGTTGAGGCTTCTCGAGTACCCTATCAGTCAGCACAGGCAGCTGAATTAGTGGCATTGTTTCGGGCCTGTGAGTTAAGTGAATGGCTGAGAGTTAATATTTACACCGCCAGCCAGTACGCCTTTGGCGTGGCTCATAGTTTAGGCAGACTTTGGCCAGAAAGAGGTTTTCTTACTTCTCATGGTCAGCGAATACAGCATGGCCCCTTGATTTTGCGATTGCTGACAGCGTTGACGTTACCAGAAATAGTGGCTGTAGTCAAATGTAGTGCACACAAGGCAGTGGTTGATGCAGTGGGGGAGGGTAATGCCTTTGCCGATCAAGTGGCTAAGGAAACTGCGAAATCCAAATTGACCTCGATGTTTGTGGCTAGCTCTGTTAGGTGGGTGGCGGAAACAGAGTTGTTTGATATTACCATGGTAAGTGTCCGAGAAATACAGAAAGAAGCTACCCCTATTGAATTGGCTCACTGGAAAGAGCGAATTGGGAGATTAGATGCAGATGGTTGTTGGATTGATCTGACAGAAAAGCAGCGGTGGTTGTTGCCTAATGCATTAGGGAATGCGGTGGTGACAATGGCACATGGTCCAGCTCATATTGGGGTGAAAGGTATTTGTGCATTATTAGATCCTGTATGGTACAATCTCAATATTTCTAGGACCGCTGCTCATTTCGTACAATATTGAATGGTCTGTTTACGACATAATCCAGGGGGCTTGGAGCCTGTTCTGAGTGGAAACTTTGCGCTTTCAGTAAATGGGTGGAAGCCTACCCGACAAAAGAAAACACTGCTTTGGCAACGGCAAAAGTGTTGATAAAGGCGTATTTCCCTTGCTACGGATTGCCTCGTGTAATCAAGAGGTGCCTGGCCATGTTCGATACATACCTGTATTATGTTAGCATGATGCATCTATAACTACACTCTCTGTTTAATATATAGGCTTTTGCTTGGAAGGAAACCCTTTTCTTTCCTCCCTTTATATCTATTGCCAAAGAGTAGGCTGAGAACCATACAGACACCATCTTCTTGTGCTACGCTTGAGCACGGGCCGTGATCACGCGTTGATCACGCGCAGTTGTCAGGCCCCAGCTCATCTGAGTTATTGTTAGCAGCTGAAGGTAGGCTGTTCACTCGACTGTTCTAAAGACTCAAGGTCGCATCTGGCTTTGGGGGTGATAAGCGCATTCCTGGAGGCGCCGTGCCTACACTCCCAGGCACCAAGATGAACGGGAGACACCCCTCCTGACCTCATCAGTAATAGATAGTTAAGTCTTTGTACTGATCTGATGTGTGCCATATATGGTCCTTTCCTGGAGCTCGAGGGCCAACTGGTGTTTTTCCATTCACAGTGATTTTATGTGTTGAACTAAAAAGTATATAACCTCATGTTTGAATACGAGCCAACAGTCTTCTCGGCGCACCTGATGGGTGAGGTTCGGAGAGGCTCCTCTATAGAGTATTTTGTCTAATAAATGATCAAACCTTCTTCACTGCCAACTGACTGATTATTTGGTAATGTTATTGGGACTATTGGTAGGTATAGTCCTTTAGTTTATTTTTATGGTACATCAATGCTCATGTGCCCATGCTTCTTGATGCACGGCAGCCATCCTGGAATATGCTGTCTTAGTGAACTCCTACTCTATTACCCTCCATGAACCTGCATGCTCCTTGATGCATATTCACATGCTGCTTGGCCAAAAGCATTGGCAGATCTAACAGCTCAGCATTTTTTAGCCTGGGCGCATTGCCACATGCTTATTACATTTTCCCCCCCATTTAACCCCTGAGTTTTTGTCTATACTGTCCACCTACATTACCTTAGAGCACAGCTAAAGACTAGGGGCCATATGTAGGTAGCATCACATTTACCGACTCATAAATACCGAATTTTACCGATTCGGTATTTATGAATCGGTGAATGTGATGTAGGTAATTATTCGGTAAATTTTACCGAATGGGAAAAATTCGGTAATTACGAGTCGGTATTTACCGATTCGGTAATGAGGCATACCTTCCCATTGATTCCTATGGGCCTGGAGGCCCATAGGAATCAATGGGAAGCCATTCACCATTACCGATTCGGTAAATACCGATTCGGTAATGGGGGGAGCATATTCAAGGGTGGCAGGGTGTCCCATTGACACCCTGTTGTACCCCTGAATCTTGCATGTGTGCACATGTGGCGCACATACATGCCCTAAGGGCATGTATGTCTGCCACATGGCACTCTTAGATCTGCAAAATATTACGTTTTGCAAGGTATTCGTTATTTATCACCAACCTGTATTTGGTGGTAAATAACGAATTCTTAAAACTAATGTTCACTCTTTAGAGTGCTCCCTACATATGATTTAAGGATTCGGTATTTACCGAATCAGAATTTTACCGATTCGGTAATTTACCGAATCCTGAAATTTGCCTCCTACATCTGAAATAGCTAAATACCGGTCGGTAACGGGATATTTACCGAATTTCGGCCGTTACCGACCGGTATTTAGCTACCTACATGAGGCCCTAAGTGTGGGCAAAATTTTAACTACACCTTCAAAATTCATGACATTTTAAAACTTCACGTTATGTAAAAGTATTCAAAAACTCAGATTTTGCAATTCTGTGTTCATTATTATAGGAAAGCTTGGACTTTCCATTAAACAAATATCACAAGTATCCAATAAGAATGGCAAAAGACATTTTCTGGTCCAACCAGTCCCATGATTGTATCTAGCATGTGGTAAACATAGGGGGGAACGTTCATAGAATGGCAAATTCCTTGTTGTTTTACATTTAATTGCACAGTTATGGGGAGATTTTACAGCATGGTGAAATAATCCCAGTAACGAACAGCTTGTAATTAGGGCCCGAGAGGATTTTCTGAACAATTCTATCATCTTTTAGACTTTTAGAGGGCACTTAATTTAAAATGTAATTGTTTTTTAGACCCTGTAGACTACTTTCTAGTTGAGAAGTGACATATAATCTAAGCCTGAACATAATTCAAATTAGAAGTCCTTTACCATGTCTACATGGGTGGTGCAAATTGTGCTATGCTAACGTCACTGGTGACAGTTTATACTCAAAAAAAATAAACAAAACCAATAATTTCCTTAATGTGCCTCAATATTCAGAATTTCAGACTGCCCTGAAAGCCCCAATGGGGGTTCGTTTGAAGCTTAAAGCCCAGTTAAGCCTCCAGGATGGCATATACATTATATCAAATGTCCCCCTTTGTCACTCGGTGTGCAACAACAATGGATAGTGTTCTGGGGGCCAGGGTGAAGACCCAGGGAACTTGGCCCCACAGGCCTTGGGAGGTCTCCGCTACTTGTTCAGAAGCTCTGACTCCCGGGCCCGGGGGTGTGGAAGGCTTTGCCTTTAGACTCGCTTCTGCGACCTACTGTGTCATGAAGTGGTGGTGACAGAGTCACCAGGCCCATGAGGTCTCCCCTGCTTATTTGAGTTCAGAAGCCCTGACTAGGCTCTGGGTAAGAACTCTGGCTGGCCCAGGGGTGGAAGGCCATCCATCCTAGACTCCAATTACCAGGTCAGTAGGTCTCAAAGTGGTGCAGACAGGAACCTGCTGGCCTAGAGAGGCCTCCCCTTCTTGCCAGGACTAAGAAGCTCTGACCAGGCCCCGGGTCAAAGTATCCTGGTGAGCCTTGAAGTGGAATATACTTGGCCCTGGGCTCCGTTCCCTGGCCTGCAGGTTCTCAAAGTGCCCTGGATGGGGAACCACAGGCCTGGGAAGGCCTCCCCTGCTTGCCTGCACTATGAAGCTCTGACCTGTCCCCTTGTCAGGGCCCCAGTGGCCTCAAGGGTAGAAGCCCCTGGCCCTGGGGTCCCTTTTCTAGCCCACCATGTCACAAAATGCACAGGATGAGGTGCCGCAGGATCAGGGAGGTCGCCCCTGCTTATCTGTTTTCAAAAGCTCTGACCAGGCTCTCAGTCAGAACTCCGTGAGGCCCCTCTCATAGCCCTTTGTGCGATACCAGTTCAGGCACAGAGAACCCAGGCCTCAGAGTCCCTGTCCTCTCCTATGGCAACCGGAATCCTTTTTCAGAAGTCATAGTGTGACCAGGTGATCATCCTTCGAGTACAGGCATCTGGTCACATCAAGCCTCTGTGATCTGGGCGTACATAATGCATCCCTATAGCACACCCAGATGGTCTGGTTGGAAATCCTGATGAGGGTTTATTTCACCCTTTGAGACAAGATGGAGTTCCAGGAAGTCAGGGGAGTTTTCTCCAACGACCCCTTTTGGCACTCGATGTGTACAGATTGCAAGAAAGGGGGATAGACTTGTAGGGACAGAGTACCCAGGACCCCCTTGTTGTCTGGTAGGTCTCACCCAGGTGCTACCAGGGACTCGGGGGCTCCTGTTGGGGAAGCTGGAAGGCCCGGGCCCTGCTTCCAGAAAGCAGGCAGGGATACAACCTTGCTGCTTGTGAAGTGTTCTTACCAGAGTTCATTGTGTTGGGGAGCTATTACATGATGGTGAGCTTGAATCTAGTCTGGCACAGTGAAGAGACATGAGAGGTATAGAATAAATGGGAGGCCCATGGTCCACTGATGAAACAGTGCTACTGTTATAGTTTTTTCACTTACCCAGTGAAGTGGGGAGAGAGGGTGTAAGGCTCTTGCTTCAAGTGCCAGTTTCTGCTGTCTGCTACCTGCTCTGGGGACAGTCGCAGGTGGGTATTGTGACTGGGGCAGTACACCTATCAAATAATTAAAAAGGTCTGCTATCTCCTGTACTCAACTTCTGTCGCCCAACAATTACTCCACTGGCAGTTCCCAGTCCAAATGTTATGGTATGTGGCCCAGAAACTTCCATGAAGACTCAAGTAGTTTCTTGGAATGCGTTAGGACTACAATCAAAGTTCTTACTGCCCAATTGGAAGGATAATATAGGTGGTTATGAATTATTTTTATTCCAGGAAACATAGTGCATTGAATCAGTACATATTGCAGGATATTTTAGTTATTGTATTTCTGCTATTTCCAACCCACAGGCCGGCCATCAGGAGGGCTAATGATTCGGGCCAAAATTTTGTTAAGTTGTTCCATAGTTCAGTTGGCTATTCATTGCCTGGTATTAGAGTAAGAAGTAGTATAATTACTAACGTTGATACCTATAACATCTATGCTAGAGGAGTCTGGGGAGGCATGCAGTTGTCTACACTGCAAATCCTTAAGGAATATCTGAATAAGAGACTGCGTTCCCACCATCTTATTATTGCAGGCGATTTTAATGCCACCTTTGAACCTCAGGATAAGGAAGATGTGAGCCTTGCCACAGAGGAGGATGAACTGTGGGCCATTCCTCCTTTGGATATAGCCCCGGTAAAGAAGTAGTCCCGAATAGCAACTGAAGGCCCTCACATTAGAGTTTTGGTTAAAGGAAACAACGATAGAACCAAATCCAACAAACATAGGGCAGATAAATTTTGAACACCTAATGGTACAAGCTGTATTGACTACGTATTAGTTGACTTAACAATGTGGCGCATTGTTGAGGTCATGGAGGTCAAGGAGAGATTAGAGAGTGACCATAACCCTCTGTGTCTTAGTTTGTGGTCACAGTGTGAATACTGGTCTGTTGATTCCTGCCCACACTGTCAAACACGCAACGTGTTCCTCACTAATTGCAAGCACTAACGGAAAGCGCTGCCTTAAGTGGTACCATCTATACCCTTCAATTAAACACTCTCTCCCAAAACAATTCAGACCTTGAAGCAACTATAGCCAAGCTAGATGCCCTACAGGCTAGGGATAGTGGGCTGGATGAAGTTACGGTCACTCATTCACGTATCTGTAAGTATGTTACACAGCATTTCATAGCTCCCATTTCTCATTTGAAAAAGAAGCACCGCAACCATAATCATTGGTTCAATAAGGAATGTAGGCAGTTCTGAAAACATCTGATCCTCGATCTTGGGGATGAAGCAAAACGACATGAGCATAATAAGTGCTTCTAGAAAAGCCTACAAGCAAATTCAAATTACTGAAAAAAGAGAATGGGATGAGAAGAGGTGGTGGGCTATCAAAGAAGCTTGTGATGACAAGGATTTCAGTAAATTCTGAGCCTTGGTTATCTTGGGTGGGGAAACTAGACTGAATCCCAACCAAGAAATCATATTCCACCTTCTGTCTGGGTTAATGCATTTAAGACTATTTATACTGAGGATTTACTGACTCAGCCAAAGGAAACCTTTTTGTATCTGGGCTGCTGGGCCAAGACGATAATTTGATTTATGCAACATTCAAATTTCTAAAGATGCTATAGATCTTGGTAAAGCACCTGGACCTGACAGTATTCCAGGTGACATCCTATTCCATGAAAAAGGTAACTGGGCAAAATATACCCTACTATTAACCAATGTGATCGCAAGGAGTCAACCAATTCCTGGATCATGGAAACAAGCCAAGGTGGTACCTTTCTTTAAGAAAGGAGACCATAATATACCTACCAACTATAGGCCGATCAGCTTAATTGACGCCATTCAAAAGGTATTCTGCTATGTGGTCTTGGCTAAGGTCCAGGATTGGATAGACACTAAAGGAATTCTAACATCTTATCAGGCAGGTTTTAGGGTACATATTAGCACTATATATCAGGTCTTTTGTTTTGTGCTGTTTTTGGAAATGTATTTTAATCGCCAAAGGCAGCCTTTATGTTGCGTTTGTCGATTAAACATCAGCTTTAGACCTGGTCCCATGACATAAGCTGTGGTGTGTGCTGCATGACACGGGAATGCCGCCTGACATTTTATTTTTAACCATCCATTGGCATGAGGGAAATTTTGCAAAAATTTGCTGGGGTGACCTGGGGCAGCAGACTCTTCCAATCCCAATAAACAACGGTGTTCACCAATGATGTGTACTAGCTCTGACCTGACATTATTTTCCCTATATCTAAATGAGGTGAACTTTCTTTCTACTCATCCTGCTGACACAGCATGCCTTGGAAAATCTAAAATCTTGACACTTCTCTTTGCTGATGATACTTTGTTGGTGGCTACAACTCCTGGAGGCCTTCAATAATTATTAAATCATTTCAAGGAATTTTGCTTGATTAAAGCCTGAAGGAAAATACAACCAAAATCAAGTATATGTTGATTAATCCGCACAAGTCCTACAGGGGGAGGTCATCCTTTGAAAGAGTGGACACCTTTGAGTATTTGGGTATCAGACTTTCTACAAATGTGTCATGGCAGTCCCAAGTTGATAAAATTATGATGAAACATAGGCAAATTGTAGGCGCCTAGCTGAAAGAGCACTGTGCATCCACCGGCAAGCCAGTGTCTGCTGCACTACCGATTTATGATTCGAAAGCAGTAGGAACTGCTCTTAATGGGGCGGAACTTTTGGGTTTTTCAAGCATTACAAAGATGTCCCAAACAGAGCATACGTTTTTAAGAAATGTAGTGCACCTGCCACCCAGTACACTGCTCTACCCTCTAAAACTTGATATGTGTAGAAAATCTATCTATGACAAAGCTAGGCTTCACGCTTTATTGTTCTGGAGGTGACTAACATCTACACCAGAATTAGCTTCATATACTGAAGCCTTTTTGGAAGTAATAAATATAGATAGATTCCATAAAATAACTTGGATTAACAATGTTAAAAAGTTGTTCACTTCCCTAGGTTTTCAATCAGCATGGGATTCTAACTCACTGGAGCGTATTCCTTCTTAGGTCCAAATAAAGACATGCTACTAAACTTGGGTTGCGCAGAATGAGGACATTTCTGCACTCAGGGGTCTTTGACAAATACATTTTCAGATTTTAAACTGTTAGTTCATTAGAGCAGTATTTGGATTTTATTACCATCCCTAACTATAGCAAGCTTTATATTCAATTTAGATTCAGTTCACTTCCCCTCAAGTCATTCTCAACCAAATGGTTGTAAAATCGAGCAGTATCTACTTTGTGTCCAGGTTGCAGAGCGCCTAAGGAAACAGTAGCACATGTTTTATTTGTTTTTGGAGCATTTTTATGTCCGCAATTAGGGTGAATAAATCCGGTTTGTAGGTAACTGGCCACAAACAGCCATATAACTGTTTTGAGGATATCAATATCTGACTCTAGTCCCCTTTTTGCCTGTTCCATCGCCAAATGTCTGGGAAGTATGTGGAATATCAGAAGAAAGGCTTTATTGATTAAGGAGGAAACCTAATCCAGCCTGAATTGTTCTATGATCACTGTTTTTTCCAGTTGTGCCCCTGTAAAAACACTGGGGCTTCTTCCACATGTGCAATGCTCTTGTGTATTATCCAGTATTAGTTGACTTAACAATGTGGCGCATTGTTGAGGTCATGGAGGTCAAGGAGAGATTAGAGAGTGACCATAACCCTCTGTGTCTTAGTTTGTGGTCACAGTGTGAATACTGGTCTGTTGATTCCTGCCCACACTGTCAAACACGCAACGTGTTCCTCACTAATTGCAAGCACTAACGGAAAGCGCTGCCTTAAGTGGTACCATCTATACCCTTCAATTAAACACTCTCTCCCAAAAAAATTCAGACCTTGAAGCAACTATAGCCAAGCTAGATGCCCTACAGGCTAGGGATAGTGGGCTGGATGAAGTTACGGTCACTCATTCACGTATCTGTAAGTATGTTACACAGCATTTCATAGCTCCCATTTCTCATTTGAAAAAGAAGCACCGCAACCATAATCATTGGTTCAATAAGGAATGTAGGCAGTTCTGAAAACATCTGATCCTCGATCTTGGGGATGAAGCAAAACGACATGAGCATAATAAGTGCTTCTAGAAAAGCCTACAAGCAAATTCAAATTACTGAAAAAAGAGAATGGGATGAGAAGAGGTGGTGGGCTATCAAAGAAGCTTGTGATGACAAGGATTTCAGTAAATTCTGAGCCTTGGTTATCTTGGGTGGGGAAACTAGACTGAATCCCAACCAAGAAATCATATTCCACCTTCTGTCTGGGTTAATGCATTTAAGACTATTTATACTGAGGATTTACTGACTCAGCCAAAGGAAACCTTTTTGTATCTGGGCTGCTGGGCCAAGACGATAATTTGATTTATGCAACATTCAAATTTCTAAAGATGCTATAGATCTTGGTAAAGCACCTGGACCTGACAGTATTCCAGGTGACATCCTATTCCATGAAAAAGGTAACTGGGCAAAATATACCCTACTATTAACCAATGTGATCGCAAGGAGTCAACCAATTCCTGGATCATGGAAACAAGCCAAGGTGGTACCTTTCTTTAAGAAAGGAGACCATAATATACCTACCAACTATAGGCCGATCAGCTTAATTGACGCCATTCAAAAGGTATTCTGCTATGTGGTCTTGGCTAAGGTCCAGGATTGGATAGACACTAAAGGAATTCTAACATCTTATCAGGCAGGTTTTAGGGTACATATTAGCACTATATATCAGGTCTTTTGTTTTGTGCTGTTTTTGGAAATGTATTTTAATCGCCAAAGGCAGCCTTTATGTTGCGTTTGTCGATTAAACATCAGCTTTAGACCTGGTCCCATGACATAAGCTGTGGTGTGTGCTGCATGACACGGGAATGCCGCCTGACATTTTATTTTTAACCATCCATTGGCATGAGGGAAATTTTGCAAAAATTTGCTGGGGTGACCTGGGGCAGCAGACTCTTCCAATCCCAATAAACAACGGTGTTCACCAATGATGTGTACTAGCTCTGACCTGACATTATTTTCCCTATATCTAAATGAGGTGAACTTTCTTTCTACTCATCCTGCTGACACAGCATGCCTTGGAAAATCTAAAATCTTGACACTTCTCTTTGCTGATGATACTTTGTTGGTGGCTACAACTCCTGGAGGCCTTCAATAATTATTAAATCATTTCAAGGAATTTTGCTTGATTAAAGCCTGAAGGAAAATACAACCAAAATCAAGTATATGTTGATTAATCCGCACAAGTCCTACAGGGGGAGGTCATCCTTTGAAAGAGTGGACACCTTTGAGTATTTGGGTATCAGACTTTCTACAAATGTGTCATGGCAGTCCCAAGTTGATAAAATTATGATGAAACATAGGCAAATTGTAGGCGCCTAGCTGAAAGAGCACTGTGCATCCACCGGCAAGCCAGTGTCTGCTGCACTACCGATTTATGATTCGAAAGCAGTAGGAACTGCTCTTAATGGGGCGGAACTTTTGGGTTTTTCAAGCATTACAAAGATGTCCCAAACAGAGCATACGTTTTTAAGAAATGTAGTGCACCTGCCACCCAGTACACTGCTCTACCCTCTAAAACTTGATATGTGTAGAAAATCTATCTATGACAAAGCTAGGCTTCACGCTTTATTGTTCTGGAGGTGACTAACATCTACACCAGAATTAGCTTCATATACTGAAGCCTTTTTGGAAGTAATAAATATAGATAGATTCCATAAAATAACTTGGATTAACAATGTTAAAAAGTTGTTCACTTCCCTAGGTTTTCAATCAGCATGGGATTCTAACTCACTGGAGCGTATTCCTTCTTAGGTCCAAATAAAGACATGCTACTAAACTTGGGTTGAGCAGAATGAGGACATTTCTGCACTCAGGGGTCTTTGACAAATACATTTTCAGATTTTAAACTGTTAGTTCATTAGAGCAGTATTTGGATTTTATTACCATCCCTAACGATAGCAAGCTTTATATTCAATTTAGATTCAGTTCACTTCCCCTCAAGTCATTCTCAACCAAATGGTTGTAAAATCGAGCAGTATCTACTTTGTGTCCAGGTTGCAGAGCGCCTAAGGAAACAGTAGCACATGTTTTATTTGTTTTTGGAGCATTTTTATGTCCGCAATTAGGGTGAATAAATCCGGTTTGTAGGTAACTGGCCACAAACAGCCATATAACTGTTTTGAGGATATCAATATCTGACTCTAGTCCCCTTTTTGCCTGTTCCATCGCCAAATGTCTGGGAAGTATGTGGAATATCAGAAGAAAGGCTTTATTGATTAAGGAGGAAACCTAATCCAGCCTGAATTGTTCTATGATCACTGTTTTTTCCAGTTGTGCCCCTGTAAAAACACTGGGGCTTCTTCCACATGTGCAATGCTCTTGTGTATTATCCAGTATTAGTTGACTTAACAATGTGGCGCATTGTTGAGGTCATGGAGGTCAAGGAGAGATTAGAGAGTGACCATAACCCTCTGTGTCTTAGTTTGTGGTCACAGTGTGAATACTGGTCTGTTGATTCCTGCCCACACTGTCAAACACGCAACGTGTTCCTCACTAATTGCAAGCACTAACGGAAAGCGCTGCCTTAAGTGGTACCATCTATACCCTTCAATTAAACACTCTCTCCCAAAAAAATTCAGACCTTGAAGCAACTATAGCCAAGCTAGATGCCCTACAGGCTAGGGATAGTGGGCTGGATGAAGTTACGGTCACTCATTCACGTATCTGTAAGTATGTTACACAGCATTTCATAGCTCCCATTTCTCATTTGAAAAAGAAGCACCGCAACCATAATCATTGGTTCAATAAGGAATGTAGGCAGTTCTGAAAACATCTGATCCTCGATCTTGGGGATGAAGCAAAACGACATGAGCATAATAAGTGCTTCTAGAAAAGCCTACAAGCAAATTCAAATTACTGAAAAAAGAGAATGGGATGAGAAGAGGTGGTGGGCTATCAAAGAAGCTTGTGATGACAAGGATTTCAGTAAATTCTGAGCCTTGGTTATCTTGGGTGGGGAAACTAGACTGAATCCCAACCAAGAAATCATATTCCACCTTCTGTCTGGGTTAATGCATTTAAGACTATTTATACTGAGGATTTACTGACTCAGCCAAAGGAAACCTTTTTGTATCTGGGCTGCTGGGCCAAGACGATAATTTGATTTATGCAACATTCAAATTTCTAAAGATGCTATAGATCTTGGTAAAGCACCTGGACCTGACAGTATTCCAGGTGACATCCTATTCCATGAAAAAGGTAACTGGGCAAAATATACCCTACTATTAACCAATGTGATCGCAAGGAGTCAACCAATTCCTGGATCATGGAAACAAGCCAAGGTGGTACCTTTCTTTAAGAAAGGAGACCATAATATACCTACCAACTATAGGCCGATCAGCTTAATTGACGCCATTCAAAAGGTATTCTGCTATGTGGTCTTGGCTAAGGTCCAGGATTGGATAGACACTAAAGGAATTCTAACATCTTATCAGGCAGGTTTTAGGGTACATATTAGCACTATATATCAGGTCTTTTGTTTTGTGCTGTTTTTGGAAATGTATTTTAATCGCCAAAGGCAGCCTTTATGTTGCATTTGTCGATTAAACATCAGCTTTAGACCTGGTCCCATGACATAAGCTGTGGTGTGTGCTGCATGACACGGGAATGCCGCCTGACATTTTATTTTTAACCATCCATTGGCATGAGGGAAATTTTGCAAAAATTTGCTGGGGTGACCTGGGGCAGCAGACTCTTCCAATCCCAATAAACAACGGTGTTCACCAATGATGTGTACTAGCTCTGACCTGACATTATTTTCCCTATATCTAAATGAGGTGAACTTTCTTTCTACTCATCCTGCTGACACAGCATGCCTTGGAAAATCTAAAATCTTGACACTTCTCTTTGCTGATGATACTTTGTTGGTGGCTACAACTCCTGGAGGCCTTCAATAATTATTAAATCATTTCAAGGAATTTTGCTTGATTAAAGCCTGAAGGAAAATACAACCAAAATCAAGTATATGTTGATTAATCCGCACAAGTCCTACAGGGGGAGGTCATCCTTTGAAAGAGTGGACACCTTTGAGTATTTGGGTATCAGACTTTCTACAAATGTGTCATGGCAGTCCCAAGTTGATAAAATTATGATGAAACATAGGCAAATTGTAGGCGCCTAGCTGAAAGAGCACTGTGCATCCACCGGCAAGCCAGTGTCTGCTGCACTACCGATTTATGATTCGAAAGCAGTAGGAACTGCTCTTAATGGGGCGGAACTTTTGGGTTTTTCAAGCATTACAAAGATGTCCCAAACAGAGCATACGTTTTTAAGAAATGTAGTGCACCTGCCACCCAGTACACTGCTCTACCCTCTAAAACTTGATATGTGTAGAAAATCTATCTATGACAAAGCTAGGCTTCACGCTTTATTGTTCTGGAGGTGACTAACATCTACACCAGAATTAGCTTCATATACTGAAGCCTTTTTGGAAGTAATAAATATAGATAGATTCCATAAAATAACTTGGATTAACAATGTTAAAAAGTTGTTCACTTCCCTAGGTTTTCAATCAGCATGGGATTCTAACTCACTGGAGCGTATTCCTTCTTAGGTCCAAATAAAGACATGCTACTAAACTTGGGTTGCGCAGAATGAGGACATTTCTGCACTCAGGGGTCTTTGACAAATACATTTTCAGATTTTAAACTGTTAGTTCATTAGAGCAGTATTTGGATTTTATTACCATCCCTAACGATAGCAAGCTTTATATTCAATTTAGATTCAGTTCACTTCCCCTCAAGTCATTCTCAACCAAATGGTTGTAAAATCGAGCAGTATCTACTTTGTGTCCAGGTTGCAGAGCGCCTAAGGAAACAGTAGCACATGTTTTATTTGTTTTTGGAGCATTTTTATGTCCGCAATTAGGGTGAATAAATCCGGTTTGTAGGTAACTGGCCACAAACAGCCATATAACTGTTTTGAGGATATCAATATCTGACTCTAGTCCCCTTTTTGCCTGTTCCATCGCCAAATGTCTGGGAAGTATGTGGAATATCAGAAGAAAGGCTTTATTGATTAAGGAGGAAACCTAATCCAGCCTGAATTGTTCTATGATCACTGTTTTTTCCAGTTGTGCCCCTGTAAAAACACTGGGGCTTCTTCCACATGTGCAATGCTCTTGTGTATTATCCAGGAGTTGTAGCACTTAGACCAGGGAAATAAGCAACTTTTTAGTTGGTTTTTATGTGCTATGAACCCGCCCTGTTTCCTTGGGCAGGGATTCATTACGGCTTATGTTTCCTTTATTGTTCTTAGCTACCGGTGTGTCTTCGGCCACCCGGTTTGCATTATTGCCCTTCTGAATCTCTGACTAGGTGTCTAATATTATCTTTTGGTCCAGATATGAATATACCATGATACTTTAATGAAATATGCATTTTTTGTGCTGTTTGTACATTTGTTTAAGCTGGACTACTTTTTTGACTGGAGATCGCTCTGTTTGATGAAGCAAGAGATTATTGTCAATGTATGTACAGAACCGTACAAAAGATTAACAGGCACATGCATCAAGCTAGGATTTTGCAAGTCCTTAGTTGCGAATATTAGGGATTCGCAATTAAGGACTTGCTAAATCCTATGCATGTAGGAATCGCTATAATAATAGCGATTCCTAAACATTCCTTATTTGGAACTCGCAAATAGCGAGTCGCAAATAAGGAATGAATGGGAAATTGCAAGCGCAATTTGCGAGTACCAATTGGTACTTGCAAATTGCTCATGCAATTTCAAGGATGCAAGGGTGTCAAAAGGACACCCTGTTGCACCCCTGAAATTGATTTGTGCACAAATGTTGCGCACACACATGTCCCAAGGACATGTGTGTGTGTAACCTACAACTTTGAAAAATGCACTTTAGTGCATTGTTCAAAGTTTTTGCAAATTACCATGAAGTTCAACTTCATGGTAATTTGCTCCCCCTATTAGCGAAATCGCTACTTTTTTTTAGTTTAATGCATTTAAGGAATCTCAATTTAGGATTCCTTAAATGCAATCGCAATTAAAGTAATCGCAATTTAGAGATTCGTTAAATTGCGATTTTTGCATTTGGGATGATGAATCCCAAATGCAAAAATACCGGTCGCAAAGGGGCAGATTCTGAGAATCTGCCCGTTTGCGACCGGTTTTTCCTTTGATGCATATGCCTGTAA
The DNA here is from genome assembly GCF_964204655.1 of Triturus cristatus. Lineage (NCBI taxonomy): Eukaryota > Metazoa > Chordata > Amphibia > Caudata > Salamandridae > Triturus > Triturus cristatus. The sequence goes on from NC_140586.1 coordinate 367,447,216, forward strand.
GTATTGGTGGGAGTCTTCATGAAAATGTATGCCTACATTTTTCTTTGTTTTTTTGTGATTGGGCGGTGGGGTCTTATTTGTTTTCTAGCTTTTCATTTATGGCCACATAGTTATGAAATAGATATTTTCAAATATGAGTCTGTTTTAAGTAATTTCTGTAGTTTTTTATCTATCTATGTATTCTTGTATATTTGTGTCGACACTTTTTTGGCACAGGTTGCTGAAACAAAGTTATTTAAGAGAAGACAAAACAGGTGTCCCAAGGCAAGCTCAGGGAGGACAGAAATCGTCCACAGAGCAGAAAGGCAAAAGATTGCTTGATCGATTTTGAGTAGGACTACAGACCATGAAAGCAGGGTCTTGCAATCCTTGTGGATTTTTAGGTTTTAAGCAGAAGGTGTCCGAAGAGGTACAACAGGGATAACTGGCTTTTGGTGGGCAAGCGCTTATACCGATGTTGATTTTTGATCCTTTGATGTCAGCTCTTCCTATCATTGTGATGGAGAATTCCACAACCATAGGATTGCTCACCCACTAAAAGTGAACATGATCTGGGTTTAGACTGCTGTGAGACAGGTTAGTTTTACCTACTGGTGATGTGTTCTTGCAATAGTGATCCTGCTCAGTACAAGAGGAATTGCAGGTTCTGACAACTGGTGAATGTGCTTGGCTGAGCCAATGGAGTGAAGCTAACTTTTGTGGGAATATCAGAAACTGCCCTAAACACTAACAATGGCGTGAAGCCCTGGTTGGCCTGGAATAGTTGGCCTCTTGGGTGGTGCGTAGAGTTGCTTGGGGACTGGAGTGTGGCTGAAGGAGGCAGCTTCACCGCCCTTAGTGCACTGAATTTTTGTGGGCCGCTTGGAGTTAAATCATTTGTAGATGACCTGATTCTGACTCAGGTTTTTGGGGATAGCACAGTAGCTTAATTTCTGCAATCTATTGAAAGTCATCCGCTGAGCCAAGATTTTTTCTCTGTTCATGGACGCCTGTGCCCACCTGGATCTCTCTGCCATCAGACCAGTGGGAGAGGTGGGGGGTGGCTCTGTGGGAGGCAGCCTCCAATACAAAAAGTGTGGCGTAGAGACCTTGTCTCCCATCCTAAATGCTTTGAAGGGATAGGGGCATTGTTAGCCCTGACAGCCTTAGGGTTTTATTCGCCCTAACATTTTGCCTACCTCCTTTATTTTCCTGATCTTGTTTTTGCTGGCTTTAGGACTCTGCAAACTTTACCACTGCTAACCAGTGCTAAAGTTCTTGTGCTCTCTCCCCTAACATAGTAATATTGGCTCATCCCCAATTGGGATATTTAATTTACTTACAAGTACCAAGTAAAGAGCACTACATGTGCTCAGGACCTGTAAATTAAATGCTACTAGTGGGCCTGCATCACTTATTGTGCCACCCATTAAGTAGCCCTCTCACTATCTCCCAGGCCTGCCATTGCAGAGCCGGTATGTGAAGTTTACACTGTCATTTTGACCTGGCGAGATAAACCTCTTGCCAGGCATAAACCTTCCCTTTTTATACATATGCATCACCCCCAAGGTAGGGCCTGGGTAACCCACAGGGCAGGGAGCAATGTATTTAAATGGCACGACATGTACATTTAAGTTTTACGTGCCCTATTATTGAAAAACTTCCAGATCCGTTTTTCATCACTACAAGGCCTATTTCCCCCATAGGATAACATTGGGATTACCTTACTACTTCTTTTAAGTGTAATTCCCAATTGTGAGAAGATAGACTCTTCAAGTTTGGTGTTTCTGGACCCACAATTTAAAATCACAACTTATGGTGAAGTTGGATTTTAAGTTGCAAGTCTGAAAATGGCACTTTTAGAAAATTGGCATTTTCTCACTTCAGTCATTCTGTGTCTGCTGCTTGTGTCTGAATTAGGGGTGGGTGGCAAACTCCACTCCACCAGCAGAGATAACACCCACTCTACACTCAGCTTGGAACACGGAGTTCAGCAAGAACGTCGCCTACCCACGTGGCAGTGTTTAACAGTCATCCATATGTCTGACATCTCAAAGTTTTTCATCCAGTAGGCAGCCTCAGAGTGACATGTGTGCAGAGCCGTGCTCAATCCTCCCTTTGGCTGAATCCACTCAGGCGGGACCACTACTCTCTTTGCGCGTAGCAGCGAGAATAGGCTCAGAGCCCCAGATTGGTTGCCACTCTCTACGCAGTACTTGGATTTGAAATCTACTTGGATTTGAAATCTGCATCTGGTCTGGTGCTGATTGGTAATGTATTGGTGCCTCGACTCCTTGTAGGACATGGGATTGGTTGCACTGAATTGCCCATGCCCCCGGGTGCTTGTGTGCAGGGTTTTGAGGCTGTAGAGCGCAGCTGAGCACAGAAGAGGCACCCCTGAAGTGTCAAATTTTAAGACAGTGCCACCACTGCCTAGGCGAGAGCTCCCTTAAGCCACCCTAGATGTGTGAGGACCCGAGTGGCACCCCAGAAGTGCAAACACCCCAAGGTCAGCCATCTGCTTGTTAGGACGCAAGAGAAAGTTGCACCCCTTACGTCTGGATATTCCAGAGGCACCCCTCTACGTGCGTACAACCCTGAACCAATCACATCTTGATGTCTAAGGTCCTCAGAGCCTCCCTCGACTTGTGAGGAGGACCTAGAGGCTCTTTTGAAGTCTAAGGGCCCAAGAAGCATCCCACGACTTGTGATCAACCCAAGCCCAGTGCGTGGGCACAGACAGCCCACAACATGTGGACACCCCAGGTTCAGGGTGCGCGCTCAGATACACCCCACAACATGTGAGCATTGTTGAGTTCTCCCTTAAAGGCGCACAGGACAGCGTATTACCAGACCTGGTGAGGAATGGTTTAGTGAAAGATGGGGGCTTGGGGTGCGGGTGAGGAAGATTTGCATATGAAGGGGGGTGGCAGTTTGTAATAAATGGAAGCTGCCACAGGGTACAGGTGCATTGGAGGAGTGCAGAGGAGAGGGAGAGTTACATCTGGTGGTGCCAGAAATAAATAGATATCAGAGGACAAGGGCCACTGTACAACATCATTAAGGGTCTGAGGCAGTGTTTTAATGGCAGCACATGCAGTGTTGTGTGCAATAAAAATAAGTTAATTTGTGTCTGAGATAGCTTGCTGTGCACTCAATATTGTACTTAATGGAAGAACAGTGTATTCATTTTAAAAGGAGGACCCTGGGCGAGGTGGGGTCAGGGCCTGTGTTCAGCAAGTATTTAGCTAGAAATAAAAAAATGGAAACTGTGTTCAACTGAAGATGCAAAGGTGGTCTAGAATGCCGCATTAATTTAACAAGTGATGTGTTTATATTTATTTAAAGAGAAGGTAACCAGACCTTTTTACCCAGTTGTTTCCCTAAGGTCCAGCAGTCCTTTGTTGGGATGCACCACTTTTACCACAATTATGCACAGTAGATAATCTGACCTTTTGAACTCTGAACCCTACAGGCTAGGACTGGGGGTGTGGTAGAAGTTCACTGCTGACGAGTGTGTACTGTACTGCGGACTGGAATTCCACTGCTCGTGGAACTACGCGGAATCTCGTGGAGTTTTTACATAACTCAGCGGAATTCCACGGAGTGAAACTCTGCGACTTCCACTTACAACTACTCTAAATACAGGTCTGGGGTGGGTTCAAGCTGGGTTTTGTGCATTCCCCCTAGACAGCCACATACAAAGGGAGCTTGGGGGTGACTGATGGGTCATCTACATCCTGATGGGTCATTCTGGGCAGGATGGGAGGGAGGAGCTGGACACAGCCTCAGTGAGGCTGTGTCCTGTTCCCATACAAAGGGCTGCATACCCCACTGTAGTGAGTCTGGAGCTAGGGCAGGAAGGGAGGACCTTAGTGCACTTCAAAGACTTTTCTTTGAAGTCTCCCCCACTTCAATAGCACAACTGGGTATAAGTACTTAACTTCTGACCCCACCACTTCAGTACACTTCTGGACCTGTGAAGACTCTGTCAGGAAGAAGAACTGCTGCGCTTCTGAAGGACTGCCACTCTGCTGCACTGCTGATTTGTTTGAGTCCGACCTTGCTGTGCTGCCCACCTGCTAACTGTTTCGCTGCCTGTGTGAGAATGATTGGACCTTCATCACTCGAACCCAGAGTACCTCTAAGGGCTTGCTGGCTTGCCTCCTGAATCTCAGGGAAATAAAAGACTTCTAACTCACCTGCATCTGCACCTGCACTCTGCAATTTGTGAGTTTGCCTTTCCAAGTGGTGTCACCACAGTCGTGGAAGTGAGGCCTAAGGTGCTTCTTCAAGTCAACCCAAGCATCGTCATCAGAACCAGCTCATTTTCAACTTTGTGTGGCACGGATCCTGTGCATCTTCACCTGTGCATTGATCAGAACAAGCGCACTCTCGTCGCTGCGTGGAGCAAACCCGGCACATAGCCTTCAGAATCCTCACATTGCCTCTGGAACCGATGCATCCTCTGCTGGAGCAGTAGCAGGGATCCCATTTGGAACCAGCACATCACACTCGGAACTGACATATCACCACAGTTGAATGAAAAAAATTGATTTCTCTTGTACACTGAATGGCTCGACACCAACACATTGCTTCAGCTGCTCCTGGCATCTTCGTCTGCAACAACACAGTGCAGATCAAGGTCCTTTTGGTCAGTAGGACCAAGTGTACCCCTGTATCTGGCCCACGCTCCGTCTTGGTGCCATGAACTTTTAACTTTGCCTTGGTCCAGCGCGACCAGATATACCATATAAGCAATTATTGCTTCTAAGTGCTATTTTACAGTTTATTCTTTAAAAATTCAGACCTCAAGTTCTACTTATTGGATTTTTGTGGTTTTGATCTTTATTAAATTAAGCTCTATTTTTCAAATCTGGTGTGGATTCATTTTGTGTTGTGTTTTTACTGTCGTACCATTGGAAGTGTTGTGAAAATTTGTTGCACATTGCCTCTAAGTTAAGCCTAACTGCTCTGGGTCAAGCTACTAGAGGGTGAGCAAACGTTAATTTAGGATTTGCCTTACACTTACCCTGATCCTGACCCTCCTAACCTACCCAGAGCAGGATGGCCCCCCCACCCATAAGGGTTTGCCAGTTTCTAAGATGGCCACCAGTTAGCTTGTCAGTTTTGTGTTGGCAAAGTATGAGATTTCCAACTCAGTGAACAACATCACCTGCTGAAACTTTTGAATTAGAATTATGCCCAGGCCGGATATAATCGTCCAGCGGGGAATACTAGACAGGAAATTTCACTTACAGAAAGAAATTACATTAGCATAACACCACAAGTGTTGTGCAAAAGTTCATAATGTTTTTCTCATGAAACATCTTGAAATGTCATGAAACTCTCTTGAAATGACATAAAATTTCACTTTCAGTGCGAAATGTGGTTTGAATTCTGTGTGACATTTTTACATGACAGCATATAGCATATAAAAGGTCAGATGAGGTGCTGGCACAAGATTAGCTAAAGCAGACAATTTACCACACCAAGATATTTTCTACTGCCATGCCAGCGCCCTGCATGAAGATGAACACCGCCAAACCCATAGTCAGCTCACCTGCCAGATTGAGAGTGTACTCTTGGTCTGGCGGGCGGTGCTTTGGAAGTACCTCATATGTGAGCCTTGGAACAACAGCGTCAAGGGACTCCCAAAGTGCGTTGCCATGCAGGAACGGTGGGTATATATAGACAGGGGGGCACACCATGTGCCCCCCTTCATGCACCACCATGCATAGAGGCAACAGGGGCCCCTATAGGGCCACCTTTGTTTCTTCACTACCACCCATTTTATGGCGGGCTCACCACCATGAAAAAGGTTGAAGTGAGGAAACTCGTAATATGCTTGGCGGTGCCGCAGTGGCATCGCCAGCATATTACAGCTTCACGCCGCTGTGCCACAACCATGGGATTACAGATCCCCGGCGGTTGTAGAGGTCCTGTGGCGGACCCACCACCGCACTCCGAATACGGCGGTCGGACCGCCAGTGTGGCTGTTCGTGGACTGCTACCACGGCTCCGGAGGTCCCATGGACCACCAGTCATAATGGACCCTAAGCTAATGCCACAGGTGAATTATGGAATAAATATTAAAAATTAACCCTAAATCATTCACTCTGATATACACCATACATGGTGAATATCAATACAATAATATATTTCTCATATAAATCTGTTTTACTTTATAAACAAAGCACTTACCTCCAGCTATATGACTATAGAACAGCATAGGCACCCCCTACCTATTTCTCTCACTTTACCTATGAGCCACTGGGAAAGGAGCCTTTTATTTCGCCTAAGAGCAGGTACTGTTAAATTTGCGTTATGTTTTCCTCTTGGTTACCACTCCAATCTTGACTGTTTACCCTGCCCATGTGATGGTGTGAGTGGACAATCTACTCTACATTTTCTGTTTCTTTGTAAATACTATTTAAAATACACCAAGTGGCTTTTAACACAATTTTTTAAAAAGCTGAGGCCTATTAGTTTGGATAATGCTTATTTGTGGTTACTCACTTTGGCCGATGAAGAGTTGGACTTCCGCACTAGCACATTTTTGAAAATCGCCACTCGAGCACGTAAGATGATGTCCAATCCCTGAGCTTTTATATATACGTATGATTTTCTTGTATAAACTGATGTGTGAACTGGTATTTATTTATATAATTACAAACTATTTATTGTTAATTAATGTTATTATTAATCTCCATTTGTCAAAAAATGTGTAATGCTGCGGTGCTTTTATGGATACCAAGTTATCCAAATAAAGTTTTATGAACTTAACAAAGCACTTACTACGAACTAATAAACCATATTAAAATTAAAACTAACAACTACTACCCACATAAAATAATAATCAACTTTGAAGAGGCCATAATACAAACCATGATTAAACTGTACCCACATACGGCCATTCAAGGCCACTTAAATCAAAGCATTTGGAGCCATATCCAAAAATCTTCACTAAGGGGCATATTTGCAAGGCCCCTGCGCTACCGGAGCATCACTCTTTTTTTATGCTCCAGTGGCGCTCAATGCTGAGCCATACTTACAAGGCTACGCAAAGCCACTAGGCTTTTCATGGCCTCATAAATATGGCTCCCTTTCACGCATTACTTTGACTGAAAGGGGCATTCCATGGTATTGCTATGGGTCCTCCCACGCAACACTCATGGATTTTGATGCATTCCCAGATTTACTAGGTTTCATAAACCTGGTAATGTGCCAGATTCTAACACCTCCCATGGGGAGGTGTTAAAGTGGTGCAACAAGGAGAAATACCTTTAATTCTCCTTGTTTTTTGCTCTTTCTAAGTGTGCTGAATTCTGCAGCACATATACAAGCTGGAAAATTCCATCAGTGATTGTTTTTGTGCAGGAAGGTGTCCCCTTCTGCACAAAAACAATCATCCCTGCAACTAAAGGCACCCCTGCAGCATCATGCAAGGTTGCCTGCCTTGGCGCTAGAAAACCAATTGTGCGCCAGCGCAGAGACAATCATAGGGATGCTTCATATTGCTGTAAAAACGATGCATCCCTGCATTTTACTAATGATGCAGTCACAGCATGACGGCTTACAGTCCCACGCTGTATCATTCTATAGTAAAGATGCCCCTAAGTGTAGAATATATAAAAAACAGCTAGTTTGCCTTTACATTAAAAAGCAAATTGCACTAGACTATGTCCTTGTAAAAGAGGTAGTTAACCGCTACAACGTACTTATAGAAAGCCGATTTTACAAATCAAAACAGAAAACAAACTAAGTACACTAATAACATGGTGGAATGTCTATGACAGCATCATGGCTCAATGAGCCAAAACCAACAATCTAGTTAGTAGAATGATGGAACGATGCCTTCCAAGCCACACTAGGGACAACCAAAGCTACACTATAAATTCTTGGAAGCCATATAAAAAGAAGAAAGCTACCAACAACTAAGAATCAAGCAATTGGTAACCCAAATTAAACTTAAAATATGTTAATAACCAGTAGAATGCATGACATGCTACAGTTTAATGACAAACAGGCACATGCATCAAGCTAGGATTTTGCGAGTCCTTAGTTGCGAATATTAAGGATTCGCAATTAAGGACTCGCAAAATCCTATGCATGTAGGAATCGCTATAATAATAGCGATTCCTACACATTCCTTATTTGGAACTCGCAAATAGCGAGTCACAAATAAGGAATGAATGGGAAATTGCAAGCGCAATTTGCGAGTACCAATTGGTACTTGCAAATTGCTTATGCAATTTCAAGGGTGCAAGTGTGTCAAAAGGACACCCTGTTGCACCCCTGAAATTGATCTGTGCACAAATGTTGCGCACACACATGTCCCTAGGACAGTGTGTGTGTAACCTACAACTTTGAAAAATGCACTTTAGTGCATCGTTCAAAGTTTTTGCAAATTACCATGAAGTTCAACTTCATGGTAATTTGCTCCCCCTATTAGCGAAATCGCTACTTTTTTTTACTTTTACTTTAATGCATTGCATTTAAGGAATCTCAATTTGGGATTCCTTAAATGCAATCGCAATTTAAGTAATCGCAATTTAGAGATTCCTTAAATTGCGATTTTTGCATTTGGGATGATGCATCCCAAATGCAAAAATACCGGCCGCAAAGGGGCAGATTCTGAGAATCTGCCCGTTTGCGACCGGTTTTTCCTTTGATGCATGTGCCTGAAAATCTTTATAAACAACAAATGAGTGCACAACTTAGAATCAATAGCACGATCCTCATTATAGAACACCTAGCTACCTACAAACTAACCAACAAAGATACACACCACCGCAACTTATGGATTTTTAAATGAAAATAAAAAAATGATGTCTATACATCATTAAAAAAACATATAAATAAAATAGAAAAGAAGACTGATAAAAAAAACATAGGTAATAAATAATTGAAAATCAGCACATCAACAACCAAAAATCGCAACATTAAAAATAAACACAAAATGGAACCAAGTAAATCCCACCCATTGAAATGTAAAATGACATGTTGCAATTACAACAAATACACATACATATTCAAATATAACATTTCCCACCTACAAATAAATAAGTATATTAAACATACAGTCCTGAAGCTATAGATCTCTATCCATATCTACAATATAAAACACCAAAAAGGAAAAAGTGAAATTAAAAAAAGTCCCAAAACAAATGCAAAAATGTAAATACCCACGGTAAATCCATCAAAGTAATCCGAAGTCATACGGGACCGTAAAAACCTGATCAAAAAAAGCAAAAGCTTAGGGAAACCCAAAAAATTAAAAGAAATTAAAAATTATATTGGTTACCTAGAAACCAAAATAATTCCCTTTAAAAAATAGACCGCAATAGCCACAGGATCACAGGATAACTTCTGATCCGTAAACCTGTAAAAAAACATAGTATACTCACCCACACAAAATGCTATGTTCAAATACAATATGAACATTACATTACAAATGTAACAAACACAAATGATAACATTAGAACATCTAAAATAACACAAAACTACAACCAACCTCTAAGTAGGTCTAATACACAATATTGCTACGACTAACCCTGAAAATAAAAACACTATGAATCACATTAACTAGTTATACAGACATCTACTTTATCACAAAAAAACCTCTAGAATCTTTTTTTTAAATGTCTAACCTTCTCCAATGATCAGCAGCAGCTAACCACGAATAAATCTGGCAAAAAAACACAGGAATAGACTACGAAAGTACATTCAGTGGTAAGAAAAAAAACAACTGCTAAATAACAAAAATACTATCTCCTAAAAGAAAACAATGGGACTTTAAGTAACCCCTTCTATGCATCAGAGGCGATGGTGCCATCAGATGCATAACTGTTCATGTGCGTCGGATGGCTCCTGCGTGTCCGACGCCATGGCACAGGGTATACCTCTGGTGCAGGCACCAGAGGGATTCCCTTTTCCCCCCAGCAGCCTCAGGAGCTGGAAAAGAGCTTCCCCAGCTGCTGAGGCTGTAGCTTTGGTTACTATGAAATGACGTTTCACAAATGTATAGGTTTGCTAGGTTTCCCTAGGTGCCGGCAGAGCTAAGGTTCAAAATCCACAGCTAAGCACTTTGCACAAAAGGGGCAGTTTTCCCTGTAAAAATGTGGGGTATCCACGTTGCATTTTGGCCCGTTTCCTGTCCCGGGCACTAGGCCTACCCATGCAAGTGAGGTACCATTTTAATCTGAAGACTCTGGGGAATGTGGGTTGGGTGGAATTCTGCAGATCCACGCAGATTCCAGAACTTTCCACCACTGAAATATGAAGGAAAATGTTTTTTTTACACAGTTTGAGTTTTGCAAGGGATTCTAGGTAACAGAACCTGGTGAGAGCCACACAAGTCCTCCCATACTGGATTCCTCTGGGTGTCTAGTTTTCAAAAATGTTCAGGTTTGTTAGGTTTACCTAAGTGCTGGCAGATCTTTGGTTCAAAGTCCACAGCTAGGCACTTTCCCAAAAAAGAGTTAGTTTTCACTGTAAAAATGTGGTGTATCAAAGTTGCGTTTTGCCCCATTTCTTGTTGCAGACACTAGGCCTACCCACACAAGTGAGGTACCATTATTATCTGAAGACTTTGGAGAATACAGGGTGGGTGGAATTCTGTGGATCCGCGCAGATTCCGAAGCTTCCATCACAGAAATGTGAAGGAAAATGTTTTTTTACACAGTTTGAGGTTTGCAAGGTATTCTAGGTAATAGAACCTGGTGAGAGCCACACTTCACTCCATACTGGATTCCTCTGGGTGTCTAGTTTTTAAACCATTTCAGTTTTGCTAGGTTTCCCTAGGTGCTGGCAGAGCTTTGGTTCAAAGTCCGCAGCTAGGCACTTTCCCAAAAAAGGGTTAGTTTTCACTGTAAAAATGTGGTGTGTACAAGTTGTGTTTTGACCCATTACTTGTTGCGGACACTAGGCCTACCCACACAAGTGAGGTACCATTGTTATCTGAAGACTTTGGGGAATTTGGGTTGGGTGGAATTCTGTGGATCCACGCAGATTCCAGAACTTTCCATCACAGAAATGAGAGGATTTTTTTTTTACTCAGTTTGACGCTTGCAAGGGATTCTAGGTAACAGAACTTGGTGAGAGCCACACATGTCACATCATACTGGATTCCCCTGGGTGTCTAGTTTTAAAAAATGTACAGGTTTGCTAGGTTTTCCAAGGTGCTGGCAGACCTAGGGTTCAAAATCCACAGCTAGGCACTTTGCAAAAAGGGTTGGGTTTCACTAGTTGCTGGGAGAGGTGGGTTACAAATCCACAGCTAGGCACTTTCCAAAAAAAGGGTTAGTTTTCACCGTAAAAATGTGGTGTATCCACTTTGCATTTTGGCCCGTTTCCTGTCGTGGGAACTAGGCCTACCCACACAAGTGAGGTACCATTTTTATCTGAAGACTTTGGGGAATGTGGGGTGGGTGGAATTCTGTGGATCCACGCAAAGTCCAAAACTTGCCATCACGAAAATGTGAGGAAAATGTGTTGTTTTTTACACAGTTTGAGGTTTGAAAGGGATTCTGGGTAACAGAACCTGGTGAGAGACACACAAGTCACCCCATCCTGGATTCCCCTGGGTGTCTAGTTTTAAAAAATGTACAGGTTTGCTAGGTTTCCCAAGGTGCTGGCAGACCTAGGGTTCAAAATCCACAGCTAGGCACTTTGCAAAAAGGGTTGCTTTTCACTGTAAATATGTGGTGTATCCACGTTGCGTTTTGGCCTGTTTCCTGCCGCAGACACTAGGCATACCCACACAAGTGAGGTACCATTTTTATCTGAAGACTTTGAGGAATGTGGGGTGGGTGGAATTCTGTGGATTCACGCAGATTCCAGAAGTATCCATCACAGAAATGTGAGAAAAACGTGTTTTCATTACACAGTTTGAGGTTTGCAAGGGATTCTGGGTAACAAAACCTGGTGAGAGCCACACAAGTCACCTCCTCCTGGATTCTGCTGGGTGTCTAGTTTTCAAAGATGTACCGGTTTGCTAGCTTTCGCTAGGTGCTGGCAGAGGTAGGGTTCAAAATCCACAGCTAGGCACTTTGCAATAAATGGGTTGGTTTTAACTGTAAAAATGTGGTGTATCCACGTTGCGTTTTGACCCATTTCCTGCCGCAGGCACTAGGGCTACCCACACAAGTGAGGTGCAATTTTTATTGCGGGACTTTGGAAAATGGGAGTGGGTGGAATTTTGTGGATCCAGGCAGATTCCAGAGCTTTCCATCACAGAAATGTGTAAAAAAGAAGTCACTTTGAAACATTTTCTATAGTTCACATGCTAGTATGGGTACCACAATTTTGGAGATACGCAAATAGCTACTGCTTCTAAACTCTATATTTAGTTCCCAAATCAGAAATAAATAAGTGTCCTTGATACCTATTTTCCACTCTTTATATTTTACCAAATGATTTGCTATACACCAGGTACACAATGAAAAACCAATTCAAGACGCAGCTCAGTTATTGGCTCTCGGTTCCTCGTTTTCTAGGTGAACCTACAAGTCCTATATATCCCAAGAACCAGAAGGGTCCAGCGGATGTAACTGGATACTGCTTTTAAAAAAATCTTTCATACTTAGAAGAAGCTACAGGTGAAAATGTTGGCACAAATGGCTGTTTTTTTCAACACATTTTCAATTTTTTCTTTTTCAACTGATAATTTCTATCACAAATGACCCCTTGCTGAATTCAGAATGTTATCTACTTGTCAGAACTGTATAGCTTTCTGGGATCCATTATTGCTTTCACACCCATATCTACCTCTAACTGGAAGTAGGTTGAAAGCACGACAAGTAGCATAAAAAAGGCTGTGTCCCAGTAAAATGCCAAAACTGTGTGACTGTGTGTCCCTGAAAGCTGGGAAGATGGTGATTTCAGCAACTCAAACCCTTTGTTGATACCATTTAAGGGACAAAAACTAATGAATTCTTCAGCAGCACTTTTCAAAAAAATAAAAACCTGGGTACCTCAAAAATCCCCATGATGTTTAAAGGAAAGGAGGCAAATTTGGCGTGGATACCTTATGTGGAGAAAAAGTTACAGGGGCCTTATTGCGAACTACCCCAAATAGCCAAAAAAAGGCGAACTACCCCAAATAGCCAAAAAAAGGCTAAAAGATATATTGAACCTGTTGAATCTGTAAAAAAGTATCTATATCTAATATATATTGGTAGGAAAAATGTTGAAAAATAACAGTACGTGAAACAATTAAAAAAAATATATACCATGTTCTGTGTTTAAAAAAATATGAGAAATGTTGTTAAAAATTTACAATAAAACCATTTTATTTTAAGTTTAAAAAATGTGTTTGATAAAATGTAAACATATACATTATATCAAATATAAATACCTAAATATAGAAGGATATAAAAGTAAAAAATGGTGTAGTTTACTGTCTTTCAAAAAAGTAAGTACTAATGCTGTATGTGAAAAATGCAATTCTAAAATGTTTACATGTAATAATAACACTGTAATATAGCACAATAGATTAAACAAGTTTTACACAAAAATTATAAACTATAATGTACTACTCCAACTACTATTTAAACTTTTAGGGGTTATGTTGTATTCTAAAGGGGAGACATTTACTATTGCCACTCTAATCAAGGCCATTTAGGGGAGTGTGTTGGACACTAGGGTGATCGCATTTATTATTCCCACTCTAATCAAACTCATTTAGGGGAAGATGTTGGCCACTAAATGGGTATAATTTACTATTTACTCCAAACTAAGCCACTTCAGGGAAGGTGTTGGACACTTGGGGGCCGAATTCGATCTAAAACATCTCCGACCTTCGGTTGGAGCTGTTCCAACCACATCAAAATGTACCGTACGGATTCTTTTCTGTCTGACCAATTATGATGTGGTCAGTCGGAGAGGAATACAAACGGGCTTTCCGAATGGCTTCCAATGGCTTCGGAGAGCCCATCTGCAATTTGGAAAGGGGCCTGTAATCCCAAGGGCGTCTCATTCCTGCTCAAGGGATTACGATGGCAGATTCCCACAGCCTTTCTGTGCCAGCCTTTCTGACACAGAAAGGTTGTGGGAATCCAACGTTGGGGACCCCTAGCATGGCCCCCTTTCGGTGCAAGGCCTCTGGAATAAACCTTCCCGCCTGGAGGGTCACTTCAAACAAATGAGCTCGCCAGATTATGCCACCCCCGAGCAACAGGAGTTAAAGGGACTCACAATTAGCTACTTGAACATCATGGTGAAACACCAGCTCGAGATTTTTCAGCTCTTAGATTCTGACAAACTGGATATTCTCCTCCTCACTGGCTTACTGAAGAGTCTATCCCTGATATTTTAGCAGCAGTATCTTATAGCTATTATATTCTTCAGGCAAACAGGACCTCAGGTAAAGCTGGGGGAGGGGTTGCAGCTATTATCTATCAGAAACTTCAGTTCACCTCACTATGGATCACAGGCTTACTCTCAGTTGAAAGCCTAGTTTTGAAATTGAATCTCTTCAGTCCTCTTTTATTTGCGCCTTATTTTATAGACTCCCTTATCCCATGCCAACATTCCCCCAATTCCTAGGCGAAATGATCTCCCATCTAGTCATTAAAGATGCTAGAATTCTTATAATCGGAGATTTTAATTACTGGCCCAATGATGTATGGTCGAGTGCTAGATCTATTGAACTGGCAGATCCTCTCTCTGGAATGAATTGTACCCAGCATGTGAATGCAACTACCCATATAAAAGGGCACACTTTAGACTAAGTCTGGACATCTAACCTGAAGATCTCTAAGTGATTGATCTCTCCTTGCACTTTGCACCATTTTATTACATTTGCTATCTTCAGTGTTCTCTTAACCAATCCCCAACGAATAGAGAACCGTATGGCTAGACACTGGAGTCAGGCAAATATTGGCGATTTTTGCTCACTATTAACTGCTACGGCCCGTCAGTACAGGAGTCACTCCACAATCAGGCAGAAAGCATTAAGATATGGTTTGAATCTGCTAGTGATAGTATAGCTCCTTTTAAGAAAACCGAGATCATAAAACCCCATGATGGCCAACGTTGGTTCTCCGACGACTTAAAATCAAAGAAACTTGCTCTAAGACAAACAGAACGTAGTTGGAGACGCCACTATTCCTCAGATAAGAAGGTTATATTTTTAACCTAGCATAAAGAATATAAAAACGCTATTCTTGAAACTAAGCAGATTACTTCTCCATGAAAATCTTAAATTCGGCAAATAAGCCCAAGGATATTTTCTCTATAGTAGATGAGCTTGCCAAACCAGAAAGAGTCATGGCAAAATCTGTCCCAACTCTGTCAACTCCTATTTTATTGATAAAATTGCCAATATTAAGGCTAGCATCCCTACCCATACCTCTTCCACATTTTCTCCGCCTATACACAAAAACCCACTTCTACTTGACCAAATTCCTCTGAATTCAAAGGAGGTATTCTTTGATTTGCTTTAAAAGGTTGGTTCTGGTTCCCCTACTGGCAGCTGTCCCCCTCATATGTTACTGGAAGCCTTTCTCAGTTGTGCTGACCCTCCTCTTTCACTCCGGAACAATTCTCTCAAGTTGGATATACTCCCTAATACATTTAAAAGTGTGGAAATTGTTCCAATCTTAAAAAAATCTTGCTCTGACCCCCTGATCCTCATCAACTATCGTCCCCTTTTCTTTGCTGCGCTACTTAGGTAAAATCTCCTTAGAGGCTCATGTGGCAAACTGCCTCAGGTCCTTTGTCGAACACTCTCACTTTCTTGACTATCAAAAGACAGGTTTTAGACCTGCACACTCAATGGAGTCAGTTATTCTTACAGTCATGGACAAGCTCAGAAGGGCGGCAGACAAGGGCATCACCCAGGCCCTGGTACTCCTTGATTTGTCAGCAGCATTTGACACAGTTGATCATGATCTCCTGATTGACCGTGTCAGCAATTCTGGGATCCAGGGTCTGGCGCTGAAGTGGCTCTCTTCTTTTCTCAGCTATCGATTTCAAGGGGTCTGCATCACCAATTTCTCATCCAACACAATGAAATTGACCTGTGGGGTACCTCAGGGCCCCTCCCTTTCACCCCTTCTTTTCAATTTGTACTTACTACCCTGGATTTGCTCCCTGAGAGAAAGAAAGGTTTGAACTTTTAACTAAGCTGACGACCTTCAATTGGTATTTGATATCAATTCATCGGCATCTTCTGTGTCCAACTTTCAATCCACTCTGAATTTTATCAGAGAATGGATGAATAGCAATCAACTAAAATTGAATCCTGACAAAACCGAGCTGATCCTTACAGGTGGGCTAGCCAACCCGTGGAACTTCAACTTTTGGCCTCCATTGTTG
Source organism: Triturus cristatus (assembly GCF_964204655.1). Lineage (NCBI taxonomy): Eukaryota > Metazoa > Chordata > Amphibia > Caudata > Salamandridae > Triturus > Triturus cristatus. The sequence goes on from NC_140586.1 coordinate 367,463,518, forward strand.
GGAAATCCCCCACTCCCAGCAAGTTCTACCAAGAGTTTGGGTATTGTGATTAGTAATGATTTGTCAATGAAAGCCCAGATTGGCTCAGTGGTCTCTGCCTGTTTCTTTCAATTGCGAAGAATTAAGAAGATCGGTAGATTCTTGACCATGGAAGCCCTGACCTTAGTCATCCTAGCTCTGGTAATCTCCCGTGTTGTTTACGCCAATTCACTGTATGTTGGTATCCCAGCATATCAAATACATCACTTACAGCTGGTGCAGAACCAAGCGGCCAGGTTGATTTTTCGTCAGCCCAAATGGCATCACGTCAGACCGCTAATGAAAAGCCTACATTGGCTTCCTGTGGGCAAACGCTGTGCCTGCAAGCTGGGATGTACCATCTTCAAAGCCCTCTATGGTAATAGTCCAGCATTCATTACTTCTAGGATCCAGCGTTATACTCCTACTCCTGTGATATTCCCATTTGAACTTGCTGGCTACTTCATCATTCAAACGCAAGAAGTACAGGGGACTAAGATTTGCGTCTTGGCCTTGCAATTTTGGAACTCGCCTTCTGTGGAGCTAAGGTCTGTGACCTCTTATGCACAGTTTAGGAAACAGCTTAAGACCTGGCTGTTCTCCCAGGCGTATGGCTAAATTAATTCTCTCATTGTTGCAGCCTCCCCTCTGGCTCCAGCACTAGGAAACCATTTGGTGTACGTGCCCTTAATAAGTGTCTTTAACATAACATAACATAACATAACAGAACAATTCCACTTCAACCCAAGCCATTTAGGGGAAGGTGGTGGACAATAAATGGGTCACATTTAGTATTCCAGCTCGAATCTAAACAATTTAGGGAAACATTTTGGACACAAAAATGGGTCACATTTCCTAATCCAAGTTTTGGACACTACCATACTAAAAATAATCAAAATGTAATATTCATATAATACCATAAAGTCTATAATTTACTTTTTCTGCAACACAAAATATCTCTGATACATAATTTATTTTCAATCAACAAATGCACTCAATCCCTTTTAAATATAAAAAAAACTGTGCATTCTTAACATAAGATAAAAATATGATATATTATATTATAACATATAATGTATAGTCTACACCAAATATATATAAATGTAAATAATATGCTTTAATGATTAAAATGTTTACAACATTCAAAATAAGTATACAAATGGAAAACATATCAAATGTTATAAATTGATACATAATAAAATAAATATGATTTACCTTTAAACCGTAAATATAACTTTTTTTAAAAAAATTTATTTCACATTTCACAGCAACATAATTTAAATAATATTAATTAAAATACAAAATGTTTGATTTTGTGAACATAAGTTAAAAAAATGTTTTCACATTTTAACTAAATGATATGTTCATTATAAAAAAATTAATTAAATTAAAAATGTAATAATATAACAAAAATATTTTTTATTAAACCAATTTTCAAACAATTTTTGAAACATTTTGTCCTAATATAGAAAATATTTTTTTATTGCAAATTACATTTCAAATTCATGATAAAACTGATAACTGAAATTAATGCAAACATATTTTATACATCTCTGCACCCTTTTCCCCTATAAACCCAACATCCTGCTCCTATAACATTATAAAACTTCCTGTAGTACATCTGACCATCTTGTCAGAGGTGTAGTGAAGATGTCACTATCTCTAATGCGTGCAACATAAACGGCTCCACTATTCATATTAAAAAAAAGTGAACAGCTGGACTTGGGGTGCACTGAGGGCTCTTCACAACCCTGGACCCTGGTGGCACCACACTTGCTGCATGGTTGATAGCTACGGCCCCTGTAGCTTGCTATGAACAAAAGTGTTTCATTTTCAAAAAAACAAAAATGGAACCTGACGTGCAGGTTTTAGCCACAACGTCATCAAAAATGGTTTTAAGATTGCTTCAATTTTACATGCAGTTTATGATTTGCTTTTCTATTCTTCCATGAAAAATAACTAATCTATTAGAACACAAACTCCAAACTACTGAAATATTGCAAATCAAGCATTAATGTTCAGTATTTTTCATTGGTAATGTAAGCTAATTTTAGAAACTGTAATTTTAATTGTCACAGACTATACTCACCTTGCTTGAAACATTTGGGATACACCAGTATTCCTTTGCTGCACTGTAATCTGAATGGTGGTGATTCTCCATGTTTAATGTAGTTCCTTGAAAGGCAAATAAATTCAACCCATTGACCATGCTCAATATATATTTTTTTGTCGTCCACCCATCGAAGTAATATGTTGTTTTTGGCCATTTCCTCAGGACTTGCTGTGCATGGTTCTGTCAAACCAATGACACACAATGTACATTGTTATTCATCATTCGAATCAAATGGATATTCACTTGTTTCCTGGGACAGTGACAATATGAAGTGAAATCAAAGCTTCAGTGTGTGCTCCCTAATGTTATGTGGCATTCCCTTTTTCTTCCATATGGCATGGACATCATTAACCCTTGTCAGAGATAGAAGCTGCTATCCCTAGCTTGCTCTTTGTTAATCATGATAGGCCCCTTGCTACTCCTGGTCACAGGGTTAAGACAATATCATGTACAGGCAGTAAAACAGGCATCCACTAGCTCATTTACCAGATGTAGTTTTAACATGCAGCCTTTCTACTGGCATCAAATGTCAGATTTTGGGGAGGCTGATTGCAGGGCAGGGAATGAAATTTGGGATGAAATGGGGATCAAAAGGATGTGTAATGTCACTTCAGCTACCACTGGCAATTTAGTGAATTGATGCCCATGGCATTCGGCAGAGAAGCACCTTTTCTTCTTCATGGTGTCCTGCCTCACTGACCTCCTCCCTACTAGGATGCTCTTTCTTAGGTCCTGTAGGGTATCGTTTACTGAGAGCTTTGCAGAACTAAAGTTATACTCATCCACTTATCACATTAACTCATTTAAATCACCTCAAAGGTAATGTCTATCTGCACAATAGGTATTTAGGAATGTGGACTAAACCTCTGCTTGTCGTACCGCCTTTTAAATGTACCATTAAAGACTCACAAGTTGCTAGAAGTGAATCCTTTACTGTCCATGCATCTGCCAGACAATGTTCACACTTCCAGGCAAACAATTATCAAGATGGAGTCTGCTTCCCTTGTCTATATTACTCCTTTTTCCCATCCAGTCGTCTCTAGTCGCACCTATCCTTTTACCTGTTCTCGAATGCTTCCTCCAATCCCTTTCTCCCCCTCTGTCTCAAACTCCTCTGGTGTTATTTCTCCTCTTTACCCTCAAACACTCGTTCTCAGTTGTACTATTGAGGTCTATACTGTTTATCCCTTTTTAATGTCCTATTGTTTCTGTACTAACCACACTCCTGTTTTTAGCTCAACCAATTCACTTGCTTCTGGGCTCCCTTTTTCAGTGGGTACCTCTCATGAACCTGCACTGGATAAGCCCTAAATCCTTGAGTGTCTGACACTTTCCACCTCACCCCTGTATTCCACCCCTTCTAGTACATCAGAACTATTACCTAGCTGAGCATCTTATTCATTCTGGGGATGCCCGTCTCTCCAAAGATAATTACAATGTCGGTCGGAAAGCCTCCGACAGCTGGTCAGAGGCTTTCTGATCGGCATTAAAGGTTTAAAGTCTAACCCTCGTTTATGATCATTGCAGTCGGAGTTTAAACCGGCTGGGAAATCTGACGCAGTTCCAACAGAGAAAGCCCCATCCTTCATGGAAGTGCTTACTGTGGTTTAGGAGTCATGAAATTTAGTGCAGGAAGATATAGGGCTGATTTTTATTTTTAGTTGTGTCTTCTGTCCCAGAAACTTGCAGAGTTCACTTTACGTTTTCAGGATTCAGGGTGGGTAACTTTTGATAGCAATTTTCAAATTACAGTACCACAAGAAACAATGACTAATGTACTGCTACACCTACATGGGCTCCAGACTTAACTCATCTGATGGCTTTGTTATATAGATGTCTGTAGTTTCTTTTCCTACGATTACGTCTTCCTAATGATTCCTTCATTACTGTGGCTTTGCTGTTGTCTTTTTTTAAAATAGATTTCAGTTTCTTCTAATTAAATAGTATAGTCACCATTTAAGTAGGGACACTTCTTTTGTATTTAGTAGTGTTTTCTGACGTAAATTTAGCTCAGCAAGAAAAGAATCATTTTCCCTCGTCATTATAGGGGACTTCAATGCAAAGAACAGTAGCGGCTTCTGGAGGGAGTGCCGCAGGGCGGTGAGGCAGGGGAGGGTAGTAAACTCCAGCATATGGCCGATCTGAGTTAGGTAAAGCAATACATAAATAAAACAAATTTAATTGTGCGCGCTGCAACGCCAACTGCATTGCAGCGCGCGCAATTTAATTTGTTTTATTTATTTAATTCTTTACCTAACTCCGATCGGCCGCATGCCGGAGTTTACTACCCCCCACCCTGACCCTCCTCCACCCGCAGCACTCCCTCCAGGAGCCGCTACTGGCAAAGAATGGAAATGGTATGGATCCATTGTTGGACCTGCGTGGGCCAGGGATTTGCAAAAGGTGGCCGATGGCAGGATTCATAGTCAAGGGATTTTTTGGATAGGTTTTATGTGATTCCACATTTGAAATGTTTCTATGGGATCTCCACCATTAGCTACTAAAGTATTTCCATAATCCCTTAAAACGTTTAAATTAATGCTGATGGGCTGTGGCTGCTTGCAAATGTGGTCAAATAGCATCAAGCATTCATACAGCATTCTGAACCCAGATTGAATTCACAATCCTTACCAAAATGCACTTTGCAACGTTTGAGACTTATCGGGCACACTAATATATTCATAAAGAAGAACCTCCGCTCGTTTGAAACATTGTCGTACAACGGATGAATGCACAATAACTTACTTATTGCAAGATACATGTTTTAAACGGGATTTTGGTATAAAATAAGTTAAAACACTTAATTTCAAGCACTCCATTCATTGTTGCATTTACTTAAATTACGGTTTTAACATGGATGTAACCCAATTTAAACATGACTAGTTTCCATTACTTATATGTATAAAAAGAATTCTTGTAAATACCTAGACATTCTGGTAGCGCAGACCAATCTCCATTCAAGCAGGTCACTTTTTTGTTTCCAAGTATCTGATAGTAACTTTGACACTTATATTCCACTGTGGCTCCTGAAGGATAGGAGGGCTGTGGGACGGTCACAATATCTCCATTGGCAAGGAACGGTACAGGACCACACTTACTGCCTTTCTCTGAAATTAAACAAATATATTACATTCGTTTTGAGAATGCACGGTATTTGGGTGTGCTACACAAACTGATTCACTTGGACTGAACTAGGACCACATTTCCCGAAATGTACCGACATGTTAAGCAAAGCCAGCAAGGAAATATAGTAACCTGTGGGCAGGCCGTGCTCAGTTAATGCTGCATTGTTTCAAGGCAGAGACAAAAATATCCACACCTGCTCAGAATGGATATTTAATTTCTCTCCATACCGGGGACACTGCTTAAAGCAGAGTTCACATTTGTAATACACGGACTCGCAGCATATAGGCTTTGCATCATATCTAGCAGTGTACATTTAATCATATAAAACATATCAACATACTCATGCATACAGGTGGTTCCTTCCATTGACTCTCTTCACATGTTACATAGGATAGCTTTTGGAAAACAAATCCTTGTTTGCATCTGTATGTGACTCTTTCGCCAGACTGATAGCTTTGCTTTGGTCTGTCTACAAATTCTCCATCTCTAATAGGTGGTGCAGCACCGCATGACGTAGCTGGAAAATAAAATGTACAGGTGTTTGACACATTAGGTTAGCAATCAACAGCCAGTCTCAAGATATACGAACATGCTTGAATCACACGAAGGAGTGTTATGCATTTAACAACTAAATCTAGATGAGGCATGTGGACACTTACATGGATACAAGTCACCGTGGGATGAGGTACACCAAAAGCTGCAATGCACTGCAGCACATATGCAGTATCATGGTCCAAAACAGTAAAAAAAGGAAAACAATTTATTTATTTATTTGAAAAGTTTTATATAGCGCTTCAAGACCCGGGGGTAGCAGAGAGCTTTACATGAGCATTAAGATTCCAGTTGGTAACAGTAGATTCAGCCGGATCGAACAAAGTATACAGACATTGCACATTTAGCAATAAACACTTCTTGAATAAGCAAAATAAACTAACAGATATGGCCAGGAGTAGAACGAAAATGTCACTGCAGACAATTAACACAGAAACAATAAAAAAAGGCAAGGGAGCTAAAGGAGGGCAGTATTACCCAGGACAAGGCTTTCGTTTATGCAGTTAAATGGGATAGGGCTGATCAGATGTACATTGACCGAAACATGCAGCACCGCTCAAATTAGGAAAGAGGGAGAGGGAGAGATCGGGTCCGTTAAGTGTGGAAGATAAGAAAAAAATCGAGTGAAATAGGGTGGAAAGGAGCAAACGAGAGGGGAAGGGAGCAACGAGTTTGGGGAAGAATTGGGGAGGAGCTAGAGGTAAGTGTTAAATGGATGGAAAGTAGCATTAGAGTGGAGAAAAAAGAAGTCAAGGAGGGAGAGAGAGGGGAGAGGAGTCAGACATAAAAAAGACTGTCAGGGGGAATGAGGGTAGAATGCAGCGATTACGGACCCCAGTATTTGCAAAGAAGGTGGGATTTGAGGTCTTTTTTAAAGCTGTGGTACGAGGGGTTGCAGCGCAGGTCTCTGGGGAGGGCATTACAGATGTTCGGGGCGTTTCCCGAGAAGGAACGGGATTGTGTAGAGCACCTATTTGATAGGCAACTTTGATAGGCATTTGATCAAGCAACTCAGACAGAGTTGTCAAGTGCATTCAGTCATGATTGATCTTTAGCTTGGCTGGTCTTTGCCCATTCATCAATGATTTGGAATCTGCTGTGAAGAACGGTCTTTAATCAATTTTGGCTTGAGGGATGGTTGTAACCGAACAAAATAGGACAATCAATGTGATGACAAGAGTTGGCATTTTCAGGTCAAGACTTTTGCAGGAATGTGGGCCATTAGCACCAGCCTGTGGAGTGCTAGCTATCTTGCGTGTGAGCGTTGTGTTCAGTGACCCCCCATGTGACTGGTGGGGGCCACCACAAAGAACAGGATGTCACCCATGTCAGCACTGTATTGCATAACCCTGTGTGCAAACCCCCATATACCAGGAGGGGACCATCATGAGGAGCAGGCCGTCACTGGGGTAGCCCATAGGAGGGCCATGCTGGTTCCTTTGGGATTAATGTGATACTTATAGTTTAATGCTTGGCAAGTGCTCGTGTAGGCAACTGGGTCTCCACATGAAGTATTTTGAGATTTTTGTCTGGTGCCTCTGTTGTCTCAAACGTGGTTACAGACAGGCTGCAAAGCTGCATCCTTCTCAGAAATGGCAATATTTCAGAGATCCGTTATGTGATTCACATGAAGGGGACCAAGCGGAGATTACTGGCTCAACTGAGAAATCATTTTTGACATTATTGCCTAGCAAGGAGTATTTAACGCGAAGTGGAATACATTATACTGGTCCCAAATATATTTGCAGATTGATAATCTTGTTTTACCTAAATTACTTCGATTTTTGGTTGGAAACCAGATCTAAAAGCCACATATTTTTGGTACAGCATTTACAGCATTGAGTTCAGAGTTCGAATTAGATCTTCCCTCTAATTTACATTATTCCATGGGTCCTGATGTACAGAGATTGAAATTGATTTTGGTCATGGCTCTATGGAGCAATGAAGCGAGTTTACAATTTCCACTACTATTTCCTTTAAATTCTCTATTGACATTTTCCCATTAACATGATCTGCTTTAGCATTTGAAGAGTCCTTTGCATCCTTTAAATTACATTATGATCTCCTGCCTCTTGTGACCTGCAAGATGTCAGGTCTCAATGGGGATTCCCTGGCCTGTCAAGAGAGTCAAAGTCAAATAAAAAGAAATGTGGGCGAGACGTTTAATAATGAGTTATCACCAACTTGAGACTTTGGTCTTATTGATGTGTGCATCCTGCTTTGGAGACTATTATGGAGGTTTTTAGAGTTGATATTTATGTTTAATTGCAGCAAATACCAATAGATAAATCAAAATGTTTGGAAGGTGCTGATCGGTCTTGGAAATTCGACATTTAAGGAACTCTTTTCAATCAATCAGGTGACTTGATAGTTGATGGCGAACTTGAAACACACATAATGCTCACTGATGTGTCTTGAGAAAGAATGAGGAATTTCTTTCCCATCACTCTCTGAGACAAATTGCATTAAAGACATAGGGCAAGTAATGTGCCACCTTTATGCTATTGGGGAAAAAAAATCTGTTTGAATCAATTTCAGTAGTTAAAGCAATGCATTTGCTGTTTTCCCTCCATTTGGAAATAAAGACATAGTGAGCATCTTGCAAAACAAGGTGTCCTAATGAGAGCTGTTAAGATACGTTGAAGAAGCCTGGCGATGTATGACAGCTGCTTTTGTCCGAAATTTCAGTTAAAGCGCTGCGAAAGATTTAGCTACCAAGGAGGAATTGACAGATGTACGAGATGCATGCAAGAATGTTTTTGCTTCATGGACAATCATTTTTCAGGGTGTTTGGGAAAAGTAGCTTCTATAAGCTCCTAACATCTAAATTTGATGTTGTTAAAAAAACTTCAAAGAGATAGTCACAATACTCATAATTGTTTGTAGAATTTGGTCACAACCATAATATGAAAAATCTCCATATTGCCTTCATTATTGTCACAAAACCACAATTGTTGGGGGTTTCGCAGTCAGATTAATGCTTAATGAGCAATGAAAGAACCGCACATAATAAGGGTATGAATACTCTATAAAATGTCAATATTTATCAAACCTTCTCCATATCAGAACACATACTTACAAACGCACTTCGGAAGAAAACTCCACTTTCCCTTTAAACACTGTGTTTGTTTTTCTGAAATCAGTTTATATCCAGAGTTACATATAAAATTTACTGTGGCTCCTGAGAAATATTGTGCCCTTAATTCTACCACTGAGCCATGGTCTATGGATGGCACGTCGCACGGGCTTTCTACAAAAAAAGGAAATATTGTTAATAAAAAAAAACGCTATTGACGAGTTCAGCTTCTCAATTTATTATGTATTAACTGTAATTACGTAAAAATGATAAGCTGATTTGGTACAAAAATGTATTCATTTGACATAATATATCACAAGCAATTTGAAATAGCTAAATATCCTGCTATTAAGTCAATATTGATATTTGGGTCAAAGGACAGTCCGTTGTATATTTGAGTGGATCAGTACAATAGAATAAATTAAAACAGTAAATGTACAAAAACTAATTTCTTGCCGCCATGTGGTTTACAACTTCACTTATGTTAGATGTGCAACTCTCAGATTAGAAGCAGCTTTTTCTGCATTTTTATATTTTCTCTCCAGTTCTCTTGGTTACTCACATTTGAACTGAAGAAAAGGAAAACTCCAGCTCTTTGGAATAAGATGCACCTGTGGTTTCCATGCCACTCACAATAAGATATGAATCAGCCCCTACCTCAATGCAGCCTACATTGATCTGAATGTCATGATAACTATGGACTTCATTACAAGTAGCCCAGTAATTATGGTGGGAGAGGGGTACTGGTGGCTTAGTTAATGATTCCATTAGTTTTAATATTTCCCCTGCCCCACCCTAGGTAAAAAGTATAACAAGTTTGCAGGCCTGAAATTGTGATAAATATGGGTCTTGGAATTACCAGATCCACTTGAGCTTGTAGTTCCCTGATTCTGGCTCCTTCACATGCACATCTCCCACCTGTTTCCAACAAATGAAAAATATTAACAGTAATGCAATGGATTTTACAGCGGCCCTTCCTATTAAATCTTGGACTCAGATGGAATGGTATTTCCTACAAAGATAATGAGTGCCTTTCAGTTTCAAAATAGTGCAGATTCTTATTGAACTGTCCCCATTTTTCCCAGTTTTTCGTGTCTTGAAATTTGTGATAATTCATTCTCCTACACATTTTATAATATAACACATGTAAGCATATAGTTATCATTTTACTAGTCAAAATAATGAAACATTTGTAGTCTATCCACTTCCAGTTTTTGGCATTGTTTTATGTTGTCAGAAGAGTGGTCTGAAACATGTTAGGCAAATGTGGTGAACACCCTCTGTGATGGCCCACAAACCTTTGTGAATGCATTTTAGGTATTATATGGCAGATTAATGTAACACCATAAGGATTCAATAAAGAATGGTGTTGAAGAGTTTTGAGGACCCATCAATTAATCAAGTTTTTACATGGGGTGTAGAGTAAGGAGAGACGTATTAGGGAGAATTAATCACAACTGAGAGAATAGAAAGAAAGAAAATTGAATTTCTCTAATTTCCCAACTATGCGCCTGTGTCCTCTTTCTAGTAAATAAAAATGGAAACCAAGAACAAGTGAATATTTTGATTAATTCCGATTCTCTCCACTTGTAACTTTTACAGGATTAAGTTATGCACGCTGAATTGGGCATGTTTTGCAAATCAGATATAAATTATGACAATGTTTAGGGGAAATATTTAGAAACTGAGGGGTCAATAACAACAGCATTGATGAGTTAATGAAGTAGTATTATATTAAGTATTCTGTAGAATAACCTCCAATATTTTTCACAAATTTGCCCAAAGAATCAAAACAGAATAAAACGAGATTATTCAGGTAACATTCACATACAATTAGAACAAAGGGAAAGGGACTGTGCCCTCATTGCACTTTTGCTAAAACAGCTACGATTACTAAACAAGCATTGAAAATGCAATAGGTCTCGCCTTTTAGCTAGTTAAAGCATTAGTTAAAGCCTTTTGCTTTGCTAATGGTATTGTATAGCAAAGAAAATCGCTTTAACTTAATTAAAGGCGAGACCGATTGCATTTTTAATGCTTGTTTTTGTTGTATATAGCGCAACCTCGACCAGAAGATTTGGAGCGCTTGCATGAACACATATTTTGTTTTTGTGGCACTGGGATTTTAAGAAATTTGTCCACGATCACTGGATGTTGAGTTAAGGACGAGACTGAAACCTGGTTCCAAAGTCGGCAGTTTTAGCAATAACATCACATCCAAGCAAACCTAGTTGCGTTACTGCGTCCTTAACTCAACATTAGTGATCGTGGGCAAATTTCTTAAAATCCTAGTGCCTCAAAAACAAAATATGTGTTCATGCAAAGCGCTATTGCATTGCAAATACTTAAGTGTGCAACAACCATATATGGTAAGTTAAACACAGTTTGAATATTGCTCAGATGTAAAATCAAGAAACCTTATTAAAAATGGTCGAAAGCACCATGATTTTTCTTTCCCTGCTCTTTAAAAACAGAAGCAATCTATACATCTTTGACAGTTTGTAATGCTCTTTGAGTCTCCATATTGTTGAGGCTTGCCTGTAAATTCTGGTTAAATCTTAACTTCAGCCCGATGGGGAGAGAGAACATTCTTGCACAAGGACACCATATGTTTACTCACCCGTTGCACTATTTTCTGTTTCTGTAAAACAGGGGCAAACTGCTGAGCCACCTGTCTGGTCCGTTCTTTTATTTAGAATGTTAATTTTGTCAAAAGGTCGCTGTGCACGCAAATCAGACCAGCTCGTTAGGATCAATGTCACCAGCTGATTGTTTGCTGTTGTCTATATTGCCTTACAATATACCATTTCTTGTTGCCGTGTTTGAAGCTTGCTCTTTAATGTAAAGCATGTGTCACATGGAAGAGATTAGTTTGCGCTATATACAACAACAAAAAAACATAATGGAACAATAATTCAGGGGGGGGGGCGGGCCAGCTCAGCTAGCTAGAGGCTGTAACTGACGCCCGTCCCTGCTAGCCAGAGACATTGTAGTTAGCTTGACGGCATTTTCGCTCCCAGGCAAGTCACTCCACTTGTTGTCTCCGGTAATACTACCCTGGATGGGGTGTTTCCTGTGAGAGTGGCGCTGGTAACGCTGTCTACTCTCTGGGCAGAATCTCCCCAAAGTGTTTGCAGCTTAAACAATAAAATGTTGAATCTTGCTATGGTGGACAAGTTTGCATGTGGGAGGGGCCATGGTCGATGTTGCAACATACATTTTCCTCCTCTGGGCTCGGCCAGACTGAAACAAAGCACATTAAAACACGAGGTAACGCTATATACAACACCAAAAAACATGGTTGATGTTGCAACATACATTTTCCTCCTCTGGGCTTGGCTATTACCAGACAGAAACAAAGCATAATTCAACAAGTGGTCACGTTATGTACAACTAAAACAATCTCTCGACATTGCGCAAAGGCAACCGCTTGTTTACATTTGCATCGTGCTTTCACTTTAAGTGAAAGCGTGATGCAAAAATAAACAAGCTGTCGCCACTGTCCACTTACCTTGGTGTGCACGCGATCCTCCCTGCTATCTGCTCGCACCAGTAAACAGCTAAAGATTCACAACGATCACATTACAAAGTATCCCCTTAAAACGCTCCCAACAAGTGTATAGTTACAAAGTAGCCCAGAAGTAGCAACAAAATAGCGTACATACAAAAAAGCATATAACAATAAAATAACGTAATAACAAAGTAGCGTACAAGCATGCAAAGCATTCCACACGGAAACGCATGCAATAGTTAAAAAAAATAAAAATAAATGCAGCAAGTTAATATTAAGCCTAATGTGTCACGCCGCCAGTAAAAGATCGAATCCCTCAGGGCGTGGCCTAAAAAGGAGTGTGGCAACCAGGAGGGGCTACAAACCGTCCGGGACAATCAGCAAAGTCGGATCAGAATAATAAATGACGATAAACTACGCATACCAATCAAATTTACAGGCGGAGCTGGGACACGGCTTTGGAATCCGTATTGATTCCAAGAAGCCCTCGCATGCGCTGCTTTCGCCAGGCCGAGACCTAAAAAATAAGGAAAAAAATGGCATGGGAGAGTAATGGAGCTAAGGGTACTGGGAACAATGGAGACTGGGCAGGGAGGGGAAAAGCAGCACATGAGTGAGAATGTTGGCAAACACATGCACTCTCATGGAGAGCTTAAACAAAAACAAGTAGTTTGCTAAACGTGAACAGTGGAAGGTTAAAAGCCAGCCAATCGGAGAGATGGTAAAGAGGCTAGGTTTCACAGGAGAGGCAAACACAAGATGGACAAGAGGAGACAAGGAACGCTATCGAATAAGAAGAAAGCAACCAAGAGTGACTTTTAAGCCAACCCATTGTAAGCAATCGGCTTTCTATGCGCCCCGGTAAGTTCTTGGTAAGCCCACAACAGGTGTTTTGCCACCATACAGTTTGCGTTGTCTGGTAAGCTCTATCTAAAAAGAAGAAGCTTTGCATCCTTTGAGGAGTCGTTCTAGTGGGTCAGTAGTCTACTGACTACAAGCTCATCGAAATAAATTACAGGGTGCATGCCACACCAGCATCATGGCAACATTGAACATCCACCCATTTAATAGAAAAGGAAGTGACAAAACACAAAACAAAAAGCTAATAAAACAAATTTAAATTAAAAAAAATACAAGGGCCACAGTCTGGAGTGTAAATGACTTAAATCAAAATCTGATGTGGAGATGATGGAGCATCTACATCAGGAACCTTTTAAGCTGGCTTTAGCCTCTTCCACTTACCTCCATAACCTATGCAATGCACATACTGGGTCCTTGCACTGCAAAAACTGCAAGCTGATTCAAACTGCCCCATCAGCGACTGCAACTAAATCAAGTTGTACGACTTACTGGTTGAACTTTGTGAAGCAAAGTGAATCAGGGACACTATCAAAGCCCTTGATAATTCCCTCCTGCACAGTAACACCTCTACTAAAGAAATAAGTAACCCAGATGACTTATCCAATCTCTGGAAAGGCCATTGAATACATAGCTTCTTCAAGACCAAGCCAACAAGTTTAAATAGCCCCACTGCAATTCAGCAGTAAGTCAACATCAGTAGAGGTACGTTAGGACTCTTCACAGTCCCTCAGATGATGCAGCAGCTGGAAAACTACAACAGGACAACTAAGTAGAGGAAAGCCTTTTGTTACCAGTGTAATGGATATACACAAAATCTGCCCCCTCGCAACACTCTTACATTCTGGAATATGTTCACACGTAACAATCAGTAGAGAAATAACTCTGGGTGTTGGCCAGTATGTCTGAATGCCTATGACAAATAAAACTAGCATTGGCAAAGCCAATAGGTATCGGCAATCCAACATGGACTGGCATTGTCAATGATATTGACTTTTAGCCATGTGTAATGGAGTGGCTAATTAGCCGTAGTTTAATTAACAATCTCACGAGACACAAAATACTACTGTTTCGGACGCAAGTCTGAGGCCTTAGGAAGGCAGTTTGAGCTTCAAACTACACAAAAAGTAGTATTAGATATAAGGGTACAGCTAATGGTCTGCCAATATTTCAAACTTTGAGTACAACATGAAGGGAAGGTACATATTTGTGGCAAAACTAATGCAGCTAAAACATCACTGTAATGGTGAAAGCAAAAAGTCTGTTGGAACAACACATAAGTCTCACTCCTTTCATTAGGTTTGCATTTGAGAACGGTCACTGGTTAGGATTATAGTTCCTCTCCATCTACTCTCAAAGGTATGTCTATTTTGACGCAGGTTCTTAGTGTGCAAAGGATGATCTTAATCTGAATGAATGCATTTTCCAAGTTAATCACTCCTCCTGCTCAAAATAGGCAAATATTAATATAACTATTGGCAGAGCTGGGAATGTATAAAGGGCACATGCCGGTGAGAACGGGTGAACAAAATAACAGAAATAAACAAGTGCCAAGTGTGGGCCAGCATGATATGTATTCAACAGACAACGGTGAATCTCAAAAACAGGTTTCCCGCTTACAAAACTGTTCACTAGCTAATTTTTAAGCTGTTCATGGCAATATAGTGCTTAGCCTTTGTAACTGTAGGAACTATATATCCAGCGTTTCCTCCTTGATAGAGCAGTAGTGCTGCTGCAGGCCCGCAGGCCATGGACGTCAGAGGAGGGACGCACATAACCCCACCACCCATGATATTAGGGATGGACATTTCCTTTCATTTAAAACATGTATTGTAAGCAATAAAAACTCCATCAATTAAACATTCGTTTACTCCATGTGCACAACTGAATACATTTCTAGATCAGGTATCTCGAACACGTTAACAACAAAAATACAGTGTAAAGACACCATTGCAATGTAATCATAAGAAAACGCTATTTGGTCTAATTAGTGGAGGTTATTGGAGTGCTGAAATCATTGAACTGATTGCACTGTAGGCCTGCCTGCACTGTGCACACTGTACAAGCAGGGTATGGTGCGAGGGGCACGTGACTACGCCAGTGGTTGTGCGTTTGTCTACACAAATAGAGCAGCCTGAGTGTGCCAGCCAACCTGCACTAAAGGTAAGATTTTAAGTCAGCAGCATCAACCTGCGTGCATTACTGCGCTACTTAAATAAAGGGGGTGGGGGAGATACATAATATATATATCACATAATCCAAAATGTGAAGTACTTCTAGTTTGTGGATGCACAAAGCGCATAATATATAGATGGCTGCAATGTTTCTATTCAGTGAGTGGAGTGCAGCCACGCGTCGAAGCACTCACCTGTGATTCTGAATATAGCTTCTCTCGTGTGGCAGTCTGCAACGATATGCTAAAATGTTCAAGACTAAAACAGGATCAGGTTATGGCTTGATATTTCTAAGAAAACCCGGGGCAAACAAACAGATTCTTCCTGGTGCATTCTGCCTGCTAGCGAATGTATCTTCTGCTAGCGAGAGCACACTGAGCATGCGCATAGGTCACAGTTAAACTCAAAATAGATAATTAGGTCGCCCGAGACGGGAAAGCTATCGTTTTACACCATGTATGCTGTACAAAGCAGTTCCTTGACAAGAAGGAAGTTCAAACCGATATGAGGTACCAGGCGTGTTTGATATCTATTTGGCTTTGCTTTTCTATGGGGATGTTGCATTTATAGCACTGGGTGGAGGCCGATGATTGTGCCATTCTCTGCAATGCGTGTTCGATGCAACAGCACTACAGCAATCTCTAAAATTCGATTTTTACCGGTCTGTACAGGAAAAGCAGCCAGGACCAAGCTACAGCACGTTCACCTACAAATTAGTCCCAAAATGGATGAAAATGGCCTGTGTATGCTCAAAAAGTAATTGGGCAATGCGCTCGGGGAGGTCTAATCATCGGAAGAGGGATAACGCATGCATGGCCTTGACCAATGGGGAGACCTGACAATGGTGCCAGCAATCGAGCAGAAATGGGAAGCCAATTTGCGGGGCTTTAAGCTCAGAAGTAGATACGGCATGTCTAGATTCTAGACAGCGCATGCGCATCATCTAGAGCAGAGACATAACAAGCCCGGCGGTCGGCAGAGCGTGGCGCGCGCGCCCTTGGGTGCGTGTGCGTCTGCGCTTCTCAGAAGCGCATCCACAGACCCCGATCGCTGCGCGTGCCCCGGTCTGTCTCCCTTGGGAGGCATCACGGTAACAATAGTTCTCGTTGGCGGCAGCGCTTCGCGCTGCAACGCCAGCGAGACCTAAAAAGAAGATGGGCCAATTCCAAACTAAATTCTGAATATGTCTGTGAAGCAGTACTCCTCTAGAAGGGAAGAGGTGTGGCACCGCGGCCAGGGCGACTGACTCCGGAATCTGGGGATCACGGTTTGATCCCCCGGTGCCGGCGGCAGATAAACCCAGCACCATTTGACTCGGGGCAATAGCTTGCTTAATCTTCCCGACGGCCCCCAGCGCCTAGAGACCCTTACGGGTGATTGTTCGTGCTTTACAAATGTGGATTATAGATTTGCAGGCAGCTGGTTTTGGTCTAGTAAAACTCCTACGGAGAGTGTTCGATCTTCTCCCTCTATCTGCACACAAGACCCTGCTCCAAGCCTTAGTGGTTAGTAGACTAGACTACTGTAATGCACTTCTGGGTGCGTAAATGAGGAGACATTGAATATGCTCCAGGTAATACAGAATACAGCAGCCCGACTGGCTCTGAATCAACCATCCAGAACCCCTTCTCTGTTACTACTAAGAAGCTTACACTGGCTTCCTATCCGAAGTCGAATTATGTTTGCAATGTGCTGTCTGATCCACAAAACCCTTAATACAAGTGGCCCCAGATATATGACTGATTGTCTTATCTCCTACCAGCCTAACAGACAGCTACGCTCAAGTGGTGAGGCTCTGCTTGTAGTACCCCGTATCAACAAGTTACATACGGGTGGCAAACCTTTTGCCTATGTACCCCCCCATCTTTGGAACAAACTCCCCATGGTGCTACGGGTGTGTCCAGATTTGTCCAAATTTAGGAAATTATTGAAAACTGAACCTTTTTAGCCTGGCTAGTACTACTCCTCTCTTGTGTTATGCTTTCCTGCCTGCGCGGAGAGACCCCTGTTGGGGTGAGTCCTGCGCTTTATAAATTCCTCATTCATTCATTCATTCATGAATCAGTGCTTGGCTGTTACCAGAAGATGTTTTTGCTCAGAAGCTCCGCATAGTCAGTACTTACAGACACAATAGGGCCAATTACATTGTCAGGCGGAAAGCCTCCTGCAGACAGTTGGAATCTACTCGACCGTGTCAGAGCCCTTATGACCAACTCGGTCGCTTTACAATCCGCCTGACCGATGATGATGTTCACGGTCAGAAGGTAAACCTCTCGGTCATTCGGAAGAGGTTCATACCGGCTCTCGGAGTATTCGTTGCAGTCGGAACCGCATCGTGCACCCCCATGGACAGCGTTTTCGACCTCGGGATTATTATGTTGATTTCCAACATCCTTTCTGCTTCGGCCTTTCCGACATGAAAAAGCTGTTGGAAAGTGACTTTAGGGGCCCCTGGCAGAGCCCCCTTCATCCTGCGGCCTTCGGATGGGGGCCCATGGGGTACCTAAGGGACCCCGCAGTAAAACCCTGCACTGTGTGGTAGGCACGATGGGGTACCTGCGACAAGGTGCAGAGTTTTACACACACACACCATTTCCCCATCGGAGCCCGTGTTCCTGCCGGTTGTCGGGCAGAACACAAGCTCCCATAGGAAACAATGGGAATCTGACAGAACAGTGTTTGGTCGCATCATAATTGAGTAGGCGGAACTGCGAGTCGGTCAGTCCCCATTCCGAGTCGGTGTTGGGCAGAAAGTTTCCACCCGACATCGTAATGAGCCCCAATGTGTTCTGAATAAAAGCTTGGCCAAAAGCTTTGCATTTAAATGCATGCTTTACTTTTCCTGAGAGGGTACAAACAATCTAAGTTAAAAATGATATATACATACCACTACATGTGGGGGCAGCTGTCCACCTCCCACCAATGCAAGTACTTTCATTTGATCCAGTTATATAATAGCCAGGATCACAGCGGTAGGTCACCGTATCATCACTGTAGAAATTTTTCTTGTGGGTAGTCATGCCATGGTTTCCATTGATTATTGTAGGTGGCTTTGTACAGCGTCTTCTTTCTGTGTAAAAAAAAAAATCACAGTTCTTTGTCAACATAAAAAATAATAGGTGTTTCTTGAGAGTGGAAACTTGAATATGCCAATGCTTTCATGAACAATTTAAAGAGCAACATCAATGGTGTGCTGTCTTTGTCAAACTCATGGTCTGTCTGCCCAATTTATAGGTGAGTGGACATTAAGTCACCAACAGAGCCTACTTCAGCACCGCTGCTCACATCCTCCAATGACGGCCTAATGCAACAGGGAACAACGAAGGGTTTGCCATCCCACTGCCTGGCCGCCCATTTTAGAGTCGGCGATTGGATAGCTTTTTCTTTGCTGGTGATGGGGGACTGTAAAAAAAAAGTTACACATTTTCCCACACCATGGAGAAAACTTCCATGGTGTGTGGGTTACTAGTTTCTCCTGTTTCAAAAACATACATCCACTTTGGAGGTTTGTTTTTTGAAAAATGAAAAACTGTGCAACAGTTTGAGCAGCAGCCATCTTGTTTGATGGAGCCTTCCATCAAACTTCCACAACGTTGACAGGAACCGCCATGGCTGCGGTTCCTGCCAATGTTAAGAGACGGCAAAGGGACCAACAGAAATCTCTATTTTCCTCCAAACTTAAAAAGAGATCCTAAGTCTTTTGGTTGAGACATTTTTACCTTGGAACATACTCAAGTGGGCAATACATTCAACTCACATAAAGCAGTCCGTAATGGATCAAACTGGAATTGCCTATGGGGGTTACATGCCTTCAAATTAATGTTATCAGGATAATGCTGGCAAGATAGATCAGCTTAATATTCACTTTGATCTGCAGGTGACAAATTAGAATACTGCACAAAACATCTCAGCCACTCATCTTTCCAAGGTCTGTAAAATTAGTACTATTTCACTAGTAAAACTAACACCACAAATCTTACTGTGCTCACAAAAGGAAAAAACTCCAGTATAAAAGGTTATATGAAAAATGTTGTCAATATTTATTGCACATTCCATGAACAGAAGTGCCAGTCAGAAGGCTAACTTAATTCATAAGGTTATAGAGCTTTGAGTTGTAATAGCTTTTTTAAGTACAGCATAGCTTATTTATTCTTTAGAATACATGAATAAAGGGCATAGCTTGTTGCTGCTAGTATATTGCCTCAGTCTGAGAAGCCCTGCAGCAATCGTGCGACTGAATTGGCCCAAATTTGCCCAACTGCTCCGAAGAGCAACCTCCTGGCAGGATATCGAATTGTAGCCTCTTCTCCCCAACCAGGTTAGTTTTTTCACCTGCATACTTGTCTTTTACTGCTCAAATGAAGCAGGCACACTGACAGAAGTGCTGCACCTACCATTTTGTAAAACGCTCATTCACATTACCATTACCACAGCAATGCCTGCTTTTCTATTCCGCACTGTGAATTCCTCCCATGTTTTGCAAATGGATATCACGGAGTCCACAATATATTCCCAAAATAAAGTAAGAATTGTCCTGTCTGTTTGACATTCATTTCTCCTCATTGCTTTGGGTGCATGTATTACAGACACTGCCTACATTTTCTCCTTCAGTACTGTTTGATACATTTTCTTCACTTATCTTATGGGACGAAGCAAAGGATTGAGACAGCTCATGTCCAGTAAAGCAACTCCTCATATAACAACTGAGTTCACATTGCCAATTAATTCCGTGTACTGGCGGAAAATATGGAGAGCAGTAGTCAAGGGATGTATGACGTTACAACGCACACTTTTACAACGCATGCAGTTACAACGCATTTTTTACAACGCACAATCCATTACAACGCATGACATTACAACGCAGGACACTACAACGCATTTTTAAAAACTACCTTTACAACGCATTTCCATTACAACGCATACTACCTTTACAACGCATACCATTACAACGCATAATATAAAATTGCATTTAAGGTAAGTATTAGATAGTATAGGGGTAAAAATTACTATTCTAACTCCAGGGGGTGCAACAGTAGGGTAAGTGTTGGATAGTATAGGGGTAAAAATTACTATTCTAACTCCAGGGGGTGCAACAGTAGGGTAAGTGTTGGATAGTATAGGGGTAAAAATTACTATTCTAACTCCAGGGGGTGCAACAGTAGGGTAAGTGTTGGATAGTGTAGGGGTAAAAATTACTATTCTAACTCCAGGGGGTGCAACAGTAGGGTAAGTGTTGGATAGTATAGGGGTAAAAATTACTATTCTAACTCCAGGGGGTGCAACAGTAGGGTAAGTGTTGAATAGTATAGGGGTAAAAATTACTCTTCTAACTCCAGGGGGTGCAACAGTAGGGTAAGTGTTGGATAGTATAGGGGTAAAAATTACTATTCTAACTCCAGGGGGTGCAACAGTAGGGTAAGTGTTGGATAGTATAGGGGTAAAAATTACTAATCTAACTCCAGGGGGTGCAACAGTAGGGTAAGTGTTGGATAGTATAGGGGTAAAAATTACTATATTATGCATTGTAATGGTATGCGTTGTAATGGTAGTATGCGTTGTAATGGAATGCGTTGTAAAGGTAGTTTTTAAAAATGCGTTGTAGTGTCCTGCGTTGTAATGTCATGCGTTGTAATGGATTGTGCGTTGTAAAAAATGCGTTGTAAGTGTAGTGCGTTGTAAAAGTTGCGTTGTAAAGGTTGTTCCCCGTAGTCAAGAGTTGATGTCGACACCCAAAGCGTCTTTTAATGGAAACGGCACAACTTGCCTTAAAATGGCTTCTAAATACAGCTTAATTGCCCCTCAAGCTACTAAAAGTGTTAGAAAGACCCTCCATCGCCCACAAAAACATCCAGATTTAACTCAATGGAACTTCTGCTTTAAGAAATCGAGCTCTTAAGCCCTATATGTAAGAAAATAACAATAAGCTGCAGATTTTAAATGATAATTGGTCCCACATGTGGAGCAAAGATTTAGTGACATTGAAGATACTATACAGACGCTTACAAATGTACAATCTATGGTATTTCATTTAAAAAGGCATGCTGAGGACATAGAGAATTGGAGCAGACGAAACAATCTTCACATTTACGGTTTGGCGAAGAGGATAGAAGGTAATGATCCTGTATCATTTTTTCAAACATTTCTCTCTAAGACTCTAGATCTTTCCACCTCTCCATTATTAAATATACAGAGAGCATATCGACTGGGTCATTCTACCTATCACTCTTCATCATCGGAAAAAACGAGAGGAGTCATCATCTACTTTCTAGAATATGCTGAATTGCACAGGGTTTTGCAAAAGCCAAGGCAGACAGGAGGAAAACATTCCAGGATATGAGTCCAGCACTTCTTGCTTTGAACTCAAGATTTTGACTTTTTCATCCCAGTTTGTTTAAAGTAACATATAAAAACAAAAATATGACTTGTGAGGCTCCTGTTTTACTGCAATGTTTTATTGATGAATGCATAGTAGAAGAGAATGATACCTCAAAGATTTCTTCAACCTGAGTCCAGTTATGCATTGAGACTGCTTTGAGATAACTCTAATGATACTCAAGCTAAATGTTATCATTTATCTAATGTATTTGTGTGCATCTTTCCTCATGTAACATGTTTTCTAGTTAGCCGTTTATTTTTATGACTTCATTCAAGGTATTGTTTGACGTGCATCCCAAGGACTGCGTCATTATTGGGTTTTTTTTGGTCTGTATTACCTCTTGTCAGTTACGTCGAGCTTTCTGTCGCGCCATCTCCCTTATGTGGTGTCACCTCCCTAAACTCTTTGTGATTCATCAGTATGTTCACTTTGTTATTTTGTCTTTTATGTTTTCTGTCCCTATCCTTTTCCTACCTTTTCTCTTCTTTCTTTTCTTTCTCCTTCCAATCGTACTTTGCAGATCTCCTATTTCATCCTACTATACTCATTTACTTTCTCACTTTAATAATTCTGCCTTCCTTTTTTTATCATCCATTATCAGTTAATATGGAGCGTCAATATATGCTGTCTTTTGTGTATATTAATATTTTTAATCATTACTTCTCAATGGTTATTTTCTGTATATTTCTGTATATATTTTCATTTCTTTTCTTCTAATTTTACTAATTCTCTTACATATATAAATACTGATTATATATATATATATTTACACACACACACACACACATACATTACTGCGGAAGGACATGCTGCTTTAAAAGTGACACACGGCAGCTCATTCTTCACCAGACGCGTTTCGGCAACATAATTAGCCTTAATCATTGTGAGAAAAATAGAAGAGGGGCTGCATCAAACTATTATATTATTTCTTCTGTTTCCTACATTAACCATAATGCATCATTTATCAGGTAAGTTCGATTTTCATATTTAAGATGTAATCATACTTCACAGTTATTACTTTGGCAGTCCAAACTGTATTTCCTTAGTGGGTTTTGATATTTTTTGTGTTGCCGTGTTAGAAATATTAAAGTCTTAAAAGCTGCAGCCTCCGCACTCCACGCGAGGAGATGAATATATATATATATATATTCACTGTAAAAACCATAGGTTTCAGGCATGGTATAGTTAGGAATTAGCATTTTAAAAACCTTAGAAATTCACTGAAAAAACCATAGGTTTCAGGGGCATTATAGTTAGCTGGACTTTTCACTCGTACAAAACCATTGAAATTCCCCCGTTATAGTTAGTTCAGCTAACTATAACTCGCGCACCTGTAATGCACTGCTGATGACGTCACATATTCCATCACTCATGACATGGTCAGTGACATCACTCATGACATCACTCATGACATTTCAAATGACATCACTGATGACATCACTGATGACATCACTGATGACATCATCCAGTGAATGTGTGTTTTTCTGAAAATTAAATATGTTTTATATATGAATATCTCAAGGTCGATGGAAGAATGAATGGGTATATAAGTGTCTAAATGGATGATTTGTTTTTGAAAAATTGATTGTATAACTGACTGATTAAGTGTATCTTAGTAAATACATGGCTTAGTGAGTAATGTTTAAATATGTAAATATCTGTATCAGTCTCTCACTTTGTGTATAAGTGGCTGCATGGGTTGGCGAGTAGCTACATGAGGGTCTATATAGGTTATTAGTTGGTTTTTTGAGTATCAGTATGAGTGTCTGAGTGTCTGTATGGTTCGGTGGGGGTATTACGCAGTGCATAGGTGCATGAATGAGGGACTCACTGTTTTTATGTGTTGAAGAAAGCATGTGTGCAGGACTGTATGGGTGGATGAGTGTGTGTATGGGTTTGTTAGTGAGTGAATGACTGTCTCAATAGTGTTGTTATGAGTAACTACTAAGCCTGGGCAAAGCACTACGCTACGTTCGCGTAGTTTGCAAAGTTCGCGCTACTTCGCACTACGCAAATTGCACGTAGCACAGTGCTAACATGTGTAGCGTAGTGTTGCGTAGTGCTACGGTCATTTTTTGCTTGCTCGTGGTCCTCAACGTTAAGTTGGCGACCGCGAGCAAGCAAAATGACTTCCCGGCGAGACTTTTTCCTTGTTCGCGATCAGCAACAACAAGTTGACGATCGCGAGCATGGAAAATAAACCTCCCGGCGAGATTCCCAACACGAGGAGGTGAGGTTTCTCATTGCGAGTGGTTGCGTATGCTCGCGACCGCTCGCGATGAGAAACTACCAGTTCGCGTTGAGAAAGCTGCCGCTCGAGTAAAAATCTACTCGAGCAGCAGAAAACTACAGCTCGCACTGTGCAAGATGCCATTTTCAATGATTGCACAGTGCTGTTGCTTGTCCGCACTGTGCAATCATTGAAAACGACATCTGGCACAGTGCGAACAAGGTACTACGCAGTTCGCGAAATGCTACACGTAGCTCGCGTAGTGCGAACTGCACTTTGCGTAGCTACGCGAAGTGCTACTTCGCGAACTACTCCCAGGGTTAGTAACTACATACATTTTAAACTAGTATATGTGACTATTGGTGTATATAAGTGAGTATATGTGAGAGTGAGAGATTGGAAGAATTCCTGTATGAATAAGTATGTGTTTCTATAAGTGATTGTTTAAAAGACTAAGTATGTGTAAGTTTCTGTAGAAGTAAGTATGGTGGTGTGTGTATAACTGTAAATGCAAGTAAATGGATGAATTGATTCTTTATTAGCATGAGTGACTATGTGTGTGAGTAACTCTATGGATGAGTGGCGTTGTGTTACAGGATGTATAGGTGTATGAGTACATATGATGAGTGAGTACATGTATGAGTGAATGTATAGGACTGTTGGTCAATGAGTGGATGTGTATGTGGATCTTCGAATTACTGAATAGGTTGTTGTAACTGGTATTGGTATGTCCATTGTTTTGAAAATTTTAGTTTCTATTTTTGAATGTGTGTATCAAAAGTTATATTAGGGTGAGAGGAGGTCTGCCACTCTATCACAAGGATGATGTCATCAGTGATGTCATTTGAGATGCCATGAGTGATGTCACTGACCATGTCATGAGTGATGTAATATGTGACGTCATCAGCAGTGCATTGCGGGCGCGCGAGTTATAGTTAGCTGAACTAACTATAACGGGGGAATTTCAATGGTTTTGTACGAGTGAAAAGTCCAGCTAACTATAATGCCCCTGAAATCTATGGTTTTTTCAGTAATTTCTAAGGTTTTTTTAAATGCTAATTCCTAACTATAACGTGCCTGAAACCTATGTTTTTTTCCGTGAATTTCAAAGGTTTTTCAAATGCTAATTTCTAACTATGCTGTTGTAATCTCATTAGTCCAAAGGAAGGGACAAGGGGCTTTATTTAAGGAGGTCCAACGTACTAGCCCCAGAAGCCTATTTTCAAAACGGGGTACAGAGTTCCTCAGGTACAGGAAGAAGAGAGATGTGGACCAGGCGGAGACCCAGTCGGTCGCCAATTGGTTGTGGAAAGAGGTATACAGGGAGGGCCAGGGAAGTGCCCTTTGCGGAACTAGAGCTCTCACACACCCAGCAAGCTAGGTGTCATGCTTCATCATATGAGCACTGCCCCTCGTCAAGTCGGCGCTGCAATCCTTGACGGGCTCCCGGAACCGGGGCTCTTTAACGGGGATCTTTTGTTCCTGCCGATATGTGCTTGGGGGTGAGGGGCCTAGTGGAATGGATGTAGCAGAAAATGGAGATATTTAAAAAGGGTTAGTCAGTCCTAATGATGTATTTATTCTAAAGGTAGACTTCCCTGTTAAAATAAGTGTAGAGTGGCTAAGTCGTAGAATTTAAGGTGTCCAGACGTATAGCTCTACTCTAAAAGATCGACATGTTTCTTGCCATAAAATGTCTGGAGGATCAAGGCAATTCTTCAGGATCATAATACTGTCTACATAAAAGTGGTAATGTGGACTCTACATACCACGTCCTAGGTTGCTGCCCTGTGGAGATAAAGTGACAACATGAAGACGGGAAATAAATTTATAAACATCATCTCTTTATCTAGTACATTATTGGTCAAGGGTGGTGTTGTATAAATCACCAAGCAAACGTGTACAGTAAAACATGGTAAAAAGTGTATTTATGGTTAAAACCAGTGAGGGGGGGGGGGGATGGGTGTGTTGTGAAGTAGATCACTAGCTACTAACGTTGTGGCTAGTGGAACTCTCAAGGACAAGCAGGGGTACACTCACCTAGTAATTTGACTAGAAGTGCTAGCAACGGTACTGGCGGTTACAAGGGACACCTGTTGGGTCCTACATTAAGAACGGTATACAAGAAAAAATGAAACTTAAGAAGAAGGTAAAATCACTTGGTCAAAATGACGTAAACTGTCAAGATTACACGGAGCATATCGATGCGTAATAGCATAGCCATAAAACAAAATGCCCATCATGACCACAGCATTAGTATGGACTCAGTGAGCCCGGAGATCAAAAAGCTAAAGTCTGTAATGACTCGTCGTTCCCAGCGAGAACGAGGGAGAACGATGTAGCGTGGCATACCGATAGTGAAAGATTGCACTCACCAAACGTCAGTAGACGTAATTCCGTCGACCTACCCAAAACCGCCAGGGACCGGGGTGGTGAAGTGCTTCTGCCGCTACACGTAATTATAGTGTAACTGATAATGACGTATCAGTGGTGCGCCGTTGTATGGCGCGATGACGTCAACCGTTGCTAGGCGATGGCCTGGGACGCTCTAGGTAACGGAGACGTGGGGGCGTGACAGGGTGTAACAACGCCGTCAATAGAGGCGTGGTGTGTTACTTAGCAACATGAACGTGTGTGTCACGCCGCAGATAGGTGGAGGGAGGAGACCGTCTCTGGAACGTGGATGGTGTCAGGGGGAGACGCGCAAAATCCAGAGCGCCAATTTACACATGGTTAGTGTAAATTTCACCCAATACAGTCTACGTAGTGGAGACATGTGTTCACCAACGATGTATATGTTGGGTCTGCCGTGGGGGTGAACCTAGTGCATGTTCACGGGACAACTGACTAATTTCAATCCATATACCCAGTATGGTGATTAAGTCAGGTATGGCAGTTATGTTATAACATAGAGGTAGAACAGTTATAACAAATTGGTGAATTCGTATTCAGTGGTAATTCAAAGGCCTGTGTGTCATGATGTTGAAATAGCTGTACCCCATGAGCGTAATATGTAATCATGGTATAGAGCTCCAAGGGATGTCATCATTAAGGCCTAAAGTGTCACAAGAGAGTCTATGCACCCACCTCTGTTCAATCCTGAAAAGAGAAGCTTTGGAAATCTGTGTGTGGGATTCTAGTATAATCCAATGTAATGACTCAGGGGAGTGATGTGATTCTAAGAAATGTCTGTAAAGTTTGGTCGTGGTACGTTGACAACGTATACTGCTTCTGTGTTCTATTATGCGGGTTTTAACTGGTCGCATTGTCATGCCGATGTATTGTAACCCACATGGGCACGTGATCAAATAGACACATTGTTTGGTGTTGCAGTTAGTGTGTTTCTTGATTATCCATTTAAAATTGGCATGTAAAGTGACTTCTTTGGTGGTACTGGTGAAGTCACAGACAGTACAGGTACCACAGGGGAAATGACCTCTAACAGGTGGAAGGCCCCAAAGTGTAGTCTGTAAAGGGGTAACTTTTCTCTTGGGTCTAGTGTGAACCAACATATCCCGTAGGTTACTGGTCCTCTTGTAGGCAAATCTCGGCCTTGGTATCTGTAATTCTCCTGTATTAAGGATATCCCAATGTTTCAAGATGGTTTTCTTGATCAGGGTTGAGTTAGGTGTAAAGGAAGTCACACATGTCAGGGTCTCTCCAGATGGTTTAGGGTGTATCTCTAGAAGTGATTCTCTAGGGTTATTGAGGGCCCTTTTCATGGAGTCTTTAATCACCTTGTGTGGGTATCCCCTTGTCATCAGGTTGGTAGCTAGAGACTTAGCTTCCATTTTGTAGTCCTTGGTTGAGGTGCAATTACGTCTAATACGTAAGAATTGGCCCACTGGAAGGTTATCTCGAAGGGCTCGCGGGTGGTAACTTTGGTATAGCAGAAGGCTATTGCGATCTGTTGGCTTTTTGAATAAGCTAGTCGAAAGTAGGCCCCCCGATAGTTTAATATTTAGATCCAGAAATGCAACAGTTGTATCTGAAATCGTGTGGGAGAATTTAAGAAAAGGGTTCTGTATGTTGATCCACTGCACAAAGGTGTTACAGATGTCAGTGGGCCCCTGCCAGAAGATGAGAATATCATCAATAAATCTTTTCCAAAGAACTAGATATTGTTGGAAAGGATTGTGGTCAGTATTGATGATCTGTTCCTCAAAAGATGCCATATAGAGGCAGGCCAGACTGGGAGCAAATGTGCTCCCCATCGAAGTTCCCTGGCACTGATGGTATAGTTGCCCCTGATACTCAAAGAAATTCTCAGTCAGTGCTATGGAGGCTAAGTCCATTATAAACGTGATAGGAGTGGGGGAAGACCATTCCAATGAGTTTAGGGCTGTCTCTACTACTGCCAGGGTATCACCCTGAGGGATGTTTGTGTAGAGGGACTCTACGTCAAGGGTTATGAGCAAATCAATACAAGTAGTGTCTTCTATTGAGTCGATTGTTTTGAGGATATCTGTGGTGTCTCTGATGAAGGACGGGATGTTCCTCACCAGTGGTTGTAGGAAATGGTCGACAAACTGAGATAAGGGCTCAAGGATAGAGCCGATCCCTGAGACTATGGGTCTCCCTGGTACCGGACTTATACCTTTATGTATTTTTGGCAAGGTATAAAAATATGGGGTTCTTGGTTCTGTGGCAATCAGGAAAGCTGCTTCTTTCTTGCTAATCCAACCATTGGTCAGACCCTCGTGTACCAATACTGAAATGGTGTTAGCGAGGCGTGGAGTGGGATCAGTGGAGATGGGTGCATAGTACCTGTCGTTGTTAAGCTGTCGTTTACATTCTACGTCATAGTCATCTCTGGATTGAATCACTGTTGCCCCACCCTTATCCGCCTGCTTGATGATTATGGATTCGTCATTGGCGAGAGTTTGGGCCGTAAGTGTCTCATTCTTGGATAGATTATAGAATGGGGTAGGGGAAGGACTTAGGGCTAGATCCTTTAGCACAGCCTTCTCAAAAGTTAGAACCTCAATGGGGGTCATGGCATTATGTGGTGTAAAGGTGGAAGGGTTACTCAATCCTGAGTCTGCCACCTGATTGATTGGTTTATCCAGGAAATAAGAACGTAGTCTGATCTTGCGGAACAATTTCTGAACCTCACATATATCTCTAAATTTGTCAGTTTTAGGAGTGGGAACAAAGCCTAGCCCTTTCTGTAGTAGAGATGTCTCCATGTCTGTCAGAATACGTTCCGACAAATTGACCACTAGTTCTTTTTGTTCTGGGTCTTGCTCCTGGTGTCCATCCCTCCCATGGGGGGGTCCTGCCAGTGAACCTGTTTTGGAGGCCCTCTTCTGTTGCGCCCTCTTCCTCTGCCCCAGCCTCTGTCTAAAAAAGGGGGGCCATTATTGAAGAATTGGGGAGGTCCTTGTTGGAATGGCTGGTATTGCCAATAGGGAGGTGGTGGAAGGGGACCTGGAAACACCGGCGGTCCCTGGAACGTGGGGATATTGTATTGGTAGTTGGCACGTTGATTGCGACGGCCAGAGTTGGTGCCCCAGCTACCCGTACTGGAATTGCTATCAGAAGAACTTCTCCTATCCGAGTTGTCATCAGACGAATAGCTATTCTTAGCTGATGTATAGTCCGGCCTAAGGTATGGATACACTTTTTCTTTATCAAACTTTTGGATATCCTTTTGCAATTTAGCTATCTTCTGTTTCATAAGGTAATCTTTGTTTTCAGATATTTCAGCATTGATCTCCGCAAGTTTATTCTTATATGAAGAGATCTGGATGGTGGTTTTAAGTGCCCCTTCCGCAATTTGTATTCTCACCAGGAGAGCATCTGCCAAACGTCTCGCAGTGTTAATGATGAGAACTAGGAGGTCCCTAGTGCACTTCCATGCAATCAGGGACCACTCCCTTTTGAAGGTGGCGTCATCAAGAAAAAGTCTAGGGAAATTATTAACAATCAACCCTGTTGGAGCGATGTTGGCACGTAGATACTCGGTCATTAGAGCGCCATGTAAAGTTATTTTAAGCCACTCTCTTTTTAACGTTGTCAAGGAGTTCCAGTCATCAGACTGAGACCCAGAAGCAGCATTCCCATCTGTTCCCAAGAGGGAAGGAGTTCTATCAAGAATGTCCGAGACCGCTTCATCTCCGAAGCTGAGGCCTTGGTTGTCCATAGAGAGGGAGGGGAAGGGGAAAAAACAAGTAATTGGTCCAAGGTGGCTAGAATTACTAGACCATTGGTAACCCTATCTAATGTCCCACGGGGGTCACCCGCGCAAAACCAGTAGTCCAAAGGAAGGGACAAGGGGCTTTATTTAAGGAGGTCCAACGTACTAGCCCCAGAAGCCTATTTTCAAAACGGGGTACAGAGTTCCTCAGGTACAGGAAGAAGAGAGATGTGGACCAGGCGGAGACCCAGTCGGTCGCCAATTGGTTGTGGAAAGAGGTATACAGGGAGGGCCAGGGAAGTGCCCTTTGCGGAACTAGAGCTCTCACACACCCAGCAAGCTAGGTGTCATGCTTCATCATATGAGCACTGCCCCTCGTCAAGTCGGCGCTGCAATCCTTGACGGGCTCCCGGAACCGGGGCTCTTTAACGGGGATCTTTTGTTCCTGCCGATATGTGCTTGGGGGTGAGGGGCCTAGTGGAATGGATGTAGCAGAAAATGGAGATATTTAAAAAGGGTTAGTCAGTCCTAATGATGTATTTATTCTAAAGGTAGACTTCCCTGTTAAAATAAGTGTAGAGTGGCTAAGTCGTAGAATTTAAGGTGTCCAGACGTATAGCTCTACTCTAAAAGATCGACATGTTTCTTGCCATAAAATGTCTGGAGGATCAAGGCAATTCTTCAGGATCATAATACTGTCTACATAAAAGTGGTAATGTGGACTCTACATACCACGTCCTAGGTTGCTGCCCTGTGGAGATAAAGTGACAACATGAAGACGGGAAATAAATTTATAAACATCATCTCTTTATCTAGTACATTATTGGTCAAGGGTGGTGTTGTATAAATCACCAAGCAAACGTGTACAGTAAAACATGGTAAAAAGTGTATTTATGGTTAAAACCAGTGAGGGGGGGGGGGGATGGGTGTGTTGTGAAGTAGAATGTGTGTTCCCCTTAGAGGTACATTCCGTTCCCCGTCCTCCTTCCTAGTCCTTAGAATGCTCCTTGAGAGTTCAAGATAGAATGTTGAGAACAGTGTCTGTGACAGATAGGAGAGTGGATGATCAGAATAAAGGTTCTTGTTCTTACCTGCCTTGGAGTCTGCATGTCTTCTTGGAATTCAACACTGGCGACAACCTGCGAAGGGGGCAGCTGATCATCTCCCCTTTGAGTATTCTCTCCTGGTGCTTGCCATTCTGTGGAGAACACGATTCGTTTCTGGCCATCTCAAGTGCTGCCTGTTTCCTGATGACTGTTTGGTGAGGTTCCACCTGAGTTGTTCTCTGTCTACGTTCCTGTGGTGTTTTCCGCGAATCAGAGATTTGCTTCCTGGGACTTTATTTGAACTGTTGCCTTCAGCTTCTGCAATCCTGGTGAGGTGGTCTTCGCTGAAGAACTTTTTATGGTTTACCTTGTCTTCTCCAGCTACGGAACGCTCAAGACCATTATTAATGTTCAGCATGGTATTTTAGTGTACTTCACCAATATTGTGTCTCTCATCTGCGCTTCTGGGAGCTAGTGCGGATAACCTTTGGCCAGGATCAGTGGTAGGGAAAGAGACATTATTTAATTAAGGTCTTCTCTCCTGGTCTTGTGGAGCCGCCTGGTGTTCTGCTGTCTCACGATCCTTGGTGTGTCTGGATCTGCACGTCTGTGCCCTCCTGCTGACGGCTTCGCGTTTTCCTCAGGTTGAGGCATTCCATGGTTTCACGTGCCTAGAGCTGCACCTAACTCTCTTCATGAGGCGCCTGCTAACGGAGTACTCGCTATCAATTTGCTGCTTTCTTGTGCCTCCTCCTATGACGGGACTTTCATCTGTTGCTCTTGGATCACATCCGCTGTGTGTCAGCCATTAACGCTCCTTGGTTGTGCTGAGTCTGCGTGGCTGTGCCTTTCGTCATCTGCCTCACAACTCCTCAGGAGGATACACTCCTCAGCACCATGTGATCCTGAGCAGCACTTCCTTCTGCCCTCTGTCAGTGCGCCAGCTCCCGGTGTGATTCCCTCGTCGTGCTGCCTCCTGTGTATCCCGGCCTGCGGAGTGCTCTACTTCGCTTTGGGACTTCTTTCCTGTTTATCGGAGGCTCCGGCGCACCATTAGCAGGAGGGGACGTTCTTTCTCTGGCTCCTCCCCAGTTGCATCTGGCGCTCCAGCCTCATAGTAGCCGGTTCCTGGTTTGATTTCCATTTCCTCCTGTGGTTCCTGTGCCTTCTCAGCGCTCCAGCGGCAGGAGGCCCATTTCTTTGTCGACACAGCAACTTTGCTTTCAGCGCTCCGGTGTTACAGGGGCCGGTCATTTGTGGAATCCTGCTGTCAAGTAAGGTTTTCTGTACAGCACCCTCGTGGGGCCCTGTTACTGCTTGTGTGTACATTCCTCATTGCTACTTGCACTGTGACATGCTCATGCACTGCGAGCCACCTATTTCTTCCTCAGTCAGACTAATTTGTTTTGTACTGTGAAGGAATCTTCTTTGGAGCATTCACCTTTGGTGTTAGACTCGGACACACACACACCTCTTCTTCATAGTTCATGGTCAGTGACATTTCCCCTACTTTCATTTAACTTTTGTTCCCGCTTTACCCTGTAAACATTATAACTAGTATTATTCGTTAGAGTTTACCCTCTTTTCCCTTTTGCGTGCTCTTTTTCTCAATTTTTTCCTCATGGGCACTCCAGGTATTTGCCAACCATCGTTCTTCTTGAATGAATGTGGTGACCCTGAGATCCACTGGAAGCACTGGACCAAATTGTTTGAATCATACCTGATCGCTATGGGGGGTGAGAAATTCTCAGCATTGCGGAAACAACATATACTGCTGCATAACTTAGGTGTTCACGGACGCAAAGTGTATGAAACTCTACCTGAACCTGAAGTAGATGATGATGACGATTATGATGTATACGATATTACACACATGAAACTAGAGACACACTTTGGGGACAAGGTCAACGTGGTGCTTGAACAGCACAAATTCTTTAGCAGAGTACAAGGGAAGAATGAATCAATTAATAATTATATTGCAGCTTTGAGAGGACTCACACAGTTATGTGAGTTCGGGGATCTTAATGACTCTCTCATAAGAGACCAACTTGTCAGATGCACGAACAACAGCAGGATTCAAGAAAAACTACTCGCTAAAAACCCCACACTTAGAGACACCATCTCGATAGCACAGTCGATTGAACATACTGCTAAGTGCGTAAAAGAAATGAAAGTTAAAGAAGAAATAGTGGCTTCTGTTCAAATAGAGGCCACTTACAACGAAGTACTTAAAGTGTCTAAGAAAGGGGCAATAAAGAAGTACCAACCACTAAATCTACCAAAGAGGGACATGGATTAAAATGTTTTAGATGTGGTAGCAGCAACCATCTGGCCAACAACCCGTTTTGTACAGCGCAAAGTGTTTTATGTAAAAAATGTAATAGGAGAGGGCACCTAGCAAGAGTGTATAGAGATGGCGTGAGTAATACTCTCAATGTGGTCAATATCAATGAAGAACCACAGGCTAAATTTGTGTTTCAGTTGAAATATAGTGATGCATGCTCCAAACCTAATTACCCGAAGTGCGTAGTTCTCTTTGATAACAATCCATTAGAGGTATATGCTGATTCCTGTTCCCCGTTCACGTTGATAAACCTTAAAGACTTCGAGGAGTCTGTGGGTCGTAGAAAAGAGATGTTAAACCCTCCTGATATTTCACCAGAAGGTTACACCAGAGATCCCATTCCTCTCGTGGGCATGATAAACAGCCACATAGACTTTAAAGGAAGATCCATGGTGGGCAAAGTATATATAGTTGAGAGTGGAGCGAATCTTCTGGGATGGCAACATCAGAAAGAGTTAGGGATCATTTTGGACCCCAATGACAAAAACCAAGTCATTCTAGTTGACATTCCCAACAGCAACAAGCCCCTGCAGGATGCATTTCCTAATCTTTTCACTAATAAACTGAGTAAGTTACGAGACTTTCAACACAAAATCAAGGTCAGACAAGGTGCCAAGCCCGTGGTGCACAAAACACGTCCAGTAACCCTTCGTCTTAGAGAAACTCTCAAAATGGAATTGGATAAGTTGTGTGAAATGGGTGTCATCAAACCCATAGAAGCTTCAGAATGGCTAGCGCCATTAGTTCTTGCATCTAAGGCCAATGGGCAAGGTATTCGCCTTTGTGTGGACCTCCGCTGTCTAAATGAAAACATCTGGGTAGAGAGATTTCCTCTCCCCAGCATAAACAAGATGTTAAGTTCCATGGGAAAGGCATGTTTTTTTTCAGTCATTGATTTATCAATGGCCTATCATCAAGTAGAACTTCACCCAGAGTCAAGACCTCTGACAGCATTTACCTCACCTTATGGGGCCTATATGTTTGTAAGAATGCCGTTCGGCTTCGCCTCAGCGGCTTCCATTTTTCAAAAAATAATGCAACATGTTCTTAGGGGCGTCAATAATAGCCTCTGTTTCTAGGATGATATACTGATGTACGGGGCGACGGAGGAAGAGCATGACATCACCCTCAACACGGTGTGCCATAAACTCTCTGATGCAGGGTTAACAGTGAAACTTGACAAATGCAAGATCCAAGTCACGTCAGTTGACTATTTGGGGCATACTATTTCCAAGGATGGTTTTAGGCCCAAGTACAGCTTAATTCTTCCATCGAACAAAGATGAACTTAAATCTTTTCTTGGATTAGTGGCATATATGTCCAAGTTCATAAGAAATTTCGCTGATCTATGTGATGGATTACGCGAGCTCCTCAAGAAAAACACGGTGTTTGAATGGGAAAAGAAACACAGTGATATGGTTGAAACGATAAAACAACGTATTCTGGAATCGCCTGCCTTAGGTACGTTTGACCCTAAGAAAAAAAAAACGTATTAACTACAGATGCATCGAGTAAAGGGTTAGGAGCCATGCTCTCTCAGAAAGGAGAGGGTGAAGAAACTGTCATAGCATTTGCATCCCGGTCCCTTAGCTCCTCAGAACGGAACTACTCAGTTATTGAAAGGGAGGCGTTGGCATGCTTTTGGGCAGTGCACCATTTTAATTTTTTCTTGTGGGGCATAAAATTTGTTATACACACTGACCACAAGCCTTTAACTTTCATGTTTTTATCTAAACATACCCAAAATGTGTCCCCACGGATAAACAAATGGGTCCTGGGTCTAGAAAACTTCTGCTTTAAAATAGAGTACCTACCAGGCCCTGAGAATGTGATTGCTGTCTATTTATCTAGGTCTCCCCTCATGGGCAACCACAGCGAGGAACCTTTAGACGTCCCCATTTTTTCAATGCATCTCCCCTCACTAACAAATGATGAATGGGACAAGAGTAGGAAGGAAGACAAAGCCATGGAGGTACTCAAAGACTTCATCATTAAGGGATGGTTTAAAAATCTTTCTGAAGTCCCTGATATAGTCAACATTTTTGGAAGGTGAGACTTGAACTAACTCTCATGTCTGGTCGGATACATCGTGGTGGCAAAATCATTCCACCCGTGGATTTGAGGAACGAAATAATCGATCTAGCTCATGAAGGACATTTAGGCAGGAGCCTCACTAAAAACAAGGTTAGAAGTTACTTTTGGTTTCCAAAAATGGATTCCATGATCGAACTCAAAGTCAAAGAATGCACCAGCTGTGCTAAAAGCGACAAAAGCAAAGTTCTTCATAAAGCCCCTTTATCTCCTGTCGATTTACCTGTTTTTTATTTTTTTTTTCACACAAGGAGAGTGAGAGAAGAAGCAATCCAGTTGCGTTCTCCCAAGAAAACTTTTTTTCACTAGAGGCAACTGTTGTTGAACTGTAATCCCACACGGACATACAGTTGTGTCGGGAAATCCGTTGTCTTATCACCAGATCTCTAAGTTTCTTATATACTAAGATGTTCACTTTGTCGGGTGGAATATCCAAGATATTGAAGAAGACGCCTCACTCACTAATAGTGACATGCTTCATCATAGGCGTTTTCTCCACACCCAGATAAGGTGGTACAATCTGGGCGGACTCGACCAAAGATGTTTTGGGAGTTCTTATATAAGATAATAGCTGGTTAAGCAGGGAACCAGATTTTTTGATATATTAAAAATACCTACAGGTATACCCCGCTCAAATATTTTATTTTTGAGGTACTTGTGGTACCATTAAAATCATATATTGGGGTTCTTTTGAACATAATTTTTCAAATGTACCCTCATTAAAGTGCCATTAAAATCATATATTGGGGTTCTTTTGAACATAATATTTCAAATGTACCCTCGTTAAAGTGCCAACATGTTTCGGCCCACGTTGCTAGCCCTATCGGGTCTGGGGCCTTCGTCAGGGCTTTGTTGTTCTATTCCTTAATTTAAGGTCCCTGCCTTGTCTTTACGCATTTACTTCATGCATACCAATCATGAGGCTTGATGCACTCACCTAAATGTTTGCACCCGATCTCCAGTAGATTTTCTATAAGAACAGAAACAAGAGGAGGGAATACACACATATGCACATGGTTATATGCATCTTTATGCTTATGTGCCCCTATCATACTATTATTCACTATTATAGTGTTAAGTATGTGTGCACAACCCGAATAAGTGCTCATTTTGTATGGTGCTATTAACCATTTTTTGTCTAATCAAGTTTTTTACCACTATACAAATTTCCCCCACCACACTCTGTGTTCATTACAAAAAACTTTTGGCTCTTCATTGTGAAACACGTCCCCACATGAATCTGTGCAGCTTATCTTTCATTCACACGCGTGCTATTGTGTTTTTATTTATACATTCGTGGTACAATGTTGTTATATTCAAAAGTTTCCCCAACTCTCATGGTGTCCGTGTTTCATATGCATCTGTCTTTACGGATCATCAGTGGACTTCAGTACCCAGAATCCTCTTTAGACCGGAACCCATGTTGGCACTTTAACGAGGGTACATTTGAAAAATTTTGTTCAAAAGAACCCCAATATATGATTTTAATGGCACTTTAATGAGGGTACATTTGAAAAATTATGTTCAAAAGAACCCCAATATATGATTTTAATGGTACCACAAGTACCCCAAGAATAAAATATTTGAGCGGGGTATACCTGTAGGTATTTTTAATATATCAAAAAATCTGGTTCCCTGCTTAACCAGCTATTATCTTATATAAGAACTCCCAAAACATCTTTGGTCGAGTCCGCCCAGATAGTACCACCTTATCTGGGTGTGGAGAAAATGCCTATGATGAAGCATGTCACTATTAGTGAGTGAGGCGTCTTCTTCAATATCTTGGATATTCCACCCGACAAAGTGAACATCTTAGTATATAAGAAACTTAGAGATCTGGTGATAAGACAACGGATTTCCCGACACAACTGTATGTCCGTGTGGGATTACAGTTCAACAACAGTTGCCTATAGTGAAAAAAAGATGTACCTATGGTCCCATGGACCAAGCTGGCCATGGACACAATTGGTCCAATGGAGGCCCTGGGTCCTCAGAGAAGGTTCATGTTTGTTCTCGTCGATTACACCTCTCGTTGGGTCAATTTCAAATTCACGCCATCCACCACGACAAGCAATCTCATCTCTTTCTTAAAGAACATTTGTCTGTGAAGGTATTCCAGCCACACTCGTAACAGAAAATGGAGTGCAATTTATTTATGAGACAATGAGGGAATTCTTGGAAGAGCTAAACATAAGGCAGGAGAAGACTGCAATCTATTGTCCGAAAGCTAATGGTCTGGTTGAGAGGGTGAATCACATGGTGAAAGAACACATTCAACTAGCCATCACCAATGGAGTCAATGTTGAAGATTCCCTTAGAGAGTGTATATGGGCATACCACACCACTCCCAACTGCGTTACTGGAGTGTCGCCCTTTGTGTTCCTGAGAGGGAGGAAACCTAGTACCAAAATGAACCCCAGGTGGTTGGAGGGTGGGAAATGTGTATTGCCTGATCTAGATCAGAGCAAGGAGAAAGTCTATCTACATCAACAAAAATACAAGATGTGGTATGACAAAAAACATGGGGTCAAAAATCTTGATTTCAAAGCAGATACCCCTGTGGTTGTCAAGAAACCCATTCATGTGCAACTAGGGTTGAGTAAGTACTATGCTCCCCTATGAGTGGACAAGGCAGGCAAGAATGTAGTTTGACTGGGAAATGGACAGACATGGAGTAATGATAGACTCATGGACATTTCCTAGAAATGCTTAGTCACTTAACCTTCCCCTACATATGGAGATGTGTTGTAATCTCATTGTAATGTGTGTTCCCCTTAGAGGTACATTCCGTTCCCCCTCCTCCTTCCTAGTCCTTAGAATCCTCCTTGACAGATAGGAGAGTGGATGATCAGAATAAAGGTTCTTGTTCTTACCTGCTGTGGAGTCTGCATGTCTTCTTGGAATTCAACATATGCCTACAGAGGTAGAACATGTGAAGAAAGAAGAAAAAAATGCACAGAAAGAAAAAAAAGAAATGCAGAAAGAAGCAACAGAAGTCCTCAAAGACGAAGAAAAGTGCAGGAAGAAGGATAACGTGCAGAAAGAACAAACAGAAGAGTAGAAAGAATCCTTGTTGCAAAATCATCCTGTACCCTCAACTTTTTCAGACGGATACTGGTGGTAACCGAGTCTAACTAACCAGTCCTAGAGCCAGTGCTATGTTAAAAGACACTTAGAATATAGTGAAAACACCTACATACACTAGGGAACGCTATGCGTTGGGGTCCCCCTGTGATTAGCATGACCTCCTCTGTAAGCCCCTAGTATATAATAGGGCAGGGGGTTTAAAACTACCTCTTAAAACGCGCCACAGGGCGTGTTTGCACACATCACCTTAGGCCCCGTCCCATCCCTTCCACACTGTGTGAACACGCCCTGTGGCCGTTTTAAGTTGGGAGATTAAGTCCCCTTGAATCCGGAGGGTCCCTAGGGTCCAACTAGCCCACTAGGTACCTCCAGTAAGTGCCACAGAGCTGCGTTGCAGAGAGATGTAAAAAGGGGCACGGCCTAGACCACCTCTCTGCAGCGCAGCGAAGTGGTGCTTACTGGAAGCACCTGGTGGGCTAGTTGGCCCCCAGGGTCCCTCAGGATTGAAAGGGAATTATTTCCCCAACTTAAAACGCGCCACAGGGCGTGTTTGCACACGTCACCTCAGGCCCCATCCCCTCCCTTCACCACTGTGTAAACGCGCCCTGTGGCGTTCTAAGTTGAGAGATTAAGTCCCATTGAATCCTAAGGGTCCCTAGGGTCAAACTAGCCACTAGGTACCTCCAGTAAGTGCCACAGAGCTGCATTGCAGAGAGGTGTAAAAAGGGCCGTGGCCTCAGAACACCTGTCTGCAACGCAGCTCCCTGGCGCATACTGGAGATACCTGTTGGGCTAGTTGGCCCTCAGGGACCCTCAGTATTGAAGGGGAATTAATTACCCAACTTACAACTCGCCAGGGGGCGCGTTTGCAGAGTGCTGCAAGGAGGGGGCGTGGCCTCTGGTGCGATGTCGGTCTTTTATTTATTTTATTTTTTTAAGAAGGGGGGCTGTGTGGCCCCCCCTTCTTTTTCTAATTTATTGGCCCTGGGGACCCCATCCCCCAGGGCCTGCCTCCTAAATTTTCTCTTTAGAAAAAAAAAATTTGGAAGGGTGCTGCGTGGTCCCCCACCCAAGGCCTTTTTCAGCCCCAGGGACCCCAACCCCCGGGGCATGGCCTTTGTTTTGTTTTTTTTATTCTTTAGGAGGGGGGCTGCGTTGTCCCCCTCCTCAGGCCACTTATGGGCCCGGGGACCCCATCCCCCGGGGCCAGCCATTGTTTTTTATTATTTTTTAAAAATATATATTTATAGAAACACCTAGGACATGCTGGACAAACCGTACCTATCACCATGACGATTTGCGTGATATTCATTAAAAGGCGACTATGCATACAATGAATCCACGTGGAATGTATTTACACCGCTAGTGAAGCTCTGACGTGTCTGACGCCCTACCATGCCTAATCCCGGCGCCCCCGCCAGTGGGTACTCTCCAAATAGACACCCTTGTCGTTTATTTATACAAACATGGGTAGCTATTGACGGTCACATTTAATACACACGCACACCAAGCCATTCAAAGGGGATTCAACAAAAGTCAACCAAAACTATGCAAGAAGCCACCCTCACAGTTAATAAAACACACATCCAACGCCGGATGTGTAATACTTTTTATTTTACTCTCTGGAACGGAGACGAGCCTCACTTGAGAGTCACAGCGCGCTCCTGGCTGAGCCCAATGCTGTGTTACACCCACCAGTACCCGCCGAGTGCCACACACCTCTGTGTTGTATTCCACCAGCTAGTGCGTATGCTATGACACTCTCTAGCCCATGTGCACTGTAACACCACCCCGTGAATATGCCATACTTGCCTTCGCTCAGGTTATATTGCCTTCCTCGTTGCCTATGTTATAACGCACAACGCTATGTCATACATATTACAATCTGGGATCTATATCTTTGTCACAGTGCATATGCAACGTTACACTCCCCAGCACATATTTTATATTACAACTTTAGAGACTAGTTAGGTTACACAGCACTGCCCTGTGCATATTACACTCCAAGGCACATATCGCATAGCACGCGCTAGTGCCTGTGCTATCTCGCGCTCTCCAATGAATCTGTCATTGTGCACAATGTATTGCATATTATAGTTCACGCCCGGTTCATCTTATATCACACTTTTTGGTGCATAGTTTATACCAATCACTATATCTAGTTTTCATTTTCAATCGTGCTCTCAGGACTATGTTCTATATAACACTGCGTTCACCTACCCTTTTCACGGGCATTACATTTTGCGATGGGGGTGGAGGGTCAGGGGGTGTTTCTGCCATGTGAGCCCGGAGTCACAGTCACAAATGTCCTCTTCTTCCTGAATAAAAGTGAGATTATGCTGCATACTTGTTCATATTTTAAGTAGTTCGCACAGACACACATTTTAAAAAAAATAAAGTTCCTAATACCCACCTTCTCTGCACAGTTAGCTTGCTGCCCCACCCCCCTCCTCCCTATCCTCTGTTGTCTGAATCCATGGACTAGCCTCCTCCCTCCTGCCATGCATGTCTGATGTGCTGCCACTGCCCTCCATTTAGCATGATGTACCAGTCCACTCCTCCTGCGCTCCATTGCGCAATTCTATGCCCCATCATTGACCTCCTGCTTAGCCTCTGTGCTTAGCTTGCTGCCCCTATTCTCCTTCCCCCTGCCCTCCGATGTCTTTGTGCATGCCCCTGCTCTATCCTTTTTGCCCACCATGTTCCATGGACCTGCCTCTCCTATCTACTCTGAGTGTTCTGTTGAGCTGCCACTCCCTTTCCACCTGCCTAGCATTGTCAGATGACTGTAACCTGTCCCTGCCACCTCCACCTTGCCCGTCCACATGCCTTGCCCCTATCCCCTTCCTCCTGTACTCCATGGTCCATTTTACTGCCACACCCTTCTGCCCTCCCTGGTCTGTTGTGCTGCAACTGCTCCTCCTGCCTGCCCCGCACAGTCTGTTGTAAGGCCCCTTCCTCTGAACTCTCTTGTCTGTGCCCAGGTCCTGACCATCCCTTCTATCCTCCATGGTCCTTTGTGCATGCCCCTGCACCCTCCTTCTTGCCCATCATAGCCATTGTGCTGCAAATAACCCTCCCGCTTGCCATGCATGGTCTTCTGTGCTGCCACGGCCCCTCCCACCTTCCCTGTGTGGTCAGCTCGCTGCCCCTGACCCCCTCCCACCTTCCCTCCATGGTCTGTGTGTATGCCATCATAGTCTCACTGTTGCTCTCCATGGTGTGTCTTGCTTCTAGTGCCCATCCTGCCTGACCTCCATGGTCATCTTGCTGCTCCTGCCCTGTCCCCTTGCCCCCAGCCCTCTGTTTCCATATGCAGACCCCTATTCCCTCCCTCCTGGCTTGTCTGTTCCATTGTAATGCCCCTGATCCGTCCCTCCTGCCCTTTATGGTCTGTTATGCTGCAGCTTTTTCTCCTGTCTGTCCATTATGGTCAGCTACCTACCATTGCCTCTTTCCCCTCTGTTCTAAGTTGTCCATGTGCATGGTCCTGTCCCCTCCCTATTGCTTTCTATGGATTGTTGTGCTGCACTCCCGTCCCGTATGCCCTGTGTGGTGTATTGTGCTGCTGCAAACCCTGAAGCCTGCCCTGCAGGGTCAGTTTGGTGCACCTCTCCATGTCCCTCCTGTCCTCTGTTATCCAAGTCCATGTCCCTACCCCAATTTCTCCTGCCTTCCATGAACCAATGTACCATACTTGCGAACATTTTGAACTTGGTAAGAGGGAGATTTTGAAAAAAAACTGGGGTATTGATTTTCCCCTTTGAGTTACATTGAAAAAGAGGAGATTGTAGACAGGAGACAGATCAAATAAAGCCCATTTGAGCTTAAAAACATTGAACGTTTCCTGGCTGAATCGGGTCTGTTGGCATGTATGGTTGTACTACCACTGCCTCTTCCTTCTGCCCACAATGGTCTATTATATTGCCACAGCCTCTCTTGCCAGTCCTGTATTTTTGGTTTGTTGCCCCTGCCCCCCTTTCCACTGCCCTCCATAGTCTGTTGTGCTGCCACGGCCCTTCCTGCCTGACCAGTGTGGTCGAATTGTTGCCTCTGCACCCTCCTACCTGCCTTCAATTTTCATAGTCTGTGCCCCTGGCCTCTGCCTCTCAACAGTATCCTAATGAACAACTAGATTTCTAACATTCTATATTTATTACAAAAGTGTGGAACGCCTGACGTCATCTTGATGTAATCAAAACTGTAACACCTAGAGCATTTCCTTTAGAAATGACATATATGAGAGGGTCTTATTTGCATCAAAATTATGGTTAGTGCTCTAAAAAACTAAAATGAGGACATATTTTCTGAGTTTTCAAATAGCGACAAAGCACTTTTAAATTATTTGTTATCTTTCAGTTTTTTTATCCAGTTTACCACTTGATTAAATGTTGCACTTAGGGGAGAGGATGTGGTGTTACTTCCAGAGCTGCAGACTTTGCAACTGGAGAACCAGGTTGGAGTTTCTGCTTCAGCTCGACATTCTGTGATTCTGGTCAAATCACTTAGGGGCATATGTATCAAACGATTTTGGATTCGCAAACGCTGCGATTCGCAAAAAAACAGCGTTTGCGAATTCAAAATCGCAAAATGAGCTGTATGAGGCATTTTCGCAACACAATATTAAGGAATCGCTAATTTTGCGTTTCCTTAATTTTGCGTAAGCATTTAAGAGATTGCAAATTGCGATTCCTTAAATGCTATGTAACACGCACCCAAGTTGTGCGAATTCTCCTTAAGAAATCGCAAATTACCACCAACTTCAAGTTGGTGGTAATTTGCGATTTCTTAGAAAAAAGCACTTTTGGGATTTTTTCAAAGTGCCATGTGGCGCACATACATGCCCTTAGGGCATGTATGTGTGCCACATGC
Source organism: Triturus cristatus (assembly GCF_964204655.1). Taxonomy (NCBI): domain Eukaryota; kingdom Metazoa; phylum Chordata; class Amphibia; order Caudata; family Salamandridae; genus Triturus; species Triturus cristatus. The sequence goes on from NC_140586.1 coordinate 367,507,131, forward strand.
GCACACATGCTAATTTCAGGGGTGCATCAGGGTGTCATCATGACACCCTTGCACCTTTGAAATTGTTCTCAATTTGCGATTAGCAAATTGTGATTCGCAATTTGAGAAGGACTTCCCATTCATTGCTATGGGCCTCCTGGCCCATAGGAATGAATGGGAAGGTATTCCTTAATTGCGATTTTGCAATTTGCTAATCGCAATTAAGGAATATTAAGAATTCGCAAAATATGTGCGAATTTTTAAATACATCCCGTTTTTCAATTCTCAAATAGCGAGTCTCTAAAAATCGCTACTTGAGAATCGCAAATGGAGATGTTGATACATATGCCCCCTAATCTCCCCATGTCTACAACCAAAATGAATTTGTTCTTGTGTGATGTAACCAATGCTCATGTAAAGCAGTCCAATACCTGACAAGTCTGCACTATATAAAACTGCAAAAACACTTCTGTCATTGGGCTATACTTGGGCTACATCTGGGTGATATTTGGGCTACATTTGGGCTCTTTTGTCTCTGGTGGCCATCTTGGGAGATTTATTTATTATGAAGTTTCCTAATTTCCTCATTTACTGCAGTCTCCTCCTTAGGAAATGCTTTCAGTTTTTTACTTTTATTCCATCAAGAAGGCATTCAGATGTGTCACACATTTGCCATAAATTCTGAATGGTAGCACTTTAGTTCCTCATTAGATCACTGTAGTAAAGCTACTGCTCACCAGGGAAGTCTTCTGCTGGTATTCAAAGTGCATGCTTCAGTCTGCATGTCAGAATTTTTTAATGAAATTGAAGAGGATTTGAGAAGTCAAAATGGGATCCAGGGAGACCTTGGCGCGAGCCGGTTTCCCCCTGGGATGATTCGCGGGATGGTACAAGCCACGCAGCGAGATAGGGCAGGTAGGTAGGGGGCGGGGCTTGTGGGGAGGTTACTTATAGGAGGGCGTTGGGCGGGAAAACTCATACCTGTGGTATCGAGGACATTTGCCGACGACAGGTGCCTGCTGAAATTTTAATCGGAGCTCATGCATCAGGCAATTATGTAGGTTTAAGCACGAGTGCTCTCAATGTGGCGGTAGACATGCCATCACCCAATGCTTCACTAAACAGCCTCATGGTGGTCCAGGAAGTTTTTCAAGGGGTGGCGGGGGATTCCCTCAATTTATGTCAAAGGGCTCATACCCCAATTAAACTGATGCGGTTGATGCCTTGGTTGGAAGTGTATCCTGATTTTGAAGCTGCGTCCAAATTGTTTTGGGGTTTTAAAGAAGGTTTTCGGATTGGCTATCAAGGGCCTCGCAATCACCGTTGGGCTGACAATTTAAAGTCTGCCAAAGAACTGCCTCATGTCGTGCAAAAGAAATTGGAGGCCGAATTGCAAGCTGGTCGTATAGCGGGTCCTTTTAGTCAATGCCCCTTGAAAAATTTGATAGTCTCTCCTTTGGGAGTAGTCCCTAAAAAACTGGTTGGCGAATTCAGACTAATTCATCACTTGTCATGGCCGGAAGGCAACTCTATTAACGATTTTATTTCTTCGGAAGATTCCAATGTCTCTTATGCATCTGTGGATGATGCTTTGAGATTGGTGCGGGAGGTGGGGGCCGGTGCAGATCTGGCGAAATGTGATATTCAATCTGCCTTCCGTTTACTTCCTATCCATCCATCGGATTTTGAACTGCTAGGTATGTTTTTTAATGCAGCTTTTTACGTTGACAAAGTCCTTCCTATGGGGTGCTCAGTGTCTTGTGCCTTTTTTGAAACATTTAGCACGTTCTTGCAATGGTGTTTTTCGGTGAGGAGTGGCCACACACACGTTTGTCATTACTTAGATGATTTTATGTTCATTGGTGATGCACACCTCGAACAATGTCGTAAAGGTCTCAAATTCTTCCAGGACATGGCTGAGGAGTTTGGTGTTCCGCTGGCTCCTGAAACAAGCATTTGCAATGCAATAGGTCTCGCATTTACGCAAGCTTGAGCTATCTATTGGCATTGTAAATGACAATGCCTTTTATTTGTTTTTTAAAAACAAAAACATAAATAAAACGTATTGTCATTTACAATGCCACTCGCTCAAACTCGTGTAAATGCGAGGCCTATTGCATTGCAAATGCTTGTTATTTCATTGTAAGAGAACACCGGATTACAGGGTCTTGATCTTGCGGGATCCTCCCTGCGGGGGCCCAATCTTCTTTCACCTCTTGTGAGTTTGACGGGAAAGCTGCCATCACAGCAGCTGGGCTCCCGATAGATTAGCCATTTCCTCTTTGGGTCAAAGGTATTCTATTTTGTATATATTTCACTTATCTATCTACATGGATGGTTCACAAAGGGCGGTAGACTGGCGAACTAGTGTTTGCCATGCTAGAAAGGTGCCATTTTACAGGTATTGGATTCATGGGAGAGCCACTCACTATGGGGCATATCAGCAAGGCGAGGCAATAGAATTATCACCGCTTTTGCGGCCGTTTTCGCCGAAAAGCGGCGATAATTTTATCGCCTAATTAGAAAGGTCAGCTAACGCGTGAAACCTTGCTTTAGCCTGCGAAATCTTAACGCCCAGCTTTGCATCTCTAATGAGATGTAAAGTGGGCGTTCCTGACCTGACATGACAGGAGAAATGTCGCTAAGCGACATTTCTCCTATCATCAAGCCCCACACTATGAAGCATAGCGGCAAGAAAAATAGCGATAACCCCTTTTATCGCTATTTTCCTTACGCCTGCTTCAGGACTTACTTAGCCATGATATCCTATGGAAGGAGGATATCATGGCTAAGTTTCATTCGCCACATTTCGTGAGATTATCGCTGGGTTTCCAGCGATAATCTCACGTTAGGCAGTTAGCGCTAGGATTTTTATCGCTTTTGAGATAAGCGTTGCTAATAGCATGCTATCTCAGCTTTAAAAATCCATGCTAGCCGGCGATAATTATCCTAGCGCTAAGTGCGCTTAGCGATAATTATCGCCGGTTGTTGTTGATATGCCCCTCTGTTCGGCTTGTAATGCGGGTCAGCATCTCTGGTAATCCAAATGCAAGGTATTTAAACTGCCAAGTTTCCACCCATGGCGGCAGGGGCAATTCTTCATGTTTCCCTCTCTCCCATCTGGAACAATAGGGACTTTACCAGTTGATTGCAAATACTTGCCGTAAATGTGGAAAATATCCCGCAACCGGCTCAGTGTTTGGACTGTCCTCATCAAGTACAAAAAGATGTAAATAGCGTATAATGCAATATGCGCTTTCAAACCTGTGCACTAGCCCAGCCTCAAATCTGAGCATCAATCCGTACCCATTCCACCAATGCCTCTATTGCTAGCGCAAACAGCACCGGCAAAGGTGGGCATACCTGTTTTGCACCTCTCTGCACCCAAAAATACCAGTAGCCTTGCCCATTTAGTTTCACTCTCACCCTAGGTCTATAATAAAGCAGCTTGACCCATCTAATAAAATTCGGCTCGAAGCCCATCTTGGCCAGGATACCGAAGAGGTATGGCCATTACACAGAATCAAAAGTGTTATTGGCGTCAAGCAAAAGAATGACCCGTTGGTCAGAAAGTGCCCCTGTCTCAGCTAAATTACTGTGGCAATGTCTCAGGATCAGTCAGATCGACAGGCGCAGCATAAACCCATTTTGAGCTGGGTGCACCAAGTCAGACACCACTGCCTGCAGTTGGGTCACCCAGACTTTTTTCAGGAATTTAATGTCTGTATTGAGCAGTGATATTGGGCGATAGGAGTCACACTGCTCATAGGGTTTCTCTGCCTCCTGAATGAGGCAACAATCATCATATTAAAATCCCCACAGTGCTGAGGGTGCCTCTATCAGGATATTCCCTACTTTGGGAAGAGTTATTGTTTGGAGGCCTGGCAGTGGGTAAACATTTATCAGTAACATGGTTTCGCCCTCATAATTCCCCAACATAGCCACATAGATCCCAGTAGCATCCATCCACGTGTGGGATACATGAAACAACAGTGTCCTTCTGGGAAGAATCAGCACACCCCTCGATCCCAAGGTATAATGTGCACTATAGGCCAGCTTATACTTGAGTCTCCCCAGGCTGCAGTGCTGACTGCCTGCGAGGTGTGTTTCCTGTAAGAACACTATGTCACTTTTATATCTACTAAGAGCCTTGGTAACCAGATCCCCTTAACCCTGTTCCCTAGCCCAGTGACATTTCACGTTAACAACATCAATAGCTGCTGTCGTGTCATAGTGGCTGGGCAGTATTCGGCTCTCTCGTACTCCCAACTGCGCAATGTGCACGGTCGGCCATCTCCCCGGTGCCAAGGTACCCTGATGCACTACAAACTATCACCATAACTCCTCCTCACCCTATCTTACTGAGGAGTTATCCTAAAACTGACCACCCTCTCAATTCACAATATGTTTGGTCGAGTAGCGGACCGCCCCCTGACAAAGTGGCGGGGCAGGCCGGGCCGGAAGAGGAAGCAGGGAGGTGGGGAGAGGGAAAAATGAAAAAAAAAACTAATAAAAAAAACTTACCTTAACGCCTCCGCCGCCGTCTCCTGCTGCATCGCGCTCTTCCCAATTCTGGGCACAGGCTCCTAGAATGCCCGGTGGCTAGTCCTGATGCTGCATGAAAGCAGCATCGGGATTAACCTGTGTGCCAGCAACATGCGCATCCAGGCAGACTGGGAGCCTGTGCCTGCTCTCTCCAGCTTCAGCAATGCAGCTGGGTCTGGAGAGAGCTTCACTGTGCATGAGGGTTTGGCCGGCCAAATGTCTCATGCGCAGTAAAGGGAGTGCTCACCACTCCCCCACCGCCAGTGTCATCCCCTGGACCCACCCCCAAGACTCGTCAGAGTCCTGGGGGCGAGTCCAGGGGATTAAAATAAAACAAAAATAAAACGGGTTAAAAATGTTATATTATCGTTTTATTTGCTGGTGGTGGTGGGGACGGCACTTCTCTGCTATAATGGAGCGGCGGCCACTGGTGTGGACCCAGAACATCAATAAATTAACAACAATCTCTGCTTCCGTCACTGGAGAGCATCCTGAGGCCATAGGTGTACAGCAGTCCACAGTTCTATGCAACCCTCCAATCAGTCTCAGTGTTCTGAATGAGTTTCGGACCTCCCCACTGCTGTTCCCCCTCAGCCTGATCTGGGCTCTGCACTGGACCCCCATGTTCATCCTTTACACCCCCCGAATTTCGCGCAGGGTGGGAAGAGGGGAAGGGTTCCCTATATGTCCCTCTTTATGACACTAGAACCTCCCCCGCCAACAGTCCCTACCACAACTATGGAGGCACCTCCTCAGCACCATTGTTCACTCTTTGGCACCAGAAGTTGCACACTTAGATATAACTGCTCTATAGTCTTTCTTGGGCCCCTGAAGCCACAAGCTGTCCGTGGGGCTTGAGAGGTAAGCTCCACCCATCCCTGCTTTTCGTAACGGCTAAACATAATTCTTTCTATATGTATGCAAAAAAAATAATGGCCAGATTTAATAAGTGTCAGTGACCCGCTGAGGAAGGGACCATCAATGAGCAACAGCTGCCACAAGCGGTAATAAACACCAATGGCCCAAGCAGTAATGAGCATCAATGACCTCACCATCATTGATGAGTATTGCTTGCTCCTGACAAATATGATACTCATTTGTTCCAGTCAGCAATGGCATCAATGGCCCGAAGCAGTAATGAGACTCAATCAGCTCGCCGATAAATGAGACTGGTGAAGGGAGGGCCTGAAATCTTCCCACCAGTGGACAAGGTAGTGGGTTCAACAACCCTCCAACCACTTGAAACAAGCATTGGCATAGCCAATAGGTCTCGCCTTTGGGACCTTGTAAGTGCTTAGACATGCAACACATTATCACCCACCGGGCAAATTTCTGTAATGGAACTAGTACTTATGTAAAGTGCTTTGATACCTTCATTCGCGCTACATAATGCAAAAAATAAAAAGGAATGAAAGAAGAAGTGCTTGCAGATTTCTGAGGTGACAAACCCATTAGGTGATAGGATCTGAGGCAGTACTAATGGGATGCTTGACAAATATTCCAGTTCTTCGTGGTCTGCAGAGGGTATCTGACTCTCCCTAGAAAGTGTGTTTGGGGAGCAGGGTCTGCACCAGAAGATAACGTTGATTTTCTGTAATTTTGTAGTGTAGTTTTTAAGATTGCATCAATCCATCTCAATCCCGGTCAACAAGAACCTATATATCACTTCAAAATCCAACAGTACACAGGCATGCTCGCTTCAGTATCCCGCGCAGTAGGTGAATTACGGTGAAGTTTGGGTTTCACCGCCTGAGAACATAACATACCCTTTTCGGGAAGTGACAGACACTGTGTTGCATGCCTAACTGTGCCAGGTGCTTGGTGTACTGTAGGGGCCCTGGTGCCACGGCACCTGCTGCACTATTAATAGCTATTCCCCAATCAAATAGAAAAAGCTAAAACTGACTCAAAACATAACCTCCCAATGTGCTTTGACACAGGCCTCTGCAGACAATGTTCCACAGAGCCATAACAGGGGCTAACTGGCGACTATCCTATGTAATCCATTACTAACAATGCACACTAGTCTATTCAAACCTCATTGGCCACTAGTCCACCATATATGATTCATCTGTAAAAATATATATATATATATATATAAAAAAGAAGAAAATGCAATACAAAACACTTTAAAAACATAACAGTGCAGGGTAGTCCTGTTAGTGCAGACTGGAGGAGTTAAGGCAGGCAAGTAAGCTACAGGAGTGTAGGCACTGGACGTGAAATGGTGCAGGACGGAGATGTCAGTGCAGACTGAGGGATAATGTATTCTAGAGCAGAATTTGGAGAGATTGCAGATAGGGGAAGGAGTAAAGGCAGATAGGGGAAGGAGTAAAGGCCTTGGGTTTGAGGCAGACTCAATCCGGATCCAGAAGACTCTGTGGAGTCAGAGTCGGCCACAGATTTAAGTGCAGACCAGAGAACTAGTCCTTTCGATGCATGCTGTAAGGGACTGGTGCGAGATGGGGATCCACTGCTGGCTGGGGATCAAGTGAGTGTGAGAATCCCATGCAGACTGCAAATAATATGCAGCAGAAATAATACAGCCCATGCTGAAAGCCTAGTGGGGCCACAAGAGGCTACGGATCCAATAGATCGCGAGATCTCGTGCAGCCTAGCTGGCCCACATTAACGCATGTAGATCCCGAGGGTCTAGAGCAGCATGGGATGCAGTAGAAGTGATGCACCAGGTGATCCAGGGATGACTGGTTATGTAGAACTGACTAGGTATACAATGCACCCAGGGATTTAGTGCCGCGTGGGATCTAGTGCCGGCTGCAGTCAGATGCAATGCCTGCGGTGCTTGGAGTCCAACCGGGAGGTTCAGAGCGTGCTTGGGGGCAACAAGTACAGGCAGAGGAGCTACTCCGGGTGAGCAGTTTTTACAGGACGTGAAACTAGTGCAGAGAGGGGAGCTAACCAAGTGTGGAGAGCTAGGGCAGGCTGGGATCTACTGCAAGCTAAGGAGCCAATGAAGGGTTGGGAGCTAGGGCAGGCTGGGGTCTGGTTCAAGCTAAGGAGCCAATGAAGGGTGGGGAGCTAGGGCAGGCTGGAATCTAGTGCAAGCTAAGGAGCCAATGAAGAGTGGGGAGCTACGGCAGGCTGGGATCTGGTGCAGGCTAAGGAGCCAATGAAGGGTGGGGAGCTAGGAGAGGCTGGAATCTGGTGCAAGGTAAGTACTCAGTACAGCCCATGAAGCTAAATGCAGGCTGGGCGGGGAGTTCGTGACGACCTACAGATCACAGAGCATCTGCAGGGTATGAAGCGCATGCAGGCCGGTGTGTGTCTGAGGGGTCAGTGCAGGCTGGGGCAACTACGGGGTATGACGTTTCTACAAACCAGTGTGTATGATGGAGGCGATTACTGACCTGCTGAGGGGGACCCCTGGCTCGGCTGTTGTGCAAGCCTGTTTTCTTTGGTGGTGGTGGGGGGGGGTGGGTAGTGCAGGCCACGGTGCAACTACAGACCAGAGCTCGTGCGGGCCAGTGTGCGGGAGATTGGGAGCTCGTGCTGCGTGGGAAGCAACTTCAGACCTGGTGAAGTCTGCAGAACTACCACAGTCCGGGAGCTGGTGAGGGCTATGGAGCTGCCCACGTGTGGACAGACGTCAGGCACTGAAGCCAGTGCCCCCACCCCATTCCCGTGAGACCCGGTAACCTCCTACCTTGATGTACCGGATCTCCAGTTTGGCCGTGGGGGAGGGCAGCAGGTGCAGCGAGGCCATCAGGGCCGCGTGGTCCGTCTTCACCGCTCCGGGCATCTCGATCTTTCTGGAGGTCATGGCGTGCAGCGCCGCGGTTTGGCGTGCAGCGTAGTGCTGTGGTATAGAGTACTGTGGGGCACAATATAGGGGTGCGCTGGGAAAGGTGGCACTCACTGGAAGTGTGGCCTGTGGAGAAGTAGTGGCGTGGGATGCAGTCGTGCCCAGTGTATCCCTGCGGCGTGCAGTGAACTGGTGCGCGCTGGGGTAGTTGATCGTGCGTTCATGCTCGTAGTGCAGTGAACTTCTGGGCACATCCGTCGTCTGAGGTGGGCGGACGTAGCGCGTGAGGTGGATGACGTAGCGCGTGAGGTGAATGACGTAGCACGCAAGCTGCCCTTGGCTAGAGGCTTGGAACTTATCCAGGCATGATTGATTTTTTAATAACACCCTGAAACATGTGATCCTGGATTCATAGAAGGAAGCCTACAGGAAATAGAATGCAAAAAATAATACAAAGAGGTCGAATAAACTACTTATACCTAACATTTGGCAACTTTCTGCGAAAATGCCTCAACGTACTCTCTTTCTGTAAGATGTACTGACATGCTTTCTGCGTGTTTATCGGGGGTTTGTCCTTACACTTATGTACTCAGAACATGACTGCCCAGACCTATGCCCTGCAACAAGACTGTGCAGGTTATGAGAGGTCATTATACCGAGAAGAACGCCTGGCTCGAAGGCTAAATGGTAGCGCTATGAGCTGCATGGCCGGAGAATTTTAAATGGAAGCGCTACGAGCTGCTTGCCTAAGGGCTCAATGGAGACCACTTCAAAATCCAACAGTACACAGGCATGCTCGCTTCAGTATCCCGCGCAGTAGGTGAATTACGGTGAAGTTTGGGTTTCACCGCCTGAGAACATAACATACCCTTTTCGGGAAGTGACAGACACTGTGTTGCATGCCTAAATGTGCCAGGTGCTTGGTGTACTGTAGGGGCCCTGGTGCCACGGCACCTGCTGCACTATTAATAGCTATTCCCCAATCAAATAGAAAAAGCTAAAACTGACTCAAAACATAACCTCCCAATGTGCTTTGACACAGGCCTCTGCAGACAATGTTCCACAGAGCCATAACAGGGGCTAACTGGCGACTATCCTATGTAATCCATTACTAACAATGCACACTAGTCTATTCAAACCTCATCGGCCACTAGTCCACCATATATGATTCATCTGTAAAAATATATATATATAAAAAAGAAGAAAATGCAATACGAAACACTTTAAAAACATAACAGTGCAGGGTAGTGCTGTTAGTGCAGACTGGAGGAGTTAAGGCAGGCAAGGAAGCTACAGGAGTGTAGGCACTGGACGTGAAATGGTGCAGGACGGAGATGTCAGTGCAGACTGAGGGATAATGTATTCTAGAGCAGATGTGGAGAGATTGCAGATAGGGGAAGGAGTAAAGGCAGATAGGGGAAGGAGTAAAGGCCTTGGGTCTGAGGCAGACTCTATCTGGATCCAGAAGACTCTGGAGTCAGAGTCGGCCACAGATTTAAGTGCAGACCAGAGATCTAGTCCTTTTGATGCATGCTGTAAGGGACTGGTGCGAGATGGGGATCCACTGCTGGCTGGGGATCAAGTGAGTGTGAGAATCCCATGCAGACTGCAAATAATATGCAGCAGAAATAATACAGCCCATGCTGAAAGCCTAGTGGGGCCACGAGAGGCTACGGATCCAATAGATCGCGAGACCTCGTGCAGCCTAGCTGGCCCACATTAACGCATGTAGGTCCCGAGGGTCTAGAGCAGCACGGGATGCAGTAGAAGTGATGCACCAGGTGATCCGGGGATGACTGGTTATGTAGAACTGACTAGGTATACAATGCACCCAGGGATTTAGTGCCGCGTGGGATCTACTGCCGGCTGCAGTCAGATGCAATGCCTGCGGTGCTTGGAGTCCAACCGGGAGGTTCAGAGCGTGCTTGGGGGCAACAAGTACAGGCAGAGGAACTACTCCGGGTGAGCAGTTTTTACAGGACGTGGAACTAGTGCAGAGAGGGGAGCTAACCAAGGGTGGAGAGCTAGGGCAGACTGGGATCTACTGCAAGCTAAGGAGCCAATAAAGGGTTGAGAGCTAGGGCAGGCTGGGGTCTGGTTCAAGCTAAGGAGCCAATGAAGGGTGGGGAGCTAGGGCAGGCAGGGATCTAGTGCAAGCTAAGGAGCCAATGAAGAGTGGGAAGCTACGGCAGGCTGGGATCTGGTGCAGGCTAAGGAGCCAATGAAGGGTGGGGAGCTATGAGAGGCTGGAATCTGGTGCAAGGTAAGTACTCAGTACAGCCCATGAAGCTAACTGCAGGCTGGGCGGGGAGTTCGTGACGACCTACAGATCACAGAGCATCTGCGTGGTATGAAGCGCATGCAGGCCGGTGTGTGTCTGAGGGGTCAGTGCAGGCTGGGGCAACTACGGGGTATGACGTTTCTACAAACCAGTGTGTATGATGGAGGCGATTACTGACCTGCTGAGGGGGACCCCTGGCTCGGCTGTTGTGCAAGCCTGTTTTCTTTGGTGGTGGTGGGGGGGGGGTGGGTAGTGCAGGCCGCGGTGCAACTACAGACCAGAGCTCGTGCGGGCCAGTGTGCGGGAGATTGGGAGCTCGTGCTGCGTGGGAAGCAACTTCAGACCTGGTGAAGTCTGCAGAACTACCACAGTCCGGGAGCTGGTGAGGGCTATGGAGCTGCCCACGTGTGGACAGACGTCAGGCACTGAAGCCAGTGCCCCCACCCCATTCCCGTGAGACCCGGTAACCTCCTACCTTGATGTGCCGTATCTCCAGTTTGGCCGTGGGGGAGGGAAGCAGGTGCAGCGAGGCCATCAGGGCCGCGTGGTCCGTCTTCACCGCTCCAGGCATCTCGATCTTTCTGGAGCTCATGGCGTGCAGCGCCGCGGTTTGGCGTGCAGCGTAGTGCTGTGGTATAGAGTACTGTGGGGCACAATATAGGGGTGTGCTGGGAAATGTGGCACTCACTGGAAGTGTGGCCTGTGGAGAAGTAGTGGCGTGGGATGCAGTCGTGCCCAGTGTATCCCTGCGGCGTGCAGTGAACTGGTGCGCGCTGGGGTAGTTGATCGTGCGTTCACGCTCGTAGTGCAGTGAACTTCTGGGCACATCCGTCGTCTGAGGTGGGCGGACGTAGCGCGCGAAGTGGATGACGTAGCGTGTGAGGTAAATGACGTAGCACGCAAGCTGCCCTTGGCTAGAGGCTTGGAACTTATCCAGGCATGATTGATTTTTTAATAACACCCTGAAACATGTGATCCTGGATTCATAGAAGGAAGCTTACAGGAAATAGAATGCAAAAAATAATAAAAAGAGGCCGAATAAACTACTTATACCTAACATTTGGCAACTTTCTGCGAAAATGCCTCAACGTACTCTCTTTCTGTAAGATGTACTGACATGCTTTCTGCGTGTTTATCTGGGGTTTGTCCTTACACTTATGTACTCAGAACATGACTGCCCAGACCTATGCTCTGCAACAAGACTGTGCAGGTTATGAGAGGTCATTATAACGAGAAGAACGCCTGGCCCGAAGGCTAAATGGTAGCGCTATGAGCTGCATGGCCGGAGAATTTTAAATGGAAGCGCTACGAGCTGCTTGCCTAAGAGCTCAATGGAGACCATGGCACATGTCCTAAAACATGTGTTGGCCGCGCGCGAGCGGCCGGAGACGCAAAATGTGGTGGGGGAGGGGGAGAAGCGGGAGTTGTGAGTGCGCGTGCGTCATCTCGATCGCTCTGAAAGCGAAAGTGATCGCGATGACGCACACGAGTTTTCAAAGTGCTGCTGGCGGCCGGCTGCGCGCGTGCACGATCGCGTGAACGCAAGCGTTAGGCCAGTCAGCAGCACTTTGAAAATCCCACATACAAAATGTCTCTTCGAGCCAGCGCAAGCGCTGGGGCTCAGCGAGACCTAAAAACGGAAGGTCCCTGCACTAAACTCATATTTTTAGGCATAGAGATAGACACTGTAACTATGATGGCTAGTTTGCCAGCTGTAAAGGTAGAAGAGATCAGGTCTTTTCTGCTGGAGGTTCTTGGCAAGGATAAGATTGAGCTTCGGCAAGTCCAATGGCTCTTGGGCTACCTTAATTTTGCTTGTCGTGTTGTTAGGGCCGGTAGGACTTTTTGCAGAAGGTTGGGATTTGCGATGTCGGGAGCTTACCTCCCTCACCACAGAATTCGTCTTACAAAAGCCATCAAGGAGGATCTTTTGGTGTGGCTAACCTTTTTGTCAGACTTTAATGGTATTTCTTTATATTTTCTTGGACACAATACTATTTGGCAGATACAGATTTTTTCTGATGCCTCTGGGGCACATGGTTTTGGTCTTTTTTGGGAGGGTCGTTGGTGTGCAGAGGAATGGCCACGACACTGGATATCCCAAGGGCGCAGTATTGCTTTTCTTGAGTTTTTTCCACTAATTGTGGCTATGCTGTTTTGGGGGGGAGGAATTCCGTAACAGGTGTGTAATGTTCCACATTGATAACATGGCTGTGGTTCAGCTCATAAATAATCAGAAGGCCAAAGATCTGCGGGTTTTGAGGCTTTTGCGTTTTTTCATGTTACACAGTCTTAAATGCAATATTGTTTTCAGAGCGAGGCACATTCCAGGCGTCAATAACTCAATTGCAGACGCCTTGTCTCGTTCTAATTGGAAGAAATTCCGCAACCTGACGCCTGGTGCGGACACCTGCAAAACTCCAATCCCGCAAGACATCTGGGTGCTGGGGGAATGAGGATCATCGATTTGGTCGAGAAATCTATAGCCCCTGATACTAGACCCAGTTATCAACAGGCTTGGTCTGAATGTTTTACTTTTACGAGATCACACCGATTTGAACGCCCTTTAGTTGATTCCAAGTCCTGTATGTTACAGTTTGTTTTACATTTAATCAATAACGGTTTATCACACACAACCATTTCTAGCAAACTGGCTGGGATTTCTTTTTATGGGCAGCTATGGTGGGGTCAAGATTTAGTTGGGGATGTTTTGTTGCGTCGGATACTGAAAGGTTTGAACAAGGAGCGAGTACAGTCATGGCCCCTGCGAGAACCTATTACGTTTGGGCTTTTACAGCAGTTACTAGTTCAATTGCCTTTTCGTTGTTACGACCTTTGGGAAGTTTCGCGCTTTTGACTGTGCATGATTTGGTTGTTTTTTGGAGCCTTTATAGTTTCAGAATTATTGGGGTTGCGGGGACAAATGGGGATTCGGTCCAGTGAAATTGATTTTCAACGAGGGGTTTCAATCAGGTTATTTTTTAAGAAGTCTAAAACTGATCAATTGGGCAAGGGTATTTGGATTAAGTTGAATGGTAGTAGCGTACAGGGATGTTGTCCTATTGGGGAATGGGAGTCATTTGTAAGTTCCCCTGATTTCAAACATGGGCCCATATTTTTGCATCAGGATGGGACAAAAATTACTAATGCTCATTTATTGGCTGTTTTACGTAAATCCTTGACGAGGATTGGGAAGGACCCCTTACTTTTTGGGACTCACTCATTTAGGATCGGTTCAGCTATGAAAGCGGCTAAATTGGGCTGGGGCTGGGAAGACATTAAGAGGATTGGTAGGTGGAAATCCGCCTGTTGTTCTCGTTATGTCAGAATGTGATAACAGATACAGTTGCTAGGATGTAGTCTAATTTTGTTTTTTCTGCCTAGGTCGTGCCAACAATTCTTTCTCCACAAAAATGCGTACTTGGACCATAGGTCACTCCTTCGTCAAATGGTCCGCTGTATTTGCAGAAAGGCAGATCTACGGCAGGTCGCTCGGACTTCCTAGCAAGGGCCACGAAGTCCTATGGAAGGGTAAAGGTGGGATGAGGTGGAGCAATTTTTTTTCTACGCTATCTGAATTGTCATCTGAAAGAGGTTTCCGAGACTTGTTAATAGTACATTTAGGTGAGAATGATCTCGTATCTTTTTCCGGGCTATCGCTCTTGAAGCAAATGAAGTTGGATCTAGCAGTCATTTAAAATAACTGGGTGGGTACGTCTCTGGTGTGGTCCGAATTTATTTATAGGCAACAGTGAAGGGGGGCTCACAATCATTCGGCCATGGAAAAAGCTTGCAAAAAACGAAACTGTGCGATGAAAATTTTTTGCAATGCAATCGGTATTCAGGTTTTGTCTCATGATAACATCACCAGTGTTGAACATCATCTGTTTCGGGAGGATGGGGTAGATTTATCCCAGATAGGTCAAGCCTATTATATGATGAAATTGAGGGACTTACTGGCGGGTTTTTGGAATGAAAATCTTTGGTGTGATCAACGTTCAAAGTAGAATATGTTTGTTTTAAGCAATTTTCTTTTTGGTGGGGCCAGGAAAACTCTTTGGTTCCTGGGTGGCGCTTTGTTGAGGGTTTGGATAGTCTGGAGCGGGCTTATCCTTCCCTCTGGGGTGGGGGGAGGGTGGAAGAAAAGCTGGACAGGTAAACCAAAATGGGGAAAAAGGAACTGATGCCATTGGGCAGTACATGGGGTATTTTATGGTAAATTTTGGTTTGAGTATTTTGGACTGGTTTTTGGCAAAAATGTTTGAAAGCAATTTGATAATGTGTATATTGTCTCAATAAAGTTTGTTCTTGTTTACCTGTCCTAATAAAGTGACCTTTTTTGCTAAGTCAAATTGGTGTGGTTTGTCTTATTGCGCGATGTGCCCTAATTTTTCTTTCTGCAGCACTAATCATCATTTATATGGCAAAATGAACCCCCTCATTTTGCTCCTTTGCAAATTAATTGTTTAAAGTGTTACCACTTTATTCCAATCAAGATGGCTTCAGGTGTGCCATACGTTTGTCATAAGTAAGACTGTTAGCGCTCTAGTTGTTCTTTAAAACACTCTGGGACATTCTTTCATTGGGCTATACATGGGCTATATCTGGGTGATATTTGTTCTACATTTGGGCTCTTTTGTCTCTGGTGGCCATCTTGGGATACTTATTTGTTATGAAGTTTCCTAATTTCCTCATTTACTACAGTCTCCTCAGTAGGAATACTTTCAGTTTTTTACTTTGATTCCATCAAGAAGGCATTCAGATGTGTCACACATTTGCCATAAATTGAGAATGTTAGCACTCTAGTTGCTCATTAGATCACTGTAGTAAAGCTACTGCTCACCAGGGAAGTCTGCTGCTGGTATTGAAAGTGCATGTTTCAGTCTGCATGTCAGAATATTTTAATGAAATAGAAGAGGATTTTAGAAGTCACTCAAAATGTGCTCTAATTTTTCTTTCTGCAGCACTAATCATACTTTCTAGGGCAAAATGAACCCCCTCATTTAGTTCCTTTTTAAATTAAATGTTTTAAGAGTTACCACTTTATTCCAATCAAGATGGCTTCAGGTGTGCCATACGTTTATCATGAGTAGGACTGTTAGCGCTCTAGTTGATCTTTGGAACACTCTGGGAAGCTGCAGTAGAACACAAAGGAATCAACTGAAAGTCTCTGCCCTTGTTGGATGTACATGTTTTACTGAGAATGTCAGATTTCATTCTCACATGACTGAGAAAGATAATGTGAATTTACAGAAAATATGCTCTCAGTTTAGCTTATAGATCACGTTCCAAACCTCTGTGGGAAAAGCATGAGAAAATATTTTTCTCTAAATCATGATTCATGATATCCCAGCAGAAAGCTTTTTCACATGGTAAAATCACCTTAGAACATACCACAATTCCTAAAATGAGTATGGTACCATCAACAAATGATTTATAATGTAACTAAAGTCTTAAAACCTTCTATTTACTGCAATGCTTTTTAATGAGGTTCTATCATGTATATTGGTCCCAAGATGGCTGCCAACACTTCTTGGATGAAGTGCTGACAGCCAATCAGATCTCACGATGAGATGTGTGGTTCGGCTCCGCCCAGATATATATGTGATTTTACTTTTGATTTTCTCAGGAACTACTGAACAGATTTATACCATTTAAGCAAAAGGCACGACTCTGAACCAAGGTCTACCTTTCTGCCAAATTTGGTGTAATTCTGTTCAGCAGTTCGGGCTGTAGCTCGGTCTAAAGGTCCTATCGGAAATTGCATGGGGAAAACACGTTTTGGGACCCCCCTTTTTTCTCAACTCCCGCTACACTAATCATCCCGAGACTTTCAGGATAGGAGCGGACCAGAGCTATCCCAAACGTTTTGAAAATTTCGCGAAGATTCGTCAACGAGCGCCAACGTTATTTCAAATAGAATGTTGCGGATTTCCTATGGAAAATAGGTCCTAACTATAACTACCTAACTACCTACTGGCGATCGCCAGTAGGTAATATAAAGTTAACTTTGAAGACTTTGGTAATTTTAACTTTAACTGTTACCTATGTCTCTACTTGTAATTACAGAGAAAGTGAAGGGGTTTGGTTCTCCCATTAAGCAACAAAGAGCGCTTACACATACACCCAAGTTAAATGCAGAGGTTGCTTTACTACAAGAATGCATGTTATTAACAAAGAGGTTTGAAAACATATTCATAATTGGCTAGGATATGCTTTTTCATTGCAAGGGACTGGTAAACGTAATGGAGTTATTGTCCTGTGTGAAAAAAATGTTAGTGTTAAGTTGCTATCACCAGAACTGGTTCCAGAAAGTCGATGGCTCCTTTTACAACTCACCATTTATAATATACTGATAACAATCTTCAATGTTTATGCACCCACATATTTAGCTAAATCCTTCTGGACACCATACCCTTTGCATATTGGATACCACCCCAACTTGAGAGTCATTAACTTCTAAATGTTTTGCCAAGTTCGGCCCAAAAACATTAAAAACATTGCATTACGAATAGTTTCCAAATAACAGCTTGTAATGCATTTCAAAACTCTTTTTGTGATTCGTAACCTCTTACAGATTTGCAAAATGGGTCTATTACAGACTAAAAAGCCATTTATCAGTTGGAAACTCTGTGATTTAGAAAATCACAAGTTTTGCAACTGCTAAATGGCTTTGTATATCGGACAGTAAAGAAGTACTACAGTAATACTACACATGAACTACAAAATGCTATTCACATATCTACACGCAGAGATGTCTGCTTCTACAGAGATTCCTGACACAATGGCTTAGATCTCTGTACAAGTAGGTACACATTTGAGTAGTAAGTGTGAGAGGGCTTAAAAACGGGAGCTGCTTACTAGTGAGTGGGAGGGGTTTAGGGGCATTTGAGTAGGGGTTTAGGGAGGAAAGTGCTAATATAAACCCACACCTACAAAAAAGTAAATTCATTGCTATTCACAAACTAACTTCTAAAGTTACTACAGCCCTAAAGGTGTCACAACAAGTGTAAAATGACTCCAGCATAGCCTTGGAGCAAGTCAAAACCCTTACATAATGTCTCACAGGTTTTGAAACACACTGACATAGAAAGCAATTGAGGCAGAGAAATAAAATAACACCACACAGGAACTAATGTTAGATATAATTATTTCAGCAGTCAAAAATATTTTTTTTCCACTGAAAACCAAAGGTTAAAGTGATGTTACAGGAGGTGAAAACATCAGTAAAAAAGTAGCATTTTATACTGAAAAAAGCATTGAAACTCACCAGGTATAGCTAACCTAAGTAAGTATAAATTGCACCCTCGCTATGTACAATAATTTCATCAATGATATAATTTTAGTTGTCATCAGTAATCTTATCATTGATGTCATAGAACATGTAGTGAGTGTTGTAATGTGAGGTCATAAGCAGGGCATGGCAAGGGCACAGGTTTCTGAGTTAACTACTTTTTTAGTTTAGAATGTTACATTTTTCTTGAAATTTTCAACTGACTATAACATCATTTTAACCTTTGTTTTTTTCAGTGAATGTTTTGGGTTTAAGGTAAAGTAAAATGTATGACCACACATAACCATTCAAAGCCCACTGCCACAGCCAGGTTATGAGCCCAACCACCCGCGATCAGCCAACCTCCACACCACAGGTGACCTTTGGCTATTCGTGTTGTGGGGTTGGCCACAGTTCTTGGTCTGCAGCCAGGTCCTGTGCCTAACCTCCCCTCTGGGAATCTTTGGGCTAACACTGGTTCCTGTGGGAGTTTCGCAGGATTGCACTGCCCCCTTTTATTTTTTTATTGACTACAGGTGGACCTACCCCACATGGATCAGGGTGTCAGTGTACCCCTACCTTGACCCTGTATACCCTATATTTTTTATTTTCAAGACACTGGGACCTAGTCTCTGAGTCTTCTTTGATCTGCTGTGAGATCAAGGGAGAGAGTGTTTGCTTTTGCAGCAGCAAGACCACCAAAGGGAAAATGGGATCTCTAGGCCTATCAGAATGTTTTTTGCATTTGTGTGCCTGCGAGGCACTAGTGAGCCCAACTGTCCATATCTCTACAAATTTTTCATCATAACTACTCCCAAACTACTGAACAGTTTGCGCCAAATCACTAAAAAGAACACTTTCTGGCTAAAGATCTTGCATTCTGACAAATTTTATATAATTCTGTTCATCAGTTTTGGCATAGTGCTGTTCAAAAATCCCAATGGAAATTGCATAAGGAAATGTGTGTTTGGGACCACCCTCCTTTCTCGTCCCCCTCTTGATGAATCAACTCCAAAACTTTCCAAGAAGAGCTGAAGTGGATTGACTTCTTTTTTTAAGCTTTTTGAAGATTCGATAAACGGTGCCAAAGTTACTAGCAAAATAAAAAACTCTTCCTGTGGAAAGTCTGACCTACACCTAGGCCTGGGCCAAAATTCTGTTCCGTTCGCGGAAATTGCAATAATTTGGCATTTTCGCGTTCCGCGGAAAGCGCGAAAATGTCAAACTACCGCATTCCGCAGCTTAGCGATAATTTGTTTCTTGCTCGCACTGTAAAAAAATACATTCTCACGTGCGCGCGATCGCCTTACCTGAATCCCCGCGATCGCTGACAAGTTTTCCCGACCCGGTCGCGTTCTCCACGAGATATTGGATTGTTGGTAGCCATTTTGGGCTGTCTCGCAACAGTACGCGCTCGCATTGTCGCGCGATCACGACATTTGTCGCGCGATCACGTCATTCTTCTCGTGATCATGCACCGCGCGAGTATGAGAAGATTGAGATCTTGAACACGGTATTCTACACCGCGAGCGGGAGCGTGAAGACGCGGGCACGTCTAATCGAACGCGAAAAGGAGAAAGAGACCCCGAACACGTCATATCCAACGCGACAGGGAGCGAGAGAACGCGATCAAGTCATTTTTGACACGCCATCGACATCCGGCGGAAGTAATGTGAAGCTCGAGAACTCGAACATGTAAAATTTTCAATTTCGAGAAGAATATCAGCTCTAGCAGCATGAAACCTTCTGCAAATGATGATTTTGGATGAAAACAACTCCACAGATTGACATGAGGGAGGAAGTGACACAGAATCTCCAACTTCCTGTTCCTGTCCAGCAGGCTCCTCCCAGTGCTTTGTCCATCTCCTGCTCATTCTGCCTTTGGATTTTGAGCTGGAAAGATCACTCTTTTTGTCTGCTGCATCATTGCAATTGGATTTGAGGATTTTTTTAATAGGATATTTTACAAGTAAGTGGTTGTTGTGTCTGTTTGATTGTGGGCATTGCAGTTGTTGTAACTACAATTTATTTTTGGTAACTACCATCATTCCTTTTTTTTAAAATGTTGTGGGTAGTAGTAGTCAGTAGTAGGCCCGAGCTAGTCATGGGCATGGCATCATGGGTGTGTGCATGATGAAGCAACTGTTCCTTTGGTGTTTTTTGAATGTATTTCATTTTCAAGCATCATTTAGGGCATGGATGGCATTGGATTGAGTTGGGGAAGTGTGTTTTTTTGGGGTGGGCTTTCTGATGTTGTTGGGCCTGGCCATGTGGCTGGTGGCCATTTTGAAGCCTAGGCCTGCAAGCTTGCCTGGCCTTGTCTGCCAACAGGCCTGCTTTCATCCACTAGGATCAGAGCAGGTAGCCACAGCTTTATTAATCAAGTGTTTTCTGTGTGGTCAGTTGAATTTAGACATCATTTAGGGCATGGATGGTATTAGATTGAGTTCGGGAAGTGTGTTTTTTTGGGGTGGGCTTTCTGATGTTGTTGGGCCTGGCCATGTGGCTGGTGGCCATTTTAAAGCCTATGCCTGCAAGCTTGCCTGGCCTTGTCTGCCAACAGGCCTGCTTTCATCCACTAGGATCAGAGCAGGTAGCCACAGCTTTATTAATCAAGTGTTTTCTGTGTGGTCTGTTGAATTTAGACATCATTTAGGGCATGGATGGCATTGGATTGAGTTGGGGAAGTGTTTTTTTGGGGGGTGACCCCCTCTGCAACACACATATATATATATATATTCATCAGTCCTCGTGTGCGTGCTCTCTTCTGTGGGAAATGCAAAAACAACAGAATGCAGAACAATGTCATACATTCACCCCAGTACAGAGATCTGGGACTAAATCCATCGTTTTTTCACTCACCATGCCATTCCAGTTTGAACCCAGCCATATGCAAATCAGTCTTGACCCTGTTCCTCATGGGAACGGTCCAGCCCGAACTGCCAAGCCAGGTCCTCCCTGAACTGAAAGCAAGCATCCTAGGACCGGTTTTCGGGGTTTCACCCCTCTTCAGCCATGATAGCTTGAATCCAGTGGCATGGAGAGCACAGGACTCACATCTCAGCATACCCGTCCCACTTGGGGTGACAAAAGCAAAAACAACAATTGATGGACAGAATGCAGAACAATGTCATACATTCACCCCAGTACAGAGATCTGGGCCTAAATCCATCGTTTTTTTACTCACCATGCCATTCCAGTTTGAACCCAGCCATATGCAAATCAATCTTGACCCTGTGACTCATGGGAACAGTCCAGCCCGAACTGCCAAGCCAGGTCCTCCCTGGACTGGAAACAAGCATCCTTGGACCGGGTTCCGGGTTTCACCCCTCTTCAGCCAGGATAGCTTGATTCCAGTGGCATGGAGAGCACGGGACTCACGTCTGAGCATACCCGTCTCACTCGGGGTGACAAATGCAAAAACAACAGTTGATGGACAGAATGCAGAACAATGTCATACATTCACCCCAGTACAGAGATTTGGGCCTAAATCCATCGTTTTTTACTCACCATGCCATTCCAGTTTGAACCCAGCCATATGCAAATCAGTCTTGACACTGTGCCTCATGGGAACAGTCCAGCCCGAACTGCCAAGCCAGGTCCTCCGTGGACCGGAAAGCAAGCATCCTAGGTCCGGTTTTCGGGGTTTCACCCCTCTTCAGCCATGATAGCTTGAATCCAGTGGCATGGAGAGCACAGGACTCACATCTCAGCATACCCGTCCCACTCGGGGTGACAAAAGCAAAAACAACAATTGATGGACAGAATGCAGAACAATGTCATACATTCACCCCAGTACAGAGATCTGGGCCTAAATCCATCGTTTTTTCACTCACCATGCCATTCCAGTTTGAACCCAGCCATATGCAAATCAATCTTGACCCTGTGACTCATGGGAACAGTCCAGCCCGAACTGCCAAGCCAGGTCCTCCCTGGAATTTTATCGCCTTCCTTTCCTTTATTTATTTCTCATATTTGCCCAGTTTCACTTCCAGATCTTTCCCAAATGTGTTTATTTCTTCCGGGGTTGTTAAATTGGTTAGATCTAATTCCAACTGTTTGCTTTCATCTAAGATTCTATCTCTGTCCTTCTTGGCGTATTTCACTGATATCTTCATCATATTGTTAAAAGATTCTGCACTGTTGTTTTCCCATTCTTGAAGCATCTCTGAATCTGGGTTTTCAAAGGATGGGGCGGTCAGGATTCGCAGACCTCGGGGTATCCTACCCACTTCAAGATATTTGTCTAGGGATTTGATCTCCCACCATTTGGAGATTTCTAAGCGTCGTAGTGTTTCCAACTTTCGCATTATTATTTGTGCATCATTCCTCTGCGTGCCTCTTTCTCCTGCCTGTGCATTGTCCATTCCACTTGATCCCGGTCTTTCCTCGTCAAAGACCGAGCCTGCAGCTCCCGCCCGTAACTTTATGCAGTTTTCTATCTGCGTTTCAGTCGCGCTGTCAAATATTACTTTCGGATGCGTATGTTTCTTTAAATGTCTCTGCTCCAAGTGCCTGACAACTTCTTTGTTGCCGAGCACCGAGCACCTCTTTCCCTTCTATCAGCAACAGTGCAGTCACTTGCCTCTGCGGGCGCTTACCTGCTTCCCGGCGTCCTCTGATGCTCCGGTTGCAGCACTACATAGGAAAGCTAAGATTAAGAAAATATTTTAGCAATCAGTCAAATAAAAGAACTAAAGATACAGAAAATGAAGGACAAGATACAGAAAATAATCTAGTGATAGACGATTTAAACTTACTGAGTGACCTGGAGGATCTAGGAAGAACACAAGCGAGTTTGACCACAGACCCATCGCACAAGGAAACCACAGACAGAATGGGTCTAAATATCTATGGGACACACACAACGGACTTTAGTAAAAAGTCCACCTTTATACCTCCCTTACCCAAGGACTTGATTGATCTCTTTTCGGAAAGAGTTGTCCAAAATCTCAAGAAAATTGCGATGGAATCCAGCAAAAATTTCAATAAAGAGGCAAAAGAAAAAGAAAGAATATATGAAAATAAGATGGCCAAGATTAAAGCAAGAGTAGACATAGTTGTGAGACAATCGGACAAAGGGGGCAACGTTGTCCTCTGGCCTTTGAATCAATATAAGCAGAAGCTAAAAAACAGCTGAATGATACAAATTGCTAGCAGCGAGTTCCATTAAGTAATCTCTTGGAAGTCCAAACAAAATTCTTCAAAGAACTGGCAAGGTGGAGAGGGATGGGGTTAATCGCGAAACTGGAATAACACTAGCTAAAAGTTGAAAATCCCATTACCCGATCTTATATGTAATCCCAAAGATCCACAAGAGCAGGACGTTGACCCCAGGAAGGCCTATAATCTCGGCTATTGGGAGCTTATTTGACACCACATCGAGATACTTGGACTATTTTCTACAGGACATCGTGAAGTTCCTGCCCTCCCACATCCAAGATACAGGGGACTTCTTGAGAAAACTACAAGTTGTACAATGGGAAGGAGGATACCTGCAGATCACTCTCGATGTGGTTTCATTGTACACTAGCATTGCTCACGAAGATGGCCTAAGAGCACTCAGATACTTCCTGGGGAAGAAACCACTGAATTTGTACTAACATTCAGAAATGCTTATACAGATGGCAAACCTATGTCTAGAAAAAAAATTCTCTCTCTTTGGCACCGATACTTAGAGGCTACTGAGAGGAACGGTCATGGGCACCTGCTTTGCCCCCAGCTATGCGAACCTCCACATGGGCTGGTGGGAGGAGCAGGTGCTCAGAGTTGATTTTAAAGTGGAATGGAGGGACAACATCAAAGCCTGGTATCGATTCATCGATGATCTTTTTATTATTTGGAAGAGCCCTTTGGAGAGTGCTAATGCTTTTATAACTGCTATTAATGTCAATGCACTCAATCTGTGGTTCACCAAAACTATTAGTGATACCAGCTTTCACTTTTTAGATCTAGAAGTTTTTATTCAAAATTATATATGACATACATGAACTTTTAAAAAAGAAACAGCAGGGGACGCCATTTTACACTCTGAAAGCTTCCACCCGAAAAATCTAAAGTTGAGTATCCCATATGCAGAACAACTACGCATGAAAAGAAATTGTCGTGAAGGGAACTCATTAGCTCTAGCACAGGCAGAGTTGACAGGAAGATTCAGGGAAAGAGGGTACAGTGAAGCAGTTTTTAAATCAGGCATTAGCAAAAGTAAAGAAAAAGTCCCGAAACCAGATCCTAACAGCAAAACAAGAACAAAATGGAACTGGAAAGGCTCCAGCTCAAGATGTCCGAATGATAACCAGGTACAGTGCCTATCATGCAAGGATGAGAGACTGCATGAATAGGCACTGGCACCTGGTAGAATCGGATCCCACTTTGGGTAGTAAAATTACCCGTAAACCCATGCTTACATACAGGAGGGCTTGCTCTATGAGACAAGAACTGGTAAACAGCAGCCCTGAGATAGTGGAGAGTGGGAGTTGGCTTAAGGCCAATCCAGGCTTCACCAAATGCCTAAAGTGTAAAGCTTACAGACATGGGAAAAACATGAAGGAAGTCAAACTGCCCCTTATGGAAAAACCGTGGAAGATTCCGCGCTTCCTAAATTGCGAGAGTGACCATGTGGTCTACATGTTGCAATGTACTTGCCCTTTAATATACGTGGGAAGTACAATCCACATGGCACATATTAAAATTCTGCAACATTTAAGGGCAATTAAGAATAAAGATCAATCATACCCTGTTGCATGGCCCATAAATGAGGTTCATGGGGGCAAAGTGGAGGACCTGACATTTTATCTAGTAGACTCGGTCTCAAGACGAAGAAGAGGTGGTAACAGAGAAGTAAATCTAAGGAAACTAGAATCAAGATATATCTTGATGTTTGACTGCAAAACCCCAAATGGGCTGAACAGTGCGAAGAAATGCGTGTTCATTTGACTTAAAGATTTGTAAACAAAAAGGCGCACAGTTATGTAAATCCTCCCCCTCTTATGATTTAAAGCAGTTCTCGTAAGAAATTTTAGTGCAAGATGAAAGACTTTTATCGACTTCTATCGACTTTTAAAGATATTTATTAGTACCGAAAACAATGTATAAGGGTCATGTCATTAAACTAATGGATTCAAAGAGATGTTACCTATATAGACGATGATAGGTAAAACATTGACAGTACCAAAATGGAGAGTGTTATTGGATGTGAAATTAGTGAATAGTCCAGCTCAAAGGACGAAATAGGTTGAGATAATAAGCACTTGCACTTTAATATATATTAGAACATATTTACGCAATTTGCACAGGTAGCAAAGAGGTATCTGTTTAAGAAACTTCATCCATAAGAGGGAACAACTGTATACTCTACAGCACTTGCACTTTACAAAAAATTTGCACAATTTGCACAGTATTTTGAAATCAGATTATGCTGCTTTAATACTTAGGTGCACTGGCACTTTATTCTCTTTGCGTACATTTGCACAATTATATTATTAAGCAGATGACTTTCGACAGCAGAATTGATAATAATACTCCTGTTATGTCCTAGTACCACAACTGTATATTGAGATTCTGTCTGGGCCAAGAAAATTGTATTATGCTGCTATTTTGGGAAGTTGTGATCTAGTGCACTTGCAATTTGATCGCAATCAGACTTGCACAAAGCACTTGCACTTTATAACCAGCCCATATCGCGACTTTGTAAGTTGTAGGCAGTCGAAGCTATTACAAAACAACAACATGAGTTGGGAATATGTGTATGTATATTTATATAATTTTTGATTTACCCGTACAGTATAACTCAATAGGCCATGCAGTAATGAACACATCGTAGGAATTAGTATTTCAATCAATGAGACCCTGGTGGCAGCAGGGAATTGCATAATACGTACCCAAGCACTCTCAGGATACAGAAAGAGACCCATCCCCGACATATGTGGTAAATAATGTGGTACAATAAAGTTATTTGAAATGTATATAAAAAACAGTCAACAGCCATTCTGACGCAAGAAAAGGATAAAAAATAAAAAATTGTAAAAATAAAATGAAACAAATATATGTGTGCGTGAAATATAAGAGTAGTCTCAAAACGGGGACAGTGAAAATAATGCATCAATGTAAAAAACTGAAAAAAAAGACACACTTAGAGACTGTTGTTGGTGCCTATCATTATGTAATGTCAGAGGAAAAAAAAGAGTTTAAATTGTCATAATGAAATGGTGCTTGTTGTGTGAGCAAGGCAGGGGATCCTGACGAAACGCGTAGCAGTCTTTCAAGCAAAGGCCTATTTAGCTCACATGGTGACGCGACCGTGCAGCGGACGCGCGCAGTGGGCGCGCTGCTGGCGCGCCTAAGGCAAGCCCGTCTGCGCCCGGCCACACCCGGCTGGGCCCAGGGGCCATGACCCCTGCCCCTTCCATCTCAGGCCACTATTCCTATTCCAGCGCTCATTTTAGGACCCTCGATGGCGCCCTAGGAAGCGGGTGTGACCAGGTGTCTCACCCCGATAAACTCCCCTCCCACTGCCCTATGTGCACACAGACCAGATCACACACCCCTTAAGGAAGAATTTAGAATGCTACTCCTTAACTGCAGATCCGTACCCAAACATACGGCAGAGATCTGGATGCTTCTTAGCAACCACAATCCGGATGTACTGTTTCTCACAGAGACCTGGCTCACTACCAGCTCAGAACCAGACACTGTGCAAGCCCTCCCCCCGGCTTTGTGCTCCTAAGATGCGACCGCCCTACAGGCAGAGGCGGTGGGCTAGCCATAGTACACAAGGAGCAGCTTTCCTGCCGTCTCTTAGATAACCCTCTGGAAGATTGCGAGAATGCGCACTTTTCTATCGAATTTTCCCCACTTCTTGCGCTCACAGGGTTCCTGGTTTATCGCCCCCCCCCCCCCCCGGGTCCAATAGGAACTTTTAACACATCCCTCCTTAAAACAACCATAAATTTAGCCAGCACAGCGGGCAATTTTACCATTCTTGGTGACTTTAATCTCCACTTTGATGACCCGCAAGCTCTCAAGGCGTGGAATCTAGCCAGGGATCTCGCTTCACTCCGAATCACGCAAAAAGTAAGCCAAAAAACCCATGTCAAAGGACACCTCCTGGATTAGGTATTCTCGAGTCTTCCCGAATTTAAGGGAGATGACCCGATTCCGCTTCTGTGGACAGACCATTTCCTGATAAACCTGATCTGGTCACCTCAGAACATCAGCCCTAATATACAACCCTCGTGGGCTTTTGGTCGTCCCTGGAATAAGCTCCCCCTAGACAAATGGATACAGGAGCTGGAAAAGACCAAACCTGGGCGCCATCCCTGCCCAACTAAAGCTAATGAGGAGGTCCTCGATTGGATTGAAAAATCCCTTAATACTGTTCTCCCTAAAACAAAGATTAAAAAAACAACGGGACCCTATAACGCTAAATGGTTCTCGCCAGAACTACGCTCCTTAAAACAGCAGTGTAAAGTAAAAGAAAGATTGTGGAGAAGAGACTTCCTCCCCGCGATAAAACTAGACTGTAGGATAGCCATCCGCGCCTATAAAGCTGAACTGAGGAAAGCCCAAGCCTCCTACTTTGAGAGCAGAATCCTAGAAGCTTCCAACTCCCCCAAGGAAACATTTGCCATTATAAAAAAATTACTTAAAGCTCCAACCACGAGCACAGCCCCAGACATCTCTGGCAAACGTAACAAACTGGCAGAGTTTTTTAGTACCAAAGTCCAACACATTCTGGAATCCCTTCCTCCCACTGTGGAAGAAGAGAAAACCTCCCACCCTCAGACGGACGCCCTCGTGGATTTTCCCGAACACACTATCAACATCTTCCCTCCGGTGTCCCAGGAAATCTTCATCTCTCTGTGGGATGCAGTGAAAAGCGGTTCTCCCACTGACCCTGCATCATTAAATATTCTGAAGCAGGCCACCCCTACAATTGCCCCCAATATAATACACCTGATCAATGCCTCACAGGCCTCTGGAATAGTTCCCACTAGATGGAAAGGGGCAAGAGTTAAAGCTCTACTTAAAAAACCCACCCTGGACCCGGCCGATCTAGGTAACTACCGCCCTATATCTCTCTTACCGGCCATAAGCGAGTTAACGGAGAAACACGTCAAACGCTCCCTTTCGGAGTTTCTAGAAAATCATGACCTGCTCCACCCCTCCCAAACCGGGTTTCGCCCTCGCCAAAGCACTGAAACTGCTTTACTAGCAGTAGCAGAGGAGAGCAGGAAAATTCTCGATTCAGGAAGCTCAGCAGCCATCCTACTCCTAGACCTGAGCGCCGCATTCGACACAGTAAATCACTCAATTCTGATCCGGCGACTCAGGCACATTGGAGTGGATGGCACAGCGCTGCGCTGGCTCTCCTCCTTTCTGAAGGGGAGAACCTTTCAGGTATTTGAGGAAAATACTGTTTCTGCTCCCACCAGTTTACCGAGTGGTGTGCCTCAGGGCTCATCTCTCAGCCCTACCCTTTTTAATGTTTATATGTCCCCCCTAGCTGCCATAATCGCCCCCCATGGAATTCGGATCATCACATATGCCGATGACACACAATTGGTGGTGGGGCTCAACCAAACAGAACCAACCACACATGCCCTCTACTCCTGCCTAAATGACATCGCAGCCTGGATGGACGCCTCGCAGCTTAAGCTTAATGGAGGGAAAACCGAGATCATGATCCTGGGCAATACTCTCAGTTTTAACCCCAGCCAGATGTGGCCCCCCAGTATGGGCCCACCCCCAGTGCCGAAGGAAGAAATTAAGAGCCTCGGCATATGGCTGGACCAGAGTCTGAACCTCATGGCCCAAGCCAGAAAAACAGCTGCTCTGTGCTTTGGCCTTCTTAGAATGGCCCGAAAGGTACTCCCCTCCTTCCCTTTGAGTCCAGGAAAGTATTGGTGCAATCAATAATACTCTCGAGACTCGATTACGGGAATGCGTTATACCTGGGTGCCCCCGTTGCCACCATCATAAAGCTCCAAACAGTACAAAATAGTGCAGCAAGACTCTTGATGGGAATCCCCAACCGACTCACAGCCAAACCAGCCCTCCGTTCTCTAAACTGGCTGCCGGCTCAGGAGCGAGTCAGATTCAAAGCCTTGTGCATAGTGCACAGGGCAAGACTTGGACTTGGTCCTCCTGTAATTCATACCATGATTAAGCCATATAAAACCAGCCGGAACCTTCGCTCCAACGATCTGTATCTGACCGAGATCCCTAGAATCAAGAAAGCTAGGAGTGGCGGAAGGCTTTTCTCCTATAATGCCTCCAAGCTGTGGAACTCCCAGCCTCTACATCTCCGCAAATTTCCTGATCTTATGACTTTCCGAAGGCAGCTCAAAACCCTGCTGTTTCCCTTAGCCACCGCATCTCCTTCCCCCGTGTCAGTTTCCAGCACTGGGATGCTTCTGGGTAGCCATGCGCTCTATAAATGTTTTTCTATTCTATATTCTATTCTATTCTAATAAACGATTGGAAATCTACCTTCGATTTGCGGTGTTGTCTTTCTGGTGAAGCAGTGGAAACAGGAAGTGGTGAAGGATATATATATATAGGCTATAAACACTAAATCAACCCTGGTCTGATGCTGTGTCAACAAAAAGAAGGAGAAAGTATACCTAACTATTCCGACATCTCTTGTTAATAGAGAACCCTTCTAGGACCAGAACCCATCAATCACAGAGGAGTAGTGTATTTGTCATCATTTGGGTCTGTATATCTCGATACAGCGTACCAAGTCCTGATGGAACGACCTGGTGACGTGTAAAGAGAGATGGCATACAAGGGTTGCTGTCAGATCTCCAGTGATAACAAGAATGTGATGAGCCCTCAAGTTTGTGAATGGGGTCCTAAAAGTGCAGCACTAAATCATAAAGGTGACAATAAAAATGGCTAGTGGAACTCAAATGTGCTTTAATTAGTAGAGTGCCTCTGCCACTATTAAAAAGCAATATGGCAATTTAGCATAAATAATTTGTCATTATGCTCAATATCCATAGTAATCCGGTCGACATGTTTCTGCCCATTTGGATCTACACAGTATCAGGGGCATTCATCAGGACCTCAAAATGCTGCTACTATGTGAAAAAGTGAATCAAATTAAATGAAAAATTCACAGACAATCCTACCGCACCGGTCAACTCTATACAGATATCGAAACCGGATACCCAAACATTTTGGGTGATACCCTCACCTCAACCTGGTCTGTACTCAGGGAAAGGGGCCCCGCTCTATCCGTCGGTACCCCGAGGCGGTCTTTGAGTCAAGACCAGAGGTATATATATATAGGACCTAGTTTCCATAGGAAAAGCATTTTTTGTTTTCCCAATAACTTTGGCGGCGGTTGACGGATCTGTGCGAAATTTTCAAAACTAGTGGGACACTCCGGTCATCTCCTTTCTTGAAAGTTTCGGGGTGATTTGTCAAGCGGAGGCGGAGAAAAAAGGGGGGTCCCAAAACACGTTTTCCGCATGTTATTTTCTATAGGAAACTTTAGACAAAGCTACAGCCCAAACTGCTGAACGGAATTACACCAAATTTTGCAAAAAGATAGCCCTTGGTTCAAAAAGAGTCCTTTTTTTTAATGGTGTAAATTCATTCAGTAGTTCCTGAGAAATTAGAAAAAGAAAATGTTTAGATATCTAGGGCAGCAGTGGGTTTGTGAACCCCCCCGAGCACGAGGTTCACTGTGATTGGCTGCCAACACTCCAAACCAGGGAGAGTTGGCAGCCATCTTGTGACTCGGTACCGAGTCACAAGAAAACAGTTAAAAAAATGTTTAAAAACAAGAAAAGGGGGCAGGGTAGAAACACCCTGACCCCCTAGGCGTGCTCAGGGTGTCCCACAAGGACCACCAGGGTAAAAAAAAAAGAATTTTTTAAAATAATTTCGGCGGAATTCACGCTGGGGTCGTGAATCTCGCCGCAATTATAAAACAAAATGAAGCACGGGCTCCTGCGCTTCATTTAAATGAGGCCCCGGGTGGGCCAAGTCCCGGGGGCATTGCCCAATTAATAATAGCAGGGGCCCGCGGGGGCCCCCGCAGCCCCGGGGACTGCCACCTCCCCAGAGCAATGCTGATATATATATATATATATATATATATATATATATATATATATATATATATATATATATATATATATATATATATATATATATATATATATATATATATATATGAAGTAGGATCGTCTCAAGGTAGGAATCAGTAGGAAACAGACGAAGCGAACCCAATGAATGGTGCAATGTTTTTTATTAAATGCCCAACACCATCGCCGCCATAACGCGTTTCAGCCCGCGTGGGGCCTTGATCACATGACACAGTTGAGGGGGCGAATTCAACATTTAAAGTGCAAAGGTGTGACGTTTTTGTTGTGCATCAGCTGTGTAACTGAGTTACAGACATGGAAAAAATACTACATCAATGCAATGTATTGGTCAGTTGGTAGGGGATCACCAAAAATGTTAAAACATTCACTTGAGTGCAAAATAGAGCAAACATGATAAATATCATGTGAATAGCAGCAATTTGAATAAATATATAAATAAAGAAATACTCAATACATTACTATTCGGCTCTAAAAATAACATTGGTTGATAAAACCATACTTATATTGATGAATAAATATGGAGCTATTAAAAAAGTTAAAACACTGCAAAACTTTTATCTCAGGACATAGCAGCATTATTCAAAATTCATATAAATCTAAAATAGCACATTGGATATACCCATGTGGTTTGAGATGTTTTGAAATAATAAAGCCCAAGTGGGCAATTACCAAATTATCCATGTCAATAATTTAAATCAGTGCAAAAATTGCACAAGAAAATCATGTCACAATCAAAGTGCAAACCAAGTGCAAAAGTGTAAACCACGAACAATATAAAAATTAAATTATCAAATTGAAATGTTAAAAACATACTTCTCAGGAAGGCAGCAGCATAAGTGTACAGTACTGTCATAATGATTAATTAAAGATAAGTAAAAATATCTTCACTGGCGTTCAATCCATTAGGTGTCTTACAGTCTATTTCTATGATGTACCTTGTCTCTAGTTTGCGTAACAATGACTCACGATCCCCACCTCTTCTCACTGGTGGGACCATGTCATTCACAAAGTACTTCAGATCAATAGAATTCTTGGCATGACATTCATCAAAGTGTCTTGCAACAGGGTAAACATCATCGCCGTTAACGGCACGTATGTGCTGGAGTATCCTCTTGTGGACCTGCAGCCTAGTGCTGCCCACATAACGCAACGCAGGCCACAGGGACACTCCAGCACATATACTGCAAACTCCGTCCTGCAAGTCAACTTCTTCTGAATGCGAACAGGTCTATGAGAGGAGTCATATATTCAGTCTTACTGACCCCATTTCTACAGGCTTTACAGACAGAGCATTTGATAAAGCCCTTGCTGCTGTTGAGCCAAGAGCTATTAGTTCTAACCTCGGGGCTACTGGTTACCGGGCAATTGCTCATAGATCTCGCCTTTCTGTATGTTATACTGGGGGATCGTGGCAATTGGGTCACCAATACCGGGTCACTTCTAATCAATGCCCAATTTTTGTTCACAATTTTGCGAATCGTTTGATGTTGATTATTGTAGGTTAGAATCAGTCTGGTCTCAGTTTGCTCAGTCTGTACCAACTTGGTTTTACCGGTGAACACCAGGGACCTACCAGGTTCATTAGCTTTACATATGGCCTTGTCAATCAACTCTGGGAGATAGCCTCTTCTTAGAAACCTATCCCTGCAATCTCTCTGTGCTGTCTTACATTCAGGGTCAGTACTGCAAATTATTCTAATTCGGAGCATTTCCCCGTAGGGCATACTCCTAATTAAGTGTGCAGGGTGATGATTAGAGGCATGTAATATAGCATTGCCGGCGGTCGGTTTCCTATACATTCTAGTCTGCAGTATATTATGTTCGATAAAAATTTCTACATCTAGAACGCATACTGACCTATTGCTTATCTGACCAGTAAAACCCAGATTCAAGTTATTTCTGTTAAGTTTCTCAATGAACAGCGAAGCATCATATTCAGATCCATTCCAAATTATTAAAAGATCATCGATATACCTAAGCCATTTCACAACATTTTTTGACATGATTTCAGAGTAGGTAGGCATGAGGACCTGTTCCTCCCAGTACCCCATATGCAGACAGGCATAGCTAGGGGAGAAACAAGCCCCCATAGCCACACCCCTCACCTGCTGGAATACTTGGTTGGAAAATAAAAAGAAATTGTTATCAAGGCACAAGTTAATCATAGACAACAGCATTCTGTTATGTTCGAAAAAACAGATGGGTCTTGTGTTCAAATAATACTCAATAGCTTTCAATCCATCCCTGGGATGTATACTGGTGTACAAGGAGGATACATCCAGAGAAATCAGCAGGTAGTCAGATTGCCATGTCATTCCCTCTAGTTTCTGTAGCAAGTCACCAGTATCAAGGATAAAAGAAGGAATGTTTTTGACATGGTCCTGTTAAAAGAAAGTAAACATACTTGCTGGCGTTCTCCATGATGCTATTGCAAGCCGAAATTATGGGGCGACCAGGTGGTTTTGTATTGTCTTTATGGATTTCAGGTGTAAAATAAACTATGGGCATCACTGGGTGATAAGCTTTTTTTTAATTTGAACTCACCCATAGTTAATAAACCCGTGCTCCTCCATGCCAGTCAATTAGTGTGAAACAGATTCCAGGCCAGTTTGACTTCTGCCATTGTTAATCTTTTATAGCAGTCCCTGTCGTTGAGTTGGCCGAGGGCCTCCTCCATATACATTTCCCTCTGCCACAATACGACATTCCTGACTTTGTCTGACTGGCGGATAACGATATTCACATTGTTTTGCAATTTCTTAATAAGTTGATGGTAAGCAAAGTCACGGTAATGATGTCTCTTGTTTATATTGACCTGTTTTTGATACAACAGTCTCAAATCCTGTAAAACTTTCTCATGAAAGATGTCTATGTTGTCTTTCAACATCAGCGGACAGAACGTCAATTTAGGTTTGAACTTGGTGGGGGCTATGGTAACTCTGTGCCCCATACCCACATTGGAGGACACAGAATCAGTGCTGTTTTCATCCTGCATTTGTAGTAAGTCCTGTAATAATTCTGCATCACCCACTGTTAGTAAAGGTGGACTCAAATTGGGCGCTACCGGCAGTATTAATCGTGCTGGCTTGTGTAATGAATGAAACTTACGGAGCTTCAACTTACGCACTTATTTAAACATATCAATTCAAGTTCCAGCATAGTCAAAGTTGCTCTTAGCACTATATGAAAGCCCCAATGCTTAAAATGTTTGTCTCTTTTTCACTCAATGACAAATTGGTAAGGTTAATGACAGTTTGAGAATCACTAGTGTTGGTACTGGACTCTATTTGCACTTCCATTGTTTGCAGGGTTTTCTGTTGGTGGCTTTGTACTCACGTTTGCGTTGTTTGTTGCATCTACGCCTTGCGCCCCGCTTCCTGTTGGTGCTTTGTTGGCGTTGGGTCTTCGAGCATCTGAACGTATAGTCTGCCTCCAATCCTGGCGCATGCAATCTAATTCCTGTGCCAGTGCTGGGGTCGCGAATCTCGCCGAAAATTATAAAACAAAATGAAGCACGGGCTCCCGCGCTTCATTTAAATTAGGCCCCCGGGTGGGCCAAGTCCCAGGGGCATTGCCCAATTAATAATAGCAGGGGCCCCGGGGCTATGCTGATATATATATAGATATATATTATCTACTGGCGGTCGCCAGTAGATAGTTATAGTTAGGACCGTGTTTCCATAGGAAATCCGCAACATTCTATTTGGAATAAGTTTGGCGCCGATTGACGAATCCTCGCGAAATTTTCAAAATAGGTGGGGCGCTCCGCTCCGCTCGTACCCTGAAAGTCTCGGGGGGATTCGTCAAGCGGGGGCTGAGAAAAAAGGGGGGTCCCAAAACGCATTTTTCCCATGCAATTTTCCATAGGGACCTTTAGTCCAAGGTACAGCCCAAACGGCTGAACAGAATTACTTTAAATTTGGCAAAGAGGTAGTCCTCAGGTCAGGGATGTGCCTTTTGCATATCTGGAGTCAATCTGTTCAGTAGTTCCTGAGAAAATCAAAAGTAAAATAATATACATATCTGGGCAGAGCCTAACCACTCACAATCGTGAGATCTGATTGGCTGTCAGCACTTCATCCAAGAAGTGTTGGCAGCCATCTTGGGACCAATATACATGATAGCACCTCATTCAAAAGCCTTGCAGTTAATAGAAGGTTTTAAGACTTTAGTTACATTATAAATCATTTGTTGATGGTACCATACTCATTTTAGGAATTGTGGTGTGTTCTAAGGTGATTTTACCATGCGAAAAAGCCTTCTGCTGTCATATCATGAATCGTGTTTGAGAGAAAACTATTTTATCATGCTTTTCCCACAGAGGTTTGGAAGGTGATCTATAAGCTAAACTGAGAGCATATTTTCTGTAAATTCACATTATCTTTCTCAGTCATGGGAGAATTAGGTCTGACAGTCTCAGTAAAACATGTACATCCAACAAGGGCAGAGACTGTCAGTTGATTCCTTTGTGTTCTACTGCAGCTTCCCAGAGTGTTCTAAAGAACAACTAGAGTGCTAACAGTCCTACTTATCACAAAAGTATGGCACACCTAAAGCCATCTTGCTTGGAATAAAGTGGTAACTCTTACAACATTTAATTTAAAAAGGAACAAAATGAAGGGGTTCATTTTGCCATAGAAAGTATGATTAGTGATGCAGAAAGAAAAATTAGGGCACATTTTGAGTGACTTCTCAAATCCTCTTCTATTTCATTAAAAAACTCTCACATGCAGACTGAAACATGCACTTTCAATTCCAGCAGCAGACTTCCCTGGTGAGCAGTAGCTTTACTACAGTGATCTAATGAGCAACTAGAGTGCTAACATTCTCAATTTATGGCAAATGTGTGACACATCTGAATGCCTTCTTGATGGAATCAAAGTAAAAAACTGAAAGTATTCCTACTGAGGAGACTGTATTAAATGAGGAAATTAGGAAACTTCATAACAAATAAGTATCCCAAGATGGCCACCAGAGACAAAAGAGCCCAAATGTAGCCCAAATATCACCGAGATGTAGCCCAAGTATAGCCCAATGACAGAATGTCCCAGCGTGTTCTAACGAACAACTAGAGCGCTAACAGTCTTACTTATGACAAAAGTATGGCACACCTGAAGCCATCTTGATTGGAATAAAGTGGTAACACTTAAAACATTTAATTTACAAAGGAACAAACTGAGGGGTTCATTTTGCCATAGCAATTATGATTAGTGCTGCAGAAAGAAAAATGAGGGCACATTTTGACTTCTCAAATCCTCTTCTATTTCATAAAAATATTCTGACATGCAGACTGAAACATGCACTTTGAATACCAGCAGCAGACTTCCCTGGTGAGCAGTAGCTTAACTACAGTGATCTAATGAGCAACTAGAGTGCTAACATTCAGAATTTATGGCAAATGTGTGACACATCTGAATGCCTTCTTGATGGAACCAAACTAAAAAACTGAAAGTATTTCCTACTGAGGAGACTGCAGTAAATGAGGAAATTAGTAAACTTCATAACAAATAAATCTCCCAAGATGGCCACCAGAGACAAAAGATCCCAAATGTAGCCCACATATCACCCAGATGTAGCCCAAGTATAGCCCAATGACAGAATGTCCCAGAGTGTTCTAACGAACAACTAGAGCGCTAACAGTCTTACTTATGACAAAAGTATGGCACACCTGAAGCCATCTTGATTGGAATAAAGTGGTAACACTTAAAACATTTAATTTACAATGGAACAAAATGAGGGGGTTCATTTTCCCATAGAAATTATGAATAGTTCTGCAGAAAGAAAAATTAGGGCACATTTTGACTTCTCAAATTCTCTTCTATTTCATAAAAATATTCTGACATGCAGACTGAAACATACACTTTTAATACCAGCAGCAGACTTCCGTGGTGAGCAGTAGCTTTACTACAGTGATCTAATGAGCAACTGGTGTGCTAACATTCAGAATTTCTGGCAAATGTGTGACATATCTGAATACCTTCTTGATGGAATCAAAGTAAAAAACTGAAAGCATTTCCTACTGAGGAGACTGCAGTAAATGAGGAAATTAGGAAACTTCATAACAAATAAATCTCCCAAGATGGCCACCAGAGACAAAAGAGCCCAAATGCAGCACAAATATCACCCAGATGTAGCCCACATGTAGCCCAATGACAGAAGTGTGCAAAACACATTTTTTGTGTATTTGCAGTTTTATATAGTGCAGACTTGTCAGGTATTGGAGTGCTTTACATGAGCATTGGTTACATCACACAAGATCAAATTAATTTTGGTTGTAGACATGGGGAGATTAAGTGATTTGACCAGAATCACAGAATGTTGAGCTAAAGCAGAAACTCCAACCTGGTTCCCCATTTGCAGAGTCTGCAGCTCTGGAAGTAACACCACATCCTCTCCCCTAGGTGCAACATTTAAACAAGTGGTCAACTGGATAAAAAAACATAAAGATTACAAATAATTTAAAAGTTCTTTGTCGCTATTTGAAAACTCAGAAAATATGTCCTCATTTTAGTTTTTTAGAGCACTAACCATAATTTTGATGCAAATAAGACCCTCTCATAAATGTAATTTCTAAAGGAAATACTCTAGGTATTACAGTTTTGATTACATCAAGATGACGTCAGGCGTTCCACACTTTTGTAATAAATATAGAATGTTAGCAATCTAGTTGTTCATTGGGATACTGTTGAGAGGCAGAGGCCAGGGGCACGGACTCTGAAAATTGAAGGCAGGTAGGAGAGTGCAGAGGCAACAATTTGACCACACTGGGCAGGCAGGAAGGGCAGTGCAAGCACAACAGACTATGGAGGGCAGTGGAAAGGGGGCAGGGGCAACAAACCAACAATACAGGACTGGCAAGAGAGGCTGTGGCAATATA
Organism: Triturus cristatus; assembly: GCF_964204655.1. Classification (NCBI taxonomy): domain Eukaryota; kingdom Metazoa; phylum Chordata; class Amphibia; order Caudata; family Salamandridae; genus Triturus; species Triturus cristatus. The sequence continues at coordinate 367,544,967 of NC_140586.1, forward strand.
ATAGACCATTGTGGGCAGAAGGAAGAGGCAGTGGTAGTACAACCATACATGCCAACAGACCCGTTTCAGCCAGGAAACGTCCAATGTTTTTAAGCTCAAATGGGCTTCACTTGATCTGTCTCCTGTCTGCAATCTCCTCTTTTTTAATGTAACTCAAAGGGGAAAATCAATACCCCAGTTTTTTTTCAAAATCTCCCTCTTACCAAGTTCAAAATGTTTGCAAGTATGGTACATTGGATCATGGTAGGCAGGAGGAATTGGGGTAGGGACATGGACTCGGATAACAGACGACAGGAGGGACATGGAGAGGTGCACCAAACTGACCCTACAGGGCAGGCATCAGGGAGTGCAGCACAACAATCCATGGAAAGCAATAGGGAGGGGACAGGACCATGCACATGGACAACAGAGAACAGAGGGGAACGAGGCAATAGTAGCTAGCTGACCATAATGGACAGACAGGAGAGAAAGCTGCAGCATAACAGACCATAAAGGGCAGGAGGGACGGATCAGAGGCATTACAATGGAACAGGCAAGCCAGGAGGGAGGGAATAGGGGTCTGCATATGGAAACAGAGGGCTGGGGGCAAGGGGGCAGGGCAGGAGCAGCAAGATGACCATGGAGGTCAGGCAGGATGGGCATTAGAAACAAGACACACCATGGAGAGCAACAATGAGACTATGATGTCATACACACAGACCATGGAGGGAAGGTGGGAAGGGGTCAGGGGCAGCTAGCTGACCACACAGGGAAGGTGGGAGGGGCCATGGCAGCACATAAGACCATGCATGGCAAGCAGGAGGGTTAGTGGCAGCACAATGGCTATGATGGGCAAGAAGGAGGGTGCAGGGGCATGCACAAAGGACCATGGAGGATAGAAGGGAGGGTCAGGACCCGGGCACAGACAAGAGAGTTCAGGGGAAGGGGCCTCACAACAGACCGCATGGGGCAGGCAGGAGGAGCAGTTGCAGCACAACAGACCAGGGAAGGCAGAAGGGTGTGGTAGTAAAATTGACCATGGAGGACAGGAGGAAGGGGATAGGGGCATGGCATGTGGACAGGCAGGTTGGAGGTGGCAGGGACAGGTTACAGTCATCTGACAATGCTAGGCAGGTGGGAGGGAAGTGGCAGCTCAACAGAACACTCAGAGTAGATAGGAGTGGCAGGTCCATGAAACATGGTGGGCAAAAAGGATGGAGCAGGGGCATGCACAAAGACATCGGAGGGCAGGGGGAAGGAGAATAGGGGCAGCAAGCTAAGCACAGAGACTCAGCAGGAGGTCAATGATGGGCCATAGAATTGGGCAATGGAGGACAGGAGGAGTGGACTGGTACATCATGCTAAATGGAGGGCAGTGGCAGCACATCAGACCATGCATGGCAGGAGGGAGGAGGCTAGTCCATGGATTCAGACAACAGAGGATAGGGAGGAGGTGGATGGGGCAGCAAGCTAACTGTTCAGAGAAGGTGGGTATTAGGAACTTTATTGTTTTTAAAATGTGTGTCTGTGCGAACTACTTAAAATATGAACAAGTATGCAGCATAATCTCACTTTTATTCAGGAATAAGAGGACGTTTGTGACTGTGACTCCGGGCTCACTTGGCAGAAACACCCCCTGACCCTCCACCCCCCATCGCAAAATGTAATGTCCGTGAAAAGGGTAGGTGGACGCAGTGTTATATAGAACATAGTCCTGAGAGTACGATTGAAAATGAAAACTAGATATAGTATATGGTATAAACTATGCACCAAAAAGTGTGATTTAAGATGAACGGGGGCGTGAAATATAATATGGAATACATTGTGCGCAATGATAGATTCATTAGAGAGCGCGAGATAGCACAGGCACTAGCTCGTGCTATGCGATATGCGCCTTGGAGTGTAATATGCACAGGGCAGTGTTGTGTAACCTAACTAGTCTCTAAAGTTGTAATATAAAATATGTGCTGGGGAGTGTAACGTTGCATATGCACTGTGACAACGATATGGATCCCAGATTGTAATATGTATGGCATAGCGCTGTGCGTTATAACATAGGCATCGAGGAAGGCACGTTAGATGGGGCAATATAACCCGTGCGAAGGCAAGTGTGGCACGACATATTCACGGGGTGGTGTTACAGTGCACATGGGCTAGAGAGTGTCATAGCATACGCACTAGCTGGTGGAATACAACACAGAGGTGTGAGGCACTCGGCGGGCACTGGTGGGTGTAACACAGCATTGGGCTCAGCCAGGAGCACGCTGTGACTCTCAAGTGAGGTTCGTCTCCTTTCCAGAGAGTAAAATAAAAAGTATTACACATCTGGCGGTGGATGTGTGTTTTATTAACCGTGAGGGGGGTGTCTACTTGTAGAGTACCCACCGGCGGGGGCGCCGGGATTAGGCACGGTAGGGCGTCAGACACGTCAGAGCTTCACTAGCGGTGTAAATACATTCCATGTGGATTCATTCTATGCATAGTTGCCTTTTAATGATTATCACGCAAATCGTCATGGTGATAGGTACATACGGTTTGTCCAGCATGTCCTAAGTGTTTCTATAAATATATATATTTTTACAATAATAAAAAACAAAGGCCGGCCCAGGGGGATGGGGTCCCCGGGGCCATAAGTGGCCTGAGGAGGGGGGCAACGCAGCCCCCTCCTAAAGAATTTTTTTTAAAATGGCCATGACCCGGGGGTTGGGGTCTCCTGTGCCGAGTAAGGCCTCGGGAGGGCCAAATTTTTTTTTTAAACAAAAAAATGAGGGTGCAGGCCCTGGGGGATGGGGTCCCCAGGGCCAGTAAATTAGAAAAAGAAGGGGGGCAACACAGCCCTCCTTCTTAAAAAAATAAAATAAATAAAAGACTGGCATCGCGCCGGAGGCCACACCCCCTCCTAGCAGCACTCTGCAAACGCACCCCCTGGCCAGTTGTAAGTTGGGGAATTAATTCCGCTTCCACACTGATGGTCCCTGAGGGCCAACTAGCCCAACAGGTATCTCCAGTATGCGCCAGGGAGCTGCGTTGCAGACAGGTGTTCTGAGGCCACGCCCCTTTTTACACCTCTATGCAACGCAGCTCTGTGGCGCTTACTGGAGGTACCTAGTGGGCTAGTTTGACCCTAGGGACCCTTAGGATTCAAGGGAACTTAATCTCTCAACTTAGAACGGCCACAGGGCGCGTTTACACAGTGGTGAAGGGAGGGTACGGGGCCTGAGGCACGCCCTGTGGCATGTTTTAAGTTGGGGAAATAATTCCCTTTCAATCCTGAGGGACCCTGGGGGCCAACTAGCCCACCAGGGGCTTCCAGTAAGCACCACTGCTCTGCGTTGCAGAGAGGTGGTGCAGGCCGTGCCCCTTTTTACACCTCTCTGCAATGGCGCTTACTGGACGTTCCTAGTGGGCTATTTTGCCCCTAGGGATCCTCAGGATTCAAGGGGACTTAATCTCCCAACTTAAAAAACGGCCACAGGGCGTGTTTACACAGTGGGGAAGGGAGGGGACGGGCCTGAGGTGACGTGTGCAAACACACCCTATGGCGCGTTTTAAGGTGGGGAAATAATTCCCCTTCAATCCTGAGGGCCCCTGGGGGCTAACTAGCCCACCAGGTGCTTCCAGTAAGCGCCACTGAGCTGCGTTGCAGAGAGGTGGCCCATGCCGTGCCTCTTTTTACACCTCTCTGCAATGCAGCTCTGTGGCGCTTACTGGAGGTACCTAGTGGGCTAGTTGGACCCTAGGGACACTCAGGATTCAAATGAACTTAATCTCCCAACTAAAAACGGCCACAGGGCGTGTTTACACAGTGGGGAAGGGAGGGGACGGGGCCTGAGTTAACGTGTGCAAACAAGCCCTGTGGCACTTTTTAAGTTGGGGAAATAATTCCCCTTCAATCCTGAGGGACCCTGGGGGCCAACTAGCCCACCAGGTGCTTCCAGTAAGCGCCACTGCGCTGCGTTACAGAGAGGTGGTCTAGGTCGTGCCCCTTTTTACATCTCTCTGCAACGCAGCTCTGTGGCGCTTACTGGAGGTACCTAGTGGTCTAGTTGGACCCTAGGGACTCTCAGGATTCAAGGGGACTTCATCTCCCAACTTAAAACGGCCACAGGACGTGTTTACACAGTGGGGAAGTGAGGGGACGGGGCCTGAGGTGACTTGTGCAAACACGCCCTGTGGCGCGTTTTAAGAGGTAGTTTTAATCACCTGCCCTATTATATACTAGGGGCTTACAGAGGAGGTCATGCTGATCACAGGGGGACCCCAACGCATAGTGTTCCCTAGTGTATGTAGGTGTTTTCACTGTATTCTGAGTGTCTTTTAACATAGCACTGGCTCTAGGACTGGTTAGTCAGACTCAGTTAACACCAGTATCCGTCTGAAAAAGTTGAGGGTACAGGATGATTTTGCAACAAGGCTTCTTTCTGTTCTTCTGTTTGTTCTTTCTGCACGTTGTCCTTCTTCCTGCACTTTTCTTCGTCTTTGAGGACTTCTGTTGCTTCTTTCTGCATTTCTTTCTTTTCTTTCTGTGTGTTTTTCTTCTTTTTTCACATGTCCTATCTCTGTAGCCATAGTTAGAAATTAGCATTTAAAAAACCTTTGAAATTCACTGAAAAAAACATAGGTTTCAGGCACGTTATAGTTAGGAATTAGCATTTAAAAAACCTTAGAAATTCACTGAAAAAACCATAGGTTTCAGGGGCATTATAGTTAGCTGGACTTTTCACTCGTACAAAACCATTGAAATTCCCCCGTTATAGTTAGTTCAGCTAACTATAGCTTGCGCGCCCGCAATGCACTGCTGATGACGTCACATATTACATCACTCATGACATAGTCAGTGACATCACTCATGACATCACTGATGACATCTCAAATGACATCACTGATGACATCACTGATGACATCATCCAGTGAATGTGTGTTTTTCTGAAAATTACATATGTTTTATATATGTATATCTCAAGGTCGATGGAAGAATAAATGGGTATATAAGTGTCTAAATAGATGATTTGTTTTTGAAAAATAGATTGTATAACTGACTGATTAAGTGTATCTTAGTGAATACATGGCTTAGTGAGTAATGTTTAAATATGTAAATATCTGTATCAGTCTCTCACTTTGTGTATAAGTGTCTGCATGGGTTGGTGAGTAGCTACATGAGTGTCTATATAGGTTATTAGTTGTTTTTTTGAGTATCAGTATGAGTGTCTGAGTGTCTGTATGGTTCGGTGGGGGGTATTACGTAGTGCATAAGTGCATGAATGAGTGACTCACTGTTTGTATGTGTTGAAGACAGCATGTGTGCAGGACTGTATGGGTGGATGAGTGTGTGCATGGGTGTGTTAGTGAGTGAATGACTTTCTCAGTAGTGTCTTTATGAGTAACTACATATGTTTTAAACTAGTATATGTGACTATTGGTGTATATAAGTGAGTATATGTGAGAGTGAGAGATTGAAAGAGTTCCTGTATGAATAAGTCTGTGTTTCTACAAGTGATTGTTTAAAAGACTGAGTATGTGTAAGTTTCTGTAGAAGTCAGTGTGGTGGTGTGTGTATAACTGTATATGCAAGTAAATGGATGTTTGATTCTTTATTAGCATGAGTGACTATGTGTGTGAGTAACTCTATGGATGAATGGTGTTGTGTAACAGGATGTATAGGTGTATGAGTACATATGATGAGTGAGTACATGTATGAGTGACTGTATAGGACTGTTGGTGAATGAGTGGATGTGTATGTGGATCTTAGAATTACTGAATAGGTTGTTGTAACTGATATTGGTATGTCCATTGTTTTGAAATTTTTAGTTTCTATTTTTGAATGTGTGTATCAAAGGTTATATTAGGGGGAGAGGAGGTCTGCCACTCTATCACAAAGATGATGTCATCAGTGATGTCATTTGAGATGTCATCAGTGATGTCATGAGTGATGTCACTGACCATGTCATGAGTGATGTAATATGTGAGGTCATCAGCAGTGCATTGCGGGCGCGCGAGTTATAGTTAGCTGAACTAACTATAACGGGGGAATTTCAATAGTTTTATACGAGTGAAAAGTCCAGCTAACTATAACGCCCCTGAAACCTATGGTTTTTTCAGTGAATATAAATATATATATATATATATCTCATGCAATTCACTGACTTTGACATTGAGCTCAATTTTATATTAAACATATATATTTTTCAAAATCTGGTGAGGATAATACAATTAAGATTGTAAAACATCAAATACACATATACAGATGCAAGCTGTGCCTACGTCTTTGCAAGGTAACATTTTCATACATACATCACACTCCAATCTATGCACACACACGCTTACTATGCATAAATAAATATCCTGAGTGAAAGATTCATGCAAACACGAGCAAGTGTAAAGCGTAGCATCCTCCGCGCCAGACGCGCATCCTTACAGTAATCGGCATAGTCACCTTCCTGCAGAGGTGCCTCAGTCCTGTCAGGGTGTACCGTGCCTGTCCGGAGCGCGCAGGTTGTGCCGCACACAGAGAGCGCCGGGTTTCTCTAAAAGTGGCAGCGCAGGGGAGAGAAACAGCACTCCGGCCTGAGACGGTGCTGAGGAGAAGGGGCAGGGGGTGGGGGAGATGAGTGTTCAGGAGAAGAGGATAGGACAGAGCGGGAAAGTGGCACTGACGAATACACTGGAAAGTTGTTTTGGCCCTGTCGAGGGTATCAGATGGAAGGGCTCTGGTGCGCATGTGCGAAGGTGTCCAAACTGACAATGCTGGGAGATGAAGATAGTGTATTAGCTGCTTCTGGGCTCGAGGAGGCGGAGAGGCAATCACACCAGCCAGCAACATGCGATCCAAGGCACGGGCAAGGAAGCTGCCTCTGCTTCAGCCTTTGAACCTGACCGCGGGGGGTGGGAGGCAACAGCGGGTGGCCAGGGGCCCTGCTCTGAGGAGGAGGCGTACAGCCCTCCCAGATCTGGCAGACCCCTAGTCAGATGATCACCGGTGCCCTGGTGGTGCCGAGAGTTGGGCGCACACACATGCACACACTGCAGGCTTGGAGACGCTGCCTGTGAGCCCTGCAGAGGTTTCCTCGCTGTGTTTTTGGGGTGACCATTTAGGCGACCCCCGGGCACCCCGGTCCACAGCTGAAGCGAGGAGAGAATGGGGAATGTCTGTAAAGTTATTTGAAAGTTGACGGAAGGCAGAGAAACTTTTTTTATTGTGCTGTTCCAATTCTTGTGAAAAATGTTCCATGCTTTAGAAATAGTGGGCGCTCGAGCTCTGCCCATGAGAGGCAAAGGGGGAAGCGCGGAGTAAGGGCCTGGAGCAGATGAGAGAGAGACAGTCAGAGGGTGAAACAGGGAGAGACAGATGAGAGACAGAGGCGAGAGAGAGGGATTCGGACAAAAGAGGAGACAAGCTGTGCAACAGCGTCAGGAGGGTAGAGGGTAAGATGCAGCAGAAGGGAGAGAGAGGAGCGACAGAGAGGCGAGACAGCACCTTAGAAAAGAGAGAAAAGACGGGCTGGGCTAGCGACAGGGACAAGAGAGAAGAAAACAGAGACGGAGCAGATGGAGGAGAGAGGGGAGAGAGACAGGCAGCAAATAGAGTGAGAGCTGAGAGAGAAGAGAGAGGGAGCGAGGAAGGAGCAAGAAGATACCTAAGCGACACAGAAAAGACAGGCGAAGAGGCAGCGACAGGGGAAAGACAGGGAGTGACCGTGAAGCTGTTAGACAGAAATGAGAGGGGACATTGAACAGAGAAAGAGAGAGACACGTAGAGGTAATTACAGGGAAGAGACAGCCAGTAAAGGAATGAACGTGAGTGAAGAGAGAGCAGGACAGAGAAAGAGACAGGTAAAGACTGGTTGGTGGCAGTGACAGGGGAGAACAGAAAAATGAAGAGGGGGAGGAGACAGAGGGAGACAGGCCTACTACAGCCACAGTTCCGAGGCAAGGAGGGATACTTGGGCAGGGGAGAGACTGCTGGGAGAGAGAGAGTGCACAGGCAGACTGCAGAAACATAGAAGGGGCGTGGTAGCCGCAGAGAACTGTACAGAGGCGCAACTAGAGTCAAATTTCGGGGGGGCTAAGTGCTGAATCTTTAAGCAGTAGGCAGAGTGGAGCTGCAGGGGCTCTTAGAAGGGGTGAAACAACAGCAAGGCCTCATTAACATGCAAATGGTCTTTTAAAGACCTGTGAAGTGCTCGGGTGAGGCTGTGTGTGAGCCCGGGAAGCTGTCTTATCCCGGGCTGCCACACACGACGGGGGGGCTGAAGCCCTTTGAGTCCAATGGGTGTTGCGCGCCTGGAACTGTACACAGTAAAAGAGTTGAGAGCAGTGGAGTGAGAGGGGAAGAGACACCCAAAATTAGAGCGTAAGAGAGTGGTGGGAGAGAAGAACAGATTTAGATAGATCGGGTAAAAAGCGAGAGGCAGTCGAAGAAAGAAATGAAGAGAGAAGGAGAGAGAGTGCTCAAGGGCCATTTAGAACAGAGATGAAAAGCAAGAAGAGAGAGGGGGGAGACAATGAGAGAAATTACAGTAGAGACACCGTAAGAAAAGAGAGAGCGGGACGAAGGAAGAGAGTGATACAGGGAGGAGGACTGAGAGACGCAAGGAGAGGCTGTCCAGGTGAATGGGGCATAGCGCCAGCAGAAGGCAACACTCCCCACCCCCCCACAGTAGCAGGCATGTCTACGCATAAATAAAACACACCACACAAATTTTGTTTGGGTAAGAAACTGCTGCAGGTGTATTACTTACACCGTTATGTAATATGGTGGGTTATCTTACGGGCGATCCAAGGGCAGGCAACCAACTGGGCCGCCTGCCCACCTGATGAGCCAAGCAGCACTGGGTCGAACCCCATCTGTGCTGCCCCTTCGGTGATCCTCTTCCCGGATCACGGTCCCTTATTACTCACACCCCTTTCAGGGCAGAGCGTAGCAAGGCAAGCCCCGGTTGTTCAGGCCCACAACCGCCCGAAGGACTAACGGGGCGCCGACACGGTTTTCCAGGAACCTCCCATGAGGCTCCTGGGCTCTGGCACCCCCTATGGTGCCGTGCAGAGGTACCCTTTGGTACCCATTTGCTTCCAGATCTCCCTGTAACTCCGCCACAGCTCTGGAGGCGGCCACTGTCGCCGCCAGAGCCCCCCACCAAAATAGCTATAGTCTTGCCCGCCAGCTCTCCTGTCTAGAGCCTCCTGCAAATCTAGATGCAAGGAACCTCCCTGCTGGTTACTGATGCCCCATCTATATCCCAGTACCCCTAGACGTTAGCATTGATCAGCTGTGTCTGAAGAAACAAAACACCCTTTGTGCCAGTGAAGTTGTGCCAAGCACTATAAACCTCATGCCGCAAAGGTCCACTGCGTCACAAGACTCAGCCCCGACCCACTCAGGGCGTGACAGTTTCAGACACCCTGGCTCAAGATGCCCTACCTATTTGCTGATCCCACTGGATGCCGCCCTTCTGGCACCGTGTGTGGCTGGACACATGTGTCTCCGATCTCTGGGACAGAAGCTCACTTGTTAGGAGACCGTTACTACCCCCGCTAGCCCATTAAGCTATTAGGGTGGGAAGGGTTATACTTAACCTTGGCACCGTCCCTTTCCTTGCTAAATCAATGCGCACATGGATGTCCATAACGGCGTATGAACATTGCGCACGGCTGCATCCCAGCAATTGCCCTGCATCCCATATACTTTATAGGAATTGCGACCACTCAGCTCCCTCTGGGAAGCCCCCTAAGCATACCCGCTTAGAGAAACTGCTGATTCGATACAGGGCGCACTGTCTGTAATCTATTGCCTAACCTTTGATGTGGGAGATGCCACACACCGCCTAGGTCATGGGGATCTTAAGGAGCACACCATTATCCCCCGGGCGTACCTCTATGTGGGACTGGCTCCACCCAGCTGTAACGCCAGAGACACACCTCTTAACATCTTTACTCGTTATGCCACTTGGCACCCTTCTGGTTGCAGCTTTGTGCATTTGTAAAGCGCGCATGCCCCCGGGGCACGAATACGCTGACTAGCCAGTGTATGTTACCCACTCGCTGATACTTATCTATCCTAACTGCCCTTACTTGGATTGAAGGGTTGCAGGATGCTACCCCAGGACTGAAGACTTAATGCTCCAACCCACTTTGAACCCAGAACTTGGGGACAAACCCAGTGGTGACCATGCCTTACATGGTACATCTACCCCAGCTCTTGGCTATCAATGTGTTAGGGACCCCAGTCCCAAAAGATGCCCCTTCTATTGTCTGGTTCTAGGCCGCAGCTGGATAACCCGGGGGTGGGGGGGGCAGACAATTCTGTGTAACCAGAGGGGAAAGTGTGTGCAAATACCTGCCCTTTCCTGAATTTTGGGATGCCAAAAGGTCAAAAATACCCTGTCGCCATTTGACACTGACGCAGTGTTTTGCCACACTTTTCCGCGCCACAGCACACTTGTTAGCTGACAACTACCACCACCCGCCAGCTGCCCTGGTTAAAGCGTGGGTGGATATGTCTTACTGAAGCTACCTGATACCGGCCCTTGGCTGCAGGTGAATGCCCACCCAGTGTACATGGTACCTGATTCTATATGGTGTGTAAAATTATACTTTCCCACCATTGGGCTGTTAACCGGTGGCAAAGGCAGACTGTTATTTTGCCGCTTCTGGCATTGCCTCCAGATATATACTACAAAACCACAGTACCTACTACACGCCAGTACCCTTGGCTTTAACACTGCTTGTTAGTTGTATAAGATAACTGAAGCCACAATTCTGGCTTCCCTGCTTAGTATATTGAAAATGCTTCCATTCTGAACTGGTGGGACTGTCACCTTAACATGTTGAACATTCATTAAATGTCTCCCTTCGATGAATAGCAAGCTCTACCGCAAATGGGACCCTTACACTACTCAACTTCCGCAACAGCCAGGCAGGTCACCTGCACGTAAACAAGGTGCCGGAAGCGGAAAGCGGGAGCCCTTTGGAAACGGAATAGTGGCGCACAATCCCCGCATTGGAGACAAAATTGGCCTTGTTGTACTGCGAGAGAGGCACATGCGGAGACAAATTAACTATTCTTTGCAAAACAGAGCCTGTCGTAACTTTTGTCTATATTGGGACAAGGATGAACCATGATAATATCACTGATCTAGTCTGAGATGTCATATACGCTACCTCTGGCATATTGCTTATGATTCGCCATATCTGTCTGACACCAATCACTCATCCTGTGCTTTGTGTGATCTTGGCCCACTTTGGTGTGAGCAGAGCCCTGTGAAGTATACTTGGCTTCTAGGCCGATAATGCACAAGTGTTAGGTGAGAAAGATGAAACCATACTTGCCGAGCCCCGGCCAAAACCGACAACCATTTTACCATTTGTCATCAGTAGCACATACATCAATAAGACATTGAGAAGGGCCAGATGCATAACTCCTGGTGGCCAAAGGACCTTGTTAGCCAAGCAGCGAAATCTTCGCTCAATGCAATAATTGAAACGGACTTCTCAAGGCGCACGCCACCCTGGCGCCAAACAGGACACCGAGGTTTACACCGAACATCCCAACTCCAAAGGACAGGCACCACAGACCCAACCCCCTGCGCAAGTCACTCACCAAGGCAACGCAGCAGGATCCACCCCTGCCCAGCTCCTTCCAAGAATAGCAAGCTCAAGCGCAAGCGGGACCCTTACACTAAGCAACACCACCCATCAATGGAAATCAACCATGTTCCCTTGCAAAACATGTAAAGTGTGTATGAAACCCAGCCATAGCCAGGCGAAACCTTGGAAGCCGTTTATCTGTGGCTTTGTAGAGACGTAACCGATAAGACAACCTGTCCCTTCTGTCTGAAACTCGATAATCATTAACAGAATGCCAACTGAAAAGGGGCATATCAACTGTGACAGCTCCGAGGGTGCAAAGGCTCTTGCTATAAGGGGGAACCTCAAATAAGGTGCTATCTTTACCTGCCTTCGCATAATCTGCAGTCATGTGACCTTGGCATGGCTCGATATCATCAACAGAATGCCAAGTGACTTGGAGAAGATGTCTCAAGCCTTCGTGCTATTAACTTACACTGCCAGTAACCTTCCTCACAGTGAGCATGTAAGAACTGCACTGTCTCACTTAAAGCTGCTCCAGGCAGGTGCATTTTCATCGTCCGAGTACAACTATGGGAGACATTTAAATGAATATGAAATGACCTTTATTGCTAGCAAAATCAAACTCTGGAGGCGAGGGAGACATACCGATCCGTAATTACACCGCATAATGCTCCCGCCAAGCCGCAAAACCAAGTAACATCACTCACTAACCCTGACACTTGGGCAAGAGTGGCGATTCAGATTATTCCAGGCCCTCAAGGCTACAGGATTGACTCGGGGAGCACAATGGAATATAGTGTATATTCAATAAATGATTGCCTGCTGCTGTGGTCATCTCTGAATCGACAAACAGCGCTGACTGGTGGCAAGCTGTCACAAGCGCCGGTGTTGACAATTAAGTGAAAGTGCCACGCAACAGGGACCACCCTGTCCGATCTAGCACAGGTGAACTGTCACTTAGTCAAGTGTGCAGGTCACAGTAGGGTGCCCCAGTTGGGAGTTTCAATACGAGACAAGCAGTAAACCGGGGGTAACGTAGGCCCACGTGAAGAGGGAAGGAAACTATATCGCCTACAACCCTTCCAGGGGATACCCATTAAACAATGCTCGCATATGCCTCAACAAAAGTAGCATATAGCATGTCAAGAACCCCGCAGGCTACAGTAACTCGATGCCACCGGTGCCTGTTATCCGATCGGATAGATGGACATACCACCAATCCGACCAGTGCCACCACCCTGCGGGCACAGAGGCAGGCCCACGGCCCCTTCCTACGGTGCCGAAATGACACTAGCGTGAAAGGAGAAATAACACTAACCGCGGGACAGTGCCACCCGGTGGCAAAAACACCTCCTAGGGCACTGAAATATACATGGATATATGGACTAACAATAGGAGTATTCCGTACGTGAGCCTCCCATGTTGTCGTGCTCGTTCCCAGGCTCCGGCACTGTTAGCAGATGCAGTCCCTAATCACATCTTCCTGCCCCACATATGCACAGCTGCCAGCCACGCCATCCATACAAAAACACAATGCAAAATCAACTGGGCACAATCAAGAGCAAGGAACACTGAGGGAGACATATCGATATCAGTGATTACACCCATTGGACCAACGCAAAGCTCTAAGACCGAGGTTTGCAACCGGGCCCATGCAGCCTCTAATACCTGCTGCAAGGCGAGGTCTACCCCACATTAAGAAAGACCGTCATAATGGAAGACTTTGACCCCTAGCCACCCTTCACATGAGGATTACACCCTGCCCAGTCATGTTGGGACCATGTGAGGCCCGACCCGCTGACGGGCGCGGCCTCCCCCACATGAAGAGAATGCCATTGCCTGTAATGTAAAACTCATACACCACAAACGTTGAAACAGCGGTATCTATTTTTGTTTTGCATCTTTTATATAGCGTGAACTCGACCCGAAGGTATTGGAGCACTGAACATGAGCACCGTATTTACATTACACATTCAGGCACGGGGAGAATAAGAGATTTGCCCAGAATCACAGGACGCGACCTCGAGGCTCGAACCCTGGTTTCCTGCACCAAAGTTGGCAGCGCATCCGACGGACCACATCCCCTCCCCGAACACATACATTTAAACGTATTTGACACATGCATTTAGAAACCTAGTCGGAGACCCTACCGACTAGGCCACAGTGACTCCTGAAAATACCGGGAGACCCCAGCTCCGAACTTCAATGTGCTCTCTCCCTCACCTATGGACTTTGTGCCGCCTCGGTGTAGTATGTGGGGGGTGCCACCTCTCACACCGTCACCCCATGGCTGCGTACTGCTCCTAGTGCAGCAGCTCCGATCCGGGCGTGAGCTGACAAGGGCAACGAGCCTGCGGGGACCCATTCAGACCGAGTCCGCATGCTACCCGACATGCTGCGCGTGCCTCAAAACTTGGCACCGGCGTGGAGGGAAGGTGTAGCACCGGGCAATGCCCCGTTCCGGGTGGTGAACCCCCCCTCCTGATCACCGGCAAACTCGGGGGCAGCGGATAATCCAACGGGGAAAGGTAGGAAAGTCCTCCTGTCGTATCCGGGCCTAGGTGTAAATTAGCCAGCATAGTGATTGCCCCGGACCTCCAAAGCAAACCCCCAACGCGGCCAGCAAATGGACCGGCCCCCGCAGAACCAGCGGGCAGCGTGCCCCGCCGCACGACAGGACCCCCTGCCGGGTGATCCTTCATCCCCACAAGCCACACCGCCAGCCCAGGAACCGGGGGGCAGCGTTTGCGCATCAGGGCCGGTAGGGACGGCCTGCAGGCGGGGATCTGGTGCGGCCCCCCCTTATCGCAGGAGGGCCGTGCAGGCGGATGGGTGGCAAGAATGGGGGAGGCCACCGCACTACAGCCCCCACCATCGCCGTTTGACCCGGGGGCATCACGCAAGCCATCACCCGCAGTCCCTTGGCCCCGTTCGGGCCAGGAACCCAGCCGGGGGCATTCAGACTGCAACCGTTCTGCGCTCCCTCCCTGATCGTAGCCCTACGGGAGCTGGCCTCCATCCCCACCTGGTGGGTCACCGCCTGGCCGAACCTCGTCACGCACCCGAAGGGAGGTGGAGGGGGGGGGATGTGAACACTCACCGCAATTGTCGCTCCGAGATCAAAGGCGACTGAGGGCAAACACACGACGAAGACGGCATGTCCGGGGCGCAAAAGAGGAAGGACAGAGGCCCATATACCTCCCCCCCTGTTCCTCGCGCCCTGGAAATGACGCGCCCTGCACGCCGCCACAGGTTGCCAGAGTAGGGGGACTCCTCCTCGAGGGGTCCCCATAATCAGAGGAAGGGGGGGTGGGCAGGTGCCTTGCTGGCACTAGAGGCCTGCCCTTCTAGGGCAGGCGCGTGTCTGGTGTAGTAACAGTGAGACACAGACAGAGACAACAAACGGGAGTGTGCGCCAAATCAGAATGAGAGACACAGTCGCTGCGGACAGACAGTCTGAAAATAGTATTTGAAAAAAAATCATTTCATTCTTAAAACATGACTTCTCTCAGACATATTGAACAGATGTTCACACTCGAGAAAGTAGAATCCTATTTGACTGACAAGATTCACTTTTTGGGATAATAATAACTGCATGCTGGTTTTTGGGGGGATTACGTTCCATCAGAGGCTCATGTAACACTGTTTTTCCTACTTGTAATTCAGGGGACTGTTTTGCTGGTGTTGTTTTTTTTCCCTTTCTCACGTTCTGATCCACGGCGTGGTTTAGTTGCCGGCTAGTGGATGCGGTTGATTTCTTGTATTTTCTTGTTTTCTTTCCTCGGGATGCCGTTGACAGACTTAACTGTACATATGCATGGGGGTACAAGTGTGTTCCTCTGTGGCTGGGTACATGGCACGTCACCCCCGGGACTCAAGAGGCTGTGCCTGAAAGCTTTCAGTTTCTCTTTCAGTTTGCTTGAGCGCACACAACAAGGACCGCTTGCCTCCAATCACCCATGATTTATGGCTGATGATTTATGATGCTCATGCAGAAGGATTTATGACAACGAAATTATGATGGCTTATGACAGAATGATTTATGACATACCGATGATTTATGACCCATGATTTATGGCTGCTGATTTATAGTGATCAGGCAGAGTGATTTATGGCAACAAAATAAGGACCAATTGTGGCAGAATGATTTATGACACACAATGATTTATGACCCATGATTTATGATGTCTAGCTGACAATGTGTGACATCCAATTTGTAATAATGTGTGACAATGGTTTATGACCCCGGCCCCCCAAGGGGGTGTCCAGGGGAGTTGTACAAGTGTGACGTATGTAATAAGTAATAAAAACCGCGGCCAACAACGACCACCAAATACAACGTCTGTTGGCTGTGTTCAGTAATGCAGATGCACAAGTATGGTACGGTTCCTGGAATGGGCGCAGTGCGGCTGTTATAGCAAAGGCCGCCCCCGAAGGGGGCTCGAGGGCCGGCACCATAATGGCCGCCAGAGCCCAACAAGGAACGGAACTGGTTCTCGCCAGCGAGAAGTGCCGCAGGGCGAACCGCCCTGAGGCCCCCGCCCCCTTCCAAGAACAATAGGAAAAGAGGAAGGGGAGATATAGGACGACGCTTTCCCTGGGGCAGTCTACTTGCACATGATGGGAGCTGGGGGAGCGTTGCCAACGATTTTCAAATCCCACCCACCCACACCTAGGGAGCAGCAGCGTCGCAGTGCTGATGAAAACAAAAGGAACTACGGGTACAAGGGTTGGATATGGAGTCACACCGACGGACGGTGTGCGGGAGTAGGGCCACTCACTTTGGGATGCTGCACGTCAGGGTGAGTTGGCCGACAAAGGGGGTAGGTAATGGAGACGGCGCTCGCAGCTCAGCCCCGCCAATCGGCAGGGAACAACAGTCTTAATAAGGTAGCGAGTTGGGGCCTGACTCTGGGTGGAAGCTGCCCCCACGCAACGAGAGTGCACAGAGAGTGCAAATCCAACGGCGGAAACAACAAGTGTATTGCTTTGGTATGGGAGCACACCGACAGGGCGGTGTGTAGAAGGAGGGCCACTCACTCTGGGATGCCGCATGGCAGAGTGAGTACGCCTGACAAAATCGGGGTAGCAAACGGAGACGGCGCTCGCAGCCCAGCCCCTGCCAGAAGGTGGGGCACAAAAGAGACTAACAAGGTAGCGAGTTGGGGCCTAACTCCCGGGAAAGGCTACCCCCCAAACGCAAAGGGGCGTGGTAAACAACAAAGAACAATCTACGAGCTGTCAGGGTGATTTACGACCCTAGGAGTTGCAAATGAGCAAAAGACAAACCAGTGATGTATGGCCAGCCGATGATTTATAGCAGATGATTTATGATGCTCATGCAGAATGATTTATGACAGCGAAATGACGACAGATTGTGACAGAATGATTTATGACATACCGATGATTTATGACCCATGATTTATAGCTGATGATTTATGATGCTCATGCAGAAGTATTTATGACAACAAAATTATGATAGTTTGTGACAGAATGATTCATGACATACTGATGATTTAAGACCCATGATTTATGGCTGCTGATTTATGATGCTCATGCAGAAGTATTTATGACAACGAAATTATGATAGTTTGTGACAGAATGATTCATGACATACCGATGATTTAAGACCCATGATTTATGGCTGCTGATTTATGGTGATCAGGCAGAGTGATTTATGGCAACAAAATAAGGACCAATTGTGGCAGAATGATTTATGACACACAATGATTTATGACCCATGATTTATGATGTCTAGCTGACAATGTGTGACATCCAATTTGTAATAATGTGTGACAATGATTTATGACCCCGGCCCCCCAAGGGGTTGTCCGGGGGAGTTGTACAAGTGTGACGTATGTAATAAGTAATAAAAACTGCGGCCAACAACGACCACCAAATACGACGTCTGTTGGCTGTGTTCAGTAATGCAGATGCACAAGTATGGTACGGTTCCTGGAATGGGCGCAGTGCGGCCGTTATTCAACTGCAAGCCTCTTGGGGGAGAGAGAGAGCGAAATGCAAACATTAAGCCTACAAGGGCCAAACTGCAATTTCAAACTTCACCGGTGAGAGGAGCAAACTGAAGGCACAAAGCACACAGCGGCCAAACACCAACTGGAAAACTCTCCAGGGGAGAAGGGCAGCAAATACATACGAAGCAGAGACTAAACTGCAACTGCAAACCACACAGGGGCCAAACTGAAACCATAAACTGCACTAGTTACCAGGCCAAACTGCACGCCAAACACAGGTGCCAAAATATAACTTCAAACCGTAGGGACCAGAATTCCTCCACAAAATGCACAAGGCTATATCTCAAACAGAAAGAATGCAAGTGGCAAATGGTAATTACAAACTACATGGGACGGCAAACTGCACCTACAAACAGAGTCCGGACTTCATCTAAAGCACGCAAAGGCACCAGAATTCAACCACAAGATGCACAGAGATTAATCTACACCCATGCAACTGGCATTAGATACAAACCACACAACTGAATAATTGCTACTACAAGGGGTCCCATACTGAATCTGCAAGACACCCTTATCGAAACTGCAACTACAAATTAGACAGGCCAACCTGCAAACATAAATTATGTAAGCGCCAAAGTGTAACTTCATTATGCACAAAGGGCCAAAATGCGACTGCAAACCACACAGGGTGTTAATATCTCTATCTACCGGAATAGGTGTTTTTCATGCACCATCTCAGCTTATGATTTTACTTTTTTTCTTCACAACTTTTGAATTGTATTTGTTGAATGTAAGCTCTTATGTCTGTAGGCACTGTAATAATAAATATTGATTTTAGTCAGTGGCCATGTTACATGATCAAATCACACTGAAGACACCTCAGGACTATAAGGAGAGTTGTTTTCCTTTGCAAATTAATTGTTACATACCATAGGCGAGGCAATAAAAAGTATTTTCACATGTCAGTTTTGCTGTACTATGGCAAAAAACTCGAATTTGACCTTTGCTCTGTAGTAATGAATGTATGAACATACGTTTATTAATACAGTTTCTCTAAATAACTTATTATTGGACCACATTTATTTGCACTACCATACAGTAAAAAAATATATATATAGGGATTATAGAAGGTATAGATAGCTAGACTAGGAGTGTTTGTGTGGGTGTGTGGTAGTAGAACACAAGAACACATATTTACTGATTCAAAATTGAAAGGTAAGAGTCTGACAGGGTTAGCGTGCATGGCTCTGCATGTGTGTCCGCGTGTGTACAGACTCCCTTTGTTTTAAATTTATTTGTTGAAATTTCCCTACTTTTTTAATTGCACTTTCTTTCTCCTGAAAAGTCACTAGTGCAATGCAAGTCAGCTGACAGATACACTTCCACTTTTGCTTCCTGAAAAAACCTCTGTAGTCCCAAAACATATACATGTATTCATGAATGTATAGAAATGTGTGTGCAACCAGAAAAACACACTACAAATGCATGCTCTTTAGCCCACACTCACACAAACACACACCCTCTCTCCCACACACCACACCTACACATTCTCACACAACACACACACTTTTCTGTTCTCCCAGCACACATGTTGTCACACACATACGTGCTCACTGTCACTGACCATGCACTCATGGAATGACCCAGGCACTAACACATGCACTGCTACAATCCCCTGACCACTACCCATGCAGTCCAGCCAATTCCTTGTCACTGCCTATGCACTCCTCCAATCACCCATTCACCACAATGTACTTATCGAATCACTCTGCCAAAATCCAACCACTTATAAATTCACCATGCTCTCTCCTTGCAGCACTCTAATCATCCAGTCACTACCCATGTACTCATACAATGACCCAGGCGCTAACACGTGCACTGCTACAATCCCCTAAGCACTACTGATGCAGTTCAGGCATCTCCTTGTCACTACTCATGCACTCCTCCAAACACACAGCCAGCACTATGTACTTATCCAATCACTCTGCCAAAATCCAAGCACTTATGAAATCACCATGCACTCTCCTTGTAGCACTCTAATACTCCAGTCACTTCTCATGTACTCATGCAATGACCCAGGCACTAACTCATGGCAAATACAGAGGAGGTCATGCTAATCACAGGGGTACCCCAACGCATAGTGTTCCCTAGTGTATGTAGGGGCTTTCACTATCTTCTAAGTGTCTTTTAGCATAGCACTGGCTCTAGGCCTGGTTAGAGAGAGTCAGTTACCACCAGTACCCGTCAGCAAAAAGTTGGGGGCACAGCAGGACTTTCTGCACCTCTGTTGGTTCTTTCTTCACATCTCTTGCTTCTTCCTGCACTTTTCTTCGTCATTCTGGACTTCTGTTGCCTCTTTCTGCGTTGTCTTGCTTCTTTCTGCGCTTTTCTTCCTCTTTCTTCACATGTCCTACCCTTGTAGGCATAGTTAGAAATTAGAATTTAAAAACCTTTGAAATTCACTGAAAAAAAACATAGGTTTCAGGGATGTTATAGTTAGAAATTAGCATTTAAAAAACCTTAGAAATTCACTGAAAAAACCACAGGCTTCAGGGACGTTATAGTTAGTTGGACATTTCACTCATACAAAACCAGAAAAATTCGGCCGTTATAGTTAGATCAGCTAACTATAACTCGCGCCCCGCAATGCACTGCTGATGATGTCACATAATACACCATTCATGACATAGTCAGTGACATCACTGATGACATCTCTGATGACATCTCAAACGATATTACTGATAGTTACATTATTCTATGTTTTTAACATGTATAGAAGTGACTGCATAAATAAGTAAACCTTTTAACATAACTAATTATCTACAATAGCTTCACTATTGAATTTCAAATATATATATATATTTCTTTTTGAAGGACAGCCAATTCAGGGTGGAATTATGAGGAGGCTTATTATGGCCATCCTTGAACGAGATACTCAGTACTAATATATTTTGTCTATGCAAGACTGATATTGTATTGGCTCATTTGGGACTGTATAAATGAGGAATATAAAAAAAACAAAGTACTACCATTTGGATTATATGAGTGCCACAACATTCCTGTATGGCCGCTATAATAACAGTATGTGAAATGTAATGACAGTAGTCCTTCCTTGTTTGTCATGATGATTTCGTCCAATAGAATCAGTAGAAATTATCTTGAAATTCATGTCATTAACTTTGCAGTGTCGATTTTATGAGCATTGAGGAAGGCAAATCGCCGAAACGCGTCTGCTCATTGAAATACATGTCTAATAAGACCCCGTGAGTGCTCCCTGTTTGTTTTGGATACATATATCATAAGGTAACCGTGATCAAGACCGTGAAGGTCGAAACGCGTTGGTGATGGTGGCAATGAAATAAAATTGGTGGAACAGAATCCCTGGAGTGAAACGTAATCTTTTGATGGTGGTATATATATATATGTTGCACTGTTAACAAATTAAAACTGCGAATTTTACAACATCTAAGTGCTACAAAGAACAAATATTTCTCCTACGCAATCTCAAAACACATTTGGAGTGTGCACGATGGCAACTTTGACAATCTAAAATACTATGGAGTCGAACACATCCCTCAAAACATTAGAGGGGGAGATCGTGATCGTCTCCTGAGACAAGCAGAATCAAAATGGATCATTCTTAAAGGAACTGAGTTACCATGGGGTTTAAATGTAGATGCTGAATTACATAATTTCCTATGAGAATTTGGAACAATTTTAACTCATAGACACAAATCCACAATGAAAAGTGAACGTGTAATTAATTCACACATGTCTGAAAATTCAATCATTTAGCTTTTCTGATGTGATGTCCTTATAAGTTTATTTCTAGTCTTCGAGATTATGTCAAGAGAGTGAAAATCTAGTAGAACCATGTGGTTTAAATCAAGTCGAACGAACCATAATAGGTCATTTTTATCCATTCATTTTCCTTTATTTATATTTTTCTAGAGCATTCTAAGTTGCTGTACAAGGTAAACATGATAATGAGTAATTTGATTCGTATTAGAATTTGTGTAGGAATCCGGGGGCCTTTCAAGCTCCCCGTCTCCTTCTTTAAATAGAACGCAGTTATATTTGAAACTAGCTACACTCCACATTACTTTATGTACTTCGATTTCATATAATGGTCTGTTGCAAAATATTTTGGTACTTTACCATAATTAGACCATTACAAATGACTACGAGTCCTATATTATAATATAATTGGGACTATTAATTCACTATATTCTCTAGATAGGATTCTATATATTCATTACAACATCTATGGAGCACTTTAGTTTTATTAGATCATGTTTATATATTTGGCCGAATTATCAAATGAATCCACTTGTTAAAAATTCATAATTGATGTGATGTTGTGCCTTATATATTTGTTCTGACCTTGAAGGGATGCATTAAGTCTAGGATTCCACACACGTACGATATGTGAAATTCAAATGTCATGTGGTGCCTGATGGATAGGACCCTTTCTCTCTCTTTTTCTCGTTTCCGTTGTAATGAGAAGAATATACATACATGCCACATAATGCAATTGGAACTGAGTACTTTACAAGTTTATATATGCATCTATGTCGCATTTCAAGAATGCTTAAGCTTAAAATCAAATAAGTTTGTTGGTTCCCTTTTATGATGTACTTTTTCTCTCATATTTGGAATTTTTTTTGTTAATTGGGGGTGGGTCAAACCAACCCCTTTTTAAACACCCCTCACTGTTCATCACATGACCCGGACGAAGGCCCTTGGCCGAAACACGTAGGTCGTTTTTTGTTACCTGATGCACTCTGCACTTTGCATTTTGAAAACTTAAGAAGGGAAAAAAAATAAAAAAAAATAAACATGAAATGAGCAACTTCAAAACTGACCTGGATCTGCTGTCTGGTGTGCTGCCTTTCTGTGACCCTCTGCGACTTGGTAAACATTCTTGAGGGCTTTACACAGGAAAATTCTTTCCCATATATATATATATATATATATATATATATATGTATATATGAACACAACATCCAGCTCCCACAGAAACATCCATGGAAGAAGGCACGGACTCGAGATGGTCAGGATATGGCATCTGTTTATTGAATCAGGTCACCCGCAATCCCAGAGGTAACAGAGAGACGCGTTTCGGCTTACTAGAAGCCTTTATCAATCTGGTTGGCGCCATGATACAAACACATTAAATAGCCCTTCCCACTTGGTGAATGAACAGACATAGAAAACATACTATCGAGTATGTGTCATCCCCTCAAGCCCTAAGCAACATCAAAATGTTCATTTGAGCTGAAAATCTGCAATGTTACTGGTAAATCATATAATGATATATAAAATGCAAAGTGCATATTGTGAACATGATATACTGTTTTTATACATTGCATGGGCAAGCAAACAGTATGAGTCACCCTCATAGTGGGAATGTGGGTAAATATATAAATTGTGCCGCCAAACAACTCAATCTATAATGCCTGAAGTTAAAATGCAATATTTACGCAAGTATAGTTTAAAAACGCACTGCTGCTGAATGTCACAGAATTTGCCAAATACGAATAGTTTTTGTCCCGAGATTGTAACCCGAACTGCTAACAATTTCACCTCTGACCTGTCCTGCCAGAACAGGCTTAACTCATGGTGTGATGTGAATATCACTTTTCCACAAGAAGAAAACCAAACAGCAATAAGCGTGTGGGAACAAAAAATTATAACAGTTGCATCCCGGGGTCAAATCATGCACAAACACTGTGAAATCTCGACATGAGTGTCCAACCCAAAACGCTCCCTTGGATATATCATAAGGTAACCATGATCAAGACCGTGAAGGTCGAAACGCGTTGGTGATGGTGTCAATGAAATAAAATTGGTGGAACAGAATCCCTGGAGTGGAACGTAATCTTTTGTTGGTGATATATATATATATATCACTGAAAAACCATAGGTTTCACACACGTTATAGTTAGGAATTAGCATTTAAAAAACCTTGCAAATTCACTGAAAAAACCATAGGTTTCACACATGTTATAGTTAGCTGTACATTTCACTCGTAAAAAACCAATGAAATTCCACGTTATAGTTAGATCAGGTAACTATAACTTGCGCGCCCACAATAAACTGCTGATGACGTCACATATTACATCACTCATGACATGGTCAGTGACATCACTCATCACATCAATGATGACATCTGAAATTACACATTGTGGATTGCGGTCGCGCAAGTTATATATATATGCAGTTTTGCATGAACTGCAATTGCGTCGCCCCCCCGGTGCTGGATTCACATTTGGTGATGAGATGCGCATGGGGAGAGAGGAGGCAGAATCGATCTGCCTGACAAGGAGGACAAAGGGTTGCTTTCATTTGCTGCGTGACTGCGGGGACGGCCTGGAATCACTGTTGGCAGCACTTGCTGTTTTTGATGACTCTATACTGATTGAGCGCAATCAGTGAACTACAGCACCCAGCATGCAGTTGTGCAGCAAGAGTAGTGCGAGATGCCTTACACCTGTGAGGCAAAGGAGGGGCGAGTGGTCACGTGACAAGGAGTGGCCAAGCTCTTAAACATCGAGTAAACGGACCCCCGTTAACACGAAGGACACATCTGAGACGGGCACTGAAGAAAGACATTTTATGTCTGAAACGCGTCTGCCTAGCGTTTCAGGGACCTTCTGCTCACCTACGAAAATAAAGCTGCCTTTTTAACCTCCGGAGCTGGTCACACTCTTTCATTTGGGGTAAAGAGATTGGTGTTGTGTATCGCCAGTAAAGCAGGCACTGGCATTGTGGCCGCCCTCTCGATCAGGAGCTACGCATCAAACCTGCATCTCTGGTGTTTTGCATGAACTGCAATTGCGTCGCCCCCCCGGTGCTGGATTCACATTTGGTGATGAGATGCGCATGGGGAGAGAGGAGGCAGAATCGATCTGCCTGACAAGGAGGACAAAGGGTTGCTTTCATTTGCTGCGTGACTGCGGGGACGGCCTGGAATCACTGTTGGCAGCACTTGCTGTTTTTGATGACTCTATACTGATTGAGCGCAATCAGTGAACTACAGCGCCCAGCATGCAGTTGTGCAGCAAGAGTAGTGCGAGATGCCTTACACCTGTGAGGCAAAGGAGGGGCGAGTGGTCACGTGACAAGGAGTGGCCAAGCTCTTAAACATCGAGTAAACGGACCCCCGTTAACACGAAGGACACATCTGAGACGGGCACTGAAGAAAGACATTTTATGTCTGAAACGCGTCTGCCTAGCGTTTCAGGGACCTTCTGCTCACCTACGAAAATAAAGCTGCCTTTTTAACCTCCGGAGCTGGTCACACTCTTTCATTTGGGGTAAAGAGATTGGTGTTGTGTATCGCCAGTAAAGCAGGCACTGGCATTGTGGCCGCCCTCTCGATCAGGAGCTACGCATCAAACCTGCATCTCTGGTGTTTTGCATGAACTGCAATTGCGTCGCCCCCCCGGTGCTGGATTCACATTTGGTGATGAGATGCGCATGGGGAGAGAGGAGGCAGAATCGATCTGCCTGACAAGGAGGACAAAGGGTTGCTTTCATTTGCTGCGTGACTGCGGGGACGGCCTGGAATCACTGTTGGCAGCACTTGCTGTTTTTGATGACTCTATACTGATTGAGCGCAATCAGTGAACTACAGCGCCCAGCATGCAGTTGTGCAGCAAGAGTAGTGCGAGATGCCTTACACCTGTGAGGCAAAGGAGGGGCGAGTGGTCACGTGACAAGGAGTGGCCAAGCTCTTAAACATCGAGTAAACGGACCCCCGTTAACACGAAGGACACATCTGAGACGGGCACTGAAGAAAGACATTTTATGTCTGAAACGCGTCTGCCTAGCGTTTCAGGGACCTTCTGCTCACCTACGAAAATAAAGCTGCCTTTTTAACCTCCGGAGCTGGTCACACTCTTTGATTTGGGGTAAAGAGATTGGTGTTGTGTATCGCCAGTAAAGCAGGCACTGGCATTGTGGCCGCCCTCTCGATCAGGAGCTACGCATCAAACCTGCATCTCTGGTGTTTTGCATGAACTGCAATTGCGTCGCCCCCCCGGTGCTGGATTCACATTTGGTGATGAGATGCGCATGGGGAGAGAGGAGGCAGAATCGATCTGCCTGACAAGGAGGACAAAGGGTTGCTTTCATTTGCTGCGTGACTGCGGGGACGGCCTGGAATCACTGTTGGCAGCACTTGCTGTTTTTGATGACTCTATACTGATTGAGCGCAATCAGTGAACTACAGCGCCCAGCATGCAGTTGTGCAGCAAGAGTAGTGCGAGATGCCTTACACCTGTGAGGCAAAGGAGGGGCGAGTGGTCACGTGACAAGGAGTGGCCAAGCTCTTAAACATCGAGTAAACGGACCCCCGTTAACACGAAGGACACATCTGAGACGGGCACTGAAGAAAGACATTTTATGTCTGAAACGCGTCTGCCTAGCGTTTCAGGGACCTTCTGCTCACCTACGAAAATAAAGCTGCCTTTTTAACCTCCGGAGCTGGTCACACTCTTTCATTTGGGGTAAAGAGATTGGTGTTGTGTATCGCCAGTAAAGCAGGCACTGGCACTGTGGCCGCCCTCTCGATCAGGAGCTACGCATCAAACCTGCATCTCTGGTGTTTTGCATGAACTGCAATTGCGTCGCCCCCCCGGTGCTGGATTCACATTTGGTGATGAGATGCGCATGGGGAGAGAGGAGGCAGAATCGATCTGCCTGACAAGGAGGACAAAGGGTTGCTTTCATTTGCTGCGTGACTGCGGGGACGGCCTGGAATCACTGTTGGCAGCACTTGCTGTTTTTGATGACTCTATACTGATTGAGCGCAATCAGTGAACTACAGCGCCCAGCATGCAGTTGTGCAGCAAGAGTAGTGCGAGATGCCTTACACCTGTGAGGCAAAGGAGGGGCGAGTGGTCACGTGACAAGGAGTGGCCAAGCTCTTAAACATCGAGTAAACGGACCCCCGTTAACACGAAGGACACATCTGAGACGGGCACTGAAGAAAGACATTTTATGTCTGAAACGCGTCTGCCTAGCGTTTCAGGGACCTTCTGCTCACCTACGAAAATAAAGCTGCCTTTTTAACCTCCGGAGCTGGTCACACTCTTTCATTTGGGGTAAAGAGATTGGTGTTGTGTATCGCCAGTAAAGCAGGCACTGGCATTGTGGCCGCCCTCTCGATCAGGAGCTACGCATCAAACCTGCATCTCTGGTGTTTTGCATGAACTGCAATTGCGTCGCCCCCCCGGTGCTGGATTCACATTTGGTGATGAGATGCGCATGGGGAGAGAGGAGGCAGAATCGATCTGCCTGACAAGGAGGACAAAGGGTTGCTTTCATTTGCTGCGTGACTGCGGGGACGGCCTGGAATCACTGTTGGCAGCACTTGCTGTTTTTGATGACTCTATACTGATTGAGCGCAATCAGTGAACTACAGCGCCCAGCATGCAGTTGTGCAGCAAGAGTAGTGCGAGATGCCTTACACCTGTGAGGCAAAGGAGGGGCGAGTGGTCACGTGACAAGGAGTGGCCAAGCTCTTAAACATCGAGTAAACGGACCCCCGTTAACACGAAGGACACATCTGAGACGGGCACTGAAGAAAGACATTTTATGTCTGAAACGCGTCTGCCTAGCGTTTCAGTGACCTTCTGCTCACCTACGAAAATAAAGCTGCCTTTTTAACCTCCGGAGCTGGTCACACTCTTTCATTTGGGGTAAAGAGATTGGTGTTATATATATATATATATATATATATATATATATATATATATATATATATATATATACTTAATATAAATTACATCAACACTTGAAAGCAGGAGTTTATTTAATGAATCTTTAATCTACATCTACTACCATCCTTTATGCATCTATATAACTTCCATCCTTCCATGTACTTATGGATGTATATATGTATTTCTTTTCTTCTAATTCAGCACATCCAATGCACTACCCAATTTCTCACCCTATACCGCTCTCAATATATCCTCTACCTCAACGCTCTCATTCATCCCAAATCCCATACCACTACTGTGATCCCCAAAATAACCCTTTCTACACTCTTTCCTACTCTACGCCTCCTTTCATCATCTCCTACCTCTTCTACTATTCTGATCCCCCAAAACAAGCCTTTCTAAACCCTTCCCTCTGACTCTTCCCCCTCCACTTTCCTTTTACTCATCCGAAGCCTCCATCTACTGTAATGAGCTCCAAAACAAACAAAAAAGGATGTCTAGATCCTTCCCTCTTCTATACCCCACTATCCTTTTCAATCAAAATAACAGACTAAAATGTCCACTGCTCAAATTACTTTCATATTTCACTATACTAATTCACCACGAATCCTTTATGAGTTCCAGAGTAGCTTGCTACGACCCGCAAAAATCACTTCAACACCCCATCACGGGTAGCAAGCGCTGTATAAATGCACACCTTTTTTCCTCTTCGATCCCTGTACTATCCTTCTCAATCCAAATAAATGACTAACATATCCACCACTCAAATTACTTTCATATTTCACTATACTAATTCACCACTAATCTTTTATGGCTTCCAGAGTAGCATGCTACTCGCTGAAGAAGTGCTTTGACGCCTTTTCAGGGGTAGTAAGTGCTATATAAAAGCGATTACAATACAATACAATACGTTTGATTGTCTTAAGTTATAATACATTTAAAAACATTTAAGTTACCTTTAACATAATTGTATACTGACCAATACATTGAGGAGGGGATGTCCATCTTCCATTCTCACATGTTATGGTTTCTGAGCCATAAAGTTTGGAGTTTATTGGGCAACTGTACGCAACAGTTTCACCATGTTCATATGACGATTCCATATTTTGTTCATTACTGTTTTGCGATTTAGGTGGTTCTAGACAGTTCATTCCTGGACCTTTGAAAGAGAATGTATATTCAGAAACATTTGAAATTTGATTGTTAGCATATTAAAATCCACATCATAATTAATATTGCCAGTTGTCTTACGCCAAGAGCATCATCAGTTTCTCACCAATGTTTCCTAAGTCTAACTCAGTAGCGTAGCTAAGTTGTCCTGAGCTTTGGTGCAAGCAAGGAAAATGACCCTTTGACTGCAGCTGGGACAGTAAAATACAGCAATTTACAGGTTTTAAGAAGCCCTTGTGCCACTGCACCTGTTGCGCCAATAGAAGCTACGCCCCTGTTCTGACCAATAAAAATCTACTCTCCAAGCCCTCAATCCACTGCAACATTCCATACAGGAAACCATGAAAATTACCTGATGTGATTCTCAGTACGGTTATTAATCTCAAATTGGAACGACCAAGACAATTCATCACTGATCATCGCAAAGTTGTGCAGTATATTATTTCAGCAAGTCACTTTATTAAATATAATAGTATAATCTTGAAATGGAGACCATACACATGATTACAACACCTGTTTGAGGATTACAAAAAAATTCACAAATAAGAAGATAAATTGCATAGAGCTTTTGGGCCTTCAGTCGGCGAGAGGAACAAAACACAATGAAAAAGAGAGATAGTAGAGTACAGGAGATCTTTGAAATGTCAGGGGGCAAAACGTTCCAATACTTTTCATAAGGGGCTACAAGGACTTTCATGGAAGCCATTCAAGAGGACTGAAATGGTGTTGTGTGGCTCCCTAAAAAAACATGCCACCGCCATCTGTACATATTCTTTTTAAAGCACAGGACAGAATAACTACTTAAGAACACTTAACGCACTTTAATTTTCCTAGTCTAGGAACTGGAATAGTACCCTGTAATTCTCCAGTTTTTTATTCTGTTGTGTTGATGTCAGGGGTTGGTGATGATACAAAAGTAGTTGATATAAGCAGAACAGAATCTTACTCGGGGATACTGTTCCACCCCGCTCGTATTCAGGGTCTAAATGATAAAATTAAAATCTGTAAAATACTTAAACCAAAAGCAGGTTGCCAATTGGTGGCACATATTCACTTTAACACATTTTTTAAATTTGGCAATACTCTCTTGTGTCCTAGAGCCTCAAAAATGACTAGAGAAGTATTGAGGATTTTTATTTGAGTTTCGGGAAAATTAGCAGACCCATCTTAGACCGCTACTCTGCTTTCAAATTTGTAACCCCCAAGGCACATAAAAAATTGCTCAATCTTTGCTCATCACACTGACTGCTAGATGATTGGAGATTATATCACCCTAAAGATAACTATTTTACTCTTTTCTCACCTCCTCATTCTAGTTTTTCATGCATCGAATATGTACTTGTACATGCCTCACTCCTTAAGGCAACTACTGATACTAAGATACATCTCATTCTTGTCTCAGATCATGCTGTGGTTTCAATGTCCATCAAAATCCTTCTTGATAAAAGCAGAAATTAAATGTGGCGTTGAAACACAGAAATACTAGAAAATGAATACTTTGAACTGCCTATGCCTATCCATATCAGATGGGCGTCACTATGGCATAACCCTAAAACAGAAGTTGATACTCAGGTTGCCAACATGCAGGCCTTGAAAGGCAGTCAGCTAATCAAGGATCTATATGACAAAATCAATGACCCTCTCCCTTTTTAGGCTTTAGCCGGAATATATGCCCTCTCTAACCAAAATTTCTACAGTTTCTTAAAGACTAAAGCAAATCTGTCAGAGCTTATATGTACCAAACACTCATCCTTACCGTCCCAACTAGCGATATGGCAAAACTCAGGGCATATTGCGTCCAAGATTTACAAATTTTTATCTGACCCTTACTCAACATAATCATTGATACCGCATACAAAATGGGCTAAACATTTCAATGTTGACATATTTAACCACATCACTGACGATCAATGGCAAAAAATTGGAAAACTCACGTTATGTAACAAAATTGCCTCCTCTCTCATACAATCCAAATTCTTTACAATGAACCTGTTATTCTGGACCCTATCTAGGCTATGTAAGCTTAACCTGAGAGAGACTGATAAATGTTGCAACTGCAACCAAGACACTGGTTCACACCAACACATGTTCTTTGAGTGCCGACACCTGGAACCATATTGGCTTCAGACACAGAACAAGCTATCAAATATAGTTGCTTTACCCACACCTCTAAGCTTTCCTATGATAGCTCTTGGTCCCTGAGCTTCAGTGATGGCTATAACTCCTAACACCAATGATATGGCTCTGTTAGACCTTCTTTTAACCATTGCAGTGAAATTTATCCTCTCTGAATTGAATTCCTTTAACCTTCTCTCTCATCACACCTGGTGGGCATGGGTCTCATACCTCAGAGGGGTACATATCCTACAGTCTAAAATGCAATCCATCCCCAATTACCAGTGTAGTATGGCTCTCCCGAGACAAATACGTAGGAAAGAATAGAATCCAAGGGATAGCTCCTCTCTGCCAAACTCCTGAGCCTGAACAAAACCACTTCCGGACTCCGGATATTTCAGTCAACCCTCTCCCCACACTTACCCCTCCCCACCTCGCGACCCAGTTCTCTTTTGTCTGTTCTCACCGACATCAAGGCAATACATCATTATGATATACATAACCCACACTATACACTCCACAGCTACGAAATGTACAAGCCTTACCACATCTGTACCCACTCCGCTATACGTGTTCTTAGAAACCCTATTTGGGCTGATCTTACTAGTGGGTCTGGATCCACAGTGGTTTCATAGCTATCCTTTATATATAAAATTGTTCCTCCTTACATGTGCAGAATACACTTTTTCTCAGGAGCACTACAGTCTTGAGTGTATGATGTCCCTCAATATTCTGCATGAAATTTTAATATCATTTGTTTGACATTATTGTATCGAATGACCACCTTCTACTTGTATAGCAGTGATATCTGATTGTATGTCTTTTTTATTAAATAAAAAAACTTTGAACAAAAAGAAAACAAGGAAAAGAGCCTTTTTATGCCAAGCTGGACAGACAGCTGCCCCTACCAGGGGAGTGTAGAGGTCATGAACTCCACCACGCTGATGAAGAACTGTCTGCCATATTTAGAGATTGGCAGGTGGAGATATATATACTGTGGGAGGAGCAGTTGTTCCCTTCACAGCAGTGAACGTTACCGGCAAGCGCCATGTTTAACGTGCCAGCTCAGCAAACCTTTTTTGTTTTGATTAAAAAACTACCAAAGCAGGAATGTGTTATCTTTCTTTTGTTTATGGAAAAAAAAATCCCAATGCAGAAATGTGCCATCTATGAACAAAAGGTAAATGGACCAACGCACAGGGAACAGGTGAAATGAGTGTCTGTTGTCCTTTCCTCAATAAGGGGCATATTAACAAGGGCTTTATCTCCGCTTTTTTTGGCGTTAAAAGCCAAAGAAGCGGAGATAAAAATATCGCCCTATCAACAACAGGGTGCTAACATGCAAAATCGCATGTTAGCACCCTTTTTCGCTACGCTTCCCTTTGCATCTCTAATGAGATGCAAAGGGGGCGTTCCAGAGCAAAATAAAAGGAGAAATGTCGCTAAGAGACATTTCTCCTATTATCAAGCTTCACACTAACCCTGTTAGAGACAAAAAAGCAGCGCTAACCACGGTTAACGCTGCTTTTTTACGTCTGCTAATTTTCAGATTATCCCTATCCTTGTAGTTTTATCGCTGCATTCCCAGCGATAACCTCCCAAAATGCCGCTATTGCTGGGTTTTTTATCGCCTAGGCGGTTAGTGTTGTTAATAACGCGATAACCAGGCGATATTACCCAGCGATAGCGGGCGTTAAAAAAATTAACGCTAAGCGCCCTTAGCGTTAATTTTCCCTGTTCCTTGTTAATATGCCCCTATGGTGGCACGACGATGACTGTGCCTGTAATTCACTGGTTTACCGTCCTCCTCCCACTCTGCCAAACTCTACATAAGGCTGTGACTTCTGTGACTGAAAGTAGCGGTGGCTCCATCTTACAGAAATACAAATATTACTCTTGTTGTAACTTACCAGCGGCTGGCTCTGAATCATCGACTACAAGATACTCAGGGTAACCATCCTCATATGTATCTGAAAAATTAAACATTTCAGAGATTAGAAAAACAGCCGCCCATATGCCAACAACAAGTCATTCTATAGTTCATGTAATCTCACTATGGCAAAAGAAATACAATTTAAGGGCGGATTCCATCCCTCACTTCACATCAACCTCTGCTGTTCTTGTCAGCACTCCAATATGCATGGTCTTAGCCTCATCGGTGTGTTCTCTCTCTTGCTCCTGAGGGACATTGTTTTAATAGATTGTTTGATGCACATTTCTGCCTTAGCCTTGAACTGTACTCAAACTCTAACATGGCAATTGGTTTCTGTACTTATCGGGGTGCACTTAACGTGTTTCCCTTATATATCATTTACAAGCTTAGGCTCTGTATAGTCACTCCAACCTTCCTTCTCACCCCTCCCTTGAGCACAAGAATAAGCGTGAGCCATCTCTCATGTGAGCAGCCACCCTCATTTTTATTTTACTGAAATGCCTGCTGTTGCTGTAACTTGCATCTCTTAGTTACTAAGAGCCCAAATCCTAACGAGAAAGTTTACCAATGCCTCATGATTGATCACGTGAATGGTAATGCAAAATCATAAACACAGTCAACATGATATTAGTGTATTTGTACTCTATAGTAAGTAATTCCAGATGTGCAAAGAGTGACTTGTCACCCCTAAGGGTATCCAGGCGCTGAGGGCCGTCGGGGAGATTAGGTGAGCTATTGCTCGGTGTCACATGATGCTGAGCTGACCTGCCACCGGCGATTGAACCATGAGCCCTGCGCTCCGGGTCTGCCACTCTGGCCACGGCGCCACACCTCGCCCAACTCTATCACGTTAGAGGTAGCTCAAAATGCATAACATGAGATACGGATCTCAGAAGGGTCTGTGCCTCACTTGAATGCCATGGAGCATTTGTGAATGTCATCCCTGGACTGCCTTCAGAGACAACCAAAAGTGATGAGCAGAGGAAGAATGAGGTAGTTCGAGGGAGAAATAAATAACTAACGGGGAACTTTAGCGTGGGTGAAACCAGACTATTAGAAGAGAGCCAAGTCCTCGTGGGTAGGGGAATTGATTAAAAAACACGATTTTGAGAAAAATAGGTCCTTAGTCTCTGCAAATCCTGAAACTGTGCTGCCATCCATTCATTGTACAATGAAGCTATCACATTTAAAGATGGACGATGTATTCAGAATCAAATGATACACAGTAATTGTACATGTATTCTTTTTTGTCTGACAGCATGTAAACCGTTAAATGAAGAGATTAAAACAATAACAACCATCTTCTATGCCTAGTGGTAGTTGCTCACCATCAGGCTCTGTGGGATCAGGTGCAGGCATGTGCACTAAGACAAAAAGTGGCATTTATAATGTTAAGGTTTATTTTAATTGCTGAAAGACTCAACAAAAAACAGTATCAACACCTGGTCCTTAAGAGCACCCAAAATCACGTGTCCATCATAAAGTTGTGTTTAGGATCCTCCAGCCAATACCAAAATGTAGCAAATGAGGTACAACAGGGCAAAGTGTGAACAGGAGCACAGATCACTAGACTCACAGTTCCACTAGGGTACTTGTTCCCTCTGTCTAAGTCTTGGAAGGTGCTTCTCATCATAGATTTTGCTACAGATAGTCTTGGACATAGCAGAGATGCTAATGGTAATGGTACAGCTAATGGTAGTGCAGCTTATTCATCTGAAAAGTCCAAACACAGTAATTGCCAGACCTGCAGCTTCTCTGCATGCGCTGCATGTCTCTCAACGTTTGCTTACCTATTCATACTGTCTTTATTTCATTGTTTTCACTCAAAAGCTACTCAATAATAGATTTACAGCTGGTAAAATTGATTCAGTAAGCTTAGCAATCACTTAAGAGAAAGTTCTTTCTTAGGATATTTAATTAGCTGTCACCAGGTATTGGTCTGAACATTGCATCCTTCAAAGATTTGCTGCAGACAGAGTCAAGTGAAGCCTTGGCAATGATCTGGCATTCCTTTAATCTACAAGGTTAGTCTGAACTTTCACTTTCCCGAGCCTTGCCCGGAATTATGGGTACTTTGGATGCCATCTTGGGAGATGTTCAGACCACATCCTTTGCATCCATCTCCGTCACGGGTCTAGTAAGAGACATAAGCACGGATGCACGCAGTGGGTGCCCTGATGGCATGCAAAAGGCAAGCCACTTTGCTCCTGTCCACGCCTAGACCAGGCCCTGGGACAGAGACTGTTGGGGTGAAGGCGCAGACCACCCATGCTCTTTATAATATGCTCTCTCGTGCTGCTTCCAGATCCAGACCGTGAACACATTTGGCATAAATGTCTCATATTTAATGTGCAACCAAGCTCACAAATGCATTTCTGTCAAAGCTGTGCTCAGTGGGAGTATCTGTAAAATGACAAATGGGTCAACTGATTAGGTGCTTAATCTTTATTGTGCGCTTTTACACGCCCAGCGACATATTATACATTGTGCCCTTGAAGTGCAATGGGTGTGTGTACCTGCTGTGTGCGTCCCCTGGCACAAAAGTATTACAGAAGTGTCTGCAGAGGCTTGTGCTTCCACTGCTGTAATACTGATAGCACTAGTGCACATGTAGCGACAGCGCTATCATGAGACAGGGTTCTAGTGCACATGTAGCGACAGCGCTATCATGAGACGGGGTTCTGGTGCACATGTAGCGACAGCGCTATCATGAGACGGGGTTCTGGTACAAATGTAGCGACAGTGCTATCATGAGACGGGGTTCCCTTATTTGCACGAGCATGGCCTCATGCACATAACGGAATCACTTTGCATCTGCGCCTGCCTTGCATTAACGACATGGGTGCCGAGCCAAACATGCCTTATGCCTTTAACATATTATACAAGAAAAACAGGAGCAAGCCCGTTAACCCAGATGAGACCGGGTAAATGTAGTAACAAAAACAATGTCTCAACAGGGAAAATAAATGAGAGGACCAATCAATACACAATTCAATCAAGAGAAGGGAAGACAAGAGAGACCAAGGAATAGAAAAGGAAACAGATTTTATAATTAGATACACAATTGGTATATACAATTCAAAATAACCATAACAAACATATGTGCACTGACAGTGAAGTGAAGAAGTGAACGGCGCAGTGACATAAGTGTGAGAATGACAACAAGGTACGGCAAAATAATTCAAATAAATTCAAGGTCGAGGAGAGTTATATACAATGGATAATTTACACATGATCATAAAGGTCTCACAGGACCCTGTAATTAGCCGCAGATAATGCTGTCCGGTCGACGACGTTTCAACCTCCTTGCGTTGAGGTCATCATCAGGACCTTTATGATCATGTGTAAATTATCCATTGTATATAACTCTCCTCGACCTTGAATTTATTTGAATTATTTTGCCGTACCTTGTTGTCATTCTCACACTTATGTCACTGCGCCGTTCACTTCTTCACTTCACTGTCAGTGCACATATGTTTGTTATGGTTATTTTGAATTGTATATACCAATTGTGTATCTAATTATAAAATCTGTTTCCTTTTCTATTCCTTGGTCTCTCTTGTCTTCCCTTCTCTTGATTGAATTGTGTATTGATTGGTCCTCTCATTTATTTTCCCTGTTGAGACATTGTTTTTGTTACTACATTATGCCTTTAACAGGCACACTTAAAGTGTGCCACAAAGGGCAACCCTAAATTTCTCTCCAGGTATGGTTAGCAGAGCAGTGGATCTGAATTCCATGCAGCAGTGACATATTTTAATTCACAATTTTCAATAATTTATTAATGTGTTCAAATATTTACCTCTGCAAGAAGGAAGCTTTGGATACCATCCAAAGTAATAGCACTGGACTTTCTCAGCTCCATCCAATTTTAACCCATCTTGACATTTAAGTTTTGCAACATCACCATTTTTAAAGCTCCTTGTGCGTCCTCTGGAATCAACATTTAGTGAACATGTAATTTCTGGAAAGCAACAAAGAAAGATTTTCATTGTAGGTTCGACACTAGGTTCAGATATAGAAAGGGCAGTACAACAACATGGTAGCTTTAAGTATTGGAAGGGAATTACTGTTAAGGGTACAGTTGGCAAAATAAATCTGAAGAATAGTGCTTTTCCCACAAAGCAACCATGAAAGTTCATTACAGGGTTAACACCACTGGCCCTCGCTGAGATATGTTGAACTAATGATACTGCTGTTTATGGCTGGGTAAACACCTCTGATGCTAATCAATGATGAGGTTGGTCCTACGGGGTCCTAAATAACCGCCCTTCCCTGAGTGGATGAGGAGAATGCAGTCCTCAATTTTCTCTTTATTCAAATCTCCTGGAATAAAGCTAGGTTTTTAAGGTTCACTGCTAATCTGTGTCATACAGTTGTTCTTGGGCACACACCATATAGTGTTTCTTCAAGAGACTTCACATCAAGAAGTTTTTTCAAAAAATGAGTATGTGACTTTCGAAATTCAAAAAGTTTCATCTTCATATGCCCACAGAATTGGTGCCCTGATAACTTTGACTACTGGTGAACTGGTAAAGAGAGATCCATTGTTCTTGCTGTAAAGACTGAGATGATAAAGAATGGGCACACGCATTTAATAGTTTGCAATGTTTATCAACATTTATTACAAGTGAAAGCAAAAGATCGGCTGAACGCCTCTATTGAATATGTGTCTGCCCTCTTGGATCATTACTCACGTAAATTATTTATTTATATAAGCACTTTTAACTCATTGTGAGAAAAACACTACATTCAATCAATGAGATAGCGCGGTCCCGCACCTGTGCAGGGCGGGGCGGAAACCAACATAAGCCTTTGGAAGATTGTTCAGACCATACTGCAAGAGGCTGTAACTAGAATGGGTCCATGAGTCTTGGCTGAGATGTGGCAGATCTTTCCGCCTGAAAGCAGCCCCTCTAACCTCCATCCTATCGAGGAAATGCCAGAGTGGCGGAATGGCCAGTCCGGCACACTTATCGCCCAGAGTCCCATCTCTGCCTGGCACAGCAGGCAGCCAAAAGAACCCTGCAAGGAGAAGGCTCAAACCTTCCAGGGTAAACCCTCCTGATGCATTGTATAGTTCAGAACCAATTCAATAATATACCTGATTCTGGCTGAAATGCCACATGAATGAATTTGATTACTGGTGATTTCAATTGGTGCATGCACGCTAATGATATGGGTGGTAGTGGTTTCCACAGTGCAGGGACTGCAGCACTAATCATTAGTAAAAACTAATAATTGGCACAAGAGGGATAATCAGTAGAGGTTTTTTCAATGCACTTTTGCCAGTTGGAGAAATGTTTCAGCAGTGATAAAAGGGTAAATCCACAACCTCTTTCTAAAGTAGGTGCAAACAATCTGCTTGAGTACACTTTAGCAGTTACATTATTTAAAACAATGTTCATATAGATAGTGATCTTCTTCTCTAGAAATGTAGAATCCCCTCTGACATGGTGCGTTATGCAATAAATTAATAAACTGGGACAAATTACCAAAGACCATATGTTGGCGTTATGATATTAGATAATCTTCCATCATTCGGAAAAACAATGTGTATAGTAAAATCGTCTTGGCCCTTGATTTAAGAAACTCTACATTTGGTGTGTGAGATTCTAGCTGATGGGATAAAGAAATCTGATCTTATGTCTCTGTCTACACTTACAGGCAGGATAAACAGTATTAAATAACGAGGTATTATGCAGCTTGTTCTAATATTTATGATGATTTATGGAATAATCAGCAGTGCAAAAATAAAAACACTCTAGTGTATTCAAAGAATTAGATGACCTGGCTTGGCAGTTCGGGCTGGACTGTTCCCATGAGGAACACGGTCAAGACTGACTTGCCTATTGCTGGGTCTGAAGTGGGGTGGCAAAGTGAGCTAAAGAACGATGATGGATTCAACCAAGATCTGTGACTGGGGGTGAGTGTCTGAAAATTTTCAGCACTCCGTCCATCCTCACCTTGTGTTTGCTTTGTTCGCCCTAAGTTGGCAGGGTATGCCCAGATGTGGCTCCCTTGCTCACTTTGCCACTCGATTCAAGCTAACCTGGCTGATGAGGAGTATTATCCCAAAACCAGTCCTAGGATGCTTGTTTCTGTTCCATGGAAGACCTGGCTTGGCAGCTCGGGCTCGACTGTTCGCATGAGCAACAGGGTCAAGAGTGATTGTCATATGGCTGGGTCTGACCAGGGGAGGTGGAGTGAGCATAAGAATGATGATGGACTTAACCCAAATCTGGAGTGGGGATGAGCGTCTAAAAACTTTCAGGACTCTGGCCATCATCACCTTATGTTTGCAAAGAATCAGAACAGCATAAACGTTCTTGTTTGTCTGTAAAATAAAGACAAGGTCCCATAGTAGTAGAATGCTGTATAAACTGATGGCATGGTAAGCAAAGAATGTGTTTTATAAGCAAAAATAAGGAATTATATGATAGACTTAGAAAGAGCGGCAGTAGAAATTGGTCCCATACACACATGCCATGATTGCTTTAAAAGAGTAGGATATAACCTTCTTAAATTTTTCTAGCCTTTTTTTTATTTTGGACTGCCCAGTTTTTGGATCTCTGCTGCAAGCGAATCTCACCAACTGAGTCCCACCCACTGTAAGCTTCTGTGAAATGGCTTTGAGTACTAACTACCAGTGCCCACCTTTAAGAATAATGTCAGGTGCTGCACAGCTGAGGTGAACAAGTGTGGGGCATGTGATTGGGACTACTGCTTAACTCAACACATTATATACACACATGTAGACAAGTGTCACTTTAATGAATTGTTTATCACCTGTGCCGGCATAATAACCTAATTGGGCATCCAAAAAGATATATGACCATATAGTGCAAGGCTGTAGTGCTTCGCTGTGAGGCTGTAGATTTTTACGGTATTCACACTGTAGGTGAGAACTTGACAAGAGTTTTAACTTGTCATTTGATTTAGCATACAGAATTTTTTTTAAATGGTTAAAATATTCTAGAGTGCAAATATAATTATTTGGTCACATCTGCACTCCTTTATGCACTTTGGGCTTTGCATGCCATTTTTCACAGAAATAAAGGGAGACAACCATATTTCTGGCACCACTCAATGGAGAGGCTCCCTTTGTTATCTTCCATATAGGTACCCCAATATCGGCTTAGGTACTACATGCACCTTTAACCTACATTGCCCTCATACTACACTACATAATGGTTCTTAGGACTGACCTTTTACCTTGTTGAGGTAATGACTAGAGGACCTGGTGTTTTCTCCAAAAGGCCTAAGCCTCATTCAATATGCATGAGGATTCTTGGAATCACAGCTGAACTGCAGGCCGATCATCTCCTGCATAAAAACAATGTCAAGAGTCAATCCTTCCGTCATTCTAGTTCGACATGACACAGCGAGGTATAACTCCAGGGGGTATCACTTTTGGGTATATATATATATATATATATATATATATATATATATATATATATATATATATATATATATATATATATATATATATATATATATATATATATATATATATATATATATATATATATATATATATATATATATATATATACCATCTCTTGCTAAGGTAGAGAGAGGAGAAAAGGACTTCAATGCCGACACACTGGCGCAAGACACTGAGACTCCTGCATGCAGACACTCCAACTCGCAGTGGTCTGACATCACTTGCGGGGTGTCCACCTCGAGACCAGAACGGGGTCCCACAGTCTCTCACTTCAGGTAATGAGGTTGACTTTATCCTAGAGGGATTATTGGCTTTACACCCACATATATGCTAGGTACATTTAGGTACATCTAGATAGGGCCGCATCGTAGGAGTACGCTTTTATTACTGTCATATATTTTTATACTTGCCTGTATTTATCGTTTTAGCACTATGGTAGAAATCTACCATCCTTTTACTCTGTTGGTGCTTAGCATTATTTATATCTGTTAATGTCTATTGGTTGTTTTAGCACACTTATTTTACACTAGAATGATGATGGTTCAATAAATGCTTATTGAAAAAACGTCCCCATCATTTATTCTGTGTATCTCTCCGAGATGAAGTGAGCACGAGTGACTGAGCGAAAAGTAGTACACTGTTTCCACGATTCTGAGGGATCAGGGTTGTCATGTTCGGTGGTTGACAAGAACTATTCTCTCCTTGGTAAGAGGAGTTTCTAGTGGCACTGTAAGCTAGCTGGTACACAGGCTGGCATACTTGGTGGGGGTGTCCAGAATCAGTTTGGACACCAATTCCGCAGGGTATGTTGTCTAAACCAGCAGATTCTATATAGGATTATAGGAGCTACATGACATGGCACTGCCAACGTTGTTTTACTACTTATTTAACAGTCAAATCTGAGTAGTTCAGTCGTGCTTTTCTCAGAGAGCCCAACTCACATTACTCCAAAAACGTCTGAAGTTAGAAGGGAACTATGCTGCCACAGCTGAGTATGCAAAAATTCCTATTGATTGGCTGTAGGTGTATCAAGCTTGAAGGACAAACAGTTGCTATTGTGCATAAAACCCTATCTCAGTTTCCTTGAAACTCTTTGTTGACAAACTCTGTCAACAATGACAGAAGACGACACCACAGTGTCACAAAAATGTGCGTTAATTGAGGAAGAACTAGAAGGTGAAATTAACATTTCAGAAAATGTTAGAACTACCCTTACCTTAAAACTAGCTGAATATTATTTCCCAGCTAGGGGTGGGACAGTAACTTTCGTGATTGAGGCTCACAAATCATATAGAACAGAGGTATTCTATTCATGGGTTACATTCCCACAAGCAGATACACAAACACATACATTTCATTCTTACACCGAAGAACAACTTCCACATGAATACTGTCCGTATGAGGACATTGACATTCCGCTCACCTACCAGGGTGCACAAAAACTGCTTTAAAGGCACCCTTTCACATACTAAAGACAAAGTAAGACTAGGTCCGCTCGACGAGA
Source organism: Triturus cristatus (assembly GCF_964204655.1). Taxonomy (NCBI): domain Eukaryota; kingdom Metazoa; phylum Chordata; class Amphibia; order Caudata; family Salamandridae; genus Triturus; species Triturus cristatus. The sequence continues at coordinate 367,586,407 of NC_140586.1, forward strand.
CGGAGCAACTTGGCCAGTCCTTGAGGCTTACACACTGCATCCAGACACTGACACAATGCCAGTAGCAGATTTACGTCCACTTCACAAAGAAATAATAAAACTTTACAGAAACTTAACACAATTTGTGATGAGAACACTCACACTTCAGCCAACAAAAGCTACACAAGCAGGACCCATTCAGGGAAAGGCAACCAAAATTACACCACTAACGCCAAACGCAGTTACGGGTAAAATGCCCACTAAACGTCAACAAATGCCATTCTGGATAGCTCAGAAAATTACACAGCTAGAGGTAGTATATCTGCGCACAAGCCCTCAAGAAAAAAACAGAATGCTAACAATCTGCTTGCCAATGGGGATAGCTCCCCAGTTAGAGGATTGTACAGTTTTCACTGCAAAATATATAAGAACTCATGGTATGCCTTCACTAGCAGTAATACCAGACATATTAAGACAAATACAAACTGAGTATGGAGCAGAACCTGCTCTGAACTTAGGGATGAATTGCTAGGCAATTTTGCCCAGGTATCATCTATAATATTAGCACATATAAAAGGGGAGACAGCAGCAGTGGCAATACGCCAACATCTGAGGGAGTTCACTCCTTTACAACAGGAAGTCGTATTACCTAAAATGATTGCAGACACCTATGCTGAATTAGGTAGAGATAGTTTGTGAGCTAGAGCATTAAAACCTCAACTCATGGGTGGTCCTGAAAAGGATAACACCAAGCAAGCACCTGATTCTTCCAAGAAGAAATGGGATAATAACAATAAAAAACAAAAGAATAGATCTCAGACCAGGAGTGGGTCTCCTCAACAGGAGCCCTCCGAAAGGAAACGCAACCTTAGGAATAGAGATAACATTAAAAAACCTGACAGGTATCAGGATACTGATACACGTGCCTCTTCATTCAAATTCTGAAGTAATTCTGTTACCCTACCGCTGAACAACCTGGGGCTATTCTTATACCCTAGTGAGAGTCAACCAAATTGACGCTGGGAGCCTAACATGGAAAAGGTGGTCAAATACCTGCTTTCAGCCGCTATGTTTTGGCAGAAGAACCCATTTAAGATGTCTAGTGTTGTTTTATATTTCTTCCGCAAAATGTTATTCATTAATGCGTCACAGTGTGTATTCAGTACTGCAAATAATTTAGTGCATGTGTTCAGATGTCTGTAATCTAAAACTTGACGATGTTTCATTACAGGAAGTGGGGGATAGAGCAATACCAAATATGAATCGAATCGAAGAATACGTTTAATTCTAGCTGTACACGAGGGTCTAGGTTCTGCATACGCAGGAATTACTGCGACAATTTCATTATTGAACCAATGCTCTTGGTGGCCTGGTTTAACTAAACAGACAAAGAACTTTGTCTTAAAATGTGACATCTGTCAGCAGATGAAGGGTTCCACCGTAGCACGTCCAGCGCAGACACCTTTTCCAATATCAGACAGTCCACTAGCGTGTGTCTATCAGGACCACTGCGGCCCTCTGCATTGGGATGGGGCTTACAGATATATCATGGTAGCAGTGGTTTCATGCTCGGGATTCCTATGGGTATGGCCTCAGCACTCGGCTGACGCTCGAACTGTTATAAAAGACTTGCGTGTCTTTATAGGGACATACACAGTTGGCACATTACATTCTGACTGCGTCCCGCGTTTAGCTCTAGGGCGTAGAAGGAAGCCATGGAAAGTTTGGGTGTAGCACTGCGGTACTCCTCTTCGTACCATCTGAGGGAAATTTGGTTGTGGAGAGGAAAAACCGTGACTTAAAGCAGTCTTTAACAGCTAGGCTATTAGGTTCAGGTGGTAGTTGGATCAATCACCTATATGGGGTACAGCGTGCCTTCAAAAATATGCCAAGAAGTTCTTTAGGGGGTGTCACGCCTTATGACGTCCTATTTGGGATAGGAATGTGGGTACCTGATCTCGATTGTGAAGGCACAGTGGCGGATGAAAAACAATTTGACATCAATAAACGTTTGGCTGTTTTACAGGATCTAAATGAATCCAGAGTACTAAAAAGCAATGTGAAAGTGAAATGGACTGCCACAAGTCGTCGATCTGGTCAGAGAAAAGATCGAGGACAAAAAAATAATTTGGGCCATCGTACAGAAAGCCTGTACCTGTCCTGGCTGTTGAAGGAACAAGAACAGTACTTCTTCCGCCTCCCGCCAGTAAAAAAGAAAAGAGATTCATCTCTGATCAAACCACACTATGTGGCCGATACTGAATAGTAGGCCATGTGGGCTCCTGGGTAGCCAACGTTCTCCTCTTGCTACCATACAAGTAGTTGAGGCTGAAAAACTCTTAACATTCGAAGAGTCTCCAACAATGAAATGGAACTCATTCCTGTTCAAATTTAACATCAGAACTCAAGTGAAACACACACATCAATTCAACCAAATACTGATTTCTACATCAATATACCTCAAAAAGAGACACCTGCCAGTTCAACAGCACCTGCTGAGCTACCAAAGATTGATCGAACTGCATCTGGCTACTTCATCGATTTTGATACCTTCTCTCTTGATCCCAGCGAATCTGAGACAACGCCAGCTCCCGTTTCCAGTAAGCAACAAGTTAGTGAGCTCTACATTTTTCTGAAAAAAAACTTACTTGGTATCACCTTGGCTCCAGCTCTGGATTATATCTGCAATATTGTTTTTTCTGTTCTGGATTGGCCTATTGACTGTCTTTTGCCTACTTATGAAGGGAAAATATCTCCCAGAACGCTCTGCAGTATCCAATGTGAACCTGGTCCTGAAACCTCATCCATCATCTTATCGTGAACAAAGAGACTTGTTTTCCGTGAACATTACAGCTGTTCCAATTCCTGATGGTATTGTTTGGGACAAAGTTGATTATGATGTATTTGGCCCGAAAGAACTTTTGAAAATACCACATTTGTTTAAAGTATCTTTAAATGATATTATTACCTTCAGTATATTTTCAGATGATTGTGACTTTGAAACTGAGAATATTATGTTGTCTGATATAGAGAAATCCACTGCATTCTCAAATAATGAAATTTTAGAAGACACATCTGATTACGATAGCACGTACCGTTTCCATCATTATGGTCATCACTTTTTACACAAATCTTGTATCCCTAGAAATGTTTACACATACCATCAATGGGAACATTGCCCAATACCGCCAAAAGGTAGTTTGAAAAGTTTCGCACAGAAATTTTCTTATTGATCAGGGTTTAGCACTTTTGACCCGACCTAATTTTATTATAAGGTTATACCTACACCTGCACAGAAAAATATGCTAACTAACACCAAACAGATTTACTCTACATCCTTTATTGCTCAACTGTCTGAACAGGGTTTCGACTTATGGAAAGACACAATAGACACAAAATTTGTCTGGGGTTCTAAGGATTGGCAAGTTCAGGGAACGGAAGCACTATTTAGAGCATGCCTCATTCCACAAAAACGAATATTTCTGACTGAAACTGTACAACAGACTTCCTGTCTTGGACTAGCCAAGAGCAAGCATTTGAACACACCACGGTTTCCAACACCTTCACACATTAATTTGACAACAATTAGAGGGGATACAATAGATGACATCATGCAGTACAATACTTCAGACCTCAATTGGAAGGGTTGGTTAGTTTGGCCCACAGACACAAACAGATGTCAGTCAAGATTCAGGGCTACAACCGAAGAGTTTAGTATCCATAGGCCAGAGCCACGATATGTACAAAGAGAACATCCAGGGTAGTGACATCCTACAGCGTGCCTTGATTAGCTAAAAACCTCCAAACTGTTCAAGGTGAAACAGCACTTATCCTTACTCTCAGACGAGGTGCATTTAAGACACTCTTTACTAGGTCCCCGAATGCCACGTCAGAAATGTTTCTATTATGCTAACGAAATCTGGAAAAACTCTCAACAAGAAGCTGCGGAGAGACTACGTGAAATAGACAGAATTAACTTAGAAAAAGAGTTAGCTGTAGTTGAAAATGGTATGACTACATTAAATCCAGGATTTATTCACTGGGCAACATTGTATCTTCTGCTATTGATATACTAGATCAGGACTTGTCCATTCTACAACAGAAACAATCACAGATAAGTTATATTATGTTATTAAGCTTGACGCTGCAATCATTGCGTGCTGGTTATGATTACAATGGCACAAAGGGGAGAAAAATATACAATGCTGCGTATTGGAAAACTTGACAGTTACCTTTTACTGTGGTAGAGTCACCATCCACAGAATGGTTAATTCATGGCCATTTAACATTACCGGTCACAACTTTCCAATTTCAGTATTGCCTAGAACAACGCCAGGAAGGCAGATATGAAGCGATGAGTAGGGAATTCATCAAGGAATCTTGGGAATTGCTGTACAGATTATGATACAGCAATGGGGACACAGAAGTGTTTTTTAGCGGTACCAACTGCGAGAACGCTTTAAGCGGATCTCTCATATGCCAGGATATCATGCTTCACGGGGCCTGTACAGTTGCAAACTTATCCTGTCACTTGAAAGAGACCCCAGCTGCTGTGATTAATCCGGTATTCAAGTTAATTTCAAATGGGAGTTACTTGATGCTGAATGATCAAGGTTGTTGTGGGATGCTCCCAGGCATTGCCTATCTTGTTACTGTAAACTCCAGGGTTAATTGCTGTATGCAAGTATTGTTTCCACCGACACACACAATCAGGGAGGTGCAGTTATGGCCTTCGTTGAATGATTCCTTTAAACAGTTTGATACTCTGAGCCAAATGAAAGCCAACCGTGCCTTTAACCTCCGCCCGACAAACTTATGATCGTTAGGTTGCAAGGCCCTCCGCCGAGATTCAGGCACTGATAAGAAAAAACGGCCCTTTCCATTTCACAGAAATGGTACAACGTCTCTTTAACATGTCTGACACAACGGGTATTGTCCACCTATTTAAGACCACAGGCTCTGGACTGTTAAGCACCTTTCAGACAATCGTCGGAGTTGTTCCCAATTTTATACACTCCATATTCTGAAGCATTTTTGAAGTGTTTTCGGTGAACCTGTTTGTCCTTTTTCTGCTACGCAATGGATGTCCCAGTCATCAAGGAGATGGAACACACGCTCTTGAAGCGCCGATACCATGATCACATGGTACGCCATCCGGGCACACCTCGACTTCCAGAACTAAGCGAGTCTTGGTTCTTGTCATTTAGACCAGTTTGGATCGACTGTATTCGGCCTGTCCTCCGATGCCAATTCTACGGACGAGAATGCATGCACAAATTGCGACATCGGACGTTGATGCTTTACTGGACCCGATTACGGCCCATGTTCTGCAGTGTCCTCAGCGTATTCCAATGTTGATGTCTGCATTCTTAGAGCTTAGAGGATGCTTCAGCTTCTGTCAGGAAGGATAATGGCTCCTCAACAAATACTTAGGCCTCGAAGGACACTAGCGCCTCACAAGCAATGGCTGTGGTGAATGCGTAGGAACATCTGTGCTCGATTGACCTGATCTGCGAGTAGTTGAAGGGATCGTCATCTGCGGTTGCAGGCCACAGTGATGTTGCGTCTCCCATTCATGACACATACACATTTGGCTCATCGTGTGCTGGGAAAATGTGGCTTTTTATCAACCAAACTTGAAATTTTAAACAAGACACTTTAGTCTAAGCCTCATGGCTTTCAGTCACTCTATGTTCAAATAATATCTGCAAACATAACTTAGATTTCTATCGCCTTCTTTACTTTTTTTTTAACCATTTATTAGACTTTTTATATTTTTAAGGACTTTTTTTATAGACTTATTTGCGTACTATATTTAGCAGTACGGTTGATTTTTTAGTATGTCGTCCAGCCGGATGAGGATTGAGTGTTATGTTCCATATAGGTACCCCACTATCGGCTTAGGTACTACATGCACCTTTAACCTACATTGCCCACAAATTGCACTACATAACGGTTCTTAGGACTGACTTTTTACCCAGTTGAGGTAATGACTAAAGGACCTGGGGTTTTCTCCGAAAGGTCTAACCTCATTCATTATGCATGAGTATTCTTGGAATCATGACTGGACAGCAGGTCGAACATCTCCTGCAAAAAAACTATGTACAAGGGTCACTCCTTCCATCATCCTAGTTTGACATGACACAGCGAAGTACATCCCCAGTGGGTATCACTTTTGGATATATACACCATCTCTTGCTAAGGTAGAGAGAGGAGAAAATGATTTCTATGCCGATACACTGACACGAGGCGCTGAGACTTCTGCACACAGACACTCCATGTTCCTTGGTTGTCAAGAACTATTTTCTCCTTAGTAAGAGGGGTTTCTAGTGGCACTGCGAGCTAGCTCGTATACAGACTGACATACTCAGTGGGGGTGCCTGGTATCAGTTTGGACACCAAGCCCGCAGTGTATGTTGTCTGAATGCGCAGATTCTATATAGGTTTATAGGAACTACATGACACCTTTTGATGGTCTGAGGGGAAGGAACCAAGTTACTTTGTTGGTTAAGAGTTAGGTTACAGGCTGTGAGAGAGTAGAGCTTGATGAACAAGTTACTTACCTTCGGTAACGATATATCTGTAAGAAACATTAGTTAGTTAGATTCCTCACCTTAGAATATCCCTAGGCGTCAGGCTGGATCCGGAATGATTTTCCGTCAAAAATACCCTTGCACGTTGCTAGGCATCGTCTGCAGCTCCGCGTCTGTCGTCGGCGTCGTGATCACCGGGATGATGTCGTTGGAGTACTTAGACGCCACCCTCGCGCGCTGACGTCAGTTCTTGTACATAGCTTTCCGCGCCAGGAATGCAGAGCCATGCAAGAGACCGACACTGGTGCCAAAAAATTCTAGGGCCCTGAAAGGGATGACCTCAACCCTAGATAACGGTGCGCAGAACGGGTAGAATGGGTGGGGCGGTGAGGAATCTAACTAACTAATGTTTCTTACAGATATATCGTCACCGAAGGTAAGTAACTTGTTCATCTAAAAGAAACACGTTAGTTAGATTCCTCACCTTAGAATAGATACCCCAGCAATACCAACCCCGGTGGTGGGCCTGCGAACCAAGATCACACCAGAAAGTCCTGGAGAACAGAACGGCCAAAGAAGCCGTCTCTCCGGACTTGGCTGTCCAGGCAATAGTGTTTGGAAAACGTGTGCAGTGAGGCCCACGTTGCTGCCTGACAAATGTCCTGCAAGGGGACTCCCTGGCCCAGGGCAGTGGTCGCCGAAGTGGCCCAAGTGGAATGGGCCCTCAGCCCTACAGGAGGTTCGTTTTTAGCTAAGGAGTAACAGGCCTTGATAGACAAAACGACCCACCGAGAGATGGTTCGCTTCTTAGCACCCACGAAGCCAACAAAGAGTTGGTCGTCTACCCGGAACTGTTTGGTGCGGTCCAGATTGAAGGACAGCGCCCGTTTTGGGTCCAGACGGTGGAGCCTCTTGTCCTCTTTCGAGGGATGCGGAGGCGGAAAGAAGGTGGGCAGCATAGCAAACTGTCCGATGTGAAAGGCAGTCACCACCTTAGGGAGAACAACTTTGTCCGGATGGACAGAAAGTAAAGGAGGCTTAGAAGAGAGAGCCTGGAGCTCACTCACCCTTCTAGCAGAGGTGATGGCAACCAGGAAAGCAGTCTTAAGCGTCAACAGACGAAGGGGACAATTATGAAGTGGCTCAAAGGGAGCTCACATCAGAAACGTCAATACCAGATTCAAATCCCACTATAGGCATTACGAAAGGGACAGGACGAAACATATGAGTAATGCCCTTACAGAATCGAGAAACAACAGGGGATTTGAAAAGAGAAGGCTGATCAGGAAGCCGTAAGAAAGCAGAAATAGCTGAAAGATATCCTTTAAGGGTGCCCAGAGCAAAGCCCTGCTGGGCCATAGAAAGAAGAAAGAGGAGAACCTCAGAAAGAGGGGAAGAAAGGGGATCCACAGCCTTTGCTGTGCACCATGCCACAAATTTGTTCCACCTGCAGGCGTATACCGAATTTGTGGAGGGACGCCTGGCTGCCAGAATAACATTACAGACTTCAGGAGGCAAGTCAAATGGCATCAACTGCCGCTGCTCAATCTCCACGCATGGAGGTGGAGGCTGGACAGGTTCGGGTGGAGGACCGTTCCCTGCTGCTGCGACAGAAGGTCCTCCTGAAAAGGCAGTCGTATCAGGAGATCGATCGACAGACTGAGTAGCTCGGGATACCAGTATCTTCGTGCCCAATCCGGAGCCACCAAGATGACTTGGGCCCGGTCGTGCCTGATCTTCTTCAGCACTCTGGGCAGAAGTGGTATAGGCAGAAAGGTGTACAACAGGCCGCAACTCCACTCGCGACGAAAAGCGTCTCCGAGCGAGTGCCGCCTTGGAAACTCCAACGCGCAGAACTGCTGACATTGCGCGTTCTCTTCGGTGTTTAATAGATCTAACCAGAGCTCTCCCCACTGCCGAAAGAGGCCTTGCGCCACGTCCGAGTTTAGATGCCATTCGTGATCCATCATGCACCGGCAGCTGAGTTCGTCTGCTCTGGCGTTCAGAGAGCCCGCCAGATGTTGAACCACCAGGGTGATGCCCTGATGTTCCAGCCATGTTCAGAGGTGCAAAGCCTCCTCACAAAGGGTCCACGACCCCACCCCGCCCTGTTTGTTGCAATACCACATGGCAGTGGTGTTGTCCGTGAACACCTGCACTACACTTCCCCGGACAGAGGGAAGGAATGCCTTCAGTGCAAGTCGGATCACCCTCAGCTCCAGAAGGTTGATATGGAGCCGAAACTTTGCCGGAGACCAGAGGCCTCTGATTTCTGCCTCTCCCATGTGGCCCCCCCATCCCAGAAGGGATGCATCCGTCAATACTACATGCTCCGGTTGGGGTAGGGAGAGGGATCTGCCACTGACCCAATCGCGGTCCGTGAGCCACCACTGCAACTGTCTTGCAGTGCCTTCCGAGATCAAGACATGGTCGGACAGGTTGCCCCGATGCTGGGCCCACTGAAACTTCAGGTCCCACTGCAGAGCCAGCATCCGCCATCTGGCGTGATGCACCAAGAGGATGCAGGAGGCCATCAGACCCAGAAACCGCAGCACCAACCTGACCGAAACCCGGGATGGAGGCCGAAAGATGGGAATCAGAGCCGGAATATCCCGGACCGGCTGCTCCGGAGGATAGGCCCAGAACCGCACCGAGTCCAGAACCGCTCCGATGAAGAGGAGCTTCTGGGAGGGACTCAGATGCGACTTCGGCACATTGATGGAGAACCCCAGCAAATGCAAGAGGTTGGCCGTAGTCTGGGGGTGGGAGACAACTGCCTGGGGCGAGCCCACCTTCGACAACCAGTCGTCGAGATAGGGGAAGACTGGAACCCCCAATCTGCGCAGATGAGCTGCGACCAGCGCCATCACTTTCATGAACACCCGAGGGGCATTGGTGAGGCCGAAGGGGAGCACGGTAAACTGAAAATACTCTTGGGCCACCGTGAACCGCAGGTAACGCCGGTGGGCCGGCAGGACGGGGATGTGGAAATAAGCGTCCTGCAAGTCCAACGCTACCATCAGTCTCCAGGGTCTAGGGCAGCCAGAACCTGAGCTAAGGTGAGCATCTTGAACTTCTCCTTCCAGAGGAAGGCGTTGACGCTCCTGAGGTCCAAGATAGGACGGAGGCCCCCTTTGACCTTCTTGGGAACCAGAAAGTAGTGGGAATAACAACCACGACATACTTCTGGACCAGGAACGCGCTCGATTGCCCTCTTGGCCAAGAGGACCGTAACTTCCTCCTGCAGAAGTTGCAATTGATCCCCTGAAATTTGGTGGCACTGCTGTGGCATGGCTGGAGGGGTCGCCCCGAAGGGGAGGGAGTAGCCCCTTTGGACTATTTGCAGCACCCACCTGTCCGATGTGATGGTACGCTAGTGGAGCAGGTGATGGCGAACTCTGCCTACCACTGGCATGGAATGGGCCTGAAAGTTCAGACTAGGAGGGCTTTGAGGCGGATGCTGCTGGGGTAGATGTGGACAGACCGGCATGTTGTCCCCCTGTACCGCCTCGGCGGAATCCACGTCCGCGTGGTGGTTGGTTCTGCAGCCGGTGGCTAGGTGGACGTAAGGGGGGCACCCCTTCGTTGTCCATGAAAGGGGCGAAAAGTGGAAGTTTGCGGGCGCGGGCCAAGAGGCCCAAGGACTTGGCTGTAGCCCTGGAGTCCTTAAAGCGCTCCAGCGCACTATCCGCGTTGTCGCCAAAAAGTCAACTGCCATCGAAGGGCATGTCCATGAGGGTGCTCTGGAGATCCCCGGAAAACTCGTGGACCTCAGCCAGGCGTGGTGACGAAGCACCACCGTGGTCGACATTGCCCTGCCCAGCAAGTCCGTTGTGTTCAGTCCACATCGGGTTGCATGCCGTGCCGCATCCTGCCCTTCGGCCTCCTCTGGACACTGGGGCAGCACGTCCTCCACTGTATCCCACAGGGTGTGGGAGTAACGGTCCAAAAGGTACGCAGTGTTGATAGACCGCAACTCCAAACTAAGAGAGGAGAACAGTTTCTTTCCAAACTGTTCTAACCTTTTGGATTCCCAATCCGGGGGAGCGGACGGGAAGGAGGTCTGGGAGGTAGAGGCCTGGATAACCAGGCTCTCAGGCGTGGGGTGTATGGACAGAAAACTGGGGTCGCCCGGTGCAGGGCGGTGGCGCCGGGCCACGTTCCGGTCCACAGGAGGAACTGTGGAGGGCTTGGACCAGGTGCCCTTCAGAACGTCAATCAGTGCTTCATTAAACTGCAGCAGGGGCTCCGTGGAGCTTGCTGATGGTCGGAGCACTTCAGTGAGGAGATTAGTCCTCACGGCCACAGCAGGCAGCTCCAGCCCAAGGGCATCGGCCGCCTTGCGCAGCACCACAGAAAATGTAGCACCTTCCTCCGAAGCCACGGTCGGAGGAGAAATCAAGCCAGTGTCAGGAGAGGTGTCAAGACCACTGGCATCCCCCAGTTAGTCTGCCCAGTCCTGAGATAACTGGCCCTGCCGGGCGAGAGGGTCCTCAGATCCCTCCCAGTCATCACCGTCATCCGATTCCTGGTATACAGGTGGAATGATTGGAGCCGGGCGGAAGATGAAATTGCAACCCATCGGTGTCGGGTGTGGTGCCGGGCGGCGCCGCTCCGACGCCAGGCCCGGACCAGGACTAAACCGGGGAACGGCAACGTCCGAAGGTGGCGCTGGGGGCAGCACCGGAGGAGTCGGCGGAGGGGTCGTGAGGTCTGGATCCCTCAGGGACCTGCGACGTCGGGACCGGAGTCGACAACGGGGCCGGAGCCGCCGACTCGCTAGGCCTCCCAGTCGAGCCTGCGGGGCCCAAGGGCATGCCGGCAGGCGTCGACGGCGGAGCCAGGTTCCTCATGGCCACGAGAAAGTCCCTGACCTCTGCCGGAGTCGTATCAGACCCAGGGACCGGAGGGTATGGGGTCAGACAGGACTCCTGTGGCTCCGATGGAGCCGCGCCGGTGGTGCTATCCGAACCCTCAGCCAAGTCGCGCGACCGGTGAGGGGAGCCAGAAGAGCGATGTCGCCTCTTAGACTTCTTGCTGTGCTTTGACTTACCGGATCTTGAAGACTTGGACCCCAACGAGCGGTGATGGCTGCTGCTCCGTGACCGGTCCCTCGACCTCCTTCTCGACCGGGACCTAGAACGGCACGGAGCCGACTGCTGGAACTTGAGCAGCTTGCGGGACCGCTCCCGCCTAGCTTTCGAACTCAAAGCCAGGCAGTCGAGGCACGACTCGGCATCGTGGTCGGCCCAAGGCAATAGAGGCACCGGCGGTGTTGGTCCGTGACCGACATCAGTCGGTGACAGGAGTCACAAGCTTTGAAGCCAGGCATCCCTATCGGCACCAGAGTCGAGGTCGACATGAATGGAACCAAAAGAGTTCAAAAAAGTTTAGTCAAAAAGTGACTAAAAGGGTATGCTCTTCCCGGATTGGCGCTTACTTGCGCGGAAAAAAGAACTGACGTCAGCGCACGAGGGCGGCGTCTAAGTACTCCGACGACGTCATGCTGGCGATCACGCCGCCGCCGACGGACGCGGAGCCGCAGACGACACCTAGCGTCGCGCAAGGGTATTGCTGACTAAAAATCTTTCCGGATCCAGCCTGACGCCTGGGGATATTCTCAGGTGAGGAATCTAACTAACGTGTTTCTTTCAGATTTAAGCGTTTTGAAAACTCCTATAATGTTGTCCAGGAGGAATGGTCGAGGTGAAGTGGAAATTTTGGAATGAAGAGGTGACAACATTCTAGAAGTCTTCACCGCCATTGCTACATTTTTGGATAAGGGAAAAACTATGAGAAGAACGGGAAACTAAAGAGGTAGAACAGCACAGCAACTTGCTGATGTATCCCTGCATTGAGAGGACTGCAGGCTCGTACTTCTAAGGACTTTGTTGTCCTATGATCTTCCCCCTTCACTCTTAGGGAGAGTAGAGTATAGTGTGGACTTGCTGGGGACATTGAAGGAGAGGTTTTTCTTGGACTACTAGGGATCACTTCTATGGTGGTTAACTCTGGAGAGGGACCTCAATATGTCTGGACACACAGATAACCTGCAAGTGGACTGTCCTGGAGAGTGCTGGAAGGCAGTGTAAGCTGCCCCAAGGACTCGATGGTGCTGCTCAAGGTAGGTCCCAGAGAGAAGAAAAGTGCCTCGTCTCTGCACAACTTCCCACTCCTGTGAGGAGGTAGTTGGGTACCAGAGCTGCCAAAGAACCTTGACCATTGAGCTGAGCAGCTAAATAAAGGAGAGAAGGCCATGAGCTCTCTCTCATTGGTGAGAGACCTATTAAAAGATCTAAGATAATCTGTCAAACATTTAGAGGTGAGCTGGCCCTAAAATTCCACTCCTAGTGGGTAGAGTGTGCTCCAGGAGCAACAATGCGAAAACACCATGCAAAATGCCTAAAGCGGCCTGAGGATTCTGGTCTTGGCTTTGGTTTTCATGGGCAGCATGGAAGAGAGCCTCAGAAGTCACACATGGTCTCCACAGGTTCAAAGCTGGGTCATCTGATGGTACCCTGATATTATTCCGGGGAAGGGCCAGTGTCCCAGGAAAGTTTCAATGCTGGGGGTATGGAGGTGAGCACATGTGGCATTTCCCCGCTACTTGCTGTTTCCTCCCTCAGTGAGGTTCAGTGCCCTAGGATTATCACAAATGAGCATATCTTGCTCCGTTCAGAAGAACACCCAGGGAAGGCAAGATCCTGGGGATCAAGGTTGTGTACCTCCTAATACTCTTGTCTGTGGCAATGAGAAGCACACATTGGTCTGCATCCATCTGTTTGGATTTGGGTTTCCCAGGTGGGCATTTTTGTTGCAAGCAGGACCACCACATGTGGGGGCAGGGCACCCCCTCACACAAATGGGAGTGTGCCATTCAGCACATCTGCACAACAACAAAAAACATTGAAAAATGGAAAGGCTAACAGCATAACCCAGGAGACTGGGGCTGCCTTAATTTGCATGTTTTGCAGTGTTCTACGAGAGGAGGAACACCGGTAAGTGAGTGAATTTGCTTTGGAGCTACGAAGGAGAAGCTGTGGGCCCCCCAACTCCACAAGGAGCCCCTTTCTGTGTCATTTGAGTCACAGAAAGAGTGATTCTGTAGATAAAAAAGGAATCCTGGACTGGAGGCCTTTGTTTAAAGACTCTGTGGGGCATGAAAATTTGGTACCAGGTCTTGTCTTTTCTTTGTAGATAGGTTAACTGTCTAAGAAAATCCTCAATGTCGGATAATGTTCAACATAAAAATCTTTATTGATGTACACACTGCTGCTAGCAAATCACTGTGTATATTGTTTTCGTTATTGAAATGTGATACTACCCTGAAAGTTTGATGTATATTTTATTTGTCTCTATAGTTTGCTTGTAATGATTATGGTGACACCGTCACAAAAGCAAGAAGACCTGAGTTGTGATCAACACCTCTCTACTGTTAGGTTGTGCTCATAGAAGGTACGGTGTGCAAACTGTGAAAGGTACCTTTAGCGCACGGGTCTTCAGTACACTTAGGGATTACCCGACTTGTAAGAACTTTAATAAGTGTGTGTCCTCGATTAGTTGAGACACTTACAAGGGTGTCTCCATAGGCATTGCGACCTGCTATTGGGTAAATTATTTGTTAAATAGTGTGTAGCCTTTAAGAGTGCATGTAATACAGTATTTTACTTTTTACAAGAAAAAGTAATGGCTAGAAAGTTGGGTAAGCCTTGGACTGTTTTGCTTCACTACCTTCAGAGTCAAGTGCCAAAAAGGGCATTTGGTTCCAGTTCAGATGCCTGCATCACAGGGCTCCAGAACACTAGCAGTGAAAGATCCCAGTTGATAGAAGTGGGACAAAGTACCTCTCAGACCTAGGACCATCCAACACAGATTTCTTACAGTTGCCAATTAAGTACATTACATTTATTGGCACAAATAGTTGATTTACTCAACTCTGGTAGACAATTGTTAACAAGCAGATACCAAAGAGCAAACCATGACACCTAATAAAATAGTTTAATTGCTCACACTAAATTTTACCAGGCTATGGGACCAAATAGGTCAGCTATTGGAATTCTTGAGGTAGACCCTACACTTAGGAAATTCCCATTGTTACCAGTTTTCTAATAAGTTAAAGCGCTAGACTCCTTTTCCTGGAGTCATAAAAGGGCAACATTTTAAACAATATACATAATAAAAGGGTGACTATGATAACCCTCCAAAATAATCATCTAATTACCTTGCATAAATGTTATTAAACGATCTAGAAAATTGGACAGCAGGAATTGACATTTCTTCTGGCCCAAATGGGCTTAATAGCATGGGAGTACTCTAAGAACAATGTAATATTATCAAGTATGAGGGCATGGGCACCTCTCTAGAAAAAGGTCCATACTTGCACTGTTGCTTGTGGATGAGAGAGAAGCTTTCGGCACGGTGGACACATCCGTGCTAGGGCAGAAGCTGGTTTGGATGGCAATCAATTAATATTTGTGGTTTAAGATCAGGACCCTCGCTGAAGATGCCTGGTTAAAGGTTCAGACTAACCTTAGTGGGCAACTGAATTCTCACCTCTGTGAGCTTGGGCTGTTTCCCTACTTTCTTATGCAGGCAGCCTGTCTTTCAATCACAGACTCCTCTAGGCTTACAAAGGCTGCTTTATTGACTAGTATAATATAAAAATCATAAGCATTAGGTAGCCAATAGAGAAGATTAAAATGTTGACCCTCAATGGTTACAGTAAGATTAATCTCACAAAATCATTTAGGAGTATGGGAAGTAGCACTGTAGAGGTACTGTTATGTACACTTACATCTCTTAGTGTGTCATCCCCAAAATGTCCAACTCCTGCTAGGTAAAAGTGCAAAGGTGGAACAGTCCTCTCTATTTGTACTAATTTGTATGGATAGTTAATAATTATTCACATTTTATTCCCAGTTCAGATATTTTGAGGACAATTCACAAAGGCATGTAAGAGTATGTAAAATAACACTACATAGAACCGCCTTTGTGAATAGGCGGCATAGATTCTACATTTCTGCCACATGGATTAACAAAACCTTTGTCAGGGCGCCAAACGTAATAGACCATAGGAGGACTCCTCTGGACTATAGAAATGACATGTTCAAAATGCATCCCATTACCTACTTCTGAAGTTCAGTGGTGTAAGGCAAAGCAACATACCTTGGCACTGTGGGTTATATCGCCATCCTTCTGTTGTACATTCTGATGTGTCCACAATGTGCCTTTGGTAGCTGTGATATCCATCATTACATTCATATTGAACTGTATCTTCTACATTGAAAAACTGCTTTTTGGGCTTGTAGCTCTTAATAGTGCCAGTCAACGTTAATTTGCACATTCCTGTAGTAGTAAGCATAGTAAAATGATTATCATTTAATCATGAGAATTATAAAAACATGCTGCTATCTAAACACTGTCATAAATGTACAGACATTTTCATATTATCTCACCCCTTTCACCACAAGGGTAAAATAATTACTCTACGTATAGAGGCGCTGTGAGAATATTATTGGTATTTAGGTAAATAGAAGTGTAGCATTCCATATGATGATAAAAAACAATACAGCATGTGAAATGGTGAATTGCATAGTACTGCTCTCTGATGAGGCACCTAATGGATAATATATCTGCAGAGGTTTTAATTACAGTTGATTGTCGAACCCACCAATATATGCAAGATCATGAGGGAAGGCATATTTATGTTTGTTAATGCCCAACAGAGGGTTATTAACAGCAATCTACTAATTTCACATAATACAGGTAAATAAACACTCCAATTGACTCTGTTTCAATCATGCCACTGTCTTTGACCCTTAGAAAGTGCATGGTGCTAATTGTGCAATATGGCTGAGAGTAATAATTAAAAAGTACCCCAAATGACACCTCAACATCACCTTCAAATTTCCTTCTTTCAGATGCTACAACATGATTTTGAGTTTGGTTGGCGAATTTGCCATTTTAGCTTTAATGCAGGCACCCTAGCGCCATAGTGTAAGGGTGCCCACGTTGCCCTGCTGACTGATTTTGTGCAGGAAGAAACACCTTCCTGCACAAACCCAACAATTCAGGAAATTTCCATTTTCTATATGTGCTGCAGAATGCAGCACACATAGAAAAAGGAAAAAAACTAAATTTTTCTCCTTGTTGCGCCTCTCCTAACTCTATCCCTGGGAACGAGTTAGATTCTGAAGCATTCCCAGGTTTATGAATTCTCGTAATTCTGGGAAGGCATCAGAATCCATGGGTGTTTTGTGGAAATACCCACAGCAACACCCATGGAACGCCCTTTTCATGCAGTCTTCTGCATGAAAGGGGCACATATTTACAAGTCCATGAAAAGCTACGTAAAGTGGCTTTACATAGCTTTGTAAATATGCTGCAGCACATTTGCTTATTTTAGTATAGTTTTAATAAGTGCAAATGTATTTAGTAAGCCTTCTAGTCAAAATTGAAAAAACAGATAATGGATAAGTATTTTATTGTCCCTCCCCGGGGCTTTATTATAATTAAAATGCATGGGGGGGCTCATGCCTCCCCCCCATGCAGCCCCTGGCCCGCCACCTCCCCGGGGGATTTAATAATTACATGTGGGGGGCACACGGTCCCCCCGCAGCCCTGGGGACCGCCACCTCCCCGGGGCTCTGTTTAAAAAAAATGTTGGGTGGACTTCATCCGCCAAGCAGGAGGCGCGTTTGCAGAGTGGTGTAAAAAGGGGGCATGGCCTCGGACCACTCCCAGCAATCTAGCTGTGTGGGGTTTACTAGAGATAACAGGAGGGCTAGTTGGCCCCCAGGGACCCTCAGGGGGCAAGGGGACTTCATCCCTCAACCAAGAGCGCGCCAGGAGGTGTGTTTGCAGAGTGGTGCAGAAAGGGGGAGTGGCCTATGTCCACCTCTCAGCAATCTCACTGTGTGGGGCTTACTGGAGGTGTCAAGTAGGCTAGTTGGCCCCTAAGGACCCCCAGCATCGAAGGGGACTTTAATCCCCATCTAAGAGCGTGCCAGGGAGCACGTTTGCCGAGTGGTGGGCAAAGGGGGTGTGGTCTGCTATGAGAACTTACTAATGCTGTTATGTGGGACTTACTGGAGGTCATAGGAGGGGTAGTTGGCTCCCAAGGACGTCCTTGGGGGGCCAACTAACCCTCCTGTTACCTCCTGAAAGTCCCACACAGTGGTATTGCTAAGAGGTCTTCGGAGGTCACGCCCCCCTTTCTCCACCAGCCCAGCCAAGTATCACACATCAGGCGTTAGACTAACGCATTTTAATGTGGTGATCCGCATCACCGCATTAACATGCATTGTCATGCATTTTCAACTTCTGTTGTCCACCTGCTGTGAGCCTGGTGAACTGTAATTTGACTCTGTATCTTACAATATGTAACAACATATTGTAATATAGAGTCAAATAGTTCAGTTAACAATGCTGCTGCAGCGCCGTTTGCTATTTCTAAGGTGTTTGCGTCAACATCACGTCCTCTTTAATTAGGTGCTGACTTAGTCGACGTCACGTCCTCTTTAATCAGGCTGCTGACTTAGGCAGCTCTAGCTGGGCGTGCCGTGGAATAAACTTTTATTTGACATCATGGGAGGGGCCAATGGCTACTCCTGAGACAGGCAGGAGTGTGCACACTCTACGCAGTTTTTATATTAAGTAGAACTGCTGGGCTGGCAGTGGCGGCAATCGTGGCAGTGCAGATCACGGTACACCTGGGCCCAGCAGGAGAACACCGGCCCTCGGGATCATTAGTCGACTCATGCCCGGGCGTTCTGTTGCTGCGGGGCAGGGGTTGATGCTGTACCTGTAGACTTACACGTGGCACTAGCTGCCAACTCTACAGGTGGTTTGGCAGCACCCGTTGGGACTTCACGGGTACAAGGCACCGCTGGGGTTAAGGTTATTTTTAATTAGATGCATCTTAATTTGCAAAGCTGTTGTGGTATTATAATTATTTCTTTTTACAGCTGGTTGAACTGAAAATTTAAAGCCACGGTGTGCCAAGGCACTGTGTTAAATGAAATGCACGTTATTCTCAGATACTGGGTTGAACGATAACTAGTGGCTAACGAACGCCCTTAATCTATTGGCTTTGTTCCAAATTCGGCCCTTGGTCGGAGCGAACATTTTCTGTGTAGAAACGCAGGTATCTTGACTGCACCGGCAGTTTCTTTCAGCTCCTGCCTCGGTAAAGCTTTACATTTTCCAGTCTAGGCTTTTTCCTGGGGCACTGTGTTCCCCTTTTCTGGTCTGTTAGCCTGAGGAAGATTCCCTATGGTCACCTTCAGAGCCATATCTAAATATCTATTTATTCATGAGACTTTTACTCTGAGTGTTTATGCGGCTCAAGCTCTATAAGTTACCTTTGGATGGCAGCCCTTTGTCAATGAAACCCGATTACAATCAATTAGGAGCCTATACGTTAATGACTACAAGTAGTGTTCACCTTGTTTGCAAGTATTTTAGATTTACAAGCATCTGTTGCTGTCTTCCTTTCCTCCAGAAATTTTAATACAACAATAAAAATGTCACGATACAGATCAGAATTTTATCTATTAGAAGTTTTGGCTGATTATTAAGTAGAGAAAAGAGTTAATATGACAGCTGCAAAGTATGTGTTGAATGCAGATCAGGGAGAGTGCATAATGTAAATAGGTCAGTGCTATGTTCGAGACATCCTTTATTCCTTGCATGAGTGTATAATGTAAAATCCAAGTGAGCTATTAACTGTCATAGAAGAACTGCAGCATGCAAACTGCAAAGTACAGATTAGAGTGCTATAATTCCCCCCCCCCCCAGTCTTTCATTATTAGAATGTTGCAAAAAGGGTTCATTTTGGTAAAAAAAAGAAATCAGTCATTATTAAAGAGAACCCCCTAACCACGGTGTTACGTTTTAAATTCTGAGTTTGTGCTTCTCGAGACCAAGCACTCTTAAACTATACTGTCTACCAGTATGGAGGACATGTGACTATTACCCCTTGTAGTCCTCTATCCTATGTAACATTCCTATAAACTGATTTACACATTTTGATTGATTGATTGATATAATGTGTGTGTGATGTAGAGTGCTCTGACACCCTGCACCGGTCTGAGTGGCACTATAATCCAAATTAAATGCATCTCAGCAAGAGAGTGGTTATGGAGACTTGAGGGGCACTGTTAAAGGGTGGTAGTGAGGGAATCCGCAGGGAATCTTTGCACATGTTCGTTTATTGCTGCCAATAGTCTTCTAACTTCGTTCTCACTCGAGGTTTTGTTGGGAATTTAAATTTAATATTACTTTTTAAAAATACTTTTAAAGGTCTCTTATCTGAGAATTGTGAGCCGTGTGCATGATTTTGACTTCCCGTTCGACCCCTGCGGTACCCGTATGTTAAAGTGTGTTTGCACCGGGGTTGACGGTCTAGTCTTTTTCCCCCACTACTTAAGCACGCTGGACCGTCCGCGCAGCAGGCATGCCGCTGGCACGCCAAAGGCAAGACCGTCTGCGCCCATCGGCGCAAGGAGCGCGACCAGCGTCTCAACCCTTGGTCGTGTAGTGCCCCAAACGTATAGTAGTAATCAGCTGTTGGCCCTGAAAAGCAACACATGCATGACTTCTGACATGCTCCACCAGAACAAGAACAAAGGTGAGCCCAGGTGTTCTAAATGCTCATATCGACTGTACACAGGCCTCGCTAACCATCCTGAGGCCATAACATTGACAGGCAGAGGAAGGGGAGTATTAAAGACTAATACCGTTATGGACGGAGACACGAGGGGAACAACTAATAATAACACCACTAACGGGGAAATTAAAGCCCCGAAGGCAGTGCGTGAACAATATGTTCTGTGTCTTTTGCTTAATGCTCGGTCAGTGGTAAAACACAAATACCAATTAGAGGACCTGATTCAACTTCATAGTCCCGATATAGTCTTTTTGACCGAGACCTGGACAGACAACACCTCAGGCCCAAATTGGAATATAGCCCTGCCAGCAGGATAATTAGTCATCTCCCAAGACAGGGAGGAGGGTAGGGGGGGCATAGTCATTATCCACCAAGACTACATGAAGGTACGTGTGGAAGCCATCTCAGCTCTTCCAGCTGAGGTGTTACATTTCTGTATAAAACGTAATAATCTCACAACCTTTCGGGGACTTCTCATCTATCGCCACCCAGGGCCCAGAGCGGCGTTCACCCAGGCATTATTGGCGCTCCTAGAGTCCTACACAGACCCCCACTCTCTTACCATCCTAGGGGACTTTAACTATCACCTAGAATTAACGAGAAACTCAGATACTGTTAGACGTTTAGACAACTTAGCAGTGTTTAGTTTAATTCAAATAGTAACCAAACCCACCCACCAGGCAGGCCATACTCTGGATGGCATATTCTCTAATAATCCGCACATTGATCTGACGAAAATATCAACTCTCCCATGTGCCGACCATATGTCCGTCCATTTTAATATTAAGGTCATGATGCCTATTCATTACACCCAAACTAAACCCTCTAAGGTAAAAATTCGAAGGTGGAACAAGGTCCTAGGTAAGGAACTAGAATTGGCCCTAGGCCACCTCCCCGCCCCGTTAGCAAACGACAATAATGTAGCAGCATTCCAGTTCAACGATTGGCTTAGGGCAGCAGCTAACTGCATTGCGCCTGAGAAACTGGTGGTGTTAAAGAGGTCCCAAGTTGTCATCACCGTGGTGTAACCCGGAGCTAAAGCTCCTCAAAGTAAACTGCAGGAAAGCTGAGCGTCTCTGGAGACTAGACTATAGTTCGGGTAGGAAAGCAATTTATAATCTAGCTCTTCAACAGTATAAAGTAGCAATAATTGCAGCCAAGAAGCTACATTTTACAACTAAGATTGAGGAAGCTGGCAACTCTGCTAAGGAGCTTTTAAAATCAGTTAAACTGCTGGCCAAACCGCAGCAAGAAAATACATTTAAACCAGATCAGAACATTGTGCAGGTGATATATGATGACCTTTTGAATACTCGGAGAACACCCGACAACCATTGTCAATTGCCTGGTGTAGAAGGATTGACGCATTGCAGATTATCCTGTTTTCAGGCTCTAACCAAATGTGAGGTACAAAAACGTCTCCTTTCTATTATGTCCGGTTCCCCCAGAGACCCCTGTCCCCCAGCTATTATGCACTTGACCTCTATGAGGATTTGTGATAATCTTACACCCCTTGTTAATCAAGTCCTGGAATCAGGTATTTATCCGGTAGCTTGGAAAAGAGCAGTTATCTGTCCAATTTAAAAAAAAAACATCCCTAGACCACACCGAACCTAAAAATTATCGCCCCATTGCTGGCCTACCAATAATAGCCAAAATCATGGCGAAGTCAATCAATAAGACACTGACTAACTACCTAGATGCCAACAATGTGCTGGACTCTACGCAGCATGGCTTTCGGTCTTGCCATTCTACCGAATCAGCCCTAATTACTGCTAAGGAAGTAATCCGAAAAATAGTAGATGGAGGGGGCAGAGCTGTCCTCGTACCCCTCGACCTATCAGCAGCATTTGACACCGTGAACCACACGGTGTTAATGCAGCAGCTGAGGGACGTGGGAATCGAGGACATGGCTCTGCCCCTCCTCTCTTCGTTCCTGGAGGCAAGGGAGCAGAGCTTGCATTGGGAGGGCTTACAATCAGATCATTTCCATCTTCCCTGTGGGGTCCCTCAGGGATCAACGTATATGTCACCCCACTGGCCAGACTTATCAGGAGGCATGGATTTGCCTTGGTCTCTTATGCGGATGACTCCCAGCTTGTGATCTCTATATCCAATCAACCGAGGTCACAGCTGCCAGTTTCCATGCATGTCTCACTGAGATTATGACCTGGATAAACCATAGCTTCCTGAAAATCAACACCAACAAAACTGAGGTGATCGAGTTTGGCCAGGGCTGACCCCTTTGGAATGACCCTTGGTGGCCGGCAGAAGCCGGGGAATGTCCAAGCCCCACTGCTAAGGTCAGGAATCTCGGGATCGTCTTCGATGACCAGTTGAATTTTTCCACCCAACTCACCAGTCTCACTTCCTCCTGCTTCTTCCCATTAAAAACTTTGAGGAAAACTTTTCCTTTTATCGCGCAAGAAGACGGTGGTGGTCGGCCTTTTTTTTTCCAAACTGGACTATTGTAACACCCTTTTTCTGGGAATTGATAAGACGCAGATGAGAAAACTGCAATCATTACAGAATGCGGCTGCACGCCTGCTTTTAAACATACCAAAAGAACAATCAACTTCGGCAGGGATAAAATCACTGCACTGGCTCCCGATCCAGCAGCGAGCGGAATTTAAGGCCTTGTGCCTGGTGCACAAGGCACTATATGGTGGGGGTGCTGAGGATATTCAAAAAATGTTCTTACCCTATACCCCCTCGCGCGTTTTAAGATCAGCAAATTTAGGCCTAATACATACCACAAAGATTAGGCAGGCAAGGTGGGGTGGTAGGATGTTGTCGAATTCTGCAGCAAAACTTTGGAATAGAATGCCAGTAGCAATGAGATTTCAGTTCAATAGGCAGCTTTTTAGGAAGACATTGAAAACATGGCTGTTTGCCTCTGCCTAGTTCTCTCGAGAATGCAGAGGTTTCTCCCTCCCACATACACATACACTAGAGCCAAGATGTCACGGCATTCGAGCGCTTTAAAAACATTTATCCTATCCTATCCTATGGTGGTCATTGGGGGGCGTCAACAAACAAACAAACAAGCCGGCCCAGGATATAAGAACATACATATAGCTGACAACTGTAGAAGAGTAGGCTCTGCTTCACATGTTTACCCCCACGTTTTGCTGGTGTTTCACTGTTTTTTTTTACTTTAGTCTGGCTGGGACCCTGCTATTCAGGACCCCAGCCTAGCTGCTTCCTCTCTGAAATGATTCCATGTACTTTAGGTACATTACAGATTGGATTTGAGGTGCCCTGGTAAGCCCCTAGTATATGGTACCCAGGGCATAGGTACCCCAGAAGCCTACCAGGGGATGAAGCATGTATTATGCCACCCCTGGAAAGCCACCCAAAATGACACCACAGGTCTGCCACTGCAGTCTGGGTAAGGTGGTGCTTGCACCCCTTACTGTGATATAGGTTACCTATATCACTATATATCTATACACACACATGTAAACCTATAAGTCACTCCTATGGCAGGCCTTATCAATCCTGAAGGCAGAGTGCTTGGTTCTTCTGTGAGAGGGTGCCCCTGCATGAGCAGAGTAGTGTTTGGTGTCAAACACCTTGGAATCATACCACCACACCAGTAACTGGTGTGGGAGTATGATCCCACCCTTCTAGAGGGAGAGACATGACAGCACTGGTATACCCTGTAGAAACTTAATAGAGCCCAGGCATCACAAAATGGATGCTGTAGCCACAGACACGGGTCTGGCCTCCAGCTGATGACCCAAACTCTGGCAGGGGAGGCCTGGACAATAGGTTTCCTGTCACAGGGATGTGTAAACACCTCCCAGACAGGCTTATGTGTATTGGGGCTGGGTGGGAGCACTCCCTGAGTGCTTTCAAGTCCTGCACTGGGGGCACATTTGGTGTCCCTGTGCATAGTCCAGCTCAAACCGGTTCAGGGGCTTCCAGCCCCTGCTCTGGGGCAAAACTGGACAAAGGAAATGGGTGTAGCCATCCATCTTTCCAAACCCTCCCATAGGTGGGTCGCCAGAGTATGTCCAACACCCTACCTTAGTATAAGTATGGGACCCCAGTCCTTAGGACTTTAGATTACCCTGGACGAAACTCTGAAGCTGAATCCTGGACCTTCGACGCTCTGCTCAAGACCAGAAGAAATCTCACTTGGGGTCAAGGAGTGACTCCCCGGCTTGGCAGGCACCAACGAAGCAATTTGCCAGTCTGCATCATCGAAGCTCCCGCCGGACTCTGAAGCATTTGCAGCCCTGGAAGAGGATTTCCAGACATCTCAGAGGCCGACCCAAGTCCCCAGCAAAGCTGAGACCCCAGCCCTTGTGAGTAGCGTGGAACCAGAACTCCTGGTCACTGTGCATTTCTGCAAGTGCATTAACTTCTTGATATCTCTTGAAGTCATGCTTGGGCTGACTGGTACCCCCAGCTCAAGCACTAAATCCACCGAAGATTGTTGGTCTGGTCATTCCGAGTGACCCGTGGGCTGCCATTTTGTGTTTTGTCTTGAGGTCCCTTCGTGATCTCTGGTCCGTTGACTGGTGGGTCCCTGAGGGGGTAACTTTGCATTTCCTTGGGCTTCCCTGGTTGGTCCAGATGTGCCCTAACTCCCAATCAAGTGGTGAGTCCCACAGACCTTGCTGGTCTTCACCGAAGCATCTTTCTGGTTTCTGCGTGGGTTGCTGTGGCCAAGGCTTGCTGTGTTCAATCCGGGCACCGACACTGCAGCACTCGACATCCTTCATGGGACAGCACGAAACCAGCTCCTGGTTGTCCTTGACACCTCCTGGCCCTCGTGGCTGAAGAGTCAAGCTTCACCTCATTCAGCTGAAATCACCCGACATCGGTGGGCATCTGCTCATCGCCTTCCTGGTCACTGGCTAGTGACCCAGACTCTGTCCCCTCTGCTTTCATGTTCTTCTCATCTTCGATCCAGGCTTGGATCTCTTTGGACACTTTGCATCTTCACGGCACCAGCACTTCTTCGCCAGCTCCCATTGAAATTGACGATGCGACCCTACACCAAAAGACACCTATGCACCCGGCTTCCCTGGGTGAGGTAACACAGGTACTCCGGTGCTCTCGTTAGTGTTAGCACTAGAACTTCCGAAGTCCAAAAGGGTTTGGTCCTGACTCATTTCTAAGTGTCCCTAATCTTTAAAAATCTAACTGCGACTTTCCCCATAGAAGCTAACGAGAGCTCACGGCTGTGTTCACACACTGCACACGGCCCCCGTGGGTCTCCTATGTCACTACCTTGGCTGGTTCCTTGGGGTCCCAGCGATTCTACAGGCTCTAGTCCTTGTGTCTAGTTAAGTTGTGGTTCTTATACCACTATTTTAGTATATGGTTTGGCTCGCCCCTAGGGCCTGACGTGTATTTGTGCTATTTTACTGTGATTATTGAAGTGTAACTTATATGTTTTGACATCTAGTCTCATAAAGAGACTAGGAGGGTGTGTTTAGTAATAAATACATATATTTTATTTATATATACATGGTCTGGATATCTTCATTTAGTGACTCAAGAGATTATAGACTGGTAAAACAAGCTGCTTTACATTCCTTCAAGACTTAGCCTGAAGGCTGCTCTCCATAGCTACCACTAGGATAGTAAGTAAGTAATTTGTTTATTTGTACATGATTCATTAATATCTTTACAAAACAATAAAACATTGCTAAACATTTTTACAATTTCATTATACGCGGTTTCCTCAATTTTACAGGTTTAATTCTCAGTTCATAATTGTCCATAAAATGTTCGGGGTCATCAAATGTCTGGCTTTTTATGGTCCTTTTCCAGTGTGCTCTTGTGTCTTTTTTCCACTAGTTCAAAGAACTTTACGACCCGACAGTTTAATTTTGTTTTAGTGGGGTTAAAACACAATTTGACAGCCTGCCTGCATGTCCAAACGCCAAGTGATTTGAAGGAGGGACGTAATAGATTGTACCTCAAATCTTTTAATTTAGGACAGATACACATGACGTGGATGATGTCTTCCTTGTCAGCCTAGCACAGGCGGCATTGCTGCGAGCAGTTTTTTCTCTCCCAAGGTGGTAAGTGCGGGGTTACCGGGATCACGCCGAGGCGTAATTTAAAAACCTTTTCTTTTGTTTTTAAATTCATTCCTATGTTAAGATATGCTTGTGGCTGCGTTCTTCCGTAATCGCCAAGCGTGATCCACCCGTGCGCTCTTTTTATTTATGCCTCCTTGTCCTCAATAGAGGAGATGATTTGTGCTGATTTTTTTGAAAATCAGTAGATCTGTTGGAGCACTCCCGATGTCTGATAGTCCCAGGACTTGAAGTGAATCAAATAGATAATCTCTGGCTGAGGATTTGCGATGTCAGAGCAGCTCTTCCCATGGGTTAGAGTTTAAAGAACCAGCCTCAGCACTGAAAATCTTGTGCCAGTTGGTAGCATAAGCACTCCGCCTTTCTAGTGTTTGTTTCAAAAAACCAAATTTGAACCGGATTTGTGCGGGTGAACCATATCTTGGCAGGTTAAAGATAACCCTATAGGAGTTAGCTATTAATGTATCCAGTAATGCGGCATCCCTTGAAGGGGTCCACTCCCATATGTGAGAGTCGGCTGTATCTTTGCACGCAAAACCTGGAGAAGAGGGTTGAGCGTTAGGTCGGGGAGTATGGCTTTTAAGGATTTTATCGCCAGGTGAGTTACAGTTCCCTTCCCTTGTAAGGACTCCGATTGGGGTTTGAATGAGTTCTTGGTGTCCAGGACTACTCCCAAGTATTTATAGGTGGTTACCAAGTCCAGCCCTTGTCCGTTTACGTGCCATTTAATTATCCTTTTTTTCCCTGTAGTTCACTGCCATGACCTTGGATTTATTAAATTTATTTTGCAAAGCATTCTTTTCTGAAAAGGAATGAGCTACATTTAGAAGGTGTTGAAGGCCAATGGGTGTCTGGCTTATCAGCACCAGGTCCTCCGCCTAGAGCAGATTGGACAGTGGAATGTTCCCTAATTTCGGTGCAAGACAGAAGCATTTGTCAAGTTCCCTTGGTAAATCTGCAAGAAAAAGGTTAAATAAGAGTGGTGCTAAAACACAACCCTGCTTTAACCCTTTCGTTGTCGGAATAGGGTTAGAGAGTTGTGTACCTGTTCCCAATTTAACCTTAATCCAGGTATTTGAGTGGAGTAATATCAACACGTCTAGAAGATGTTTGGGTATTCCCCAGTTGTCCAGTTTCTGCCAGAGTTTGTTACGATCCATGTGGTCGAATGTGGCAGCGTAATCAATGAAGGAAAGGAAAAGAGGCAATTTGGTCTATTTAACTGCATCCATCAGCAGGGTCAGTGCCGTTATATTAGTTGTGGTCCCTTGACCCTTGCTGAAACCAGTCTGATTGATCGGGATTACTGAGTTTTCAGATGCCCGTGATGTTAGCTCCTCCAGTATAGTTCCTGCAAAGTACTTGGCCTCCACGTCTAAAAGGGAAATAAGCCGATAGTTATTTGGATGTTTCCTATTGCCATGTTTGAAGATTGGGCTTATTACTGACCCATGCCAAGATTCCGGAAGAGTCAATGTGTTCTTTATATTACTGAATGTTGGTGTTAGTGCTACGCTCCAGAATTCCGCGTCTGATTTGTATAGCATTGGAGGGATGCCATTTGGGTCAGGTGCACCTGTTGGTCTGCCCCTGGCTATTTGTCTTTTAACTTCCGCAGGTGTGGTAGCCAGATGTACAGACTCATTGGAGAAAGAAGAACTTGGGTCGAGCACTAATTTATCCATCAGGGGTGATGGCTTGGCTCCATTAGCACTGGATTCTTGGGTCGTGGCCATTGTGTGGTAATTGCCCATTTTTTCCCTCCGAGCTTCTTTGCTGGACTCCTTTGTCCCCACCTCTTCAAGACTGTCCTCTTTGTCAGTATTTATGTTGTTGAAGTGCTTGAAGAGGTAATTTGTCCATGCTTCCTCCGTTACATTAGAGTTTAGGCCATGATGGTCTGGGTTCTTTATTCTCTTAATCATTTGCCAGAACCTTGAACTATTTTGCCGTTTTACTTCACAGAGGAGTTTCGCCCATAGCTCGTCACTTATTTGTTTCTTTTTTTCCCATTTCTCCAGTTTTAACAATTTTTTCGCTTTCTATTGGGAAATTTAAGTCATGATTTGTTGGATCCTTTCATATCTGTCTCACTGTTCGATTTATTATCTGTTTTTGCGTTTTCATATCTGGAGAGAGTTGTGATTTGGTTAATATTCCCTTTTAATGACTTGTCCTGTTTGATTATGTTTTTAATAATTTCAGGTAAGTGGCTAGGATGAAGTTTTGCCATACTTCTGACAAATTTGTTGTGGAGCTTGCCACTTGAGTAAAAAGAGTTTTCGCTGCAAGGCTTGTGGAGCTGATGTTACAAGGATTGCACCGGAGCTGCCTTAAGTTTGAAGTCACTTAAATGTCAATATCTGTGTATGGTTCAGTCTCAGGAAACAAATTGACTTTTATTGTGGCTTCCTGAGGCAAGTGGTCGCTGAGATCGCTCGTCCCTATCTTGAACGCTGTTACATTGCCAAACAAATTTATGGATGTAAATGTATAGTCCAAGTGGGAAGATTGCTTATCTGAATGAAACGTTGCGATCGGTGGATCGTCTTCTGTGTAGTGCCCATTCAAGGCCCTTAAATTAAAATGCTCTAATTGCCATAGTAAGTTTTGAGCAATTTGTTGGTTTTTTAATTTTTGTGAAACCCTGTCTTGGCACTCCCCATGCTGCGCTAAGATCTTGGTCAAGACCATCACCTGGATCCGAGCTGATAAGGAACATGTTGAAGTCGCCTGCCAGGATGATTAAGTCAGAATCCTCCTTGTCCAGTACTTTTCCTAAAGCTTTTATCAGTTCGTTGGCAGCTTGTTGTTTCACTTTGGGGTGGATGTAAGTGTTGATTACTATAACTTCTTGAAGTTGATTATTTAACCTGAGTGAGATCTTTGCCACCTGTATTATGCTTGGAGGTGCTATTTGAGATTCTGTTGTTGTGATCTGACCTATCGTTGCTATAGAGGCAAAAATCATTAGACCCCCGGATCTACGACCAAAGATGGAGCTTTTGCTTGCTGGAATACAACAGGATGTGAACCCTTGCAGCTCAAATGCCTTTTACTCCCAGGTTTCTTGAAACAGTGACAGAGCAAATGAGTTTAAGTATTGCAGAAACTCTGGGTCGTTGCTTTTGCTGGCTAAACCGTTGATGTTCCAAGTGCATAAGCTAATTTGCCTGGTCTTAGCCAATGAATGATCAAGGTTTCTTCTCCTTTGTCAATTTGGACGATCAAGTTTGTTGATGGTACGTTGGATCAACCTCCAGTTTTGTGGAGCGCCCGACGATACATGACCTGGGTGCCTTAGTTCTTGTCCTGAGAAGAACGTTTTTGTGTCTTGGGATTGCACTCTTGGGGAAGTGCTTCTTGCTCCTTTTAATACTGAGTTGGTGTTTCTTCGCGTAGGTGACCTAACAGGGGTTAGAAAAGGTGTTGGATAGGGGGGTTGCTTTTCAAGAACCAGTTTTATCCCCCATTGTTTGAACATTGCCTCCTCCTCCAGGATTTTTTGTGCTATCTCGGTGGAGTTCCAGGTTGCTTTAGTTGTTTCCGAGCATTGTGGATCATTGTTAGACAGAAACTCTATTTGGAGGAGGTCAGAGGAACTAATGTTTCCTAGGCTTGTGATCGAATGTAAAAGTGTTAGTATGCTCCCCCTGTTCAGTATATTGTCTCTTCCTCAGGACGTATATTCTGGAGTAAAGAGAATAGTGGTCGGACTGTTCTGATGATGCACTGTTTGTTCTGTTTGCGGTCCCTTACGACCGGGATGACCTGACTGGGAGGAACTATTTGAGCTGCCAGTAACTGGGCAGGTTTGTTGCGCGCTTTGTTGCCTGTCTCCCCCAAGTTCTCTGATGATGTCAGTTGCTCCTCGTGTAGGTAGCTACCACTAGGATAGCTTTCAATAAAGGTTGTCTTTAACCTATAACCAATAAGGGGTTGTTTGGACTGATACAAGGTGCCCAATATAACTAGTGGACAGCATATATCAGGCCAACTTCTCACAACAACAAGCAGAGTGCTCTTCTGCAAAGGCCAAAGTCATACAACTAAATTGAATTATCTTCTGTCTTGGTGACTCCACTGTTGATTAAGCGGTCGTCCAATATTAGCAGGCTTGAGAGCATCAATGAGCGCCCTGGCTGGCTGTAACCTATGTGCACCTCAGCCTCACTCTCTTGAGCATTGCCCGATGGGGAGTGTCTTTGGCCACTGACCGATCAAATTACATGTTCCCTTCCATTTCCTGTGCTTTGCAGGTATGTTTTAAGATCTTCTTAAGAGTTTCTCATTGCTCAAATGGGTGTTATTTCTGATAATGGTATGTTTCCCTCGTCTTCCTTGCTTGATTTTTCTCGCGAGGAAGTGTCACTCATAGTTGTTGAATGTCACTCATAATAACACTGAAATTATGAAAATTACACACATAGCAATCTGAAACCTTGGCAGCTATGCTCCACCCCTCTGCAAACACGTCTCCTGGCACACTCCAGGTTGGGGTATGAAGTCCACTTTACTCCTGAGGTACTTTGGGGGCCAAGAAGCCCTCCTGGTACCTCCAGTAAGTCCTATGCAGCGGAATTCCTAAGCACTGTCGGAGGCCCAGCCCCCTTTCACCACCCCTCTGCAAACGCAACTACTAGTTAAAGAAGCATTTGGAATGTAATAGGTCATACATTTGTGAAATTTACGGCTAATGGCATCGTAAATGTTAACTTTTTTACTAATGTCTTTTAGATTGGAGTGGATGTTCGTTGTGTGTAGTGGAATTATGTGGTATGTTGTGCAGTGCAATTATGTGGATAGAAAGTATGTGGTATTTAGTGTATAGGAGTTATGTAGAGTGAGATTATGTGTATGGAGAGTAATTATGTGGTATGCTAGTCTTGGTTGTGGAGTGGTAACCTGAGCGTTAGTCTCCCTCATTTCCATAGAAACTAAACCATAAACTCAATAAGAAATAAAAGAAGGAACCACTGAGGAGCTCTTCTGGACCTAGTCACAGGTATAAGCAGGGCCACTGGAATTATGCGACTGTTCGGCTGCACCGATTTTTTGCATAATTAGACATTTCCCGTATTTGCCACATTCCATCATCTGCTGCATAATCTGCAGATCTGAACAAAAAAAACTTGTTTCTAGCTCAAACGACTCAAACGTTACCAAAAATGCAGCGACAAGTGTTATAGGGTTGTGAAAGGCTCTTTGCAAACCTGGATTGGTCTCTTGTTACTTATTGCTAAATGTGGGTTTTAAATTGGTACTAATGGTGCGTAAACCACTCTTGCTATTTTGTTCTCCGGTCTTGCCTCTTACTGCATTGATATTGCTTCTTTGTGTACCCTTATTTTTTCTGCACTTGTTTTGCCTCTTTCTGCACATCTCTTCCACTTCCTGCACCTTCTTCTTTGAACACCTCTCTTGCTTCCTTCTGTACCTCTCTTCCTTCTTCTGCACATCTCTTGCTTCTTTCTGCACCTCTGTTGCTTCTTTCTGCACCCCTGTTCCCTCTTTCTGCACCTCTCCTGCCTGTTTCTGCACCTCTGTTGGTTCTTTCTGCACTCCTCTTGCCTCTTTCTGCACCTCTGTTGCTTCTTTCTACACCCCACTTGCCACTTTCTGTATCCCTGTTCCCTCTTTCTGCATGTTTCTTCCCTCTTTCTGCACTTCTCGTCCCTCAATCTACACCCCTCTTGCCTCTTTCTGCACCCCTCTTCCATCTTTCTGTACCTCTCTTGACTCTTTCTGCACCCCTGTTCCCTCTTTCTGCACCTCTACTGCCTGTTTCTGCACCTCTGTTGGTTCTTTCTGCACTCCTCTTGCCTCTTTCTGCACCCCTGTTGCTTCTTTCTACACCCCACTTGCCACTTTCTGTATCCCTGTTCCCTCTTTCTGCATGTTTCTTCCCTCTTTCTACATGTTTCTTCCCTCTTTCTGCACTTCTCGTCCCTCAATCTACACCCCTCTTGCCTCTTTCTGCACGTCACTTGCCTCTTTCTGCAACTCTCTTGCCTCTTTCTGCACGTCACTTGCCTCTTTCTGCAGCTCAATTGCCTCGTTCTGCACCCGTCTTGCCTCATTCAGGATCTCACTTGCCTCTTTCTGCACTTCTCTTCCTTTTTTTGAAATAGAAGTGCAGAAGAAGGAACAGAGGTGCAGAAAGAGGCAACAGGGGTGCAGAAAGAGGCAAGGGGGATTGAGAAAGAGGCAAGGGGCTACAGAATGAAGCATGAAAGCTGTAGAAAAAACAAAAGAAGTGCAAAAAGAAACAACAGAGGTGCAGGAAGAGGCAAGATTGGTCCAGAAAGAGAGAAGAGGAGTGCAGAAAGAGGTAAAAAGGGTGCAGAAAGAAGCAAGAGAGGTGCAGAATGAAACAAAAGAAGAACAGAAAAAAAGGAACAGAGGTGCAGAGCTGCAGAAAGAGACAAGAGGAGTACAGAAAGAGGGAAGAGGTGTACAGAAAGAGGCAGAAGGAATACAGAAACAAACAAGAGAGGTGCAGAAATAGGCAAGAGAAGTACAGAAAGAAGCAACATAGATGCAGAAAGGTGAAGCGGAGTGAAGAAAGAGGCAAGAGGAATACAGAAAGAAGCAAGAGTTGCAGAAAGAAATAAAATAAGTGGAGAAAGAAGAAACAGAGGTGCAGAAAGAAGCAAGAGTACAGAAAGGAGCAACAGAGATGCAAAAAGGGGGAACATGGGTGGAGAAAGTAGAAAGAGGCATGCAGAAAGAAGCAAGAGAGGTGCAGAAAGAGGCAGCAGGGATGAAGAAAGAGGGAAAGGGGTAGAGAAAGAGGCAAGGGGTGCAAACAAAAGCAAGAGAACTGCAGAAAGAAACAAAAGAATTGCAGAAAGAAGGAAGCGAAATGCAGAAAAAGGAACAAGGGGTGCAGGAAGAGGGGTGCAAAAAGAGGCATGAGCGGTGCAGAAAGAAGCAAGAGATGTATAGAATGAAGCAGAAGAAGTGCAGAAAGAAGGAACAGAGGTGCAGAAAGAGACAGCAGGAGTGGAGAAAGAGGGAACAGGGATGGAGAAAGAGGCAAGGGGGTATAGAAAGAAGCAAGAGAGCTACAGAAAGAAAAGAAGTGCAGAAAGAAGGAACAGAGGTGCAGAAAGAGGCGAGAGGGGTGCTGAAAGAAGCAAAAGAGGTGCATAAAGAGGCAAGAGGAGTGTAGGAAGAGGTAAGAGGGGTGCAGAAAGAGGCACAAGGGGTACAGAAAGAAGCGAGAGAGGTGCAGAAAGAAGCAAGAGAACTGCAGAAACAAGCAACAAAGATGCAGAAAGGGGGAAGTGTGATAGAGAAAAAGGCAAGAGGGATAGAGTAAGAAACAAGAGAGATGCAGAAAGAAACAAAAGAAGTGCGGAAAGAATGAAGAGAGGTACAGAAACAGGCAAGAGGGGTGCAGAAAATGGGAAGAGGGATGTGAAAGAGGCACCGAGGGTGTAGAAAGAAGCAAGGGGGTGCAGAAAAAAGCAAGAGAGTTGCAGAAAGAAACAAAAGAAGTGCAGAAAGAAGGAACAGAGGTGCAGAAAGAGGCAGGAGGGTTGCAGAAAGAGGGAAGAGGGGTGCAGAAAGAGGTACAAGGGTTGCAGAAAGAAGGGACAGAGGTGTAGAAAGAAGCAAGAAAAGTGCAGAAAGAAGCAACAGAGGTGCAGAAAGTGGGATGAGGGGTGGAGAAAGAGGCAAGAGAAATGCACAAAGAAGCAACAGAGATGCAAAAAGGGGGAACAGGGGTGGAGAAAGTAGCAAGAGGGCTGCAGAAAGAAGCAAGAGAGGTGCAGAAAGAAACAAAAGAAGAGCAAAAAGAAGGAACAGAGATGCAGAAAGAAGCAAGAGGGGTGCAGAGAGAGGGAAGAGGGATGCAAAAAGAAGCACGAGTGGTGCAAAAAGAAGCAAGAGAGGTGCAGAAAGAAGGTACAGAGATGCAGAAAGAGCCACGCGCGGTGCAAAAAGAAGCAAGAGATGTGTAGAAAGAAACAAAAGAAGTGCAGAAAGAAGCAACAGAGGTGCAGAAAGAGGCAAGAGGATTGCAGGAAGAGGGAAGAGAGGTGCAGAAAGAGGCACGAGGGGTGCAGAAAGAAGTGAGAGAGGTGCAGAAAGAAGCAAGAGAACTGCAGAAAGAAGCAACAGATGCAGAAAGGGGGAAGTGTGATAGAGAAAGAGGCAAGAGGGATACAGAAAAAACAAGAGAGGTGCAGAAAGAAACAAAAGCAGTGCGGAAAGAATGAAAAGTGGTACAGAAACAGGCACGAGGGGTGCAGAAAATCGAAAGAGGAATGTGAAAGAGGCACCAGGGGTGTAGAAAGAAGCAAGAGGGGTGCAGAAAGAAGCAAGAGTCTTGCAGAAAGAAACAAAAGAAGTACAGAAAGAAGGAACAGAGGTGCAGAAAGAGGCAGGAGGGTTGCAGAAACAAGGAAGAGGGGTGCAGAAAGAGGCACAAGGGTTGCAGAAAGAAGCAACAGAGGTGCAGAAAGTGGGATGAGGGGTGGAGAAAGAGGCAAGAGAAATGCACAAAGAAGCAACAGAGATCCAAAAAAGGGGGAACAGGGGTGGAGAAAGTGGCAAAAGGGATGCAGAAATAAGCAAGAGAGGTGCAGAAAGAAACAAAAGAAGAGTAGAAAGAAGGAACAGAGGTGCAGAAAGAAGCAAGAGGGGTGCAGAGAGAGGGATGCAAAAAGGAGCACGAGTGGTACAAAAAAAGCAAGAGAGATGCAGAAAGAAGGTACAGAGGTGCAGAAAGAGGCACGAGCAGTGCAAAAAGAAGCAAGAGGTGTGTAGAAAGAAACAAAAGAAGTGCAGAAAGAAGCAACAGAGGTGCAAAAAGAGGCAAGAAAAGTGCAGGAAGAGGGGTGCAGAAAGAGGCACGAGGGGTGCAGAAAGAAGCAAAAGAGGTGCAGAAAGAAGCAAGAGAACTGCAGAAAGAAGAAACAAAGATGCAGAAAGGGGGAAGTGTGGTAGAGAAAGAGGCAAGGGGAATATAGAAGGAATCATGATAGGTGGAGAAAGAAACAAAAGAAGTGTAGGAGGAAGGAAGAGAGGTACAGAAAGAGGCATGATGGGTACAGAAATATGGAATAGGGATGCAAAAAGGAGCACAAGTGATGCAAAATGAAGCAAGAGAGGTGCAGAAAGAAGGTACAGAGGTGCAGAAAGAGGCACGAGCGGTGCAAAAAGAAGTAATAGATGTGTAGAAAGAAACAAAAGAAGTACAGAAAGAAGCAAGAGGAGTGCAGGAAGAGGGAAGAGGGGTACAGAAAGAGGCATGAGTGTGCAGAAAGAAGCAAGAGAGGTGCAGAAAGAAGCAAGAGAACTGCAGAAAGAAGCAACAAAGATGCAGATGGGGGAAGTGTGGTAGAGAAAGAGACAAGAGGGAGAGAGAAAGAAACTAGAGGTACAGAAAGAAACAAAAGAAGTGCAGAAAGAATGAAGAGAGTTACAGAAACAGGCAAGAGGGGTGGAGAAAGTAGATAGAGGGATTTGAAAGAGGCACCAGAGGTGCAGAAGGAAGAAAGAGGGGTGCAGAAAGAAGCAGGACACTTGCAGAAAGAAACAAAAGAAGTGCAGAAAGAAGGAACAGAGGAGAAAAAAGAGGCAGGAGGGTGCAGAAAGAGGGGAGGGTGTACAGAAAGAGGCACAATGGTTGCAGAAAGAAGGGACAGATGTGCAGATAGAAGCAAGAGCAGTGCAGATAGAAGCAACAGAGGAGCAGTAAGAGGGATGAGGGGTAGAGAAAAAGGCAAAAGAAGTGCACAAAGAAGCAACAGAGATGCAAAAGGGGTAACAGGGGTGGAGAAAATAGCAAGAGGGATGCAAGCTCAAGCAAGAGATGTGCAGAAAACAAAAGAAGAGCAGAAAGAAGGAACAGAGGTGAAGAAAGAGGCAAGAGGAGTGCAGAAAGAGGGAAGAGGGGGCAGAAAGAAGAAAGACTGGGGCAGAAAGAAGAAAGAGTAGTGCAGAAAGAAGCAAGAGTAGTGCAGAAAGAAGCAATAGAGGTGCAGAAAGAGGCAAGAGGGGTCCAAAGAGAAGGAAGAGGGGTGCAGAAAGAGGCAAGGGGTGCAGAAACCAGCTTGAGATGTGCAGAAAAAAATAAAAGAAATGCAGAAAGAAGGAACAGGGCTGCAGAAAGAAGGAAGAGGGGTGAAGTAAAAGGTATGGGCATGCAGAAAGAAGCATGAGAGCTGCAGAAATCAACAAAAGATGTGCAGAAAGAAGAGACAGAGGTGCGGAAAGAGGCAAGAGGGATACAGAAAGAGGCAAAAGGGGTGCAGAAAGAAGTGAGAGATGCAGAAAGAAACTAGAGAAGAGCAGAAAGAAGGAACAGAGGTGCAGAAAGAAGCAAGAGGGGTTCAGAGAGAGGGAAGAGGGATACAAAACGAGCACGAGTGGTGCAAAAAAAAGCAAGAGAGGTGCAGAAAGAAGGTACATAGGTGCAGAAAGAGGCACAAGCAGTGCAAAAAGAAGCAAGAGATGTGTAGAAAGAAAAAAAAGAAGTGCAACAGAGGTGCGACAGAGGTGCAAAAAGAGGCAAGAGGAGTGCAGGAAGAGAAAAGAGGGGTGCAGAAAGAGGCACGGGGTGCAGAAAGAGGCACAAGGGGTGCAGAAAGAAGAGAGAGAGGTGCAGAAAGAAGCAAGAGAACTGCAGAAAGAAGCCACAAAAATGCAGAAAGAGGGAAGTGTGATGTGAATGAGGCAAGAGGTATACAGAAAATAACAAGAGAGATGCAGAAAGAAACAAAAGTGCAGAAAGAATAAAGAGAGGTACAGAAACAGGCAAGAGGGGTGCAGAAAGTGGGAAAAAGGATATGAAAGAGGCACCGGGGTGAAGAAAGAAGCAAGAGCGGTGTAGAAAGAAACAACAGAGGTGCAGAAAGTGGGATGAGGGGTGGAGAAAGAGGCAAGAGAAATGCACAAAGAAGCAACAGAGATGCAAAAAGGGGGAACAGGGGGGAAGAAAGTGGCAAGAGAGATACAGAAAGAAGCAAGAGGGGTGCAGAAAGAAACAAATGAAGAGCAGAAGGAAGGAACAGAGGTGCAGAAAGAAGCAAGAGAGGTGCAGAGAGAGGGAAGAGGGATGCAAGAAGGAGCACGAGTGGTGCAAAAATAAACGAGAGGTGCAGAGAGAAGGTACAGAAGTGCAGAAAGAGGCACGAGTGGTGCAAAAAGAAACAAGAGATGTGTAGAAAGAAACAAAAGACGTCCAGAAAGAAGCAACAGAGGAGCAGAAAGAGGCAAGATGAGTGCAGGAAGAGGGAAGAGCGGTGCAGAAAGAGGCACAAGGGGTGCGGAAAGAAGCAAAAGAGGTGCAGAAAGAAGCAAGAGAACTGCAGAAACAAGCAACAAAGATGCAGAAAGGGGGAAGTGTGGAAGAGAAAGAGGCAAGGGGAATATAGAAAGGATGAAGATAGGTGCAGAAAGAAACAAAAGTGTAGGAGGAAGGAAGAGATGTACAGAAAGAGGCATGACATGTACAGAAAGATGAAAGAGGGATGCAAAAAAGAGCACGAGTGGTGCAAAAAGAAGCAAGGGAGGTGCAGAAAGAAGGTACAGAAGTGCAGAAAGAGGCACAGGCGGTGCAAAAAGAAGTAATAGATGTATAGAAAGAAACAAAAGAAGTGCAGAAAGAAGCAACTGAGGTGCAGAAAGAGGCAAGAGGAGTGCAGGAAGAGGGAAGAGGGGTACAGAAAGAGGCACGACGGTGCAGAAAGAAGCAAGAGAGGTACAGAAAGAAGCAGGAGAACTGCAGAAAGTAGCAACAAAGGTGCAGAAAGGGGAAGTGTGGTAGAGAAAGAGACAAGAGGGATAGAGAAAGAAACTAGAGGTGCAGAAAGAAACAAAAGAAGTGCAGAAAAAATGAAGAGAGGTACAGAAACAGGGAAGATGGGTGGAGAAAGTAGAAAGAGGGATGTGAAAGAGGTGCAGAAGGAAGAAAGAGGGGTGCAGAAAGAAGCAGGACACTTGCAGAAAGAAACAAAAGAAGTGCAGAAAGAAGGAACAGAGGAGCAAAAAGAGGCAGGAGGGTGCAGAAAGAGGGGAGGGGGTACAGAAAGAGGCACAATGGTTGCAGAAAGAAGGGACAGAGGTGCAGATAGAAGCAAGAGAAGTGCAGAAAGAAGCAACAGAGGAGCAGTAAGGGGGATGAGGGGTAGAGAAAAAGGCAAAAGAAGTGCACAAAGAAGCAACAGAGATGCAAAATGGGTAACAGGGGTGGAGAAAGTGGCAAGAGGGATGCAGGCTCAAGCAAGAGAGGTGCAGAAAGAAACAAAAGAAGGGTAGAAAGAAGGAACAGAGGTCAAGAAAGGGGCAAGAGACGTGCAGAAAGAGGGAAGAGGGGGCAGAAAGAAGACAAAATGGTGCAGAAAGAAGCAAAGAGGTGCAGAAAGAAGCAAGAGTAGTGCAGAAAGAAGCAATAGAGTTGCAGAAAGAGGCAAGAGGGGTCTAAAGACAGGAAGAGGGGTGTAGAAAGACACACGGGGTGCAGAAACAAGCAAGAGATGTGCAGAAAGAAATAAAAGAAGTGCAGAAAGAAGGAACAGAGATGCAGAATGGCACAACAGGGGTGCAGAAAGAAGGAAGAGGGGTGGAGTAAAAGGTATGGGCGTGCAGAAAGAAGCATGAGAGCTGCAGAAATAAACAAAAGAAGTGCAGAAAGAAGAGACAGAGGTGCAGAAAGAGGCAAGCGGGATACAGAAAGAGGCAAAAGGGATACAGAAAAAAGAGAGAGGTGCAGAAAGAAACTAAAGAAGTACGGAAAGAGGGAACAGAGGTGCAGAAATAGGCAAGAGGGATGCAGAAAGAGGCAAAAGGTGTACAGAAAGAGTGGGAGGTGCAGAAAATCAAAAAGTGCAGAGAGAAGGAACAGAGGTGCAGAAAGAGGCAAGAGGGGTGCAGAAAGAGACATGAGGGGTGCAGAAAGAAGCAAAAGGGGTGCAGAAAGAAACAAAAGAAGTGCAGGGAAAAGCTACAGAGGTTAAGAAAGAAGCAGGAAAAGTGCAAAAAGAAGCAAAAGAGGTGCAGAAAGAGGAATGAGGGGTGGAGAAAGAGGCAAGAGAAGCACAGAAAGTAGCAACAGAGATGCAAAAAGGGGA
The DNA here is from genome assembly GCF_964204655.1 of Triturus cristatus. Classification (NCBI taxonomy): domain Eukaryota; kingdom Metazoa; phylum Chordata; class Amphibia; order Caudata; family Salamandridae; genus Triturus; species Triturus cristatus. The sequence continues at coordinate 367,625,735 of NC_140586.1, forward strand.
ACATGGTTAGAGAAAGTGGCAAGAGGTATGTAGATAGAAGCAGGAGAGATGCAGAAATAAACTAAAGAAGAGCAGAAAGAAGGAACAGGTGAAGAAAGAGGCAAGAGGAGTGCTGAAAGAGGGAAGAGGGGTGCAGAAAGAAGAAAGAGTGGTGCAGAAAGAAGCAAAGAGGTGCAGAAAGAATCAAGAGTAGGGCAGAAAGAAGCAACAGTGGTAAAGAACGAGGCAGGAGGGGTGCAAAGAGAGGGAGAGGGGTGTAGAAAGAGGCATGAGGGGTACAGAAAGTAGAAAGAGATGTGCAGAAATAAATGAAAGGAGGGCAGAAAGAAGGAACAGAGGTGCAGAAAGGGTCAACAGGGGTGCAGAAAGAGGGAAGAGGGGTGGAGAAAGAGGCATGGGCGTGCTGAAAGAAGCTTGAGAGCTGCAGAAAGAAACAAAAGAATTGCAGAAAGAAGGAACAGAGGTGCAGAAAGAGGCAGGAGGGGTACAGAAAGAGGCAAAAGGAGTGCAGAAAGAAGCGAGAGGTGCAGAAAGAAACAAAAGGAGTACAGAAAGAAGGAACAGAGGCACAGAAGGTGCAAGGTGGGTGCACAAAGAGGGAAGGGGGTGTGAAAGGCATACATAGTGCAAAAAGAAGACAGAGGTGCAGAGAGAAGCAAAATAAGTGCAGAAAGAAGGAACAGAGGTGCAGAAAGAGGCAAGAGGGATACAGAAAGAGGCAAAAGGGATACAGAAAAAAGAGAGAGATGCAGAAAAAAACAAAAAAGTGCAGAAAGAAGGAACAGAGGTGCAGAAAGAGGGGATCAGAAAGAAACAAAAGAAGTGCAGAAAGAAAAGAAGTGCAGAAAGAAGCAACAGAGGTGCAGAAAGAGGCAATAGGAGTGCAGAAAGAGGCAGGAGGGATGCAGAAAGAGGCACGAGGAGTACAGAAAAAGGAAAGAGGGGTGCAGAAAGAAGCAAGAGAGTTTCAGAAAGAAACAAAAGAAGTGTAGAAAGAAGGAACAGAGGTGCAGAAAGAGGCAAGAGGGATGCAGGAAGAGGGGTGCAGAAAGAGGCACACGGGTTGCAGAAAGATGGGATAGAGGTGCAGAAAGAAGCAAGAGAGGTGCAGAAAGAAGCAAGAAAAGTACAGAAAGAAGCAACAGAGGTGCAGAAAGAGGGATGAGGCGTGGAGAAAGAGGCAAGAGTAGTGCAGAATCAACAGAGATGCAAACATTGGGAACGGGGTGGAGAAAGTAGAAAGAGGGATGCAGAAAGAATAAAGAGAGCTGCAGAAATAAGAAAGAGTGGTGCAGAAAGAAGCAAAGAGGTGCAGAAAGAAGCAACAGAGATGCAGAAAGAGGCAAGAGGGGTGGAAAGAGAGGAAAGAGGGGTGCAGAATGTAGGAGAGTAGGATCTGCTTCACATGGTTAGCCCCACTTTTTGCTGGTGTTTCACTGTTTTTTTACTTTAGTCTGGCTGGGGCCCTGCTATTCACCCTAGCTGCTTCCTCTCTAAATTGATTCCATGTACTTTAGGTACACTCCAGATTGGCTTCTGGGGTACCCTTGTGAGTCCCTAGTATATGGTATACTATGTACCCAGGGCATAGGTTCCCCAGAGGCCTACCAGGAGCTGAAGCATGCATTGTGCCACCCCTGGAAAGCCCTCCAACATGACACCACAGGTCTGCTACTGAAGCCTGAGTAAGGTGGTGCATGCACCCCTTACTGAGGTATAGGTTCACTATACCTCACCTATCACTGCACATAGAAACCTATCAGTCACCCCTATGGCAGGCCTTATCAATCCTGAAGACAGGATGATTGGTTATATGTAAGAGGGTTGTTAGAAAGGTAGATGGACCGGGAGGGTCGGCCGGGGTCAGGAGGAGAGGTCTCCGGGGAGAGCCGTCTCCAGCGATCGTACAGACAAGTAACTTCCCCCCCACAGACAGATATCACACACGGATAAGGTTCAGTGTTCTTTATAAGCACTTATTTAAGGTACGGTTAAATGGTACAAGGAGGTCTGGACTCAGGGGTCCCCTCGATTAGAGTCTCGCAAGGTAGGGAAGGGGGTAGCGGGACAGTCTATTTACCAATCAGGTAGTTCGGATGAGATGATGATGAGCTCACAATCCTCGAGCTTGGTGATTAGGTGGTATGGGCCGCGGCAGCGCCAGCAGGTCCCGGTGTGGATGGTCGTTACAACGGGCCGCGGCAGCGCCAGCAGGTCCCAGGAAGATGACTGTTGCAGAAGGCCGCGGCAGCGCCAGCAGGTCCCGGTGAGGATGGTCGTTACAACGGGCCGCGGCAGCGCCAGCAGGTCCCAGGAAGGTGAAGGTTGCAGAAGGCCGCGGCAGCGCCAGCAGGTCCCGGTGAGTATGGTCGTTACAACGGGCCGCGGCAGCGCCAGCAGGTCCCAGGAAGGTGAAGGTTGCAGACGGCCGCGGCAGCGCCAGCAGGCAGGACGATGGTTCACAAGAGCGGGCTACGGCAGCGCCAGTAGACCGTCAGGGTTGAGTTCACTCGGTGTCTCTCGACTCCAGGATACAACTGCCTTCCTGCTCCGGAGCTGCCCCAGTTATAGGGCTGGTGCCCTTTGATGTCCGGACCCTCGCACTTGGAGGTCGGAGGGTCCGGGATGAAGGGGTCCAGACACCCAGCAGGGGGTGGAGCCAGTGCCTGGGGGAGCTGGGGGCGATCGGCACCTGGCGGGGGAGAGCCCTTGACACTTCGTTCTCCCATTGACCTGCCAAGTGGTCCGCTCACCTCCTGGGTGGATGGTGGTGCCGGGATGTCGGGGCCGGCCAGGCCCGGGGTTAGGGTCGAGGGGAGGCCGTGCGGCCGCGTGGTGCAGGGCCCAAGATGGCGGCTTGACCCGGCCGGGAAAGCCGGTGGGGCGGGACCCCGTGATGAGTAGGGGTCCGAGGGCAGAGGGTCCGTCGGGAGACGGAGTACAGGGGCTTGTTGCGGGGATATGCCAGGTGGGCCGGGGTTCGGGCCCCGTCGAGCGGGGAGGGAGCGAGCCGTTTGTGAGGCCTGTCCAACAAGGGTACCCAGGCATGAGCTGAGCCCCTCTGCAGCCTTCGGAATCTCTTCTCCAGGGTTTTCAGTGGTGCAGCCTGACCACATACTCTTAAGTGATTTATAACTAAAACGGTTAATACTAACTTTGGACTGACTGCACGGAAATATGTTGTGTCAAACACCTTGGAATCATACCCCCACATCAAATCCTGATGTGGGAATATGATCCCACCCTTCTAGAGGAAGAGACATGACAGCACCGGTATACCCGGTACCAACTTAACTGAGCCCTGGCATCACAAAATGGATGCTGTAGCCACAGACATGAGTCTGGCCTCCTGCTGCTAACCAAAACTCCAGCAGGGGAGGCCTGGACAATAGGTTTCCTGTCACAGGGAGGTGTAACCACCTCGCAGAGAATCTGATGTGTATTGGGGCTGGGTGAGAGCACTCTCAGAGTGCTTTGAAGTCCTGCGCTGGGGGCACATTTGGTGTCCCTGTGCATAGTCCAGCTCAAACCAGTTCATGGTCTTCCAGTCCCTGCTCTGGAACGAAATAGGTGTAGCCACCTGTAGGAGAGTAGGATCTGCTTCACATGTGTACCTCCACTTTTTGCTGGTGTTTCACTGTTTTTCGACCTTAGTCTGGCTGTGGCCCTGCTAATCAGGACCCCAGCCTAGCTGCTTCCTCTTTAAAATGGTTTCCATGTACATTAGGTACATCTCTAATTGGATTCTGGAGTGCCTTATAAGCCCCTAGTATATGGTATACTATGTACCTAGGGCACCGGTACCTCAGAGGCCTACAAGGGGCTGAAGCATGTATTATGCCACCTCTGGGAAGCACTCCAAAATGACACCACAGGTCTGCTACTGCAGCCTGTGTAAGGTGGTGCCTGCACCCCTTACTGTGATATAGGCTACCTATATCACTACCATTGCACACACATAAAACCTATAGGTCACTCCTATGGCAGGCCTTTACAATCCTGAAGGCGAAGTGCTTGGTTTTTAAGTGAGAGGGTGTCCCTGCATGAGCAGAGCCCCTCTGCAGCGTTCGGAGTACCTCCTCTGATGCTGTTTGTGGTGCAGCCTGACCATATACTCTTAAGTGCATTATAACCTCGCGGTAAATGCTAACTTTGGACTGGTTGCACGGAAACATGTTGTGTTTGGTGTCAAACACTTTGGAATACTATCCTCCGCCAGTTCTGGCGGCGGGGGTAGCATTCCACCGTTCTAGAGTGAGAGACATGTTCACACTGGCCTATCCGGTAAAGACTTTCTAAAGCTCTGGCATCACAAAATGGATGCCACAGACACGGGTCTGGCCTCCTGCTGCTGACCGAAACTCCGGCAGGGGAGGCCTGGACAATAGGTTTCCTGTCCCAGGGAGGTGTAACAACCTCCCCAGACAGGCAGATGTGAATTGGGGCTTGGCGGGGGCACTCTGGTGCTTTGGAGTCCTCCACTGGGACAACACTTGGTATCCCTGTGCATAGTCCAGTTCAAAACGGTTGCAGTGGCTACCTGCCCCTGCTCTGGCATAAAACTGTACAAAGGAAATGGGTGTAACCACCCCTCTTTCCAAACCATCCCATAGGTGGGTCCCTGGAGTATGTGCAACCCCCAAACTTAGTATAAGTATGGGAACCCAGACCTTGAGACATTAGATTACTCTGGACGAAACTCTGCAACATATATCCTGGACGTTCGACGTTCTATTTCAACTAGAAGACTGAAGAAATCTCCCTTGGGGTTAAGGAGTGACTCCCCTGCATGGCAGGCACCAAAGAAGCAACTGTCCGGTCTGCAACTCTGAAGCTCCCGCCGGACGCCGAAGTCTTTGCATCACCAGAGGTGTATTTCCAGACTTCCCCAAGGCAACCGTGAGTCCAAAGCAAAGCTGAGGCCCGTGGCTATCGTGGGGGATGTGGAACCGTGACCCCTGGACACCGTGATCTTTTGCTGGTCCATCATCTTCCTGGTCTTCCTTGAAGTTGTGCTTTGGGCTCCCAGTAGCCCCAGCCTTGGGCATCTACAGCACTGAAGATATCTGGCCTCCACTCCACGAGTGACACATGGGCCAGTTTCCAGTGCGACTGCTCGCAGCTCCTTCGCGATCGCTAGCCTGTTGGCTAGTGGGTCCCCATGAAGACAACTCCTCTTCTGATTGGGCTTTCCTGGCTGCTCCAGATGTGCCCTGACTTACCCTCACTGGGCGAGTCCCCCAGACCTTGCTGGTCTGCACCAACATCCTTCTATTTCCACGTGACTTGCCGTTGCCAAGGCTTGTTGGGTCCATTCTGGTCGCTGACTCCGCAGCACTCGACAGACTTCGTGGGACAGCTTGAATCCAGCTCCTGGTTGTCGTCAACGCCTCCTGGACCTCGAGGCTGAAGAGTCAAGACACCCGTCAACTCACCTGAAGCACCCAACATCTGTGGGCATTGGACTATCGTGCCCTTGGTCACTGGTAAGTGACCCAGACTCTGTCCCCTCTGCTTTCAGTTTCCTTCCATCCTCGATCCAGGCTTGGATCTCTTCGGACACTTCTCCTCTTCACGCAGCAGCACTTCTTTGCCAGCTCCCATTGAAAATGACGCTGCGACCCGACACCATTTGACACCTATGCACCCGGCTTCCCTGGGTGAGGTAACTCGAGTACTCTGGTGCTCCCGTGGGTGTTGGCCCTAGACATCTCTAAGTCCAAAAGGGTTTGCTTATAGTCATCCTCTAAGTGTCCTTAAACTCTTAATTTCCAACCGCGACTTTCCCCATAGAAGTTAAAGCCGATTCGCTGCTGTGTTCTCACACTGCACGCGTCCCCCGTGGGTCCCCTGTGTCACTGCCTTGGGTGGTTCCTTGTGGTCCAAGCACTTTTACAGACTCTAGACCTTGTGTCTAGCTTATTTGTGGTTCTTATACCACTTTATTGGTATGTGGTGTAGTACGCCCCTAGGGCCCAAACGTGTATTTGTGCTTTTACTGTTGAATACTGACTTGTAACTTAAGTACTTCGAACTCTAGCCTCATGAAGAGACTAGAGGGGTGTGTTTTATCTTAAATACATATATTTTGAATATATACCTGATGTGGTTGTCCTTTCATTTGGTCATTCAAGAGATTATAGACTGGTAAAAGAAGCTGCTTTACATTCCTTCAAGACTTAGCCTGAAGGCTGCTTTTCAGAGCTACCACTATGATAGCTTTCAAGAAAGGTTGTCTTTAACCTATCACCATAAGGGGTTGTTTGAACTGATACAGGGTGCCCACAATAACTAGTGGACAGCATATATCAGACCAACTTCTCACACCACCCCTCTTTCCAAACCCTCCCATAGGTGGGTCCCTAGAGCTATTCCAACCCCTTCCTTAGGTATAAGTAAGGAGCCCCTGGCAACAGGACTTTAGATATCCCTGGACGAAACTCTGAAGCAGAATCCTGGCACTTCAATGCTCTACTCAAGATCAGAGGACTGAAGAAATCTCCCTTGGTGTCAAGGAGTGACTCCCCTGCTTGGCAGGCACCAACGAAGCATTTTGTCGGTCTGCATCTCCGAAGCTCCTGCCGGACTCCGAAGTATTTGCAGCCCAGGAAGAGGATTTCCAGACATCTCACAGGCCGACCCAAGTCCCCAGCAAAGCTGAGACTCACAGCCCTCATGAGTAGCGTGGAACCAGAACTCCTGGTCACCGTGCACATTTGCAAGTGCATTGATCTCTCTACGTCTCTTGAAGTCGTACTTGGGGTTACTTGTAGCCCCCTCCTCGAGCACCATCTGCACCAAAGATTGTGGGCCTACACTCCACGAGTGTTCCGTGAGCCCACTTCTTGCATTTCAGTTTGAGGCTCCTTCGCGATCCCTGGTCTGTCGACAGGTGGGTCCCTGTGAAGGTAACTTTGATTTTCCTTGGGCTTCCCTGGTTACTCCAGACATGCCATGACTACCCACTGCATGGTGAGTCCCTCAGACCGTGCTGGTCAGCACCTAAACATCTTTCTCCTTTCTCTGTGGGTTACTGTTGCCAAGGCTTGTTGTGTCCAACCCGGACACCGATGCTGCAGCACTCGACATCCTTCGTGGGACAGCTCGAATCCAGCTCCTGTTCATCCTCGATGCCTCCTGGTCCTCGTGGCTGAAGAGTCAAGCTTCACCTTCTTCACCTGAAATCACACGACTTCGGTGGGCATTCGCCTATCATGCCCCTGGTCCTGGCAAGTGACCCAGACTCTGTCCCCTCTGCTTTCTGGTTCATCTCGACCTCGATCCAGGCTTGGATCTCTTCGGATACATCACAACGCGACCAGACACCATTTCACACCTATGCACCCGGCTTCCCTGAGTGAGTTAACACAAGTACTCCAGTGCTACCATGGGTGTTGACCCTAGAACTTCCTAAGTTCCAAAGGGTTTGGTCCTGACGCATTTCTAAGTTACCCTAATCTTTAAAAATCTAACCACGACTTTACCCATAGAAGCTAACGTGAGCACGTGGCTGTGTTCTCACACTGCACACACACCCCTTGGGTCTCCTGTGTCACTACCTTGGGTGGTTCCTTGGGGTCCCAGCGATTCTACAGGCTCTAGGCCTTGTGTCTAGTTAAGTCGTGGTTCTTATACCACTATTTTAGTATATGGTTTGGCTCGCCCCTTGGGCCTGATGTGTATTTGTGCTATTTTACTGTACTATTCGAAGTGTAACTTATGTGTTTTGTTTGACCTCTAGCCTCATAAAGAGACTAGTAGGGTGTGTTTAGAAATAAATACATATATTTTTATATTTTATATATATACCTGATGTGGCTTTCTTTCATTTAGCCATTCAAGAGATTATAGACTGGTAAAAGAAGCTGCTTTACATTCCTTCAAGACTTAGCCTGAAGGCTGCTCTCCATAGCTACCACTAGGATAGCCTTCAATAAAGGTTGTCTTTAACCTATCATCAATAAGGGAATTTTTGGACTGGTACAGGGTACCCACTATAATTAGTGGAAAGCATATACCAGGCCAACTTCTCACACCGAAAGAGGCATGAGGGGTGCAGAAAGAAGCAAGAGATGTGCAGAAAGACACAAAAGAAGTGCAGAAAGAAGAATGAGAGCTGCAGAAAGAAAGAAAAGAATTGCAGAAAGAAGGAACAGAGGTGCTGAAAGAGGCAAGAGGGATACAGAAAGAGGCAAAAGGGGTACAGAAAGAGGCAAAAGGGGTGCAGAAAGAAGCAAGAGGTGCAGAAAGAAACAATAGAAGGTGCAGAAAGTGTCAAGAGGGGTGCACAAAGAGGGAAGAGGGATGTGAAAGAGGCACGCGGAGTGCAGGATAAATCCAGAGGTGCAGTAAGAAACAAAATAAGTACAGAAAGAAGCAACAGAGTTGCATAAATAGAGATGAAGTGTGCAAAAAGAGTGATGCAGAAAGAAGCAATAGATATGCAGAAAGAAACAAAAGAAGTGCAAAAAGAAAGAACAGGGGTGCAGAAAGAGGATGAATTGGTGGAGAAAGAGGCAAGGGATGCAGAAAGAAGCAAGAGAGCCCAAGAAAGAAACAGAAGTGCAGAAAGAAGGAACAGAGGTACAGAAAGAGGCAAAAGGGGTGCGGGAAGAGGGGTGTGAAAGAGGCACCAGGGGTACAGAAAGAAGCAACAGACGTGCAGAAAGAGGGAAGAGGGGTGGAGGAAGAGACAAGGGAATTGCAGAAAGAAGCAACAGAGATGCAGAAAGGGGGAAGAGGGTTAGGGAAAGCGGCAAGAGGGGTTCAGAAAGAAGCAAAAGATGTGCAGAAAGAAACAAAAGATGTTCAGAATGAAGGAACAGAGGTGCAGAAAGAGGCAAGAGGAGTGTAGAAAGAGGAGAAGAGTGCAGAAAGAGGCACAGGTTGTACAGGAAGAAGCAGGAGAGGTGCAGAAAGACGCAAGATAAGTGTAGAAAGAAGCAACAGAGATGCAGAAAGAGGGAAGAAGGGTAAGAAAGAGGCAAGAGAGGTGTAGAAAGAGGCAAGAGGGGTACACAAAGAAGCAAGTGAGGTGCAGAAGGAGGCAACAATAGTGCAGAAAGTAGAAGAGATATACAGAAAGAGGCAAGAGGTGTACAGAAGGAGGGATATTGGGTGTAGAAGGAGGCAAGAGAGGTGCAGCTTTTTTGGTAACGTTTGAGCCATTTGAGCTAGAAATAAGGCTATTTTTGTTCAAATCTGCAGATTAGGCAGCAGATGATGGATAATGTGGGTAATGCAGAAAATGTATAATTGTGCAAAATTCGGTGCAGCCAAACAGTCACATAATTTCAGTGGCCCTGCTCATATCTCTTACTAGGTCCAGAAGTGCTCCTCAGTGATTCCTTATTTTTTTTTGTCACATTGAATTCATAGTTTAGCTTCTATGGAAACGAGGATGACTAAACCTGAGGTTACCACTCCACAACACAGACTACCATACCACATAATTACTCTCCATAACACATAATCCCACTCTACATAATTCCTATACACTAAATACCACATAATTTCACTGCACAACATACCACATAATTCCACTACACACAACGTACATCCACTCCACTCCCAAAAAAAATAGTAAAACACGTTTGTATTTTCAATGCCAATAACTCTAACTCTTGCAAAATGCAAAACCTATTACATTGCAAATGCTTCTTTAACTAGCAGTCGTGTTTGCAGAGTGGTGGATAAAGGGTGCTGGGCTTCCGACCAGCGCTCAGGAATTATGCTGCATAGGAATTACAGGCAGCACCAGGAGGGCTTCTTGCCCCCAGAGTCCCTCAGGAGTAAAGTGGACTTCTTACCCCAACCCGCAGTGTGTCAGGAGGCATGTTTGCAGAGCGGTAGAGAAAGGAGGGCAAGGCCTCCGAAGACCTCTTAGCAATCCCACTGTGTGGGACTTACTGGAGGTAACAGCAGGGGTAGTCAGCCCCAAGGACTTCTTTGGGGGCCAACTTCCACTCCTATTACCTCCAGTAAATCCCACACAGCAGCCTTGGTAAGTTCTCAAAACAGGCCACGCTCCCTTCCACCACCAGTCTGCAAACTCGCTCCCCGGCATGCTCTTGGTTGGGGGATGAAGTCCCCTTGCCTCCTGCGGTTTCTTGGGGGCCAACTAACCCTACTCTTATCTCTAGTAAGCCTCACACAGATGGTTACTGAGACTGGTCTGAGACCACGCCCCCTTTTTACACCACTCTGCAAATGTGCCACCTGGCACACTACTGCTCGGGGGATGAAGTCCACTTTAGTCCTGAGGTCCTCAGGATACAAGAGGACCTCATCACCCCACCAGCAGTGTGTTAAGAGGCACGTTTGCAGAGCGGTGTAAAAAGAGGCATTGCCTCGGACACCTCTCAGCAATCCCACTGTGGGAGGATTACTGAGGTACCTGGTGGGCTAGTTGGCACCTAAGGACCGTTAAGATTCTAGGGGACTTAATCCCCCAACTCAGAATGCACCAGGAGGCGCGTTTTCAGAATGGTGCAGGAAGGGGGCGGGGGCCCCGGCGAGATGGCGGCTTTTTTTCTTCTTTTTTTTATAGTTAGAAGGGGGGCTCTGTGACCCCTTCTCTCAATATTTTATGGGCCCTGGGGACACCATCCCCCAAGGCCTGCGACATTTCTTAAAAAAAATAAATAGGAAACGGGAAGGGAGCTGAGCGGCCCTACTCCCGAGGCTTATTTCGGCACCAGGGACCCCATCCCCAGGGGCATAGCCACAATATTTATTTAAAAAAAATATTTATTTTTTTAAGGAGGGTGGCCGCGCTGCCCCCCCCCCCCCCCCCCAAGCCCATTATTTGCCTGGGACCCCATCCCCCAGGGCTGTGCCTCATTATTTCATTTATGTTTTATCTTTATTGGACGGAGGGACTCGTGGTCTCCCTTCCCTTGGCTACTTCTGGCCCGGGGGACCCATCCCCCGGGCCTGGCCAGCCTTGATTTTTCTTTTTAGAGGGAGGCTGCGTGGACCCCCTCCTGAGGCCAATTATGGCCCTGGTGACCCCATCCCACTGGGCCTGACCTTACATTGGGGACCAGAGTGGGATCCTAATGCCCCGCAGTCCCAGCCGGCTCCCTGCCTCCTGCGGGAGCTGGGATTGGTTTTGGACAAGGGAAGCTGCTGAAATGCATCTCTCCTTGTCCAAAAGCAATACTGCTTTGCTTCATGAAAGCGAGAGCAGGTTTCCTGCTCTCGCTTCCATGATTCAAAGCAGAGATTGCAATAACAGGGAGGGAGCTGTGCACCTGCCCTGTCATTGCAAACTGCAATCTCCCGGGAGTTGGGCACCACGGAATATTGCTGGAGCCGGCCCTAGGGGGTGGCGTTCCCCAGGCCAAGGAGAACTCCAGGAGAGATATCTCCTGGCCCCCCCTCCCAACATGTAAATAGCCCCGGGGAGGTGGTGGTCCCCGGGGATCCAAAACAGACCCCTGTACTTCAATAATTAGTGCCAAGAGGAGGTGGTGGCCCCCAAAGAGGTGGTGGCTCCCGGGGAGGTGATGTCATCAATGATGTCACTGACTATGTCATGAGTGATGTAATATGTGACATCATCAGCAGTGCATTGCGGGGGGGTGAGTTATAGTTAGCTCAACTAACTGTAACGGACAAATTTCTCTGGTTTTGTATGAGTGAAATGTTCAACTACCTATATCGTTCCTGAAACCTGTGTTTTTTTCGTAAAGTTTCCAAGGTTTTTTAAATGCTAATTTCTAATTATAACTTCCCTGAAACCTATGTTTTTTTCAGTGAATTGCTAAGGTTTTTTAAATGCTAATTTCTAACTGTAACGTCTCTGAAATCGAAAACAATTTCAGTGAATTTCTAAGGATTTTGAAATGCCAATTTCTAACTATAACATAGTAGTCGCTTTTGCAGAATGGTGCAGAAAAGGGACTGGGCCTCCAATCAGCGCTCATGAATTCTGCTGTGTTGGACTTACAGGAGGTACCAGGAGGGCTACTTGACCCCCCCAAAGTCCATCAGGAGTAAAGTTTACTTCATCCTCCAACCAGTACTGTGCCAGGAGGCACATTTGCAGAGTGATGGAGAAAGGTGAGCATGGCCTCCGAAGACCTGTTAGCAATCCCACTGTGTGGGACTTACTGGAGGTAACAGGAGGGGTAGTTGGCCCCCCAAGGACAACCTTGGCGGCCAACTACCCCTCCTATTACCTCCAGTAAGTCCCACACAGTAGGATTGCTAAGTGATCAAAGCAGGCCACGCCCCCTTTGCCCACCAGTCTGCATACGAGCTCCCTGATGCACTCTTGAATGGGGATTAGAGTCCCCTTCGCTGCTGGGGGTCGTTGGGGTCTGACTAGCCTACCTGACACCTCCAGTAAGCCCCAGATAGTGGGGTTGGTGAGACTGTAGACACAGGCTACGCACCCTTTCTCCACCTCTCTGCAAGCGCGCCTCCTGACGCGCTCTTGGTTGGAGAATGAAGTCTCCTTGCCTCCTTAGGGTCCCTGGGGGCCAACTAGCCCTCCTGTTATCCCTAGTAAGCCCCACAGAGCTGGATTGCTGACACTGGTCCGAGGCCATGCCCCCTTTTTATGCCACTCTGCAAACGTGCCTCCTGGCACACTGCTGCTCGGGGGATGAAGTCCACTTTAGTCCTGAGGTCCTCAGGACACAATAGGACCTCATCGCTCCACCAGCAATGCACCAGGAGGAGCGTTTGCAGAGTGGTGTTAAAAGGGGCGTGGCCTCGGACCACCTCTCAGCAATCCCATGGTGTGGTGTTTACTGGAGGTACCTAGTGGGCTAGATGGCTCCTAAGGACCATTAAGATTCTAGGGCTTAATCCCCAATCCAGAATGCATCAGGAGGCGCATTTGCACAGTGGTGCAGGGAGGGGGTGGGGCCTCCGGCGAGATGCCTGCTTCTCTTTTTTTTTAATTATTGTTATAAGGGAGGCTGTGAAGCCCCCTTCTCTTAATAATGTGTGGGCCCTGGAGAACCCATACCCCATAGCCTGACCAATTTTAAAAAAAAAACGGGAAGAGGGCCGAGTGGCACCCACCCAGTCGATTTCGGCCCCAGGGAACCCCATCCCCGGGGCATGGCTTCGTATATTTTTTTTATTATTAGTTATATGGGAGGGGGGTGCGTGGCCCCCCTTCTTTGGGTGACTTTTGGCCCCGGGAACCCCATCCCCTCTGCGCATGGCCTCATTTTCTTTATTTTATTTTTTAATTACACTGGAGGGGGTCGCTTGGCCCCCTTCCCTGGGTCACTTTTGGCCCCGGGGACCCCATCCCCTGGGGCTGGCCAATCTTTTTTTATTTTTATTATTTTACCTCCCGGGTCATTTTCGACCCCGGGGACCACAAGGGGCGCCCCAATGCCCCCTGCCTCGTGCAGGAGCCAGCATTGCTTTTGGACAAAGGGAGCTGCTGATATGCAGCTCACCTTGTCCAAAAGGAATTTGCTTAGCTTCATGGAAGCGAGAACAATTTTCTGCACTCACTTCCATAAAGCAAAGCACAAGTTTGCAATGACAGGGAGGGAGCACTGTCCCACCCTGTCACCCGGGACATTGCTGGAGCTGACCCGGGGGTGGTGGCGGTCCCCAGTGCCAAGGAGGGCTCCTGGCGGGGGTCTGTGTGGCCCCTCTCCCAACTGTAATAAAGCCCCGGGTAGGTGGTGGTCCCCGGAGCCCGGGTCCGCAACGGACCCCGTATTTAAATAAAGTGTGCCCCGGGGAGGTGGTGGTCCCCAGGGCAGTGTGGGGGGGGGCAGTAGGCCACCCACACTTAATGCAAATTATTGATGCCCCGGGGAGGTGGCGCCCCCAGGGCTCGGGGGCCCACAAGGCCCCCCAATAACTGAATGCCCCGGGGAGGTGGCAGTCCCCGGGGAGGCGTGGGGGGGCAGGAGCCCGCCCGCACATTTTATTAAAAGCCCCGGGGAGGTGGCGGTCCCCGGGGCTGTGGGGGGCCCGTGTGCCCCCTGTGCATAATTAATAAAGCCCCGGGGAGGTGGCAGGCCCCGGGGCCGTGGGGCCCGCACGGCCCCCAGATTTATTTAGCACATTGCCCCTGGGACCTGGCCCAACTGGGGGTTCATTTTTTTAGGCAGTATTATTTTTACAATATATATATTTTACAAAAATGCTTTTTTTTACCCTGGCGGTGGGGACCCTGTGGGAACACCTGAGCAGGCCAAGTGGGTCAGGGTGTTTTTGCCCTGCCCCCTTTTTTTTTTTAAACCTTTTTTTGTGTGACTCAGTTCTACTGAGTCACAGGATGGCTGCCAACCCCTCCTGGTTTGAACTGTTGGCAGCCAATCAGAAACAAGCTTGTGATCGGGAGGGTTCAGCTAATCAGATCTCATAATTCTCAAATCTGAATATCTGTAAATCTTTAAATATCTCAAAAACTACTGAAGGGATTTACACCATTTTTAAAAAAAACTTGCTTTCTGGACCAAACGCTAACTCTTTGCCAAATTTGGTGTGATTCCGTTCAGCAGTTCGGGCTGTAGCTGTGTCTAAAGTTTCCTATGGAAATTACCATGGAGAAAACACATTTTGGAACCCCCCTTTTTTCTCTGCCCCTGTTTTGGAGTAGTTTGTTGTTTATGTATATGACTTGAATCGTTAGCACTGGCATGTTAAATTCTGGCAACAATGTCTTGGCGATGGCATGTGATCAAGGCCGAGTGTCGGCCGAAACGCTTCATGGCGGACAAAATGGGTGAAATTCAATAACACATATATCTGCATATAAGCTGGGTCCACACTTGTTCTTTGTGGAGAAGATCGCTAACCAACAAGGGTTTGAATATTTACCGGATTGACATCCTCCGGCTTGTGGACCCCCCCCCCCCTGTAAGCAGGCTCTGTAGCAGGAAAGTCAAACTCCCGCTGGTTTGGGTCAGCGGGCTCCCGGGGCTGATTTGGCTGGAACCCCCGAGGAATCTAGCAGCCACCGGAAACGGAAAAGATGGAGCTCCCTGCAGACAAGAAAGACGCGCCGTACTGTGCAGAGCAGTGAGAAGAAGAGCTCAACTCGAGGGTACTGTTCGGAGGAGCAGACATCAGGAAAGAAGTCAGGCGACTGACTGTCCAACACTCAAGGTACGGTGCAAAATAGTCACAAGCAGGTGGGGAGGTGTGCATCCCAAGAACTCCCAGCGGCACTGACCGAATGAGGAGTATTCACGGGAACTGTTTAATTTTATATATTCACCATGTCTGCCGACACGCTGAGAAATAGAGAAACAGCCACGGAGGAGATGTTTTCCGACTCTCCCTCAGAACCACAAGGTGCCAACAATGGTGCAAATGAGGTGCCCAGTGGAAGTGTAAAGGGACTAAAAGACAACTATCGGACGCTAGAGAAGCTTATGCGTCAGGAACAGTCAAAATGGTGGGAGGCGTGGTCACTCCAGAGGTACCTGGATGTTGGGACAATTCCTAGGGGCCTCCGAATTATGATCGCCCCTAGCTACGAAATGCCCAATCCCCTTACGATGGCTGAGTGGGCAGAATCCAATTTAGAGTTGTCTTGTAGACTTGTAGTGATACTAATTAAATATGCAGAGATAGACAGAGCTGAATTGCAATTGAAAATCGACGCCCTGGAAAATGAAATTAAACAACACGGTGATTCCCAAACGAGACAGAAATTACACAAAGAAATGCTAGGTAGGCTACATAAAGAAGAGAAAAAAATCAAAATGAGGAAAAGCTACAAATTTAGAAGGGACAGAGACGATTATGCCAATGGTTAGGTTTTTACTTTTGTCCGATGTTATGATTTAATGAGAACAGCCACTGCCAACAAACGCATGCAGATCTCTGAGCAAACAAATAGAGATCAACAGCAAGCAGAATCCGCGTCTGCATCTGACTTAAGCTCAGTACCAGAGAGAGAGTCCGATACAGAGACCATAGAAAGAAGGCCGGATCAGAGTACTATTAGGCTAATGTTGGGGAAGGAATTGGACATTTTAAAAAGGAGCAGAAGAGATACACTATGCCCTTGAAACAAGGGGCCGGCCAGAACAGGAACACCCAGAGAAGAAGGGGGATAAGGCAAGCCTGCAGAAAAGGAGAATGTCAAGAAACAGGGTCGAGGTGGGGGAACCGCAAGTAGTAGGTACCCCGCAACTCTCCCTCAACTCCACCACTACCCAATGTGACAATTCAATCATTAATTTGACAGACATAAATTTGACCAAAGCAGAACAACAGCTTTTTTCACTGGGATTATCCTACTGCCCAGAATCTAATTTCAACTAAAGGCAAACAACGGTTTGATATTTCCAAATTTACTAGGAAATTGAAACTGAAAATATATATATAGATGTTATCAGTATTTTATCATAAATATGTATAAAGATGTGTTTAGGCCTCCTGGCTGTTTAGAATCAAACTGTAATATAAAGTTAGTTTCCAGGCATCTTAGTTTGGCTTCACGGTCTCCCCCATTTTTTTGTGGCGGGACAGCCTCTATGACATTTTATTCAAACTGTCTCAGATTACTATTGTGGCATGTTTTAAAATGTCTTGCCACTAGATAGTTGGCCTCATTATTTCAGATGGCCCTGATGTGTTGGAGGATTCTCTTATGTACAGCTAACTTTGTTCTTCCTATGTACTTAAGATTGCAACTGCATTCTAAGATGTACACAGCATACTCTGTTTTACAGGTCAAATGCTGTTTAATATCCTGTGATTTGCCGTTGAATGCTGTTTTGTATGAAGTTGCATTCATGCCATATTGGCACGCCTTACATGAGGAGCACTTAAAGAATCCCTTTCCAGCTGTTAGCCACATACCTCTGCTTTGATCCTCCGGGCTGCTTTTCACCAGCTTATCGCCCATGCTCATGGTCTTTCTAAATGCGATCGCTTGACTGTATGGTAAGAGCTTGCCTATCACAGAGCCATCCCTAACTATGGGCCAATTTCCCCTAACTATTGCCCTTAGTTGCATTTCTTGCCTGGAAAATGCTAAAATAAGTCTAGTAGGTTGTTGGGCTTCATCACTTACTTTGGCTGTCTCAATACTATTGTATTTATGCAATAAATCATCTCTTGCCTGCTCTTTAGATCTTCTTATAGCCGCGTCCACTACCTCTGTTCTGTATCCCCTTGCCAGGAAACGTGCTCTACTTTCTGCTTCCTTTTTACTGGCGTCTTTTTCATTGCTAAATATACGCCTCATGCGAAGCATTTCCCTGTAGGGGATGCTTTTAACTAAATGAGGGGGATGCGCACTTGAAGCATGTAGCAATGTATACCCTGATGTCGGTTTCCTGAATAGTGTAGTGGACAGACAATTATTGATTACTTCAATCTGTACATCTAAAAATGTCACAGTGTCTTTACTTAAAGTCGAGGTAAACTGTAAATTAATATCATTCTTGTTGATCTGTACAATAAAATCCGTAGCATTCTGTTCATCGCCATTCCACACAATAAATAAATCATCTATAAATCGCAGCCATTTTACCATATTTGCTGAGTTTATTTGCTTATATTGTTGCATGAGGACCAACTCCTCTCACCAGCCCATAAACAAACAGGCATAACTGGGGGAGAAGCTGGCCCCCATCGCCACTCCCTGTATTTGTTGATACATTTGGCTGTTAAATAAAAATAAATTATTCTCTAAGCAAAACAGTAACAGAGTGAGAAGCATTTTGGTATGCTGCGTATACTTGATAGGTCTGTTTGACAGAAAATATTCCACAGCTCGCATTCCATCTTTGTTTATGATGCATGTATATAATGATGATACATCCAGAGCTGTGAGCAGATATTCTGGCTTCCATTGAATACTTTTAATCTTCCTCAAAAAATCCCCTGTGTCCTGAACATGATTTTACTTTATGTACATAATCCTGCAGGAAAAAGTCAATGTATCTAGATACGTTCTCAAGTGGGCCATCACAGGCTGCAATGATGGGCCTTCCCAGTGGTTTATGAATTCATTTATGCATTTTTTAGATTAAATAAATCATCGGGATGGTTGGATGCTCTTTCTTAAGATACTTGAACTCCTCCCAGCTTAGAAGGCCCATACTTTTCCAAGCAAGAAGATGTTAAAAAAAGAGTTCCTGGGTGTTTTTGAATTTCAATGGAGCATTCCTTCTCATTTAGTTGACTGTTTGCTTCATTCAGATATTCCTTTAACAGCCATAAAACTATGTTTCTGCCCTTGTCGGAATTGCGTATCACCACATTGTTTTCTTTTCTTAATTTGGCGATCAATTGATAATATTTGCTTTCTTGGTTGGTGATATTCTTTTGTGTTCAATTAGCGATGATATTTAATTTCTTGACTTGCGCAACGATCTGTTCATTGAACACACCTATAGAGTCTCTGGCCATAATAGGTACAAATCTAGATTTTGTTTTGAAGGGGGTTGCCGGTTTGGCACAGTTTTCTAATGCCACATATTGGTGTCGGATAGGGTCTGCAGAGTTCACTTGGCTACTGCTGGTACTAGTTCTCGCTTCTTCCCCTCCTGCCAAATCTTGTAAGTCCTCTAATAGATCCAAGTCTGATATAGTCAAACTGGGGGGGCTAATGTCGATGTTAGGCTGCACGAGGTCACCTCGATCCTTATGATTACCTCTTGATTGATTACTTTTCTTAAGTTTAAGTTTTCTTATAAACATATATATCAGCCATTGTTTGAGTATAATTGAAATTTGATTCAGGACAATAGGATAATCCTAGGGATAGGAGCTGCTGTTCTGCTGCTGTCAAATTAATGTTTGCCAAATCGACAATTGTGTTTGCCTCTTGAGTTCTGGTGGGATTCAGGGTTTTGGGGTTGGAATTGCATGAAACATCTTTATATATATATATGTATATACATATATATATATATATATATATATATATATATATATATATATATATATATATATATATATATATATATATATATATATATATATTCATTGAAAAAACCATAGGTTTCAGGCACGTTATAGCTAGGAATTAGCATTTAAAAAACCTTAGAAATTCACTGAAAAAACCATAGGTTTCAGGGGCGATATAGTTAGCTGGACTTTTCACTCATACAAAACCATAGAAATTCCCCCGTTATAGTTAGTTCAGCTAACTATAACTCGCACGCCCGCAATGCACTGCTGATGATGTCACATATTACATCATGGTCAGTGACATCACTCATGACATCTCAAATGACATCACTGATGACATCATCCAG
The DNA here is from genome assembly GCF_964204655.1 of Triturus cristatus. NCBI lineage: Eukaryota > Metazoa > Chordata > Amphibia > Caudata > Salamandridae > Triturus > Triturus cristatus. The sequence goes on from NC_140586.1 coordinate 367,644,946, forward strand.
TGAATGTGTGTTTTTCTGAAAATTATATATGTTTTATATATGTATATCTCAAGGTCGATGGAAGAATAAATGGGTATTTAAATGTCTAAATGGATGATTTGTTTTTGAAAAATTGATTGTATTACTGACTGATTAAGTGTATCTTAGTGAGTAATGTTTAAATATGTAAATATCTGTATCAGTCTCTCACTTTGTGTATAAGTGGCTGCATGGGTTGGTGAGTAGCTACATGAGTGTCTATATGGGTTATTAGTTGATTTTTTGAGTATCAGTATGAGTGTCTGATGTCTGTATGGTTCGGTGGGGGGTATTACGTAGTGCATAGGTGCATGAATGAGTGACTCACTGTTTGTATGTGTTGAAGACAGCATGTGTGCAGGACTGTATGTGCTCCCTGGCACATACTGGAGATACCTGTTGGGCTAGTTGGCCCTCAGGGACCCTCAGTATTGAAGGGGAATTAATTCCTCAACTTACAACTGGCCAGGGGGCGCGTTTGCAGAGTGCTGCAAGGAGGGGGCATGGCCTCCGGCGTGATGCCGGTCTTTTATTTATTTATTTTTAAGAAGGAGGGCTGTGTGGCCCCCTTTCTTTTTCTAATTTATTAGCCCTGGGGACCCCATCCCCCAGGGCCTGCACCCTTATTTTTTTTGTTGAAAAAAATTAATTTGGCCCTCCCAAGGCCTTAATCGGCCCCGGGGACCCCAACCCCCGGGTCATGGCCTTTTTTTTTTTTTTTTTATTCTTAAGGAGGGGGGCTGTGTTGCTGGACAAACCGTATGTACCTATCACCATGACGATTTGCGTGATATTCATTAAAAGGCGATTATGCATACAATGAATCCACGTAGAATGTATTCACACCGCTATTGAAGCTCTGACATGCCTGACACCCTGCCGAGCCTAATCCCGGCGCCCCCGCTGGTGGGTACTCTCCAAGTAGACACCCTTGTCGTTTATTTATACAAACATGGGTAGCTATTGACGGGCACATTTAATACACATGCAAACCAAGCCATTCAAAGGGGATTCGACAAAAATTCGACCAAACTATGCAAGAAACCCCCTCATGGTTAATAAAACACCGCCGGATGTGTAATACTTTTTATTTTACTCTCTGGAAAGGAGACAAACCTCACTTGAGAGTCACAGCGTGCTCCTGGCTGAGCCCAATGCTGTGTTACACCCACCATTGCCTGCCGAGTGCCACACACCCCTGTGTTGTATTCCACCATCTAGTGCTTATGCTATGGACACTCTCTAGCCCAGGGGTCTCCAACCTTGTCTGCAGTGAGAGCTATTTCTGATCAGTGAAAATGGTTGTGAGCTACTAAAGGCCACGCAACGCGCACATTTTTCCGAGCGAGAGCAGCTCACACCCAGCTTCAGTGATTTTGAGCCGAATTTGTTTGGAGCCCATACTGTGGTTACATAGTAAGCAGAGGCACCACTCTGTGCAGCCTAGCCCCCAATACTTGTATTGTTTCATGGTACCAGTTTTGCCTGTAAATCTGGATCCCCCATTACTTAAATATTGTTATAAAACCACATTTAAACACTGGGCACTGTAAACAAAGCATTACTTTTAAATGTTGACAGTATTAGTGGTTTTGTGTAGTTTTCTGCAGCATGACTATATAACGTATTGACTCTTAGGACTTGTTAGCAGATGCCAATGTTGTTGCTTTTTTTACGTAATTGGCCAGGTGTTTCCCTCGGGTCCTCGAGTATTCTGGATAAATCCATGGCATCCACATAGGAATCATTTTCTTTCATGGTAAATATCTCCTTTGCATTAGGAGTAATGTAGCTCCTACCCACCCTTCAAAGCTCCCAGAAAGGCCATGCACTCTCTGCACATGCCCACCCTCTTGCATTTTTTTGTAAACCTTTAGAAAAAAAACGGTCCTTTTTCCACCATGCCAATGCTCAACTCAGTGCTAGAACACATGGCTCGACTCTGCAATGTTCATTGGCAGAAAATACACAGTTATTGTCTGTTCGCCAACATCGTGCTTTATCTCTGCCTTCGTTTGGCAATCCATGAAAGTGACTCGGTGTATTTAAGACTCTTTGATTTTAACCTCGGCTGCCACCACTCTTTACTATGGGAGGCAGATGTAAAGCACGGTGGCATCCGACATTAAAATCAAACAGTCAGAACCACTGGTGGAGACTAAGTACCAGCAGCACTCCATGCAGCCTGACCGCACAGAGGGAGACAGACACCAACACAGCGACAGAGAAGGACTGCAGAGCTATTCTGGGTACCTGCCATGCTGGAGTGGGGAAACTTGCAGTTCAGGATGATGAGTGATATGAGTCCGCAGAAAGGAGATGCAAAATTATATCACTAATGCTGACGTCACAAGCAGAGTCCTCTGCGCAAAGTACAGTCCAGTGTAAAGGGAAGAATTGGGACCCATGGCTATAATGATGCATTCTTTTGGGTTATTCATGCAGCGCTACTCAACCGAGACCAGAGATTATTTAAACTGCGAGCGAAGGGTATTCCCTTCTCTGGATCGGTTTCACCATGTGGGTTTTGGCAAGCAGGGAGACAAATTCCAAACAGCCACTATTAAAACAACGGCGCAAAATAACATATTAAATCTTAAAGGAATCTCACTGAACGGGAGAGACTCCTTTGCCTCCCTAGGCTCGGTCAAAATGAAAAAAGACAGTGCGTCGCTTATGAAGAAAGATTAAGCGCGACAAATGACGTGGCAAGGACCTTTGATTTTAATATCGACTGTCGCCTCGGTTTACTACTGAAGGTAAATGAAAAGCGCAGTGCAGCCGATGTTAAAATCAAAGGGCCTTGTATGCACTGAGCCGCTTTTACTGACTATTATGCGAATGGAAATAAAAAGCCCGGTTTAGTCAGTAAGAGGCACAGTGCATGCAAGGACCTGGCTTGGATTTTAACATTACTGCCACCCCTCTTCATTATTGAAGGCGATGTACAGCACGGTAGAAGTTCAGTGCATGCAAAGCCCTTTGATTTTGACCTCTGCTGCCACCGCGATTTACTTTTGAACACAGATGTAAAGCACGGTAGCAGCCGAAGTTGAAAACAAAGAGCCTTGCATGCACTGAGCCGTTTTCACTGACTACTACACGCATGCAAATCTAAAGTGCGGTGTTGTCAGTGAGACCGGCTCAGCGCAGGCAAGGACCTTAAATTTTAACGTGGTCTGCCACCATACTTTACTGTGGAAGGCAATGTAAAACGCGGTAGTGGCCCAGTGAAGGCATGGACCTTGGATTCTAAACGTTGGCTGCCACCGCGTTTTATTATTGAGGGTAGATTTAAAGCGCGTGGCAGCCGACACTATAATCAAAGGGCTTTGCCTGCACTGAGCCTCTTTTAATGAATATACGGGTACTAGAACAATGGCTTGCCTACCTATACAGCTTCTCGGTGAGGATCAGCGGCATAAATCAAGCGCTGTGCCAGTCTGGAAAAGGCGCGTGACTGTGCAGAGTGCAGGAAGAACGTCACGTTCTTCGGCCCGCCCCGCCCCGCCCCATCTAAGCTCAGTTCAGCCATTCTGAGCAGCAGGTTCGGGTGAGGGCGGGCAAAAGACACCGACGTGATAATAAATGAATGCTCAGAATGAAGCCTTATTATATACTGGCGCGAGCTACTCCCAGGGGGTCGGCGAGCTACCGGTAGCTCGCGATCGACCGGTTGGAGACTCCTGCTCTAGCCCATGTGCACTGTAACACCACCCCGTGAATATGTCATACCACACTTGCCTTCGCACGGGCTATATTGCCCCATCTAACGTGCCTTCCTCGATACCTATGTTATAAAGCACAGCGCTATGCCATACTTATTACAATCTGGGATCCATATCGTTGTCACAGTGCATATGCAATGTTACACTACCCAGCACATATTTTATATTACAAATTTAGAGACTACTTAGGTTACACAACACTGCCCTGTGCATATTACACTCCAAGGCGCATATCACATAGCAAGCGCTAGTGCCTGTGCTATCTCGCGCTCTCCAATGAATCTGTCATTGCGCACAATGTATTGCATATTATATTTCACGCCCCGGTTCATCTTATATCACACTTTTTGGTGCATAGTTTATACCATATACTATATCTAGTTTTCATTTTCAATTGTGCTCTCAGGACTATGTTCTATATAACACTGCGTCCACCTACCCTTTTCACGGGCATTACATTTTGCGATGGGGGTGGAAGGTCAGGGGATGTTTCTGCCAAGTGAGCCCGGAGTCACAGTCCCAAACGTCCTCTTGTTCCTGAATAAAAGTGAGATTATGCTGCATACTTGTTCATATTTTAAGTAGTTCGCACAAACACACATTTTAAAAACAGCAAAGTTCCTAATACCCACCTTCTATGAACAGTTAGCTTGCTGCCCCATCCACCTCCTCCCTATCCTCTGTTGTCTGAATCCATGGACTAGCCTCCTCCCTCCTGCCATGCATGGTCTGATGTGCTGCCACTGCCCTCCATTTAGCATGATGTACCAGTCCACTCCTCCTGCCCTCCATTGCCCAATTCTATGGGCAATCATTGACCTCCTGCTTAGCCTCTGTGCTTAGCTTGCTGCCCCTATTCTCCTTCCCCCTGCCCTCCGATGTCTTTGTGCATGCCCCTGCTCCATCCTTTTTGACCACCATGTTCCATGGACCTGCCTCTCCTATCTACTCTGAGTGTTCTGTTGAGCTGCCACTCCCCTCCCACCTGCCTAGCATTGTCAGATGACTGTAACCTGTCCCTGCCACCTCCACCCTGCCTGTCAACATGCCATGCCCCTATCCCCTTCCTCCTGTCCTTCATGGTCCATTTTACTGCCACACCCTTCTGCCCTCCCTGGTCTGTTGTGCTGCAACTGCCCCTCCTGCCTGCCCCACGCGGTCTGTTGTGAGGCCCCTTCCCCTGAACTCTCTTGTCTGTGCCCAGGTCCTGACCCTCCCTTCTATCCTCCATGGTCCTTTGTGCATGCCCCTGCACCCTCCTTCTTGCCCATCATAGCCATTGTCCTGCCACTAACCCTCCCGTTTGCCATGAATAGTCTTCTGTGCTGCCATGGCCCCTCCCACCTTCCCTGTGTGGTCAGCTAGCTGCTCCTGACCCCATCCCACCTTCCCTCCATGGTCTGTGTGTATGCCATCAGTCTCACTGTTGCTCTCCATGGTGTGTCTTGTTTCTAGTGCCCATCCTGCCTGACCTCCATGGATATCTTGCTGCTCCTGCCCTGCCCCCTTGCCCCCAGCCCTCTGTTTCCATGTGCAGACCCCTATTCCCTCCTTCCTGGCTTGTCGGTTCCATTGTAATGCCCCTGATCCGTCCCTCCTGCCCTTTATGGTCTGTTATGCTGCAGCTTTCTCTCCTGTCTGTCCATTATGGTCAGCTAGCTACCATAGCCTCTTTCCCCTCTGTTGTCTGTTGTCCATGTGCATGGTCCTGTCCCCTCCCTATTGCTTTCTATAGATTGTTGTGCTGCACTCCCGTCCCGCATGCCCTGGGTGGTGCATTGTGCTGCTGCAAACCCTGATGCCTGCCCTGTAGGGTCAGTTTGGTGCACCTCTCAATGTCCCTCCTGTCCTCTGTTATCCGAGTCCATGTCCCTACCCCAATTCCTCCTGCCTACCATGCGTACCATACTTGCGAACATTTTGAACTTGGTAAGAGGGAGATTTTGAAATAAAACTGGAGTATTGATTTTCCCCTTTAAGTTACATTGAAAAAGAGAAGATTGTAGACAGGAACCAGATGAAATAAAGCCCATTTGAGCTTAAAAACATTGGACGTTTCCTGGCTGAAACGGGTCTGTTGGCATGTATGGTTGTATGACCACTGCCTCTTCCTTCTGCCCACAATGGTCTATTACATCACCACAGCCTCTCTTGCCAGTCCTGTATTGTTGGTTTGTAGCCCCTGCCCCCCTTTCCACTGCCCTCCATAGTCTGTTGTGCTGCCACTGCCCTTCCTGCCTGCCTAGTGTGGTCAAATTGTTGCCTCTGCACTCTCCTACCTGCCTTCAATTTTCAGAGTCCGTGCCCCTGGTCTCTGCCTCTCAACAGTATGCCAATGAACAACTAGATTGCTAATATTCTATATTTATTACAAAAGTGTGGAACGCCTGACGTCATCTTGATGTAATCAAAACTGTAATGCCTAGAGCATTTCCTTTAGAAAGTACATATATGAGATGGTCTTATTTGCATCAAAATTATGGTTAGTGCTCTAAAAAACTAAAATGAGGACATATTTTCTGAGTTTTCAAATAGCGACAAAGAACTTTTAAATTATTTGTAATCTTAGTTTTTTTATCCAGTTGACCACTTGATTAAATGTTGCATCCAAGGGAAGAGGGTGTGGTGTTACTTCCAGAGCTGCAGACTTTGCAACTGGGGAACCAGGTTGGAGTTTCTGCTTCAGCACAACATTCTGTGATTCTGGTCAAATCACTTAATCTCCCCATGTCTACAACCAAAATGAATTTGATCTTGTGTGATGTAACCAATGCTCATGTAAAGCACTCCAATAGCTGACAAGTCTGCACTATATAAAACTGCAAATACACAAAGAATAAGTGTTTTGCGCACTTCTGTCATTGGGCTACATTTGGGCTACATTTGGGTGGTATTTGGGCTACATTTGGGCTCTTTTGTCTCTGGTGGCCATTTTAGGAGATTTATTTGTAATGAAGTTTCCTAATTTCCTCATTTACTGCAGTCTCCTCAGTAGGAAATGCTTTCAGTTTTTTACTTTGATTCCATCAAGAAGGTATTTAGATATGTCACACATTTGCCATAAATTCTGAATGTTAGCACTCTAGTTGCTCATTAGATCACTGTAGTAAAGCTACTGCTCACCACGGAAGTCTGCTGCTAGTATTAGAAGTGCATGTTTCATTCTGCATATCAGAATTTTTTAATGAAATAGAAGAGGATTTGAGAAGTCACTCAAAATATGCCCTAATTTTTCTTTCTTCAGCACTAATCATAATTTCTATGGCAAAATGAACCCCCTCATTGTGTTCCTTTTTAAATTAAATGTTTTAAGTGTTACCAGTTTATTCCAATCAAGATGGCTTCAGGTATGCCATACTTTTGTCATAAGTAAGACAGTAAGCGCTCTAGTTGATCTTAAGAACACTCTGGGACGTTCTGTCATTGGGCTACATTTGGGCTACATCTGGGTGATATTTGGGCTACATTTGGGCTCTTTTGTCTCTGGTGGCCATTTTAGGAGATTTATTTGTTATGAAGTTTCCTAATTTCCTCATTTACTGCAGTCTCCTCATTAGGAAATGCTTTCAGTTTTTTACTTTGATTCCATCAAGAAGGTATTCAGATATGTCACACATTTGCCATAAATTCTGAATGTTGGCACTCTAGTTGCTCATTAGATCACTGTAGTAAAGCTACTGCTCACCACAGAAGTCTGCTGCTAGTATTAGAAGTGCATGTTTCAGTCTGCATATCAGACTTTTTTAATGAAATAGAAGAGGAATTGATAAGTCACTCAAAATATGCCCTAATTTTTCTTTCTTCAGCACTAATCATAATTTCTATGGCAAAATGAACCCCCTCATTGTGTTCCTTTTTAAATTAAGTGTTTTAAGTGTTACCAGTTTATTCCAATCAAGATGGCTTCAGGTGTGCCATACTTTTGTCATAAGTAAGACAGTAAGCGCTCTAGTTGATCTTAAGAACACTCTGGGACGTTCTGTCATTGGGCTACATTTGGCTACATCTGGGTGATATTTGGGCTACATTTGGGCTCTTTTGTCTCTGGTGGCCATCTTGGGAGATTTATTTGTTATGAAGTTTCCTAATTTCCTCATTTACTGCAGTCTCCTCAGTAGGAAATACTTTTAGTTTTTTACTTTGATTCCATCAAGAAGGCATTCAGATGTGTCACACATTTTCCATAAATTCTGAATGTTAGCACTCTAGTTGCTCATTAGATCACTATAGTAATGCTACTGCTCACCAGGCAAATCTGCTGCAGGTATTGAAAGTGCATGTTTCAGTCTGCATGTCAGAATTTTTTTATGAAATAAAAGAGGATTTCAGAAGTCAAAATGTGTTTTTCTTTCTGCAGCACTAATCATAATTTATATGGCAAAATGAACCCCCTCATTTTGTTCCTTTGTAAATTAAATGTTTTAAGTGTTACCACTTTATTCCAATCAAGATGGCTTCAGGTGTGCCATACTTTTGTCATAAGTTAGACTGTTAGCGCTCTAGTTGTTCTTTAGAACACTCTGGGAAGCTGCAGTAGAACACAAAGGAATCAACTGACAGTCTCTGCCCTTGTTGGATGTACATGTTTTACTGAGAATGTCAGACTTCATTCTCACATGACTGATAAAGATAATGTGAATTTACAGAAAATATGCTCTCAGTTTAGCTTATAGATCACCTTCCAAACCTCTGTGGGAAAAGCATGAGAAAATAGTTTTCTCTAAAACATGGTTCATGATATCACAGCAGAAGGCTTTTTCACATGGTAAAATCACCTTAGAACACACCACAATTCCTTAAATGAGTATGGTACCATCAACAAATGATTTATAATGTAACTAAAGTCTTAAAACCTTCTATTAACTGCAATGCTTTTTAATGAGGTGCTATCATGTATATTGGTCCCAAGATGGCTGCCAACACTTCTTGGATGAAGTGCTGATAGCCAATCAGATCTCAGGATGAGATGTGTGGTTAGGCTCCGCCCAGATATATATATGATTTTACTTTTGATTTTTTCAGGAACTACTGAACAGATTGACTCCATATATGCAAAAAGCACATCCCTGAGCTGAGGACTACCTCTTTGCCAAATTTCAAGTAATTCTGTTCAGCCTTTCGAGCTGTACCTTGGACTAAATGTCCCTATGGAAAATTGCATGGGGAAAACGTGCTTTGGGACCCCCCTTTTTCCTCAGCCCCCGCTTGACGAATCCCCCTGAGACTTTCAGGGTAGGAGCGGAGCGGAGCGCCCCACCTATTTTGAACATTTCGCGAGGATTCGTCAACCGGCGCCAAAGTTATTCCAAATAGAATGTTGCGGATGGAAACACGGTCCTAACTATAACTACCTACTGGCGACCGCCAGTAGATAATATATATATATATATATATATATATATATACATATACATATACATATCTATATATATATTACCTACTGGCGGTCGCCAGTAGGTAGTTATAGTTAGGACATATTATCCACAGGAAATCTGCAACATTCTATTTGGAATAACTTATAACTTTGGCGCCGGTTGACGAATCTTCGTGAAATTTTCAAAACTGGTGGGGCGCTCCAGTCCGCTCCTATCCTGAATGTCTCAGGGTGATTCGTCAAGCGGTGGCCGAGAAAAAAGGAGGGTCCCAAAACATGTTTTCCCCATGCAATTTCCCATAGGAACCTTTAATCGCAGCTACAGCCCGAACTGCTGAACAGAATTACACCAAATTTGGCAAAGAGGTAGACCTTGGTTCACACACATGCCTTGTTAAATGGTGTAAATCCATTCAGTATTTCCTGAGAAAATCAAAATCACATATATCTATGGCAGCAGTGGATCCGCGCACCCTGCCGAGCACGAGCTGTATGCTAATTGGCTGTCAACACTCCAAACCAGGAAGTGTTGGCAGCCATGTTGAACCGAGGCACAAGAAAGCAGAAAAAGAAACTCGCAAAACGCAAAAAGGGGGCAGGGGAGAAACACCCTGACCCCCTAGGCCTGCTCAGGGGGTCCCACAGGGCCAAAAAAAGCATTTTTTTAAAAATAAATCGTCGCGATTCGCGCACCCAGCCAAATCCCGGGGGCAATACTTATTATGTGGGACCGCCACACCCCGGAGCTTCTTTGAATTAGTTGCGGGGGGCTCTCAGGCCCCCCCGCAGCCCTGGGGACCGCCACCCCCGGGGCTCGATTTAGTACTGTTCCTGAAAAGTAATTCTAACTGTACTTACCAGTAACTTGAATTTCCTTCCATAGGCTAACATTGACTGGTTTCACTTGGAAATTCTTCTAAGTGTGGAGTTTTGGATCTTTAAAATATTCTTCTAAAATCAGCCGAACTACGAATTCCGATTTACTCACCTGTTAACCGGACAGACCTCAGTGCTGCATCTTTGAGCCCAGTACTGATCCTGAAAAGTAATTCTAACCATACTTACCAGTAACTTGAATTTCCATCCGTAGGATATCATTGCCTGCTTTTTTGCAGAAAAACTTTCAGTCGATTTTTGAAAGTTACAAATATTCCTCTAAAATCAGCCGAACTACGAATTCCGATTTACTCACCTGTTATCAGGAGAGATGTCAGTGCTGCATCTTTGAGCCCAGTACTGATCCTGAAAAGTAATTCTAACCGTACTTACCAGTAACTTGAATCTCCTTCCATAGGATAACATTGGTAATTCCAACTGAAAAAGTTTCTAAGTGTCAACTTTTAAAATACAATAATATTCCTTAAAAATCACTATTGTTACCAAAACGCTTTTACTTAACTGTTTACAGCTCATGTCCCGGGACTGAATCTAGGATCCAGTCCTGTGGTTAGAAAAGTAATCTACAAACTAACTAATTGCATTTAGCCAGAAATTCCCATTGAGCTCAATGCTGCATTGTGTTTGAAATTGTGTTGCCTAATGCAACAAACTGTAACTATTGCATTCAAAAAGTCTGTTGCCTATTTGAAAAGTATTTAACTAAAGTAACTCATCCTGAGAAAGTATATTTTGATACCTTGTTGGTTCTAAAATAAAACAACTATATCTTTTGATACAAAACAATTGGCCTAAAGTTCAGTTCTTGAGTGTGTGAGACCATTGCTGGCTGAGTGTGTACAACAAATGCTTCACACTGTCCTCTGATACTGCCTTACTGCTTGACTAAGCTACCACTTCGAGAGTAAGGTTATATCTAACTTTAACCTCTGCCAAACCTCTGGGGACTGGGGACTCTATACACACTGTATCTTACTTTGGTCCAGTATATATAGAGCCACTTTCCTACACCTTCCCCTCCCTTTACCACTGTGTAAACATGCCCTGTGTCCGTTTTAATTTGGGAGATTAAGTCCCCTTGAATCCTGAGTGTCCCTAGGGTCCAAGTAGCCCACTAGGTACCTCCAGTAAGCGCCACAGAGCTGCGTTGCAGAGAGGTGTAAAAAGGGGCACGGCCTGGGCCACCTGTCTGAAACACAGCACTGGGGCGCTTACTGGAAGCACCTGGTGGGCTAGTTAGCCCCCTGGGGCTCTCAGGATTGAAGGGGAATTATTTCCCCAAATTAAAACGCGCCACAGGACGTGTTTTCACACGTCACCTCAGGCCCCATCCCCTCTCTTCACCACTGTGTGAGTATTCATGCAGTGAGCCAGGCCTTAGCACATGGACTGCTTCAAACGCCTATCCACTATGCATGCAGTCCTCTAACCACCTACACACTTGTCTTTCACACCTTCACACTTGTCTTTCACACCTTCAATTCCCCAGTCAGTATTCATACACTTCCAGCAAACACCCTGTCACTCCCCTTGCACTCCTCTAGAGACCCATTCAGCATCATGTACTAATCCATTCAATGCACCAAAACCCAAACACTTATAAATTCACCCAGGCACTCTCCTTGCAGTACTCTAGTCATTCAGTCAGTACCCAAGTTTTCATGCAGTGAGCCAGGCCTTAGCACATGGACTGCTTCAAACCCCTATCCACTATGCATGCAGTCCTCTAACCACCTACACACTTGTCTTTCACACATTCAATTCCCCAGTCAGTATCCATACACTTCCAGGAAAAACCAAGTCACTCCCCTTGCACTCCTCTAGTGACCCATTCAGCACCATGTAGTAATCCATTCACTGCGCCAAAACACAACCACTTATAAATTCACCCAGGCACTTACCTTGCAGTACTCTAATCATTCAGTCAGTACCCAAGTACTCATGCACTGAGCCAGGCCTTAGCACATGGACTGCTTCAAACCCCTATCCACTATGCATGCAGTCCCCTAACTAACCAACACACTTATAGTTCTGCACTTATACATTCAACAACAAACAAAATTTCAGTTTCAATATTTGAAAAAATATTTTTATTTCCATTTATATTAAAAATATATAATGTAATTTAAAAAATAAAATATGTAAAAATAAACAGTTAAAAAACTGTAGAAAATCAGTATAAAAAAATACATATAACTATTATTACATTTAAAAATTATCATTTAAAAAACCTTCAAAATTCACTGAAAAAAACCATAGGTTTCAGACATGTTATAGTTAGGAATTAGCATTTAAAAAACCTTAGAAATTCACTGAAAAAAAAACCTAGGTTTCAGGGTTTGTTATAGTTAGCTGGACATTTCACTCGTACAAAACCATTGAAATTCCTCCGTTATAGTTAGTTCTGCTACCTATAACACGCACGCCCGCAATCCACTGCTGATGATGTCGCATATTACATCATTCATGAGATGGTCAGTGACATCACTGATGACATCTCAAATGACATCATGTATGAACGCGAAACACGAAAGTGGTGGGAGGCCACCAGCTTACAAAGCTATATTGATGAGAACAGAGTTCCAAGAGGCTTAAGAGTCTACACAGTTCCCTCATATGAGAACCCAGATCTGCAGCTGTTGACAGATTGGGCAGAACATACTGCACAATATTGCCAAGGGACACTGGGAATATTGGTTAAATATGCCTGGAGCGACCGTGATAAAGCGCTCAGTGAGATCAAGGAGTTAGAAGAGGAGCTAGCTAAAGAGGAAGATAAGAAAATGATTGAGGATCTAATGGGACAAATGAAGGCAAGATTGCTCAAATATGAACAGAAGATAAAAAATCGTAAACAAGAGAAATTTCTACGTGACTACTTACAGGGCAGGGTTTTAACTTTTGCCTATAAATTTGATGGTCCAAGAAAGGAGCTGAGTTTAAGATCTAAACAAATTCCCCAAAGAGTGGAAACCTCAGAATCTGATCTCACAGAGAATGAATCAGGAGATGAACAAACAGGAAGACCAATGGAAGGGAGGGGAATCCAGACTCCTTTTCACGACGAGTTTCAAATCATTCGTCAGTCCTGGTTATGGGGAGGCAAGAACAAACCACTGGAAAGAGGTGCAGAAAAACGAGACGAGCTGGGGGTGGCATCCAAAAAACAGTAGATACCACTGATTTAACAGTGGTTAATTTAACGGAAAAATCCCTTTTGGAGACTTAAGTCAAAGTACTAAGCCTAGGATTAACTTTTTGTCCTAGTAATCACCTGGAAGATACACAAACTAGAATTGATCTTTTCAGTTTTGTGCGCAAATTAAAACTGCATAAATATTTTAAAATGAGAGCGAATATGAAAGATCCTATGAGAATAACGTCAAGGTTGACTGTGACGGACATGTTGACTGGAAAAGATCTGCCAGCAATTGAACTCTTGGAAGATCTCCGATCAGAAACAGAAGGAGACTCAACAACTAATGATGATGATATGGCTACAAGGGCCAGAAATGTAGGTATTGAGCAATAAAGAGAAGAGAGTCCATTTAAATCTAAATCCCTCTTCAACCCACAAATGCCGTTTGATGCGATAGATGTGTTCTCGGAAACCGTGGTGAAGGATCTTTTAAGATATAGGTCGAAAAATATGCCAAAGAGTGAAAAGAACAATCTATCGAAGATGGAATAAATAGCCCTACAGAACCTGAGACAGGATGCGTCTGTAATCATAAAGCCCTCCGATAAAGGGGGACATTTGGTCCTTCAAACTAGGCAACAATACTGTAAGGAGGCCTTACGCTAACTATCAGATGAACAATGTTATCAGAAAACAACTAATGATATGTATCAGAAGAGTATAAAAACCTATGATGAATTCATTCAAAAATGGTACAACAAATCAATGTTAGGCCACGAAGAACATTTATTTCTTCGTAGTTCAAATCCAGTAGTTCCCACTTTTTACCACATTCCAAAACTGCATAAGGATAGCCTGCATCCACCGGGCAGGCCAATTGTGTCGTCTTTGAATGGTCTGACTGAGCATTTATCAATATTTATAAATCACTTTTTATTTCCTTTTATGGCACAATTGGATTCCTATGTGAAAGATACAAAGGATTTTTTTAACGGAATTACGCAACTTACGTGGGATCCTACTTACCAATTGATGGTACTCGACATCACTAGCCTCTATACTTGTAGAGATCATAGGGATGGTGTTAAAGCTGTGAAATTCTATCTAGAAAAACAACAGTTACGATATGCAGAACATAATCAAATGTTGATTGAGTTTTTGGAGTTTTGCCTAAAAAACAACATAGTTTTTATTTGAGGATCAACATTATAGACAGTTGTCTGGTACAGCGATGGTCACCTGCTTCGCTCCCAGCTATGCAAAATTGTTTGTTGGCTGGTGGGAGGAGCAGGTGCCCAAAACCTACGAGTGCGAGAACAATTGCGGAAAGGTGGTTGAGTGGTATCAATATATCGATGACTTGTTCATTGTGTGGCAGGGGACAGTGGACTCTGCTCTTGGGTATGTCGATATTCTCAATACAAATAATGTTAACTTGCACTTCTCGGGAACTGTGAGTCCAGTGACAGTAGAATACCTGGACCTGAGAGTGTTTGTAGAAGAGGGCAGGATTCAGACAGCCTTATACCGCAAGTCCACCGCAGGAAATTCTACATTATTCGCAACCAGTAGTCATCCTCCTAAACTTGTTCAAAGCATACCCTATGGTGAATTACTTAGGCTGAAGAGGAACAGCACTAGAGAGAAGGACTTTGAGGTGGCTGCCTTAGAAAGCATAGCCAGGTTTTCTGTAAGGGGGTATGATCACAAAATATTGAATGCCACATTGCGTAAAGTCAGAGGAATCCCAAGAGATAAACTCTTAATTGATAAAGAAAAACAGAGAGATGATAAGGGTAAATTCTGATTGGTTACCCCTTATTCTGCAGAAGCCAATCATTTAAAACATATACTTAAAAAGAATTGGCATATTCTGAAAACAGACAACATTATATGTGACGACATTCCAGCCTATCCCCTGGTGACATTTAAGAAAGCAAGGTCACTTCGGGATATGTTGGTTAGAAGTCATTTGGAAAAAGTACCACAGAGAGTGAGCACGTTAAAAGAAATGATGGGCTTTTTTCCGTGCAGCAGGTGTAAAGCCTGCGCAAACAGTAAAAGGGTCCTAGCATACAAAATACCAGACACAGGAAAGGAAAGGAAGATAACCAAATGTATCACTTGTAGTACACCATATGCAGTATACTGCCTAGTATGCCCTTGTGGGCTACAGTATATAGGCAGTACGGTCCATCAACTGAAGATTAGAATATTGGAACATCTGAGGGCTATTGATCAGAAAGATTCTGCATACCCTGTAGTACGCCATTTTGCTGAGAAACATCAGAGTGACCGAAATCAGCTACAATTTTATGGTTCGGATTCCGTTCCCCTAAATGTCCGAGGGGGTGACCGGGTCCGCAAATTGTGGAGACTCGAGTCCCGTTATATAATAGACTTACTCACAAAGTTTCCAAAAGGCCTGAACAGTGGAGAAGAGTTAGCGGTACATATAGGTTCCTGATTCTGATATATTTAGTTATCATCTGGGATTAATATGAATTGGGATAATAGACAGGAACAATCGCAATTGAAGTTGTAATCGCTACATGAATTTGTTTTCCTAATCATTATTGAAATTGCAAAGTAAAACATAAATAAAAAATAATAACAAATAATAACAATGAAAATGAAAATGAAAATAAAAATAACGTAAGCCCCGACTTAACAGTAGACTGCAATAAGGCATTGTATTTGAAGTGAGACAAAGCAGGGACCATTGCCGATCCACTGCGAGACAATTAATATATACCTAATTATTTAGCACATGGCAAAACCGATATACGAATGATGATATGTGTTTGGAAGATGTTTATAAAACAACAATTGTGAAATTTGTTTTATAATTATGAACTTTATGGTGATGATATGCAATTATGTTTATTCACAATTGAGGTTCATTGATGTATAAAATTATGGTATAAAAGCATGATTTCATGTCAGCAATGAGGTGAATATGAAATGCTGGTTCATATAGAACCTTTTAAAAATGGCGCGTCCAGTATAATGAACACGCTGGTCCCTTTTTTGTTTCTCTGTTTTTATAAACATGGTTCTCTCCGGTGTGTCATCAACACCGCAGAAGGCAGTTCGCCGAAACGCATTTGTTGCTGGCCATTGGAGAATAAAGTTTTCCTTTTACGTCCCCGAGAGTGCGAAAATTCTTTCATAATTGAGGAGAATAGAGCGGGCATACAGTGCGGCATCCACAGCCGCAAATCCGCACCCGCCTGGGAGTGCTTCGTTTTAAAGTGGAACCGGAGCGCGTATATATATATATATATATATATAAATATCTATATATATATTCACTGAAAAAACCATAGGTTTCAGGGGCGATATAGTTAGCTGGACTTTTCACTCGTACAAAACCATAGAAATTCCCCTGTTATAGTTAGTTCAGCTAGCTATAACTCGCGCGCCCGCAATGCACTGCTGATGACGTCACATATTACATCACTCATGACATGGTCAGTGATATCACTCATGACATCACTGATGAAATCTCAAATGACATCACTGATGACATCATCCAGTGAATGTGTGTTTTTCTGAAAATTATATATGTTTTATATATGTATATCTCAAGGTGGATGGAAGAATAAATTGCCCCTACTCGCCGATACTGTTTGCCCTATATATAAACCTCCTGATTGAGAAACTATTGGCAAGTACTGTCATAAAACCAATTAAAACCGGCATGTACGAAACTAAGATATTGGCGTATGCCGATGACGTGGCGGTTGTGACACCCTACCCTTACGAGGCAATAGAAGAAATTGAGAAAATAACTAGATCTTTCGGGGCTATGTCTGGGTATCCACTGAATAGTGGGAAAACTGTGGTTATTTGTACTAAGAACACCTTATTCAACGATTCTCGAAAAGCAACTAATGCAGTTTATTTGGGTGTGTGTATATCTCCACAGATTGCAAATATTAACAAACTTAACTACGACCCCATGCTTGTAAACATTAAAAAGGATCTACTCCGGGTCAACAGCCTCAATCTTTCAATTACATGTAGGACTAATTTTGTTAAAATTAATATTTTCCCAAGGATATTGTATTTATTCCGTGCAATTCCCATTCTTGTTGAGGATAAGTTGATCAAAACTCTAGAAACACAAATCTCTAAGTTTGTTTGGGGCTATGGCAAAATCAGGAGATCCTCAAAATTGTTATCTCTTCCGCAGGAGAGAGGGGGATTAGGGCTTCCGAACATAAGCCTATATTTTTGGACTAGCCTTCTCCAAGGGATGTTTCCCTTACTTAACATAAGTCCTCCATATTTTGACACAGCTAGTATACGTATCCCTTCTATATACGAGCTAGCTGTAGGGGAGAAAGCAAAAGGGCTACTGCTGCGACAAATTGAACCATCATACTATAAGACGGTTAAATTTAAAATCATAGACAATGCTTGGAGGGTTTGGAGGAAAATTAGTAAACATATTGATATCTCTAAAATTAATAGATATACACCTTTATGGCACTCTTTCCTTTTCTCTAGACAAGTCAATGATGATATTGCTAAAAGATGGGAGGCCCTTGGGTTGCTATCAGTGGGAGATTTTTTAGATGCGCCGCCCAGTATGAGATTCTCCAACCTTCAATCTAAATATAATATTCCGGCTTCTGATCTTTTTAAATATATTCAAATCAACTCTATTCTTTCCACAAAGCTTTCTCATATTTCCATGAGGAAAGTTTCTATCTTCGAACTTGCGGCTGGAAGGAAAAAATCTAGGATAAGTATATTATATCGACTGATGTTGGAACAACAACAGGATGATCTGGGAAAAACGGAATCACGCTGGGCACTCAAACTAAATAATCCAAATGTGGATTTAGATAAGATCCTCTCCCTTGCTGGGAATGTTTTTTTAACAGCAACTCTGAAATCACAACTTTATAAGATCATATACAATTTATATTTTACACGAGCAAAACTGTTTTCATGGGGGAAACGAACAGATGATAAATGCCCTCGGTGTGGGTCAGGCCCGGCTCATCTATTACATATGTTTTCGGAATGTAGTAAATTGACAATTCTTAAAGATAAAATATCAGACTTTTGGGACGAGGTTTTTGGCCATAAAGTTCAGATGTCTCCTACTCTATGTTTGTTAGGTTATGATAACACCCTTGGCCATTGTAAGGAGGAAGAGGTATCTATGTTTTTCGGCATGGCAGTATATAGATTAATATTGGCTACTAGATGGAAAGACACAGATCCCCCTAATTTCCAAGTCTGGCTAACCCGTTTCTTGGGAATAGCTAAACAAGAAATGGCAATCTACTCAGCTAAAGGTGTGAAGGCTAGACAACGTGGCGCCCCAATTTGGATGCCAATCATCTCTTGGAAAGACAGGCTTTAGGATATATTCTCCTGTTTTGTTCTCTGGTGTCTTGATTAATTGCAATGTAATATTCATTTGTGTTCTACCCAGCCACGGACTATTTTAGTTTATTTTATTTTTCTCTTTCTCTTTTTATATTCTTCTCTCTATCCCATAGCAAACATTTAATTCCTACTTCCTAAATGTATTCTAAAAGTACGGAAAATTTGTTTTATGTATATTGTACATATTGTAGCTGCCTAATAAAAATTCAATAAAAAAAAAAAAAAAAAGAAATTCCCCCGTTATAGTTAGTTCAGCTAACTATAACTCGCGCGCCCGCAATGCACTGCTGATGACGTCACATATTACATCACTCATGACATGATCAGTGACATCACTCATGACATCACTGATGACATCTCAAATGACATCACTGATGACATCATCCAGTGAATGTGTGTTTTTCTGAAAATAATATATGTTTTATATATGTATATCTCAAGGTCGATGGAAGAATAAATGGGTATATAAATGTCTAAATGGATGATTTGTTTTTGAAAAATTGATTGTATTACTGACTGATTAAGTGTATCTTAGTGAGTAATGTTTAAATATGTAAATATCTGTATCAGTCTCTCACTTTGTGTATAAGTGGCTGCATGGGTTGGTGAGTAGCTACATGAGTGTCTATATAGGTTATTAGTTGATTTTTTGAGTATCAGTATGAGTGTCTGATGTCTGTATGGTTCGGTGGGGGGTATTGCGTAGTGCATAGGTGCATGAATGAGTGACTCACTGTTTGTATGTGTTGAAGACAGCATGTGTGCAGGACTGTATGGGTGGATGAGTGTGTGCATGGGTGTGTTAGTGAGTGAATGACTGTCTCAATAGTGTCTCTATGAGTAACTACATATGTTTTAAACTAGTATATGTGACTATTGGTGTATATAAGTGAGTATATGTGAGAGTGAGAGATTGAAAGAGTTCCTGTATGAATAAGTATGTGTTTCTGTAAGTGATTGTTTAAAAGACTAAGTATGTGTAAGTTTCTGTAGATGTAAGTGTGGTGGTGTGTGTATAACTGAATATGCAGGTAAACAGATGTTTGATTCTTTATTAGCATGAGTGACTACGTGTGTGAGTAACTTTATGGATGAGTGGCGTTGTGTAACAGACTGTATAGGTGTATGAATACATATGATGAGTGAGTGCATGTATGAGTGACTGTATAGGACTGTTGGTGAATGAGTGGATGTGTATGTGGATCTTACAATTACTGAATAGGTTGTTGTAACTGGTATTGGTATGTCCATTGATTTGAAAATTTTAATTTCTATTTTTGAATGTGTGTATGAAAGGTTATATTAGGGGAGAGGAGGTCTGCCACTCTATCACAAGGATGATGTCATCAGTGATGTCATGAGTGATGTCACTGACCATGTCATGAGTGATGTAATATGTGACGTCATCAGCAGTGCATTGCGGGCGCGCGAGTTATAGTTAGCTGAACTAACTATAACGGGGGAATTTCTATGGTTTTGTACGAGTGAAAAGTCTAGCTAACTATATCGCCCCTGAAACCTATGGTTTTTTCAGTGAATTTCTAAGGTTTTTTAAATGCTAATTCCTAGCTATAACGTGCCTGAAACCTATGGTTTTTTCAGTGAATTTCAAAGGTTTTTTAAATGCTAATTTCTAACTATGCCTACAGAGATAGGACATGTGAAGAAAGAAGGAAAAACGCACAGAAAGAAAAAAAAGAAATGCAGAAAGAAGCAACAGAAGTCCTCAAAGACGAAGAAAAGTGCAGGAAGAAATATAACGTGCAGAAAGAACAAACAGAAGAGCAGAAAGAAGCCTTGTTGCAAAATCATCCTGTACCCTCAACTTTTTCAGACGGATACTGGTGGTAACTGAGTCTGCCTAAGCAGTCCTAGAGCCAGTGCTATGTTAAAAGACACTCAGAATACAGTGAAACCACTTACATACACTAGGGCACACTATGCGTTGGGGTCCCCCTGTGATTAGCATGACCTCCTCTGTAAGCCCCTAGTATATAATAGGGCAGGGGATTAAAACTACCTCTTAAAACGCACCACAGGGCGTGTTTGAACACGTCACCTCATGGCCCGTCCACTCCCTTCCCCACTGTGTAAACACACCCTGTAGCCATTTTAAGTTGGGAGATTAAGTCCCCTTGAATCCTGAGGGTCCCTAGGGTCCAACTAGACCACTAGGTACCTCCAGTAGGCGCCACAGAGCTGCGTTGCAGAGAGGTGTAAAAAGTGGCACGGCCTGCGCCACCTCTCTGCAACGCAGAGCAGTGGTGCTTACTGGAAGCATCTGGTGGGCTAGTTGGACCCCAGGGTCCCTCAGGATTGAAAGGGAATTATTTCCCCAGCTTAAAAACGTGCCACTGGGCGTGCTTGCACACGTCGGCTCAGGCCCCGTCCCCTCCCTTCACCACTGTTTAAACACGCCCTGTGGCCGTTCTGAGTTGAGAGATTAAGTCCCCTTGAATCCTAAGGGTCCCTAGGGTCAAACTAGCCCACTAGGTACCTCCAGTAAGCGCCACAGAGCTGTGTTGCATGAAGGTGTAAAAAGTGGCGTGGCCTCAGAACACCTGTCTGCAACGCAGCTCCCTGGCGCATACTGGAGATACCTGTTGGGCTAGTTGGCCCTAAGGGACCCTCAGTATTGAAGGGGAATTAATTCCTCAACTTACAACTGGCCAGGGGGCGTGTTTGCAGAGTGCTGCAAGAAGGGGGCATGGCCTCCGGCGCGATGCCGGTCTTTTATTTATTTATTTTTAAGAAGGAGGGCTGTGTGGCCCCCTTTCTTTTTCTAATTTATTACCCTGTGGACCCCATCCCCCAGGGCCTGCACCCTAATTTTTTTTTGTTGAAAAAAATTTATTTGGCCCTCCCAAGGCCTTAATCGGCCCCGGGGACCCCAACCCCCGGGTCATGGCCTTTTTTTAAAAACATTTTTTTTTATTCTTTAGGAGGGGGGCTGTGTTGCTGGACAAACCGTATGTACCTATCACCATGACGATTTGCGTGATATTCATTAAAAGGCGACTATGCATACAATGAATCCACGTAGAATGTATTCACACCGCTATTGAAGCTCTGACATGTCTGACACCCTACCGTGCCTAATCCCGGCACCCCCGCTGGTGGGTACTCTCCAAGTAGACACCCTTGTCGTTTATTTATACAAACATGGGTAGCTATTGACGGGCACATTTAATACACATGCACACCAAGCCGTTCAAAGGGGATTCGCCAAAAATTCGACCAAACTATGCAAGAAACCCCCTCACGGTTAATAAAACACACATCCACCGCCGGATGTGTAATACTTTTTATTTTACTCTCTGGAAAGGAGACAAACCTCACTTGAGAGTCACAGAGTGCTCCTGGCTGAGCCCAATGCTGTGTTACACCCACCATTGCCTGCCGAGTGCCACACACCTCTGTGTTGTATTCCACCATCTAGTGCTTATGCTATGACACTCTCTAGCCCATGTGCACTGTAACACCACCCCGTGAATATGTCATGCCACACTTGCCTTCGCACGGGTTATATTGCCCCATCTAACGTGCCTTCCTCGAAGCCTATGTTATAAAGCACAGCGCTATGCCATACTTATTACAATCTGGGATCCATATCTTTGTCACAGTGCATATGCAATGTTACGCTACCCAGCACATATTTTATATTACAACTTTAGAGACTACTTAGGTTACACAACACTGCCCTGTGCATATTACACTCCAAGGCGCATATCACATAGCAAGCGCTAGTGCCTGTGCTATCTCGCGCTCTCCAATGAATCTGTCATTGCGCACAATGTATTGCATATTATATTTCACGCCCCGGTTCATCTTATATCACACTTTTTGGTGCATAGTTTATACCATATACTATATCTAGTTTTCATTTTCAATCGTGCTCTCAGGACTATGTTCTATATAACACTGCGTCCACCTACCCTTTTCACGGGCATTACATTTTGCGATGGGGGGTGGAAGGTCAGGGGATGTTTCTGCCAAGTGAGCCCGGAGTCACAGTCCCAAACGTCCTCTTCTTCCTGAATAAAAGTGAGATTATGCTGCATACTTGTTCATATTTTAAGTAGTTCGCACAGACACACATTTTAAAAACAATAAAGTTCCTAATACCCACCTTCTATGAACAGTTAGCTTGCTGCCCCATCCACCTCCTCCCCATCCTCTGTTGTCTGAATCCATGGACTAGCCTCCTCCCTCCTGCCATGCATGGTCTGATGTGCTGCCACTGCCCTCCATTTAGCATGATGTACCAGTCCACTCCTCCTGCCCTCCATTGCCCAATTCTATGGGCAATCATTGACCTCCTGCTTAGCCTCTGTGCTTAGCTTGCTGCCCCTATTCTCCTTCCCCCTGCCCTCCGATGTCTTTGTGCATGCCCATGCTCCATCCTTTTTGACCACCATGTTCCATGGACCTGCCACTCCTATCTACTCTGAGTGTTCTGTTGAGCTGCCACTCCCCTCCCACCTGCCTAGCATTGTCAGATGACTGTAACCTGTCCCTGCCACGTCCACCCTGCCTGTCCACATGCCATGCCCCTATTCCCTTCCTCCTGTCCTTCATGGTCCATTTTACTGCCACACCCTTCTGCCCTCCCTGGTCTGTTGTGCTGCAACTGCTCCTCCTGCCTGCCCCGCCCGGTCTGTTGTGAGGCCCCTTCCCATGAACTCTCTTGTCTGTGCCCAGGTCCTGACCCTCCCTTCTATCCTCCATGGTCCTTTGTGCATGCCCCTGCACCCTCCTTCTTGCCCATCATAGCCATTGTGCTGCCACTAACCCTCTCGCTTGCCATGCATGGTCTTCTGTGCTGCCATGGCCCCTCCCACATTCCCTGTGTGGTCAGCTAGCTGCTCCTGACCCCCTCCCACCTTCCCTCCATGGTCTGTGTGTATGCCATCCGTCTCACTGTTGCTCTCCATGGTGTGTCTTGTTTCTAGTGCCCATCCTGCCTGACCTCCATGGTCATCTTGCTGCTCCTGCCCTGCCCCCTTGCCCCCAGCCCTCTGTTTCCATGTGCAGACCTCTATTCCCTCCTTCCTGGCTTGTCGGTTCCATTGTAATGCCCCTGATCCGTCCCTCCTGCCCTTTATGGTCTGTTATGCTGCAGCTTTCTCTCCTGTCTGTCCATTATGGTCAGCTAGCTACCATTGCCTCTTTCCCCTCTGTTGTCTGTTGTCCATGTGCATGGTCCTGTCCCCTCCCTATTGCTTTCTATGGATTGTTGTGCTGCAATCCCGTCCCGCATGCCCTGTGTGGTGTATTGTGCTGCTGCAAACCCTGATGCCTGCCCTGTAGGGTTAGTTTGGTGCACCTCTCAATGTCCCTCCTGTTCTCTGTTATCCGAGTCCATGTCCCTACCCCAATTTCTCCTGCCTACCATGATCCAATGTACCATACTTGCGAACATTTTGAACTTGGTAAGAGGGAGATTTTGAAATAAATCTGTGGTATTGATTTTCCCCTTTGAGTTACATTGAAAAAGAGAAGATTGTAGACAGGAACCAGATCAAGTAAAGCCCATTTGAGCTTAAAAACATTGGACGTTTCCTGGCTGAAACGGGTCTGTTAGCATGTATGGTTGTATGACCACTGCCTCTTCCTTCTGCCCACAATGGTCTATTACATCACCACAGCCTCTCTTGCCAGTCCTGTATTGTTGGTTTGTAGCCCCTGCCCCCCTTTCCACTGCCCTCCATAGTCTGTTGTGCTGCCACTGCCCTTCCTGCCTGCCTAGTGTGGTCAAATTGTTGCCTCTGCACTCTCCTACCTGCCTTCAATTTTCAGAGTCCGTGCCCCTGGCCTCTGCCTCTCAACAGTATCCCAATGAACAACTAGATTGCTAACATTCTATATTTATTACAAAAGTGTGGAACGCCTGACGTCATCTTGATGTAATCAAAACTGTAATGCCTAGAGCATTTCCTTTAGAAATTACATATATGAGATGGTCTTATTTGCATCAAAATTATTGTTAGTACTCTAAAAAACTAAAATGAGGACATATTTTCTGAGTTTTCAAATAGCAACAAAGAACTTTTAAATTATTTGTAATCTTAGTTTTTTTATCCAGTTGACCACTTGATTAAATGTTGCATCCAAGGGGAGAGGGTGTGGTGTTACTTCCAGAGCTGCAGACTTTGCAACTGGGTATCCAGGTTGGAGTTTCTGCTTCAGCACAACATTCTGTGATTCTGGTCAAATCACTTAATCTCCCCATGTCTACAACCAAAATGAATTTGATCTTGTGTGATGTAACCAATGCTCATGTAAAGCACTCCAATACCTGACAAGTCTGCACTATATAAAACTGCAAATACACACAAAAAAAGTGTTTTGCACACTTCTGTCATTGGGCTACATTTGGGCTACATTTGGGTGATATTTGGGCTACATTTGGGCTACATTTGGGCTCTTTTGTCTCTGGTGGCCATTTTAGGAGATTTATTTGTTATGAAGTTTCCTAATTTCCTCATTTACTGCAGTCTCCTCAGTAGGAAATGCTTTCAGTTTTTTACTTTAACCCCTTGCATGCCCCGCCCTTTCCCCGCCCTGTGCCGCGCTTTGTATTAGCGGGCGGGGTTCATGACGAGATGGTCTCGTCATGGGCACAGCGCAACCGCGGCCCATGACGAGACCATCTCGTCATGGGCACTGAAGGGGTTAATTCCATCAAATTCAGATATGTCACACATTTGCCATAAATTCTGAATGTTAGCACTCTAGTTGCTCATTAGATCACTGTAGTAAAGCTACTGCTCACCACGGAAGTCTGCTGCTAGTATTAGAAGTGCATGTTTCAGTCTGCATATCAGAATTTTTTAATGAAATAGAAGAGGATTTGAGAAGTCACTCAAAATATGCCCTAATTTTTCTTTCTTCAGCACTAATCATAATTTCTATGGCAAAATTAACCCCCTCATTGTGTTCCTTTTTAAATTAAATATTTTAAGTGTTACCAGTTTATTCCAATCAAGATGGCTTCAGGTATGCCATACTTTTGTCATAAGTAAGACAGTAAGCGCTCTAGTTGATCTTAAGAACACTCTGGGACGTTCTGTCATTGGGCTACATTTGGGCTACATCTGGGTGATATTTGGGCTACATTTGGGCTACATTTGGGCTCTTTTGTCTCTGGTGGCCATCTTGGGAGATTTATTTGTTATGAAGTTTCCTAATTTCCTCATTAACTGCAGTCTCCTCAGTAGGAAATACTTTCAGTTTTTTACTTTGATTCCATCAAGAAGGCATTCAGATGTGTCACACATTTTCCATAAATTCTGAATGTTAGCACTCTAGTTGCTCATTAGATCACTGTAGTAAAGCTACTGCTCACCAGGCAAATCTGCTGCTGGTATTGAAAGTGCATGTTTCAGTCTGCATGTCAGAATTTTTTTATGAAATAAAAGAGGATTTCAGAAGTCAAAATGTGTTTTTCTTTCTGCAGCACTAATCATAATTTATATGGCAAAATGAACCCCCTCATTGTGTTCCTTTTCAAATTAAATGTTTTAAGTGTTACAACTTTATTCCAATCAAGATGGCTTCAGGTTAGCCATACTTTTGTCATAAGTAAGACTGTTAGCGCTCTAGTTGTTCTTTAGAACACTCTGGGAAGCTGCAGTAGAACACAAAGGAATCAACTGACAGTCTCTGTCCTTGTTGGATGTACATGTTTTACTGAGAATGTCAGACTTCATTCTCACATGACTGAGAAAGATAATGTGAATTTACAGAAAATATGCTCTCAGTTTAGCTTATAGATCACCTTTCAAACCTCTGTGGGAAAAGCATGAGAAAATAGTTTTCTCTAAAACATGGTTCATGATATCACAGCAGAAGGCTTTTTCACATGGTAAAATCACCTTAGAACACACCACAATTCCTTAAATGAGTATGGTACCATCAACAAATGATTTATAATGTAACTAAAGTCTTAAAACCTTCTATTAACTGCAATGCTTTTTAATGAGGTGCTATCATGTATATTGGTCCCAAGATGGCTGCCAACACTTCTTGGATGAAGTGCTGACAGCCAATCAGATCTCAGGATGAGATGTGTGGTTAGGCTCCGCCCAGATATATATATGATTTTACTTTTGATTTTCTCAGGAACTACTGAACAGATTGACTCCATATATGCAAAAGGCACATCCCTGAGCTGAGGACTACCTCTTTGCCAAATTTCAAGTAATTCTTTTCAGCCATTCGGGCTGTACCTTGGACTAAAGGTCCCTATGGAAAATTGCATGGGGAAAACACGTTTTGGGACCCCCCTTTTTTCTCAGCCCCCGCTTGGCGAATCCCCCTGAGACTTTCAGGGTAGGAGCGGAGCGCCCCACCTATTTTGAAAATTTCGCGAGGATTCGTCAACCGGCGCCAAAGTTATTCCAAATAGAATGTTGCGGATTTCCTATGGAAACACGGTCCTAACTATAACTATCAACTGGCGACCGCCAGTAGATAATATATATATACATATATATATTATCTACTGGCGGTCGCCAGTAGATAGTTATAGTTAGGACCGAGTTTCCATAGGAAATCTCAAAATTCTATTTTGAATAACTTTGGCGCCGATTGACGAATCCTCGCGAAATTTTCAAAACTAATGGGGCGCTCCGTTCAGCTCCTTCCCTGAAAGTCTCGGGGGGATTCGTCATGCGGGGGCTGAGAAAAAGGGAGTTCCCAAAACGCGTTTTCCCCATGCATTTTTCCATAGGGACTTTAGTCGCAGCTACAGCCCGAACGGCTGAACAGAATTACGTCAAATTTGGCAGAGAGGTAGCCATAAGGTCAAGGAAGTGCCTTTTGCAGGTCTGGTGTAAATCTGTTCAGTATTTTCTGAGAAAATAGCATTTAAAGGCATATAAATATCTATACGCGTGCACCGTGCGCGAGCGCAATTCTGATTGGTTGTTAGATCTTAGTAAACATTCGAATCGGTCGAAACCAGGACGTGTCGGCCGCCATTTTGTCTCTCGCACTCAGAGGAGGTGAAAAACAAAGGTGGAGAACTTGAAAAGGGGGCAGGGTGGACTGTTCCTCACCCCCTAGCCTTTGTCAGGGGGTCCCAGAAGGACCCCCAAGAGCCAAAAAAAGATTTTTATTTTTTTCGAAAAATCGCGGAGTGCGCGCACCCTTCGCGCACTGCGCAAACGGGAAAAATTCCGCGAAGGTCGCGCAGCGTGCGCGCACGGCACGAACTACGTAAAGTGGGCGCACGGTGCGCAAAGCGCACCGCGTGCCCACCGCGCGCGCACGGTGCGGGAAGCGCACCGTGTGCGCGCCGTGCGCGCACGGTGCACAAGTGTTAAAAAAAAAATATATTAATAAATACATAACTTAGCATTTAAAAAAACGTACAAATTCACTGAAAAAAACGTAGGTTTCACACACGTTATAGTTAGGAATTAGCATTTCAAAAACCTTGCAAATTCACTTCAAAAACCATAGGTTTCACACATGTTATAGTTAGCAGGACATTTCACTCGTGAAAAACCAATGAAATTCCAGCGTTATAGTTAGTTCAGGTAACTATAACTCACGCAACCGCAATCCACTGCTGATGACGTCAGATATTACATCACTGATGACATATGTGTCTTTCTGTAAAATAAATATTTGTAATATATGTATAGCGAAAGGATAATGGAAGAAGAAATGGGTAAATAAGTGTCTAAATACAGTGATGTAATATCTGACGTCATCAGCAGTGGATTGCGGTCGCGTGAGTTATAGTTACCTGAACTAACTATAACGGTGGAATTTCATTGGTTTTTCACGAGTGAAATGTCCTGCTAACTATAACATGTGTGAAACCTATGGTTTTTGAAGTGAATATATATATATATATATATATATATATATACACACACACACATATGCACACCACTTCCGATAATATATATTCAAATCATGAAAGAAGATGTTAGGTCTGGTTTTATTGTAATAAAATATAATATGTAGGAACCTTTTTCTTACATTATCACTATTGTGATTAAGGAATTGCAATGCTTCTACTTCAATATATTTTCGATTGAAATTGAAAATATCTGTGGCTTTTTGTCTCCTTATTTTTAAAACAGAGAATTTGTATTGAAAAGGTTGGGTATTTCCTTTTATTCACCAGGTTTGTTCCATTTAGTCACCATGTATTGTCATAACGCATTTTAACAAGTGTATAAACTGTTAATGAAATTGCTGGTTATTGTAAACTCATTTTTATTTCTAAGTGCATTGACGTGCCATTGACAAATAAGAAATAAAACAGTGTAAAAAAAAAACATCTAGGACTTTAGTCTAAAATCAAATGTGGAGACCTATGTGATGAAGAACTGCAATGGATACAAATTATCATACAAAACAAAAGTAAACATCCAGATGTGTTCTCTTTCTATCGCACATACACGCAAACAAAAACTCCTCAGCCCCACTCGAAGCACCAATTCCAAATGTTTTATTTCCTTTTACCTTGCTCTGACACTTGTCTCACCATTCCACCTTCTAAGTGGGATCTGGGGAAGCCCACCAAACACTGCAGTCACTTGGTCTTCCTGGTGGCTTAGGAAACAGGAATTGGAACTCATCCTTTTGCAGGCACATCATTGACCTAGCTGCAGTTCATACAGCCAAAAGCTCTTGCCTGAAGAACAAGCACTGTGGCTAAGAGGAAATAAAAGCCTGCCAAGGAAAGACAGCAGCAGTCTACAGGGGAGAATGTAGGGAATGGTAAGAGTAAGGGATTAGTGGCCTGCCCTTCTTCTCTGTTGTGATCCGCTCTAGTGCCCGGACACCTCGTTGAGGTAGCTGTGCGCTTTTACAAATGCCCTTTATTATTATTATGATTATTATTATTACAAGAAGCAAAGTATAGATAACTTTTACTCTGTTAAACCCAGATCCGTATCTGCTACCCACATTCAGTGAGTGACCATGCCAAGCTGTCTTTTACGTACATACACATCAAAGGAGTGCAAGTGACAAAGATCATCACATTTATTTTCCCATATCAAGAGCACAAGCATTCCGTATCACGCTGAGGTTTAACATTCCATGCCTTCCTATAGTGCGCACTGCAGTGAACGATGTCTCGAACCACTTTCCATCCACTCATGCATAGTATGCCTGTAGGCACTATTAACCGCACAGATGGCCTGAAATTAGTTCCGGTTGTCAGCTTCCTTGATGTGACAATTCTGGGCAGATTGGATTCTGACGCATATGGACACCCCCTGCCAGTGAACAGTATGCTAATAGTTGAAGAATATACGTATGGGCCCTTATTAAAATCTTAACCATGTTAGAAGCATGCAAAGAGGGAGTTTGTGTTGTTTTCTAGGCTTACCAGTTCCACCACCCAAAAGAGATTAATGAAATATTAAATTACTCACGAATGCACGTCGCTTGAGAAAACTTTCCATTTGAAAGGCACTCTACTGTTCCAGCCTCTTGTCCATCATGAGTGAAAAAATCAGGGTGGCAGCGGAAGGATACAGTTTGCCCTTCTGTATAAAGTGTTTTTTTAAAAATCATATCCATATTGGTAACGTAGGACCGCGCACACGCACCTAAAAGAAAGAGGTTATGGTAAGCCATGTCTGTATAATGTTGAATAAACATACATTTACAATAAAAATCATGTTTCACTACATGGACTTCAACGCATCTAACATCAATGGGCTGGACCGTGCCTTCTTGCTGGAGAATATTGGTTCAGGCAGAAACAGATCATTATTAGCAATACCAAAATTAATATTGAAATAATCTGCAGAGACAGGTTCTCCTACCTGCCCTCTTCACAGTGGCCACACCAATAGGAAAACAACCTTTACCTACGAGGAATGTGGGAAATGTTGCAGGTAATTTAGACATCTCCTTCCCGCCACTGACTGACTCAGTAGTCAAATCCTCTGACACTCTTTAGAAGTATATTCCTTTGCACTGTATTCTCTTACTTGCAACCTTTGTGCTGGTGTTATCTAGACATTGAAAACACCAAACAGGTAGTCAGGGGCACATGACTGCATCTTGTGCTGCCTTCTGGAGAAGCAGGACTCTTTATAGTTAACATTCTTTCAAGTTTCTCTGCAAAACGCACTAGGCAATAAAGGTATGACCCATGCCCTTCTAGCAGATAAATGTGAAGTATTTCTACTGAAATGTTGTGATTTCCTCCACTAATGGGGGCACACCTCGTTTAGTCTCCTAAGTTGGAAGAGGAAATATACCTATCGTACCTCCCTCTTTGAAAAGATTAATGGCAGGTGGCTCTCATTTCTTTCAAGGGAGTTGGGTTTCAGACAACCCTGTCATAGAAATTCTCTTCTGCAGGGCACACTTGCAAAAGAGAGCCACACAGAGCTCCTTAAAATATAGACACACTCTAATTGGTCATTTACAAAATACAATTGTATATAAAGTCGTATTTGTCTACTAATCATGCATATCAAAATAATGATAATTATTGTGAAAATCTTTCACAAACAACCCTTCTCTATTAACCTACATTCTTAACTATTCTGCATAAATGATCTCATCCTTTCAACTACTTGGCTATGTTGGGTTACGGCAGCAGAAGAGATGTGCCAATTCTGCTGGATCCACAGAGGCTGGCAAGTACTTTAGGGCCACTTCCAAGGGTCAAGGACTAGGGCGGCATTACTTGGCAGGGTAGGCTCACAGATAGTAGAGTACAGGTGGAGGAGCAATATGATGGACGCCTGTTGTGGCAGTGAGGCTTCAGGTCAGGAGGCCAGCCTACGAGCACTTGGGGGTCACTCTGGGGTTCTGGGTTAAAGAGATGCAGGTCCAGTCCATCTCAACCAGGCAAGAGCGTAGAAGGCAGCAGGTTAGCAAAGCAGGGTTGCAGTTCCTTCAGAGTAGTAGCCCATCCGAGTGGCAGTTCTTTTAGCAGCACAGCAATCCTTCCTGGCAGGGCATCCACAGTTCCAGAAATATATTGAAGAGGTGGTGTCTGAGGTCCAACATTTATACCAAGTTCCTCCTTTGAAGTGGGATAGATGCTTCTATAGGCATTCATTTAAAGTGCACAGTTGGCCTGCCTCGCCTACCCTGGGGTAATGCAGCCCTTTGTGTGGAGCTTTGCTCAGCTCCTTCCTCCCATACTCCTAGGGATGGTCCTTCCAGGCACACATAAGCTTTCTATTGTGTCTGGTTGTCTAGAAGGAATGCACAATGCCCAACTGTCAACTATCCCAGTAATGTGTCCCAGTGACAGGATGCAGGCATTAAATGGCTAAGGCAGGAAAATGTCAGCTTCTTGAAAGTGGCAATTTCAAAATTGTAATTTAAATCGGATTTCATCATAAGTTAGAATTTTTCATTACAAGTTCAAAGACACTAAACATGAACTGGCTACCTGTTCCTATTTGGAAATTGCAGCCTACTAACCCTTTCAGTGCTCATGGCGGAATGGTTCTGTCATGAGCACAAGTGCTGCTGTGCTCATGACGGAACCATTCCCTCATGAGCACTCGCTCAGAGAATCCCTCTGCTGCAGGCAGCAGAGGGATTTCCCTTTTTTTGCCTGGGGAGGTGGGGAAGAGCTCCCCTAACCTCCCCAGGCCTATTTTTATTTTTTGTTGCAATGACGAAACAGAAACTTAGTTTCAGTTTCAGTGCTCATGGGGCTATCTCAGCCCCCTGAGCACTGAAACACTTGGGAGACGTATCGTTGGAAAGGGGAGAATCAGTCTTTCTCCCCCCCCCCTTGGAGCCAGATGGGGCAGTAGCCCCCAATCTGCCCCCCTGGGGGGGCAGGAAGACCACTAGATGCCAGGGATTTTTTGGGCAAATTTTAATTAGGGTGGGGGAGGGGGTGGAGGCATGGGAATGCCCATTTTGGGCAGCCCCCACCCTAATTAAAATTTGCCCAAAAAAATCCCTGGCACCTAGTGGGCTTTCTGCCACCTCTGGTGGGCAGATGGGGGCATTAGCCCCCAATCTGCCCCCCTGGGGGGGGGGCAAAAAGCCCACTAGACACAGGGAGTGTTTTGGGAAAATTTGAATTAGGGTGGGGGCTGCCCAAAACAGGCATGCCCATGCCCCCACCCCCTCCCCTGCAAAAATTACAGCCTTCCTCCCCCCCGGGGGCAGATGGGACAGTAGCCTACAATCTGCCCCCGGGGGCATAAAGCCCACTAGACACCAGAGATTTTGTTTGGGCAAATTTTAATTAGGGTGGGGGCATTGGCATGCACGTTTTGGGCAGCCCCACCCTAATTAAAATTTGCCCCAAAAAATCCCTGGTGTCTAGTGGGCTTTCTGCCCCCCCCCCCGCGGGAAGTTGGGAGCATTAGCTCCCAATCTGCCCCCCCCGGGGGGGCAAAAAGCCCACTAGACGCCAGGGAGTTTTTTTGGGCAAATTTGAATTAGGGTGGGGCTGCCCAAAACGGGCATGCCCATGCCTTACCCCTGCAGAAATGACAGCCTTTCTGCCCCCCTGGGGGGCAGATGGGGCAGTAGCCCCCAATCTGACCGCCGTGGGGGCAAAAAGCCCACTAGACGCCAGGGATTTTTTTGGGCAAATTTGAATTAGGGTGGGGGCTGGCCAAAAAGGGAATGCCAATGCCCCCACCCTCCCGCAAAAACTACATCCTTCCTGCCCCCCCTGGGGGGGTCAAAAAGCCCACTAGACACCAATGCTGGCTTTTTTTATGCGTGGGGGTGGGCGCTGCCCAGAATGGGCATACCAATGCCCCCACCCCCCCAAAGAAATGCCACAGTGTTTCTGCCAACTTGGGGGCATATCTGGGCAGCCCCACCCCCTGATACCCCCCCAGGGCGGCAGAAAGCAGACTAGGCCCAGACTTGTTTTTAGCAATGTGCCTACCTGTGGATTTTGAGCCCTAGCGCAGCCGGCATAAAGGGAAACCTAGCAAATCTGTACATTTTTAAAAACTAGACACCCAGGGGACCCCAGGAAGGGTTGACTTGACTGGCTCTCACCAGGTTCTGTTACCCAAAATCCATTGCAAACCTAAAAATGTGTTAAACAAAAACATTTTCCTCACATTTCTGAGGTTGAAAGTTCTGGAATCTGCGTGGATCCACAAATTTCCACCCACTCCGCGCTCCCCAAAGTCTTTGAGAAAAATGGTAACTCATTTGTGTAGGTAGGCCTAGTGCCCTCAATAGGAAATGGCTCAAACTGCTATGTGGACACACCACATTTTCACAGTGAAAACTGACCCTTTTTTTGCACAGAGCCTAGCTGTAGATTTTCAACCCTAGCTCTACTGGCACCTAGGGAAACCTGGTAAACCTATACATTTTTTAAAACTAGACACCCAGGGGAATCCATGATGGAGTGACTTGACTGGCTTTCACCAGGTTCTGTTACCCAGAATCCCTTGCAAACCTAAAAATTTGTCTTAGAAAAACACATTTTCCTCACATTTCTGGGGTGGATTTTCTGTAATCTATGTGTATCCACAAAATTCCACCCAGCCCGCGTTCCCCAAAGCCTCCTGAGAAAAATGGTACCTCATTTTTGTGAGTAGGCCTAGTGCCTGCGACAGGCAAGGGCCCAAAACCTATTGTCGCGACATCAAAATTACCTATTACAAAACAACCTGGTTTGGCAAGAGGGGTCGCATGAGTTTTTGGCCCCCGGCACTTACCAAACCCACACATTTCTGAAAACTAGACTCCTGGGGGAGTCCAGTGAGGTATGGCTTGCGTGAGTCCCCTAACGTTTTCATACCCTTAATCTCCTGCAAACCTCAAATTTAGCTGGAAAAAAATCACTTTTTTCTCAAATTTCTGTGTGGGAAAGTTCTGGAATATATGTGGATCCACAAATTTCCTCCCACCCAGCATTCCCTCAGGTCTCCCGATGAAAATTATACCTCACCTGCATGGGTGGGTCAAGTACCCGTGACAGGCAAGGGCCCAAAACCTATTGAGGCGGCATCAAAATTTCCTATCACAAAATAACCTGGTTTTGCAAGGGGGGTCCCATGAGTTTTTGGGCCCGGGCTCGGCGGCCATCTAGGGAAACCTACCAAACCCACACATTTCTGAAAACTAGACACGAGGGGAAGTCCAGCAAGGTATGGCTTGCATGGGTCTCCTAACATTTTCCTACCCAGAATCCCCTGCAAATCTCAAATTTAGCTCTAAAAAATCACTTTTTTCTCAAATTTCTGTGTGGGAAAATTCTGGAATCTATGTGGATCCACACATTCCCTCCCACCCAGCCTTCCCCCAGGGCTCCCGATAAAAATCATACCTGACTCGCGTAGGTGGGTTAAGTACCCGCGACAGGCAAGGGCCCAAAACCTATTGAGGCGACATCAAAATTACCTATCACAAAACAACCTGCTTTTGCAAGGGGGTCACCTGGGTTTTTGTCCCCGGGCTCGGCGGCCATCGTGGGAAAGTACCAAACCCAAACATTTCTGAAAACTAGACACCCGGGGGAGTCCAGCGTGGTATGTCTTGCGTGAGTTCCCCAACGTTTTCCTACACAGAATCCCCTGCAAACCTAAAATTTAGCTGAACAATATCACATTTTCCATACATTTGTGCGTGGAATCATAATACCAGCACAAATGTCCTACCACCCAGCCTTCCCCTTGTTCTCCCGAGTAAAATGATGCCTCACTTGTGTGGGTGGGCCAAAGGCCTGTGACTAGGAAGAGCCCAAAACATAGGGATTTAAAGTATAGCACCGAGAATTCTAAGCTCTACATTTTTTTAAAAATATGTTTTTAGCCAATTCTGCTTTGGGCACCCACACAAGTGAGGTATCATTTTACTCGGGAGGACAAGGGGAACGCTGAGTGGTAGGACATTTGTGCCAGCACGGTGATTCCACGCAAAAATATGTAGAAAATATGTTTTTTTCAGCTAAATGTGAGGTTTGCAGGGAATTCTGGGTAGGGAAACGTTGGGGGATCCACGCAAGCCATACCTCATTGGACTCTCCAGGGTGTCTAGTTTTCAGAAACATGTAGCGTGTGGATTTGGTTGGTGTCCCTAGATGGCGGCGAGCCCGGGGCTAAAAAAACAGGTGCCCCCTCCCAAAATCAGGTAGTTTTGTTATAGGTAATTTTGAAGTCTCCACAATACGGTTTCGGCCATTTCGTGTTTCAGCCACTTTGCCTACCTACACAGGTGAGGTACCATTTTTATTGGGAGACCTGGGGGAAGGCTGGGTGGGAGGAAATTTGTGGATCCACAGAGATTCCAGAACATCCCCACACAGAAATTTGAGAAAAAAAGTGATTTTTTCAGCTAAATTTGAGGTTTGCAGGGGATTCTGGGTAGACAAATGTTAGGGGACCCATGTAAGCCATACGTCACTGGACTCCCCCGGGTGTCTAGTTTTCAGAAATGTGTGGGTTTGGTAGGTTTCCCTAGATGGCCGCTGAGCCCGGGGCCAAAAACTCATGGGACCCCCCTTGTAAAACCAGGTTGTTTTGTGATAGGTAGGTGTGATTTCGCCTCAATAGGTTTTGGGCCGCTTCCTGTAGCGGGCCCTAGGCCTACCCACACAAGTGAGGTACCATTCTTCTCAGAACACTTTGGGGAACACGGGGTGGGGGAAAATTTGTGGTTCCACACAGATTCCAGAACTTTCCACCACAGAAATGTGGTGAAAATGTGTTTTTTTGACAAAGTTTTAGGATTGCAAAGGATTCTGGGTAACAGAGCCTGGTGAGAGCCAGTCAAGTCACCCCATACTGGATTCCCCTGGGAGTCTAGTTTTATAAAATGTAAAGGTTTGCAATGTTTCCCTAGGTGCCGGCAGAGCTAGGGTTCAATATCTACAGCTAGGCACTTTGCAAAAAAAGGGTCAGTTTTCACTCTAAAAATGTTGTGTGTTGACGTTGCGTTTTGAGCCATTTCCTGTCGCGGGCACTAGGCCTACCCACACAAGTGAGGTACCATTTTTCTCAGAAGACTTTGGGGAACGCAGGGTGGATGGAAATTTGTGGATCCACGCAGATTCCAGAACTTTCCACCACAGATATGTGAGGAAAATGTGTTTTATTTTTACAAATTTTTAGGTTTGTAAGGGATTCTGGGTAACAGAACCTGGTGAGAGCCCGTCAAGTCACCCCATCCTGGATTCCCCAGGGTGTCTACTTTTCAAAAATGTATAGGTTTGCTAGATTTCCCTAGGTGCCGCCAGAGCTAGGGTTCAAAATCTACAGCTAGGCACTTGGCAAAAAAAGGGTCAGTTTTCACTGTAAAAATAAAAGTGTGTCTACGTTGCTATTTTGAGCCGTTTCCTGTTGCGGGCACTAGGCCTACCCACACAAGTGAGGTACCATTTTTATCGGGAGACTTAGGGTAACACAAAATTGTAGAGCAACTGTTATTACCTTTTAACTTTCGGTGCATTTCTGCCTTCCAAATGAAAGACATTGTGTAAAAAATACGTCATTTTGAAAAATGACCTATAATTCTCATGCTAGTATGGGTACTCACAATTTCGGAAATGTGTATACATCTACTGTTTCTAAACTCTATATTTTTTTCCTATTTCATAAATACATAGGTGTCTTTCATACCGATTGTTCCATGTATATATTTTCCCAAATGAATTGCTCTATACCCGATACATAATAAAAAACCATTGCAAGACGCTGCTCAGTTTTTGGCTCAGGGTTCGTCAGGGTCTTGGTGAACCTACAAGTCCTATACATCCCCACAACAAGAAAAGTCCAGCGGATGTAACGGTATATTGCTTTCAAACAGCTCTCATAATTTGAAGAAGTTACAGGTGAAAACGTTGGCACAAAAGGCTGCTTTTTTCAACTAATTTTCAATTTTTCCTATATTCAAGTGTTAGTTTCTATAAAGAAACCTTGACGGATCTACACAAGTGACCCCTTGCTGAATTCAGAATTTTGTCTACTTTTCAAAAATGTATAGCTTTCCAGGATCTATTATTGCTTTCATTCCCATTTCTACCATTAACTGAAAACCAGAAAAATGCCAAAACTGTGTAAACAATTTTGGTTTTCTGACAAATGTCTGCTTGTCCCTGAAAGCTGAGAAGATGGTTATTTCAGCACCACAACTCCTTTTTTGATACCATTTGCGGGAAAACAAACAGATGCTTTCATCTGTAGCCCTTTTTTCCCATTTGTCCCCCCAAAAAAACTTTTGCTGTATTTTGGCTAAATTCTGAGTCCCCTCCAGGGGAATCCACAAACCCTGGGTACCTTTAGAATCCTCATGATGTTGG
Organism: Triturus cristatus; assembly: GCF_964204655.1. Taxonomy (NCBI): domain Eukaryota; kingdom Metazoa; phylum Chordata; class Amphibia; order Caudata; family Salamandridae; genus Triturus; species Triturus cristatus. Next base: position 367,682,748 of record NC_140586.1, read on the forward strand.
AAGAAAAGGACGCAAATTTGGCGTGGATATCTTATGTGGTCAAAAGGTTACAAGGGCCTAAGCGCAAACTACCCCAAATAGCCAAAAAAGGGCTTAGTACAGGGGGGGAAGGCCTAGCAGCGAAGGGGTTAAATGTAATACGGTAATTCCTATGTTATCCTATGGGAGATGTAGGCCTTACAGCAGTGAAAAACAAATGTAAGAGTTTTTCACTACCAGGATGTGTAAAACTTAAAAGCACAAGTCCTAAGATTTAAACACATTGCACCCTGCCCTCTGGGCTGTCCAGGGTATACACAAGGGGTGACTTACAAATATTAAAAAGGAGGGTTTGTGCCTGGCAAATGACTTATTTTGGCAGGTCGAAATGTCAGTTTTAAACTGCACCCACAGGCTGAAATGTCAGGCCTGATACATGTTTAATGTGCTACTTAAGTGGGTGGCCAGTCAGTGCTGCAGGTCCGATAATAGCATTTTATTCACAGGCCCCACGCCGAGATATTGCCACTTTATTAGGGACTTACAAGCATATTAATAATGCCAGTTGGGTATAAGTCAATGTTACCATGTTTTAAGGAGTGAGCACATGCACCTTAGCACTGGTTAGCAGACGTAAAGTGCCCAAAGTACTAAGGCCAGCAAAATGAGATCAGCAAAAATTGGGGGAAGGGGAGGATTGGGCAAAAAGTTTGGGGGAAGACCACCCTAAGGCTGACAGATCTGACAACTACTTATTACAGTGATCTTTAACTGCACACACACTACCAAATCAACCTATAGGCTGTCAGTTTGCCTTCCTTTTTTGACATTCAGGCATAAATCTAGGGTATGGATGCTCAACACATCAAATGGAAATGCTTCTTTAGAGATTGTGAATTATACTTAAAATACTCTTATAAACAAGGAAAAATGAGGTTTCAATCTTTAAAGAGGTACAAGATTATATCTGTAATTAAGTGCTAGCCTCACACACCACTAAAGATGACCACCTAAACACTGTATTCAGCTGAGAAACAGCCAAGCACCCACTACTGAACAACACACAGGATCAAGAGCATATTCCTCCTATCTTTCCCACTAACACCAGTTTGTTCACATGGGCACCTCGTAGGTAGGCATTAGAGTTTTACTTCTCCACCCTAAATCATTTTTAAAGTTACAACCTATAAGGTAAATGGATGAATATCACCTTCAAAAGGTTACAAATCCTTCAAGAGTTGACAGCTGCGTAGACTAGGGTGTCTGTTTCCTCCAAAAGACCAGTGACATATGTGCTCCAGGCGCTTCCTGGGGGGGTATATCTAGCATTGTGCACAGTCATAGGGTGTGCATTTAATGGCAAAATATTTCCACTATGTAGTGCAGTCGTTTCTATACAAAGTCGGAAAGAAGGTGGTGCTAAATGTGTCTTAACAGAAGATTACCATTTCAATAACAAATATACATATATGTCGGTCACAAATAATGTCAACAGTAATCTATGCACTACAATGCAGATCCTCACTTCCTTAGCAATAGGCTCTCTGAATGTGGAAGGGGACCTAAACATGTCCATATGCATACAGCTTGATAAGACAGGGACATTCTATGGGGGAACAGTGTTCTTGTACAGCTGAGGGCATGGCTGAGGGATATGTGCTTGGTAGATGTGGTAGCCCAGAGACAGTTTGGTGCATAAGTCATGGTGTGCATAGAATATGTACTAGTAGAAAATGAGTTTCAAGGTTACTTGGAGGAGACCGAGAAGGACCCATTGACTGTCATACCCTTGCTATCTGGTGTGCACATTAAAAGGTTTAGACAGTTATATAGAGAAACCAGTGGCTAATTACAGATTCTTGGGCCCCTTCTGGATGGCATAGAGGTGATTAAAATCATACAAGATGGTGTAGGGAATAATTTGATTTTAATTTCAACCAAGGGATAAATGACATGGCTCACTCTTAAAAAGATCATCAGAGGCCACTCAAAAGCGGAACGTAGGCAAATGCTTTTGATTCCATTTGCCCTTGTTTCCAGCATAGTGTGAAACTGTTTCTAATTCTCCAGTGGGAGGGATGATTTCTCACTATGGTTTTCCTGGATGACAAGATACTGTAGGACTTTGAATTTACTGGTAGTCGTAAAAGATTTTCAGATACAAATTCTCTGGGGCAGAAAAGATTTGGTAATCTAAATTGTTTTCATGAATTGAGCAATGAGCACTGCAGCGGACTTGAAGAAGCCACTTGATACTCACATCAGGCTGAACATTAACATTTTGTTTTGTAAATGTTGCTTGTTTAACACAAATCAAGGGTATTTCAGGGTTTATTTGCAAAAGATAGATGAAAAAAGCCAGGTGGTGTCTGGAGCAGATCCAGTCCTCTTTCTTTTGACAAAGATATATCTGATGAGGAGTTAACAATTCGAATGTTTCCATTTTTAAACACTTGTTTTCAGTTTTTTAATCATCTGGGGCCGTGTTCTACTTTTGGCCCCTTTTCTACCACTAGAAAGTCACAGGATTACATTCCTTTGTCTTTTTGTGACATTGGTAATACAGAACTGCACCTTTTGACCAAATTAGTTTTATCTTTTGAATTAGAGGATTCAGATGGAGAGCTGTTTACAATCTCTAAGGGGGAATATTTGGAAGGACACTTTTGAATCTGTGTGGCTTTCATACTATTGTCATCATTATCATCATCATCAATGACGATTAACACAGATAAAAACAGCCCATTAAGCCACATTTATAGATTTATAAATACAATATGTATCGGTTATTTCAATGTCATCAACAAAATTCTTGTGTATTTATATTTACAAATTATCACAGGGAAGCATTTAATTTTGTACATCCTAAGAGCCTCTTGCAGTTGCTTTGCCTCATTTGGGGTCCAGGGAAAAAACAAGGTTCTGGGTAAATACCTTCATCTAGCCTTGCCATTGAAAACCGTTGATTGGTGGTCCAGCCATCACAGGATTACCAGAGAATGCACATTGGATGTCCTGTTCTAATTGAGGTGAGAATTCCTACAAACATTTCTCCTGCATAGGACCAGCAGAGAATGTGTGGTGGCCCAAAAAGAAGAAAACACAGAAACAACGCCGGCATACTCGGGGAAACTCAACACTTCTCATTGCCATTTTTTAGTTTTTCTGTAAAAAACTGCCACCATGACCCTTGAGAGTTTTCACAAGCCTTCTTGGCTACTATAGTGCAAGGGGCAAAGGCAAATTAGACTATGCTATGAATGCGGCTGCCTTCAAGAAGTTTAGTCCTGGAGTCTGAGCCTGATCACATCAAAAAACCATTACCACGTTATCCCTACTGGGGCTCAGGAATAGGACTCCTCAGTTTTGCAAAATGGTCAAGATGATTCTGATGCCTCAGATGATTCACATTATCAGTGCTCATAGTGCTTCAATTTTATAGTTACAAGAGGAACAGAAAATCTGAGCCAGACAGCAAGAAGTGTCCCTCAGGAAGCCAGAATCTGATCACAACATTGAGTTTAAAGAGATGTTAGATTCTAAGAATATTAGCCATCACATATAATCTAAATAGATAATGACAGTGACCTACATGCAAGCATGTAAGTGTAAAATCCATAACAGCCTTTTAGGGAGATGCACCGGGCCTTCAATTGAAGGAAAAGTGGCCACTGTCAAACAATGACACCAAGAATTTGACTTTTATGAGGAAGTTCTCCACCGAACCTACTGAAGGCATTGACATTCATGGCTAGTCTGCCAAGACACAATTTTTAATTTGGCAGGTCCAACATCAAAGATTCTGGTTTGAAAAAGAATGAAGCATTGATTATCACCCCAGTCATCTAGGAAAGATGGTTTCAGAGAGCAATTTGCCTTTTAGGCAACACAAACCGTTCCATCTATATTAAAAGGCACTGATACATTCAACTTTAGAGTAAATTGGGGTAATGAGCTTCCTCGAAGGGCTGGTCCAATTGTAGATGTTTTGCTTTTTAAACATTCATTAATCAAGGAACTGAGCTGTATAATGAACATTTTACAGCACTTAGTAAGGCATACTACCCAATAAAAAAGTGTTTAATCAGAATGATTGTAGAGTCCCTTCTTGTGGTGAAGGGTGCCCTGTCAGCTATTTTGTTAGACCTGACACCATTGGCGTGGGTCTCCCTTCCATTTTTTTGCTGTTGCCTCCTGTGTTTTTGCTATGTTTTGCTGGTTTAGATGCTTTGGGCACAGTGCCACTACTATTCAGTGCCACAGTACAAGTGCTCCCTAGGTTAAATTGATGTATGGATTAAAGTGCACGGCGTGTTCCCAGGGCCTGTAAATCAAATGCTGCTGGTGGGCTTGCAGCACTGGTTGTGCCACCCACCGGAGCAGCTTGTAAAGTGTGTCTCAGGCATGCCACTGCAGAGCCTGTGCGCAGTCTGGTACTGCCATGTTGACTTGGCAAGTACACCCACTTGCCAGTCCCTAAACCTTCCCTTTTCTGCAATCTAGTCACCCCTAAGGTAGGCCCAAAAGCAGGGTGCATTGTATGTAAGAGGTAGGAGATGGCCTGATGTGTGTGGCATGTCCTGATGGTGAATTACAGCCATTTTCGTTTTTCAGTGTTGCAAGGCTACCTGCTCCCATAGGCCAGAATGGGCAGTTTGATTATAAAACCTTATAATCATCATAACTGACCCAAGGAACATGATAGAAAAATGAATTTAGTATGCCTAAACTCAGAATGATATTAAACATATTTTAGTGAAGTTGGTTTTAACATTCTGTGATGGAAAATACCACATTTAGAAAGTAGGTATTTTCTTCCCCAACTATCCAAGCCTGCCTCTGGTAGGTTGTGTATTCCAGTCTGGTTTGTGATTGGCAGGGGCTGGGGGGGGCTCCAGGAGACAGGATGAGTCAGCACAAGGCTGAATAGACCTATTTGCATGAGGAGTGGTGGGAGGAGTAGCACCTGGGCCTGAATAGGGCTGTGCCTGCCTTCCACAATGCGGGCTCCGCCTCCTGTGGTATGTCTGAGGACCCTGGCCCACATGGACAAAGGAAGAAGTTGTACACTGGCAGGATGCACCCAGAACTGGTTTGGACTAGGTACAGACACTCTCTGCCTTCAGAGACAAAGGATTTCTGTGTATAAAAAGGGGGACCCAGAACCAGACTTTTAGATCACTACTGGGAACCAAGACGACCCTTTGCTGAGGAGAAGGACCAGAGAAGCTGAAGGAGGAAACTACCCCTGTGCTGTGTGTTTGGGGTTTGGCCTGCAGTGGTTGCTTCATTGCCAAAGAAAGGAGAAAAGGACTGAGAGTGCTTTCATCATCTTGAAGAAGAATCTCCAAGGGCTTGAACTTTGACCTTGCCTCCTGCCTGAAGTCTCAGGGATACAAGACTTCACCACCAACTCCCCCCTGATTTCTCTTGCTGGGAATTGAAGTGCCTGCTGTTGTGCTGGACCTTCTGAGAGACTGTGTGTTGCTGGGAGCTGGAAGCACAACTCAGCGAGGAGAAAGCGTGTTGCCGCCGCAGAAGTTGCATCGGCGAAGAAGCGTGCCGCTGTCGCCATCGCATCACCGAAGCATGTCGCATCACGGGAGAAACGTGCCGCCGTCGCAGAGGTCGCATCACAGGAGAAGCGTGTCGCAGGGCCTGTCGTGGCTCAGAAGTTCACCGAATTACCACACAGCTGTTGGGCGTGCACGCATTGCATCAACATTGTCGCATCGTAACCAAGACACCATTTTGTCGCATCGCACTGGATCGGCGCATCGCATCAAGGCACCATCTTGCTGCATCGTACCGGAGAGCAGTAAGAAACCGACGCATCACCTCCCCACACAGTAAGGAAGCGAGCATCAACTCCCCTGCGCAGAAGTAAGGAACCAACGCATCCACTCCCCTGAGTGTAAGGAACTGACGCATCACCTTCCCTACGACCCTTTTGTTTGCTTTGCGAGACGCATCCAAGGTACTTTGAGAGTAAAATGTCGCATTTACAATCTTAAGTGAACTGAGCTATTTCCAAACATTTTAAAGTCTATTTTTGATTACAGTAATGTGGATTTTTGTTGTTTGGTCTTGTGTTAAGTCTAGTAAAGAATACTTATTTTTCTAAACCTGTGTGGTGTCCATCTGTAGTGTTTTCACTGTATTACTGTATGTGTTCACAAATGCTTTACACACTGCCTCTGAGATAAGCCTGCCTGCTCATGCCAAGCTACCAAGGGAGTGAGCAGGGGTTATTTAAGGAGTGTAGCCGCTTACCATGACTCGTCGCAAGGGTCCCTATTTGGTCAAAGGTACTTATCTCTGCCAACTAGAGACCACCAAATCTTTCATTGGTGGTCAGCGGTGAGGATTTGGACTTGCATTTGTGACTCATATACAGTAATTGGTGTACACTGCTAGTGAGTGCAGACCATAACGCAACCACATACATTTTGGTAGAGTTTTTTCCTTGAAACTTCTTTTCTATTATTAATTCTTGAGAACTGCCTGTCTTTTCTACCATGAGTAAGCCAGAATCCATTGCATCTGTAGACATTGAATTGGAAGAAGAGAGAATTGATGCTTATACTGTGCCTAACCTTAAAGCCCTGTGCAAGAAATTAAAAATCTCTGTGAAAGGCCTCAACAGGAAAGAGAAACACCAAAAGGGGCTGAGGGCCTGGTTGGAATCTAAGAATGCCAGTGAGCATCCTGAGGAGCCTGTGGTGGAGGCAGAGAATTTAGATGGGCAACTTCAGGAGCCAGTGAGCCCAACCGGGGAGAAAGTACCTTCCAGGGTGGGCAGCAGTGTTTCTTCCAAGGGTCTGTCCCCAGGAGATCTGGACGACAGGGAGAGGGAGAGAGTGCATAAGTTGGAACTAGCCAGGCTCAAGATAGATGGTCAGTAGGACATAGAGAGCAAGAAAATAGAGCTTGGGATGGAATTAGAAATGAAGAAGTTAACCTTAGAGGAAACGAAAATGCATTTTGAACATGAGAGAGTCTTGAGGGAATTGGAACTCAAAGCCAAAAGTTTGGAGGTTCCTCCCTCTGGTGGCAGCATACCGCCAGTGCATGAAGAAGCAAAGGCCTACATCCCCAAAGAAGTAGTTAAGGATTTCCACAAAAATGAGCATATTGGTCAATGGTTTAGGGCTTATGAAGCTGCAATGTTGGCCCACCAGGTCCCTAAGAAGGATTGGGGAGCGGGGTTGTGGGGCCGCTTTGTTAGTGATGGGTTGGATACATTGTTAGATTTGCCTACAGAGGAGAAGGTGCCCTATGCCCACATGAAGGGAGCCCTAATCTCCAGATATGGTTTGACCCCAGAGTTGTACAGGCAAAGATTTAGAAATTGCAAGACACTGGAGTCTACCACATGGGTGGAATATGTGTCTTTCTTTTGCAGAGCATTGGATGGTTGGGTGAAGGGTAGCAAAGTGGATAATTTTGAGGTGCTCTATGATTTGCTTGCATGGGAGCACTTGTCCAATAATTGTTTTCCAGAGCTACGCCAGCACCGGATTGATAGCAAGCTGACTAACCCGTGGAAGCTTCCTGAGGAGGCGGACCGCTGGGTGAGCACCCGGGTCCACAAGGGTCATGTGGGAGACTTCGCCAAAGTTGGGCAGGGTCCCTAGCAGAGGAGTGGGGGGGACAAGGGTAAACAGAGGGAGTTCCAGAAAGGGCCCCAAAGTAATCCCCAAGGGAACCAAGGGAAGGGTTCCCAGCCTCCCCCTGAGAAAAAGGCAGGGGCCCTGACAGTTAATCCTGTTGAAAGGGGGACCAAGACCTGTTTTAAGTGTGGTGTAGTAGGCCACTGTTCTTATGATGCTAGATGTCCCCTATATGGGAAAACAGTACCCACTTGTGCACCGCCCCGGCATGTGGCTAGTGTAGCCCTGGGGGAGGAGATGGGTGTCCAAGGTAGTTGGGGTCCCGCAGAGATGTCCCTAGTCTCTCTAGGGGACTGTGAGGTGGTCCCCAGGACCCAGCTGCCTGATAACACTGCTGCTGTTGCTGCTCGGGCTTGACTCATGGCTGGACAGCTTGTTTCGCAGCCTGTATCCCGCTGCAATCCGCTGTGACTCATTGCGGTTGGTCTGCCTACAACCTGAGAGCCTGAGACGCGCTTGAACACCCGACCCACCTGAGACCCGCCACTTCCTGCCACCCCCTACCTGGTGGCTCTTCCCCTGCTGCCCCGTCCCGGACCGAACTGCACCACGCGGAGTCGCTTCCCCGCAGCAGGATTGCTGGTGGTGGAGGATGGCGGTGGAGGCCAGTTGTGGAAGTGAGAGGTGTGGGGGGGCTTGCGAATAGCAGGGGTCACGGGGTGGCTGTGTGCCTGGTGTGCTTGGCTCCCGCAAGCAAACGGCAGGATTTTCTCTACTCTACTGGATTGATTGAATTGAAACCTGAGGCCTGAATCACAAGCCTGAGCCCGGCTGAGCTTGAGCCTGCCAGACTTGTGTGCGCTATGCGCTGTGCTGTGCTCCGCGAGGGCAGCACGCGCCGAGTTGCACTGTTGCACTGCTGCTACAGAGGGGACCAGAGCTAGGCTGCACTACTGTTACAGAGGGGACCGGAAGGCATTGATGGAGAGCTGTGTGGAGGGGCTTTACCAGCACCTTTCAGTGACTTGTCAGCCCCACACAATCTTCCCGCTTTCTGACTGTCAGCAGATCAGAGCACTGATGGCGCTGATCACTGACCTCGTTGCACCGACAGTAGCAGTCAATGACTACGCGATCGCGCAAAGGCAGAGGCGCCAGTTCTGAGGAATTTGCTCTACCCGGCTCAAGCCTCTAAAAGACACTGCATCACTTGGCGGCAGGAGCAGAGAGCAGCAAGGAACTGAGCGGAATGGAGTGGGGCAGGGCAGGGAAGCAAGGGAAGCAAGATCAAAACAAGAGCGCAGCCACCACTAGGGCGCACCACTTGGGCACGCAGAGAGAACAACGTAGCTTTAAGAAGCCTCACCTCGATAACTTCTCTGCAATACCGCACAATTCCACTCAAAAAACACACAAACGTACGAAGAAGAGCAAAGAGTGAGGTCATGGAGAGAAAGGCGGTCACTCACAACCGTCCTCACGAACAGGAATAAAAAGAGTAAAATATTGGGCGAGTCTGGCAAAGGACTAGTCACGGCAGAACCTTTTACCCCCTTGGTAAACAACACTCTGGTGGCAATCGAAGGAGCATCACCAGGGAAGACATCTAAAAACGGCTTTCAGCCTAAAATGTATACAAAATTCTCCTTTTTAAAAGATGTGGGGGGCTTATTAAACATCAACAACCCTGAATCAAGAGGGCTTCCTTCGCCACTGCACCCGCAGGTCCTACCCCTGAAGGATATAGCAGCACCACCAACTACATCATCGAATAAGGCTCAAAACTCAAAGCAAGACAACAGCACAAGACGCATGAGACTCAGAGAGTCTTAATGCTGTTATATATCAAGAACAACAAGAACCCTAAAATGATAAAGGAGCCGAACGACAAAAGGAGGAAAGAAAGGAGAGGGTCAAGCAGGAGCCGGCCACAGGCGCTGGAGCTGGAGCCGAAGGCATGAAAGCACGGAGCCCATGGGCAAGCATGCTATCGCTCACTAGTGATCAGGAAGGAGACCACCAAAAAATGTAAAACCCCAAAGATCCGGGCAAAGATTCGGGCATGTGGAAGATTCCATTGGAGCCAAACATTCTGATTGCTTCCAACTCAAACTTGAACCCATACCGGTTAGAGGAATTACAGGATCAAAAAGAAAGCAAAAAGGGCTACTACCATCCGCCCACCTGTTGTATGCAAAAATTGCACCAAATAAACAATCAAATCATAGAGCACCAGCTAGAGAACACAGTGGAAGAAGAGGCTGGAAAAATGTTTAAATCCATTGGGCCATCTGAAACGGGTGCACAGTTACTAAATATGCGGAAAGGGTCAATAGCCCGGAGAATAATACAGCTCGAGGAAGCCATAAGGATGACGAAAATGAAGTGCCCTACCTCACCTCTGAGGAATGGGTAAAGCTGGTAGCCTCTTATCTACCAGATGTACCTCATGCAGAGGGGACCAAAACGCAGTCAGGCGTGCCAACTGAGGAACTCCCAATGGGCTCAATTAATATATGGGGATCACTCCTCAACACTATGCAGCTCTTGCTCATGGCAATGCAATACCACTCAGATAAAATGAACATTCAATTATCTCTCCTCAATTTTCTGGTGGTCCACGTCTCAAATATTGACAACAGACTGACAGAGATGAGCAATTTCATCAAGAGAGTACAAGACGACACCCAAATTGTTAATTCGAGCTGCTCTTGCCTCGCTATCATAGATAAACTTTTAACCTTACCGACACTTATGGGGGAGCTCCTCATCGATTTAAAAGAGACAATAAAAAGCTGCAGGTCCAACAAATATCACAACTCAAGTCGACATTATGGAGAAATACGATCTAGCAACAACATCACAGCACCACCCAGCGCGAGGAGCCTCCCGTTACTCTGACAAAATTTAAGGGCCCCATAGATAAATCAACTTGAGGGAGGTCAAGCCTGATATTCATGGGAAAAAGGGGGCTGAATATCACCTCGTAAAAGGGGCTCAAATCACTCAAGAGGTGTGACTGGGATTGGACCCTGCCCGTAATGAGCTCACATACTTTCAACAACAAATAATGCTGGCACAAGAAGGGACCACTGACCATGATACACTAGGACAAGTCCAGGGCACTGAGGTGATGGATACAATAAGGTCTGGGCAGAAAAATCGCCGGAAACAGAAGAGAAAGGGGAGAAACAAGTTAATTACCATCAAGAACGCTCCCATTAAATCATACTTCCTGGCATCTGCCACAACCCTAATAGGAAAACAATCTGCGCCAAGCCCAAACAGGGCATTGGCATCTCCACAGCCCTTACAAAGCTCCGAGATCCAGTCCAATTGAATAGACAGCCCCACCCTGAAGAATTCTACCACTCAAGGATGTGGCATGAATGAGGAGCACACACTGAAACCAAGTACGGAGGAAACACCATCATCCCAGACAATGATCTCCTCAGCTACTCAGACAAACCATATGAGTAACGAGAACGCAAGGAGCTCCAACTCAAGCATCAGGATGGACAACCAGCCTACGGCTACTAGAGGAACCTCTGCCTTAACTCATATAGCAAATGCTTCAGTTTGGCTAAGGGCCAACAAATCAACATTTATGGCTCTGACAAACTCTGGGATTAATGAGGAGCTGCAAGCCCCAGGGGTCCGTTACAGCAACTCACGACAGGAGGAATCAAAGATCATTCTGTTTATCTCGGAATATGAATCCAAAGGGAGAGGGGACATCTTGAATAGAGGAAATATTCTGTGACAATTAACCATCATTAGTAACCTAAAGTTGCCTCAAGCGACCTGGAGTCCGTAGAATTTGTATGTCAAAAATATCTGGCAAACCAAGAAATATCCAAAACAACCTGGGCCACACAGGACATAGCAGAGAGAATAACGAGGGAAGAACAACAACTGAACACCTGGGGGATCAGATTGAAACACCAGAAAGAAACAGGTTACTCAGAGCCTCTGTTATACGAGTTGCAGTCATATGATGGCCATAAGCCGGGGCACATGGGCTCCACAAGGCAAACTTACTCAGTACTCAAAGAAGCTTGCAGTGCAGAATCAAACATCTGGAATCCTATGCTAGCGGATGAGAATAAGATGTCAAACAACTACTGGACCTGGATATCACGAACCATCAATTCCCGACCAAGGAATACCTGACAGGGCAGGAAGTCAGTTAACAAAGCGCATCAATTAAAGCTTTGCTCATGGAACATCAACAGACTAGGGTCCAAAGCCATGGATAAAGAACTTTTGCTCTATTTCCAAGATTTTGATCTCATCTTACAGCAAGAGACCTGGCTGGTTGAGCCGCTGCAAATGCAAGGATACAAGTCCTATCACCTTCCGGCCTGCAAGGAAGCCAAGTTCGGTCATCCAAAGGGTGGTCTCGCAATCTTCACCTCCATCAAAACGATAACTACAGCTAAGGAACTACTTAATACGGCAACAACAACTAATGGCATACAAGCAATTAAACTGGAACTAACAGGTCTCGCTGACAACCAGTAGTTAATACTTGTCAACATCTACCTCCACCCATGGGATAAAAAGGCCAGTGTCAAACTGCTGGTTTCTGATTTATCAAGACTACTTGAAGAATACGCCACCTTGAATCTTATAGTATCAGGAGACTTTAATATGGTACTAACAGGGTCATATGAAAGGACGAAATAGTTGAAGAACAGCTTCGGGTCTGGGGGATTCCACATCAGGAAGCAAGTAAGTGGGGCAAGGAAATCAGCTCAGCAAAGGAGCTCCTCAGGGATCTGGAAAACTTGAACCTGGTTGCGCTGAACGGGCGTTTCCAGTGAGATTGCCCACCGGCAGCTACGTTTCACAGTGCACTTGCAAATACAACAATCAACCACACTTTCACGTCATACTCCCTGTTTAACAAAATAGTTGACTTTAGGATATGAAGTTTAGACCACAGTGACCATCTACCACAAGAGATTACTCTGGACGCTTATGGCACTGCATCCACTGAGCAACCAGTCCGCTTAGGCTCGGTGTTCACGACCAACCTAAGAAGAATTAAATGCAAAACTTCTAAATTGGAGAACTTCCTGCTCGAGGCAAAAAATTTGTGGAAGAAAAAAAGAAGGAGAACAAGAATGTGATTTTCAGTTGGGCTAATTTTACTGAAAATCGTGGCACACTACACACAAAAGAAGAAGGGAGGGACGTAACTAGAGCAGTTGTGGCCCGACTAAGGTCTTAGTCCACACCATTGAGCAGGCAATACTATCTTCTAAGAGGAGCAATTAAAGCAACTAAAGCGATTAAAGTAAGGAATAAACAGAGCATTACAAAAACTCCACACAGGGGCAGACGTCAATCTTCAAGCCAAGCTAAGATCACTAAAAACTAGCAAGAAAAAATGTATCGGGGAAGCAAGCCGCAAAGCCACATAAACAGCATGGGCCACAATTCTACACGATGCGAAAGCCAAAAACAGCTCCAAGTTTTGGCACACAGTGAAAAGATATAGGAGAGTAGGATATGCACTTATGTTGCCACGACTTTTTTTCTGATGTTAACACTGGTCTGGCTATAGTCTGGCTGGGACCCTGATAATTAGGGCCCCAGCCTCTCTGTTCTGTCTAAACAACTTGGAGTGCATATTAGATGCCCTAGTGATTGGATACTGTGGTACCTTATGGGCCCCTAGTATATGGTACCTTAGGTACCAAGGGCATAGGTACTTCACAGGCCTACCAGGGGCTGAAGCATGTATTATGCCACCCCTGGGAAGCAGACTAAATCTGACACCACAGGCCTGCTACTGGAGCCTGGGTGAGGTAGTGTTAGCACTCCACACTGAGATATAGGTTCCCTATATCTCACCTTACACACACATATAAACCTATCAGTCACCCCTAAGGCAGGCCCTATCAATCCTGTGGGCAGGGTGCTTGGTTTCCATGTGAGGGGTGCCTCGCCTGAGCAGGGCCCCTCTGCAGCTCTCAGAGTCCATTCTCTGTGGCGTTTGTGGATGAGGTTAAACCATATACTCTTAAGTGCATTATAACCTCGCGGTAAATGCTAACTCTGGGATGGGTGCATCAAAACATGTTGTGTTTGGTGTCAAACGCTTTGGAATCATAACCCCACACCAGTAACTGGTGTGGGAGTATGATCCCACCCTTCTAGAGGGATAGACATGTACCTACTGTGGAAACAAGGCAGAATCCTGAAAGAGCCCTGGCATCACAAAATGGATGCCACCAGCACAGACACTGGGCTGCCCTCCTGCTGCTGACCGAAACTCACAGTGGAGGAGGCCCAACAATAGGCATCCTGTCACAGGGAGGTGTCACCACCTTCCAGACAGGATTTAGTGTATTGGGGCTGGGTGGGTGCACTCCTAGAGGGCGTTGAAGTCCTGCACTGGGGGAGCAGTAGGCTCCTCTGTGCATATGCCAGCTCAAACTGGTTCAGGGGCTACCTGCCCCTGCTCTGGCACAAAACTGGACAAAGGGAAGTGGGTGTAACCACCCACTCCCCTGACCCTCCCAAAGGAGTGGTCATAGAGCTAGTCCCTCCCTTTCTTTTAGTATAAGATAGAGAACCCTTGCCATTGCAAACTAGATATCCCTGGATGATGCTCTGAAGAAGAATCCTGGACCTTCGACGTTCCACTACCTTTGGAAGACTGAAGTATCTCCCTTGGAGTCGAGGAGTGACTCCCCTGCTTGGCAGGCACCAAAACTTTGAATCAACAGTCGCAAACTTTTCCACTCCCGCCGGAGTCCAAAGTCCCTGCAGCCCCGGAAGTGGATTTCCTGACTTCTCGACGGCCATCGTGAGTACCCAGCAGAGCTGAGGCGAGTGGACCCCACGAGTGACGAGGAACAGCAATACCCGGGTACCCTGCACTATTTTTGACTGCAATCCCTTCACGACGTTCTACGAACTTGTGCATTGGACCACGTATGGTCCAAGCCTCCAGCAGGATTTCCACCGATAATTAGAGGCCTACCTCATCCCGAGTGACCGTGGGCTCCTGTGAAGTGAATCCTCACGAGGCATCTTCGATATCCCTTGCCCGTTGCCTTATGGGTCCTCTGAAGATTTTTTTATCAAACCAAAGGGCTCTCCTGGTTGCTCCATGCCTGCCCTGACTTATCCTTGCTGGGTAAGTCCCTCAGACCTTGCTGGTCTGCACCGCTGACTTTCATCACTTTCCACGAGACTTGCTGTAGCCAAGGCTTGTTGGCTCCAATCCGGTTGCCGACATCTCAGTAAGCTTCAAACTTCGTGGGACACTCCAAATCCAGCTCCTGGTTGTCATCGATGCCTCCTGGACCTCGTGGCTGAAGAGTCAAGACACCCGTGATCACTTGAAATCACCCGACGACTGTGGGCATCCATCTTCTTGGGCCCGGGTCACTGGCAAGTGAGTTTGAACACTGTCTCCTCTGCTTTCAGGTCTTCTTTCTTCTGAATCCATCCTTGGATTCCACCGGACACTTCTCCTGTCTTCACCAGCAGCAAGTCTTCTTTGGCTCCCATTGAAAACGACACCGCGACCCGACACCAAATGACACCTATGCACCCAGCTTCCCTGGGTGAGGCGTCTCCCGTGAGTCCTTTACTTACCTGCCTTGGGTGTATTAGTGAGGCCCCAGTGCTTCTGAAGACCTTAGGCCTTCTCCCTTCTCAAGTCGTTCTTCTTATACCTCTTTTTTAGTATATGGCCTGGTACGCCCCTAGGGCCCTAGCCATATAAGTGATTAATTTGTTGTGAAACATTGATTTGTGCATATGTTCCTGACTTCTAATCTCATAAAGAGATTAGTAGAGTGTGTCTAGAAATAAATACATATATATTTTAGATATGTATACCTGTGTGGTGTCCTTTCATTTGGTAATTCAAGAGATTATAAGGTAAAACAAACTGCTTTACATTCCTCAGAGACTTAGCCTGAAGGCTGCTCTCCACAGCTACCACTAGGATAGCTTTCTTTAAAAGGTTGTCTTAAACCTATCTGCCATAAGAGTCGAATTGGACTGGTGCAAGGTGGCCACTATAACTAGTGACCAGCATATGCCAGGCCAACTTCTCACAAGAGACTACAGAACCCAAGGGTTCTAGGAATAAATTCTCACATCACCAAAGAGGAATGTTTAAGTACCTTTGGGATCACTTTAATAGTGGGCAAACAAACAACACACAGGAAGCCCTGGAGTACAGCAGGGCCGGCTTAGGCCCACCAAAGCAAGACGAAGAGGCCAACCACGGAGTAAGGCCAAAACAAATCAAGAGTGGAATCACCAATGTGAGAAGTTGGCCTGGTATATGTTGTCCAATAGTTATAGTGGGCACCTTGCACCAGTCCAAACAACCCCTTATTGATGATAGGTTAAAGACAACCTTTATTGAAAGCTATCCTAGTGGTAGCTATGGAGAGTAGCCTTCAGGCTCAGTCTTGAAGGAATATAAAGCAGCTTGTTTTACCAGTCTATAATCTCTTGAATGGCTAAATGGAAGACAACCACACCAGGTATATATATAAAATATATGTATTTATTTCTAAACACACCCTACTAGTCTCTTTATGAGGCTAGAGGTCCAAACACATAAGTTACACTTCAAATATTAGAGTAAAACAGCACAAATACATATCAGGCCCTAGGGGCAAGCCAAACCATAAACTAAAATAGTGGTATAAAAACCATGACTTAACTAGACACAAGGCCTAGAGCCTGTAGAATCGCTGGGACCCCAAGGAACCACTCAAGGTAGTGACACAGGGGACCCAAGGGCGCCGTGTGCAGTGTGAGAACACAGCCGTGAGCTCCTGTTAGCTTCTGTGGGGAAAGTCACGGTTAGATTTTTAAAGATTAGGGACACTTAGAGGTCAGCTAGGACCAAACCCTTTTGGACTTAGGAAGTTCTAGGGTCAACACCGATAGGAGCACCGGAGTTCTCGAGTTACCTCACCCAGGGGAGCTGGGTGCATAGGTGTCAAATGGAGTCGGGTCGCGCCGTCGTTTTCAATGGGAGCTGGCGAAGAAGTGCTGCTGCCGGGAAGATGTGAAGTGTCCGAAGAGATTCAAGCCTGCATCAAAGTCAAGAAGAACCTGAAAGCAGAGGGGACAGAGTCGGGGTCACTAGCCAGTGACCAGGGGTACGATAAGCGAATGCCCACCGATGTCGGGTGATTTCAGGTGAAGGAGGTGAAGCTTGACTCTTCAGCCACGAGGACCAGCAGGTGTCGAGGATGACTAGGAGCTGGATTCGAGCTGTCCCACGAAGGATGTCTCGTGCTGCAGCGTAGGTGCCCGGTTTGGACAAAACAAGCCTTGGCAACAGCAAACCCATGCAGAAAGGAGAAAGATGCTTCGGTGCAGACCAGCAAGGTCTGAGGGACTCACCACGTGGTGGGGAGTCAGGGCACATCTGGAGCAACCAGGGAATCCCAAGGAAAAACAAAGTTGCCTTCTCAGGGACCAACCAGTCGACGGACCAGGGATCGCGATGGAGCCGCGAGCGGAAATGCAAGAAGCGGTCTCACGGAACACTCGTCGAGTGTAGGCCCACAATCTTAGGTGCAGATACTGCTCGAGGTAGGGGCTACAAGTAACCCAAAGCACGACTTCAAGAGACATCGGGAATTTAATGCACTCGCAAATGTGCACGGTGACCATGAGTTCCGGTTCCACGTTACTCAAGAGGGCTGCAGGTCTCAGATTTGCTGGGGACTCAGGACGGCCTGTGAGAAGTCTGGAAATTCTCTTCCTGGGCTGCAGATGCTTCGGAGTCTGGCAGGAGTTTCAGAGATGCAGACCAGCAAAATGCTTTGTTGCTGCCTGCGAAGCAGGGGAGTCACTCCTTGACATCAAGGGAGATGTCTTCAGTCCGCTAGTCTTGAGTAGAGCGTCGAAGTTCCAGGATTCAGTTGCAGAGTTTCATCCAGGGATATCTAAAGTCCTGTTGCCAGGGGTTCTTTACTTATACCTAAGAAAGGGGTTGGACTAAATCAAGGGACCCACTTATGGGAGGGTTTGGAAAGAGGGGTGGCTACACCCATTTCCTTTGTGCAGTTTCACGCCAGAGCAGGGGCTAGTAGCCCCTGAACCGATTTGAGCTGGACTATGCACAGGGACACCAAATGTGCCCCCAGTGCAGGACTTCAAAGCACTCTGAGAGTGCTCCCATCCAGCCCCAATACACATCAGCCTGTCTGGGAGGTGGTTACATCTCTCTGTGAAAGGAAACCTATTGTCCAGGCCTCCCATTCCGGAGTTTCGGTCAGCAGCAGGAAGCCAGACCCGTGTCTGTGGCTGCAGCATCCATTTTGTGATGACAGTTTTTTTTTAAGTTGGTACCGGGTATACCGGTGCTGTCATGTCTCTCCCTCTAGAAGGGTGGGATCCTACACCCACACCAGTTACTGGTGTTTTGGTATGATTCCAAGGTGTTTGACACCAAACACAACATGTTTCCGTGCAGCCAGTCAAAAGGCAGCATTTACCGTTGGGTGATAATGCACTTAAGAGTACATGGTCAGGCTGTACCACTGACAACCCCGGAGGATAGATTCTGAAGGCTGCAGAGGGACTCTCATATATAACCAAGCACCCTGCCTTCAGGATTGATAAGGCCTGCCATAGGGGTGACTGATAGGTTTCTATGTGCAGTGATAGGTGAGGTATAGTGAATCTATACCTCAGTAAGAACACGTTATAATCATAACTGACCCAGGGAACATGGTAGTAAAACGAATTTAGTATGCCTGAACTCAGAATGATAAAATACATCTGTTAGTGAAGTTGGTTTTAACATTCTTTGTTTGAAAATACCACTTTTAGAAAGCAGGTATTTTCTTGCCTAACTATCCAAGCCTGCCTCTGCTAGGTTGTGTATTCCAGTCTCCACCTCTGGGCCGGTCATACCACCACGCACCGCGCACACTCCCCGTGGGTGTGCCCAGGCTGCCCCGATCCCGACGCTGCCCGCAGCTGTGCTCCTGGCCACTGACGTGGTCTCAGCCTCCGTTTTTTTCCCTACTGTGCCCCCGCCGCGTTTCCCGCCACCTCCCCGCTCCCCGCCGCTGCTCCCCTGCGGCCCCGCCCCCTTCCACCTGGGACCCTTCCCATTCGCTGCCTCGCTCCCGCCTCCCAGCTGCCCCTCCCTCCCACTGGACCTTATAGGGAGGAGTGCACGCAGTGGTGTACAGTGACCTCAGTCCCTCTGGGCCGGTCACACCACCATGCACCGTGCACACTCCCCGTGGGTGTGCCCAGGCTGCCCCGATCCCGCCGCTGCCCGCAGCTGTGCTCCTGACCACTGGCGTGGTCTCAGCCTCCGTAGCGCAGCGCCGCTTCCTGCTGACTGCTTGGCTTTTCTCCCCTGTTGCCCGTTTGTAGCCTGCCACTGTCTTTGTGGTATTGTTTCCCCTGTGTTTGTTGCTGTATCCCCTGTTGCCCTTCTGTGCCCAGCCTTTCTCTTTTTTGTCTAAGTCTTGTTGCCCGCCGTTTTTTTCCCTGCTGTGCCCCCGCCGCGTTTCCCGCCACCTCCCCACTCGCCGCCGCTGCTCCCCTGCGGCCCCGCCCCCTTCCACCTGGGACCCTTCCCATTCGCCGCCCCGCTCCCACCTCCCAGCTGCCCCTCCCTCACACTGGACCTTATAGGGAGGAGTGCACGCAGTGGTGTAAAGTGACCTCAGTCCCTCTGGGCCGGTCACACCACCACGCACCGCGCACACTCCCCGTGGGTGTGCCCAGGCTGCCCCGATCCCGCCGCTGCGCTCCTGACCACTGGCGTGGTCTCAGCCTCCGTAGCGCAGCGCCGCTTCCTGCTGACTGCTTGGCTTTTCTCCCCTGTTGCCCGTTTGTAGCCTGCCACTGTCTTTGCAGTATTGTTTCCCCTGTGTTTGTTGCTGTATCCCCTGTTGCCCTTCTGTGCCCAGCCTTTTCTCTTTTTTGTCTAAGTCTCGTTGCCCGCCGTTTTTTTCCCTGCTGTGCCCCCGCCGCGTTTCCCGCCACCTCCCCGCTCCCCGCCGCTGCTCCCCTGCGGCCCCGCCCCCTTCCACCTGGGACCCTTCCCATTCGCCGCCCCGCTCCCGCCTCCCAGCTGCCCCTCCCTCCCACTGGACCTTATAGGGAGGAGAGCACGCAGTGGTGTACAGTGACCTCAGTCCCTCTGGGCCGGTCCACCACCACGCACCGCGCACACTCCCCGTGGGTGTGCCCAGGCTGCCCCGATCGCGCCGCTGCCCGCAGCTGTGCTCCTGACCACTGGCGTGGTCTCAGCCTCCGTAGCGCAGCGCCGCTTCCTGCTGACTGCTTGGCTTTTCTCCCCTGTTGCCCATTTGTAGCCTGCCACTGTCTTTGCGGTATTGTTTCCCCTGTGTTTGTTGCTGTATCCCCTGTTGCCCTTCTGTGCCCAGCCTTTTCTCTTTTTTGTCTAAGTCTCGTTGCCCGCCGTTTTTTTCCCTGCTGTGCCCCCGCCGCGTTTCCCGCCACCTCCCCGCTCCCCGCCGCTGCTCCCCTGCGGCCCCGCCCCTTCCACCTGGGACCCTTCCCATTCGCCGCCCCGCTCCCGCCTCCCAGCTGCCCCTCCCTCGCTCCACCCCCCCACTCTCCTCATATGGCAGAGTGGCAAATGCGCAGCGTTGACGCGCAGCGGGCGCGCCCGAAGCGCGCTGAAGGTGCACCAAAGGTAAGCCCGTCTGCGCCCGTCCGCGCCTGGACCGCGCCCAGGGCCAGGACCCCTGGCCCCCGCAGTCACCAGCCCACCCGCCGGACTACTACGCCACCGAACTCAACGCACTCAACGCCGGCCGAACCCCGGGTTGCTACTGAGCCACACCGAGACGCACCCACGGACCCTTCTGCTGCCACTCCTGCAAGTTCACCTGCATCCGGACCTGCACTACTCCAGCACCGACCAAGACCAAGACGAGCAATAGCAGCAGCCACCTGAAATGCATCCTGCTCAACACCTGCTCCGTCCACAGACACGCCGTCGAGCTCTGGAACCTGCTCGACACAACTTCACCAGACGTCGCCTTCCTCACGGAAACCTGGATGAACGCCTCCTCAGCGCCCGACATCGCCATCGCCATCCCAGACGGCTACAAGATCATCCGAAGGGACCGCATCAACCAGACCGGAGGAGGCATCGCCATCATCCACAAGAACACCATCCGCATCACGACCAACACCGAAGACACCCTCGCACCCGCCGAGCACCTGCAATTCCAGGTCCACATCAACCCCAAGATCACCCTCAGAGGCACCCTCATCTACAGACCCCCGGGACCACGCACACAATTCAGCGAAGACATCGCCGACTTCATCAGCCCACACGCCCTCCCCTCCGCTGACTACATCCTCCTCGGGGACCTCAACTTCCACCTGGAGAACAACAACGACCGCAACACCACCACCCTGCTGGACAACCTCGCAAACCTCGGACTCAAGCAGCTGGTGACCACCCCCACCCACTACGCCGGACACACACTCGACCCCATCTTCTCATCCAGCAAGGACATCACCTTCATCCACACCACCGGACTCCACTGGACGGACCACAGCTGCGTCCACTTCAGCTTCAGAAGGACCACGATCCACCACCACCAGCAACAGGTTGCACGCAGAAGCTGGAACAAGATCACTGCCGACCAGCTCGCGACTTCCCTGAGCAAGAACCCGCCCACCAGCGCAACGAACCCCATCCAAGCGGCCACCAACCTCACGAAGTGGATCAGCGACTGCGCAGACGAACTCGCCCCCCTGAGGACCCCGCCTAGCAGACCCGGCAGCAAGAAAGCCCCATGGTTCACCGACGAACTCAAGAGCTCCAAGAAGAACTACCGAGCCCTCGAGAGAACCTGGCGCAGAGACCCTACACCGGACAACATGACTGCCCTCAAGTTCGCCACCCGAAAACACCACCAACTTATCCACGTCACCAAGAAAACTGCATTCAAGGAACGACTGGACAACAACGCACACAACAGCAAGGAACTCTTCAACATCGTTAAAGAGCTCTCCAACCCCAACGCCGGAAACAACGACATCACCCCTTCGCAAGACCTCTGCAACTCCCTCGCCTCCTACTTCCACAACAAGATCGCGGACATACACAACAGCTTCAGCACTCAACCAACGCACGCCACGACCGAACCACCGCCCCCCACCACCACCCTCCGCGCCTGGA
Organism: Triturus cristatus; assembly: GCF_964204655.1. Lineage (NCBI taxonomy): Eukaryota > Metazoa > Chordata > Amphibia > Caudata > Salamandridae > Triturus > Triturus cristatus. The sequence goes on from NC_140586.1 coordinate 367,704,528, forward strand.
CCCTGACCAGCACCGAAGACACCGTCCGCACGATGAACTCCATCCACTCCGGATCTCCGACCGACCCCTGCCCTCACCATGTCTTCAACAAGGCCGACGCTGTCATCGCACCCCACCTGCGGGACATCATCAACACCTCCTTCGACACCGCTACCTTCCCGGAGAGCTGGAAGCACGCCGAACTCAGCGCTCTACTAAAGAAGCCATCAGCCGACCCCGCCGACCTCAAGAACTACCGTCCCATCTTGCTGCTCCCGTTCCCTGCAAAAGTCATCGAGAAGACCGTCAACAAGCAGCTGGCCGCCTTCCTCGAGACGAACGGATCCCTCGACCTCTCGCAGTCTGGCTTCCGGGCCAACCACAGCACCGAGACCGCCCTGATCGCAGCCACCGATGACATCAGAGCCCTGCTTGACAACGGAGAAACAGCAGCCCTCATCCTCCTAGACCTCTCCGCAGCCTTCGACACTGTCTGCCACCGTACACTAGTGCAGCGACTCAGCAACGTCGGAATCCAGGAGAAGGCACTGGAGTGGATCATCTCCTTCCTCGCCGGAAGGACACAGAGAGTCCGCCTCCCCCCGTTCAGATCTGAAGCCACCGAAGTCATCTGCGGCGTTCCTCAAGGCTCCTCGCTCAGTCCAACCCTCTTCAACGTCTACATGAGCCCCCTCGCAGACATCGCACGCCAGCACAACCTCAACATCATCTCCTACGCCGACGACACCCAGCTGATCCTCTCCCTCACCAACGACCCCGCCACCGCCAGAGCCAACCTTCACGAAGGGATGAAAGAGGTAGCCGAATGGATGAAGAACAGCTTCCTGAAACTGAACTCGGACAAGACGGAAGTCCTCATCCTGGGATCCTCACCCTCCGCCTGGGACGACTCCTGGTGGCCCCCCGCCCTAGGCAGCACACCCAAACCAACAGACCACGCACGCAACCTGGGCTTCATCCTGGACTCCTCCCTCTCCATGACCAGACAAGTCAATGCCATCTCCTCGTCGTGCTTCAACATCCTGCGCGTGGTACGTAAGATCTTCCGGTGGATCCCCACCGAGACCAGGAAGACGGTCACCCAGGCCCTCGTCACCAGCCGTCTGGACTACGGCAACTCCCTCTACGCCGGAACCACCGCCAAACTCCAGAAGAGACTCGAGCGGATCCAGAACGCCTCAGCACGACTCATCCTGGACATCCCCCGTCGAAGCCACATCTCCGGACACCTGAGAGACCTGCACTGGCTCCCGGTCAACAAGAGAATCACCTTCCGTCTCCTCACCCACGCACACAAAGCCCTACACAACCAAGGCCCAGGATACCTCAACAGCCGCCTCAACTTCTACGCCCCCAAACGCCAGCTTCGATCGACCGGCCACGCCCTCGCCGCCGTCCCCCGCATCCGAAGAGCCACCACAGGGGGGCGGTCCTTCTCCTACCTCGCCGCCAAGACATGGAACTCCCTCCCGACCCACCTCCGCCTGACCCAGGACCACCTCGCCTTCAGGAAGCAACTCAAGACTTGGCTGTTCGAGCAGTAGCGGACCCCCCTCCCCTAGCGCCTTGAGACCCTCTGGGTGAGTAGCGCGCTATATAAATGCTTGATTGATTGATTGATTGATTGAGTCTGGTTTGTGAGTGATAGGGGCTGAGGGGGCTCCAGGAGACAGGGTGAGTCAGCACAAGGCTGAATAGACCTATTTGCATGAGGAGTGGTGGGAGGAGTAGCACCTGGGCCTGAATAGGGCTGTGCCTGCCTTCCACAATGCTAGTTCCTCCTCCTGTAGTGTGTCTGAGGACCCTGGCCCACACTGACAAAGGAAGAAGTTGTACACTGGCAGGATGCCCCCAGAACTGGTTTGGACTAGGTACAGACACTCTCTGCCTTCAGAGAAAAGGGATGTCTGTGTATAAAAAGGGGAAACCAGACCCAGATTACTTCTGGGAATAAAGACAACCTTTTGCTGAGGAGAAGAACCAGAGAAGCTGTAGGAGGAGACTACCCCTGTGCTTTGTGTTTGAAGGGTTGGCCTGCAGTGGTTGCTTCATTGCCAAAGAAAGGAGAAAAGGACTGAGTGTCCTTTCATCATCTTGAAGAAGAATCTCCAAGGGCTTGAACTTTGAGCTTGCCTCCTGCCTGAAGTCTCAGGGATGCAAGACTTCACCACCAGCTCCCCCCTGAATTCCCTTGCTGGGAATTGAAGTGCCTGCTGTTGTACTGGGCCTTCTGAGAGACGGCGTGTTGCTGGGAGCTGGATGTGCGACTCAATGACGAGTAGCCAGTTGCCGCTGCATCGCCGAAGAAGCGTGCCGCCGCTGCCGCTGTCGCCATCGCATCACCGAGGCGCGTCGCATTGCCGGAGAAGCGTGCTGCAGTCACAGAGGTCCCCGTCCCATCACCTGAGAAGCGTGTCTCAGGGCCTGTCGTGGCTCAGAAGGTCACTGAATCAACGCACCGCTGTGAGGCGTGCATGCATCGCATCAACGTTGTCGCATCGTAGCCACGATGCCATTTTGTCGCATCGCAATGGATCGTCGCATCGAGGCGCCATCTTCTCGCATCGTACCGGAGAGCAGTAAGATACCGATGCATCACCTGCCCACACATTAAGGAAGCGAGCATCAACTTCCCTGCGCAGCAGTAAAGAACCGACACATCCACTTCCCTGAGTGTAAGGAACCGCTGCATCACCTTCCCTGCAACCCTTTTGTTTGCTTTGCAAGACTCATCCAAGGTACTTTGAAAGTAAAGTGTTGCATTTACAATCTTAAGTGAACTGAGCTATTGCCTACTATTTTAAAGTCTATTTTTGATTACAGTATTTTGGATTTTTGTCTTTTGGTCTTGTGTTAAGTCTAGAAAAGAATACTTATTTTTCTAAACCTGTTTGGTGCCCATCTGTAGTGTTTTCACTGTATTAATGTATGTGTTCACAAATGCTTTACACACTGCCTCTGAGATAAGCCTGCCTGCTCGAGCCAAGCTACCAAGGGGGTGAGCAGGGGTTATTTTAGGAGTGTAGCCCCTTACCCTGACTAGACGCAAAGGTCCCTATTTGGTCAAAGGTACCTACCTCTGCCAACTAGAGACCCCCAAATCTAACACATTTTATATAAAGCAAAGCTCTAAAGAATGCAAGGGCCCTGGCAGGAAAGGAGATTAAAGAGGCCAGAAGTCATTTGTATGTAGCCTTTTTTCAATATTGTGATAGAACAGGCCATGAAGGGGTTAACAGAAAAAAAGTTTATAAAAATATGGTTTCTTCCAATGCCTTTCTTATGGAATACTCAGGTCAACCACATACATTCTTCCTGATAAGGTTTTGGAGGTTGCGATGGTGGAGGTACAAATAATCCCTCCACAACCAGCGTCTCTTGTCACAGGATGCTTGAGTGTTGCAGACAGTCCAGGGTGCTGAAAAAGAGGTCTCCAGAGACTCAATAAAAATGTTTCCTAACAGATCACTCAATAATGGACCTGATCAATTTTTTTCAGAAAGGAGTGATCCACCCTTCTTCCAGGTATGTCAATTACCTTATCTACAATATCTTTCTTGTAAACTAAGAAGACAAAGAGTTTCATTTAGTTGGAGTTTAACCAATCAAAACAGTGTAGACACTCCAAAATGGAGGGAATCCACCAACTGAGGAGACTGGATGGTCAGTCTGAACCAGAATGATACTTATCTCTCACTGCCAATATCTGTCCTATCCTATTGATTATTCTAAGTCAAGTGGCAGGACAAGATATTTTCCATTCACCACCCTAACTGCAAGGCTTATGTGAGCTCTCAGGTGTTTCACCAAGCGAATGAGACCTGTAGTTGAATTCCTTTGGGCAAAGGAAACATGTCAATTTCTTTATTTAGAGGGCATGATCTTTATGACTCAGGAAGTAACTTTGTTATTAGATCAGTTAAGGATGATAATCTCCTTCCTCCAAGATTTAGGGGCCTATTACCCAATCTTTCTTGCAATGCAGGGCAGCAGGCAAAGTTGCTGTTCTGCATTGCGTGAAAAGGAGAAAGCATAAATACTTGATATATGGAAAGATATGGAGCATTTCAACTCTCTACTTGCATTAATGCACTGTGTGCAGCCTAGAACAAACACAGACACCTTCGTACCATAGTTCAAGGGTGCCTGAGTTACTACCAGAATTGTTTTTGTACAGGAAGGGGCTACTTCCTTTGCAAGCTCTGAAATACATGCCTCAAAAAATAGTCCATTGTAGCCAAGCATGAGCGACAGGAAGATGTAGGTGCATCAATGTTAGCTGCTGCTAGTGTATGTGAAGAACGTTTAACACCAGTGCCCGTCTCTGGGTCTTGCCTTTGACCAGGCCATGAACCCAAACCAAGCGCATGCAGCAAACCCTACCAAAAGCTCCTAACCAGCATTTACTTCCTCTTACATTTTTGTACTTGTGGGATATCAGATACCTCGTTGATGTTTTGGTTTTAGTCTTTCAATGTGCTGCACTATTGCAATGCCAGTTGCTGCTGCTGTGTAATACTTGAGTGTATCATCTTCTACAATTAGCAAAGACTAGAAATGTTATTCGGTTATCAGTAGAAAGTGCGGAACCTGTGCAGTGCCCTTATCGAGCCAATGGTTACCTTGTGAGCCATGCCAATGCTGCCATACAATTGAAGGACGGCTAGACTGTCAACTGTCTCCCTACATTTACAAAACATTACAAATACCCTGATATCGTGTCTGGCTTTGAATTTGTATCCTAAAAAAAACTGTGAACAACAACAGTTATATTAATAAGAATAATAAATAATAATAATAATAATAATGATAATTATACTAATAATAATAGTAATATTCTTCATTAGCCCTGAGCTGTCCCTTTAGGGTTTCTAAATTACTCACGGTGGCATCTTGGTGCAGGGGTCCATCCTTCGTCAGTACATGTGATTCTGCCAGATCCATATCCTGATTCAGTTGCATAGCCTCTATCGCACTCATAATTTATTTCTCTTCCTTTTGTCATTGGAAAATAGTAACTTCGATAGTTCTCATAAGACCAGTAGCTTAGTCTTCCGTTTTCTATATCTGGATAATCACAAGCTTTACCTAGGAAAAAAGCAAATCATTTAAGCCTGGCTCCTCATATTAAAATATAACTTCATCATTAATTCTTCCACCTTGGGATGTGGACAAGCAGTGTGCAAGAGAATTCAGTACCAAATATCTCTTCTCTTCGGGTTTAACCATTTTACTGAAGATGTATTTTAACCAAAACTCTATGTTCTGGCAGCATTTCGTCAAATTCTGCTCTCAGCTGAGTTGATATCATGCATTGTTTGACTACTACCTGCATCAAAGGAACTCACAAATTACATTTACCCATTGAAGCCAATCCAGACGTGAACGAGGAATCCTACATCAAGCATGAAGTTAATGTGAATTCCTTCAAAATCTCACTAAAAAAGACAACATCTCTAAAAGATATATGTAACTGTTGACTCGTTATTTTCAGGATCAGTGGCTCAACCTACAAGGAAAATAAGAATATGCATCTCAAATGGATGGGTAAGATGGCAAAAAATGATCACTACTGTAAAGGTACCAAGGATCAACTTGACAGCACTCAGTCATGCCAAATTCAAAATTCCAATGATAATGAGAAGTTCAGTTAAACATTATATCCAAGGTGTGTGTGCCATATGATGTTGAATTTCCAGAGGCTACCATATCAAAAGTTCATACTTCCATGCATTGTAGAACACAGTACAGTTTAATCATTGTTGTCACCTTTGTCTAGGAGTTCCATAGCTCCTTTGACGACATCACCCATCTTCTCCAGCTTTTAGAAAAGACATGACTTACCTCTCTTGTGATGTATTCATTTTCGTTTTCCATTGAGTTGTTTGCGTACCAACCGAAGGGGTAAACTATTGCATTAGTACTGTCATGCATGCTTCTTAATTCTGGAACCATGGCTGTTCTTCCATTTAAAAACATTTCAGGAATCAAACGTGTGAGCCAGCAGTGGTGCATGCTAATTTCATGGTGCATTGAAATCAATTTTTTAATTAGCCCTGCACCCTCCCTTCGGTTTCTCATATAATCTGCTTCCTACCAGCACTGCCCCTTCAAGCTGTACTCCTGCACTGTTCTGCATTATGTAGTTCAGGTTTGCTTGCACAAAACTATCCTTCTTTATATGTAATATATATATACCCCCCTGAGAGTAGAGATGTTTCTCTGCTCATTGCTGACAGAATTTAACAAACTGGCAGAATATACAATCCCACAGAACATTGCTGCGTCACATAAACATCAAGGGAGTAGACAATGATTTAGGACAGTAACAGGATAGGCAAATGCATAAAATACTAAATATTCCTTCAATCCTCATGTCTCCCTACAGTACATCTTCAGTCCTGATACCTTTCTTCTTTTTTTCTGATACCTCATTCACTTTTTCTGTTGTCATTTCTGCATGGTTCACTTCCTAAAGTGATTCCTCAGCCCTAATTCTTCCGCAGCTTCTTCTATCCTACTGCTTTCTTACTGTGCCCCTGGACTGCTACTCCCTCCAACAGCATCACTTCACACCCTCCACCACCACTTCTGTAGGCCTCACTTCCATGGTGCATCTATTAATCCTAACAAGTGTCATTCACTTCCTTGAGTTTTCGTGTAGTATTGTCCTCACACTGCAATGTTCAATTAGAACTGCTATTTCCCTACAGTGCTGTGGTAAGCCTGCTTATTTCCTTCTTTCTTTGTTACAGTGGGAATCAATCTATTCACCTACATCCATCATGTTGCTGTCCATTTACACCAACTGATTTTGGATAGTGGCACTACATTGGGATTCCCTCTCTTCCCTACTCTTATGCCTAATTGCAACACCCAATGAGCCAGATCAGAAAATATTTTTACTGGAGTGTAGGACAGTGGCCCTTTGTGACATGGTCACCCCCACTTTTTGCCTGGCATTCAATGCACTTTTTACAGAAAATCCACTGCTAATTAGGTCCCCAGTGCCAAATCTCTTTCCCTAAACTATACAATTGTTCACCCGATTGGCAATACCTTCAGCACGCCCTAAAAGTTCCTAGGAAATGATACCACTGATACCTATGGAATGGGGCACTAAAGAGGATCTCTAAGGTCTGCAGCATGTATTGTGCCACACTAATGGACCCCTCACGCAACACCAGTAGAACGTCATTGCAAGCTGAGTGTCTTGGTGCAGACAAAAGAAAAAACACAACATGCCACACTTGTGTGTGCAATGTCTGCACTCACTGCATTCAGTATAGGTAAGTCACCCATACACCAGGCCTTACAAACCGAAGGCAGGGTGCACTATACTACAAGTTTGAACATGAGCAGATATGCCACTGTGATATCTAATCTGATTCTTAGATATTACAAGTGAACAGGGAGGCCATTTTAAATACATGTGCAGGACACTGGTGAAAACGAGTTCCCCTGCTACATGAGGGCTTCACTGAAACTAGAGGTGCTTGGTATCAGACATCTTGTATTAATAAACCCACACTGATTCCAGGGATGGATTTAGTTCATGCACCCACAGGGCACGTTAGAGGTTCCCCCTGAAAACCTTCCGACTACTAGTGACTGGGGTAGACCAGCCTGTCACCATAGAAAAGTTACTGACCCACTGCAGATGAGAGCCCCCGCTCTATGAGGGCAGAAACAATGCCTGCTCTGGGCGGAGGTGTTGCCACTCTCCTCCCAAACTACACTTCCCCAGCGCAAATAAGGCTGGAGTTTGGCTTATTGAAACAATCTTTGGCCAGGCATGGCGCCCACATCATCTGCTGGAATAAGATCAGATCATCTGCCCCTAGCACTCTAAACCGGCTCCTATGGCAAGACCTCCAGTAGAGGGACACATCCCCTGCAAGAACCGATCTACAGGACTCTCTGTTAACCACTGGGTTCTATGACCACTGGAACACACAGATCCATCATTTAGCCTTTAAGAAGCTGGTCTGGAAATCTATAAAACAACTTTATTTGGTGGAGGACAAAGCCGCCTTCTCTGCCAGATTTCACACCTGGATGACTTTGAATACCTATAAAAATGACACTCCTTACAAATACTTTAACCTGGGATTCCCGAAATCACGAAAAATAAAATTCTTAAGGCATCGCCTTGGGCTGCTCCCGTGCACTCAGAACCTCCCACCATGGCTGCGGGCCAACCATAACTTTTTGCAGCTTGTGCAATAACGGCCAGGGAGATATTGTGCACCTACTCTGTACCTGCAAGGAGATGCTGCAGGAATGTAGACAGCTGCTAAAGACCCCCTTCAATCAGAGGGGATTTCGCTCAAGACAGCAAGCAGTCCTGGCTGCATACTAGCAAGCTTTCTTGCGCTAGCCGAACAAAAAATACCATCAGCCTCCACTCACAGACTTAGAAAGACCACCAGGTGAAGCCCTACCAGGAATTCACAGCTGGTCTACCAGAAATTGCTTTATGCAGGCTCAGACTCTGAGAAGCGCCAGCAGCTTCACACACTGGTGAACCAAGCATATCCCATTTAATCAAGGAAGGGAGGTCGCTCCCACTAAGGCTGAGCTGGGAAGGACTCATCGAATCCAGCACCTTAGAACGTCTGTGGAGCACCCTCCTGAACTGATCGCATTGTTTGCAACGGCAACAAACTCTGCAATAGCACACACGCAGAGTTCCCCATTCTTTTTTTTTTTTTTTTTTAAATCAGACTGTTTTTTAACTGTCACCAATCCAACTCATCTAAAGTTTTTACAGTTTTCTTTCTAAAATATAAGTGTGCATCTCCACATTTTATCATGCTCCTAAGGTTTTTATCAAAGTTTTTGTACTGCAATGGATTTTAGTAACTGTGCACGTGAAATAAATTTGACATTTTCCCTCAAGAACAGGATGGCTAAGTAATCACCATATCAAGGAAGGAGGCTTTAAGGGCCTCTGCCACCTTTTATATTTGATCCCAGCATCCCAAGACAGGGGAAATGCCATCCTCATGCCCTAGGCCCATTTGGCACAACGGCAGGTAAAAAGTTAGCTAGTCAAGAGGCCGGTTCACTACCAGGTCAGATACCCCCTTAGGTGTGCTGCCTGGTGTGAACACCAACCTTAGAATTCTACTATCTTGATTTTTGGTGGAAATGTGCTCTCTGGTTCAGGGTTATGCACACTTTCCACAGGAAGTGGTCATAGAGAGGATGTAGTCACTCTAAAGGTGAGTAGCCCATTGGCTACTACATGTCACTCCCCTTAATGTACCTAAATTGAGTATTCAGGGGTACCCCTGATACCGGGAATTTAAATTTTGATGGATTAAGAAGAGAACACAGAGAGCTGCAAGTAAAAGTAAGAACTGAAGACTGCTGTGGACTGTTGACTCCAAACCCTGCCTGCTGCACGAAGAGCCTGATTTAGAATTTGGCACACTGGTTACTCCATCGCAACGGTGATGGATATCCTGTCCGCTGAAATTATAATTAATGAGATTTATATTTCAGTGGACGGGCTATCCGTCACCGTTGTAATGGGGTAATCCATTTGCAGAAATCCAAATCAGGCCCTAAGTCTTGAAAATCGCGACCCAGCAACTCATCCTACAGCTGAAAGCTTGCCAAGAACCCCGATAGGCTGTCAGCACTTCGGAAATTGCCAGCAAACTCCCTTATAGTTGAGGAGCTACTCTCCTGCAGTCCAAAGGCATGGAAATCCAAAGTCCGGTCTACTGAGTTGCTGCTCCCTGGCCAGCCTGAAGCAGCAGCCTCTCCTGAGGAGTATCCTGTGCTCCTGAAGGTCAGCTCTGTCCCCCCACCAAGTAAGAGGACACCAGGATCAACCGGAGCTGCATGGACCAATACCGGGGGTACTGCACCCCTTGCAAAAAGCCAAGATTGAGAGAGTTCAGTTGGGACTCTAATGACTCCAAGACAAAACAGCCATCGAGTAACATCAGCACCGCAGAGCCATACTTCCAGAGTGGCCTACCTGTCCTGATATTTCCCCTCAACTGGCAACACACACGACCGCAAGGCTCTAGGATGAACAGAGGCGAAAGCCCAGCCTGGGTACTGACAAATAGGCTGTGCCGCCTTATCCCCAAGGCCCTTGTGACCAGAGCCCCTCATTGGGAGCCCTAGAACATGTCCCCAAGTCCCCCATTGCAGCCTGTGTCCAGATGCTCCCCTTCTTTCTACTGACGTAGCGCACACAGCTACCAACCCGACCAGCATTTCTGCACCCAAATGTCCCAGGATAGGTAACGAGTAACTACTGGTGGTACTTTGGACTTTGACCCCCACAGTCCTAAGTCCCAAAGGAGAGTGCCAGAAAACAAACATGGCTAATTATATGCAATATATGCCTTTTTCTCCCTTAGGAAAGCATTGCTGAATAAAGACACATTTAAGTGAATATTTTAGTTACCTGCCAAGATCGATATTTTAAAAGTATCTACTTGATAACGAAGTTCCTGGTATTAAAATGAATATAAAAATATTACTTATTATTTTTAATTGTTCTCAGATTTATTCTTGGGTGTGTCTCCCATGTATTGCCTCTGTATGTGTTAACAAATGCTTAGCACTTCCCTCTGATATGCCTAAAAGCACAACCACACTACCAAAAAAGAGAGCATTTGGGATATAGTTTATGCCCCTGTAACCAAGTGGGGTTTGCCTGGCTCTTTGTACAGTGTACCTCGTCTTGGTCCACTATATAAAGAGCCAGCTTCCTACATGGTGTTAGTTCATGCTCACGTTGGTATGTTGAAGCAGTGATTGATGCAAACACCTCTTCACGCTGTATTATGAAAGCAAGTGTCTGGAGATGTAATCTATGATACAAATGTTTGAAAACATTTGTTCTTTTGCATTTTGTTGGGGTGGTGATGTGTTCTGCTCTATGGCTTCTCAAACTGCACAATGGACCCTCTTAAGGGCATCCTACATTCAGCGGAGCCTCTCATCCAAGGCCTGCTGAAATATAATCACAGTACCCCATCCTGATGGAACTCTTTAAACTCCCATTGCTGCCTTCATCACCCTCAAAGCCCCCTGAATCATTTATAAAGCCATCACAACCAGTGATCCTGCTTATTTGGCACTAAGAAATCAAGGCAGCAGGCTTTTTTCCCAGGTTCTAGAACAACATCCCTGTATCCTACAGTACTGCCCGAAAGCTGTTTCAATTTAGGAAAGAGTTGAAAACTGACCTCTTCAAAGAACTCTACCTCATCATTCATTAATCATTCACAACCCATCTATCTTGCCCATCAGTTGTTTTGGTGTTTTGTGCTCTGTTGTGTTTTATTTATGTTATTTTCTTGCTTTCTATATTTTATTATGTTACACTTTCTTGTTTACTTTAGATTTGCCAACAAATGCTGCTACATTTCCAACTAAAAGCAGCACATGCTTATAAAGTTGCTGTGAAGAGCAACCATCTACAGGTGGTAAGATAGAAATGCTCAGGTCCTTCAGCTTTTTGAGACACCGCTCAGCCCAAAACAGTGGCAGAGACAGTTGGTCAGATTTCCCAATCCTTTCTGCCAGTGCAGTGTTTCACAAAAAGTGATGCAAACAGGGGCAAAATCCTGAATTGGGATTTATATTTCAGTACACATCCTGATTTGTGGTGGAAAGTTGCCCTACAAATGCGAAAAAAGTGGTCTGCACTACTTTGTGTCAAAGGGCATCCCATGAGTGTAACACGGTGTTCACATGCACCACACATGGGTTTTGCTACAAAGCCCTATGCACTAAACAAGCATTTGCAATACAATCGGTCTCGCCTTCGGGACCTTATAAGTCTTTATCCAGGCAGCACATTTGCCCGGGTGCTGCAACATCTACTGTTCCTCTATTAAAATGTATCCCAAAAAGCATCTAACCTTTCAGTGAAATAAGTTTTAGTTCTTAGTGTGGGAGGCAAGGGTGTTCATCTCAACACATCTTGTAAGATGCCTCCTCGGTGGCCAATTCACTAATTAGCAATTGCTCTCGGACGAGGGAGGCTAATTAATAGAATTGTTTCTCATGGATATTGTGAGGGTGCAACTTTTTGATTAGCTGCATATCGGGGCCATTGATCGCCGATTTCCAGTGCTAACTTTTTAGCAAACATTTGGATTTCTGAGATTTGTAGTCTTGCCAACAATAGGTGTACAAATGACTGTGGGATATAAAGCCAGGGCTGGATACTGGTGTCGCTGAAGACATGGGACCGGCCTACAACTATTCATTTACTGAGGGCTTCGCAAGCTTTATAAATGTAGTTGATGGTAAATATTGCAGACTGGGGGGCAATGAATGGCACTTATGGAGAGGGCGTGGTGGGTGATGATTGAGACTGACATCATGGTTTGACATTAATGTTTCACATTTCCCGAGCCCAACATCACAATTTTAAGCGGGGTATTATTTTATTGTTTTTTTGGTCTTTATCAATCCTTATTTCCTCATCTTATTAAAATGTATCTATATCTTTTTTTCACCGGTGAAAATTGTAAACTATCAAGTATATTCCCATTCGTTTAGCAAGTAAACGCACACTCCACTCCGGTGTCTGTAGTTTTAGTGCGCTAAGTAGTCATTATCTATAAAAACAATGCATCCGCCTAGAAACAACAGCATCGTAGCACTGACGTGACGACTGCGCTGTTATTAATGTTGTTGGACTTGGCCCTTCTGGCAGGTTCACCCCTGAACTTTTTGGCTTTTTATTGGTGACTTGGTGTGGTAATTTTTTTGGTTTCTGCGCACTTTCCCTGTGTCCCAGGGTAAAGTGCGTGCGTGCTCTGAGTGCATGTGGTGAGATAGGCCTGCCCTCCCATAGGAATGCATGGGGAATGTATGTGTCCCTAGTAGTTCCTGATGCGTGGGGCGTGCAGGCCCGAGTTTGGTATGTGCGGACTCGTGGGAGTGAATGCTGCGCGATGATGTGTGCGGCGTGCATGTACCTAGTGTGGAAGTGCCACTTCTAGAAGTGGGCACTTCTGTGTGCAGTGTGTCTGTCGCGTGATTGGCTGGTCATGTCATGTGACGGGCTAGGGATTCCCCAGAGTCAGGATGAGTCACCCAGTGGTGAATGGGGAGATCAGCAGCTAGATGGGTGGGAGGAGTACACCTGGGTCCTGAATAGGACAGGGTTTTCCACACACAATGCTGGCCCCGCCCCCTGCGGTGCGACTGACGACCCTAGCCCTGCCAGTGAATAGAGTGAGGGGCTGAGCACATCAAGGGTGCTCCCCAACCAGCTGCGACTGGTTTTCCCCCTCACCCTGAACCCAGAACAAAGGGGTTTGCTGTATAAAAATGGGGCTGTGTCCCCACAGAAACTGTTCTCTTGTTGGATCCTGACAGAGGGGGGCTTGCTGCTGGTGGGGGCCCAGGAGGGACCGCCATGGGGGCTACCTCCCTGCTGGAGGGCCCTGTGTGCTGGCCCCTGGGCCCTACCTTGCCCCCTGGATACCTTCTGGATCCTTGTGACTTTCCTTTTACCTGGCCAAGGCTTGATGCTGGCCTAGCGCCCTGGGAGCGCTTTATTTTCCTGGCAGCAAGGTGCTTTTCTGGTCCTGGACGTAGCGCCTGGAGAGCGCTGTATTCCCCCTGAGAGAGGAGCTGGAGCTGTGCAGCGTTGCGTTGCCACGAGCGAGAGAGGGAATCCCCAGCGTAGGGATTCCCCCATGATGCGTGCCTTGCGGGTGCCCACCCCGCTTATTTTGCCTCTTTGATTACCCCTGAATGCGGGAGCCTACCCCGCTATTTGCGCTCTAATTAGGCGGGTGCCCACCCCGCAATGGCCGCCACATCAATGCTGTGTGGCGAGGCCGGAGCCCACCCGGCATCGCCGCATTCGTTACATGCGCGGGTGCCCACCCCGCGATTATTGAAGGAGAAATCACCGCCGTGGCCCGAGCTGCATGTGAAAACCGCCGCCGAGTCCGCGGCCCGCCTGGTTGTGGGCGGGGCCGCGGGACGGAAGCGGAAGTGCCGCCATTTGCCCCGGAGCCTCGCAGGCTCCACCAGTGAAGTCCCGGTCCCGAGATGGGGGACCGGGCGAAGGCCGGCGCATCCAGGGACGGGGCTCTCATGAGGTGAGAGAGCCCCGCCAGTACAGAGAAGTCCCGGTCCCACCAGAGGGACCGGGCGAGGAGAGAGCCCAGCATGTGAGGCGCCGCTCCGGAGTCCCCGGAGACCGATTCCTGCCTCCGCCTCCCCCAGCCGGTGAGTACGAGAGAGTCCGGGTGGGGGGGGGGAGGCAGTGTCAGAGCGGCCCCGTCTGGCAGCGGGCCGCTCCACCGAGGCAGGCATGTTTGTTTGAGCGCCCCTTCGCTCCTACGATTACGGGGGCAAGTTCTTTTTCTTTGATTGGCGCAGGCTATCTCTAGAGCCTATGTGGCTCCAACCTGGGCATGATGTGTTGAGGCGGCCCCCCGCCCCCTTGTGGGCACGACTGTTTCTCGAGCCGGCATGGCTCCAACGGGCCTACTTGTTTTTAGAGCCCAGAGAGGCTCCAACGATGGGGCATAATTGTCTTTGAACCTCGGTGGCTCCAGCGCTATGGGGGCATGCTGTTTCTAGAGTCTAAAGGGCTCCAAGGATGGGCGCAGTTTGTTTTGAAGGGCTAATGAGAGCCCCTGCCGCTATTTGCCTTCCCCAGCTGCGCAGCACTTAGTGCCAGCTGCAGCGTTTAGGCCCTGCTTTGTCCCCAGCTGCCCAGCAAGTAGTGGGCAGCTGCTACGTTTAGGTTCTGGCGCAACCTGGACTCTGATGTGATTTGGGTGCTAGGAAATGTACGGTGTAGTATGTTTTGCGCACCCTGTGTTCATGCTTTTGGTGCTAGGAAATGTGCTGTGTATAGTATGTTTGGCGCACCCTGTGTCTTATACCTCTAAATGTGGTTATTTCTGCCTAGGAGGTTGTTTTACCTGCTTAGGTTGATGGTCGGGAGAATGTACTTCCCTGTGCGATGTGCGCCCCTAGTATAGTTATACCTAGGTGGTTAGGTCTAATGAGTTAGACCAATGAGAATTGCATAATGTGATTTATGCCCCTGTGATAGATGCAGGATAGGTTTTACACCTGATGCTAGTGTGATGACGCTGAGGTCATTAGTGCGCCAGTAGAGACTGGTTGTGCTCTACAGTTACTTTGTGTTATGTCCTATGTTTACTATTGGTGATTTGTGCTATGTTCTAAGTGCTAATTCCTGACAGTGGTCCATGTGGCCCTGTCCCCTGTACATATAATCCCTTGTAAATTCTGCCCGTGCCTGTTGGCACATTGTAGAGTGTGTGTTTTTATCTGATGTGTTGTGTATAATACAAAGGCTATTTTTATAAAATACCTTGTGTGGAGTTTCCTTTGTGGTGGGCCTTGGGTGTTGTTGCTGGGTGCGCGCGCAAACGCTTTACACATCGCCTCAGGGATAAGCCTGTCTGCTCGTGCCAAGCTACCAAGGGGGTGAGCAGGGGTTATCTTTGGCGTGTAACTCCCCAGCCCTGACTAGAGTGGTGGTTTCTGCCTGGCTTTGGCGCAAGCCTCAGCCAACCAGAAATCCCATTTCTAACATTGGTGATCAGCGGTGGGATTTGGACTTGCGTTTGCGCTGTACCGCAGCAGCAACTGGCCGCACTACAAAGCTCTGCATTTAGATAAATCACATGGTATAGGGATTATTGTTTTAAAGTTTGCTTTTAAATGTCATTTCTTTGGAAATGTGTTCTTGTGCACTGTGAGTTAGGTGTCCCTAGCTCGGGAGGGTAGATCATCCCCCTTAGTGCATTGTGTTTTCTGGATTCACTAGAGGGTGGGATCCAGTGGTGGCAGCAGATGTGTGTCCAGTGCATGTATTCCCATTCCCAGTTCCAGGGGTAGTGGTACCTGTGTCACGTGGTGGTCAGGTTGAGAAATCAGGGGCGGTAGAAACTGTCTTACCAGTCTTGGGAGGGGTTTGGGGATGAATGTGTAATGCGCTGGATGAATGTGAATGTCCCATTCCCAGTTCCCAGAGTAATAGTACCTGTGTCACGTGGTGGTCAGGTTGAGAAATCAGGGGCGGTAGAAACTGTCTTACTAGTCTGAGGGGTGTGTGTATGTGGATGAAGGATGTGAGTTCTTTGAAATAAGGAGCTTGCTGGTTGATTGGGTGTGAGTTCTCTGGGATAGGGAACTTGCATTGGGGAGTGATTCCAAAAGTAGTGGCTGAGGTGTCTTCCAGCCCAGCGTGGTGGAAGAGGTTCAGAGTAGCCCAGCTAGGTCTCGGTGTAGGGGCTCACGGCCTGTCTCTGCGGAGAAGGAGTGGGTGGGACTGCGTGTCTCCAGGTGCCCGAAACCCAGTGTCAGGGCCTGGATGGTTTCTTTAGGGAACATCAGGTCGGGGGCCTAGGCTGTACCAATAGGTCATTTGAGGAGGATCTCCCAGTGTCTAGAGGACGTGGAGCGTCTGTAATCAGAGCTCCAGTAGTCCTGGTGTCTGGCGGTACCGCTCCAGTTGGGAGGGTGCAGAAGTCCAGAGGGAGGGGTGAGAGGGGGAGGGATTCCCCAGTGGGAACCAGTAGGTCAGGGACCAGCCGGGAGGGCTGTGTCGCCACTGAGTGACCGTGGTGTCGCCACTTCTGTCCTGGGGGGTCTGCACGCACTGTCAGATGGACAGGAGGTCGTGAGATCAGCGCCAGGCAGACTGTCACACGACCCATTAGTTATGGGTCACCCTCGTTAAGTCCTGGTTCGCCAGGCATCCGACCAAAGGGTACGTCCCTCGGTTGGGGAGCCAGTAGTCGGTGTTTCCGGATCTGGACGTAAAGGGCAGCTGTAGTCCTGAGGGCAGGTGGGGCTCATCTTAAGTGAAGAGACCCTGCTCTACAGTGGAAGGGGGTGCAGAGGGAGGGAGTCCTCGCCTCTGACCCCTTGGATCCCAGGTGGTAGACCAGTTGGTGGAGAGAGGTCCTGAACTGGTGGGAGAGTTGTGTTCTGGTGGGTGCTTCCCTGGGAGGGTGCGGAACCCCAGAAGTAGAGGTAGGGTGGGGCATTCTTGCCCGTGACCTCTGGTCAGCCTGAGGGTGCGGACCCTAGGTTGAAGGATCAGTGGTAGTTGGGAACTACACTGAGAGGGAGAGTGGAGAATGGCTTGTATGCCAGGGGTTACTACCCCCCACTCTGGGTTTGGCAAGGACCAGTGGTATCTGGGTGGCCTAGGGCCTGGTCCTGGCCGTGGACAACTAGGTAGTACCAGTGGGGTAGCCTAGTTGGGCCTGAGTTCTTTTCGGTTGTGTTTTTTTCAGATGGAACCATGTTGATTGAGAATGGCGTAGAACAGGAGAGTGTCCCTGCAGTGCGGGCCTGCGTCCGTGTTCTATCGCCCCAAGCAGGGAAGACCATCACGGTGGTGATTGGTCTGCCCTGCGTTTTGGCTGGAAGGGGGTTGTGTTGGACTTGGCCCTTCTGGCAGGTTCACCCCTGAACTTTTTGGCTTTTTATTGGTGACTTGGTGTGGTAGTTTTTTTGGTTTCTGCGCACTTTCCCTGTGTCCCAGGGTAAAGTGCGTGCGTGCTCTGAGTGCATGTGGTGAGATAGGCCTGCCCTCCCATAGGAATGCATGGGGAATGTATGTGTCCCTAGTAGTTCCTGATGCGTGGGGCGTGCAGGCCCGAGTTTGGTATGTGCGGACTCGTGGGAGTGAATGCTGCGCGATGATGTGTGCGGCGTGCATGTACCTAGTGTGGAAGTGCCACTTCTAGAAGTGCGCACTTCTGTGTGCAGTGTGTCTGTCGCGTGATTGGCTGGTCATGTCATGTGACGGGCTAGGGATTCCCCAGAGTCAGGATGAGTCACCCAGTGGTGAATGGGGAGATCAGCAGCTAGATGGGTGGGAGGAGTACACCTGGGTCCTGAATAGGACAGGGTTTTCCACACACATTGCTGGCCCCGCCCCCTGCGGTGCGACTGACGACCCTAGCCCTGCCAGTGAATAGAGTGAGGGGCTGAGCACATCAAGGGTGCTCCCCAACCAGCTGCGACTGGTTTTCCCCCTCACCCTGAACCCAGAACAAAGGGGTTTGCTGTATAAAAATGGGGCTGTGTCCCCACAGAAACTGTTCTCTTGTTGGATCCTGACAGAGGGGGGCTTGCTGCTGGTGGGGGCCCAGGAGGGACCGCCATGGGGGCTACCTCCCTGCTGGAGGGCCCTGTGTGCTGGCCCCTGGGCCCTACCTTGCCCCCTGGATACCTTCTGGACCCTTGTGACTTTCCTTTTACCTGGCCAAGGCTTGATGCTGGCCTAGCGCCCTGGGAGCGCTTTATTTTCCTGGCAGCAAGGTGCTTTTCTGGTCCTGGACGTAGCGCCTGGAGAGCGCTGTATTCCCCCTGAGAGAGGAGCTGGAGCTGTGCAGCGTTGCGTTGCCACGAGCGAGAGAGGGAATCCCCAGCGTAGGGATTCCCCCATGATGCGTGCCTTGCGGGTGCCCACCCCGCTTATTTTGCCTCTTTGATTACCCCTGAATGCGGGAGCCTACCCCGCTATTTGCGCTCTAATTAGGCGGGTGCCCACCCCGCAATGGCCGCCACATCAATGCTGTGTGGCGAGGCCGGAGCCCACCCGGCATCGCCGCATTCGTTACATGCGCGGGTGCCCACCCCGCGATTATTGAAGGAGAAATCACCGCCGCGGCCCGAGCTGCATGTGAAAACCGCCGCCGAGTCCGCGGCCCGCCTGGTTGTGGGCGGGGCCGCGGGACGGAAGCGGAAGTGCCGCCATTTGCCCCGGAGCCTCGCAGGCTCCACCAGTGAAGTCCCGGTCCCGAGATGGGGGACCGGGCGAAGGCCGGCGCATCCAGGGACGGGGCTCTCATGAGGTGAGAGAGCCCCGCCAGTACAGAGAAGTCCCGGTCCCACCAGAGGGACCGGGCGAGGAGAGAGCCCAGCATGTGAGGCGCCGCTCCGGAGTCCCCGGAGACCGATTCCTGCCTCCGCCTCCCCCAGCCGGTGAGTACGAGAGAGTCCGGGTGGGGGGGGAGGCAGTGTCAGAGCGGCCCCGTCTGGCAGCGGGCCGCTCCACCGAGGCAGGCATGTTTGTTTGAGCGCCCCTTCGCTCCTACGATTACGGGGGCAAGTTCTTTTTCTTTGATTGGCGCAGGCTATCTCTAGAGCCTATGTGGCTCCAACCTGGGCATGATGTGTTGAGGCGGCCCCCCGCCCCCTTGTGGGCACGACTGTTTCTCGAGCCGGCATGGCTCCAACGGCCCTGCTTGTTTTTAGAGCCCAGAGAGGCTCCAACGATGGGGCATAATTGTCTTTGAGCCTCGGTGGCTCCAGCGCTATGGGGGCATGCTGTTTCTAGAGTCTAAAGGGCTCCAAGGATGGGCGCAGTTTGTTTTGAAGGGCTAATGAGAGCCCCTGCCGCTATTTGCCTTCCCCAGCTGCGCAGCACTTAGTGCCAGCTGCAGCGTTTAGGCCCTGCTTTGTCCCCAGCTGCCCAGCAAGTAGTGGGCAGCTGCTACGTTTAGGTTCTGGCGCAACCTGGACTCTGATGTGATTTGGGTGCTAGGAAATGTACGGTGTAGTATGTTTTGCGCACCCTGTGTTCATGCTTTTGGTGCTAGGAAATGTGCTGTGTATAGTATGTTTGGCGCACCCTGTGTCTTATACCTCTAAATGTGGTTATTTCTGCCTAGGAGGTTGTTTTACCTGCTTAGGTTGATGGTCGGGAGAATGTACTTCCCTGTGCGATGTGCGCCCCTAGTATAGTTATACCTAGGTGGTTAGGTCTAATGAGTTAGACCAATGAGAATTGCATAATGTGATTTATGCCCCTGTGATAGATGCAGGATAGGTTTTACACCTGATGCTAGTGTGATGACGCTGAGGTCATTAGTGCGCCAGTAGAGACTGGTTGTGCTCTACAGTTACTTTGTGTTATGTCCTATGTTTACTATTGGTGATTTGTGCTATGTTCTAAGTGCTAATTCCTGACAGTGGTCCATGTGGCCCTGTCCCCTGTACATATAATCCCTTGTAAATTCTGCCCGTGCCTGTTGGCACATTGTAGAGTGTGTGTTTTTATCTGATGTGTTGTGTATAATACAAAGGCTATTTTTATAAAATACCTTGTGTGGAGTTTCCTTTGTGGTGGGCCTTGGGTGTTGTTGCTGGGTGCGCGCGCAAACGCTTTACACATCGCCTCAGGGATAAGCCTGTCTGCTCGTGCCAAGCTACCAAGGGGGTGAGCAGGGGTTATCTTTGGCGTGTAACTCCCCAGCCCTGACTAGAGTGGTGGTTTCTGCCTGGCTTTGGCGCAAGCCTCAGCCAACCAGAAATCCCATTTCTAACAAATGTCCATTGAGAAACTGTACCTCTTTTTTCAACCCCCATGCACTGTCAAGGCAGTCATCAATTTTCCTGGCGGTCATGACTGATAGCAACAATAGTCACCCAACAAAAGACCTGATTTCTGTATACTTCTGGTTCTGTACCGGCGGAACTGTGCGCGTTATCGACCGCTTTGGTCTTCAGTCACTAGGAGCGAGGGTCCAGAAAGCAGGGGGTTTAAATGAGGCCTCCGTTTAGGTGGAATGAAGTTTCTGCAGAGGGGCTGAAGGGCTCGAGCAGCTAGAGGAACCCGGACCAGCATGGTGTTGGGTGGGGTGGGGGAGGTGGTATGTATGGATGACGATGAAGGACTTTTGAGAGAGACTCGGGGAGCACAGAGGCTGTATTTTATCGCCCTGCCTGGGAAGAATGAAAAGTGGAGCGGAGCAACCCGAGAACCGAACACTTGCACACACATCTCAGCAGAACAGCAGGCACCCAACCCACCGGCCTATCTAACCAACTTGTGAAGAGACTGCAGTGTTTCTTTAACAATCTATCCTATTTTCCAAACGAGGCATTATTGTTTGTAAGAAAGGGGTCATTGTCTGCCTTCTGGACTTTGTGATTGTCAACAGAAACATCATCTTTGCTACATCTGGAGCGGGAGGGCGACTGGACATCCACTCACCGGCATCAACAAGTGCAGTGGGGGTCGTAGCTGACCACTGTAAGAGGGGCTCAGAGGGAGGCAGACAGGGATGGGGTCTTTGAGAACACATGTCGGAGTCCAGAGGGCTGGCGTTTCTTAGAAAGGGGAGGCACGTTTGTGCGGCAGCAGTGGGAGTACACAACGTAATTTATGTGCGAGAGTTACTGGCTTAGAACTAACGTGTGAACAGCACGAAGGTGCGTGTGCCCACACAAATAATCGCATGGATAAGACTGTCTAACCAGCTTCTGAAGAGAATGCAGTTTCTTTAACAGTTTGTTCTATTTTCCAAACAAGGCATTTTTTCGTGTACAAATGGGGTCAGTGTCTGCCTCCTGGACTTTGCGATTGTCATCAGAAACATCAACTGTGGTACATCCGGAGCGGGTGGGCGGCTGGACATTCACTCACAGGCGTCATGGCCAGAGGCGCAACTAGAGCCAAATTTCGGGGGGGGGGGCTGGGCAAAAATTTCGGGGGGGGCTGAACTTTAAGCAATAGGCAGAGTGGAGCTGCACGGGCTCTTAGAAGGGGTAAAACAACAGCGAGCCCTCATTAACATGCAAATGGTCTTTTAAAGACCTGTAAAGTGCTCGGGTGCGGCTGCTTTTTTGCCCGGGAAGGTGTCTCATCCCGGGCTGCCACACACGATGGGGGGGGGGGGGCTGAAGCCCTTTGAGTCCAATGGGTGTTGCACGTCTGGTCATGGCTGACCACTAGTGGAGGGGCTTAGAGGGGGGCAGGTGGGGAGGGGGTCTCTGACTGCACATTTGGTAGTCCAGAGGCCTGGCGATTTATAGAAAGGGGCGGCATGTGTGTGCGGCAGCAGTGGGAGTACACAACGTAATTTAGGTACAAGTGTTACAGGATGAACTTGTGAGCAGCATGAAGATGCGTGTGCCTGCACAAGTAACCGCATGGATAAAGAGCCACTACCAAATGAAACTAGCCGAGGAATGAAAACAAGGAGGAGGGGCCATCACACACTGTACAGTGTGATGGCCAAACAAAACGTTCTCTGAGTGAAATTGCCAGGGACAGAACTAAGCAGGCAAAGGAGGGGCATTTACACAAATGCACCAATAACAAGGCAGCATTTCTGAATGCCACAGATAGGAACCAATGGTAATCAGTGGGTTTGCTGAACCCCACAAAACAGATATAACAGGTCGATCGAAGCTCGACCTAAAAAAGGTGGATTGGGCTTTACACAAAAATGCATGCCTCCTCAAGGCAGGTGAACCCTCAAGATATTGTTATGTTACATTCCACTTATCGATCACACTGCTACCACAAAGGTTCCTTACACTGACAAATATTAATGCACAAAAATAAAATGAAGTTGCTTTGAAAGCAGCACAGGGCTTTCCTAAACAAACAAGGTCCACAATATGGAACTCGCCAGAGAGCACATCCTAACCCCCACACCACTCGCTATCCATTTTTTTTAAAACAGACTTTTATTGATTTTCACGAAACTATACATTCAATCCCGCCGCCCACTGAATGGTCAACAGAGGAAACCAGCATGAAATACAAAGGACATCACACCAATCTGATTACAGAGTCACACCCATCTTCCCATAAGGTGTCCGTGATACAGCGCAGTCCGTCTGCAACCACTCGCTATCCATAAATCTCTTTTTATTAACACATATCTGGGTGATATGTTATGTGCTGATTTTTCAAGAGACAGGGACCACGATAATGAATTGGTGCTGGGTTTGCTTTAATTCATTTTCTAAAATGATAAATTGGCTGCAACCATGTGAGTTTCTTCTTTAAAACTGAGCAACAACAATGTGGCATTTCTGAAGTACATATCTTGTGTTCTTTGTAGTAGAATGAATTGAAATATTTCACAAGCATGCTATCACTTTGCTAAGATAGACGTTGTCTTTGTTTAGTAGACTTAGTCAGTACAATTGAGGCTTTTAACAAAGGCAAACTCAAAAATTAGTAATCCTGCACATGTATGTTTACTATTATAATTATTACTTTTGTTTACTCATCATTTACAAGTGTAACTTTACTATAACTTGTAGACTTCTGATGGAGCGGGTAATTTGTTCTCTTTTTATATACCCGATCCTGACGCATCACTACTGAACGTCATGCTGACAGAGAGGACGGTGACTGACGGATAGAACGGGACTCTGTCGATTTCCATTGAGGACGGTTCTGACTTAGAAAACGACAAATAGCCAGAATAGGTAAATATGACAAAGATGAATGACTTATTAGGATTTAACCTGCTTTTGATTTAGATAAATTGAAACATTGATTTAAAATTCAAGTGTCGGGTTGTTATTTCAATGAAATGTATATTTGTATATATTAGAGTGTTAAGTGGTAATTAAACCATCTCAACTAAATGATCTATTGCCAGGATAGATGGAGATAATAAGAAGGTAAATAAGGGAAAGGTGTTATTTCCATCTTAAAGAAAAGTGCAGATCGGAGAGAACCCCAGAAAATCTCCCTCAGGTTCAGTACGGATAATTTGATGAGAATGAATGTTGGTGTTATGGGCCCCACCAGCGTGTGATGTGTATGTGTGCGTGTGACTGTGAGATCATCCTGTCTGTGGAAGCCTAGGGGATTTGAGAAGCACGATCTGCATCAGTTTTTCTTGGTAGCAGTATGATGGTTTTTATTGTTTTGGTTTAATGATTTTTGCATGTATATATAGCTTATTGATTATTGATTGGTATTGATATATGTACTAACACTATATGTTGAAGTCGTGTTGAGTTCTATGTAGTCTGTGCGGCTTCTGGGATGTAGGAAGTCGGTAAACAGTTCCTTAGTAGGGCAGACGTAAGCGCTGCTCTCGGAAAGGCGGAATTGTTATTGCCCTGTAGGTACACGGGGAAAAACGCGTAACAATTGAAGTTGCGCGTCGCATTGTTTGGGTTCGATTCGGTGACAGCATCGTGTGTTGCCATTAGAGACATTTTCTGTGTGAAAGACGTGTGTATGATAGCGAAGGTTACCTGTGAAGTTCTGGTCTTAGGTACCAGGGATCCAACTGGCATTCCGATAACGCTTATCACTGGAAAGGTAATAGGTATTCTCTGAGCTTGCTAGAAGGACAAAGTAGAGGTAAGCGCTGCTTTGTTAACGTATGTCATAATTCTGTAGTAGGACAGACTGTTCGCTGTTCTCGGGAAAGACAGGATTCTGTGTGAATGTACTACATTTTCTTGTGTGAAAGTGCGTGAATGAAAAAGGCATTCCGGTTAATTGCGAAACTCTGGTTTTATTTCTCAGGAGCATTGCGTTTCCAACCATGTGTCTTAATTCTGGAGAAACAGTTAATTGATGCTTGATAGAAGGGTGAAGTAGAGGGATGTGCTACTTTATCAACGGAAGTAACGATTCTGTAGTAGGGCAGAAGTGAGCGCTGCTCTCGGGAAAGGCAGAATTCTCGTGAGAAAGGTCTATTGCTATTCTTTGGTTAGCGAAGCGGACAATGGAGATGTTTATATGTTGTAACTAACAGGATTGTGGAAATTGAAACAAAGTCTACCAAGTAGTTTTGTAAAGGAGTGGTAGACGGGAGACAGAAGTGAGGAGCAGGAGCTGCTGCAGTGACTGCTGACGTCAGGAAGACCGCGCTGTGATTGGACAGTGGGTTAGAACAGCAGAAACGCCCTGATTGGTGCGTTAGCGTGTGCCGCGCACGGATTGGAAGAAGTACAGGGTGACGTAGACACTTCAGGATTGGTGTGTTAGTGGAAGTCGCGCTGGGATTGGAGATTGTTACAGTGACGTAGACGCTCCAGGATTGGTGCGTTAGTGTGAGTCGCGCTGCTATTGGACTAAAAGACCGTACAGTTGAAAAGGGAGACTAGAGACTTACGGAGAATAGAAAATGTATTATTCAGGCGAAAAGAAGAAAAGATCCTTATTCAGTAGGATCAAGGGGTGGTTTGTGAAAGACAAGGAGATTGTGACAAGGGAAGGACAGTTACTTCCTCCGGCGAAATCGCCCGCATCCTTCATGGTTGCGAAATATGGATATCATACTTGTATTTGGTTAGACAACTGGGTAAAATATACAAAGGAAGACGGAGTTTTAGCTTTCCCAGAACATGGCTCATTTAATCTGGCCATATTGAGAAATTTGCGAGAACGGATGTTGTGCCTAGAGCCGCGTCCGAGACCTACACAGTTTGAGGCGTTGACTGAGTGGGAAGATGAGATGCATGAACGAGAAAAACAGAGAAGTGGTAATAGGTACAGATACACATTTGGGCGACAGTATGATCGTGAAACTCATAGTGACCGAATGCGAAGATGGCGAGACGCAAGTATGACTGAAGGACTGTTTCCCGTAAGAGCTATAGGGGAGACGGAAGGGAGAAAATGCGAAGAGAAGAAAAACCATATAGAACCGAGGAGATATGGAGCGAATGAAGTTGAGGATGATGTCCTAGATGACATGTTTTACAAAAATTCGCCGCCCTACAGACAGGAACCTGATTCATCCACCCAAAGTACACCCATGAGAGATACTATGCGAATCATTAAAACAGAGATCCCGACCCCAGAAGTGAAAAGAAGTATTTCCATTAGGGAGAGGGAAAAAGAAATGGAAGAAAAAGCTGATAGTGAAAAATCAATGGAATTAGCAAAAACCACACTGGAATTAACTGAGAAAATCAGGGAATTGACTAAAAACCTAGAAGCAGTTACAGTCCCTGTATCGATAGGTCCCGTAATGCCCATTTTGGAGAAGCAGAAAGAGAGCGAACATGGTCTAACAGTTCCGTATGTGAACAATAGACAGATAGTCCAGCCAGAACAAATCCCAATGAGAACAAGAGAAAACCCGTGGAGACATACAATGTGTGAAGGTGAATTGAATGTGACAAATAATCCGTTTTTAAATCCTGAGTTCATAGAAAGGAGCAGAATGACAGGAGAAACAATATTAGAACCGCAAAGAGTAACAGAATATGGAAATGTAGAGAAATCCACAGTAATCACTGCAGATGAATTGAGTGAATGGTTGAAGGGCTTACAGGGAAAAGAAAAAGAATCACAAACTATTGATGTGGCAAAATTACGCATGGTACTAGAAGAATTAATAGTAGGAACGATCCCCATAGAGAAGCTGAGAAATTACCAGGACGAGGAGTTGTTATTTTTGTGCAAGAGTGTCACTTGGAGAGCAAAGAATCTACATGATAGGTTAGAAGAAATAGCAAGTGAGATGGGAATTGACATGGACAGGGTAAAAGCTTTACAAAAGCCTTACTGAGTGGATTTCACGGATAAAAATATTGAAAACATGAATACTACCGGACGGATAGGACAGATCAGAGACATAATCACATTGTTGAGAAAATGGGGAGATGTAGATAAATGGAAAAGTAGGTGGTACAGGAAGCGAGATGATACTTCAGACAGAACTTTTCCAGCATTTCCTGTGAGAGAAAAGGAGAAGGTAGTGACAGAATTTCCTATGAGAGAGATACCAGGAGGAGGATATGTGCATGTCCCATGGACGAGACAGGAAATTTGTCATTTACCAATGACTTTCCTCGTTTACGAGAGGAACCGGTTGAGTGGTACAGACAGGTAGACAGATTTGTGAAGTTGTCAAAAGTACTGTGGATAGATCTGAATAGCCTATTTGATATAATAGTGCCAGCAGATTTATGGGCAGAATGTAAAATTGTCATAGATTGGCCTACTAAAGAATACCCAAGAGATACTAAAACAGGAGCACCAGACCCCGAGGTAATGAAGAAATATGAACAAGTTATGGTATTTTTGAAAAATAAAGTAGCTCCCAAAGAAACAGACTGGGTAAAGATAGACCGAACACACCAGGAAGCAAAATAATCAGTCCATGCTTATTATAAAAGGCTAATACTAGCTTTCAAGCAGTTTAGTGGAGATGAAAATCTTGGTGAAAAGGACCTGAGTCATTGTGTGTATAGATTTGTTTATGGTTTACGTCCTGAAATCAGCGAAATGATAAAGCAGCACACTGTAGACTGGCAGAGTAAGAAGACTGATGAGATTCTGAGACATGCTAAGTACTTTAGTGATGTGATTGAAGCAAAGCAACGGAAGTTGAAGGAAAAGGCAATGTGGGCACAGGTGAAAGTTGCAGAAAGACAGGAAGCTCAGTTAGCCGAACATGCCAATAACCCAGGAAACAAGCAGAGATTTGGCCCAGGAAAGGGGAAAGGTAATATAGAAGAAGCTAAAAAGAAGTTTCCATGCCACAATTGCGGTAAGTTAGGGCATTGGAAATCCGAGTGTAAGGACCCTCCAAGTACTGACAATGAAAATCCCTCATTGAATCCACAGGTGCAGTGTGAGGGGAGTGGCCAACAGCAGCGACAGAAGAAGGCTGTTAAACCACAGAATCAGGTGCCAAAACCACCTTTACCGCAAAGCAGAAGTAAGCAGAGGTATAGTGCGGAGACAGGATTCTACGATGAAGAGCAGGTAAATAAACCACATCGCGCAAGCGCTGTTTCACAATATTGGTTGCGAAATGACGAGAGTGATTCAGAGGAGAATTTCTGACGGTGCCGAAGGGAGGAAGAAGAGTGCATGCTTGGCGCATCTCTAGAAATAGACCAGACAGAACCATTTGTGGATGGAAAGATTAATGATGAAAACATTACTTTTCTAGTCGATACTGGGGCTACACGATCAACTGTCAGGTCAGCTGATGTAAAGAATCTTCCTCTCTCGGATGAAACAATCCAAGTAGTTGGTGTGTCAAACACACAGATTAGAACATACCTTACAGAACCAGTAAATGTTAAAATAGGGAAATTTTCAGAAATGCACCAGTTTGTGGTGTGTGATACCAGTCCCGTGAATTTGTTAGGAAGGGACCTGTTGTGCAAGATGAATTGCACGATATTCTGTACTCCAGATGGAATAGCTTTTGAGACACCGGATGAGGACGTCTTGTATAAAATGACTATAGCTAACAGCGAGAATGATGTTTTTGAAACATATGCCATATTCAATCCAGATGAATTACCCCCAGAATTAAAACAGACAGTGAAGGCAGGAGTTTGGGATTTTACTGGAGAAGATGTGGTACTTATGAGGAATGTGGATCCAGTAAAGATTACTGTAAAAGAAGGAGTAGTTTATCCAAACATTCCCCAATACAAATTGACACCTGAAATAATTGAAGGTGTAACTCCGATAATTGAGAAAATGATTCAGCAAGGAGTTCTAAGGGAAATCATGAGTAGTCCATGTAATTCACTTATAATGGGACTAAAGAAGCCTAATGGGAAGTTCAGAATAGTACAAGATTTGAGAAAAGTTAACAAAAATGTTGTCCCATTGTACCAAATCCATCGGTGATTTTGTATCAGATTCCCCATGATGCAGAATGGTACACTGTGATTGATTTGTGTCATGCTTTCTTTTCAATCCCGTTACATCATGACAGCCAGCCAATTTTTGCATTTCGGTTCGGAAACCGTATTTTGGCATGGTGCAGAATCCCACAGGGGTACACAGAGAGCCCCTCAATATTTAATCAGTTGTTGAAGAAATCTCTGGAAAGTTTAACAATGCCTGAAAATTCAGTCTTGGTTCAGTACATCGATGACCTGCTTCTGGCATCGAAAACTCGTGAGGCTTGTGAAGCAGACACAATAGCTTTACTGAATCATTTGGCAGATGGAGGACTGAAAGTGTCCCCAGCAAAATTGCAATTCTGCAAGAAGGAAGTACAATATCTAGGACACAATATTGAAAAAGGACAGAGAAAAATAACAATAGGCAGAATCAGAATAATCAAAGGAATGAGAGCCCCTATGACACAAAGAGAGGTGAGAATGTTCCTAGGAATGGTTGGCTATTGTCGTCAGTGGATAAGTAACTTCTCCCTGATTGCCAAACCATTGGTAAAATTGACAAAAAGTGAGGTGAAAGACCCTCTTGAATTAAACAAGGAAGATTTGGCAGCATTTAAACAATTAAAAGACAGTCTTTGTGAAGCACCTGCACTGGGTATGCCAGACTATGAGAAAGAGTTTGAGTTGTACTGTAGTGAGAGGAACAGATGTGCACTCTCAGTGTTAATACAGAAACATGGAAGACTTCGGAAACCCGTTGCCTATTTCCCATCCATGCTGGATCCAGTGGCTGTAGGGTTACCAGGATGTCTGAAAGCAGTAGCTGCTACATGTCGCAGTCTAGAGCAAAGTGAGGGGATTGTGATGGGATATCCAGTAAAGGTGTATGTACCTCATGATGTGGCGATCCTTTTAACAAGGAGCCGAACACAGTTCATGTCACATAGTCGGCTGACTAAGTATGAAAAAGTCATACTAGGTGCAACAAATGTGAGTCTTGAGAGATGTGTGAATGTGAATCCAGCCACACTATTGCCAGATGCTGAAAGAGTGGAGGTAAGAGATGATGTTGATCACGATTGTTTGGATGTGCTTGATTTCTGTACAAAACCCAGACCTGACATAAAAGACTTGCCATTATCAGAAAGTGATCAAGTGTTATTTGTGGATGGATCATGTCTAAGAACAGATGAAGGATTGCTGAGTGCAGCATATGCAATTTGTACAGTTTCAGAAGTTTTGGAAGCATCACACTTGAAAGGAGTTAAATCCGCTCAAGTAGCAGAATTAATGGCATTGACAAAGGCATGCAAAATTGGGAAGAATGTGAGTGTGACTGTGGTAACTGATAGCCAATATGGCTTCGGAGTTGTCCACGACTTTGGCCAACTTTGGCTGCAAAGAGGTTTCATGACCTCTAGTGGAACTCCAATAAAGAATGCAGAAGTGGTTGGAAAACTGATTGAAGCCATACAGTTGCCAAAGGAACTAGCAGTTGTAAAATGTGCTGCTCATGGTCAAGGTAGTGATTATATCACTACAGGGAACAGATACGCTAATGACATGGCTCAGTATTGTGCACGCAACAGATATTCAATTAATCGGGGAAAGGAAAAAGAGGTGGTTTCTTGCTCCTTAATGTTTACTAACGTTGTAGGAACATGGGAAGAAGTGAGGCAGTTGCAGGATGAAGCAGAAGATGAATAAATGAAACAGTGGGTAAAGGCAGGTTGTGCCCCAAGAGAGAAAGACCATGTTTGGGTCTACAGGGATGGAAGACCAGTAATGCCAGATAGCATGATGTCAACAATGGCAAGGATGTATCATGGCCAGGGACACCTAGGGAGAGATGCCATGATAAGGGCTTTTAAGCAGACCTGGTACAATGCAAAATTCAGGTTGATAGCAGAAAGTCTCTGTCAAAGATGCCTGATAAGTCAGCAATACAATCCTGGAAGGAAAACAGTGGTGAGCCTAGGCACAATAAGCCGAGAGGGAGGACCCTTCACCAGAATGCAAATTGATTTCATTGAAATGCCTCCTTGTAATAGATTGAGGTATGTTTTGGTGGTGGTCTGTCTGTTCTCCAGGTGGGTGGAAGCATTTCCAACAAGGAGAAATGATGGATTAACAGTGGCCAAGCTATTGTTAAGAGAATTCATCCCAAGGTTCGGGTTTCCAGTAACCATTGAATCAGACAGAGAAAAACATTTCCATAATGAACTAATGAAATTGATCTGTGAAGCATTGAGTGTACAGCAAAAACTACATTGTGCCTACCGACCAGAGGCTTCTGGTGTGGTTGAACAAATGAATGGTACAATCAAAAACAGAATAGGGAAAATGTGTTTAGCCACGGGAATGAAATGGCCTGATGTCTTGCCTCTAGTCCTAATGACGATTAGGTCTACTCCAGACAGAGCTACAGGTTTGAGTCCTCATGAAATTATCATGGGACGCGCCATGAGGCATGCGTTTGTTCCAGTCAACAAGTTGATGACTATAACTGATGACAGGATTTTGGATTGCTGTAAAGGCCTGGCTGACGCAGTCCATTCTGTGTTTCACCAGGCTGGAGCGGATGCCACCACACTTGAAAGAAAACCAGCCCATGATCTGAGCCCAGGGGACTGGGTGAGAATAAAAGTCCACAGAAGAAGAAATTGCTTGGTCCCAAGGTGGGGAAGACCTAGGCAAGTTGTTCTAATTACAACAACTGCTGTGAAGTGCCCTGGACTGAAGAACTGGATACATGCAAGTCACACTTTGAGAGTTCCAAGTCCAGGTGACAGCATTGCCAAAGAATATTTTGATTCAGAATCAAGTGCGGATTCAGATGATGAGAAAATAAGAGCAAAAGAAAATCCTGAAAGGGGGGAGAAAAGGCCAAAACCAGTTCAAACCCCACGAGAGGAGATTCTGAGAAAAAGACTGCAAATTTCAGATATAAGTTCAGATTCTGGAGACGAGCAGGTGGTACCAAGTACAAGTGACGAACACAAAAAGAAGAAGAAGAAAGAAAAGAACACCACAACAGAAGTGACTTCTACACCAGATGAGGGAGTAGGAGAAAATCCACCTGAAATAATTCTCGAAGAAGAAGAAGGGACAGGTACAGAGAGAGAGGGACAGATTGCGGAAACCCCTCGAGGAGGTGTAGGGACAACCAGCACTGAGTTAGGTGAAGGGACAAGTAGCCAGCAGGAAGATTACGTGTCGGAGACCCGAGGAGGGACAGAAGTAGGGAAAACACAAGAGGTGGAAAAAGAAAATGTTGAAGGTGAAAAGCAAATTGAGACAGAATCTGAGGACAGTGAAAGTGGAATACCAGAAGGTCGAGTTCTGAGAAAGAGAACTTGGATCGAGGAGAAAAACAACAAAGAAAGTAAACCAAGAAGAAGTGCTA
The DNA here is from genome assembly GCF_964204655.1 of Triturus cristatus. Lineage (NCBI taxonomy): Eukaryota > Metazoa > Chordata > Amphibia > Caudata > Salamandridae > Triturus > Triturus cristatus. The sequence continues at coordinate 367,736,314 of NC_140586.1, forward strand.
AAGGAGATCTTTGGCCCAACAGGATAAAAAGACTGAGATATCGATTGACACGAGTTAATCCCTCAAAGGCTGAACAAGTGAATGAAGTGACAAGCCAAAACCAAGCAAAAGAGGGAGAGACAGAAGTGTCTGAAGAAAACAAAAGAACAAAAAAGTCAAACCAGAAGTATAAGTCACCTGAATGGACGTATGTGGCACTACCTGAGCAAGGAGAAGAGGTAGATGGTCAAGGAAATCCAGAGGGGACTTTGCTGAAAGTGGTTGAAGAATTAGAAGCTGAAGGAATCCTGAGAGTTATCTTGTCCGATATTGGAGAAGAAGCGGAGAATCAGGAATTTCTGATTTTGCCTGATGAGAAGGAAGTGAAAAACGATGAAATGCCAAGCTGAGTAATCCTGTGAAAGCATTGTGAAGAGGAGAGTAAAGAGACTAAAACTAGAAGTTGAAGAACTGGAATATCCTGCTAGGTGTTGAGTGTCTTAAAGTAGAAGAGCTCAGTAGTGGAGTAAAAGAGGCTAAGTCAAAAGACACGGTCTATTTAACGAAATGGCTAACATAGAAGATAACAAAAGTAGATGCATCTTTTTGAAAAGATGGTGTAAAATGTGCTGTTGCTGTACCGGATTATTAATGCTTCTTTGGAGAGTACTGGCTCTACTGATCTCTTTCAAAGTAACTTTAGATACATTAGAAGGTCATTCTGAGAATGTGACTAACATAGGGAAGAGTTCACAAAAGATAGTTCCGATAAGAACTACCACAGAACATATACATAAGGATAGGTCTATAACTGATTTTTCTAGTAATGTGTTTTCAAAATTATTGTATGAATATGTAAAAACAATGGACGTATGTATGCAGTTACCTGCCTCTGTTTCAGAAGGAGTGACTTATCATCACCTTCCAGCAACTTATGGAATAACATGTAGTGTGCTGATAAGTATATTTTATCAATTAGGGAAATTAGACTATAATTTGTCAAATATAGATAACATTCTTGGACAATTGCCTATGAATAAAGAGCTAAATCCAGCTAAAACTGCTAATGTGTTGGGTGAAATTTTTATAGAAACTAAAGAGCTAACAGATTACATTTTTAGAAACAATTTAACTTTCAGTTTGAAGAAGGAAGAGAGAACGTTCTTGGATATGGTTGAGGGAAGAAGGTTAACAAGCATTTACAATGCAACGGTCTCGGCATTGGTAAAGTTAGAGCTATTGGCATTGCTCATGATAATGCCGTTTCTTTAAATGTTTTAAAAACAAAAACATAAACAAACATAATGTCATGAGCAATGCCAATAGCTCTAACTTTACCAATGCCGAGACCATTGCATTGTAAATGCTTGTTGGGACTGAACTCACTAGAGAACACACAGAGTCCTGAACTGAACTTGCTTATTAGGCTCCTGAAGCGGAACAGTTTGATTTTTACTATGACCTGCTGGCTAGCTGTTTTTACGAGTCGAAATGATGCAGAGCTGAAGGAGTTCTCTCATTCCTCTCGGACTGGGCAAGCAAGTGGGGAGTTGAGAGCAACGGCTAATGCTTCCGTCATCCCCCTGCAAGGCGGGGAATGGACATTGTTAGACCTTAAGACATCCTGAAGGCACTGATTGGCACAATCACCAGAGCGTCATTACCCAAAGAGAGGAGGGCCCTGAAGCACAGTTGGCTGGCTGGAGTACCCAGAAGGGGAAGGAAGGGGAAAGGAGAAACAGAAATGGGAAAAGGGGAAAAGAAAGGTAATTTAGAAAGGAAGGGAGAGAGAGTCAAAGAGAAAGCTATTTCTGGGCCAAGAAAGGAGGACACATTTTCACAGACTATGGTTTTTATGAGTATGGGTGCTGGACATCAGTGTCAATTACACCGAGTGCAGGAAGGAATCAAAGCGACACTGATGCAAAAGAACCCATGCCGTCATCTACTGTGAAACTTAGGGAAAATCTCATAAAAGACACTCGTTATAATGTAGTAAGAAAACGTGCAAGAGAGCTGAAGTGCTAAGGTAGAAATTCTACACTCACCCACACTTGCATTCCTTCTTTCAGGCCCACAGTTCACTGGCAGCATCTTCAGTGCACTATTCGCCAGCGTTTTGGGGCTTATGGTAGACAGTCTACAACCTCCAGGTCCACCCCCCGCCTGCAGTACATCCAGCCACCAGCCTTTGACGTGGGAGTCCTGCCAACAATAATCTCATCAGCGCGAGTTCACCGATATATTCCACAATAAGGCCTCACCAAAGCTAGTCATGCACTGTGGGGGGAGGGGCGCCAAACTGAATTAAAAAGTAGGCCGTCAGGGTGTAGAATGGCCGATTACTCCACATCGTCCCCACTTTATAACTCGCCCACCCTGCTCCTGTCGCCTCTCTGCCCCTCCTGCTCACTACCTGTCCTGCACCTCTACACTTCTGTCTCTTCCTGTTTCTGCCCCTCTCTGACGCCTGTCCGCTACCTTTAATCACTTTCCACCCCGTTTGCCCTCACTGTCCTCGCCGCCTGCCCTTTACCTCTGCCCTGTTTCTGCCCTTGCTCCTCGTGCCCTGCCCTCGAGTGCCCAGACCTGCAGCTCAGCAGCAGCGCTCTCTTCACAGCCCAATGAAGCCTATCCTCTGCCCAGGGCTGTCCCAGACACCAAGGGCCGGGGGGTGTGTGTGAATGGGCGCGCACTTAGGGGCCTTTCACAAACAAAAGTGACACTCGGGAGGGAGAGCGCGGCGGAGGGGGCGGGGGTTAGGAAAGGCCAAAGTGAGAGCAGAGGCACCAGCAGCCCAGGTGCCCCCCATATCTCCGCAGAGATCACGCTGCCCCCACCCCACCCCTTCCGAGGAAAACACACACATACAACATGCACCGGGTCTGACCCGCAAGGGGCTGCTTTCCAACCCCCCAGAGCAGGGACCACCAGGGGGCCTGCCTGGGAAAACAAGCACGCCAAATGGGAGGACGTCTGAAAAAACGGGCTGTAGTGGGGGAGAGGGGCTTCTACAAATCAAAACGGGATGGGGGCCGCCTGCAAATTAAACACAAAAAGAAAAAAAAGTACACCAAAGCAACAAAAACAGCGGGGATGCCCGGCCGTGAAAGATGAGGGGGGCAGGGTTCGAACAAGTGAGGAGCGGAGCGGAGCGGAGATCTTGAATATTAATTTGGCGCTGCGCGTCAGAACAGAGTAGCCCGTTTTTGCTTCAAACTGTATTTTTTTAGGCCGGACTGAGAAGTCAAAGCAGCCCTGGCAAATGATACCAGTCCAGCCCCCATGTGGTGCATAGCGAACGGAGGGCCCGCCTAACAAATTGGCAAAGCGTGCACAGAGTAACTCCTGATGAAATAGAAGGGAAGTGGATTCACACGCCACTTACTTCAAAAGGTACTGCGGGATGGTGCAGCCTTCGAGCTAAAAACGAATCCTTACGGGGGAAAGTTGACAGGAAATAAAATATTTAAAGGGCAGGAGCCGAGAGCAGGGGGAGAGGACAAGCACACCACCGCCTTTCTCCGAGGCAGAGCAGAAATGCCTCGGAGAAAGGCAGCGTCCTTTTCGGATTCGGGGGCGTGTTTTGCTGTTGTCTCCTCCTTGAGACTTCTTGCAAAAAACACGCCCCCGATCCGAAAAGGACGGGGCCTAATCTGAATGACTGACCTCTTCTCCAATGGCTGGCCAGCATTCAAGAGGCCAGCCAATGGAGAACAGGGGAGAAGAGGGGCGGGTTCAAGCCCCTCTTCTCCAAGTCATTAAATCTCTCGACTTCCGGTTCTGCCTTCGGCAGACCGGATGGTCCCGAGACCTAAAAAGGAAAAACTGAGGGGCGTGGCTAAGGTAATTAAGGGTGTGGTTTAAAAACACATAAACTAACAAGCATTTGCAATGCAACAGGTCTCGCATTTACGCGAGTTTGAGCTATTGACATGTAAATGACAATGCCTTTTATTTATGTTTTGGTTTTTAAAACATAAAAGGCATTGTCATTTACAATGCTAATAGCTTAAACTCTCACAAAAGCGAGACCTATTGCATTGCAAATGCTTGTTTTATATGGGGCAGACTTATTACGGGTGTTTGTAGTGAAAAACGATGACACGACTGACCGAAGCATGCTATCCTTGTATTCTTTACGCGTATTCCATAGTAAGAAACGGGAGAAACTGATTTTGCCTGACACATACTTTTATTATAAATGTGGAGAAAATTACATCCGTTCAATTTCTTTTTATACACAATCCCCAAAAATGGAGCTCTATTGAGTTTTGCCTGCTTCGAATTGGTATGAGCATACCCTGTTTGCTCCACTCTTGCTAAGCATGCTGAAAAACTGTGGAAAGGGCATTTTTTTTCTCCCAAAACGTTTATTCTGTTTTACGCAGGGTGGCCAATGAACGTTGTCTGCCTAAACTTTTTGAAGCTAATATTTGAATAATCGTTTTTTGTGTTGTTTAAATAAAAAAGTACAATTTGACGTTCACTGCGGGGGTAAATAATATGTAGACCTATTATCCAGTTTCTAAGCGCTTATTTTTAGCAACCACCTAAGGAAAGACAGTTGAGTTTGCCCTTGGCAGAACTTGACCTCATGTCCAGGAGGTTACAGTAACAGAAGATGTCAGCAGTGAGTGTTGAACTCTGTGCTACGAGTCCCCGTCTGCTGCCAGCTACTTTCAGAAGCAAACATACCTGTTCACACTTTAGGTGCTGACAGGGGTCAGCTACGGTTAATGGCTGCGTCCTGGGCGCCAGAATATTTCACAAGAGGTGGTGAAACTTGCTTTTTGCTAACCGCAGTGTGAATTCCCCTGCGTGAAAAAAACAGATCTTGCAATGTTGTCATTAGGACCTGTTAAGGTTTCTGTGCCCATAATGCTCAGATGCAAAGAAATGCATTTTCCCACTTAAACTCCGTTGGCACGCGCGTGCCAGATGTCAGGAGCTCAAATGATTAGCAGAGAAATGTTTTCATATCTCGGAAAATAACTTAATTACACAACGTGGGCGTGAGAGTAAAACGTCTAACCATCCTTAGCCGTGACAGCGGGGTTTCAGTCAGCGCAGTAAATACAGAGTTGGACATTAAAACAAGGAGCGAGGGGCGGGTGATGGTGGGGGGGTGACCACCGAGGAAAGCGGCCGTGCATATATTAAGCGTATGCGCGAACCAGGCGTCATGGCGAAAACATAACGAAGTAGTCCTTTAATTAAAAGATACAGCCCTGTAGCGTAACTTAACAGTAGTTGGTCGGTGCTGCTTCCTCCAAAAACGGAAGTGACCTATGGCATCCAGAGCCAACCATAAGCCTGCTAACTGAAGCAATGCCACAGTTAACCAATGGCAGGCGGGAGGAGAAATTACCATCAATATTGTATTTACTGGAGGTCTTGCGACAGCGCATGCGCTGTCTAGGCTCGACCTAAAAATGCACGAGAAAGCAGAAGAAAGTAAAGGGAGTGAAACTATGTGGGACATAAATGAAGGAAAAGAACTGAAAAATGGTGCTAGTCCGACAGTGGCTATAGACACTCCACAGAAAGGAAAATTATGTATTATGAGGGAAAAGTCTCAATATGATTATTAATATATAGGGACTAGTAAGTGCCATGATACATATTTTATTGCAACCGGATGGGGATTCAGAGGTGGAGAGGATCCAGTCTTTCCTGGATTATATTACATTTGTGAGAACAAGGCTTATTACAGGTTGCCTGACCATTGGTATGGCACATGTTATGTTGGCTTGGTCTTTCCAAAAATCTTTCATATGGATAGAGTAGAAAATAGTAGACTAAACAATTTACTAATGCGCAGTAGAAGAGAAACTTGGTTAGAAATAGTAGGTGATATTTTTGGAGCATTAATACCAGCAGTGGGAATATCTTTGAATGCAAATAATATTCGGAAATTGTCAACCATAGTGGATCGCTTGTCAACAAGCACCGCTGGAGGTTTCCTTTTGGTAAAAACTGAAATGGTTGCTATGCGTGCTATGATTATGCAAAATCCACTTGCCCTTGATATCTTACTGGCAAAAGAGGGTGGTGTCTGTTGAATGCTGAAAGTTCAACATTGTTGTACTTACATTCCAGACGAAAGCAAAGATCTGAAAGTTTATATAAAAAATATTACAGAATTGCATGATGAAATAGTACCACTGGAAGCTGAAACTATCTGGACTAAAATGAGTAATAAAATGGCTGCTATTAAGAATTTCTTAGCTAGACTAGGTAGTAATATACTAAGGAAAATATTATTTCCACTAACGTGTGTGATTTTCGTATTATTAATATTTAGACTAGGGTGTATGTGTTGTAGACATAGAAGAAATAAAAAGAAAGTTAAACGAGAAATTATTAAAAAGAAAGAAAAGAAACAAGAAACAGAATTTGAAGAAATTGAGTTGGAGGAGTGGAAGGAGAGTATGTATGGCAAAGCTAAAAGAGATGATGAAGTGGAAACCAGACTATAATTGAGCAAGAAAACATTTTGAATTTCCGTAAAAGGGGAAACACAAATTTAATTTGTGGGTTTTGTTTTGTGGTGATAAAATCACCAAAGGGAGGATTGATGGAGCGGGTAATTTGTTTTCTTTTTATATACCCAATCCATTTTCGTATGTCTTTATTAAAATTACTTATGATTCATTATAATGATTAATGGTTTGATGGTTTGATATTAACCAACCTTATTAACAGAAAGAATACACATGGGAATGCAATTGCATGGCTAAAATAATTAGTGAACTAAGTTGTACGCATATTAAAATGATAAACGTTGCTTAAAGTGATGTTATTTGTAATTTTCGCTTAAATAATCAAGTATTAATGGCTTTGGATGTCGCATATGGCTAGATAAGTGCATACACATATGGGTTTTAGCAAGGGAATAACACTGTTATAATCATTTCGATGTATTAATTACGTTTTGTGTTTTCTTTGCTTAAGTTGACCATTTGGGCCTTCCACAAGATGGCTGCCGACTGAAGCCTAACTAGATTTATGACGACACTAATGAAACAATGGAGAAGAGTGCCTGCAATGACTTCAGCGACCATGTCCCCTGTGTGACCGGAGAAGCTATGTGTGTGAAGGTCATCTGGGAAACATGCCAAGTGTTGGACAGGCCACACGAAGGGCTGGCTCCCTCCCCGCATGACAAGGCCCCAGCCCAGGCCCACCAGGCGTGACCCACGAGAATCACCCGCACCCCGTCTCCCGACGGAATTCCTGCCCTCGGACCTCCATGTATCACGGACCCAAGCCACCACCGGCTCCCCCGGCCGGGTCAAGCCGCCATCTTGGGCCCTGCGCCACGAGGCCGCGTGGCCTCCATCCGACCCTAACCCTGGGCCTGGCCGGCCCCGACATCCCGGCACCACCATCCACCCAGGAGGTGAGCGGACCACTTGGCAGGTCAATGGGAGAACGAAGCGCCAAGGACTCTCCCCCGCCAGGTGCCGATCGCCTCCAGCTCCCCCAGGCGCTGGCTCCACCCCCTGCTGGGTGTCTGGACACCTTCATCCCGGACCCTCCGACCTCCAAGTGCGAGGGTCCGGACATCAAAGGGCGCCTGCCCTATAACTGGGGCAGCTCCGGAGCAGGGAGGCAGTTGTATCCTGGAGTCGAGAGACACCGAGAGAACTCAGCCTTGATGGACTACTGGCGCTGCCGTAGCCCTACCCTGCGAACTATCGTCCTGCCTGCTGGCGCTGCCGCGGCCTTCTGCAACATCCATCCTCGTCGGGACCTGCTGGCGCTGCCGCGGACCGTTGTAACGACCACCTTCACCGGGACCTGCTGGCGCTGCCGCGGACCGTACCTCGACCATCTTCACCGGGACCAGCTGGCGCTGCCGCGGACCGTGTATCGACCATCTCCACCGGGACCTGCTGGCGCTGCCGCGGCCCGTACCAGCTAAACCACCAAGCTCGAGGATTGTGAGCTAATCCCCATATCATCCGAACTACCAGACTGGTAAACAGACTGTCCCGCTACCCCTTTTCCTATCTTGAGAGACTTAATCGAGGGGACCCCTGAGTCCAGACCTCCTTGTACCATTTCATCGTACCTTAAGAAGTGCATATAAAGAACGCTAAATCTTATCCTTGTGTGGTATCTGTCTGTGGGGGGGAAGTTATTTGTCTGTACGATCGCTGGAGACGGCTCTCCCCGGAGACCTCTCCCCTTGTCCTCGGCCGACCCTCCCGGTCCGTCTAACATTGGTGGCCAGCGGCGCGATCCGAATCAACGCGTAATCGTACAGAGAGTAGCTCACCCCACGACAAAACCACGATGTCAGCCAAAGATAGCGGTTCCACTGAAAAGTTCCAAATGGATAAGTTGGAAGAATATAGCCACCGCGAACTTAAACAATTCTGCATGGAACTAGGCATTGCTACCACCGGCCTGAGTACCAAAGATGATTTGAAGCATGCCCTTGAGTCGTGGACAGAAACTGGGATCGCCGGACCCTCCGACCAAAACAGTGTCGCACCAGAGGGGAACGCCACGGCTCCCGAGGAGCGGGGAACGGGCCTCTCGCAGGAGGAGATCCAGGAAAGAGAAAGAACCAGACTACACGAATTGGAAATGGCACGACTCAAGATGGACGGTGAACTCAAGTTAGCCGAGCAGAAAATAAATCTAGAGCATCTGCGGCTCCGAGAAGAGCGAGAAGAAAAGCAAAGACAGAGAGAGCTTGAGGAAAAAAGAATAACACTCGAACACGAGCGCAAACTGGCGGAAATAGAACTTCGGAAACAGAATAAAGAACTGGGGATGCCTGAGCGACCGCACACCCCGGGGGCAATCGAGAAAAAAGTCCACATCCCCAAGGATGTTGTCCGAGAGTATGTTCGAGAAGACGACATACAACAGTGGTTCAAAGCCTACGAGATCGCCATGACCTCCCACCGGATCGACCGGAGTGATTGGGGAGCCGGACTATGGGGGAGGTTCGTCAACGAAGGCCGCGATGCCCTGCTGCAGCTCCCAGATCACCAAATGTCGTCCTACGACCACATGAAGGCTGCCCTCCTCACCCGCTACGGCCTCACACCCGAGATGTACCGCCAGAGGTTCAGAGATTGCACCCGGATCCCGGGTACAACTTGGGTGGAGTACGTCAACTATTTCAGCCGAGCCTTCGAGGGTTGGATCAAGGGGAGCCAGGTAACAACCTACGAACAACTCTTTAACCTTATGGTATGGGAACACCTGTCGAACAACTGTTTCGTCGAGCTCAGGCAGCACCTCCTCGACAGTAAACTGACTGACCCCCGGCAGCTCGCCGCTGAGGCTGATCGATGGGAAAGCACCCGAGTGGGCCGGAGAGGACCACACGAGCAAAACCGAAGCAACCAAGGCCAGCACCGTCCCCGGGGAGGAGGAGGAGGCCAGGGGCGAGGGAGAGACAGCCCTCCGGCAACAACCGTGACTAGCACCCCGCCCCCGACCGGCCGGGGCAACCCCCCGATGCGTCCTGGGTTCCGAGCCAACGTCACGTGCCACCGATGCCAGCGAGTCGGCCACTACGCCAATGACCCGAGCTGCCCGCAGAACCAAACGCCCAAGCCCCGCCAGGTGGCTGCCGCCGCCCTGGGGGAAGAACGACTATCAGAGGAACAGGAAGAGTATGAGCCGGCCCAGCAAGAGTGGGAACCGGCCGCCATGGTTCTAGCGTGTCTAGGGGGAAAAGACATGGTCCCGCGGGCTCCCCTACCCGCCAACACCAGGAAATACGGTCAGTGGGTGACCATTAATGGGCATCGGGCCGAGGCCTTACGTGACACCGGCGCCAGTGTGACGGCCGTCCGCTGTCACCTGGTGAAGCCCGAGCAGATCCTGCCGAACATTCTCTGCCCCGTCCGCTCAGCCGACAACTCCGAAAGTCTGTGTCAAATGGCCTGCGTCCCCTTCGAATGGGGAGGGGTCTCCGGCCTGTTGAAGGTGACGGTCCGGGATGATGCCCCCGTAGACTGCCTCCTGGGGAATGACCTTGAGAGTTCCCCGTGGGCCACCGTCGAGAGAAGAGAGCACCTGGGGATGCTGGGCCTCCCGGACTGGGCCTGCGTAACCACCCGGTCCATGGCCGCCCGTGCCGTCCCCCGATCCGAAGAACCAGAATGGCCAGCACCTCCGCCCCCGGTCGCCCCAGTAGAAGACAACGACGAGGCCAACCCCCCGGAACCAACGATCGAAGGGGACACGCAACCCCAGGACTTACCCGGCCTGGCTCAATGGCGTCAAGAAGGGGGGCCCACCCAGGAACAGTTCCGCCAGGAGCAAAAGACCTGCCCCTCCCTCGAGGGACTCCGCCAACAAGCCAGCGCCCAGAGCGCAGGGGACTCCACCGGAACTCACTGGGTCTACTGGGATAACGACCTGCTATACAGCGAACAAAGAATCGCGGAGCTAGGGGCCGGTCGAGTACTAGTGGTACCTCTCCGCTTCAGAGACTTTCTGCTCAACCTGGCCCACGATGTACCCCTGGCTGGACACCTGGGCCAGGACAAAACTTACAGTCGCCTAGTAACCCACTTTTTCTGGCCGAACATGAGGAACGACGTCCTGAACCACTGCCGGTCCTGCCCCACGTGCCAAGCCAGCGGGAAGAGTGGCCGTAAGCTGAAAGCCCCTCTACAACCCTTCCCAGTGGTCACTACCCCGTTCGAGAGGGTAGGAATAGACATTGTGGGGCCCCTGGACCCCCGCACGGCGCAAGGACACAGGTTCATCCTAGTACTGGTGGACCACGCCACCCGCTACCCCGAGGCGGTGCCCCTACGAACTGTGACCGCTCCGGTGGTTGGCCGGGCCCTAATGGGGATCTTCTCCCGGGTGGGCTTCCCCCGAGAAGTCGTCAGCGACCGAGGGACGAACTTCATCTCCAAATACATGAAGTCCCTCTGGCAACAGTGCGGGGTCACCTACAGATTCACGACCCCCTATCACCCCCAAGGGAATGGACTAGTGGAGCGATTCAACCGCACTCTCAAGGGGATGATTGGGGGATTGGAAGAGCCCCTCCGTCGCCAGTGGGATGTACTACTCCCGTGCCTCCTCTTCGCCTACCGGGAAGTTCCCCAGAAATCCCTCGGTTTTAGCCCTTTCGAACTCCTGTACGGGCACCCTGTGCGAGGGCCCCTCAGCCTAGTCAAAGAAGGTTGGGAGATGGCCCCCCTAAAGACCCCTCCAGACGTCTTCAAGTACCTCCTGGCCCTACGCAACCAGACTCGGCGCTTCAGGGAGATGGCCAAGGCGAACCTCGAGGCCAGCCAGGAAGACATGAAGAGGTGGTATGATCACAATGCCTCCTCCGTCGAGTTCGAACCTGGTCAACAAGTGTGGGTGATGTCCCCCACCGAACCATGTGCCTTGCAAGATAAGTGGACGGGGCCCTTCAAAGTGGTCGAGCGCAAAAGCCCCGTCACTTACCTCATCGACATGGGGACCCCACGGAACCCCCTTCGGGTCCTCCACACCAACAGACTCAAACCACACTTTGTGCGCTCAGAACTTAGCCTCCTGATGGCTACGGACAGTGGGGCAGAGGAAGACTCCGAACCCCTCCCGGATCTACTGAAGGCTCAGGAGAACGACGGTTCCGTGGACGGGGTCCGGCTCTCCGATGCCCTCACCCCAGAGCAATGCCAGGGCTGCCGGGACCTCCTGCTGCGGTTCGCTACACTGTTCTCCCTCACCCCCGGGGTCACCCCTTGGTGCTTGCACGACGTGGACACCGGGGACAGTCCCCCTATCCGACACCGGGCCTATCGCGTACCAGATCGGGTATGGGCTTGCATACAAGAAGAAGTAGCCAGAATGCTCACGATCGGGGTCATCGAGCCCTCGGACAGTCCCTGGGCCAGCCCGGTTGTATTGGTACCCAAAGCCGCTGCCCCCGGCACCACACCTGAACTGAGATTCTGCGTCGACTACCGGGGCTTGAACGCTGTCACCCGGACCGACGCTCATCCTATCCCCCGGGCGGACGAACTGATCGACCGGCTGGGGGCCGCCCGCTACCTCAGTATCTTCGACCTAACAGCGGGCTACTGGCAGATCGGCCTCACACCCTGGGCTCAGGAACGATCTGCCTTCTCTACCCCCGATGGCCACTACCACTTCAAGGTCATGCCCTTCGGCATGAAGAACGCCCCCGCCACGTTTCAACGTCTTGTGAACCAGGTCTTGGCGGGGCTCGAAGAGTTCAGCGCGGCCTACCTGGACGATATCGCTGTATACAGCCGCCACTGGTCCGACCACCTCCTCCACCTCCAAGAGGTCCTACAGGCCCTCCAGCGGGCCGGCCTCACGATTAAGGCCGGCAAATGCCAAATTGGTCAAGGGTCCGTGACCTACCTTGGGCACCAGGTGGGAAGCGGGCTGGTGGCCCCGCTGCAACTTAAAATTGCTGCCATCCAGTCCTGGCAGCCCCCCGTCACCCAGACCGAGGTCCGAGCCTTCTTGGGGCTCACCGGCTACTACCGGCGGTTCGTGAGGGACTACGGCAGCATCGTGGGGCCCCTCACGGGTCTCACGTCCAAAAACCAACCGAAGCGGATTAACTGGACCCCCGATTGTCAAGCGGCCTTCGAAAAGCTGAAGGCCGCCCTGTGCACCGCCCCTGTACTCCAGGCCCCCGATTACAGTCGGGAATTCGTGGTACAGACAGACGCCTCCGACCACGGCATCGGGGCGGTTCTTTCCCAAGTGAACCCCGAAGGTCATGACCAGCCGGTGGCCTTCATCAGCCGACGTCTCCTGGCCCGAGAACAGCGCTGGAGCACAATCGAGAGGGAGGCCTTCGCAGTGGTGTGGGCCCTCAAAAAGCTCCGGCCCTATCTCTTCGGTACCCACTTCCGGGTACAAACCGACCATCGACCCCTGCAGTGGCTGATGCAGATGCGGGGGGAGAACCCAAAACTATTGCGCTGGTCCATCTCCCTGCAGGGGATGGACTTCACCGTGGAGCACCGACCGGGCCAAGACCACGCCAACGCGGATGGCCTGTCACGCTTTTTCCGCCTCGACGAGGAGAGTCCCCAAGGAGATGGGTGACTCTCCCCGCCTTCAGCTGGGGGGGACGCATGTTGGACAGGCCACACGAAGGGCTGGCTCCCTCCCCGCATGACAAGGCCCCAGCCCAGGCCCACCAGGCGTGACCCACGAGAATCACCCGCACCCCGTCTCCCGACGGAATTCCTGCCCTCGGACCTCCATGTATCACGGACCCAAGCCACCACCGGCTCCCCCGGCCGGGTCAAGCCGCCATCTTGGGCCCTGCGCCACGAGGCCGCGTGGCCTCCATCCGACCCTAACCCTGGGCCTGGCCGGCCCCGACATCCCGGCACCACCATCCACCCAGGAGGTGAGCGGACCACTTGGCAGGTCAATGGGAGAACGAAGCGCCAAGGACTCTCCCCCGCCAGGTGCCGATCGCCTCCAGCTCCCCCAGGCGCTGGCTCCACCCCCTGCTGGGTGTCTGGACACCTTCATCCCGGACCCTCCGACCTCCAAGTGCGAGGGTCCGGACATCAAAGGGCGCCTGCCCTATAACTGGGGCAGCTCCGGAGCAGGGAGGCAGTTGTATCCTGGAGTCGAGAGACACCGAGAGAACTCAGCCTTGACGGACTACTGGCGCTGCCGTAGCCCTACCCTGCGAACTATCGTCCTGCCTGCTGGCGCTGCCGCGGCCTTCTGCAACATCCATCCTCGTCGGGACCTGCTGGCGCTGCCGCGGACCGTTGTAACGACCACCTTCACCGGGACCTGCTGGCGCTGCCGCGGACCGTACCTCGACCATCTTCACCGGGACCAGCTGGCGCTGCCGCGGACCGTGTATCGACCATCTCCACCGGGACCTGCTGGCGCTGCCGCGGCCCGTACCAGCTAAACCACCAAGCTCGAGGATTGTGAGCTAATCCCCATATCATCCGAACTACCAGACTGGTAAACAGACTGTCCCGCTACCCCTTTTCCTATCTTGAGAGACTTAATCGAGGGGACCCCTGAGTCCAGACCTCCTTGTACCATTTCATCGTACCTTAAGAAGTGCATATAAAGAACGCTAAATCTTATCCTTGTGTGGTATCTGTCTGTGGGGGGGAAGTTATTTGTCTGTACGATCGCTGGAGACGGCTCTCCCCGGAGACCTCTCCCCTTGTCCTCGGCCGACCCTCCCGGTCCGTCTAACACCAAGGCCCCTGAATGAGGAAGAAAAGTATCGAACTCTAGTTGAACATGAACTTTCCTGATTAATAGATACTTTCCCCAGCTGGGAAAACTTACCCATGTAACTTAATGAAATTAAATGTATCTTCGATGAACCAATTGGAATCCGAGAAACCATTGAATGAAACTTTGTATATGAAAATTTTAGTATAAATATTGGTAGACTAGAGGGGGTCTCGGGTCGTCATTTCGAGAGCTTCCTGACGCATCACTACTGAACGTCATGCTGACAGAGAGGACGGTGACTGACGGATAGAACGGGACTCTGTCGATTTCCATTTAGGACGGTTCTGACTTAGAAAACGACAAATAGCCAGAATAGGTAAATATGACAAAGATGAAGGACTTATTAGGATTTAACCTGCTTTTGATTTAGATAAATTGAAACATTGATTTAAAATTCAAGTGTCGGGTTGTTATTTCAATGAAATGTATATTTGTATATATTAGAGTGTTAAGTGGTAATTAAACCATCTCAACTAAATGATCTATCGCCAGGATAGATGGAGATAATAAGAAGGTAAATAAGGGAAAGGTGTTATTTCCATCTTAAAGAAAAGTGCAGATCGGAGAGAACCCCAGAAAATCTCCCTCAGGTTCAGTACGGATAATTTGATGAGAATGAATGTTGGTGTTATGGGCCCCACCAGCGTGTGATGTGTATGTGCGCGTGTGACTGTGAGATCATCCTGTCTGTGGAAGCCTAGGGGATTTAAGTAGCACGATCTGCATCACTTCAATCTATCCACCACCTGAATTTAGGGTATGTAGCCTAATCTACGAGTGTAAAGTTACTACTGAGAACTTTTTCACAAACAAGTGAAGGTCTTCGCCATGAGGAACCAATCTCCCTATGGTGAAGTATAGAGAAATCTTGGTTTATTAAACGAATTTAAGAAAATTTGAAAAGAAAATATTTGTATATGTTAACTTTCACCAGTAGGAAGAATTATACTATAAATAAAATGTTACAGCATTAATAACTTAATTTTAAGTTACTAATATTATTTAGATTAAATCAAAATAAAATTATTTTTGCTCATGTTTAAATGAAATAAAATTCCACTTAAAGTGTGCCCCAGGCACAACAGTGTGGCTGCTGGGGCAGAGAGCAGAGTCCCTGACCAGGAGGTTAGAGGTCTTGCTCACACGCCCGAGCAGCAGCCGCTATTAACTAGGGAAGGGGGAGGGAAGCACAGCTGGGAGGCGGGAGCGGGAACCAGCTGGGGGGAGGGGACACAGGGGCAGCAGCAACAGGAAAGGAAACGGGCACGGAGGACACAAACAGGAAGAAATAAACAGAAAGACAGAAAATAACAAATACAAAGGCACAGTAACAAAAGACAGATGAAGACAGAAAATGGGCACAAACACAAAGACAGACAACAGCGGAACAGCAGAAGAGCTATGCTCTCCCTCTAAACGACCAGGGATAAGACTTAGGCAGGAGCCTGAGGGTGGAGGAAGGCCTCGAACACTTACCTTCTCAGAGAGGTGTAGGGGGCAGCGGCATAACAGCCGAGCTGCTGGGGCAGAGAGCAGAGTCCCTGAGGTCAGAGGTCTTACAACATCTGTTGGCAGCCATGCCTGGCCAATTGATGTTTATTTGATTGTTTCATTTTTGTTATCTAAGTAAAGTTTTGTTGACTACTAGTACAGCTCTTTGGATATGAAGGCTGTAAAAAATATGATAAATACATGATATATCACATTGCTTGACATAAAACAGGCTAAATATTGGTATTGGCCAATATGAGAATCACCCATATGCAATCTTACTGCTTCTTCGCAGTTTTATGTTCATTAGTTAATGAGTAATTGTTTGAGTCCAGGCCTGAACCAGAGCTTATGTGGCAATGTTTTGCTTGTGTTGTTTTTTAATTATGGCAAATAATTCCTTTATATAGTATTTTTACACATCCTTATTGAAGATAGGGAGCGTGACAAGGCTCCAGGAGTTGTGAGACAGGGATCCTATACTCCTATTACTATGTATTAATTATATCTGATTCCTCTGGTATTTCTGGATACTGCATTTCAGATGGTAGTACAGTGGTGAACCAGCTGCTGAAAGTAGTCGGGCTGATATGGAGAGAAAATGCTATTGTATTTGGTGTATTTGCAATTTGGATAACTTACAAGTAGTGAATTGCTGCTCCCTTTAAAATGTATTTTCTTCACTACAAAGTTGGAACTAATAGTGGACCTATGAAAAATGTATGTTTTCAAAGGAATCAATACATGGCTAAACAGGTTTACATTTGTCAACACCATCAGCATCTGTCTTTATGTATGTAACAGATAAATATATAGATAATAAAGAAGCATTTATGAAATAAGAATTACACTACTTACTTTCACATTTTAACGGGGGCACCCAGCCATCTATCGTGCATGTTGGTTTTCTGTCTCTGCTGTACAGAGCCACAAATCCAGGATTACAGTTCAAGTCGACTGTGTCATCCTGTTTGTATTTGTCCCGTCTTGGGAGCATTTCACCGTTGACCACATTTTGATAATAGCACTCGATTTCTAAGAAAAAGTATATGTGATTTTACTAAAGAGAAAAATAGACTAATCTCATGCTAAATGCATTTTACAAATTCCAAACAAGCAGATAGAGGTTGAGAACTGACCAGGAGACATCAGACTACAGCAGAGATTCACACAGAGGAAAGATAAAGTAAGGAGGAAAGTTCTCACATTTCTCTTAAATCAATCTAACTGCACTAGGAATGCTGAACAATTACATCTGTGCAAAACAGGCTCATATGAAACTAAGAGCGCACAAATGTTTCATTGTCAAGAGAGCTCAAGAAGCACTTGTTACTGCAACATAGTTATGCCACATAGCTCTACTTCCCAATTCAGTAGTGTTCATTTCAACATGTGCTCTATCAGAATTTACACTTATTACCGTCAAAAAGACATGCTTTAAGGTAGCATTAAATTAATAATTCTCAACAGATTTTAAGATTTTGACCTTGGCTTTAAGTGTTTCTAGGTGTAGATTCTACTGATATGTGTGTTTGATAAATTACAAAATGTAGAACGTCAATGTGTTAAAACCAGTCTGACAAAACTCCTTTTTTGGTGAATTGTCAAAGTAGGGAATTCCCATTTCCAAGGAAAACTGAAGCTGAAAACTGAAAGCTTTCGATAGCAAAAAAACAAAGTCTTAAAACTTTCCTAAAATGAAAGGACATATTTTAAGAAAGCATTTTCAAATTTGAAAAAAAAGTGAAGGGTGATGGAAGCAAAACAAGGACTGCGCAGTTCCTTTTCTAGATCTATTATGACCCAATTTAAAAGAGAAAAGGGGAAGGAGAGCCAAAGAAGACAGTCCAAAAGAACAAAAAAACGAAAAAGGTAAGTAAACAAAAGAGGGTAATGAAAAATGAGGTAAGTACACATGAGTTTGAAAAATAAGCAGTGTGAGAGGAGCATCAGCACCCCATAGACACGGGGGAGGGACAAGGGGAAAGGAGAGGTAAAAACAAATTAGTCTAAAGAAGGAAGAAATAGAAAGTCCAAGGGTGAACTTTCCCTGATGAATGAAAGAAGGGAGAAGGTTGGGGTAGATTAAAAACATGAGCAAGCAGAAAGTGAGGAGTTAAATGTAGGGGGTACAGGGAGAACGCCCCCAATTGGAAAATGTTTATATTTTTTATTAGGATCAAAAGTATAATTTGTGACACGAGTAGATTCATACTATAATAACAACATAATGCAGTCACCAGTTATATACCAGCTTCTGTTTGTTACCTTTTGTTTTTGTTATAATAACTCCACTCCTCTGCCCCCCCCCCAGCCCATGCCCACATAGCAGACCCATAAGGGAAAAGCAATACACAACATCAGTGGTGTCCTACAGTGCATCGTCTGTTAACATCACCTCATTGAGATTGATTGACCTGTATTACGTACGCACAGTTACATCATATCTGGGTGGTTAAGCAGGTACATTGTGAACGGTGACCACAAATCTTTAGGCCTAGAGGCTTCCGGTAGTTCCTCTGCATAAAAATTCGGTCGTTCCTTACAGAAAGCAAGATCTCTGACCCATTTAAACAGTGTTGGAGTAGCTCTAGCATTCCAGCACATTGTCACAGCACGCTTAGCAAATATAGTGCCAATGGCAAATATACGCCGGTTGCACGGCTTGAGTCCCTTTAGAAATCCCAGTAAGCAGCTCTCCGGTGTGCAATTAACCGTTCCTGATGTCATTTCAGTTAGTACCTGTGCCGCTCTCTTCCAGAACTGCGCTATTGCTGCACATTCCCACGCTAGATGAATACAATCCGCCCCATCCTGCCCACAGCGCGAACATCTGGCATCCGCTCTCTAGCCCAAACTTCCTCAATTGTGTTAGTGTATAGTAGACTTGGTGCACATATTTAAAATGAATAATAGGTAGATTACAGTTAGCAGTCATATTTCCAGTCAACTTACAGCAGACTTCCCAACTCTCCCAGGGCACGGGCGACGCAAGCACCGAGTTCAAATTATCTAATGCCGAAGAATCTAGGCAGTCATTTTCATGTTGAGATCCATTGTACATTCTAGTGATTAGTCTCTCACTTTTGCTGCCACTCAATAAAACCTGTAGTGCCTTTAACCCAATTGGTTTCCGCATGAAACTCGGAGTTAATGAGTGCACCGCCGCATGCAGGCTGGCATATTTAAACCCATGCATTGCTTTGTATGACCGAACCTCTTGGAAATTATTCAGCGTTTTAAACGTGCCGTTTCTGTAAATATCCCCTAGCTTGATAATCCCCACTGACTGTAGTATCTCCTGTGCCCCGCGCTCTCGTGCCACCGAGATTCCCGGGTGGCCCTGAATGGGCATATCTGAAGAGTATATGAGTAGCTCGCACTACAAGTGCTTTCCACGCCCAGACAGTACACGCAACTGAATTGATTTCCTTCCTATGGCTTCCCTTGCAGGGATATAATATTCTAGCAACCAATGGTGCGGGATGTACCGCCAAATGTCAACCACCCCCATTTGAATGGTAGGGTCAGCGTGCTCCAACTGCATCTCGGTTCCTTACCAGACCACACTAATGACAGGAGACAGGAGTGCAGCGTTTAAAAAAATGCTAAGTTAAGTTTTATTGGGACAGTAACAAATAAGTAGAGTAACTTAAGTAGAATCGTCATTTTTACCACGGCTATTCTGTTCGCCAGTGACAGCGACAAGTGTGTCCAATGTGATATTTTCTCCGTAAGGTCTGTCACTGCCTTCCCATAATCCATTTCAAGTACCGTTTCAGGGTCCCTGGGCACCCACACACCCAACTACTTCACTGGGTCCACAGCCCAAAATAATGGATAATCCATCTGGAATTGTAGCATACTGTCAGTTAATAGTAGATTTTGCCCAGTTTATTCCCAACCCCGATTGCCGTTGGAACAGGACATACTCCCGCACCAAGGTCGCTAAATGAGTAGCCGGGTCTTGCACATACAGTAGCATGTCGTCCGCATAGAGTGAAATGACTAGCGGGCGTTGTCTGAACCCTAATGCGACAACTGCATGCTTCTGTTGGAATTTACAGACCAGAGGTTCTAATGCCAGGGCAAATACCATCGGCGACATTGGGCATCACTGCTGCGTGCCCCTACAGACTGGGATTGCCTCAGTTACCCAGCCATTAACTCGCAGCCTGGCACGTGGGTTGGTGTACAACGGACTTATCCACTTTAGAAATAATGGCGGCATTTCCATACTTTGCTGCACTACAAACATATACCCCCATTGCAATGAGTCAAAAGGTTTTGGGCCATCTAGCAATACCGCCACTGCTGGGTTATCAGGCTCTAGGTGGTGAATTACCGCAAAAATTGTATGGAGATTATATACTGTAGATCATTTGGGGACAAACACCGATTGGTCAGGAAGGACCAATTTAGTCATCCGTGGTTGCAGCCAACATGCTATCATTTTTGCCTAACTTTTAGTATCTATATTTGTGAGTGACAGCAGCCTATATGAATCACATGTGTTAGCCAGTTTATCAGGCTTTAAAAGTGTGACCAACAGGGTTTCCCTGAGAGATGGGGGTAGTACTCCTGTCTCACACGCCTCGGCATACACCTTTAATAAGCTCTTCACAATAGCCTTTGTAAAATTCAGTGGGAAGCCCATCAATTCCGGTCGCCTTACATGTGGGCAAGGTCATTATAGCAGCCTTAACATACTCCACATCAAAAGGTTGGGTCAAATACTCACGTTGTCCATTCGATAACCACCCCAAAGCGACATCTCCTAGATAGTTCTCGATCTCGCCCTCCGAAGTCGTTTGCCTGGTCCCATACAATTTAGAATAAAAGGCCACAAAAATGTTACATATCTCAGGAGTAGAGTGCTGAGCAACCTCACTTTTATCTAGCAATTCTGTGATGTATTCCTGTACCCTGGGTAATGCAAATTTATGTGCCAATGAACGGCTAGGCCTACCTCCCTCGCCATAAAATCTTGCCCTGGACCGCCGGGATTTATGCAATATCTGCTGTTCCGCCGTTTCATTGTATTCCATGGCAAGCACCCTTATGTGGGCCAAATTGTCAGCTCTGGGGTTCCATTCATAGTCACGTTCCAGCTTACCAATTCTATCTTCTAGGACCTACATTCTATTACATAGGTCTTTTAACACTCCTGCTCAGGGGCCATGCACTCCCTCCTTATGGTGACCTTGAATGCCTCCCACAGGGTGCCTACACTTTCCACAGTGCCCTCATTTTCTGAGAAGAAGTTGCCAATTGCCTCCATTATTTTGGCCCGAAAAACTATATCCGTTAGGGAAGAGGGTTCCAATCGCCACTGAAATTGAGGTCTGCTACATGTCGGCACCTTTAGTGTCAACAAACACTGGGGCGTGATCAGACAACGTCCTAGCGGGATGCTCACCTGAAATGGTCCAAGGCACCGCCTCTCTCAACCCTAGCCAATGATCCAGTCAGGACAATGAACCATGTACCGCTGACACAAATGTGCCCTCCTTCCCACCTGCGTTCTGGGCCCTCCATACATATACAGGCCCTTCTGCCTCAATCAGTTCCCCCAATATCATTGCAGCTTCTTTTCCTCTCCCATCCGCATTATTAGAGCAGTCCATTCTGGAGTCGAGACCGCCCCATATTACCACCGCTGGAGGGTAGGATGCAATTCATCTCCACACATCATTAAAAAATCCAGGATCGTCAATATTGAGGCCACACGTATTAACTAGGAGTACCAACGTATCACCAAGCTTGCCCAGTGCTAAGGGAACCCTACCTTGCTCATCCACTTCAGACTTGATAAAAGTATATGGAGTCCCTTTCATAACCAAGAGCAATGTGCCCCTGGAGTATGAGGAGAAGGATGAAGCAATTCTCACTGTGGTCCAGCGGGTACCCACCTTCAATTTGTTATGTTTAGTCAAATGCACCTCCTGCAGACATGCAATCTGTACATCTTGTCTATCTAAATAGGCTAATACATTACAGATATTTTGGGGTAATTTAACCCCCGTACATTCCAAGTTATTAGCTTAATGCTATCACCCAGAACTGCCCAATCTTATGTTTGCACAGTACATTCCACAAGATATTCTGGCATGGCCAGAGCGTATAAATAGCACACATCACATCAATTCCCCCCTGAGTCTGCTATGCCCCACCCCACCCCCACAAAACCCCACCCACTTCAGCACCCCCTACTTGCTAAAGGTAACCCACAATACAAACACCAAGCAGCTAAACACCCAGTTAACACATAAGAACATTTGGGGTACTCCCATTTGGGGACACAAGAGTGCTCTCTGCCTCCCGTTGTGAATGGGAGGTGGTCAAGCTAATCCAATACCTGACAAGGCATCCACGCGCATCCAACAAGGCATATAGGATAACATCATTATACAAACTTACAATTCACGTTCTCTTTCCCTGACGACGCTCATCCCTTTTACAGTACCTACCATAACTTGTTCATATTTTAGCTATTCAAACAGCCAGTGTACATCATATAAGTCTTAAGACCCGGGGCATTGTAGTAGTTCCACATCAGCGTTTCTTTAGACTTTTCGCATGTTCCATGGCCGCTCCCACATTTGTAAATATCTTGGATTGCCCCTCCAGACCAATCTTCAAATGTGTAGGATAAAGCATGGCATATGGAATGATCTCTGCTTGCAGTAATTTCTTTGTCGGGATGAATTCTCTACTGGCAGTTTGCACTGCAGTGGTGAAGTCTGGGAAGAACACTAGATTGTTCCCTTGATGCGTAATCTGCCCCTCCTCTCGAGCAAGTCTAAGGATCATGTCCCGATCACGGTAATCCAGCAATCTCACAATTATGTGCAGAGGCGGGGCACCCAGATTTGGGCGCATTGCAAGAGAGTGGTGCTCATGTTCTACTACCAACATTGGGGATAGATTATCAGCTCCAAAAATCTCTTGCAGCAGTTTCTCAAAAAGAGCTCCATCTCACCCATGATTGTTGACACCGACAGCCCTATTTTCCTATATTATTTATTCTGGACCTCACCTCCAGGTCCTCGTTTTTAGCGCACTTTTTCCATGTTTAACGTTTTGACTGATACTGTTTGCAGGCCGTCCTCCACTGTGGAAACTCGTTTTTCCACCTCTCGAAGTCTGGCACCTTGTTTATCCAACTTGGCTGCCATATTGTTCATCCGCAGATTCAGCGAGTCGATCTTCCCATCGATAGTCTGCAAACTGTGTTGCATCTCAAGTAGTGTGGACTCCAAAGTAGGCGTGGCATCTGACAAGGTCTCCGCCTCTGAGTCCGATGCTGCATTTTGCTGTGACCCACTGACTTTCAATGTGAGGCGTGGCTGCGATTGATCTGGTTTGCCCATTTTGCACAATCTTTTGCAGCACTATCTATACTGTCTACTTATTGAATTGGGCTGCAGCAGGCACACACCACCTGTTCTTGTGTTCTTACAGTGCAGTGAGTTAGCGCACTATCTCTGAGTGAGCGCTTTTCCTTAATATGCTACAGACACTACGTCCTATCTTTCCAGCTTCCACCTCGCATGCAGCAGCTGATCCACTGCTTCGCTCTGCCAGCACACAGGTTGCGACCCGTCTCCACATGTCACTAGTGTACACTTTGTTGGGCCACTGCTATTCACTCTTGTGCCACTCAATTGGCCGCTGTTACTTCAGAGGGCCAGGGTCACCGCATGAAGTTTGGAGCCTCCGCTCTCCGCATACAACCATGCCTGTCGCTTTGCCACAGTGGTTATGGCCCCGCAGTTAGCCTCAGTGTCCCCTACTTACTTTTCGCCGCAGTCAGCCCGTCCATCGAAGGGGGTCAATAATCCGTAGCAGTTCCCTCCCCGTGAATCACAAACAGCAGTTGTAAGCCTTCATGCGTGTATCACACAATGTAGGGCTCAATCCCAAGCTCTCACCGTACTCGGCAGGCTAATATTTCCACCGGGGACGCCGCACTGACCTTCGCACCCATTCTGGCCACCTCCAATTAATCCAGGCGTCGCACAGCAAAATTTGTGTCCCCAGAGTCAGTCTCATCAGATAATCAGCAGCTCGGCAATGTCGGCCGCCGTCCTCCCCCACACGCGTCTTATCAGAGGGGGATCAGCTGCATGTGTCTGTTCTCTCTCATTTAAGCCCACAACTAGCAGCCGGTGGCCTTCTCAGAACTTGGCAGCTCGGGCCACATGTATACCTCTGCTGAATGCCTCTTTTGTCGATTCCATGATCCGCACCGCCTCATCAAGGTGGCAGCGACATGGCGTTTCCCGAGGCGTATTCTCTTCTTTTTAGTAGCCCTCCTTTTCGTTGGGCCATGGTAGCAGCATCCGATTCCCTGCTCACTCCGGTTGCAGCCTGCGGCCTTCGCGCCATCCTGAACTCCCAGCCGCGGCTTCAAAATCACCAAGTGCTTGCTCTCGAAGCTCCATTATTGCACAGCTGTCCCTCGGCCCCCCCATCTCTTTCGCCAGTTCACCTCCCAGTTATCAGGGCCAAGGGGGTCCCGGCTCACAGTTCCGTGTCCAGAGGCCTCAGCAGCGAGTCATGGCCGCCATGTTGTCCGTTCCGCGGCCTCTTCAGCTCTCTCTCGTTTCACCTTCTACAGATGTGTAACAGGGTCCACACTTGATCTGAACAGCGTCAGTGCGATTTGCAACACTTTGCCTCACCAGATGGGCCGTTCTGCCCTGCCGCGGTACAGGATGTTGGCCGGATTGCTGACTCGACTGGCAGAGCTGCACTAAGGCACAGCCATCTTGCCATGCACCCTTTAGCGCCCCCCTAATTGCAAAATGATTAGAGGGGGATTTAAAAAGAAATGGAGAAAAACAAACTGAATTTAAGAATTTTCATCAAGAAGAACATTTACTAGTTTGTTTTTATCCACATGGTGAATGCCTTTCATGAAGAACCATTTGTGGAAACTGATTCAACCAAAATGGTTCATCAGAACCAGTTTTTGCAGGTTTTTTTCATCTGAAACATATGGAACTGTGGCTTCAAAGTACTTTGGACAAATCTTTGTGTTTGGTCTCAGACCATGGGGCATATTTACATGTAAATGACACAGAGCAGTGCAGCATGTAATTTTGCTGTTCCAAGGGCGTCATTTTCAAAACGCTGGGGTGCACTGTATTAACAAGAATGCAGCATATCACTGTGCTCGTCCCTGCGCCGGAGCTAAAAAAGCTGTCTAGCACCAATGCGGGCACCCTCGCACAAAGATGCAAGGTTGCCTGCTTTGCAGGGGTGATTACGGCTGTGCAGGAAGTGACACCTTCCTTCACACATTTTAACAGGAGCACCCAGCCATCTATCGTACATGTTGGCTTTCTGCCTTAGCTGTACAGAGACACAAATTCAAGACGACAGTTCAAGTCAACTGTGTCATCCTGTTTGTTTTTGTCCCCTCTTGGCAGCATTTCAACGTTGACCACATTTTGATAATACCACTCGATTTCTAAGAAAAGGTATATGTGATTTTAATATATAGAGCAAAAGAAACTAATCTCAAGATAAATGCATTTTGCTAATTCAGAACAGGCAGATAGAGGTTGAGAACTGACCAGGAGACATCAGACTACAGCAGAGATTCACACAAAGGAAAGATAAAGTAAGGAGGAAAGTTCTCATTTTTCTCTTAAATCAATCTAACTGCAATAGGAATGCTGAACAAATGATGAAAGGGTGCCTGCTTTGCAGGGAGGATTACGGTTGTGCAGGAAGGGACACCTACATTCACAAAAACAATCATTAATGATGTTTTGCTCCTTCAGTGTGTGCTGCACAATGCAGCACACATAGAAAGAGCAAAAAACGAGGAGAAATTAAAGTATTTATCCTCGTTGCTTCACATTAACACCTCCTTTTGAAAGGCGTTTGCTTTTGGTGCTGCCTCAGATTTACAGATCTTTGTAAATCTGGAGCAGTGTAAAAAAGCCTTTGGTGTCGCTGGGAACACCCACAGCAACACCCATTGCATGCCCACGAAAACTGTGTTGCAGAGGGCCATATTTACAAGGCTGGATTAAACCATGCAGAGTGGATTAGCGCAACCTTTTAAATATGGGCTTGCATAGAGCGCCACCGGAGCGCCAAAAAAAGTGACGCCCCAGTGTTGCTAGTGCCCTGTAAATATGCGCCCCTGTGTGAGAAATCTGCATCAGAGAGCAATTAGAAGTTTCAATTCTGACAACTTTTGAATCTCCGAGTCCTAACCTGAGTCCCCCATACTGTGCACCCCCGTATGTGGGACTTTTAGCATTTGACTCAGGGTAGGGAGGCAGAGAAGTTCAACAGTGATGCAGGATAGCTACATGGATTATTGAAATGATAACAGCATGCATGTGAGTTTTACCAATTGCCACAGTAAAAATCATATTTACTATTTGGATGTATGGCTGTACATTGCAAACAATAAAATAAAAATAAAAAATAGAAAAGATAACTCCACTAACAGCTTACTTAGAGCTGGCAGTGCCCATCCCCGATCTGTCATCCCAGGCATTCCTTGCGGTGAGATGATACGACTAAGAAGGAACTGGAGTATGGAACAGGATTTTGTGGAATGTTTGGATGATTTGAAACAGAGGTTACGGGACCGTGTATACCCTGAATCACTCTTAGAAAAGAATCTCTAAGATTAAGAGAACGTATATTTTGAAAACGAAAGAGAAAGCCCATTGAACGTGTAGCATTGTTTACTACTTATAATCAACACCATAACCATATCTACAAAATTCTACAGAAGAATTGGGATCTATTATAAGGTGTACCAGGATTGACTAATGTAATTATGGACAAACCCCTAGTTACATATAAAAGATTAAAAACAAAATAACGAGGAAGTACTTAAAACCCCAAAGGAGTATTCAAACAGGTTCTACCTGGTTAACCCAACCCAAAGGTTTCTAGACCTTTGATGGTTCTATTGTATGTGAGAATGGCTGTAAACTTAAGGAATTCCAATACAACACATAAAAGAAATATCGAATTGATCAGTTCATCAATTGTAATAGTACTTTTGTGATGTATGTCATAATTTGTAATTGCAGTAAAATCTATATTGGTAGTACCATCAGAGCTCTCAAAATGAGAATACAGGAACATAGGAGATCAGTAAAAAACCTGATGCATTTGACTACGAATAAAGAATTAGTGGAAAAAGAGATTTCAAGACTCCTTGTGCAATACCTTTTGGATTTCGGGGATCTTGAGAAATTTTTTATAATTTACAAATGTATTATGTATAACTGCATGCTCCTTTTCATGTTCTGATTATTTGGAGTGAAGTTTTTCTCTCTTTTATTTGTGACTTCTAAGCGGTGGGGTCACAGGAAGTTGAGCATTATCAATTTATATATTTATGAGAATTATTATACTAGTGCAGCCTACATTTCCTACACTGCTGTTCTTACAACTCTAGATGTTGTGAGCTAGAAATTCAGATTTCAGGAATGCAGCATTTAACACTCAATAAATAAATATCCAGTCAGTGTATTCTTTTTTAAAACGAAAAGTATTTACATGCACAATGAAATACTACACACAAAATTATAAATATGCAAAAAACACTCACTAATAGAATTAAATGCAGATAACAGTGGTAAGTCAAGACTAGCCCCGATAGGTTTGAAGCATCTTTAACAGATTGTGGACCAGCAGATCACAACCCCTAAAACCACAATACCTCCATACATGCCATTAAGTATTCATGCATCTTTGTTACATTTAAATATTAAGTACACTTCAAGGCTCTTACAAAAATATTTTACCTTTCACTATTGAAAAAGGAAGTTTCTATTTTAACACAGTTTCAATAAGGAACATTTCTTACTGAACATTGTGAGTATTTAATTGAAACACCATGGGCTGTTTCACACAAAGTGCCCCGAGGGCGCAAAGTTTTTTGGCCAGCTTCGGGCACCCCTGGGTCACTTTTGTATTACAAAAGGGACCACAGACGCTTGGGCTGTCCCTTCTCTAATACGGAATGCTCTGGCACACATACAGCGCCAGCGTAATGATCAGAGGGCATTCTCCCAATTGCATGGGCGTGTGGTCCCATGCAAGTGAGGGAATGGCTTTGCCTCTGCACCTGTGTTGTATTATAGACAAGGGCTCAGTGGCAAAGAAGCTGACAGGGAGCATACTGACAGTGTGCCATCTAAAACATGGCGCACTGTCAGTGCGTCCCCTGATAACCACCGTGTGGTTGGAGAAAGTGGATCCTATGGACCCCCAAGTCATTACCTTTGAGTGGGTGCAGTCACTAACTGCACCAGCCTGCAAGGGGATCTCTAATATCCTTTAAAAGTGCAGGCATGTTGCCGCCTGCACAGCCAAACACAGAGAGGCTACTTCAATGTCACTCTATTTTTAACCTGAACATGCAGCCCCTATATAATCTATGTAATAGGGTGCACTTTCCCTGTTTGTACCAGATCCACCTCATGACAAGGGCCTTGTCACTGATAAACTCAGAGCTTGGTGCTTCATTTTTAAGCCCTGAACTGCCCATGCCAAAGTGCCCTTTAGTGACACTCGTCAAATAGTGGGGTGGGAGCAGCAACTGTCAATGACCCCATCCCACTCTGTGACGAGTGATGGACTGGCACCTCCTCTCATTAGCTGACCCACGAGGGGCCAATGAGAAGAGGCGGCAGTCCCAATCATACAGGAACTTCAAAGGATTCCATCCCGCTACCTGAGATCACCGCTGTGGCCTGGTAAGCTTTTCTCTTTTTTCTAATGTTTAGTGCATGGGTGTACGTGTGTATGAATGAATGTATGTATATAGTGTGTGCATGCTGCTGTGAATATATGTGTGTACATGTGCATGTGAATGATGGTTGTATGTGTGTGTACTTGTGAATGCATACATGTGAGTAAATATGTATGTAGCTGGGTGAGTGTGAGTATGTATGTGTGTGTATGTGAAGCCCACCCGCCTACTTAAATTACGGCCCAAAGCTGACTGAATGTTGTTTTCTTTACACCAAGCACAACCTTTGCTGCTACTGCTGTAAGACCAGAAATATTTACTTTTTCTCTTTGTGTGGTCTTTTTCAGCAACTTTTGAATCACTCTGTGGTTGTTTATTTTCCAATCGGTGAACCTGTCCTGGTGGGGCAACTGCCCACATTTACATGGTGACCAGGTGATTTGACAGAGTCGTATGGTCGCTTCTGTCATCCAGCAGTAGAAGCAGCATTCAAACCATTGCTGGGCATTGAAGATGCTTCCTCCTATTCCCCTGCAAAATGCTGGGAGTGGCAGTGAGCAGAAACAACACTTCAGGGGCCTATTCATAAAGGTAAACATACATGTACATATTGACATACATCTATATTTACTACTCCACCTAGTTATAACTCAACGCTTTTATTGCTATTAACCAAATCTGAGGATAGATTTATACTTAGGTGTAGACTTGCATGTTTCCATCTGTAAGCTTGTATATAGCATTTCATAATACATGAGTACTACTGTTGTACTACTTATATACTATAAAATGTGGTTTGGGTATAGGCCCCTGAGTGTCTGGTGGGCCCAGTTCCTTACATAGCCAATCCTGACAGTTCTGGGTGCTCCCCAAGCAAAGGCAACAACAGTCCTCATTCTAAAATGTGGACAATGGAGGTCACAGTTTAAAATCCACATCTATTAAAAGCTTGTAGTGGTTGACACTCCATTAGGAAGATTCACCCCTAGCCGAATTCCAAAACTAGAGTTCGAAAAGGAAAATAATTGGGTTTCTTCGAGTGTCAACATCTGCTTTCCTATGCAATGGAATGTCCTGTCCTTTTATAAAGCATTCAAGGCTTAGCTTTGCTTTCAATTTATCTTTTTCTTTAGGTCCCACATTGTTGTTTGTTTGGCTCATTGACCTGATTATAGATGTGGCATGAATACAACAATTTAATAAATAAAATATATTACTGTGTAGGAGAGTAGGATCTGCGTCACATGGTTACTAGGGGTGGGCGGAATTTGCGAAATTCACTTTCGCAAATTATCGCGAAAATGTCACAAATCTCCGCAAACACGTGGAAATATCGCGAAGATGCGGAAGTTTTTTTCCCGCCCGTTCGCGATATTTTCTGCATGGTTGCGGGTCGCCAACTTACCCCTGCGGTTGCGGCCATCTTGTTTTCAGTTGTCTCGCGGTGTATGATCGCGAGAAGAAAGACGTGATCGCGCGACGCATGATGTCACTGCGGACGCGAACTGTCACGAGACAGCGCAAATGGCTAAAACAATACAACATCTCATGGAGAATGCGACCGGATCGGGAAAACTTGTCGGCGAACGCGGGGATTTAGGTAAGGCGATCGCTCGCGCGTCAGAATGTATTATTTTACAGCGCGAGCAAGAAACAAATTATCGCAAAGCTGCGGAATGCGGAAATTTTGACATTTCCGCGCTCTCCGCGATACGCAAAAATCGCAATTTCCGCAAACGGAACGGAAATTTTGCCCAGGCCTAATGGTTACCCCCACTTTTTGCTGCTGTAACACTGTTTTCCGACTTTAGTCTGGCTGGGACCCTGCTATTCAGTGCCCCAGCCTAGCTGTTTCCTCTGTAAAATTATTCCATGTACCCTAGGTACATACCAGATTGGATCCTGGGGTGCCCTTATAAGTCCCTAGTATATGGTATACTATGTACCAAGGGCATAGGTACCCCAGAGGCCTACCAGGGGCTGAAGCATGTGTTATGCCACTTCTGGAAAGCCCTCCAAAATGATACCACAGGTCTGCTACTGAAGCCTGGGTAAGGTGGTGCATGCACCCCTTACAGAGATATAGGTTCACTATATCTCACCTATCAATGCACATAGGAACCTATCAGTCACCCCTATGGCAGGTCTTATCAATCCTGAAGGCAGGGTGCTTGGTTATATGTGAGAGGGTGCCCAGGCATGAGCTGAGCCCCTCTGCAGCCTTCGGAATCTCTTCACCGGGGTTGTCTGTGATGCAGCCTGACCATATACTCTTAAGTGCATTATAACCCAACGGTAAATGCTAACTTTGGACTGGCTGCACGGAAGCATATTGTGTTTGGTGTCAAACACCTTTGAATCATACCCCCACACCAGTAACTGGTGTGGTAGTATGATCCCACCCTTCTAGAGGGAGAGACATGACAGCACCGGTATACCCCGTACCAACTTAAAAGAGCCCTGGCATCACAAAATGGATGCTGCAGCCACAGACACTGGTCTGGCCTCCTGCTGCTTACCGAAACTCCAGCAGGGGAGGCCTGGACAATAGGTTTCCTGTCACAGGGAGGTGTACCCATCTCCCAGACAGGCTGATGTGTATCGGGGCTGGTTGGGAGCACTCCCAGAGTGCTTTGAAGTCCTGCACTGGGGGCACATTTGGTGTTCCTGTGCATAGTCCAGCTCAAACCGGTTCAGGGGCTACCAGCCCCTGCTCTGATGCAAAACTGGACAAAGGAAATGGGTGTAGCCACCCCTCTTTCCAAAACCTCCCATAGGTGGGTCCCTTGAGTTAGTCCAACCCCTTTCTAAGGTATAAGTAAGGAACCCCTGGCAACAGGACTTTAGATATCGCTGGATGAAACTCTGCAACTGAATCCTGGAACTGCGACGCTCTACTCAAGACTAGAGAACTGAAGAAATCTCCCTTGGGGTCAAGGAGTGACTCCCCTGCTTGGCAGGCACCAACGAAGCAATTGCCGGTTTGCATCTCTGAAGCTCCCGCTGGACTCCGAAGCATCTGCAGCATAGGAAGAGGATTTCCAGACTTCTCAGAGGCCTACCCGAGTCCCCAGCAAAGCTGAGACCCGCAGCCCTGGTGAGTAACGTGGAACCGGAACTCCTGGTCACCGTGCACATTTGCAAGTGCATTGACTTCTCGACGTCTCTTGAAGTTGTGCTTTGGGTTATATGTAGCCCAAGCACCTTCTGCACTGAAGATTGTGGGCCTACACTCCACGAGTGTTCAGTGAGCCTGCTTCTTGCATTTCCGCTTGAAGCTCCTTTGTGATCCCTGGTCCGTTGACTGGTGGGTCCCTGTGAAGGCAACTTTGATTTTCTTTGGGCTTCCCTGGTTGCTCCAGACGTGCCCTGACTCCCCACTGCGTGGTGAGTCCCTCAGACCTTGCTGGTCTGCACCGAAGCATCTTTCTCCTTTCTGCGTGGGTTGCTGTTGCCAAGGCTTGTTGTGTCCAATCCGAGCACCGACACTGCAGCACTCGACATCCTTTGTGAGACAGCTCAAATCCATCTCCTGGTTGTCCTCGATGCCTCCTGGTCCTCGTGGCTGAAGAGTCAAGCTTCACCTTCTTCACCTGAAATCACCCGACATTGGTGGGAATTCACCTATCGTGCCTCTGGTCACTGGCTAGTGACCCAGACTCTGTCCCCTCTGCTTTCAGGTTCTTCCGAACTCCGATCCAGGCTTAGATCTCTTCAGACCCTTCGCATCTTCCTGGCAGCAGCACTTCCTTGCCAGCTCCCATTGAAAAGAACGACGCGACCCAACACCATTTGACACCTATGCACCCGGCTTCCCTGGGTGAGGTAACTCGAGTACTCCGGTGCTCCGGTGGGTGTTGAACCTAGAACTGTCTAAGTCTGGTTTGGTCCTAGCTCATCTCTAAGTGTCCCTAATCTTTAAAAATCTAACCGTGACTTTCCCCATAGACGCTGATGGGAGCTTGCGGCTGTGTTCTCACACTGCACATGGCCCCCGTGGGTCCCCTGTGTCACTACCTTGGGTGGTTCCTTGGGGTCCCAGCGATTCTACAGGCTCTAGGCCTTGTGTTAAGTCGTGGTTCTTATACCACTAATTTAGTATATGGTTTGGCTCACCCCTAGGGCCTAATGTGTATTTGTGCTATTTTACTGTAATATTTGAAGTGTAACTTATGTGTTTTGACCTCTAGCCTCATAAAGAGACTAGTAGGATGTGTTTAAAAATAAATACATATATTTTATATATATACCTGGTGTGGTTGCCTTTCATTTAGCCATTCAAGAGATTATAGACTGGTAAAACAAGCTGCTTTACATTCCTTCAAGACTTAGCCTGAAGGCTGCTCTCCATAGCTACCACTAGGATAGCTTTCAATAAATGTATTCTTTAATCTAATCATCAATAAGGGTTGTGTGGACTGGTGCAAGGTGCCCACTATAACTAGTGGTCAGCATATACCAGGCCAACTTCTCACATACTGACTGATGGAAAGACTCCTAAGCAGACTATCAGCATGTGTTGGATCAAAAGTAAAATGGTACTTTCAATCCCAAAAATCGCCACGATTATACTGTATCCGTTAATTCATTATGGTGTGGAGTACTCCATTATTAAATATGGAATCTGTTTGTGCTTTTGCTATAATACAAATTATCAAGTTACAAAAGTGAGCATATGGACTTATATTTTTCCATTGGCATAGTATATGAACCATCAAAAGAGGGCATTGAAGTGCTTGCCACCACATAAACTAGTGAATTACAGCAAGAATAGATTTTCAGTTTCATAAAACAAAACATGCTTTGATTCACTCTGAAATAAAGAGTGCACCATATATATTTACTCTCAAGTTTGGCAATGATGTACCACTGAAAGGGAGGTGGTTCTAACTTTAGGGGTACATATGAGCTCTTTGATGGTTGGCCTCAAGGATATACTTTGTGTGTGCCACAGAAACATTTTGTTCTGATATACTGGTATTTCTGAGTACAGTACCTTTTGTGTCAAGGATCTCTGCCCGAGTGCGGACATAAAGATAGTACTCAGAAACGCCCATTGTGAATTCCCAAAGTCATAAAATTAGATGTTTGGTCTAAGTTTAGACCAAATGTTTACCTTTGTGAATCGGGTCCCACATATTTATCCAGTGCAATTTTAGCACAGTATGAATGAAGTATTCTCTTTAGGTGCTTTTGTCGCCATGTTCACTGCTGAGCTGAAAATCCAACAAATTGCCCTATTTTCATGATGCCTGTTAGAAATAGGGGGTGTCTAGTTGGCAGAGGTAGGTACCTTTGACCAAATAGGGACCCTTGCTTCTAGTCAGGGTAAGGGGGAAACACACTGTTGATAACCCCTGCTCACCCCCTTGGTAGCTTGGCACGAGTAGACAGGCGTATCCCCAAGGCAATGTGTAAAGTATTTGCACCAACACCTACAGTAACACAGTGACACACCACAAATGGACACCACACAGGTTATTTATAAAAATATAAATATCCTTATCTGATTAGGCAAGACCAAAACGACATAAATCCGACATACATAATATTAATCTTCCCTTAGAAATGTTCTTTGGACTGTTCTTTGTAAAGACAACTCAGTAGTTTCTGCACTCCTCGTGAAAATTTAATAAAAATATCACCACTTGGTTCTCCGATGTTAATTACAGGGTCTAACCCCTTAAACGTGCCCAGCAAGAAGTGTCACACACCACGGCCCCTGGTACCGCCGCTAACACCTGTGCGAGTACGGGACGGCTGACGCAGTCCCCAACAACCGATTTAATCCGTAGGACACAGGGAACTGTCCTCAGAGCTCTGCCAGAGCAGGCAGTCACCGGAGCAGGCCCTCAGCAGCAAGGCCGCTCTCGCAGACCCGTACCCCGCCCGCAGACCTCCCACCAATACAGTCTTGGGCGCAGGCTTCGATTGCTGACTGGAGCCTTTTCCTGTGGCAGTGACATCTCAGCTGTGGTTCGTGCTTGGGCCGCTTCCTGGGGCGGAGATTCTTCTTCTTGTCGACACTGCACAGGGGGACCGGGGTGATCTTCTCCCGACTCGAGCGCGGTTTCCCCGTGACGCGGGGGTGATGTCCTGCTGGGCGGCTTCCTGATCCTTTGGTTATGCGTCTCAGGAGAAGCCCCGGTTGCAAAGCAATGCCTCGTGGCCGGGGATCGCAGCATGGCTCACCTCTCCTACCACAGCGGCTTCACTGATAGTACACCCGCCGCACTTCGATGATTCCGCTGAAGGGCACGGTGCTAAATGGATTAGGGGCACCACAGGCACATGGTGTGGTGAAGCGCTGGCTCCACGGAGCTCGTCAATGCAGGCAGGGCCTGGTGCAGACGTAGGCACGCAACGTTGAGGTTGGGTAACCTTGTAATCTCCAAATAATGCGACACGCTTTCCAGAGAACACCAGCTGGAGGCGGAGACACGCTTACAGCTTTGTAGGGACGATCTTGGGAAAAGGCGATCTGGGGAACTTTGATGTGCCTGAGTTCCCACAACAGGAGGCCAGCTCTCCTCAGGCCCTTGGAGACTCTTGTCTTCAGAAGAACAAAGCACACAGCACAGTTCCTCTTCAAGTAGGGGGACACAGCACACAGCAGCAAGTCCCTTAATCCTCTTCCTCAGCAAAAACAGCAACTGCAGGTCAACCCCCATACACACAGCAATGGCAGCCCTTTTCCTCAGTCTTCTTCAGCTGTTTTCTTCGGCAGGGATTCCTTCTTGATCACGAAGTTTCCTAGTCTAAAGTTCAGGGGTTTCAGCTCTGATATTTATACCCCAAAAGTCTTTGTTCTTCATGTGTGAGGGGTCCTGGACCCAGTCCAAACCAGTTCTGTGTGCACTCCGCCAGTGCACATCTTCTTCCTTTGTGGTTGTGGGCCAGGGCCATCAGACGCACTGCAGGAGGTGGAGCCAGCATTGTGGAAGGCAGGCACAGCCCTATTCAGGCCCAGGTGTTACTCCTCCTACCTCTCCAAATGCAGATAGGTCTATTCAGCTTAGTGCTGGCTCACCCAGCCTCCTGGAGCCACCCCAGCCCATGTCACTCACAAACCAGACAGTCAATTCACAAACAGGCAGAGGCACACAGAAAGGTTGAACAAGAAAATAGCCACTTTCTAAAAGTGCTATTTCCAAACACTTAATTTAAAAACCATCCTCCCTAAAAGATGTGGTATTAAATTCTGACTTCAGGGATACCAGAATCCAATTTTCTATTTTGCTGCTATAGGAAGATATGCAGGTATACATGTTACACAGCATTCCCCATTCTGTCCTATGGGCATGATAGCCTTTCAATAGTGAAAAACTAAATTGGCAGTATTTCACTATCTATCAGGACATATTACCCACACTAGTACATGTCCTTCCTTTTACATACACTGCACCCTGCCCAGGGGTGTACCTTGGGCCTACCACAGGGGTGTCCTATGTGTAAGAAAAAGGGAAGGGTCAGGCCTGGCAAGTGTGGACAGTGGCCAGGTCAATATGGCAGTTAAGAAACTGCACACAGGCACTGCGGTGGAGGCCTGAGACACCATCTAAGGGCTACCCTTGTGGGTGGCACAACCAGTGCTGCAGGCCCACTGGTAGCATTTGAATCCCCAGCCCTGGCGCACTCAGTGCACTTTACTAGGGACCTACTGATGAAACAAATATGCCAATCATGGATAACCAATCACAATTAAAATTTAACCAGGGAGCACTTGCAGTTTGGCACTCATCAGCAGTGGCAAAGTGCCCAAAGCATCTAAACCAGCAAAAACGAAATCCAGCACAGTGTCAAAAATACAGGAGGTAGAGGCAAAAAGTCAGGTGAAACCACACCAAGGATGCCAGGTCTAACAATGCCCAAGTCCTATACATTAAAATAATCTACGTGAGATCTAGGAATGACTCTTGGGGAAGTTCCCATGTCTTTTTCAAACAAAACAATACTACAATCTTTGCAGTTATTTGACATAGCGCTTTTAATTATCTGCTACCATATTTCATTGGTGCTCAATCATACCTGAACAATTTAAAGAGACCCTTAAGGTTTTCACCTTTTTAATGTTCTTATATTAACGTTAATCTACATAAAAGAACAGTGGGATGATGGAACCTTAGCAGACCTACTAACATGAGGCCTATTCTGTCAACCTTTAAAGTCATCCAGACTGTATCCATCCAATGCTGCATTGCTGAATAAGGTACTAAAGAGGGAGGCAGCCTCTTTGGGACAAAGGCGAGTGAAGTGGAAGAACAATTGCATATTGTGAAAAAGTGGATTATTAGTTGGGGTGGGTGTTAGTCCACCACAAATGTCACTGTTCTTGTTAGGTCCACTAAAGGTTTCAGTAATTTTTAGCTGAACTCAACCCCTAGTAGCTATGGCACAGAGCAGACAGGCTTAACTTAAGAAAATGTGTAAACTATTTCAAAGTACCAAAACATAGAAAAAGTCAAAAACGTAACACAAAAAACCCACTCCAATTTATTGATCTGGTGGTTTACTTGACAAATGTGTCCACTGTAGTTGCTTGGGTTCTATCGCATGGTCACAGGTTCAAATCCCAGTGGGTCCACTCAGCCTGTCTTCCTTCTGAGGTTGATAATATGAGTACCATTGAGTTGGGTAACAAAATACATCTGTTATTTAGCACCAAGATAACCTTGGGTAAACATGCACTTTACAAATACTTATGTTATGTACCAGGTTACGCTGAACCAAGACAATGGTAAGGTTTAAGGCTTACCTCGATATCCTGTGGGTTAGATACGAGACTCAGGCAGGTCCTGGTTTAAAAGTATGTTTGGACTTAGAAAAGTTTCAAGAATGGAATGCTGGCTGGATCCGAAGCAGGGCTCGATAATGGCAGGTTGTTGTAGAGTGGGTCCCTGGGGCAGTCATCATTGAATGTGGGAAAGTTGTAAGAGGGCAGAGTCCACAGTCCATGCCCAGGAAGCCTTCAACCTCGATCAGCTTTGGCTTGGTGTCGCTCTCTGTGATGCCCACTATGTTTAGACTTTAAAACGTTTCTGGAAGTCATAATTTCTTCAGTGGGGCAAGCCAGCTATTGGTTTCAACCAGCAATTCAAAGTTGACTGCTTCGGCTACAGGACTGTCTCGGTCTCCCACCTGTTCTTCAGGGAAAATGTTAGCAAAAGGTTTCGGAGTCTCAGTTTTTGCAGTAACACCAGTCAAGCATGCCAGGACCTCAGGAACAGCATTTAGTGGTCAGGACTCACTCCAAGAAGAAGCCACCAGCAGGGACCAGGGCAGGTCCAGTTAGAACTGGTTAGGAGGGCTTGTCTGGAAAGTGAGCTTTTTGCAGCTTCTTTGTCCTTGTAGCTTAATTGAAGGTCAGCCAAATCTTTGTCCTGAATACAAATGGGAGCAAGTTTAGCACTTAGGGTTTTCCTCATAGGTCACAACAGCAGGAACCCATCCTTCTGTCTTCCACGGGTCCAGCAGTGCACTGAAGATGGCACTGGGGGTGCCACATTTATGCCCGTTGCCAGATTGTGGGTGAAGGAAACTCCTGGGCACTACCTAAGTAATGAGGTAAAAGTTCCCGGGAGGCCCCTACCCATTTTTGCTGCACTCCCTGTGTGTTTTACTGCAAACTATTCCACAGTACCCCTCTTTCACTAAAACCAATATGGCAGAATCTATCTTCCCCTGTGCAGAGCTCACAGTGCCCACCCAAAGGTGTGGCTATAATATTAGGCAAAACCTCCCTTGTGGTCACTCCAAACCAGTTCTGGGGTAGCCTCCTGTTCTGCTTGGGTTTTCGGATCAGATAGAACCCGCTCATCAGAGCCTCACTAACCCAGCCAGAACGTTACCCCCCTCCTCGTCCCTAGGGCCTGTTTTACAATAGGTAACCACATATATATATATACCACCTAAGGACAGGGAATTCCTACTATACATACCAAGACCTCTTATAATCGGCGGCCTCGCGATCCCATACGAATCCAGACCTCTCTACCCAGACGGCAGTCTTAGCACAAGTGGCGGCCTCGCGATCCCATACGAATCCAGACCTCTCTACCCAGACGGCAGTATCAGCACAATCGGCGGCCTCGTGATCCCATACGGATCCAGACCTCTCTACCCAGACGGCAGTATCAGCACAATCGGCGGCCTCGCGATCCCATACGAATCCAGACCTCTCTACCCAGACGGCAGTCTTAGCACAAGTGGCGGCCTCGCGATCCCATACGAATCCAGACCTCTCTACCCAGACGGCAGTATCAGCACAATCGGCGGCCTCGCGATCCCATACGGATCCAGACCTCTCTACCCAGACGGCAGTATCAGCACAATCGGCGGCCTCGCGATCCCATACGAATCCAGACCTCTCTACCCAGACGGCAGTCTTAGCATAAGTGGCGGCCTCGCGATCCCATACGAATCCAGACCTCTCTACCCAGACGGCAGTATCAGCACAATCGGCGGCCTCGCGATCCCATACGGATCCAGACCTCTCTACCCAGACGGCAGTATCAGCACAATCGGCGGCCTCGCGATCCCATACGGATCCAGACCTCTCTACCCAGACGGCAGTATCAGCACAATCGGCGGCCTCGCGATCCCATACGAATCCAGACCTCTCTACCCAGACGGCAGTCTTAGCACAAGTGGCGGCCTCGCGATCCCATACAAATCCAGACCTCTCTACCCAGACGGCAGTATCAGCACAATCGGCGGCCTCGCGATCCCATACGGATCCAGACCTCTCTACCC
The DNA here is from genome assembly GCF_964204655.1 of Triturus cristatus. Classification (NCBI taxonomy): domain Eukaryota; kingdom Metazoa; phylum Chordata; class Amphibia; order Caudata; family Salamandridae; genus Triturus; species Triturus cristatus. The sequence continues at coordinate 367,775,531 of NC_140586.1, forward strand.
AGACGGCAGTATCAGCACAATCGGCGGCCTCGCGATCCCATACGGATCCAGACCTCTCTACCCAGACGGCAGTATCAGCACAATCGGCGGCCTCGCGATCCCATACGGATCCAGACCTCTACCCAGACGGCAGTCTCAGCACAAGTTCATCCTATGATCACCATAACATACAGGAAGGGAATCAGTCTCACTATTCATCAGATCACACAAGGATTGCCAGTTCAGGCATAGCCTGTTCTCCGGTTCGAGGGGCTCCTCTCTCCCTTATTCAGTTACCACTTACCTGATCAGGGTTAACATCTGTTCAAGTAGCCGCAGCTGACTAGAAAAATAGGCTACCCTCTCATACAAGAACACGCAGCATCTGTTGGTTCACTACAAACTGGGTACTTTATTACTCATTACATACGCAATCACATAACATTACAATATAACACATAACCTGCAAAGAAAAGTGAAAGATTAAGTTGTACACTCTAATAAGAAAGGGGTCGACATCACCTTAGTAGTGTGTAGCCTGCACTCAATGGTCATCTAGGTTCCCTTCTCGTCTGTGCCTCGGCTCGCCTGGAAGTCACACCTCCGCAGTCACGGATCTGTTCCCTTCACCCTTCTCCGAGTCACTGGGACCTCTTCCTTATCGGCTACTCTCTCCTCTCTGGCTATTCTGCTAGGAGAGTATCTGTCTCTCGGTTTTTCTCCGCCTTCAAGATGGCGTCTGTCTTCCCTGGAATAAGTAGTAGCTTTACTGCTAACGGCTAGATGCCGCCTACGGACTGAACATGTAACTGCCTCAGACTTTCACTAATATAGAGGTGCGTTTCCTCATGGAAAATTCCGGCCCGTAACCTGCCGCCCACCAAATTCTTGTACCTCCCCGTACCAAGGACACTTTCCCAGCCGGCCGGCCTGATGTAGTGTCTTCGGCATGAAGAAAAATACAATCCTTCGATAAGGGCCGGCCTGAACCGGTTCTCTCCAAGCGAATAACACCTCATAACTAAAACATTACATTTGACCTAGAAGCATCCCAAGCTGCCGGAGCAGAAAGAAAGATGGAGTCTCTCCCGTTTGAGGCCTACCAGGCCTGAATTCAGCACGGCTCCATGAAATACCCTCACTACAGGACAGGTTATCCCTAATACTAACGAATCTATCCCCTAGGCTATGTGTGCAAGCCCTGATCTATGGGGAAGAGCACAGGAGCATGTCGAAGTGCCTAGTAAATAGGCTCCATTCACTACTCTAACCCTTAGACTTGAATGGTAAGAGACTGAAGTCACATTCAATCACCTCTCAACACAAGAAGGCCGGGAAAATCGAGCAGAACATTTCACCCTTGACTTCAGTCTATTATACATTCATTAAACAGAACTAACATCTGTGGAAGAATAATATGAAACCAAACTAACTGATCTATGTCTAGTACCAGGTGTGCAGAATTGAAGTAGTGAAGGAATACACTGAATAAAGCAACAGATAGAAATCAAAATGCCGATAGTAACCAGAATACCTCCTACTATCTGACGTAACATATGCAAATCAGGTAACCAATTAAAGAGCCAGTCAAACCAGCCCTGGTCAATGTGTTTTCTAACTTCTTCTGTCAAGTCATGTAGTTTATCAATGTGAGCTTGAATGGATTTTGTATGATCAGACAAGTTAAAACAACAAAGACCCTCAAAATCAGAACAATCGTGTCCATGTTTAAGCAAAAGATAATCAATGGCCGCTCGATTTTGCAAGATAGCTCTACGTTCACCCTGGGCGTCTAATAGCATGTCAGACAGGACTGTAGAAGTATGATTAATGGATTTCACCATCCAGCAGGCCATTTTCCCAATAGATTTGGCATTATAAACTGCCAAAGCAGGAACACCAATAATTGAAATAGCCAGGCTAAGGTATTCAGACTTGGAATATAAATGCAAAGATGAGTCACAATCCTCCTGTAACCTCACTGTATCTCGAATCACACGAGAGTTGGCATTCGGATGTGAGGAAAACATTAACAAGCTCAGTCTAGTAATGGCACAAGGGCCTCCAGAAATATTTGCGGGGATATATGGCCAGGAAGTATTACCACATGAGAAAAGCCATCCGGCAGGTAGTAACATCGTGCGATAATGACTGGGGGTAACTACCAAACTCTTGCAAGTCATGTTATTCTGAACAGAAGCACATGTTTTCGGTGTCCTTTGAAAGCACAAAGTTCGTTCATGAGCGGTGAAGGAAGTGGCACCTTTCAATCTTAAACGCATACATTCAGAAATCGCACTAGGATCACAAGTAAGGAAAAAAACACAAATCACCCTGTGTGATATTATAGGTAACTATTTGGGACTGGATGGGGGGTATCGGGTCTGACAGTACAGTACACAAGGGGCAATACTCATGGGTAGCAAAATCGCCCAGAAGAACATTGGGGCGAGCATTCGATATATTGAAAATATGAGTCAAAGTCTCCAATGAAGCAGGGACAGCAACTAAACAAGTTGCTAGAATGTCCGTCACCGATCTCATCGGTGTCAAGCAGAAATGAGGGGCTTTAGTCACCCGTTTGGCTAACATTGTCCAAAAGTTCGATGACGAATCCCACGCAGCGAAGGAACGCGACACTCGGGTTCTCAACTCAACCCGGGTTGATGGGATCCCTCCTCTCTCGTCGTACCAGCCCAAAAGGAGTCCAACGCCGACACATCCTGCAGCAACAGTCCAAAGAATGATCTGAAAGAGAATCAAATACAGGCATTATTCATTCTCGTAAGTAACATTTGTCAGCCGGGACTGCTTCCCAGCTATCTTTCCCTGGTCTCATAACTAAAATGGTGTTGTCTTGACCGGTTGCAATGACCTCTGCTTGTTCAGGGGGATTCTTAGGCGACTGCACCCAAACTCTGGCCCCAGGATTATCTGTGGAGCCAAAACCTTTCTGGCCTCGTACAGTTAGCAACGTTGGGGCAGTGCCTTTTGTCATCTCACCACTGAAAACAGGCATTATTAATAATTGAGCCACTCGGTCAGTTTGATGTATCAGTAAGTCAACCTCACTGCTATTCAGCAGGAGCACCTTAATCTCTCCCTGATAATCACTGTCAATGATTCCTCCAAGCACCTGAACGCCTTTTACAGCCAGCCCCGATCTAGGGGCAATTAATCCAAAATTCCCAGTTGGTATATGAACACCAACACCTGTTTCAATGATGACTCGATCCTTGCTTTTTAGAACGGTGTCATCCATGGCATGCAAGTCTAAACCTGCCGACCCTGGGGTCGCTCTACATGGAGCCAAAGCTCCGGGAGTAATTTCCCAATACATCACAGTCTCTCTGATTTCATTGGGCTTAGCATCAACATTCGGAGGAAACAAACGCATAAGTGGGGATTCAGCATTTAGAAAAGGACGGTTATTCAAAATCAATAGCGCTTGAGGCAAAAAGTCTCGCCAATTCTTATACTTGTCATCTGTTAATTTGCGTAATTGATCTTTTAGCAAGCCATTCAACCTCTCCACAAGACCCGAGGCCTGTGGATAATATGGTATATGAAACACCCATTCAATATTGTTTTCCACACAGAATTCCTGTACCAATCTTCCACGAAAATGGGATGCATTATCAGATTGAATTTGAAATGGCACACCATAATACATCATAATCAATTCCAATGTTTTAATAGTATTCAGTTGGGTAGCTTGCTTACAGGGAAGGGCCACCAGCAGGCCACTGTATGTATCAACAATAGTGCAAACATATTGACAATTCCTACTCATAGGAAGTGGACCGATGTAATCAATCTGCCAAATTTGAGCGGGCAATTTCCCGCGATGTAAATGACCTTTAACAATTTGGGGCACTTTGCGCTGCCTGATATGCTGACAAATGGGACAATGTAGAATAAAATTTTTGATTAAATCTAGGGGAATATAAATTCCTCGATCAGCAGCCCACCTGCTAGTGGCTTTCTCTCCAAAGTGTCCTGCTTTCTGGTGGGCCCATTTCGCCAATCCCGCAATATCAGAATCTTGCCTGTCCACCACTGCCTCAGCAATTTTAGATTTCTCATCTGCAATGTTATGAAAGAATTTGTCAAGAGAGTCTATCGGGGTATGAGCATCCACATGGAAGATTGTAACAGTACTCTGTGGGAGCATTTCCCAAATCTCCTGCCATAATTCTTTTCCCCACAGTTCTTTTGAATGCAATTTCCAACCATGGGAATGCCAAGCCGGTAACCAAACTGCCAGTCCATTGGCAGTAGACCAAGAATCGGTGAAAATATGACATGTGCCAGGTAACTCTTGTTTCAGAACTTGATAAACAGCATAGAGTTCAGCAAATTGACTGCTCTTACCCTCACCAGTTGTACTCAGCAATTTTTGTGTGATCGGATTATAGGACACCGCCTTCCAATGCCGTTTCGTCCCTATGAACCTTGCTGAACCATCCGTAAACCAGACATGGTTTCTGTCCTCAGCGGACAAATCATCAAAAGGTCTACCCCACTTAACAGGAGACTCCTGTACTAAAGGTACGGAACATTCACTCTCAGTCTCAGTCGATGGCGCCCGCGCCACCTGCTCATGCAAAGATGCAACTCCTTTTTGTCCCACACGTGCCCTGTCTTGTATATACCATTTCCACTTAATCACACTCGCCTCTTGAGCGTGTCCAATTCGGTGAGTTTTCGGCGAGCTCATAACCCACTGCATGATAGGAATTTCAGGTCGCAAAACTATATCATGTCCCAAAGTCAATTGCTCGGTATCCACCAGAGCCCAATAACATGCAAGTAACTGTTTCTCAAAAGGTGTATAACGCTCACCAGCATCAGGTAACTTTTTGGTCCAGAAACCTAACGGTACTCTACTCTTGCCTTGTTTCTGCCACAAACTCCAATTCGCATAAAGACCTTGTACAGACACATTCAAATCCACATCACCATCACGTACAGGCCATACATCCAGAGCATGCTGAATTGCTTCTTTTGCCAGACTGAACGCATCTTGCTGTGGTTTATCCCATTCAAATGCATTCTTTTTACGAGTGACATGGTACAAAGGGGCCAATATTTGACTCAAATGAGGAATATGCTGACGCCAAAAACCAAACAAACCAATGAAGCTTTGGGCTTCTTTCCTATTCCTCGGAACTGCAAAATCAAGAATTTTCTGTTTAACCTGAGGGATCACTTCTCGGTGCCCCTCATGCCAATTAATACCCAAAAATTTCACAGCCTGGGACGGACCTTGTAATTTATCCGGGTTGATTTCCCAACCTTTCTCACGCAGGCACTCAATGACTCTGTCCAATTGGGTCTGAACTTCCTCTTGTGTTTCGCCTTGGATCAAAATATCATCAATATAGTGACATATCTGAATTTGTGGATGAACCTGTACCTCAGCCAAATGCTCTGCCACCAGCCGGTGACATATCGTAGGACTATGCACATAGCCCTGGGGAAGACTTCTAAACGTCATCTGACGCCCGTTCCACGTAAAACTGAATTGTTCCTGACACTCAGGGGCAATCGGAATCGAAAAGAAAGCATTAGCAATATCAATGGACGCATACCATGTACCTGGATGTTTTTGGATTCTTTCAATTAGAGTAATAACATCCGGTACTGCAACAGTCAAAGAGGGTGTGTGTCTATTCAATTCTCGATAATCAACAGTCATACGCCAAGAATTATCACTCTTACGTACAGGCCAAACAGGATTATTCCAAGCAGAAGTAACTGGGGTTATAACTCCTGCATCCACCAACTCCTGAATAGTGGTACTAATCTCTTCATGACCACCTGGAATACGATACTGCTTCTGACAAACCACTTTTGTCGCCTGGGGAACTTTTATGGGGGGCATTCTTAAACGACCAACCCGTACAGCCCTGGACGATATATAATGTTTAGTTCCAAATTGGTAACATTCATCCTCTAAGTGCAAAGTCATTCCTTTCAAAATATCAATTCCAATTATGAATTCTAAGAGTGGCACCACTAATACAGAGTATTCTTTTCTAGGAATTCTACCTATTCTCATTTCAAGTGAAGTTTGAACTGCGGGAGTTTCCTTTCCACCTAATCCGGTAATTGTAAAAGGCTGACCCTTAAACTTCTTTGATTTTCCATGAATAAGAGTGGCCTCCGCTCCTGTATCTACCAATGCTCGGGCCCTTTGGATATTACGATGTCTCCAATAAATATCAATATCTACATAGGGTCTATTATCTCTGTGAGCCCATCTGTGTACTGGAGCTTGACCTATTTCCTAGTCATTTTTACTGCATTCGGTGTACCAGGATAAATCAGGGTAAAGACTCTCACGTTTCTTAGGTATCGATACCTCCTGTTCATATCCATCTCCATTACGAAATGGATTCCTGTCCTCTGCATTGTACTGCAGGTTTCGATCGGCCAATCTGTGTCGGTCCTCTCTCCTTCTCAACTCAGGGGATTGATCCCTATCATCTCTACGTCTGCTGTTAACATAATCATCTCTCCCCCTTTCTCTTTCCCCCTCTCTCTCTCTGTCTCTCTCACGACGGGGGGACAAATCACGTACATAACGTCGATCATCACGACGATCAGAGCGCCCACGGCGGTCGTCATCACCGCTACCGTCAGAAAAACCACGATCACACTCAGTCGTCCGAACACGCCGGGCACCCTCCTTTCGATCCAAGCCACGTTTGCGAAACATTTTCCACAAACGAGCAGTAGTCTCACCGTCAATGTCCTCCTTCCGCACACCATCGGCCACAAGACCAAAAAAGATATCACGTCTAGTAATTTTATTGTCACCAGGAGTACGAGTGTCAGGCCGGGACTGCCGTTCAGGTTTAAACCACTCACCCAACTCACCGAGTTGGCGTACCGATTCCAGCACCGTAGATAACACGTTACCAGTCTGATTAATCAATAAAGTCATCATGACCTGCTTATAGGCAACAGGGGAAGAACGAATAATACGATTCCGCACAGAAGATGTCAACAAACCATCAAGCAACCTGTCAGCAGTACCCAGAAAAATTGCCGTTTTCATCACCTCCTCTTTGAGACGTTGTGCAGCGTCGCGCAAAGTATACCACGGTTTGTCATTCACAGGCCAATCAGACTCAGTAGGATATTTTTGATTACAACCCTCAGTCGCCAATTGAAGCAAAGAAATTTGGCCACCACCATTAAAGTTACGAAAATGATCCTGTACAGTAGAATCCGAACTCAAGGAACAAAACTTCAAACAATCGCCATTATCCAACATAATGCCAGCAGCGCCCAGTTCATTAAGGCGCACCATCCATGTGAGTAAGGTCTCACCAGCTCGCTGCCGAAATCGCTGCAAAATATCACTAATTTCTTGTTGAGTAAAATCCTCCAAAGAGTCTAAAGAAATACCATTCGGAGCATTGGGAGCCTGCTGCAACTTCCGTCGAAAAACTGGATGCACCGAGACCGCGGGACGAGCATCACAAGGAGCTCGATCAGTACACGTAGAGGGACAATCAGTGTAAGAAGCATCGACCCCACTCGAAGGACGAGCGCAATCACGGGGTGCACCATCAGAGGTGCGAGAAGCAGACTTACAATCACGGCCGGAGCGAGAGGACTCGCGCTTGGCAGACTCCTCACCCGAGGAACAAGAATCACTCGAGTTCCAGATATTACCATCCCATTCATCAGGATTCCAATCTAGGCCGGCTTTCGCCACGACCAGACGCACCTTTCGCGTCGAAACCCGACCACGCCGATTCTTGTATTTATAACGAGCAATTCGCACAGCCGCCCTCTCGGCAATAGTTTGGTAAGTCTCAAGTTTGTCAGCAAGCAACTTATTTTGACACCGCAACAAAGTATGAGCATTCTGAATCTCAACAAAGTTCGCTTCCACATCCTTATGTGATTTCTGTAACTTCAACAACCTCTCATGCAGAATCCTGTACGCAGACAGAACAATCCAACCCCTGCGCCCCAAAACGGGAAGCTCATCACCCTTAGATACCGGCGCCTTCTGTAAACAAGTAATCACATTAGCCGGCTCCGCCAGCTCCAAAAAAGAATTCCAATTCTCACTCAAACCAGTAGAATCAGCCCACTCACGGGCTAAGGCTTCATAAGGCGTTGAATCCAAGCCGGGAATATCAACGGGCAACTTAAAAGTAGATTTCGACTTTCTAGAAAACATCTCGAAAAAGAAAGAAGAAAAGAAAGAGAGAAGAAAGAGAAAAAAAAACTATACACACAATTAAATACAAATAAGATACAAACAAAATCACGCACGCGCCGAAAGCAAACACGATACAACCACAACGCACAGAGGTTTCGTAAACGGTTCGTGACGCCAAATGTTCTGCTTGGGTTTTCGGATCAGATAGAACCCGCTCATCAGAGCCTCACTAACCCAGCCAGAACGTTACCCCCCTCCTCGTCCCTAGGGCCTGTTTTACAATAGGTAACCACATATATATATATACCACCTAAGGACAGGGAATTCCTACTATACATACCAAGACCTCTTATAATCGGCGGCCTCGCGATCCCATACGAATCCAGACCTCTCTACCCAGACGGCAGTCTTAGCACAAGTGGCGGCCTCGCGATCCCATACGAATCCAGACCTCTCTACCCAGGCGGCAGTATCAGCACAATCGGCGGCCTCGCGATCCCATACGGATCCAGACCTCTCTACCCAGACGGCAGTATCAGCACAATCGGTGGCCTCGCGATCCCATACGAATCCAGAACTCTCTACCCAGACGGCAGTCTTAGCACGAGTGGCGGCCTCGCGATCCCATACGAATCCAGACCTCTCTACCCAGACGGCAGTATCAGCACAATCGGCGGCCTCGCGATCCCATACGGATCCAGACCTCTCTACCCAGACGGCAGTATCAGCACAATCGGCGGCCTCGTGATCCCATACGAATCCAGACCTCTCTACCCAGACGGCAGTCTTAGCACAAGTGGCGGCCTCGCGATCCCATACGAATCCAGACCTCTCTACCCAGACGGCAGTATCAGCACAATCGGCGGCCTCGCGATCCCATACGGATCCAGACCTCTCTACCCAGACGGCAGTATCAACACAATCGGCGGCCTCGCGATCCCATACGGATCCAGACCTCTCTACCCAGACGGCAGTATCAGCACAATCGGCGGCCTCGCGATCCCATACGAATCCAGACCTCTCTACCCAGACAGCAGTCTTAGCACAAGTGGCGGCCTCGCGATCCCATACGAATCCAGACCTCTCTACCCAGACGGCAGTATCAGCACAATCGGCGGCCTCGCGATCCCATACGGATCCAGACCTCTCTACCCAGACGGCAGTATCAGCACAATCGGCGGCCTCGCGATCCCATACGGATCCAGACCTCTCTACCCAGACGGCAGTATCAGCACAATCGGCGGCCTCGCGATCCCATACGGATCCAGACCTCTCTACCCAGACGGCAGTCTCAGCACAAGTTCATCCTATGATCACCATAACATACAGGAAGGGAATCAGTCTCACTATTCATCAGATCACACAAGGATTGCCAGTTCAGGCATAGCCTGTTCTCCGGTTCGAGGGGCTCCTCTCTCCCTTATTCAGTTACCACTTACCTGATCAGGGTTAACATCTGTTCAAGTAGCCGCAGCTGACTAGAAAAATAGGCTACCCTCTCATACAAGAACACGCAGCATCTGTTGGTTCACTACAAACTGGGTACTTTATTACTCATTACATACGCAATCACATAACATTACAATATAACACATAACCTGCAAAGAAAAGTGAAAGATTAAGTTGTACACTCTAATAAGAAAGGGGTCGACATCACCTTAGTAGTGTGTAGCCTGCACTCAATGGTCATCTAGGTTCCCTTCTCGTCTGTGCCTCGGCTCGCCTGGAAGTCGCACCTCCGCAGTCACGGATCTGTTCCCTTCACCCTTCTCCGAGTCACTGGGACCTCTTCCTTATCGGCTACTCTCTCCTCTCTGGCTATTCTGCTAGGAGAGTATCTGTCTCTCGGTTTTTCTCCGCCTTCAAGATGGCGTCTGTCTTCCATGGAATAAGTAGTAGCTTTACTGCTAACGGCTAGATGCCGCCTACGGACTGAACATGTAACTGCCTCAGACTTTCACTAATATAGAGGTGCGTTTCCTCATGGAAAATTCCGGCCCGTAACCTGCCGCCCACCAAATTCTTGTACCTCCCCGTACCAAGGACACTTTCCCAGCCGGCCGGCCTGATGTAGTGTCTTCGGCATGAAGAAAAATACAATCCTTCGATAAGGGCCGGCCTGAACCGGTTCTCTCCAAGCGAATAACACCTCATAATTAAAACATTACATTTGACCTAGAAGCATCCCAAGCTGCCGGAGCAGAAAGAAAGATGGAGTCTCTCCCGTTTGAGGCCTACCAGGCCTGAATTCAGCACGGCTCCATGAAATACCCTCACTACAGGACAGGTTATCCCTAATACTAACAAATCTATCCCCTAGGCTATGTGTGCAAGCCCTGATCTATGGGGAAGAGCACAGGAGCATGTCGAAGTGCCTAGTAAATAGGCTCCATTCACTACTCTAACCCTTAGACTTGAATGGTAAGAGACTGAAGTCACATTCAATCACCTCTCAACACAAGAAGGCCGGGAAAATCGAGCAGAACACCTCCCCTCCCACAATAGTGTGTAATTTTATACGACTCCCACACATCACAGGACATTATTATGACGTATAAAATATATGGCAATCTACTATCATCTTGAAAGGAATATAAATTAGGTCACGAGCTACATAAAATGCATGTGCCAAATTGTGTCCAGATTTTGCCTGAGAGTTCAGCCCTAATTACAAGGTTAACATAAGCCTTGCCACTTTGCTAAGTTTGCTTCATGGCCGGTCGCTCCACACACTGCGCAACTTCCCGTGAGTGTGCCAGCCCCCACTGCTGCTGCCTCGAGTTCGCCGCTGCCTGCAGCTGAGCTTGTGTTTCCTCCCGAGCCGGTTTTCCTCCCGTGTTCTTGCCGCCGCCCCCGCTAAGTATTATGATTTTGCTACGTATTGTACTCTGTACTGTGTTCTTGGTTGTTGTATTTTGCCTGTCTCTGTGCCCGCTGTCTGCCCGTTTTTAGCCCAGCCCCCTCGCCCGTTTTTCCCGCTCTCCTGTCCCCCCGCTCCCCGCCGCTGCTCCCCTGCGGCCCCGCCCCCTTTTTATTCTGTACACCCATTCGCCGCCCCGCTCCCACCTCCCAGCTGCTCCTCCCTCCCACTTCGCCATTTATGGCGGAGTCCACGTGCACGCGCAGCGAGCTCGTGCGGCGGGCGTGCCGATTGCGCAACGAAGGCGCGCCAAAGGCAAGCCCGTCTACGCCCGTCCATGCCTGGACCGCGCCCAGCGCCAGGACCCCTGGCTCCCGCGGTTGCCAGCCCACACGACAGACTTACGACACCGCCACCCTCAACGCACTCAACGCCGGACGGGACCCCACCTGCTACCGAGCCACCCCGAAACACGCCCACGGACCCTTCACCTGCCAAACCTGCAAGTTCTCCTGCCTCTGGACCTGCACCGCACCCGCCAAGCCGACCTCCAGCAACAACCACCTCAGGTGCTTCCTGCTCAACACCCGCTCCATCCACGGACACACCGTCGAACTCTGGAACCTCCTCGACACAACATCGCCAGACGTCGCCTTCCTCACAGAAACCTGGATGAACGCCTCCTCAGCGCCTGACATCGCCACAGCCATCCCGGACGGATACAAGATCACCCGGAGGGACCGCATCAACCAGACCGGAGGAGGCTTCGCCATCGTACACAAGAACACCATCCACATCACGACCAACTCCGACGACACCTTCACCGCCGCCGAGCACCTCCACTTCCAGATACACACCGACCCAAAGACCACCCTCAGAGGCACCCTCAGCTACAGACCCCCGGGACCACGCACACAATTCAGCGAAGACATCGCAGACTTCATCAGCCCGCACGCCCTCCCCTCCGCTGACTATATCCTCCTAGGGGACCTCAACTTCCACCTGGAGAACAACAAGGACTGCAACACCACCACCCTGCTAGACAACCTTACCAACCTCGGACTCAAGCAACAGGTGAACACCCCCACCCACTACGCCGGCCACACGCTTGACCCCGTCTTCTCTTCCAGCAAGCACGTCTCCTTCAGCCACTCCACCGAACTCCATTGGACTGACCATAGCTGCGTCCACTTCAGCTTCAGAAGAACCACGACCCACCACCACCCACAACAGGTTCCTCGCCGGAGCTGGAGCAAGATCACCACCGAGCAGCTCACCACCTCCCTCAGGCAGAACCCTCCTGCCAGCACAACGGACACCAACGAAGCAGCCAGCAACCTCACACAGTGGCTGACCGCCTGCGCCAACGACCTCGCACCACTGAAGAACCCTCCCAGCAGACCTGGCAGCAAGAAAGCCCCCTGGTTCACCGACGAACTCAAGGACTCCAAGAAGAACTGCCGCACCCTCAAGAAAGCCTGGCGCCACGACCAGACCACAGACAACATGACCGCCCTCAAGCACGCCACCCGCAAGCACCACCAGCTGATCCGCACCACCAAGAAGACAACATTCAAAGAAAGACTGGACAACAACGCCCACAACAGCAAGGAACTCTTCAGCATCGTCAAAGAGCTCTCCAACCCCAGCGCCGGAAACAACTACATCACTCCTTCACAAGACCTCTGCGACTCACTTGCCTCGTTCTTCCACCGCAAGATCGCCGACATACACAACAGCTTCGGCGCACCAACCACACACCCAACCACTGAACCAACGCCCCCCACCACCACCCTCTGCGCCTGGACCCTGGTCAGCACCGAAGACACCACCCGCACGATGAACACCATCCACTTCGGTTCTCCAACCGACCCCTGCCCCCACCACGTCTTCAACAAGGCCGACTCCATCATCGCACCTCAACTCTGGGACATCATCAACACCTCCTTCCACACCACCACCTTCCCGGAGAGCTGGAAGCACGCCGAGCTCAGCGCCCTCCTGAAGAAACCAACAGCGGACCCCACCGACCTCAAAAACTTCCGCCCCATCTCGCTCCTCCCTTTTCCTGCCAAAGTCATCGAGAAGACCGTCAACAGACAGCTCGCCGCCTTCCTCGAGACAAACGGATCCCTCGACCCTTTGCAGTCCGGTTTTCGAGCAAGCCACAGCACCGAGACCGCACTGATCGCAGCCACCGATGACATCAGATCCCTGCTCGACAACGGCGAAACAGCGGCCCTCATCCTCCTGGACCTCTCTGCAGTGTTCGACACTGTCTGCCACCGCACCCTAGTGCAGCGCCTCAGCCACATCGGGATCCAAGAGAAGGCACTGAAGTGGATCATCTCGTTCCTCGCCGGAAGAACTCAGAGAGTCCACCTCTCCCCGTTCAGATCCGACGCCACCGAAGTCATCTGCGGCATACCACAAGGATCATCGCTCAGCCCCACCCTCTTCAACATCTACATGAGCCCCCTCGCGGCCATCACACACCAACACAACCTCAACTTCATCTCCTACGCTGACGACACCCAGCTGATCCTCTCCCTCACCAACGACCCTACCACCGCCAGAACCTGCCTCCAGGAAGGGATGAAAGACATCGCCGAATGGATGAAGAACAGCCGCCTGAAACTGAACTCAGACAAGACGGAAGTCCTCATCCTGGGATCATCGCCCTCCGCCTGGGACGACTCCTTATGGCCCCCTGCCCTGGGCACCACTCCCGAACCAACGGACCACGCACGCAACCTAGGCTTCATCCTGGACTCCTCCCTCTCGATGATCTAACAAGTCAACGCCGTCTCATCATCATGCTTCAACACCCTGCGCATGCTCCGCAAGATCTTCCGATGGATCTCCACCGAAACCAGGAGGACGGTCACCCAGGCACTCGTCCCCAGCCGACTGGACTACGGGAACACCCTCTACGCCGGAACCACAGCCAAACTTCAGAAAAGACTCCAAAGCATCCAGAACGCCTCCGCACAACGACTCGTCCTGGACATTCTCCGACACAGCCACATCTCCGGCCACCTGAGAGACCTGCACTGGCTCCCCGTCAGCAAGAGGATCACGTTCAGGCTCCTCACCCACGCACACAAAGCTCTCCACGACCTGGGCCCCATAAAGCTCAACAACCGCCTGACCTTCTACACGCCCACCCGCCAGCTACGATCGACCAGCCTCGCCCTCGCCGCCATACCACGCATCCGCAGAGCCACCGCCGGAGGAAGATCCTTCTCCTACCTGGCAGCCAAGACGTGGAACTCCCTCCCCATCCACCTTCGGCTGACCCAGGACCATCTCTCCTTCAGGAAGCAACTCAAGACCTGGCTCTTCGAGCAGTAGCGCACCCCTCTCCCCCAGCGCCTTGAGACCCTCCGGGTGAGTAGCACGCTATACAAATGCTATGATTGATTGATTGATCTGCATATTAACTCTGTCATAGAGATACAACTTAGCAGGCATCTGCTGACATTGTATTTGTTCCAGGGACGGACTGGTAATTACTAGGCACCGGGCAATCCCCCGGTAAACTGGATGGGGTGGGGGCCGGTTTTTTGACAGGGGGCCGGTTTTGATGCTGGGGCTGATTTTCGGTCCGTGATCGCGAGTGTCAGTTCAGTAGTCTGACTATCTGTCCTCCGCATCAGGCGTTACTTAGACTATTAAAAGATTTACAAAAGAGGTCTAGGATTTAATTACAGCACTTATCCCTATCTCGGGAATGTTATTAATTATATGGTGCAAAGATCACAGAAGCAAGACCCCTTCGCTTCCCAAATAAGTGAAAGAGAACTTCCACTAAATGCAGTTGCTTAAAGAATTTTGATCCGCACTCAAAAACACAAGTCCATCCAATTTGTATGTTTTTATATTGTCCTTTATTGTCATATTCTTTCTTCCTAGTAGCCAACGCGTTTCGTCCTTCTTGAGGACTTCTTCAGGGCTTTATCAGTGTTCAGTAGTTTCTGGTCATATAAGTTCAGGTAGGTACATGTCTTATGTATAAAACGTATCTTTTGATAGCCTTAGGTCATGGCTATTTCAGTCGTCTTGCCTCCTCTATTGTTGATGAGGGCGCTGTTGGGCGTGATGTAGAATCTGCTTTGGCAGAGGCCTATGTGAAAAAAAGGGAAAAATGTGTTGTCTTTTACTGGGAGATGTGTCTGGAAGAGTGAAATAGGCCGTGGTATTTTCTGCAAATGCCGATCTGTGAGGAAGATTATGTGAAAACATGTCAGTGCCACTGTGCGAGGAACCACATCTGACAGAGTCAATGGTATTCATAAATTGTGCTAATGCGAAAGCCGCTGGCGCCTGGCAGGCTCACACTCGCACCTTAGTGCAACATTGTAACATTCTTTTGATTTCCTGCGGTCTGCGCCTAACATCATTGAGGGCCTAGTCAGGTTGTGTCTATGCCGGCAGTGTGGGGGACGGCACATCCTGCTGCTGAAGCGGGGAATTTAGTTTGTTGTGGACGATGAAGGCGGCTTGGCTACTGGTTTTCGGGCAGCGCCGCAATTTCAATCGGCTTTTAATTACCCCCTGTGAATCAGAGGGAAATCAGCGGCCACCAGGCAGGACACTCTGTCACTGGAAGGCCCTGCTTGGTGTGGTGTTTGGGGGTGGCAGACCAAGGGGTGGTGAGGCCTATGGGGGCAGGACACAAAAGGACACAACAGCAGGGGTTACTGGAGTGGGCCGAAGACCTCGAGCGGTCTCGCGCCCTTTTATTTATACCGTCGGGCGTGCCCGCCCTCCGGGTGCGTGGGTGCGTGAGTAGCGTGCTGGAACGGGCCGGGTGGCTCCGTTACCACATCCCTCCAATCTTTCAGATACAGAGATCATTTATCGCCAAACCATTCAGTTCTTGTGCACACCACGCAAAGTCTCTCAGTCTCTTACTTGGGGCCGGGTTTGGCCGAAGTCCATACGGCCGGCTCCTGGGAGCGTCTCCTCGGCCTGTACCTCCTGCCCCACAGACACTGGGCACCTCTGTCTCGGCGGAGGGCCCGCTTTCTCGATCGCCCGCCCCGGGCAGTGGGGTTGCGCTCTGCGATGGGCTCGCCGGCGTTCCTGGTGAGCCGCACCCCTCCGGGGCTTCCAACTCTTCCTCCTCCTGGTCGGTCTCGGGGACGCCAGATGTTATTCGTTTGAACCAAGACGCATTTCGCGTTACTGTCCGCGTCCCTCTCCTGGCGGACACCATGGTGCCCCGCACTCCGGTCACTTCCCACACCTCCGGTTCGAACGGGGTACGATACTTCCAATTCGGGTACCGGTCCTTCAGGATGACCCCGTCTCCCACCTGGAGACTCCTCCCCCGGGCTCTCCTCTTCAGACTGGCTTTCTCGTTGGAGGTCCGCCTTCTCCCTTGCGCCGCCTCTTGGTCTAGCGGCGTGGGCAGCCACACATGACTCGCCGGGATATTGTCCCTGGGGGCCTTCTTGAACAGAAGGTGCGCTGGCGCACACCTGGTGGTACAGTGGGGGGTCCGCCGGTAGGCACTTAGGAACTGCGAGAGGCACTGATCCGCATCTTCTCCTTGCTCGACTCCAATTCTCAGCGCCCGGTTCATCGTGCGCATGAAACGCTCCACCTCCCCATTCGCCTGGGGCCACTGCGGGGTTATCTTCCTGTGTCTGACTCCTCGAGCCGCAAGGTATTCCTGGAACTCTCGCCCTTGGAACGGGGGCCCGTTGTCCGATCGGACTTCCTCCGGCAGGCCCATCATGGCAAATATGCGATCTAGCGCCGCTCGCACCTGGCTGAACGCCGTTGATGACACTACTTCCACCACCGGGAACTTGGAGTGTGAGTCCACCACCACTAAGGTGTGTCGCCCATCCGGGAACGAACCAAAGTCTATACTCAGCTTGGACCAGGGTTCCAGACAGGGCTCCTCCGTGATCACTGGGTGAGGCGTCGGCTCCCCCCCCGTGATGTTGCACGAGTGACAGCTGCGGATGGCTTCCTCAACCAGCGCGTCCATCCGCGGGAACCACACCTTGCTCCGCAGCCTTGCCTTGGTCTTGGAGATGCCTTGATGCCCTTGGTGTGCCAACCTGACCACCTCTCCTTGGAGACTCATCGGGATGACGAGGGTTGCTCCTCGCAGGATCACGCCGTGCGGCCCCTCGCTGAGTTCACTCCGCGCGTTCCACACCTGCTGTCGATACACTTTCTCCTCTTCGGTGAGGGCCTGCACTCCATCCAGGAAGTTCCGCCAGTGGTGGGTCGCCAGCGTGCGCTTCACCTTCACGAGGCAGTCGTCCAGTTCCGTGGCTTTGCCGATGTCTTCCAACGTGAGTGCCACCGGGCATGCAGCTTGCGACACTAGTCGGACGAACTCCTCCGTCTCCGCCTCATCCGCCTGATCAGGGCGCACCGGCTCCGGGTGGCGGGACAGGAAGTCCGCTGGGTTGCTGGCCCCGGGTCGGAACACGACCTCAAATCGGTACGCTTGTAACTGGACTGCCCATCTCTCGATCCTCGGGGGCCCTAGCCTCGCCGTGCCAGCGAAGAGCGGAACCAGGGGCTTGTGGTCGGTGACCACCCGGAAGTCGTGCCCATACAGGTAGAGATGGAAATGTTGGCAGGCCCACTTGATGGCCAGCGCCTCCCGCTCGATCTGCGCGTACCTCATCTCCGTAGCCGTCAGAGCCCTGCTGGCATACGCGGTCGGGACCCATTCTTTCGCCTCCGTCTCCTGCATCAGGACCGCGCCCAGCCCCACGGGGCTCGCGTCCACCACCACCTCTGTCCGCCGGTGGGGCCTGAAGTACGCCATCACCTTGTCATCGATCAGCGCGTCCTTGACCGCTTGGAACGCCATATCTTCCTTGGCCGTCCAGGTCCACGGGTGACCACTCTTCGTGAGAAGCCGGAGCGGCTCCGACAGGGACGCCAGATTGGGAATGAACCGCCCGCAGTAGGTTGCCATCCCCAGGAAGCTCCTGACCTCGGTGGCCGATGTGGGCCTCGGGGCAGCGCGGATCGCTACCGCTTTCTTCGGATCCACTCTCAGGCCTTCCCTCGAGAAGATGTAGCCGAAGAATTCGACCGACTCCTGGTAGAAGGAGCACTTGGCCTCGTGCAGGGTGAGTCCACTATCCGCTAGCCGCTGCAGCGTGTCACGCAGATGCCGATGGTGTTCTTCCAGAGTTCGTGAGAACACCAGAATGTCGTCACTTAGGTTGATGACTCCCTGGAGACCCGAGAGAGTCTCCCGTATGGCGTTTTGGAAAACTTCGGCCGCTGACGAGATCCCGAAGCTCAGCCGCTTATACCTCCGCAGGCCAACGTGGGTGGAGAAGGTGGTTATGTTGCGGCTGTCGGGGTGGAGTTCAAGCTGGTGGTACCCCGCGTTGAGGTCCAATTTCGTGAACCACTGCGCGCCGTTGAGGTCGGCCACAATATCGTCCATGGTGGGCGTGAGGTGTCTTTCGCGCTTGACTGCCTTGTTTGGGAGGCGCATGTCTACGCACAGTCGGATGGCGCCGGGCTGCTTGGGTTTGGGCGCCACGACCAGGGGGGACACCCACGGGGTCGGACCCGATACCTTCTCAATCACCCCCAAGTCTTCCAATTTTTGCAACTCCTCTTCTACCTGTGGTCGCAGGAGGAATGGTATTCTCCGGTGACGCAGCGCCATGGGCCGGACCGTCGGGTCCACGTGTAGTCTGAACTGCTTTCCGCGTAGGCATCCTAGACCTTGAAACAGCATCGGAAAGTCCTTCAGTATCTCCCTTGCATGCAGCTCGTGCACCTGATTTGCGAAGAATACCAGCGCCAGATCTTCGGCGGTGTGGCAGCTCAGCAGGGTGCCCCTCTTACCTTCCGCCACGTGGAAGGTCGTGGCCAACTTCCGGCCTTCGCTGACGACTTCAACGTCAATCACCCCTCGCAGGGACAGTGGCCGGTCACTGTCGTACGTGTAGATGAGGGCTTTGGAGGGTCTCAGGGGTGGCCGTGGCGACAACCTCTCATACTGGCAGCTGTCCATGACGTTCACCGACGCCCCCGTGTCGATGAGAGCACTCACCGGGGACCCGGCCACCAGGATGTCACACATGGGTGGCGGTCTTCTCTTCGTGCCTTCCCGGCCTACAAACGACACGAAGAACACTTCCTCTTCTTCTTCCCCATCTCCCTCGAACTGTGGCGTGGAGTTTTCGCGCAGGGCGGCGGATTCTTCCACCGTCAGTTGGTGTACGCGCGCCGGAGCCCCACGTGGGCCGGAAGCGCCTCCGCGCCCCCTGCGGCTGCTCCTGCAGACCTTCGCAAAGTGGTTCGCTCGGCCGCACTTCAGACATGTTTGTCCCATGGCGACGCACCGGCCGCCAGGTGGGTGACCTAGGCCGCAGTTGCCACATGTGCTGCCCTGCGGAGCCCTTGCGGCTCCTCGCTGATTGGTCGGTCGCTTCTGCAGCGTGTCCACTCTCTCCTCCTTGATCGCTGGCGGTTTCTGGGCAGCCGCAGGCCGGTTGAGGGCCGCCTCCATTGCATCCGCTCGAGCATTGGACAGCTCGTGAGACCGGCCTAGGACCAGGATGTTGTCGAGGGAGATGCCTGGCTCCCGCAGGATGAGACGCCGCAGCGGGACCGATCTGCACCCTTGAATGAGCTGAGCCCGGATCTCCGCCCTTTGGTCTGGCAGCTCACAGGACAGGGAGAGTTTCCGCAGGCGTGCATAGAAGACGTCAATGCTTTCATTTTCTTCCTGTCGCGCCTGGCGCAGCTTAAACCACTCAAAATCGGGGTTCGTTTGGGGATCAAAGTGGCGGTTCAGGGCCCTTATGGCGCCCGCATAGTCGTCGTCGTTCCCCCTGTCCGGTAGAGTTTCGAAAAGGTCATACAGTTCTTCGCCCCCGTAGCACATGAGGAGAGATCTCTTGACCGTGTTGTCCGTCTCCCGCACTCCGACAAAGTAGTGCTCCAGCCGTCCGATCCATGAGCGCCACCGCACCGCCGCCGTGGAGGGGTCTGACAGTTCGCTGAACGGCGGCAGCGGGGCCACCGCCCCGTGTCCAGGCGCGGCGGCCGCGGGCTGCGCGGCGGCCGCGGGCAGCGCGGCTGCCTGCTGAGGCGGTTGCGCCGTGCCACTTCCGCTGGCGGCAGGGCCCGACATGTTCGGCACCTCTCACTGTGCACGTTCCCCGACCGTGGCTGCTTGGCTGGTATCCAGGCGAGACCTACTTTCCCTCCGCTGGTGCTGCGCGTGGGCGAGACCTGTGCTGCTGATAGTGTTGCCCGTAGGCGAGACCTGCTGGAGCTGCGCGTGGGCGAGACCTGCTGACGGTGCTGCCCATACGCGTAGGCGAGACCTGCTTCCCCACCGATCTGTGTGTTTTTTTTTTTTTTGAACTCTTTATTGTCCGTTTCTTTCCCTCAGGCACTGCTGAGGACGCCCCCTGCAGCAACCGGCTGTCGGGGCCTTCACCGGCAGAATCCAAGCCAGCTAAAACCCCCAGACGCCCAGGCAGCTCACGAGGGTCGATTTCCCCCTCCGACGGAGCTCACCTGCCAAGGACCGGCTTCGAGTCTTCTAGCGCGAGGACGCGCGCGCGGCGAGGTCCTCCCTGTTCCGCCTCTGCGGAGAGCGCCGGGCACCCCCAGGCAAGTGTGATGAGCGCCGGAGAGGCGAGGCGCGGGTAGGCTCCGCCCTCGTCGCCAAGGTGGTGTTTGGGGGTGGCAGACCAAGGGGTGGTGAGGCCTATGGGGGCAGGACACAAAAGGACACAACAGCAGGGGTTACTGGAGTGGGCCGAAGACCTCGAGCGGTCTCGCGCCCTTTTATTTATACCGTCGGGCGTGCCCGCCCTCCGGGTGCGTGGGTGCGTGAGTAGCGTGCTGGAACGGGCCGGGTGGCTCCGTTACCACACTTGGGACTCTCCCTGGACAGCCTGGATGAACGACTATCACTGGATGCAGGCCGGGCGGCAAACTCAAATTGCCACGCCCTGCGGTGGCTCCCAGCCTGCAACCAGCCTTGCAGACTGAGTGTGAATGTCCTGCAATAAATTATTGGAGTGCCACCGTCCTCCGGACTGTCATTCCGCGGCCCAAGTAAGTACCAGCCTGTATATATTAATACACACCAGCTGGCAGCGCGCGATCATGCAGCTGCGACACTTCCTGATGTTAGTTCCTCCCAGGTAACTGTCAGTTGCCAAGAACCATCACCCCAGGTCTCACAGGGGCAAGGGGCAAGAAGGGCACGCTGGAGAAAATACGTTTTTTTCAAGTGAGAGAAGATAACATTTCTATACTTCATTTAAAAATGTGGACATTTCTTAATCTTAAACGGGCATATTTTATACATTTCTTTAAAATAAGAAAATGTAGTGCTACGAAAACAGTCATAGGCGCCTTTTTGTAGTACATTCCTTACATGTAGAATTGTGTCTTAAGGCAGTCGCATGTTGCATGTGTTTAGAAAGGGAACGTTAGTGAATAGATACCCCAACAGTCAGAAGAGACGTGGTGTAACTTAAGGCAGTCGTAAGTTATGCATGTTTTCATAAGTCAGCCTTAAGTGCTCAACAGTAATGCTAGCTCCAGGGTACTCTGGCTTCCATTGAATAGTGATTTGTTGGATGGTCCCTACCTCTCCCTTACTTGTGTCCCTGTCATGACCATTACAGAATGGTTCCCTGTTATGTGTGTCATAGCAATACAAATGCACGTGAACTGTACATTTGCATGCACGTCACACTGAAGGAGCTAGGGAAATTCTCCTATAATATTATAGCTCCAGATACATCAGCTTATTAAGGGGTCTCCTTGGAACTCCGCAGACCCCCTGCTGAGGTCAGAAAGATTACGTGGCTTTTACATTGGTATGAAATGAACAAGCTTTGCTGGCTCTAGCTCCCCTTCACTTCTGCTCTATGCTCGCACTTGCAGCAGCGCTCAAGCGAAATGCCTCACATTTTTTCTTCATGCCTGGCAACTTCAGCAGTTTAATTTCCCCTCAGCAGCAGCTTAGTGGCAGTGGACGTGGCCTCTGTTGTGGTCTTTGGATTGATGACTGCTTGTCAATAAGCTTTTTGTATAAATACCCAAATCTATCATCTCACCAGCAACATGAGCGTGACCACTAGCAGCATCCGTAGCAGGCATTGGAACCAGTGGCATGTTCCATGCCAAGGAGGTAGCCTTAATACCTGTACTCACAGGATGCATCTAGTCTGGACGTTTGAACTATGTGTGAGCAAAATAGCAAAAAGAAGAAAGGTTGCACACTGTTGTGAACATGCATGTTAAATTTGGGGAGATTTTGATCTCGAGAAAGTGTCACTCATAGTCGTTGAATGTGCCTCATAATCACATTGATATTATGGAAATGTCACACATGAGCAATCTGAAACCTTGGCAGCTATGGGTCTTCAGACAGACTACTGTACTACTCTGTGTCTCCTTGCTCGGCTCCGTACGGGGGGAAAAGCACAACTATCTGCATAAATAATGCTGCACCAACCATGTCCGTGCAGGTGGATTTAATCATTTAATAATCAGAGGTGCAGCGCACAGATGACTCCGCCGCTGCGTCTGCGCAGTTCACAGTTAGGGTGGGGCTGGTGTCTGGTAATCATGCGCATTGGAGCTCGCGCAATAAAAAGTGTGGGTGACTGGTGAGGCGAGGCCGAGGAGGCATCCCAGAGGCCAGAGAGACGACCCATAATTTAATTATTTCTAATTCTAGCACCCCTGTCTGCTGCCCACAGGTGAATCAAGTGACCGTACTGCCAGTCATTTGCATGCAATCATCATGGCACTGTCTGGGCGGGCGTCACGACTGGGCAGGAATTAAAAGCAAAAGGTATAGCCTTATAGGCCCAGCCCGGTTCTGCGCAGCATCAAGTACACACGGAAGCACCACTGTCTGAGCTGGGTAACAATAATATACAGCCACACACAACAAGCACACACAGAGCACTGCCGAAGCACACACTGTAAGGCAACCTGGATAAAAACACACTATCTTAATCAGTGACACACCACCTCCATGTAAGGCACATTATCTAAATTAAACACATACAGTCTCAGCAAAAGACACTTAGCTAAACACACATGCAGACACACACACAGGCACACTCAGACGCTCATGCGCAATCAAACACATACATGCTGGACCTATCAAACCAACACATACAATACATTTTACAAACACATACACAAACACATACACAATCTTAATCATAAGCAATCAGACGTTGTCAAGCAGACATTGCATCAAACACACAATCTAAAATACACACACACTATCTGGCACATGCATCAAGGAAAAATCCAGTCAGTAAAATACCGAGTCGGTAAAATCAGCCGTTAGCGAGTGTCAAAAACCGAATCCCAATGCATCAACACTAATCGGGATAAAATAAAGAATCGCTAAATATTTACCCGGAAAAATAACGAATCGCTAATAACCAACCCGCCAAAATAAATAATCGCAAAATACCGAACTC
Source organism: Triturus cristatus (assembly GCF_964204655.1). NCBI lineage: Eukaryota > Metazoa > Chordata > Amphibia > Caudata > Salamandridae > Triturus > Triturus cristatus. The sequence goes on from NC_140586.1 coordinate 367,799,040, forward strand.
GCTATCACCGAAATCACTATTAGCTCCCGGCAAGTGCCAATGGCTAATAACGAATCGCTACTCAATGCATCAAAAAACGCAAATACCGAAAATCCCAAAAATCGCTATTTAGCATGAGCAGATTAAGGGGAATCAGAACCTGGAGGTAAAGTTACAAAAAAAAAAAAAGCAGGAAAAAAAAGATACATGTGCCACAGATGGTACCAATCAGTAAGCCCTTAAAGTTGGCACAGGAGACCCTGTTGGCTTGCACAAAATGGCAGCCCTCTACGTGCTTGCAAGGAGGATGCGAATCAATGCAGCAGGACAGCGCAGGAGAAGGGTCCAGGAGAGAGTCTTCGGAGTGCGCATCACATTGCTAGGACAGAATGAGGATGAGGTGTACGACAAGTATCGACTCAATCGTGCCATGATAATGCACCTAATTGCAGACCTCGAACCACTACTGCAGCACCAGACACATTGGACCAATGCAATTCCTGTGCACGTCCAGGTCCTATGCAGCCTGCACCTACTGGCCTCAGGAAGTTTCCAGGGGGTCATCGCCGTAGCCGGAGGCGTATCGCAAAGCGCACTCTCACGCTTCTTCCACAAATTCATTGATGCCATGCTGACAATGATACACACCCACATCAGCTTCCCCACAACCCCACAGCAGTTGGACCGCAACAAACAGGCATTCTACCAGGTGGCCCAATTCCCCCATGTCATTGGATGCATCGACTGCACGCATGTCCCCATCTGTCCACCCTCTGCCAATGAGTACATATTCCGGAACCGGAAGTCCTACCATTCAATCAACGTGCAGGTTGTGTGCGATGCCAAGCACATCATCACGGACCTAGTGGCACAATTTCCGGGGAGCACACACGACTCCTACATATTCAGACACAGTGGCATCCACAGGCGCCTACTCAACGGACAATTTGGAGAGGGACTCCTGCTTGGTACGTACACATACCTCTTCCAAACATGAGCACCACACATGTATATACATCACCGTTGCTAAGCCTTTGCTTCCATCTTGTAGGTGACAGTGCATACGCCCTGCGGGAATATATACTCACCCCCTACATCAATCCAGCAACACCACAGGAGCAACGATACAACGCGGCCCACATAACCAACAGGAATGTAATAGAGACGACCTTTGGGATTCTGAAGAGTCGCTTTAGAATCTTACCTAAGACTGGTGGTGCCTTGCAATACAAACCTGATACCTGCTGCAGGATTGTAGCTGTATGTGCCATGCTGCACAACATCGCAAACAGAAGGGGGATACCCATAGAGGTGGACAGGAATGATGACTACCGGGATGACCAACCACCCGCGCAACACCGACAGGCACACGTCCCTAATTTTCCACCCATACAGTGTTTCATATCCTTATTCCTCTGGCCTTCCAGCCGCACTACGTTGCCCTTAAAAACAACATATATTCAATCAAACAAATTTGACTCTATGGCAACCTGCAGAGATTGTAGAGAACAACGTAATCGAAGAATTGATGAAATCTTCTCAACCGCAGGAACTTTGGCTCAACAGACCAGACTTAACCCTAATTCTGCCAAATCAATCTTCCAAGCTTTGGAAAAATCACTAAAGAAAGAAACCACCAAATGGCGGGAAGCTGCCAGTCTCAAAAATTACCTTGAAGCAGAAAGAATCCCTAGAGGACTTCGGATCCTCATCTTTCCTCCAGTGGAAACAACTAAACCAGAACAGATCGTAAGATGGGAAGAGAACCTGAGGGAGGCTTCAAATAATATGATACGTCAACTAATTGACATCAAACACAAAAAAGAAGTAGACAAATTCACAAAGAAAATAGAAGAATCCAATTGGGGTGAAATTACAACCAAAAATTATGAAATACTTAATAGAATCATTGATGAATATGAAGAAGACCTAATTCAGAGAAAAAACAGGAAATTTAGAAGAGACCAGATCGACTACCAACTGGGACGAGTCTACACTTTTGCCAAACGGTATGACAATATCCCTAAAGGCACATCAACGCCTAAGCAAAAAAACACAAGAAACTCTACCCCTATATTTAAAAAGTACAAGGTATCATATATTTGACTCCAAAAGGTATGGCACTCAGATAGGAAAAGAACGGTGTAACATAGAGGTGCAAAAAAAAAAAAAAAAAAAAAAAAAAAATAAGGTAACAAGAAAGACAAATACAAGTGCAGCAAAACACAAGACGATCACAGTAGATAGAAAATAGTTTCCTTTTATTTGGAAATAAATATAGGAATTTGATGCATTCGTTTATGTTGTTTTGCAAGAAATCAATAACATGCAAAACATACTAAAAAGCTGTACAAAAACAGAAATATGATACAAATGTAGGCAAAAAAACAGGTTCCCAAGCAGGGGGGAGAAGAAAGAAGGTACGGAATAAGGGGACGATTACCAATCAAACAGGCATACATTCAACTTCAAACAGCTCGCATTCATACAGCATCACAAAAAATCATTCAACAAAAGCCAAACAACCTTTCAAGGGCCCATTCCCAAGGAAGTGATCACAGGGGACTCTGATAATAAGTCAAGATGGTAAGAGAGAACTATTAATCAAGGTATATAGAGAGTTTCAGGGGCGGGAATGGCAGGCCCAACGAACAACGCCGACGCGCGTTTCGGTGAAACCACTCCTAACCAGGAGCACCACCTTCCTCAGGGCGTAACAGACAGACCCCCACAGGCTGGGACCTATAAGGATAAGAAAAAATAATGAAAAGTGGAAATAAAGATAAAAATAAAAATAAAATAATGCATTTAACAAACAAACAAGTTCACAGACTGAGTGCCAAAATCCTTAAGGAGGAAAACCGTTAATATTTAGGTATAAATTTTCTATTTTATTAAGAAACTATAATACTGAAAACGACAAATATACAAACATACACAAATATGTGCACCTAGGAAAACAAAGGGGGAAGATGTTAACAAAGGAGAAACAGAATATAAATACAAGCCAAGTGCGCCAGTAAAATGAAAAGACTCATTTATAGATCTTCTGCAAACGATCCATGTCTGGACACAAGGGCATAATCAAAAAAGGATACAGAGTCAAGGCCAAAAAAGATCTACAAAAAAATCTACAAAAAAATATATATAGATGCGTTTACCTGCATATATGAAAAGTGGAAATCAAGGAAGAGAAAGGCAAATGTTTCCTAGTGAAAGACCTCTTTGATAGGGCTCTCCAAATCTGAATAAAAGAAAAAGTAAATAAATGAAAAAACCTTAATAAAATGCAAAAAGGTGAAACAAGGATGAGAACAAGACAAACAATGAATTATAATAAAGAATAACGAGGAACATCTGTTCAAAGTCAGAAAAAGGCGGTTTCAAATCTCCGTTCAAGATTTAGCGGCTCAAAATCATCTAACAGGAATACTAGTAGAAAAGAAGATGGATAGAGAATCTATCAAAGGGGTTTACCTAAATTTCAGGACAGTCGACCGTGCAGCGGCAAAGACATTCATTCGTTATGAAGAAAAAGATCCGGCCAAATAGCTCCCGTGTTTGTTGCAAATACACTTAGGCCGAAAAGAGCTCCACAGGAGGTTCACATGGAGTCTAAGAAAACAAGAAAACACAAGGAAAGAAAGCGGAAAGGCAATGTGCATCATTGTGAGATATAATGTAAGTGCAGGATTAGAAAGCATAGCCGGGTATTCAGTCAACAGACTGGGCAGACAAAAACTGCAAGAATACCAATTAAAAGCCGCTATCAAACAGGGGGATACCTGATGAAGAGAGATCAGCTCACCTGGGTCCAAACGGACCTTTCCTAGAGCACACTGCAACGGCCAAATATAAACGAATTCGCTGAGATTTTTTCAAGATGGAGTGCCGAGATACTCGGAATGCTGAAACATAGAGAAATAAAGATGGAATAGAAAGATAATGATGAAAATATCGCGCAAGATGACAGCACACAGCCAGCGAAATATCGAAGGTAAAATAAAAACAAAAAACGTTGCACAAGCGATCTCAAACGGTTTACCTAGATGATAGATCCGATGTCAGCGTTCTGGATGACGGCGGTCAAAGCGGCAAAAAATTTTCGCGGAGATGATCGCATACGAAAAGATCCTATTGGAGAGCGGATATTTAAGCTCTGCGAGTCAGAACCCTTCCCAGCTGATCTGCCAATCAACTGGCGAGGCACAAAGACTATCGACCAACCAGATGTGTCGAAATAAATGGATAAACCAATAGGCGGGGCTGTAAGAAAACCACGACAGATGCACGAAATAAAGAGATAACAACATAACAACATAATAACCGAGACGGCATCCAAGAAAAACAATGTTCTCAAATAAAAATGAAACTAAGGCGAAAAAACACTTGGATCCAATAAACAAAGAGCCACACAATTACAAGCTCCGAAGTAGACTCACCAGGAGTGGAAACTCCAGCTACAACATCTAAAGTAGGAGTTCATTTTTTAGAGGAAGTCAGACGACATCGACTTGGTTTTCGAAATCAAACCATTCAAGATACCAGAACCCCATCAGACAACATCCAAAGTATCACAACGCCAAGACCAGTAGCAGGAGTGACGACTAGAGCAAGGAAAAAACAAGAAATAGAACCGAAGGAACGATCGACCTAATGGTTAATATCTCGGACCATCATAACACTAATGCACAAGTGGAGATCCTCAATAGGGGTCTGTCATTTTGCCCAACGGCATTCTGGGATTTGACCAAGACCATGATAGACCTATACAAGTTCACAAGAAAACTCAAGCTGATGTCTTTCTTTCATAACAGACCGCCAATACAGAGGGACAAGATAACACCAATTACAAGTTCCCTATCTATTCAAGACTTGGAAAACATACATCTGCTAACCTCTATAACTGATGACCCGGGAGATCAAACAACCTCTCAGACATTGGCACAAGAATTAGGCATAGACACATCTTATCCCAACACCAGTGGGTTGACCTCAAAATCCATCTTTTGCCCCCAACTACCACCAGGCATACCATTGATCTATTCCATACAGCAGTCTCCAAAGACCTAACTACTGAATACTATAAATACCAGAAAAAGAAAAATTTCCTTCCAAGAAATCTAAGCAAAAATGAAACCAATGCACTTAAAGAACTGAAGAACCTTCCTGGAGTGGAGATCAAGGAGGCAGACAAGGGGGTAATGTAGTCCTGTTACATACAGATGACTACATAGCGGAAGCACATAGACAATTAAAAGATACATCTTGTTACAAGGAATTATCCTCCAATCCGACAGTTAAAATTCAAGGAGAACTAAAAAGAAAACTAAACACATGGTATACACAAAATCTACTAACCCGCATGGAACGAGAGGAGCTCTATATAGAACATCCTACTATGCCAACACTATACCTTCTACCTAAAATTCATAAAAATAAAACCAATCCACCAGGTAGACCAATAATTGCTGGCATCAATTCCATATGTTCCAAATTGGGTGAATATGTTGACCACCAATTGCAACCCCTAATGAAAGACCTCCCATCATACATTCAGGATACGAAAGATATTCTTTTGAAATTGAACAATATCCCATGGAATGAAGACTGTCTCCTGGCCATGATTGATGTAGTCAGTCTCTACACCTCAATTCGGCATCAAGATGGAATGGAAGCAGTACAAAAATCATTATCAACCAAATCAGTTCATTTCTTGGAATCTAACCAAATGACCCTTGAAATGCTTCATTTTTGTCTGACAAATAATGTTTTCACATTCAACTCGAAATACTACCTACAAATTCAAGGCAGTGCGATGGGAGCCAAATTTGCGCCACCATATGCATGCATCCTTATGGGACTTGTGGAAAAATTCTGGTTATGGGATGACACCTTTGCGGAATACACCGCCCACATAACCTACTGGGGACGATATATTGATGACATCTTGTGCATCTGGCAGGGATCCGAGCACTTACTTAAAGAATTCCTACACAAGATCAACACAAACAGATGGAACATTCAAACCACGAATAACGTCTCACCAAACCAAATAGACTTCCTAGACATAACCTTATATGTGGAGGATAACTACAAACGAAAACCTTTCGAAAACCTACCTCGGTCAATTCAATCCTCCGAGCAGACAGCTGTCACCCCAATAAAACAATTGATCACAACCCAAAAGGGGAATACCAACGCATGAGAAGGAATTGCAGTAAATTGGACACCTTCAAAGAAAGTTCGAATCTCCTAACTCAGAGGCTTCTGAATCGAGGATACCCCAAGAAACTCCTTGACAGAACGTACAAGGACTGTGAAAAGTTGTCCAGGGATGACCTTCTCAAACCCAAAGACATTACAAGCAATGAGAGAGGGAACACAATCAGGTTCCTAACAGACTACCACAATGGACATCAACACATAAGGAAAGCCCTAAAAAGACACTGGTATCTTCTGACCTCCAATTCCTCACTAAACATCCAGATGAAAGAATATCCCCAAATGGGTTTCAGAAGAACCACAAACCTTAAACAAATCCTATGCAAGTCTGAATTCAAGGATAAAAGGATTGAACCCAAGACGAATTTTATGACGAAACCTTCTGGCTTCTACATCTGCCATGATTGCAATGCATGCAAATTGGGAGATAACAAGCAAACTGAATACAAACACGACCCCATTACCACCATTCGAATTAAGAATTGGATCACATGTACATCAACACATGTAATCTACGTCATAATCTGCCCCTGTAACAAATTCTACATAGGGAGCACGATCAGGCCACTAAAAATCAGAATCTTAGAACACTATCGCAACATCAACAAAGAAGAGATAGGACCACCTCTAACTGAACATTTCCAAGAGTTCCACCAACACCAGAAGACTTTTAAATTCTTTGGATTGGAGATTATCAAACCAGCATCACGAGGAGGGAATCGTGAACTTACTTTGAGACGCAGAGAGAGTGAACACATCATGCGTCTTAATGCGACAACCCTGGGCCTCAACAAAGATGTAGAAATGCATTATTGGCTGTACTAATTTTCCTTGCTGTTTTCATGAACTTACATATAACAACACTGACCTCAAATAATTACTAATTTCATTGCATGTTAGTCGCTCCTAGGTTCTTACTTCGTTATACTTCCTTACACTATGCTGTCCCTTTTCCTTTCCTTAGTTTTTTCACAGATTCCATGATATACTGTGTAATCCAGTTGGAAACTCAAGATCTATTTTCGTACGCTAAGTATGTCTCACATGATTTAAAACGCTAATATTAATGCTTTGTATGGGCGAATTACAACCCTTCTCTCCTTTTTTGCAGAATACACTAATTATCTTCTTCTGCCATCCCTAACCTTGATGTGTTTCCGTGTCCTTTTTCTGCACCACACTCTCTTTATTCTCTCGGACCTTCTTTACCTATATTAACATTTTTGACCCAAGAGAGACTCATATTCCAACTCTCTAAACACTGCCCCCTTGTAACACCAGAAATCAGAGAAGCTGTTTTTGTCTTAATTTTTCCCTTCATTTTCGTTAAGACTATTTCCCCTTATATTAGCATCATTCTCTGGAAGCCCAACTTTTGCTTAAATATTTTCTTATATTTTTACTGACAGTACCAATAGTTACTAGCAACATAGTAACTCTTCAGTGGCCCCACTTGCACGTCAGCATTCTTTACTTTGCTGACGTCAATGCAACCCGAGCCGGAACCCTTCTGACAGCTCATTCCTTTGATTCCTCGAGACCGCAGAGACTCATCTCCTGACATCCGCAGGTGAGAGAGGCCCCCAGTCCCTCGCTTCCCCTTCTGGGGTTTTCATCTCTCTAACTATATTTGCGTTCGTTTCAGCGAACATGCAACCCTGCACATTTAACCATCCTAATTACATTCGCGCTCCCTTGTTATATCGCTCCCATTGACCTCCTGTTTAGCACGCTTGATTTATTCATCACTTAACCGGCCTTCAAACACTTGGCGCAATCTTTAACTACTGTATTTTAGCATAAATGCTACCAGTTTTGGAATCACTAATGCTTCATGCAGCCTCCCACTTAGCGCGCCAGATTTATTTATTATTTAACCGGCTTTCAACACTGCGCAGCATCTAATCACTGAATCTTAACATCACTGCTATCATGTCTTTAGAATCATTAATGCCTCACGCAGCATTAATATTCGTTCTATCTCCCATGCAACTCTCAGATTACCTCTCTGGCAAATCACAATTTTTAAATGTTCACATCCCCTTTGGCTAGCACGCCGGTTTCATTAATTTTTGATTCCCAATTGACTTTTCAGCGCTTTTTTCCTTCTAATTAAGCCCCCATTTATGCCTATTCTGCTGCTTCTGACTTTCACTATAGATCACCTTTAAATCCCGTTTTTAAAAGTGATATTTTGAATTTTTTGCTTTTTTTCATTTAGGAAGACTTTGACACTTACTGAAAACCGGTAAGCAGTCTTCCTGTTACGTGCACAACTTATGAGGCCTCTATGGTTGCTTATCGCGTTTGCTCTTGTGAACTTTCCCTCTTTTTTCCTTGACTCTCATTTCTGGCGTCACTTTCAGAAGTTGTAATTTTTCTTGGCCAACCTACCGTAGCAATCCGCAGGCTCTGCGTCTATCGACTTTTTAACATCTCACCTGCTGCCTTCTAAAATCATGACACACATTTCCTCCTTTCAGAATTCCTTTTTTCCTTCTCGTTCTCAGTTGAAGACCTCACTAACCTTTGGTATAAGGTATTAACTACACCTCTCATATAATATTGTTTGCTCTGCCCTGTGTATGATGGTGTGCCAAGGATGTCTTTGCTAATTCAATGATTCTACTATATCAGCAATGTAATAATGCCCCTAATAAGGCATTTGTATTGATATCTGCTTTGTATTCACTTAAATGTTTTTTGCATGACTGTATAACCATGAGGTATATCCTCTCCTTATATTCGTCTTGCCTATTTTGCTTTATATAATAATGGAATGTCGCCGCTAATAAGCTTTTTATTTGATCTCTTCTTCCTTCCTTGAACCATCATCTCTTTCCTATCGTCTTCATCGTCTCTTTCTTTCCCCTCACATTCTCCTTCCCTCTCTCTCCCTTTTTCCATTTTTCTATATTTTTCTATCTTTTTTCTTTGCGTTCTTTGCTTTTCCCTGACTAATTTCCCGTTCTCTTTTTTCCCTCAATTTATATTCTTGGTAAATCCGCCACATCCGTTCTCTCTTCCTCCCTTTCCCTTTCACTCTTTCTCACCTAATTTATTCTTGACTTTCAAATCACTCTAGCCTTGAAAAAGCCCGAGGCCTATGGGCCACTAGGGCGAAACACGTGTCGGCTTGTTGCTTTTCCTCTCACAATCTATACCTTCATTTTTTGTCAAAAATAAAAACAACACAAGTAATTTCATTTTGAGCAGTGTTCTTGATGTTGATTATCCACTGACGTGGACCAATTAAGAAGGCACTACCCTCCACCGTTTTCTAACACGTCCCTAACACAGCTGAGGGGCAAAGGAGGCGGACATACATCACGCAACATCATTTCTGATCCAGGTAAGAATGAACCATAACGATTTCATTTGTGGTGCTACTGTTTAATGAATAGATAAATAGCCTGAATCTTCAGGTTATGAGAACCTAACCTAGGGGTGTCAGGAAGGCACTTGTTTCCCGAAAGAACACCCAAGGAAAAGAAAGGGACAGGACAATTCCTTTCTTGAGTCCCCTCACTCACCAGGGTTTCCCCACGGTGACATGCTTCATCATTGGGGTCCTCTCAGTCCTCTACGGGCTGAGGCGTGCTGCGACTTGCGGATTATGTAGGAGCACTGAACAAGACTATGTGTGGTGCAAGTGTCGTGGTGTGGAGTGGTTTAAAGTGAATTAAAATAATCAACTAGTGGGCCAAATACATTTTATTCTTGCTCCTAGCTAATTGGTTAAAAAAGTGGGTAATATGCTAGAATAAACTACTTTAATAGGTAAGTGTACCTAGCATATGGTCGACTAGTTTCGAGCTTCCCTAGCTCTTCCTCAGGACTACACTGGGACCAGCCCAGTGCAAGTACCACTCCTAGAGGACCTGATTTGGTGCAAAAATAAGTGAAAAAACATACAAACGCTGCGCATAATTAGCATGCGTTAAGGAAAATACATACGTAATGTACGTCTAATGAAAATCTGTAGGATGAAAAACAGACGTTAAAGGAGAAAAGGCAGATTATGCTTATTGTCATAGGATAAAATGGTGGTTACACTATACACCAGTGTCGCAATGCTCAATAATCACGTATTCTTATTGTGCCACTGTGGTGCTCTCCAGACAGTGCATGTTTTTTGTTTTTTGTGTGTGTTATTAAATGTGCACTTTGTGCATTCACGAACACTTTTATTCACGATATAGCTAGACGCCAGCATGAAAGATGTACTGTCTGGAGAGCAACACAGTGGCACAATAAGAATACGTGATTATTGAGCATTGCGACACTGGTGTATAGTGTAACCACCATTTTATCCTATGACAATAAGCATAATCTGCCTTTTCTCCTTTAACGTCTGTTTTTCATCCTACAGATTTTCATTAGACGTACATTACGTATGTATTTTCCTTAACGCATGCTAATTATGCGCAGCGTTTGTATGTTTTTTCACTTATTTTTGCACCAAATCAGGTCCTCTAGGAGTGGTACTTGCACTGGGCTGGTCCCAGTGTAGTCCTGAGGAAGAGCTAGGGAAGCTCGAAACTAGTCGACCATATGCTAGGTACACTTACCTATTAAAGTAGTTTATTCTAGCATATTACCCACTTTTTTAACCAATTAGCTAGGAGCAAGAATAAAATTTATTTGGCCCACTAGTTGATTATTTTAATTCACTTTAAACCACTCCACACCACGACACTTGCACCACACATAGTCTTGATCAGTGCTCCTACGTAATCCGCAAGTCGCAGCACGCCTCAGCCCGTAGAGGACTGAGAGGACCCCAATGATGAAGCATGTCACCGTGGGGAAACCCTGGTGAGTGAGGGGACTCAAGAAAGGAATTGTCCTGTCCCTTTCTTTTCCTTGGGTGTTCTTTCGGGAAACAAGTGCCTTCCTGACACCCCTAGGTTAGGTTCTCATAACCTGAAGATTCAGGCTATTTATCTATTTATGTATACGATGGGAGGGTGAACCTAACCGTTAAAAACCTCTCCTTCCCCCCTTTATTGATATATGTTCGCTACTGTTTAATGCACAGGAGCACTGAGGTATGTGCGGGCACACATGAAAGAAAATAATATCTCCCCAATACAAGTGTAACAAAACATGCCCGTTGTAGTCACGGGTGTGCAAGTGTCAAATAGGAGAGGACCATGGTTACCCCACCATGGTCATGGATGGCTTTCAGTTTGTCTAGTGGCGCTTGCCACAAACGCCCAGCCTCCTTTCAGGTGTCTCCTCAACCTCACCACGGCCTGTCCCTGTGGCTGTGGAGCAGCGCGAACTGCGCCTCCTGGTGCTGGCCTCCGCCACCGAAACACTGCTGACACTTGAGGCAGCTTCACTGCCGTCCTCCCCTCCCAATGCGCTAGCACTGAAAGTACCGCACTGCAGGTGTTCCACTGCAGCGGTCACCTGGCCTAGGGCCTTGGCAACATCACCGCAATAATGGCCAAGGTCCACCTGCAGTGACACCGAGCGGCGTGACAAAACAGCAGTGCTGTTGCACAGCCTAGTGATGGCCTTCGTAGAGGCTGCGGACCGGAGCAAGTTCTGCCGGTGCCTCCTTCTCTCGCTGTCATGCCCTGCTCTCATGGCACGGGTGAGTTTCTGTATGTCCTCCCTCAGGTTCCCATTACCCTCTGCCACCACAGTGGTCATGTCCCTCACTGCCGCAGTCAGGGTACGCATTTCTTTTGCTAGGCGCGCTATGTGACTGCTGATGGTAGCCATGTGTCTCCCCTGCAGGCGCTGGACACGCAGCATCTGTTCCTCAATGCCACCATTTGGGGTGCTTGCATCTTCGCCAACATTTGGTGTACTGCGCAGAGACCTGCGGCGCAGTGGGAGTCGGACTGGTGGTGCTGCAGGCGGTGGGACGAGTGTTGGACTTTGGCCCGATGGTGTTGCAGGTGTCTGACATGCATCCATCACCTGCATGGGTGGGACTTGTGACCTGCGTCTCTGCTGTTTTGTTGCAGTTGGCGCAGCAGCAGGTGGTGGTGGTGGTGGTGGGGGTATGGTTGCTGGTGGAGGTGGTGATTGCGCCTCTGCCGGAGTATCGACGTCCGAATTGGCTGGTGTCTCTGATATGATTAGCCGGCCGCTGTCATCGGGATCGCCAGGAGATGCATCTGTGTGTGAAACAGTGCATGGTTAGTGGGATTGTTACTAATAAGGTGTATTTTACAACATACATGTCCTTCTATGAATCACTACATTAAAGTCTATTTCTAGCTTCTACTGATGTTGTGATTTATCTTTTTGTTTTTCTTCCTGTACATGCACACCGGGCTGACATGACTACAACTCCCATGATGCACTACTGTTATGAGTGAAGATGTGTGGGGCTATTCTGGATGCACACTGTGATCGTGCTGGGGGGTTGGGAATGGTTGTACGCAATGCTGGGTATGTGCACAGCCATGCATCTGACCTTGGGCACTTGTGGCTGCGCCGGAGGTGTCCATCTGTGTGACTCCCACGACGGCCTCTGGCTCGATGGTCCCTTCTACCAGCTCCTCCAGGGCAGTGTTTGCTGGCACTGTTGATGGTCCCCCTCCTGTTCTCGATGCCTCCCGGAGCCTTTCAGCGATCCTCTCCTTGGCCCGCTTCCTGAGGTCGTACCACCTCTTTTTTTAAATCGTCTATGCTGCGGGCCGTCACTCCCACCGCATTGACTCTCTCTCTGATGCGCAGCCATATGCGCCGCTTTTCTGCCTCTGGCACCTTTAGGGACAGCTTCCCGAACAGCCGATCGTGTTTGCTGCTCACCCCCTCGATCAGGTGCTCCAGCTCCAGGTCGAAGAACTTGCGCTTTCTCTTTCTTGCAGATTCAGCGCTGTCTGGTGCATCTTTCTCCATCCTGTTTGGGTAGGGTGGTAGTCCTGTCACTGGTGATTCACCGGGCTCAGGCTGTCTCCAGTTCCTGCTCCTGTTAGCTCCTCTGGTGAGTGAATGAGGGTGGGGCTGCTGTACTTCCTGGTAGTGATGTCATAAGACCGTTCCCAGAGCGACCCGTTTTTTGCGATTTCGCTATTAGCGATTTCACAAATACCGATTTCGCTATTACCGAACTCGCTATTAGCTAATTCGGTAATACCGAAGTCGCTTTTTGCTAATCTGTGTTTGCTATACTCGCTATTGTTGATTCGGTAAATATTAGCGATTTTTAAAGAATCGCTAATTTTTACCGAATCTGTTGATGCATTCTGAAAAGCGATTCCTTAATAACGATTCCTTATTTATCGCTATTAAGGAATCGCTTTTATATGCCTTAAATAAACACACACATGTAGGTAGCCTCATGCAGATGCTCACTCCAGACTTCATACAGGCACAACCTACATCTGACTGATATTTCACAAGCTTCCCTTGTGAAAGCATACGCCCCCTCCAGATGCCTTCACACACAAGTTGTGTTACTACTTCACATTTTCATGCTATCCAAAAACCACACTGCTGTGTTGCAATGGCCGGGATGCCCTTGTTGGGCAATGTTAGACTCAACCAGGAACGGCCCCTCTGTCAGCACCAGGTAGCATCCTTAGCAAGAAAGGGTATATTCCAGAATAAAGAGAGGATTTGTAGTTAATAACGCCTACATTTTATGTGCATTCTCTACAACTCAGCCAAGGAGAACGCTTCCTCTTCAGGACAAGAGTGGCGCGTGTGTCTGGTGTTAGGTTGTGTGATTGTGAGTGCATGTGGGAGGGAGGCTAGATGGGGGGGCTTTTTCTTCAAATAATAATCATGCTTTTTTTCAGCATAGTTAAATTTTTAGCAATCATTAGAGGCAATGACACGTGCAAGGTTCCTCTGTTTCATACTGTAATTCTTGGATTCTGTCCTGTTTTTGTCTTCATGAAAGTGTTATATGCGGTTGTTTGCAGAGAGGGCACAGCCAGACAAACGCAGAGAGTGTTACTCTTGGCTTCAGTGCTTGGCTAAGTGTTGGGGTCCAGATGTAAGTTGGTCTCTGGGGTCTCAGGTAAGTCTACTCTCTGGCGCAGTTTGAACCAAAGTATGAGTTTTGGATAATCTGTGCAAGCTCCGGCAAGAACACCGTTGGCCCAAGGCGTGGTCAGTCTTAGAACCAATATTGTTTTGGTCACCCACATGACCTTGCAATGCAGACAGCCAGAGTCAGTCATAAAATCCGACTAGGATACCATGCTCACATTCAGTCTACGCACGATCTCTAGACCTAGTTGACATTAAGGCAGCGTTCTTCAGGGCATTATAAGCATCCCTCTCAGAATGAGTTACCATCAGAGTACTCAGTGGTATTGTCTGTTCAGGCTGGATGGCCTAGACCGGAGGCTGGGCTCAATTCTCATCCAGCGCCTTAACAAAGGTATTGAGACCAAATGACACTTTTGAGGGACAGCTGGCGGTGTTGGGCCTTGAGACCCGCACTTACAAATCAACCATCTCCACAGACTTGCCTCTCCCACCAAATGAGTGTGACTCCACAGTTATCTTATTTCACATTATGGCCACTTTTGAAGGTCACTTAGACCAGAAGGTTTTTAGGATGCCAGAGAATCCCAGAATTCAGAAAGATTAATGCTCTGTCAAAGAGCCGGGTTCCAAGGCTTTGTAAAAGCTCTCACCAAGGGCATTGTACGTAGGTTCAAAGGCTATTGATTTAAAAGGATTTGAACCTGAAAATCTGTGCCCTCCTAGACACGATTTCCTCCAGCCTGGAATGGACAGCATGTAGAAAGAGGACAGTCTGTAAGAGGTAGTTAATGGCAAAGCATTTACGAACAAAAGCAGAAATGACCACAAAGTGTTCAATTCATAATAATAAAAAGTAAAAAAAATCCTATGCTCTATAACTGGGAGCCTATTAAGGACAGTGTGGTATTCTCTCCTCTATGATTGTAGTCTTTCTATCTTTCTATCCTTTTTATCTTCTATGGTTCTCCTGCATCATATGGTAGAATGTTATTATGTCATAGTGTTGTGGATTGAAATCTGGAAAGTGGCTGTTTAACTGAGAACCAGGTTGGATTGGATCTTCTGTTGAGAATAAATCTTCTATCAAAACTTACTTGCCTGAAACCTGCATCTTTAAATACTACACTGGCGTAGTCGGCAGCTTTTAACTGCTCCAAGAAGATCTCAACACCTTTGAAAACCTCATCTGCTTCTGAATTTCAACTCTTTCCATGATGAAACTTATCTAAGATATCCCTAAAAGGATATATCTTAACTTAACGGATTTAAATATAGACTTCAAGATCTTCTTTAAACATTCTCCACTTTTCATCTTTTCCCATCTGCCTAAATATTAAGAGTTGGGAGTAATTCGACACATTTATGGTCGCTTTTCTCATGGTTTAGGAGGGCTGGGAGCAATCGATGTGACTCACTCTTATTGACGAGGTGGGGAATATTTGTTGAAAATTAACTTTATTAAAATTTCGTAGTGGAGCCTCCGTCTACTATAAAAACATCTTATATTAACGAATTGGCGTTTTGGAACACATTTCATTTTGACTTTTATTTGGTTGAATTGTGCACAAATATTGCTGTATCTGAGACCCCTGATTATTGTATGGGCATCGCTAACTGCAACACTCATTTGAGGTGTGTTTTTCGTGTCTGTCTACAGCTTTTGATGTACAACTGCGCATGTTAGACATTCTCGGAATTGGTTCCAATGTCCGTCATTTAAATTTGTGGTGTTATTAAGGTGCTGAAAACTTGTGCCACTCTACTCAACTTGCGCTAGGAGACTGTGCATTGATTAAAACTTTCGACGTTTCAAAAATAAACATCAACGTTGCCTCTGTACTCATTACCTTGTCTCGAGGCCTTGTGATCAGGTATTGGAATCTTCTTCGTTCGTCATTCTTGTGGAACATCAAGAGTCTTCCTCTTCCGAGAATATAACAACACGTCATCCCGCAGCGTTTACGGAAACGTTTGACGTCATCTCGCAGCATGATCCCAAACGTGGAGGCCATTTTGGAAACGGAAACAACAGTGTCTAAAGTAACCTAGCAATCAAAGTTTGTGGCAGCTCCTGCGTTTAAAGTAGCTTAGCAACCAGAGGTCACGTAGTTGTCTTTCAACTCTACGTGTTGCATTTTATTTACGCTGATGCGCACAGCATTTGCTTCGCTTTATTCAACGGGCACACAGCATTTCACTCTTCGATGATGCGCACAGCTTTGCTATTTTTACATTTCATTTACTCTGATGCGCACAGCATTAGTCATTTTTACGCTGATGCTCATAGCACTTGCCTCGCTTTATTTAAGGGGCGCACAGCATTTCACTCTTCGCTGATGTGCACAGCTTTGTGATTTTATTTCTCGTGTGTATTTAATTTCCTGTTACGCTGATACACACAGCAAGGTGATTGACAATTTCTTCACTGATGCACAGAGCTTTCACTGCGCACAGTAATATGTTCGATTATTTCCTCGCTGGTGCGCACAGCATTGACTTCATTCAGTAAAGTATCCATTATTATAGTTATGAATTTAAATTTACATTTACATACTGAAATTCTCTTTACAGTCTTGCATGCTATTTAATTTGCAAATTGTATTACATTTATTTATATTTTACTGCACATGATTGGTGCAATGCAGAATGTTACAGCAGCTCTATTCTTTTTGGCTTCTCCAGGCGACCCTCCCATCAATTGGAAAAAATGGAAAAAAGCCATTGAAAGGTATGCAAGGGTATGTGGTGCATCGTTAAGTGCTGAAAGGAAGACTTCTCTTTTGCTTCAGTGTTTAGGTTCAGAAGGGCGGGATTTATTTGATCATTTACCTGAGCTAACTACAGTCGAAGCAGAAGGTTTGAATGATTATGAAATATGTATATGTAAATTAGATAAGCACTATCTTCCTAAGATAAGCACAATTTTAGAAAGATACCATTTTGGTAAGAGAATGCAACAAGAGGAAGAAACGGTTGAGGGTTATTTAACTGATTTGAGGAAGCTAGCTTCATCGTGCAAGTTTGAGAATTTAACAGATGAACATATACATGTTCAATTCATGTTAGGCTGTAACATGGACAAGGTTAGAGAGGCACTATGGTTAAGAGATTAGCCCACACTCGATGAGGTTGTAGCTGTTGCCAAGAGGATGGAACACTCGTTGAAGTGTGTAGCCATTATTAATAAAGACAAGTTAAACGATGTTAAAGTTCAAAATGTGAACGAAAGAAAAATGGCTATCAAGTCCAAGGCAAATGATAAATATGCTGTAAGCAAAGGAAAATTTAATAAAACATCTGTAACCTTGAAATGTTATAGATGTGATAAAATTGGGCATCTAGCTAATGATAGACGATGTCCTGCCCTGGGTCATACTTGTACCAAATGCAAGAAAAAGGGTCATTATCCGTCTGTATGTAAGAATAAGCCTGTTTCGAGAGTTAAGAAGGTGGAAATCTATGATGATGAAGGTGTGAACACAGGTTCAGATGCTTTTGAATGTGGTCAGATTGTGTCTGAAATTGAAAGTGTTTCTATAAAGAAATCTTGTCCATTTGATGAAATTTTAGTTGATGGTGCTACTACACGTGTTTTATTCGACTCTGGGGCTAAAATTACCATTGTGTCAAATGATTTCTACATAAATAAGCTTAAACACAAAATCAAATTGTTTAAACCTGACATTACTCCTCTAGCTTATGGTGGAGAGCAAATAAAATTGCATGGGTTTTTATGGGTCTAATTGAATACGGTGGCAGAATAATTTCAGGAAAGATTTACGTGTCAAAAAAGGGTGACAGCATTTTCAGCTGGATACATCAAGGTGACCT
The DNA here is from genome assembly GCF_964204655.1 of Triturus cristatus. Taxonomy (NCBI): domain Eukaryota; kingdom Metazoa; phylum Chordata; class Amphibia; order Caudata; family Salamandridae; genus Triturus; species Triturus cristatus. The sequence goes on from NC_140586.1 coordinate 367,817,043, forward strand.
AGGTGTTTATTTGGATCCTAATTCAAATCCTCAAATTTTTTTGAAGGACAATGTATGAGTTGTAAAGAAGTTTGAGGATTGTGAGTTTACTAATAAGTTGAAAATGGAATTTGCAAAGGTGTTCAGAGAAGGTCTTGGTTGTTTAAAGGGTTATCAACATGAAATAAAACTTAAAAATAATTCTGTTCCAGTGACATGTAAGGTCAGAGGTGTACCATTGTCTGTTAAGGATGAGATGGAGAAGGAAATAAATAAACTAAAGAATAATGGGATTATTGAAGAAGTGGAAGGAACTGAATGGTTAGCTCCGGTGGTTGCTGCTCGCAAAGCTAATGGTGATTTGCGTCTATGTATAGATTTGAGCCTGTTGAACAAAAGTGTAATCGTAGATAAATACCCTCTTCCCAATATTGGTGAATTGCTGGTGTTGTTGGGAGGAGCGAAGATTTTTTGTACGATTGACTTGACATCAGCATACCATCAGATTGAGCTTGAGCCATCTTGCAGGGACCTCACAGTATTTATCACACTTTTTCATACTTTTCGTTTTATCAGAATGCCTTTTGGGCTGGTTTCTGCTTCGTCTGTTTTCCAGCGTGCGATGGAAGGTATTCTTAAGGGTCTTGATGGTGTGTGTATTTATCAAGACAACATACTTGTCTATGGTGATGATGTGGAGCAACATGATGCTCGTCAAGTCTGTTCTTGTGAATTTGAGTAATGGTAATCTAACCATTAACATGGAAAAATGCAAGTTCAGATCAGATTCTTTAAACTATCTTGGTCATAATATTTCTGGTAGTGGTGTTAGGCCTAAAGAAGATTTGGTAAACACAATTCGTAATTTGTCTTCTCCCTCTTCCAAAGAAGAGCTTAAGAGTTTTCTCGGGATGATTGAGTATTATGCAAAATTTATCAAAGGATTAAAGGATTTGCAGAGCCCTCAAATGTGAGATCTCTTCTAAAGAAAGGAGTTAGTTTCCTATGGTCTGAGATGTGTAAAAAGGAATTTTCTATTATTAGGGGAAAGTTGTCCAATGCTCCTTTCTTACAGAGCTTTGATACCAAACTCAAATCTATCCTGACTACGGATGCTAGTGAGAAAGGGTTAGGGGCTGTGTTGCATCAGATTGGTCCTGATGGTATGAGAACAATTATGTTTCTTTCACGCAGTCTGATGGAACCTGAAACAAGATACTCTGTTGTGGAGCGTGAATCGCGTGCCATTTTCTGGGCCATGAGAAAACGTAAGAGATTTTTGTGGGGTGTTGATTTTGAGATAAGATCGGACCACAAACTTTGGGTGGAAATTTTTGAAAAAAAGGGGTTAGATATGATATCTAGTCACATAACTAAATGGATTATTGCTCTTCAAGAATATTCCTTTTCACACAAGTATATTCCAGGTGCTGATAACAGGATTTCTAATGTGTTTTCATGCTTGGTTTCAGGTGAATGTTGTGAAGATGACAAAGTTGATGAGAGTAGTGAGTGGGTGTGTGCAGTTGAGCTCAGCCATATTTCAGAAGAGAAATGGTCTAATGAGGTAGCCCAAGATTCTACTTTCAAAGAAGTTATGACTTTAATACAAGATCATTGGTCAAATGTAAAAATTGGATCAGATGTGACCAAACCTTTTTGATGTGTGAAAGTTGAACTTTCCGTTGATAGAAACATTTTGTTTTGTGGCACTAGATTAATTCCTCCTGTATGTCTCAGGAAAGAGTTGATAAATCTAGAGCATGTTAGCCATCCAACCAAAGAAAGGTTATGCTTATCATACTGGTGGCCAGGTATGGATAAACTCATAGAGAGAGAAATTCGTGACTGTGTTCTCTGTAGTATAAGCGATAAATCAAAATCACCTAGGGTGCAACCAATGATTGTGAGGAGTGGACCTAAACGTCCATGGGATGATATTGCTTTAGACCAGGAGTCTCCAACCTTTTCTGTAGTGAGAGCTACTTCTGCTCAAGGAAAGTCTTCCTGAGCTACTAGCACATTTTATACCTGTAAAATCGTGACTACACTATGACCACCCAAAGCAAGATGTTCAGTAGTTACCACCCAAGTATACCAAGTGCGGTTACCAGCAGAAATGCTGGGAAAAAGTTCTTCAATATTGAATGCCTCCCCTTGACTTATGAAGTAACATTAAAATCTTGACATGCCCAGTGGCACAAAGGACATAGCTCAGCCTGAATTATCATTCACCAGTTTCTGAAAATGCACATTTTTCTATCTAATACTACTTTCCACATTGGGCAAACAAACTCAATTTTCCACCCCATTTTTGGAAACTAAAACTGCCTTTAAAATATCTGTTTTTGAGAAATGCACAGTCTCAAAACATCAGCTTGTCATTATCATCATGTACTCCCATGTACAAATGCCTCATATGGACAGACTACTTTGAATCCACAGGTATTACAGTCATATGCCATGGATGCTTACCATTGGTATAGGAAACAATGGTCCTAGACTTCTTTAAAGCTATAATTCAGTTATGAAAAACATTCATTAGACAAAGGGCCTCTGGTACATATAGAATTAGCATTGTATCATTAAGTTACCAACATTTTCTTTACAATGCACACAAGTATATCCACAAAAGACACAAAGGCACAAAATATCGCTCCAATAGTGACTGTTTATTATTTAGTTACTTTTATAACAGATCATCATATTCAATGCTCCAAATAGAGAAAGAGGTTGCTCCAAGGGGAGTGTGAAAAAGGAAAGTGCTCGTGAGGTAGAACAGATATAAAGGAGGGGAATCCAAAAGGCAAATTCAATAACCAATCAATTACACATTCTGGTATCCTTAGGAAAACTGGTTGTGGTTCATAGTGGCACCAGTTTTACAGATAGGCCTGTCCCTTATGGATTTACAAATATTCATTTAATGATTTTCTGATAACGCACAGAGAACATTAATCTGTGAAAAGGCAGGGCTGGGATGATATCAGGTACAGGCCCACTGGGGGAAGAGTGTTGACGTTTCGACCCAAGTGCAATGAGGGTAATTTATATCCTCTGCAGGCGGGTCTTCCTCAGGATGGGGGGAGGGGAGGTAACCTAGGGTGAGAAACAGTCAGGATACAGCCCCTGAGGAAGACCCGCCTGCAGAGGATATAAATTACCCTCATTGCACCAGGGTCGAAACGTCGACACTCTCCCCCAGTGGGCCTGTACCTGATATCATCCCAGCCATCCTTTTCACAGATGAATGTTCTTTGTACATTATCAGAAAATCATTAAATGAATATTTGTAAATCCATAAGGGACAAGCCTATCTGTAAAACTATGAACCACCACCAGTTTTACTAAGGATACCAGAATGTGTAATTGATTGGTTATTGAATTTGCCTTTTGGATTCCCCTCCTTTATATACGTCCTACCTCACGAGCACTTTCCTTTTTCACACTCCCCTTGGAGCAACCTCTTTCTCTATTTGGAGCATTGAATATGGTGATCTGTTATAAAAGTAACTAAATAATAAACAGTCACTATTGGAGCGATATTTTGTGCCTCTGTGTCTTTTGAGAATATACTTGTTTGCATTGTAAAGAAAATGGTGGTACATTAATGATACAATGCTAATTCTATATGTACCGGATGCCCTTTGACTAATGAATGTTTTTCATAACTGAATTGTAGCTTTAAAGAAGTCTAGAACCGTTGTTTCCTATACCAATCGTTACCCAGGTCCGTGAACAATTGTGGGTTACCCCATTATATCATAATGGATGCTCACCATAGCACCACGGATGCCTGGATTATGTCAGTGATACTCACCATTATACTATGGCCACAGTTGTGCCAAGGCTGGAAACCAGAAAGATCACGGATAAGACCACATATCAGTCATGACCATTAATATGCCAGGAATAGGTACATATACAGGGCTCGACAAATCCACTCGCCCGCTCGCATATGCGAGGTAGAATTAATAAGGACGAGCTATTTTTAGGTCCTACTCGCCCTTTCTGGCGAGTAGGAAAACAAACTAACTTTTATCCTCTGTCTTTAAAAACGGAGCAAATGTGACAAGTTAACAAGATTTAAAGGCATTTTTATTGCTCACTAAGCTAATGAGCAATAAAGATGCCTTTAAATCTTGTTAACTTGTCACATTTGCTCCGCTTTCAGAGACGGAGGTCAAGTAGGGTGAAGTTAGGTCGAGGAGATTTTTGAAGGTACTAGACCTGCAGGACTTGTACCATTTTTCGGATTTATCGAGCCCTGATATAGGCCAGTCATGCTCAGAGTATCTATGATGCCTGCCAGCATACCACACCTAGACCAAAAATACTAAAATAGTCAAGGATGACCATTATTATGCCACTGGCACTATTATGTCAGTAATGGATACAATTATGCCAAATATAACACTCTTATGATGGGGCTAGCATATATATTTGGCGGTTCCTGGCACCAGGCATAGTTTCAGGAAGCAATAGTGTTTATTATGGACACACACATAAATGTTGATGAATCTCTTAATTTTCTCTGGTCTGGATCATACCCTGTTCTCCTCAGGTCTTGAGCTGATCATGCATCTAACTGCAGTGACGGCCCGTGTAGGGCGTTTGACCGGGGCGGTGACGTGGCGCAGAGGAGGGGCAGGGTGGGGGGTTGCAAAATGCGGCTAACTGCCGATTTCAGGTAAGTTCCGAAAACAATTAATAAAATCGAATTTCGTTGTGCACGCTGCATCGCATTTGGCGATGCAGCGCGCGCAACGAAATTTGTTTTATCAATTTCTTTTCGTACCTTACCTGAACTCGGCCGTATGCCGCATTTTGCAACCCCCCACCCGGGCCCTCCTCTGCGCCACGTCACCGCCCCGGTAAAATGCCCTACACGGGCCGTCACTGTCTAATGGACATTTTCACTCTGACTCCTGCAGTCCCGCACTTTGGTGAGTCAGCACTGATTACAGCTCAGGCTACTGCTGCCATACTTTTTTCATGGTGCACTGTTCACACACATGTTGTGACTGATAAAGGAAGGACTACAACATGGTCAATCTCCTTGTGGCTTAATTATATTGAGATTGGATACAGACTGTCATGTAGCAGGTTCTATAAGCCGGCACAGTGTGTGTGTGTGTGTGAATGTTAGTATGAGTTACTGTGATAAGTTTGGCTGGCTGTCACTTTTAGTGTCTTGAGATGATCAGTGCTGCCTTCTTTAATAGGCACCTATTCTCTGAAATTGATACTGGCCTTGACTTCACCTCAGAGAGCTACTTTGAAGGTACTGGCGAGCTACCAGTAGCTCCTGAGCTACTCGTTGGAGACCCCTGCTTTAGACATTTTAGGACCCATTAATAGCTCGGGTTCTCAAGTTTTTCTGTTAGTGACAATGGACATGTACTCTCGTTGGCCTGAGGTATTTTTCTTGTCCAATATTGATTCTGCAAATATTATCAAATGTTTAAGAGAATTGTTTTCAAGGGAAGGATTGCCCAAGTCTATTTTATCGGACAATGGTGTCTAGTTTATCTCTAAGGAAATGCAAGAATTTTTAACATCTTGTGGCATATTACATAAAAACACTTCTCTCTATCATCTCAAGGCTAATGGGATGGTAGAGAGGTTTAATAGGGTACTGAAAGAGTACATTACTCTGGCAAAATCTTTGCAATTAGATTGAAAGTGTGATATACACAAGAAAATTGAAGAATATAGAAGAACACCTCATTCCACCACAGGGAAAACTCAATTTTTACTTTTTTGTGGAAGAGTACCCTACACGCATCCTGAACCTTTTTGGGTCAACAATTTTAGTTTAAATAAGGGTAAAGAATGTGTGTGTAATGATGATGATCTTCAAGAGAAGGAAGGTCATAAGGCTCTGCAAAGAAAATTTCATTTCGATAAAAGAAAATCTGTTAAGTCATTGAAGGTGAATGTTGGAGATTTGGTTGCGATTAATAGACCTGGGCTTATAGGGAACACATGCTCAAAATATTTTAAACCCATGATTGTCATTAAGATTTTTAGGAATGCTGTGAAGACACAAGATCATCGTGTTTGGAATCTCAATAGAGTTGTTATACTGAAAAATGGACATGATGTCTTGAATGATGTTAATCTTAATCATCGTTCTGAACTTTTTTAAAGATTCTGACACAAAGAGCTCAGCTGCTCCAGGAGGTTTGGTTCTCCGGCGGTCATCAAGGTCATCTAAACGCCCATGTTATCTAAATGAGTATATTTAACATTATATGAGTGCTAATGTTTGTAATTCACTATCAGCTATAGATGAATCAGTTTAATGTTTATGTCAGTAATGTTTTTTTTTTGAGGGAGGGAGATGTGTGGTATTCTCTCCTCTATGATTGCAGTCTTTCAATCCTTTTAATCTTCTATGGTTCTCCTCCATCATATGGTAGAATGTTATTATGTCATAGTGTTGTGGATTGAAATCTGGAAAGTGGCTGTTTAACTGAGAACCAGGTTGGATGGGATCTTCTGTTGAGAATAAATCTTCTATCAAAACTTACTTGCCTGAAACCTGCATCTTTAAATTCTACAGACAGATATTAGGGTAGAAGCATGACTGGTGTGCCCTTTCTTCTGAGGGCCCTGGCTGGGAGCTCAAAGGGTAGAACTGGCAGTTGTTAGTCACTGATGAGCCGTGGTTTGTGTAACTCTCCCAGCAATGTCAATCTGAGACCCCATTTCAGCCTGTCACTGCACTAGACTAAATATTCATATGCCGCCCTCAGTGCTATCCATGAGCCATGTGATCCAGCGCAAAACGGGATATGGGGAGCAACCTTTATCAATATCCTACCCGTGTCGCAGACCCGACGTCACACCAGCTCATTCACACACGCAGTCATTGGTGGGGCCCATAACACCAACACTCTTACGTCTCTCTCACGAGTCTGCACACTCACAGGAGGGATGATTGATCCAAGCGCTGGACATGTGGGGGGAACACCTTATAACCTATAAGGAGAGAAAATCTTTTTACAAAATATACATCGATCTTTGTCACCTATAGATCCCTATTCTTAAACATCAAGGCACTCCTCCCACTTGGTCGACGGACCAATTAGTTGGATTGGTTGATGGTGATCTAGAACCAGCTAAAACACATTTTAAGAATCAGAATCTATCTCTAAATGAAACACCACAAACTCATGATCTCTCGTTAATCAATAATTGTTTATCTAAATTTTCATAATGATTAATATTTGCATTTGTGTCGTTAAGCTCAGAAATTTTATATAAAAATTTAAGTAAATCGCAGAACATCATATTGACCTAATCTGGCTATCTGGAGCTTCTCTATTTCAATAGCTTTGCATAACCAAGTTCTGTCATCAATCACCCAAATATAGAAGGCCAAAGCTCAGAGTCCAAAGTTCTCTACTCGGCACGTTACAGTCCCAAAGATCGGCAAAGAACCAGAGACGTGCAAGCATCTTTCATTGCCTGTGGAGTTGGTAATAATCTGCAGCCATGTTCAGACGATCAGGCAGCATCCGGACCCTCAAAGATTCAGGAGCGATTAATGGAATAAAACTCTCTCTCTCTATCCTACTACTCTTTTTATAATACAATGAAGTAAAAGAAGATACATTTTTAAGTTTTAGAACAGTCGTGATTGGCTGGTTGAGATCGTCCGATTTATTATTTCCAAATTCTCAGTACAGTTTGAGGGCTGAGGTCATTGGTCAGCGAAGAGTCGGCTTGTTCCGGTTTACTGTAAGGTTAATTGTTCTCCTGTCTTGGCAAACGTCCCGTTTCGTAGCCTTGTTCGGGACGCACTGTGTAAAGGTCGCTACGAGGTTTAGGAGATTTCTCGCACATGCGCAGCTCACTTCGCGCCTCATGAGACAGTGGCCACTTCGGTGTGTGGTGACAGCGGCCATATTTGATTTGGGCCCAAATGCCAACTTAAGCGTAACAAACACAAAAGAGTAATTAATACATATAAATAGTGAATCTAATGTTAACCCCTTGCTAATCCCTCTATGTGCTTGTATTTATCTAGCATTTAGCGACATATAAAGCAATTATATTCACCTTTTCGATCCAATCAGGAACGCAAACATCACAAAAGCAAGATATATCATGCAGTATTCTATTACCACATATACTATTGTTAATATGCGTACAGATTTTAGTTATAAAGGTTATTAAGCATGCAAATAGCAAATCCCATGTGTAGTTCAAAATGAATAATATTGATTAATGTACATGCAAAACTCATTTAATAATATTATAGTTAATAGATTATATCATTAGTATTTTCATGCAAGAATAGAAGAGGTATACCAAAGTTTGCACTACTTGCTCCATCATGCGTAGCTGGGTAATGCTACACCACCTCACCCACATTCTTCCAGCAGAGCACGTCATAGTCATGTGAGGCAATCAGGCCATGTTTTGGCCTTTCTGTCTGCAAAATCTTCTTGGGGAGAGAACCCACCAAACAACCCCTAGTAGTGATTGCTCGCTGCGCTTGCTCGCTACACACGTATGGGGGCTGGTCTCGCTTTTACTTTGTTCTCTCTGAGTCACTACTTGTGCCTATTTTTGGTGCTCTCTGAAAGAATGTCTATGGGTATATATGACTGGGTTGGGAACCTGGTGCTCTTTAAGGCCATCATCTACTATTTACTATGCTTTGAAAGTTGATCAAATTGAATATGTAATGAGAAATGTGCTGTAAAATTCACCATTTTGGTCTGTCTTTTTCCCAAATTTCCATGGGAGGAGAACCCCCCCCCCCTCCCCCCAGCCCTCCTACGAGTGGTCGCGATAGCTGGCTACTCTCGCTCACTAAACGTCAGACGGGGGCTGGTCTGGCAAGATTTGCCAGGGCTGCTTTCAGTTCACAGTCCGGCCCTGATTTGTTCAACTTCTTTATCAGTCAATGACTGATAGCATCTGTTTTATATGTGAATATATTGCGTGCGTGAACAATGGTGTAGCAATATTTCCCGTCTCCCCATTTGCCAAGAAGAAATAAGGGTCATGAAAATTTGGGTTGTGCAATTTCCACATAACTTGCTTTCGTATGATTATGGTACATTTTGGCAAAATTACATGAAATTATACATAATTAGGAGAAAGCAAATTTGTCATTTAGTGCCATACTTTAACTCAAAAAGTGTCCTTGTGACCTTTTTTTTCACGTGATGCATTTTGTGCTAAAAATATCGTCCAAGGAAACGAAGGAACTGCAAACAGCTGCTCGTGTTCATTTGTTGTCTTACATTTGATTAATCTTTTACCCCAAATGGTGCGTTATTACTTGATATGGAGCAATGGTGTAATTTAAGGCATTTCACGCAATAAGCATAAAGAAAATCTCCCAAAATTAGGCACATTAATCTGGCGTAATTTTCATGTCTTCCAAGCTTAATGAAAATTAAAAAAAATCAAATATTCAAAGCATTCAGTGGGAGAGTACGTTATCTTGTCCTTAAATTAAAAGGTGCATTTCTAGGCCTCTCCTCTGAGTTTTAGTTGTAGCACAGAAGGATGTTTTCTAGGCCTCTCCTCTGAGTTTTAGTTGTAGCACAGAAGGATGGTGTTTTTGGGAGGCATGAACACCAGGGTAGCTTAAACACTTAGAACACTGGCACATTCTTTGTCACTCTCACTGTTGAATTGAAAAGAAAAAGCTGCTGACATGCTGTATGCTAGTAACGCAAATAAATATAATAAGCAGAGAAGAAGGACTCCGTTCTTGAGTAGCCATGTTCCAAATGGAATTTACAAACAGCATTGGTTAAGGCAGCACCAACGTGCAACTTGACATTTTTTTAAATTATTTATAAGGAAGACAATTGTCTCTACACGACCGCAAAGTTTACATCCCCTAAACGCCCCCCATATTTAGGGGTGTTCCAATCCCCTTCCCACCTTGAAAAGAGTTTTATTCCAGCCATTGTGACCATATTTCGGCTGCTTTCCTATTCTCTAGAGGTACATTAGAAACTGGGCAGATAGTAGGTGCCCACAGCTCTAGCAGATATTTAAAATAAATACTCTTTCAACTACGTAGTCCATGACCAAGGTTTGAAAAGGGCATTTTGCTCTCTTTGCCTCAGTGAGAAACAAATGGGTAAAATATATGCTATTCACTTTATCTGGGGTGCAATTGCCACCGATTTCACTTCCACCAGTAGTGAAAAGCCACAGAGCGATTCAAACTGACCCTTTTAGATACCCTCCAACACCATTGAGTCAGAATGTCTAATCTATGCTTTGGCTCCTGTATCTTCTCAATTCCAGAAGACCAATCTAAGATGTTTGTTCTGTTGCTAATGATCTAGATTCCGATGTCGACCCTCTTTAGGATAAGTTGCTGCCCACCTCTCCTCTGTTGTCCCTTTCCATCGGTTGCAGCTGATGTTTGTAGCTCTGCATTCCTGTACCTACCACCTCGCTCTGTGGTAATGATTTTTACTCTCTGGTAGTTGTTGTAAAATCTTGTGCACCGAGCATCATCAGCCGTGCACAGGCATTAATATAATCAAAGGGGATTGGAATTGAGAGATAGAATGGCATTCAGTTTACCCCTTCATGATCTACGGATAGTAGCAGCCACGAGTGGAGACCCTATACACTTCTGGGTTTTCATATTGCCATCCACTTACACATCTACACAGTTTAAACCCAAGCCCACCTTCCTGGATGCTTGGACAGTGAATGTCATCAGTTTCATGGTATTCTGTTACTACTGCATTGCTTGTGTCAACACTAGAGTTACTAGCCCAGGGGCAGCTCCTTCGTTAAGGCGTCGCACCACTAACTAAATTGCCCCCAGAGATGGAATAAAAAAATAGCATTAAACTTAATTTATTACCATTTTATCTTTCAAAATCCCGCCTCAAGCCGAGCAACAGAGAGATTTAGGGAGAGAGAGAGATTTAGAGAGAGAGATTTAGAAAGAGAGAGAGACAGATTTAGAGAGAAATTTAGGGAGCGAGAGATTTAGAGAGGGAGAGAGAGAGATTTAGAGAGAGAGAACACTAGGGCTCGTGTTTTGCTGTTGTTTGTGGTGACCGCTGTCCCGGTTTGCAGGCTCGGGTTGACGCAATGCTTAATTCTGTATTGGCACTCCACATGTCGGCTCGTGTGATGAAGTTGTTAGCAAAGCAAACACAAATCCTTAAAAACGTGCATGCACTGTTATAGTACTGTAAAAATTGTATAGACCCTTATAACATATTTGGCAATTAATTGAGGAGACTTTTTTGTGCGTCTGGAGAGAGAGAAAGAGAGAGATTTGGAGAGAGAGAGATTTAGAGAGAGAGAGATTTAGAGTGCGATATAGAGAGAGTGGGATTTAAAGAGAGAGAGCGAGAGATTTAGAGAGAGAGAGATGTTTAGAGAGTTTTAGAGAGAGAGAGATATTTAGAGAGAGATTTAGAGAGAGAGATTTAAAGAGAGATTTAGAGAGATATTTATAGAGATAGAGCGAAAGAGATAGAGAGAGAGAGAGAGAGAGAGAGAGAGAGAGAGAGACTGGGAGAGGACTTGCGGGTGAGCGCGAACTCCACCCGGCGGGTTTCAAAATGCTAATTGGAAAATAATGAAAGATTCTGGATAGTTTGAAAGCGAGACAATGCCGAAAGGGGGAGGATAAATTGAGAAGGGGGGCTGGGGGGGGAAGTAAGAGAGAGAGAGAGAGATTTAGAGAAAGGGAGAGATTTAGAAAGAGAGAGAGATTTAGAGAGAGAGAGATTTAGAGATAGATTTAGAGAGAGAGAGAGAAAGAGAGAGAGATAGAGAGATTTAGAGAGAGATTTAGCGAGAGAGAGATTTAGAGAAAGAGAGAGAGATTTAGAGATTGAGAGAGTGAGATTTAGAGAGAGAGATTTAGAGAGAGATTTAGAGAGAGATTTAGGGAAAGAGATTTAGGGGCATATTAACAAGCCAGGCGATAAAATTATCGCCGATTTAGCGGCAGAAAACTGCCGCTAAAACGGCGATAATGGGCTTGATAATATGCTTTATGGAATTCCAATAGAAGCCCATGTAAGATGTCCTTCACATCTAACATGGGCTTCAATTGGAATTCCATAGAGCATATTATCAAGCCCATTATCGCCGTTTTAGCGGCAGTTTTCTGCCGCTAAAGCGGCGATAATTTTATCGCCTGGCTTGTTAATATGCCCCCGAGAGAGAGAGAGATTTAGAGAGAGAGATTTAGAAAGAGAGAGAGACAGATTTAGGGGCATATCAACAACAACCGGCGATAATTATCTCTAAGCGCACTTAGCGCTCGGACGGATAATTATCGCCGGCTAGCGTGAATGTTTATCGCTGAGATAGCGTGCTATTAGCAACGCTTATCTCAATAGCGATAAAAATCCTCACGCTAACAGGCTAACGTGAAATTATCGCTGGAAACCCAGCGATAATCTCACGTTACCTTGTTGATAGGGACAGGCAAACTTAGCCATGATATCCTCCTTCCATAGGATATCATGGCTAAGTCTGAAAAATACCAGACGTAAAAAAGCAGCGTTAACCGCGGTTAGCGCTGCTTTTTTTGTCTCTAACAGGGTTAGCGACATTCTTGATAATAGGAGAAATGTCGCTTAGCGACATTTCTCCTATTATTTTACTCTGGAACGCCCCCTTTGCATCTCATTAGAGATGCAAGGGGAAGCGTAGAGTAAAAGGGTGCTAACATGCAAATTTGCATGTTAGCACCCTGTTGTTGATAGGGCGCTAGTTTTATCTCTCCTTTTTTGGCTTTTAAAGCCAAAAAAGCAGAGATAAAGCCCTTGTTGATATGCCCCTAAGAGAGAGAGAGAGAGAGATTTAGGGAGAGAGAGATTTAGAGAGGGAGAGAGAGATTTAGAGAGAGAGAACACTAGGGCTCGTGTTTTGCTGTTGTTTGCGGTGACCGCTGTCCCGGTTTGCAGGCTCGGGTTGACGCAATGCTTAATTCTGTATTGGCACTCCACATGTCGGCTCGTGTGATGAAGTTGTTAGCAAAGCAAACACAAATCCTTAAACGTGAATGCACTGTTATAGTACTGTAAAAATTGTATAGACCCTTATAACATATTTGGCAATTAATTGAGGGGACTTTTTTGTGCCGTGCACATTCTCCGTCATTTGTTTGTATTTTTAGGTAGGTAACCTCCATTAAAAGTGTTTCAATGCATGGGAAGTTGCCAAGCAACTTTTTATTGAAACTTCAGATGGAAAATTAGATGTCGACCCATATTTGAATATCTCAGAGCAACCATTACTTTTATTGAAACCGACAATCACAGAGAGTGGGTAATTTTCTTTTTTGTGGGCGACAAAAGCCAGGACTGAGAAGACGTTAATAGTAAAACACACGCCAGAAATGATTTTCTTTATTTTAATTTCCTTTGCCAGATGCATGTGAGAGAGCCCCAAACGAAACAGTTGTCCTCTGGTTCTTGATAGTGGTATTAGCAGGTTGTAGCTGGGTTTTCAAAGTGTCGGATGTGCCCTTGTTTCAAAGCGAGCGGGATGACCGAAGGAACGTGGCAAGAGTCATGCTTCTTTATTTAGGAGCGCTGACAGCTGGGCATCCTGCTGTGCCGGCGTGGTCCAGCTTACTGGCATGGAATTTTATACAAATCTACTTGTCCAAGGGACACAATACTTCAAGGGTGGGGCTGATAATGCAATTAAGAGGAGAGAGAACAATGGGCAGATAGAAAAATCCCCAATTTCCCTCTAGCCTCAATGGATTTTAGCTTCAGACACAACATGCATGTATACAAATCATAATGGATTTATGTAAATACCGAGGGAGCCTGGTCTTTTATCAGGCCTTTTTAATCGTAGGACGAACCACCTCTAAGGACTAGCACAAAAATTAAATGTAGCTTCTAAAATTCAAGTGGGATATATTGAAGTCAAAGTTTTAGCAACGCAGCCAAGAAATGCAGTGTGATGGGTTCTAGTGAACTGTACAGTGATGGACGATTGTGTATCTTTAGATTACATCATGCCAGTGGTTCATGTATTCCGTGACACGAGGTTGCACCGATAATATAGATTTTAACATAAATACACACACATATGGGCACCTAAGGAATTATTGGCAATGTTGCCCCCTCTGAATGCTGCTCATCTCATTAAAATGTGGGCCGCATTTGCAAGATTCCCACCACACACCAAAACGTGCGTTTGAACTGTTAATTCCTCCATACTAAAATACTAACCATTGCAACTGAAATGACCCGGAGCTGGAGGGCAGGAGATTAAAGGGGGAGGGGAGGCTGAATGTTCCCCCTTTCCGCTGCAAAATATCACCCACCACACATAGGCGCACAATATTTTCACATAAATTGAATAAGTGAGCAAAATAGAAACAAGTATGAAATTACCTAGGTCCTCAAATTGATATCCATACTCGAATTGAGATAGGGGTGCAGTGAGTGAGCTGTGACTAGCACAACCAAAGACTGAATATACTAAAACGCATTAAAAGTAGATTGTCACCCTCGAGTGCCCACACCACTAAATCTCATATAGGAAGGGTGCCCTTTCAGCAGTTTTCCCCCCATCAAATGTGTGTGGGCGTGAAGTGGGGTGGAGAGAATCCCAAATGGCTACCAGAAGTGCGACTCTAAAATACATGTTTTAAAATACAAAACAAACGAGATCAGGAATAAACCTCTACCCTTTACAACGACCCCCAGTTTTACAAGTTATTTGATTTAAAATCTAAATGAAAAGGGGAGGGGGAGACTATTCTAGAAATACCAGCTAGCATCAATCTAACGCGCACGATAAAAATATTCAACAATATTTTTTTTTTTAACCCAGCAACAGGCGAGGCCAAACCTCTCCATCGCAAAACACATTTTTACAACACGGGGATTAACATTTTTGAAAACCCAGTGTAAATAAGATTCGGCAGGACTCCGACACGTCGCCGCCATGTTTTCCTTGCCTTCCATCAGGGTGGGGAGGCATTCTTTCGGCAAAGCAGCACTTTCGTTAATCGCCGTGTGGTGTTGTTGGTGCGCCCGGCTGCAGGGAATCAATAAAATACAAAGGCGTTGGAGGAACCCGGGGCTGGTACGTGACG
Organism: Triturus cristatus; assembly: GCF_964204655.1. NCBI lineage: Eukaryota > Metazoa > Chordata > Amphibia > Caudata > Salamandridae > Triturus > Triturus cristatus. The sequence continues at coordinate 367,832,113 of NC_140586.1, forward strand.
TGTACTGCATGAGAAAAACTGGCATTCATTTTAAATCAGAGAGCGTAAGAGAGCCAATGGTTACGAAGGAAACGGAACACCCGATAACAGCAGAATAATATTTTTTTTAAACGGAAACGTTGCAGGCAGGTCTTGATTTTTTTTTTTGCTGTAATAACCATCGGGACTCGGAGGCACCTTTTAAACACCGAGGCGGCCACAATTAATGTAGTGGTGATATTCCAAATCAGAAATCCAAGCGGAGTCAGGTGTACAGTTGAGATAATAAGTTTTATTCAAAGGAAGAGACCCACGACCGATCCTAGCTGAATCCAACTGCAATCTGAACTTCGAGTAAACATTCCAGAACTGGATGATGTCAAGTACAATTGAAACGTACACATAATACTTAAAGGCACAATACAACATCTCTAACAGTTATACAATCTACTACAATACTACACATCCTTCCTCTTTTAAAAAAAAAACAAATTATGAAATGCAAATAGCTACCAGTTACAGAATTAAACTTACACATTAAAATAACACAGAGATTAAATAAATCAAAATAAGATGAAGCAACAATACATTTAATTCATGACATAGTCACGAAAACGTATAGGCAGTCTTCTCGACCGTCCCTCATAATTCATATTACGAACACCATCACCCTCTCCCCCTTCACCACTCAAATTGTTAGAAACAGGACGAGATGTAATAAAGTGTGAATCCCCTTGTCCTGAAAACGAAGAAGAAGAAGATGTTTCATGTACTGATTGAGCTACACGTGAAGTAGACATATTCTCACACACCCCAAACCAATCCAAACCAGAATTATCATTAGAGAGATTGTCTCTTTTGTTTTCCAAAATAATTTTAGCTTGTGCATTGGTTATTTTGATAAGAGCATTTTTGTTCCACCACCCTCTATCATGTAATAAAACAGCCATGTGTGACACTCTTATCACTTGAACTGGGGCAGAAAATTTAGACTGACCCTTTTGGACCCTGATTGGGTTTTTAATGATAACCCAATCTCCCGGTTGTAATGGTTTATCAGATACATGCATCCTACAATCATAATTATGCTTATAAATCTCTTGTTTCCTCTTAACTTGATCCCTGATTTTGTGCAAATCAACGGGAGATTGGATAGATTTCTCCATAAGCCAAGCAGGATTGAGTTTAGAAGCAGACATACGACCCCTCAATAAAATGAAAGGCGCAACACCCGTAGTGCTCTGTGGTGTAATGTTATAATTCCAAACCTTTTGCAATAAAAAGGAGGAAATGTTTAAACCATTTGAAATGGCAGTTTGAATAGCTTCCTTAAACAAACGATTAGCACGCTCAACAAGACCATTAGAAGATGGACTGTACAATGGGACAAAAACATGTTTGACATCTAAAGCCTCTAAAAATGTGTTTAAGTCACAAGCAGTAAAATGGGAACCATTATCAGTTACAATTTGCTCAGGAGTGCCTTCAGTGAAAAACAAATTTTGCAAAAATAAAATGACAGTGTTGGAATCAGCATTTTTCACCAAAGAAAAATAGATCCATTTGGAATAATAATCGACTGCAACAATCAAATATTTATTCTCTGTACCCAAAGCTGAGAAAGGTCCTGAAAAATCCAAACCTATTTTCTTCCAAGCCCCACTAGGCCACTGAACTGGACAAAGAGGTGCATTCGAAGTCTTCCAATGCTTATCAGAGCAAAGACATTGAGGACATTTATCAACATGTATTCTAACCTGATTGTCAATACCTGGCCACCAATAAGTTTGTTTGATCTTATTTATAGTACCAGTGGTCCCAGGATGCCCCTCATGAGCCAACTTTATTATAGTGTCGCGAATGCCTCTTGGAGGTACAAACTTGTCATGGCGCAGCAAGATATTATTAGAGAATGATAACTCTGGAGCAATTTGAGAAAAAGTTTTTTCTTCCAGTGATAAATTACGATCAGAAGGCCAACCCTTGACTAAATATTTTTTTACATTTTGCAAGCAGATATCATCTGCAAAATGACTAATCCAATCATCTTGCGATATTTTGTAATTTTGTATCACATCTTGAATGGAATATACACATTCATAGTCATCCTCTGATTTTACCAAATCTTGTGTATTAGCCAAGGGGATCCGTGACAGGCAATCCGCCCGCACATTTTTCCCACCAGGAATGTATTCAATGTCAAAATTATACTCTTGTAACCGAGCTAGAAGTCTAATCAAACGTGACGATGCTCTGTTGGAGCAACTGTTGCCTAACATATATATTAAGGGTTTGTGGTCGGTATACAACAAAAATTTTGTCCCCCAAATATAAGTTTTAAATTTTTCTACAGACCACGTGCAAGCCAAGGCTTCCCGCTCTATTGTACTATAATTCATTTCAGCTGAACTTAAAGTACGAGATGCAAATGCAATAGTGCCTTCACGTCCATCTATGATCTGACTAAGCACAGCACCTAACCCTTTGGCACTTGCATCTACAGTAATAATACTTTGAACTCCATAAGTAAATGGTTTGATAGCAGGAGCATTTAAAATCAAATCCTTTACCGATGTGAAAGCTTTTTCTGTATCAATGGACCACTCAAATTTTGCATGTTTTTTCAAAATATTCCTAAGAGGTTGTACAATTAATGCATACCCCTGAACAAAGCGAGCATAGTATTCACTCAACCCTAGAAATGCTCTCAATGAATCCTTATCCGCAGGAGGTGGTGCACACCTAATAGCTTCCAGAAGAGCAACTTTAGGTTTAATGCCTGCTGGTGATAAATTATGACCTAAATAGTCAACACTTTGAGTGAGAAAGTTGCACTTGTGAATATTAACAGTCATACCGTGTGTATGTAAAGTGTTTAAAACCTTTCTTAAGAGAACATAATGTTGCTCTATACTCTCAGAATGAACCAGTATGTCATCTTGAAAGGCTTGAATGCCAGGGGAGTTATCAAACATTTTGTCCATTAATCTTTGGAATATGCTAGCTGCAGAAGCCAATCCAAATGGGAGTCTTTTGTACATATAAAGACCAAAAGGAGTAACAAATGTGGTGAGAGGTTGAGATTCTTCTGACAGCGGAATTTGATGATATGCCGAACGTAAATCGATAGTAGAGAAAAACTTACTGCTACCTAATTTCGCCAACATATCATGAATTTTAGGAAGGGGGTGAGCATCTACCACAATATTTCGGTTAAGAATTCTCAGATCCGCACATAAACGAATATCTCCAGAATGCTTCCGAGCAACTACAGCAGCAGAAACCCATTCTGATGATTCAACTGGACAAATGATATTCTGAGAGCACAACATGTCAAGATGTTTCTTAAGGTCATCCCTAACTGAGAGCGGAACAGGCCGTACTTTTTGAACTACTGGAATTACATTATCTTTCAACTTGATTATATGTTCAAAGTTCTTAACTAGGCCTATATCATTACTAAACACAGTTTTGTATTCCTCAAACAGCAATTTAAGAGTGGGATTTTGTGTTATGCTGTCACAAACAGACAAGATAGGCAAATCACCCAAAACAACAGGTTCTGGATGACCAGGTTTAAGGAATATACCTAAACTAGCTTGGTCACGCCACCCCAAAATGTCTCTGCCATTCACAGCTACGTAAACTTTTGTATGAATCGAACGACCCTTAAACTCAATGGTATCGTTAAAATAACCAAGCATTATAATATCATAACCACCAAATGCTTTTGGATTCACATCAGTGAAAGTCAGCTTAGTGTTGGGCCAAAACTTATAAAAAGTTTTTTCATCTAAAATAGTAATTGGTGATCCCGAGTCAGCCATCACATCAATACTAATAGGACCAATTAAAACATTACAATTTGGTCCTTTGATAACATTACCATACAATGCATTGACCTCAACAGATAAGGAGGCTACATTGAGGGCATCACAAATTTCTTCTTCTGTATACACAAAATTAACTTTGCTCTTATCTCTTGGCACTTTACATACATTAAAAAAATGACCCACTTTTTTACAATTGTTGCATCTTTTACCTAAAGCAGGACAATTTGGATTGTTACCCACATGAAATTTCGAGCCGCACCTGTAACAGAAAATGTTAGGTTTCCTTTCAACATATCTCCGATCCTTATTGCGAGTATTGACAACACTAATACTACATTCTTTACTGTCATTGGTGGCAACAGACATGACACCAGACGTAGCACTCGTCGTAGCCGATTCCGCAATAATTTTTTGTGACGTAACCGAACACTCAATGCTTCGTGCAATAACAACAACTTCATCAAGTGTAGGATTTTTGCAAGTCAAAATCCGTTCCTGAATCTTTTTGTTGTAGCAGTTAAAGACCAGCTGATCTCGAAGTGCCGTATCTAGATCGAGGCCATAATCACATTTTGTAGCAAGAACTCTCAATGTGGCTAGATAATCTTCAATAGATTCTTCTGGCAATTGTTTCCTTTTCACAAAAACATGACGTTCAACCATTATAGATGGTTCATCTTTGAATTGTTTCCCAAGACGCGCTAAAGCTTCTTTGAATACATTCCATGAATCATCACTTGAAGTGTTTTGCACAACTGGTAAACTGTCAAAAAGTTGTTGACCTGCGTCTCCTAGGTGATTAAATAAAATAGCTCTCTTTCGGGAAGGAGAATAATCCAAAGCGTCTATAGCCTCTAGGTAGTTCGTGAATACTCTTAACCACTTATGCCATGGTGTGGGTGGTTTGCCGGAAACATGGTGGAGCCAAAATGGTGCTGTTGGAATTATCCATGTTTGTTAGGAATTAATACCCACAATTAAAAATAAAACAAAAGAAAACAATAAAAAATTCTTTTTTTTTTTTTTTTTTATAATATTATATATATATAAGTATTATTAACTTATATATTGCTTCAACAATAGTCCACAAAAAGCAACAAAAGCGTATGATGCTTTCAATCTGTAACCAGGTGACTCAAAAAAAATTGAATAGAGTAATACTGATCGTGTTGGCCCTTGAGTTTACCACATATCCGTAGTATATTGCAATGTAAATCTTCCCAATCCATTAAAATGGCCGCCAAAACGTGTTGACATCATCGCGTTATGACGCGAATAACATCATCCACACGTACTGATGATGATAGCAGCGCGTTAAGACTGTCGGGTGCAGGGAAGCTAGCGCGTTTGAAAACTGCACGCGCGCGACGATCAAACGGTGAGCTTCTTTTTCCGTGTTTTGCCCACAAAATGTATCACACTCCAAACGTAACAAGGAGTAATAAGAACAGTACTCACAGGGCTACACTTTGGCAAGAAAATAAATTTTGCATAACATCCAAGATGTAACGATCGTCCAAAGTCGGTGGGTCTTCACTTCAATACCAAACGCGTGGTCCCGGTCACAACATCCCAGCGTCGCCAATTAATGTAGTGGTGATATTCCAGATCAGAAATCCAAGCGGAGTCAGGTGTACAGTTGAGATAATAAGTTTTATTCAAAGGAAGAGACCCACGACCGATCCTAGCTGAATCCAACTGCAATCTGAACTTCGAGTAAACATTCCAGAACTGGATGATGTCAAGTACAATTGAAACATAAAGGTAAATCAGTAACACCAAAATGTTTCACAAAATAAAGCTGTATATATAAAACTACCAAACAGTGACCCATTAGACTGCAGCTGTTTTAACCCAGAAAGAAATTATATATAATTAGATTTCCTCGTTGAGAGGTTTAATGAAGAAAGGGAGGTGTATGGTATACCGAAGGTGAAACACAACTGATCCGTGGAGAGGACTGCAGCTGTAAAGGAGCAGGAGGTGAGCCTGTGAGTGGTGCGTGCGTGTGTGTGTACGCGGGCAGTCTGCTCTTTTTGGAAGCACATACTTGTGCTTGTGGCATGCCCCTGCTTGCTCCCGCAAGGTGGATGCCGCCACAAGCACGAGTATGTGCTTCGAAAAAGAGCAGAACGATGGCTAAAGGTCCTCCTAAGCACCGCATGCGCACAACGTAGGCGAGACCTAAAAATAGGTGCTTCCAGTAATGGTGGCTGTTCCACTCTTCCGACGCTTTTAAATGTTACACCATGTTAAAGGATCACAGCTTGCGGTGTTCAAGGTGGCAGAGCCACTGCCAGCTCTAGCTGGAAAACTCATTTTACAGTCTGCCAACACTGATCCTTCAGTCCAGGAACACAACTGAAATCATGACAGCCTCCCAGGTGCAAGCATAACACTTCAAGGCCTTGGTGGTTATATGATTATGCACCTCCAGAGAATGGACCCCCAGTTTGGGGCTCTATCTCCAGGAAACACATAACTGATGACTATTTCATCATTAAGGCTTGACATGATGTATTTGCTGCCACTGTGCTAATCTCCCCCTTCCCTAAAGTATATCCCGTAAGGTAAGTGGGAGATGCTTCATGGAAGAATGTGTGAAATAAAACAGAAAATCTTTCTATGTGGCTGCTGTTGGTGATGCCCAAAAATGTGTAACATTTGTCAAAAACTGTTGCACTGATTTTCACCTCAAAGCAGACACATCCAGGTAAATTCTGATCTGTCTCTGCAATATCTGGTCCCTACAGTGATGTGTAATACTGTGGGAATGGATGGATGGGTGTGTTTGTGTGTCTGTGGGTGCACGTTACCAGTTCCCAAAATGCATAATATAGTCAAGCTCAGTTGGAGGTCTATGCTTTTGAATACACTGCAGCCATGGATGTTCTGTTCGGTCATTTTGGTCTGCAGGATTTATTGTTGACCTCTTCAGACAAACATTATACAAGATGAAACATAATACTGAGTGGCATGATGAACTCTGCTGAACGATGAGAGCAAGTAATATTTAAATTCAATTCCCTTTATCTTTTCTTATAGTTTGATTGTTAGTGAAAATGTAGTAGTAGTACTTCTCATGTCATCATTATAATATATTTATAAACATATTTATAAGCATATCATCAGTGCGCCATTTTGTAGATGCCTCCTCCATTATGCGAATTCCCAACTCTGATTCTAATACCCCCCATGTATTCAGACCATAATAGTGCCTTATTACGAGCCACATGTGAGAATGCAACGAATCCGCCATCACCACGCAGTACTTTTAAGTTCAAACCGAGTGCATTTTAACAACCCGTCCCCCTTTTTTTGCCGCCTCCGAGTTCACATAATCAGAGAGCAATCTCCTCACTAGAAAACGTGCTAGACTACAGCGCAAAGCTGTGCATCGCCATTTTGGGTTTTCAATATAAAGTTTTTTTGTTAAGATGAAGTTAAATGTACAATTCTTTTTTCAGTTGCAGGTACGTCAGACCTGACTTGACAATTCAAGAGTGGTAAGTTAACCACCCAGTAGCCGCAACAACGTGCTGCTACGCATTATTTGGTCCTGAAGAAAGCCTCAAGGTTCCAAGAGGCTGAAAAATGTCGACCACAAACGACCACTAACAGTGCGGTAGATTAGTAACTGGATCTACGCACGCACCATTTTGTTTTTAATTTTCCACACCCCCGGTGTAGGGAATTTCAATTCACTTCACTTAGAGCACTAGCACTCATCAATTGATCTCTGGACCCTACTGTAACACGAGTTGGTCTAACCTCCGGGTGGAGGGCAGCATAACTAACCAAACCCTATGATGATGCTGTCACTGTACTGAAAGGCGGAGAATGAAGATATACCTCCTGACGCCGGTGTACAGATATGAGGGTTTTTTAAGAAGGATCCACAACTGAATAGACCGCGGTTACACAGGACAAGCGGTCCATTCACCCCCCATTGATTTTTTGTATCATTATAATATGTCCAAAAGAAAGCGCAATCAACCGATAAAACCAGTGGACACTTACCTTTACAAAAAGGCTTTGGATTCCAACCTTCCTCTGTGCATTCTGGAGTTCTGCCCTCATATTTATATCCCTTCTCACAGTAGAATTCCAATCTCTCATCCTTCCTAAAAGCTGGCTTGCCGTTTGTTATTGTTCCATGTGGAATTGCAGGCCCTGGGCAATTTATTTCTGTAAACAATGGAAACCAATGACAGTGAATACGTGTAATCGTCGTCATTTATTTTCATGACTTATTGCAGCTCAAAATGGCATAAAGCTAGTGAGTAACTACAGCCACAACTGTCTGAAGCCTTGATCGATATCTGTGGGAGCTGTAAAATCCATAGGGAAAGAAAGCTATCGAAACTTTTTTCTATTCTAAAACTTTTTTTTTTAACGGTGTTTTATATAGCGCAAACTTGACCCGAAGGTATTGGGTATCAGAGCACTTTACACGCACCAGTTGCATTACATAAGGACACATTCATTTTTGTTAGGCACGGGGAGATTACGTGATTTGACCAGAATCACAGGATGTTGAGCGTCCCTGCCAAGACTCGAACCCGGTTTCCCAGATTTGAGGTTGACAGCCCTAGCCATTAGGCCAACTCCTCTCCCCAACACACATGAACCTGTATAATGTGCTGGGAACATTGGAACTCCCCACCATTAAAATAAAATCTTAAACTACATTTGCTGGACTAGTGGGGTTTTAGATGAGACATCATTACACATGAGTTTGGGTGTTTTACTAAGTATTAAGATGGCTTGCTGGTGCAAATTAGACCCAGGGCTAATGTGAATAGAGTAGTCCATGCACAAACAGTGAAATCTCCCAAAGTAGTACCTTTATAGGTATCCACAAACATTTTGAGTATTTTCCAGTGCACTGTTTCAACGGTTCCTTGATTATGCCAAGTACTCTTTATTTCAGGTAATGGCTGCCCCTGGAAGATGTTTGCAGATGGCAAGAGAAGTCCAAAAATATGAGTGAATAAATGCATGAATGATTATGCTGGATATCTATGTGAACTAAATCATGAACATGTTTGTTCTAACCTGAAATAGACAGTGCAAAAGTAATTCAGAAGATGCAAATTCTTAAAGGAACAGCACCCCAATGAAATGATGAGTATCAGCCCTGACTGCAAACAGAGAGGTTTGAGGTCGGAGGAACATCACAGTTTGGGGGAGCCCTTAAATCAATCTCTATAAGTAATGAAAAGAATAGAGCAGAACTTCAATTCAATTTGCAGCGATAATGTTTCTTGTCTTGAACCTTGATAAACCTTGTCTACACATAGACCCTGATGAAAAGCAGCCATGAATCAAATGGCCAACCACGCTATTTTCCTTGCCCAAACATGGGGTGTAGACGGGAGAAGATAGAGTAGAGGATTACCGGTATCATGGATTGTTCATATTGGGTTTTCTTCTTGGATACTCCCAAACATTTGCATGACTGAAAGTGTGGGAGAACCTGTGCTCTTATTTGAAGCATAGCAACAGAGTTTCTGAGGGTGGTCAAAAAGGTGACATTTAAATGATTCCATGAAAGTATCTTCCCAGTTTATCTTATAAAAAGGAATGTTGTACTGAGGCTTAGAAACATGCATAGCTCTAAATGTAATGCAAAGAGCATTGTCAAACTGCTGTAGTCTCACAAGATTGACAAACAAACTAGATTACATCAAGTGAAAAGACAAGGACCCAAAAAGCATCTTGTTAGAAATGGGGGTCTCTAGTTGGCATAGGCAGGTACCTTTGTCCAAATAGTGACCCTTGCTTCTAGTCAGGGTAAGGGGGATACACTTCTAAAATAGCCCCTGCTCACCCCCTCGTTAGCTTGGCACGAGCAGACAGGCTTATCTCAGAGGCAGAGTGTGAAGCATTTATGAACACATACAGTAACACAGCTACCCTGTTCTTCCGTCTCTGTTGTTTCTGCTTCTATTACTGTTGATCGGCCTGCTTAGGCCACGGCACCTCCTATCCTTTCTTTGTATTCGCTGTCTGTGGCGACTATGACTGTTAGTACTCCTGCCACATGTATTGCTTTAGCGTCTATTTCGTCAGCCCTTGCACTTGCTACGCAGCCGGCAGCGACGCTGGCGCCTGTTACTTCTGTTGCTACTCCCACTGTATTTTTCCATTACTGAGTACTGGAACACTAGTCCGTGGGTTTGACGATAGAGACTGGACAAAATTTAAAGAGCACATGAGTCTGCATGTGCCATCTGACATCGGAGATGCAAAGAAAAAGGTAGTGGCTAATAAGGCTGCACAGTGGGCCCAAAACACCATTTATCGAATGGAAAGTGTGTGGAGTGTGATGAAAGATTATGAGCCCTTTGTACAATAGCATGCCTTTAAGCAACTGTCTGCTACTATGATTAGTCTTTGGGTTCCATGTTTCACAGATGTAGCATCACAGGTTTTGTATGATATTAGAGATTGTAGGAGAGTAGGGTCTGCTATCCTATGGTCACCCCAAATTTTTGCTTTTTGCTTCACTGGTTTTTGACATATTGAGGCTGTGGGCCTGCCAATCAGACCCCCAGCCTGCTGTTCTCTCTACTAAATTAAAACTATGCACCCTAGGTGCATAACCAATTGGAAGTGGATCACCCTGTCAGCCCCTGTACCAGTGTACACTAGGTACCCAGGGCATTGGTGTACCCAAGGCCTGCCAGGGGCTGCAGCATGTATTATGCCACCCCAGGCTTGGCCTAACAATCTGACACAACTGGCTGATCACTCAGCTGGGGTAAGTTGGTGTAATCACCTCTTACTTAGGTGTAGTATACCTATACCTAACCTTAAATGGGACACCTGGTAACCTCTAAGTCACTCCTATGGCAGGCCTTAACAATCCTGAAGGCAGAGTGCTTGGTTCCATGTGAGATGGTGCTCTGGCATGAGCTGAGCCTGTCTGCAGTGGTCGGAACAACTTCCTTCTGCTGTTTCCAGATATCGTCATACCATATACTCTTAAGTGCATTATGAACCTCGCGGTTAAATGCTATCTTTGGTTTGGCTTTATCAAAACATGTCGAGTAAGGTGTCATACGAATTGGAATACTAACCCCTCGCCAATTCTGGCGACGGGGTTAGCATTCCACCCTTCTAGAGGGACACGACATGTACAGTACCTGAAACCCGGGTAAAATCAGACATAGCCTCAGCTCCACAAAATGGATGCTGCCACCACAGACACAAGTCTGCCCTCCTGCTGCTGGGAGTCCTTCCAGCTTGGGAGGTGTGGACAAAGGGTTTCCTGCCAGGGGAGGTGCGTGCACCACCCCAGACAGGATTTTGTGTATTGGTCAGGTAGGGCTTGAAAGAAACCAGACATGCCTGTGGCTCACAAGGAGCCTCGGGGCATATGCCAGTTCAAACCGGTCCTGGGGCACACCAGTCCCGGGCCTGGGGCGAGCTGGACAAAGGATTGGGGGTGTAACCACCCCCCTTCCTGGTACCACCCATAGGGAGGGACCTAGCAGGTAGTCCGGCCCCTAGAATCCGAATAAAGGTAGGAGCTGTGTCCTAAGACTTCAGACATCCTGGAATCAACTTGAAACTAAGAAGAAGACGGGAACTTCGACATTCTGCTGCACAGAAGACTGAAGAAAATCTCCCCTGTGGTCAGGGAGTGACCACCTTGCTAGCGCAAGCACCATCCAGCGAATCACCGTCTGCTTTGCCGCCGCCTCCCGCCGGAGCCCGAGCCCAGAGACTGACAAGACCTGGACCTCCAGACCTCTCACCGCCCGATCCACAGTCCCTGCAAAGAGGAGACCCGTGGAGGCACCGAGACACGTGGAGCCAGCCATCTGGGAACGACTACGACAAGCTGACCAGTGCAACAACCGAGGCTCCCTCCAAGTTGTGCTTTGGGTCCTGAGAAGCCCAACCCTCGAGCAGCATCTGCACCAAAGGTGAGCCCTCCAGCATCTCCACGATCTGCGTGGGGCCCTTCTGCATTTTGCCACTCGACGCGCCTAACCGGTTGCTGGCCCGCTGGCTAGTGGCCATCTTGGCGACGAAATCTACGACAAACACCGCTGGTCTGGTTGCTCCAGACTGGCCCTTGCTCCCCTCCAAAGGAGCAATCCCTCTGACCTTGCTGGTCAGAACCAACAGCTGATTTCCGATTCCTCCTACAATTGCTTTTGCCAAGGCTTGTTTGCTTCGATCAAGTCGCCGACACCGCCGACAGCGAGAGCCTGCGTGGGACAGCTCGTGAGCCGACTCCTGGACGTCGTCGACCTTCAGGGACCACGTGGCTGCGGAGACAAGCTACCCCTCATCACCTGTTTGCACCCGACATCGCCTGGTACCCATCTGGTGCCACGCTGGTCACTGGCTAGTGACTGTGAACACTGTCCCCTCTGCTTACAGGTCTTCAACATCTCCGATCCACTCTTGGGTCCACTGCATCTCTCCCGGACCGACCGCCTGCAGCATCTTTGTCTTCAAGCTCAACGGAACAGATAGAAGAAACCCGACGCACTTTGAGGCCTATGCACCTGCTTCCTGTGGGTGAGGTAAAGCTGGTACTCCGGTGCCCAAGTGTAGTAATACATCTCTAGTGCCTGTGTTCCAAATCTTAAGTTCCTAGTTAACCCGGAAGATCTCCTTTGCAGTAACTTTGTACTTTTTACGCACCCATTGAAACCTATGGGAGCACGCGTGTGACTATTTGCTCTGCACACGCCACCCGTGGACCTCCTGGTCACTAACTGACGTTAGCTCCTTGTAGGCCCAGCGATTCTAGAGGCCCTAGGCCTTTTCCCTTTTCTGTTCGTGGTACTTATACCACTATTTTAGTATATGGTTCGAGTGGCCACCAGGGCCTATCCATATAAAGTGCAACTTCTGTGTATTCTGTGATAATCTTGTTTGACGATTTGTGCTCCTGTGCTCATAAAGAGACTAGGGGTTACTTTGATAAATAAATACATATATATTTTGAATATATATCTGTGTGGTGTCCTTTCATTGGTATAAAAGGGGGTTGCATTTGGTAAAACAGCTGGCTTAACACGCTTCACGAGTTTAGCCTCAAAGACTGCTTAGCCTACGCTACCACTAGGGCAGCTAGTCCAAAAAGGTTGACTTACAACCACACCATAGGGGTTGCTTGGCATGGTACAAGGTGATCACTTTAACTAGTGAGCATCATATACCAGGCCAACTTCTCACATTGGTGAGCAGCGGTTGGATTTGAGCTTGCTGTGTTTTACCATTGTAATCTCTTGGTTACCAATTGAAAGATCACATAGGTACCTGTAGGTACATATAAAACAAGATTAGATATACTTAAGTTCTACTGAACTTAGTTGTTGTAGAGCAAAGGGAGTAGCACACCCTGACTACAACTACTAGATAGGTTTAGTAGGTAAACCCAAGTGTAGGTAGATTGCAACACATCCACCCACACTTAAGAGCAATGGCCGGGGCAGAGGGGTCCACTGTACCCATCTCTGTTGAGAGTGACCCCCAGAGGGCACCATCCAGCTTTGCTACCCTTAATCAGAATGAGCTCAGGCATTTGGCAACTCTTAGAGGCCTTAAACAGCCCAAGAACCCAAACTCTGCTGAGCTCAGAGAGCTCTTACAGAATGATGAGAATCAGAGAGCACTCAAGAAAGCTTCCCAGTTAGCCCCCTTAGGGACAGGAACAGGAGGCCCCCCTTCTAAAGATGCCACTGAAGTACCCCTTCCCAATAGTCACCCCTTAGATGGGATGCCTACCACAGAGGATGAGAGTGAAAAGGATACTGACAGTAGTGAGGATGAAGGGAGAACTAGCCCAGTGCCAAGTATTATACTTGGCCCAGCTAAACCAAGGCTATTGGGGACTGACAGTGGGTTCAACCCACTGGATCTCCCCAGTGGACTTAACACAGGGCTTGGAAGGCAAAGGAATCGCTCAGGTGACTCCAATGCTTCCCATGGCTCTAGAGGCTCTCAAGGTCACTCCAGGAGAAGGATGACCACCCCTCAGAGGAGGGAACATGAGGCCAAGATGCAAGAGGCCCAGCTGAGGATCAGGAAGCAGGAGCTAGAAGTAGCCCTGATGGAAGAGAAACTTAGCAAGGCTAGACAGCATAAAGAGAGTGGGTCTATACCCACTGGTGGCAGCATTGTCCCTAAGGACAAAGATAGGGTTTTCGACAATAGAAACCTGTCTAAGGTTGTGCCCCCCTACAAAAGTGGGGATGACATCCACAAGTGGATAACTGCTCTTGAGAGAGCCTGCAAAGTACAGCAGGTTCCTGAAGATCAGTGGGCAGCAATCCTCTGGCTCTCCTTTGAAGGAAGAGGCAGAGACAGACTCCTCACTGTTAGAGAAGAGGATGTCAGAAACTACAGAGTCCTGAAGAGTGTTCTAGTTGATGGGTTAGGCTTAACCACTGAGCAGTACAGGTTAATGTTCAGAGACACCCAAAAGACACAGACTCAGGACTGGTCTGAATACATTGAATGTGCCACTAAGGCTTTGGAGGGTTGGTTGCTGGGAAGTAAGGTATCTGATTTTACAGGATTGTATAATTTGATGATGAGAGAACAGATTTTAAATAACTGTCAAAACCAGCAACTGCATCAACACTTGGTTGACTCTGATCTGACCTCTCCCCAAGAATTGGGAAAGAAGGCAGACAAATGGGTCAGAACCAGGGTTAAGCAAAAGAACCAGAACCAGGGCCAAGGGGGTGATCAGAAGAAAACAGACCAAAAGGGTGGAGATCAGAAACCTAAAGACCAGAAGTCTTCAACAGGGCCCCAAACTACTGCTAAGGAGGGTGGGTCCCAACAGTCCAAGAAGAAGAAAGAAGGTCAGAAGAAACCCTGGTGCAATCATTGTAAAAATACAACTCACTGGACTAGTGATTGCAAAAAGGGTGGAGCCCCCAACACTGTTGCCCCTAAGGCACCTGCTCCCAGTACTACTGTTAGCAGTGTTGGTCCCCAGACAAAGGGTGTAGTGGGAATCACTATGGGAACTGAAGGAGATTCTGACTTAGACAGAACCCTGACACAGGCGGTCTTGATCTGTGATGGGGACATTGATTTGTCCCTGACTGTGAGCCCCAGTAACCTGGGCAAGTACAGACAGACTCCTTTAATTAATGACAAAGTGGCTCAAGCCTACAGGGACACATGTGCCAGTGTCACTATGGTGACACCAGGCTTTGTGGATCCTGGACAGTACATACCAGGTGAGAACTACCTGGTGACCAATGCCAGCAATGCCACTACTTCACACAGTGTGGCAGTTGTTAACTTCTCATGGGGAGGGGTAACTGGCCTCAAAAGGGTTGTGGTTAGTGCAGACCTCCCAGTAGAATGTTTGTTGGGCAATGACCTAGAGAGTTCTCTATGGTCAGAAGTGGAGTACAGGACTCATGCGGAGATGTTAGGTATATCATCACATGTCCTTGCTGTGACCAGGTCACAGGCCAAAAAGTGCCTCACTGAACCACAGGTCTTGGATCCTGGAACAATGGACCAAGCACCTACCAAGAAGAAGAACAGGAGGGTCAAGGCTGTGCCTTCCCCCCTGCCTCAGAGTGATGATCAGCCTTCCCAGGAAGCTGATCTAGAGGACCCTGAAGGAACTGTCCCTGAAGAGCTTGAACCTGACCAGGTTGAGTTTCTGGGGACAGGGGGACCTTCAAGGGCTGACTTGAGGCAGGCTCAGTTATCCTGTCCCTCTCTTGAACCCCTCAGACAGCTGGCTGCTGCTGAGGCTGCTGGGAATGCTCAAGGTACCCATAAAGTGTATTGGGATGAAGGGCTCCTTTATTCAGAGGCTAGAGACCCCAAGCCTGGTGCAACCAGGAGGTTGGTCATACCTCTGCAATTTAGGGGCTTCCTTCTTACCTTGGCCCATGACATTCCTTTAGCAGGACACCTAGGCCAGAATAAGACCTGGGACAGACTTGTCCCTCACTTTCACTGGCCTCATATGAATGAAGATACAAAGGAGTTTTGTCGCTCCTGTGTTACCTGCCAAGCCAGTGGCAAATCAGGTGGCACAACAAAGGCCCCCCTGATACCACTACCTGTGGTGGGGGTCCCCTTTGAAAGAGTGGGAATAGACATAGTGGGTCCCATGGATCCTCCCACTGCATCTGGGCACAGATTTATACTGGTGGTAGTGGATCATGCCACCAGGTATCCAGAGGCAATTCCCCTTAGGACCACTACAGCACCTGTTGTGGCCAGGGCCCTGCTGGGAGTATTCTCCAGAGTGGGGTTTCCTAAGGAGGTAGTATCTGACAGAGGTACCAACTTTATGTCAGGATACTTGACAGCTATGTGGAAGGAATGTGGTGTCAACTACAAGTTCACCACCCCTTATCACCCACAATGCAATGGGCTTGTTGAGAGATTCAACAAGACCCTAAAGGGTATGATCAAAGGATTACCTGAAAAGCTCAGGCGAAGATGGGATATCCTTCTACCCTGCCTTCTGTTTGCTTACAGAGAGGTCCCACAAAAAGGAGTTGGCTACAGCCCCTTTGAATTGTTGTTTGGGCACCCTGTGAGAGGCCCACTGTGTTTGGTGAAGGAAGGATGGGAGTTACCTCTCAAAAAGCCTAAGCTAGACATAGTGGACTATGTACTTGGTCTCCGCTCCAGGATGGCTGAGTATATGGAGAAGGCATCTAAAAACCTTGAGGCAAGCCAGGCCTTACAGAAAGCTTGGCATGACCAAAAGGCTGTCTTGGTTGAGTATCAGCCAGGACAGAAGGTATGGGTGTTGGAGCCAGTGGCCCCAGCAGCACTCCAAGACAAATGGTCTGGACCCCATACAATCCTGGAAAAGAAGGGAGAGGTCACCTACTTGGTGGACCTAGGAACTCCCAGGAGTCCCCACAGGGTACTCCATGTTAACAGGCTTAAAGCATATGTTGACAGGGCAGACATGGGCTTGCTCATGGCTACAGATGAGGGACAGGAGGAAGAGAGTGACCCTCTCCCAGACCTGTTGTCTCAGAACCCTGAAGATGGCTCAGTTGAAGGAGTGACCCTTGGAGGCAACCTCACTGCCCATCAGCAGACTGAATGTAGACAGGTTCTACAATCATTTTCACATATGTTTTCCTTGATACCTAGTCAAACTGACTGGTGTACCCATGTTGTGGACACTGGTGACAGTCTGCCTGTAAAGAACAAACTTTACAGACAACCTGACCACGTCAGGGACTGTATAAAGGCTGAGGTACATAAAATGCTGGAATTAGGTGTCATTGAACCCTCAGAGAGCCCCTGGGCTAGCCCAGTGGTTCTGGTCCCCAAACCTCACACCAAAGATGGCAAGAGAGAGATGAGGTTCTGTGTGGACTACAGAGGACTCAATGCTGTCACCAGGACAGATGCACACCCTATTCCAAGGGCAGATGAGCTCATAGACAAACTAGCTTCTGCAAAGTTTTTGAGCACATTTGACTTGACAGCTGGCTATTGGCAAATCAGATTAGCTGAGGAGTCTAAGGCCAAAACAGCATTCTCAACCCCAGGTGGGCATTATCAGTTTGTGGTGATGCCCTTTGGTCTGAAGAATGCACCTGCCACCTTCCAAAGGCTGGTGAACCAAGTCCTTACTGGGTTGGATGACTTTTGCGCAGCATATCTTGATGACATTGCTGTCTTTAGTTCCACCTGGGAGGATCACCTGATCCACCTGAAGAAGGCTCTTGAGGCTCTGCAAAGGGCAGGCCTCACTATCAAGGCTACTAAGTGCCAGATAGGGCAGAGTAAGGTTGTGTATTTGGGCCACCTTGTAGGTGGGGGCCAAGTTCAACCACTGGAGAGTAAGATACAGTCCATCAAGGATTGGTCCCCTCCAACCACCCAGACTCAAGTTCGAGCTTTCTTGGGCTTGACTGGGTATTACAGGAAGTTTGTTAAGAACTATGGGTCCATTGTGACTCCTCTTAATGATCTGACATCCAAGAAGATGCCCAAAAAGGTTCAGTGGACAGTAAGCTGTCAAAAGGCATTTGATGACCTGAAGGAGGCCATGTGCTCTGCACCTATCCTGAAAAGTCCTGACTACTCCAAAGAGTTTATTGTCCAAACAGATGCTTCTGAGTTGGGTGTGGGAGCTGTGCTGTCACAACTTAATGTAGATGGTCAAGACCAACCCATTGCTTTTATTAGCAGAAGGTTGACCCCCAGAGAGAAGAATTGGTCAGCTATTGAGAGGGAGGCCTTTGCTGTGGTGTGGGCCCTGAAGAAGCTGAGGCCATACTTGTTTGGCACTCACTTCAAGATTCAGACCGACCATAAGCCCCTCTTGTGGCTAAATCAGATGAAGGGTGAAAACCCCAAACTGCTTAGGTGGTCCATTTCCCTACAGGGGATGGACTTTACAGTGGAGCACCGGCCAGGTACTGACCATGGGAATGCAGATGGTCTCTCCAGGTACTTCCACTTAGGACATGAAGACGAGACTGGTCAAGGCTAGTTTAATGTCCCAGCGTTTGGGGGGGGGTTGTGTAGGAGAGTAGGGTCTGCTATCCTATGGTCACCCCAAATTTTTGCTTTTTGCTTCACTGGTTTTTGACATATTGAGGCTGTGGGCCTGCCAATCAGACCCCCAGCCTGCTGTTCTCTCTACTAAATTAAAACTATGCACCCTAGGTGCATAACCAATTGGAAGTGGATCACCCTGTCAGCCCCTGTACCAGTGTACACTAGGTACCCAGGGCATTGGTGTACCCAAGGCCTGCCAGGGGCTGCAGCATGTATTATGCCACCCCAGGCTTGGCCTAACAATCTGACACAACTGGCTGATCACTCAGCTGGGGTAAGTTGGTGTAATCACCTCTTACTTAGGTGTAGTATACCTATACCTAACCTTAAATGGGACACCTGGTAACCTCTAAGTCACTCCTATGGCAGGCCTTAACAATCCTGAAGGCAGAGTGCTTGGTTCCATGTGAGATGGTGCTCTGGCATGAGCTGAGCCTGTCTGCAGTGGTCGGAACAACTTCCTTCTGCTGTTTCCAGATATCGTCATACCATATACTCTTAAGTGCATTATGAACCTCGCGGTTAAATGCTATCTTTGGTTTGGCTTTATCAAAACATGTCGAGTAAGGTGTCATACGAATTGGAATACTAACCCCTCGCCAATTCTGGCGACGGGGTTAGCATTCCACCCTTCTAGAGGGACACGACATGTACAGTACCTGAAACCCGGGTAAAATCAGACATAGCCTCAGCTCCACAAAATGGATGCTGCCACCACAGACACAAGTCTGCCCTCCTGCTGCTGGGAGTCCTTCCAGCTTGGGAGGTGTGGACAAAGGGTTTCCTGCCAGGGGAGGTGCGTGCACCACCCCAGACAGGATTTTGTGTATTGGTCAGGTAGGGCTTGAAAGAAACCAGACATGCCTGTGGCTCACAAGGAGCCTCGGGGCATATGCCAGTTCAAACCGGTCCTGGGGCACACCAGTCCCGGGCCTGGGGCGAGCTGGACAAAGGATTGGGGGTGTAACCACCCCCCTTCCTGGTACCACCCATAGGGAGGGACCTAGCAGGTAGTCCGGCCCCTAGAATCCGAATAAAGGTAGGAGCTGTGTCCTAAGACTTCAGACATCCTGGAATCAACTTGAAACTAAGAAGAAGACGGGAACTTCGACATTCTGCTGCACAGAAGACTGAAGAAAATCTCCCCTGTGGTCAGGGAGTGACCACCTTGCTAACGCAAGCACCATCCAGCGAATCACCGTCTGCTTTGCCGCCGCCTCCCGCCGGAGCCCGAGCCCAGAGACTGACAAGACCTGGACCTCCAGACCTCTCACCGCCCGATCCACAGTCCCTGCAAAGAGGAGACCCGTGGAGGCACCGAGACACGTGGAGCCAGCCATCTGGGAACGACTACGACAAGCTGACCAGTGCAACAACCGAGGCTCCCTCCAAGTTGTGCTTTGGGTCCTGAGAAGCCCAACCCTCGAGCAGCATCTGCACCAAAGGTGAGCCCTCCAGCATCTCCACGATCTGCGTGGGGCCCTTCTGCATTTTGCCACTCGACGCGCCTAACCGGTTGCTGGCCCGCTGGCTAGTGGCCATCTTGGCGACGAAATCTACGACAAACACCGCTGGTCTGGTTGCTCCAGACTGGCCCTTGCTCCCCTCCAAAGGAGCAATCCCTCTGACCTTGCTGGTCAGAACCAACAGCTGATTTCCGATTCCTCCTACAATTGCTTTTGCCAAGGCTTGTTTGCTTCGATCAAGTCGCCGACACCGCCGACAGCGAGAGCCTGCGTGGGACAGCTCGTGAGCCGACTCCTGGACGTCGTCGACCTTCAGGGACCACGTGGCTGCGGAGACAAGCTACCCCTCATCACCTGTTTGCACCCGACATCGCCTGGTACCCATCTGGTGCCACGCTGGTCACTGGCTAGTGACTGTGAACACTGTCCCCTCTGCTTACAGGTCTTCAACATCTCCGATCCACTCTTGGGTCCACTGCATCTCTCCCGGACCGACCGCCTGCAGCATCTTTGTCTTCAAGCTCAACGGAACAGATAGAAGAAACCCGACGCACTTTGAGGCCTATGCACCTGCTTCCTGTGGGTGAGGTAAAGCTGGTACTCCGGTGCCCAAGTGTAGTAATACATCTCTAGTGCCTGTGTTCCAAATCTTAAGTTCCTAGTTAACCCGGAAGATCTCCTTTGCAGTAACTTTGTACTTTTTACGCACCCATTGAAACCTATGGGAGCACGCGTGTGACTATTTGCTCTGCACACGCCACCCGTGGACCTCCTGGTCACTAACTGACGTTAGCTCCTTGTAGGCCCAGCGATTCTAGAGGCCCTAGGCCTTTTCCCTTTTCTGTTCGTGGTACTTATACCACTATTTTAGTATATGGTTCGAGTGGCCACCAGGGCCTATCCATATAAAGTGCAACTTCTGTGTATTCTGTGATAATCTTGTTTGACGATTTGTGCTCCTGTGCTCATAAAGAGACTAGGGGTTACTTTGATAAATAAATACATATATATTTTGAATATATATCTGTGTGGTGTCCTTTCATTGGTATAAAAGGGGGTTGCATTTGGTAAAACAGCTGGCTTAACACGCTTCACGAGTTTAGCCTCAAAGACTGCTTAGCCTACGCTACCACTAGGGCAGCTAGTCCAAAAAGGTTGACTTACAACCACACCATAGGGGTTGCTTGGCATGGTACAAGGTGATCACTTTAACTAGTGAGCATCATATACCAGGCCAACTTCTCACAGAGATCATGTGTACTTTACTAATATGCAGTCTGGTCCAGTTTTTGGTAGTGTTGTGACATTGGTCGCTCATGGTGTGTGACTGTTTAACAGATTTTTTTTCTAATTTGGGTCCTGAGATTACGACTCGATTTCAGGCTTCCGAAAGTATCTGGTCCACCCCTTCCCCTTTTATCTTGAATATGGCCCAGAACAATAAGCATAGGCATAGGGAAAATGAGGAGAGGGAGAGGACGGAGAAGAAGAATAAGGACTCGAAGACGAGTTTTTTGTTCCGTCGTGCTTCTCACGGCTATCCCGGTAGCTATCATTCGATAGCAAAAAGTATTGCACATAACATATTGTTTCAGTATGTCGACATTTAGCTCAACATGGCCATAAAGTATCCCTTTCCAAATTTCAATATTGTTGACAGGAGGTCACCTACTTAGGTCGCCTACTGTCGAAGGAGGGTAGGAGGCTGGCCCTCCTATGCATGATCCTGTTGCTCATTAAAGCCTGCTTTTGATGTCTGAATGTCAGTAGCCTTTTAGGTTTAAATCTTTTTTATTAGTATTTTCATTATACATACAATTGTATTCTTGCATCACAATCTGTAGTTAACACCTTGTCATTAATATATTTCTATTACATTTAGCACTGCTGTTACAAGTGTTATCAACATAATTCACCTAATGCTTGTGAGGCAATCTTTTTTCTTGAGAAAGAAAATGTAATAACATAAGGAGATGAAAACTTACCCCAAGAAAATTAAACAGTGAAACCCCTCCCTCCCTTCCCTCCGTAGAACTGGTATTCATATTACCTATTTCCATGGTGAAACTGGTGTGTAGAGAGTAGTCCAGGCTAGATTTCAATTTGTGCAGAGTGAATCTTCCATTGCCCTTAGACGAAGGAGGCGGAGGTAACTCGGGCACGTAATTTCATTGAATTTGGCTGACAGCAGGGTCAGAAGAGAATTACACACCTCTTTCAAATCCGGATTCAGAGTCTGTGAGGGAGGCATATATGCGTTCCATCCCCAAGATGTACCAGAATCTATGGAGCCAACCTATGTATGTGGGTGTCGTTTGCGAGCCCCAGTGTGTTAAAATATTTCGAAGCGCCGCCCCCAGAGCTAATCCCATCTGTTTTCCTTTGCGGAACTCCAATGGAAATGTTAAAGGGTTGGGCAGCCCTAATACTACATAAGCCGGGAATCTTGGGATCTGTGTCTCAAACTTTAGAATGAAGTGAGCAACTACGGACCGCAGTAGCCGCACTTCCCTGCTGTACTCCTCTTATTAAGTTATCTGAATGTGATAAAAGTTGGTGTGCACATGCAACCCCTGAACCTGCTGTTGTTAAGTGCCAACTGCCAGGCAGAATAGGAACTGAACAAACTTGGAGTTGTCCACTCCCAAAAAGTCTTTTCAATAAATTAGGTTGACTTGTTTCTTTACGTCAAATAATCCTTTATTTTCAATGTCATCCGACAACATGAGCTCCAGCCAACGTGTTTCGTTCATTAAAGAATGAACTTCTTCAGGGCATTGGTGAATGTATAAAGGCTGGGGAGCAATGATCCTTAGATCCCCAGAGGTTGTAATACATGGGATGAAGAGCATGCAACAATAATGCTTGTAGTAGTCGTCCCAAAACACGAGTGTGCTTTAGGTGCAAATTAATGCATCATGTTCGGCCTCCTTCATAAGGGCCTGAAACCGTGATCCTGAAAGGCTGCACGCTTTGGCCTGTCCTTCTCGAGTTACCAGTTCGGTGTCTCAAACTGCTTGTCTATTTCATCCAATATTTGAAGCCATTACATGGACAGTACAGAACAGTCCCACAACAGGTCCCTTCCTTCCCGCGACCCCGCCAGCGAGTAGGACTGCGGGCTGGATTCCCTTTGTTGAGGCACACAGGAGTCCGGTACCAATATGTAGCTATCTTTAAAGCTATTTTCTTACTGGCCGTGTTTTGAGCAGTGTGTTTGGCCCTATAGAATATATACCCCCAATCCTTCTTCGAAAGGTCCCTTCCTATTTCCGTCGCCCATTATCCCTGACTGGGAGTAGGCTGACCCGGGGCCGGCAGGTGGAGCAGATCGTAAAGATCAGAAATCAGTTTCTTATCAGTTAGCTTTGTGACCGGCCATTTTTCATATTTCTGCAGTTTTCTATTAACTTTTGGGTGCATGTCAGGGTGTAGTAGCCAGTGTCTTATCTGCATATAATGAGACTGTTCAGTCTCTGGGAGTGTGTAGTCCTCCTGCAGTTGTGGGAAGGGGATGATCCCCTCCAAGTCAAACAAATAGCCTGCTGCCTTGCAGGGCGTAGCTTGCCAAGCAGCGAATGCCCTGCCATCCATCCCCAGAGTGGATTCCCTGTTCTCCAATAAAGGCATTATCGGAGAGGGGAATGTGGTAAGCTCCCTTCAAGTAGCCACCTCATCCCACACTTCGATCACTGACCTAGTAATAGATGACCCCTGTAGGCCTAGTGGCCTATCAGCCTTTTTCAAAAAAGGAACTTTTCACAGTGAAAGTTGGGCCAGCGCTCTATCCTGGAACAGCCACCGCATCTCTGACTCCTCTCTGTTCCACTCTACCAGGTATCTCATTTGGGCTGCTCTAAAATATTCCACTAGGTTCGGGATCCCCAGACCTCCCTCCTCTAACTTCAAGTACCCCACTTCCCATCGCATGCGTGGTCTCGCCCCTGCCCAAACAAAATGGAGCATTTCCTTCTGCATTGCAGTAAGTGCTCCCCTCGGCGGCCGGACAGGTAGCGTTTGAAACAGATATAATGCTTTGGGTAAGGTAGAAATTTTGATTGCGGCCACATGACCCATTAGTGACAACTGGTGGTGCCTCCATGACTGCAGATACTTCGTAATCTGTCGGGCGAGTTTAGCATAATTCAAGGTGATCGGGATACGGTACGGGATAGAGTCTGTTACCAGGACCCCTGAAAATCTAGATCCCTCTATCAAAGGGCCCGTCAATGCCCCAGCCAGGTTAACAATCTGTGACTTCCCAACATTGACCTTAAAACCGTAGACCCTTTCAAAGGATTACAGTTCCCTCAAAAATGCCGGGACCGACCTCTCCGGAGACACGAGTGAGGCTAAAATATCATCGGCATAAAGGCTTTTTGCGGTTCTTTCCTCACCAAATGGGATGCCCCTGATGTTCGGGTGATCCCTAACCTTCTGGGCCAGCAGTTTGGTGTATAGGGTGAATTAAAGGGACAACAACGAGCACCACTGCCTGGTACCCCGTTAAATGGGGAAGGGGTGAAGTGAAATGAGACCCCATTGCCCCTAATGGAGGCGGTGGGGGAGCTATAACAGCTCGCTACCCAAGCTCTGAAACGTTCCCCTATCCCAAAATGGATCAGTGTTCATTCTAAGAAAACCCAGTCTACCCGATCAAATGCCTTCTTGGCGTCAACTGTCAACAACAGGGCGTTCATGTTTGTACGCTGGGCCTTATCTATCAAATGGAGGATCCGTTTGGTGTTGTCTCCGCTTTGTCGATTTAGGATAAACCCCGCTTGGTCCAGGTCTATTATCCCGGGCATCAACGGGCTCAGTCTTGATGCCAGAATGCCCGTGAACAATTGAGGTCCACATTTAGCAAGGACACCGGCCGATAGGAGTCACACTTCTTTTTATCCTTCCCCGGCTTGGGTAGGACCCCTATAGCCACTACCAACAAATCAGAAGGGATCGAGCCTGGCCCACTGAATGAGTTAAATAATCTTGTCAGGACTGGTGCTAACAGATGACAAAAGGACTTATAAATGCCCGCCGAGAATCCGTGCGGCCCTGGCGACTTAAGCAGTTTAAGACATGATATCGCCCCAATCATTTCCTCTATCGAAATCGGGGTGTCTAACATCTCCGCCTGATCCCTAACTAACGTGGACGTGTGGATTCCTTGTAGGTATGATGTCATGTGTTGTTCCGAGTTAGTTTCCGCCGTATACAAGTCCGTATAAAAGTCCCTGAATGTTTGCGTTATATCCTCGTCGTCTGTGAGTTCCTCCCCCTTGTCATTCTTGATTGTCTGTATCCTCGTTCGTTGATTCCGTGCTCTAAGGTTACCTGCCAACATGAGCGCCGTCCTATCCCCTCCGATGTAGTAGGAATGTTTTAATCGCAGGGCAGCGTACTCAGCTCTGTTAAGGTTTAGCGAAGCCAATTGAGCCCTTGCCACCTTCACACATTGCCACACCCTAGGTACCCCCGTCCGACTGTGTACCCTTTCCAGTTCTAAAACCTGTGCTGTTAGGTGTTTCCTTTTTTCCTTGCAAGCTTTATTCTCTGTGGCTGAAATCGCAATTAGTTCACCTCTCACCACCGCTTTCAGGGCCCCCATAGTGTGGCTACTGATATGTCTGGGGAGTTGTTTACCACTAAATACTCCCTGATGCATTTAGTGAGTTGTTTTGTTCTTTGTGAAGCATATTTTCCCACAATCTCCAGCCCCCCCCTTGTTTCTGTTGTGGCGGCAGCCGAAGGGAAACCGTCACCGCGTCGTGATCGGAGAGTGCCGCTGGCGATATGTCAACCTCTCCCACCAATTTATAGATTTCTGCCATACCCGACAAATAATCTGAGCGCACATATGTCCAGTGTGCATGAGAATAATATGAGAGTTGTGATGCTTGGGGATGTGCCTCCCGCCACAAATCCACCAAACCCATGGACTGGAGCCACTCTCTCCCTTGTGATAACTCTCCAGCCGGTGAGTATCTATTGCCTGATATATCGTTCGTATCATCCATAACTATATTTAGGTCCTCCCCTATGATCGTCTTGCGCTCTTGTCTATGCATGACCTAAGAGAGAGTCGACTTCAGGAATTTCTCCTGTCCTGTGTTAGGTGCGTAGGTTGATCCTATCACCAGTCTATGTCCCCTAACCTTAAATGAATAAGCTAGAAGTCTTCCTTTAATTTCGGCTACCTTTTCTCCCACTGTCCCTTTAAAATGCTTAGAAACTAAAATAGCCACTCTCGCCTTTTTTACGGAGTAGACGAGAAGAACTATTGGGGGAAGAGTTGTTATCTCATTCTATGTCAATCTTTTGAGAGGAGGAGAGTCTCCTGGAGGAGGCACATGTCCACCTCCATGTTTTCCAAGTATGAAAGGATAGCCTTCCTCTTAGTGGGATTATTGAGGCCTCTTACGTTGAGTGTGAGAAATTTCAGTATGTACTGTGACATGACCTGTTGTTGTGGTTGTACCAGCATTGGCCTAGTTCTGGATCCTTGTGTTCTCTCCTCACCCTTATCCCCCAAGCCCTGCCTGTCCTCCGATGAATACGATCTCTCTCTACAGCGCCTTTATCATGCATACCAGTTCCCCATCCTCCCTTCCCTAACCCCAGCTGAAAACTTCAATGTTCCCCAAATTGTCCAGGGCCTGCCATTCGTGTTCGCGTGTCCTTGGAATTAGAAAATGATGGGTGCATTGTGTGGCCAAATCCCAGAGTCTCCCTGCTGCCTTCGAGTGTCCCCACCGCCCACCCAGCCATGCTCTTGTCACTTATCTGTCCCTTAATTGTTCAGATTTCTTCTTGAGGGGAAAGTCTCCTTAGACGGTGTCTCCAACACCGACTGTCATTCTTGCACCATTGTTATAGGGTCAGGTCTGCACTCTTTGATGCGCCCCCCATTGACCCGTTGCCATCTCTGTCTAGGAGTCTTGTGCTGCCGTCCCTCCACCTCTTCCTGATTTGGGTTCTCAATTCCCAGCACTCAGCAAGTGTTCTGCATTGATCTGAGCTGATGTAGTTTGCCCTGCCATCTGAAGATCAGTCAAAAGGGATGACCCCAGGAATATGCTACTCCTTGGTTCCGAAGATGTGTGGTTGCCACTCAAAACTTCCTTCTTTTTTGGAGAGTTATTAGGGCCAGATCTTGGTAGAGAGCGATGGGGTGGTCCTTGTACCTTAGTGGTTGCTTGTTTCTGCCTTCCCGTAATAAGCGCTCTTTTAGTTGAAAATCTGGAAGGTAGGCCAGATTGTCTGGCGAGGGCGCCCGTCACTGCCGACCCACCCTGAGTGTGTGATCTATTTTAATTTCAAAGTCCAGTGGGGCTTCAAGTATGCTCCTGAAGAGACCCTGTAGGTATTGTGTGATGTCCGAGCCTTCTTCTTAAGGTGGAACTCCCTTAGCGTGGATGTTGATTCTTTGAGAACGATTCTCCAGGTCTTCTGTGTGCACCTGGAGATCGATCTGTTGAGCCTTGAGCCGGAGGATGTCCTGCTGTAGTTGTTCTACTTCCTCCTCCTGGCTTGCTCATTTTCTTCGATGGTAGCCACGCGCTGTCCCACTGCATCAACGTCCCGCCTTACCTCCTTCATCTCACTCGCTATTTCCCCCTTCAGCGTCTGTAGGGGGAAATAAACCTGAAAGCTACCGCCCTATCTCCCTTCTCCCTTGGGCCACGAAAATAGCGAAGGCCCATGTGAATGCCACTCTTACAGACCATCTTGGTAGGCTTAACATTCTCGACCCTACCCAGAACTGGTTCCGTGCGGGTCACAGCACGGAGACGGCCCTTCTCTCGATGGTCAAGCATCTGCGTTCCATGCTGGATTCTGGTCGGACGGCGGCACTACTGTTATTAGATCTTAGTGCCGCCTTCGACACGGTCTCGCATGGGATTCTGATTCGGCGTCTTGAGGAGGTGGGCGTTTCTGGCTCCGCCTTGCACTGGTTTCGTTCCTTCCTTACGGATAGGTCATTCCAGGTGGCAATCCCGCCCGGTAAGTCGTCATCCTACCCGCTAGACCAGGGAGTCCCACAGGGGTCTTCACTGAGTCCCACCCTTTTCAATCTGTATGTGAGACCGTTGGCTGCGGTCGTCAAGCGGTGGGGCCTGACCATGGTCTCTTACGCAGATGACACGCAGCTGGCGGTCACACTGAGTGGGGACTCAGACCTGGAGGCTCCCAGGTTCTGTGATGGTCTGCGGGAAGTGGCTAACTGGATGAATTCCAACTGTCTCCAGTTAAACACCAAGAAGACGGAGATTATGGTGGTTGGTAAACAGGTGGCTTTGTGGGATGACAAATGGTGGCCTTCGGAGTTGGGTGTGACTCCCCTCCCAGCGGCAGAGATAAAAAACTTGGGGGTGTGGGTTGATCCTTCTCTGAGTTTCATCTGTCATACCAAGAAGGTGGCGGCTTCTTGCTATGGCATCATCAGAGGACTTCAACCCATCCTCAAATTCTTTGATGCACCCACAAGACAGCTGGTGGTCCAAGCATCAGTGCTGTCCAGGCTGGACTATGCCAGCTCCCTACTGGCGGGGATAAACCAGTCAGAATTTCTGCGGCTCCAGCGGGTTCAAAACGCTGCGGCCCGACTGGTGACAGGTCTGCCTAGGCGATGCTCGGTGTCCAATACTCTGCGCTCTCTCCACTGGCTCCCTGTGCAGCAGAGGATTAGATTTAAGGTTCTCTGCTTTGCATTTAAAATCCTAAAGGGTACTCCCCCACAAATTTTGGAGAAATTGCTGATCCCTTATGTCCCCTCTCGCACTCTTAGATCGCTAGGCCAGAATTTAGCAGTGGTCCCGCGTTTTAAGTTGAGCAGAATTGGTGGCTGCTCCTTTCGAGTCCTGGCAGCGAGTTGGTGGAATTCTCTTCCTCCACAAATCCGGGCCATCGATGAGCTCCTTCAGTTTAGACGGGCTATCAAGACCTTTTTATTTGTTTAGTTTATCTGTTGTGTCTCGTCTCCTTTTGTCCGCTTTTAGTGCTGTGTTGTGTTCACCTTCTCAAAGCACCAGGACGCCCCTTTGCTGGGGCAGCTGTGCGCGGTACAAATAAAAATAACATAACATAACATAACATAGATCTTATCGCAGAGTGTTGAAGAGCATCTCCAGAAAGGAGCAAATGTTTGGGCTTTGGTGGACTCCATATCTTGCCCAACTTGCGTTGTTGGGGAGAGTCTACCCTCCCCACTACTTGCCACTGGAAGCTTGGTCAACATCTCTTTTAGGTTCCGGTCCTTCTTTCCTCTCACTGAGGTCATGGCTGCCGCTCCCCCTGCCGCCCCACCAGTCCATTCCGCTCTGTCCTGTGGGGCTCTGAGTCTCTCAAGGGCGTCATCTCGCAGGGCCCAGCCCCTCTTCTTTGCTGATGTTGCAGGGCTCGCAAGCGGTTACTTCCTCTGAGTATCTATCCCCAATGGGGCTCCAGGGATCACTCCACGCCTTCCTCTCTCGGGCCTTGCTTCTGCCCTCTCTCCTTGACTGCCCTCCTGGACTTCTGCCCCTCATCCTCTTTCTGCTTATCCAGTCTCGCCTACCCTTTCAGAGGGTACCGCAGTAAGTCGGCCTTCCCCGCTGGTCCTGTGGCCTCCAGACTTTCTTCTGTCCCGCTGCGTTTAATACTTTGCCCTGGGTGCTCCCAATCTGCTTCTCACCCTTCCCTCCCTTGCTGATGTCTACTTCAGGGGGGATGATAGTGCCCAGATCGCATGGGCTTGGGCCTTGTCCTCCCACTGTCCGTGAGCCTGCTGGTACCTTGGTCCCCCGGCTCCTGTGGCTCCGCTCTGGATATCTCGGCCTCTCACGTGTGGCTCCAGAGGGTGTCCGTTCCTGGTTGTCACTGTTGTCTCGGGCCCCCGGTTCCCAGCGTGTCCATGTCCCCGGTAGAAGGGGTTCGCACATCACGCCACTTGGGGGCTCCACTCGCTGGCTGCGCTATAGCCCCCTTCCTCCTCTGATGTCCGCAATCCGTATCCGTACCGCTGCACCGCGTCTCACCTCCTCATCCGCCACCTCCGCCCAGCTGGCCCGCAGGCCCTACCACAGGAGCGCAAGGGTTCCCCCAGGCCAGCAGTCGCAGTCCTCACCCTGGAGCACTGTGGTCAGGGGGAGCAATTGCTAGTGGTGAGGGCGATATGTACCCTGGCATTCACTCTCGCTCCTGCCCACCACGATGTGTGCTGCAGGCAGAGGTCCACTTCAGTTCGCTGCTCCCCGGCATTCCGTCCCCGGGGACCTGGCCTTCCTTCTCTCCGGCCCAGTCACCCCTCTCAATGCCAACAGAGTATGTTGGGCGATGCTGCGTGGGCCGGTGCGGCAGCGCTTCGTCTCACCGATGTCCCTTCTCTTCGCCAAGGCGTCCCGCTCCAGGAATAAGCCCCACTGGGTGCCATGGGGCCCAGCTGCCCTTTCTTTGCACCGGCCTCGCTTGATCCCGCTAGCCTCTCTTGCTCTCGTATGGACTCCGGCCCCGGAGACCAGCCCTGCCCATGCCCTATCCGCTGCTGCGTACCTGTCGCTTTCCTCCTGCTGCTCCAAGAGGTGCCCTCGTTTTGTTTTACTGGAGTTGCTGTCAGCTACCGGGGAGTTCCGTCTCAGGGGTTGGCCTCAGGGGTCTCTGCCAAGCCCGGCCGCCATTTTCTCTCTCCAGCCTCGCGTCGTCCCGGCGCACGCACACTCTCAGTAGCGGGCTCTAGCCCCGGGCATCCAGCTCATCTCATGCGCCGTCGGGATGGAAGCGCTTGCCTCACCCCAAAATACGGCTCTCTGGGGGCTTACCGTGTTGTTTGGGGCTGGATTGGGCAATCAGGAGCGGGGAGACAAGAGAAATACGTCTTACCCGCTCGCCATCTTGGCAACGCCCCCTCAGCAGCCTTTTGAGCTATTAAAAACTGCGCTTTGCATGGCTTTTGTGCTTGGTATGCTAAAAGCTTTGTATTGTATGCCCATGAGATGGGTGTTTGCGCGCTTTCTGTTTTAAGATAAAAATATGGAGATAAGCAACGGCTGTGTGCTTATTTCTCTTCTATGCTAAACACTGCAGTGCGAGCCCTCCGGAGCTGTAAAGAGCAGACATGCCCGTGGCTGTCTCGATAAGGCTACCGGCTGGACTCGTACTTGATTCTGACCTCACAATCATGGTACTCCATGATGTGGATACACTTTTGAATAAGATAAAGACGCAGCACCTCACCAGTACACGTCCAACAGGTTATGAGCTAACGCTGTGCGATTAAATGCTGTGCCACTATGATCCCAGCCACGTTACTACCCCTCCCTTCTGAGAATGATGAGCTTCCGGATAGAAGAAGAGACAAAAGGACGGGTAGACCTGACTGATTTTCCCTTATCTGACCCCCAAGGGGAACTATATATGGATGGCTCGTGCTTTAAGTTACCAGATGGCACTACAACTGCTGTGCATGCTATTACTACACTGTGTACAGTAGTTGAGACATCACAAGTTCCCTATCCATAGGCCTGAGCTGCAGAGCTCATTCCCTTAATGTGAGCTCAGTACCCCTTTAGAGTTGCAGGCACGTTAGATGGAGGCTTTTGTCTGCTTTGACACACCGTCCGATATTGGCAATAGTACAATGTGGCATCTATCGGAAAGTTACTGATGATGTAAGTAGAGGAAATGTTTTTTCAGATCAGAAAGCTAAGAAAAAGCCCGTACAAAAATGAGAAGAATGATTGTAGCTGGCCCTGCTGAGTGGGTCTCTGAAATCACTATGTTTGGAGATGTGCTCATTAATGAGGAGACAAAGGGTGAGCCCACAGTAGAGGTAGCAATGTGACAAGACAGTACCGCACAATTGAACGATGAGAGATGTTGGATTCTTAAGTCAGGGAAGCAGAAAATGTCCCCAGATGCATATGTACTTCCTGTAGTCACGATGGCCCATGGCACAGCCCATATTAGTGCTAAGGATATTTGTTTTTGATCACTTGTGCCAGTTAACTGAAAATGTGCATTCTATTCACTAACAGGTCCGCACGTCCCTTTCGTTACACCAGAGGGACGCGGACAGACATTCAGCCTGGAGAATATGGATGCAAACGGATGTGGAGAATGTTGTTCTACTAAATGCAATGGTCCAGCCAGCAATTCGAGTCTTTAAAGTGCCTCTGTTTGCCGAACCCTCTGTGCCTGTAGTCACCAGGTACAATTTGCACCCTCGGCTGAGGAGTACCAAAGGAGAAGTCAGGCTAGTCAGGGATGGACTATGAAAGTTAGGGTGTACTTTGCTATAGTACCAGTGGTGTTAGTTTAGGGTACGGTTAGATTGGTGCACTGTTCTGACATTGGACAGGTTAGATCGAACGTGCTCCCACGGGGGGGTACATTATCCTGAGCGACGTGGGATTCATCGAGAGATAGGACTGAGCAAGTTACACAGAGAGTGCTCAAGAGTGCCAATGTTGATGAACAATAGGAGCCTACCAGTGAGGTTCAGATTGACACTAGGGACACTTGCCTTTGCTATCAGTTTAATTGCATTCCTTTTCTTGCTTCATAATGCATCCATTTGGTCGGCCCATTAATGAGGAGGAGCAGCCATTTGCACCACCGCTCTAGCGCTGGGTTGGTCCACAAAGAGTAAAATAGTTTTCGCATAAATAGTTGTGATTGCATTAATAACTGTACTTTGAATTCCTTGGTTGTTGGAGGAAAAGTATCCTGTACATCCTTGTTACTTTAGCTCCACTCAAAGAAGAGCATAGGGTTTCATATGCTGATAATGTATTCATACAAATGTGGAGCCATACTCATAATGTCTCAATTACAACTAATTGTTGGGTTTGTGGGTCACTCCCTTCACTTAATCATAGGAGTGACAATTTGTTGTCCTTGACATTATCATATATCGGCAGCTGCAAGGTTGGTTTCAATTGTTTCGACTGGTGTATCTTCAATTCCATCTTTCTGCCTTAGATATGACATCTACTGATTCTTGCACTGCACATGAATATGTACGTTTCTACCAAGGGTTTACTCCTATAGGACCAGCAGAACAGCCGCACTATCCTCAAAGTCTTGTTTGAACACGTATCGTAGAGTGAGGAACAATGTTTGGTTTTAGATGGAAGTGGCTGACTTCCAATGGTTTAACACCTCTGAATACTTTCAATCCTTCCGAAGTCGAAATATTACTGGAAATAAGCTGATTTCTGTAACAGCGGTTAATGCAGCAGCTAGTTTTTGTGTTCACGGGGCCGAGGAAATCAAGGCGAGTGAGAGTACATGTAATTTTACCTACTGCCTGAATATGACTGATAGTCTGCCTCTAGTCCTGCCTCATAATATTTACTTTGTCTGTGGGTCACAAGCTCATGTTTGGCTTCTGAGGGGATGGCCAGGCAGATGTTACCTCTCTTTCCTTCTTCCCCCTGTATATGTTGCCCCGTCTAAGTATCATAAAATTCATCAGCCAGTACGTTCCTGCCCCAAGCCAAAAGGGTTGTTGACACAAAGGATATTCGCCTGTATACACTGTCTCCCAGCTTGTTGTGCACATTGTGTCAATGTTCCCATCCCCAACCAGACAGTATCAGTCCATGACACCAATGTTGCGATTATGTTCCAACAGAATATTGCCAAAATGATGTAGATTGATGAGGGTGTCCTTGAATACTGACTATGTACGCAGTAGCTTATAGTGATGTTTCTTATTCTTGCAATATGTTATTAGTTTCTAGATAGTAACATAAAATAGTAAGCAAAGGCTAAAAGGAGGGTCTGTTGGAAGAAAAATGTTTTAGCTGTGCTGTTTATGTATTGTACGTCTTAAGTTAGCATTCGCTGCACCATTTTATGTTTAACCGCCATTTTGAGCCATGATCAAAGCTAATTCTCTCTGTCTCTGCTGAAAGCAGCTGTGGTAACTTTTTGCTTCTTCAAGGTTGGGCCTTGCTGTACTAATGAATACACTGTTCTTATTAGCACAAACCTTTCCCACTAGATAGAGGCCTACCCCCACCTTTAGAGCGGCGGGCATAGCTGGAACGACCTTGACAGAAAGATAGTGTGTGCCCGGTCTCAGAAGTGAAACCCATCCTTCTGTACCTCGTTTGTCTAGCTGCCTCCAACTGGAAATTTCTAGTCTGGTTGTGTACTTATTTGTTCTGAATTGTACATAATGTATCACCATGCTTACTGAAGTTAACCCCCCTGCAGAATCCCAGGAGGCTTTTCAGACTGGACTCCGCTCGAGTGTACCTGAATAAATATACTTGGTTTGAATTCTCTACTGTATGACCAACTCTTCATTTGTATGGAAGAATGAGAGGTGGTCACGAGTGACCTGGGTGGCCCTAATCGGGTCACTTCCTTCAGCAGGGAGACCAGCAGCGATAGACAAGTCTAGGAGGAAAATCAATAGAGGTATGAGACTTTTTTGCAAGAAAGAAGGTTTTGAAAGAGTGGAGCATCCCGAGTTGAGGTATGCGGTGGTATATTTTTTCAGGGACGATGGGGTGCATTTCTCTCGCTAAGGGATGGAACTGTACCTCATTCAGATTAAAGAGGGTCTGGATAGGTCATTGAACAAAAAAAGGTACCCTAAAAAGTCCTAGTTTGGGACAGGTCAGAAAAGTCAGGGGCAGGCAGGGACTTTTCTGAGTGACGTTTGGTAACCAGTTTTATATGTTTACAACTTAAGTTCATGGTTGGGAACAAGTTACTCCAGGAGAAGGCAATAAGGGGAAGTTAACATAGGAAATGCTTAGTTAGGTAAATGTTTAAGGGAAGTAGGTAGATGGGTACAAGGTTAAAGTTCAACAGTTAATGACCTAGTGGGTTTATAAATAGTTGTAAGGAAAGGAAAAGGGACCTTAGGGGTGGGGCAGGAGGCAAGGTAGCTGAACAAAATGTATAGTGAGGTTTAGTTTTGTATGGCAAAGGCCAAGGTAATGTTATTGTGAGGTGCACCAGCCTTCAATAAAGTGCCCTTTTTCACACAATCCAATCCTTTTTGTAGTCTGTGCTGCTCCCCCTTTGGCCCAATGGCCCTGTGGTGAGCGCTGGACTGGTGGCAGCTGCATTGATGATGTGCTCAGGAAACAGCACTAACTCCGATGCTGCGATTGAATGGACTGCCGACGGCAAACCACTGGTGTGAACCTGGGGCCATGCTGCCTAGAGTGGGGCCTGTTGGTATCCTGCTTGGGGGACCTGTATGCGGAGGATTGACCGAGGACCTTTAGTGGGGTGACGTAAGGCTGGGAGAGAGTGCCCCCCCAAGCACTTATACGAGCCTGCTGCCTACAGACTGCTTACCAAGGGCTGCTGAGATCTGCTTGTGCAGTTAGGCCCCAGGGACAAGGATCTCAATAGGGCCACTGGCTCTTGGAGACCCTGCACCTGAACATTAGCATCATGTGAAGCAGGATGGTGAGCCTAGGCCCATTTGTGGTTCTCCCCTCATCTGGAGGGCCCTTGCCGAGGATGACATGGGGTGCCTCAAGACGGAGTGCACACAGGCGAGGTTCTGGTGCTCACTTTCTGTTGGTTATCAATTAGACTTGGTTTTTAGTCCTATATTGAGGGCCTTAACTAGTGGGGCCCAATTGCTGGAGCTACTCTAGGACCAGGCTGCCTTACGGAAGGGATATCCCCCCACCTCTAGAACTGTAGTCTCTGAAGTGTGATGTCATCCTGGCCAGCTGTGAGAGATTCCTAGGGAGGTTCCTCTCCTTGCTCTCTAGCGGGTGCTGTTGGGAGCCCCTGGGGCAGCCACATCAAGAAGCACTGACTTGAAGGGATGACTGGTCAACCTGAGTGTATGCCTGCTTGCCTGGGCTAGGCGTGGGAAAACTGATCTCCCCCTGGAAACCCCTTGGACAACCTGGGGTGTGACATTCTCTCCTTGGTGCACACAGGATCCTGGTGAGGAGCCAAGATTCCTACAAGTTTCCATCATGCCCATATCCTACAGGAGCCACCCATTGCCCCCAGCCTTACACCACCATGATGGGGAAACCTAGGGCCACCAGGGTTCTTGCCCCTGACCCTAGTGCTTCGGCAACTCCATTGACCTCCGCAGACCAAACTGTTGGTGCCCTCCAACATCTGGTATTCACCATCAACAAGCACTTGGCACACTATGAGAAGGTTGTCCATACCATTCAAGACACCAAAACATCACTAGAAGCAAAAATAAATGCAGTTTCTATGGCCGTGAATCTGCTGAGGGTGCACCACTGAAAATTAGTGGTCCGTGTTGAAGATGCAGAGTCCAATCTGACCTCCATAGGACCCATGGTGCGAGAGCTCCAGGCCAAACTGGACACAAAGAAGGAGGAGGTGGCCTCCTTACACATTCAAGCCGGAGGACCCCGAGGGGCGCTAACAGTGAAACCACATTCGCTTCCTGGGGTTTCTGGAGCAATTGGAACACCCCAGAGCCAAGCTTTTCATTGAGGAGTGGCTGATGTCCACGCTTCTGGAGAACAGGGTCCCTAGGCTGTTTTCTGTGGAAAGGGCACACCGTATCCTGGGAAGGCCACCCCCACCTGGAGCACCACAATGAGCCTCACATTGCTCGATTCCTCAACTATGGGGATCAGGACCTCATACTGCAGTGTTTCTGCATGAAGGGCCCTTGGCGATATGAGAACATGGAAATAGCGGCATACCTCGAGGTCATGGCCCAGGTGCAGCCACTTAGGGGCTCCTACATGAAAGTTAAACAGCACCTCCGACATGCAGCCAAGACCAGTCTGGGGAGGTAGACTGGGTGATCTCACTACCAAAATGCAGGAGGCGCAGAGCCACCCGGACACGACCTAACCAGGATGAGGTGGCCACGGAGCAGGCCTGAGTGGTGTAGACTGCCACCCAGCATATCACAATCCCTTTCACAGTACTGTGGCTTGAACCTGACCTGGACTCTTGTTCAGACAGAAGTGCATTCAAGACTTCATCCATGAGCAGTGTCCATGCTCCTAAAGTCACACCAAGGTCAGCAGATGACCTACTGTGATCGCCCTAGTGCCTCTGGAACTTTCACCCCTACCCACAGTGATTACTACCAGACACTGCTGCATCACAAACTTATGATCATGACAGTGGGTCGGATGTCAGGCCCGGACATTGGAGGTCAGGCACATAGGTTGAATCACATCCCCACCAGTGTTCCAAAGAGGACTTGTTTGTTTGTTTTTCTAATTTGTTTAATCTTTGTTTACGTGTTGGGAAATTTTTAACAAGCACGCACATGTCCACTGTTCTGGGGGGATTTAGCTGATTTGGCTCTTTGTTCTTCATGTTTTAATTACTGTTCTGATGGAGTCTAACACGCGGCACCACAAGCGATGGGAAATGACTACCTTTGTGACATGTTGCTTCCACCATGAGATAGAGAGGAGCGCCACATCCTCCGCCATGACTCCCACCACTAGGTCACACAATGGGGACAAACACTGACGATTAGACCTCATAGTATCATATCCTGACATGGAATGTGCGCGGTATGGCCACTTCCGCCTAAAGGTATTGCATTTACGGTTATCTTAAACGTCGGTATGCACATATTGCTAT
The DNA here is from genome assembly GCF_964204655.1 of Triturus cristatus. Classification (NCBI taxonomy): domain Eukaryota; kingdom Metazoa; phylum Chordata; class Amphibia; order Caudata; family Salamandridae; genus Triturus; species Triturus cristatus. The sequence continues at coordinate 367,869,503 of NC_140586.1, forward strand.
GCTACAGGAAAACATCTCACATCAGCGAGTGGAACTACAAAACGTCCACACAAAGTGGATGAGGCAGGTGTATGGCACATCCATGTCAGCGTATCTCTGGGGAGTGCTCATCTGAATCACGCGAGGGGTCCCATTTTCTAAGGACAATCACAGGGTGGACACTTTCCAGGACCGCAGAGACCACGCTGGTCTACCTTACATAATCGTCTTCATGAACACTATTTAAGAACCTTGCCTTGAAAAAGCCCTCGGCCTTCTGGCCACCGGGCAAAACACGTGTCGGCTGCTCCTCTGTTTGTTTTTCACTGTGACGAGGTGTGACATTAAAAACAAATAAAGAACCTAAAACAATAGGGATATTACCTTCTTCAATTATTTCAGAAACAAAGGGTACAAACCTCCACCAACTTCCTGAGGATTCCTAGATACACTCACTCCAGTGCTTTTTGGGGAACCACAGCACCTAGGGTTGGTTTTGGGGTGGGATTTCAATTGCTTACCAGACGTTGAGATTGACTGCTCCCTCCCTGCCACCTGCGTTTACACCATATAACACTTTCACAATTGGCTCAACCACTGACGCTCACATGACATATCACGCCTAGAACATTCACTGGATCGTGAATACTCATTTTACTCCCTGGTATATGATGTGCACACCAGGAAAGACCTTTTTCTCTGCACAGAAAAACTGGAAGTGCTGATCAACTGGGCGAAGTATTTAGCAGGCACCCTTTCGGACCATTGCCCCTTGTTGGTCACCCTGTGGTGGGGCAGACAACATCCCACAATGGCAGCTACAGACAGAGGCTCTTTCTGATCACCCTTTGGGGGGGCCTGGCACAGTGTATCATACACTATGTTGGCAAAAATTAGGGCTCCACTTCCTCCCAGGTGCCTGAGTGGGACTCAAGCAAAGTTATCTCATGGAGCCACTGACTGGCAGCAATGTGGAGTTTACGATGACGTCTGCAGAGGGACTTAATGGATCCTGACTGAGAGCTACAGCCCTTAGAGGTAAAGGTGGATAGTTGCACCATGATGTTCGTGCAACTCCAACGCTCGCCAAGCAAGCAGACAGATGCAGAAAAGTGCCTGGGGAAACATGATTGTAAGAGGGGTACATCTATGCTGCATGTCGAGGGGGATCATTCGGGCGGACGGATGGCATGGCTAGTGAAGCGAACCAGCAACATACCCTGATCAGGATGATCAGATGGGAGGATGGCAGGGCAGTTACATCACCGGCGGCCATTAATTCTGCAATCCGGGAGTATTATCGGGCACTGTACATAGTGACAGAACCCCTGCCACCTCGTCACATTCAGAGATTTGTATGCGCTATGCCACTGTTTAATCTGAGCCATCTGCAGTGGGCCAAGGTGGATCCATCCCTGCAGTTGGAGAAGACATGGGCAGTTAAGTCCCAAATTGCACTGAATAAAACACCAGGCACAGATGTGCTACTGAACGAGTATTATTCTAGTTTTTCCACTCAAACTACTCAATACCTGCTGGAAATGTTCAATGAGGCTAAAACAACAAGGTGCCTCCCTGACTCACTCTGAGAGGCCCTCATAGAAGTCCTGACTAAACCTGGCAAAGACCCACTAGTCGTTCGCTTCTATTGCCCTCTCTCACTACTGAACCTCGACTGTAAGATACCAGGCAAAGTACTAGTGAACCTGCTCCCTGTCATTAGTGCTCTTGTACATGTCAACCAGGCTTGATTGATACCAAGGGGCAGTACTTTCATGAACATCCGTCGCCTATTGTACCTTCTACACGCACTTCCGCCGAGGCCTTTGGCCAGGTGGTGGTGTCATTTGACATCGAAAAGGCGTTTGACACCCTAAACTGGGACTTCCTCCTCCTAACCCTAGAACATCTGGGGTTCTGTTCAGGCTATATAGGCTATATGTAATCTGAACAATAAACTGAAGGCGAGGGTAAGGACCGGTCAACTGATCTAAGAAAGCTTTGTGGCTCAGAGAGGCATTAGATCAGGGGGCCCGCTCTCCTCACCAAACGTTGCCCTAGCAAGGGAGCTTTTGGCCTGCTAACTTTGAAATGGGGGATTCAGGGGAGCTAGGCATACATGATGTCTTCATGCTGTATTCAGACGATTCCCTGGTTTACCTTTGCAATGTGGAGGCCATCCTGCTGGGTGTAATTCTCCTGTTGGATAACTTTGAGGATGTCTCTCGGATCAGGGAGAACTGGCCTAAATCCTGTCTATTTCCTCTCGCACCTCACCTTAAACGGCATAGTATCTGGGCATTCAGATATACTTTCAGATATACTCATATCCTCACACTCCACCCCCTGGTCATCTATCCCCTACATTCATTGCAACATCAAACCTAGACGCACTACTACTGGAAAGTTGCAGTTGGAAGCTGAAATGCTGAGAAAAACCTATGACAATGCTCCCAGCCTACCCTGCTATCACAAGATTATGGTCATCCCTGGCACTAGTAGGATCCCTTATTTTAATAGCTCTCCCAGGTCACCTGCCCAACTATTCCCCATCTAACCCAATCAATCAGAACAGAGAACATTACCTACATTAAACTGCATGATTTTAAATTGTCGATCAGTAGTCAAGTATTCCACTGAAATAGAGGAAACCATCCTACTACTCGAAATTGATGTTCATTTTCTGACTGTAACCTGGCTAAAGGACCACTCATCCCCCAATAATAATTTCCTCACCCCACTAGGCTTCTCAATCATTCCCAGTGACCATAAAGATCGTATCGGTGATGGATTAGCTGTCATACACACAATCGATCTTTGCCTAAAACCCTTCAACACTGCTGATTTCCTCTACCTTCGAATATCTAGGATATGACCTCTCCTCCAAAGGCTTCAACCTATCGAATTCCACATCATCCATAACCCACCAGGCGATAAACCAAATTTCTTGGAGGATCTAACATACCTATTAGCACAGAACTCCCTGAAGGACACCACAGGCATTATACTAGGAGACCTAAACCTGCACCTGAAGGATGCTGAAGATACAACAGTACAATCATTATCCACCCTCTTTGAAACTAAAGAAGTCACCCAACACTGCAAAAAGAAAATTCACAATAAAGACTCTACCATAGATTAAATCATTTCCAGCCATAGTACCATATCCCTCCATTACCTCCTACTCACCGAATTGACCATCCACCACCTGATTCTATTTGATCACATTGTCAACCAACCGAAGAGCCACACAAAAACTAATCGTCCTAAGCACTGGGCAAGGAATACCTCAATCAGAGTTAGAATCCCTAATAATTTCCAAACTTCTACCTATACCCGCCCTTACTTCGGCTGATGACCTCACCTCCCACTATAGTGGAATCCAAACAAAGGGTTCAAGTATAACCCCCAAATTATTAAACCACCCAAAAAGGAGACATATAAGAAAAAAAGGGGAAGATAGAGAAGAAAAAACAGCCCAACATTATTTGGGCACAGGATACCCATATATACAATATTTAAGTGAAGTAGAAATATTTTGTTTATTATAATTAACAAAGTTAGACAAACAATCGTAGGGCAATAATGGCGCTCATAGGTTTGCACAAACAATACAGAAAATACAGTGTATAATCAAACAAAGTGGCTGAGGGACAATATACAAGGGCGGGGTTCAGAAAAAACAGAAACAGCACACAGCAAAAAAAATAAGTCCTCTTCATTTAGGGCCAAATTAAAGCGTCAACGCCAAAAATGAACTTAGAAGGTCATCATCAGGACAAGAGAATGCATTTAGGAGCATCCAAGCAATTTTCAATAAAACATTAAATGATTTATCCAGGAACTAATACAGATGAGAATCACATGAAGAGCCAAAACTCCGTACGGATACAAATTGAAACATTCTGTATTAAAAAGTCTCATTCAATTGTGACAATTCATGGGGCCAAAGATGATAAAGTAGTTCAGAGGACTTCAAAAGTTATTGAAGGAGACAGGACTAAATAAGCTGTTCTCCACGGGTCCAAAACTATTAGTAGATGTAATTAGTGAAGAATTAAACAACTGGGCTGGGATAGGAGATCGCAGGTGATGGGCTCACCTAATTGCCCCTCTTGGCTTTTCCTGGTCCCACCAGCATAACAGTCAAGAACTTGTCTGGAAAACAGATGGAGAAAAATATGGCAGAACTTCTTGACACTGTTGTCCCATTAAACTCAAGAAAGCAAGAAGTATCCCTTCCAGATCCTGGTTCAATAAAGACCTCAACAGAGAGAGACAACAACTTAGGCTGGCTGAAAGAACCTGGGGACAACAACCTTCATCGACCCCTCTCTCTCTCCTCCGAGCTGAACACTGAAAATACAAAAAACACATCTACAGAGAGAAATCCTTCTTCTTCTAAACCAAACTTCACCACTCCAGAAACAGATCCAAAGACCTTTTCAACATCATCAAATAGCAAACCTCCTCTTTCCCACAACGTTCAACTAATGGCTCTGCTAAGCACTGTGAAGCACTTTCCAAACTCTTCTCCAAAAATATAACAAACATCGAACTCTCACTGGACCTCTCCACTTTTTCACCCCTGACCAAAGGTGGCTCTTCTACTAAAGATGGTTCCCCCTCTGCCACACCTCCAACCAATGGTAGTCCCCCAAACCCACCCCTTCAATGAGCCGGAACATCAACTGCAATCACATACAAATGAAAAACTAAGCAGGCTGGACCAAGTTTGAAAATATCTCTGAACAAGAAGTCATTGAAATACTTGCATGGATAAAGCCGACACTACACCTCTCTGACCCCCTTCCCTCCTCACTTGTCAAAAACCTCAGACACATCATCTCCCCGACATGGACTAAAACCATTAACTCCTCCTTAACTAGTGGCTCTATGCCAGCCTCCCTCAACCGCTACGAAGTCACCCCCTCATCAAAAATCCAAATGCTGACCAAAATGACCTAAACAATTACAGACCTATAACTAACCTCCCTCTCCTTGCCAAAATGATAGAACAATATGAGCTCTCACAACTCCAGAACTGCACTGGGAAATTCAACCTACACAGCACCTTCCATTCTGGGTTCAGGAAAGGCTGCGTCACAAAGACTACATTCCTGAACATCAATAATGATGTACACAGATCTCTTGATGATGGTCAGGCCTGCCTCTTAATCCTCCTGGACCTCTCAGCGGCCTTCAATACAGTCAACCACAACATTCTCCTAAACCCCCTCTCTCAGCATGCAGGCATCAATGGGGCTGTCTTTCAGTGTTTTGCCTCATACCTGAACCAACAATTTCACCTAATCAAACTAAACAATTCTACTTCACTAGCAGTATCAGTCCCACAAGGAAATCCCTAAGGTTCAAACTTGGTCCCAGCCTTGTTCAACCTCTATATACAACCTCTAGCAGTGATCCTAAAAACATCTCCATGCAGATGATACCAAGCCCTACAGTAGAAGCTTGCCATCCAAAGACATCCAGCACCTGAACAACACTCTATCCTTGATACAATCTTGGCAGACCAACAACCACTTAAAACTCAACACCAACAAAACTGAATTCCTCCTCATCCAAATAAAAGGAAAGTTCTATTCTGTCCATAACTGGCTTGAAAAACGAACTGCATTAAACGGTGAAGTATCTATTTCTAATTCTGTCAAGTCATTAGGGATTACACTTGACAACATCTGGAACATGAAAGACCATAATAATACCTCAGCAAAATTGGCATTCTACAAGCTAAAACATTTTAAAAGATCAAACCCTCGAAGACCTAAAGACCGAGATGCAATCCCTAGTCATCTCTAAGCTAAACTACGGTAACACAATGATCACTGGCACCCCAAAAATCAACCTTATCCCTATGAAAACCACACTTCAAGCAGCAGCTAGCCTCCTCTCTGGCAAAAGCCACTGTGATCACATAGTTCCAACACTTAAGAAACTCAACTGGCCATTAATTTTGTGAGAAGCATATTCAAAACGGTCTTCATAACCCACAAAGCTCTCTAAACTGAAAAAACAATCAAAAGTTGGCCAAAAGAAGCCTCTGAAAAGCTTCAACTTTTCACTCCTGCTTCCACCCAAATTTAAGAAAGAAATATTGCTCACCCGTTCCTTTTCTGGGAATGCACCTCGAATTTCCCATGCCCTGCCACAGGATCTACATGATATTTAATCAGTCCTACATTTTAGAAAAAACCTTAAAGTATTTCTTCTCAACAAATACATCAACCCTCCCTCCTTAAATTAATTGACTTGCCTTAATGCACCTCCCCCTCAACCTTCAAAAAGTCAGAATATCACTACCACTGAAAATAACTATGCATTTACTCCTCCAACTTCTGAAACAACCTACCATCACTACCTCCGAACTGTATATCGTTCATTTATTCCACCATCTATTGTATATTATTGCCCTGTATGCCTACTCTCTTGCTCATTCATTGTAAATGGTAATGCAAACTCTGTAAAGTGCTCTGATACCCTTGGGTCAAGTTTGCGCTATATAAAACTCAAAAAATAAAATACAAATAAAAATTAAACTGCAGGTTCTGGCACTAATGTTTTGTGTTGCAGCCTTGGAGCATTTGGCTGTCTGTATATTACCCTATAAAGTTAAGTTTGAAAAGAGTAATGAGAAAGTTTTTAATACATGTTATATATTCTTCATCTTCATGTTCCGCCTTTTGATGATTTTTGAGGGCTGGACTTCTTATAAAAGACTCTGTGCTTTGTGTTAGTATTCTTTTTAAGGGTGATTGTTTTTTCTTAATATTTCAGAACTAGTAACAAAGCAGCAACCAAGGTGCAGTCCTAAATAGGAAATGTAGGCAGGTGGTGTCTGGGCCAGGAAGGAAGGGGACACTTACATTAGGCAATTGCTTCAAGGGGGCAGAGTGCTTTGGAGCACTTATAGGAGGTACATTGTGTGGAGTCATAGTAATGGAGGCTCTGCAGAATAGAGGATGTGAAAGCAGGTGACAGGTAAGCAAAGTATCGGGGTAACTCGCTTGGGATATGTCTATTCACTCAGGTGAAGGCTGAATAAAAAATACCTGTTCACAGTATTCACCTAGCAGAGAGGGTTTCTGGCATAGATGCCTAGTAGCACCTGGTCATGAGTGGCCTGTTCTGTCACAGTGGCATTTTAATCACCCACTCTATATATATATATATAGGGAATTGTAGTTTCACAATTGACATGCTAAACAGTGTTTTAAATGGGCTGGATCCTGGCTGTAATGGGGCCACATTTCGGACCTTGATAGCTTTGTCTCAGCAACAAAAAAATATCGTAGCCAAAAGAAAAGAAAATTGAGTAGCAGCCCAGGGCGATGTACCTGACTAAAGTCAGGATGGAGTAGACCCAGAAAATCAAGGAGGAAGGTTGGTAGGAGGAGAATTATGACCCACAGGAGGATAAGGACCATGGTTACCAATGCTAGAGGAGACCAGGAACAAACAGACAATGAGGGACTGGAAAAGGAGAAACAGTACTCGCAATACCGAGACAAGGGTATGGTTTGCAACAGTGACCCAGAGATTCTAGGCCAAAAGGATTAAAAGGACAAGTGGCATGAAGACCAGTGTGCCTTGGAACAGTGGGAGGAGAGCTATGAGAGCCAGAGAGCACTGACCAGGGCCAGGGGACTGAGCGGTCAGGGCCAGAAGTAGCAGATATAGGTGGAGCAGATCCAAGATGAACAGTACCAGGAGAAAATGGGAAAGGAGAAACAGGGTCTGGAGGACAAAACCTATAGAAATCAGATCAAGGAGGAGATTAATTCAAGCATACCACCCTTCATTTTTTAGATATTTTAGTACATCTCCTTAAGTGAAACACGTGTGCCCAGCCATGGGTCCCGTGCACACTGTGTCACTAGAACCAAGCTATACTTGGCTGATGAACCATAACTAGGGTGAACCCTGTGGTGGGTTACTTGTGTTCCGGTTCAGGAAGGATCTGACCTGGCATTTTGGGCTGGGCTTTTTCCAATGGAGCAGGGTCCAAAATGATTTGCATATAGCTGAGTCCAAACTGAGGTGGCGTCACATGTTGTGCAAATAATGATGGACTAGAATGTGGCCTCAAATAATTACCAGAGATTAATTCAAGTATTCACCCAAGTATTCCCCCATCACGTTTGTGTAGACTTCAGAACTGGATATCAGTCATCATATGAACAAGGTGAAGAAAATCAGGATGGCCAGAACAGAAGGACCAGGAGAAGTGGGTCTGGAAGGGTCAAGATGGTCTAGCCAAATAGGACCTGAACAAGGAAGACCATGATGAAGAGGACAAATAGGACCTGAACAAGGAAGACCATGATGGAGAGGATCACAACTAGAAGACACAAAATCAGAAAGGGGAAAAGAACTGTGAGGATCAGGTTTAGGCAGACCAGGACCAGAGTGAGGACGACTAGATCAGGATCTGGGGTCCAGGAGTGGAGACTAATGAAATCTCTAATATAAATACCAGAGTTTAGAGGACCAGGGCAAGGAGGACCAGTAGGACAACAATCAAGGGGACGAGAAATATCAGGGCATAGATGTGCAGGAGGATCATGATCTAGCATACAAGAAAAATAAGGACCAGGATGGGAAAATAGAGGAGGGCTCAAACAAGTGGAAGAGTGGAGGATAACATGAGTCAGGACAACCAAGCTGGGTGGCTAGGACCAGATTGGCGATGAGGAGGAACAGGATGACCAGAACAAGGACAATCAAAACTATGAGAAGAAGTTAGAGCAGAAACTGGATGAAAAAGAGCAGGAGGATTTAGAGGAACAGGGCCAATAGTATCATGACTAGATTAAGGAAAAATAGTGAGATCAAGAGCAGGTGGAGTCAGAACATTAGGACCAGGAACAATAATGAAGAGGATCCAGTGGACTAGATTAGATGAGCTAGAATGATCAGGATTAGATTAACTAGATTAGGTGGGCTAGAAAATCAAAAGTGACCAGATTAAGTGGTCTAGGAGATTAGGTACTAGAAGTATAAGTGGGACCAGAAACATGAACTAGGAGGCCCATGGAGTCAAAAACTAAGGGGATCAAGATGAGCAGTGCGACAAAGAGCAGGAGGACCAGGACCTGCAGTAGTAGGACCAGAGAGACGAAGATCAAGAGGACCAGGATAAAAAGGGCCAAGAGGATCAAGGGAACTGGACCAGAGCCAAGATGACCATGCCCAAGAGGACCCAATAGTGAAGACCAGGATCAGTAGATGCAGTACCATTTGGACTAAGAGGACAAAGGAAAGGGCAAGGATGATCAGGATGACCCAAACAAGTAGGACTAGGAGTAAGAAACTCAAGAGGACTGGGACAAGAAGAGCTAGTTGGAGCAGGACCAGGGTAGAGAGGATCAGTGGCATCAGGGCAAAAGGAACCAGGATCAGTAGGACCAGGAAGGACCGATACTAGGAAAGGCCATGATGAGAAAGTAACATAAATAAGTTCATGACAACTTTCAAGTGTAGTTCTGTAAAGTGCCACAGAACCTTCTGCAAACCTCACCTGCGATAGATGAGAAAGTATCAGGAAGGAGCAGGGCAGGGTGACCAGGGAGAGTAAGGACATAGGAAATTCTATCAGGGTGACTTGGAACAGGAGCACCACGGCTAGGAAGACTATAGCAACCTGTAAAAAAGGACTTAGATTAGGACCCTGGAGAGGACCGAGACCAGGAGGCATAGAAGGACCAGGGAAAAAAAAGAAGACTGGTAGGAAGGGCAGACCTCTGTGATTCTAGATCACATATATTAGGGTATTACTTTTCTAAACATTTCTTAATCATGTTTCTTAGGTGGTCAGCCCCTAGCGACCCTACAGTTTCTACCCATTTAAAGCACTGATGAGAAGACTAGGCTAAAAAATCACAGCCTTCAAAACAGATAGAAAGCCAACACTGTCACACATGATAGGGGCCACCTGGAAAGACATATGGGTCAATATCTGTGAGAGTTCTGAAGGAGAACAAAGGAGCTCTAAACAACAATAGATTCTCTTTGATGCTGTTACAATATTCTTCATGTGGATCTGGGGCAGATGGGCTCAAAGTTGGCAAACAAGCCTAAAGGTGGATTAGTGAAAAGGTCTATGCTCTTTGAAGGATGGCTGAAGGGTTTGAGAAACTCAGAGACTGAAGTCGTCAAAGTGGTCACTATCTAACAAAGATGGTCAAAGAGCTGTGGCAGTCATAAGAGAGGAGCACAAGATCATAATAAGGCTCTGAGGGTTGTGGTGCTGATAGAGAGTTGGATGAGCTCTTATATCAACAGAAGTGTCACCAGCATTTGCAAAGTGCAGCATATGGGTTCTTAATGGAAAGTCTGGTACTCGCTGGAGGGCCAACAGATGGCTGTAAAATCTGAGAGAGAGAGACAGAATGGTCAGATGAGATTTTAGAACTAGCAAAGAGGCAGGTCTGCAGAATTCTAAGGGCAAGTATGGACCATCAAGGAGATTCTGAGAGCAAGGATCACTACCTTCTTGGCTATGGCCCTGCAAATAGATTATAAGAGCCAGTGGCATTGGCTGACAGACTATGAGTGTTAATAAAAATGGTCAGAAAGATAGCGGGAGCATTGAGTGTTGATAGTGGGGCTCTGAGCCGTAGAATAGAGAGCGGTGTTCTGCGCACTGGAGGTAATAATGGGAGGTCAAAGTCTATTAGTGATAGTGGGAGGGGACTTAAGTCAGGCAACATAAGGACCTGAGGGTCAGAGGTAGGGGTTCTCAAAGAGAACTTCAGTGTGATCTGAGGGGTCTCATAACAACTAGAGGTAATATGGCTGGGGCTGGTTGAGGTGGTAAAGGAGCTGGTGGATTATGATGGCATCAGAGTAGGCGGTGATGTCTGAACATGTCTGAAGTGCATGGGAAGTTTGAGAGCCATGTGAAGGACACAGAAATTGACAGACGCAATTGAAAAGACTCAGAGGCCTGGCAGAAGAGCCCTGACTGCTGCTGATATGAGGTAGACATAATTATAGCTATGACAGGATGGAGGGAGGTGCTTAAAGGGAAACTGAACAGATAGTAGACAGTAGATGGAGTTGGAAGTCATGGCATAGAGACCCAGATAGCCAATGACTAAGGCAGTTTGGATGGGATTTTGTAGAAGGAGACATGAAAGAGGTTGTGATGGAGTTGTGAAAACAGGATGTCTGTAAATAATGGCACTATGACTGGGTTCTAATTGTCTGGAATAGACTTTGCAGAGGAACCAAATTGGGCTGTTTAAGAAAGGAATTTAGACAAGGACAGTGAACAGGGAGATCTTGAGTGTGTTGCATTCCAATTTACCCCACAAGCCTCCTTAATCTGCTAATATGTAAAAACACTATGTGTAGTGTTGACGTAAATAACCAAATATTTAGCTAAGCATGGGTCTTGACTGGTGATCTAAAGCACCAATAAAAAGGGTCAGTTATTAACAAGAGTAACACGCTCCAACCAAAATTCTTTCATCCAGCCGTTCCTCTCCTATCCATCCCTCCATTCACCTTCTGCTCTGAGATTGTAATGGACCCACTCTATTGTTGTAGTTCTGGTTTTATGCAGAACCACTTCTGCCATACCCTGAACGTACTGGCACAGGTAACAGATATACACCTTGTTGTAAAATGGCCCTTTCTGAATGGTCACCCCAAAAATGTTGCCTTCCTTATCCTCTTTTTCTGACCTTATTGTTGGTTGTTTTAGGACTCTGTACATTTACTACTGCTCACAAGTGCTAAAGTGCTTGTGCTCTCCCTGCGAAAACAAGGACACATTGGCCTACTCCCAATTGGCACATTTAGGTGCCGATTACGATCCGGTAAAAACCGGGTACGAACCGTCGGTCGGAGCGTTTTCCCCGTCCGACTCGTACCCGGTCGTAAAACTTTACAAACATGGAATTACGATTCGCACGGAAACACCATTTCCGTACGATTCGTAAAAAACACCGACCGACGAAAATATACATACGAATGTGATCCGGGAATGCTGCGACGTGACGTCGGGACGCTTTCAGGCAGCGCTTCACGAACCAGGAATTCCGATTCGAACCGACAGCAGTCCGGACGGCAATATTTTCACGGCACCCAAAAAGTGCCGCAAAAGCGAAGTACGGCGCGAATCGACCAGAGTAGGTGGCCCGGTACGCACCGTACCCCCCCCAGCCCCCGTAGGTACGCGCCGACCCCCCCCCAGCCCCCGTAGGTACGCGCCGACCCCCCCTGTGTGTACACCCGTGTACGTGTCGAACCCCCCGTGTACGTTCAAGTCGTATCCCCACCCGTGTACGTTCGAGTTGAACCCCCCCCGTGTCCGTTCGAGTCGTACCCCCCCGTGTACGTTCGAGTCGAACCCCCCCTGTGTACGTTCGAGTCGTACCCCCCCGTGTACGTTCGAGTCGAACCCCCCCGTGTACGTTCGAGTCGAACCCCCCCGTGTACATTCGAGTCGTACCCCCACCCGTGTATGTACGGTGCGTACCCCCCGTGTATGTTCGAGTCGAACCCCCCCCGTGTACGTTCGAGTCGTACCCCCACCCGTGTATGTACGGTGCGTACCCCCCGTGTACGTTCGAGTCGTACCCCCCCGTGTACGTTCGAGTCGAACCCCCCCGTGTACGTTCGAGTCGTACCCCCCCGTGTACGTTCGAGTCGTACCCCCCCGTGTACGTTCGAGTCGAACCCCCCCGTGTACGTTCGAGTCGAACCCCCCGTGTACATTCGAGTCGTACCCCCACCCGTGTATGTACGGTGCGTACCCCCGTGTACGTTCGAGTCGAACCCCCCCGTGTACGTTCGAGTCGTACCCCCACCCGTGTATGTACGGTGCGTACCCCCGTGTACGTTCGAGTCGTACCCCCCGTGTACGTTCGAGTCGAACCCCCCCGTGTACGTTCGAGTCGTACCCCCCGTGTACGTTCGAGTCGTACCCCCCCCGTGTACGTTCGAGTCGAACCCCCCCGTGTACATTCGAGTCGTACCCCCACCCGTGTATGTACGGTGCGTACCCCCGTGTACGTTCGAGTCGAACCCCCCCCGTGTACGTTCGAGTCGTACCCCCACCCGTGTATGTACGGTGCGTACCCCCCGTGTACGTTCGAGTCGTACCCCCTGTGTACGTTCGAGTCGAACCCCCCCGTGTACGTTCGAGTCGTACCCCCCCCGTGTACGTTCGAGTCGTACCCCCCCCGTGTACGTTCGAGTCGAACCCCCCGTGTATGTTCGAGTCGTACCCCCCCGTGTACGTTCGAGTCGTACCCCCACCCGTGTATGTACGGTGCGTACCCCCCGTGTACGTTCGAGTCGTACCCCCGCCGTGTACGTTCGAGTCGAACCCCCCGTGTACGTTCGAGTCGTACCCCCCCGTGTACGTTCGAGTCGTACCCCCCCATGTACGTTCGAGTCGTACCCCCCCCCGTGTACGTTCGAGTCGAACCCCCCGTGTACGTTCGAGTCGAACCCCCCCGTGTACGTTCGAGTCGTACCCCCCCCGTGTACGTTCGAGTCGTACCCCCACCCGTGTATGTACGGTGCGTACCCCCCGTGTACGTTCGAGCTGGGGGTACACGGGGGGGTTCGACTCGAACGTACACGGGGGGGGTACGACTCGAACGTACACGGGGGGGGTTCGACTCGAACGTACACGGGGGGTACGACTCGAACGTACACGGGGGGGTTCGACTCGAACGTACACGGGGGGGTACGACTCGAACGTACACGGGGGGTTCGACTCGAACGTACACGGGGGGGGTACGACTCGAACGTACACGGGGGGGGGTACGACTCGAACGTACACGGGGGGTTCGACTCGAACGTACACGGGGGGGGGGTACGACTCGAACGTACACGGGGGGGTTTGACTCGAACGTACACGGGGGGGTTCGACTCGAACGTACACGGGGGGGTACGACTCGAACGTACACGGGGGGGTTCGACTCGAACGTACACGGGGGGGTACGACTCGAACGTACACGGGGGGGTTCGACTCGAACGTACACGGGGGGGTTCGACTCGAACGTACACGGGGGGTACGACTCGAACGTACACGGGGGGGGTTCGACTCGAACGTACACGGGGGGGTTCGACTCGAACGTACACGGGGGGGTTCGACTCGAACGTACACGGGGGGTTCGACTCGAACGTACACGGGGGTTCGACTCGAACGTACACGGGGGGGTTCGACTCGAACGTACACCGGGGGGTTCGACACGTACACGGGTGTACACACAGGGGGGGTCGGCGCGTACCTACGGGGGCTGGGGGGGGGTCGGCGCGTACCTACGGGGGCTGGGGGGGGTACGGCACGTACCGGGCACCTGTTTGGACGTCTCCATGGTTGTTATGGGAGTTCGGTGCGGACGGTCTTTTCACCATACGGTTGTACATTCGGACGCCCGGGATGGATCGTGATTCCCCGGTCGGACTTCACCTTTCACGTTTGTACGGTGAATCGTACGAGGACGTGTCGGACACATTTTCCGACCCGAGGACGTGTGGGGAAATATTCCCAATGCGGTTCGTATGGACTTTTTACCATGCGAATCGTGATTGCCAGTTCGTACGGCACTTGTACGATTCGTACGGTAAAAAGACCGGATACGAGTCGCACGGGGATATTTTTTACCGGATCGTGATCGGCACCTTAATATGCTTATAAGACCCTAGTAAAGAGCACCACATGTGCCCGAGGCCTGTAAATTAAATGCTACTAGTGGGCCTGAAGCACTGATTGTGCCACCCACTTAAGTAGCCCGGTGCAGACACAGAATATTGAGTAACAAATATCGAATTCCCCTAATATCGTGGCAAAAATATCATGGGTCAGGAATATCGACAAATTTTCGTGGTCAAGAATATTGATTTTAGGTAAGTAATATTGATTTAAAAAATATGGAAGTGTTTAATATCATTTGCAAAAATATAGGGGCCTATTAGGATGGCGGGCGGATCGCCCCTGCCGGGCCGGCGGTAGCCACCGCCGTCCCGATGGTAGCGATCTGCACGCCATCATTCCATGGTTGACCCCCCCGCCACATTAGGATGGCTGGGGGGGTCCGTAGCGAACTGGAAGACTGTCTGCCACTTTTCTGCCGGTCGACTCATCGACCGGGCAGAAAACTGCCACAATATGGTGTCGGTAAGACACCGCCAACCATATCAGGATGCCGGCGGAGAGCAGCCTTTCCATGGCGGCATTACCGCCATGGAAAGGCATGTGGTTTTCGCTGTTGGGGGCCCGGAGCGGGCCTCCTGGATGTTGGAGGGGTGGGGGTGCAGGTACCCCCCTGCATTTGCATGCACAAGGTGGTAGGCACTGCACGGTGCCTGTCACATTTTGCATGCAAATGCACTACATGCAATTTTTACATTGCGGCAGGTGCTGCCAATGTAGCTGGCTCATCCTAATTTGAATTGCGGGTCCGCTGCACCTATGGCGGGCGGTCCCTTTTGCCGTTGCAGTGACGGGTGGACTTTGCCCACCTGCCATCGTAATAGAGCCCTATGTTAAAAAGATCGATTTTTTATTAATGTTATGTATTTTAGTATATATTTTATATGCGTATGATTTTTCTTTTTTTTGTATAAGATTTTTTATTATATGTGTCAAAAATTTAGTAGTTAATAAAAAAAATGTATATGAAATTTGAGTTTATAGTTCCATAGCGGGTTGTTGGTTTAAAGGGGAATAGGGTGAAAAGTAATTTATTTATATAAAAGGTATAGCTTCATTTATTAATATTTGTTTAATTGAGATATTATAGTGTTAAATGTGTAAATGAATTTATTATTATTATTTAATAATTAGTATATAATTAGCGTTAATTAATTAATTAGTAATTAATGATGGTAATTGTGTAATTAAGTTTTGGTGTGTGTTGTGGTTTTTATAGGTGTAAATGCTGGGAAGGGTGGGAAGTAATTTATTTTTTATTAATTAATTATGAATTAGTTGTTAAATAATTTACGTTAATTAATTAGTAATTCATTATGGTAATTGTGTAATTATTTTAGGTGTGTGTTGCATTGTTTGTAGGCATAAATGGTGGGAAGGGGGAGAAGTAATTTATTTTTTATTGATTAAGAATTAATTAGTTGTTAATTAATTATGGCAATTGTGTAAATATTTTAGGTGTGTGTTGTGGAGTTTATAACTGTAAATGGTGTGAAGGGTGGTAAGTAATTTTTATTAATTAATTATTAATTAGTTGTTAATTAATTTAAATTAATTAATTAGTAATTAATTATGGTAATTGTGTAATTAATTTTATGTGTGTGTTGTGGATATTATAGTGTTAAAGAATGTGTACTCATTGAATGTTTATTATCTTTTTTTTTATTAATAATATTTTTTAAATGTATTATTAGATATGTTAATTATGGAAATACATTTAAATAAAAATGTTGAAGTCTGTTTTTATTGGTGTGGCGTTATATGTAGGAAATAAAATAAATATATTTATGTTTTAAGTAATTTGATTGTTTGTTAATATTTGCTCCTTTTTTTATAAATAAAGTTTTTAAATGTATTTATTAATTTATCATATAATATTTGTACCTTTTGTTATATGTAATTAACATTATAATGTGTTCTTTTTATATGTTTAATACATTTAATCGTATATTTTAAAAATGTTGTTTATTTATTTTTAAGATTATTAATTTTTTTTCAATTGTTTAAATGTTATTACCACTTTTTGTTTGTCTGCTATCCAACACTTTCCCTACTGTTGCACTCTTTGGAGTGGGAATAGTAATGTTTACCCCTCCCCAGTCCAACACTTTTCCTAGTGTTACACTCACTGGAGTTGGAATAGTAAATGTAATTATACATTTTCCCTACTGTTGTATTTATTGTATTGCAAAATGTACGTTTTAATTTTCTTAAATAGTTTAATGTTTTAATTAATTATAGAATGGGCTTTTTAATTTTAAATTATTGATATATGTATGTTTTATTTTTACATAATTTACAAGTTTATAAATAAAAATAATAGTTAATTATTTTAAAGTAAATATATGTATATGTATGAATTATTATGTTTGCGTGTTTATATTTGTTAATGAAGTTTATTTTTTATATTTAGTCAAAATGTATATTCAATTTAATTTATTTTGTTAAAGATAATGTTAATATTTAATATATTTAATATACAATATTTAATTGTATTTATATTTTCAAATCAATATTTTTTACATCTATTTTTTTAACTTCAATATTTTTGTATTCTGTATTTTTGAACTTACCTGTTTAAGTATAGGGAATCGAAAGTTTTGCATTCTATATTTTTTCTCTATATTTTTTACATCGATATTTTAGCATTGATATTCTATCAATGAACCAAGTATGCCTCTAACCATGGCTCAAGCCTCCCACTGCAGAGCCTGTATGTGCAGTTTTAAACTGCTACTTCGACCTGGCAAAGTAACTCTCTTGCCAGTCCTAAGTCTTCCTTTTTAATACATATAAGTCACTTCTAAAGTAGGCACTGTCTACCCACAGGGCAGGGTGCCAAGTGCTTAAAATGCAGGTCATGTACATTTAAGTTTTACGTGTCCTGGTAGTGAAAAACTCCCAATTTCGTTTTTCACTAAGGTCTATCTCTCCCATTGGATAACATTGGGAGGAACTTATTATATCTTTTAAGTGTAATTCCCAATTGTAAAGAGATGGACTTTTCAAGTTTAGTGTCACTGACTTCACAATTTAAAATCTCAACTTATGGTGAAGTTGGATTTTATATTCCAGTATAGCAAATGCCACTTTTAGAAAGTTAAAGACACACAATTGATGGACGGAATGCAAAACAAATCAAAACATTCACCCCCAGTTAAGAGATCTGGGTTAAATCCATCATTCTTTTTCTCACCATGCCACCCCAGTTTAGACTAGGCCATATGCAAATCAGTTTTTACTCTGTGCCTCATGGGAACAGTTCAGCCCGCACTGCCAAGCCAGGTCCTCCCTGGCCCGCAAACAAGCATCCTAGGACCTGTTTCGTGGTTTCACCCTCATCAGCCAGGATAGCTTGAATCCAGTGGCACAGTGAGCCCGGGTCCCACGTCTGGGCATACCCGGTGTACTTAGGGTGAGAAAGCAAAAGACACACAATTGATGGACAGAATGCAGAACAAATCAAACCATTCCCATCGGGCGCAGGGTCAAGACTGATTTGCATATGGCTGGGTTCAAACTGGAATGGCACGGTGAGCAAAAAATCAATGGTTTTAGGCCCAGATCTAAGCACTGGGGTGAATGTATGACATTGTTCTGCATTCTGTCCATCAATTGATCTTTTTGCATTTCTCACTCTGAGTGGCACTGGTATGTCCAGACATGGGTCCCGTGCTCTCCATGCCACTGGAGTCATGCTATACTGAATGATGAGGGGTGAAACCCCGCTCCCGGTCCTAGGATGCTTGTTTCATGCCCAGGGAGCACCTGGCTTGGCAGTGCGGGCTGGACTGTTCCCATTGGATGCAGGGTCAAGATTGATTTGCATATGGCTGGGTTCAAACTGGAATGTATGGTGAGCAAAAAAACGATGGATTTAGGTACATACCTCTGTACAGGGGTAAATGTATGACATTGTTCTGCATTCTGTCCATCAATTGTTCTTTTTGCACTTTTAGAAAGTTGCCATTTACCTACTTTAGCCATTTGGTGCCTTATACCTGTCTCTGGAGTGCACGTCTTGGGTGGATGACAGCTGGCTTGCTGAATTCCCTTTAGACAGCCACAAACAAAGGAAGGGTAGGTGTGCCTTTGTGCTCATATGCATGCAGATGGGCTATCTTGAGTAGGATGGGAGGGAGGAGCTGACACATCTGAAATGGTTGTGTCCTGCCCCACATAAAGGATTGATTACCACCTTGTATTGTGTCTGGAGACAGGGCACGAAGGGCCTCTGTGTACTTCAAGGCTTTCTTTGAAGTCTCCCCCATTTCAAAGGTGTTAGACGGCGACCTCAGAGGAGCCTGGAAGGGGTCCTGACTACCCTGAGACCCACCCTCGAAGTATCGTAGCCGGGCACTGGCGGGAGACTCCCCAGGGGGAGGAATCTCGTATCTAGGATCGTACTTCTGGCACCACACGACACAGATTGACCACACCGGGTATTCTTAGAAATCAATCTTTATCAAGTAGGTTATCACTGCAAATATGTACAAGGTGAGCACGGGCTCAATGAGTCTCGGAAGGGGTAGGGGGTAGCGGGACAGTCTCTGGTAAAGGTTCAAGGCAGGGACGTATCCGGCGCACAGCGCACAATCCTCGAGCTGGGGGATACGTTGTTGTAGTCGGGGTCCGGCGGGACCGTGAGAGTCTGTTGGAGCCGCGAGTCACTCAGCGGGCTCAGGTACAGGTTCGGAGGTCTTACGAGCTTCAAGGAGCCGCGAGTCACTCAGCAGGCTCAGGCACAAGTTCGGAGGTCTTACGATCTTCAGGGAGCCGCGAGTCACTCAGCAGGCTCAGGTACAAGTTCGGAGGTCTTACGATCTTCAGGGAGCCGCGAGTCACTCAGCAGGCTCAGGTACAAGTTCGGAGGTCTTACGATCTTCAGGGAGCCGCGAGTCACTCAGCAGGCTCAGGTACAAGTTCGGAGGTCTTACGATCTTCAGGGAGCCGCGAGTCACTCAGCAGGCTCAGGTACAAGTTCGGAGGTCTTACGATCTTCAGGGAGCCGCGAGTCACTCAGCAGGGCTCAGGAGGGTCCAAGTTCCAGGAGCCGCGACCACGTCGGCAGGCTCTTGTTGTTCCAGCGTCGAATCTGCCGGACAGACCCAGAGCACCCCTTGTTATAGGTCGACCCCTCTTTGATGTCCGGAGTCTGGGCAGGCAGGGGTCTTGTCACCTGGGGGTCGCTTGTCGGGATTTCCTGCTATTGTCTTTTGATCCTTTCAGGGCCGGGCCGGGAGGAGTCCCAGACACCCAGCAGGCACGGAGCCAGCCCTCAGGGAGGCCGGAGGGCCGATCGAAACCCATCGTCCTAGGGGAGTTCAGAGGTGCGATAGAAACTGCTCCTCCCTCTCTCATCCCCTGGAAGCGTGATGTCCTCCAGCCGGCGTGGCGCCTCTAGGCCCGGGTCGCGCTGGGGCCGGGCGGCCATCTTGGTGCATGAAGTGGGCACGCGGGCCCGGGGTGGCCGAAAGGGGAGAGGCCATGGACGGGGATGTCCGGGTCGGTGCGTGTGTCCTGGTGGGGAGGGTCGGCTGGGCCGTGTGCTTGGGCTGCAGGCACCAGGTTTCGGTGGTGCGGGGGCACGCAGGGCCGCTCTACGAGGCCGGGTCCAACAAAAGGTACCGCTGGGTATAAGTACTTGACCTCTGGCACTACAGAATCAGCACATTTCTGGACCTTTGGCTGCTCTGCCAGGAAGAAGAACTGCAGTGCTGCTGAAAGGACTGCCACTATGCTGCTTTGCTGGATTCTGCCTTGTCATGCTTTTGCCCTGCTGAGCTGCCCTGCTGTTCTCCTGCCTGGGTGAGAAGGACTGGACTTGCATCACTTGAACTCAGAGTGACTCCAAAGGCTTGCTTTCTTGTCGCCTGTTCCAAGTCTCAGGGATATTAAAGACTTGAACTACCTGCATCTGCACCTGAACTCTGCAAGCTGTGAGTCTGCCCTGCCAAGCGGTGCAACCCCAGTCCTGGGCCCTTGGAAGTGAGGCCTAAGGTGCTTCTTCATCCAGAACACACGCATCCTCATCGGAACCTGTGCATCTTCGCCTTTGCATGAGTCTGAACCAGTGCATCCTTGTCATTGCAGGGAGAGTTTCTGGCACATAGCACTTGGAACCAGTGCATTGCCTTCAGTATCGAAGCATCGTCTACGGCGGGAGCGCCAGCTGTGCATCACATTTGGAACCAGTGCTCACACTCAGAACCGCTGGATTACTGTGGTTGCGTTGAGAAAATGGGCACATCTCATCTACTGCATGGCTCAACAACCACGCATGTCCTCAAGGTACTTTGGTTCGCTGGGCCCAAGTGATTCCCTGTATCTGGGCTATGCTCTATCTCAGTCAGTCTAAACGTTTGACTTTGCCCTGGTCTAGTGTGACCAGATAACTCGTTTAAGCGATTGATGCTTCAAAATGCTATTTTGAATTAAAAAAAATCTTGACTTTTACAAGACGATGAGCAAAGGATAATTTAATGTGTGTTGTGTCTTACCCTGACTAGGTTTGTGGTTCCTGCTTGGACAGTGTGCATACCTCTGCCAACCAAAAAACCTATAACACATCTTGTATTAGAACATTGGAATGTTGGGAGCTCCATTGTAGACAATGGAGTGCTCCATGCTTCTACGGGCCGGTAAAGGCCCGCAGGGCAACATTCCAATGTTTTAAAAAGGCCTCTCGGAGCTCGAGGGGATTTAAATCCCCTCGAGCTTTGAGAAGCCTTTGTTTAATTTGTTAGAACATTCTGACCTCTAAAGGCAGAGGTGCCGATCACGATCCGGTAAAAACCGGGTACGAACCGTCGGATGGAGCATATTCTCCGTCCGCCGCGTACCCGGTCGTCAAAATTTACAAACAAGGAATTACGATTCGCACGGAACACCATTTCCGTACGATTCGTAAAAAAGCCCGACCGAACAAAATAAACCTACCAATGCGATCCGGGAAAGGGCTGACCTGACGTCGGGACGCTCGCAGCCTGCCATTCACGAACCAGGAATCACGATTCGCACCGACGTCATCCCGCACGGTGAATATTTTCCGGCTGCCAAAAACTGCCGGGAAATCAGGACGACGCGAACAAGGACCACCAGTACGCGACGGACAGACAGGACGCCGCGAACAAGGAGGACCAGTACGCGACAGGACGACGCGATCAAGGAGTACCAGTACGCGACGGACACACAGGACGATGCGATCAAGGAGGACCAGTACGCGACGGACACACAGGACGACGCAAACAAGGAGGACCCGTACGCGACGGACAGACATGGACCCGAACCTACGTGTCATCCCGGCCCTCATAGCAGTCCACCTCCTCTACAGGTTCCGACGCAGACGCCGCAGAAGGTCAGAACAACTAAGGGAGGGGGGAAAGTGGGGGGGGGTGGGGGTGGCAGGACCAGGGCAGGCCACAAAACCCCCACCAAAGTCACACACCACACATGCCCAGGACATACCTGACACCCATGCCCTGGTCACTATGAGGGGGTGGGGGCGTGTCCAGCTAAGCCAGCGACCGCCACAACGGAAGTCCGTCACCACGCGAACCGGCAACACAACCAGACCGGTACGTCCAGTACCCACGCCTCAAGAGCGTGGGTACGAGACATACCACGCCCACACCCACGTCACCCCAACAATGGCGGGACGGATCGTACCCACGTGGCAAAGGCCTGGGTACGGCCCGCACAAGCATCACATAGCGTGGGGACGGAGATGTACGGACCCTACCCCCACCCGCGTACGTATGGAGCGTACACCCACCCCACCAGTGTAAGTACGACTCGTACCCTCACCCGCGGACGTACGGACCGCACCCCCACCCCAACATTGTAAGTACGACTCGTACCCTCACCCGCGGACGTACGGACTGTACCCCCACCACACCAGTGTAAGTACGACTCGTACCCTCACCCGCGTATGCATGGAGCCTACCCCCACCCCAACAGTGTAAGTACGACTCGTACCCTCACCCACGTATGCATGGAGCGTACCCCCACCCCAACATTGTAAGTACGACTCGTACCCTCACCCGCGGACGTACGGACCGTACACCCACCACACCAGTGTAAGTACGACTCGTACCCTCACACGCGTATGCATGGAGCCTACCCCCACCCCAACAGTGTAAGTACGACTTGTACCCTCACCCGCGTATGCATGGAGCGTACCCCCACCCCAACATTGTAAGTACGACTCGTACCCTCACCCGCGGACGTACGGACCGTACACCCACCACACGAGTGTAAGTACGACTCGTACCCTCACACGCGTATGCATGGAGCCTACCCCCACCCCAACAGTGTAAGTACGACTCGTACCCTCACCCGCGTATGCATGGAGCGTACCCCCACCCCAACATTGTAAGTACGACTTGTACCCTCACCCGCAGACGTACGGACCGTACACCCACCACACCAGTGTAAGTACGACTTGTACCCTCACACGCGTAAGCATGGAGCCTACCCCCACCCCAACAGTGTAAGTACGACTCGTACCCTCACCCGCGTATGCATGGAGCGTACCCCCACCCCAACATTGTAAGTACGACTCGTACCCTCACCCGCGGACGTACGGACCGTACCCCCACCACACCAGTGTAAGTACGACTCGTACCCTCACCCGCGTATGCATGGAGCCTACCCCCACCCCAACAGTGTAAGTACGACTCGTACCCTCACCCGCGTATGCATGGAGCCTACCCCCACCCCAACATTGTAAGTACGACTCGTACCCTCACCCGCGGACGTACGGACCGTACCCCCACCACACCAGTGTAAGTACGACTCGTACCCTCACACGCGTATGCATGGAGCCTACCCCCACCCCAACAGTGTAAGTACGACTCGTACCCTCACCCGCGTATGCATGGAGCCTACCCCCACCCCAACAGTGTAAGTACGACTCGTACCCTCACCCGCGTATGCATGGAGCGTACCCCCACCCCAACATTGTAAGTACGACTCGTACCCTCACCCGCGGACGTACGGACCGTACCCCCACCACACCAGTGTAAGTACGACTCGTACCCTCACACGCGTATGCATGGAGCCTACCCCCACCCCAACAGTGTAAGTACGACTCGTACCCTCACCCGCGTATGCATGGAGCCTACCCCCACCCCAACAGTGTAAATACGACTCGTACCCTCACCCGCGTATGCATGGAGCCTACCCCCACCCCAACAGTGTAAGTACGACTCGTACCCTCACCCGCGTATGCATGGAGCGTACCCCCACCCCAACATTGTAAGTACGACTCGTACCCTCACCCGCGGACGTACGGACCGTACCCCCACCACACCAGTGTAAGTACGACTCGTACCCTCACACGCGTATGCATGGAGCCTACCCCCACCCCAACAGTGTAAGTACGACTCGTACCCTCACCCGCG
The DNA here is from genome assembly GCF_964204655.1 of Triturus cristatus. Lineage (NCBI taxonomy): Eukaryota > Metazoa > Chordata > Amphibia > Caudata > Salamandridae > Triturus > Triturus cristatus. Next base: position 367,893,581 of record NC_140586.1, read on the forward strand.
TATGCATGGAGCCTACCCCCACCCCAACATTGTAAGTACGACTCGTACCCTCACCCGCGTATGCATGGAGCATACCCCCACCCCAACAGTGTAAGTACGACTCGTACCCTCACCCGCGTATGCATGGAGCCTACCCCCACCACACCAGTGTAAGTAGACTCGTACCCTCACCTCGAATGCATGGAGCGTACCCCCACCGTGTATGTTCCAAGCTTACATATCCAGAAATAGGAGTTGTGTGTGCAGAGTCCTCCCAGCAGTGCCCTGAGACAGGAGGGGTGGGTGTGGAGTCCTCCCAGCAGTGCCCTGAGACAGAAGGGGTGTGTGCCTATCACTCCCAGCAGTGCCCTGAGACAGGAGGGGTGGGTGTGGAGTCCTCACAGCAGTGCCCTGAGACAGGAGGGGTGGGTACAGAGTGCTCCCAGCAGTGCCCTGAGACAGGAGGGGTGCAACACATGTGTGTGAGGCTGGAAGTACCCACATGCATACTGCCTACAAGGGAACATGTCCCCATGAACTCATGTCAACAGACTCCACACACAAGTACAGTGATCACCAAGGATGCCACGAATGTTGCAGGTGGAGACATGGCCCTGCATGCATGGCCAAAGTAGAAGGGCTCCGTCACACACACAGCTCATGTAGACACAGCTCTGCGCTAAACATTGGGAACACCCTGCAGGGAAGATATCAGGGTACATAGAGGAAGGAATACACCCTGGGACAATTGCACCATGCAGTAACTGCTTACATGAACAAAGAAAGTTAGCTAACACCTTGTGATGGCACACAGATCCCAGGGTCCCCCCAATGAGCAGCACACTACTACATATCCCACACACCCAACACATAAACACCACCCAAAACCATGTAGCAGCCCCACCAACACCAATACCAGCATAGCAGTAGTGTTATAATGAAACAAAAATTAAGCTTTATTCAGCATGAGCACAATGTCCGTGGATCGCAGGCAGTTCAATATTCACAAAGCCCATAGGGCAGTCAATGAGTCTCAGCTGGATGGGGGACACAGTGGGATGCGTGTCCCCTACCTTGCCTGCACAGTTACATGCCATCGTCTTCCACAGGGGTGAGGGCATCATGGGGGGGGAAGCAACAGTCACCACAGGGACATCAGGGCAAAGGGGAGGCATTGTGGGTGCAGGGAGGGAGGACTCCACCACAGGGGGTGGGGCAGGGCCAAAGGCAGAGGCCAGGATGGCACTACACACCTTTGCAAGGTCCTCCAGGGATTCCCCTGCACCCGAAGGATCCACAGGCCCCAAGGAGGGGGGGGTCAGAGGGATGGGTCGCAGCGCCACCGGGGGAGGGTGTAGACAGGGGGGGAGAATCAACCACCCTGACCGAGGACTTCCTTGACCGCTTGCGTGGTGGTGTCACTGTGGGGCTCAGGGACAGAGCGGCCATGAAGGAGTCCTTGGGGGAGATGTGGCCAGAAGAGCTGAGGGGAGGGGATTTGGAGGGAGTGGACTGGGTGGAATGCGGACTCCCACTATGGCTGCGTGTCACACGTTTGCCCCCCGACCCAGTGGGTGTGCCTACCTCACCCTGTGTGTGCGTGTCAGGAGGAGTGCGGTGGACCTGCCCTGCTGGTGTGGTGCCTGTGTCTGATGATGTGGGTGCATGTCGACATCTGGGTGTGCGTGGGACAGGCATGGGAGTGGGAAGTGTGAATGGGGCAGGGGTAGGTGGGGGGAGGTCGCGCTGCAGGAGACCCACTGCTGCAGTCAGTGTGGAGTCTATGGACCTCAGCAAGTTGCGTTGGTCAGCCTGCGATGAATGAATGCCCTCCAAGTATGCCTCGATGTTGGTGAGGGTTTGGCCGTGGGCATGGAGGACATTAAGGATCGCAGCCTGACCAACCTGCAGTTGCCGCTGGATGTCCACAGACTCAGCATTGGCGGCAGCAGTGGAGACAGGGGCAGGGGGTGCGGTGCCTGGCATGAAGGAGACATGCGGTGACCGGGCACGCTGGGAAGGGACACGAGCAAGTGGGAGGCGGCTGATGGGAACTGAGGGGGCGGTGCGAGGTGTTGTTCCGCTGTCAGCTGCTGGTGCAGCCACCGCCCACTCGGAGACATCCTCCTCGGACCTGTCAGCTTCGTATTCTGACGTGCCAGTCGACAGGTCCTCGGCCGCACTATCCTCCACCTCTGTCCCACTCGATGTGCCAGCCCCGATGTCACGGCTGGCACTGGTGCTCGGTCCCTCCGCGTTGTCTGTGTCCATGTCTCCCTCTGTGTCCCCCGACGATGCTGTGGGCAGGGTGGAGAGACAGAAATTAATCAGACACCTGTACACATCTGTCACATGAGTCCAATCTACATAGGTAACATTGCATAGCCTGAAAAGGAAGATCACTAACATCTACTAAACAAGGTACCGATGTAGGGCATGAAACACACAGTTGGTTGAGCCACCATGCCACTGAAATACCATGGAGAGCATGAGACAATAGCTAAAGACAGGAAACGGAGTCTGACATAGCACCCAGGCCCTGGGGACAATCCAGCACTGCATCTGCACCACACAGCGTTGGCGAAAATACCGATGACCAGGGACCATATCCATGAACTTGAGACACATGCTGCATAGGTAATGCTGAAAACATGCCCAACATGACTCGGTCACTGCACCTTGCGTGTGTGTCCAGACAAACATCACACACTGGCCAGACCCAGCAAGTAGAAATCTGGATTTGACATATAGGCTTTGCCCGCCCCAGCCACCCCCTACACGAGGCAAATAGTTGAGACACAGGTGGCACCAACATCTCATAGTCTGGGTGATAAACACAGGGGCAGGCAAAATGCAAGATTGGACGCCAAACAGCCAAGGTGCGCCTTTTCAAATAATGAGGTACCAGTGCCCATCCTCAGATGAGTATAACAAGACACACAGGCACTAGCAACTGTGAGTATGAAGAAGGACATTCAGGTCAGGCTGCACAGTGGATACCTGTACAAAATAGCACGTCTATATACATGGTGCCAGGGGACAATGGCACAGAGCACAACCTACGCTGTAGACACTGAGAGTGTCCACGTTTATGATGACACATACAACACCGATGAAAAGGTGCCCCAGGGGACAGTAGTGGCCACGCAACTCCATGCTCCTGAATGGTAATGACTGCAACACACGCCACCATCCCTGCACTATGCGTATCGCACACTCATGCACATCATGTCAAAGGCCACTACATAGGACATGCGCGCTGTAAGGCATGACACATGAGAGACCAACTCCCATGTCTGGAGTCAGCATCAGTGTCAACTGACATGGAACCCACATGCAGTGAACTTGACAGGGCACAGCCAAGGTCCCAAAACCTGTTACACACCACCCCCACACATGATGCTACAGGCATAGTTCTCGTGGACAAAGCGCCAGCCTACATTACCTTGTGAAGGAGTGACTACACACAGACCAGGGAACACATTGCAAGGAGGGGAAGGGTGGCAGGGGCGCAGCGCTATACTGGGGCAAACTGGATCTGCACAGCACCTTTAAACCCTGGCAGTGAATTCATGCTACTGTGCCCTTACAAATGCCGGTGACACACAACAAACACACATGTACCTACCCCCTTCCGGCTGCTGCTTCGCCTGTAAGCGCCTATCCAAGTCTGGAAAGACCACCGGCAGCACACGCCTGTGGAGGTGGCTCAGACGGCGGCGGCCGCGGTTCTTGTGGCTCACAGGTGAGTCCCCCAGCAGGACCCGTGCAATCCTCCGCGTCCAGCACCGGATATCCTGCCAGCGTTTCCTCACCTGGGACATGCTCCGCCTCCGACCATCCACACCCCTCACGGCACTGACGGCGGTCAGCCAGATCTGCTCCTTGGCAGTGGCGCCTACCTGTGAGGAAGAACAAGTGACACCACATCAATACACCAGCCACATGTCACAGAGAGACATTTGATAACAAATTAGCTGGTAACAACAAGGCATGTCATGCAGCCAACGCATTGCACCTTTGTCATAGGGACATGATCCTCTGGTGAGGGAAAAAGCAGTACGTGCCATAGTGGGTACACAGGTGGAATGATGGCAATGTCACAATCAATGATCAAGGCTCACACTGTGCATCACACCCACCCCTCCTGTCTCAGGGCACTGCTGGGAGCACTCTGTACCCACCCCTCCTGTCTCAGGGCACTGCTGGGAGCACTCTGTACCCACCCCTCCTGTCTCAGGGCACTGCTGTGAGGACTCCACACACACCCCTCCTGTCTCAGGGCACTGCTGTTAGTGATAGGCACACACCCCTCCTGTCTCAGGGCACTGCTGTTAGTGATAGGCACACACCCCTCCTGTCTCAGGGCACTGCTGTGAGGACTCCACACACACCCCTCCTGTCTCAGGGCACTGCTGTTAGTGATAGGCACACACCCCTCCTGTCTCAGGGCACTGCTGGGAGCACTCTGTACCCACCCCTCCTGTCTCAGGGCACTGCTGGGAGCACTCTGTACCCACCCCTCCTGTCTCAGGGCACTGCTGTGAGGACTCCACACACACCCCTCCTGTCTCAGGGCACTGCTGTTTGTGATAGGCACACACCCCTCCTGTCTCAGGGCACTGCTGTTAGTGATAGGCACACACCCCTCCTGTCTCAGGGCACTGCTGGGAGCACTCTGTACCCACCCCTCCTGTCTCAGGGCACTGCTGGGAGCACTCTGTACCCACCCCTCCTGTCTCAGGGCACTGCTGGGAGCACTCTGTACCCACCCCTCCTGTCTCAGGGCACTGCTGGGAGCACTCTGTACCCACCCCTCCTGTCTCAGGGCACTGCTGTGAGGACTCCACACACACCCCTCCTGTCTCAGGGCACTGCTGTTTGTGATAGGCACACACCCCTCCTGTCTCAGGGCACTGCTGGGAGACATCAGGCATCCCCCCCCTGGGACCCCCCCAACAGTACATGGCATGTGTGTCACACCAGGACACAATGCCAGAAGTCACAGTCACAACATAGGGACAGTCTGTGCCAGTGGCCTATGCACTCACCTGATACCCTGGTCGCCCATACAGCATGGGGTACTGTGGGAGGATCACATCCAGCAATGCCATGTTCTCCTCCAGGGTGAATGGCTGTGACCTCTCCACAGCCCTTGACATGGTTCCAGGGAATCAGTAGCAGCAGCTGGGTCGACGAATTCAAAGATGTGCAGGCAAGTACTCCCTCATGGGACCTGGCTGCCTTATATGTGCCTTTCTGCCCTGTCTCATGCACAGGAGTACAGAGTGATTGGTCACTCACATTTGCATCCTATGTTTCCACCAATCCCTTCAAACCTAGCAGTCTGTGTGTACTCTATCGGTTTCATTCTCCTGCATGATGTCAGCTCCACAAACACATTGCAACAAAGTATTTTAATTCCAACTGACTTCTGCTGTTCACCTTCCAGAAGAAATTCAAATTTTGAACTTGGTCTCCATGACAACCAGCATGCATGTAGGCCTTAATACTTGTCCCTCATGTGTCCCCTATGTAATTTGGAGCTTCACACACAGGTACGGTGCGTTCCGGGGCCCTAGGGCACCCCAAATGCATTGCAACGGCCCCTACACGCGTGACTACGTTCACTATCAGTATGGGTGGCCTCGCGTATGCGTACTCGTAGTGGTACGGGCCGTACACACGCCTGTACGCTCCCTATCACTACGAGTACGCATACGCGAGGCCACCCATACTGATAGGGAGCGTACAGGCGTGTGTACGGCCCGTACCACTACGAGTACGCATACGCGAGGCCACCCATAGTGGTACGGGCCGTACACACGCCTGTACGCTCCCTATCAGTATGGGTGGCCTCGCGTATGCGTACTCGTAGTGATAGGGAGCGTACAGGCGTGTGTACGGCCCGTACCACTACGAGTACGCATACGCGAGGCCACCCATACTGATAGGGAGCATACAGGCGTGTGTACGGCCCGTACCACTATGGGTGGCCTCGCGTATGCGTACTCGTAGTGGTACGGGCCGTACACATGCCTGTACGCTCGCCATCACGATGGGTACACATACGGCAGCACTCCCATAGTGATATGGGAATGTACACAGGCCCTCTTGGCAGCAGTACAGCGGTTTTCACACATCACAGTGGTGACAGGCGGCACACAGGTAGGGATAGGGCGGACATACTTGTCCATGGATGGACATACTTGTCCATTAATTGACATCGAGGCATCGTCTGTGCATCACTACATGTGTGGGGCACAGGTGTGACGGCCTGTGATGTGGAACATTACTCCTGAGTCGAGAAGGCACCAGATGTATGATGAGATGTCTACAGATGTACTGTGTGATGGTGCGATGTGTGCCAGGCATGCCCTTGACTCCTTTGACATGTGTGCATGTCGTACTGCGCACTTGGGGTGAGCGTCACTGGCATGGCACGGACACCAACACACGGAAGTGTCCCCTGATGCCCGGTACAGGGGTTATGACACCTGACTTGTCACTACCCACGGTGCACAATGTGACTATGTCATGTATGTGTGGGGGGTTCCCATCAGGTTGATGTTGGAGCACCCTCAAAAGCTGCAGCCGTTGCAGCAACCAACATGTGTCTGTGAGTAGATTGTCATTGCACACTGTTCCGCACACCATGCCACATGTGGTATCGGATGTGAGGTGCACATGTATGCATGGGACACGGAGTAGCGTGACAAGGACATGTCAGCATCCCCACAAGGTATGTGTGGTGAGTCATGACATGTGCACCTTCATGGCAAGGTGTGTGGGCTGGCCTAGTGTAATGTCATGTGACCTGTGGCTCCAGTGTTCCGCTACCAATCTCTGCAATCGGCATCCTACTGCTGCTGATGTGTGGGCATATGTCACTCCTGTGTTGCGTCTGGCTGTTCACTTGCACTGGGACACAGCTATTCCCATGGCGTGGCATGGGGAGGTTCTCAATCTCCGTGTGTAGCTGGGTCTTTGAAGGAGTGTCACCTTGCATCCATACGTGTCCTGGCCATGTAGCACATACCTGACTCCCTATGTAGCATGTGTGTATTGACAGATTAACATGTGCTCAGTACACATGAGTTGTTGTCGTAGTGCACTCACTCTTCCTTGTCACTTCCAAATTACTGCAGAGCGCCGCCTCTTGCCCGAAGAATTCCAGACTTGGCTGCCATGCAGGAGAATGACAGCATCCGGCTCTACCGCTTCACCCAACCGTTGATTCTGGAGTTGACGGCGAGACTGGCACCACACCTGCAACCGCAGCACAGGTATCCCACGGCACTGACACCCCAGCTGAAGGTAATGGCTGCCCTACATTTTCTTGCCACGGGTACCTTTCAAAATACCATAGCTCATGTTGGTGGCATGTCCCAGAGCACGTTCAGCGGTGTGCTGCATGATTTCTTAGAGGCCATGTTGATTCACCTGGATGACTTCATCAAGTTCCCAACCCCTGAACAGATGACTGAGGTCAAGCGTGGATTCTATGCCCTGGGAGGGATGCCTCATGTCATTGGGTCCATAGATGGGACACATGTAGCTTTGGTACCACCACACGCACGGGAGGTGGCGTACCGCAATCGGAAGCACTACCACTCCATCAATGCCCTTGTGGTGTGTCAGTCCAACATGGTGATTTCACATGTCTGTGCTCGTTTTCCAGGATCAGCACACGATGCCTACATCATGAGGCGTAGCGGGATGCCTGATATGATGATGCAGCTGCGCAACGAACGGGCATGTGTTGTTGGTGGGTACAGTCTGTCTGTCCTGTATTCAGTATAGCCTACCAGCACGACCGCTTCACCACTTCTAACGATGACCATGTGCTTTCCATGTAGGGGACGCTGGCTATCCCAACATGCCTTGGCTGCTCACACCTCTCCGCAACCCCATCACGCCGGCCCAGCTCCGCTACAACACCGCCCATGGCCGGACAAGGCGAGTGATAGAGAGGACGTTTGGCATGCTGAAGAGCCGATTCAGGTGCCTCCACAAGACCGGTGGCGCACTCCCATATGCCCCGGCGAAGGTCTGCAAGATCTTCATGGTCTGCTGCATGCTGCACAACATGGCAGTTGAAAGAGCTGTGCCACTCATCCTGGATCAACATGAGGAGGACCATCCACCCGTGGAGGACGAGGGGCTTGGCAATGGGGCTAGTGATGTGGAGGATGTGGAGCCGCAAGAGGACATCCGGACTCGGCTCATACGCGACTTCTTTGCATAGTGGTGAGTACCAGTGTCTGAGTGTGCACGCATTGGTCCCCGTGTGGCATGCGTTGTGATGTGTGTCTCCACCTGCATGTATGGCACGTGAGTCAGAGGTGTGTGTGGGTGTGTCACTGGAGTGATGGTGCCAGTGATGGTTGTACTTCCCCAGTCATAATTGTGACCTAGCATGTAGTCATCCATACATGTGTCGAGTAAATGCACATGCAAGTGGCTGTGCTTTTTGTGGCTGACTTCTTGTGTGTCTCTCTTCCCCAGGTACCTGCGCATGCCGTCTGCTGGTTGCATTGTTGTGGCACTGCTATTCCTCATGGACATGACATCGTGGGCTGACTCAGCGTTACAGGCACGGACACGTTTGGAAGTCTCCATGGGGTAAGGGATGCATCTGGGGTGTATTGGGTGTGGCAGTTGTTCACGATGTGTGCACACTGCCCCTGTCGGTGTTTGGTTCCTCTGCAGCCATGTCGCATCCCCATGGGACACGACATGCAGCTGTGTACACCTGAATAGATGGTCTGCCTGGTTGACAGTCATCAGTGATGGGATAGGGGATTGTGATGATGGCATCAATGTGTGTGACACTGCCCTCGGACACATTCGGTTAGCATTGGCTTGACATGGTGTGGGACTTCGACATCCGCGGATCTATGGTGTATGGCAGGCTCTCCGTGTGCAGCTGTGGGTATTTAGCTGTTAGCCGACGCTTGTGTGCCAGTTCCATGGCGAACACGCATGTGTGCTGCTGAAGGGGGGTGCCAGTGTTGGACCCACATGTTACTCCACAAGATGTGTTCATGTGTACTTCGAGTTGCCTCTGCAATCCCGAATACATGACTAATAAAGGTGTCCCTATGCCTCCAAGGTGCCTCTTCTCAGTCAATGCTGGTGTGTTGCCACGGTGCATCCTGCTTGTCTGGCATGGTATTCCCTGATTGTGGCTATGTGTCAATGTGTCGAGTGGCAAGATGCAAGCTGTGTGTGTGGGCTGAGACTGTGTATTGGGCATGATGTCCATGACTGTGTGGGTATTGTGACATGTGCCATCCCCATGCATCCAACGTTGGCCAGGCCCCCATTCTCTGCATCCACCGGACTCAAGCTTGCAGGACATGTTTCTGCCACCTGTCTACACATACCTGGGTGCCCCCCAGGACACTGGACTGGATCCCTGACCTCTGCGCATGACTGTTGCTGTACTCAATGTGTGTGTCAGCACGGTTGTTCGGTAACCCCCTCAGCTGGTTGGGCCCATCACGGGTGTGTATGGTGCTCCATGTCTGTCTTGCCTAATACACTGTGACCCATGTGTCCTGTGCCAGACTCAGGCCCCAGGGTGTGGGTGGTTGAAGACAAAAGATGACTCAGGCAAGTTTTGACTTTACAAGACACATGTTAGGTAATAATGCTACCAGCAGGCATCTACTCTTCATAGTGTGATTTATTATTGGGGGGGGGGGGGGGGACAACAAAGTGAGTGTCTTTCCGGGAATTTGGAATCCAAAGTTCAGTAGGGGAGTTGGTGTCCTTGCCATTGGATATCCTCAGAGTCCATGCCACAGTCTTTGTCAACATTGGTCAGCCAGTGACCAGCAGGGCCATGTGGCAGAGAATGTCTCTTGATGCTGTGATGCTGTTGCTCCAGTGGGCCAGGTGCCAGGCCAGGTGTCCTGGGAGATGGTGATGTAGCACCGACCCTCACGGTCCTTTCCGTGGACGACCCGGCCTCCTGCGGGGAACCTCAGCAGCAGGCCGTGACGACATCTGAGATGCTCCGTCGGATGTTTCCTCCTCCTCCTCCTGATCCCTCCCTGTGGGTGGTGATGTTCTCCGCCTTCTGGCACAGGGAGGGTCGGCCATGTTGTCGGCCATCCGACGGAGTGTAGCGTGAATCCCCTGGAATGCCGTCACTTGCTCAGCCTGTCTGTCCTCCATCCTCCGTTGGTGTACCAGTAGACAGGCATGTAGCTCCGCATGTTGCTGGGCCTGCTGGGTCTTTATCTCATCGAGGCTCCCCTTGATCTCATTGAGGGTGGACACAACCTGGGCCATGCCTGTGGTGTCCTGCCGGTATGAGTCCAGGATGTTACGGACATGGGAAAATACCGGATCCCCAGCCAACTGGTCAGGCTCGCGCCTCCGCCGTCCTCCACTCCCACCACCCCTGCCCACTTGCGCCTGGCCTGCCCTTGTGGGCACATCGGGTCCCTGGGACCCCTGAGGGGTGGCATTGGCGTTGTCGCCTGCCTCCTCCTGGGTGCCCGGGACACCGTGTCCCTCCTGGCCAGCCTGGCTGCATTGTGGTGTTGGGGCAGGGATCCTGGGTGTCTCCTGGGATGTGGCAGGAGTGGGGGTGGTGGTTGGCACAGTTGTACCTGACGCAGGTGCTGCAGGTGGTTGGACACCAGAGGGGCCAGGTCGGTCGGGGTCGTCCACAGAGTGGTGAGAGTGGTCGCTGCCGGTGGGATCGGGCTCCTGCAGATCCGGGTCCTGTGAGTCTTCCCCCCCAGTGTTGGGGGGTGCACCACGACGTTGACCTGTGTGTGAGAGAGACAATGTTAATTTTGGTCCATGCAACATCCATGTTTCATCATTTTCAAAGTTGGCACATTTCCTCTTGGAATTAGGATCTGTCTTGCATTCCACTCACAGTGCACTTGTGCATGGGTGTGTCCCTTGGGCACCACTTTGGCCCCTTTAACTATGTGTGGCACAGTCTTACTTGCTGCGTCAAGTGTAACTGCAGTCAGCAGTGGAGTGGGCAGGTGTTGCGAGCCATGCATTGGCGCCTTCCGTGTAGCACTGTACATGTGCACATGGAGTTGTTCCACACACTTATATGATGCAGGTAGCTGTCATTGTGCTCGTGCACAGGTTGTGACATGGCCCTGTGTTTTGCCATGGAGAAGAGGGGGGGTTCTGGCACGGGCCACCCTTGGCTACATGCACGCAGTCTACCTGCTGACGAGCAGACATTCCCACACACCACACGGCTGATTTGCTCTCCCTGTGTCTCCCTCCCTCTCTGTCCCCCTCTCCCTCCCTCTCTGTCCCCCTCGCCCTCCCTCTGTGTGTCAGCCTCTTCCCTCTGTCCGTCTCCCTGTGTCTCCCTCCCTCTGTGTGTCAGCCTCCTCCCTCTGTCCGTCTCCCTGTGTCTCCCTCCCTCTCTGTCCCCCTCTCCCTCCCTCTCTGTCCCCCTCTCCCTCCCTCTGTGTGTCAGCCTCCTCCCTCTGTCCGTCTCCCTGTGTCTCCCTCCCTCTCTGTCCCCCTCTCCCTCCCTCTCTGTCCCCCTCTCCCTCCCTCTGTGTGTCACCCTCTGTCACCTCAGCCCAGCTTCCTGGGCACACACTGTTAGCAGATCTTTGAGTGGCCCTTGGCTTGTTGATGTGAGTTTGTTTCTGATCTCCAGGCACCCATTGGGTGTGATGTGTGTCTGTGCGCTGCTGCTGTGGTGGTGTGTGCTGCCACTCTTTCACAATGTTGGCTGTTCATTAGCTGCTGTCATGTGCAAAACAGTGCCTTCACCCCCATGTGTTGATGCAAGGCGTCCGCCATTTGCTGGCAAGTCATTCCTGTGTTGGGACACACTGTTTGTCTGGCTGTGACCTAGGCCATATGGGCAGAGTGCATTGTTGTCGGCTTCGGAGTCGCACTATGTGATTTTTGGGGCTCAGCCTCCCGCCATCCGGGTTACCGTGTCATGTGTTGTTGTCTTCTGTGGCCTGTGACTTGACATTGTCCAGCTGAGTGCATGGGGCATGGTGGCAGCAGTGGCATGTGCGTGCTCATGGAGTGTGGTTGAGTCATGCAATGGCTTGTGGTGGTTGCGTGCCTGTTAGTGATTTTGGTTGTGGATGCCGTTCCCCCCATGTGAGGTGCGTTGTTTGTGTACTCACCCGGGTCTCGGAGTCCTTCTAATCCTTCGACTGCCTCCACCGGCAGTATGGCCATCACCCTCTCCTCCCAGGGATGGTACTGTCCGGGTCTGCGGGAGGGCCCTCCTCCGGTGGCGTTGGCCTGGTCGTGTTCCTCCTGCCTCTTGGCTCGGACCCTCCTCCGCAGATCGTACCACCTGTTCTGGCATTCCTGCCTGGTCCTTCTGGTGTCCGCAACAGCATTCACAGCATCGACGATGGTCTGCCACATGGCTGTTTTTGCTGCCAGGCTGGTGTTTCTGACCAATGTTCCAAAGATCTGTGGCTCGACTCTGAGGATTTGATCAACAAGGACCTCCAACTCTCGGTTACTGAATTTTGGATTCTTGGTAGTGGGCATGGTGAGGGGTGTGGGTGGGAATCTTGGGGGGGGTGTGTGGATGTTGGGGGGGGTGTGGATGGTTGTGGGTGTGTGTGTGTGAATGTGATGAGGGGGTGGTTGTGTGAAGGTGTGCAAGTGTAAGGTGTGGTGTAGCTTGTAGTATGGTTCTGTGGTGTCTGGCAGCAGTGAGTCTGTTGCAAAGGCTCATGGTTTGTGTGTGTGGGCCCTTTTTATTGGTCCATGGGTGGGTGTGGCAGTGTTTGAAGTTTGGGTGGGTGTGTTATAAGTAGTGGTGGTGTTTTGGGCCTCTGTTTGTCTTTGGCAGTTGCAGGTCAGTGAAGGTGTATTTGTAGTGTTTGTTGGCCATGTTTAGTGGCTTTGTGCCATTCGAATAGTGTATTCTTGTGTTGTTTTGTTTTGTCCTGGTTGTGTACGTGCGTTTTGAGGGTGTGTACGGTGTGTACATGGGCCATTTGGTTGTACGGTGCTGTCCTTGTGTGTGGGTTGGTACGACTCGTACATGCGGTTGTGATGTTGGGGCCTGGGGTGCGCTCCGTACTTAGGAGGTTGTGTTGGGGGTAGGACCGGAACGTACTGGGGTGTACATATACGGTGGTGCGACACGTACAGGGGTGGGGGTACGACTCGAACGTACAGGGGTGGGGGTACGACTCGAACGTACTGGGGTGTGGGTACACGGTGGTACGACACGTACAGGGGTGGGGGTACGACTCGAACGTACAGGGGTGGGGGTACGACTCGAACGTACTGGGGTGTAGGTACATGGGGGTATGACACGTACAGGGGTGGGGGTACGACTGGAACGTACTGGGGTGTGGGTACACGATGGTGCGACACGTACAGGGGTGGGGGTAGGACTCGAACGTACTGGGGTGTACATAGATGGTGGTACGACACGTACTGGGGTGGGGGTACGACTCGAACGTACAGGGGTGGGGGTACGACTCGAACGTACTGGGGTGTAGGTACACGGGGGTATGACAAGTACAGGGGTGGGGGTACGACTGGAACATACTGGGTACACGGTGGTGCGACACGTACAGGGGTGGGGGTAGGACTCGAACGTACTGGGGTGTGGGTACACGGTGGTACGACACGTACAGGGGTGGGGGTACGACTCGAACGTACAGGGGTGGGGGTACGACTCGAACGTACTGGGGTGTAGGTACACGGGGGTATGACACGTACAGGGGTGGAGGTACGACTGGAACGTACTGGGGTGTGGGTACACGATGGTGCGACACGTACAGGGGTGGGGGTAGGACTCGAACGTACTGGGGTGTACATAGACGGTGGTACGACACGTACTGGGGTGGGGGTATGACTCGAACGTACAGGGGTGGGGGTACGACTCGAACGTACTGGGGTGTAGGTACACGGGGGTATGACACGTACAGGGGTGGGGGTACGACTGGAACGTACTGGGTACACGGTGGTGCGACACGTACAGGGGTGGGGGTACGACTGGAACATACTGGGGTGTGGGTACACGATGGTGCGACACGTACAGGGGTGGGGGTAGGACTCGAACGTACTGGGGTGTAGGTACACGGGGGTATGACACGTACAGGGGTGGAGGTACGACTGGAACATACTGGGGTGTGGGTACACGATGGTGCGACACGTACAGGGGTGGGGGTAGGACTCGAACGTACTGGGGTGTACATAGACGGTGGTACGACACGTACTGGGGTGGGGGTACGACTCGAACGTACAGGGGTGGGGGTACGACTCGAACGTACTGGGGTGTAGGTACACGGGGGTATGACACGTACAGGGGTGGGGGTATGACTGGAACGTACTGGGTACACGGTGGTGCGACACGTACAGGGGTGTGGGTACGACTGGAACGTACTGGGGTGTGGGTACACGATGGTGCGACACGTACAGGGGTGGGGTTAGGACTCGAACGTACTGGGGTGTGAGTACACGGTGGTACGACACGTACAGGGGTGGGGGTACGACTCGAACGTACAGGGGTGGGGGTACGACTCGAACGTACTGGGGTGTAGGTACACGGGGGTATGACACGTACAGGGGTGGGGGTACGACTGGAACGTACTGGGGTGTGGGTACACGATGGTGCGACACGTACAGGGGTGGGGGTAGGACTCGAACGTACTGGGGTGTACATAGACAGTGGTACGACACGTACTGGGGTGGGGGTACGACTCGAACGTACAGGGGTGGGGGTACGACTCGAACGTACTGGGGTGTAGGTACACGGGGGTATGACACGTACAGGGGTGGGGGTACGACTGGAACGTACTGGGTACACGGTGGTGCGACACGTACAGGGGTGGGGGTAGGACTCGAACGTACTGGGGTGTGGGTACACAGTGGTACGACACGTACAGGGGTGGGGGTACGACTCGAACGTACAGGGGTGGGGGTACGACTCGAATGTACTGGGGTGTAGGTACACGGGGGTATGACACGTACAGGGGTGGGGGTACGACTGGAACGTACTGGGGTGTGGGTACACGATGGTGCGACACGTACAGGGGTGGGGGTAGGACTCGAACGTACTGGGGTGTACCTGGACGGGTGGGGGTGTACATACACGGGGGGTACGTGTTGGACGTACGGGGGCTGGGGGGAGTGTTGGGCGCGTATGCGGGCACATGTCTCCATGGTTGCTATAGGAGTTCGGTGCGGACGGTGTTTTTTCCATACGGTTGTAACCTCGGACGCACGGGATGGATCGTGATTCCTCGGTCGGACTTGACTTTTCACGTTTGTAAGGTAAATCGTCCGAGGACGTGTCGGACACATTTTCCGACCCGAGGACGTGTGGGGAATGATTCCCAATGCGGTTCGTATGGACTTTTTACCATGCGAATCGTGATTGCCAGTTCGTACGGCACTTGTACGATTCGTACGGTAAAAAGACAGGATACGAGTCGCACGGGGTAATTTTTTACCGGATCGTGATCGGCACCAGAATGTTCTAATAGCCTTATAGCCCTTCGTAGCAAGGCTATACCGTTATTAAAGTCCCGCTGCCTTGTTAAAGTCCCTCGCCTTTGGCTCGGGCCTTTAACGCTGCAGCGGGCCTTAAATAGCCGGTATAGCCCACTACGGCGGGCTATAAGGCTATATTAGAGAGAGTGAAGCCAGGTGAATGAATGGATGAATCATAATTATAAACTAATGGCCTCCTTTTCAATGGACCAAGGTAAAGAGTTGGAAATATGTTCCAGATTTAAATCTTTACAAGGATTATTGCAACTTCAAAGTCCTGCTCAAGATTATACTTCCATTGTATCAATATAAAGTATAGTGTTAGCAAATGTTAGTTTTGATTTTCCCATTTGGGAAAGTGCTTTGTGAAGTGGAAATTAGAATCTCATGTACCCACATTTAACACTATAATGTTCACAACAATTTCTCACCTTGGAAAACCTCTCACTCCTGCACTTTACAAGAGCATATTTGTGTATTTCCACAGAGGTGCCGATTCCGATCCATTTAAAAAAGTTACCGTCCGACTCGTATCCGTATTTTTTTACGTACGAATCGTACAAGTACCGTACAAACTGCGAAGTACGATTCGTACGTGAAAAATACATACGAATTGCGTCGGGAAAATGGTCCGAGAGAGAGCCATACATTTTTACGTCCGAATAGCGTCGGGAAAAGTGTCCGACAGGGAGCCCTACATTTTTACATGCAAATCGTAAAACAGAAGTCCGAGCGCGCAAGTACGATCCGTACCGCCCGTCCGAATACACAACCGCATGTAAAATGCCCCGTACGCGGGTAAACTTGTGCCCGGATACGAGTCGTACAGCCCCCCTCACCCCGCACATGTCAGCACCGTACCCCCGTATGTCAGCACCGTACCCCCCTCCGCACTGTACCCCAACACCCTAGCACAGCCCCGCACCTGTACGCGCCGCACCCCAGGCCCATCTCCCAGCCCCGCACCTGTAAGCCCCGTACACCAGGACCGTACCCCAGCCCCCCACCTGTACGTGCCGCACCCCTGGCCCGTCTCCCAGCCCCGTACCTGTACATACCGTACCCCAACACTGTAGCCCAGCCCCGTGGCTGTATGCACCGTACCCCAACACCGTAGCCCAGCCCCGTGGCTGTATGCACCGTACCCCAACACCGTAGCCCAGCCCCGCACCTGTACGCACCGTACCCCAACACCGTAGCACAGCCCGCACCAGTAAGCACCGTACCCCAACACCGTAGCACATCCCTGCACCTGTACACACCGTACCCCAACACCGTAGCACAGCCCCGCACCTGTACGCATCGTACCCCAACACCGTAGCCCAGCCCCGTACCTGTACGCACCGTACCCGAACACCGTAGCCCAGCCCCGTACCTGTACGCACTGTACCTCAACACCGTAGCACAGCCCCGCACCTGTACGCACCGTACCCCAACACCGTAGCCCAGCCCGTACCTGTACGTACCGTACCCCAACACCGTAGCCCAGCCCCGTACCTGTACGCACCGTACCCCAACACCATAGCACAGCCCCGCACCTGTACACACCGTACCCCAACACCATAGCACAGCCCCGCACCTGTACGCACCGTACCCCA
This sequence comes from Triturus cristatus, assembly GCF_964204655.1. Classification (NCBI taxonomy): domain Eukaryota; kingdom Metazoa; phylum Chordata; class Amphibia; order Caudata; family Salamandridae; genus Triturus; species Triturus cristatus. The sequence continues at coordinate 367,910,650 of NC_140586.1, forward strand.
ACACCTTAGCACAGCCCCCCACCTGTACGCGACGCACCTCAAGCTCATACCCCAGCCCCGTACCTGTACGCACCGTACCCCAACACCATACCCCAGCACCCTCACCCAGCATCGCATATGTAGGGACCTTACCTACGCGAAAAAGACTCGTACAGAACCAGGACACTTTAAAACAGCACAAGGAGGGTCAATTCGACTCGCACAACACCACAAAACACGTCAACATGACAAAATACATCTCTATGACTGACCTGGCACATCCAAACAGGCAAACAGAGGCCCTAAATCACAACAACCTCTTATAACACACCCACCACAAATTCAAACCCAGCCACACCCACAAATGGACCAATAAAAAGGGCCCACATACACAACCCATGAGCCTTTGCAACAGACTCACTGCTGCCAGACCCCACAGACAAACAACTGCACCTTACTTACACCTTTACTACACCTTCACTTACACACCTTCACACAACCTCATTCACAAACACCCCCTCTTCACATTCACACACACACCTACACCTTCACACCCACACACCCACAACCATCCACACCCACACCCCACACCATGCCCACAGACAAGAATTCAAAGTTCACAAGGGCAGAGCTGGACCTCCTCGTCAACGAAGTCATCAGAGTCGAGCCACAGCTGTTTGGAACATTGGTCAGACAGACCAGCATAGCCCAAAAAACAAGCCTGTGGCAGAGGATCGTCGACAAGGTGAATGCTGTTGCGCCCATCCGAAGGACCAGGCATGAATGCCAAGCCAGGTGGTACGATCTGCGCAGGGCAGTCAAGAGGAAGATGAACGAGGAATACGCCCAGAGTAACATCACTGGAGGCGGGCTGCCCCGCAGACCCGTACATTACCATCCCTGGGAGGAGAAGGTGATGGCCATGCTTCCGCCGGTGGGAGTACACGGAGTCGAAGGAGTCGCAGAGCCTGGTGAGTACACAAACAACTCACGTAACATGAGGGGAATGCCATCCACACCACAAATACACCAAATGCACGCAACTTCCCCCAAGCCCTCACCGCACACAACCACACTCAAAAACCACGCTCATGCCACTAACGTCTCCTGCCCCATTCACAAATAAAGGCAATGCCATGTCCCAGGCCACACCAACCACAAACCCAAGACTGGATGTCCGAGATGCTGGGAGGGTGGGGCTCACACAACACATTGTGAAACTCCGAAGCAGACACCAATGCCTTCAGCCCATATGGCCTAGGTACATACCCATGCACCATGACCAATGCACAGGGACTGGCAAAGTACTGACAAGGTAGCTGACACTTGGCCCTGCTGTATGCAGCACAAGGCCCTTCTGTGACCACTGTACACTCAAACACCAACTACACAAGCTCAGATAACTAGCACAGGCACTCAAACTCAATGTCATGCCAGCATGCACCATGAGGGGACAGACACATCACCTGGGAGACCCAATGACAAATCACACTACACCCAACAGCAGGCCCGGTCGCACACACCCCCCCCCCTCACACAAGCACACACCCCCGGGGCAGGCAACAGATTTACCAACTCTCACAATGGACATGTGACACAACAAGACCAATCCATCGCCAAATAAGCATCCGAGACAAAATTCTACTGGTCAAACACTCAGGAGAACATACCAAACTGTCCCCCGCAACATACCCATCCCCAAGTGGACATTGAGAGGAATGCTAGGCACATCCAACTACCTGGAGGATCTTTGACAACTTGAATATGTATGAAACATGGATGTGGCATGAAACAGCATTAACATTGTCTCTCTCTCACACACAGGGCAACGTCATCGACCTCCCCCCAGCAATGGGGGGGAACAATCACAGTCCCAGGCTCAGCGTGGAGATGATCTCACCGGCAGCGACGACTCTCACCACTCCGTGGATGACCCCGACCAACCTGGCCCCCCTGGTGCCCAAGCCCATGCAGCACCTGCATCAGGTACATCTGTGCCAACCACCACCCCCATTCCTGCCACATCCCAGAAGACACCCAGGAGCCCTGCTCGCACTGAACAACACAGCCAGTCTGACCAGGAGGGACAAGGTTCTCCGGGCACCCAGGAGGAGGCAGACAACCCCGATAATGCCATCCCTGAGGGGTCCCGTAGACCCGATGTGCCCACAACGGCAGGCCAGGCTCGTGTGGGCAGGGGTGGTGGAAGTGGAGGCAGGCGGAGGCGCGAACCTGACCAGCCAGCTGAGGGAACTGGTATGTCACACATACACCACATCCTGGACACATACCGGCGTGACACCAGGGGCATCAGCCAGGTAGTGTCGAGCCTCACAGAGATGAAGGGGACCCTCGACGAGATGAAGAACCTGCAGGCCGAGCAACATGCCAGTCAACAACAACACCAAGGACGGATGGAGGCAAGACTGGCTGAGCTCCTGGCAGTGCAAACGGACATGAGCCGTTCACTCCGTCGGATTGCCGACAAAATGGGCAACCCTCCCTGTGACACCAGGCGAAGACCAGCACCAGCCACAGGGAGGGAGGAGGAGGAGGAGGAGGATTCGTCCGACGGAGCATCACAGACATCGTCAAGGCCTGCATATGAGGGTCCCCGGAGGAAGGTGGGTCGTCCACGGAAAAGACCGTGAGGGTCAGCGGACCATCCACATCTCCCAGGTCACCAGGCCTGGCACCTGGCCCTCTGGCGCAACAGCACCACCCCACCCAATGACATTCTCTGCCACATGGACTTGCTGGTCACAGTCTGACCAATGATGACCAACACTGTGGTCTGGACTCTGATGACTCCAACTGACAAGGATGCCATCTCCCCCTGTGAACTTTGGATTCTATGCACACGGTAGAGCACCTTACTTCATCCACCAAAAGACTTACCCCACCAAAAATAAATACTTTATTTTGTCATGAGTTGTTGTTGTCATTTTGCATTATTCCCCAACATATGTGTGTGTAAATGTCAAACTATGCCTGAGTGTTGAACTAACTCCACACATCCATACCCTGGGATAGGAGTCTGGTACAGGACACACATGGGTCACAATGTATCATTCAATGCAGACATGGAGCACAATACTCACCTGTGATGGCCTCAAGCTGCTGAGGGGGTGCATGCAATACTGTACCGACAGACCGATTTGGAAGAGTACCATCAAGGCGTAGAGGTTATGCCTCATTCGGAGGTTCCCGGGGAGGGAGTCCCAGGTATGTGTTCCCAGGTGGGAGAACTATGTCCTGCATGCTGGAGTACGGTGGATCTGAAGAATGGTGGCCAGGTCAAGGTTGGATTCACGGAGATGGCACTATGGGGTCTCGGATGACAGTGGTACAAGGTTGGTGTTGGGTCGGGTTGTGGCCTGCCTCCTGAGTGTGGGTGGGGAGTCTGAAGGTCATCCTGCAGCACACAGCGTTCCATTGCAGCTATCGCTGCTGGACGGTGATGTGGCTGGGGCGCGGGATGTTGCAGCTGAGGTGTGCAGATGCAGCCTAGATGTGGACAAGTGTCCTGGGAGTTTGGATGTGGCTGCCCCGTAGAGGGCAGGGCAGTATTTGACACGGATGTTGTCGTGGACCTGGGGGATGGTCCGTCTTTCCTTGGAGTGGATCTATCTGGAGATCATGTGCATAATGCAGTGGGTGTTGCAGTCTGCGGCACAGATGCTGGTGATTACCATGGCAAATGTGAGCAAGCAATCCATGATGCACACCATCTTGTGTGCATGGACACTGGGTGCTTGTGCAGGGCTTCTGTGGGTGGGACACAAGCAGTTGACCCAGCTGTAAGGGGACAATCCTCAGATGTTGACCTCAGTCCTGTACAAGTCCAGCCTCAGGTGGCTTCTGTTCTGCCATTCATCAATGGATCTCATGCAATCTAGAATATTGGAACTGGCAATGTCTGCGCCCTTGGTGAGGGTGAGGAGCACCTGGCTGTCAATGGCAAACGAGTTGATGATGAGGTTGTGTGCGCATGTGATGGTGGAGAGGGGGGTCCTGGACACATTGTATTTTGACATGCTGACAGATGATACCTGTGCCATGTGCCTCACAACGACAGCATACTACATGCAGAAGCCTTGAGTCCCACTCCCATGTCCTTGCCAGGGTACAGAGCCGGTGGGGAATAGGAGGGACATGACCTGGTGGGTGTGACAGGGCCTGGAAGGCATGGCAGCACTGTGTAGGCAGTCGGAGTTGCACACTCATCATGCAAAGGTGTTGTGTGTGCGCTTAGTGTATGCCTGAGAGCTGGCGGCAGATGTGTGGATGGACATTGCTTGGAGGGTGGCTGTAACATCAGACTGTAGTGTGATGTGGGTCATGCAAGGACATGAGGCTCGTGCAATGTGCACGTTGCATGTGCAGACGGTCCAGCCTGTGGGACGGCGTGGCCGCAACTGTGGCACAGACAAGCTGATGACAGCCAAAGGAATGGGTTGCTGGAGGAAGGGAGGAGCATCTTTGATGTGTGTGTGTTGCTAAATCAGAAAACTTTGTGTGCCCTTGCTGCAGTGGCTGCAACAGCAGGCGGCATGTCCTGGGAACTATGCCACAATTTCCACACAAAGACTAGGATGTCAGAAAGGACTACTGCAACAGGTGTATGTCAAGGAAGGAGTGACTGGTTTTCAATGGCACACCCAGAGACAAAGGATGCACAATCCCCAAAGATGACTGACACGGATCATGAAACTGAAGGCCAAGCTGCGCACAGGAAACACACCCCAGAAGGTGTTGACGGCCCGTTGTGGGGACCAACATACCAAAACACATACACAGCCATGGACGTCATGCCCAATAGAGAATCAAATACATGTAGAACAGCATGCAGGTTGCTAATCTACACATAGACTCATATGCACAATCCTTGACAACCATGCCAGAGATGGCGCATGCACAGTGGCAAGAGACCTGCATTGACAGAGATGAAGCACCTTGGAGGCTGAGGAACACCTTTATTACTCAGGCTCACACCTATGGAAATGCATCAATATTAACAGACTCACATGGTCTTTTGGATTAACACATGGGACCTACACTGGACACCCCCTTCGCACCACAGATGCTGTCAATCCATGGGAGTGGCACACAAGTGAAGGGGGTGAGCCAAACATCCCCTGCTGCACACGGAGAGGCTGCAATTCCCCATTTGAGCCTCTCATGGGGATGTCCCGCAATATGTCCACCCGTAGCCTCCCGTATGATTCCGAGGGAAGTTGTACACACATAGATGCCTTCATCAAAATCAACAATCCCATAACAGATGACTGTCACGAAGTGTGACTATCAATTCATGTGAGTCATGCTACATGTTATGTGCCCCATGGTGAGTCGACATGTATGCATAGTAACAATACCTGCACAGGAGCAGTGCCCACACATTACAAACAACTACCACACCCAAAAAGCCTTGCTGCAATCCTTACCCAAAGGAGACTTCTCACCATGTCCGTGCATGTAACGCTGATTCAGCACACGTTGCATTACTCATGAGGAATAGCAGGAGCACAACGATGCCACGAGCAGACAGCATGCGCAAATACCTGGGGATGAGAGACACACAAGAAGTCAGGAAACACATAGTCATCTGCATGCATGGTCATGTACTCTACATGAATAAGGTTGACACCATGCTAGTTGTCAATTGAGTGTGTCAGCTAAAATGTGTGGAATGACATCAGCACTCGAGTGACACACCAGCACACACCTCAAAGTCACTTTGCATACAGTCAGCTGGACACACACATTGCAACACATGCCACACAAGGCTCCAAGCGTGCACACTCAGACCCAGGGACTCACCATTATGAGAAGAAGTTGCGTATGAGCTGACTCCGGATGTCCTCCTCCTCCTCCCTTGCCTCGTGACCAAGGCCGTCATCCTCCACGGGTGGATGTTCCTGCTCATCGGGATCCAGGATGAGTGGCACAGCTTTCTCCACTGCCATGTTGTGCAGCATGCAGCACACGAGGAAGATTTTGCAGACCTTCACCGGTGCATACGGGAGGGACCCGCCGGTCTTGTGGAGGCAACGGAAGCGGCTCTTCAGGAGGCCAAACGTCCTTTCAATCACTCGCCTGGTCTGCCCATGGGCGTTGTTGTAACGGTGATCTGCAGCTGTTCTCGGGTTGCGGAGAGGCGTCACCAGCCATGACATGTTGGGATAGCCAGAGTCCCCTACATGGAAACATCATGTACAGAAGTGGGTCAGGAGATGCTGTCACATACTAAGATACCGCTGAATACTGGACAAACAGAGTCTACCCACCAACAAGACATGCTCGTTTGTTGTGCAGCTGCAGCATCATTTCTGGCACCCTGCTACGCCTCATGATGTAGGCATCGTGTGCTGACCCTGGAAAACGTGCACAGACATGGGAAATCACCATGTTAGCAAGACACACCACAAGGGCATTAATGGAGTGGTAATGTTTACGGTTACGAAAGGCTACCTCCTGTGCCTGTGGTGGTACCAAAGCCACATGTGTCCCATCAATGGACCCAATTACATGGGGCATCCCTCTCAGGGCATAGAACTCACCCTTGATACCTGTCAACTGCTCAGGAGTTGGAAAATGGATGAATTCATCCAGCTGCTCCAACATGGCTTCTAAAACATCATGCAGGACACGGCTGAACATGGTCTGGGACATGCCACCCACATCAGCTATGGTCAATTGAAACGTACCAGTGGCAAAGAAATGTAGGGCTGACATCACCTTCATCTTGGGGGTCAGCGCAGTCGGATAACTATGTCGCGGTTGGAGGTGTGGGGCCAGCCTGTTTGTCAGGTCCGCAATTAACCGTTGGGAGAATCTGTAGTGGCGTATGCAGTCGCGTTCCCTCATGGCCGCCCTGTCTGGCATTGGTCGGGGTAGAGGCGGTGCCCTGCAGAAATTTGGAAGGAATAACGATGATTGAGTACATTACTACACCAATGTCAAAGAACTGAGCACATGTTCAACAGCTAATACACACATGCTACATACAGAGTCTGGTCTGTGCAATACATCCTGCACACGTATGCCAGCCAGGTGATACTCCTAACAAGAGGCAGCTACAAACGTGGATTGTCAAGGTCTACATGACATGCCATGAAAGTAGCTGTGGGCCAGTGTGAGTGAACAGCCAGACACATTACAGGAGTGACATACATCCACATATGTGCATTTGAAGGATGTTATCTCATACAGACAGCTGCCGGCAAGCTAGACGCACAGGTCACATGTCATGGAAAGAGGACAGACCACACACCTTGCCATGAAGGGGTACATGTCAAAAATGATCACACAGCCATTGAGACTACGCTGATATGTCCTAAGCTCGCAAGTCCCTGTTCGATGCATACAGACACACGTTACGTGTTATTCCACATGTGTCCTGGTGTGCGTAATAGTGTGACATGGGCATCTACACACAGACACATGTTGTATGCAGCTACAGCAGATGCCGTTGACGAAACACCAACAGCAAGATCATGGAAACACATGACAAACACATGACATAGTCACATCGGGGCACGCTGGTAGTGAGATGCAGGTGTCATCATCCGTGTACCTGGCATCAGGGAACAGTTGCGGGTGTTGGTGACTGTGCCATGCCAGTGATGCAGTGCTTGACAAGTTTGAACTACATGCACACATGTAAAAGGTGTGAAGGGGAAGTGCGCCACATAGTGCCCCATCACACATGACATGTGTACACAGGTCATCACACAACTATTGGGTTAAAACATGAGGAGACATGTGCCAGCTCACTGCCTGACACACCTAGGCCCTACACATGAAGCACTGCACTGACAATGACTTGATGTCCATCCTTGTGCGAGTCTATCACCTCCTTTCCTTCCCTGTGTGCCTCCTATCACCAGTGTGAGCTGTGAAACGCACCGTACAACGCTCTGAGGGAGTGTGTACGGTCGTATCACTATATGGGGTTTGGGTAGGAGTGCGCGTGTGTGTACGGACCGTACACACGTACGTGTACACACTGGTCCAATCCCTATGGGAGTGTCGCCGTAGGCGTACGCCATAGAGATACGGCTCGTACACGCGTGTGTAGGGCCCGTAGCACGATGGCGTACGCCTACGGCAACACCACCATAGTGCTATGGCTCATACCCGCATGTGTACGGCCTGTAGCACTATGGCAGTGTTGCCGTAGGCGTACGCCACAGTGCTACGGGCCGTACCCGCGTGTGTAGGGCCCGTAGCACAATGGCGTACGCCTACGGCAACACCACCATAGTGCTACGGCTCGTACCCGCATGTGTAGGGCCCGTAGCACTATGGCAGTGTTGCCGTAGGCGTACGCCACAGTGCTACGGGCCGTACCCGCTTGTGTAGGGCCCGTAGCACGATGGCGTGCGCCTACGGCAACACCACCATAGTGCTACGGCTCGTACCCGCGTGTGTAGGGCCCGTAGCACTATGGCAGTGTTGCCGTAGGCGTACGCCACAGTGCTACGGGCCGTACCCGCGTGTGTAGGGCCCGTAGCACGATGGCGTACGCCTACGGCAACACCACCATAGTGCTACGGCTCGTACCTGCGTGTGTAGGGCCCGTAGCACTATGGCAGTGTTGCCGTAGGCGTACGCCACAGTGCTACGGGCCGTACCCGCGTGTGTACGGCCCATAGCACGATGGCGTACGCCTACGGCAACACCACCATAGTGATACAGACCCTACACACGCGTGTAAGGACCGTATCACTATGGCGTACGCCTACGGCAACACTACCATAGTGATACGGACCCTAGACACGCGTGTATGGACCGTATCACTGGAGTAGTGGTGCCCTAGGGGTACGTGTGGAACGCACCGTACCTGTGTGTGGATAGTGAAATAACATAGGGGACACATGAGGACAAGTATAAGGGCCTAAATGCATGCTGGTTGTCATGGAGACCGAGTTTCCAGTTCAAAATTTTTCATCAGGTGGCCAGCAAAAGTTGGTTGGAGACAATATACTATGTTGCAAAGTGGTTGTTGACTTGACATCATGCTCAAATTTTGAACCATGCAAAGGCCCTCACTGGGGTAGGTTTAAAGGGATTGGAGGAAACATAGGATGCAAATGAGATTGACCAATCACTCTGTACTCCTGTAAATGAAACAGCCCAGCAAGGCAGATATAAGGCAGCCAGGACACATGAGACAGCACTTGCCTACACAACCTTTCATTCCAACACCACTGCTGCTGCTTGTGATTCCTCTGGCACCATGGCCAGGTCTGTGGAGAGGGCCCAGCCTTTCACCCAAGAGGAGAATGAGGCGTTGCTGGACGTCATCCTCCCACAGTACCCCTGCCTGTATGGGAGACCAGGGGAGCAGGTGAGTGCTGACTCCACTAGCTTTGACTGTGCCCCTTTTTTGTGTCTGTCACTTCTGGCATTGTGTCCAGGTGTGACAATTAGCGAATCAATATATAGGAAACTTATTCAAACAAGGTAGACTAGTTTATAAAAAGAAAAAGAAAAATATGTATAAAAGTGCAATGTATCATCATGGCGACCAAATATGACCCCCAAAAAAAAACCTCTATAATTTCTGTGTTTTTATTTGTTGCATATCAATCTATAATCTTATTTATATACATACAGTGTCTCTATTTAGCTTTCTCAATGCCCTACGAATAGACAGATCTCGCTATATTTGTATCTTTTATATTCAATAATTTCCTGATTTTATATACAATTGTTATTTATATCAATCACTTCAATTGTGCATTGATTTACACATTAGTGATTCTGCCAAGATCATGTACAAATGTATTTGTAACCATCATAGGGGGGAAAAACTAAAAAGACAAGAAAAATTACAGTAAACACATGTTATGGATACTATATCGTTGCATATTGGTCGATAAATTACATTCCAATTAATATCATAATTTGAACATGCTCTATTAAATCACACTACGCGCGTTTCGGCGTTCAGCCTTCCTCAGGTAGCCATGATTCCTTAGCTCCTACCACATAATAACGAAAAACAAACTATAATCGTTTATGTACAAAAAATGACTCAAGTTCACAATCAATAAAAAGAAGAAACAAGTCTACTCATAATACATTATTTACAAATTCATACAATCTATCTCCAGTTCCGTTATCTTATCCATAGTGTCTCATAGGCCATCACATGTGATATCTAATGAATCCCCCTGGATCGCCTTATAGAAATGGGATGTGCGGACCTGCTACATTTCCAGTAGTATCCTTGCTACTCTTTGTGCAGTTCCGTGCATAGTATAGGCGAGATCTAACTGGTCTACGATATCCCTGTGTGGGCTTAATTGCTGGGTTATGACAATGGCTAGTATCGGGACTACATACCTTTTTGGAGTTAGTCTTGTGTCGATTGTGTAGAATTGTATAATCAGACGCGAGAAATACAGCGCAACCAGTTAGCTCACGCAGTATGGCCAAAATCTGCCCCGGCGTATCTGTAAATGAGGAACCAACTTGATCAAACTGAATATTCCAAGCCCCATACTGACATGAAGGCTGCATGTACATTTACACGAAAACTATTTACTTATATATAATGGACATTAGAAAAATGGAACAAAGCCTATATTACCTAGAGTTCTTGATTATCTAGAGTTCTTAATTGTAATTATAACTGGTACAATGCCCACAACTCTTCTTTAAGGTAGCTTCGTGTCCAATAGTGTCGGAGATCTAAAAATAGTCACAGGGAGTCCAACGTGGCTGAGTAGCTCACGCAGATTCATCAATAGTAACCAAAGCGTATCTGAAAAAAGGAAAGGAAACCAGCTTGTTGTGATGCAATGCAATGTTGTTCATGGTGGGTCCCAGGGGGGGAATGCCTTATGTCTCCCATGCAGAGCATGATGTGGTTCATATCTGCACTCCTCACTTGCATTGTGCTTACTGTGACTATCACTGCATGGTGCATGCCACATTCAGCCTGGCTAATCCTCTTGGGAATGTTGATTCTATAGTCCTGATGTGATTCTGTGATCCCCCCAGTGTGACAGGTGACTGTACCCACAGATGTGTGTGAGTTGAGTGTACCTGTGGTGAGAGTGTCCAAATGATGTGTACGGGCCCTGGACATTGGTGTGTGTGTAAGTCCCCTGTCATGTGGGTGAGTGTCTATTTGGAGTGTTGCACCCCAGCTGCATGGAAGATGCATATGCCCTACCCATCTGATGTGAGCAGGGAGCCGTGCTGTGTGTCTGACGTGCGAGCTAGCCCCACACCTGTGACACCCCCCAGTCAAGTGGCACATGTGCAGAGTGAGGTTTTTACCCACAGTTGCCAATGGCAGATGATTGGCCTGTGCCTGTGTGTGTGTCTGTGTACTCCGCTGAGGTTGCGTGAGTGGCCTGGGGCATGTGACTGCTTTGAGGTGCTGTCCATAATCCTGGTGTTGCTTGTGATGCACAGTGTGAGCCATGATCAGTGATTGTGTCGCACCCCTCATGCCACCTGTGTACTTTCAATGCCACGTAGTGCTTTTGGCCTTCCCCAGAGGATAATGTCCCTATGACAAAGGTGCAATGAGTTGGCTGCATACTATGCCCTGTTCAAACAAGCCAAATTGTTCTAATGTGTGTCTCTGTGACATGGAGCAGGTGTCTTGATGTTGTCTCACTTTGTTATCCTCACAGGTAGCCGCCTACGCCAAGGGGGAGATATGGAAGCGGGCCATCAGGGCCGTGAGGTCGGTGGAGGATCGCAGTCGGCGCCTGGCCCAGGTGAGGAAACGCTGGCAGGACATCCGGTGCTGGACCAGGAGGATCGCCTGGGTCCTGCTGGGGGACTCACCACCACGCAAACACGGCGGGCGCCGGCGCCTGACCCACCAAATGAAGCGTGTCCTGGCGGTGGTCTTCCCTGACATGGATAGGCGGCTACAGGAGAAGCAGCAGCAGCAAGGGGGTAGGTACATGTGTGTTTGTTGTGTGTCACCAGCTTTTGGAAGTGCTCAGTCGCCTGAATACACTGCCAGGGTTTATATGTGCAGTGCATATCCTGTTCCCCCAAGTCACCCGGTGCTGTTCTTCCTCCCTTCCCCTCCTTGACATGTGTTCCCTGGTCTGTGTGTAGTCACTCTTGCACAAGGTAATCTTGGCTGCCAGTTAATCCAAGTGCTCAAAGCTTGCAGCATCATGTGTGGGGGTGGTCTGTGACATGTGTTGGGACCTTGCCTCTGCCCTGTCCAGTTCAGTAATATTGGGGTCCATGATTGTTGGCACTGATGCTGAGTCTCAACATAGGAGTGTGAGGCTTGAAATGAACAGACTTGCAGCATGCATGACCGATGTTGTGGCCTCAGACATGATGTGCATGAGGGGGAGATATGCATAGTGCTGGGACGGTTGCTCCTGTTGCAGTCAGATCTATCCAGGACCATGGAGCAGTGTGGCCACTACAGTCCCCTGAGACACCTTTTCCTAGGAATCATGTGTGTCATCCAACCCTGTGGACATTCTCTGTGTCTTCAGCATAGGTTGGGCTCTGTGCCATTTTACCCTGGCCTCATTTGTATTTACGTAAAGTGTGCTACATGTGTCCACTGTACAGGGTGACCCAATGTGGCTTGTGCATACTCACTGTGGCCAGTGCCTGTGTGTCTCGGTACAACTATCTGATGATGGTTGTTTGTCAATAATATGTGTGGTCAGCCCCACGAGCGGTAGTTAGAGTGCAGTTTGGATTACATGAAGCCCATTTTTGTGATCCCAGATGAAGAGGTGTAAGTCCTTCCTCTGTCTCAATCACATAGTCTCAGGTAGGGGGGGGGTTGTGCGGCCAAGGCCTACATGTCCAAACCTTATGTCTCCTTTCCAGGTCTGGCCTGTGTGTGATGACAGTCTGAACAGACACTCAACAAGTATTGACCCAGTCATGTTGTGCAGGCTTTAATGTTTGTGCTTTGCAGCATGTGTCTAAAGTTTAAAGACTTGGTTCCTGCTCATCCTTTTTTGGCAACGGTGTGCGGTCCAGATGCTGTGCTCGACTGTCCACAGACACTTGCTTCTCTGTATAATTCGATATCAAGTTATTTGCTGTTGTGTCATGCTCTCCATTGTTTCCAAGTGGCATGGTGGGTCAACCAACTGTGTAGTGCAGGGCCTACATATGTGCGTAGTATTGTAGATGTAACTCATGATGCTTTTCATGCTATGGACTGTGACCTATGTAGTTTGGACTCATGTGTCATATGTATACAGGTGTCTGATTATTTCCTGTCTCTTCATCTTGCCCACAGCATCATCGAGGAACACCAAGGGAGACACTGGCACGGACGTGGAGGAGGGATCCAGCACCGGTGCCACCAGTGCTGGGGAGTCTGGCGCAGCAAGTGGCACGGAGTCAGGCGGAGGACCTGTCCAGTCCCAACACCGACTATGACGCTGACGGGTCCGAGGCTGAGCTCCCAGAGGGGACGGAGGCTGCTCCCACAGCTGAAAGCAGCACTCCATCTCTCGCCACCCCCTCCATTCCCATCACCACCCTCCCACTTGCTCGGGTCCCTTCTGTCCGTGCTAGGCGACAACATGTCTCCTTCGTGCCAGGCACCGCACCCCCTGCCCCTGTCTCCCCTGCTGCCGTCAATGCCGAGTCTGTGGACATCCTGCGGCAGTTGCAGGTTGGTCAGACATCGCTGCTTAATGTCCTCCATGGCCACACCAGACTGCTGGCACAGATGGTGTCGTACATGGAGGGCATGTCAGCAGCGATGTCTGACCAACGGATGTTGCTGAGGTCCATGGACTCGTTACTGACGACATCAGTGGGTCTCCTGCAGCGCTCCGTCCCCCCCTACCCCTGCACCATCCACACTTCCCACTCCCATGCCTGTCCCAAGCACACCCAGACATCCCCATGCACGCACCCCACCAGACACAGGCAGTACACCAACAGGGAAGGCCAAGCGCACACCTCCTGTCACGCACACACAGGGGGAAGTAGGCACACCCACTGGGTCGGGGGGGAAACGGCAGACACGCAGCCACAGTGGGAGTCCGCAGTCCTCACGACCCACTTCCTCCAAAACCACTCCCCTTAGCTCCCCTGCCCAACAGTCAGACAAAGAGTCCTTCATGGCCAGTCTGTCCCTCAGCCCCAGTGTGACACCACCCCGCAAGCGGTCGAGGAAGTCCCCGGGCAGGGGAGTTGAGTTCCCCCCCCCCTGTCCACACCCTCCCCCAGTAGCGCTGCAACCCCTTCCCTCTGACCCCCCCCCCTCCTTGGGGCCTGTGGTTTCTTCAGGTGCAGGGGAGACGCTGGAAGACCTTGCGACCGTGTGCAGTGCCATCCTAACCACCACCTTTGGCGCTGCCCCACCCCCTGTGGTGGAGTCGTCCGTCCCTGCACCCACAACACCTACCCTTGCCCCTCCTGTCCCTGCGGTGCCTGGTCCTTCCCGCCCACACGATGCCCCCCCCCCGTGGATGAAAAGGAACTCTGAACTGTGCAGGCAAGCTAGGGGAGACGCGTCCCAATGTTTTCCCCTCCACGAGTTCGCATATGGACTGGCCTCTGGGCCTTGTATATAGTGTACATTTCAATTCAAATATTATTTTTATGCTGAATAAAGCATTTTGTTTTTCATTTGCACACTAATGGTTTTCTGGTGTTGCTGTTGGTGCTGCTGCTCCATGAGTTGGGGTGGTGATAATGTGTTAGGTGTATGGGAAATGTTGTAGTGTGCTGGTAATGGGATGGACCCTGGTATCTGCGTGCCATCACAAGGTCTCTGCAAATAATCTTTGGTCATGTAAGCTCTTACTGTATGGTGACATTGTCCCAAGGAGTGTTCCTTCCTCTGTGGCACCTGACATCTTCCCTGCAGGGTGTTTCCCAATTGTTGTGCTGACCTGTGTCTACATTTCCTTGGTGTGTGACGGATCCCTTCAACTTTGGCCATGCCTGCTGAGCAATGTCTCCGCCTGCATCGTCTGTGCCATCCTTGGTAGTCACTGTACTTGTGTATGGAGTATGTTGCCATGGCTTCATGTGGACATGGTCCCTTTTCCGCACTATGCATGTGTGTACTCCCAGCCTAGCACACATGTGTTACTTGTTCTGCAGGGTATTTGGGCACCTGACTGACAATTGTGGGCATTGTATCTGTGGGTACTCCACCCTTTTCCTTCCATGGGAGGCAACAACTTGTTGGCTGCCCCAGCACCTGTACATTCATATCAGTCCTGGAATGTGCGTGACAGTGTGTGTTCCCTTAGGCTCTCTAAGTTTAGTAGGGTTTAACATGAGTATACAGTCTTGTTGCATGATCTCAGTGTGTGTATTGTGCTGCCACCGCCAGGGGTGGGTATGCATGTGTAATTTGTCATCACACCCACATGTGGTGTGTCATGCAGTGGGGGAAGGACATCCATCCTCATGGGAGTGGGACACTTCTTGGGAGCCTTGAGGTTAGCGCTCTAGGCTTCCTCATTGGCCCCTACTTAAGGACGCTGCCTTCGCGAGCGCGCCCAAGACACCTGAGGCTTGAGCCGGGTGCATAGAGAGGGCGCGCGGCGAGCGAACGAGATACAGAATTGTTTTTAATAATTGTTTTAAATTTACCTTGCTGCTACTGACCTTCGCATTGCTGTTTTGCACATTCCTGTTCTACTGAGCCTCATTTTGCACAGTTTCTTACTTCCGCCGTTGTAAGGCGGAGCCGCCATCTTGGGAGCCTTGAGGTTAGCGCTCTAGGCTTCCTCATTGGCCCCTACTTAAGGACGATGCCTACGCGCGCGCGCAGCGGGCGCGCCGCTGGCGCGCCGAAGGCGCGCCTAATGCAAGCCCGTCTGCGCCCGTCCGCGGCCGGCCGGGGACAGGGGCCACAATCCCTGACCGAAACAGGTCAGTAATCCGTTGGAGTGCACAACAACTTCGAGCCTTTTGTCCGCCTTTTTCTAAAGCCTGTCTCCATAGTCTTGAGGCGGAAGATACTATTAATTGTAAAGAGTGTCAATATAACTGGCGTATTGAAGCTGCGCTTAAGGCTAAGAATAGCAGGCTCACATGCGGACTACTCAATACCAGGTCCATGCTGAAGCATAGTCTCGATATATATGAGCTGCTCACTGACATGAAACTCGACCTCTTATTTCTTACCGAGACTTGGCTCGACCTCAACTCTGAACCGGACATAGTCGCTTCTCTCCCTACTGGATATGCCACAGCACGATTGGACAGAACTGTGGGTAGAGGTGGGGGAATAGCTATAGTTTATAAGCAGCCGCTACACTGCCAACTCGAACCACTAGCTATCGCTGATAGTGAGACGGGAGCCTTTTCCATCAAGGTCAATGATGGCAACACACTGAAGGGCCTCTTGATTTATCGTGCTCCGGGTCCTTTCACCCATTTCTCTACCAGCCTTATCGATGGCATAACCGATGCCGCTCTACGCAGGGATAAATTTATGCTCCTAGGTGATCTTAACATCCATCTGGATGACCCACTGGACAAAGGAGCCATAGATTTCTGTCAGCAATTACATTCCCTCCAATTATATACCAAATCTAAGGCCCCGACCTATCAAAAGGGCCACTTATTGGACCCTATCTTTGTCAATTGGGAAGACATTGTAGTTAAGGCCCCGGTTCCTGTTTCTTGGTCTGACCACTTTCTAGTGCCTTTTATAATTAATATACCTCTTAACAACATCCATGCGTGTACCTACTCTAAATATATGAGCCGCAAATGGACTGCCTTTTCTAAATCTAAGTTCGATATTGCTCTTACTAAAGGCGGCAAACCAGGAGGTGAGGATGCTACAACTGCATCTGATAGATTAGAAGTCCGTATTAACAAGGCTTTAGATGATACTGCCCCTCTTTGCCACAAAAATCCCTGTAGTAGGCTCCAGTAATCCGCCCCCTGGTACAGCAAAGAACTACGTTCAGCGAAAGCAGAGTGCAAACAACTTGAAAGACAGTGGAGAACGGCTTATCTTGATCAAGCAAAACAAAGGTATACAGATAAACGTAGAGAATACCACACCCAGATTAGGCGTGCCAAAACTAGTTATTTTTCAGGTAGGATAGGAGAAGCTAATAACTCTACCAAGGAGCTATTTAAAATCTATAAGGAAATTGCTCTCTGTGGCTCTTCGGTTGACCCATCCTTGGCCTCAGAGGAATCCTGCAACCGCATCGCTGCCTTCTTTTCTGATAAAGTGGCCACCATCTATTCCACTTTTTCGGGAGGGAAGGAAAAGGGTACAGAATTTAACGAGAGTCTATCAGTCGATGTGGGTGCTAACAGCCTGACTAACTTCTTTATTCCTTCTTCGGATGAGCTCCAACGGATCTGTCGCTCCATTAAGTCAGGATCCCCTCGAGACCCTGCATCTCCCAAACTGCTTGCAGAGAGTATTGAGATCCTTGAACCTTATATTAGAGATGTTCTGGAACTCTCCTTCAGTTCCGGCATCGTACCTCAAAGCTGGAAACAGGCTGTAGTACTCCCGCTCCAAAAAAAACCTAACCTCAGCGGGGACAGGATGGACAATCTCCGACCCATCTCACTCCTCCCCTACATGGCAAAAGTGGCAGAAAAGGTGGCTAATCTTCAACTTATGGCCTTTGTGGAGAAAGCCAACCTGCTTCACACTACTCAGTTTGGCTTTCGTGCCCGCCACTCTACGGAGTCTGCATTACTCATGGCCACTGAGACCATTAGGAAAGGGGTCGATGAGGGGCACAATATGGCCCTCATTCTACTTGACCTTAGGGCAGCTTTTGACACTGTAGCACATTTCACCTTGCTACAGTGTCTTAATAAAGGAGGAATCATGGGCTCAGCGCTCAGGTGGATCCAATCTTTCCTCACTGACAGGGGTTTTCAGGTCAGACAGGGAGAACATTACTCTCGTATGGTCACTCTTGATCAAGGGGTTCCTCAGGGCTCTGCCCTGAGCCCCACCCTGTTCAACCTTTATGTCTCCCCTGTTGCTACTATTGTAGAAAGTTACGATCTTCAACTAGTGTCATACGCTGATGACACACAGCTGGTCATTTCGCTGACACGAGCACCTGATGTTGCGGCATCCAGCTTCAGTGCCTGCATGCAGGAGCTTGCATCCTGGATGTCTAATAACTGCCTGAAGCTGAATGGGTCCAAAACTGAAGTGCTTGTGGTGGGAGGTGTACCGAATGTGTGGTCATCGGCTTGGTGGCCAGCATGCCTCGGCTCCACTCCAGTGCCTTGTCAACAGGCAAAAAACCTGGGAGTGATGTTTGATATCGACCTTTCATTCACTCCCCAGATTAATCGGGTGGTTGGAATATGCTTCGGCATGCTTAAGAGCCTAAGGAAGATTCTTGATCTACTCCCAGTCAGTGCCAGGCAGACCCTTGTACATGCCTTGGTCACATCCAGACTCGATTATTCTAACCTCCTGTATCTGGGTGTTACAGCGAGAAGCCTTAAGCGTCTCCAGGTACTTCAAAATGCCACAGCCCGGTTGGTACTGAGGCTTCCTAGAAGAACGCCCTCTAAAGATGCCTTGAAGTCCCTTCACTGGCTTCCGGTCAGGGAGAGAATTATCTTCAAGGCACTGTGTCATCGCATTATAATGGGCAGGGCGCCTGCACCCCTTCACAACCTCATTACCCCTTATAGACCGGAGCGGATGCTCAGATCCTCGGGCACTGGACTAGTAGCCGTCCCCAAAATTTGTAAAGCTCGAATGGGGGGGAGATCTTTCAGGCTTCTTGCAGCCAAAAATTGGAGCATGCTCCCGATGGAGCTGCGCCTCGAACCCTCAGAGACTAAATTCCGCAAAGTATTAAAAACTCACCTCTTCCGCTCAGCACTGATGTGACCTCCTTGCTCTAGCCGCCTCTCATTTCTTTTCAGCGCTGGGACACGCCATGGTGCGTAACCATGCGCTTTATAAACTTCCATAATAATAATAATAATAATACTGTCAGTGATGTGTTGTCATGGCACTCTCAACATAGTCGCACATTGTGGATGCCTTCATGCACCCATGGAGTTTTGGTCATCGGAGGAGGATGTACACACCCCCATGTCTCTGTCCACTGCTGGGAGTCCTCTGCACCCACCCCTCATGTGTCTGGGCACTGCTGGGAGTGATAGGCACCCACCCCTCATATGTCTGGGCACTGCTGGGAGTGATAGGCACCCACCCCTCACATGTCTCTGTCCACTGCTAGGAGTCCTGGGCACCCACCCCTCATATGTCTGGGCACTGCTGGGAGTGATAGGCACCCATCCCTCATATGTCTGGGCACTGCTGGGAGTCCTTTGCACCCACCCCTCATATGTCTGGGCACTGCTGGGAGTGATAGGCACCCACCCCTCATATGTCTGGGCACTGCTGGGAGTGATAGGCACCCGCCCCTATGTCTCTGTCCACTGATGTGGATCGTAGCACAACACCCACCCACCCGCCTGCACCCTTGGTGCAGTACACTGCTCACCTTGGCCATACCCCCCCCCCCCCCAATATACTGGTCAGATGCTGCACCAGGCCCTATCCCATCATTCGTGGCGTGTGTACGCCTTGTATCAATGATGTGCTGGTGCCCTAGGGGTACGCGTGATGCGCTCCGTACCCACGCTCTGAGAACGTGTGTATGGGTCGTACCATGCGTACCCCTACGTCACCCCAAGAATGGTGGTACGGCCCGTACCCAGGCCTTTAGAACGTGGGTATGGGCCGTACCGCCTTTGTTGGGGTGACGTAGGGGTACGCGTGGTGCGACCCGTACCCACGAAGGCCTGGGTACGAGCCGTACCCCTACGACACCCCAACATTGGGGGTACGGCCTGTACCCAGGCCGTCAGAGTGTGGGTACGGGTCGCACCACGCGTACCCCTACGTCACCCCAAGAATGGTGGTACGGCTCATACCCAGGCCTTTAGAACGTGGGTACGGGCCGTACCACGCGTACCCCTACGTCACCCCAACAATGGCGGTACGGCCCGTACCCACGCTCTGAAGGCCTGTGTACGGGCCGTACCCCTACGGCACCCCAACATTGGGGGTGCGGCCCGTACCCAGGCCTTCAGAGTGTGGGTACGGGCCGTACCGCCATTGTTGGGGTGACGTAGGGGTACGCGTGGTACGACCCGTACCCACGCTCTTAAGGCGTGGGTATGGTGCGTACCATATTTGTTGTGGTGATGGGACGCGTCCACGTCCACTTCCGTTGTGGCGGGACGCAGGCCTTGGTGGACACGCCCCCACCCCCCCCGAAGTGACCAGACCCTGGAGGAAAGGTATGTACAGGGCATGTTTACTTGTTAACTTGGGTGGGGGTTATGTTTCCTGCCCCTGCCCCCCACCTTTGCCCCTGGGTGTTGTTCTGACCTTCTGCGGTGTTTGCGTCGGTTCCTGTGCACCAGGTCGTAGGCTATGAGGGCCGGGATGACACGTAGGATGGGGTCCATGGCTGTCCGTCTCGTACAGGTGCTCCTTCTTCGCGTCGTCCTCAATTTCCCGGCAGTTTTTGGCTCCCGTAAAAAATGCTACGTGCGGAGTGACGTAGGCACGAATCGTACTTGCTGGTTCGTAAAACGCTGCCTGACTCCGTCCGGACGTCACGTACACGATGTCCCGGATCGGAATTGTGGGTATTTTTTTGCTGGTTGGTGTTTTGTACGACTCGTACGGAAATGTAATTTCTGTACGAATCGTACTTGCGGGTTTGTAAGGTGGTTTTCCCGGGTACGAGTCGGACGGAGAATACGCTCCGTACGACCATTCGTACCCGGGTTTTACAGGATGGGAATCGGCACCTAACTGTTAAGAGGGAAGTGATTACGCACAAAAGTATGAGTTTGTAGGTGTTCCACTACCTTTATGGGGGTTCCCTTCCTGAAACATCCAGAATACTGCCCAAAGCTTCCGGATTCCATTAGTCAGTCATAGCAGAATTTTTACAAGCATGAGTGGAACTAATGAATGTAAAATTCCAACAAATCTTATTCTGTAATTCAGGATGGGTAATTAATGTTTATTATTTTTTACTCGGTGTTTAACATTCTTTGTGATTAGGCCCGGAGCCTTAGCAATACAGCTCATTTGTGTAGACTGTTACGTGGTGGTAATTTACTTCCAGAAATAGGGCTGATGTATAACGTATTTCATGTTTTCTTTATAAACGTAGTGTAAGGAAAGGGGGCCCGTTCTATATATAGGAGTTCCTAGGGCAGGGAAATATCATCAATGTGCAAAGATCAGGACTTTTAAGTTAGTATCTTATCTGAATAAAGGGCTCAAAACAGCATAGATCCAGAGTGAGTACAAAAATTATTTTTTAATAGTGATTAGCAGAACAAAATTGTTTTAAAAACATGTATATATATATATTCAATATCATTCTTATGTTGTTATGCATCAACCACTGATACAATGCATATTCTTCCTACATTTAATGCACCAATGGTATCCTCATTCATACATATCACTCATCACATTTGGCAGTGTATACAATTCTATACAATAGTGATGCATAATATCTAGCATAAGAAATGCTTGATTTATTCTTGTTTGACCGGTCATCTCGATGGTACATTTGTGAGTATAATGTCTTCATACAGTACCTATATAATGCTTGTAAGTCAGCTGGTACTCTTTATGGATGTTTTATGTTCAATCTTCCTGTGGCTTTAGTCTACGCACGTTTCGGCACAAAAGTGAATTCATCAGGAAAGCTACCCTCAGTCAAGATTAATGGGTACCTGCATTCCCTTACACACACAATTGAGCCCATAGACAACATTTATATACTTTACAAAACGGTTTTCAACCTGTGGCCAAACACCAACACCATAAGGAAACCTTCACCAGGCGTCAAATCGAAGCAGTTCACTATAGGGATTAAAGAATGTACAGATAATGCCACATGCAGATCATGTCAATGCTAGTGCCAAAGGTCTTAAATATGATTACCAGGAGTGATGAATATGCAAATGAGCCTGTCCCTCATGCAGCTCAATGGAAAAGCCACTAGACTTAAGGATGGAATAAAATGGAAAGAATTTCTGACCTCTGATGCAAGGTTCATTGACCTAACAGTAGACAGAGAAGTACACAAAGTTATGGCACTACACAGACCCTAAGGAATACTGAGAAAAATATATATACAAGGAAAACATTAAAAGGAAAGAATATTAAAACCATAAGAATAAAAAGTGGAGAACATGGAAAAAGAGAACAACACATTGCTCAAACGCGTAGGGGTATGTTGAGGGCTTGCAAGAAGGCTTATGCTGGAGTAATATTAAGATAACTGTTAAATAGGAACGGGCAACATAGCTAGTTCCAATCACATAAGAAAGGGCTGATCTAAATCTGACCCACCATAGAAAGTTTCAACTTGATGTGCTAAGGGGATTTGACAGGATCGCTTAAGCCAACGTCAGGAGGAAGGCTCGGGGACTGCGCAGCAGAGAAAATGACACAAGTGTGCAATGCATACAGCGTTAGAATACCAATGAACCTAGACAAGTTTACTGTGCAGAGGTAAAAGATCCGGAGTTATAAAGTGCCATACCTAACTATATGTGATGCCAAAAAATCCCGGACTGGTTCAATGAGACATGCGACGACATAGCATGAAACAGGTTTAAAGCAAATTGATGCGCGCGTGGCCTCCGATAATATTATAAATAAGACATAACGCCGACGTGGAGTATTTTTAGAAATGGGAAGGACGTGCCCCACCGCTCAGTAATGCTGTGTACATGTTTATACGTTACGGCTTAATAAGTTAACAAAGATTTGCTTGCACTGTATAGGCGTAAACTCAATACATCCTACTGCAGAGCGAGGGCTATCACTGATTTAATGCTCCAGGGTCTGAAAGGGTTCAGAGGCTGGAATCACTTCAGAGGTTCACCAAGCAGGCGAAAAGTGTGTGCCAGCTTCGTCCCAAGATAGGGGCTACATTGGGGAAAGAGTTTGAAATGCAGCGAATCGGGCTGGCATATGCGACACATGCTTCAGTCAAGCTGGGTCTGAGAGTTCATGCAGTATGGCGTCTGCCTAATAAGGTAGACACCCAGAGCACTTTCTCTTAATTGGTGCCGGAAATATAATTAGACCACCTTTCCTGAAGGCTCGGACATGCGCACATGTTGTCCTACATGTGCCAAACAAAGCTGCCAACTTGGGACTGGCTCTAAATTAAAATTAAGAGAAACATGGCTATGATATATTGGGATTGCACCTATAGGTAGGTAAAAGATCCGACCGTCGACATTGGTAAAAAAAAAAACAGAGGGGGGACTAGCACATCACAAATAAATGAATTCCTGTTATTAGATGGATGCCAAAAGGATAACCTGCATGAGGTACTCACTTGTGCACATGGAGAGTCCTAGATGCGCCAAACTTCGTGGCCATCTTGTAACAGGCCTGAGCGAGAGGCTAAGTATGAGAAGACATGTAAGGGTAAGTAAAGAGTACATCCCATGGTAGTGATCAAGACAGACAATCCCAAATGCAGGAAAACCTATAAAGAGTGAAATTGATAACATTTTAGCCTGTGACATCAAAGTTAAAAGCATAAAGGGAAAAATACATGCTATTAACGTGATTGATATAGACACAGGAAGTATACTGGTCAACTGGCCACGAGCACATGCATTCGGGCCCTTTTATTGACAGACCCACGTGACTCGTGATACCTGTGTTGGACGGGTGTGGGGTATAGTGAGGCCAGCCCTCGAGGAAATGGCTGGTACAACAAGTGCCTGCTCAGACACTAAAACGTGTCCAGCCGGACACTACATTCCTCCCAAACTTTATTTAAACCAAAACAAGTCCAACCTATGGAAACAAAACTATGCACACAAGACACCTTCATTAGCGGTGTGGTTAGTTATGATGGCAGCAGGTGTGGCGAGGTGTTTGAGGGCCTTTGTTACCTCCTTCTCACATGGCAACAGGGTCACC
The DNA here is from genome assembly GCF_964204655.1 of Triturus cristatus. Lineage (NCBI taxonomy): Eukaryota > Metazoa > Chordata > Amphibia > Caudata > Salamandridae > Triturus > Triturus cristatus. Next base: position 367,934,576 of record NC_140586.1, read on the forward strand.
CTCTTCCAGGAGCGACGTGACTACTTCCCCGGACAGCAGCTGCATCGGGTCTTATGGAGCCATATCAACCCCTTCTTCTTGGCAATGGAGGCACGAGGCAGCACGCATGTAGAGTCAGACACCCTTGTCCCCATTGTAGTGGCCCACATGCTACTCAATTGATTGACACAGGGAGTATGCTGGTTAACTTGCCGCGGGCACTCAGGCCCTTTTATTAACAGGCCCACATCACTCATGATACCTGTGTTGGATAGGTGTGGGGTGTGGGATGTGGGAAACAACCTTTAAAATGCAGTCCTTACATTGCACTACCTTTACAACTCAGTCATTACAACGCAACATCCTTTACATCGCATGCCATTACAATGCAGCCATTACATCGCATGTCACTACAACCCATATCATTACAACGCATGTCACTACAACGCATACCATTGCAACGCATACCATTACAACGCATAGTTTTTACCCTTACACTATCCAACACTTACCCTACTGTTGCATTCACTGGAGTGGGAATAGTAATTTTTACCCCTACACTATCCAACACTTACCCTACTATTGCACTCACTATAGTGGGAATAGTAATTTTTACCCCTACATTATCCAACACTTTACCTTAAATGCAATGTAATGGTATGCATTGTAATGGTATGTGTTGTAATGGTATAATGCGGTGTAATGGAATACGTTGTAAATATAGTTTCTAAGAATGCGTTGTGATGGCATGCGATGTCAAATCATGCATTGTAATGGATGTTACGATGTAAAAACTGCGTTGCAAATGTCTGCGTTGTAACGTCATACATTTGTGGGGTGTGAGTGTGGCCAGCCGTTGAGGGAGTGGCTAGTACAACAAGTGCCCACTGAGACACTAGAACCTGTCCAGCAGGACACTGCAACCATAACAAACAAGGAAGACAATTAATGTGCAATGTTGATAACATTTGATAACAGAAAAGTACAATGGACCCTACTTGAAAGTGCCTATGGACACGAGATAGATACCCATGCAAATTCTTGCGGTCTGGATAGAAGCCGCATCCATCAGGCAAAAAGTACTAGAAGTTTGCCAGAAGGTACATACATAGAAGATATTCAAAAGGGCACAAGCAGGATGGTAAACTGGGATAACTGTAGTGCGACAACAGCATGTGGAATTAAGCAGTTTTGTATGTCATGGCATTTTCTCAAGGAATCTCATAATTGAGACCACTTCCTTTCTAATTCTGTTTTCTGTAGGGTCATCCCCATGCTCAATCCCAATTATTTTCTAAAATGAGCTATCTGATTTCCTCTGGTTGATGCCTGGTTTCATGGTAATGCTTACCCTATGGTGCCGTCATTTTGGTGGTTCGGATGACTGAAAGATGTTTGATCAGACGCGTGGCCAAAGAGCGGGCTGTTTCCCCCACATAGCTACGCTCACATGGGCACAGAAGTAAATACACAATGGGACGATTACGATGGCGGTGAAACTGCCACCAGCAGGCTGCAGGTGGTGTTTTCACCACCATCACCAAGCGCTTCTCCCCCTGCTATATTATGATGGCGGCGGTGTGCTGGTGGACGCAAAGTCTGCCCGCCACGGGTCCACCACAGGCAATCGTTTCAATTTCCTAGCAGACCCAGCAGTATGCATAGAATGGTGGTGGTGCCTAGCAGGCACCATCCGCCAAATTACAATGCTGCTTAAAGCCAGCCTTTCCATGGAAAGGCTGGCGGGGATTGGATTCGGGGGCTCGTTGCAGGCCCCCCTTTTGTTGGGGGGAGGTGGTTGTTCCCTGCACCAGGTAGGGCACCAACATAGTGCAGGGAAACAAACGGCATGGTTTTTTGACATTGCAGTGGGTGTTGCAGCCAGCAGCACCCACTGCAATGTTAAAGTTGCAGGATGCGACAGCCATGGGACTGCCGCATTACAGGCAGGCGGTCCCAGCCGCTGCATCGATGGATGGCTTACTCAAGTCTGCCCACCATCGTAATGACCCCCAATGTTTTTAGTTTTGCAATAGGTAAATGTCCTTAGATTAACTGTATAAGTGTTGAAGAGAAAGGCCTCAGTCCCAATGGCTCAATCACATGCCTTTCATTGAGTAAGTACAGCTAAGATTCTCAATTATGGGAGTACTTCCATGAATAGTTTTCTGCACAAAAGGTTTCCTATTTTGCAGAAAGGATCTCACCACATAATCCGTGAGATTTTTTCTGTCTGTGCGCAAATATTGGTTTTAGCATTTTCTGGCTTTGCTCTACACCACTGTTCAGTATGTGCCATTTAGAGCATTTTATCTGTCAGACTTTTTCATTGAGGATAGAATGTCTAGTGACAAACACTTGCTTGGGTTCAGCTTGTGGCTTTTGATTATACAGTAGGTAGTTCCTGTAATAGTACCTAGCTACTTTTAATGATTTCCAAACAAGTCTCCTAGGATAACCACTGGTGATGAATTTGTCTTTCATCACAGTCGCTCTAATGTCATAGTCCTGGAGGTTGGTACAGTTTCTTATCAGCCGCAGGAATTGCCCAAAAGGGATATTCTGTTTTTGGAATCTAGAATGGAAGCTGTTGATACGCAAAAAGGTTTTCCTCACTATGGGTTTAACATGCAAGTCCAGCTCAAGCTGACTGTTATTACGACAAAGAAGTATGTCAAGGAATTCAAAGTGACTTTGACTCATATGAGCCGAAAGTTTCATGTTGGAATCACAAAGGTTCAGCCAGAGCAAGAGTGTCAAACTGTTCTGGGTACCCACCCACACAAAGAAAATATAATCGATGTAGCGGACCCAGTGAGTCAAAGACTCGAAAAAAGGGGATATCTCAGAATATCGACCTTCAAATATCGAGTTTTATGGCTATCGAGTGAAGAATATTGAGGAAGCAGAATATCGAGGTAAATTATATCGTTGTTAAAATTATCTAAATTTGTGTAAGAAATATCGAATTAGAAAATATCGATGTAAAAAACTATAGTTGTTAATACAACTTTTTTGTGAGTTTGGGGCCCATTACGATGGCGGACGGACTGGAGTCCGTCCGCCATCGTGGTGGTGACCCGGACCATCCGCAATACATGCGGCTGTCCCGCACAACCAATTAGGATGCGACTGCCATCATGGTGGTTGCATTTTGCACTTTAACATTGCGGCGGGTGCTTCTGACTGCAGCCGCCGCGATGTTTAAAATGCATGTTGTGCATTTCACTGCACTACGTGGCAGGCCTCACACGGTGCCTGCCACTTGGGGCAGAGAAATGTAGGGGGTACCATGGGTACCGCCACAGTGCATCCATACCTACCCCCAACACAAAGGGGTCCCGTAACAGGTCCCCAAAGCCCATCTCCACCAGCCTTTCAATGCCACCACGGAAAGGCTGGCTGAAGACAACATCCTAATTAGGAGGACGGTGTCTGCTAGGCACCGCTACCATTTTATGGATGCAGACCACGGTTCCGTGTCGGAAGGTCTTTGCGTCCACCGCGGTCGCAGTCTGGATCCCCCCATCATCCTAATGTGGCAGTGGAAAATCGCGGTCCGATGGCGGATGGACCGCCACCGCATGGCCAGCGGTGGCGGTCCGTCCGCCATCGTAATCGGCCCCTTTTTTTTAGCATAATCTTTAAAATATTTTTTTTATGTTAATAGTTATTTTAGATGTATAAACATTATTTTTAATGTTAAAATATATTTTTTTACTTTTTTTGTTATTTTCAGGAGCAGAATGTTGGATTTATAGGGGATAAGGGTGGGGAGTAATTTAAAATATATTTGTTTAAAGTAATATTTTTTTACATTTTAAGTTTTTTTATTTTTTGTAATATATTTTTTTAAGAAATAGATTTTTTATAAATTTCATTGAATTTTATTTCGTTTTGAGGTGTTGATATTTTTATCTCAAATATCTTTTTATTAGTTTCAAAGACATAGCAGTACACAGGAAAAGAAAACATGATACAGGGGAAGGAGACCCCAATGCATTGTGTATGCTGACTGTTACAGTGTGCTAGAGTATCATATACAGTTTGTGGACTAGGAATCAGCAAACTTTAAATATGCTCAGCATACAACTCCCAGGTTTCCACCGGATCCTGCAATTACATGACGGTCCAAGGAACAATTGTTAACAGGAGCCCTCACTAGGGGATTACCATTACCCCCAGGTCCCTTATGTCCTCGTCCCATTCATTTACATACTGTAGATAACCATCTCCTGACAGAAAAAAAGAGCAGAGGCATGCTGGGACCCTAATACTGCCCCTCCCACTGGGAGTACATAAGCAGTACTTACCCAGCATCCCGTCTATTCTTTTTTTCTGTCTGTCGACAGAAGTTTGCTGTGGTTGCTGGTGCTGCTCCTGCTGGGCTTGAGTGGCTTCCCTCTCTTGGTACTCCCCATCCGGCTGCCTGGCTGTTCAGTTGGGGTGTCGGCTGTCCTGCCTCCTGGCCTGCCGGGCTTGCTGGGAGGCTGTTTTTCTTGGATTGTGGACTCTTCGGGGCCGGCCGGACCTTTGCAGCTGGTGCGCCGGCCTCCGGGTCTCTTCCTGGTCAAGGTGCAAGTCTTCCTGGATCCTGGTTGCGAGGAAGACGCGCTGTATTTGCTCCTGGCTGTCTGCCCGACCCTGGTGTGGTTCCTGTGGTGCGCCTTGGACTGGTGCGAAGGGGGGGGCCATTGCGGTGTGACGTGTGTGGCCCGGCCTCCCTCCCGGGTAATTCCCACGTAGCGGTTTCTTTTGCTTCTGCAAATACATGAAGTTCATAAGAACGGCCTTGTGTGTAGTTGGGCGTTCTTTTCTTTTCCCGCTGTTGGTGGCATGTTGTGTGGGCTCACGACGATGCAGTGCTGGGGCTTATGGTTCACAGGTATCCGGTTGTGGGAACTTCGAATGAATTAACAGCCTTATTCAGAGTTTGACCGGTAGTTGTCCGATGGCTAGAGTGGCATTGCCTTCTGGACCAGCCACCGCATGTTTATCATATGCAGAGTTGGCCTCTGGGTGACAAATGGAACGTCATGTGGCTTTGGGTTGGCGGGCCCCTGCGATGCATGGGTTCGGGTCCTGCCACCAGCTCCTTCATTTCCTTGTCTTTGAGCTGGGCCATTTTCCTTGCAGGTCCCTGTCCGACAGTAACGACAGTGGTGTTGCATTGCGACGTTCTTCCTGGTCCTTCAGGTTGTTGGGCTGCGGGAGGCTCCTGGGGATGCCAGGGTTTGAACCCGGGACCTCATGCTTGCGATGCATGCGCTCTGCCTCTGAGCTACATCCCGGTCGGCACACTCACAGCTTCCTTGGTGCTGGAGCTGTAATGCTGGTTTGCTCTTGGCTTGGGCTGCCCTGCTCCAGTGGTGTTGGGGTGCATGGCTCCCTGCTCCGCCTTCTGCCAGGTTTCCGGCTGTGAGTCCGGGTCCTTCTCCTGCTGCCGGGGTTTGTGTCTACGGCGGTGGGGTGCTCCTTCTGGCTGCTGGCTCTGCGTCTGCTGGTTTCTTCGGGGTGGGGCTGTTGCCTTGCTGCTTGGCTGCCTCTTTTCACGCTGACTTTCTGGGTTGGGGTCTGGCGTTGGCTTTCTGTGCCTTCTGCCGGCTCCGCTTGGGGTGCGTCCTCCTGGAGCTGGTCTGCTCCTCACGGGTGGCTTGCTGTGGTCTCCGGGCTTCGGCGTCTGCTGCCTTGGTCGATTGCGCCTTGGTGGGGGCTGTGCTTCTGTGGGTGCGCGTTCTGCTTACGCCGCTCCTCTCGGGGAGCGTCCTGTCGAGGCTGCTCTCCTCCTCCTTCTTGGTTTGCATGCTGTAGGCTCATTTCCCTCGCGCTACTCCTGGCGTGCTCTGCCCGGTTCGGGTGCGCCATTGGTTGGGGATGTGCTTCTCTGTGCGACCGGTTTCTCCGGGCTGTGCCCTCCCCGCCTGCGGTGTGGGGTCTGGTGGGGGTGGTCGCAGTTTTTTCCCTGGTTGCTGGCGACCCTCGGTCGGGTGGCTTGTGTAGTGTGGCCCACCGCTGCCTCTTCCTCTTCTCCGGCTCTGCTTCTCTGCTCCTCTCCTGTGATCTGCGTGGTAGGTGTTTTCTCTTTCCGCCACGGGCCTTCTCCCTTTGGGTCTCTGCCTTCGGGTGGTGCCCCTGCTCCTGGCCATGCGTGCTTCTGAGTTTTCTTGTTGGGGGGTTCTCCTCTCCGTTGAGTTCGTTTGCTGCTTCTCTGGGCTGTTGGCACTCGCTCTTCTGTTTGGTGGCCTGCCTCGGGTTGGCATGGGTTCCTGTCGCCTCTGTGGTGGCTTGTTCCTTTTTTTACTGGCTCTGTCTGTGCTTGCTCCTGGGGTTCCCTGTGTTGCTGGGGTCTCCCTGCCTGCTTGCTTGCGCTTGTGTCAGGGTCACCTTTTGCTTCCTCGACGGCGGCCTGTTGGGGTGCGCTTCTGGTCCACTCTCCTTCGGGTTCCTCCGCGGCTCCCTGCCCCTGGTAGGTGGTCCTGTTGGCTCCCCTGGGGTCCTGTTGGTCCTGCCTGGGATTTTCCTGCTTTTTTTGCTCCTCATCTGATGCCCTGCTTTTTGGGGTGTCTCGGGTGTGGGTGTCGTGGCCTCGCCTTGGGTGTGTTGGGTCCATATGTCTGTCCGCCTCTTTTTGGGTGGCCTTGCCTCCGCTGCGGGCTGGCTGTTGTGTTGTGGCCTCTGCTCCACTTTGGGTTCTGGGTGTTCGCCTTCGCTTCCTGACTTCTGTGTGGTTGGTTGGTGTTTGGTGTGTGGGGGCTCCTGGTTCCCCAGTCCCTTGGGCTGCACCTGGTTCCTCTTGTGGCATCCTGGTGTCATGCCTGGGGCTCTCTGGGGCTCTCTGCCTCCTCTGCCTGTGCCTAGGTGGCTCGTGCTGCCGTGTGTGTAGCTGTTCTGTTCTCCTTTGCTCCGGTCTGGGGCTTCGGGTGTTTGTCCCGGGGCCTTCTGTGTGCTTGGGTTGCTTCTGGGGTCTGGCTGCTTCTGTTTTTGTTTGCTCCTACCCTGGCCCTCCCTCTGCTTGCCTTTGGCTTGCTTCCGGGCTTCTCTGTCTGGTGTGGTTGGGCGTCTGCTCTTTCTTTCCTTGGCGTCCCCCCCGGGTTGTGTTTCCAGTGGCGATTTGCCTTTTGGTCACTGGGGTTCGTGCTGCTGCTGTTTGAGCCTGGCTGTCTTTCGCGGCAGCTGTGTCCTTGGCGTGGCGCCTGTTTCCCCTCTTCTGTTCTGCAGTTCCCCCAAAGGCGCTGCCGGGTGCTGTTGGTTTCTTCGTCCGTCTGCACTCTGGTGCGTTCGTTGCCGGGGTGGTTTGGTCTCCTCTGGTTCCCGTGTTGGGTTCCTGGCTGAGTGTCTGCTGGGGCTTTTCCGCTCCTGCGGGGTTTTGTGTGGTTATGGGCTGCCTTTTTGGGCTCTGCGTCCTTGCCTGGGCTCTCTTTTGTGTCCTGGGGGGGCGCTGTGCGGTTGTCCTTTGGGGCCTTCTCCTGCTGGTGGTTCTCTTCCCGGGCTTGTTTCGCCTGTATTGGGGCCTGTATGGGGTCCTGTGTCTCCGGGTTTGCTGGCTTCCTGCTGGTTCGGGGTGGCCTCGTGCTGTGCCTCCTTGGCTTTGTGGCTGTGCTGTCATTTTCGGCCTGCTCTGGGGTGTGTTTTGCTGGGCGTTCCTGGTTCTTTCCTGGTTCTGGTGTCCTGGCTCGCTTCTCCCTTGCTTCCCCAGGCTTTATTCCCAGGGTGTGTCTGTTTGGGACTCTTCCCACCCCTCTCTGGTTTGGATGCGGTTCTGTGGTGCTCTTGCCCCTGTGGGGTCCTCCCTCCTGGCTGCGGGTTGTCTGGGGTTTTCCTGCTGCTTGGCCCTCTGCCTTCTCTGTGGTTTCCGCTTTGGCGGTTTCCTCTGGGTTTTTTTCCCAGCCTTTTTGTGGTCCGGCGGTGGTGTGCTGGGGGTTTTCAGTTCCTCCATGCCCTTTGCTTTGGCCTTGGTGCTGCGTGGGCTCCTTCCAGGGTTTGGTTGGGCTTGCGGGTCCTTTTGTGTCGTCGGGTTGCTTGGCTCTGGTCCTGGCTTCCTGGCTCCTTTTGGGCATTTGTTGCCCTGGTTTGTGCGGTTTTCTTGGCTCCTCTCTGGAGTTGGGCCGTGTGGCCTTTTGGTCTGGGTGCTGTGCTCCCTGGGGCCATTTCCTTTTTTGGCTGCTCCTGGCCTTGCTGCGTGCTTGGCCTGGGTGTGGGTTGCTGTGCAGTCCTCTGCTGTGTTGGCACCTCTTTTTGTCTGCCCTCTGTGGTTCGGTGGGTTCCTGCCTGGTTGTTTCCTGGTTTGGGGTCTGCTGGGTGTTCCTGGTTGCTCTGGGCTTCATTCATGCCCTGTTTTCCATCCCTTTTGGGGTTGGGGGTTTTCTGGGGGTTGTGGCCGATGGCTCTGTCCCCGCCCTTGCTGGGCTTGTTCGTTGTTGGTTTCTGGTCTTGTTGGCCTCTCCTTGCTGGTTGGCTGTCGGACGGTTCTTTTTGGGGTACGTCTCTGGCCTGTGGTCTTTGGGTTGGCCTCCTCTTCCCTGCTGTTCTGGGTTTGGTGTCCTTCCTGTTTTGGCTGGTGGCCTCCTTCCCGGTGTTTTTTTTTGGCCTCCTGGGGTTTTCGGTTTTCTTCCCCTTGCCTCTGTTTCAGTTTGGTTGGGGCCTTGCTCCTGTTCGGCCCCTGCTCTGGGCTCTCTGGGGCCGGGTCATTCGTTTTGGTGGGGTGGGACGGTCTCTGGCCTGTGCTTTCCTCCTTCCTTGTTGGTCTGGGTGCTTGTGCCTGCGCTCTGTTGGCCTTCCTTGAGGCTGTCGTGGTTTGCTCTGTGTCTTTGTGGCTGGTGTGTCCTGTGTGCCTTCCCGGTGGTTCTGGGCTGGGCAGCCTTGTCCGGTGGGTTGCTTGGCCGTGTCCTTTGGGTCTTGGTTCCGGTTGCCATGTCTCCGGTTTCTCTGGTTGGCGGCCTCCTTGTTGGGGCTCTGGCCTTCTGTTTTTCTGGGTTGTCTCCGGTCCTTGTTTTGGCCCTGCTGTCCTGTTCTGGGTTGCGGGCAGGTTGTTTCCTGCAGTTCCCTCCTTCCAGGTGCTCCCTTGGGTTGCTGCTTTTGGTGTGGTTTCCTGGGTTGCTTGTGGGTGCGGAAGGCCAGTTTTCTGCTTTGGTATTCTCCAATATGTAAATGAACGGGAGGAGGACATAAGGGACCTGGGGGTAATGTTCTATTACTTACGGGTAATCTTCATTAATCCAGGTCCCGTTGTCCTCCTCACATTCGTGCGCCCCTCCCTCCCGGACAGCCGGCCATCCTGTCTGGGCTTGCTTGTACAGACGGGATGCTGGGTAAGTACTGCTTATGTACTCCCAGTGGGAGGGGCAGTATTAGGGTCCCAGCATGCCTCTGTTCTTTTTTTCTGTCGGGAGATGGTTATCTCCAATATGTAAATGAATGGGACGAGGACAACGGGACCTGGAGTAATGAAGATTACCGGTAAGTGATCTGTTTCTGTCGTGGGCATCAGGCCCAGTTACACAAATGGGGAAGCGTTTTTCTCCTCCGCAGAAGTGTGGTAATGTTAGATGGTAGGAATATTGTAGTACTGGTGGATTCCAGAAGTTTCCATCTCAGAAATGGATGGGAAATGCATTATTTAAGGCAGTTTGAGGTTTGCAGGGCATTGTGGCTATGAAAACCTCATGGGATCCATGCAATGTCCAAAACCCTGTACTCATTTGGATGTATAGTTGTCAAAAATGTCTGTGATCCATAGGTTTGCATGGGTGCTGCCACTGCACATCCCCATATACAGCAGCTACCCCTATAGCTCATGTTACAATGTGCCTCTTTAGGACCGATTGTGTTGTTGTCCCACACACACAAGCAGCGGAGTACTGTTCTTATAGGGAGATGTGTGGGAACTCAGGGTGATCGGAAATGTGTGGCTCCCCACATATTTCAGAACTTTCCATCAAAGAAATGTGAGGAAAATGTGTTTTTCTTACCAAAGTTTGATGTTTGCAAAGGCTTTGGATAAAACATCCTGTTAAAAGCCAAAAACATCATGCACCCCTGGACTCCCCTGACTGTCTAGTTTTCAAAAATATGCAGGCTTGATAGGCTTGCCTTGGTACCGACTAAGCTAGGGCTCAAAAACCACCAGCTACACACTTTGTATTAAAAGGGTCCTTTTTCAGTTGAAAAATGTGATGTGTCTATGTTAACTTGGAGACCTTTCCTGTTGCAGGCACTAGGCCTAACTACACAAGTGAGTTACCATTTTTACTTAGAGACCACGGGTAATGCTATGTGGAAGGAAGTCAGTGGCTCCCTTCAGGTTCCAAAACTTTCCATCACAGAAATCCTAGGAAAAGGTGTTTTTTGTGTCAAAGTTTGAGGTTTGCAAGGGATTCTAGGTTAAAAAAAAACCTGGTAGAAGCCTTGCACATCACCCCGCACTGGATTACCCAAGGTATCTAGTTTTTAAAAATGTGCATATTTTCTAGGTTTCTAAAGGTGCCAGCTGAGCCAAGGCCCAAAACCCATTACTATCCAATTTGCAAAAAAGGGTTTGTTTGGAGTAGAAAAATGTGATGTGTCCATTTTGTGTTTTGTGCTGTTTCCTGCCAAAAGCACTAGGCCTACCCACACAAATGAGGTACCATTTTTATTGGGAGGCTGTGGGAAATGCTGGGTGGTAGGAAGTTTGTGGCTCCCCCCAGATTCTAGCGGTTTCTAACACACAAGTGCGAGGAACATTTGTTTTTTGTCAAAGTTTGAAGGCTGTCAGTGGTGGGCCCACCAACATCCACATCCACTAAAGCGGTCCGACCACCAGATTATGATCAGGTGGTCAGAGGCATTGGGCGGTGGGACTGACTGCTGCTTTTCCGATGGGCTCAAGAAGTCCGTCGAGGCAGCGGTAGGACAGTAATCCCTACAATAGGGGCGGTGCTTGCTCAGACACCGTTGTAGGGCTTACAATGCCAGCTTCCCTCTGCCTCTTTATGGCGGTCCAACTGCCATGAAAAGGCAGACAGAAAAGGACTCTGGGGGCCCTAAGCAGGGTCCCCATCACCCCTGGGGCTCTGCTATAGGGTCTGGGGGAATATGTGGTGCCGCCCAAGCATCCATGCACTGCAGGGATGTTTGCAAACAATTTTATAATTGTGGCTTGTGCTAGTGCCCTATTCCGGGCCAAAGCACAAGCCACAATTGAAAAATGCATGAATGTGGTACGATTGTAACAAGGTGGGTGGAGCTGCCAACTACATGTCAGGAGGGCTCCATCCTGATACAATGTTGGTCAGGCGACCTGCATCGTAATGAGGGCCTTTGCTTCTTTGGGAAAACCTTGAGGGATCTACACCTATGAACCCTTGCTGAATTCAGAATGTTGTCTACTTTTCAGAAATCTATAACTTTCCTGGACCACCTATGGGTTTAATACTGGTTTCCACCACAAACTGGAAGCAGATTGAGAGCACAGTAAAAAAGGAAAAATGGGTTACCTCTTTGAAAATGCCAAAACTGTGGCAAAAAATGTTTTTTTGATTCAGCTCTGCATCTTTCCGAATGCTAGGAAGATTGTGACTTTAGCACAGTCAACAATTCATTGAAACAGATCTGGAGCTATTTTTGTTCTTTTTTCCTTAAAAATCTCACAATTTAGATATATTTTGCCTATTTTTAAGGGGATGTGGAGAGAAGGAGGAAGGCTGAGAGGTTAAAGGGTTAAATAGGATTTACAATTGCAATTACAATGAGTGGAAGAAGCATTTTCTAGCTGCTAACAAATGGAATGTATCACTTGGTAAATGTAATAAGGGAAACCAGTGTTGGCAGTCTAGGGGAGCCTAGCCTTGCCACAGTGAAAATCGACTTTGGGGGATTTTCACTAGCAGGACATATAAAACCTAAGTATACATGCCCAACTTTTTAAATGCCATGTACCCTGTCTCATGAGCCTTCAGGGTTTGTCTTAGGGATGACTTATTAGTATTAGAAATGAAGGTTTGGGCCTGGCAAATGTTTTAATTTGCCAGGTCGAAATGGCACTTTTAAAACTGCACCAACTGGTTTCAATGGCAGTCATGAGCCATGTTTTACAGTGCTTCTTTACTGTGCGGCGCAATGAGTGCTGCAGTCCACTAGTAATATTTAGTTTACAGGCTCTGGGTACATTCAGTACTACATACCAGGGACTTATAAGTAAATTAAATATACCAATCAGGTATATAACAATTATCCCATGTTGAGAAGGGAGAACACAAGCACTTTACAACTAGTTAGCCAAAGTAAAGTGTGCAGAGTGCTAAAACTGAAAAAATGGGTTCAGCAAAGATAGGTTAAAGAAAGCAAAAATCTGGGGGAATGGCGAGCAACAAAATTGCAATTTCCCAAAAATTGCATTTTATTTAGAAGTTGAAATGTCTCATGTATACCAAGAAACAATCAAAAATGATTCAGGACCCAGTACTAAAGTCACAAAATACTTGCTTAAGAAGGCAAACAGGCTGAATGGAGGGGTTTCACATTTTAAATAGTCCAGGACACAGGGCTAAAACGAATGGAGAAGGATCAAGTTGTGAAAACATGGGCAATTGGTGTCTAGGAAGGGGTGGCCAGCCTCAAGATGTGTGCACTTGGACAAGGTGGTGTTGAGGAGATAATTAAATTTCAAATCCATTGGCTTCGACATAGCCTGAAAGCTGATAGATATATTCTGAAAGCATCACAGCAGTTATTTACAAATATCTCTCTGTCATCTGCTTTTTCAATACGTTTACTATGTCACTTGCCATGGTGCCAGCCTCTTCGTTGTTAGTGTTTCCTTATTGCCTTGATCTTTGGGTCTCTCCCTTCCCATCCTGACTCTATTACACACCCTCCTCCCCCGGGTACCGTCTTCCGCACCACCTTGCCTGAAGCACTCAGAGGTGGCAGCAATGTGCACTTTAAAGACAACTGCGAAATGAAATGGGCCTCCCAAGCCTCGAGACAGAGATCTGGCTCTGGGTCAGCTTGAGTGCCTCTTTGAATCTCAATCCAAACTTTTTATGTGGTCACTGTTCCTCCCACACTTGCCTTAGTTACCATTTTCTAGAAATTCTTCTTATTTCTATTTGATTTATTATGTAATACGTGTTTTACGTAACATTTTGATTTAGCTCCTCAAAAATGTAGAGACAAAGTAAAACAGTGGGAAAAGGATGCCCACCTAGTGACCGCATTGAACAACCAGAAAACCTGGGATCGCTTCCGGATTTTTTGCCTGACCAAATGGTATAACCCCAGGGAATCACCTAATTTCACTATGCCTCCTTTTCCTCCACCTGGCCAGACTCAAGAAAAGCCAGCAAAGACACAGGAGGAGGTCATTATGATGGCGTCTAGCGGTGTGACGTAATGAGAATAAACAAGCATTTGCAATGCAATCGGTCGCGCCATTGGGACCTTAAAAGTATTTCTCCATGCAGCACATTATCCTGAGTGTTATATCTGTTGCTCTCATTTAGCCTTACACAATGCCCTGTACATGATACACTAATGCTGCCAAGGTTTCAAATTGCTATGTGTGATATTTTCATAATTTCACTGTAACTATGAGTGACATTTCAACGGCTATGAGTGACACTTTCTTGCGAGCAAAATCAAGCAATGAAGACAAGGGAATCATATATATATATATATATATATATATATATATATATATATATATATATATATACCAAATGCTCTCTCCAGGTAGATAGAAAGCACGACACAGCTCCGGGGTACAGAAAACGGCTTTATTGAATTTCTTGCGCGCGGTGTCACAGGTCCATGAAACGCTTTTGGCAGACGCGTTTCAGCCTTGATTGGCGTTCCTCAGTGCCGGTTTCATGGGCTTCTTGTTGTCCTTGGGGGTCAAACGCAGATGTTATAATGACCACTCCCTGTCAGGTGATTACTTGCCCCTCCTCCATCTCAAGGGTATGTCAAACCTCTCGCATTCATCCTGCCAGGCGCATTGCATGCTGGAAGTTGGAGTCCTCTAGGGTTGCCTCTTAAGTAATGACGGCAAGCCCAACACCAAGTGATGTCCCAATAAATATTGGATATCGGGCCCCACACCAGCTTGAGTGCCCAGGGGGATGCAAAAGCCATTCAAGGATCCCTTATCAGGTAATCAATTTACCTCCTCTCTCCCCGTTGCAGAAATCCAGCTTCAGTAGTCCATCAAACTGCTGGGGGGGTAGCGTGTGATTGCAGTACAATGCAGAGTCCAAAGGTGCTGATTTAACCACGTTACTCCTGAACGAGAGGGCGTGTCGTGAAGCCAGCGACAGCTTGCTGGCAAAACATGAACCAAATGCTCTCTCCAGGTAGATAGAAAGCACGACACAGCTCCGGGGTACAGAAAACGGCTTTATTGAATTTCTTGCGCGCGGTGTCACAGGTCCATGAAACGCTTTTGGCAGACGCGTTTCAGCCTTGATTGGCTTTCCTCAGTGCCAGTTTCATGGGCTTCTTGTTGTCCTTGGGGGTCAAACGCAGATGTTATAATGACCACTCCCTGTCAGGTGATTACTTGGCCCTCCTCCATCTCAAGGGTGTGTCAAACCTCTCGCATTCATCCTGCCAGGCGCATTGCATGCTGGAAGTTGGAGTCCTCTAGGGTTGCCTCTTAAGTAATGACGGCAAGCCCAACACCAAGTGATGTCCCAATAAATATTGGATATCGGGCCCCACACCAGCTTGAGTGCCCAGGGGGATGCAAAAGCCATTCAAGGATCCCTTATCAGGTAATCAATTTACCTCCTCTCTCCCCGTTGCAGAAATCCAGCTTCAGTAGTCCATCAAACTGCTGGGGGGGTAGCGTGTGATTGCAGTACAATGCAGAGTCCAAAGGTGCTGATTTAACCACGTTACTCCTGAACGAGAGGGCGTGTCGTGAAGCCAGCGACAGCTTGCTGGCAAAACATGAACCAAATGCTCTCTCCAGGTAGATAGAAAGCACGACACAGCTCCGGGGTACAGAAAACGGCTTTATTGAATTTCTTGCGCGCGGTGTCACAGGTCCATGAAACGCTTTTGGCAGACCCGTTTCAGCCTTGATTGGCTTTCCTCAGTGCCGGTTTCATGGGCTTCTTGTTTACCAATCCTGAGTTTCTGGCATATGAAGACAGGCGCTGACACCATGGGACGATGCATCAAAGCAATGTTTATTTCGACAGGACGCCCAGACGCGTTTCGACGGGTAAAACCGCCTTGTTCACTACATCTGGTCCCTCTATAGTGTTTACTTATATTTACAAATGTAAGGCACAAACCACCATGGTTGTCACAGCAACTCTCATCATAGACATAAAAGAAGTATCAGGTATGTCTAAACAATGTATCGAAAATTATAAATCCAATAGTTAAATGAGATACATTCTATATGGAGAAACACCAATACATTTTTGAACTATTAGATATACCGTGTATTAATTTGAATCCATATTGGATGGTGGAATAGTACACCAGTGTGTAGACGTGCCACAGTTTAAATTATGTATGTACATACAAAGATAATTTAGCACTGAGGTATATCGGAGCTGGTTAACAAATGGTAAACCAAATGAAATTTCTAATGTATCAACTAGATTGGCGTACATTTTTGAAGCCCAAGTGGGCAGATAAGCAAGGTGTTCATGAGGTACTACGGCTTGTCAAAAAGAAAGAGAGACTTAGAGGGTTGTGTGCCAGAAAGATAAAATAAAAATAAAGAATGTTATGATAAAAGAGAAAGATCCACATGTTTTCGTTTCGGAATTCAGGAGCAAGATAGGTACACAGCTGGTAGACAAATGCAAGATTTTTCAAAGATGTACATTTAGCGCTTCGTCAGCATTCATCCCATTAGGAATCTTGCTATCCAGAAGGATGATATATCTGGATTCAAGTCTCCTCAGATTCAGTTGTCTGTTCCCTCCCCTTATGTTTTTGGCAATACTGTCAATTACAAAATAGGAAATTTCGTCTATTCTGCCCTCATGATGTGAATTAATATGTCTCGCTACCGGGTATGTCGGGTCATTGTTGGTGATGGCCCTTAGGTGTTGCAGTATCCGGACATGTACAGGATGTATCGTACTGCCTACATACATCCTATTGCAGGTACAGCGAAGGACATATACTGCGAAATCCGTTTTGCAAGAATAACTTCCCCGGATTTCAAAAGGGGTTTTTCTAAGGGGAAGTGGAATGGTTCTCGTGTTCACACCATGTTTACAGGCCTTGCATTTGGAGCATTTCTGAAAGCCCCTCTGTGGTTTAAGCCAGGTCCCCCCTTAGCGAGTGCAGGTGCATTAGTTACCAATTCATGTTGCATGCTCTTCGCCCTTCTGAATGTCAACTGAGGGAATTTTGTGCATATTGGTCCTATTGTAGGATCATTGCGCACTAAAGGCCAGTGTCTATATATGATCTTTCTTAGGTTCATGTGGTAGGTATTGTAACCAGTAATGAGTCTGGGTGTATTGTCTATGGTATTCGGTGTTTGTGGTTCACTAACCTTAAAGATTAGTTCTTCCCTTTTAAGATTATCGCATTTCAGTTTCGCTAATCTCAATGTTTTGGCCTTGTAGCCCCTGTTTTTTAGTCGTGTAAAGAGACTGTCCATAGAGGTGTTGAGACTGTCTTGGGTGCTAAAATTGCGTTTCATCCTTAAACATTCAGCATAAGGAATGCTTTCTATAAGATTACGGGGATGGAAACTGCTGGCATCAAGGATAGCATTGCCTGCCGTTGGTTTCCTAAACGTCCTTGATTGTATTTTTCGATTTTCTATGTACAATTCTAGATCCAAAAAGACAATGGACTCTTTACTGGTAGCACATGTGAAGTTAAGGTTGAGAGAGTTGTCATTGATAATAGACACAAAGTCAATTGCGCTCTGTTCAGTGCCTTGCCACAGGATGAAGATGTCATCTATATATCTTTTATACAGAATGACATGGTTCATGAGGTAGCTTTCATGTTTCTTCATGAGTACCTGCTCCTCCCACCAGCCCATATGCAAATTAGCATAGCTGGGGGCGAAGCAGGTACCCATGGCAGTTCCCTGCATTTGCTTGTACAGTAGCCTATCAAAGATGAAGATATTATTTTCCAGACACCACTCCGCCATATGCAAAAGGATGAGTGTGTGTTAATGTAAACCTATGTGTCTGGTGCCTAAGTAGTGTTTAAGAGCATTTAGGCCATCTTTGTGTCTAATACTTGTGTACAGGCTTTGCACGTCGAGGGTCATAAGGACATAATCATCATGCCATGATAGATCATAAATTTTCACTAAAAGGTCACCAGTGTCTCTGATGTAGGCTGGAAGTTCCTTAACAAATGGTTGTAAAAAATAATCGATGAATCTGCTGGTGTTTTCGAATAGGCTGCCAATTGCAGATATAATTGGCCTACCAGAAGGAATCTGGGCATTTTTATGTATCTTCGGGAGAAGGTATAGTTGAGGCGTGATGGGGTAATCATTTTTCAGAAAATCGAATTCAACTTTCGAGATAAGACCACCACATCTCCATTCATATAGATTCTTGTGATATTTTTCTTTCACGCTAATGATACTTGTAGCGCTGATACGGTTGTAGCACTCTCTATCTTGTAATTGATTTAATGCCTCTGTATTATTCATTTCAATGGGCCAAAGGACTATGTTTCCCCCTTTGTCAGAACAACGCACTACAATGTCAGTTCTGTCCTTGATTTTCTTCATAACATTAGCATATTCAATTCTGACGTTATGTTTAGTTTTCGTGAAATCGTTACTACTCTTAATGGCCAAATCCTTGAGGTCTTTGATTACCCTTTCTGCACAGATATCGATGCCATCCTTGGGCATGAGTGGTGTAAATACAGACTTGGGTTTGAAGGGTGTTGGGATTGATTCCAAGATATTTAAGTCAGATCTGGTTGCTGCCTCTATTGTGGTGATAGGGCAGGATTCTTGTTCATATGCCAGTTCTGTGCTGTCTTTTAGAATAGTCATATCAGCCACATTAAGTCCTTCCAATCGTGGAGTGATTGATATCTCCTTGTTGGCTTCAGTATTGGTACTTGGGCTGTTGAAAAAATGTTTACGTAGTTTTAGTGCATTGGTAAAATTATATAGATCTACCCTAGTTTGTGTGTAGTCAAAATTTGTGTTGGTACAGAACGATAAGCCAAGGGAAAGGATTCTTTCTTCTTCTTTAGTCAACGCCATGTTCGTAAGGTTTATAACTGTATTTTGACTATCTATGTCCATGTCTATCTGCGTCTGTTCCTTCTGTATACCGGGTTGCCTGTTCTTTGTGTTGTGTTTGCCCCATCTCCTGTCTTTCCTTCGTCTCCTTTTTGACTTTGTGCTTGGGACATTTGGTCTTGGCGCATTGGTCTTGGTCGTAAACTCATCATGCGCTCCATGCGTAAAAAACCAAATTCTTCTACAGGTGTAGGTGCATTGCATGTCTGAGTAGTACTGCTCATAGCTTCAGTGTCGGATTCAATCTCTGAACTTAGTTCAGATTCGCTGGGTACCACTGGTCTTGTTGTACTGGTGCCTGCTGATGACATTTGTTGTCGGCGGATATTGTCAAATTTCCTTGAAAAGGTATAGATCCTTCCTTGTAAATAGTCATTTCTGTCTCGTTGAAATTTCACGGCTTTACGTTCCTTGATGTTTTGTTCATGTTTCATCACTCTGGTTTTGATTTCCTCAAGACTTTTGTTTACTTCTTCTTGGTCCAATTCTTAAGCTCATTGTAGATTTCTTCAATTCTGACCATTATTTTTTCTCTGTCGGTAGTGGCGTACTTAATTAAGATCTGTAGCATGTTCCTGGAGGATTGCGCATTGTTGTCTGCCCTTTCCTGTTACATCGCAGGATCTGGATTCTCGTAAGTAGGTGCTACTAAAATCCTCAGCCCCCTAGGAATACGGCCTACGTCGAGGTAACGTTTCAGAGATGTACATTCCCACCATTTGGACACTTCATGCTTACGTAATCTCTCAAGTTCTACTGTGGCGGTCGCCAGTAGATAGTTGTAGTTAGGACCGTGTTTCCATAAGAAATCCGCAACATTCTATTTGGAATAACTTTGGCGCCGGTTGACGAATCCTCGCGAAATTTATAAAATAGGTGGGGCGCTCCGCTCCGCTCCTACCCTGAAAGTCTCGGGGGGATTCGTCAAGCAGGGGCTGAGAAAAAAGGGGGGTCCCAAAACGCGTTTTCCCCATGCAATTTTCCATAGGGACCTTTAGTCCAAAGTACAGCCCGAAAGGCAGAACAGAATTACTTGAAATTTGGCAGAGAGGTAGTCCTCAGGTCAGGAATGTGCCTTTTGCAGGTCTGGTGTCAATCTGTTCAGTAAATATAAGTAAGTAAATATTTATTTATTTGTACGTGATTAATTAAAATCTTTACAAATCGAATAAAAAACATTAAAAGGACAATTAAAAATTGCAAAGACAATTAACCAAAGGATATTTAAAATTTCTCTCTGTCCTGTGAGTTTGCCAAGTTGATTCAGATTAAAGTGCTGCATTGTTAAAATCAACAGTCCTCAAGCACTCATATATCTGACTCCGGCCAGTTCAAAGAATTTTACGACCTGACAGTTTAGTTTTGTTTTGCTGGGATTGAAGCAAAGTTTGACTGCCTGTCTGCATGTCCGTATACCATAAGATTTGAAGGAGTCTCGCAGGAATTTGCATCTCAGATCTTTCAGTTTGGGGCAAATGCACACTGCGTGGACAAGGTCTTCCTTTCCTGCTTTACACAAACGGCATTGTGGATCAAGATTTTTCCTTATCCAGGGCGGTAGGTGAGGATATACCGGGATTACGCCCAGACGCATTTTTAAAAATTTCTCTTTCATTCTTAAGTTCATGCCCACGTTGAGGTAAGCCTGTGGTTGCATTGGACCATAATCATTAAGGATTACCCAACCGTGTGCTTTTTTTCTGTTCAGTAGTTCCTGAGAAAATCAAAAGTAAAATCATATATATATGTGGGCGGAGCCTAACCACACATCTCATCCTGAGATCTGATTGGCTGTCAGCACTTCATCCAAGAAGTGTTGGCAGCCATCTTGGGACCAATATACATGATAGCACCTCATTAAAAAGCATTGCAGTTAATAGAAGGTTTTAAGACTTTAGTTACATTATAAATCATTTGTTGTTGGTACCATACTCATTTTCGGAATTGTGGTATGTTCTAAGGTGATTTCACCATGTGAAAAAGCCTTCTGCTGGGATATCATGATTGAGAGAAAAATATTTTCTCATGCTTTTCCCACAGAGGTTTGGAAGGTGATCTATAAGCTAAACTGAGAGCTTATTTTCTGTAAATTCACATTATCTTTCTCAGTCATGTGAGAATGAAGTCTGACATTCTCAGTAAAACGTGTACATCCAACAAGGGCAGAGACTGTCAGTTGATTCCTTTGTGTTCTACTGCAGCTTCCCAGAGTGTTCCAAAGAACAACTAGAGCGCTAACAGTCCTACTTATGATAAACGTATGGCACACCTGAAGCCATCTTGCTTGGATTAAAGTGGTAACTCTTAAAACATTTAATTTAAAAAGGAACAAAATGAGGGGGCTCATTTTTCCATAAAAAGTATGATTAGTGCTGCAGAAAGAAAAATTAGGGCACATTTTGAGTGACTTCTCAAATCCTCTTCTATTTCATTAAAAAATTCTGACATGCAGACTGAAACATGCACTTTCAATACCAGCAGCAGTTTTTCCTGGTGAGCAGTAGGTTTACTACAGTGATCTAATGAGCAAAAAGAGTGCTAACATTCTGAATTTATGGCAAATGTGTGACACATCTGAATGCCTTCTTGATGGAATCAAAGTAAAAAACTGAAAGTATTTCCTACTGAGGAGTCTGCAGTAAATGAGGAAATTAGGAAACTTCATAACAAATAAGTCTCCCAAGATGGCCACCAGAGACAAAAGAGCCCAAATGTAGCCCAAGTATCACCCAGATGTAGCCCAAGTATAGCCCAATGACAGAATGTCCCAGAGTGTTCTTAAAAACAACTAGAGCACTTACTGTCTTCATTATGACAAAAGTATGGCACACCTGAAGCCATCTTGATTGGAATAAACTGGTAACACTTAAAACATTTAATTTAAAAAGGAACACAATGAGGGGGTTCATTTTGCCATAGAAATTATGATTAATGCTGAAGAAAGAAAATGAGGGCACATTTTAAGTGACTTCTCAAATCCTCTTCTATTTCATTAAAGAATTCTGACATGCAGACTGAAACATGCACTTTTAATACCAGGAGCAGACTTCCATGGTGAACAGTAGTTTTACTACAGTAATCTAATGAGCAACTAGAGTGCTAACATTCAGAATTTATGGCAAATGTGTGACATATCTGAATACCTTCATGATGGAATCAAAGTAAAAAACTGAAAGCATTTCCTACTGAGGAGACTGCAGTACATGAGGAAATTAGGAAACTTCATAACAAATAAATCTCCCAAGATGGCCACCGGAGACAAAAGAGCCCAAATGTAGCCCAAAATCACCCAGATGTAGCCCAAATATAGCCCAATGACAGAAGTGTGCAAAACACTTATTATTTTGGGTTTTTGCAGTGTTATATAGTGCAGACTTGTCAGGTATTGGAGTGCTTTACATGAGCATTGGTTACATCACACAAGAACAAATTCATTTTGGTTGTAGACATGGGGAGATTAAGTGATTTGACCAGAATCACAGAATGTCGAGCTGAAGCAGAAACTCCAACCTGGTTCCCCAGTTGCAAAGTCTGCAGTTCTGGAAGTAACACCACATCCTCTCCCCTAAGTGCAACATTTAATCAAGTGGTCAACTGGATAAAAAAACATAAAGGTAACAAATAATTTAAAAGTGCTTTGTCGCTATTTGCAAACTCAGAAAATATGTCCTTATTTTAGTCTTTTAGAGCACTAACCATAATTTTGATGCCAATAAGACCCTCTCATATATGTAATTTCTAAAGGAAATGCTCTAGGTATTACAGTTTTGATTACATCAAGATGACGTCAGGCGTTCCACACTTTTGTAATAAATATAGAATGTTAGCAATCTAGTTGTTCATTAGGATACTGTTGAGAGGCAGAGGCCAGGGGCACGGACTCTGAAAATTGAAGGCAGGTAGGAGGGTGCAAAGGCAACAATTTAACCCCACTGAGCAGGCAGGAAGGGCCGTGGCAGCACAACAGACTATGGAGGGCAGTGGAAAGGGGGGCAGGGGCAACAAACCAACAATACAGGACTTGCAAGAGAGGCTGTGGCAATGTAATAGACCATTGTGGGCAGAAGGAAGAGGCAATGGTAGTACAACCATACATGCCAACAGACCCGATTCAGCCAGGAAATGTTCAATGTTTTTAAGCTCAAATGGGCTTTATTTGAATTGTCTCCTGTCTACAATCTCTTTTTTTCAATGTAACGCAAAGGGGAAAATCAATACCCCAGTTTTTTTTCAAAATCTCCCTCTTACCAAGTTCAAAATGTTCGCAAATATGGTACATTGGATCATGGAAGGAAATGGGGTAGGGACATGGACTTGGATAACAGAGGACAGGAGGGACATGGAGAGGTGCACCAAACTGACCCTGCAGGGCAGGCATCAGGGTTTGCAGCAGCACAATACACCACACAGGGCATGCGGGACAGGAGTGCAGCACAACAATCCATAGAAAGCAAGAGGGAGGGGACAGGACCATGCACATGGACAACAGAGAACAGAGGGGCAAGAGGCAATGGTAGCTAGCTGACCATAATGGACAGACAGGAGAGAAAGCTGCAGCATAACAGACCATAAAGGGCAGGAGGGACGGATCAGGGGCATTACAATGGAACAGACAAGCCAGGAGGGAGGGAGTAGGGGGTCTGCACATGTAAACAGAGGGCTGGGGGCAAGGGGGCAGGGCAGGAGCAGCAAGACAGCCATGGAGGTCAGGCAGGATGGGCACTAGAAGCAAGACACACCATGAAGAGCAACAGTGAGACTGTGATGGCATACACACAGACCATGGAGGGAAAGTGGGAGGGGTTCAGGGGCAGCTAACTGACCACACAGGGAAGGTGGGAGGGGCCATGGCAGCACAGAAGACCATGCATGGCAAGTGGGAGGGTTAGTGGCAGCACAATGGGTATGATGGGCAAGAAGGAGGGTGCAGGGGCATGCACAAAGGACGATGGAGGATCGAAGGGAGGGTCAGGACCTGTGCACAGACAAGAAAGTTCAGGGGAAGGGGCCTCACAACAGACCGCACGGGGCAGGCAGGAGGAGCAGTTGCAGCACAACAGACCAGGGAGGGCAGAAGGGTGTGGCAGTACAATGGACCATGTAGGACAGGAGGAAGAGGATAGGGGCATGGCATGTGGACAGGCAGGGTGGAGGTGGCAGGGAGAGGTTACAGTCATCTGACAATGCTAGGCAGGTGGGAGGGGAGTGGCAGCTCAACAGAACACTCAGAGTAGATAGGAGTGGCAGGTCCATGGAACATGGTGGGCAAAAAGGATGGAGCAGGGGCATGCACAAAGACATCGGAGGGCAGGGGGAAGGAGAATAGGGGCAGCAAGCTAAGCACAGAGTTTAAGCAGGAGGTCAATGATGGGGCATAGAATTGGGCAATGGAGGGCAGGAGGAGTGGACTGGTACATCATACTAAATTGAGGGCAGTGGCAGCACATCAGACCAGGCATGGCAGGAGGGTGGAGGCTAGTCCATGGATTCACACAACAGAGGATAGGGAGGAGGGGGATGGGGCAGCAAGCTAACTGTTCAGAGAAGGCGGGTATTAGGAACTTTATTGTTTTTAAAACGTGTGTCTGTGCGAACTACTTAAAATATGAACAAGTATGCAGCATAATCTCACTTTTATTCAGGAAGAAGATGACGTTTGTGACTGTGACTCCAGTCTCACTTGGCAGAAACACCCCCTGACCCTCCACTCCCTATCGCAAAATGTAATGCCTGTGAAAAGGGTAGGTGAACACAGTGTTATATAGAACATAGTCCTGAGAGCACGATTGAAAATGAAAACTAGATATAGTGTATGGTATAAACTATGCACCAAAAAGTGTGATATAAGATGAACCGGGCGTGAAATATAATATGCAATACATTGTGCGCAATGACAGATTCATTGGAGAGCGCGAGATAGCACAGGCACTAGCGCGTGCTATGCGATATGCGCCTTGGAGTGTAACATGCACAGGGCAGTGTTGTGTAACCTAACTAGTCTCTAAAGTTGTAATATAAAATATGTGCTGGGGAGTGTAACGTTGTATATGCACTGTGACAAAGATATGGATCCCAGATTGCAATATGTATGGCATAGCACAGTGCGTTATAACATAGGCATCGAGGAAGGCACGTTAGATGGGGCAATATAACCCGTGCGAAGACAAGTGTGGCATGACATATTCACGGGGTGGTGTTACAGTGCACATGGGCTAGAGAGTGTCATAGCATATGCACTAGCTAGTGGAATACAACACAGAGGTGTGTGGCACTCAGCAGGCAATGGTGGGTGTAACACAGCATTGGGCTCTGCCAAGAGCGCGCTGTGACTCTCAAGTGAGATTCATCTCCTTTCCAGAGAGTAAAATAAAAAGTATTACACATCCGGCAGTGGATGTGTGTTTTATTAACCATGAGGGGGGTTTCTTGCATAGTTTTGGTCGAATTTTTGTCGAATCCCCTTTGAATGGCTTGGTGTGCATGTGTATTAAATGTGCCCGTCAATAGCTACCCATGTTTGTATAAATAAACGACAAGGGTGTCTATCGGGATTAGGCACGGTAGGGCATCAGACATGTCAGAGCTTCACTAGTGGTGTAAATACATTCCACGTGGATTCATTGTATGCATAGTCGCCTTTTAATGAATATCACGCAAATCGTCATGGTGATAGGTACGTACGGTTTGTCCAGCATATCCTAGGTGTGTCTATAAATATATATTTTTTAAAAATAATAAAAAACAGTGGCCGGCCCTGGGGATTGGGGTCAAAAAAATATAATTAGGACACAGGCCCTGGGGGATGGGGTCATCAGGGCCAATAAATTAGAATAAGAAGGGGAACCACACAGCTCCCCTTCTTAAAAAATTAAAATAAATAAAAGACTGGCATCGTGCTGGAGGCCACGCCCCCTCCTTGCAGCACTCTGCAAACGCGCCCCCTGGCGAGTTGTAAGTTGGGGAATTAATTCCTCTTCAATACTGAGGGTCCCTGAGGGCCAACTAGCCCAACAGGCATCTCCAGTATGCGCCAGGGAGCTGCGCTGCAGACAGGTGTTCTGAGGCCAAGCCCCTTTTTACACCTCTCTGCAATGCAGCTCTGTGGCGCTTACTGGAGGTACCTAGTGGTCTAGTTTGACCCTAAGGACCCTTAGGATTCAAGGGGACTTAATCTCTCAACTTAGAACAGCCACAGGGCGCGTTTACACAGTGGTGAAGGAAGGGGACGGGGCCTGAGGTGACGTGTGCAAACACGCACTATGGCACGTTTTAAATTGGGGATATAATTTCCCTTCAATACTGAGGGCCCCTGGGGGCTAACTAGCCCACCAAGTGCTTCCAGTAAGCGCCACTGAGCTGCATTGCAGAGAGGTGGTCCAGGCCGTGCCACTTTTTACACCTCTCTGCAACGCAGCTCTGTGGCACTTACTGGAGGTACCCAGTGGGCTAGTTGGACCCTAGGGACCCTCAGGATTCAAATGAACTTAATCTCCCAACTAAAAACGGACACAGGGCGTGTTTACTCAGTGGTGAAGGGAGGGGACGGGGCCTGAGTTAACGTGTGCAAAAACGCCCTGTGGCCTGTTTTAAGAGGTAGTTTTAATCCCCCTGCCCTATTATATACTAGGGGCTTACAGAGGAGGTCATGCTAATCACAGGGAGACCCCAACGCATAATGTTTCCTAGTGTATGTAGGTGTTTTCACTGTATTCTAAGTGTCTTTTAACATAGCACTGGCTCTAGGACTGGTTAGTCAGACTCAGTTACCACCAGTATGTGTTTGAAAAAGTTGATGATTTTGCAACAAGGCTTCTTTCTGCTCTTCTTTTTGTTCTTTCTGCACGTTATCCTTCTTCCTGCACTTTTCTTTGTCTTTGAGGACTTCTGTTGCTTCTTTCTGCACTTCTTTTTTTTCTTTCTGTGCATTTTTTCTTCTTTCTTCACATGTCCTATCTCTGTAGGCATAGTTAGAAATTAGCATTTAAAAAACCTTTAAAATTCACAGAAAAAAACATAGGTTTCAGGCACGTTATAGTTAGGAATTAGCATTTAAAAAACCTCAGAAATTCACTGAAAAAACCATAGGTTTCAGGGGTGTTATAGTTAGCTGGACTTTTCACTTGTACAAAACCATTGAAATTCCCCCGTTATAGTTAGTTCAGCTAACTATAACTCGCGCGCCCGCAATGCACTGCTGATGACGTCACATATTACATCACTCATGACATGGTCAGTGACATCACTCATGACATCACTGATGACATATCAAATGACATCACTGATGACATCACTGATGACATCATCCTTGTGATAGAGTGGCAGACCTCCTCATACCCTAATATAACCTTTGATACACACATTCAAAAATAGAGACTAAACTTTTCAAAACAATGGACATACCAATACCAGTTACAACAACCTCTTCAGTAATTCTAAGATCCACATACACATCCACTCATTCACCAACAGTCCTATACAGTCACTCATACATGTACTCACTCATCATATGTACTCATACACCTATACATCCTGTTACACAATGCCACTTATCCATAGAGTTACTCACACACATAGTCACTCATGCTAATAAAGAATCAAACATACATTTACTTGCATATACAGTTATACACACACCACCACACTTACTTCTACGGAAACTTACACATACTTAGTCTTTTAAACACATATACTAGTTTAAAACATATGTAGTTACTCATAAAGACACTATTGAGACAGTCATTCACTCACTAACACACCCATACACACACTCATCCACCCATACAGTCCTGCACACATGCTGTCTTCAACACATACAAACAGTGAGTCACTCATTCATGCACCTATGCACTACGTAATACCCCCCACCGAACCATGCAGACACTCAGACTGATACTCAAAAAACCAACTAATAACCTATAGAGACACCCATGTAGCTACTCACCAACCCATGCAGCCACTTATACACAAAGTGAGAGACTGATACAGATATTTACATATTTAACCATTACTCACTAAGCCATGTATTCACTATGATACACTTAATCAGTCAGTTACACAATCAATTTTTCAAAAACAAATCATCCATTTAGACACTTATATACCCATTTATTCTTCCATCGACCTTGAGATATACATATATAAAACATATTTAATTTTCAGAAAAACACACATTCACTGGATGATGTCATCAGTGATGTCATCAGTGATGTCATATGAGATGTCATCAGTGATGTCATGAGTGATGTCACTGACCATGTCATGAGTGATGTAATATGTGACGTCATCAGCAGTGCATTGCGGGCGCGCGAGTTATAGTTAGCTGAACTAACTATAACGGGGGAATTTCAATGGTTTTGTACAAGTGAAAAGGCCAGCTAACTATAACACCCCTGAAACCTATGGTTTTTTTCAGTGAATATATATATATATATATATATATATCAGAAATTACACCTATTTGAGCATAGTTGCTAATGTTTCAGATTGCTTATGTGTGACATTTTCATAGATTCTTTGGATTTATGAGAGTCATTCAATGACTAAATGTGTGACGTTTAGAGTGGCAATTTCTAGCGACCAAAATCATGCAATGAAGTCCATGGAAACAGACAAATATCGGAAATCACACTTATTTGAGCAACAAAAAAGTCAAACTCTGCAGCAGGTGCTTTTAAAGCTATTATTTAATTTCTAACTAATCAGCACCCTCTACCCCAACCTCAGCTCCAGTTAGTGGCTGAACCACATGTAAAAAAGGGATCTCTGTGACAAAAGCAGCAACCCACTGAGCTATCAGCATACAATACAGTTCAATACAATACAATATGCTGGTGGGCTTTCTTTGCAGTAGGTATATTAACTCTTTGCACTTAATGGTGAGAGTGAAAACTGCTAGTAGGCAAAACTCTGACCTCTCTCCAGCAGGAACATTAATCACCTGCCTCATCTCTGACTTAGCAAGTCAGACTGTGCTGGGAAAATGAAGGTTGCTGCTTCGTACCTGCTGCCACTGTCAAGCATGAATATTGAAGCCTTTGCACTAATAAATCTGCAAAACTGCTAGTTTAGTTAGACAAAACTTTCACCTTAGATGGCCCTGCCTTTACAGCACAGACAGACAACTGTAGTGTGCCCATTTGCATGGTGCTATGACGTGTTGGAGTCCTCTCCCCAATCTCGTAACAAACATTTCAAATGTTGGCACCACCAGATTATTAAATTAATATCTGATTTACCGGAGTCTCTTGATAGAATGATCCACTGAAAGGGGCTGCTGGTGGGCACTGCAGAAGTCGCTAGCCTGCCTGTCTGCTTCAGAGTCAGACAGCGAGCCATGCTGCAGTGCCTCAGGCCTGTGCAACCTGCTCTCACTATGAGACTCACGCTGGTGTGGTGAGTCCGCGGCATAAGACCACCCTGACACTGCTGTCGCCGCTAAAAAACAGATGGCAAATTAGACCTTGCAGACATTGTTCAAAACCCCAACACAGTCATGTTTTAAGAGAAGATCAGCACAAAGCCTGCTCAACAAGTCCCTGGACGATGGCCTCCAGTCTCAGAAGGGCCCTGGTCAAGATTGTCTCCCTTTTCTACTCTTAACAGCAGGTCATTCTCATTTCATGTGCCTGCGGCAGGCTGTCATTCTCATTGGGCAACTGGCTGTAACTAAGAGCAGTAATCACAGACAGAGCAGTAGCCATAAACTGGCAGAGGCGAAGAGCACAGAACATTTGTTGTGGGTGGGCAATATACATTTTATTTTACAAATTCATTTGATGTCAAAGTCTGTGAAGCTGTGTGACACCTACAATGTGAGCTCCCACACGAGACGCGTGGCACCACAAAGAATGCATTGAAAAATAAATCGTCTGTCAGGGAATTGGCAGTATAACACAGTTACCAATATAGGTACACACGTCCACATATAAGGAACAGAATTATAAACATGATTTCATCTTTTTATACATCGGAATAAAAGTCTTAAAAAACAAGGCATTTCTTCATGCTATGGATGTAAATGCAGACACTTGTACCAAACACTCCACGCTTCACTTTGAATCCTGTCTGAAAAGTTGACAAGTGTCGGGTGTGGAAGATTCTTTCTACTGTCAGCCCTTTCACAGGCGACACAAAACAATCAACACAATCTGGCAGTAAATATTTAATAACACTGCAAAAACAGCTGACCACTGCCTGTGTAAGAATCTTCATCTGTACCTTTAATGGACTTATTTCCGTAAACATAAGGTAAAATGTGTAAATGTAAAAAGCCAGCCAAGCATACATCTGCCGAGTGTAGTGACAGAGCACACACCCGCCAGCTCATCGTAATGTTGTGATTTTCTGCCTGATATTAGCGTGTGGGATTGCTAAACCTACACGCTAATTCAGCACTAGTAAAAAAATATATATCTTTCATGTGTGGATTCCCTGCTGTGCCCTGTAGCCATGCGTATCTAGGGGTTTGAGTATCGGTAGGAATCCCGGCGAATGCACGCACAGCAGCACAACCGGCGTGGTCAGCCCTTGCACCAATCAGCGGCCTGAGCCTCACAGAGATCCTCAACCTGGCAGCGTGACCATCAGAGCCTGCTGCTGCACCCTGCATTTAATGGGGATCCATGTTTTGCCACACGCACCCGGGCAAGCTTGCCCTCCCTCACTCTGCTGTATCTGGCCACGCTGCTCAGATGAAAAGGAAAACTCACAGACAAAAAAATCTGCAAGCGAGACCTATGGCATTGCAAACGAACGGCCACCATTGTCCCGGCTGCCTCGAAAGTGAAAGCGGGAATGGCCGCTCAATGTAAACAAAGCTTGAGATAGTAGAAACTTAATAAAGAAATTAGAAAAGGTGCGGTGTAACAACCAAGTAAAGGGGCAATTAGCCATGGGAAGAATTGAATGACGACATGGCCGTACTAAGGCTAAGACTAACAAGGCTCATAATGTATCAAAAAACAGCATTTAGGAAAAACAAAGACACAAGCCAATGAAAAAGTTGGGCGGAGAGTGGGCCGAGCTTCCACTGAGCTTCCTCTCCATACTGAATACTGCATGCCTCGCAAAGCAAGCAGCGCATGAGCGCTGCCGCTATAGGCTTGACCTAAAAACTATGGTGGCCCGCCACAGCGGAGATGTAGCGGAAAGAGATTCTGCATTTCCTTTTAACTGGTCCTTAATTTATACTGGCAGTTACAGGCATGGGCACCATCACTTATTTTGGCAGCCAGTTTTTTTTAACATCAGACTTTGATCCAAAGCAGCAAAGAGAGAAAGGCAGAAAAGAGAGAAACCGAGGAAGCGTATGATAAGAAAACAGTGACACTTGGAAAAGTTTGGCTGAAAAAGGAACCTAGAAGGCTGGTACAAAGATACATTATAGGGCTTTACAATATATATAGGAGGTAGTGGTGGTATATGCGGTAGCATATCCATAGCAAGTAACATATGCATTTATATTTGTCTGTAGAAAGTTACCAGTGTTGGTGCCCCTCAAGGTGACAACAAGCAAACACCCAACTACCAGGGATGTCACCACACGGAAGTTCAGCCAAACTACTGTGCTATGCTTAACAGAACAACTGTACCTTGGCACTCTCAAAACTTACATCTCTATTTATGTGTAGTAAAACATATTCATATATCAAAAACCCAATGTGGCAGCTCACAGGAAACCAGTCCGAGGAATCAATTATGCAAAGTTCTATTTAATTACTAACGACAGCATTTCACTCAAAATACAGTGACCTGTTTGGTACAGAACAATCCAAAAAAAAAACATATATTGTATTACAAATTAGCACATGGAGGTCCCATTCTTTAAATCTCCTTGATGGCAAACGAGGAAGGCAGCCGACACGTTTCGTTACGATTGTAACTTCATCAAGGCTTAATGTTAATGAATGATGACTCAAAATCTGCACTGTCGAACCAACGCGTAATATTAAAATGTCGCATGAAAACAGAGTCCAAAGACCCTTAAGTTAGATAATGCTGGTATCAGATCAATTGTAGAAAACATCCACATCAAGAAGAGTAGGTCCTGGGAAGGATGTGTTCAGCCTTCAGTAGTAGGCACGTGCTCTATCTAATGTATCCCCCACTCAGGTGGGATGAAGAAGAGCGTATTTAGGACCAATTCAATGACATTACAATCAAGTCAAGTAATCTGTGCGAGGTCTCACTCCTTAATGCAAAAAAGGGATGGACCCCAGAGTCAAATACTGCCAATGTCACCTTAAGAACTAGAACGCAGAGGTTGTGGGCTAAAGTGTGCCCTTGGAAGTGAAATGGAGGAGCGAGGGCTGTGATATGCCCCTGCTCTCAGTATTACACCCCAAATCCGGCATGGATAGAGATGTAAATGTTGAGAGTGCCGAGGTACAGTTGTTCTGTTATACATTATAGGGTGTGGGTCTCATGAGGTGGAGTCAAGACTATGCAGCATTGGTACTCAGCATCGCTTGTGATGGGCTCCTCAGAAATACATGAGGGCCCCAGCGCTTAATATTTATTTATTTATTGCAAGCTCAGCACGGGCGAGACCATGCACCGAATTCTCTCAGTTTACCACAGCCAGAAGCATTTAAGCCAGATTGTCAAGATGCGATTCTGATCCCTGTGTGCCCCGTTACTTGTTGAAAACGTAACATGTGGTAGAATTCAGCACATTCAGGCCAACGCTACTTGCGCAAGTAGCAAACCAATGACTTATTTGGCACCCATAGCAATATAACTTTGTTTATCTGGAGCTTAAATCTCAGCTGACATTTCTTATAAACACGGCACAAATCGGGGGTACACGCAGGTGGATGGCATCCACCCACTTTTTACTTAAGGTGGACGTCGTCCACCCTGCCAAGAAGTTGAGCCCCACTAAAAAAGATGCAGAATTGGCCCCAGTGTAATTTCCAAACATTGGGACACTTTCAGCAGCGCCTGCACGTTGTTTCTGCTTCGATCTGCAACAACGTGCAGGCGGGGACGGGATGGGGCTCTCTTATTTCGGACTCCTGTTGGGCCCATAACAAAGGCCGAATTTGAGGTTTCATCAGGCCTCCTTTTGTTCGAGTCTCCTGACTGGCAGCAGTCAGGAGCCTCACACCTGATGCAGATGCAGGGGGGGACAAAGGCTCACACCTTGTTAGCACTTCAAACACATTTAAGATAGGCAGCTTTTTACTTTGTTCAGGCTCTGTTTAGGAGATATGCATGCACTGTAAGAACGTCAGATGTGTTGATCTTTCCCGGTATTTGCACAAAATAAATAGCATTTATATAGCGCATATTAACCCCTGAGGAGGCGTTGTAATAATTTAAATATCACTATTTTTTCTTTTAAAGCACTATGGGTAGAGGAAGTTTACGCTGACAAAAGGCAACATTGTTTCATGCGTAACTCACAAAAGTGTGAATCTTCTGCCTAAATCAGGAGAGTTTCCCTGTATACTCGCAATTTGCTCAAATGTACTCATGATAAACCTGCTTAGGCACTCATATATATGCTTAGATCTTCTTGTGATGCCACTCCCTGTGATGTCACATGCTGTGATATTACGCGCTGCGATGTCATGCGCTGTGATGCCACTTGCATACTGATTAATTAGGTTAGTCCCCCCACTTCTTTTTTTAGGACTCGTGCCCTGCTTATAAATAATAATAAATATGTTTTCAACGATGAAAAATCTGCTTCATACTTTAGGCCCTGGATCCTTGGACTGCATTCTGACAGAGCTGTCGAGGATCAGAAGGGCGCCTCCCTGTTTGGACAGAGTGAAGTCAGCTTTATTTGTAGCTAAAGAAAGACCACGAGAAACGAGACCCGCAGGTCCATCTGCCCCCAGGTCCCTGCCTTCTACAGTAGACTCTGCCCAATTAATGCCCAGCTCTGTCTTCACGCTCTGTCTCACAGATGTGCCTCGGTTTATGTTCGAAGATGCCAGGCCCTGTGTACAGCACTCCCGCCCATACTCTGCCCAGTACGGCAGCATCTTACCTTGGGCACCGCAGCAGGCCCACAGTATCAGCAGGACGGAGACCCCCAGCACCTTCATGCTGCAGCCGATCAGACTCGCCCGGTCCTTCCAGCTTCCTCGGCGCTTTGACGAAAGTGGATTTAAATACCGCCTGGCCTTGGTTTTTAATCCGCGGTGCAAGGTGCTGCAATTCAGGCTTAATTCAGTTGCAACATCCGCTGGCAGAGGTAATGCAAACTTTCCTAAATAGGTGGTTTGAGCAGCTGGATCCCGCATTCCTGCGGTGTGCCGCCCCTCCGTCTATTCAAGGCCACTTGATTATTCAATCGTTAAAGACGCCTGCTCCATCAAATCTAGTTAGCCATCTCTGCTTGAAGGATTAAAAAAATATAGTGAGCCGTATCACAAAACATTTTATTCTGGCGCCATTTCTTGTCCTTTGTGGTATTTTCAAAGCAGCACTTGCTCCAAACACCGTTTAGCACTGTAGTATGAAAACAGTATTGTGGAGATTCTAATGCAGGACAAACAATTCTGCACACTTGCCGTGTTGTATTTTGTTGTGGCAGTGATGCATTATTTTTTTGTGTTGCTGTGTTCTTGTGCGGCATTATTGCAATGGTTTTTTTTATTCAGCTGCAGTTGTGCTTTATTTAGACTATTTGTTGCGATGCACCTGGGTATATTTTAATTGTGTTGTTATGTTGCTTTGTGTATATTGTTGGGGTCAATTTCGGGTGTGAGGAATACCTTGCCTTCCAGGGATGTTCTGGGGCAATCGGCCTGCATGCAGCTCCTCCCCTCCTTGTCAATGGGCTTCCTCAGCCTGCCCTCCATGTAGGCAGGTACCTTAGATGCAGGATATCATTCTGCTGCGCGCGGATGTAAGAGGTCATCAGGATCGAGCAGGTCTGAGTCAGGGGGGGCCTTTATTATCTGGCAAAGCGTCCAGGGCAGGGCAGGGTTGGAGGAAGGACGCCAGGGTCTGCTAAGGTCCATGACCCCATCAGAAGTATTGGGGAAATCGTTTCTGTCCCCTGGATCTGTGGGTGGGGCAGGAAGAGGTCACCCCCTCAGGTACAAGGGGTCCTGAGGGTAAGGTTGCAAGGGTTGGGAGTCCATGAACCCCTTTTTAAAGCGGGCAAAGGCGTCGAGATCCACCCCCTGATCGTCTGCACACTTGCGTTTATCTGCTGGGGGCGCAGCCAACTGGCCTGGAGGTACGGGGGCTTGGGGCCCCAAAATATCTTTCCTCTGTTGGAGGGGTCTTCAACACTGCACCTGCAGCTGCATAATCATCTTCTCCAGGGGCTACCACCTGTGAGACCACCTTGAATATTGACTCATCCATTACCTGGAAAAATTGATTATCAATTGGGTGGTAAGTGACACCCTCCTCCTCCATATACTCCTCTGTGTCCTCACACTCTTCCATAAGGACAGTGTGGTATAGAAGGGACTATCTGTGGAGGTAAATCTCTAAGGAGGCAGTATTGGCCGGGTAAAACATAATAAATGACTCACTTTCAGAAAGTGTATTAATTAGGGTCTTGCGGGACAGGCTCCCATGTTTATTTGGGCCTAAAAAGCCGCCTGGGATTTTACCCAATATATTACGCATCGAGGAGGCTGGTCTTACCCGCTTTGCAGGTGTCATTCTCCAGGCAGTGGATCTCTTAGTTGAAAAAACTAAAACTAAATGCTGCCATAGTAGTTTTTTTAGAGTCTTCTGCCGTAATTGATACTGTGGCCGGAAGCACTTCACCTTACTCGAAGAGAGAAAGTGACGAGCGCTGGCCTCCAGGGGGTAGAGGTGTGCTGCAGGCTAAACAGGAAACATGCAAGGCCCTTGCGGTCAGCTGCCCCCAACGCGTATGAGAAACCGGGCTGCTCGCTTTGACCTCATAGGAACGAAAAACATTTCTGGGGTTGTGATGAACACACTCAAGATAAATCAAGACAGTAAAGCACACATTTACCGATGCTATTCAGCGGGTTTGATCGTTCCCACTCGCACAAGAAAAACACGGTCAACGATTTTAAAGAATGAAAGGCACTTATCTCCATGCTGGTGGAGCAGCGAAGAGGGAGGGGGATGGTGTGCCTGCGCCGGTTTTTGTATGGATTTGGGGAGTTGTGATTGGATGGTCCATTTTTTTTCTTTTTTTCCCGGGGCCTTATGGGAGCTGTGGTTTATGTTTGGTGGGCTCATTGTTGTGGGGGTTGCTAGAGAGAGTTGGGGGAGGAGGGAGGAGCCTAGTCCTCGCCTCCAGACCCTGACATAGCATTCATGTGGTGGTTACTTACAATATTACCCTTGGGGTTGTTTTGAATGATATTATATTCACAGGTTATAAATGTGTAAATCAGTTATCAGACACATCACAAGATACATTTAATTCAAATCTCGAGACTGACTGATCAATAAAATGAAATAGACCAAGTAAATTAAGGAGCACACAGGATGGGAAATAGAACTGAATGATTCACATTGTATTAAAAAGAAGAAAAAAACATGTTAACAGAAAAGGCAATGTATACTCTGTGAGGGGAAATCAGGAGCCCCCTAAGTGATACCCAACTTAGAGTGAGCACACATTATTTTTTAGTGTTTATAGATTACTGACCTTTATTTTACGCACTTACTTATACCCTTTCCTGCGAGCGCTTGCGCTTGTGTAGTGGGCTGAGCTGGTATCCTCTGGAAATCGCATTTTGAAATGCAACACATTGAAAAGCACGACAACATGTGTATTATTGATGTGTTTAGTAAATGCTGCAGACCTAGGACTTTTAAAACTGCCACGTGATTAAATGCTCTGCATTGCGGCAAGGAGGGAAACACTGGAATGGTGACTCTCCCCTTTAAGTATTAAACAATAGGGCTTGTGTGGGAAGGAGTTGGAGCGCTGTAATAAAATCAGGAAGCTAATCCTTCTCTAAATACAAACGGATCAAGAATGGCTTTGATAACAAACAGTATGATGCAAACACTGGTTTTATCTCATCAAAACTTGGACAGGGAAGTATGGACAGCTTGCACGGTGAGCAAAGATTTAACAGTCAGTGATAGAGGGAGTGAACCACCAATCTTTAATGCGATCTGGTTAGGATTAGTTTCGTTCATGCACTCTTGTTCTTTTTATCTTGCTTCCTGGTGTCACTTTAGGTCAAATGGGAAGGATCCTGGCATGTAGCCTGGAACCCTCTGCAAATAAAGGAAGTACAGCATTTTATCACGATAGAGGAGCTAGACGTAAATTCTCATCAAGGTTTCATAGCCTTGACTCCAGTTGCTGACCCCCACCTTTTAAAAAATTGTTATTTTATTTATTTGCAAACTGTTATAGAGCGCTGGCTAGACCTCGAGGTATCAGAGCGCTTTACATGAGGATCAGCGAGTTACAGGTTACATAAATACATCAATTAGAGGAGCCAAGTATAGACATAGAAGAAAACCAAAAACACAAGATTAAACAATTATATGAGGTATTAGCGCGTAGAATCGCCAAGACGCACGTCTTATGGAGAAAGAAAAGTAAGGTAGAGGGGAATGATAAACGGGTAAGGAATGTAGATAGAGTCAGGCAGACTGGCAAGGGGGAAAAGTACAACAGGGGGAACAAAGCAGTCAAGGCAGCCAAAGTGAAAGACAGTATACGAGGGGAGGGGTGTGGAAGGCCAAAGGGGGGGGGAGTAGACTAGAAGAAAAGGACAAACAGGCGACAGGTCAAAACCGCCAAGATGGAGGACCCACAGACACCGATAGCAATTATTCCAAAGTGGCTGGATATACGAAATCAAATCAAGGTAGCTGACTCCACAGCTCCACGCAGGGCTGGAAAAGGGGAGGCAGCCAAAGAATCATGGAGG
The DNA here is from genome assembly GCF_964204655.1 of Triturus cristatus. Classification (NCBI taxonomy): domain Eukaryota; kingdom Metazoa; phylum Chordata; class Amphibia; order Caudata; family Salamandridae; genus Triturus; species Triturus cristatus. The sequence goes on from NC_140586.1 coordinate 367,971,650, forward strand.
GAGGAGGCGGGTGAGGGAATAAAACACAATGGGGAGACGAGGAAAACAATGTTAGATGTCTGGCTGGGTAGGTGACGGCTGCGGGGGTGAACCAGAGCCAAACTCCTCTATAGCTGCATAGGACAGCTCCACCGGGCATCGGCCAATGTTGCTCGGGCTCCGCAGTAAGTACAAAACAGTTATGGTATCCGACCCAGTAGGCTTCGTCATAGTTCCATCGAAAACACTGGTTACTGGGAAGCGCCGTCCACTTAATCCTCCAGCTCGCCCCCAGGTCAAGAGTGGGGAGAGGAGAGGTGGAAGGGGCAGATTCCAAAGTCTGCAGATTGTGGGACAACCCATGGTTCTTGCCTTCAATCCTATTGGCGGGAGTGAAGCTGAAGAGGAGTTGTGCATAGAAACCTGATCCTTATCAGACTTTAGTCCACTATCGACCCCCACAGCGATATTGCAGATTTGTTCTAGGCAAGCCCGGGCCCGACCTTTCCTTGAATTAGTAGGCCTCAATATGCCCCCAGTATAGATCGCTGAATTATAGGGAGCCCCCTGGAGTGTCCCAGTCGAACTGGTGAGGCGCACCTCCATGCCTCGCTCAACTTCTAAACTCATCGTAGGCGTCGGGCCGATCCCACGCTGCAGCGATAAATAATGTGACTGTATTTTTCTCCCCTCACCGGGGCCCTCGGTATAGGCGCCGGAGGCTGGTGCAGTATCTCTGATTATCGCAGTGAGGGTCCACACGCTGTCTCTGATCTCACCACCACCTGTGCTGCCGTCACAGGGCTCTGCCGTTCCGGGATCGCTCTAGAGGGGCGGCTGTTACAGTTAGCGCTCTAGCCTCCGGCTAGAGCGCGAGGGGGAATACGCAAGATGCGCTCATGTCGGCGGACGTGAGCGCGTCAGTATATAATAAAGGGGCCGGCGAACAGATAGGCAGTTCGCGCCCAACGGCAGTACCGGTGTGTGTGTATGTTTATTGCGCGCCGCGCGCGCTAGGCCCCAGACAGGTGCATGCAGGCGCTGCAGGCCCCCACCCACCACCAATGAGGGTGAGAACACAACACTGGCGACGAGGTGGGCCCCTGCATCAATTTCAGGGATCTGAGCAGACCTGTTAACCCACGCCACCGGCCTCTGAGCAGCAGACACACCCCTCGAGCCTGGGAAAGCATCGCCTGGCAGTGCAGCACACTGAACCTGCCTGTAAAGAGCCACCAACAAATCAAGTGAGTGGAGGAACACTGTAGTCACAGCAAGCACGTGGGTGGTTTTTCAACGCCATTATGAGCGACACTGAACAGGCCGGCCCTGCAAGGGCGCTGCCCCATCACCCCGCGTCAGTGGTCTTGCCTCCATTCAGTGAAGCCGCTGACCCCACGACAGCTTCCCCGCGATGGCAGACCTGGAGAACTGTTTCATTGGGTCAAGGGAGACGGATGGAGCGGTGAAACGATCCCTCCTCCTACACTACGCGGGGGAAGAGGTGTACCTCCTGTTTAAACACCTGCCTAACATGGGGAACCCAGATGACTACCCGGCAGCAGTGGCGGCTCTGAATGCGCACTTCGACCCCCAAGTCAACCCAGACTATGAACACTTTAAACTACGCCAAGCGAAGCAGCGCGAAGGGGAATCTGTGGATGCTTTCCACACGAGGCTGAGAGCCCTCGCAGACACGCACCTCGTAGGGAACAGGGCCAAAGAAGAGATCCGGGCGCAACTGATACTAGGAATCAGGAGTAAGACGCTTCGAGGGCTGATACTTCGCCAACCCAACATCACGATGAACGAGATCCTGGTCCTGGCCAGAACACATGATTTGTCAGCGGCGCGAGCGGAAGAGATGGACCAAACCCTAGTCAAGGGTGCAGACAAAGGCGTAGAAGTGAAAGTAGAAAAGACGGACGCGGTGCGAGCGAAAGAAAGGCCACAGAAGCCCCGGGACCGGCGGCCCCCGGCTCAAGCCCGGCAGTGTGGATACTGCGGGTATGACGACCACCCACTCAAAGCATGCCCGGCTAGAGGGAAAACGTGCACCAACTGCAGCATTGACAACCATTTTGTGTCAGTCTGCCGGAGGAAGGCGCAGAGAAGCGGAATCAAGCGGGACAGGCCGCTGAGGAAACTGGTGAGACAGCTATCACACACGTCGCTGTCGTCACAGCCGAAGCCCAGGAGGGAGCAGACCAAGGGCTATCAAGACTCAAGCACAGAGTCCGACGATGAAGATGAAACGTACCTTGTGTCGTTCACCAAGGCCCTAAAGAGTACCAGATGACCGCAGCCACGGTGCGACATACTCATAGCCGGATCGGAAGTGAATGCCGTGATCGACACAGGCGCGTCCGTAACAGTGATGGGTGTACAACAGTATAACCGCCTCAGACCAAGGCCTGAGCTCCGACGATCCAAGGCCAAGATATACGCCTACGGAAGTGACACGCCGCTTTCGCTAAAAGGCAAGATGACGGTAGCGGTGCAGTCAGGACAATCAGAAATTGTCATTGACATTCACGTAATCGACCAAGAAGTGGACACATTGCTCAGCGGGCACGCCGCAGAGGATCTAGGGCTCATCACGTTCCTCCGGATGGTCCAGGACAGGCAAGTCGAAGACCTATCGGAAACATTCCAAGGCCTATTCTCAGGACTAGGGAAGATCAAGAGGCCACCGATACGCCTCCACATCGACCCCGCGGTACAACCGACAGCCCTCAGGCACAGGCGAATTCCATTCCACCTACACCCGCTGGTAGAGGAGGAGCTCCAAAGGCTGGAGGAACAAGGAGTAATTGAGAAGGTCACAGGACCCACACCATGGGTATCACCAATGGTGATAGCTGAGAAACCAAAACAACCAGGGAAGATCCGGCTGTGCATCGATATGCGCCTCCCAAACAAAGCCATCAAACGGGAGAGGCATATCACTCCGACCATGGATGACATCGTGTCGGATCTAAACGGTGCCCGATGGTTCTCGAAACTAGATCTAAACGCGGGCTACCACCAGCTAACCTTAGCGAAAGAGAGCCGGTACATTACTACATTCAGCACGCACCTAGGACTGAGACGGTACAAACGCCTCAACTTTGGGATCTCGTCGGCCGCCGAAATTTTCCAAAATACCATTAAAGACATTTTGATCAGCCTACCTGGCGTCCTAAATGTGAGCGATGATATCGTCATCTACTCCAAGACAGTGGAAGAGCACTACAGACATGTCCTAGCCACCCTAGCACGTCTACAGGAGCACGGTGTCACCTTACACCGGGAAAAGTGCCAACTGTTCCAACAAACGATCGAATTCTTTGGATACGTGTTTACTAAAGAAGGCATCCAAGTGGATCTCCGGAAGTCACACGCCATCAAGGTGGCTGCAGCCCCTGCGTCAGTGGCAGAAGTCCGCAGCTTCCTGGCGATGGCCACTTATTGTGAGAGGTTCATCCCGAATCTGGCCACCCTGGCCGAACCTCTCAGGCACCTCACCAAGACAGACGTAATGTGGCAGTGGACAAACACCGAAGAGACAGCGTTTGAGGCGATCAAGGGGGCACTACTGGACCAAACCACACTGGTCTACTTTGACCCGAGCAAAAAGACCGAAATCCTGGTGGATGCGAGTCCTGTGGGGCTAGGGGCGGTCCTGACGCAAGAGCAAGAACCGGGTCAGTGGGCAGCTCTAGCGTATGCTAGCAAGGCCCTCACAGACACAGAGAAACGATACTCCCAAATCGAGCATGAAGCTCTGGTGATCCAAAGGAGCTGCCGTCCTTTCCATTTGTACGTATGCGGACACCCGTTCACAGTGGTGACAGACCATCAGCCGCTGGTACCACTATTCCGAGGGACAGCGCCGCACCCGCCCCCACGGATAGAGCGATGGGCCATTGGCCTTCAACAGTATCACCTAAGCGTAGTATATCGGCCAGGTGCTAAGAACCCAGCGGACTTCCTGTCCCGACACCCAGAACACTGTAGCAAGCCCACGCCAATGGACAGTGAAGAGGAGGCGGAAGGTCACCTAGACATGGTGGCTGCGCTGACGTGTCCCCATGCCTTAACTCTAGAGGAGATTCAAGAGGTGGCCGACCAAGACCCAGTAATGGTCAAAGTCAAAAGCACCATCCTCGAAGGCTCATGGCAGCACTTCCTACAGACAGCAAATTCATGGTCCAACGAGAACAGAGACAACCTCCAACACATGTGGAGAGTACGCCACGAGCTGAGCGTAACCAGAGGGGGACTCATCCTAAGAGGCTCCAGAATTGTCATCCCAGCTGCCCTCAGGACAAGAGCTACGCAGCTGGCACACAAAGGACACCAGGGGACGGAGAGAATGAAGGCCCGGATGAGAGAGAAAGTCTGGTTCCCGAGCATGGACGAGTATGTAGACGACACCGTTCGCAGCTGCCAATCATGCCAGTTAACCAGCGGAGCCCAACCACCGGCTCCCATCATAACCGAAGAGCATGGACGAAGCCCGTGGGAGAAAATCAGTGTGGACTTCGGGAGCCTGCCCGACGGGCGAGTCACATTAGTAATCATCGACAGCTACTCGAAGTACCCGATAGCGGAGGCATTGCCGTCCACCGCCTTCGTGCACGTGGGACCAGCCCTGGAAAAGGTGTTTGGGATATTCGGATGCCCCGAGGAGCTGCGGAGTGACAATGGGCCCCCATTTCAAGGACACGAGTTTGAAGAGCTCTTAAAATCACATGGCATCCGCCATCGGCGCATCACCCCGCAGTGGCCCCAGGCCAATGGGGAGGTAGAGCGGTTCATGCGCACCATCAACAAAATACTGCGCATCGCCGTGTCCGAACAGGTAGACCCGGAACAAGAACTGCAGCGATTCTTGGGGGAATACCGCAGCACTCCCCATTGTTCCACCCGCCAGGCACCCTGGGCCCTAATGTTCAACGGAACTCGCAGGGATGGACTACCAATCGCCCCAGGCTGGACAGCACCGCCACTCAGTGAGGAGAGTGCGTTCCGGAGGCACCAAGAACGCAATGACAGAGTCAGCAGAGCGCAAAGAGCCGTGCCTCGAGAGATCTACGTAGGAGATACGGTGGTTCTAAGAGAGCGACGGCCCGGAGGAAAGTTCAAGACATGGTACGAAAGAGGCTACTGGAGAGTAGTCGACCGGCATGGGACCATGGTGACGGCGCGCCGGGGAAGAGATCTGGTCACCCGGAACATATCATGGTTCAAGGTGGTGAGGAGGCCCGCTGACGACCGGGAGGCTACGGGAGTCGACGAAGACCATGACTCCGGGGCCCTCCCAGTGAGCGTACCCAGCTCCGTCCCAAGGGGCAGCCCAGGGACTGATCTGGACAATACCGAGTACCCAGGCGGCAAACCAGGACAAGAGGCTGCACCAGCAACCCAAGCCCCGGCCCCTCGGGGGGCCTCAAGGTATGAGCTGAGAGAGAACCCCAGGCCGAGCAGCCGGTTGAGAGACTTTGCGTGCCAAGTAAGTGACGCCACGAATTAGAAGCTGAACTGCCGTCAAGGACTAAGTTGGAGAGGGATGTTACAGTTAGCGCTCTAGCCTCCGGCTAGAGCGTGAGGGGGAATACGCAAGTTGCGCTCATGTCGGCGGACGTGAGCGCGTCAGTATATAATAAAGGGGCGGGCGAACAGATAGGCAGTTCGCGCCCAACGGCAGTACCGGTGTGTGTATGTTTATTGCGCGCCGCGCGCGCTAGGCCCCAGACAGGTGCATGCAGGCGCTGCAGGCCCCCACCCACCACCAATGAGGATGAGAACACAACAGCGGCTACAGTGCCTTCTTGCTTCTGAAGCAATGCAATGCCTCAGGCCGCGCACACCCAGTCAGCAAAAACGGCAGAGCGCTGCAACGAAAGTCCGTACCATACTACCCTCTGCCTCACGCCACTTTCACAAAGCAGCACATATTGATTTTTGGCTCCCCTGCACGGAGGAAACACCGTCCGGCAGTTCCGAGCTCTGGAACTGAGGGGATCACGTCCCATCTGCCATCTTGGCTCCTTGTCACCTAACTGAAAGGGGGCATGCATGGAGTAGATGTTGGAAAGATTCCAGATACCACAACATAATTTGTGAGTAACTTGAAACTCTTTTCTTTCAAACTGGTTGTTCTTTCTGTTGACCTATTTGCAATACGTTTATACTATGATGCTGCCCTTACTTCTGGGCAGTAGATAGCTTCATTTGTTTTGACCAATGAGTGAACCAGTGACTCCATGCTTGAAGGATGCCTAGCTGAATGTAAATATTGACTTTGATGAAAGTTTTTCAATCAAGGGAGATGCTTCTTTCTACAGTAGTATCACGGTATGTAGTACATTGCAGATGGAGTCTTTGTCTGGAGGTCACCATCTTTAAGGGTCAGTTTCTACCAATTGCATATGACTTGAATACCGAGGCGCTAGTTGTGGTAGTTGAAGAAATACTTTGGGGCCCAGCGCTTAAAATGTATTTATTGCAAACTAAGCGCCGGTGAGACCAGGCACTGAATTCCCTCAGTTTACCACAAACGGAGCATTGCATTTAAGTCAAATCGTCACGAGGCGATTTTGATCCCTGTGTGCCTCTTTACTTGTTGAAAACGTAACATGTGATGGAATTCAGCACATTCAGGCCAACGTGAGTTTCGCACGTAGCAAACAATGTACTTATTTGGCACCCATAGCAAAATCACTTTCTTTATTTGAAGCTTAAATCTCTGCCAATTTTTCTTATAAATACTGATGAATATATGTTCATTGATGAATGAAATCTGCTTCATACTTTAGGCCCTGGATCCTTTGATTTAATTCTGACAGAGCTGGCGAGGATCAGAAGGGCGCCTCCCTGCTAGGACAGAGTGAAGTCAGCTTTATTTATAGCTAAAGAAAGACCACGAGAAACGGGTACCGCATGTCCATCTCCCCCCAGGTCCCTTCCTTCTACAATAGACTCTGCCCAATCCCCGGCTCTGTCTTCACGCTCTGTCTCACAGATGTGCCTCGGCTTATGTTCGAAGATGCCAGGCAGGCCCTGTGTGCAGTACTCCCGCCCATACTCTGCCCAGTACGGCAGCATCTTACCTTGGGCACCGCAGCAGGCCCACAGTATCAGCAGGACGGAGACCCCCAGCACCTTCATGCTGCAGCCGATCAGACTCGCCCGGTCCTTCCAGCTTCCTCGGCGCTTTGACGAAAGTGGGTTTAAATACCGCCTGGCCTTGGTTTTTAATACGTGGTGCCAGGTGCTGCACTTCCGTGAAATTCAGTTACAACATCGCTGGCAGAGGTTATGCAAACTTTACTAAGTAGGCGGTTCGAGCAACTGGACCCCGCATTGCTGATTTGTGCCTCCGTCTATTCAAGGCCAAGTGATTATTCAATCATTAAAGACCCCTCGTCCACCAAATCTAGTCAGCAGTGTCAGTGTTTAAAGAATTAAACAAACACTGTGAGCCGGATCACAAAACATTTCTGGCTGACACCATTTCTAGTCCTTTGTGGTATTTTTAAAGCAGTGCCTGCTCCAAACACCCTTCAGCACTGTAGTATGAAAGCAGCATTCTGGAGATGGTAATGTAGGATGAACAATTGTGCACATCTGTTGTATGTTATTTTGTTGTGCCACTGACTCGTTCTTTTTTGTATTGCTGTGTTCTTATGCTGCATTATTGCAATGAGGTTTTGTTGCGTTAAGCTGTAGTGTTTTAGGTTATTTGTTGTGATGCACCTGCTTACATTTTAATTGTGTTGTTATGTTGCTTTGTGTATGTTGTTGGGTTACATTCTAATATCCTCTTTAGATATGCTAATAAATGCTGTTTGTTGCAAAGTCATCCTGTGCACTTGGCATCCCCCAACTTTTTGCTGAATGGTACAGGTGATAACTGACTCTGACCCTGGCTTCTGCCTAACCAGGCCCAGGGCCATTGCTATGCCGAAAGACCCACATTTATCATACAGTGAAAACATCTACATACATAGGGAAACACTGAGGGTTGAGGTACCCCTGTGGTTGGCAGGGCCTACCCTATCAGACCCTATTCAATATTAGGGCAGGGGGATTAAAACTACCTAGAAGTACCTAGCCCACAACAGAGCATGGCAGTTTATAGGCCAGCAGCTTTTTCTGCACTTGTATGTGTGCACTGCTGAAGCCTGAGGTCAGTTTAAAAGTAGCCCTGGGTGGAAGGACTGCTTTTAAAAAGTAAATTGTGCTCAAACTCGACTTTGGGGTTTGGGGCACTTAAAAATGGATAAGATACAATGTTTTGGCATATTACGAACCCCCAGGGCTCCCCTAGGTGTCCTAGGGGTGAGGGGTCAGGTATGTATTTAAGGTAGACCCTTATAAAATGAGTTTTATATGCTTAAGTGAAATTTCACATTTCACTCCACACATTGTGATAAAGTGCTGCCCAAATTCCACTTTGTTGCTAGGAGCCCTGTGGAGGGTGGATCTGCAATATTTCTACAGATTCAGAACCCCTAAAGTCTCCCCTAGTTGTCTCATGGGGTGGGGGTCCTGTAGATATAAGCAAAGTACTTATAAAATATGTTTTTGTAAGTCCTGGTGATGGAAAAATGGCCCAAGTCATTGTTCTCATTGCAAATCCCTTGCCACATAGGTTAATATGGCAGGAAGTTATTAACTAATGTCTCTTGATAGGAGAAGGCTAAAAGTCCCATTCAAAGACTTCCCAGAATGGTATTAATAAACTCAAGAATATGATGTGGTTGAATTTCTCCTAAAGTGTACATACAAGAAGTTATAAGATTTTCTTGTTTGTGGTCATATTCTTGGGGAGTTGCCCTGCTTCCATTGGTCCGCAGTGACCTCCTGCTTGACCCAGAGAACTTGGAATAAGTATCTGAGAGGGGCAGAGTCTCTCAGATCTGCTGTCTGAAACTTAAGAAAGCAAGACCGTGCCATGCTGAGAAGTTGGGGTGGAAAATTCTAAGGCCTGCCCTCTGAAGACTGCATCAGCTGAAACTACAACCCTGTGGATTACCTTGTTGAAAAAGAACTAAAGAGTGGACTCCCTGCAAGCTACAGGTTAACGGAGCTCACCTGGACCATCACCACCAAGGATCTAAAACCTGGAGAACACCAGTGGATTTGTAGGGGTTTTGTCCAAGTTGATTGTGGGAACTGAAGTCCTCAACTTTCAAGGACCATCTTGGACCTACCAGACCCTTGGAGTGAGTTTGAGACACTTTGGGACCCCTTGAGGAACTTCAGGAAGACGTTCCAGGAGTTTGGAGAACTTTGCAGTAACTTTGAAAAAAAGCGCCATAGGGGGACCGACTCAACCTGGCCACCCAATCCGCCTGCCTTCAACCGCAAGCCGGCCAAGCCTCCCAGGTTCGTCCCGCTAAAAGCTCCGTACGTCCAACTTCCAGAGTTTGACGGGGAATAGAAGAAATCCTAGGCCGGCAAACCCTCACTGAACCCGGCCAGGTGAAGAGCATCGAGGGACCCTGTGAGAAAAAGCTCCAGAAACGTTTCTAAGTCCGAAGGTAAAAACTGTGACCGGGACATACCACGAGTGGTAGCCGCTCAGGGCTCCATCGCCGTCGGCCTGAAACTTTGACTTTGAGCTGGTCTATCGCGACCAGATATCCCAACATGTTGCTGTATGTTTCTAAGTGCTATAAAGTGATAAATCTTTAAAAATTCATATGTCCGGTTCCCTACACGGGATAGTCGTTGTTTTGGTGTCATTTGAAAGATACATTTTGTTCCTATGTTTAAAAATTGGTGTTGGATTTTTATTATGTGCTGTGTCTTAATTATTTTCTGAATTGTTGTTTTTAAATGCTTTACATACCTGTCTTTGAAGTTAAGCCTGTCTGCTCGCAGCCAAGTTACCAAGGTTTGAGCATAGGAATAATTTTCAAAGACCTTTTCTGAGCCCTATACTGTGTTAGTGGCCTTATTGCCAGTGGCAAACCTACATTTGCCCCTACCAATAATCCACTTTCCAACATTGGGTGCTCAGCGGTGTGGATGAGGACTTGTGTTTAAAAGTACACCTTTCAGTAAAGTGAATTAAGATTATAAAAATCCTCTAAATTGCCTTAGAACAAATCTTTTGAGCTTGATTTCTGGAATTTAGACTAATCTGTTTTTAATCCATTGTTTTGATTTTTCCAAATTGTTTTTTTTGTTGTGCCTAGTTTTTGTGACCCAAAGCTAGGGAACCATGGAGCTGGACCTGGCTAAACTGTCCCATTTCAAGATGGCTGATCTTAGGGTACAGTGTAGGCTTAGGGGGCTGCCTGCTTCCAACAGGATTAGGAAGGCAGGGTTGCTTAAGCCCCTACAGGTCAGAGCTAGGGTAGCTGAGGAGATTCAAGGGGGGTGGAGGGTGTTCCCCCAACCTCACACAAGAGGGGGGTGAGGATGGTGCCTCTTCCATTATCTCTAATTTCAGCCCTATGATTTCAGATGGTGGGAGTGGGGAAGGGTCCCTTACTCAGGAACCATCACCGTCCCTTGCAGAGAGACAGCTTGAGGCTCAATTAGCTTTGATTGCCTTGGAGAAGGAAACATTGGAATTGGCTAAGAAGAGATGGGAGAGGGAGGAGGCATTCAAAAGAAATGGTGGCAGCGAAAATAATGAAGACTTTGAAATTTCCCGGGGTGGTACATTTGATCCTAAACTTCCCAAGGGTTTAGTGCCTAAGTACGCAGAAGGGGGATGACATTGACAGGTGGCTAGCAGCTTTTGAGAGGGCCCTTAGAATGAGTAGAATACACTCTAGGTATTTGGGTGCACTCCTGTGGAAGTTTATTCCAGTAGCTGGGAGGGATAGGCTTCTGACCCTGAAGGGAGAAGATGCAGAATCATACCAGCAGATGAAGGCATGCTTAGTCAAGAGATTTGGTCTGACTCCAGGGCAGTACAGGGTGAAGTTTAGAGGCACCCAGAAATTGAGTTCAATGTCTTGGGTAGACTTTGTGGACGTTTCAGTGAAGGCCCTGGAAGGCTGGATTGTTGGTAACAAAGTTGACACATATGAGGAATTGTATAATTTGTTTTTGAAAGAACATATTTTGACTCATTGTGCAGAAGAGAAGTTACGCCAGAATCTAGTGGACTCTAAGCTGACAGACCCGAGAGAGCTGGGGTAAGCAGCTGATGAGTAGGTGAGAACCCGGGTTCCCATTCAGCACCAGGGGAGTGACTAGAAGAAAGGGGGATAGGTCCCTCCCCAAGGGAAAGCCCAAGGGAAGGAAGGTCAAAACCAGAAGGAGTCCTCCAAAGACCCACAAAAACCTGCACAAGGAGGGGAGCCCCGGGCCAACCCAAATTCAAAGGGAGGTGGAATCAGGGAAAGAATGGTAGGTTCATTGATCCCTCAAAAGTGGGTAAGTGCTTTGACTGTGACTCTGACTAGCCAGGGAACAAACAGGGAGATGTTGTCTGTGCCAAGAATCTCCCCCCCTAAGGGGCCATCCACTGGGATTGCCAATGTCAGTGTAGGGGTGGAGAGTGGTGCCCCAGAGAGGGGCAGGCCCTATGAAGGTAGCTGTGTCAAAGGTGCTCCCGGTCCAGTGTTTACGGGGCAATGCTATTGAAGCCTCTGCTTGGACAGAGATGGAGAGAGGACTCCATATGGAAATATTGGAGTTCTCTGACTGGGTATGTGCTGTGACTAGGTCACATACTAGACAAAAGGGAGGGGCTGGACACTTGGACCCTGAAACAAAGGGCCAAGCATCCAAGGACAGGGGCACTGGGCCTGGTGAGCCAGCCCAGGGAACTCCAGAGGTACAGGAAGAATCTAACCCTGATGGGGAGGATCTGGCCTCTGAGGGAGGGACCTTAGTCAAAAGAACAGAGCCTCCTTGTCATCAATACATAACAATCAACATATCTTTCATACTAACGGGGTGAGGATGGACAGCGCAAATGTGATCACAATAAATGAGAGAAAAAATATGTCATGAAAATTTATTCACAATTTCATTAAAAAATCTGAAAATACACTGCTATATATTGTCATATGGCTAATTAGGAAGCGATAACAATATGGACACATCAATACATAACAGAAAACATCTACAATAGCAATTCAATGAACATCATAAAACATGAAATTAGGGACACAATAAAAAAGGACAGAGTAGTCCTATTCACAGAGGAAAATCACCAAACCAACGATTCATCAATTGCGACCCCAATTAATATCGCTTTCTATTAAACATGTCACAAAAACTGTGATCAAAGATTTTATGTGATTTCCTCTTTCAGAGCATCGACGCGTTTCGGTGGGCATTAATTCTCGGCCAACACCGTCATCAGGAAAAGTTAAAATAGAGTCCCAATAGCAGTTACATTTAAAACCAGTGATACTAATTATTTAAAAAGCTGTATCCATAGAAGTACTGCCAAAAATTATTTTTGTCTTTGTCCGCGGCCAGGGTAGATCATTCGCGGTGGATTAATAGACACCTTAATTGTGTCTACACTGAGTCTAAAAAGACTTCAGGACACACGTGTTTTTCTATTTTGGTATTATCCTTGTACCTCCCACGCAAACGTTCAAGCACCTTAGGCAACTTTCATCTGTAGAGTCCCCGCTTCACCGTCGAGTGTGGGTATAATATATATCCCAAACCGGGGTTAGGTGCCAATAAAGCACTCCGTTCTGCCTGTTGCGGTGCGTACGGTACAGCCTTCTGTGTAGATGCAACTGAAGGAGGGACTCCATCCCTGTCAGAGCTGTCAGATTTGGCAGATCTGACAGGAGCAGGTGAACCCTCCAGAGAGGAATTCAGTAAGGGACAGCGAGGCTGTCCCTCCCTTGAGAGGTTGGGGCAGATTGCTTCTAAGCAAGAGGAGGGGGGATGACAGTGGGTTTCACAAACTCTACTGGGAAGATGGACTGCTTTATACTAAGGCCAGAAACCTCAAGGAGTGGACCACTAGGAGGTTGGTGGTGCCCCAGAAGTACAGAGAGTTCATCCTGACTTTGGGTCATGATATCCCCTTGGCAGGACATTTGGGACGGACAAAGACATGGAACCGGTTGGTGAACCATTTCTACTGGCTCCATCTGTCTGAAAAGGCAAAGGAGCTTTGCAGCTCCTGTGTCACCTGTCAGGCCAGGGGCAAGGCAGGGGGCAAGACAAAGGCTCCCCTAATACCACTACCAGTGGTTGGGGTTCATTTTGAAAGGGTGCGGATGGATATTGTTGGTCCCCTGGACCCACCTACTGCATCAGGGAATTGGTATATCTTAGTGGTAGTGGACCATGCCACTAGGTACCCTGAAGCAATCCCTCTTAGAACCATTGATGCTTCTGCAGTGTCTAGAGCACTGCTTGGTGTGTTCACCAGAGGCGGTTTTCCAAAAGAGGTGGTATCAAATAGGGGCACAAACGTCCTGTCCATCTATCTGACTGCTATGTGGGATGAGTGTGGTGTCAACTACAAGTTCACCACCCCCTATCACCCACAAGCAAATGTCTTGTTGAGATATTCAACAAAACCCTGAAGGGCATGATAAATAGGTTGTAAGAGAAACTCAGGAGGAGATGGTAGCCCTGGGTGGCAGGACTGCTTTTAAAAAGTAAATTGTGCTCTAATTCGACTTTTGGGTTTGAAGCACTTAAAAAAGGATACCCTACAATGTTGTGGCATATTAGGAACCCCCAGGGTCTCCCCTAGGTGTCCTATGTGTTGGAGATCATGTATTTATAAGGTAGACCCTTATAAAATTAGTTTTATATGCCCTGGGGTAAGTGAAATCTCACATTTAATTCCCCACATGGTAATGAAGTGCTGCCCAAATTTGACTTTGATGCTAGGAGCCCTGTGGAGGGAGAATCTGCAATACTTCTACAGATTCAGAACCCCTAAAGTCTTGCCTAGTTGTCCGATGGGGTGGGGGTCCTATAGATATAAGCAAAGTACTTATAAAATATGTTTTTGTAAGTTCTGGTACTGGAAAAATGGCCCAAATAATTTTTCCCCTTGCAAATCCCCTGCCACATAGGTTAACATGGCAGGAAGTTATTAACTAATAACTCTTGATAGGAGAAGGCTAAAAGTACCATTCAAAGACTTCCCAGAATGGTATTAATAAACTCAAGAATATGATATGGTTGAATTTCTCCTAAAGTGTACATGCAAGAAGTTATAAGACTTTCTTGTTTGTAAGTCCAGATTCAGCCTTCCAGTGGTCTGTCCTGATTGGTCAGAGTTAAGTGGATTAGCCAGGCTGCCTTGAAGAAGTGATAAAGAGCCTCTGGGGTTAACCAGCTCTGCTGGGAGGGCAGTTTGCTGCTACACAGGAATGCCAGAGCAGGGGGAGGAGTCGTAAACCATGGTCTTCAAAGAGAAGAGGAGGCCTTAGTGTCATCTACAACTCTAAACTTTTCACCTCAGCCAGAGCTAGGCTTATGGAAGGAATGCACAGATACAAGGGGGGGGCGGGAGTTTATAGAGAGTAAGCCATCCTAAGGGTGTGTTTAGCCAACTCTTACCTCCGTGCTGGAAAATCGGCCATTATGAATTTAGAGGATTTGGTGCACTCTGGGACAAAATAATGCCACACTCTACAGGATGCGGTCATATTCTTGGGGAGTTGCCCTGCTCCCATTGGTCCGCGGTGACCTTCTGCTTGACCCAGAGAACTTGGAATAAGTATCTGAGAGAGGCAGAGTCTCTCAGATCTGCTGCTTGAAACTTAAGAAAGCAAAACGTTGCCATGCTGAGAAGTTGGGGTGCAAAATTCTAAGGCCTGCCCTCTGAAGACTGCATCAGCTGAAACTACAGCCCTGTGGATTGCCTTACTGAAAAATAACTAAAGAGTGGATTCCCTGCAAGCTACAGGTTAACAGAGCTCACCTGGACCATCACCACCAAGGATCCTCAACATGGAGAACACCAGTGAATTTGTAAGGGTTTTGTCCAAGTGGAATGTGGGAACTGAAGTCCTCAGCTTTCAAGGACCATCTTGGAGCTTCCATACCCCTGGAGTGAGTTTGAGACACGTTGGGACCCCTTGGGGAACTTCATGAAGAAGTTCCAGGAGTTTGGAGAACTTTGGAGCAACTTTGAAGAAAAGCTCCATAAGGGGACTAACTCAACCTGACCACCCAAGCCGCCTGCCTTCAACTGCAAGCTGGCCAAGCTTCCGAGGTTAGTCCCGCTAAAAGCTCCGTAGGTCCAACTTCTAGAATTTGACAGGGAGTAGAAGAAATCCGAGGTCGGCGAACCTTCTCCAAATCCGGCCTGGTGAAGAGCATCGAGGGACCCCGGGAGAAAAAGCTCCAGAAATGTTTCTAAGTGAGAAGGTAAAAACTTTGACCGGGACGTGCCGCAAGTGGTTGCCGCACAGGGCTCCATCGCGGTCGGCCTGAAACTTTGACTTTGAGCCAGTCTATCGCGACCAGATATCCCAACATGGTGCTATATGTTTCTAAGTGCTATAAAGTGATAAATCTTTAAAAATTCATATCTCCGGTTCCCTGCGTTGGATTTTGTTGTTTTGGTGTCATTTAAAAGATAAACATATTTCCTATTTTTATAAATTGGTGTTGGATTTTTATTATGTATTGTGTCTTAATTATTTAATTATTTACTGAATTGGTGTTTTTAAATGCTTTACATACATGTCTTTGAAGTTAAGCTTGTCTACTCGCAGCCACGTTACCAATGGTTGAGCAAAGGTATAATTTTCTAAGACCTATTGTAGACTGCGTTAGTGGCCTTATTGCCAGTGGCAGACCTACATTTGCCCCTACCAATAATCCACTTTCCAACACTGCTACATTTCCAGCCAAAAGCAGCACATACCTAAGTTCTTTGACAAGCAACCAGTTACTTCTGTCTAAGGTGAAACCGTAGTACTGCCCCAGCCCTGAAACTATTTAACACACCTGTTTTAACTTAGCGTTACTAGTGCTTGCTTTATGTGGCATGGCCACACTTATCTAAAATAAACTTTGATTTGCCATAAATTGATTTCTTTCAATTTCACTTTTATTATATTAGATCCTCCTCACGCCCTGAACTTGTTTCATCCATTTACGAGAAAAAACACTCACTGCGCTTATTAGGAACACCACCCAAGACATAGAAACATAGGCATACAGTTATAGAAAGGTAGAGCTAAAAGCAGAGAGCATAAAAGGAAGAGGCAAAGTTAGAGATGCAAATGGAGGACGAGACGAAGTGGACGAGTAGAGAGTGCCAATAGTTAGATGAAGGATAGAATGGGATGGCAAACTTTCCACCTTCACTTCCCTGGCAACATTGCACAAGCAGGGATCCTATGCACAAACTGAGACATTTTGCATGTGCAGCAGGAATACTTTGCACATATGGAAACAATTTTTATTTCATAATCTTTCCTCTAAATCATGCCCTTTTAAATGAAGTCACTCAGTTGGAAATGGAACACATGTAGTCTTATTACTGTGTCATATTCTATACAATTTTTTACTCTTTTACTACCTCCAATAGTAAGCATTAACGACTGTTATTGCCACCTTTAGAGAGACTAGATATAATGAAATAGACTTAAGACCTGAAACTCCTATGGCAAACACATTTCTCCACCGTAGATACTGCTGAATGACAACCCAGAGCCTCATATAGTTTATATATGGATTAGTTTTTCTCATACTCCCACTGCTGGTGCTGCTGAACTTCAGGGTTGCCAGATAGCATGGCTCCCTACTCTTGATTCCTCTTGATTCGTCTTTTATCTACCATGATACACACCCTCCTTCTTTCTCCCTTTGCCACTATTTTTCCATCTTTCTCTTCCACCCTCTTTCCTTCTCTACTACTTTTCTCTATCTTGTTCTGGGCAGTGGCGGCTCCTCTGCAAAGACAGAGGAGTGTCGCCCCACATACAAGAAAAATAAAATGATAATAACAATGTTAATAATATTTACTTTCTCTTAATTGGCTATGTAAAGACAGGTGCAGGCAGGGCAGGGCAGGGCTGCACTTCCTGCAGAGCAGGGGAAGGAGTGGCTGTACGCTCCTAAGTGTGCATGAGGGTTTGGCAGGCCGTCTCGGGCCAGCAAAACCATCATGCGCACTTGGCATGTTCTCCACCGGGCTGTGGTGTACAGCCCGATGGAGAACATGCCTAGCCTCCCATTCCCTGGCTGAGTGCCGAACCACAGCGCTCAGACCAATCACAACGCTGCACTGCAGTGTTGTGATTGGTGAGGGGAGTCAGGAGCCTGGGTGCTTCATGGTTCATCAACCTGAAGAGGACAAGGATGGAGGAAAGTACCTGCCGGGAAGGTATTATTTTTTCTTTGCCCCTTTTTTTTTATCCTTTAGCCCATTAGGCAGGGTATTTAAAAGTAGGACATGTAAAGGTTTAATATTTAACATCTTTACAATAAAAAAGGTTCAAAATACTATTTTTACTGTAGCAGCGTTAGCTGTTCCATAAGAAAACATTGGGATACAATTAGGACTGGGAAGAATTTTATTTACAGCAGCGATACCTGACTAACAAGATTCTCCAGGCACACAGAGATAGAATTGAGGTCATGGTTTCAATAGTTCTTTTATTTTCTTGAAGTTTTATGCGCCCTTTGCCAACATGTGTTTCGTTGCAGGCTGTTCCTCTTACAGCAGACTTCATCAGGGCTAAACATCTACAACAAAGTCATAGGCTAATTTAGGAGGAGTATTGAAATTAATAAATAGCTCACGATTCCCACCTCTCTCATTTTGTTGTACCATCTCTAGGCCAACTGGAACATTTAATACTAAGAGACTTACCACAATATCAAACTCATTATTTTGATATCTCACCGATATGACACGTGGTCACCCAACCTATATATCCTCCATGCACTAACCAGTGAAATCGCGCCATATACTCACCAGACCCAGGTTTTTGGGCTACTTATTAATTTCAGTACTCCTCCTAATTTAGACTATGACTTTGTTGTACATTGTTGGACTTGGCCCTTCTGGCAAGTTCACCCCCAGAACTTTTTGCAGTATATTCCCTATGGTGTATTAGTGGATTTAGGCCTCTAGGCGCTTTCACACTGTGTCCCAGTGGAAAGCGCGTGCGCTCTATGTATGGTTTGGTGAGACTGACCTGCCCTCCCATAGGAATGCATGGGGGATCTGAGTGACCATGTTAGTTCCTGATGCGTGGGGAGTGCAGGTGCGAGTTTGGTATGTACGGACTCGTGTGATAAAATGCTGCGCGATGATGTGTGCGGCGTGCATGTATCTAGTGTGAAAGTACCACTTCTAGAAGTGGGCACTTCTGTGTGCAGTGTGAAATGAGTGCCTTGTCTGGTGATTGGCTGGCTGAGGTCAGGTGACGGGCTAGGGAATCCCCAGAGTCAGGAGGAGTCACCCAGTGGTGAATAGGGAGATCAGCAGCTAGATGGGTGGGAGGAGTACACCTGGGTCCTGAATAGGGCTGGGCTTTCCCCACACAATGCTGGCTCCGCCCCCTGTGGTGCGACTGATGACCCTGGCCTGTGCTGTGAATAGGGAGAGGGGCTGAGCAAAACAAAGTGCTCAGGAACCAGTTGTATCTGGTTCGCCCCTTCCCTGCACCCTTGAGACAAAGGGATTTGGTGTATAAAAGAGGGGCTGTGACCCCATGAAAATGTTCTCGTTCTGTACTTGAATCTGCCAGGGGTGTGCTGCCGCTGGGGCCCAGGGGAAGGCTTGCCTCCCTGGCCCCTGCCCAGCCCCTGGATGCCTAATGGACTTTGTGGGACCGTTTGCTTCTGTTTCCTGGATCTCTCAAGGACTTTCTACTGGTCCTGAACATAGCGCCTGGAGAGCGCTTTATTCCCTCAGAGAGAGGAGCTGGGGCTGTGCAGCGTTGCGCTGCTGCGAGTGAGAGAGGGAATCACCAGCGTAGGGATTCCCCCATGATGTGTGCCTTGCGGGTGCCCACCCCGCTTATCTGTTTGCTTTGGGTGCGCAGGTGCCCACCCTGCGTCTTCGTTTTAGGAGAAGGAGTAATACGGGTGCCTACCCCGCTTATTTACTTATTTACAATTGCGGGTGCCCACCCCGCACTTTGCCCGCCAAAGAAATCACCGCCGCGGCCCGAGCTGCATTTAAGAATCGCCGCCGAGTCCGCGGCCCGCCTGGTTGTGGGCGGGGCAGCGGGACGGAAGCAGAAGTGCGGCCATCTTCGGAGGAAGTCCCGGAGCCTCGCCGGCTCCATCTACCAAGTCCCGGTCCCGAGATGGGGGACCGGGTGAAGCGTGGCTGCGGGATGAGGAGGACGGGAGCCTACCCCGCCTCCTCGAGTGCCGGTAAACAAGTCCCGGGTCCCTGGGAGGGGCCCGGGGGAAGTAGGAGAGCAGTGCGAGGCTCCCATCTGCGAGGGAAGCCCCGCGCCGCCGGAGAAAAGCTGCCGCCAGCAAGAAGAGGAGTCCCCTGCGCCGGAGCCCGGTGAGTAAGGGCTGGGTAGGGGACAGGGCTGCACAGTGCTCACGCTCCTCCAAGGGAGCAGGCTTGGTGTTGGTGCGAGGCACCGGGTCAGAGCGGCCCCGTGTGTGCAGCGGGCCGCTCCAACGACATGGGCATCATTATGCTTAGAGCCCCAGAGGGGGCCAGTTGTGCCAGTGGCGCCGCCGTAGCGGGCCACTGTAGTGCATGTTACCTCTAGAGCCAGAGAGGCTCCAACGTGGGCATGATGTGTTTAGGCGCCCCCTGGAGGGCACGATTGTTTCTCGAGCCTGTAATGCTCCAACGTTGCGGGGCACAGGTGGTTCCGAGCGCGAGTGCGCTCCCTCGCTTTTGGGGGCATATTTGTTTTAGAGCCCCACAGGCTCCAATGAAGAGGGCATTATTGTTTCTGAGCCTGCGAGGCTCCAACGCTTGGGGACATGTGTATATTTCAGAGCCCAAGGGGCTCCAGCATGTTGGATATTGCTACAGGGGCCATTGAGAGCCCATGCCTATTTGCCTTCCCAGCTGCGCAGCACTTAGTGCCAGCTGCAGCGTTTAGGCCCTGTTCTTGTCCCCAGCTGCCCAGCAAGTAGTGGGCAGCTGCTACGTTTAGGTTCTGGCGCGACCTGGACTCTAATGTGTTTTTATGCGTCAGGTGCCTTATTCTTACACCGCTGAATGTGTTTTTATGCATCATGTGTTTTCCTTTCCTGCACCTCTGAATGTGTTTTTATGCGTCATGTGCCTTGTCCTTACACCGCTGAATGTATGTTATGCATCATGTGTTTTCCTTCCCTACACCTCTGAATGTGTTGTGATGCATCATGTGTAATGTGCTTAGACCCCTCCAGGTATTGTGATACTTAGGTGGTTGTTTTTCTCCTAGTACAGGTGGTGCTAGTGAGGTCCTGATTCCCTGCGTAATATTTTCCTAAGGTGGTTAGGGTTGCGTAGGTGGTACCTACCTGTTACCAGTAGTTACTGGTTGTGTGCTACACGTGTTATTTTGTGCTACAGTAATCTTATACCCTATGTTCTAAGTGCTAAGTTCTAAAAGTGCTAATTCCTGACAGTGGTCCATGTGGCCCTGTCCCCTGTACATATAATCCCTTGTAAATTCTGCCCGTGCCTGTTGGCACATTGTAAAGTGTGTGTGTTTTATCTAATGTGTTTCGGTATAATACAAAGGCTATTTTTATATAATACCTTGTGTGGAGTTTCCTTTGTGGTGGGTCTTGGGTGTTGTTGCTGGGTGCGCGCGCAAACGCTTTACACATTGCCTCCGGGATAAGCCTGACTGCTCGTGCCAAGCTACCAAGGGGGTGAGCAGGGGTTATCTTTGGCGTGTAACTCCCCAGCCCTGACTAGAGTGGTGGTTTCTGCCTGGCTTTGGCGCAAGCCCTAGCCAACCAGAAATCCCATTTCTAACATTGGTGATCAGCGGTGGGATTTGGACTTGCGTTTGCGCTGTACCGCAGCAGCAACTGGCCGCACTACAAAACTCTGCATTTAGATAATCACATGGTATAGGGATTATTGTTCTAAATTTGTTTTTAAATGTCATTTCTGTGGAAGTGTGTTTCTGGATTCACCAGTAAGGGTGGGATCCAGTGGTGGCAGCAGATGTGTGTCCAGTGCATGTATTCCCATTCCCAGTTCCCGGGGTAGTGGTACCTGTGTCACGTGGTGGTCAGGTTGAGAAATCAGGGGCGGTAGAAACTGTCTTACCAGTCTTGGGAGGGGTTTGGGGATGAATGTGTAATGCGCTGGATGAATGTGAATGTCCCATTCCCAATTCCCGCAGTAATAGTACCTGTGTCACGTGGTGGTCAGGTTGAGAAATCAGGGGCGGTAGAAACTGTCTTACTAGTCTGGGGTGTGTGTGTGTGTGGCTGAATACTTTGGTGTGAGTTCTCTGAAATAAGGAGCTTGCTGGTTGATTGGGTGTGAGTTCTCTGGGATAGGGAGCTTGCATTGGGGAGTGATTCCAAAAGGAGTGGCTGAGGTGTCTTCCAGCCCAGCGTGGTGGAAGAGGTTCAGAGTAGCCCAGCTAGGTCTCGGTGTAGGGGCTCACGGCCTGTCTCTGCGGAGAAGGAGTGGGTGGGACTGCGTGTCTCCAGGTGCCCAAAACTCAGTCTCAGGGCCTGGATGGTTTCTTTAGGGAACATCAGGTCGGGGGCCTAGGCTGTACCAATAGGTCATTTGAGGAGGATCTCCCAGTGTCTAGAGGACGTGGAGTGTCTGTAATCAGAGCTCAAGTAGTCCTGGTGTCTGGCGGTACCGCTCCAGTTGGGAGGGTGCGAAAGACCAGAGGGAGGGGTGAGAGGGGGAGGGATTCCCCAGTGGGAACCAGTAGGTCAGGGACCAGCCGGGATGGCTGAGTCGCCACTGAGTGACCGTGGTGTCGCCACTTCTGTCCTGGGGGGTCTGCACGCACTGTCAGATGGACAGGAGGTCGTGAGATCAGCGCCAGGCAGACTGTCACACGACCCATTAGGTATGTGTCACCCTCGTTAAGTCCTGGTTCGCCAGGCATCTGACCAAAGGGTACGTCCCTCGGTTGGGGAGCCAGTAGTCGGTGTTTCCGGATCTGGACGTAAGGGCAGCTGTAGTCCTGAGGGCAGGTGGGGCTCATCTTAAGTGAAGAGACCCTGCTCTACAGTGGAAGGGGGTGCAGAGGGAGGGAGTCCTCGCCTCTAACCCCTTGGATCCCAGGTGGTAGACCAGTTGGTGGAGAGAGGTCCTGAACTGGTGGGAGAGTCGTGTTCTGGTGGGTGCTTCCCTGGGAGGGTGCGGAACCCCAGAAGTAGAGGTAGGGTGGGGCATTCTTGCCCATGACCTCTGGTCAGCCTGAGGGTGCACACCCTAGGTTGAAGGATCAGTGGTAGTTTGGAACTACACTGAGAGGGAGAGTGGAGAATGGCTTGTATGCCAGGGGTTACTACCCCCCACTCTGGGATTGGCAAGGACCAGTGGTATCTGGGTGGCCTAGGGCCTGGTCCTGGCCGTGGACAACTAGGTAGTACCAGTGGGGTAGCCTAGTTGGGCCTGAGTTTTTTTTCGGTTGTTTTTTTTCCAGATGGAACCATGTTGATTGAGAATGGCGTAGAACCGGAGAGTGTCCCTGCAGTGCAGGCCTGCGTCTGTGTTCTATCGCCCCAAGTAGGGAAGACCATCACGGTGGTGATTGGTCTGCCCTGCGTTTTGGCTGGAAGGGGGTTGTGTTGGACTTGGCCCTTCTGGCAAGTTCACCCCCAGAACTTTTTGCAGTATATTAGCTTTTTCCCTATGGTGTATTAGTGGATTTAGGCCTCTAGGCGCTTTCACACTGTGTCCCAGTGGAAAGCGCGTGCGCTCTATGTATGGTTTGGTGAGACTGACCTGCCCTCCCATAGGAATGCATGGGGGATCTGAGTGACCATGTTAGTTCCTGATGCGTGGGGAGTGCAGGTGCGAGTTTGGTATGTACGGACTCGTGTGATAAAATGCTGCGCGATGATGTATGCGGCGTGCATGTATCTAGTGTGGAAGTGCCACTTCTAGAAGTGGGCACTTCTGTGTGCAGTGTGAAATGAGTGCCTTGTCTGGTGAATGGCTGGCTGAGGTGAGGTGACGGGCTAGGGAATCCCCAGATTTAGGAGGAGTCACCCAGTGGTGAATAGGGAGATCAGCAGCTAGATGGGTGGGAGGAGTACACCTGGGTCCTGAATAGGGCTGGGCTTTCCCCCCACAATGCTGGCTCCGCCCCCTGTGGTGCGACTGATGACCCTGGCCTGTGCTGTGAATAGGGAGAGGGGCTGAGCAAAACAGAGTGCTCAGGAACCAGTTGTATCTGGTTCGCCCCTTCCCTGCACCCTTCAGACAAAGGGATTTGGTGTATAAAAGAGGGGCTGTGACCCCATGAAAATGTTCTTGTTCTGTACTTGAATCTGCCAGGGGCGTGCTGCCGCTGGGGCCCAGGGGAAGGCTTGCCTCCCTGGGCCCTGCCCAGCCCCTGGATGCCTAATGGACTTTGTGGGACCGTTTGCTTCTGTTTCCTGGATCTCTCAAGGACTTTCTACTGGTCCTGAACATAGCGCCTGGAGAGCGCTTTATTCCCTCAGAGAGAGGAGCTGGGGCTGTGCAGCGTTGCGCTGCTGCGAGTGAGAGAGGGAATCCCCAGCGTAGGGATTCCCCCATGATGTGTGCCTTGCGGGTGCCCACCCCGCTTATCTGTTTGCTTTGGGTGCGCAGGTGCCCACCCTGCGTCTTCGTTTTAGGAGAAGGAGTAATACGGGTGCCTACCCCGCTTATTTACTTATTTACAATTGCGGGTGCCCACCCCGCACTTTGCCCGCCAAAGAAATCACCACCGCGGCCCGAGCTGCATTTAAGAATCGCTGCCGAGTCTGCGGGCCGCCTGGTTGTGGGTGGGGCCGCGGGACGGAAGCGGAAGTGCGGCCATCCTCTGAGGAAGTCCCAGAGCCTCGCCGGCTCCATCTACCAAGTCCCGGTCCCGAGATGGGGGACCGGGTGAAGCGTGGCTGCGGGATGAGGAGGACGAGAGCCTACCCCGCCTTCTCGAGTGCCGGTAAACAAGTCCCGGGTCCCTGGGAGGGGCCCGGGTGAAGTAGGAGAGCAGTGCGAGGCTCCCATCTGCGAGGGAAGCCCCGCGCCGCCGGAGAAGTGCTGCTGCCTGCAAGAAGAGGAGTCCCCTGCGCCGGAGCCTGGTGAGTAATGGCTGGGCAGGGGACAGGGCTGCACAGTGCTCGCGCTCCCCCAAGGGAGCAGGCTTGGTGTTGGTGCGAGGCACCGAGTCAGAGCGGCCCCGTGTGTGCAGCGGGCCGCTCCAACGACATGGGCATCATTATGCTTAGAGCCCCAGAGGGGGCCAGTTTTGCCAGTGGCGGCGCCGTAGCGGGCCACTGTAGTTTGTGGCGCATGTTGCCTCTAGAGCCAGAGAGGCTCCAACGTGGGCATGTTGTGTTTAGGCGCCCCCTGGAGGGCACGATTGTTTCTCGAGCCTGTAAGGCTCCAACGTTGCGGGGCACAGGTGGTTCCGAGCGCGAGTGCGCTCCCTCGCTTTTGGGGGCATATTTGTTTTAGATTCCCACAGGCTCCAATGAAGGGGGCATTATTGTTGCTGAGCCTGCGAGGCTCCAACGCTTGGGGACATTTGTATATTTCAGAGCCCAAGGGGCTCCAGCATGTTGGATATTGCTACAGGGGCCATTGAGAGCCCATGCCTATTTGCCTTCCCAGCTGTGCAGCACTTAGTGCCAGCTGAAGCGTTTAGGCCCTGTTCTTGTCCCCAGCTGCCCAGCAAGTAGTGGGCAGCTGCTACGTTTAGGTTCTGGCGCGACCTGGACTCTAATGTGTTTTTATGCGTCAGGTGCCTTATTCTTACACCGCTGAATGTGTTTTTATGCATCATGTGTTTTCCTTTCCTGCACCTCTGAATGTGTTTTTATGCGTCATGTGCCTTGTCCTTACACCGCTGAATGTATGTTATGCATCATGTGTTTTCCTTCCCTACACCTCTGAATGTGTTGCGATGCATCATGTGTAATGTGCTTAGACCCCTCCAGGTATTGTGATACTTAGGTGGTTTTTTTTCTCCTAGTACAGGTGGTGGTAGTGAGGTCCTGATTCCCCGCGTAATATTTTCCTAAGGTGGTTAGGGTTGCGTAGGTGGTACCTACCTGTTACCAGTAGTTACTGGTTGTGTGCTACACGTGTTATTTTGTGCTACAGTAATCTTATACCCTATGTTCTAAGTGCTAAGTTCTAAAAGTGCTAATTCCTGACAGTGGTCCATGTGGCCCTGTCCCCTGTACATATAATCCCTTGTAAATTCTGCCCGTGCCTGTTGGCACATTGTAAAGTGTGTGTGTTTTATCTAATGTGTTTCGGTATAATACAAAGGCTATTTTTATATAACACCTTGTGTGGAGTTTCCTTTGTGGTGGGTCTTGGGTGTTGTTGCTGGGTGCGCGCGCAAACGCTTTACACATTGCCTCCGGGATAAGCCTGACTGCTCGTGCCAAGCTACCAAGGGGGTGAGCAGGGGTTATCTTTGGCGTGTAACTCCCCAGCCCTGACTAGAGTGGTGGTTTCTGCCTGGCTTTGGCGCAAGCCCTAGCCAACCAGAAATCCCATTTCTAACATTGGTGATCAGCGGTGGGATTTGGACTTGCGTTTGCGCTGTACCGCAGCAGCAACTGGCCGCACTACAAAACTCTGCATTTAGATAATCACATGGTATAGGGATTATTGTTCTAAATTTGTTTTTAAATGTCATTTCTGTGGAAGTGTGTTTCTGGATTCACCAGTAAGGGTGGGATCCAGTGGTGGCAGCAGATGTGTGTCCAGTGCATGTATTCCCATTCCCAGTTCCCGGGGTAGTGGTACCTGTGTCACGTGGTGGTCAGGTTGAGAAATCAGGGGCGGTAGAAACTGTCTTACCAGTCTTGGGAGGGGTTTGGGGATGAATGTGCAATGCGCTGGATGAATGTGAATGTCCCATTCCCAATTCCCGCAGTAATAGTACCTGTGTCACGTGGTGGTCAGGTTGAGAAATCAGGGGCGGTAGAAACTGTCTTACTAGTCTGGGGTGTGTGTGTGTGTGGCTGAATACTTTGGTGTGAGTTCTCTGAAATAAGGAGCTTGCTGGTTGATTGGGTGTGAGTTCTCTGGGATAGGGAGCTTGCATTGGGGAGTGATTCCAAAAGGAGTGGCTGAGGTGTCTTCCAGCCCAGCGTGGTGGAAGAGGTTCAGAGTAGCCCAGCTAGGTCTCGGTGTAGGGGCTCACGGCCTGTCTCTGCGGAGAAGGAGTGGGTGGGACTGCGTGTCTCCAGGTGCCCAAAACTCACCACGCTACCAAGGGGGTGAGCAGGGGTTTGGCGTGTAACTCCTCAGCCCTGACTAGAGTGGTGGTTTCTGCCTGGCTTTGGCGCAAGCCCTAGCCAACCAGAAATCCCATTTCTAACATACATGATAAGCACTGATGAAGTCTGCTGTAACAGTAACAGCCTGAGACGAAACACGTGTTGGCAAAGGGTGCCTAAAACTACAAGAAAATAAAAGAACTATTGAAACCACAACCTCAATTCTATCTCTGTGTACCTGGAGAATCTCCTTTGCTGACTCCTGGACCTCTCCAGTCAAGGAAGATTGGACGGCTCTTCCTTCTTCAGAGCACCAGAAAATATTTGGACATGCTGGGGCCGATTCACAGAACTAATCTGAGACAAAATCCTAAATTTACTACTTCTGGTATTCACAGAAGGCATTTATGATTTTTGTTATTCACAGAAATCACTTTCGACTGCTAACTTGGGCCAGAATTTCCGCACCCGGCCCGGAATCTCCGCCTGTGGGCCGGATGATCATTTTCGTCAATGCTAAACACCTGTCCAGGTGCCTACCATCCCATCACATGCATCAGATGAAGTAAATTAACACCAACTGCAAGACCAGCACCACAAACCACATAAAAGCAGCACACATTCAAGGAACAGGTTTGGCCACAGAGAGCTCCTGTTTTCATTTGCTATGCATCACTACTGAAAAATGTACAACTGAGGAGGAAGAAAAACTTCACAACTGAGGGGACCACCATGATTGTGGAGTTCATTGTGAGGCACCCAAACAGCTATATGGTCTCCCAGTTACTGTACCAGAGGAACACAGAAGGCAACTCTATAGCAGTATTTATCCACTGCTGTCACAGCATTGGGGAAGGATGTGCGCACAGTCAATGACATCAAAAAGAAGTGGCAGGGCGAAAAGGGAAGGTGAAGGAGAAGTACGCCAGGATTGAGATGAACAGAGTTCTCCCTGCCCCACAATCCGAATCCATCTCATCACACTTGAGGAGGATGTCTTCACTACAATACACCCCACATGCTCTATGTGCTGCCTGTGAGTGATATTCGCAACATCGTATTAGGTAAATGTGATGACATTGTGATGTGATGAAAACATGGGCCCAGTACTGCTGTCGTATATACCTAACACTGTTAAGTACCAATTGACAAAGTGCCCCTTCCACATAAAAAGACGCGACTGGGACAGTCAAGAACATCAGGTGGGGTGAAGCAGGACAGAGGAAAATCAACAGACAACGGAATATGGAAAATAAAAACAAATTATTAAAAAAATAACTCACCTTTTTCCTGCCGCATCACAAAGCAGAAGGTGAGAGAATCCTTATTTTAAAACATTTCATTCCCCTATTCCATTGTCTATTTCCCACCCTGCCCCACCATTACATTCCCAATGCCCCACTGCTTCTACCTACACCAGCCGTGGCAGTACTTCACAATACTGTTAACATGCAGAAGATATGAGGAAATGTCTGACAAGTAACACAAGTACATTTTCGATTTGGTTACTTTTCTCTCTTCTCACCTATTGACACAATCCGCCAGAGTACAGACAACCACAGTAGCAGAGGTCCCTGAATATTCTGGGAGGAAACTAAAACATCCAGAGCAAGGCATACCATACCTACACTAACTGGTAAGTCAAACTGGTCAGGAGATGATCAAAATACCTACATTGTCAGTAAACAACAGAGGGACATACAGGGCCCAAATCACAAAGGTTAGCGAAGATGAAAACCTAACTTTACAGCTATTGGAATTCTTAAAAGGCATTTACCTTTAGCAAATTACATGTGTGAATAGCGAAAGACAAAAAATAATATATCTAGGCTCATCATACCTTTGTGATATGTGAACATTACATTTATTCCACCAACAGTTCCAGAACTGTGAACTCAATCCTGGAATTGAGTGCCACAACTATGTAACAAATGTAACAATGATGAAGAAGAAGTGAGATACAATTGTCAGGAGTATTGGGAATGCGTCCAGTGTCCAACTTAGAATGGTTTTTCTATACATGAAATTGGCCAGTCCACCCAGCTGGTTATATTTGTTAACATCGGATGCCATGTTATTTTGGCCATAAACAAAACACGATAGTTGACCTTACTTCAGGAATTGTTGTGGTGTCAATTTGATAGACGTTACTTCTAGGCAGTGGGACCATTATAAGTTGAATGTGGGATCACTCATGATATTTAGTGCTACACACTTCTGCAAGGGTAATGCTCACACTGCTTGTGCTTATCCTTTGTGCATAAAATTGAGTGCATCATATGTGGCAGCTGAAATGTAAATTTGCAAACACACTGTGTGGAGAAGTGTAGCTCACTGGTTAGAGGAGGCATACCCTGAAGCAGAGGTCAGACCCGGGACCAGGGTTCGATTCCCGACGTGGCAGGGTCTGGAGCCCAATTGTCCACGGACTTGATAATTCTCGCTTCGGTGCCTACTCTAAGCACGAGTTCACACTATGCAGCTCTGGGCAACAAGCTTGCTTAATCTCCACAACGGCCCCCCGCGGCGGGATGCCTGGCTTTCACCTTGGGGATGCCCAGTACGGGTTATCTCACAGGGAAAAACCAGGACGGGTTCGCAATGCAAGCGCTGAGATGCCCAAGGGTAATTTGAGCGCTATATAAGACCGCACATACATACATACATACATACTTATCATTGTAGGTCCAATGATGTCATCCCAGATTCCAGTACCCCCATTGAATTCTGCTACAAGGTTGGCTGTGACATTTGGTCAGGGTCCACACACTGGACAGGTGTGGGCCATTGTAAGTAAACTCGAGAATAATGCACCTGAATGCTCATGCTCATGAAATGTGCCTTTAATCTCCACTCTATGTTGTATGTGTTTTACATCACTGTTGTCCTGCATCACAATATGCCCACATATGGCATTTAAACACATACCAGATCACACCATGGTGGCTAGTGAAAGGATGACACAAAATGTATGCCAACTGAGAGCAGAATGGACATAAAATAGTATATAGTGTCAAATGAAGTGTAATAGACCCAACTGGATTGTAATTCAATGATATTAAAACTCTCTTGCAAAATATCAATGGATAAATCCTATTTAAATTGGTGTGGATGAGGGTCGCACTGATGCCAGTTGTGTACTTATGTGATGGATGTATGGGCTGCTAAGTTGAATCTTGAGGAAGTGAAATTTTCAAATTTCTTGACTGAAAATCACAACATAAATCCAGTGAAGGCGGCAACCATAAAAGCTTCTCAACTCACCCACAATGTGGGATCCTAGTCAAATAGTGCATCCTGCTTCCCTACTCTACTACTGTATTCACCTCTATAAGCGAGAGTATAATATATGAGGTTAGAATGTCTGCTGTACAAGATGTCATCCATTGTCAGCTAAGTACTACCATGATGCTGTAAATGGATTATGGGAACAGAGGACACACAAAGGATGAACATAACAAATGTGTGATCTCTCAGTCCAAAATGAGCTTCGTGACTTCATGTGTAGCGCAGCACAAATGAGCCACAATATTTACCTGACTATTGCACATCTCACATGTGAATTCCGCAATGCACTGTTTGATTTGATGTGCAAATGAAAAATTGGTCAGCCTGGTGATGTACACTCCTTGTGACCTGTCAACAAACAATGCTATGCTCATGAGGCATGATGGTCCTAACGGTAAAGGTGTAAACAATGTAATGTGGAGGTGTCCGGATTATTTATCCCCTTCCTTCAAATATCAGTGTCCTTCTTATACACATTTGTCTGTTGATGTGTCATCTCTTTGATGTCAGTGCTGTGTGGAGGTAACAGCTGACTACTGCTGCATGTGAGCAGGAACCCACATTTATGTCCATGAGATAAACAAGCTGCACATTGGCCAGGAATATCATATCAATGGTCATTGAGAATGACACATACATCTTAGTTCATAGCTACCATCTGGTGCATTGAAATATGGATATGTATGTCTCACCACAGCTGCTGACAGGATGACACCAGTGCAGCGTACAACACCATCCCGTGGAATACAAGGCATCATGGCTGCAGCAGTGAAACCCTCTTGCACCTGTCCATCAGGTAAGTGTGGCGTGAAGTGTTTTCCTATCATAGACTCAAAAACCCTGACAAAGATCCAAATCCCCGCGGGGGCGTGGCTTGGCAAGCCAACATGACGGACGTGTGCTAAGTGAGCTCCGTCCAGCCCACCGAATATCCGTCGTTCATCCTGACTCCCCTGACTTTTGAGGCCCCATCGAGACGGCCCAGTAGCACTACTTTGCTCTTATCTTCGCACTTAGTGGTTTTGGGGAGCCTACGGTGATCTTTGGTGGCGCGATCGGACTGTGCCTGGAGTGAGGCTTGACTACCAGTGGTGGAGCCGGGGAGTCGCGCTTGGGGCCACCGGAGGTGGCTGGAGGGCATGCGGCGTGCTAGGCCCGCACACCGGCATATCGACAGGATCGGAGAGCCCTGGTGTCGGTGGAGGGCTTGGATGGCCGGCGGGGGTGCTGAGCGCTGCTCCGCTGTTCAGCAGCTTGGCCCAGGACACAATCTGCGGAGGAGACCCGGCGGCCGGATCGGGCCATGCAGGAGAGGCGGTGGCCGCGGTCTGTGATTGGGCCTCCCTGGCGGTGAGGGCGGCTGGCGACACTGGAGGTTGATGAAGGGGGTCGCAGGCTTGAAATCTACGGTACGCCCCCCCCTTTAGTTTCCTGGCATCGCGTGGGGGATCGGCGGTGCAACCGGACCGCGGGGGAGGTTGCTGGTAGGCCTGCCATTCATTCTTTTCTCCCCCCTCTCCGAGCTATTCCGGGGCCCTTGGGGCTCCCACATCGGCGGTTGGTCGGGCTGCGTGGGGCTGGCCTGCTGCCTATGGGACTCCCTCATCTTCCCAGTGGCTTAGTGGGGCATCGGCGGCAGAATCGGGCCGCGGGGGCAGAGCCCCGGTGATTTGGGATCAGCTTCTGTCCCTCCCCCGTATCGGGTCATCGGGGGTGCCCGCCTGGACTGTGGACGACTGGCTCGCTTCCCCTGGAGCTTCCCCCTCCTGTATGTGATGCGGCAGTGGGAGACCGGCGGTGCAGTCGAGCCGCAAGGGGGGGCTGTGAAGTCTGCTGTTAGGCTTTCTGCACCTCCTCCCCCCCAAAGTTGACCCGGGATCGCGGGGGCGCCCACACCGGCGGTCGGTTGGGCAGCGTGGGCCTGCATCGGGCCCCTGGGACTAGTGGCTGTTATTACCCCTGGTGGGACTGCACGGCGGGGGTGAGTGCAGGACTCTCCTATTCACCTACAGGGATTTTGCCCCGGCGGTCAATTAGAACGCACATACGTGCCCGGGAGCCCCTGGTGATGTGGGGCCCCTGAGAGGTCTTGTTGGCCCTGTGGATTTGGAACGCCTTCTGGTCGGTGCCCATTCGGCGGTCTGGTCAGACCGTGGGAGATGGTGGCTCCCGCGCCTGCGCCCTGCCCGGCTCTTCCTGGGATTGTGTGGGGCCTTCAGGGGCGGACATGACAAGGGACAAAGGAGGCGGCGGATCGACTAAGCAGGGCCCCATTGATAATTGCACTGGTCTGGGGACGGCGGCTGGGGCCTCCAGGGGCCCGTCAGGAGCCATACCAGACGATGCAGCCCTCATGGCTGCTATCACCCAATCCAGAGACATGTTGGACGCAAAAATTGGGGCAGTTGGTGAGGACGTCATGCTGTTGCGGCAGGATTTGCGCAACGCGGTGTCCTGTATCACGGAGGCTGAGTCACGGATCTCTGGGGTGGAAGATGATGTCACCGTATTAAAGCAGAAGGTTGCTAAGATGGAGACTGTCCAAAAGGACCTTGTGCTTCGCGTTGAAGATGCGGAGGGGAGGGCTCGACGCAACAACCTCCGATTTGTCGGGTTTCCAGAGGGCTGCGAAGAGGCAACATGGAACGATTCCTTACACAATGGCTGGAGAGCTGGCTTCCCCCTGAGGCCATGTTCCAGTGTTTTGTCGTGGAGCGGGCCCACAGAGCGCTAGTGCAGAAACCACGGCTAGTTATCGCCAAACTGTTAAATTACCTCGATCGGGATGCTATCCTGAAGCAAGCTAGGGCTAAGGAACCTCTGCAATACAATAATGCCCGCATTCTTATCTTTCCTGACTATACGAGACTAGTCCAGCAACAGCGCCAGTCATTCACGGCGGCGAAGGCCTGCCTGAGAGACCTTAAGCTTCCATACGCCCTATTATTTCCGGTGCGCCTTTGGGTGGTATTTCGATCCCGCACCTACTTCTTCGACACCCCGGAGGAGGTATTCAAATGGACGGACAAGACGGTGCGGGTGAGGCCACATACGCCGCCTGGAAGGGAGTCCGATTCTTCATCGAGTGAGGTGGCCCGGTGGGGCCCCCTGGGGTCAACAACAGAAGAGCAGCAGACGATCCAGATCCCGGCGGTGCTCCCTGTCCTGCAGCGCCTCCTCTCGGGTGGCTCTACCTCAGGACGACAAACTCTTGAACCCTAATGTACGAAGTTAATGGGGTGCTGTGGAGCCATGGTAGCTATTACTAGGCTGGTCTCTCCGCCAAGACCGTGTTGGTCGGAGACATGCCCAGAGGACATGGGCTTGTGGACCAGCCCTACCGCGACAGATACTTCAGTGTTTTTGAGGTATGGGGTGGGGGTTTGTTGGGTTAGGGTTGTTTAAGTTTTCAGATCGCAATTCCGCTACACATGCACCACCACAGTTTACTATCCGCTCTGCAGGACCATGCACCCCCTCATGGCTGGAGTGCCAGATGATAGCCGGATAACCCCGGGCAGTCTCTGCATCATCAGTTGGAATGTGCGTGGGGCCCTGGATAAAATCAAACGTGGGGCGATACTCCACCAGGCAAAGAGGGCTAAGGCCGATGCTCTTATGTTGCAGGAAATGCATCTTTTGGGCACAAAGGCCCTTTGCGTGCAACGCTATGGATTCCAGCAGGTCTTCCACGCTGGATTTACAAGAGTTCACGGGGAGTAGCGATCCTAGTACACCGTAGGGTCCCCTATGTGCACATACAACAGTGGACTGACACGCAGGGGCGCTATCGATTTATCCGGGGCAGGATCGGGGAGGATCCCCTGACATTGGGCAGTGTATATGCACCCCCACTACAATGGAATCTGGTAGAGAAACTGCATTCCTTGTGGGCTGACATGCCAGATGGGTTATCCGTGGTTGGTGGGGACTGGAATGATGTTATTGATTTGGCTAAAGATAGGACCAGAGTTGGGGGTAGCCCCGGGGGTGGTCTTCCCCCGAAACTGCATTTGTTAGTGACGGGATTGTACTGGACTGATGTATGGTGACGTATGCATGGTGATCGGCGGGGGTTCACATACTTCTCGGCGGTCCATAACTCACTATCCAGATTTGACTACTTCTTTGTTCCTCGGGTGGCAGTCGATAGGGTGGCGTCGGTGGAGATTTTGCCTCGCAGCCTCTCGGATCACTCTCCGTTGTCCCTTGAGCTATATATAGGCAGAGGGAAACAACTGTTTCGATGGCGTTTATCAGTTTGGCACTTGCAGAATGAAGAGTATGGGACGCATATGAGTCAAGCAATTGCCCAGTACCTGGGGTCCGTTCCTGGCACCGTGATGTTGTGGGAGGCGATGAAGCCTATCTTGCGCAGGGTTGACATATCCTGGTGCGCGGCGGCCCGCAGGAAGTGTAGGGAAGAACTGACTCGCGCAGAGGCGGACGTGGAGGCACTCGAGCGCTGGTGTCGGGAGGCAGGGAGGGATCAGCACGTGCGGCAATTGCTTTTTGCACAACAGACCTGTGCCGCCCTGTTGCTGGACGAGGCACGCCTGGTTGGTGGGGACGCGCATCAGGGTATGCCAATGGGGGGACAAGTCTAGCAAGATGTTGCACCGACTCTGTCAGGGTGCCTTCCACGCCCAGGCCCCACCAGGAATTCTGGGCTCGGCGGGGACGCCAATTACTGACCCCTCAGCCATAGCAGAGAGTTTCGCTGCATACAATGCGGAGCTCTATGCCCCCCGGGAATGTTTGTCAGAATCCACCATCGATAAGTTCATTGCAGACTTGCCTCCCAAAATGGTGCCAGATGAGGTGCTAGACCAGTTAGAGGTCCCCTTGACTGATGAGGAGTTGGGTGCGGCACTGGGAGAGCTCAATCCTGGTAAGGCACCTGGAACCAATGGGTTTCCTAGCGAATTCTTTCGTCGTTACAATGTGCAGCTAGCTCCTTATTACCGGGCGGTGGTGGAGGAGGCCCGGGAAAAGGGCTTACTCCCTCCAGATTGGAGGCATGCGGAGGTAGTGGTGTTCCATAAGCCCGGCCGACCCCCAAAAAAATATGCCTCATATCGCCCCATTTCCCTCTTAAACGTGGAGGCCAAAATCCTGGCGAAGGCGTTGGCCAATCGTCTGCTGCCCTACATCTCTGCTCTTGTACACCCGGACCAGGCAGGGTTTATGCCCCAGAGGGCGACCAGGCACAACATTAGGAGGGCACATGTGGCGATGGCGGCCATACGGCAGATGGGAGAGCCGGCGGCGCTTCTCCTGGCAGACATGGACAGGGCGTTTGATTCCCTAAGCTGGGTTTACCTCTTCGCACTGCTACGGAGACCCAATCTTGGCCCTCGCTTCCTCTCTTGCATAATGCTCCTCTACACAGAGCTAACGGTGTCGGTTCAGGTGGCTGGAGCATCCTCCTCCACTTTTTCCATAGGACAGGGCACAAGGCAGGGGTGCCCCCTGTCTCCATACCTCTTCGCCCAAGCCATGGAGCCGTTGGCGGTGTGGGTACGCATCAATGCGCAGGTTCGGGGATTTGAATGGGCCCCGGGTCTGTCCGACCGGATCGCGCTATATGCGGATGATGTCCTTTTTTTTCTTACAGCGGTGGACAGGACGGGGCCGCGGCCTCTGCGTATCATGCAGATTTTTGGGGAGACGTCGGTTTTGTATATGAATCCCCGCAAATCCACATTGTGGGCCCTGGGAGATCGAATGAGAGCGGGTGCATGGGCGTCCTCGGTCCAGTTGGTAGTGGGGGACTTGAAATACCTGGGGATGTTCCTTTCAGATATACCGGCAATCTCCTGGGAACAGAATGTGGCTCCAGTGTGGGAGCGAGTTCGTTCAGACCTTAAATCTTGGTCCCGTATGCCTCTGACTCTGTTTGGCAGATCGGCAATATTCAAGATGGTAGCACTTCCCCGGCTCCTCTACCAGCTACAGAACCACCCATACCCAATCCCGCCTAGATGGTTCCGGCTTGTGAATTCTGTGCTTGGGCAATTTTTGTGGGAGGCGGGTAGGGTGCGCGCGGCACTGCGCACATGCTTTCTGTCCACTTATTGCGGAGGTCTTGCGTCCTCGGACATTCTCTTGTACTACCAGGCATCGCACCTGCTGGTTCTTAATGAGTGGTGGTATGGGGATAGGGAAGACCCAGCATATGCGCTGGAACGGCAACTCATGGGGCGCCACTCATTACACACACTCCTATACTCGGTGCCGTTGCGGGGTGCGCTGCCATCGGTCACATCGGTGGTGTTCCAGATTTGGAGGCAGGCCCTGTGGCGTATGGGTTGGTGCAATATCCTGACTCGGGAGTCCCCTCTGTGGAACAATGGGCACCTGCCCCAACTGGTGGCCCTACAGGGTTTCCGAGGATGGGACAACATTGGCATTTCAACCCTGGGAGATGTTATGAGGGGCACAACACTCAAGCCCTTCCAGGACCTCCAAAGGGAATTCCATATGCCACAGTCTCAATTTTTTCGGTACCTCCAGTTTCGCCACGCCCTGTCTCCTAGCCTGGAGGGTTTGGCGTCTCTCCCTGAATTTAGTCCTCTGGAGGCGAAAGTCTTTATGGGGGACCTAGAAGAAAAGAAGATCTCCCGGATATACCAATCCCTGGTTACCTACTGTTCCCCCACACTGCAAAAGCTTCGGGGAGACTGGGAGGCTGACGTGGGCGCCCTAGAGGAGGAGGACTGGACGGAGGCACTGGCAGCTCCGCGGGGTGCGGCAATAGCGATGCGACTCCGCCAGGTTCAGTTCAAGTATCTCCACAGGGTCCATTTTACTGGAACACGACTGTGGCGGGCGGGACTGATTGCTTCCCCGGAGTGTCGTCACTGTGGTCGGGAGGAGGGCACTTTCCTGCATACTGTTTGGCAGTGTACGTCCTTAGATAATTTTTGAGGGGGGTATTCGCATGCCTCTCTGAGGTGCTGGGGTGGGGACTCCCTCGAACACCGCAGCTGGCCCTACTTCACATCATGGAAGGGATAGGGGGCAATGTCTACAAACGACATCTTATGTTGTTGGGGTTTACGCTGGCAAAACGAGATATTGCTAGGGAGTGGAAGGCGACGCGGGCCCCTTCAGTGGCTGCATGGAAGAATGGATTTGATTTTTGCATGGGGTTGGAGCAGTCCATCTTTTTGGCCAGGGATGCCCATGCAAGCACTATAAGATTTGGAAACGGTAGGCGGACTGTCGGAGATTATGGTTAGAGCCGCCGGCAGATGCGGATACCGATTCACTGGAGTAGTTGCTAGCACGGTCCAGGTGCGGAGAGGGGGGGTTTCGTGGGGGTGCATGCTACCAGGGTAGGATTCTTTGTTTGTTTATTTAGACTGTGGGCAGGATTACGCGGATGCAGTGCAATCTCAGGGGGGTGGGGAGAGGGAGGGTGGGAGTTAAGGGGGGGAATTCATTATCATTCAGCATGCCTTTGTTATGCACCTTGATCTTACATATAAAAATGTTGATTGCTTTCATGTTTACATGTCTGATTTGGCAGATGTCTCTGGAGCACAGAGCCCTGCGCTGTAATTGCTAATTGACGAATAAAATATGTTTACAAAAAAAAAAGATCCAATTATCATTCTGCATAGAGTCAGCAGTCGGTTTTACAAAGTTACATACATACTATTTCAGTTTTATAAGTGTCACATGTGCCTGTTTGTAAATTAGTAATGTAGATCATTGAGTATGGTGTCACTTCCCTCTCGAGCTGCTGGATCAGGGACCGCTTCATCAACTACACCTATGAGGAGCCAGGTTCAGCAGTTGGCATCAGGGGGAATCGCAAAGGGACACAAGGCTGTGGCTGGAGCTGGTGAGTTCGCTTGTGCATTGTACAGCTCCATTCAACACTTCAGGTCTATGGCGTGAGCTGTCACGTGTAGGGGTACCCAAACCAGGTCACATGTGGTTCATCTGTTGATGCAAAGTACAGTAGAACCAACCCTTGTGTTGCATCACAACTCATACTAAGTCAATTACTTATCCTGTTGCAACTTCTGTGTTCCAGGTGATGATGACGATGAGGAGGGTGGACCATCCACCAGTGTTGGGCAATGGGCAATCAAAGGGGAAAATCCACTGCTCCTGCAAGCAGTAATGTTGGCTGCAAGTACTGTGCAAGAGGAGGAGGATGACGTACCTGAGG
The DNA here is from genome assembly GCF_964204655.1 of Triturus cristatus. NCBI lineage: Eukaryota > Metazoa > Chordata > Amphibia > Caudata > Salamandridae > Triturus > Triturus cristatus. The sequence goes on from NC_140586.1 coordinate 368,009,406, forward strand.
AGGCTGAAGAAATTACCCATGATGAAGACTATCTGTTCATCCTCTCAGAGGATGGTGAATCAGATGCCAGGGCCCGAAAGATACCCACATTGGACAAATTTGGCAAGGCCTCACACCCTCCACCAAGAAAAGTGCCTCAGCCTCCAAAAAGTAAGATTGCCTGTACTCAGCATAGAGCTTACCAGCCACAGCTCACATGCACCCCAACACATATATCACTCCCTCACAGCCCTCACATCCAGTACAGACGTGGTGGTCCGCCTGCAAACTCCTCCCTATACAGTGTATCTCAGACAGTCTCTCCACCATCTGAGGGAAGTTACAACCCTATTGTGGTGCAGGTATCCCCTGGACACCATTCTCCTGTCCACAGGCTTCCAACTGCCACCCTCCCTGCTGTTGGACCTGGCGGTCTCATCCATGGCCAACTCCTGCAGAGAGGGCCTGCACCTGGTCTTGGTGCCCAGTGGGAGCAGGACTTCTTCCAACAGCAGGCAAGTGTGAGGCAGGACCTTCGTGCCATAGGGGCTACCCTGTCAGACATGTCTGAGGGCCTGCAGGACAGGTGCCAAATCCCTCAGGTGGTGGACAGCTTAATCCATGATTTGGACAGGATGAATAGATCTTGGCAAGACATGTCCAAGAATATCAGAGACATGATATCCATCCAAAGGGAAGAGAGTGCCAGACACCATGCCTTGGCCATGAAGATGATGGAGGGCATCGTGAAAGTGATCCAAAGTCTCCCTTCACAGTCAACACAGGGAGGGGAGCCGTTACATCTGCCTGCAGCACATTATACCTACACACCTGTACCACAAGCTGTACAGGACCACAGCAAGGGCACACACCCACCACCAACCCCTATCCAGGTACTCCCCTCACCTGCCTTTCCATCCCCACCCCCTGAACAGGAACTGCCCCACCTGCACATCAACCACCATCCCCTGAAAAGGTGCTACCACCACCTGCACTACAACCTCCTGTCCACACACAAACACCAACTGTACAGACAGCATCCGCCCCGGCACATGAACTTCACCCTGTACAGGCACATGCACCACACCAACCTGTACCTCGGCGACAACCCAGACATAATCCCTCACAGCGATCCTCACCTCCAAAATTATTAAATCGCAAGCACGATCCTCATTGATCACATCCCAAAACCTTTTGACCAGTATGAATATGTGTAAATAAAAAGAAATTCTCATCACAAGTCAAGACTCTGTTGTGCATTAGGTCCAAATGTTTACCAATTGTGATGGCCTAGAGATATGAAGATGTATGTGCATGTGTGGCTCATGTATAAGTGTAATTCCATCATTGCAACAAGCCCTCATGTGCCGAGCAGATAACTTCCAAAATATATGTCCATATTTTGTACAAATCATTCACCAGTAAGTTAAACAAGATAGAGAAAGTGTGAGTCAAAATAAGATTTTATGCAAAAAAAAGTGTGGGATTACAACCACAGTCCGTTTGGAAGGGAGAAAGGAAAACAAATGATGTTCTTACTACAGAAGGAGAAGGGAACTTGGATTGGGGTGGGACAACATTAAATATAACACGTCAGGGAGCGTCAGGGAAACCAGTCTATTTACAAGGGGCAAAGTAAATATTTGTCCACAAAGAAAATTCTGTCCAACAGGTCAAGTGTCCTTCTGGTCATCCTCCACTAGCGCAATGTCCAGATCCTCTGCGTCTGATGCGGGTTCCTGGCTGGCCGATGCAGAATCAGGCACCACACGGGGTTGGTACACACAAGGAGTATGGGGGGAAACAGTGCAGCACAACAGACAGGGGAGACATTGACGGTGGTGTGGGAGGGATGTTGGGATACGACAGACAACATGACTGCAGTCAGGGAATTGACACTGGCACGGAGGGTGGTTAGAGCTCGGGCATTTTCCTCTCGCATCATGTGCAGCTCTGTACACATCTGCAGCATGATGCGAGAGGCCAAGTCTGGCTGACCCTCATACCCCACATCAAATCCTTTGGTACAGCCACAGGAGCAACAACACAGGGAGGGAATTGGGTTGAACATGAGGGGTGTGGTGCCTCAGGTTCGGAGCCAATGTGGGTGTCTACCTGGCAGCTATGATGAGGGGGACTGATTGCAGGGCATGTAGCTGGAGGCCCTGATGGAATGGGGGCCTATAGAGTTAGGGAGGGGTTGATGGCAGGCCCAGGTTGTGTAGTGGCCTGCCCCTTGGACATCTCGCCAAAAGTAAGTGGTGAATGGTCCGGGAGTGAGTAGATCTCCCTTCCCCCTTGCCAGAGGTGTCCAGTCTTCGCACCCTTCAATGTCCTCAGCCTCCACCCGGTCCGTAGCACCAGAGGTGTCTTCCTGCTCAGTACACGTGGGCGCAATCCCCCTGCCTCCTGATGTCAAAGTTCCCACCTCATCCTCTTCTTCCTCACTAGTAGAAAGAGGGTGTAGCCGCTGGCACACCAAAGTTGTCCTGCTCTGAATTGTGCCCTGCTGTTGGTCCATTTGGCCAGCTGAGGCCACTGAAATGTAAGACAAATCATAATTTAGTGGTTGTACACATCAGGACAAGACACATACCTAGATGAACCAAGGGCAGACTTTGTTCTCCTCTGTTGACAATATACAGTTGTGTAACTGCAACAAATGATGAACGGACTGCTGAATGATTCAAACATTCTCCCCCAGTAAAGAGATATGGGTTAAATCCATTGTTCTTTTGCCAACTATACCACCCCAGTTTGGACCCAGCCATATGCAAATCAGTCTTGACACTGTGCCTCATGGGATCAATCCAGACGAAACTGCCAAACCAGGTCCTTCCTGGACCAGAAACAAGCATCCTGGGACTGGTTTCGGGGTATGTCACACCTCATCAGCCAGGCTAGCTTGAATCCAGTGGCACAGTGAGCAAGGGACCCACGTCTGGCATACCCATCCCACTTAGGGCGAAAAGTGTAACTGCAACAAATGATGAACGGAATGCTGAATGATTCAAACATTCTCCCCCAGTCAAGAGAGCTGGGTTAAATCCATCATTCTTTTGCCCACTACGCCACCCCAGTTTGGACCTAGCCATATGCAAATCAGTCTTGACCCTGTGCCTCATGGGAACAGTCCATACCGTACTGCCAAGTTACGTCCTCCCTAGACCAGAAACAAGCATCCTGGGACAGGCTTCGAGGTATGTCACCCTTCATCAGCCAGGCTAGCTTGAATCAGGTGGCACAGTGAGCAAGGGATCCACGTCTGGGCATACCCATCCCACTTAGGGCAAAATGTTTAACCTCAACAAATAATGGACAGAATGCTGAATGATTCAAACTTTCTCCCCCAGTTAAGAGATCTGCGTTAAATCCATTGTTCTTTTGCCCACTACGCCACCCCAGTTTGGACCCAGCCATATGCAAATCAGTCTTGACCATGTGCCTCATGGAAACAGTCCAGACCGAACTGCCAAGCCAGGTCCTCCCTGGACCAGAAACAAGCATCCTGGGACCGGTTTCAGGGTATGTCACCTTTCATCAGCTAGGCTAGCTTGAATTCAGTGGCCCAGTGAGCCAGGGACACACGTCTGGGCATACCCATCCCACTTAGGGCGAAAAGTGTAACTGCAACAAATGATGGACGGAATGCTGAATGATTCAAACATTCTCCCCCAGTCATGAGGTCTGGGTTAAATCAATTGTTCCTTTGCCCACTACGTCACTCCAGTTTGGACCCAGCCATATGCAAATCAGTCGTGACCCTGTGCCTCATGAGAACAGTCCAGACCGAACTGCCAAGCGAGGCCCTCCCTGAACCAGAAACAAGCATCCTAGGACCGGTTTCAGGGCATGTCACCCTTCATCAGCCAGGCTAGCTTGAATCCAGTCAAAAGAGAAAGGACAGGGGAACCCTACTCACTAACGGAACCAGGGTAATTATTATATAAGGGGAAACAACGGTTCCTGTGGACTCATAAAAAATGATTCAAGCAATATAATTTGCACAATCGCAATAAAAAGAGGGTAGAATAATGTCAGAGGGCAAGGAACCACCAACACATTTGTACAATTATGACTTGTTTTATAAACACAACATACTTATTATATACCATGTTTAAATTTACAATAGAAGAGATATTCGTGCACTGTGTCCCAAAGTGAAAAATGGAACCTAATCGTAAGTGACAGAGTGTATATTTATATACAAGGATTCCATAAATCTTAAAAGGCGACCATTCTTGTATAATTTCTTTGTAAACAGCAATTGTATATAATAATATGCGCTGGGCAATGGTTCCCTCTTTCAGCTTGTCGACGGCGTTTCGACCTTCTATCAGTACGGGGTCTCCTCAGGACTAGTGATGCAGGGACATCTGGATTGCTTAATGCACAGCCTTGTGAACTAGTGATGTGCCACAAGTGAGAAGTGAAAGGGTATTACTCACAAGAGGACCCGTCCGGGTACTCAGTGTGAGGAAAGGCTGGCAGTCAGGGGTACGGTTTGGCTGACCGGCTCTTTACATCAACTCGCGATAGGCATAGTGGTATGGTTAATCCCTGGTAAATTCTGGAAACAGTGACAATGCACTGTATAGGTCTGGATGATATTCATTGTACCATCCTTGAAGCTGACTCACGCAGCTTGGGACTACAGATGCTGTGATTCTTCGCCCACAGAATATCATCCAGACCTACACAGTGCATTGTCACTGTTTCCAGAACTTACCAGGGATTAACCATACCGCTATGAAAGAGCGAACCATTGCCCAGCACGTATTATTATATACAGTTGCTGTTTACAAAGAAATTATACAAGAATGGTCGCCTTTTAAGATTTATGGAAACCTTGTATATAAATATACACCCTGTCACTTACGATTAGGTTCCATTTTTCACTTTGGGACACAGTGCACAAATATCTGTTCTATTGTAAATTTAAACAATGTATATAATAAGTCTGTTGTGTTTATAAAACAAGTCATAATTGTACAAATGTGTTGGTGGTTCCTTGCCCTCTGACATTATTCTACCCTCTTTTTATTGCAATTGAGCTTGAATCCAGTGGCACAGTGAGCAAGGGACCCACATCTGTGCATACCCATCCCACAAAGGGGAGGGGGGGCTGGCTCAATATCACACGCCAGTTTAGTTTTCTCCTCCTTTGCATTATGGTACATGTAGTCCATATTTAGTGCTCAACACAAGAGTTGTTTGTTGTGTTATGGCAAATTTGGGGGAAGCAGTGCTGTGTATCCTAGACACAGTGACAGATCCACCCAGAACATCATCACTCACGTTGTGGGCCCATCATTTGTGGGGAAGTTGTGAGAAGTTGGCCTGATATATGCTGTCCACTAGTTCTAGTGGGCACCTTGTATCAGTCCAAACAACCCCTTATGGTGAATTGGTTAAATACAACCTTTATTGAAAGCTATCCTAGTGGTAGCTATGGAGAGCAGCCTTCAGGCTAAGTCTTGAAGGAATGTGAAGCAGCTTGTTTTGCCAGTCTATAATCTCTTGAATGATCAAATGAAAGGACAACCACACCAGGTGTAATATTTAAAATATATGTATTTAAGATAAAACACACCCCTCTAGTCTAGCTTCTACGGGCAATGTCGCGGTTGGAAATATAAAGATTAGGGACACTTAGAATCGAGTCAGGACCAAACCCTTTTGGACTTAAGAAGTTCTAGGGCTAGCACCCACGGGAAAACCGGAGTACTAGTGTTACCTCACCCAGGGAAGCCGAGCGCATAGGTGTCTTTTGGTGTCAGGTTGCGTCGTCGATTACAATGGAAGCTGGCGAAGAACTGCTGCTGCCGTGAAGAGGAGAAGTGTCCAAAGAGATCCAAGCCTGGATATAGGATGGAAGGAACCTGAAAGCAGAGGGGACAGAGTCTGGGTCACTTGCCAGTGACCGAGGGCAGGATGGACCAATGCCCACAGATGTCGGGTGCTTCAGGTGAGTTGACAGGTGTCTTGACTATTCAGCCACGAGGACCAGGAGGCAGTGACGAAGTCCACGAGCCGGATTAAAGCTGTCTCATGAAGTTTGTCAAGTGCTGCGGTGTCGGCGACCAGATTGGACCCAACAAGCCATGGCAACGGCAAGTCTTGTGGAAAGAGAAGAAGGACGTCGGTGCAGACCAGCAAGGTCTAAGGGACTCACCCAGTGAAGGTAAGTCACGGCATGTCTGGAGCAATCAGGGAAGCCCAAGTAGAAGAGGAGTTGCCTTCGTGGGGACCTACTAGCCAGCGGGCTAGCGATCGCGAAGGAGCCTCAAGCAGTCGCACTGGAACCCGGCCCACGGGTCACTCGTGGAGTGGAGGCCAGAGATCTTTGGTGCAGTCAGTGGTCAAGGCTGGAGCTATTTGAAGCCCAAAGCAGAACTTCAAGGATAAACAGGAAGTTGATGTACCAGCAATAGTACATGGTGCCCAGGTGTCACGGTTCCTCGTCACCCACGATAGCCACGGGCCTCAGCTTTGCTGTGGACTCAGGGTAGCCTCGAAGAAGTCAGGAAATCCACCTCTGGTGATGCAGAGACTTCGGCATCCAATGGGAGCTTTGGAATTGCAGACCGGACAGTTGCTTCTTTGGTGCCGGCCAAGCAGGGGAGTCACTCCTTGACCCCAAGGGAGATTTCTTCTGTCTTCTAGTCGAAATAGAAATTCGAAGGTCCCGGATATATATTGCAGAGTTTCGTCCAGGGTAATCTAAAGTCACAAGGACTGGGTTCCCATACTTATACTAAGTTTGGGGGTTGGACATACTCTAGGGACCCACCTATGGGAGGGTTTGGAAAGAGCGGTGGTTACACCCATTTCCTTTGTCCAGTTTCGCGCCAGAGCAGGGGCAGGTAGCCTCTGCAACCGGTTTGAACTGGACTATGCACAGGGACACCAAGTGTGCCCCCAGTGCAGGACTTCAAAACACCAGAGAGTGCTCCCGCCCAGCCCCAATACACATCTGCCTGTCTGGGGAGGTGGCTACACCTCCCTGGGACAGGAAACCTATTGTTCAGGCCTCCCCTGTCGGAGTTTCGGTCAGCAGCAGGAGGCCAGACCCGTGTCTGTGGCAGAGGCATCCTTTTTGTGATGCCAGGTCTGTAGAAAGTCCTACCTGGTTAGACCAGTGTGAACATGTCTCTCCCACTAGTAGGGTGGAATGCTAGCCCCACCACCAGAACTGGCGGGGGAGGTAGTATTCCAAACATTTGACACCAAACACAACATGTTTCTGGGCAGCCATCCCAAAGTTAGCATTTACCGCGAGTTTATAATGCACTTAAGAGTGTATGGTCAGGCTGCACCACAAAACAGCATCAGAGGAGGTACTCCGAACGCTGCAGAGGGGGTCTGCTCATGCAGGGGCACGCTCTCACATAAAAACCAAGCACTCTGCCTTCAGGATTGTTAAGGCCTGCCATAGGAGTGACTTATAGTTTTTATATGTGTGTGCAATGGTAGTGATATAGGTAGCCTATACCACAGTAAGGGGTGCAAGCACACCAGTTACCCAGGCTGCTGTAGCAGACCTGTGGTGCCATTTTGGAGTGCTTCCCAGGGGTGGCATTATACATGCTTCAGCCCCTGGTAGGCCTCTGAGGTACATATGCCCTAGGTACATAGTATGCCATATACTAGGGGCTTATAAGGCACTCCAGAATCCAATTAGTTATGTACCTAATGTTCATGCAAACCATTTTACAGAGAAAGCAGATAGACGGGGGCCCTGAATAGCAGGATCCCAGTCCAACTAAGTCATAAACCAGCAAAACACCAGGCAAAAAGTGGGTGCAACCATATAGTCAGATCTCACCTTCCTACATAACCCCCCCAAACGAAAGGAGATAAGGCTAACCTTGACCAGTTGAGCCTTTATTGACTAAGTGGCCATATAAGGAAGCACCTGCACTAGCGTGGTTGCCCCCTGTCTTATGGTCCACTAAGCTATTCCTCACCCTAAGGGCATCAGAGGATCTCCACCATGGGGAATTACTACCTGTGGTGTGTTTTGGCAAAGTAGAAGGCTGGTGAGGTGTCTGAGTAGAGAAGTGAAGCCCTAATAAAGTCGGCCTCAGCTTCCTCAGATCACTTGTCACCATTGATGCCTTACTTTCCATGACTGAGTTGTACTTTGCTCTAAGGGTCATCCTCTGGCTGCCTACAGCTCTGGGTTGGGTCCCTTTGGGTGGAACACTGGAGGGGCTGGGCAGGTTTGGAACCTTTGGGTCCCATGTTTGCCCTTGCCCAACAGAGTCCTGCTGGGGGAGGTCCCTATACAATGGTAATGGGGATCCCTCAGGGGGTTGAGGAATTTTCACCTGGCTAGGGCTACTAGCCTGGGAGCCCCTAATCTGCTGATGGGGGGTTCCTCTGGACATGGGCCCCTTTGGGGTCCACTGACCTTCCTGACCTCTGCAGCCCTGGGCTGACTGATGCAGGGTAGAGAGGGGCAGGTTACCTGCTCCAGACTGGGTACCACCTTAGAAGAGTCCACTGCTATCAGGGGTGTTGCCAGGCCAGGCCTGACTACCTCTGGGGCAGTTCCTTCACAAGGGGTAGGATCAGTTCCCTGAGGAGGCTGACCCTTACCTATTGTCTAGGGGGGAGAAGACTTTTCTTCAACCCTTGTGCTCTCTTGTGGGGGAGAGTGGGCCATTATTTCAGGCTCCATCACTCCAAAATGTTTCTGGGGTTTCAGGTATGCCCAGCATTCTCAGATGGGCTTGGTGTTCAACCTCAGCCCAGGCTGAAATTTCCAGATCATTGCCCATTAGGCAATCTACAGGCAAGTTTGGGGACACTGCCACTCTCTTTGGGCCTGTGACCCCTCCCCATCTGAGATTGACTATGGCCATGGGGTGATATGTGCTGACACCATCTATGTTGGTCACCTGATAACTAAAGTCAGGTAAAAGCTGCTGAGGGGGAATTGGTTTCTCTGTCACCATGGTGACACTAGCCCCAGTGTCCCTATAGGCCACAGCTTTCTGACCATTGATTATTGGCTCCAGTCTGTACCTGCCCAAAGCATTGGGACCTTGGATAAAAGTGGCAAATCCCACGCCACCATCACAGACTGAGGAGGCCTGTGAGGGGGGCCTGTCTAAACTAGGGCCCACCTCTGTTCCCAATGAGAATGAATTTACCCTTTTGGGTACATTACTACCACCTGGGGGATTACTACTAGTGGTACCAGGGGGAATGGTAGTATTTGTTGGAGGAACATTTTCTTTATTGCCAATCCTGGGGCAACTGGGATCAGTTTTCAGGTGCCCATGCTTTTTACAGACATGGCAATATGGTTTCTTTTCAGGAGAGGAAGGAGTTTGGGACCCACCCCCAGAAGAGGACTTTTGGGGCCCTGTAGTGGACTTATCCTTAGAAGTATCCCCACCTTTCTATTGGGGCTTTGTAGAATCTTTCTTCTGGTCACCCCCCTGATTCTCAGGCCTTATCCTGGTTCTGACCCATTTGTCTGCCTTCTTTCCCAATTCTTAGGGAGAGGTCAGATCAGAGTCCACCAGGTACTGGTGTAAAAGCTGGTTTTGACAATTACTAAGGATCTGCCCCCTCATAATAAAATTGTACAATCCTGCAAAGGCATGCACTTTGCTGCCATGTATCCAACCTTCCAGAGCCTTAGTAGCACAATCAACAAAGTCTACCCAGTCTTGAGTCTGAGCTTATTGGGTGTCTCTGAACTTCAACCTATACTGCTCAGTGATTAGGCCAAACCCATCAATCAGAGCACTCTTCAAGATCTTGTAATCATCAGCATCCCCTTCTCTTACAGTGAGGAGCTTGTCTCTACCTTTGTCTGCAAAGGAGAGCCATAAGATTGCTGCCCACTGACCTTGAGGGACCTTCTGTACTTTACAGGCCCTCTCCAAGGCAGTAATCCATTTGTGGATGTCATCCCCACTCTGGTAGTGAGGGACAATCTTACTTAGGTTTCTATGGTCATAGGACCTCTCCCTATCTCTAGGGAAATTGCTGCCACCAAGGGTCTCTAGTTCCTCCTTTTTACTAGCTCTGTAGAGCTCTAGGGCTTCCCTATCTAAGGCCATCTGCTGCTTTCTGAGGTTGAGCTTGTCTTGCTCATACTTCAGCAGTCTCTCTCTCCTCTCCTGGGAGGTTTCCCTCCCTCTCTAAGAAGAGACAGAGGTCCCTATAGAGGAGTTAGACTGGACAGATCCCCTTGAGAGAGATCTATCCCTTCTAGCCCTACTTTCAACTCTTCCTGGAGGAATAAAGGAGGGAGCATTGTTGTCATCCTCCTCATCCTCATCCAGGAGAGCTGGGTTCACCAGATTCTGATAATTGTCATCAGTCTGGTCAGCATTAGAGGTAGGGTCAGGGGAATTTCTACCCCTAGGCCCACCCTCATCTGCTGCCCTACCCACACTGCCTACCCCATCAGGCCCACTAGGCCCTGAGGTATCATCCAGCTTAAGTATCTTTATGAGATGCTGGGTGGTTGGGCTTTTGCCTGTCTTCAGCTTCCTAATGGAACATAAGGCCCTAAGCTGTGCAAAGGAGAGATCCTCATATTTATAGGGGAGAAGCCATGGGGCTTCTGACAGGGACCCACTGGTTTCTGGCTGACTAGACGTTACTAATGTGGTGTGGTGTATTGCATTGCCTACACTAGAGTGGCCTACTAAACTTTCTTGAGTTGTAGAAAGGGTGTGCTATCCCTTAACACACAACTCTAAGTTCAGTAGAACTTACTGTAGCTAAACTTGATATTATATGTACCTAAGGTACTTTTAGTGGTTTTCAGTTGATCAATTCAATTGAGATTATCTGGTAAAAGAATTGCAAGCTGGAATCCCACACGCTGCACACCAATGTGAGAAGTTGGCCTGTTATATGCTGTCCACTACTTCTAGTGGGCACCTTGTATCAGTCCAAACAACCCCTCAGGGTGAATTGGTTAAATACAACCTTTATTGAAAGCTATCCTAGTGGTAGCTATGGAGAGCAGCCTTCAGGCTAAGTCTTGAAGGAATGTAAAGCAGCTTGTTTTACCAGTCTATAATCTCTTGAATGATCAAATGAAAGGACAACCACACCAGGTATATATTTAAAATATATGTATTTAAGATAAAACACACCCCTCTAGTCTCTTTATGAGGCTGGAGTTCGGAGTACTTAAGTTACAAGTTAGCAATCAACAGTAATAGCACAAATACATGTTTGGGTCCTAGGGGCATACCAAACCATATACCAATAAAGTGGTATAAGAACCATGACTGAAATAGACACAAGGCCTAGAGCCTGTAGAATCACTGGGACCCCAAGGACCCACCCAAGGTAGTGACACAGGGGACCAACGGTGGCCGTGTGCAGTGTGTAAACACAACCACCGGTTCCCGTTAGCTTCTATGAGCAATGTCGCGGTTGGAAATTTAAAGATTAGGGACACTTAGAATAGAGTCAGGACCAAACCCTTTTGGACTTAAGAAGTTCTAGGGCTAGCACCCACGGGAACACCGGAGTACTCGTGTTACCTCACCCAGGGAAGCCGGGTGCATAGGTGTCTTTTGGTGTCGGGTCGCGTCGTCGGTTACAATGGAAGCTGGCGAAGAACTGCTGCAGTGAAGAGGAGAAGTGTCCGAAGAGATCCAAGCCTGGATCTAGGATGGAAGGAACCTTAAAGCAGAGGGGACAGAGTCTGGGTCACTTGCCAGTGACCGAGGGCAGGATGGACCAATGCCCAAAGATGTTGGGTGCTTCAGGTGAGTTGACGGGTGTCTTGACTCTTCAGCCACAAGGTCCAGGAGGCGTTGGCGAAGTCCACGAGCCGGATTCGAGCTGTCCCACGAAGTTTGTCGACTGCTGCGATGTCGGTGACCAGATTGGACCCAACAAGCTATGGCAACGGCAAGTCTCGTGGAAAGAGAAGAAGGACGTCGGTGCAGACCAGCTAGGTCTGAGGGACTCACCCAGTGAAGGTAAGTCAGGGCACGTCTGGAGCAACCAGGGAAGCCCAAGTAGAAGAGAAGTTGCCTTCGTGGGGACCTACTAGCCAACGGGCTATTGATCGCGAAGGAGCTTCGCACTGGAACCCGGCCCACAGGTCACTCGTGGAGTGGAGGCCAGAGATCATCGGTGCAGTCAGTGCCCGAGGCTGGGGCTATTCGGAGGCCAAAGCAGAACTTCAAGGATAAACAGGAAGTTGATGTACCAGCAATAGTACACGGTGCCCAGGGGTCATGGTTACTCATCACCCACGATAGTGCTGTGGACTCAGGGTAGCCTCGGAGAAGTCAGGAAATCCACCTTTGGTGTTGCAGAGACTTCGGCGTCTAACGGGAGCGTCTGCATTGCAGACCGGACAGTTGCTTCTTTGGTGCCTGCCAAGCAGGGGAGTCACTCCTTGACCCCAAGGGAGATTTCTTTCGTCTTCTAGTCGAAATAGAAAGTCGAAGGTCCAGGATATATATTGCAGAGTTTCGTCCTGGGTAGTCTAAAGTCGCAAGGACTGGGTTCCCATACTTATACTAAGTTTGGGGGCTGGACATACTCTAGGGACCCACCTATGGGAGGGTTTGGAAAGAGGGGTGGTTACACCCATTTACTTTGTCCAGTTTCGTGCCAGAGCAGGGGCAGGTAGCCCCTGCAACCGGTTTGAACTGAACTATGCACAGGGACACCAAGTGTGCCCCCAGTGCAGGACTTCAAAGCACCAGAGAGTGCTCCCTCCCAGCCCCAATACACCTCTGCCTGTCTGGGGAGGTGGTCACACCTCCATGGGACAGGAAACCTATTGCCAGCAGCAGGAGGCCAGACCCGTGTCTGTGGCAGAGGCATCCATTTTGTGATGCCAGGGCTGTAGAAAGTCCTACCTGGTTAGACCAGTGTGAACATGTCTCTCCCTCTAGAAGGGTGGAATGCTACCCCAAAGTTAGCATTTACCGCAAGGTTATAGTGCACTTAAGAGTGTATGGTCAGGCTGCACCACAAAACAGCATCAGAGGAGGTACTCCAAATGCTGCAGAGGGGGTCTGCTCATGCAGGGGCACCCTCTCACATAAAAACTAAGCACTCTGCCTTCAGGATTGTTAAGGCCTGCCATAGGAGTGACTTATAGTTTTTATATGTGTGTGCAATGGTAGTGATATAGGTAGCCTATACCACAGTAAGGGGTGCAAGCACACCCTTACCCAGGCTGCTGTAGCAGGCCTGTGGTGCCATTTTGGAGTGCTTCCCAGGGGTGGCATAATACATGCTTCAGCCCCTGGTAGGCCTCTGAGGTACATATGCCCTAGGTACATAGTATGCCATATACTAGGGGCTTATAAGGCACTCTAGAATCCAATTAGTTATGTACCTAGTGTACATGCAAACATTTCACAGAGAAAGCAGATAGACTGGGGCCCTGAATAGGGGCCCGATTCACAGAACTAACTTAAGACAAAATCCTAAACTTACTACCATTTTGGTATTCACAGAAGGCACTTACTCATTTTGGTATTCACAGAAGGCACTTACTCATTTCGGTATTCACAGAAGTTAGGAGTCCTAACTTTAGGACTCCTAAATGCCTTCTGTGAATACCGAAAGTCTTAAAATTAGGATTTTTCTCAATTTAGTAGTCCTAAATTTAGGACTCCTAACTTTAGGACTCCTAAATGCCTTCTGTGAATACCGAAAGCCTTAAAATTAGGATTTTTCTCAGTTTAGTAGTAGTATAGTTAGGACTCCTAACTTTAGGACTCCTAAATGCCTTCTGTGAATACCGAAAGTCTTAAAATTAGGATTTTTCTCAATTTAGTAGTCCTTAATTTAGATTTAGGACTACTAAATTGAGAAAAATCCTAATTTTAAGACTTTCGGTATTCACAGAAGGCATTTCGGAGTCCTAAAGTTAGGAGTCCTAACTATACTACTACTAAACTGAGAAAAATCCTAATTTTAAGACTTTCGGTATTCACAGAAGGCATTTAGGAGTCCTAAAGTTAGGACTCCTAACTTCTGTGAATACCGAAATGAGTAAGTGCCTTCTGTGAATACCAAAATGAGTAAGTGCCTTCTGTGAATACCAAAATGGTAGTAAGTTTAGGATTTTGTCTTAAGTTAGTTCTGTGAATCGGGCCCAGTGTGTCTTGCAAAGTAGTCTCAGGATGGAATTTTTGGACAGTCACAATTATCTAACTTTCATACAGACTGCAAACCACATTTTATCCATGACACAATAGGTTGCTCTTGTGAAAAATGTGGTAACCAGCTTATCACAGACTTGCATACACTGACCTCGATAATGTGCAATGGCCCGGTCGCCCAGATTCAGAGGTAGCTGAGGTACAATAGGTATGTTTAAGCCATGCGTTAAAGCTATATTGTGCAAAACACAACAGGCTAATATGATCTTGCACACGACTTCAGGGGAGTACATCAGCACACCCTCTGTACGGTCAAGACATCTGAATCGCAACTTCAACAGACCAAAAGTGCGCTCTATGGCGACTCTATTTCGTGTGTGTGCCTGATTGTACCTACGCTGAGGTACAGTGGTTGGATGTCTGTAAGGTGTGAGGAGTTGAGGGGAGAGTGCACACCCAGCATCATCTGAGGAGGGAAGATAGGCCAATAGGATACATTTCCATCTTAAATTTAAACTGAACATGATCTATACTTTGGTACATGCAGTGTCTGTTGAGACCGTGTATGTGGCTTGGTGAATCTTATTGTACAATGGTTTTTAATGTAAGGTGACATTCATACATTTCTGGATTATTTTCAAGCCCCTTGTGCTACCGGTGCGTCCCTTTAAATAAGGGAAAAAGTGATGTACTGGTAGCGCAAAGGGCTTGTAAATGAGCCCCATTCATTTGCACATATCCCTCATTTGAGTGCTTGGTACTTACCCAGTAGCCACATGTTGCCAAATTCTCCCACAGCCATCCGCCGTGCAAGAGGTTACCTGCAGAATACGAAGCTGTCATGGGTACTGCCTGGAAACACTGCATGCACATCTATGAATCTCCCACTGGCATCACAGACAGCCGGCACATTGATGGAATACCATCGGTGTCTGTTGCAGAATATGTGTGCAATGCGGCGGGGTGGCTGTAGGGCCACATGGGTACAATCAATTGCACCCAGCCCATGTGGGAAGTGAAAGATGGGATAGAAATCCCTAGCTGCCCTTTTTCTGCTGCCCAGTGTATGGGCATTCGTATGTGGAGGTAGGCTCTTGAATTGATGCAGCTCAGTACCTGATGCAACCACCGCAACTGGCTTGCCTGAGAGATGCCCACAAGGTCAGTGGAGACCCTTTGGAATGACCCTGTCACAAAGAAATGGAGAGCAGAAATTATCTTGAGATATGCTGGAATGGCATGGGAGCAGCAGGTCACAGAGACAAGTTCCTGCTCCCACTCACATACCCTCTCCAAAATGACTTCTGGTGGGAAACGGTATCTGGCCCTGACATATTGGCTGGACATTCCAAATAGGTTGATCCTTTGTCTGAAGTTACTCTCTACTCTCCTCTTCCTCCTCTTCCTCCTCCTCCTCCTCCTCCTCCAGTCTTCTTGCTGCATGGCAAGGGGCAGAGCCACAAACACATTCAGTGACATGTTGAAAGATTTATGAGTGTCTGCTCTGCTTTCATATGGGCTGCAGGGCTTGGATTGGCTGTTGGGCTGCAGTGTGTCAACTGGAACATGGTGGGGGATGGTAGGCACTTGGACAGGTGTTTAGCGTTGAGGAAAATGATCGACCGGTCAGATTGCAGGTATTCTGAACCGGAAGCAAAGATTCCGGCCTGGGTGTGGAAATTTCGGCCCAAGCGCAGGACTTCCACTCCGGGTGCGGAAATACAGCACCGGGTGCAGAAATTCCGGCCCGAGTACAGTAAGTGATTTCTGTGAATACCAAAAATCTTGAGTGCCTTCTGTGAATACCAGAAGTAGTAAATTTAGGATTTTGTCTCAGATTAGTTCTGTGAATAAGCCCCTAAATGAATAAGACTTTGAATTTTACTAAACTTACATGGTAGAGTTCACCAAATATCCAAGCCATCGCACCTCTTTTGTTTTAAGCTATACCTGGCTGTTGATCCCATAATAAGAGCAAAACCCGTCCTGGGTTGCTTGTATTGTGGTTCAGGAAGGACCTAGACTGGCAGTTCGGGCTGGACTGCTCCCATGAGGAGAAGGGTTAAGGTTGATCTGCATATGGCTAGGCCCAAACTGAAGTGGCATGATGGGCGGAAAACGATGAATTAGGATGAAGCCCTTAGTGATCATCAGTGGCTGGGATTAATTCAAGCATTCCAAACAACACTTTGGGGGGTATTCTCAAGAACGTGTGATAACTACCACAAAAGTAACTTAACGCAACTCTTCACATCGCAGTCTATCGCAGAAAAATAACACCGTGTTAACTTGGCATTCTCAAGCCGGAGGTACCATGCGATAGGCTCACGATAACGCATGAAATGTCCACAATAAAGTCAACACGACGCCGCAAAAATGCGAAACACGAACGCAAAACAAGTTGCGATGAGGCCAATCGCGATACAAAAATCAGTGAAAACCAGCGATCGGCCTGCAATTCCCACGTGTCACGTGGGAAAATGCACTATAAAAGCAACAAAAAAAGGAGAAAAAAAACTGCATAGCACCGTGGATGCACCCGGACCGAGTGCAGAGGCCAACGCGAACCCCACAAGCCCCACAGACCACCAGCAAAGGAATCTCATTGTCTGGGAAGGTCAAAGAGAAGAGGACGAGGCAGACGGGGTGCAGTCTGCAGGAAAACCAGATCAGCGTCACGGAGGTGACAGAACACTGCCATCCACTGAACATCAATATGACAAACGTGAATACAGTCGGAGTGTCGAGGAGGTCTATGGAGGAGGACAAGAGGATCTGGCATGATGTGAAAAGCCAAACCAAGCACAAACCCGCTGCCAACAGGAAGGCAACAATGGCGACAGGAGGTGGGAGTCCTGCACCACAGGAGGATCTGGAGGAAATGGAGGCCACAGTCATCAGTGTGGAGACGGTGCAAGGAGTTGGGAGTGCGGACACAGCACAATAGGACCTGACACAACATCAACAGGGTGAGTAACGACCAGAGACTGGGGTGACGGGGGAGATGGGCACAATGGCACACATGCCCAACAATGTGTAGCACACTGCACACCCACAATGACCCAGGATCATGTCCCTGATTCCCGTGGCACACTGCAGCACACACACATAGCAATAACAGCACATCCGACGACAATGTGGTACAAAGTACAAAGTGCAACTCCGACACTGCAGAACAGAGAACCCAACTGGGTCCCATTGCGCAGAAACAGGCCAATCACATCTAACATAGCAGGAAACTGTGAGATGAAATGTACGTGTACAATCTGTCATCTGTCATGTAGTCCAATTGTCCACACTCCTGCATCAAATATTCAGCACCTCCCAAACAGTCACAATGTACATTGTCATACAGTCTGCATGTAAACTAAAACAATGCGACAACATACATGTCAACACAATGTCAACATGTATCTCCCTTTCACATTGCAGAGGGACAAACAACACCTCCAGCAGAGCAGACCAGACAACTCATCAGTGATGCTGGAGAGGACCACCACGCCTTCGACAACGACGCCCTACAACAGCTCATGGACATCTTAGGCAACACACCCCCAGGAGCAGGGCAGCGAAGACCTCACAGCAGGAAGCACCCGCCACCACGGCTGGCTCCCAACACTTCACCGAGGCACACATCGCATTCCAATACCAGGTGTTAAAAATGCCAAAAGGAGGTGGCCAAACAGGTGCGGGCGGGGTCAGAGCTCATGGAAGCCGAACTAGATCACATACGTGGGTGTTCAAGTCCCATCGGGGACCACCTACACCCCACAAAGGAGACCCACACTGTGACAGAGACACATGCATTTGCACATTTCCTGTAATAAACCATGCCCAGAGCCCCGTAAATATCATTCACACACCCACACTGGACCTCCCTACGACGGCCCAGCTCACTCCTCTTACGTATTGAGTGGGTGACGACAAAGCAACATGTCCAAGGTCTTACCTGCTGCCAGCGGTGACATGGTTGCGCCCGCTGTACACAGCACAATGTAATGTTGTAGGGCCCGGGGCCCTCATGCATACATTATGACCACACGGACACACGCAGATAGTTTGTGGAACTGGCTACGGGCACGTGCGCCCGGCCCCTTTATTGACAGGGTCACATGTACAGTGATGCCTGTGCTGAATGTGTGTGGGGTGAGTATAAGCCAGCCCGCACCGAGTGGTTGGTGCTGGCAACAACTTGAACAGTGAACACTATTAAAATGGAAACATAAAACACCAGCAATATGGAGCATTTCAGAGACAACTGCGGAGCATCGTGGTGGTAGCCGGAGCAAGTACAGAGGTCACCCAATATGCAAACAGAAGTGTCCTTGAGTTGCACTAGAGATGAGCGTGCTCATGTGAAGAAAATGTCTAGGATTGTGTCCCTTCGGGATATTCCTGATGCATCTGCAGTGGGGTGTGTTACACCTGCATCATCTTCCTCATCATCGTCCCAGGTCACCCACACTGCATGAGGTGACATTGGTGCATGAGCTCTCCACAGCACACAATTCATTCAGAAATGGTCCATGAGTTGTGGTGCACTGCGTTAGTGGCACCTGGAGTGTTGAACAGGGTATCAGGCAGATGATGGCATCCACGACAGGTGGGAGAAATTCCGTTAGTCTGCCAGTACGGCTGTGTCGACTCTGGCAGTTGGCGTTTGGAGGTGGTTCTGGTGGGAGTGGCCTGAGCCTCCTGCGGTGAAGCGACGTTTGGGCCGGTCAGAACCCGATTTGATGTGTGAGTGCTGGTGGACTGCAGTTGAGGCCGGAGGCAGAGGACAGCGCAGGGCCACAGACACATGGCGTTGATGAGCCCAAGGCCATCGTCTCAGAGGCAATCCAATATCTCATCAAACAGGGTCCCTTACTTGAGCTGCACAGAGTTAGTGGCCCTGGATGCACTGCGGCCGGCACAGGCACTCCCTCACGGGATGGTGATTTGCGGTGCAGTAAGATAGGGCCACACGAGCTGAGCGGGTCCTCGTCAATGTCGAAGGTGAATGTGGCGGAGGGTTGTGGGGGACAGTGGAAGGTGTCCTCCAGGGCATGATGCAGAGGGCAGAAGCTGGCTGAAAGCAGCAAATGGAGGTGTGGAATGCTACAGCCTCATTTTCGCCACAAAGTCGGTGTCACCGACATGATGAAGACAACCCCCAGTCCATAGACTCATTCGCCACCAAAGTTCAACCAGAAAGTGTCCATGGCTGTTGGGGAACAGACTTAATGGCACTGGAGCTGAAAGGGTATGCAGTCTGCGATGAGGCCAGTACAATGATATAAAAGCTGCCATAAATAAATCAAGACTGAGGTCCCAATGTGTGACATACTCAACCGCAGTGTAGGCCCGAGGCAGCGGTCAGCAGGGGCTCACAGCCACGTGTTGTTGGCTCGTGATGCATAGAGTTAGTGGCACCAGAGCAGTTGTTGGCAGTGTTTGATCACCTCCGTAATGAGGAACCTTTATTCCTCCAGACTGCACCACGTCTTCCTCTTACTCCTCTCCTTGCGTTCAATGATATGAACTCTGCCATACACAAATCAAGACTCAGTTCAAACTGTGTGACCTACTCGGCCGCAGTGTAGGCCGAAGGCAGTAGTCAGCAAGGGGCCACAGACAGGTGTTGTTCAGATGCTAGGCACGGAGTTGGTGGCACCACATCGATGGGAGTACAGTGACATTAAATTTACCATAAAGTGTGTACTCTGGCATTGCATAACCAAGACTCAGTTCCACATGTGTGACCTTCTTGACTGCTGTGTAGGCCGGAGGCAGCGGTCAGCGCGGGCCAACCACTGTTCAGGGAGCTCCTCCTGGAACTCTGACACACGATGTTGAAATGGCATGTGGGGATGAATTTTGGTTGATGGGGGTAGAGGCACCAGAGCTGAGCAGGTGTTTAGCCAGCAACGATGCTGTGTCCTGCTTGGTACGGACTGGATTGGATTGGTGTGAGGCTTGCTGGACTACAGTGTAGGCCGAAGTTGTAGTCATCAAGGGCCCACACACATGGATGGTTAGGATGATATGCACAGTGTCAACACATTGAAGGGAGTATAGTGATTTGATCTCTGCATTGATATGTGTACTCGAACATTGTAAAATCGAGACTCTGTCCCAAATGTGTGACCCACTTGACCGTTGTGTAGGCTCAAAGCAGCAGTAGAGTACATCAACGAGAAAGGAGTACAGTGGGCCTGTGTTGCGGAGGCCATGATGGTCTGAGGAGGCTGCCAAGGCCATGGGCCTCGGGCTTGGAGCTTGCGCCAGCACGTGGTCGGCCCTCTTTGACACATGCCGGTGTTGGCAGATGAGCAGTGAAGCCTGGGTGCGCAGGGGTGGGCTCAGGGACCAGCAGCCCAGGGTGCAGCAGGCGCACAGGATTGCAGGCAACACCGCTCACGGTGATGGCGTCAGCCTCATGGCGTGGTGGGAGGCACCACCCTGGCAGAAAGTTGGGCATTCCAGAAGAGAAACAAGCCCAGAGCTACGTGCTTTTTATTCACACCCCTATGCTGGCGTGGCGTACGCCGGGCCGGCCCAATCCACACAATCTTACGGGGGCGATGTCACAAGCTACATTTTGATAATCTACCCTACCAGCTGAGGTGACATGGTTGTGTCCACTGTCCACTACACTCCAAACACCAGCAGTACATGTAGACATGGATATGTCAGTGGTCTGCATACTGCAGTCTTTCCAGCACATCCACGCCACACTTGGCATTGTGTACATTCTCATTCATCCATCACTTGCCTCCTGCACACATGCCTGGTTCCTACTTCCCAACTCTCCACACATTACCTAATTGTGTGGCTGAGGTGCCATGCTGTTGATGGCTCATGTACATGGCTAGCCCAGGTTGCCACAGTAAGTTGTGCTGTCGTGTCTGGTGGGTGGGCATGTTGTTTGGCATGTTGTATGTGAGTCTGTGATGTGTGCATTGCCAGAGTTGTGAGTTGCATGACTGTGGTGTTGGGGGGTGTGGTGTGTTCAGTTGGTACTCACCAACACGCAGAGCATTTCCGTAGGTGCCATCCTGGAAGCACAGGTTGATGATGGACTGTAGGAAGATGAAGGAATCAGGCACACTGCCTGGGTTGTTGGCGACGACATTGGTGAAGAGTCCCCGGTAGCCCACTATTGCCTGCACATTGATGGAATGCTTGTGCTTTCTGTTGCGGTAATTGTGTGCAGTGTCGGCAGGGGGCACAAGTAGGACATGTGTGCAGTCGATTGCCCCCTACAAGTGCGTGAATCCAGCTATGGCATATAGGCCTTGCTTTGTCTCCAGCTGTACCTGAGCATTATGTGGGACATCTAGGTACTGGGGTACCACGATGTTGATGGCATCCAGGATAGGTGTGAGGAACTTGGATAGGGCTGGCTGTGGGACTCCTCCCACTCTGGCGGTTGTTGGTTGAGAGGTACCAGAGGCCAACAGGTGCAGCACAGCCAGCAGCTTTGTCTGAGGTGGGCTGTTGGTTGTCCGCTGTGTTGGTATCGTCAGCCTGTGGGCAATGATGGTCAGGTTGTCCTTTTGAGCCTTTAGTGGACAATGACATTCACTGATGTTAGGTCTGTGAGGTTGGTGCGTTTCCTGAAGCTCTGCTGTCTTGTTCTGCGCTGCCACTGTGGTGGATTGGGGGGGCAGGGGGATCCAAGGGGTGGTGGCGGTGGGTGTTGTGGCCCTCTTAGGTGTCTGAGCTGCATGTTCAGTTGCTCCAGGGCATCTTTTGTTCTTCATGTGTGGTTCAGGGCTGTGCTCCCTTTTCTGGTGCGGTTGTCGTCCGACTGTACACCAGGTAAGAGCAGGTGCTATCACATGTTTTGAAGATCTGGCTGGGTGTTGAAAATGTTGCGGAGTGGTGTTGTTGAGGCTTTTTGCACGGGAACGCCTATTCTGCATCTCTTTAGCGTTAGTTGCCAGGGTCATCTGTGGCGATGTTTTTTGCGACTGCTGTCGCAGGTAAACTGGTGTTATGGTCTGTTAGCACCAGCTTGTGAATGGGGCGATAAATTTATCGCCAATTTGGCCGAGATAAAGTGCCGATAACCCAGCGATGCGTCCTTAAGAATATGCCCCTGAGTTTTTTGATGCCATAAGTGTGACGGGCATACTTAGACGTGGGTCCTGTGCTTACTGTGACATTGGAATCGAGCTGTACCTGGCACCGTGTAGTTTCCACTAATCCATAGGGTCTGCGTGTTTGTTGGACAGCATAAATGTTGAGTGAGGCTCCTAGACTGATTCTGGGCACCCCCTCTGTATGTGTTGGCCTAGAGACCAGCAAGCTCACAGTGCCACCATAACCCCCCTAACCCAAACAGGGAGTGATTGATTTCTGGCAACCACTGAATATGACATCCCTGATCCCCCAGGGATCGTGGTAACAGATCTAGAACCCTTTCGCTCAGTCACTCGTACACTCTTGATCTCCAGAGAAATATACAGAGAATACACAATGGGACATTTTTCAATATATTTATTGAAACAACGTTATTTTTGTATAGAATACATGTGCTGCGATAATCAGTAGACAGAAGCAGATGGAAGTGATTACAAGCACCAAAAGAGTAATTAGCAGATACAGTTACACCATAGTGCTAAGACAGTGTATATATGCAGGCATATAATACAAGGCAGTAATCAGACATATTCCTACTATGCAATCCCTACTCTATGTGTACCTAGAGTGTGTGTAGGTGTAGAGCCAAGAATCTCTCCAATGGATGATCCAACCACATTACCTGGCAGGAAAGAATTTAGGTCCCAGCCCTAGTCATGAATCGGACACCGCTCACAGAAATGGTGAAGTCTCAGCATGCACGGACCCTCATAGTTGGCTGAAGATGCTTATTTTTTATATTAAAAAGCATCCTTGCGATGTATTTGTAAATTAGCAATGTTATGGATATGCAGATATCCCTGTCGCCCCGTGCATGAAGACAGAATGACATTTGTACATCATGCGTAAAGGCATTGTACGAGGCATCTTGATAATGTTGTGCAAAGCAAGATGTCTAAACCAAACTAGTTTGAGAGATACTAATCTAACATTGTCAACCAAGCGAATATGTGCAAAAGCACTGATGTTATTGTACACAAAACAAGACAACGTAAGAAAATGTGCAGCTTTGTTGCATGAACCTAGCCCTGGCACATAACACCCACTCGTCATACTAAGGGTCGACCTAAAAAGCTATCTAAAAAAGGCAGCAGGCTATATAAAAATCAAACTATAAAAAAACACTTTTAAAATCATCTAAAAGCAAGCTTCCCCTTTAAAGTACTGTTAAAAAGCAATTTAAAAGTCATTATACTGACCCGTCATTGGTCTCTGAAGATACCTGCAATCGTATCGCTGCCTTCTTTTTGGACAAAGTGGATACCATCTACTCCACGTTCTCGGGAGGGACGGAAAAGGGAGCAGCTTTCTCTGAGAGCAAATTAGCAGACATAGGTACGAACAGTCTAACCCATTTCCTTGTCCCTTCCTCGAACGAGCTCCAGCGGATCTGTCGCTCGATTACGTCAGGATCCCCACGAGACCCTGCATCTCCTAAACTTCTAGCAGAGAGCATAGAGACCCTTGAACCTTATATTAGTGATGTTCTAGATCTCTCTTTTAGCTCCGGAAGTGTACCTCAGAGCTGGAAACAGGCGGTAGTTCTTCCACTCCAAAAGAAGCCTAACCTCAGTTGGGACAGGATGGATAATCTCCGACCCATCTCTCTCCTCCCCTATATGGCTAAAGTGGCAGAAAAGGTAGCCAATCTTCAATTGATGGCATTTGTGGAGAAAGCCAACCTGCTTCATACTACGCAGTTTGGTTTCCGGGCCCATCACTCTACAGAGCTTGCGTTACTCTTGGCCACTGAAACCGTCAGGAAAGGTGTTGATGAGGGACATACTATGGCCCTCATCTTACTGGACCTTAGTGCAGCCTTTGACACTGTAGCACATTCCATCTTGCTACAGTGTCTCAACAAAGGAGGAGTTACGAGCTCTGCACTTAGGTGGATCCAATCCTTTCTCACTGACAGGAGCTTTCAGGTTAGACAGGGAGAACATTACTCTCGTATGTTCCCTCTTAATCAAGGCGTTCCACAGGGCTCTGCCCTGAGCCCCACCCTGTTTAACGTGTATGTCTCTCCGATTGCCACCATAGTGGAAAGCCACGACCTCCAGTTAGTGACCTATGCCGACGACACACAGCTTATCATCTCGCTATCACGAGCACCGGATGTTACAGCATCCAGCTTCAGAGCTTGCATGCAGGAGCTTGCTTCCTGGATGTCTAGTAACTGCCTGAAGCTGAATGGGTCGAAAACTGAAGTGCTCGTGGTGGGGGGTGTACCGAGTGTGTGGTCATCCGCATGGTGGCCAGATTGCCTGGGACCCACCCCTGTGCCGTGTCAACAGGCAAAAAATCTGGGAGTGGTATGTGATTCTGATCTCGCCTTTACTGCCCAGATTAATCGGGTGGTTGGAACTTGCTTTGGCATGCTTAAAAGTCTAAGGAAAACTCTCGATCTACTTCCAGTCAGTGCCAGGAAGACTCTTGTTCATGCCCTAGTCACATCCAGACTTGACTATTCCAATCTTCTATACTTGGGCGTGACAGCAAAGTGCCTTAATCGTCTCCAAGTTCTTCAAAACGCCACAGCTCGATTGGTACTGCGACTGCCTAGAACTACGCCATCTAAAGCCACCTTGAAGACCCTCCACTGGCTGCCCGTTAGAGAGAGGATTATTTTTAAGGCATTGTGTCTATGCCATCGTATTATGATGAGCAGGGCGCCTACTCCCCTCTGCAATCTTATTACCCCCTACAGGCCGGAGCGGTCGCTCCGATCCTCGGGCACTGGACTAGCTGTCATCCCCAAAATTCGGAAAGCTCGAATGGGAGGGAGATCTTTTAGATTTCTCGCGGCCAAAAACTGGAATCTTCTCCCGGCAGAGCTACGCCTCGAACCCTCAGAGAATAAATTTCGCAAAGCACTAAAAACCCACCTCTACCGCTCAGCACTGTTGTGACCTTCTTCCTGATTTGCTTCTTTTTTTTCCTCTCAGCGCGGGGACACGCCGGGGTGCGTAACCATGCGCTTTATAAAATTCCATAATAATAAAAAAATTCCATAATAATACTGTATGCAACACAAGCACTCAAAAAGCCAAGGTGCATAGCATAAAACGCAGAAAAATATTGGGTTGATTTGTCTCGTTAAAATACAGGTCAAATATTCCCCACCGAACGAAAATCCAATTGTTTATCTCTTCCGAGTGGTAGTTGCACCATTGCTGTTGCTGGCAACTGCAGACGACGTTCCCAGTGGCGTACCTCGAAGCAGGTTTATGGAGCAAAGGTAGTTCCATACAATTCCTACAGCAGCTGCCGAGGGAGGGGGTATTTCCTGTAAGCATTCCACAGAGCCTGTATCCAATTCACTAGGAGCTAAAGCATCCCAGGGTGGCTCGTAGAAGGCATTCATCAGCAAAGGAATAAGCTGGGGACAACTATACCCATGGGCTTTTAAGTGGTCCATTAGTACTTCAATGTCCAATGGCGCAACCAATTACGATCCAATAGAGAAATCCAGTGCCATTTATGACTGCAAAGCAGGCAGCGGAATGCAGGTTGTACGCAGTGAAGCCACACAGGACTGAACCATAAGAATCAGTGCTCATTCAGTTCTCGAAGCTGAGGTGTGCCGAAGCAGTGTATCTTGAGCGCACAGCATTGCAGCACAAGCAGTGCTATCTCCATTCCTGTTGGAAGTGGGACGTCCATTGTGGAGCGGAAAAAATAAAATCAGACTTTCCACCACAAGTAGCAGAACAAGCGGGAAACCTCCAAAAACGCTTCCCAACACGGAGTATATGAAATATGGAATAACTCAGAAAATCGTCTGAAAGGTGCTAACCATTCCAGAGCCAATACATTACAAAAGTGTGCTATTCCCTTCATATCAGACTTGTTAAAGATACAGTGGACCAGCTGCCCAAAATGTAGGGCCATTCAGAAGCAGGAAAGAAATAGTCACCCAACCAATCCAGAGGACCAGAAATAGCAGTCCGATTGTAATCCAGGGATATAACAAGGGAGTAACAAAGTAACTCTTTTTCAGCTAAAGATAGAGAGCATGCACTTGTAGCTTGAAAGGAAGAGGCGGCGGCAATGGTATTTCGGGTTCAGTTGAATTTGATGAGAAGTCGTCACAGTGCACGAAGTAGCCTGATGATGTTTGGCCTATTTTTGGCAGCTCTGCAGGTTTTGAAGAACTGGAAGATGATTCACTCTAAACAAAAAACCGATTGGCCGCACTCTGCTGGTCCTACCAGCGTGTTACCCCAAAGAATTGTGGTCCATGAAGTAGCGTCGGCGGGTACGCCTATGCCAAAAGTTTAAAATGAAAATAAGTGTCGCGTTAGCCATCCCTGGACACGTGTTTCGAGGTAGTTGCCTCTCATCAGCAGGGAGTAGGTATGTGTGTAGGGTTGCTGCGTAGGCTGCCAAAAAATATTCTCAGGTAAAGTACCACTCAAGGCGCGCAGGTGCGTAGCCATGGGCTCGTCAGCCCCACCGGCTCAAGGGAGCCTGAATGTAAACAAAAATGTATCGGGTCTAGAGATCATCAGTTCAACAAGTACTTACTTGCACCCACTGGGGTGAACCACTCAAGAACTCCATCAGAGATCATCAGTTCAACAAGTACTTACTTGCACCCACTGGGGTGAACCACTCAAGAACTTCATGTACCAGCTTCCCTTCGGGCGACCCGGAGGAGGAGCTAGCGGAGTGCGGTCCATTGCGGTTGTTTATAAAAATGGCTCCCTCGAGCTTTGAGCTGACGAGCTCCTGGACGACGCACCTGCGTGCCTGTGCGGGCACTGAGGCCCTTGACGGTTGCTTGGCGGCCCTCTCTTCCACCCCTAACTATTTTCTCTACTGAGGAGGGAAGTTATCCCGAAACCCGAGCCATGTCTCGGGCGATATTTTAAAACCCGGGACATGTATCGGGTCTAGAGATCATCAGTTCAACAAGTACTTACTTGCACCCACTGGGGTGAACCACTCAAGAACTCCATCAGAGATCATCAGTTCAACAAGTACTTACTTGCACCCACTGGGGTGAACCACTCAAGAACTTCATGTACCAGCTTCCCTTGGGGCGACCCGTAGGAGGAGCTAGCGGAGTGCGGTCCATTGAGGTTGTTTATAAAGATGATTCACTCTGTCTTATACTCACATAGATGTTGTCAATTTTTCTAATTGAATTTTGTGTTTCTGTACGAGTTGAAAACAACAAACAGAGGTGCACAACTTCTACAATCCTAGTTCTAATTCTAAGTACGTCCACAAAGTTCTGGAAGTTGTTGAAATTCTTCTCTGTGTTGTTGTATTGTCAATATGTATCGAAAAAGTCAGCCAACACATTTCATCCACATACATGTGGACTTCCTCAGTGCTGTACAGGGGCGATAATGCAGGGCCACGCAGCCCCCATGGTGCGGGGCCCCCCCAGGCTTCACTATACAAGGTGGGCCCCTTATGCCCCTTGTGCGAGCAAATGCTTAAAAAAGAAAAGCTCATGGAAGCCTGTTTTCCACCGAGCTGAAAGCATGAAAAACCTTGCAACATTACTGCCATTTGCACTGTGTAGCATCTCAAGAGTGAACAGGGCCAAGGACCGGAAGTAGCATTCGAACCTCCCAACAGTTGTAAATCTGGATGCCTCTGCCCCTTTCATTGCTAATTGTGCCTCCCAGGGGAAAGCACTCAGGTGGAGTCCCTGAATGCAGCATTGTTGCTGTGCTTTGTTGCCGAACGGTACTGGACGCTAGAAATCTTTGAAGAAAGTCTACTGGCATGCTGACACAGGGCACAGAAGTCAAGTGCACTGCTCATACCAGCTGTGCACGACCTCTGTGAGGCTTTTCCTGGCCTCATGGAGCGGGACCGGTAGAGTCTAATGAAGTTCAGTTCCAGTGAAAGTGGATGCTCCTGGATAACCTGCATATTCAGATTATGACAACTTCTGTAAGTGTATTCTCTTTCTAATTTAAAAGACACTACAATAACAACTTTGCATGATTACTGTATTAAAAGGGTAGGCCCTGCTCACATTATGATGATAACTGCACACAATGTTAGAATAAATATTCTTTAACATATACACATTAGATCATTCCATTTGCCCTGAAAACCACTTAGAACTGCTCACAGACAAACACGGTCAGACATTCTGAAAGAAGGACGAAGGGACTCAAGAGTTTCCAATTTTAAGCAGGTTTAATGGAGGTTAACAGAGAGCTGTCCAGACTGGCAGTGTCGTGCAAGGCATCAACAGCAACTGCCACACACAGAACATTTGTGGCATACAGCTCTTGCCTGCACACAACATTCCAGATGACATGCACCTCGAGCACATTCTTCCAGCATCACCACACCTAAAAGTATGTACTGCCATAAAGTAGGGTGAACAATAAATAGCACAGAATAACAGAAGATATACAAAGACAGTACAAGATAATATACAAGTTTTAACTAAATATCTTGAAACCTGAATGACATAGGCCATGGTTCGAAGGGCTGCCTGTACACATTCCACAACAACTCTGTTGAATAGTTCCACCTTGCCATTACTCTGAGGGTGATAGAGTGGAGGTTGGATATGTTTAATATCACAAGTGCGTAAAAATAAGTGCATCTCTTTGGAAATAAATAGGACACCATTATCGGTTAAAATGTCTCCAGGATAGCCTTCTCTGAGAAAAACTTTGTTTAAACAACCAATCACACTCTTAGAAATGGGAACACTAATTGGCTCGACTTCAACCCACCTGGACAGATGATCTACAAGAACCAGGAAATATCTAATGCTAGAAGGTAGAATATGGAACTGTCCTAAAACATCCATCCCTAATCTTTGCCAAGCTCTTCCAGGCGGAACTACAGGAGACTCAACCACCCTTTCCAAAACCAAGGTCTTATCACTAGCATTGCATCGTATACACTGTTTAACCAAATCATTAATCTGAGAATCCATTTTTGGCCACCAAAAATCAGTTCTAATCTTCCTTTTCGTAATAGTGGCACCCAAATGTCCCAGATGTGCAGTTGAAATTATCTTATGCTGAAAACACTCAGGTGGAACCAGTTTATCACCTCTGACTCCCTTGCCCCCCTCAACGAACAACTCATCAAAGATCTTCCAATATGGTAGCAATTCCAGCTAAATACTTTTTTCCTCGGACCAACCCTTTTTTTAATCAAAGACATGACCTCATTGAGAACAAGATCCTTTTCCACCTCATCTATCCAATCATCTTCTGCAAAAGACAAACTACTTTGACTAATACAAGCCACAAAACACTCTTCAATTTCTGTTTTCCAATCTTGTTCTTCCATATTTACAATGGGAAGTCTAGACTAACAGTCTGTCCTACAGTTTCCTCCACCTGGAATATACTCTACAACAAAAGTGTATTCCAAAAGCTTAGCAGACAGTCTGGCCAAACAAGCAGTGGTGTGTTTCACCTTTCTACCCGACAAAATATCAACGAGCGGACAATGATCAGTTTTTTTAAACAAAGGATCTGCCCCACAAGTACTGTTTGAACTTTTCAACACTCCAAACACACACCAGAAGTTCTTTTTCTATAACTGAGTACTTTCTTTCTACAGGACGTAACGTCCTTTGCAAAACCCACTATGTGCTCTTTGCCTTCCATAAATTGAGAAAGCACTGCCCCCAGACCATATTCACACGCATCAACAGTAACTACAGTTTGTCTCCCTTCCACAAATGCTTGCAAAGTGGTGGCTTTAACAATGTGATCTTTGATCGCATGGAAACCTTTTTCACATTCCTCAGACCATAGAAAGGTTGCTCCCTTCTTCAATAATGCTCTGAAGCATTCAGTAGTCTTTGCAAAATCCTTCATAAACTTGGCATAAAACATGCACAACCCAAGGAAAGACCTAAGCTGCTCTCTATTTTATGGTGCCGGAGCTTCAACAATACTTTTACCTAGACCTGGTCTGTGTTTTATGCCATGCTCTGAAATGATATGGCCTAAATACTCTATTTCTTTAACTTTAAAGGTACATTTGTTTTTCTATAAAGTTACACCTCTTTGTTCTAGGGAGTTGAAAACCTTAATAATGGCAAAATCATGTTCTACGTCAGTTTCTGAAAAAATTAGAATATCATCCTGGAATACCACTATATGGGGATTGTCTCGGAACATTTCAGTCATAAGTCTCAGAAAAACAGAGGCCGCTGAAGCTCACCCATAAGGTAGGCGGCAAAACTGGAAGACACCATCAGGGGTCACAAAAGCTGTGAGATGGCGAGACTGGGGATCTAACTCCACCTGATGATAAGTGGCTTTGAGATCCAATTTGGTGTACCAACAGGAAGATCCAAATTTGGCAATCAAATCCTCAATATGAGGTACAAATAAATTGTCGACCCAGATGGCATTGTTTAAGCTCCTCAAGAAGAGAAACATGTCCTCAAATCCCCAGACCTCTTCTTTGCGAGAACAATGGGTGAAAGTCATAAAGTTGCATCAACCATCTCAATTATGCCTTGATCACAAAGACCCTTCAAATGTTTAGACAATTCCTCCCTAATACTAAGAGGCACGTTGCACAATTTATGCTTGACAGGAATAGGATTGTCTTTTACCTTGATGGAATGTTGAAAATCAGACACCTTGCCTAAACGGTCCTGAAATAACTTCTCAAACTTATTCTCCCACATATTAGCTATGTCATAGCTAGACAAGAAATGAATATCATTTTTGGGTAGACATAGCATAGGATTCTTATCTAGGAAAAATGGTGTCTCTAAACCTGGTTTTATAGTTAAGCCAAACTCAGCTTGGTGTAATAAACCAAGAACATTGATACCTTTTCTTGCCACATAAACTTTGCCTTTAAAAACTTCTGCCAAAATGCTGATGGACGCCCAGAAATAACCCAGTAACTCGATTTTGCTTCCTTCAAAAGCTACAGTAAGTATATTAGGTGGTAACAAACTTCTGTTCTCCCAAAACTTAAAATACTTGTCTTGTGACACAACGGCAATGCGTGCTCCTGTATCTACTAAGAGCTGAATTTTAATTCGTTCGATTGTAACATCAACCTTAGGATCAACAACTAGAGATGTTTTTTGGTTCTTCTCATCTCTCACTACTACAATGTATTCTTGGCTGGTAACATCATCATCGTTATGACCCTCAGAATCATTCAAAACACACCTGACACTGTTCCTTTTAGCTCCTCTACAGGCTCTTGAAAAGTGGCCCAGTTTTCCACATTGTCCGCATTGTTGATTGACAGCCGAACAGCTTTTAAATGTTGATACATGCAGAGGTGAACAACATCTGTTTTACAGCTAATTTTCTGATTAAGGGCTGTGTTTTGTAGAAAATTTCTCCCATCTCTGAATAAATGTTGTTTTCTGGCATCATCATTCTTATTAATCGGTGACTTATTGGATACAACACCAGAAATGGTAGTATCTGACAAAGCAGTCTCCAATTGTTTAGCGTTCTCCATGGAACACTCTATATTCTTTGCAATATCTACTGCTTTGTCTTCCTGAATTTTTCTACAATAGCATCTGGCTACAAGTTGATCTCTAATTAATTGTGATGTAAAGTTTTCAAGTTCACATTTGGCTGCCACAACATTCAGCGTGGTAATGAAAGTGTCAATACTTTCTGTGGGTCTTTGCACTCTGGTAAAGAATTTGTACCTGTGTACCACAATGTTTTTGTATTTTGGTAAAATGCTTATCCAGCTGAGCCACAGCCATTTCAAATTAATCAGGATATTCACCCTCAGGAGGATCATATGGCGGTAAATGGTCAAAAATATTTTGACCTTCAACCCCTAAATGGTAGTACATGAGATTCTTTCTCCTTTCAGGTCTGAACCTTTGTCCATCTATAGCACCTAAATACCCTTTAAAAGATCTGAGCCATAATCTCCATTCTAACGGTGGATCTCCTGCTTCTTGTAGGAAAGGAGCAGGAGCTGTAACACTCTGCATGATGATGAAATACCTGAAAAGTAAAAAGATTAACAAGGAAAAGAGGAAAACTAGGAATAAGATTGGAGGAAGAAAAAAAATAATCAGAAAAGCACCAGTGTGCACATCACTGAAACGGTGCGCCCAACAAAAGAATGTGCCAATTGTAGATACGAGTGCACATTGCTGAAGAAATTGCGTTCATAATAACAATAGGATAAGCCAATTGTAGAAAAGCGTGCACATCGCTGATGAAATTTGTGGTAAATTGAAATAAATACTGCACCAACAGTACCAGTTTCACCCACTGGTTTGTCGCCCAACAGCAAGGAAACGTAGTCCTCATAGGACTAACGGCCGTTGGGGTAATTGCACAGTTATTCCGTGAGAATAGGGAGCACAAATTACAATACGGTGCGAGAAAAGTACTGAAAACCGTACCACAATGGTTTGATAAAGAGAAAGGACACTCTCTGCGCAGTGCCTCCGCAATTCAATAAATATGGATGAAAAAAAATGTACTCACATCTGCCGGCTGCAACATAATCACCGCAAACCTTAAAATTCATGCAGGAAGCGGCTTTTCAACGCTCCCTTCAACGATCCCGTCCTCTGTCACCAGTGAAAGAAGGACGAAGGGACTCAAGAGTTTCCAATTGTAAGCAGGTTTAATGGAGGTTAACAGAGAGCTGTCTGGACTGGCAGCATTGTGCGAGGCATCAGCAGCAACTGCCACACACAGAACTTTCATGGCATACAGCTCATGCCTGCACCCAACATTCCAGATGACATCCATGTCGAGCACATTCTTCCAGCATCACCACACATTCATCTTAAGCATTTGTTTTAAAGTCCATAATCCAATGCACCAATGCAACATTGACTATAAGTATGGAGGGTGTTGCCGTTTATTTATCCAATTTCAAGATTAGCAGGACACCGGGGAATAGTATATGTACACACACATAGCTGTCAATTGATCCCCCCTTGTCTTAAGAATCCAGTGCTCGCTTTTTAGCCATCATAATTATTCATTGTGGGACTTTGAGGTTTTCTTTTGTACTTTCAAAGAGTGGGACTGTGGGATTAGAAATCATTGTTTTCACTTACCATTATGGATAGAGTGTGGGTCACAAAAATGCCAAATAATAACATTAAAAATCCTCTGCTGGCTGTAGATGTCATATACATGAACACCACTTTGCATCTGTGCACACCAATCCTTCACTGTTGCCCATGCTCCACACATTTCATTCGGCAGGTGTGTAATTGTGGATTTCAATCACCTGTTTTTGTGAGAGAGACTTACATGGCCATAGGTGGGCTGGGATGCCTCAATGTCTCGAATTTGCTCTTGGTTTACAGCCCCTTGAGTAGCCCTAAACCAATGCATACAATTTTGCCCAGCTGCTGGCCACGCTGTCTCTGTTATGGGAGGGCTTGCACTGATGTTTGCTTCCCATGCTACATCTAATTTTAAGTGCAGCTGTTGCTTATGCCATTGTGTTTGGTGAGGAAGGACTTGTCCTGCTCATGCATCCCATGATGCATCTTCTTTATGGTGGGTGGTTCTCCTGCTCCTTGCTTCCAGTGTTGCATCAATTGCGGGACAGAGGCTTGTCCTCCTCCTTCTATCCCTGGTTGTACTTTTCTTTGTTTGTGAGGAAGGCTTGCATTGCTCCTTTTTTTATACTGCATCTGTTTTGTAGTGGAGGCTTATAATTCTCTTTGCTTTCTGTGCAGTTTCTGTTGTATGAGAGAGACTTGTTCTGAACAATTATTATCATTTACAATAAGGCATACCTTCTGTTTTTCTTTCTTGCATTTCTCAGTTTTAAGCCTCTTAATGCCCTGCCATCTCATCTGGCACTGTGTGCTGGAGGGGGTCCATGAAGATAATGTGGACTTGGAATAGGGAATCACAATGGTGATCTTTGAAAATGGAGGGGTGTGATATATGCCTTTGAATTCCAGCGAGCTATTAAAGCAAGCTGGCCCAACTTCTCCATGAGTGCTCAAAGTGAGGTTCTCTTCCCAAGAAACATTTGAAAAAAATGGGATAAAATTGTTTATTTTTAAATATCCTCATACATTTCCTCGAAAGCCATGAGTTCTGAAACAGGTTTAATTAAATATAGAATTACATTCATGATGTCTCAAGTTAAGGAAGCCCAAAGCTCCTGATGAGTTCACTCAAATGTTTTCAAAACGTGCAGTGAGTACTCACTTATGCTAATAATTATCCACATTATCACAGGGTAGGATTTTAACATGGATTCCCCACATATGACTCAGGTGCCCCCTTATGCATAGAATTACATACAATAGCCTGGTTTCTCTTTGACTAAATTCCTCTATGATGTGTGACCCATTTGACAAAAAATACCTCTAGTATGTCAGGACCTGCCAGTATTAGATGAGTCACATATGTCATGAGCACCCTGTCATGCCAAGAATTGCACACAAAGTGATAATTTCAGAATTTTGCAGTTGTCTTCGTCCATATACCACCAGTGACCCATATGTTGAAAGTTACCATTAATATATTAAGACACGCATTTTTTCATGGTTGCCTGCCTGCCCATGTCATGATTGACCACCCTAATGACAACAATTATCTCCAGTATGTTAGTGCCAGCCTTTTGCCACAAATGTCTCATATGCCAAGAATTACCTTTGGTTTGCCATTGCCAGCATTTTGCCTTGGGGTACCACTTATTCCACATATTACATTCAGTGTACTAGCATGTTGCCTTGGACGCCCCTTTGTAGCAAGAAGTTTGTCCAGTAAGCAGTATCAGTATTTTTTGCATATGCCACAAATTACCTCTAGTGTGCCGGTGCCAACATTTTGCCTCAGGTATCCATTATACTAAGAATTACCTCTCATGTGCAAGTGCACCCTTTAGCTGCAAATGTCCCTTATGCCTAGAATTATTTCCAATATTTCAGTACTAACATTTTACTATGGGTTTCCCTTATTACAAGAATTGCACCCAGTTTGCCATCTCTAGTTTTTACCATGGGTGTGCTATGTGCCAAAAATTGCATCTAATGCACCAGCATTTTGAATAGGTGTCTCTTAAGCCAAAGAGTACCTCCAGACTCACGTGTCACATACTCAGACACACACAGTTACTTATGTTCACTTACATTAACTCACTCACCCTTAATCTCAATCAAACTCTCTCTCTCTCACTCCTTCACACTCTCTTGCACTGCCTTTTCCTCTTTCTCACTCACACTCACTCTCACTTACTGTCCTACGTGTGTAAATTAGGATCTGTACATTACACCAAATAATGCTACTCTTGAGTTCTTCTAAGTGTGTGCTTCAGGGACCACTAGACTATAGAGATTAGTTCAACATGCTAGGTAAAGATAATAAAAACAGTTTAGGTGTACTTTGGGAAGTAAGGAAGACATTTTAGAAAGGTAGCCAAGTTGTGAACACATGGCAATCTCCTCTCATGAAAGAGTCATGTCACACTCTTTCAGGGCAGGGCCTACTGTTGTCGACAGACCTGTTAAGGAGAATAACAAAACTTACAGTAGGCCCACTGCTGATCATTGTTTAGCTTTCTTGTCAATCTAATATATTTATTTCTTATGCAATAGTTTTCCTTCCTCCTCTTGCGATTCTCCCTACTGTGGACCAATGCTTCTTTACAGTCATTTTTATTGAGAGGATTTGTATCCTTCCACAGCTTGACATCAAGGAACTACTTTTTCCCTCTGAGCACCCCATGGGAGTGCATGTGTGTTCATGCTCTATCCCAACATCTCTTCCACCCACGCTCTTTGTGTTACTCCACCTCTCCTTTCCCATTTGCTCTGTAAAAGCATGGCAACAGATACTCACCAGTGTTTGACTAAAAGCTTTATGAAGCTAGTTTAGGTGTATCTCCTGTATTCTCAACAAGTTGCATTTATTACACTGGGGAGGTGCAGGATGCTGCACTCCATCTCTGCTATGTTTCTTCTTCCATAGCAAAATATCAATGGGGAATGGATCACTTGTGCCAGGGCAACCAGGGTTCAGTGTTCTTGCCGTCTTTCAATAAAACCCTCATTCACGTACACAGGCCATTAGGCGGTATATCTTGGTTCTCCACCTTGTTAAAAACATGACAGCATCATCATTGTTTTTTTTTTTTGCTTCCTCCACCAGGAGGAGAAACCACTGGTTAATACAGTAGTGATCAGTGATGAAAAGGTGAAAGTGCTCAATTGAGGTGAGTTAAAAAAAGACCCCGCATGACCTAAACTGTACTTTATTCAGTTCAGAATGGAGGCATTTAAAAACAGTGATGTGTGTGGGAAGACGTGCTATCAGTCTAACGCACTGGTATGTCCATGTGAGCACGACATCATGTTTTAGCCCCATAAACTTGCCCTTCTGGGTCAGGGGGCCTTCTTCAGGACTTAAAAAAATGTAGGTTGCGAGTTGTCACATCCTAGGAGATTATGATATTGGTTCACCTGATTAGACAAAGGTCAGAAAGTACCTGTGAGTAAAAAAGAAACAACAAATAAAAAGAGAGTGAGTTCCCAAAATTCACAAGGAACGAAGGCCACCACCAGGACGCCCCATAGTCTCAGGTATTGGTTCGGTCTTAGAACCACTCTCGCAATTTGCTGACCTGTACCTGAGACCTTTGGTACAGAAGACACCAACATACCTGAAGGATACCAGGGACCTGCTGAACCTCCTGAAGGAACAGACCTTCTCGGATGAAAGAATGCTCCTATTTCGATTGGACATGGAGAGCCTATATACAAGCCTTTCTCACCAAGAGATCCTGGAAACGCTGTGTTGTATCCTTATCCTTCCTCAGTGTTTATTATTCATTGGAATGTAGAATGTGAATTGTAGGTGTTCTATGTTCTGTACTTGCTCCAGCAGTACTGTTACAGCTGCTGGAGAAGATACACCTGTTTCCTGTGCCTAATAAAGAAGATTAACTTTTATCTGCATTCTGTGAATAATTATACAACAATTTATTGGTGACGAGAAGGCGGACGAACTCGAGTGAAACCTCAAATGGAAATATGATTTTTCATTCTTTTCACTAATTTTGAGGATTTTTCATGCTTTGTGGATTATAAGGAAAACGGACACAAATCGGAAAAATCTTGCTGACCACCATCCTAGAAGATTTTGTATGCAAGGTAATTTTCTGTTCTGTACCTTAAACCGTAAACACAGCGTGTGACGTTGGTCCGCCGTGTTAAAGAGATCGTTGGCCATTGGGAACACTTCTCATATCTGCATCTTTTAAAATGGAGAAGTGAGATGCTTGAAGTTTTCTCGTGTCCTGCGTTCCACCATCTGAATACAGTGACGTGAGATTGATCGTGCGCAGTACAGTGTTTTACTGACGTACGCAACGTGTGTATTAAATTACGCTCGGGTCACGCAACATGACCCAAGGGGGCATTCATTTTTTTTTCCATTTCCGATTTACATTTAGGGGCCGATTCTTATGGCCGATCGGACAGCTGTCCGTAGCCTTACCCTGTGACCGACACGTACCCGGAGCCGGTCCGTCCTGTAGAGTAAGAACGATGCGCATAACTGCCAAAAACACGACCGACACGTAGGCTGTGAATCAAGCCCCATTCTCCGTCCGAGCCGTAACTCCCAAAGAGGAACCGTGTCGCCCGGAAGCAGTATCCATAGCAGTTTCCGGCATGACAAGTACGATGCGTACTTCCTACGCGCCGGACGGGTCGGCACGTACAGCACGTCACAGCATCCGGAAAACAAGCATATCAGCTATGATTCGCGCCACAAATCAATACACGGCTACGAGACGGAACAGCTTGCAGCGGGTACGAGATGGAGCAATAAGCAGCGTGTACGAGTACGAGCGACACGAACACATTATGAATCCCATTGCGCAGGTCATACCAGTACTCTACATCTATGACCGGCTCAGGAACCGACGACGACAGAGCAGGCGGTAAGTCAGACACATACCACACAAACAAATGACACGTACCCGCAAAACGGCACATACACACAGGGGATACATATCCTGGCCACTAACAACAGCCACCATAGGGGTTGCATGTCCAGCACCACTAACACCTCTACCCATAGGGGGCCTGTTGCCCATCACCCCTGCCACCCCCACTCACAGGGGACCTGTTGCCCATCACCCCTGCCACCCCCACTCACAGGGGACCTGTTGCCCATCACCCCTGCCACCCCCACTCACAGGGCTTATGTTGCCCATCACCCCTGCCACCCCCACTCACTGGGGACCTGTTGCCCATCACCCCTGCCACCCCCACTCACAGGGCTTATGTTGCCCATCACCCCTGACACCCACACCCATAGTGGACCTGTTGCCCATCACCCCTGCAACCCCCACTCACAGGGGACCTGTTGCCCATTACCCCTGCCACCCTCACTCACAGGGCTTATGTTGCCCATCACCCCTGCCACCCCCACCCATAGTGGACCTGTTGCCCATCACCCCTGCCACCCCTACTCACAGGGCTTATGTTTCCCATCACCCCTGCCACCCCCACTCACAGGGCTTATGTTGCCCATCACCCCTGCCACCCCCACTCACAGGGGACCTGTTGCCCATTACCCCTGCCACCCCCACTCACAGGGTTTATGTTGCCCATCACCCCTGCCACCCCCACCCATAGTGGACCTGTTGCCCCTCACTCCTGCCACCCCCACTCACAGGGTTTATGTTGCCCATCACCCCTGCCACCCCCACTCACAGGGAACCTGTTGCCCATTACCCCTGCCACCCACACCCATAGTGGACCTGTTGCCCATCACCCCTGCGACCCCGACTCACAGGGGACCTGTTGCCCATCACCCCTGCCACCCACACCCATAGTGGACCTGTTGCCCATC
Organism: Triturus cristatus; assembly: GCF_964204655.1. NCBI lineage: Eukaryota > Metazoa > Chordata > Amphibia > Caudata > Salamandridae > Triturus > Triturus cristatus. Next base: position 368,048,443 of record NC_140586.1, read on the forward strand.
ACCCCTGCCACCCCCACTCACAGGGGACCTGTTGCCCATCACCCCTGCCACCCCCACTCACAGGGCTTATGTTTCCCATCACCCCTGACACCCCCACTCACAGGGCTTATGTTTCCCATCACTCCTGCCACCCTCACTCACAGGGCTTATGTTGCCCATCACCCCTGCCACCCCCACCCATAGTGGACCTGTTGCCCATCACCCCTGCCACCCCCACTCACAGGGCTTATGCTTCCAATCACCCCTGCCACCCCCACTCACAGGGCTTATGTTTCCCATCACCCCTGCCACCCCCACTCACAGGGCTTATGTTGCTCATCACCCCTGCCACCTGCACCCATAGTGGACCTGTTGCCCATCACCCCTGCCACCCCCACTCACAGGGCTTATGTTTCCCATCACCCCTGCCACCCCCACCCATAGTGGACCTGTTGCCCATCACCCCTGCCACCCACACTCACAGGGGACCTGTTGCACATCACCCCTGCCACCCCCAGCCATAGGATGGGTGATGCACAACACATCCAGCATAAGCAAACATCAGGTTTGTCCGCAAAATACATCCCCCATGACATCATGACAACAGTGTGCAGTCTGTGACAAATGCAGTGAAATGGCTACGAGCATACAATGTAAGTAACAGCACATGTGTGACCAACATATGAGTGTGACATACACAAGGCAAGCATCACCATTGCACTGTGGCAATGTAAAATAACACCCCCTCACTGTGTAGAACAGAATTCAAGTGGTGGCTCACAAAATGCAGCAGATGTGGAGCATTGTGGTGATGGGGAGCAAACCCCCCTCAACACGGTGACCAAAAGGTAAGTGTCATCATGGTCAAAGCTGCAAATAACAAACAGCATGTATGATCCCTGATCCCAACACATCAAACACTTCTGGGGCAAACTAGTAGTTGTGTCCCATACACACAGAGATGTGGTGAGGCAAACAGTGCTGTGCAAACATAACACTCTCGGCCATGTGCAGACAAGCACCACACATGGGGGCTGACAATGCACACAGCGTACAATGACACAACAGCAGAAGTGACCATCACCAAGCATGCACACATCTCAAAAATAGACACACCAATCAAAATAACATGTGTAGACTGTAGGTGTCAGCACACTGACTCACATTCCATGCCAGCAATGCCACCCAACAACCAGGATGAATGTGCACAATGATGTGAAATGACTCACAGGGACAGCATGCAAAATCACAGAAACAGCATCCAGACAAAGGCCCACAACAGCAATACCAATGCACTGGTGCAGATGCACAAACACAAACAGGCAAACTCACACTGCACATCGGACACAACATGTGTGTGTGTGTGTCACAGTATCCCCAGGCAACTACACAACACATGAGAGGGGCTGAACCAGAGTGGCACAGATGTGGACACAGTGCCATACAAAAGTAAACCATCATTGGGACACCCTCAGTGGGCAATCAGGTGTTGGGAGATGAGAGGAAGCACAACAGACACATGTGACACTAGCTGGAATGAACACCAACTAACACAGCAAGAGACTGACACACAACAGCACAATCCCCAGAGACAAGAAATTGGGGTGACACAAGCATGCATGACACCTCCACTGTGAAGACAAAGGCAGATGTCGTACAAACTTGGAAACCCAGACATGTGTCCTGTGCCACAAACGTACATCGCACATACACAAACACAAAACACTCAGCATGGCCCCTCATCCATGGACAAACGGGAGCTAGGGGACCATCCATGCAAACATTCACATCAGTCCACCATCAACACCACACACCTGAACTGCAACAATGTGTATCAGTGAAGCCCACATGGACAGGTGACATTGCACATGCCCACATGAGAAACACAGGAATGTTGGCAGGAACTAAGGTGCACACACACATCACACAAGGACTGTTTACAACCCTGGGGAATGACAGACACACTGCACAGTATGTGGTACATGGCCATGACCTCAAAGCTCATGTGACCTTCACAATCCCTGCCACAGTCCCAAGACTATGCAGATGCCAAGGAGAAACACAAGGCACCCATGATGACACTTGCCAGCATCGCTGCCATGAACCCGACAAGTGGGAGCAGTCACACACACATACAATGTCTCAATCACTGAAAACTACCACCTAGGGACAACTACATGATATTGCGAATAAACAAGTGCCTTGAGGAACCCTCACTGTGTCCCATCTGTGTCTGACAACATCATCAACACTCAGAACTGACAAATCACAATGATGATACACCAATTAACAGTAGTGATTCATGCCCCCACACATCTGGCATCCCATTGGAAATGTAGTGGGATTAACCCAGTACCACTCAGCAAGCATCAACAACCGGAACATATCAAGGGAACACTGTCTGTGTATGAACAGGGAAGTGGACACACACACATGCACATACAACACACAGGCCATGTCACTGGACAACACACTAACTTGAGGGGACACAACTCCTGTGGGAGCCCAGCTGTGCCAAACATATTCACTGCAAGTCCCACTCATGTCTGCAGAACACTTGGTCAGTCAGCCATCAGTTACCATACAATGAAGGCTCTGGTCACAACAGCCTGGGTACGGGAGTCACCCCTAAGTCAGCTGCACATACCCCAAACATATTTCTAGCAAGTTGCACAGAGGACCCAGTTTCTCCTATTACAATGATGCCCACACCTGTAGGGCCAGTAGTGATGAGCACGAAGTATGTGGAAGTGACAATTTGGACAATGGGAAGCACATCATATGTGCAGGGGTGCAAGCCACAGATGTGACCATGGCAATTAAATGCTCACAGAGAGATGTACACAAATAGTTGATCCAGACACATCCAGGTAGCTGCAAAGGATGACATGGATACCCACCAGAATAGGATACATATCTCATGGACCACAGGGAGTACCTCACATCCACACATCAGTATGCAACATTGTAAACCAAGCATTACAGGTGCAAGGGCATCTAAAACAACCTCAACATGATGTACAGCTAAATCAAGTTCACAGGGACAAAGTAAAAAGCTTTATTCAGCATATGAAAAGTGAAAAGTCTGTTCCAACAAAATGCTAATGGCCAGTCCAAATGGCAAGGAGTGAACTAGAGTGACAAATTCAGTATATGAAATTCGAAACGTCTATGCAACCAAAAGGCCAATGGCCAGTCCATGTCAAATTGCCAAGGAGTGAACTAGAGTGACAACTGTCACACCTTGCTTGCCTGCACTGCTAAGGACCGGGGTCATCCCCTCGGAGGGGCATATATGGGGGCAGGCCAGGCACCTCAGGGACAGGATCAGGGTGCAGCAGAAGGAGGCAGTGAAGAGGTGGGGGATGCAGGCGAGACACTTGCAACTGCAGTGGAGATGACTGAAGTGGTGGGTGCTGTCACAACTGTGAGGCACAAGTAAGATGGGGTGGGTGCCAGCACAACTCCAGTGGGCAGGCCAGATGGAGTGGATTGGCTCACCACTGCAGTGCCCAAGTCAGACGGGGTGAGCGTGGACTCCAAAGCAGTGCCTACAACCATGGGAGCGGAATGGGGGACAGGTGAGGTCTGCATGGCAGGGGGTGGGGACACAGTCCCCACATCAGTGGCACCAACTGTCTGACCAGGTGTGGAGGAGCAAGTGCTAGGGGGATGGCCTTAGCATTTTGGGGATTGTGTGTCTGTGTGTGGGGGACCTCGGGGCAGGGAGTGGCAGGGGAACCTCTGGAGTGGTGGCCTGGGGGATGGAGGACGGAGACTTTGCCTTGGAGCTGCATGCTGGCGGCGGGATCTTGCTCTTCTTGCGCCGGGGGGACTTGTGAGTGGGTGTCTCGGTCTGACTGCGCCTGGGGGAGGGTGTCCAGGTGTGAGGGGCACTCCCTTCTGTGTGTGGGGACTTCCTCTTTCCCTTCTAATCAGGATCTGCTGGGTCGGTGGAGGCCAAGGTCACAGAGGAAGAGCTTCTGGGGGGATGGGGTCGCAGGTGAGGCAGGGGAAGGGGTCTCAGAGGACTGTGGAGTGGTTGTGGATGACTGTGTGTGTGTCAGCAAACAAGTCCCTGTGAGTGTGGAATCAGTCCCCTGCGCTTGCTTGTGTGCATGTCTAGCCCTTGGTTTGGGGGTTTCTGTGCTTTGGACAGGTAGTGTGCTAGGAATCGTGGGTGCTGCAGGGGTAGGAGGGGTGTGGGACTGTTGGAGGAGGGACACTGCTGCCGTCAGGGAGGAGGCCACGGACTGGTTGGTCCTCTGTAGGGCAGACATGCCCGAGGAAATGCCCTCCATGAATGACACCAGTTGTGTCAACAGACCAGTGTGTGCATGGAGGACCTTCAGCATCGACGTCTGTTCTACATGCATCTGTCTAAGTAAGTCCACAGACTCCTCACTCAGGGCAGCAGGGGACACAGGGGCAGGGGGTGTGGTGCCTGGCACAAAGGAGACATGCTCATGAACACGGGAGCCCACAGGGACCTCTGGGATGGGAGCCGATGGGAGGGGGGTGGTGGTGGTGGTGGTGGTGGTGGCGGTGGCGGAGACAGCCTCACTAGCTGGGGTTTGGTGGCTGCTGACACCCGCCTTCACAGGGGAGTCAACCAAAAGACTGTAGGGGCCATACCTGTGGAACAGATGAGAAGGGTGCATCACACAGATGAGGGACCTGATTTTGGGACTACAAGACCTACGTAATGTGGAAGTGTGACCCGGACAAAATAATGCTATTTGCATGTCAGACATAGTACACAGATCAGGCATGGACTTACCCCCTTCCTGCTGCTGTCTGGCCTTCAGCTGCCTATCCAGGTCCGGGAAGATCACCGCCAGTATCCGGAGCATGTGGGGAGTCAGGGTCCGGTGTCCGCCCCTCCTGCGTGGAGGTGACAGCTTCAGCTGGACTCTAGCTATCCTCCGGGTCCAGCCCCGAAGGTCCTGCCACCTCTTCGGGCAGTTGCGGATGCGGCGCTTGTAGACCCCCACAGAACGAACAGCCCAGGCGATGGTCAGCCAGATCTCCTGCTTCTGGTGGGCATCAACCTGTGAGGAGGACAAAGTGAAAAGTACATTAACACACATGCCCCAGATTTGTGCAGCACACAATTAGATATACATGTCATCATCACAAAGGGAAATTAATTACACACATAGTGCAACCCTGGGGAATGAAAACTCACATGCATGTCGGACATGTTAACAATGCCTGGATAGTTTAAGCTGGCAAAAATGCACTTTAGCAGCAGGAAAACTATTCAGTACATGTACCTACACACTTTGGGGGATGAAAGTAGTCAGTGAGAATGCTTGCCACTGCTGTACACACTGCTAGTACTGCTAGTCAGACAACATGCATAATTAGGAAGGCAGTGGACAGCACACTCACCTGCTCCCCTGGTGTCCCATAGAGCTTTCTGTACTCTGGAAGGAGCCCGTCCAGCAGGGACTGGTTCTCCTCCTCAGTGAAGGCTGGGGCCCTCTCCAGTGTACGTGCCATAGCAGGAGCCAGAGGATGCATAGACAGCAGCAGTGGTAGTAGGGATGTGGTCCAGTAGCATGTAGTGCAGGCAAATGAGCTCCCTGGGGTCCAGCCAGCCTTATATCTGTGCTGCAGAGGCAGACTCTGTGCCATGTGTCCAAAGTGATAGGTCCAACACGGTTGCATTCTATGACTCTGGCCAATCCATTCAAAAGTACGACTCGTACACGCCTTCCGCATCGTTCAAATCTTCACCTTCATGGAACACTTGAAATTGCAACATTGTTGTAGGCATCCAACTGAATTTCCAGTGCACAACTCGTACAAGTTTTGAATCCGCATCCGTCTCCATGACAGTCCTGAGCCAAAGGGAGCGGCCGGCTCGTTCAACTGACTGTACAACGCGTATTTTGAATGTACACATGCACCCGTCTCCATACGATTCAATGGCCAAGGCGTACGCCTGTCTCGGACCATGCCTGTCCGACACGTATGCATGATAGTCACCCGCGTCAGGCCTCATTGGATTCAATGAAAAGGCGTACGCATGGCTCGGACATGACCCGTGCAATGCGTACGCATTGTCACCTGCTTCGGACCTCATTGGATTCAATGACAAGGCGTTCGCACGGCTCGGACATGACCCATGCAATGCGTACGCATTGTCACCCGCGTCGGACCTCATTGGATTCAATGACAAGGCATACTCACGGCTCGGACATGACCCGTGCAATGCGTACGCATTGTCACCCGTGTCGGACCTCATTGGATTCAATGACAAGGCATACGCACGGCTCGGACATGACCCGTGCAATGCGTACGCATTGTCACTCGCGTCGGACCTCATTGGATTCAATGATAAGGCGTACGTACGGCTCGGACATGACCCGTGCAATGCGTACGCATTGTCACCCGCGTCGGACCGCATTAGTGTGATTATTAGACGGATGCAACACACATATACTGGCCATGGACACCTGCACACACCTGCCACACTATAGCATTGGCCACACAGTGTCCCATGGCATGTGAGGTTGCATTCCCTGGGTGTTTGAGGGGGCCACAGCAGTTTTTTTGTCTGGCACTTTGTGCAGCCACTCCCAGGCTGTTATCTTGTACATGGGGGGAGAGTCCTTTGTGTGTTTTGCACATTAGCACTGTGATGTGCAATTTGACAGTAATTGGCTTGAGTGAAGGCCACAGTGTCAGGTTGGATATGTTTGGGGCATGTCACATACACCCTGAGTCCTGGGGGTGATGGCATGTACGTCACAGTGAGACTTGTAGCCCCAATACTGATGTGCACCCACAGTCTGTGTGCATGTTGTGTCTCAGATGTGTCTGATCACATGTTACCAATGGGTGACAGTCTCCACATCCATGTGGTATATGCATCAACCTTGATGGGGTGTGTGTCTAAGAGATGTACATTTAGGCCCGGCATGAACAACAGTGGCCACTACCTGTGGGACTTACGCTTGCCTTGTGGTGTGTACGTGCTACGCAATGTCCATTGCTGTGTTGATGTGGCAATACAGGGAGCCTGGTTTTCTGCATTGCAAAGATCTGTGATGCCTGGGAGACATGAGTCCTCATTAGTCACTGGGGTGGGTTTTTTTAACGTTGCAGCAGCACATAGGTTGGGTGACACAGCCAGATGATTAGCCCATTGCACTACATGGCACTCATGTGGACATCTGGAATTGAGATGTGAGGTGGTGGTCTTCTAGGTGACATATATGTCCATGCCCAACAGCACACACCTCAGTACATTGTGTAATGTCATGAACTAGCATGTGATAGTGATCGTGGTCATGGCCACATGGGGGGATGTACTGACAGTCTTCCTGTGTGCATCTCTGTACTGTAGGGCACCAGCTGTCCATCGTCCATTCCCAGACCTTGCAGACATGCAGGAACACAACAGCATCAGACGGTACCGCTTCACCAGGCCACTGATTGAGGATTTGGCGGAGCAGTAGGTGCCACATCTGCTACCTGGTCGGACATACCCTACAGCACTGACCCCAGAGGTGAAGGTGATGGCAGCCCTGCACTTCTTTGCTACTGGTACCTTCCAGTACACTGTGGCTACTGTTGGTGGTATGTCGCAAACAATGTTTAGTCGGGTGCTACGCGATGTCTTGGAGGGGATGTTGCAATTCCTCGACCTGTACATCAAGTTCCCTAGCCAAGATGAACTCCCTGAAATTAAGGATGCCTTTTATACACTGGGGAGGATGCCGAACGTCATTTTATACATTGATGGGACACATGTTGCCCTGATACCACCACAGGCACATGAGCAGGCATACCGTAACAGGAAGCACTACCATTCGATCAATGCTCTGGTGGTCTGTCTTGCTGACATGTTGATCACACATGTGTGTGCACGGTTCCCTGGTTCGGTGCACGATGCCAACATTATGAGGAGTAGTCACATTGCAACGCTGATGTCACAGATGCCAGCTCAGCGTGCCTGGCTTGTCAGTGTGTACTGACTGTTTCTCATTGTGTGCGTTTGTCAGTGTTGTATTCCGTACTCCTACAAAACTCATCTACTTGTTCATTTTTTTGTGTGTAGGTGACTCCGGATACCCCAACATGCCGTGGTTGCTGACACTCCTCAGGAACGCTGTGACACCAGCCGAGCTGCGCTGCAATGAGGCACATGGTCGGAGCAGGAGGGTGATTGAGCGGACATTCGGCCTCCTGAAAAGTCGCTTTCGCTGCCTGGACAAGACCGGAGGGGCCCTCCCATATGAGCCTGCAAAGGTGTGCAAAATAATATTGGTCTGCTGCATGCTACACAACATGGCGGTGCGGAAGGAGGTGCCTCTCATCCAGGATGAGGATGACGACGACCAACGTCCGGCACCTTTGGAGGATCCCGGCCTGGGCCAGGATGCCAGTGATGATGAAGATGATGGTGACGTCCGCTCCCAGCTCATCAACAACTTCTTCACCTGAATGTGAGTTTCCAGGGTTGTTATGTGAATGTATGGAGGTAGCCAGGAATGTGTTGAGGCAGCTCTGTTGCTGTCTGAGTGTGTCTGTGTGCCACTTGTCTGGATGCATGCTGTGATGTGTCCATTCAGCGGGTGTGTACTCCACAATATGGTAGTACTGCTAACTAGTGTTTGTGTAGGTGTTTTGCAACATGTTTTGTGCATGTGTATTGCATTTCTCTCCTGTTCGCCTGTGCTTTTGACTGTATCTTGTCTGTCCTTCCCAGGGTCCTTTGCCTGTTGTGTGGTCAACACTGACCCCCAACACCCAGAAGCCAACACCAGTGTGGAAGTTGACAATTCCCATCAACTGATGTACCACACATCCCTGGACTTCCATTCTCCAACACATTGTGAGCGTGTGTCCACTGTTACGTAGAATTACCTTGCAACTATTGTGGAATAAACGTGTTGCTGATATGTAATGAACCTGTGCTACGCTTTGTTATGTGCATTGTCTGTCTTCCCACATCTGAGTGACATCTGCTTACCTCACCTGTGGACTTGTTACCACTGACTGTGCTTGGTGTTGTGTCTGTGCATGCCAATGTGTTTCAGGTCAACATTGTGTGTGATGAGTAACATGGCCATGGTGAGTATGTTTTGTGTTGACATAGCGGTGTGTCTCCCTCACTTGTGTCACATCCCCATGACTGACCTTACGTTGGTCACATTGTTGCAGTATTTGGCATGCACTGTGTTGTGTAGCAGATCGACTTCGCCCTGAACATGACAAGTTTGAATCACAACAGAGGCAAGTATGGTGTACTGGTGAGTTTATTTACAAACATGTGTGAGGGAAGTGCACAGGATGGTGGGAATCCAAAGTTCACATTGGAGTTGGAAGTGCTGGTAGATGAAATGTCCAGAGTAAAGTCCACAGTCGTCTGCTACATTGGCCCAACATGAACCCTCCATGTCATGTGGACGAGTTGTGTGCGATTGGACAAGGTGAACGGGTTGCGCACAAAGAACATTGTCCAGAACAGGTTTAGAGGCCCTGGGGGATGTGCTGGGACATCTGCCTCTCACATGTCCTTCTTCGGACGACCACTCTTCTTCCTGGGGGGGATCCTCATGTGCAGGCCTCTGCGGTGCAGGGGACTCTCCGCCAGAGTCCTCCTCCCTCCCTGTGGCGCTGGCAGATGGTGTTGCCACAGATGTTGTGGGCACACAGGGGGGTGGGGACAGGTTGGTGTTGATCTGGCAGAGGCATTGTAGTATGTCCCGATGCACCGCAGTAATGGCATCCCACTTTGCCTCCATGCGGGCATGGTGGGCGACCTGCTCCTGTTGCATGTCCTTGAGGATCCCCACTTCCTGGCCAAATCCTCCGGTGCTATCCTGGTACGCATCTATGATGCGTGCCAGTTGGGGGTCATCATGCAGTCCAGACCCCTCTGCAAGGCGTGCCCTGTGCCTCCCACCCCTCCCAGCACCCCTCTCCACACGGGCAGGACCAGCGGCGGTACGCAAAGGTGACCCTGGGACCCCTTGGGTGGTGTTGCTGGTGGTGTTGGCTGTAGCTTCCGGGGGGTCCTGTCCCCCTGTGCTGTGGGTGTTGATTGTCCTTGGTCTGTCCGTGTTGGTGGGGGTGTCCTGTCGGTGTCCAGATGGTGGAGGTGTGGGTACAGGGGGGGCAGATGTTGCTGCTGCTGGTGCTGCATGATGGCTCACACCGGAGGGGCCAGGTTGGTTGTCGTCATCCGAAGAGGACAGGGAGAGAGTCAGACTAGAGAGCTCAGTGTCCAACAGAGTCTGGGACTGGGTATCCTCATCATTTGTCACTGGGTGCCCAGCACGACCTGTGTTTGGAAGAGACACACAATGTGATTTATGTTTCTACATGCATCGTTGGTTCACAAACATGAAATTTTCTACTTTTCAAACAGATGCCTGCCTGTAAATTGCTTTATCCCAGCTTGTCACAGACAGAGTTTGATCTTGTGGTTGGCCATTTGCCATCATGGCCTTGTGCTCCCCACAACAGAGGCCAGTGTCAGACATCTTGTCGGTCCCTTCCCACTCCCTGTGAGGTGAGTATGTTTCGGTTGATCTTGCTGGGCCATGTGGGTGGGTGTAGGTTGTCTGTGACTGGGAGTCCCATTATACTCTTGGCTACACCCCCCTTCCCAGCATGCCCATGCTTCCTCCCTCTTGACTCTGCTTCCCTGTAAGGGGGTGTGACAGCAATGGCAAGATGGCTGACTGTGAAATCCTGGTGTTTGTTTGGCTACCAGTCCCAGCATGGCCTTGTGCTCCCCACAACAGAGCCCAGTGTCAGACATCTTGGCAGTCCCTTCCCACTCCCTGTGAGGTGAGTATGTTTCAGGTTGATCTTGCTGGGCCATGTGGGAGGGTGTAGGTTGTCTGTGACTGCGAGTCCCATCATACTCTTGGCTACATCCCCCTTCCCAGCATGCCCATGCTTCCTCCCTCTTGACTCTGCTTCCCTGTGAGGGGGTGTGACAGCAATGGCAAGATGGCTGACTGTGAAATCCTGGTGTTTGTTTGGCTACAGGTCCCAAATGAGCCCCTGTGCTTCACACAGCAGCACCCAGTACGGGGTATCTTTTGCTGATATTTCAATGAGGTGTGTGTCAATGCATTGTACCCGGTGAGTTGTGTGGAGTTTGTGTTGGGGAGGGTGTCTCCCCATGCTGATTAGTATGGTCAGGGCTGTCAGTCCTCCTTCCCATCATGACACGTACTTCCATTGTAGGGCGTGCAAGTTGTCTTTCAGGATGTCAGTCAGTGGTGTCCTGCTTCTGATTTGCGCACATGCCCTAGCAGGGCCTTGTGCTCCCCACAGCAGGACCCAGTGTCAGCCATCTTGTCAGTCATTTTCCACTCCCTGTGATGTGGGTATGTTTCAGAGAGGTCTTGATGGGCCAATCAGGAGGGGAGCATTATCTGTGACTACAAACACCATCATGCTTTTGGATACACTCACTTCACCTGCATCCCCACTATTCCTTCCTGACAGTCAGCTGCACTGTGAGGTGGTGTGTTTGTGGTGTTAAACTGTCTGGCTGGGTGTATTTGGCTTAGTGCCACTGGCTTGCTGTATTTGTTTGTAGGGTGGTGCATGTCATGACACAGTCCCCAGTCACTATGAGATGGCAGGTATTGTGTTTGTGTGACTGGCATACACATCTTGGGTTCATTATCTATTGGTTATTGTAGCTTTGCTTGGGGTGCATGGTTTCACTGCCCCCTTGCCACACAATCTTGGGTATGTTGTTTGTGTACTCGCCAGTCTCTGGGATGTCTGTTAGGCCATGGACGCTCTCTGATGGTAGGATGTCCCGCAGCTTCTCCTCCCAGGTCCTGAATTAGACTAGTTTGGCAGGAGGGCCACCGCCGGTGCGCTGACTCAATGCGTGATCTTTTTCGATGAGTTTCTTGACCCTCCTGCGCACATCTTACCACCTGTTCTGGATATCGTCCTTTGTGCGCAATGTTGGTGCTTGTGCGTTCACCTTGTCCACAATCCTCGCCCACATCTTGTGAAGTACTGGGTTTTTCAGAACCCAGCGGTGCCAGGGTACACACCCTAAGACTTCGAGTCCTTCCTGTGTCAGACTACAGAAACACAGAGTCTTCTTGGTGAAGTCAAAGATCGTATTTATTGGCTGCAACCAGTAACAGGTATCCTAGAAGTACAACACGGTGTATATTCTCAGGAGACTGCTCAAACTTACAAAGCCAGCCTTCTCCTTTTATACAAAATACTGTGCTTTAGGCAAACATTCCTTATTTTACAGATGACCATTCACATATTTTCACTACAAAGAAAAAGCAGAGTCATGATGACAAGCCCATATTTCAGTTTGTCCAGCCCTCAATCAATTACACGGCAAGGCTCGGTACTTTCATCAGATATCGACGGACCCCCAATAAAAACGGGCACCTCCTCCTCATAAAGCAAGTCATAAAGAAAGAAACAGGGACAGGGGTGTGTAAGATTAGGCATGGTTTGTGTGTGATGAAAGGTTTTATGATATGTTGTGCCTTGATACTAATCTCATTCGGCCACTGGGAAAGGAACTGGCCGAACAGGTTTGGCTTAAGGCAGTGGAGTCAGCTTGCCCAGGTCACAGAGGAGTCAGCAAAGGTTTATGTGTCCTTCAGACTCGTTTTTGGCCTTAGTCATTGGCCTATGCGAGGGCAATCACAAAATGGCTGCCGTTGAAATGTAACCCGAGGTTTCAGGACGGAAACTCTCATTTCAGGGTGATTTCGTCACCCGAATATGACGAAAATACTTGTGCATAGTATTCTAATCATTCTCGGTCTGCTGATACCAAAATCGTCATGATACGACGATGTTTATAACACGGGTCCAGAATTTTCAGTACCACAGACCCTCCTTTTGCCCTTACATAGGCAATAACCTATACTCACGCTAATCTGAGTCCAGGTCTATATTCATAAAGTCGTTGAGATGTTGCTGTAGCATCATCCTATTACTTAGCTCGTCTCTTGATACAGGTTTCCTTACACACGATGTAGCACAGAGGCCACATATTGCAGGAGCACACTGTACACACAGACAGAACAGGAAAAGAATGGCTAAGATCATCCCAATGACTATCAGGATCTTCCATCCCCAGGCGGATATCAGTTCCCAGAACCACCCCATCAATGACCAATCTCCTTTATCCACGTGAATAGATTCGGAGATTTTATGCAGTTTGGAAATGGCCTGGTAGACTGTCGGAGCGTTATCTGGAATGAAAACACAGCAACTTGATTGGATCACTTTACATACCCCACCTCGGTCTGCAAGTATGACGTCTAATGCGACTCTGTTCTGAAGAGTCATAAGGCGATCCGACTGGAGCTCAGCAGTCAAATTACCAAGGGCACCGGCGGTTTAATCTACCGTGGACTCAACCACCCTTGTCAATTGCCTTATGTTCCTGCTGCTAACCATAGGCCCCCAAAACGGCAGAAAACCCTTTACGAAATCTCCAAGTTCTTGTCCTGTAGTGTCTTCTTTACTGATGACACCTCTAACTATCCTTTTCTTATGGTAATCTGCCGCGGCCGTGTAGGTGGGAGGCAACAGGAACGAAACAAAACATGTGCCTGAGAAATCAGGAGGCAACCATGTATAGGCTCTATTATGGCAGATGAAATAGGTACCCTTAGCTGCTAAGAACGAAGGGGAAGTCTGAGACGCAAAAACATATGTTTCAGTGCAGATACTTTTCCCTAACTGAGCTCTGGGATTCTTGCCATTACCTTGCAGACATAGGTGACCCTGATGGGGTACAATCCAAATCGGGGAGGATCTCTTTGCTCACTGGTTCTCACTCAGAGTAACTCCATATCCTGTTATGTTCCATCCAATATATGCTAGTGTCTCATCTCTCGGGATAGTCTCATAGGAAATATCTACCCTAATCATATCTACTATACCCTTAACTAGAGCACTATTCTTAGGATTATCCTTCACAGAACGTAGGGGGCTGGCTTCATGAGCGTATATGAATATCGTTCTATATGCCCACACAGAACCATTATGGCTGAAAGGCAGGACCAGACAAGGGATACCTTTATCAGTAGTATGAGGCATAAGACCACACACCCAACAGTTAGTTGTGTTAACTACTAATTGGTGTTGGTGTAGAAGCTGAATGAATGAATTATTGACAAATTCTAATCTTCTAGCAGACTCGTGTTCAGGCAGAGGGTGAAAAGAATGCGAGGAAATAGTAGAAGGAGGTATGGGTTGTGTAGTGGGTGCAAATGTCACTTGAAAAGAGAATAAAACATATCCTATTAAAAACGTCATTACACTAAGCAACATGAAAATACATAATATCAAAAATCGTTTCTTTGTCATCATTATACACATTCTGGCTTTAAAGTCCATCTGTTTGGCAGGTCTCTCATTCTCGAAAAACTCCATCCTCTCTAATTGCTGCTCGTGGTGGTAGGGTGTTCTATGCTAAGGAATGCTTCTGTCAGTCCAGGGCAACTCCCTTAGACCGACCAGAACTGTCGACCTAACGTCTTCAGCTGCACTCCAAAGACTTGGGCAACCACGACCCTACAGCTGAACCCGGATGGCGGTTCGAAAAACAAAAATAAGAAAGTTTCTCAGATGAGAGAGCTGCACTTTCAAAAATAGCAAAGAAAAATAATTTCTTATTTGTCCATAGTTCTCGGCCTCAAATTATAATGGCTTTTTCCAGGTACTGTCTGGTTCTGGAACAAGAGTTCAGGCTCTGTAGTGTTCAATCGAATTGACGGTGGCACAGCTTCTTGCAAAATATTGTTACTTTCTTGTTCAGAAATTGTTCCTTTTACACGTGCATCGCTAAAAGGCGGAAAACGAGGCACAGTCTCAGTTTCAGAGTCAGCGATCCCCTCCTGGACCCACCGGTCATACGGTAGAGGCAAAGGGACCCTCTTGCAGTGTACGCCGTGGATCCAGTTCTTTTTCCCTTCCACTCGAACAGCTGATCTTGTTGAGAGAAGGACAAGGTGGGGGCCGGTCCAACGGGGCTGGTCATTCTTCGTCCGCTGGAAGTTCTTGACCAGCACCCATGATCCAGGATCGATAGGATGTCCTGGAGCTTCAGAGACCTGAGGCAGAGTATCGTGAACCTGTTGGTGTAATACACGCAATTTAGCCGTCAATTCATACAAATAATCAAGCAGTACAGGGTGTTCGATCTCACTGAATTTTGTCGGCCTTGGCACTCCCCATATGTTGGCAGGGCGGCCGAACACAATTTCATAGGGACTAAGTCCCACTCGCGAATGCACAGTCATTCTTGTCGATAGGAGTGCTAAAAGCAGAGCGTCAGGCCATTTAAGACCAGAGCTCGCTTGTATCTTTGCCAACTTCAATTTTAACGTGCCATTATAGCACTCTACTAGTCCAGTGTCAAGACTTTGGCCACTACTACAACCATAGCGAGAGGCAACTCATGGACAAAACAAATTAAGTATCCGTGCAGGAAACGAAAGTGTATGACGCCCAAAATCCTGTTGAAACAATGCTTAACAATGATAAGAAACTCAGGTGAGGAAAATGGCCGCGCAGATGGGCACAGATCCAAAGCAGGTCGTCGGTCTAGTGTTTTCCCTCACGCGACAATTAGGGATCTCAAGGTGCGCGTTCCACAGGGGAACTGCGCACTTCAACTGTAGTCTTCTGGAAGAGTGTAGCGTCACAGTGAGGCGCAGAACTTGTTTTGTATTTACCTCAGGTAATAACGTTATCTCAATTTTTGGTTGTATTACGCATGCGCAACGTGGGATTCAACTTTTCTGACAAGAAATTATCGAGGGAAGAGACTTTCAAGCAGCGCTTCAGTCTTCATGTTCCAGTTGCGGTATTTGTTCCAACCTTCCTAGCATACCTAAGGTAACACCTTTGTAACGCTTCGTGTTCCCGATGACAGTGTGGTGAAATTTTCAACCTAAATGAACAACAGTGCTTATGTGATATTATAAAAGTTTTCTTGCCAGAAGCACATGAAACAGAGACTTAAAATAGACTTGGGGCTTCTAGTTATTTGTGCATTTGGGAGAATCTAAGAGAGTTATAGCTCATTCCAGAATAAAATACAGACAGTTGGATTAATAAGCTACCACTCGTAGCTAAGGTAAATAGGAGAGCACTAACTAAAAGTACATATTCAGAGTGACTAGTTCTTAGGAAATGTATTTACAAGTGCTGTCTTCTTTCCTTTATATTCAGATGCAGAATTAACCCAATTATAAAACATCACAGAGAGAAGCAATAGCCTGGGGTCGACAGGGTAAATTTAGTGTTGTGGTGATACATCAAGCATTAAACATGTTTAGGCAGCTTTTACATGTATGTCTTTAAAATCCAGGTGCAGTAAGAAGATCCACCCAGACGACCGTGTGAAGTACCATCAACTTACCAGGCTGTCTCTCTTGTTTCTCGTCCACTTCCCCTTTCCCCCCTGCTTTAGTCGCTACCTCGAGTTGATCTCGGGTGGTGCCTGAGGTGGCGGGGCGTTGGGACCATCATCGGCTCCTGTGGAGATTTGGTACCTTGACAGATTGAAGTGCCAGCTAATCCACCTGAGTCGATATGGCTGAGGGTTTCGATTTAAAGGCTTTGGCTGGAGTGCTTGAAGGTTTACAAAACCAATTGACTCAATCAGCTGATGAAAATCGGAATCTTAGGGATGAGATTAGAAGGTCTCAACAGGAGACACACCAAATTAAACTGAAAATGGAAGAGTTCCTTGCTGGAACCACTCCATTAGAGGCAACCCGTGGGTCAGCGGCAGAGATAGCTACACAAGTTATTCATTCAGTTGCCCCAATAGTACCTTTAGCTAATCCTGAAAGATTCAATGGGGATCCTCACAAGGCACAGATATTTCTGACTAAGTGTTCCTTACACTTTTTGTGTAGATCGGTAGTGTTTAAGGAAGAGCAGGTTAAGGTTGCATTTGTGCTGTCCTACTTGAGTGGTGATGCTGCCGCCTGGTCAATGCCTTTGATATCTCGAAATGACCCAGCCCTGTACGACTATGAGCTTTTGAAGAAGGAATTTCTGAGATTTTTTGATCGGAGAACCGCCAACCAAGCTACAGACAACGAACTGCTGGATCTGAAGCAAGGGAGTCGTGATTTGGTAGCGTATATCGCACAGTTTAACAAACTGATTGTGGAGACCAACTGGCCAGAGGATAAACGTTCAGCCTTATTCTATCGAGGTCTAAAGGATGACTTAAAAGACGCCCTAGCCCAAATACCCAAGAGACCTCAAGAAATTTCAGAGTTGATTGATCTAGTCCTTCAAATCGATCATCGATTATATGAAAGACGTTCGGAGAAGAAGAAAGAGTTCCGGTCTTTTGTTCCCCGTTGGGACCGTGTCAAGACAGACAGTAGCAAATCAGATACAGTTAGTGGAGAAGAACCTATGCAGATAGGGTCCATTAGAGGGCCTCTTACCAAGGAAGAGCGAGAGAAAAGACGAACGAAAAATCTATGCATGGATTGTGGAGATTCTGGACATTTTGTCAAAGACTGCCTCAAAAAACCCAAGACCAACTTGGGGTTAAAAGACAGATCCCATCAGTAGAGGGAGTTGCCCTGGTGGGAAACAAAGATCAGTCGACTCCTGAACACCAACAATTAGTTAATACACTACAATCGTCAGCTCCGCATTTGATCGTGTCATTTACAATTAAGTTTGGGCACAAGGAGGTTCCTGGGGTGTCAGTCATGATCGACTCTGGAGCCACGGGGATTTTTTGTGACCTGAGCTACGCAAAAGAAATAGGAGTAAGAGCAATAAAAAAGAAGAATCTTGAAGTGGTCAAGTCAGTATATGGCTCAAACCTCACGTCAGGGCCCATTACAGATTAAACTGAGACTTTAGAGTTAGTTGGATTACAGAGTCACCGAGAATACATTAGATTCAATCTCATTGATGCTCCACAGTTCCAACTGATACTTGGTTTACCCTGGTTGACTGAGCACAACCCCACAATTGACTGGGAAAGAAGAACAGTCAAAATGAACTCTGAGCATTGTATCCAGAATTGTTTCGCAGGAACAAAAACCAGGTCAGAAGGAACTCCAGCTACAGAATTGGCTCAACTCACCAATTGCATATGTGCTTTAAAAACACAAGAAATCCCAGTGGAATATCAAGATTTGGCAAGTGTATTCGACAAAAGAAATGCGGAGAGGCTTCCGCCACATCGGGAATACGACTGCAAGATCGAGTTAGAACCCGGAGCCACCTTGCCGTGTAGTCGTATCTACGCCTTGACTGAAGCAGAAAATGTCTATCTCAAGGAATACATAGACAAATACTTGAAGATTGGCTTCATTCGACCTTCCCAATCGCCAGTGTCATCGCCGCTATTTTTTCGACCCAAAAAGGACGGAACTCTTCGCACCTGTATAGATTACAGAGCTTTGAATCAGGTAACTGTGAAGAACCGATACCCGTTACCTCTTATTTCACCTCTACTGGATCAGGTCAAAAGAGCTAAAGTTTTTACTAAACTTGATTTACATGGCGCTTATCATTTGGTGAGAGTGGCTGAAGGTGATGAGTGGAAAACAGCCTTCAGGACTAAATATGGCCTTTTCGAGTATCAGGTGATGCCATATGGATTAAGCAACGCTCCTGCGGCATTCCAGCATCTTGTAAATGATGTTCTTCGGGAATATCTGGATCGAGTAGCCGTGGTTTATATCGATGACATTCTAATTTTTTCGAACAGCCTGGAAGACCATGTAAAACATGTGAGAGCAATCTTACAAACATTATTAGAAAATCATCTATTTGTCAAGTTGGAAAAGTGCTCTTTTCATGTTGAGCGGGTGGAGTTCCTCGGTTTCATAATATCCGCTGAAGGAGTTGCTATGGATCCCGCAAAGGTGCAAGTCATTCAAGACTGGTCTTCACCAAAAAATGTGAAGGAAATACAAAGCTTCCTCGGCTTTGCCAATTTTTATCGAAGATTTATTCCAGATTTTTCGGCCAAGGTGTCCCCTATTACTCAACTCCTGAAGAAAGGGAAGAAATTTGAGTGGTCCAACGAGGCTGAAGAAGCATTTCAATTCCTTAAAAAAACCTTCATTACAGCCCCAATTCTGATGCACCCAGACCCGGAGCAGGCCTTCTTTGTGGAAACCGATGCGTCAGACTTCGCTACAGGAGGGATTCTGTCACAAAGGGACAAACTGACGGGGCAGCTTCATCCAGTGGCATTTAGATTAAGAAAGCTGACAGAACCAGAAATTAACTATTCAATTGCAGACAAAGAACTGTTGGCTGTAAAAGAAGCCTTCCAGGATTGGCGACACTATTTATTGGGAGCCAAGCATTGCGTGACAGTATTCACAGACCACCGTAACTTGCAGTTTCTGAAATCAGCTAAAACACTCACTCCACGGCAATTAAGATGGTCTTTGTACTTTTCAGACTTTAACTTCGTGATCACCTATAAACCTGGAATAAAAAACGGAAAAGCGGATGCCTTGTCCAGAATGAATGCACCAGAAGAATTGAGAGTCCCTAAGATGGAACCAATCATTCCTTTGAATAAAATTGTAGGAGCTGTCCATCTGGAAGAACTTACTCAGGAAATCCGAGAAAACTGCTCAGACAGAGTTTGGGAAGAATGGGTCGGCGAGGACAACAAGAAAACAATATCAGAGGGTCTTCCGTACTATAATGGGAAATTGTATCTTCCTACTGAAGACTTGCAGATCAAGGCTCTGAAGGGATGTCATGATGATCATTTGGCGGGTCACAAGGGCGTAAAGAAAACTCTGGAGTTTATTGAAAGGAATTTTTGGTGGCCTGGCATGGCAGCTCAAGTGGGACAGTACGTTTCAACGTGTGAGACCTGCATAAAAGGGAAACTCAGTAGACAGGCTCCACAGGGGCTATTGCAGCCCCTGCCTAATGCACCATACCCATGGCACACTGTGTCTTTAGACTTGATAGTAGATCTACCAGATAGTCAGGGTTATACAGTCATATTGGTGTTAGTGGATTCATTTTCCAAAATGAGCCATTTCATTCCGTTAAAGAGATTACCTACAGCCCCACAACTAGTTCAGATATTTAATCAACACATAGTTCGGGCACATGGGATTCCACAAATAATCATTTCTGACAGAGGAACTCAATTCATTTCTAAATTCTGGAAAACCTTTATGCACAGTTTAGGTATTGACACACGGTATTCTACCAGTTATCATCCTGAAACCGATGGTCAGACTGAGAGAGTCAATCAGGAGCTGGAACAATATCTGAGACTTTATTTGTTGGAGCAGGATGGAAACTGGTCGGATCTCTTGTGGACTGCGGAGTTTGCTTACAATATTGCAGTGCATAGCTCAACTGGGTATTCACCGTTCTATCTGAACTCTGGAAGACACCCAGATTTAATGGTGGGAAAATTTGATGAGACAGTGCCAGCAGTCACAGTCATGGTGAGGGAGTTGAAGAACTCATATAAAAGGGCACAAGCAAACTTACTCAAGGCAAAAGAGTCCTACAAAAGACAGGCTGATAAGAAGAGACGGGTGGGCACCCAGTTCGTGGTGGAAGATCAAGTCTGGTTGTCCACTAAACATCTGCGACTAAAAGGGAATAGAAAGTTTCAACCGAGATTCCTCGGTCCTTTCAAGGTCCTTAAGATTATTAATCCAGTAGTGGTGAGGTTACAATTGCCTAAACAGTTAAAGATCCATCCAGCTTTTCACATATCATTGCTAAAAAAAGGTCCTCCTAATGCAAGACTGAAACCAAACCCCCCCGCTGTTAGAGTGGAGTCAGGAGATGAATTCGAAGTGAGCAGAATTTTAGACTCAAAAATCTCCAGAAATACATTGCATTACTTGGTTGATTGGAAAGGGTTTGGGCCTGAGGAAAGATCGTGGGAGCCTCATTCTAATGTGCATGCACCCAAGTTAATTAGGGAATTCCATAAGATCAATCCCTCGAAACCAAAATTGGGGGAGCCCCTTTTGGAGGGAGGTACTGTCAAGACTTTGGCCACTACTACAACCATAGCGAGAGGCAACTCATGGACAAAACAAATTAAGTATCCGTGCAGGAAACGAAAGTGTATGACGCCCAAAATCCTGTTGAAACAATGCTTAACAATGATAAGAAACTCAGGTGAGGAAAATGGCCGCGCAGATGGGCACAGATCCAAAGCAGGTCGTCGGTCTAGTGTTTCCCCTCACGCGACAATTAGGGAGCTCAAGGTGCGCGTTCCACAGGACAACTGCGCACTTCAACTGTAGTCTTCTGGAAGAGTGTAGCGTCACAGTGAGGCGCAGAACTTGTTTTGTATTTACCTCAGGAAATAACGTTATCTCAATTTTTGGTTCTATTACGCATGCGCAACGTGGGATTCAACTTTTCTGACAAGAAATTATCGAGGGAAGAGAATTTCAAGCAGCGCTTCAGTCTTCATGTTCCAGTTGCGGTATTTGTTCCAACCTTCCTAGCATACCTAAGGTAACACCTTTGTAACGCTTCGTGTTCCCGATGACAGTGTGGTGAAATTTTCAACCTAAATGAACAACAGTGCTTATGTGATATTATAAAAGTTTTCTTGCCAGAAGCACATGAAACAGAGACTTAAAATAGACTTGGGGCTTCCAGTTATTTGTGCATCTGGGAGAATCTCAGAGAGTTATAGCTCATTCCAGAATAAAATACAGACAGTTGGATTAATAAGCTACCACTCGTAGCTAAGGTAAATAGGAGAGCACTAACTAAAAGTACATATTCAGAGTGACTAGTTCTTAGGAAATGTATTTACAAGTGCTGTCTTCTTTCCTTTATATTCAGATGCAGAATTAACCCAATTATAAAACATCACAGAGAGAAGCAATAGCCTGGGGTCGACAGGGTAAATTTAGTGTTGTGGTGATACATCAAGCATTAAACATGTTTAGGCAGCTTTTACATGTATGTCTTTAAAATCCAGGTGCAGTAAGAAGATCCACCCAGACGACCGTGTGAAGTACCATCAACTTACCAGGCTGTCTCTCTTGTTTCTCGTCCACTTCCCCTTTCCCCCTTGCTTTAGTCGCTACCTCGAGTTGATCTCGGGTGGTGCCTGAGGTGGCGGGGTGTTGGGACCATCATTGGCTCCTGTGGAGATTTGGTACCTTGACATCCAGCTGATTGGGGGTGATTTGCAGCGTGAAATTTCTGCTGGATACCTAGCCCCTCACATACTTTCTTCATCACTCGACCCACAAATTCACTCCCATTATCACTCCAGACCATTCTCGGCATTCCAAACCTAGGGAAGAATTCTTTGGCAAGGGCTTTAGCTGTGGATAAGGCAGTGTTGTCTTTTAAGGGATATGCTTCTACCCATCTTGAAAAGGCACAGACAACAACGAGTACGTATTTCAAATTGTTGCACCTTTCCATGTGGATGAAATCTAGCTGCAAAACCTCAAACGGATACGTTGGAGGCGCAAAATGACCAGCTGGAGTTGGGGTTCCCCTACCAGGATTGTATTTCAGACACACCATGCAATTCTTGACCACATTCTCTGCACATTTAGGAATTCCAGCATTTTGCCATACTGGAGCCAACAACTTACAAATCCCTTTCACACTTATATGGGCCATTCCATGAGCCATTGTCACCACTGCAAGCACATACGCATCGGGTAACAACCATCGCTGGTGTTCTGACAAGTCAACCCAACAACCATTTTCATCCAATTTACCCGCACTTTCTCTCCACACACTCAACTCTTTCTCTGAAGCTTCAGCTTGAAGAGACTTCACACTCTCTATCGTATCTTCACACATTCCAACGTCACCAACCCATCTTGCAGGGCCTGCAACATACATTCGATTTACTACGTCTTTTGCTGTTTCTTTTGCGATTTCGTCAGCAAATGCATTGCCACGACCAACATCATCAGTAACCTTCTTGTGTGCACTGCATTTCACAATTGCAACTTGTAACGGCAAGGTCAGTGACTCAAGAAGCTCATTCACCAACTGACCATGCTGAATCTTAGCTCCATGCGAAGTCAGGAACCCACGTTCTTTCCACAATCGTCCAAAACTATGAGCCACACCAAACGCATACTGGCTGTCGGTATATATGGTCACTTTCATTCCTTTCGATAACACACACGCTCTCGTAAGTGCAATCAACTCTGCTGCTTGAGCTGAATTATGTGGTATACGTGCAGCTTCAACAATCGTATGCAAAGTCGTGACAGCATATGCTGCAGTCGTATCACCATTCGGAAGCTTGAAGCATGAACCATCCACACATAAGGTACCATCACACTTTACAAGAGGAGTATCTTTAAGATCTACTCTCCCTTTCGTTTCTTCTTCTGTCCTGAGAAAACAATCATGCTGTTCAACATCATCTGTCTCTACTGAAATTGGCAATAACGTGGCTGGATTCAACGTATTGCACCTCTTTATGTGCACATGACTCGCTAACAGTGTCAACTCGTAACGTGACAATCGAGCACTAGTTAAGTGCTGTGTCTTGGTCCTGTTTAACAACGTGTCCACTGCATGTGGAACCATCACAATCAACATATTATTCATCACTAACCCAGCAGACTGTCGAATAGAAACAGCTGCTGCCACTGTGGCTCTCAAGCAACTCGGCAATGCTTTAGCTACCGGATCCAAAGTGGACGAAAAATACGCGCATGGACGCTGCTTGTCTCCAAAAGACTGTGTCAGCACTGACAATGCACAACCCTCTTTCTCATGGACATACAGTGTAAAGGGCTTACTGTAGTGGGGGGTACCCAACACAGGAGCCGAACACAATGCATTACGCAATTCGGAAAAACTTTTCTGACAATCTTCAGACCACGGAACGGGATTTGGTGTATCTTTACAGGTCAATGCTACCAAAGGTTTGGCCAGCAAAGAAAAATTCGGTATCCACTGTCTGCAGTATGATGTAATGCCCAAGAAAGCACGTACTTCTCTCTGTGTCCTTGGCACACTCAATTTTGCAATTGCCTGAATTCTTTCTGGGGTCAGTTTCCTTCCCTCCTTCAATAAGAGATGACCTAAGTAGGTCACTTCTTGTCGACAATATTGCAGTTTTGAAAGAGACACTTTGTGATGTAAATCAGACAAATGACGCAACAACGACAAGGTGGCTTCTTTACAAATCTCCTCAGTATCTGCAGCGATTAGCAAATCATCGACGTACTGAATAAGGGTAGCGCCATCAGGTAAAACAACTGCATCAAGCTGTGTTTTTAAGGCCTGACTATATATTGATGGACTTTCACAGTAGCCTTGAGGAGCGCGTTTGAAGCGGAAGCTTCGGCCTCCTAAACTGAAGCCAAAAAAATCCCTGCTCTCCTCGACAATCGGGATGCTGAAGAAAGCATTCTTCAAGTCAATCACCGAGAACCAGGTGGCGGAAGCTGGAATCATAGTCAATAGGGCAGTGATATCAGGAACAACTGGAAACTGTGGCACAACTATTTTATTGACCTCTCTAAGATCAATCACGAACCTGTAAACAGGTGGCTGAGTAGGGTCAGTACGTTTCAAAACAGGCAGAACAGGACTATTACAAACGTTGCCTCTTGTCTCTTCAATTACATCTTTTTCAATCAAATCATAAATGATCGCTAGCAACGCCTTTTCACCTTCACTAGAGATCTTGTATTGGGGAATGCGTGGCAATTTAACATTGGCTTTCAATGTCACAACATATGGCGGTATTTCCAAAAGACCCACATCATTAGGACCAGTAGCCCAAAGAATATCAGGAAGAAACGACAATTCGGTCGGAAGTTTATCCTTCGACAAATACATTGGAGAGATCACTTTCCTACCCAGTGTAAGTTGTACTCCCGAAGGAGAACAATATAATGTCGCATACAATCTTTCCAACAAATCCAATCCTAACAATTTTTCACCACAACCTGTCGTTAGAATAAGGGGTGCTTCCAATTCACAAGGTCCAACAGAAAGGGACATAGGACTAGAAATCGGATTCCGAACCGGGGCGCCAGAAAAACCTACTGAAACATTCCTCTCGCCAGACAAAGGTGCGCCAGGGAGTTTTGAGTGCATAATAGAACTCTTTGTAGCACCAGTATCCAACAGAAAAGGCTCTGACACACCTGATGTAATCACCTTAACATATGGTCCACTCTGATCTACTGGAACTGAAACAACTCCCTCGCTTTGTCTATGGCTGTCCTAGCAATCATTACCTTCCATATTCTCATCTTCTGCATAGTAGTCGTCAGCATAGTACTGAGCCGTCCTACCAGACGCGTTATTTTGCTGGTAAAAACTATTCATTGAATTCTGAAACGGAAGGGGACGCGCGTTTTGGGGTAAACTTCCACGTCCTCTACTTCTAGGAGCTTGTTGAACACCTCGACCTCTTGCGCTAGAAGCACCAGTCGTACGCTGTAACAAAATAGGACAACTATACTTGAAATTACCCTCTTGTTTACAATATGAACACTGATTGGGACCTACAGGAACACGTGGTTGAGAAAACTCGAACCTTTGCGAGTTTCTCTGAAACTGTTGTGGTTGCTGATAGTTACTCGGACCACCACGTGGCCGATACGCCTGTTGTAAAAGAACCTTCGTCTTCAATTCTTTAGTTTTCCTTTCTGCTCTATCCTTCTCATCTTTATCCCTATTTTCGTAATACTGTGCAGTAGCCAATATTTGTGCTGAAGAGGAAACGGCCCAAGAACTCTCTGAATCTTTCAATTTCTTACACAGCTCGGGAAGCAAATAGTGCACAAACATGTCAACGAACAACCGTTGACCACCTTCTGTACTCATATTTTGACCACTGTGGTCGATAAACGTTTCCTCAAACCTGGTGAAGAAATCAGACACTGTTTCATCTTTCTTCTGCTTACGCGCAGACAATTTATCCCAATTCACACGCATCGCAGGCATTAAAGTCTTCATGTAAGTAATGATCCTAGCAGGAAGTTCTGCTACCAAAGGCTCAGGCTTGGCACCACCAACTTGTCTATCATTTGCAGTACTAATATTAGCCCATGAGTCACCTAACTCTTGCGCATGATCTGTATGGCGAATCAATCCCCACAAAGGCTGTGGAACAACATTCCCAAATAACATGTCTATGTCTGCTAAATTCATAATGCATGAGTCTGCAGTCTGTGATAATTCCTTATAATACCCTGCAGGGTTTTTACGGGGCTCAGGCAAAGTCTGCTTAAGGGCTAAAAGTTCAGCTCACTTCCAAGGAACATGTACCCAAACACGCTGAAAATGAGCTGGAGCAGCAGCAATTTGATTAGCGGCATCAGCCGCAACGGCGTCCTTCCATACCGGAGGGACTTCCCTCATTGGGTACTGTCGCACTTTTTTCCTAACTGAGGAGTCATGTTCAAACAGTGACTGGGAAGGATCCTTATTCCTAAAGGACAACAACGTCGCAACTGCTTTCTTAACATCGGAACCCACAATCGTGCCCTTTGAAAACTCAAACCGTACACGGCACAAATCAGGCGGATTTGTTTCCAAATCATTATCCTCCAATTCCTCACAAAGGAAAGCACACATTTTCTCAAAAACGTATCTTTGTTTTGGTGCTTCCCATTGACGGAAGACATCCATAACGCGCCATATGCTCAAACATTTCTCTCTCTCGAGAATTAGGCAGTTGACTACGCGACTGCTTACGCTCTGAACCAGGGGTCATACCAGATGACCCAAAGAGAGGAAATATAAGGCTAGCAACAGTATCAGTTATTCTCTGTCGGACAGAGGGAGAAGTTGACAAAAGAACAGGAGGAAAAACAGAGGGAGGCAAGGCAGACGCAGATGCAGACGCAGAGGCAGTATCAGAAAGAACACCAGAAGAGGCAGTCGATGTAGTAGACAAAGTCGTAGGGAGTACAGATGGAGCAGGTAGCGAAGTCGGCGGCCCTTGAGGGGGCTGCGCCATAGGAGTAGGAACCAACTGAAGAGGAGCTGGCGGCTGTGGAAGAACCTGAGGCACAATATAAGTGTGACATTAAAGGATCTTTCTCAAGTTCTTTTGCTGCATCTTGCTGAAGAAGCGGCAAAACTGGATAACATTTATCGATCACCATTTTACGTTGCCTGTGCAACTGCTCACTCATCTGTTCTTCTTCATTATCTTTAAACTGCATAGCAGCTTGCATTATCGAGATACCCTTTTCTCTCTTATTTCTCTTTGCTAATTTAATTTCCTTCTGTTTGGCTTCCTTACGCCATAGGCGGAAAGAGTCAAACATCGCCGGCCGGGCTTTCTTCTTAAAAAGTTTAACCTCCAGATTATCCAGAATCTCTGTGTCAAAACTACCATATTGTGGCCATTTTAAAACACCATCTTTCCTGGTGTATCGAATCCATACTTCATTATATGTGATGGGGCCTACGCCATGTTTCACATATAGTTCATAGGTTGGAGTTCCAATCGGAGGAACCGGACACGAGTCCTCCAATTGGGAATCCCTATTATAACCAAGACAAAACAAATTTCCAAGTCTGCTAAGACCAGGCATCTTCGCTCTCTAGTCTAGCTTCAAACTTCAAAGGATTATCGAATACGATAGTCTCGTGAATACACGAGTCCCTCGGCTTTGGTACTTGCAAGTTCCAAATCAAAGATCCCAAGGGGATACCAAACTAAGAACCAAACTAAGGACTGGGAGACGCTCCACTTATACTTAACTGAGGTATCGATGACGTCACCAGAAGACTCGTCTATCGTTTCGCTCTACCAATCATCAAGGGTCCAAAACAGAGCGATAGTCAGGGCAGCAGTCCTTCGTAGCCGTCAGGAAGCGGGGAACCTCGCAGCAAAGACTTTCGGACCACGTCGACATACAGGGGTCGATGAAGTGGCGGCCTTCCTCCAGAATTTTCACTCGAACCTCTGGCTTGGACCGGTACCGCTGAAATCGCCCAGCGTTGGGCGCCAACTGAAGTACTGGGTTTTTCAGAACCCAGCGGTGCCAGGGTACACACCCTAAGACTTCGAGTCCTTCCTGTTTCAGACTACAGAAACACAGAGTCTTCTTGGTGAAGTCAAAGATCGTATTTATTGGCTGCAACCAGTAACAGGTATCCTAGAAGTACAACACAGTGTATATTCTCAGGAGACTGCTCAAACTTACAAAGCCAGCCTTCTCCTTTTATACAAAATATTGTGCTTTAGGCAAACATTCCTTATTTTACAGTTGGCCATTCACATATTTTCACTACAAAGAAAAAGCAGAGTCATGATGACAAGCCCATATTTCAGTTTGTCCAGCCCTCAATCAATTACCCGGCAAGGCTCGGTACTTTCATCAGATATTGACGGACCCCCAATAAAAACGGGCACCTCCTCCTCGTAAAGCAAGTCATAAAGAAAGAAACAGGGACAGGGGTGTGTAAGATTAGGCATGGTTTGTGTGTGATGAAAGGTTTTATGATATGTTGTGCCTTGATACTAATCTCATTTGGCCACTGGGAAAGGAACTGGCCGAACAGGTTTGGCTTCAGGCAGTCGAGTCAGCTTGCCCAGGTTACAGAGGAGTCAGCAAAGGTGCATGTGTCCTTCAGACTCGTTTTTGGCCTTAGTCATTGGCCTATGTGAGGGCAATCACAAAATGGCTGCCGTTCAAATGGAACCCGAGGTTTCAGGACGGAAACTCTCATTTCAGGGTGATTTCGTCACCCGAATATGACGAAAATACTTGTGCATAGTATTCTAATCATTCTCGGTCTGCTGATACCAAAATCGTCATGATACGACGATGTTTATAACACGGGCCCAGAATTTTCAGTACCACACTTGGTTTTCTGTGAGATGGGGGTCCTTTGAACCAATGTACCAAACAAATGTGGCTCTACTCTGATGATCTCGTCTACCAGCACTTCTAACTCACTATCTGTGAACTTTGGATTCTTCTTTGGAGGCATAGTGATGGGTGGTGATGGTGGGGATGTGTGTGTGGGAGTGAAAGTGATGGTGGTTTTGTGTCGGTTTTGCTGTGTGTATGTGTGTGTGCTTCTGTATGAGGTGCTGATGGTGTGTGAGTTGTGTGATGTGTGAGTTGTGAGTGTGTCTGTGGTTGCTGTGTACTGGTGTTTGCTGCTGGCTGTGTCTACTGTTTGCAAGGGATGATGGTAGTGATTGTAGTCCTTTATATAGTTGTAGTTGTGGGTGTGTCTTTGTCCAATTAATTTTTTTAGGGTATTTATTGGCTTAGTCATTGCTTGTTTGGTTCTTTTTTTGTGTTTTTTCCTTTGTGTTTTGTAGGCATGAAGGAGAGGTTCATGTGACGGAAACGGACACTGCTGTTGTCTCGTGCGGGCTTCTCCGCCTCGTTCACGCTGCCTGTCTTCTGTGTTTGGTAGGCGTCTTTCGCAGCGGTCTCTATTGCTTGTGTGCCGGGTAGTCTGTGCGTGTCGGTCGTGCGGCTTGGTGTCCGTGCGAGTCGGTCTAGTTTTACACACATTGCATCGTACTGCGCTAATCGTACATCGTGGGTACGGGTCGGTCGGGTTGATTCCAGGTTCGTGTCGGTCTGTGAAAATCGCGTCGGATTTCTGGCCGGATCACTATTTTCCCACCGGCACGGTTGTAAGGCTTGTATTCCGTACGTGTCGGTTGTAATTCACTCGCGTTGCATCGTACTGCACGGGTCGTACGGCGCTGGTCCGTGTCGGTCGGTATTCGGTCCGGGGCCGTGTCGGTCGGTTCGTCTTGCGGCCGGAATCGGAATCGACCCCTTAGTTTCCACAGCATTACTGCAAGTTAACAATGATGTGGAGTTGAATTAAACTTCTCATTCCGATTACATCCTGCTCTAAGGAACCACAGGAAACAGGTGGGAAAATTAATATTGTTAATTTTTATATGCATTGTAAATGAACTTTTGAAAGAGAATATAGACATTTAAAAGGAAGTACTATGCAGCACAGAGCAACTAGCACTCTAAATTAATATTTACCGATTTTAATAAAGCAGTTATGGCTCAACTGTATTTTACTATTAATCCACCCCATAGTTTTTGGGTAACAGGTCGAGAACCGACCATAACATGGCCTGAGTGGAAGAAGTATTTTGATAATTATATTGCAGCAATCGACGAGGAAAAGAAAATGTCAGCTGAGCAAAAGAAAATAATACTTTTGTTATTGTTAGGTCCAATAGCATTGAAAACCTACAATAGAATGCATAAAAGTACTGTTACTAGTGATGCTAATGCATTTTTAGTTGCATTACAAGACCTTGAGAAATACTTCACACCAAAAGTTTGTATTGGAATTACAAGGTATAAATTCTTCCAACGTAGACCACATAAAAGGTGAAGCAGTGGATGATTACGTTGTAGAGCGTGGCAGTCGATTGCATTAGAGATCAATTAGTGATGCATAGCAACAATAATACTATTCAAGGAAGGTTATGGATTAATGCAGATTCATCTCTTGATGAAGTTGTTCATATTGTACGCAAAGCAGAAATTTCTGGAAGATGTGCTAATGAACTACAGCAACCAGACAAGGATGGAGCATGTGTATGTAAAGTTAATTCACGGAAATTTGAGCGTAATAAGAAATACGAGCCAAAGTGGAAGACTAATTACAATGAAATAACAAGTAACTCTGAGTGGAGATGCTACCGTTGTGGCTGTAAAGATCATTTAGCGTACAGTAAGTCATGTCCAGCTATTAAGCAAAAGTGCACAAATTGTGGCGTAATGGGTCATTATGCAAAAGTCTGCCGTAAATAGAATTTTAAAGTAAAATGCGTTCATAATAATAAGAGCTCAAGCAGTAGTGAGAACGAAGAGGAGAATGAAAAACAAGGAAGTGTACTCAATCTGCAAGAAAGAATATTTGTACTTAATATTGAGGAGAAAAATACTAAAGGGAAACCAGAATGTAATATGTCCATCGGTGGTGTCTGAATAAATATTTATGCAGATTCAGGTTCTCCTTTTACAATAGTGAATGAGGAAGTATGGAGAAGTAAGTTTAGAGAGAAAATTGGTGAATATTTATCTCCATCAGATATCAACCCAGAAGGTTTTACTGGTGAGAAAATTTACATGATTGGATATAGATGGTTATCCTTTGCTTTTAAGGGAAGACGAGCAAGCGGAAAACTATATGTGGTGAAGAATGGCCCATCAGTTTTGGGCTGGCAAGACCAAGGAAACCTACATATCATTTTGGATCCAAATAGTGCTGAAAAGGTTCTAGTAATCGATGAAGGTACATCTCTCAGTAAAGAAATAGAAAATACATTTCCAATGGTATTCAAAGGACAGCTAGGTACACATAAAGGTTTTGAACAGGAGATTATTCTTAAGCAAAACACTGTTCCTAAATTGCACAAAATGAGAATGATACCAGTGATGATACGTGAAGAAGCGACAAAGGAACTGGAGAAGTTAAAAGAATTGGATGTCATTGAATCGGTGGAATCCTCAGACTGGATTTCTTCGGTTGTAGTTGCTCGACGCAGCAATGGAAAAATCCATTTATGTGTAGACTTACGCCACGTTAACAATAATATACTTATTGACCTCTTTCCTTTACCGAAAATTACTGAAATGGTGTCTTCACTTGAGGAGTCTTCTTGGTTTCCTACCATAAATCTTTAAAGTGCCTACCACCAGATTTTGTTATCAGAAAAATCTAGGAAAATTACAGCTTTTGTCACACCTTTTGGTTGTTTTCAGTACAAGCGGATGCCTTTTGGCCTTGCATCGCCTGCAGCTGTATTTCAAAGACTTATGTATAATTTATTTGGGAAAGAAAATGGTGTATTGTTTTTTCAGGATGACATTTTGGATTTTGGTGAGAACAAAGATCAGCACGATGAAAGGTTTCATAAGATTTCAATCATTTTAGAAGATAAGGGTTTAACTATTGAGTTAAGGAAATGTAAATTTAGAGAAAGAAGTGTATCTTATTTAGGTCATGTCATAAGCGAAGATGGTGTCAAACCTAGACCTAGTTTAATCAATGCTATTGTAAATGTACCATCTCCCAGTAACAAGGATGAGGTAAGATCTTTTCTGGGAATGGCTGAGTATTGTGCTAAATTTATACCAAATTTTGCAGGGAAGCTATTTAATATCAGGCAACTTCTTAAAAAGCATGCTAACATTTGTTGGGATTCGTTGTGTGAAGAAGAGTTTCAGTATATCAAAGAATGTTTGGAGAAAGTTCCTCATTTAACAAGTTTTGATCTAAATTCAGACACTTACATTACTGTGGATGTTAGTTATAAAGGTTTATGAGCTGTTCTTTGTCAGAAAAATGTCCAGGGCAGGTAAAACATTATTCTATTTGCATCAAAGTCTATTTCTCCAACCGAAGAGAAATATCCGATAATAGAGCGAGAAGCACTTGCTTGTGCATGGGCTCTTGATCAATATGCAGCATTTATTTGGGGTAAACCTTTTGTCATTCGTAGTGATCATAAACCACTCATCAAGTTACTTTCTACTGAAGGTATTTCTTCTTCTTCAGCGAGATTAGCAATGTTGTCAAAATAGTTTACGTACCAGGTAAAGAAAATTTAATAGCCGACTTTTTGTCTAGATTACCAAACCCTTTGAAGTGTGTGAAGATGATCCGTGGAATGATTTTAAGGTAGCTTTGGTGCATGATTCAGGCCCATCTGCCATTGAACAGGAAGCTTGGATGGAAAAGTATTTAGATTAGAAGACAAAGTTTTGCTAGAAGTTGTAAAGTACATGTCTGAAGGTTGGCCTAGGAAGGATGTATTATCTAAGGAATGCAAAGCCTTTTGGGAGGTCAAGTATGATCTGTCAGTGGAAAACGATATCGTTTTTAGAGGTTGTAAAGTGATTCCTCCGGTTGGAATGAGGTATTGGACTTTGAGTTTATGCCATGAAGGGGATTTTGGAGTTTGGTGGCCTTCTATTGATAAAGCAATTGAAACGTTTGTGAATGACTATACTGTTTGTTCCTCTTCAGATAAAACTTTCCGCACGTTAAGACCACCTATGTTGGAAGTAAATGTTCCTAACCAACCTTGGGAGAATGTTGCCATTGATCTAATGGGTCCTATTGGTGAGTCATTCTCGTTTTAATGGATTTATTTACTAAATGGGCAATCATAGACATTGTAAATAAAGCAGACGCTAACACTGTTTTGGAATTTTAAGATCAGGTATTTTTATCTGAAGGTATTCCTGTTACTCTCTTGAATGACAATGGTGTACAATTTACATCTTCAGCAGCCCAAACATATTTTAATAAGGTTGGTCTAAAACATAAAACAACAGCACTTTATAATCCCAGCGGGAATGGTACAGTTGAAAGGTTCAACCGTGTGTTGAAAGGAGCAATTCAAGGGGCTGTTTCTAATGAAACTGATTGGAAATTGGCTGTAAAGAAAGTCGTGTGGGCATACAGAATAACAAAAAATGATGTAGCAGGTTTGGCACTTTTCATCATGATGAGAGGTAGATCTTCAAGATGCAAGTTTAATCCTGTTTGATTATAAGATTCTTCTGTTCTAGAGTGATCACCGGAGTTAGTTAAGAAAAAACTTACAGAAAACAAAAATAGAAGCAAAGAATATTATGATCATCAAAATAATGTAAAAGAGGTTTGTATTAATGTCGGTGATTGGGTAAGGATAAAAAAAAAAAAAAAAGTCGTTAAAGGAATTAGTTGGTTTTTTGAGCCAGAAAAAGTAATTGAAGTTTTGAAAAATGCTGTTTGTTTTGACAATGGTAAAGTGTGGAACTTAAAAATAGTTGTGTTATGCAAAAAGAGTCAAGTAGAAAAGAGTAACAAAGCTGACTCAGTTACTGATCCACTGTGGTCCACTGACATTTGTGATTTAAATCACAGGAATGAGACTTTACCAGGAACTAGTTGCGATACCAATGAAGAATGTACTAATGCAGTGAATGGGAAATGTGTAAGGAAAAAACACTTACCGTCTTGGTTAAAGGATTTCATAGTAGGATAAATATTATTATTATTTTTTTTTAGGATGATAGGTGGTGGTTCTTAGCTATATTTTATCCATATTGTGTTTTACAGTATTCTCAATGGATCTATTGTATATTCTTTTGTTTCATTATAAAAAGGAGGATGTGTTGTATCCTTATCCTTCCTTAGTGCTTACTATTCATTAGAATGTGAATTGTAGGTGTTCTATGTTCTGTACTTGTTGTAAATTGAAACAACGATGTGATTAAGCATTTACTAAAGACATTAATTCCCTTCCTTTAGATCATGTTTTCCCTGTTATGTTGACCGAAGTTCGGACTCCATTTTGTATTGTCATGCTTCCACGTGTTCCCCACGAGAAGAGTCCAACCTCTGTGTTAGTTGCTCTTGTAATCTGCCTAGTAACAGTCTATAAATAGCTCCTTTGTCCATCTGGCGCATGCCCAGGCTTGACCACATCTGTTATCAGTTAGCCTTGCTTGACCATGTCCTCGCAGGCTCAAGGAGTGTGTTAGCTCCGCCCACATATTGATTCAGTATCGAAAATTACCATAAATGGTAATGTTCTTTGGCCTCATGTTGTATCCACCCACTTATGAGCCCCTCTATTGTGTATAAAAGGGGACCATGTACGCAAGTTCTTTGTGCTACTCTATGCAATACTGAAGA
Source organism: Triturus cristatus (assembly GCF_964204655.1). Lineage (NCBI taxonomy): Eukaryota > Metazoa > Chordata > Amphibia > Caudata > Salamandridae > Triturus > Triturus cristatus. Next base: position 368,083,069 of record NC_140586.1, read on the forward strand.
GTGTTGTGTGGATTGTAGGACCACACTTAAGGGTTAATAAATGCTGTCTTTGTACTTTGCAGTTTCCGTGCCAACTTCCTTATAGATTCCATTACAGGAGAGCGAACCCTTGTGTCCTGCGGGCCTAGCTGGGGCCTGTATTCATCAATTGGCGCCCGTCACGTGGGGCTCATCGGCGACTCGGATGCTCGAAGGACTGGTCGCGACGAAGGTGAGGAATTTGGCCGGGGACGTGATCACTGCCAGCGGCGTCTTAGCCCTGGCATCCCGAGGTTTTTCTTCCTTCCCTTCCGAGCTGACCGTCTGGGTGGCGCCGGTCCTCGACTGAGACCTCTTCTGTCGGTCTTGCCGTGAAAGCCGTTTGGGCGATTTTGGAGCTTGGCAGTTGGAATCTGGACTCTTGATTGGTAAGAACCGGTGTACGGTACTTGCTCCGAGTTTTTGAAGCCTGGTCCGGCTATTTGAGTTTGATTTGTGATGACTAGTCATGTATTGTATTTGTTATTGTGAAAATATATGCGTTGCAACACATATAGGCAGGTAATGTGGAGAGATTTCTCCGGAGCTGTGTAACTTTGAACGGCGCAACGATTAAGTGCCATTTTCTTTATAATATTGCATATTTTGCATTATTTCTGAGCATGCCTGCTTTTAGCGCTCTCCGTAAGTGGTGTTGCTGCTTTGGAAACCGGTTGAACCTCGAGGAATCTGCTCCAGCTCCCCCAGAGGGGACTCCTAATAGGGATATGTATGTGAAGCATGGTCTTTCTTCCATAATGTACAGCACAGTATGGAGGAAATATACTAAAAAAGATCCTGAGTTACGATGGCCTTTGTATGGATCGTTTGATATACGTAAGATTGAGTATGTGGAACAGTGTATGTGTAAGCGGCGTGCTCGTCAGGATATGTTTGAGTGTGTGCGGTTGTGGGTGAAGGAGGTGCGTGAGCGAGAGAAGCGTGAGAAAGCGCTGTTTGATAAAGAACAACGGAAGAATGATCATGTGCGAGCACAGGAAGCGAGGCGTCGGGAGGACAGAGAACAGACGGAGAGACAAGAGAAAGAGCGTAGGCTGCAAGTCTCGGGTCAATATGCTGTGCGGCAGCCACTTTATCCTGTCCTTAATAATCTTGATGATGATTTTTATTTACTAGATCGCTCTCCGCCCCCTTATGTTGGCGCATCTGCTCCGAGGCCACAAGATTCTGTCCCGGGTCCGGGTAAGGTAGATACGCGGTCCATGCTATCGGCTGAGCAAATGGCTGAGCTTCGGCAAATTTCCTTCCGTGCACTTAAGGGCAAGGTGTCCGTGGATGAATTATTCCATACTTGGGGGCCGTGGCAGGATAGAGAGAAATTGTATTTTCTGGGTCATTTCGCTGAGGAAGTGATTGCTGCCTTCCGGAAATATTCTAGTGTCTTTGAGCCTGAAGAAGTGACATCGGATGCTAAAGCATTGCATAATGGTGTTTTCTCTTCCTCTAAGGCTCCTGATACGGCTCGGCGGCTGTTCGCCTTGCGGGACTCGGTGCTGGCCCTTAAAGAAAAAGCGCGCCAACGAGCAGGGGAGGAGAAGCAGTTGGATTCGTGTACAGCAGAAGGCCACTCATCCACCTCCCAGTCAGATAAGGATGGCATAGTGCATGTTAAACCAATGCGAGAGGCGGCGCCTTTGTATGTTCCTCCTAAAGGAGCGGGGACTAGCTCGGACATTACCTCCGCCGATGCTAAGGGATATTTTGTGTATAATTGGGTTTATACTCCGTGGCATAGAGCTGATGTTATGGCATTAAAGAATGCGTTGCCTGACCCCCGCAAGAATCCAGCGGCCTTCTACGAAGAAGTCGAGGGGGCCTTGAATTCTTGCGTTATGACCTTAGCAGATATAGACCTGTTCTTTGGCCTTATTCTACCACCGGATATGTGGCGATCTGTCCGAAAGGTAGATGATATAGTTGCCTTTAAGGCTCGGTGGTCTGACCTTGAGGATGAAGATAGGGAACGGAAGCCCGCGCAGAAACCACCCCAGAGTATTTTAGATCTCCCTGCTGCTATTCTGGCTAAGCTGAAGACAATTATCCCCCCTAAAAAGATTTTCTGGAATATGTTAGCTTCATGTAAACAGAAAGTTGACGAGTCAGTGGCGGACTTCTTTACGCGCTTTGAGGAGACGTTTCATGATTTTAGTGGCCAGTCGCTTACTGATGATACGGGTCGCCATCTTTTTGCGGATAAATATGTAGCTAATCTGCTGCCGGCAGTTGCGGCCCGTTTGAAAGCGAGCGAGAGTTCTTGGTCTTCCGCAACCCCGACGGCCCTCCTGACTATCGCTCAGTATTATGAGCGTCAGGAGCAAGAAGCAAAGGGCCAGGAGGAAAAGAAATCGAAAGATCTAAAAACAAAGGTGATGTTGGCACAAGTATATGGCCCGCCCCGACGGGGTAGTAATAGAGGTAGGGGAGGATCTTATGGTCCTCCCTCGGGCCGATCTGATTTGAATAGGAACCAATGTGCGTATTGTAAGCAATCGGGTCATTGGGCTAGGGACTGCCCGGTGTTGCATGCTTCGCGTCAGGGGCATACTCAGGGTGGCCCGCGAGGTAGAGGGGGTTTCTCGAACTTTAGAGGGAATTCTAACGAACAGGCTCGTTTTGACTCTGCTGGGCAGCACCGAGATAGATCAAATGTTTTCGATCGCCAGCATCAGTATCAAGTGTCGGGGATTGACCGATCGGGGTACCATGATTCTCAGCATGCATAGGAATGCGTTGGATGGGGGTTAGAATCAGTTGAGGTGCCGGTCGATCAGAAGGGTCCTTATGTATCGGCTGAGGTTTTGGGCTCTACTGATCAGTTCCTAGTGGATACAGGAGCGACACGTAGTGCGCTGTCTAAGCAATTGGTTCCGGGGGCTCCCCCATCCGGCTTAATGGTCACATCGGTAGGGTTTGACGGTACACTCTCCCGAAGCCCTCTTTCGCAGCCCCTCATGTTTAAGGTTGATTCTTTTTCTGCACCCTGTCCGTTTCTGCTTGCCCCGTACACACCGGACAACATTATGGGCCTTGATATGTTAAAGCATTTTAGGGCTACGATCCGCTGCTCCCCTGCTGGTGTGCGGGTAATATTGAATGACAATTACCCCCGGTCTGAACGGATGTGTGCGATGTCAGAGGATGCGCTGTTAGCTACCCTCCCTCGTGCTTTGTGGGCAATGTCGGATACTGATGTGGGACAAATGGTGATTCCACCGGTCCACATTAGTGTCCAGGAGGGGGCGGTGTTACCACGCCTCCCACAGTACCGTATTTCCCAGGAGGGCGAGGAGGCTCTCATACAGATAGTGCAGGATTTGATTGCGGTAGGGGTAGTGGAGGAAGTTCCCTACAACATCTGTAACAGTCCGATTCTTCCCATACTGAAAAAGGATACGGATGCCAGAGTTTATCGGTTTATAATTGATTTGAGAGAAGTAAACAAGATCGTGATACCTCAGTACCCAGTGGTTTCCGATATCACGACGTTGCTTACTTTGGTCCCGCCTACGGCGACTATGTTCTCAGTGATCGATTTGAAGAATGCCTTCTTTTCCATTCCCATTCACCCTGATAGCCAATATCTTTTTGGGTTTACATTAAATAATAGATCTTATCGTTTTTGTAGGATCCCCCAGGGCTACACAGAAAGCCCTAGCATTTACAGTCAGGCTTTGAAAAGACAATTGGATTCCTTTGTTCTGCTCGAGGGGGTCGCCCTCATTCAATATGTCGATGACATCTTGCTGGCGGCTGACACCCTGGAGTTGTGTGAACAAAGTACGTTATCCTTACTTTCCTTTTTAGCATCCCACAATCATAAGGTATCTAGGAAGAAATTGCAATTCTGTAGACCAAAGGTGACTTATTTGGGTCACCTTTTGTCTAAGGAGGGGCGTGCACTCACACCGGATCGTATCCAAGTAATTTTGGACACACCGAGACCGTCCACGCAGAAGGATGTGCGTGCATTTTTGGGTCTTGTTTCTTTTTGTAGACAGTGGATATTGGGGTTTTCACATATAGCTAAGCCATTGTTAGCCCTCTTGACAAAGGACACGCCTATCCCAATCCCTTGGTCAGATGAGTGTGATACTGCTTTTCAGCAACTACGACAGGCCCTTTGTTCAGCACCAGTGTTAGGGACCCCTGATTATGCAAAACCCTTTTCGTTGTTGTATGTGCATGAGAAAGATGGATGTGCATTATCAGTTTTAGTGCAGATGCACGGCGATAAGCAGCGCCCTTGTGCATATTTTTCGGCTGTACTTGATCCTGTCGCCCGAGCATTACCAGGGTGTTTTCGCTCGGTTGCGGCGACAGCTGTGTCAATACGCCAAAGTGAGGGAATTGTGTTATCTCATAAGCTGTTGGTATTAGTCCCCCATGCTGTCGATGCCCTGCTTAATCAGACGAAGACGCAGCATCTGACCAGTGCCCGCTTAACGGGATATGAGTTGACGCTTTTGGCTCCTCATATTACGTTGAAAAGGTGCGTAACGTTAAACCCGGCAACATTGTTGCCATACCCCGAAACCCAGCCTGAGGCGCGGGAAGCACATGATTGTATTCTCGTGACTGAGGAACAAACAAAGGGTCGTATTGATCTCCAGGATACGCCCTTTCCAGATGTAGATGGAGAACTGTGGGTGGACGGATCATGCCTGAAGCTACCAGATGGTACGACTTCAGCAGCGTATGCAATTACCACATTACAAACGATAGTGGAGACAGCACGCATACCACAGAAATCAGCTCAAGCAGCGGAACTGATAGCATTAACACGAGCATATGAGCTCAGTACAGGATTATGTGTGAATGTTTATACAGATAGCCGCTATGCCTTCGGAGTAGCGCATGACTTCGGCCTACTCTGGAAGGAGAGAGGGTTTTTAACGTCACATGGAGTACAGATAATGCATGGAGAGTTAGTTCACAATCTTTTAACTGCATTGACATACCCAAAGAAAATTGCCATCGTTAAGTGTAGCGCCCATAGGAAAGTAGTTGATAAAGTTGGAGAAGGGAATGCGTTAGCAGATCGAGTAGCACGGGAGACTGCGATGCAGCCCGGTACTACTGCCATGTATGTAGTAAAGTCACAGGTGGAAAGATGGCATGATGCGAAGGAGGAAGTGCGAGAAATGCAGAGGACCGCTTCTGACAAAGAGCGGGAACAATGGGCCAGCGAGGGAGAACTGGATGACGAGGGCTGCTGGAGAAATAAGCAGATGGATAGATGGAAATTACCCACGGCCTTTGTACAACCTATGGTTCAGATGGCACATGGGCTAGCACATGTTGGAGCTTCCGCAATTGTGAAATTGCTTACCCAAGTCTGGGAGCATCCAGAGATTGCTAGCACAGCAAAGAGGGTGGTGCAGACCTGTATGATCTGCCTGAGGTATAACCCAGGAAAGGGTACTCGAACTCCAGCAGGAGGATTTGTGACACCTACTGCACCCTTCGAGGTTTTGCAGATGGATTACATCCAGCTTGAGCGCTGTAACAATCTGAAGTATGTTCTAGTAGTGGTCTGCGCTTTCAGCAAATGGGTTGAAGCGTACCCTACGAAAGACAATACTGCAATGACTACTGCGAAGTTGCTGCTGAAAGAGTTCTTCCCCCGATATGGCGTTTGTAGACTTCTGTGGAGTGATAATGGGCCTCACTTTGTAGCGGATGTTATAAAGTACGTCTTGAAGGGCCTGGGCATCACCCAGAAGTTTCACGCGGTATTCCACCCTCAGTCTGCAGGACTAGTCGAGAAGTATAATGGTACACTGAAGCTCAAGATCGCTAAAATTCAAGCTTCGACGTCTTTGACTTGGCCAGATGCTCTACCGCTGGCGTTATTGTCAATTAGATCGGTACCACACTCTCGAACTGGCCTTACACCGTACGAGATTGTTTTTGGGCGCCCAATGAATATTTGGGGTCCACCAAAAACCAAGGCTGTGTATGATGTACCTTGTGTGATGATGAATGATTATCTGGCGCAGTTAACGGATAACTTGGTTTCTATTCATCAACAGGTCCGAGAGGCGCTCCCTGATCGGTCTACCGGTGAAGGACATGGTCTCCGACCTGGTGACCACGTGATGGTGAAAATCTTTGACAGAACAAACAGCTTGGAACCGAGATGGGTGGGTCCTGAGCAGGTCCTCCTCGCAACGAGGACGGCTGTGCGAGTCTCCAACAGAAAGAATTGGATCCATTCCCTGCACTGTAGGAAGGTGCCGCCCGGATTGGTGGAACCTGCCGTGCTGACCGATCAACGAGAAATCCTGGCTGCAGAGACAGGCCGTGCTGCGGAGCCAAACGTCACTGAGGAGCTCTTTCCGGACCACGCGACTCCTGGAGGAAGGCGATATCATCTTCGACCAAGGAAGTGAGTTCTCCAGTACCGGGACATACTGTCAGAACGGCCCTTGGGTTAGTGAAACGGAGAGCCGATGAGGCAAGGGGGGGGGGGGATCAGCCTTGCATTAGTGTAGCGACACCCGTCTTGGCCCGCTGGTGAAGAAATCGACCGCTGCCCAAGGGGAAGAGTTCTGACAGACTTTTAATTTCAGGAAGATATTGGGTTTTTATTTTTGACATGGAGAAAAAGAAAATCCTTTGTGCATCAGGGTTCATGTTGACAGTAGCTATTGTTGGGATAACCACATGGTTTGTGGAGGATGTAACTCCCGCTCGGAAAATACTTGTGTTGACAACTCCGGTGCCTGAGGAGCACTACTTTTATACATTACCGTATCAAGAGTTGAAGCATCGACAGTCTTACTTGAATAACACTTTCATCCAGATGCTGCATCATACCCACGTTGCTACGAACGCTACGACCTGTTGGATATGTGGGATGATGCCAGCCCATCAGAAGAAAGGAGGTACGCCATTCATACCCCTTCCTTTCTCTCACAATGGCTCTTGTAGAGCATGGTACACTTTGCTTTTTGCCACTCGGAAACCGACAGTGGGACGATTGCTCTTCAGACTCAATAAAGAATGTCATCAGGATAAAAATGGGTATCCGCAAGCGAATGGGACAATTTGGGAGTGGGAAGAGTACCGACCAGACAATGAATCCATTCCCTACATCTTCACGAACACAAGAGACACTGTGGGGAAGGACAAATTTGTGATTCAAGTAGCACAAGCTCAAGCGGACCTGTGTGTCCAGAGTGTGGGTTTTATTCCTGTTGGTGTCAGTGATTGCATCACTGTCCTGAACATTGATGGATTGAATAATAGTACCTTTCTAGCGTCCCATAATACATACTTTGTGTGCGGAAATAAAGGTTATTACCGTCTGCCGGCTGGGTGGTCTGGGGTATGCTATGTATCATTTCTATTACCTCCTGTATTCCTAGCACCCGCATCTTATCATAAGGATCTGAAATTATTGAATAATGTGACTGTAAATAGGTATAAACGTACTTTATCAATTGATGATGTAGATCAGACTGATACCAGTCTGCAACAGTATATTGATTTTAACTTAGGACTGTTTTTCTTTGTTGGAGCTGCTCTGAACAGTAGGAAGATCCGAAGATTAACAAGAGTGGTAGAGGCTGTGACAAACCAGACTGCTGCTGCTCTTGGGAATCTTACGGAGGAATTGCAAATTACTAGAATTGTTGCATTGCAGAATCGTATGGTATTAGACGTTATGTTAGCTGACAGAGGAGGAGCATGTAAAATTATTGGGAGTAGCTGTTGTGTGTTTATCCCTGATCATACGCCATCGGTTTATAATGCCATCAACAAACTACATAAAATTGCAGCTGAAATCCATACAGAAAACGGCACTTGGTCCTTTTCTGGATGGTTTTGGGCATTGATTACTGCCTGGGGATGGAAGGTTTTAACTGGTCTTTGTATTATTGTAACAGTTCTGTTTTCTTGTTGTATCTGTGTTCAATGTGGTCCTTTGCTCTGCTCCTTATGCGTATCATTCTGTATCCCTGATAAGAAAGCTATTGCCGATGTTGCTCACCAGAAACGTTTAGCTAAAGAAGTCGAAGAAATGATGACAATTGACATATATGATGATTATCCTAACAAACCGGATGTCTTCAGTAAATGCTGAAAGGGTCGTCTGTTGTAAATTGAAACAACGATGTGATTAAGCATTTACTAAAGACATTAATTCCCTTCCTTTAGATCATGTTTTCCCTGTTATGTTGACCGAAGTTCGGACTCCATTTTGTATTGTCATGCTTCCACGTGTTCCCCACGAGAAGAGTCCAACCTCTGTGTTAGTTGCTCTTGTAATCTGCCTAGTAACAGTCTATAAATAGCTCCTTTGTCCATCTGGCGCATGCCCAGGCTTGACCACATCTGTTATCAGTTAGCCTTGCTTGACCATGTCCTCGCGGGCTCAAGGAGTGTGTTAGCTCCGCCCACATATTGATTCAGTATCGAAAATGACCATAAATGGTAATGTTCTTTGGCCTCATGTTGTATCCACCCACTTATGAGCCCCTCTATTGTGTATAAAAGGGGACCATGTACGCAAGTTCTTTGTGCTACTCTATGCAATACTGAAGAGTGTTGTGTGGATTGTAGGACCACCCTTAAGGGTTAATAAATGCTGTCTTTGTACTTTGCAGTTTCCGTGCCAACTTCCTTATAGATTCCATTACAGGAGAGCGAACCCTTGTGTCCTGCGGGCCTAGCTGGGGCCTGTATTCATCATACTTGCTCCAGCAGTACTATCACAGCTGCTGGAGAAGTTACACCTGTTTCCTGTGCCTAATAAAGAAGATTTACTTTTATCTGCATTCTGTGGATAATTATACAACATGCTGGAAGCACTACTTTTCAATGAACAATGGGATTTTAAGACACTGAGACATTTTGGTCTAGAATGTTGCAGACTCGCCCCCACAGAAAACTACTTTGAATACAATGGCACTATGTATCAACAATGACATGGAACATCAATGGGCAGCACTTTTGTCCCAAGCGTAGCAGGGCTCTATGTGAGCAATTTTGAGGACACCTACCTACAGAATGTCACCAACCCTTTCCTCTCCATGATATGGTTCTGGAAGCGTTACATAGAAGACGTCATCGTGATCTAGGAAGGTACTCAAGATAGCTTACAAAGTTTCCACAGATGGATCAATACTAGAGACTAGTGTCTGAAATTTACCTACACTTCAGACAATAAGAAACTGGACTTCCTGGACATAACTATCTACATTGAAAACTATACAATTAGGACCGGACATTCTTGAAACCAAAGTCCAAGAACAGTCTTCTCTCATACAAGTGTTTCTATCCTAGCCCACTCAGAGACAACCTACCGTACAGCCAATTTCTGCGTGTGAGACGCAACTGTAGTGATCTCAGAGAATACAAAGTCCAAGGTTAAGATTTATACGGAAAACTGCCAAAACAAGAATACCCAGAGAAGACGATAAATAAATGCCAGAAGAGGGCAAGAAATCAAACTAGAGAGAGTCTACTGGAAACTGTGTCCAAAGAACCCCAACAAGACATTGTAACTTGTGTCACCACATACAGTATAACCACCAAGAAAGTTAAAAAGATCATAAACAAAAATTGGAGAATCCTGACATCATGTTCACTGAACTGGCCCAAACCAAGGTTCGCTAACAATAGAACAAAGAGTTTCAAAGACATTCTTGTCCACAAAAGACCACCACAATGGCCCAAGAAAGAGTTAACATCCACAATATGGAATATGCCACCCATAACGGGACATTATCCATGTGGTTCATGCTCAGTATGTAAACTGACCACCGCAACAAAAACAATCCAACTTCTGCCAGAACTGAATTAGACACCACACAAATTGCAATTCCACACACATGATCTACATGATCACGTGTCCTTGTACCCTAAGATACATTGGAATGACGTGCCGCAAGGTGAAACAACGAATATGTGAGCACTTAAGCAATGTGAAGTGTAAGAGAGGTACGACCAAGATAAGTACTCATTATATTGACCTACAGCACACTGATGACGACCTAAACTGGGTGATCCTGGAGACTCTAGAGATAAAAAATCAAGATGCTGAACGCACACTCTTTGAAAAGGAAAAAAGATGGGTACATCGCCTTAAGACGAACACCACAGGTTTGAACGACAACATTCCCTGGCTGAGCCTAATACACAGGGAATAAAAGCAGAACCTATATCACTACGATTCTATGAGCACCAATATCGACTCACATATATGGCCTTACTTCAGATATACAGTGACTGGAGGAAGACACTGAACCTACAAAAACCTCCAGATAGTAACCACATTGTATCTCCATCCTTTCACCATATGTAACGAGGGCAAAAAAATAACCTTTCCCAAGCTAGAACCTATGCCATATACAACGCGTTAACACCACTACCAGTGGGACCTACTAACACGCTGACTACAATTGCAACATTGTCATAATGACAAATTATAGGAATTTTCAACCTCTGCAGTGTTGTCTGAAATAATTACATTTTACTAATGACCTTCACCATGGTGTCTACATCAATTAACAATGAAGAGTCACGAATAACTAACTACCACCAGTCCTGAAAACCTAACTGCACTTACAAAAATCAAATTACCACCAATTGGCAAAACGATTGAAATAATACACATACATTGTTTCAGACCCTTAAACACAATCATTATAACCAAAAGGAATTCTTTAATCAAGGTTAACATCTTGTGACATCGGTGACATTAACGTGTGTTTACTGTGGCCACTCCTCATCCACTACATTATGATTGCTCCTAACGTGCCCGTGTCACCCGGGGCACCAAAAGGAGAGTGAGCACAAGTCGTGCTTTGCACCCACATAAGGTACAACCCGAGGAGGACACGCACGGCCCTCAGGACCAGCCTGCAGACACATATCGTATTACTTTTATGTAACCATTTCTCTAAATGTAAAACCCCCCTTTTTTTCAGCAGGCCAATACGGCCGCCGGCACTCCGAGGGAGTCCTTAGTCAGGGACTGAAAGGTATGCCGCACGTATCTTCAATGCACTCATCCGTGTACTCCATTGTGGCACTTATTTTCAAAACTCCGCACTCTAGTACTGATCAAAGCGCGCAATGTGTTTTTTGCCTAATACACACGCAATAAATAATTCATCAATATTCGATGAGATTGGGCACACAGAGTGCTTACTACGCAGCTCAATCCCCCTTTTTTTTACTAATAACTTACGCTCCCCACATATGTCGAACTGCTGCATAAAATTGAGCGCCTGTTTTTAAACAACAGCGTGTGCACTCACTGCTCCCAGCCTAGCCTTACACCTTATAAATACACCATAGAGTCAGGTCTATTTTGAACTCCGTATTTCTTGATAAGCGTGCAGACTCGAATAATGACCTGCCCTGTCACACTACAAATTCAAACACGCAATGTGACTTCGGCAGAAACACGCGCATTAAATAATTTATTCTAGGTGCACATAAAGTCATCCACGTAGTCCACTTGTTTAATTAATGTATTAATAGCGTACACCCCCCACATGTAGATGATACACAGATTCACCTTTACAATGAGACAATAACTGTGCAAGGCACAGCATTCTGTGACCATAATTTTCCCTAAGATCACTCGGCATGGAATTAGCATTTTGTTAATTGTCTAGAAATGTCATTAAGTGTCTAGACTCAGTTGGGGCCATTAAATGACATGGGCCTCCATATCATGAGGAATGAGCACTCCTCTAACGATACATGTAAATGCAATGATTTGAGTTGGTCTGAACACATAATGAACTAAGAATGTGCATCAACGTTTTAACTAAACTATATGCAATGATTTGAGTTGGTCTGAACACATGACTTCAAATGCAGGGATGTTGACTCCGTGGCACCCCTAGCATTACTTTAGTACTAACGGTGGTAGAGAATTGCCATTTTTTCAGTTGCCTATCATTTTAAAGTGCACAATTTTTTTTTTTTTTTTTTAGGTCACTTATATCGCGCACGAATCATCCCCAAGGGGATCTCTCGGCGCTGGAAAAAGAGGCCAGCGGTCAGAGGGGGGAGAGCCTTAGAAGAGCCATGTTTTGAGCAATTTTTTAAATTGAGCCAGATTTAGAATTGCCTCTCTCTGTAGATAACTTGATCATTGTGGTGGCATACATTATCCTTGAGAGTATTGTGAATGGAAATAAGGCATTTTCCAACCCACTCTCTTTTTATTTGTTGTTTCTTTTATACACTCTCAGGTACTTTCTGACCTTTGTCTAATCAGGTGAACAAATATCATACTCACCTAGGCTGTGACAACTCGCAACCTACACAGTTTTAGGTCCTGAAGATGGCCCCCTGACCCGGAAGGGCAATTTTATGGGGCTGAAACATGTCGACCGCTCACATGGCCATACCAGTGCGTTAGACTGATAACTCGTCTTCCCTAGCACATCACTATTCTTACCTGCCTCCATTCTGAACTGGATAAAGGTACACTTTAGGTAATGCAGGGTCTTTTTTTAAACCACCTCAATTGAGTACTTTCACCTTTTCATCACTGATCACTACTGTATTAACTAGTGGTTTCTCCACATGGTGGAGGAAGCATACAAAAAAAAAACAATGACGATGCTGTCACATTTTTAACAAGGCGGAGAACCAGGATATACCGCCTCATGGCCTGTGTATGTGAATGAGGGTTTTATTGAAAGACTGCAAGAACACTGAACCCTGGTTACCCAGGTACAAGTGATCATTCCCCATTGATATTTTGCATTACGACAAGGAAGCTGAATGGATCACAGCTCCTTCTTCCTCCCCCTTTTTGATTAGATATAGCTTCTTCCATAGCCTCATAAATCATCTCACTGAGCTGCTGCATAGCACCAATTGGCCTGAGAATTTGTTCCAGTTCAGAGTCATGTGGAAAGTAAATTAGGCTTGGGAAACATTTTTTCTTTATAGATGGACACTTCCTGAACCACAGGCTTTTAAGTACCTGCAACTAGTCCTCAGTGTTTCTTTTAAGGTGTATCAAGTGCAAAAGACCATATAAATATGTTCAGAATTTTGAGTGAAAATAGTATTTGAAAAATAAAGCACATTATTTATAAAGATTGAAAATATTGAATTAAGTGCTCAGTTTTGACGTAGATATAGGAATGAGTTTGCTGCTCATCCAGTATTTAAAAATGTTGTTTTTTTAACAATTTTTTTTAAAACAGAGCTTTATAAACAAGAATTGGCTAAGCCAATAGCTTGTCTCTGGCATTCTATATGAGATCTATTGGCTTTGAAAATACTTTTTTAGTGTGCATATGGATGGCAGTGGGAAGTTTAGATACTCTTTGTATCTATGCTGTGTGTTTGGAGGAAAGTCATTCAAATTTGTTCTTCTGTCATCGCTTACATGATGTGCGCACTATGACAATGTGATAGCTTGTATGGCAATGTGAGCTGTCTCAAATGCAAACAAAATCCCCTCTCAGTACTATTAATTTTGTCAGATAGGGGAAACATGGCACTAAATGTAATACTGCCCAGTGTGATGAATTGGATAGCTGAGAGGTCTCCTTGGCCCTGCAGCTACTAGGCAACTCAACATTTATAGAACAGTATTCCAGTGGAACATAAGGTACACTGCACCATGTGGACTTTTGTTCTGTGAAAACGTATTATGCTGAACGGCAACTGAAAAACAGAAAACAGGTATTTTTAATCATGGGGTGATGGTACTGAGGGTGACACTTTGGGCATCACTCATTGTTTGATGGACTTCACTTATATCTGCACATCCCTCACAAAATAACTAATTGAAGACCCTTTTCTAAAGAACTGCATTGTGTAATAAAATGAAGGGCGGAATGCTTGAATTATTCTCACTCCTAGTAATTACTCCGGTCGCATCCCAGTTCATCATTATTGTGCACACCAGGACACCTCAGTTTGGGCCCAGCTGTATGCAAATCAGTCTTGACCATGATCCAGTCGGAACAATCCAACCAGAAATGCCAGACCAGGTCCTCTCTGAACTAGAGCACAAGCAAGGACCGGGTTTGCCCTAGTTAGGGCTCATCAGCCAGGTATAGCTTGGTCACCATAGAAATGTGCACTAACACTCCTGGTGATATATCTGGTATGGGTTGCAGGTTTTGAAATACTTGAACATAATGGTTAGCAGGTTGATTGTATGAGGGGGCCCCTTCTCTGTGCCTTGCAGGGAGGCCCCCTATGGTTTTGTTATGCCAATGGGGCTGTAATACGATAAAAGTGTACATGTATATAAATACTAACAAGACAGGGAAATGGGCATCATTAACAATACGAGACAGATCCATACATATGCATACAATTCCTGTATTACCAGGAATACACAACAACATATAATATTAAAAAAGGACAGACATATATAGATTAAGTGCCATTGTTTGGGTACAGTAGAAAGATAACACCTCTGTAAAAAAATAAAAGAAGGGTAAACCCAAATAAAAAACATATCATTTACTGTCGTTGTTATATGTTACATATGCTGTATATTTAGCATAAACAAGACCAACCAGTTGTAGATATTTTCCGCAAAGGTCATCATAAAGCAATTGATATGCGTAGTATCATAGAAGATTAAAGAATGAAAGGTTATTCAAGATTTTGTTGACCATTTTGAAACAACATCTAGTGATAATAGCCAATTTTAGTCCATGTTACTACTTCAGTGTCTATACCCCAAGGAATGCCAAATAATAGTGACGAGCAAAAGATAGAAGAAGTACCAGTCCAGCAAAGTAAGTAGAAGCAAACCAAGATTAAGGGAGAGTGTGCAGTTAACCTATAAATTGGCACTAGTAGTGGATACATACCACCAACAAAAAAATATATAATAGTGGATACATACAACCAGAAAAAATAAGAGATATCCGTCCTTATTTGGGAAAGAGAGTATTGTTGGTCTGTTCATATGTAGTCATTGAGAGTATAGTGTGAATCCATAAAAAAGGTCCATTCGATATAGATAAAGCAGGAAGACACATAAGTTTCATAAAGGGATGTATATACTGGAAAAGAGGGGGGAGTGTACGGTCAGACGATACTGATAGTACATACCCAATGAGCCAAAGGTTTGTGGCCACAATCGGGAAAGTTCCGAAATCCAATGTTTGGTAAAATGTGTCTTGTAAACACTATGGGGTTCATTATGATGGTGGGCAGACAAAGTTCGCCAGCCACCGAAACGGTAAACGGGACCGACCGCCAGAGGTGCGGCAGTCCCGATGTGCCCATTAGGATGCTACCACCACCCTGGCAGTAGCATAATTAAGATTGTGGCGAGCGGTGCTTTGTGCAGCACCCGCCACAATGTCAAATATGCATGCATTAGCATTAGCATGCACAACGTGACAGGCACCTTGTGCATGCCAATGTAGGGGTACCATAGGTACCCCCCAAGTGCACCCTCTACCCCTCCAACACCACGGGGGCCCGCAACGAGCCCCCAAAGCCAAAAAACTCATGTCTTTCAGAAAGGCCAAAATCTGCAAACAACAAAATATGGCGGGCGGTGCCTGCTAGGCACTGCCACCATATTATGGCCCAGGACCGCACGGCAGGCAATCATAACGATTGCCTGCCTGCGGAAAAGCAGCAAACAGTCTTTCCATCCGTCGCTGTGCCCCTGCCATAGTACTATGGCGGGGGGTAAATGGCATGCGGTGGGGAAAGATGTTGGGTGGATCACCACCGCTGGTCGGGCGGTGGCGATCCACCATACATCATAATGGCCCCCTATGTATCATTGAGCTATATATATATGCTTGTCGATAATTAGAAGAGGGGAAAGGATCCACTCCTGAGCCAACACCTTTAGATAAAAAAAAAGAAAGGCTATCACTGAGGTTCTACAAGAATATCAGAGAGGGCTTGGCTTGTCCGCCTTTGAAAAACAATCCACAATCTGTAAATAAGATGTGGCCAAGCTAGCCCCTACAGAGTGAACCATCCGGGATCCAATCTACAACCAACACTATTGTACAGAGAAAGCAAGCACTATGTTAATATTACCCAAAATATTTTTTTTAAAGGAAATTGGCTAGTCAGCCCTTTTTCTAATACTAGTTGACTGTACAGTTTTAGTTGTCTCAAGAGGAGGAAGAAAAACTTTGTTGTTTACTGTTTCTCGTTGGAGAGGGGAATCTTCTCTAGTTATTAAAGCTCCCATCTGAACTTCTTGAAGGGTAGCGAGAGGAGTGTAGTGGCTACTCAGGAGTCCATGTGACCTACAGTTGAGAATTGGCCACATAGTATGGTTTAACCAGGTTAACAGAGACAAACTTTTTGTCTCATCTATCGGCAAGGGGCGGAAGGGGTACAGTTTTGGTACCGTACAGGCGCTCTGTAAGATAACCCGAATTCTTTTTTGTCCTATATATTCTCCCTGACCAGATCTGCAATCTTCAGGCCCCAGCCGAATCTTGCCGGAACAACCTTCACTTCTCCAGTGGCAGTGCGATTTACTTGGACGTTACTTTGTGTCTCCCGGAATTCATCGAGCCCCTGTAGAACAGCCTAATGTTCATTGATGTTAAACCGTGTGTCTGCCACCACTGTGCTGACATTATCGAGGTCTGGGATGCACATTCTCACCCCCAACAGATTTCATATGGAGTACGACCACCCAGGGATTTCCTAGGCATGTTATTGAGTACTCTCTGGGTCCCATATAGGTGATGGACCAAACTGCGACCTTAACATAGTATCCTTGCTGCGAAGCATTGCTTTAAGCCATGGTTCTTCCTCTCAACTACCAAATTACCCTCAGGATGGTAGGGGGAGGCATACTGCAAGGTTACATCCAAGCTTCGTATGGCTTCTTTGTAAGCCCAAGAGCTTAACACCGACCCTGGCCGGAATGTGCCAATTAGGTATGTCCCGATAAAGACTCGCAAATTCTTGATAACAGTTTGGGCCACTTTGGCCATACCCATAGGAATCCGGAGCATGAATATGTTGCCACCAAGTTGTAATAGTAAGCCCCATCTGATTGTAAGGGCCCTCAATGATCCAAAGAGATACACTCTAAATGCTTGTTTGAAATCGCTAGAGGTCTCGGGGTGGGGGGTGCCACGGTGGAGCCCTTCATCTGCTCGCAGATGTCACATTTGGGGACAAACCCTTGGTCTATTTAGTAAGACCAGGCCACCAATAGAGCTGCTTTAGTAATGAAACTGTAGCAGTAATCCCTGCATGTGCTAAACCTAGACCCTCATGTGCTGCTAGTATTAACCACAATCTGCGATCAGTGTGTGGTACATTCTATCCCCACATCTGGAATCTGAGCATACAGTATATTTTGTGCATCTAACTTGTAGGAGTACTTGAGTGTGTGTGTCGTTGCGCGCAGCATTGACAGTTACCATGATGTCTCTGTCTGTTCTCATGCTAGAACAAGTGACTGCAGCAATGGCAGCAGTGCAAACTGTTTCCTTAGCAGCTTCACCAGCCATGCAATTCCCTGCAACATGAAAGCCAACACCTTGATGATTCAATGTGTGAATTCCATGAGCCCATGGCATGCATTCTTTAAGCTTTGTCACCTGATCCCAAAGCAACTTGTGCTTGGTTTTACAACCCTTGGAATCTCGTAATCCATTCTGGCCCCAAAATTGAAGGTATTCAATATACGCCTGGACACAATAATACGAATCACAAACTATAAGTGTGGGGAATAAATGATCTGTATGTTGTAGTGCCAATATCAGGGCTTTGAGTTATGCCAGCTGTGCTGTGCAGTCCCCAAGAGACTGCATGTAAGTTTACTCTGGATGGAATTCTCCATCATGCATGCGCCCCTTTACAATTGTGCATGCTGCAGAATACCGGTGTCTTGCCCCTATGGCAGGCTGAGCAGACCCATTAGGGTAGATGATGTCATCATATTTGTTTAGAGGCATTATTTCATGTGGCAGAGGATGTTCTTGTTCAGATTGCAGAAATGCTTGTGTTTGTAATGTAGAATCAAATCTGTAGTCTATGTCTGTTGCTGTGAGAGAGTTAGCCGATTGCATCCATCGTGGATGTAATGCTTTAGCATTTGGAAAGCTTGCTTTTGTAACGGACTCTGAGGCCAGTCCCCGGGTAACCACAATTATGCATTTTGTTCCTGAGCTAGTGCTCTTTCTCTCTCAGTACAGCAGTCTGCACCACTGTGAGATCTTTATCAGGAGGTGTAAAAAACATTTCAGCGTTTGTGTACAAATGTGATTTGTATACAATGGGTACTGTATCACCTTGTTGGTTGTATTTACACATGTGTGTAAATGCTTGGAAGCTATCATGTCAGCTTCTACTGAACGTAAAATGTTTGCATGTTCCTGTGCTCAATGGGTTATTGAAAAGTTAGGTCTAATCAAATCATAGAATGGTTTTACCTGTTCTGTGTAATCCAAAATGTCTGTTCTGCTGAAATTTGAAAGTCCTAAAATGGATTGTAGTCTTTTCAGAGTCATTGGAGGTTGGAGCAATGCACATTTTTCAAAAAAATGGCTCACCAAACTTTTGCCTTTACTTGACAGCTCATATCCTAAAAATGCGACATTGATAATGGCAATTTTTGATTTTTTTAAATTAAAATTGTAGCCCAGGTGAGCAAATCCCAGAATTATGCGGTCTACTCTGTCCATTGATTCATCACCCGTCACGTATATATCATCTACATGGGACAACGCCACCGTATCCAAATTGTAACTCTGTCACTCTGTCTGAAAACAGCCCAGAGCATTTGCTATACCCTTGAGGCAAAGAAACAAAATTGTCTCTGTGTACCTAGCACTGAAAATGCAGTCAAACATCTGCTTTCAGGAGCTATATTTTGGCATAAAAATCAATTTGAGATATCTAGTGTTGTTTTGTATTTTTTCCACACAATGTTTTTCATTAGTGCAGCACTGTGTGCATTTTCTACTGCGAGAAGATGTGTTTAAATGTCTGTAGTCTAATAATAGGCGGTATGAATTGTCAGGTTTCATTACGAATAACAAGGTGTTTATTCATTGATGAGGTGCAATTTTCTATTATACCCTGGTATTCAAGTTGTTCTAGAATTTCCCTAACTTGTTTTTTAGCTTTATGTTTTATTGGGTACTGTCTGTGGGGTTGAGGAGTGGATTTTAATGTGATCTCATGATGAGGTGACTCATCATCCCATCCAAAATGATTGCGGTATTGTGCATTAGCTAGTGCTAACGCACACTCCTTAGCATATGAATATTTTGCTGATCATGGAACGAGGTTGGAAAACGTTGGTAAAATTACAGTTTCCCCATTTAGGCACTTCATTACGAACTCAGGTGGCCAATCCTTTTCAGTCAAAGGAATATCATAACCATATGTAAGGTTCTCCCAAAAGAGAGCCTTAATGTTCCTGGGTATGTCCCCCTCACACTAGAGCATTATTTCATATAAACGATGAGGGACACTTACACTTGTATCAGGTGTTCCCACGATGATCTGTTCACTCAGCGCTACTGCCACCAGATAATACAACAGGTTCTGGCGAGCTATCGAGACATCTGCTTTTCAGCATCATCACTGCCCATTCCCCGTTCAGAAGCAGGGTCCTCAGTAACCTGGGCTTCCCTTATTTTAATCCCAACTATGTTCTTCTTTTTGAATTGAGGTTTGTTGGTATTTAGTTTTTCTTCTATTTTAATGATGTGGCCTGATGAGCGTTGTGATTCCTTCTTCGATTTTACATGCTCTTATGATCTGCGCTCTGACTGTCCACCTCCCTCTCCGAACATGTATCGGGTGACTCCTGAAAGGAACGAGAGGAGCGTGTATCAGTACCCTGATACCTGCCAGGCTTCCTAATGTTACCACGGATTCTAAAATTATATTACTTCTCCTTGGTTTCCTGTTGAGGAGACCCTCTCGGGGATTGTGTCTTGTTTTTCTTTTTTAATTTATTGTCCCATTTCTTCTTTGAGGAATCAGCTGCTTGCTTAAAGTTATCCTTTTCAGAATTACTCTTAACTTGTGGTTTTCCAGGTCTGGCTTCCAAATTATATCTACCTAGCGTAGCATAAGTTTTTTTGATAATTTCAGGCAATTCCCGCTCCTGCTGAACTCCCTCAGTTGTTGGTGTATGATCAATGCTGCTGCCTCCCCGTTTATCTTACTTAACATAATGGCTGATACTGCGGCAAAATTGACCATCAGTTTCATTCTCAAGTCCAGGGCAGGTGCTGCCCCGTAATCATTCTGTACCTGTTTCAGTACATCAGGTAACACAGCCAAAGAAGAGGTACCATGTGTGATGGTGTAAACCTCAGCAGAGACTGTATCCCAAGTGGCACAGTCTTCCACCGCGGGAGCAATCCCCATTTGCAAGCAAATAGTCAATATTCTGTGTGTCTACTGCAGGCCTGTATGGGAATAACTCCTTCAAGCTGGCTCATTTTTTGCACCATCCAGAATGGAATTTGCTGGTGGGAATATTTCCCATAATGGCATTCAGTATTTGTGGGTTGCTACCAGCAGTAGCCAATAGTGGTTGTGCTGCCTGAGCAATCCACACAGGGTTAACTGTGAGTGTTTGCATAATGAACTGTGTAAGATTTCTATTGATTTTTAATACATTTCTGTATAGTGTACGCATTTCTGCTGCAGTTAAATTTGCAGTGTTAGGATGTGGTGCAAATGATGCTAAGACCGGCCATTCTGCTGCAGTTACATTTGCAGTGTTAGGATGTGGTGCAAATGATGCTAAGACCGGCCATGCTGCGCCTTCTAAACTGAGAGGATCAAGTCTCCCATTTTCTGTAGTGTGTGAGAGGGCACCTTCAAACCAATTTATATGCTCTTAATAAGAGAGAGGAATTTTTAGTTTCACATATGGAGTGTATGCATCAGGTGTTTCATTTTCGATATAGGTGTGAAACAATTGTGCACGAGAATATGCAGCTGGGAATTTAACCCAGGAATAGAATACCTCTGTTCTGAATGCTTCATGTGCCTCAGCTATGAAGGTAACATCTGCACCCGTAGCCGTAAGGCCATAATATATTAATTTCATAGTAAATGCATGTCTGTAATTCTCTGCTATGGTGAAAGCTCCTTCGTCAATGTTCTCTCCGTTTTCGGACATTGTTTGAAAAAAAGGAAATTTGCAAATTAATTTATGGAGATGGGGTTTGCACAATGTGGGAATATTTTATCCTACAAGCTTGAATGACCTTCAGCCAATACATAGGGTATACCTACTCAGCTGAGGCAGATATCCCTACCACCATGGACATCTCCAGTTTGGAGGTGAGTAGGAGTCTCTGAGAAAGCACAATTGAACTACTCAAGTAGACCGTAAAATAAGAACCCAACCAACGTTTGTGGTGCCATGTTGTGTAGTTCCCACTAATCTGTAGGTTCTGCACGTTTGTTAGACAACATAAACTTTGGGTGAGGTGCCTAGACGGATTACGGGCACCCCACAGAATATGTTGGCCTAGAGACCAGCTAGCTCACAGTGCCACCATGAGCCCCCCTACCCACACAGCAAGCGAATGGTTTCTTGCAACCACTGAACATGACAACCCTGATCCCCCAGGAATCATGGTAACAGATCTAGAACCCTTTCGCTCAGTCACTCATGCTCTTTTGTTCTCAGAGAAATATAAAGAGAATACACAAAGGACGTTTTTCAATATATTTATAGAACCAACGTTATTATTGTATAGAATACATGTGCTGCTATAATCAGTAGACAGAAGCAGATGAAAGTGATTACAAGCACCAAAAGAGTAAATTTAGATACAGTTCCACCATGGTGCTAAGACAGGGTATATATGCAGGCATATAATACAAGGTAGTAGTAAGACATACTCCTGCTATGCAATCACTACTCTATGTGTACCTTGAGTGTGGGTAGGTGCAGAGCCAAGAATCCCCCCAAGGGATAATCCAACCCCATTGCCTGGCAGGAAAGAATGTAGGACCCCGTCCTGGTCATTACTTGGACAACCCTCACGGAGATGTCAGACCACTGCATGTTTAAGTCTCAGCATGCAGGGACCCTCAATGTCAGCTGAAGTGCCTCCTCAGCTAATCCCCTGAGATGCTTATTTTTTTTTTTAATAAAAAGCTTCCTTGCGATGTAAGTGTAGATTAGCAATGTTACGGACATGCAGATAGCCCTGTCGCCCCTTGAATGAAGATAGAACGACATTTGTATATTATGCCCTGTACTTGATGTTCGATGTTGATGTTCGAGGCATAGTGATAATGTTGTGTCAACAAAAATAGTTCCAGAGAAACTATTCCAACATTGTCACGCAAGCGAATCTGTGCAAAAGGTCACAGCAATAATGTTATTGTGCAGCTTTGTTACATGGGCCTAACACTGACTGATGAGCTCATAATAAAGATAAACCTGGTCCTCTGTTGCTTGTATTCTGGTTCAGGGGTAACCTGACCTGACTGTTCGGGCTGGACTGTTCCATTGAGGAGCAGAGTCAAGGCTGATTACCATCTGGGTGAGATGTTGGGTGAAAAATTATGGATTGGGATGCAGCCCAAGCGATTGCCAGTGGATGAGATTAATTCAAGCATTCCATCCATCACTTTATTTTTTTAAGTATAATAAAATATCTTCATGCTTTAAAACAAAATAAATTACATATTTCCAGATATACACCTTCAGTAGTTACAATTAATAGTATTCGTGTACATCCAATAAAGTTCCCAACCTATACAATATGGTCTCTTAATAATTTGCGAAATTTTTATATTCTTTGATGTGCAGCCTGATCCTCTTTTTAGATAGGCATCCAGTAATGATCCTAATCATAGCTAGTAAAATCAAATATTGTCTTGGACAAAGGTCAGGTAAAACTTCAGTCTTAGTTAACAATAATCCAAAAAACTTGATCAACATAATTTAATTTCCGAGTTCAACAACACCATTTTTGCTTTATACAAGGATTCATAGTAGAATAGGATTTTTATCACAATTGAATAGATTAAATAATCATTTATTTCCCATAAAATATGAGACCTCAGGCCTACAAAATTAAATGCCATATTTAATTTACATATTGATTTTATGTTTGTCTATACTTTAAACCCATAAATACCATCAAATCATTTAAAAGGATTGGTTACTCATCCTGAGGGTGGAGACATTTTTATCAGTTTGTGGTTCATTTGAAGATCTGACGGATCTAACCCTTGTATTATGGCAGCTACGCAAAACCTTATTCCTTTAATGATTAAAACTTTTCTCAATAAAGTGACTTGTGATGTGTAAAATTTGGAGCATATGCAGATTAAGTGAATAAGGTCCTCTTTTTTGCTACTGCAGAGTTGGCATATTGATGGCTGTTTATGAACCCAGCCTGGCTGATTAGCAATCAACAGCAATATTCCAAAGCATAGGGCCATCAACTGTATTTTTAGATGTACTGAAAATGTAATGCTTAAATAAGGTGCTGGTGCAAGGGTCTTATAATTATTAATCACCAATAGGCATGCGATCTAAGGCTGAAGGTGTTTTACCCAGTAGCAAGGTATGGAATTTTCCTGTTTTGTTTTGTTTATGAGTCACTTGAAAGTTGAAAAAGGGAGCTCAGCCGTACAGGTAGTTGTTAATGCTTTATTTTTTTTTTAAATAAAAAGCTTCCTTGTGATGTAAGTGTAGATTAGCAATGTTACGGATATGCAGATAGCCCTGTCGCCCCTTTAATGAAGATAGAACGGCATTTGTATATTATGCCCTGTACTTGATGTTCGATGTTGATGTTCGAGGCATAGTGATAATGTTGTGTCAACAAAAATAGTTCCAGAGAAACTATTCCAACATTGTCACGCAAGCGAATCTGTGCAAAAGGTCACAGTAATAATGTTATTGTGCAGCTTTGTTACATGGGCCTAACACTGACTGATGAGCCCATAAAAAAGATAAACCTGGTCCTCTGTTGCTTGTATTCTGGTTCAGGGGTAACCTGACCTGACTGGTCGGGCTGGACTGTTCCATTGAGGAGCAGAGTCAAGGCTGATTACCATCTGGGTGAGATGTTGGGTGAAAAATTATGGATTGGGATGCAGCCCAAGCGATTGCCAGTGGATGAGATTAATTCAAGCATTCCATCCATCACTTTATTTTTTGAAGTAGAATAAAATATCTTCATGCTTTAAAACAAAATAAATTACATATTTCCAGATATACACCTTCAGTAGTTACAATTAATAGTATTCGTGTACATCCAATAAAGTTCCCAACCTATACAATATGGTCTCTTAATAATTTGCGAAATTTTTATATTCTTTGATGGACAGCCTGATCCTCTTTTTAGATAGGCATCCAGTAATGATCCTAATCATAGCTAGTAAAATCAAATATTGTCTTGGACAAAGGTCAGGTAAAACTTCAGTCTTAGTTAACAATAATCCAAAAAACTTGATCAACATAATTTAATTTCCGAGTTCAACAACACCATTTTTGCTTTATACAAGGATTCATAGTAGAATAGGATTTTTATCACAATTGAATAGATTAAATCATCATTTATTTCCCATAAAATATGAGACCTCTGGCCTACAAAATTAAATGCCATATTTAATTTACATATTGATTTTATGTTTGTCTATACTTTAAACCCATAAATACCATCACATCATTTAAAAGGATTGGTTACTCATCCTGAGGGTGGAGACATTTTTATCAGTTTGTGGTTCATTTGAGGATCTGACGGATCAAACCCTTGTATTATGGCAGCTATGCAAAACCTTATTCCTTTAATGATTAAAACTTTTCTCAATAAAGTGACTTGTGATGTGTAAAATTTGGAGCATATGCAGATTAAGTGAATAAGGTCCTCTTTTTTGCTACTGCAGAGTTGGCATATTGATGGCTGTTTATGGACCCAGCCTGGCTGATTGGCAATCAACAGCAATATTCCAAAGCATAGGGCCATCAACTGTATTTTTAGATGTACTGAAAATGTAATGCTTAAATAAGGTGCTGGCGCAAGGGTCTTATAATTATTAATCACCAATAGGCATGCGATCTAAGGCTGAAGGTGTTTTACACAGTAGCAAGGTATGGAATGTTTCTGTTTTGTTTTGTTTATGAGTCACTTGAAAGTTGAAAAAGGGAGCTCAGCTGTACAGGTAGTTGTTAATGCTTTTTAGAGATATTGATCATATGCTGATTTTTTTTATCATGTTCAAGTTCTGCCTATAGGGCCTTATTGAGTAAGGAACACGCTGTATTCTGTTTCCGTTGGTACCAGAGCTTAATTATTGTGTAGATTCTCCCTAGTGTTTCATTTATTAGCCTAAATTCAAGTCACACCTGGGCAGGTGATTCTGATCGGTGGATCTGAAAGACCTTTTTATTGGTTGCAACCAACAGTTTGTTCAGAAGGGCAGACTCTTTACCATATAAAGCAATGCTAGCTTACGTTATTGTTGGGAGCAATTTTGCTGCTATCACAGACAGTGATGGTATGTAGAAAGGCCTCTTCAGTTTTTTTGCTGGGGTCCTGAAGGGAAAAACTAAAGCACTGGTTCTCTGTGATATATAGTTCTTCTGCTCTTGATGGTTTAGTCTGTTATCCAAGTAAAACAACAAATATTTATAACTAGTTACTTCCTCTAATGGTTTACCATCAAGCCAGATATTCTGCTTGGTACTTGGACGATTACTAATAAGCATTGTTTTTCATTTTCATAGATTGAGTTCTAATTTGTTAGTTGTTAGGTATTCCATCAATTCCACTAATAACCTTCGAAGACCAACCTTAGTTAGGCTCATTAACACCACATCGTCTGGATATGAAAGTTGTGATAACTGTAACTTCCCCAATTGTGGAGGAGGAGAGTTGATCTTATCAAGCCGTTGTGTCAGATCAGATGTAAATAAGTTAAACACGTGCGGCGCCAGCACGCATCCTTGCTTTAAGCCTTTGTTTGTATTCAGTTTTCGAGATAATCTAGTGCCGTCGCCCAATTTTATTCTTATACATGTTTGTGAGTAAAATAGCAGTATACCTCTTAATATTCTGTCAGGAATGTTCCAGGCTCGCAGTCTTGTTCACAGATGATGATGATCCACACTATCCAATGCTGCCTTTAGATCTATAAAGCAAAGCTGCAGCTGTTGGGTTTTCCGCTTGCATTTATCTGCTATTAGAGAAAGGGTTAGTATATTAGTGATTGTTCCAATCCCTTTTCTAAAATCTGTCTGATTGATTAGGATCAAGTTAAACTTGTCCGACCAGTCGATCATGTCTGCCAAGATCAGGGAGCTGTAGTACTTTGCTTCTACATCTAATAGGGCAATTAGCCTATAATTTGATGGGCCTGTTCTATCTCCACCTTTGTAGATCGGTATGAGAATTGATCCTTGCCAACTAGGTGGTATTTGATTTAATAGCTCAACATCTTTAAATAGTGTGGTGAGATGTTTGCTCCAAAAAGTTGGGTTGTGTTTAAAAATTGCTTGAGGAATACCATTAGGCCCCGGCGCACCATCTCTTCTGTCTTTCCCTAATATGTTAATTATTTCCTCAGCTGAATAGGATAACAGATTTATTTTTTTCTTTGAACTACATATACCTTCTTGTCCATAGCTAGAATTCTCTGGCTTTCTTATTGCCATCACTAGATCCTGTTGCTCACAACCTTCCTGATGTTCCAGGGACAGTTGGTCGGAAGTGGTAATCTCCATAAATCTTCTTGTAAGAAAATTGGCCAAATCTTGTTCTTGTACATTTGAGGGTAAGGCATTCAGTGGTCTATTCAGATTGTTTATTATTTCCCAGAAGGCACTAGAGTTGGTTTGTCTACCACCAAACAGTAATTTTGACTAAAATCTCTCATTTACATTGACGTGTGGATTCCATACTGTTTGATCACGATACGTTGTTTTTAAATTTCTGATGGCTTTCTTCATCCAGGTAATAGACTAGGTTAGAGCTGAAACTCCTGTCAGCACTATATTCCACAAGTGATGAGTACATCTTATGTACGAGATTGTGGCAATTAATAGAGAATTATGAGCTTTTGTATTCCTTGCCTTTGGATGAGCATATGTATTATTCAGCAGTATTGGTCTCGGTTTGTCTGAGATGCATTGGGTAAATTTAATTAGTTGCACACTGGATCCAGGAGAGGCTATCTGTTACGATTTGATGCTCAGTGCTGTGGACACGTAAACTGCTAGGCCCCCTTTCGGCCGGCCGTATTTCTCCGTTTTGTTATGCAGATATAGTGTAGTGTGCGAAGCCTGCAAGGGTATATCGTCCAATGCCCATGTCTCTTGAAGAGCAATTATGTCACATGTTTCCCAATCTCAAGGAGGCCTTACATCATCTAGCCATTTTTCTGACCAGCGATGTTCCATGAGAGCAGATGGATGTGTCCATTATTATATTTACAAGTCTGTCTACCCATGGGTCAATCACCCTTTACTCCAAAGATGGTGTCTGGGAGCGAACTCCATTGGTTTTGATCTTGTCTTATATTCGCCTTCTGTCCTTTGTATGGATTGCTCCTCGGTGGCATAGTTGGACCTCTCCCTTTTACATTCTGCAGCACCGAGTACACCTGAGACTTCTCTTGTGTTTGTCTTAACCCTGGTTTTGCCTTATGGGAGGTTTTTCTAATAAGGGGCCCAGGATAACATAAGATTGTTGGTTTGGATAATTTTATACCCCATACTTCAAATTGTTGTACGAAATTCATAATGATCCGGACTTCTACTGACGGCCATGTTGTAAGCGTTTGTTCTTTGCTTTTTTGATTTCCTATTAGAATAAATTCTACAATCAGAAGGTTTGTTGAGTCTAGATGCTTTAAAGCTGGAATTTCTGCTAACAGTTTTAAAACGTTGTCCCTATTGAGAATATCATGCCGACCCTGTGATTCATATTCTGGTATATTTGCTGATTTAAAAGTTCATGCTCTTGTGTTTTTTCCCAAGATGAGTCTACTTGGTTGCCTTCCACTACGCTTAGGTTGTTATGGTTTTGAATATGAAATCTGAGGTTTCCTTGCTGGAACTTAATACCCTTACTTGCCATATGTGATGAAATGTGAGATGAGGGCGAGACTGCCTGTTTGCTCTCTTTCTTCTTGCTTGTTTTATTTTGCTCTGACCTGCATGACTCAGTTATATGATATATCTGCATTTTTACCATCCACTATGCTTGGTTTATTGTGCTTTAAAATGCAGAACCTAACATTTTCCTGTTTAGACACCCTACCTTTTCTTGCAGTAAGTGATGGAATGTGGGATGAGGGGGAATCTACCTGTTGGATTACCCTCAGGTTGTTTTTTTTGTTCTGCTCTGAACTGCATTACACAATCTCTTCTGCCGTACCTCCTTGGATCATTTTTCAACACCCTTGCTGGCTGGTAACCCCATTCAATGGGTCTTTTAAGTTTATGGTGTTAGTGTCTCTTTCTAACAGATCATTAGGCTTCAAGTTTTCCCTTGGGCATTAATATCCGCAATAGTTGTTTTTTATGTTTGTTCCGTTCTTTCGTCTTGTGCCTGTTTTTGTTGGTGTCTTACTGTTTTCAGCATCTCTTTAGTTATTTCTTCCCTATGGGTAGTTGACATTACTCCTTTACTTGTTATAGTCTCTGAACCTTCTCAGGTGCGTGTGATCATTTTCCTCCAGTGACCTGAACCTACTGTAGTTGGGGGGTCATTCTCCGTTGATTTACTTTGGTTGATCTCTTCTACACTATCGAGCTCCATTTCCCAATCCTTTTGGCTTCTGCTTGATGTATCATCAGTGCTTGTAGAGATCCTGATTGGGTCTGTTTTGGCTTTGCTCACCCCTGTTGAGCTGAATATAGGAAATAATTTGGCTGCTCCCTGTTTCGCCAATTGTAATATTTTATTTCTTGCTTTTCTTTCATGCTTTTTTTGTCTTCTAGATGGATTCATTGTTTTATGTTCTTCCAATATTACTTTGTCTGGGTCATTATGCTTGGTCTCTGAGGGTCCTGCCTTTTTTCCCGAACATCTTTGTTGTTTCCTTACTGTTTTTATCTGCTTCTGATTTTCTTTAGGAGAGCCTTGTAGGGGTGTTCTAAGTTGTTCTTCTTACTTAGTGGCAATTTGCACACTAGAAGCTATGTTACATTTTTTAATGGTTATTATCTGTTCTAATAAAGTTGGGAAGATGCTCAGTTTGTCAATTATAGGACTACAAGCATAGTATTCTTGCTGTGGTAGGTAAGTGGATTGAACTCTTGGTATTAAGTTGGTGAGTTTATCCAATTTAGTGTTTATCCCTGAAATATGTAAAGATATGATATTTATTAACTCAATTTGAAAGTCCAGCTTGTCTGACTGCATAGTAAGTGCCATTGTGGATGCCTGTGAAGTGTGTAGTAGTGTTGTAAAGAGATCCAGTTGGCTACTTAGGTCACTAGGTTTTTCCCCTTGTGTTGTTTTTAATTTTTGACTTGGTTCATCTTGACTAACAAATTGACTGATTTTCTGAGGTGGTTGAAAGAAAATATCTTCGTTTTGGAGAGTCTCCTCTCTCTGGACCAATTTTCACTTCTGTAACTTGCGAGATTTCATTGGTGGGTATAAGCCTTATTGATCTCAACCATGAGGTTTCCGATCCTTCTGAGTCTTCCTGCTCGGCCTGGTGGACCTGCACTACTATTTTTAGCCATTGGGCTAGTTTCTGTTTTAATATGCTCCTTGGAGTGGAGTAAGCCAAATTTTCTTGGTCTATGATTGAATTCATTGATGGCATTTTTATCTTTATGTTTTTTTCTCCATTATTCCCATCAGGCCTATGCTGATATAGACAAGTTACTTCAATCTTCTTTCCTGAGATGTAATCAATGATGTTGTTTGCACCTTTCACTGCTTCTTTTGGATGTGCTTCATTGGTTAAGATTGGCTTGCCATTTCCTTTGTCAGCTATTCTCATTTACTTTTTTAGTGTTACCAAATTCGTATCTACCAGGCCTCGCATTAATGAGGAGGCACCTGATTGTTTAAGTCATTTACATTGTGTAATTGATCATTTTCCTTCTCTTTTTGGGTTGCACCATAGAGTGCCATATAAGCTGGTCTCTGCGGGGTAATGGCATCAGAAGGCCTGATATCTCTTTGGGCATCCAGAATATTGTAGCACCAGGGTCTTTGAGGAAGGCGATTCTAGAGCTTCTGTTCTTATTTCCACTTTTATTTATACTCCTGAACATTGTTAGAATTGGCAATATTAAAGGACTCCTTGGGATATGATGTGGGTCGTTTGTCTTAACTGTTTTTTTTTATCCTTTCTTTTGGCCTGGCGTCCACCTGACTCTACCAGATCTCAACTTTCTTTTTAAAGTTCCTACAGAAAACCTGGCATTTGCCTCCAGGACATATCAGGCCTGCTGTTTTAGGGCTATATATTTGGGTGTGGGTGCCTTTTTTCCTCTAGAGTTATATTTGGGGTTACGTTTGTTGTTTTTGTGTTGTGTTTATTCAAATTATGTTGATTTTTGGATTATATATTCCTTGTAACAGATGAACTTCCAGGTTCGATTGCTTAAATTGACTTACATAAAGACAGTAATGATCGAGTCTTGTAGCTGTTGGGGAGGTGATAGTGTGATCTTAATTGTGACCCTGTAGAGTGCTGCTCCGTCTTGGGTGGATTAGCCTTGACCTTCACCTAATCCAGCTTCGGCAGTGGGACTGCCCTTCACCACTGATGGCGTATGAAAGTGCTATTGGGTCAGCTGCTTGGCTGTGCCACCTGCTCTCTTTGACGTCAGGGTGCCACAATTCCCCCAAGATGCCCCCCACACATGCCCGCTGATTAGCGGGAGCCCAGCAATGAGAGGTAGGACAATTGAGCAATAGAAGTGTGACAGATATGTTCAGACATGGGTCCTGTGCTCATTGTGCCACTGGAATCAAGCTATACCTGGCTGATGAGCCTATAATAGGGGCAAAACGGGTCCTTGGTTGCTTGTATTCTGGTTCAGGGAGGACCTGACCTGGCAGTTTGACCTGGACTGTGTTCATGAGAAGGGTCAAGGCTGATTAGCATATGGCTGGGTCTAAACTCAGGGTGCATGGTGTGCAAAATAGTGATAGACGGGGCTATGTCCCAGCAATTACCGTAGCTTAGATAATTCAAGTATTCCATCCATCACTTTTTCACATTTTGTATACTTTAGAAATTGGTTAGTCAGCCAGGGAGATTGGTGAGACATCACCGGAAAGCCATGCTGTCATTAGTTGGTTGCTGACAGAGCAGTGCTGTGATTGGTCACTTCTGGATCTGTGGAAGAACAGGAGAGGAGTGGACCTGCTGTCTGTGACCTGAAAGGAGCCTTGAAAACTGGACCTGCTCTCCCTCTTTTACCGAGGACCAAGAAGTGGACTTCCAGGGTCATAAGGCTGACCTTTTGTTTCGGCTACAGGGACCGAAAAACAAGCTCAGGAAGCCTTTTCCTACATTCCCTGCTGATCAGTTCTAACTGTACTAGCCCTGGACTCTGCTGCTGGTCTCTGCTGGAGTGAGTCTTGAGCCCTAATTGCTCTCCCCAAGGTCCTGACCACTTGGCTGTTGTCAGAGTGTACTCCTCCCATCAAATCCTGAAACCTAGGACTTACAAATGTTTGCCATCTTTTTGCTCTGAGAACCAACAGGGGACTGGGACCAACCTGCCAAGCAGTTCCTACAAACGTGTGTTGCCTCTGGGCCAAAGATTCAGGTTGCTCCTGCTACGTTCTTATCTGCAGCAGTATATCTAATTCAGTGGGACCTTGCAGAGAAGATATCTGGCCTCATGTAGCCCTCTTTGGCAACAACTTTGCCCCACTGGAAGAATCCAAGCTCCAAAAAAGTGACAGAGTCCAAAGGTAGAAATCTTCAACAGGGAAGGTGCAAAGAGTATTCAGTCAGCAAGATACCTTCTCTGTGCATGAAATTCAAATTTGCCCTGCTCCGAGCTTTCACACCAGAAGTCAAAGGCTTCACCGATACCTTGCCCAGCGGCTATCTGACTATTTAGAGCCCTCTTTAGTCCCAACTTGCTGCCTTGCCCCACTGATGATGTTGACTTCAATTCCAGAGACAAAGTTCAAAGGTAAAACATTTCACTGAGACAAACCTGGTCCCTGTATCAGACATGCACACATATGCAGTCAGCCTTAAGCCTTATCCTTGTCATCATATATCACAGCCTGATGATGGGGATTGATGCTTAATGATTTGTGGCGCCATTTTAAAGCAAAAACTGTAAAAATTTGTAACTCTGGATCTACTTGTTGAATTGTTGTCATTCTGGTGTCATTTTATTTAATAACATTTACACTATTTTTTCTAAATTGGTTTGATTTTTTTCTTGTGTTGTTTTTTGACATTATTATTATATACGTACTGCATGAAATCTTTACATATTGTCTCGAAGTTAAGCCTGCCTGTCCTGTGCCATAGCTACAAGGGGATAGAGATCACATTAATTTAGTGACTCTAAGGGTTCGCACTGACAAGGATAATGTTTATTATATGAGGTCAGCACTCACCCCATTAACTAGTACCCCAATTTCTCATAGAGAGGAACAGGAAAGACCACCCGAATGGGGGTCAAACCTGTAAAATAAAAGAGGATGACCAGCCACCATGTAAAAGGATGAGAAGAAAAAGAAGAGGAGTAGAGGTGTGAAAATGCTAATTGGCTTCCCTTCTTGTTTACATGTCAATTGACTTCTCTATTGAATGGTGAATGTGTGTGATTGGGTATGTGTGCATGGAGTAGATAAATGCAAGAATTAGGTGATAGTTTTTCACTGTGTGAATGAGTGCATGAGTCGATACATATGTGACTGACTGACTACCTGGATGGTCGCACAGATAGATGAATGGGTGGATGAATGAATAGATGCATGAATGTGTTGGTTGATGAACAGGTATATATCATTTGCAAAGGAGGTGTAATTGCAACGTTACATCTGCTAGTTGTGCACAAAGACATCCAATTGCATAGGTTGCCTGATTCACCTAACTCGGGAGATGGGAGACCTGGACCAAGCAGACCACTGCCTAACACAGACAGAATGCCTTCGGCAATTTACATGTATCACCCTCTTGGGGTTTCTACATGTGCTAAGGTCAACCAAATAGGTGGCCTCCCTATTTCTCTCAAGGATAGGGTAGGGCCCAGTTCATTTGCCCTGGACGGCCATACGTGCCACAGGCTCCAAAACCCGCACCTTCTGCACTGATTGGAACTCCACCATGGAATCGTTTTGATTATACCAGAGTTTCAGGAGGTCTGAGCTGGCTTCAAGGTTTTTGTTTACTTTTTTATGTATGCAGCCATCCTTCAATGAAGGGCCAGCACATAATCTGCGATGTCTTGCTTTGGCTCCTAGAGG
The DNA here is from genome assembly GCF_964204655.1 of Triturus cristatus. NCBI lineage: Eukaryota > Metazoa > Chordata > Amphibia > Caudata > Salamandridae > Triturus > Triturus cristatus. Next base: position 368,116,473 of record NC_140586.1, read on the forward strand.
GAGTATCTCCCATCCTATCTTGACAAGACAAAGGAGACCTCTTACAGGGTTTCCAAACAAAATTTCAAAGTGGAAAACCCTACTACCTTTTGTGGAATCTCTCTATAAGCAAAAAGCAGGGAAGGTAGTAAAACATCAAATCTCCTTCTGAGTTTTTAAGGGAGTCTACCAATCATGCCTTTTAGGGTCTTGTTAAATCTTTCAACAAGCCCATTTGTCTGTGGATGTTATGGTGTACTCAACCTACAGATCACCTTAAACTCAGTCCACATGTGTTTTACATAGGCAGACATAAGGTTTGTACCCCTGTTTGTTACTACCCCCTTAGAAAAGCCAACCATAATAAAAATACCAAAGAGGGCCTTGTCCACTACAGCGCAGTGGTGGTCCTTAGGGGAATTGCCTCAGGGTACCTGGTGGCATGCTCCACTCCACTATCACCAGAATAATTGTGTTCCCTGATGGTGTTAGAGGGTAATGGGACCAACAATATCAATCCCTACCTTTTCAAAGGGTACCCAAACCACTGGCAATCCATGCATAGCTGCATTGATTTTCCTTTCAACTTCAGCCCATGCATTGTACTCCAAATCATTTCCAAGCAGGCACTGTACATGGATAGGAGGAGACACCATTACCCTTTTAAGGCCACTAACCCCTCCCCAATCTCACCAAGTCCATTAGATGTTCCTTAGCCTGATTATCAGTGTTGATGAATGCATGGGTATGTCCAAGGAGATATTGGTTTCGGGATACCAGTGGTCCAGCCACCATGGTGATATTGGCACCAGTGTTTCTCAGGGCTTCCTCCCTAATCCCATTGATATTTAACTCTTGCCTGTATATCTTCAGGTTAGTCTGCCAGACAGCCGGTGTAGCTATATCCACACCTCCCTCTGAGACTAGAGACAAAAAAAGAAAGGCAGCACAATTGCATAATACAGCTATTATTAATTAAACAAGCAATTCCTGCCTACATTAGTAGAACAACAGTGTGATGACAATAAAGTGCTAAAAGTGAATTAGTAAATATAAAAAAAGACTAAGCAGCATGTGTCCTCTCTAGCAATCAGTTCATAATTACCTTAATAAAGTGCCAGTGCAGTCGTACTAAGGTGCTATCTTTACTAAATTGGAAATAGAATACATCAATAAAGTGCTAATGCAATGTCAATAAATTGCTTAATTTGAAAACCATGATTATTGATAACATAAGAAGCACAACAGCATATAGCCAATAAAACCATCCTATCATAAATAAATTGAACATGTGCTAATACGATGTAAATAAAGTGCTAACAGTACAGAATCAGCCAATATATCAATAGCAGGAACTTGTTTGTACCTAGAGATAAAGTGCAAATGGTCAAATACTGCTTAAATTATAAGCTGAATTCATAACCCAATAAAGGTATGGGGACGATCAACATTTTAAAATACAATGCTAAAAAACCCTGACCAAGTCACTACAAATCTACGAAGAGACATTATCTGCCAAGCATATGCTTCCTCCCACATATATGTCTTAACCATCTTTTCTAGCTATTGCTGAATCAACGGTACCTTGTTAGACTTCCAATTTTGTAGAATTAAAGACCTGGCAATGGCTATTGAACAAAAGTATTGTTGATATTTAGACAAATGTTGAACCTCAATTGAACACCCGAAAAGGGCTACTTTAATTGTAGGAATGATATGGACTGATAGAGCTAGAGGTTGATTAATCCTTGAAAAAACATCAGACCAATTTGATATAGGCCAGGGCAGTAAAACAAATGTGGTTCCAAGACCTTATCACTGGATCCCCACATCTGAAACAAAACTCAGAGGAGGTCGGATTTTTTTTTCTTAATCTTTTAGGTGTATAATAAGCTAGCCATCTTGACAGACAGGCCATTCTTTTGTAGTTGGCAACTCTAAACGCTTTATGGCCTTCTTCACATATAACCTGCCATTCCTTTTTACTAACTCTACAGCCAGTTTAATTTAATAGTTTAGGAAAAAAGATATTGAGCACTTTCTGCTGTCCTGGTTGTGTTAGGCAAGAATACTAATTGCCAACTCCACTTAGGCCTTGGCCATATAGTTGGTTTAATATTTTTAAAGCTTCATTATTTTCACAACATAATTTGTTTTTAAAAAACTCAATATTTGATTAAAACTAAAAGCCAAAGCTGGAAATCTAGAGCCCAACTGCTGGGACAACATCTCACTGATAATCAGATTAGATATAATAAAGCAATCACCCAAATTTTCAAAACCCGCCTCCTTCCATAATTGCAGAGACCCCCAAGAGAGCTGCAAGCCGGATACCTGACAGTCACTAATTTTAGAATATAGATGAAATCTAGGAATTTTATGTAAATTAAAAAATACTTGTATGCGACAAGCTATATCAGCTAATGCCTTGTACCTCATCTTTTTGGAAGTTTCGGAAAATGTAGAAAAACTGGTAATTGGACTGCACTCTTATGCACCATAATATTTAATAAAAAATTCTCACATTTTGAGACTGCCGATGGAAGCTGAACCAGAAAGTTCAATAATCCTGCCTGATAATAGAGCTCAAAATTGGAAAGGCCTAGCCCTCCCAAGGATGTATCTAGTTGTAAAATTTCTGAAGATGTTCTAGGCTGTTTCTGTGCCCATATAAAATTCCGGATTAATGCATGTACTTCGGTAAAATATGATTTAGGAATCTTAATAAGGAAGGTGAGTAAATACAAGTACAAATAAAGGCAAAATCGACATTTTAACCATTGATACACTGTCAATTAAAGTTAAAGGAAGAAGAGACCATCTATCTAAAAGCCTCCTGGCTTTTACCAGGGTGTTTCCATAATTAAGCCTAAAAAGATGATAATAATGGCAATACACATATAAACCTAAATATCTAATGGGATTCGATGTATTTTGCTGAGGAAGAAAAGGCAGCTAGACCGATGGGGCATTGAACCAGAGCACCTCCGTCTGCTTGACTTGGCCTATACCCATCTATTCGTGTAAACTTTTCTACTTCCTCAAATGCATATAAGATATTAGATGGTTCTGCTGCTAAATATAAAATAATGTAATCTGCCATTAATTTGATTTTTGCATTGGGCGCTATTGGAGGCATTATCTGAAAATTATTGTGAATTTTAATTGCCAAGGACTCTATAAAAAGTGAGAATTAAAGGGGGGACAGCAGACATCCCTGTCTAGTACCACAATAAATTTTGACTAGACCTGCCGATTCTCTATTAATCAAAATTTTCGCCTCTGAGCATGCATACAAATCTTTTATCATTATGACCAAGCGTTGAGGGAAGCCAAACATAGATAGAAATAAAACAATGTCTGCCAGTCAGCAAGGTCAAATGCTTTTTCTGCATCAAGCATTAAAATTGCTGCCTTACCCTTGTTGACTGACAGGTAGTTAGTCAATTGCTTGTGTCAAAAAAAATGTATTAGAGGCCATGAATCTATTATTAATAAAACCTGTCTGGTCTACATGGACCACCTTTTGTGCAACCGGAGACAACCTTACTGCCCAGATTTTCATAAAGATTTTATAATCTATTTGCAACAGACTTATGGGTCTTTATGAGCCAGTGACAGTCAGATCTTTATTTTTCTTGGGAAACAAGACCCCTACAGCTTCCTTAAAATTGTTAGAAATTGGTTCGCCATTTTTTATCAGATTGTACAATTTAGTAAGAAAGGGTAGGAGCAAGGATTGAAAAATCTTAAAAACTTCAACAGGAATACCGTCGTTACCTGGGGCTTTTGAATTAGCTACGGATTTCAATACATTACTGAATCCTCTTGTAAAATAGGTTTATCAGGAGAATCCTGAAAAGTCTTAGAAATAGAGGGCATTTCTAAAGATTCAAAATAGTGTAGAAGTGATTCTTGAGTAATTTCCTGCATCTCCTCATAGATCGTTCTAAAATGCAGGTGAAAAACCCCTGCAATTTCTTCTTTGGAATCTACAATTGTACCCAAGATCTGATCTTTAATCTGAGCGACTTTATTCTGACTATTTTGAGTTTTTGTAAGCCAAGCCAAGTAGCGTCCTATATGTTGACTCCCTTTGTAAAGTTTTTGGGGCTCATTTATGAAAAGTGACGCATCACTGCGTGAAAACAGTGATGCGCCACTTTTCACTGCGCCCTCCCTGCGACTCCAGTGATGCGTCATATTTACAGTATGACGCATCATGTCGCAAGGAGTCACAGATACGTCAGTATTTCTGACGTATCTGTAGGCGCAAAAGTGACGCATCGCTGGAGTGTGTCACAAAAGTGACGCAACTCCAGCAATGTGTCCTTTCACATGGGGCAAGCCCCATGTGAAAGGGCCTGCGTCAGTCTTACGCCTGCTGTGAGGCAGGCGCAAGAAAATGACGCATTTGCACACTAGAAGTGGCGCAGTGAAATCTCGTAGATTTCACTGCGTCACTTCTACGACCCTTTTTTGCGTCAAAACGCCCCCCTTGCATACATTATACCTGGCGCAGGTATAATGTGGCGCAGGGGTTTACAAAGTGACGCATCTACCTAGATGCGTCACTTTGTAAATATGGCGCAACATGGCGCATGTGTTATGCCACTGGTGCGTCACAAAAAGTGACGCACCGGTGGCGCAAAAGTGACGCAGGGGCTCATAAATGAGCCCCTTTGTTTATAGGCCTTGCTCCCCTTAATTACCTGAAGATAAAAAAAATTGCCTGAGTTTGTCTTTGACTGCTACTAATTCTTGAAGGAGACCCGTCTTTTGAGATTCAAACCTACCCGTCTTTCAATTAACTTTAACTTTTTCAATCTCATCCTGTAAGGACAGCATCACCTGAGAGCATCGCTTGCGCAGTGCTGTTGTATATGCTATTACCTGTACCCTAAAGGCTGCTTTAAAAGCTTCCCATACAGAGAATATAGGAGCTGAGTTCTCGTTGATTTAAAAAGAAAATGCTTAATAAAAGACTGCATTGCAGCAATCCAATCCACATCTTCGAGAAAAGATTTATCAAAATACCAACGCCTAATATTTCGAGAATGTGTTCCCTTCATGTTGATTTTATTAGAAATAGTTGAATGGTCAGAGAAGGCATTGGAAATTATCTCCGTCTCACTTCTAGATAACAAATTATCAATAAAAAAAAATCGGTTTGAGATGTGGTCTTATATCTAGAAGAATAATATGTATAATCTGACTTCCCTGAATGCTTTTGACGCCATGGATCCAGCAAAGCAAAATCCTTTTTCATCATATTAATCAACTTCTTTGATTTGGGTTTGAGTTGTTTCTTTGCTGGATTGGAAGTATCTAGACGAATATTCTGAATAAAGTTAAAATCGTCCCCCCAAATTATAGAGCCCTCAGAGGCAGCCAATAGATCATAAATTTGTAGAAGAGCAGAAGTGTCATGAAATATAGGGCTATAATAGTTCAAAAGATCAAATACTACCCCAGTACGGTTAATTTGTACATAGATCCAGTGGCCTTGAACATCGCAACTAACTTTTAATACTTGACAAATGCAGTTATTAGAAAATATAATAGCCACCCCACGAACTGACGAGGCAAAATAGGCTTGGTTATACCCCTTTGAAAGAATCAATTTAGGCAAATAAGATTTGAAATGAGTCTCCTGAAGAAACAGCACTTTTGGGGAGAAAGAGAGCAACCAATTTAACATTGCCATTGCTGTTTTTGAATTCAACCAGCCATTCACATTGCACAAGATTATTTTGATGTTATCCACTCATAACAATTATAGCAAATTTATAACACCGAAAACACTTAGAATTCAATCTTAAGAGAGTATAAGAAAAAATACACTTATATAAGCAATCAAAAAGCAGTCCACTTATTTTTTCTCTGCTGTCCCAACACCACCCTACCCACCTCAGAACCCTACGCGCCGGGCGTCCCCCTAACAACACACCACAAGAATACCCTTTCTGATGGATGCCATGGAATTGCATCCTACACTGTCAGAGTCAGGTCCCCACCACCACCCCATCCCTACTTAAGAAAAGCCCAAAAAATAAAAAGGAAGGAAAGAAGAAAGAAGAGAAAGTAGGAAATATTACCATCCCATATATATCTCTAATTTCAAATTATTTTTTAGGAAGTCCTGTGCTTCTGAAAGAACATTGAAGATCTTAAATTGTCCTTTCCAAAACACTTTTAATTTTGACGACTGCACCAAGGAGGCTTGTGCTCCAATTGATTTAAATTCAGGGGCTAACTATTGAAACACCTTTCTCCACCTAGTTGAAGTCACATAAAGATCGGAGAAAATGTTCAAAGAGGCATTCTGCAAGACCTTAAACGTTCTCCGCTGAATCGCTCTAGAAAGGACCTTTTCCTTAATCCTGAAATCAGAAAAGTTGACCAGAATCGTTTGAGGATATTTGGCCCCAGATGTCTAATGGAAAGGAACTCGATGAGCCCACATGATAGTCAAATACTCTGGGGCAGATGGTCAAACATGATCTTTAATCAATTTGTTAATAAGCTGAGGAACTGATTGTATTTGGCCCTGGGATTCACCCTCTCCTGGAATTCCTGTAAATCATAGATTGAACATCTTGCATGATCCTCCATTGAATCTAATTTTAGCTCCAGTTCTGTAATTTTTGCAAATTAGGTGTCGTACGGGACTGCAAAAGAGCCAATTTTTCCTCAATGTCTGAAATTATTTGCTCTGCTACCTGTATCTGGTTTGGCAATACGAATAATGTCTCCTCTATTTTAATTAGCCTTTGCTTAATTAGCTCCGTATCCAAAGCTTGCTGAACTTTTAGCCCTTGGAACTCCACCAGAATTGTGCCTCTGTGAGCGCCTTGACATGGTCAGGGCTCACCTGTTATTCCATCTGGAGACTCACAAGTGTATTTACTGTGGTGTGCTAGAGGCATTCTTTTTTATTTTAAATCTAAGGCCTCCAATTCAGTGTCCAAGTGCTTTACAGTCATGACACCAAGCCTTTTTGGGATCCCAGTTTTTACCCTGGTATGCACACTTGAGCTTTGAAGAGTTTTTGGGCCCACCCTCCTTAACAGGTTTCTGGAGACCTGAATAACACTCATTTTAGTTTTTCTCTTTTTGGTCACCATCTTTCCCTTAGGGTTTCTTGTCCTCTTTCTGTGGACCTGGGTCTACCAGATTCTGATGTAACTTCTCATTGTAACAATTACTTAAAAGATGCTACTTCATAATTAATAATGATACCTGTTAAGCAATCACCTAGCGTTTTTACTGAGAAGTCAACAAATTCCACCCAGGACTGACTCTGGGTTTTTCAAGTCTTTCTGAATCTTATCCTATACTCTTCAGTGATGAGTCCAAAGCCATCAATCAGAGTACCCTCTATGAGGTCATACCACAAGAGAGAAGCCCTATTTTTCTGTCTACTTTTTTTGCTACAGAGGCTCTCTGCAATGAATCATTTGGTGATGTCATCACCTTCTGAATATTTATGGACAATCCCTTTAGGGAGTTTTGAGTCATAAGAACCTTCACTCTCCATAGTTATTAGTATGGTGCCAACAGAGATAGGTCCTAGGCCCATCTAGTTCTTTTGTCTTTCAATTTCCAGGAGCTGAGCTTTTAAATTCAGTCTAGTGGTCAATCTTTCTGGCATGAAGTACTCATCTGAGGGTGCCTCTGCTATGTCTGAGGAGACTGACTCATGTCCATTCTAAGCATCATGTTCCTATCACTTATGTGGGTGTGGGTCTCAGAGTGCCAGTATGGCTCTGTGAATGGGTGTGTGATTACCTACATGGGTCAGTGACTGGATATGTGAGTGCCTGTGTTGGTCTGTGAATGGGTCTGTCAGTGCCTGTATGGGTGGGTGTGTGGGTCTGTAAGTGGGTGTGACATTGCCTATGAATGAGGGGCTGTGAGTGGGTGTATGAGTGGCTGTGTACATCCAGTTCGATAAAAATTCACCCCCAGTAAAACAATAGAGTGCACTACTTACAAATAAACAAAGGAATGTTCCAAAACTGCCTAATAATGTGTTTTTTCCAAGCTAACCTACAACCTGCAGCTCTTATCCTACAGGTCTGTAATTGAAACTGCAAGTGCACCAACACAGCCACAGTCCGCACTTTCTTCGATCAAAGCTTTCAAAGAGTGTTTTAAAAGGCCAATCGCTCAAGCAACTCAAATTCCAGACTGAATTTGGAACCTCGTCTTAAAAGAAATTTTTCTGCACAACACCAGGACAAGAAACCTCTGGGCGCCCAGACACCGGAAACAAACAACAGAAAACTGGCCCAGACTACAGACATCTCCTTTGAAGATGACACTACAGCCTACAAATGCTTCCTAAGTTATGTGCTTTTGTATTTTTGTACACGCTCTCTCTAGCCAGGGTGCTCTCGAGGCCCTCCAGATCCAAAAGTATGCCTAATCTCATGAGCTCAATATTCTACATTCTTGCAAAGCATGCACAGAGATTTCTCTCACCTCACATACACCTACACTGAACTAAACACTAGTATTCCTCACACACTACACAGCACACTCCTACATAACATCTGTTACCAGCGCATGACTGACGTAGGCACACAAATTAAGAACAGGTCATGTTACATCTGTTCACTGATACCTGACGCCGTAGGTGTAGATAGGCTTTACTTATTACAGGAGATAGCCCCTGAAAAAACAAAGTGCCTTGTTTATCTGCACCTATGCAGAATCAGACAGAAATCCAACCCAATAGAGTGGAACCTCGTAGGACACTAGTAAACATCACCCGGTATGAAACCACATTGCACCACATCTCTTCACCGAGCCCAGTGATATCCAATCCAAGGTAGACAGGATGCACAGAAAGGGCACCATCGGGGAGAACACTGTTTAGCCCCAAGACTGCAGAAAAGAGGTTCCTGGAGGTAGCAAGACCACCGCACCAATGCACAAACACATACGCTCCCGCCTCCATCTGTGGTCCCAGGACAGCCCTTAACATCTTTGGGGCCACCTTCTAGAACAACAAATGGACCCCAGACATGGAATTCCAGTGCAGGGCACCTCAACTCAATAATACGGGGGGGGGTTGAGTTCCATGGGTAGGGGCTCAAATGCCACCATAGAGACCCCGTGCCAGGAAATCCGGGATAGGAAGATCAATAGGTACAAATGGTTGGAGGGGATGGGACAAACCCTAATTGTACAGAAACTTCAGTTGTACTCTTTAAGTTTCAGAGGCAAAAGAACCATACCGTTGGGCAGCACTGAGAATTGCTCCATGGTAATGCACATACAGGATCTGCAATGGGGCACCTCCATGTTGATGGATGACAACTGGCAGTGTGTGTGGACCTTGCCTACACCCAGCTCAACCCCGAATGGTGTGGTCCCTGCACCCTCATGACCATAAAAAACCCTCTTTTGGTTATACCTGGAGAAGATCTGTCTGATTTGTCTCAGCATCCATTACAGAAGAAAACAACTCTGCTGCATAAGGCTTGTCGGAGAAGAACTGCTGAGTATTTTAGCTGGGCTTAGTACAAGGACATTCCAGAAGAATTCAGATTGCTCACTGAGGCTTAATTAAATGCCAGAGGGTCAATACCCATTTTCACCATGCAAACAAAAGTGATCACCAGTTGGTTACAAATAATCAGATGCGAAATGATGAAGATGATCAACAATACAGAGTTTGGTCTCAACGCTATCAAGGAGGAATTGAGAGCCAACAGCCTCATGGTGATGCAACATCTGTACGTGCGAGAATTGATAACCGCTATGGAGGGTGGGGTATGTGCCAAGATTGGTGCTTCCTGTTGTACTTTTATTCCCGGGAATGACCTGGACAATGGGACATTAGCCTATGCTATCCAAGAACTGCATTTTCTGCAAACTGACATGAAGAAGGAGGGAGGTGCCCGGGAGCAGGACTGGTTGCAAAGTAAATTTTTGTGGACCCCCTTATCCACACTATTCATGTCATTGATGCCAATTCTCATTTCTGTACTTGGTTTCCTGCAAGTGTGGCTTTCAAGCGGTCCTCAAATTAGGTAGTATACGCATAGCTAGGGAAATGTTAACAGACACTACTCACACCCACTTTCAAATAACACAATAGTGGTGACATAAGAGGAGGATAGAGTAGTTAAAGAATCGACTAGAGGGGGAATGCTGGAAAGGGTGAATACAAAGTCAATGAAAGCCATAATATGTGCAGGCCAGCCACAGCAGTACCAATAAATGCAATATCAACGCATGCCTTAACCTGTACTGGCACGACCTGCCAGTACCCGTCAATGCAATGTTAATGTATGTCAAAATCTGTACCCGCACAGTAGCGCCGACACCGTCAATAACGATATCAATGAATGTCATAATCCATGCTAAAATGGCTATACTGTTACTAGTAATAAGAATGCCGATGTACGTTATGTCCTAAGCAAACTTAACCGTGTCAATACCAGTAAGAAGAATGTTAATGTATGCTATGAAAACTGTATGCACAGAGTTAAGGATAAAGATAAAAATTATACCAGTGACTGCCATATTATTTTCAGTAGTTCCAATGAACTCATATTATTTCTGTCTGATTCCCCCAAGGTGACCTCCCCATCAACCCATAGCCAGAGATGTGTGGTTAGACAAGTCCTGTGATCCACACCCATTCCTATCGAATATCAGGTCACAGGTGAGGGCTTGCTTGACCTAAAGACATACGTGTGCCTAGGTAAAACTCTGATTGATCCCACAGATATATAGTTGTGCCAGAAACAGGTCCGAGGATATTGCCCCCATAAATTCCATTTGGCCAAGGGCTCGCATTCCCCAAAATACCACAAAGCTAGATACCACATGTAGATAGAAACACTCAATCAATCAGGACACGACAAGTACACCACACATAGTGATCACACGCTCCTTATGCCGGACATCTGGACACATACACACTGGCCCACAATAGCTAACCCGAGGTCGGGAGCGATCTATGTCCTTATCGGATGCCCACATTTAGTGATTTATGACTGAGATGCTTTTTTGGAATAAAGGAAATTGCTTTATTGTACCTCTTGAACTGTATTTAACAAGGGCCTTTGAACGGGCGAACTCCATCAAGTCTCTCCCGGCCACATCATTTAATTAAACCATATTTTTCCTGTTTTGCCAAATGCCTTCTTGTCTTTTTATTATGTAAGGTAAACTCATATCTGAGCAACAGTACAATATATACCTCTGTGGAATAACTCCAGATGCTTTAAAGAATTAAACAATGATGTGCCATCAGCACATTTGGACTAAGGCAGAGGGTTTAGAGGAATTCAATGTGATATATCTATTTCACAGTAATGTGTGTGTGTTGTGTGAATCCACGTATTTGAATATTTTTATGTATTTCTTGGGAATGGTTATTTTGATTTCCACAAAGTATTCAATGCAGATATGATCTAAAAAGCTCTAACCTACTCAAGGTGTTCTCTGTTGTCATGGACAAGAGCATCTTAAGTGATACAGAAGCCAGTATATTTCTAAAAAGGTCACCAGAAATGAAAACTTTCTATCAATTATTCTCGGGCTGTCACCGATTGTCTGCCACTGACTTCCACAGAAGTGCAAGGTCAATTGTATCCAACATTTTTTATTTCTTTTGAATCTTACATTATATTTGGATCTTGTTACGTTAGATTGTTTATTTTAAAATCTTGCAAAGTATTCCAATGCTATTATTTGGTAGGATATCCTAAAACAGCAAAGGTACTTATAATTGCGAAGCAGTTAATATAACGTGGGGCAGTTTGCTTGTCAGATTGGTCGGTTGACTCATGGGTGGATGTGCATGGATCCAAATAACATGTGGACGTTCTGGAGTATTGGCAAGTGTATGTCAGTAATTTGTGAGGGTTGGAGATGTTAGGTATTGTACAGAAGGGTGTAATGCACTTGTAGGCAGCTCCCAGAATTACCTTAGTTATATTGGAAACTCATGCATTTTCGCTATCCCAGTGAAAAGAATTGTAAGTGGTGTAACCTGTATGTAAACAGGAAAGGCTCACAAGTGTCTCTGGTGTGGAGATTAGCACTGTGCTGTTTTTACATAGTGTGCTAATGTCTCGCTTGCCTAATCTCACTTACATAGTGTGCTATGTCTCACTTGCCAGGAGTAAACATAGAGAATAGACAATGCTGCCACTTTGTTTTAGTAACAAAACAACTTCAATTTTCTCAAAACATAGAGAATTACATTGTATTAATGCCAATCTACTAATCACGCAGTTTCTTCTGTAATGCACAGGACTGGCATCCATTAAACAAAAAAAGGGAACCGGATACACCTCAATCAAACCATTTCACTCATCATGAATCATACCACAAAGACATTTACAGAGAGGATTGCACTGGCTCCACACTCACCTCAAACATTTGTGATGTCATGCAGGGGAATGAGGAAAAAACAGATCCTAGGGCAATCCTGCTGAAATAGGGTGCCTGGTCATTAGTGACTCACTCTAGGGTCCCCTACACACCAGATCAAAGACTTGCCATCTAGTTTTAACCAACCATAACATAGAAGTAAAACTTTACGGAGAATAGTGCTTGTCTCCGAGGAATATCATGGGAGGCTTCCTATCCTCATCCCTTGCTGTAAATGAACCTAGATAAACATTGGTTACGATGAACCCTACTCGCTGTTTCTCACAAGGCTTATAGTCCATTAAAGCACTGGAGGAGAGTCCGCTATTGCCCTGCGAGAGGAGGCCACAGGAGGATACTAGACAACAACTAATGGGAATGTTAAAATAAAAAATAAAAATTAATTATGCAAATGGAGAGGGAGCATCCAAATGACAAACTTTCATTTCGGCTAAGACTCCTAAATGTCGTGCAATGGAACTGTGCTGGTAGCAGCACTACTAGGTGGCTGAACATGTTGCCAACTAAATGATCCTCTTCGCAGACCTGTTGGTCTGTGCCACACTCCACAATATGCTCTCCTCAGTGCATCTGGAAAGGTGGGAGGAAGGATATCCCACTGGCTCAGAGAGACAAGTACTCATCATTCCAACTATTGGAAGTCATTGAGCCTGTGCAACCCACAGAAGGACCCCACTTGGCATGACTGTCATGTGGAACTGTTTTGAGAGACAGCACTATAGCACAAGAGCTCCTCAGCTGGATCCTTCCACATATTGACATAAACATTAAGAAGCACTGGGGCTTACTTACAAGCTCTTTGCGCCATCGATGCATCACTTTTAATATCGAAATAATTGAAGTACAGGCGGCACAAGGGGCTTGTAAATAAGCCCCACTGTCCCTGCGCCACACCTCAGAACTTCCTCTCAGTCTCTTAGACATTTAAACTCATATATAGTGCACGTTTACAGTAACACGTCCCCAGTCTTTCCTGTGTCCTCCTGCTGCTCTTGAAAGCCTACAGCCAGCGTACACTGCCCAGACTCTGTACAGAGCACTTTCACCCTCCTGTTACAGACTCTCACCTCTGACCTGATACAGTATGTACTCTTTCACTCACCTGGAAGAGGGACCCTTCCAATTATATTTAGTATATTTCAGCGTACATCTCAGTTCAGAGAAATATGTTATTTGTTGACACAGACAAATGAAACATATGAGTAATACAGATTATTGAAGAGACAATGTCCAGCAGTAACTATCAATTCTTTTCAAGTTCATGGCTTAAATGCTTTCTTCATATAAAAACACTTCAATCATTCAAAGATATGTTTATTTAGACCACTGGCCTTTAAACAACACAACATTAAAATATGATAGCAAATAAATATATAATGAGACAGTTCATCTAATAAAGCCATAAAAAGTACCCATGTAAAATATCTTTTCCAATAAAATCTGAAGGTAATCCTGTAAAATACATCGGTACTCCTACTAATTCTCCATAAACACTGCACTGGCTGCCCTTTTGAATCTTCCAATAGCACATGCTATGTTTAAAAAGCGCAGATCAGTTAAAAATTCTGCAGCGTGCCCACAAGTCACTATTCCATATTTCAGGAATATTCGGCGTAACCACTGTCTCCTCTTTCCAACAAAATATGCAACAGATCACATTTAGTATTCAACCAACAAGAACAATTCTCTCTTCTACCAATCATGTTTTCTTTTACCATATTACTTATCTTGCAAGGGTTGAGTTCTATTCTTACTCTCAACACTTCAGTTCTTAGTAGCTGGTTTGGTAGGGTATCCACATATGGATAACTCACTTTATTCCGCCACGCATTTACCATAAAATGCACCGATATTTTCTCTCTTAGATATTGATAGTCACTTTTGTTAGACAGTTCTTTGCCTACCGGTTTTATCTCACTGTTGGAGATTTCTATTTGTAAGGTCTGTGGGTGCAGCATTACTTTCATATCTGTGTAAACGGCTACCAGGTTTATCCTAACCTTTTTTGCCCATTTTAATTCACTTTGCACAATTTCATTCATGCACCACTGAGAAACTTTCTGTCCATCCTCTCCACTCAATTTTCCCCAGAATCTTATTAGGGTTTTTGCAGCCAAAATATTCAATAAAATCACGCCAGTTTCTAATCTTACTACTTGGATCATGACTGAACTGCGATGTGTCAGTAAATACTTCAGGCATTTCTCCTCCTCGGAATCCCACCTGTTTTTACCACTAATATATAACCATTCAGCTCTGTATTGGAGTTAAGGGGGATCATTGCCTCATAGGTTTTTAGGGATGGTCAACATGACATTTTCTCCAAATGCCCTATTACATTTTTTCAGCGCACTCACAGAGGCAATAGCCCTAGTCTTTAAAGCCTCTAGGTAAAATTTCCATTTCAAGGACCGCTCAAACCAGATTACAAGATACTTATATTCATTTACTAATTCAAGTCTCTCCGAATCTAGGTGCCAATTAAATTTGCTTTTAGTTTTTCCAAAGCACACCACCCTAGTTTAATCCATATTTACCACAAGTTTTTTCCACTTACAATAATTCTCAATTTTATCTAGTTTCCATTTCAGGCCTATTTCTGTCTGGCCTTAAAATCACAAGATCGACTGCATACAGGAGGAATGCCACATGTTTGCCATATATCTTAGGACTGAATACATTTGCGGCAGCTAAGGTCACAGGCAGATCGGCGACAAATAAAGAGAAATGTCAAGGGGTTAATACACACCCCTGTCTTAACCTATTATTCACTTTTTTGTAATAGGGTCCCCGCAGTATCCATAAGAACCTGTGCTCAGGTGCCACGATGAAACACCTGAATCAGTCCTCAGAGGTCTTTTGGGATGTCTAATTTTTCCGATGCCTCCCATAGGCGGTTTGTATCTATGAGAACAAACATTGCATGGAAGTCTACGAAGCAGTAAAATATGCCCCCCCTCTGCTCCACAGCCTTACATGCAATAGACCAGAGTGATGAACAGTGGTCAATTGTCGAGTACCGTTCCTTAAAGCCCCCCCCCTGTTCAGGTGGTACTAAACCATTAAGATCTGCCCAATCTTTTAACATTCCCAAGATTGTATTTGCAAAAATATTTTCGGCCACATCCAGGAGGTTAATCAGCCTATAATTATTTGGACTTTTTACATCTACCTTTTTATTTATTGGCCTGATAATTGCCCCTCTCAAGTTTTCAGGTATAATCCCAGTATCCAAAATTCTATTGAACAACCCATACAGTCCGACAGGCATATTATCGGGTCCAGCAGCTCGGGTAAGGCTTAATCTTGCAATAATATTTCTAATGTGTCTTAATGCAAACATAGCCCTTATATCCTCAGCCACTTTCTGACAAGGGATTACTGGTTTCCCCACCTTCTCCACCTCTTCACCATATACCTCCTCCAGATGGTCCACCCAAGCTTGTTACTCCAGACCATCCATCCCTGAGCTTTCCCTGACCCCTCTTGTACTAATTTCCAAAAATCTTTTAATTTTTAGTTTCTATTGCCTCTATCATGGGTCTCCAGAACTTCTCTTTATGTTCTCTTTTCTGGTCTCTGATTAAAATGTTATACCTTTGCATTAACTTCTTCAGTGCATTATGGCTTTCTAAATCATACCTTAATTTAAGGTGTTTCTCTCCTTATCCTTATCTGCGCCTTTAGGATCTTACATTCCTCCTTTTTAGTACTTTGAATATTTGGGAGCTTTCCATTTCTCAATCCCTTCCCTTTTAATACTGCTTTAAAGCACAGCACTACCTGACCAATGATATTCTCATACCCTTCAGGGTGAGGCTCCAAGCCATCACTCAGTGATATATTTTGCTGTAAATTTTACAATTTTTCCATATGTTCCTCTGTTAATTTAGTGGACAGTCATTTAGGGTAATCCATCTGAACGGGGATCACCTTTTCTCTTTGTACAACATTTCCTCTTTTAAATTTTAACTTCAGAGGATGGCGATCACTTCACTCTCCAGACCCCACTTTCAAGTCCCTTATCGTGTCAAAGTTCCAAGCATGCATGTATATATATAATCAATTGGGCATAATTGTTGTGCGATTTAAAAGTCTGTTGCACCTACCTGCCCATTTATACAAACTAGACTTTTTGAGCCCAGATAATTTCCCAACGCTATATCCCATTTTGATCCTTTAGTTCTAGAGAAATTTGCTATCTTTATATTGAATGATTTCAGCATTTCTTTGGACCATCTATCCATTTTGTTTGGGTTTATTCAGTGGTTTAGATCCCCATCAAAATAATGATATCTTTAGAGTAACTTTCACACAACCAATTAATGTCCCCTTTCATCCTCCTCATTTCCTGCCTATATTCCTCAGACCACCCCCTGTATATAGACATATAGACATTTGCTATTATCAATATTTCACTGATAGGGTATGGGTCTTGGGGCTCCACTTTGCATGCTACCAGCCATTTGCATCTTACTGATAGGGGTGTGTTATATCCTGTTAATGTTAATCCAATGTTATTCTACCACAATTGGAATGTTAAGGTGATGATGCTATGAGAATGTTGGGGAGTCTGTCAGAGAAGGGACAGTTGACTGGGCTGAGCTGCCTGCTGGCTGCTCCTGGTGGGGTCTTGATATAGTCTTGAACTAGACTTGATCCAATCTACTTATAATCTACCTGTGATCTTTTACTAACTTGAAATAAACCTCTTTGAATCATCTCAACTGAGTGGACCTGATTACCACAGAATTTTGGCGACGATTTGAACTTAAAGAACCTGCTACTTCCACCTCATCAATCTTCAATCATCTCAAGCTGGCACCGCTTTCAACTCACGCTCTTGACCCCACCAGTGACCTGCCATCGGTCGCCCTGAATGCTAAGTGCCAGTTCAAATATAGACAGCACAGAGTGCCTTCAAATCAAAGTGCCAGTTCCAGTTTCCACAGCACAGAGTGTCTTCAAATCAAAGTACCAGTTCCTGTCTGCACAGCACAGAGTGTCTTCAAATCAAAGTACCAGTTCCTGTCTGCACAGCACAGAGTGTCTTCAAATCAAAGTATCAGTTCCTGTCTGCACAGCACAGACTGTCTTCAAATCAAAGTACCATTTCCTGTCTGCACAGCACAGAGTGTCTTCAAAGCTAAGTGCCAGTTCAAGTCTATTAGCAGCTCCTGTCACTACTTGCTTTTTCAACAACATCACAAGTGCCAGTTCAATTTTCAGAGCAACTCATGCCTCTACCTGGTTCCTAGCGTAGCACCTCAACATGCAAGAAATGGTGTTCTAAGCGTCTTTTGTGCTCTGTGAAGCTTTCCCTCAATGCTGCCTGTTCACACTGGGATCGTCATCTTTGTGTTGAGCATCTCTGGACTCTACCATTTTATGCAGCCTTTTCAGATACAACTCAGAGACGCAGTTGGCCTGATCACCCTGCTGTTTTCTCTGGTTCTTTGGATTTTGACGGCGGGCTTTGTTTTTATTCAGAGATGGAGGCGTCAGTGTTTGTCGATGGGCAATGTGTTTGGGACCGTGATGGTGTTTATTTTCAACAGCCCTGGGGCCTTCTTAGAGGTACTGGCCGTCCAACTGGTTGCAGGAGGACCGGCACTTTGGGTGAGCATATGTGCATATTTTTGAGGTCAATATTTGTGAGGGCAAGGACTGTACCTTTTTCTGTGAGTCTCCACATTTTATTTTATTTATCTAAAGATTTGAGGCGGATATCCACTACAACAAACGGCAGCGCATTTTTCAAATTTAAAGTACATGTGCGCGCGCTTCACCTGACTTCTTGTGTCGCGTGCAGGAAGCGTGGCTCGGTTGCGCTTTGCTCTCCTCAGTTCTCGATGACGCCCGTCACTCTGTGTTCTGTTCTGCTGTCATTACACGTCCGCATGCTTCAGCGTGCCTTGAGCCACCCTGCATGGCGTCAAAAACGTACCGCCATCTTGCGTTTAGCAACCACCCTGTTGTATTCTGTCTCCCGCTTTTGCCAACCACGTTACTCAGAACGCACCTGGTTTTCATTTTGTTTCGTGCTCATCGATGCTCAACTCTAATGTCGTGCCAAGAAGCAAGCTGCAATTTTGTGGAATACAAACTTTCTGGCTCTCAATTTTCATATTCTAAGGAGACTAACTCGTCACTATGGGAACAATGCAGCGTGTCAATGCCAGCAGCACCGGACTGGCTCTTCATCATTTATGATTCAACGTTAGTTACATCGAGCATGATTTCAGGTGCATGTTTCAGCTGCCCATATATTGACATTGTACTTGTTTTCCAGGTGGAGTGGTTTTCGAAACTGTAAAAGTACATTGTGCAAGCCCTGGTATCCATGACTTCTGATGCCAGGATTTTGTTTCTTCAATCACATTTTTAGACTGAGCGTGTCATCACACCACTTGTACATGTTTTTTTGGTAACATTTTCTCACACACAATAACATCTTCGTTCGTAGCAATGTTATCTCTATATACACCTGATTTATACAAGCTAGAACTTTTGTTTATTTCTAATGTATCTCTTTACAGGGTGTGTCTATGCAAAGGCTACAGTCCTTTCGCATGAATCAATTTGCGGGTTCTTACCCGTACGCTATCTAATGTACCTGCCTACAGGGTACGTCTATGCAAAGGTTACAGTCCTTTCGCATAAATCAATTTGCGGGTTCTTACCCGTACGCTATCTAATGTACCTGCCTACAGGGTGCGTCTATGCAAAGGTTACAGTCCTTTCACATGAATCAATTTGCGGGTTCTTACCCGTACGCTATCTAATATACCTGCCTACAGGGTGCGTCTATGCAAAGGTTACAGTTCTTTCGCATAAATCAATTTGCGGGTTCTTACCCGTACGCTATCTAATGTACCTGCCTACAGGGTGCGTCTATGCAAAGGTTACAGTCCTTTCGCATTAATCAATTTGCGGGTTCTTACTCGTATGTTTTCTAATGTACCGGTTTACATTGTGTGTCTATGCGTAGGTTCTTTCGCATTAGTCATTTTGCGGGTTTCTACCGCTACGGTTTCAAATGTACCCGTCTACAGGTTGTACCCATTCAAAGGTTACAGTCCTGTTGCATTAATGCGGGTTTTTCCAACACTTACATCTAGTTAAGAATGTTATTATACACTGTTGTCTTTAGATTGTATTTTGAAAATTTTATTGATGATGGTGTTTCTTGTAGGTGAGGATTATCCTTATTTGTTTTTCCTCATCTTCCTTTTCTTTCTCTAATGTCGTTGTTTTTTCTTCGCTGTTGTGTAAGAAGGGAGGATGGTTTCCATGTTTGATTTTTTTTCTTCTCTGTTTCTTGTCTTTCTCTAATGCTGTTGTTTTTTCTTCGCTGTTGTGTAAGAAGGGAGGATGGTTTCTATGTTTGATTTCTTTCTTCTCTGTTTCTGGATTTCTCTCTTGGTTGTTTTCATTTCTATACTTGTTCTCACACGGTGCTTCTTTTGATGGATTGTTTATTATTGTTGTTTCTTTTGCTTTTCTATTATCACTCTGTTTTCACTTTCTCAGGTTTTTCTCTTATGCTTTTAGTTTGTTTGTTTCCCGTATAAGAAAAGGAGATATGTTATATCCTGTTAATGTTAATCCAATGTTATTCTACCACAATTGGAATGTTAAGGTGATGATGCTATGAGAATGTTGGGGAGTCTGTCAGAGAAGGGACAGTTGACTGGGCTGAGCTGCTTGCTGGCTGCTCCTGGTGGGGTCTTGATGTAGTCTTGAACTAGACTTGATCCAATCTACTGATAATCTACCTGTGATCTTTTACTAACTTGAAATAAACCTCTTTGAATCATCTCAACTGAGTGGACCTGATTACCACAGGGTGTTACCTTTCTAGCTATTCTGGTTGATATTATGGTAGATATCCCCCCTGCAGGTTGTCCTTAATAGGACTGAAAAACATTAACAATGTCGGAAACAGAATTTAATAAGTTATTAGTAAGGCCATTTTGAATAGGTTCAATAGTTTTCTTTTCTGATTTGACATTTAAATAATTAGCCAACATTTTACCAGCTTTATTCTGACCCCCATGATACTTGGATTTTATTTTAAGAAGTGTATTGCAAGCATCAGTGGTAGCCAGCTTATTCAGATTGGATTTAGCTTTAATAAGGTCCCGAAGGTGAGAGTGGGGATTTAGAAGTAAAGTAAGTGTGTTCAAGAGTTTTAAAATGTTTGAGGGTGGAAAGGTATTGGTAACTCAACAACTTTTTGCTTCTATCAGTGTAAGCAATAGTAGAGGCCCTAAAAGAGGCTTTAAAAGCCTCCCAGTTGTTGTGGATGTAAGTATCACTAGGTTTGTTAAATTGAAAAATTTATTTTATAAAGTAGGTAGCTTCTAAAATAAAATGTTGATCAGATAGTAAGAAATTGTTAAATCTGGAGAAAATATCAGAAGACTGGATGGAAAGGGGTAAGGATTTTGAGACCAAAATATAATCAATTTGAGAGATAGTGTGATGTAGACGGGAGGTAATAGCAGATTGAAATGCTTAATTCGATTTACATTTAGATTCTCTGTCGGAGAATGGGTCAAGCCAATCATTAAAAATCACCAGCATCAATAATATTAGGATTGGTAATGGAGGATAGCTTTAGTTTAATACTATGCCAATCCGGATCAGAATTAACCTGCCCGTAAATATTGAAAAAAGTGACCTGTTTGTTGTAGAGAATGGTGTTAAGTAATACCCATCGTCTCACACTCAGTTGATAGAATTATAATTTTTAAAGATTTGTGACATAAAATGGTAAATCCACCCTTTCAATTAACAGCAGGAGAAAAAAAACCCTGACCCACCCATTGACGCTCACTTTTGAGTGATTCAACATCGTTACAATGAGTTTCCGGTAAAAGAGTGATCTGACAATTTAGGGGCCTATTACGATGGCGGGCGGACAAACCGTATCGGGAAACGGGACCGCCCGCCATTGTCGCAACAGTCCCGCAAGTGGCATTAGGATGCACCCGCCAAACTGGCAAGCGCATCCCACATTTTAAACATTGCGGCAGGCGGTGCTGCAAGCAGCACCCGCTGCAATGTGTAAAATGCATGTCGTGCATTTGAATGCACAGCGTGACAGGCACCACGTGGTGCCTGTCACCTTGTGCATGCAAATGCAGGGGGGTACTATAGGTACCCCCCATGTGCACAACCCACCCCCGAACACCCTGGGGGCCCGCAACAGGCCCCCAAAGACAAAGCCGCCTGCCTTTCCATGGCGGAGTCTCTGCCATGGAAAGGCAGTTCACTGCAATGATGATAATATGGATGGCGGCACATGCAACCATATTCCTGGGCTTTTCCGCCTGGTAGGCAATCGGGCAGATTGCCTACCGGTGGAAAACCGGCGGACGGTCTTCCCGTCTGCCATCGTAATGTGGCAGGGGGAAAAGTCATGCAGGCGGTAGATTTTGGCAGGAGGATCGCCACCGTCATATGGGCGGTGGCTATCTGCCCACTAACCTAATGACCCTCTAAGTTTCAATTTGTGTGAAAGTACCTTTTGATGTTTAACAGGATTACCTAGACCACGGACGTTCCATGAGGCAACATTAAACATGTTGAGGAATTTAAACAGGGATACAGGAACAATGATGACGAACTGCAAAAACAACAATGGAAACGAAAAGACACCATTTGTCAAAAATGTATTAAGATGAAGGTACTACCAGAAAGATAAATAAAATAAACAAATAGACACTCATGTAATTATATAAGGAGGAAAACAAAGATAAAAAAGGGAAAGAAGAAAGGAAAAGAGGGAAATAGGGGATAAGAGAAAAGTAAAGGAGATAACGAAACAAAGGGACAGATCAAGGACATAAAGCCAGATCTGAAGTAAAGAAAAAAGAAATAAGAACCAGACATGTCAGCACCCAGAAGCAAGAACAACAATGGATGGAGAGAATAGAAATAGAGGGGGGAAATTCAGGCCATATAAAACATATTAAAGAACAGAATTAAAAAAATACAACAAGAAACGAGAAGCCATTCAATATTATCGATATAACAATTTAAGGACATTGAACATTTGTGTCCATAGGTAGCTTGGGGATGGTTTGCAGTAACAGTCTTAGTTTAGTCGGATCTTCAAATGAGCGAGAGACACCTTCATAGGTGATTTTGCAGAGACAGGGCTGTAGTATGCCATAGCGGATGCTCAGAGATCTCAGAGGTCCAATGCGTAAAGAGGTCTCTTTACGTCTAGCATTGGTTGCATGGAAATATCCAGAGAAATGTAATGTTATGACCAAACCAAACAAGGCGATGATTCTCCCAAGCAGATTTTAAGACAAGCATGAAATCGGTGTATTCCAAAAAGAGCATTATAATACCCTGAGGTCTGGTAGAATGAGGTTGAGGACGAGCTAAACGATGTGCCCGCTTAACATTAAGAGGAGCAGATGATTGTAGGTTGAGAAGTTCAGGTAGGAATTTCCTCAAAAAGGAAAGAAGATCAGGGCCTTCAACATTCTAGAGTAGACCATAGAGGCGAAGGTTATTCCCTCTGTTACGATTTTCAAGGTCCTTAGTGTGGAGCTTGAGCTTGTGAATTTCGTGTTCCACCATGGGTATTTTAGTAGCCATGTCCTGAAGGTGGCCCACGCTCTGTTCCATTTCAAATATTTTTTCCATAGTGATTCTGCGGTCTTCAATTTGTTTCAGTTTTTTATTGGTAGTGCTCATGAATGATTTAAGGGCACGTATTTCGTCTAAAATTGTATCCAAGACCGGATTAGGAGATGTCTAGATCGGAGATGGAGGATCATTTTTAGCTCTTTCAGGTTTGGTACCAGAGGAAGATGCTTTAGCAAGATTGAGAGGGTCGCTGGCCACCTTGATGACGTGCGCTGATCGATGAAAGAGCTTTTTAGTAGTAGAGAGCCTGCCCACATAATAGATGACTGGTGAGAGGAAGTTCAATATAATTCTCTGGAACTTTACACTCTATAGTGTAGAAAAAAGGCACTTTAGTATATGTGGTAGGGACACATCTGCTTAACAGATTGTGGAGCAGAGAAGTTATAATAGTTCCCACTGGCTTGCAAAGATGCAAGGAAACAGGGAGCAGCAGACCTCCTGCGAGAGCGTCCCACATCTTATGTAATCACATCCACATCCTTTCAGGCTTAGTCACATAAAAGAGCGCAAGCACCAAGATCACAATGCCATAATGTCATTAGGCTCAACAATTGTATACCATAATATATGAGCTAGGGGTATTAGGCTCAAAGCAGGTTAGAAATGAAGCACCATGTTGTAGAAGTCTTCAAGGAAAAAGGACGTATCATAAAGCGAGCAGAGACGGCAATAGTTCAGAATGATCAGCACTATGGCATAAGTGGCCAAAGACACAAAAATATTGATAAAAAAAAATGCAGGCTCACCCAAGCATCATGAATATCACTGGAGCTCAAAAGATCGATATGAGCAGCGAGCTGACAAAATGGTGACCGCTCGTACGTGAAGAGAAATCTTTCTCGCGACTGTAACAGTAAAAGGATGAGACATTAAAGTCTCCCAATGGCCCACAGAAGTGCTTCACCATGAAACAACATGAGACCAGCATAAAGAGCGCTATGCATGGCCTCAGAACGGCCGAAAGATTATTTTGACTCTCCTTGAGGAAACGGAGCCTAGCGGGCTGCCGCCATCTTGTCTTGGTGCTTAAGCCACGCCCCCAAGTAGCATAACTTTTGACCCTGTCTTTTAACTATTGAGGCATCCTGATATAGTGTTGCCTCTGTGTAACCCAAGAGTATGTCAGTGTTAGATGCAGTGTGAAAAAGAAGGTGTTCGTCATTTTGGTATGGTCCTCCACAAGTTTTCTATGGGGCCTCGATTTGCATTTGGGTCAGCCTTAATCTTTCTGATCTGGTCTGTTGTCTAGATTTGGCTCAGTGATATGTTTGGATTCAGGGTTTAGTCCCCTGGTTTCCACAATGTAGGTTCCCAGCTCCCTTTGGTACCTTGCTGAGAGGGTTTTGCCTGCTCAAGAGGTCTCAATTTAATAGGTTCCTCCGAGTGCCAGTGTTGCCAAACTGATGGGTGAACTGGGCAGGAATGAGTCACACAGAGGGATTGTCTGAATTTTTGTATTACCAGGTAGCTCTTCTCTTTATGTTTACAGTTTTGCGTGGCACCCCAGCTATCCAGAAGGAAGCTGTTACACTGTGAGTGCCTGCAACGTGTTAATGGGCATGAAAATCAAGTGGCATACCTAGTCCAGGGAGTATCAGCTGCAAATATTGACTGTCAATGGAAATAGAAAGGCGTGCAGGACTCAGTGAAGCCCACTTACGTATCTCCTTCAGTGACCCCATCCTACAGGGAGGACAAAGCCTGTCTGCTGTTTCTGTGCCTGAGGATAGTGGGGAGAGCAGGAAATAGGGAACAGGGGTCTGGCTTGATCAAATGAGATCCCCATGCCCCTTCTTAGTGGCCGCCGACAGGGAGGTCCTCAAGTGAACAATGGTGTGCCTGAGGCCAGGCCACTTTTCCGGCCTTCATGGTATGACCTCTATTGACTGACCCCTAGACAGCAGTGGCAGAAGGGACCAAAGAGGGCCTCATAGGGTCATCACCACCTTACTACCTGCAGGTACCCCCAGGAGTAGTCATCCGCAGTGTAGGTCCTCCAGGCCTCTGCGAGTTATCTCAAGGGCCCACATGACCACACCTGCTATCAGCCACTCTGCTGGCACAGAGCAATCCCCAGCAATGAAGGGCTCTCTCCAATCAGATTTCCCGTTGAAGTGAAGTAGGATGCTAAGACTCTCGGTCCACTGCCTCACCTCAGTTCAGCTCCACTTTCCAGGTCTTCTGGAAGAGCGTGCAGGAAAGGCAGGTACCTCCCAGTGTCATCATGGTCTTGGATACAATTTTAGATGAAATATGTGCCCTTAAACCGTTCAGGAGCACTATCAATGAAAAACTGCAACAAATTGAAGACCCCTGGATCACTATGGAAAGAAAATGTTTGAAATGTAACAGGGCATGGGCCACCTTTAGGACATGGCTACTAAAATACCCATGATAGAACAAGAAATTCACAAGCTCAATCTCCACACTGAGGACCTTGAAAATCACAACAGAAGGAATAACCTTCACCTCTATGGTCCACTAGAGAATGTTGAAGGCCCTGATCTTCTATCCTTTTTGAAGAAATTCCATTTCCATTTTCAAGCTTTATTTCGGTCATTATAGACCATAAAAGCAGAAAATATAATACATACATTACTGGAATTGGGCAATAAAAACATCAATAAACATTATAAAATATAACCAGAATGCAAATGAATTAATCCAGTTTCATAACAATTAAAAAGATGTTAAAATTTAAAAAGAAGTTTAAACAATGATTATGTTAATTAATAGTATAAAAACAGTAGAAAATACAAAGAGGAAGTTTAACATATGCGGGGGAATTTAAAAACATACAGCGCCTATGCCACATAGAATTGAGGAAGCGGGACACAGCAAAAACAATCGGAGGATGGATGTCAGTTCTCAAAACTCTAAAGGCCTCCAGACACTGCCTATACCCCAATTTCCTGCAAAGTGATAAGAGCCAATACCTCCAGGCTGCATTATAGCCAGGACAGTAGAATAAAACATGAATGGCTGACTCTTCTTGGCTGTTACAAGCAGGACATCCAATTGGAGAAGCTTTTGACCATTTGTTTGTAAATACATGAACCGGCAGGGAGCCCAATCTGAACAGTACATATAACTTTCTTGCCATGGATGGTTGAATAACATCAAGGAAAGACTCAAATAGCTACTGGTCTTTAAAATTAAGGAAGTCAGAAGTTAGCCGGCATAGTTTATGCTCCCCTGAGTTTCAGCCTGTCTAAGCAGTCTGTAAGCTTTAACTAGTTCTAGCCGCGATTTTGTCGGGGACACTTCCTCAGGGTGGCTCCATAGGTTTGGCTGACCTAATCTGAAGCACATATCTCTTATGTGTACAAACCAGATAGTTGTCCCACCTCTGGGAGTCCCAAAATCGCCTTACGTTCAGACTGGTAGACTGTTAATTCGGGGGTCGCCCATAGTCTACGCCAGAAAGTCAAGGGTCGCAGACCAATCTCCTCCTCTATGGGTCTAATCCCAAGATCCAAGTGTAGAGGGATGAGAAGGGTACTTAGAGGTAGACCCAAGAGCTGCCTCATAAACTTATTCTCAGATTTAGCCAGTCCACCTGCAGGGAGGTGACCCCAAAGTTCTGCCCCATACATTATAGCACTCCTGATTTGGACTTTATAAATCTCGGCCAGCGGGCCCGGCAGTCTATATGATGAGTTCCTGAATGATTTTACTATTCCCTCAGCCCTCTGTGCTAGCCTTAAGCCCGCCTTTTCTTGCTGCGGGCCCCATCCGAATGTTTCTGACAGCGTAACACCAAGGTAATCAAAGACAGCTACCCTCTCTAGCTGGGTGCCATTTAGAGAGGGATTTGGGTGAGATATTTTGCTTGGGTTAAAAAACATCTCCTTGGTTTTTGCTGTGTTGATCTCCAATCCACTGTCTTTATAAAAGAGAGAGAAGCTGTCAAGGATCCTTTGGATGCCCATGGGAGACTTGGATAAAAACAAAGTGTCATCCGCAAACATCATTGCTGGCACTTTGTCACGGACCAGCTTTGGGGCATCGTTGTTAGCTACCTCATTTAATTGGTCCACCAGAGCGTTAATAAAAAGACAAAACAGTGTTGGGGCCAGAGCACACCCCTGCCTTACACCTCTATTTACTGGGAAACGGGAGGTTCATTCTCCATATTTCTCGTATCTCACGTGGGCAAAATTTCCAGTATGCAGGCGTTTAATCAAGGACAGCAAGCAGGGCGGAATGCCCATTTGCTCAAGAACCACCCACAGTTTATCTCGAGGTACCAAATCAAAGGCTGATTTAAGGCTTCCACCCTCTACTGACACCGTCTTCCAATATAATAATTGGAGCCTGAAGATTTGGTCAATATTGGAAATGGTTTTTCGAAGACCAGCCTGGTACGCACTCAGAATTTCGCGCTCATCCATCCAGGACTGGAGACGATCCTGGCAAACAACTTCTGAGTGACATCAATTAGGCTGATCGGCCTGTAATTAGTGGGCAGGAGGGGTGAGCCCTTCTTATATACTGGAAGAATTTCAGCCCCTAACCAGGTATCCGGGATTTTCATGCCATTTAAAATGGCGTTAAATATTACCCAAAGATAGGGACCCCAGATATTGGGTTGTTCCCGAAATAAATCCCCAGGGATCTTATCTTACTCGGGGGCCTTTCCAAGGGGAAGCTTCCCTATTGCACTCAACACTTCAGTCAGAGTGAACCCTTCAACATCTTCAAGGCTATTCCCTTCTGAAGTTGACAAAATTCCCTCAAAAAGTTCTAAGGTTTCCTGTGTGAAATACAGCGATTGGAAATGAAATATCCAGGCGTCTGCAGCGATGTTCGGCTCAATAGGTGAGTTCTCTGTGGAACTGCCTGTACGAACTAGGATCCAAAACGCCTTCATATCCCTGCTGGTGAGTGCCTGTTTGATTGCATCCCATCTTTCAAGCTCCCAGTTCTTTTTGGCTAGCTTTATACTATCACTATATAGAGCCCTTTTTGTTTTTATCAGTGATCTATCTTCGGTTTTTATAGCATCGATAAGGGCGCCCTTTGCCATTCGGCAAGAATTATTAAACCAAGTAGATTTAGGGCTCCTCTTAGCCTTGGAGTGCATCAGGGGATTGAAGATGTTGGTCAGACTAGTGGTCAGATCCACATGTAAAGCCGTGAGTTGAGCGATGGTATCAGGAGAATTCAGTGTCTGGGCAGCCTCCTCCATCGCCATTAAAGGTGAAATAATTAAAGAATAAAGGGCAGCAGCCTTGCCTGGCGACTGCTTCAGGGTTTCCCATCTAATTCTCCTTCTATTATTGACTAGTGTTAAATTGCTGCTAGAGGAGGAGCTAGTAATTGAGGGACTGTAAAGATCCGGGAGCTTGAGGTCGAGTACCAGAGCATTATGGTCACTGTCGTGTCTCGGCAAGACAGCAAAGTCGACAACCCAGTGCCATATTCTTGCTTCCACTAGGATATAATCCAATAAGGATGATTGCCCTTGTCTGTTAAAGGTAGGCTTCCCTGGTTGGTCTGACTTAGTACACCCATTACATGCCCTCAGTACGTGAGTTAGTGTTACTGCACTGATCTGGAGAACCAAGGGAGTCCAGGCCTTTACCGGAGGAATTTGCGGGTCAGGGATTAGCCAAAAGGAATCCTCATCAGTAAGGGAAATGTCAGTAGGAATGGCTAAAGCCTCAACTTGACAATTGAAATATCCCCCTATAACCATCCTAGTATTCGGGGGAATTAGTTCGATAAATGTGGTTAACATATCTATGGTCAGGGATTCCCGTGCAAAAGTTACCGGGCGTGAATAGATGATAATAAAGGCAATTTTAGTCCTGGTAGAAAAAGTAAGGAGGGTACACTGGATGTCATCAGATGAAGTATTCATCTGTTCAACAGTCCAGTCCAGATGTGTAGCAACCCATGTGCCTAAGCCCCCCGATGGTCTGCCTCTACACTCCATAGTGGCTAGCACATTAAAAGTTACATATCCCCTCATAACAATGTCCTCTCTTGCCCAGGTCTCCTGGAAAATACACACGTCATAATCTTGTACAAATTGCCTCCAGTCAGGATTTTGGAGTTTACTTTTAATACCAGCGATGTTCCAAGACAAGACCCTCAGTTTGTGGCCTAAGTTCAAAGTGGCATCATATACTTTATGGCCAGGGGGGTTGGGGGTTTGTGTAATCTCTGGCTCAGACCCGGAATCTGATGCACCCATTTCCGTTAGGGAGCTATTCCTAACCATACTTGGAGTTATGAAATCAGGGGTAAGAAGGGTTAGATTGTTCAAAACATCTATACTAACACCATCATAAGCTTGAGGTCCCTGATGAGGTTCAGGTTGAGATTCCCCTGGTGCATCTTCAAACATGCCAATAATACTCTGTGACTGGATCAAAGTGTTTTTTTCGGTTTAGACCCTCTATTGATCCCCCGAGACCCACGACTAGGAGTAAGATCAGGTGATAACATATGTCAATCCACCTCTTCAAGGGCCCCAAAACTATTTGCTGCTGCAACATTGTACTGGATTCTAGGGGTTTGGCCTATTGTTGGATGGGGTTGAAACCAGTGTGTTGGAACTCTCGTGCAAGGGGTCCAGGGTGGTGAATAATTACAAGAATAGAAAAAGTCCAGGATGTGTGTTTGAATCCCTATAAGCTGTGCATAAGAACTAGAGAATTGGCCTGCCAGGATTTGGACTGTCTGAAGATTACTAAAATTAGAAACTATACAGTCTCCTTTAATTGATTTGGGGTTCTTACCAACCCAACCCACCCTTCGAACTAGTAATATCTCACCTGCCCTGTCAAAGGGAAACTGTCCATACCTGGTGAGCCAGAAAAGGCACTTATTTCTCAATTCCAACTGAGTTTCTCTCTTGCCTGGTTTAATTTCAGATACACCAGTTAGAACTATAACATAAGGGAGTGAGGCTGGGGGTAGATCTATAGTTGGAGGGGCCAATAAAACTGGACCTAAGTTCTCACTCTCTGCAAGGTTAAGCCTTTCCCTACCTAACATCTGCTCAGAATGGGCAAGTCTGCTTCTACGTGGACCTTTATTATTAGGAGCAGAATGGGAGCTCACATTCTCAGCAGTGCGGCTCCTGGGGCCGGGAGTTGTCCTCCGTACTTGGGCCTGATGGATGCCAGGCTCCTCACAATGAGAGTGAGTGTTTCCCTCTTGCACAGTCCTGCAAGCCTCAGACTTGACAGCACTTGTTAGAACTGGACAAGATGGAGGACTAGAAGGGCCACTTCTATCTAAAGGGGGTTGTCCTGCTCTATCAGTCTGTGAATTACAGGCCTTTTTCTCCACTACAGCAGGTAAAATATTACCCGTAGGATTGGCCTGTGGGCTCAGGTCAGGCAATTGGCTCCTAGCTATATTCCCAAGGTGGAGCGCTAGTTCTTCCTTAACAATGGCTTTATCTGTGCCTCTATTTCCACCATCAAATTCCTCACCCATGAAGGGCAGTCAGGATCTTTGTAAGAGTTGGAGGGTGGTTCTGCCACTCCCCCAAGGCTGACTAGTTCGTCCTCACTGGAAATTATTTCTGAACTAAACCTTTGCTTGGTTCCTATCCCGCTACCCGTTTTGCACCTAGCAGCCTTAGGAAGAGCAGTAGTTGTTCTGCCTTTACGGGTTGTTGGCTTTACTGGGGAATGTTGTAAAGGTGGTGGCAATGTCTCACTTGGACCAGGCAAGGATTCCAGTGGATCAAAAGTAGATCTGGAACTAGATAGTTCAGAGATTGGTGGCTCAGAAGACTGAAGAAATATGTCTGGGGTTAGGGATAATCACCTCTCTGTAAGCTCTATTTCAGTCGAGACTACCCTTATAGCTCTCCGAAGCAGCCTATCAATCGAAGTTTGGGGAAGTCGGGCCGGAATCAACACCGGAGGTTGTTTTTTAGCTACACAACCACGCTTCCCCATGTCCACAGCAAAGGAAAAAAGAATCAATACCAAATTACCCCAAGGGTAGATCCAGGGAGATCAGGGAGCCCCAAGACACATGATCGTAAAAAACAGTACAAGAAGGTACAAAAAAAAAGGTCCCAAGGGTCAAATTAACGAATAACCAGTCTGTTGGTAGACAGCTGGGTGAAAGAGTTAAACAATATCCGCAAATTGTTTCATGTGTTTGCAATATCCCTGGTTCCACCAGCAGCTCCCAGTTCGAATGAAGTTAAACGGTTCCAGAAAGTCCTACCAGTTTTGTTGGCCCCAAAGCCCAAACTCAAGGGAGGTGGCCCTGCCCTGCCTCTTACTGGCAATGATGGGGAAGGGTGGCCTGCCCTTGGCCCGGGCTTTGCCCGGGCGCCGCCATCGCGCATCCCGCGCCGGGGGGTGAGGCGAGCTATAAGCGCGATTACAGCGCTCCCACTCATTAGCAGCACCTGGGTGAGCAGTGGAGGATGCTGGGACTTGTAGTCCCCTGTGGGCGCAGCAGGCGTCTGGTGGAATGGCGGTGCTGGCGTGACGATGGACCCTGGTTTTCCAATCCCACCAGGGTGCACGAAGAGGCAAAAGCAGCCCCCAGCCGAAGCAAGGAAACTGGCAACAGAAGGCGTCCCGCGCTGCGGTGGAGAGGCAGCGCTATAAGCGCGATGACATCACCTCCCCTCGTTAGCAGCACCTGGGTGAGCAGCGGAGGATGCTGGTACTTGCAGTCCCCTGTGGGCACAGCAGGCATCTGGTGGAATGGCGGTGCTGGCGTGAAGATGGACCCTGGGATTCCAATCCCACCAGGGTGCACGGAGAGGCAAAAGCATCCACAAGCAGAAGCAAGGAAACTGGCAACAGAAGGCATCCCGCGCAGCGGGGGGAGAGGCAGTGCTATAAGCGCGATGACAGTGTCTCCTCCTAGTTAGTAGCACCTGGATGAGCAGCGGAGGATGCTGGGACTTGTAGTCCCCTGTGGGCGCAGCAGGCATCTGCTGGAATAGCGGTGCAGGCGTGATGATGGGCCCAGGGATTCCAATCCCACCAGGGTGCAAGAAGAGGCAAAAGCAGCCCCCAGCAGAAGCAAGGAAACAGGCAACAGAATGTGTCCCATGCTGCGGAGGGAGAGGCAGCGCTATAAGCGTGATGACAGCGCCTCCCCCACATTAGCAGCACCTGGGTGAGCAGCGGAGGATGCTGGGACTTGTAGTCCCCTGTGGGCGCAGCAGGCATCTGGTGGAATGGCGGTGCTGGCGTGAAGATGGACCCTGGGATTCCAATCCCACCAGGGTGCACGAAGAGGCAAAAGCAGCCCCCAGCAGAAGCAAGGAAACTGGCAACAGAAGGCGTACCTGATCTTCTCAACCTACAGTCATCCGCTCCTCCTAATGTTGAGCGGGCACATCATTTAGGTCGTCCTCAACCTCACTCTAGCAGACCTCGTGGAATTTTAATGCTCTTCTTGGAATTTACCGATTTCATGCATGTCTTAAAATCTGCTGGAGACAATCATCGCCTTATTTGGTGTGGTCATAACATTTACATTTCTCAGAATATTTCCAATGCAACCAATGCTAGACGTAAAGAGTCCTCTTTACGCATTGGAGCTCTGAGATCTCTGAACATCCGCTATGGCATACTACAGCCTTGTCTCCGCAAAATCACCTATGAAGGTATCTTGCGTCGTTTGAAGATCCGACTAAACTAAAACTGTTTCTGCAAACCATCACCAAGCTAGCTATGGAAAAAAATGTGCAATGTCCTTAAATTGCAATTTTGAAAATATTGCATGGCTTCTCATTTATTTTTGTATTTTTTTTATTCTGTTCTTTAATATGTTTTATATGGCCTGAATTTCTCCACTCCATTTCTATTCTCTCCCTCTGTTGTTGTTCTTGCTTCTGGGTGCTGACATGCCTGGTTCTTTCTTCTCTTTTCTTTACTTCAGACCTGGCTTTATGTCCTTGATCTGTCTCTTTGTTTCCTTATCTCCTTTACTTTTCTCATATTCCCTATCTCTCTCTTTTCTCCTTTACTTTCTTCTTCTTTCCCTTTTTTATCTTTATTTTCCTCCTTATATAATTACATAAGTGTCTATTTGTTTTTCTTATTTATCTTTCTGGTAGTACCTTCATGTTAGTCCATTTCTGACAAATGGTTTCTTTTGGTTTCCATTGTTGTTTTTGCAGTTCGTCATCATTGTTCCTGTATCCCTGTCTATATTCATCAACATGTTTAATGTTGTCTCATGGAACGTCCGTGGTCTAGGTCATCCTGTTAAGTCAAAAGGTATTTTCACACTTATCAAAACTTAATTGTCAGGTCATTGTTATACAGGAAACTCATTGTAAAGATGTTGAATCACTTAAACTTAAGCGTCAATGAGAGGGTCAGGTGGTTTTTTCTCCTGCTGTTAACCAAAAGGGTGGACTTGCCATTTTATGTCACAAATCTTTGAAAATTCAAATTCCATCAACTGAGTGTGATATGAGTGGACAATGGGTATTACTTAACACCATTATCTATAATAAACAGGTAACTTTTTGCAATATTTACGGGCCGGTTAAGTCTGATCCGGATTGGCATAGTATTAAACTAAAGCTATCCTCCATTACCAATCGTAATATTATTGTTGCTGACGATCTTAATGATTGGCTTGACCCATTCTCCGACAGAAAATCTAAATGTAAATTCAAACTAGATAAATCGCATAAAGCATTTCAATCCTATTTTACCTCTCGTCCACTCTATGATGTATGGAAAACCAGTAATCCTGACACATATGAGTATACATTCTATTCAAATATTCATCACACTATGAGGTCTATTAGGATGGCGGGCGGAAAAACACCCCGACCGCTATGGAAGCGGAAAACAACTGCCCGCCGGCCCCGTGGGAAAACCGGCGCCCAAATTAGCATTAACAGCCCAAAAAATCTGACCGTGGCGGTACGAGGCCAAGAATAACCGCCCGTAGCGGGCGGAGATGGCCAAAATCAGTCCGCGGCAGTTGGAATCGCGGCGGAAAAACAACAACCCGGCACAAGTATAGCGGAGACACTGCGGTCGCAAAATGGGATGAATGGGAGAGCCAGTGGAAGAGCTGAAGCACAGCCACCGCGGTGGACGAACCTTCAAAAATATGGCGGACGAAGCCAAAACCCCACAAGAAGGCCAAAAAGTGCACACAGAAAACTAGACATGCCTCCCAAATACACAAAACACACCCCAAAAAACAAATCCCAGGACAACACACCTGTCAGCAACACCCCAATGGGACACACCCACATAGCTGAGTATAAAACCAGCCCCTTCCCTGACCACAAGCCCTTGCAAAACTCCAGGCGAGAAGGGACACATACCACAGCTGACAGGAGAGGCAAAGGACACAGCATCACCAGCCACACCACACACAGCACCACCACCACCTCCACGGCAGCACAAGTAACCCCCCTGCATAATACACACCATACACAGCACAACCACAACCACCACTCACACTTCCGCACCCACTATCACTTTGCGCACCGCACACCATGGCCACACACAAAATGCCCAAATTCACAGAGAGTGAGTTGAAGGTCATGGTAGATGAGATAGTCAGAGTGGGACTACAGCTTTTTGGTACCCTGGTCCAACAGACACCATTAGCCACAAGGACACACATTTGAGCTAGGATAGTGCAAAGGGTCAATGCAGTAGGGACCACCCCAAGATCAGAAAAGCAGATCATGAAGCGTTGGCATGATCTGAAGAGGGTGGTCAAGGAGAGGAGGAGCAAGAACCGTGAGCTGGCTCAGAGGACTGGCGGTGGCCCTCCCATTCCACCAAAACCATTCACACAATGGGAGGAGAAGGTGCTTGCCAAATTGCCATACTGCATCCAGAGAGTCTCACAGGAGTAGCCTGGGGAGTGGAGGCTGGTATGTACAAACAAATGACTACCGCCACTCTGCAATGTACTGCCTTGCACAACTACAAAGCTACACCACCTAGGATACATACCATCCATCTGCACCACACACTCGCAAAAACATGGCTCACAGACCCAACATTCACCCACTCCCATTCACCCCAAACATAGCTAACAACATAACCATGGGGGCATGTGTACAGGCAGACAGCACTACAACAACCCCCAGGGCCCCTGGCCCTCACCTGAGCAGGATGGACTCCTCCCCCACCCCACCCAGGAGCATGCGTCAGCCATTACACAACCCTCATCAAACTTACAGGTAGGTAGCCATCTTCCTTGGGACGGTGTTTGTGTCTGGGAGGGCTGCACTACTACTCCCAACATTCCCTCTGTCCCACAACTCAGCAGGATGGAGCCCTCCCCCATCCCACCCAGGAGCAGTTGGAAGCCATTGAGTACACCAAACAAACTTTCAGGTTGGTAGCCATCTTCACAATGAGGGTGTCTGGGGGTGGGGGGCCTGTACCACCACTCCCACCATGCCCCTTCTACCACACCGGAGCAGAATGGAGCCCTCCCCCACCCCACCCAGGAGCATGTGTCAGCCATTACACAACCTTCATCAAACTTACAGGTAGGTAGCCATCCTCCCTGGGATGGTGTTTGTGTCTGGGAGGGCTGCACTACTACCCCCAACATTCCCTCTGTCCCACAACTCAGCAGGATGGAGCCCTCCCCCACCCCACACTGGAGCAGGTGGAAGCCATTGCAGTACACCAAACAAACTTACAGGTAGGTAGCCATCTTTACAATGAGGGTGTCTGGGGGGCCTGTACCACCACTCCCACAATGCCCCTTCTCCCACACCGGTAGGTAGCCAGTACGTGCATCCACCCATTTTTCACAAATTAAAAAATGGTGCCATATGACAACACCATCCCTCTCATTGCACAAAGAGGCATACCTACCCCATTGTCAAGCACAGTGTGCACACAGGTTAGCTAAGGAAACTGTCACAGCCACCAAAGTGTGACACACCAATGCACAAGTAGAAGAAAGCCTGGGCACATTCATGCACAGCAACTACTTACATGTGCATCACCATGGGCCAAGTGCAACAAGGACCATTCGAAAAATATGAAAGCATGTGTGGTGGCACAAATCAAGATATGCACATGACAGGTCAAAGGGATGCAGGAGATGACAATGGCCAGTCCATGGCCAGATGTGACGTCTGCTAGGTCAGAAAATAAACTATGTGTCCACAATTAAACACATGTTGTGCCAGGGCCTAGATGGCAACAAGTCCCTGTAAACCTCAATTGTGCACGCTTCGCATGGTATGCCTTGACACCTCGCACCATGGACAAGTAATGCTTGTACCACTGCATCAGGTCAGGAAGCACAGTACTGCACATAGTCAACAATGTGATGATATGTCAATTGTGCAGTGTACAAAAAGTGAATGACACACAGCTAACACAAAGCTTGCCGGGTGCACTGCAATGACCATTTCGCATCTGACCCACAGGTGACCAAGAACTCACTGCAGAGGACAACACCAGCAACCGGCAGAGCCAGTCCCCCCTGGTACATGGACTCTTGGATGTTGACTCCCAGGATTCCGTGGACGATGAGCTCGAGGCCGGCCCATCTGGTGTGCCAGGGAGCAACAGGTCCCAGGACCCCAGCGTCCCCCCCACGACATCTGCAGCAACAACATCTCCACAGTAGACCCCTGCAGTCACAGCCTGTGCGGCCACTGCCACCACCACCACCAGTGCTGGCTGCAACACCCTCCCTGTCCCAGAGGATGCCCAGCACACACCACCCATGGAGGAGGGCAGGGAGAGGATGCGGGTACCCACAGTGGTGAGGCAACAGGTCCGTGGCAGCAGGGCAGGTGGGAGGGGCAGGGTCACCCAGGGACACCAGGAGGCTGGGACTCACTCCCTGGAACACATCACCAGAGTCCTGGGTGCATACGAACATGCCCAGGGACGAATGGTTGGATGATCTGTTGCACGAGCTCATCCTGCTGATGAGGTCCATTGACAGCCGCATGGGACAAACGGTGGACCTCTTGGGTCAGCAAGTGGCGGTACTGATGGACAGGCATGCGCCCCAGACAACACCTCCGCCTCATTCTGGTGGGCCGCACAATGACAGTTCACCATCCTCCCCTGCCCCCACAGAGAGGAGTGAGTCCTCAGACCCCACTGGCCCTGCAGCAGGCCCCCCCCCACCAAACAACGAAGGGGCTGTCCCAAGAAGACCCTGGGAGTATCTGGAGGCCAAGCACCTGCCAGACACCAGTCACGGAGCCAGCCATGATGGCAACCCTCTCCACCACTGCATTGACTCTTTGGACTGTCCTTCCCCACACTGCCTTGTGAATGGCATCTGTCTGTTGGATTGGGTCACCACAGCAATGTGGTGACTACTCAACCATCTCATCTACCACGATTGTCAACTCACTGCTCCCCCCATGGAAATGTACACCCCCCTCGCATCTCACCATAGTAAATAAAATATCCTCAAACACATGTTGTGTCTGCTCCGTCTTTATTGCAGGGTGTACAGTCTTCAACATGATCAGAATGTACCATGAGCATGGGCTGTATGTAGGTAAGGAGTAGTCGAAGGCACCTAGGAAAACACAATAGAACAACTGTCACTGGTCTGGGTGTGGCATCACAGACATCACACAAGCCCAAACACCATGATAACCCAACATGCACATGTCACAATGGCCACCAAATTTCAACATACACGTCCCGTTGATGATCCCAAATGACATGTCCTAGAAACATTTCCAACCACCACTGAGTCTACAACTGGCTGATGCTGCAATTCTCACATGCCCCTTCAGAACAAGAGCAATATCATCAGACAATGGGTATGTTGCACATTGACACCCACCGTCAAGTGAAGTAGCGGGTGATGAGTTGTTCACGCAGGTCAACACCTTCCTCCTCTCCACTGTCCTCATCACTGGACACGGCTTGGTTTGCAGGCTGGGGCCTTGGGACCTCACCATCATCCAGGAGCAGGGGAATCTCCTTGCGAATGGCTAGATGGTGAAGCATGCAGCATGCCACAACAATCTGACACACCTTCTCGGGCGAGTATGCCAGTGCACCTCCGGTCTTGTCCAGGCACCGGAAACGTGACTTGAGCAGGCATAAAGTACGCTCCACCACACGACGTGTCCTCCCATGGGCCTCATTGTAGCAGACTTCAGCCGGGCCCCGGGATTCCGCAGTGGGCTCAGCAACCAGGGACGGTTGGGATATGCAGAGTCACCTAGGTATGACAAACACAAATAGACATTGCAATGTCGCAGAGGCTCAGTGGAGCAGGTCACACACACAACACGCCACACGACTAGGCATACTCACCCACAATCCATGCACGCTCTGGAAGAAGATTAGCCTTCAGCTGGGGCACTATGCTGTTCCGCAGGATGTAGGAGTCATGGGCCAAGCCTGGGAATTTGGCACACACCTGCGAGAAGGTCATATCTGCCAGGCACACCACCTGCACATTGATGGAGTGGTAATGCTTGCGATTGCGGTAAAAGTGCTCACTTGCCTGTGGTGGCACAAGAGCGACATGGGTGCAATCAATGGCCCCAACAACATTGGGGATGTGTCCAAGGGGATAGAAGTCTCCCTTCACAGCTAGCAATTCAGCACCCCTGGGGAAATGTATGTATCTGTCCTTGTATAGCATCATGGTGGACAGTACATCATGCAGCACCATGCTGAACATCGGTTGTGACATCCCACCAGCGCTGGCCACAGTCTCCTGGAACGGTCCTGTGGCTAAAAATGCAGGGCTTCCATCACCTTATAAGTAGGGGTGAAACTGTTGGATATATTCTGCGTGGCTGCAGGTGGGGCTACAACAGATCACAAAGGGTTTTCAGGGTGGCTCTGTCCAGGCAGCATTTGCGTATGATTACAAAATCCTCCATGTCCTTCAGCACCGTCAAGTGACGAGTCAAATTTGGCCTCCTCCTATTGGAGATGATAGTGGACACATGTCAATGCAATACATCATGAGATATGTACAGTATATCACGTTCTGGATGACACAACAACAACAATGACTGACATATTTAGTGACTAACAGACCAGATTACATGGAGGGACACCTTCAGCTACACAAAGGGCACACGTGTCATTTTACACAAGACAAGTACCTCAAACACCACCTTTGGCAATGTGAATGCACATAGGGATATGGCCACAGTACACATGTGCATGCCTGGGAGTCTAGCATCCAGCATATGTGTAACTAATCAAAACCACTGTCTCATACCTAGCTGCTGTACCGGTCACACCTTAATGTGTCATTACAACCTGGCACACATCCACCACACAATGACCACAGTCGGCGCTGGAATGATGAATGTGTGCATGAGCAGACATGAGAGGCAATGCTAGATAGATCAACATTCATAGAGACGAGCATTGCTGTGATTGTCACTGGACCTCAACACATTGACATGTGTACACATTGTACAGTCCAGGGCTACACTGTCCTGCCTACACCAACATCAAATCCTTAAGTAACATGTGAGTGGGTAAAGGCAAATCTACGTTACACACACACAAACATGGCATGTGTAGCCATCAGTGGAGTAAATTGAACATTGGCATTGTGTGCACAATGATTTGCCATTGAACATGTTGGCACTGTGTACTGTTGATGTTTGACAGATGGCCATCGCCATTGTATGGCACCCATACTGCGGTACCTACCGCCTGGCCCTGGCGGTGTGTCACCAGCACCCCCATTCACACAAGTGCGGTAGTCATAGGCATGGTGACATGTGGAAATGGTGGTTGGCATGATCCGCCGCCAGGATGGTGGTGCCTCGTGTCAATGCATGGCACCCATATCGCGGTAGCTACCGCCTGGCACCGGCGGTGTGTCACCAGCACCCCCATTCACACAAGTGCAGTAGTCATAGGCATGGACACATGTGGAAATGGCGGTTGGCATGCTCTGCCACCAGAATGCCAGTGTCCCGTGTCAATGCATGGCACCCATATCATGGTAGCTACCACCTGGCACCGGCGGTGTGTCACCAGCACCCCCATTCACACAAGT
The DNA here is from genome assembly GCF_964204655.1 of Triturus cristatus. Classification (NCBI taxonomy): domain Eukaryota; kingdom Metazoa; phylum Chordata; class Amphibia; order Caudata; family Salamandridae; genus Triturus; species Triturus cristatus. The sequence goes on from NC_140586.1 coordinate 368,156,517, forward strand.
GCGGTAGTCAAAGGCATGGAGAGACATGTGGAAATGGCGGTTGGCATGCCCCGCCACCAGAATGGCAGTGCCTCGTGTCAATGCATGGCACGCATATCGCGGTAGCTACCACCTGGCACCGGCGGTGTGTCACCAGCACCCCCATTCACACAAGTGCGGTAGTCAAGGGCATGGAGACATGTGGAAATGGCAGTTGGCATGCCCTGCCGCCAGAATGGCAGTGGCTGGTGTCAATGCATGGTACCCATATCGTGGTAGCTACCGCCTGGCACCGGCGGTGTGTCACCAGCACCCCCATTCACACAAGTGCGGTAGTCATAGGCATGGAGACATGTGGAAATGGTGGTTGGCATGCCCCGCCACTAAAATCGCGGTAGCGCACACCAGGCTCCTACGGTGTTACATCGCCATGGAGCTCGCCCTGGAGCCAATGCGAAGCTCGATAGCGGTGGCATGATGCAATTTTGAAGATTGCGGTAGACGTGCCCTGCCACCACAGAGGCGGTCATTGGATGCATTTGAAAGATGCACCATCGCGATAGCGCACCCGGGGCCCAGCGTTGTATCACCGCCATGGAGCATGCCCTTACAGCCAATGGGAGCCATGATTGTGGTGACATAATGCAATTTTGAAGATCGTGGTAGGCGTGCTCTGCCACCGCGGAGGCGGTCATTGGATGCATTTGAAAGAGGCAGACCTGGACCACCAATTGCTGCAGCTTGGCACCTTTGAAACGACCCCAGGGGGCTATATATGTGAGAGTGAGCCTCACATTGCCACTGCTCACAGAGCCTTCTGCCTGAGACTCCTCACCTGCTGCTGCCTCCAGGGACTGCTGCCTGAAACCCCTCACCTGCTGCTGCCTCCAGGGACTGCTGCCTGAGACCCCTCACCTGCTGCTGCCTACAGGGACTGCTGCCTGAAACCCCTCACCTGCTGCTGCCACCAGGGACTGCTGCCTGGGAACCCTCGACACCAAAATCCCCTGCTGTTGTCTCTCATCCACAGTGGTGGCAAGGACAGAGAAGATCCGTGCCAGTCCCTTCACGAGTGAAGAGCTGGAGGTCCTGGTGGACGAGGTGCTCACACAGTACCCAAGGCTATATGGTACCCCAAATGTCATGGTAAGTAGTCAACAGTGGTGTGGTAGGGCAGGGGGGCCACACATGTAGTGGACTGATGCAGTATGTGCCTGGGAGTGTAGGGTAGTGTCATGCACTGCCTGACATGTTGTCTCCAGTGGGAGGGTGTGTGTACACAATGCCACAGCTTTCCCTCACTGCACATGTATGTATGAGTGACCTGTGTTGTGTTGTCAGCCATACAGTGACACAGAAGGTTGTTCATGCTGTAGTCAGGACAGTGATTGCTTGGCTGAATGGCTGTGTGTGCCCCTGTAGTCCATCTCAGTGTGAGCCCAGCTGGCCTGCACAGTCCCCACCTACAAAGACAAGGACAACTCACTCAACTTGCAGAGTATGACATCAGTCTTGTCACATATCACTTCAGCTATGGTCCATATCAGCACTGTGGTTTGCACACAACTGCCCTTGTGATTGACATATTGAATTTGTGATCTCATGTCCATCCATATGACCACCATGACACATTCAAATATTCACAAGACAGGGACATTGATGGCTGCGCAGTCTTGGACACAGTGAGTCCACCCACAAACACAGGTTGACATGTGATGTATGTGTTGCTCAAGCAAACAATGGACTGGAGATGTGGGCAGGCTATATGGGTGTTTCAGTGCTGGCATCTTGCATGTGTGTGAGATGTGCAGGGACTGTGTTCCCCCTCGCACCTGCATGCTTTAACATCAACTTTTTCCATGCAGGGGTCCCATGTGGGCTGTACTATAGTCTCTGATTGACCTATCGTTAGATATAGGATGATGTTGTATCTTGCTGCCATACTGATAGATGTCGGTACATGGCACTGTGTCCCTGATCATTTCTCCCTCTTGTCTCCCATGCCTGCAGCTCAAGGTACACCAGCGTAAGGCCGTGTGGAGGGCCATTGCAGCGAAGGTGCGAGTCCTGAGGGTCTCAAACTGACAGCGCACCCACTGCCACAAGAGATGGGACGACATCAGCCCGGCTGGCAAAGAATGTGGTGGAGATGACCCTGGGGCTGCTACTTCGAACTGGGCATCTGGCACGGCGCAGCATGACACCACTAATGGGGCGCATCTTGGCAGTGACACAGCCTGAGCTGGATGCACGTTTGAAGGAGCATCAGCAGCAAGCCAGGGGTGAGCATTTGGGGAGTCTGGCTTTGGATGGGAGTGGCTGCTTGTGTACAGAGCCTGTTTCAGTGCGGGCCTCTGTGATGTTGGTAGTGTGATGCTGTGGCATGTAAGTGACTGCTGGCCTGGGTGCCTGTGTCATGCATTTGTCCTACCTGTACTTCCAAGGTAGATTTGGATGCTTTGCCTTCACATTACCTTCTGAGTTGGGCTCTTCAGGTTTCTTCTGCATTGGTGTAGTCTTGGGAATCCCATGGGAGGGAACGGCAGTGTACCCAATCTGACTGTGCGTCCATCAATGCGTCCATTGCATGCACCCATATTGGGGAGGACTAGACATCTTACGGAAATGTGCAGCATTCTAATGTTCCCAAGGTACGACATGGTGGGTGGCATGTGTTAATGTCCATTGTGGACTGTCATGTTGTAGTCTGGGTCTGTGTTGTCCCCTCCTGTTCCATCCAGTTCTGTCATTGGCAACAAGTACTGTGCCCCCATCATGTCCCTCGATGTGCTCAGAACTAGTTGTGAGTCTGTTTGAACAGAGCCACAAGCAGGGTGTTGTGCTGTGTGGTCATCACATGGCTCACTCATGCCTGAGTTTCCAGTTTCCACGCACTGGTTGAGTCTATGTAGTGAGTTTGCACAATGTGATTGCACAGAGTGGTGTGCAACATGTAGATTTGCTCTACTTTTGTCATGCATTGCTTGCATATGTTTGTTCTGTTTTTGCGACTGACCTGACCCTACATCTCTCTCTCCCATGCAGCATCACCTGTGGTTACGGAGGGACAGGAGACGGACACCAATGGGGGTGAACCTAGCACCACAGCTGCCCAGGAGCCCAGTGACACAGATGTCACCAGCGCATCAGAGTGGGACAGAAGTCTGCTGGAGGAGTCCCAGCCTAAGACGCAAAGCACCACATCATCTGATGTCAGCAGGGATGTGTCCATGTTGGAGGGCACAGGGAACGGGGACTCTGCATCATTTTCCACCACACAGGGGCCATTGCCCACCCTTCCAGCCACTTTCTCTGGTGCTGCCCGTGTCTGCCTCAGTAAGAGGGGAAGAGTGTCCTTCACCACTGGCACCGTTGCCCCTGCCCCTGTCCCCCCGCTGCCATCAGTGCTGAGTCTGTGTACCTTTTGCGCCAGCTGTGTGTAGGCCAGACAGCTCTCCTCAATGCCTTCATTGATCATGACAAGAAATTGGCCCATGTGGTTGCTTTCATGGAGGACATACATTCCGACGTGGGTGGGCTGCACCGGACAGTCCAGGCTTGTCATGAACAGTGACGTCTGCCCTGCAACAGGCACATTCTCACAGTCCAGCTCCAGTCCCTTTGTCCCCTCCCCAGGCAGTGGCCACGTCTTGTTGTGCACTGCTGTTTTGCCCTTGCCTGTGCAGCTTCTCATGGACATGCTCTGCACTCTGGCCTGGCCACTGGCCTTGTTGTTCACTGCTGTGTTGCCCCCTTGCCTGTGCAGCTTCTCATGGACATGCTCTGCATTTTGTGCCCTACTCTTCTCTTCTCATGGTGCCTATCTGTGCAATTTGTGAATAAAGACAGTTGCTCCAGTTGTCTATTTTGTCAGTGTCCTTACTGAATAAAGTTCTTTTGCTGTGTGTTAACGGTTTACTGTGCCACATGGTCTGTGTGGCACTTCAAAATGGTCTATGTTTGGGCTCACTCGCTCTCTTTTTTTTCAGGGGTGACAGGGTCTTCAGTTCCTCTTGGCACAGCTGCTTGTGGTGGCAAGGGTGGCAATTTTGAATGGTTTGCAGTTGTCATTTACTTGATTAGTTCATGTTGGCTCTATTGTACATATGTCAGGTTGGGGGGCACTGTCAGCACAGGGTGGGTTTCTGCATACAGTATTGCAGGCAGGCTGTCCAGGGTCATCATGTGTGTGTTCTTCCTATATGTGTGCCCAGTGGTGTATGTGTGTGGTCATCTTGTGATGGCCAGTCTCCCTAGTCCCATGGCTTACTTTCCATGTGTGCTCTTGGATGGTCAGGTAGTGTGCAGTGTGAAGGGGGTGAGTTTGTGGGTAGAGTTGATGTGTGCATGCCTATGCAATGTCAACTACACCCATGTGTCACCCAGGTGTTGTGTGCCTGTTGTTTTGATTGTTAATCCCTGTTGACGTGGTTGTATGCCCATGTGTGAGTTGTATGTTGTGCACTGTGCAGTATGTTGGTGTGTCCTTGCAGTTCTGTCTGACTCCTACTTGTTGTTTTTGTCACTTGTGAGTATGCAGAGGCTGTTACTTGCAATTCAGTGTTGTGTTTTGTTGCACATCCATTGGTCTGGTGGCTGTTTGTGGGGTCTTTGCAGACCTGCTGCTCCACACTGCCATTGTGGTTGTGTTTTCTCATGCCTTGCTGTCCCATGGTGCCTTCTTGCCTCCAGTGTGGCATGTTGTGTGTGTTGTCATTCCATCCCCTATCTGTGCTTCAGCTGCCTACCCATTGTGGGCCTGCACTCCCTCTCTTTGTATATGGTACACTCCTGCAATGTCCCCTACTGACATGCAATACACTTCACTATGGTGTGAGCTGTCCCCTTGGTTTGTATGTGTGTGTGCCTCCCTATGACTTCATTTGTGCCCCTGTGCTTTGTGGTGCAGTTCTTTGTCCAGGGTCAATGTGTCACTCAGTGCATTTCCCCAATGGGTCATGTGTGATGTTCTTGTGCTCTTTGTCAGTCATGGGTTCTGCTATGCACTGTGTGTGCTGCCCAGTCCTGTGGTCAAGCTGTTTCCACCGTTGTGTCCCAGACTTGTGCATCTATTGGGTGTTGTGTTGGATGTATGTGTGTTGTTTGTGTTAATGCTTCACTTCCTGGGTGTGCTGTGGTGTTTGTGCTGTGCTGAATGGTGTTTTGTGGGTTGCTGTTTTGTCACTGATGTCTGTGTGTGTCTGGTATGCTTGGTGTGCACACATAGCTTGTTGTACATGCAGTGCTGTTTGTGTATGTTGCCTTGTGATTGCCTGGTGTGCATCCCCTGATGTCGTGCTATGTTTGCTATGTGATTGTTCTGCCAGTGCATCTGTTGTTTGTTTACTGTGGCTGTATTGTTCTGTGATGGTGCACTTCTTGTGTGTGTTGTGGTATGTTGTCTGTGCATAGTTCCAGAGTGATGAGGTTGTGCACTCCTGTTGTGTCTGTGCTCCCATTGCCTTTCCCCAGTTTAGCTGCACAGGGCATGTCTGTTGTTGTTGTTGTTGTGGCTCTGTGTGTGTTTCAGTTGGGTTATGTGTTTGTCTGATGTATTTGTTTCCACATTTGTGGTGGCATCCCTGTGTGTGTGTGTGATGTTTGTGGCTGAGCCCAGGGAGTGTGGTTGTTTGTGTGTGTATTGCCTGTCAAGTATTGCCAGCCTTCAGTGTGTTTGGCACTGGTATTGTGTGCTGCTGGTGTGAGGGGGTATGTGTGTAGATTCTTACTGGCGTTTGTCAGTTCTGAGGTGTGTAGATGGTTCCTGTGTGTAGTGCTGCTGGTGTACTCCTGTGAAGTAGTTGTATGGATGTGTGGCTGTTCCCAGTTTGACTTCGGGGCCTTTCTTTCATCCTTTCATCCTTGTACCTATACATGGCTTGCCTTGCTGTCTCCCTGTGTTGTTGCACTGAGCTGTCTGTGGTTTGATTTCACTGACTGTGCCAGCCATGTATGCTTTGATGGTGTGAGGGTGTTGTGCTCTGTTCCTTGTGTTGATGTGATGTTCACATGCTTATTGTGTGTCTCCATGGCCTTCCATTTGTGTGCAGCCTACTTTGGTTTCCCTATTTGTTGTGCTCCATTGCTGTTGGCATGTGGGGTGTGTATGTGTGTGTGTGTCAGTCTGTGGTATGTATGTTTGACTGTGCAGGCTGTGTGTCCATTTGGATGCTGATTCCTTGTGTGTGTTCATTTGTTGCTTGTCCTCATCTATGCTTCCCTGAGTGTGGTGTAGTGTGTGTTTCCCTGGCCCTGTGCTACTGTGCTGTGTGTTGTGTGTTCCTGTGCAGCCACTCCTGCATTGTGTGTCTCCATGATTGTTTGTTGTGTGGTGCAGGGTATGTATTGCCCTCGCTTGTTGTTGTGCATGGGGTGCACAGGGGGGGCACATGTCATGTGCCTTCATGTGGCATGCTAGTGTGTGTTGGGAGTGGGTGTGTCCCTGTGGTCTTTGTGCCCTGCCCATGCCTGGCACTGGCCCTGCCTTCTGCATTGTGCGCATGTATTTGCTTGTGTTCGCTGCTGCGGTGACGTGACCGGGACATTGATGCATGGTGGCGTAGCTGTGTGTTCAGGATGCAGCGGGCTGACTTTGTGGCAGGTGGGTGATGTGTGGGTGCCCTTGTGGATGTGTCCCTGTCCCCCCTAGGTTGTCTGATGTGGATTTGTCCCTGTGTCAGGCCGTGGGTTGTGTGTTGTGTTATTGCGTACCTGCGGCGGCGTCCGCGGCGGTCCATGAGTTCCTGGTGATGTAGCAGGTAGAGCTCTGGAAAGACTTGTAGGGCTGGGTCCATTGAGGTCATGTCCAGGTGGAGTGGACCGGGTCTCTGGTTTCGCGCCCCGCTCTCGAGTTTTCGTCGTCTCTGGTTGGGCGGTGTCTCCGCTGCTGAGCGTCTGCTTGCTTGAGTCATCCTAATTTGTGGAGCGGGACGGACGTCATTCCGCACGGCGGAGGGTCTCCATTGGCTCCCACCGCCGCAGTGGCGGGCGCACTTTGATGGCGGTGCGCGTCGCACCGCGGCGGTCGGAAATTGGCCTATGTTTGACCATACTAATATGGCGGCCGTGATGTCCGCTGCTAGCGGGCGGAAAAAGGCATTTTTCTGCACCGCCAGCGCAGCGGTGGTCCCACCGCCCTACATCCTAATGGACCCCTAAGTCTCAAATTTATTATATTTTGGTCTCAAAATCTTTACTCTCTTCTATCCAGTCTTCTGATATTGGCTCCAGATTTAACAATTCCTTACTATCTGATCAAAATTTTTATTTTAGAAGCTACCTCCTTTATAAAATATCTTTTTCAATTTAACAAACCTAGTGATGCTTCCATCCACAACAACTGGGATGATTTTAAAGCCTCTTTTAGAGCCTGTACCATTGCTTGCACTGCTAGAAGGAAAAAGATGTTGAGTTCCCAATACCTTTCCACCATCAAACCTATTAAGACTCTTGAATACACTTACTTTACTTCTAAATCCCCCTCTCACTTTCGGGACCTTATTACAGCTAAATCTACTCTGAACAAGCTGGCTACCACTGATGCTTCCGATATACTTTTAAAAATAAAAACCAATCTACATAGGTTACAGTGCATAGCCTGCAAAGAAAGATCAGTAACATCTACAAAACAAGGTACAGATGTAGGGCATGCAACACACAGTTGGTTGACTCACCATGCCAATGAAAACCCATGGAGAGCATGACACAATAGCAACTGACATGAAATGGAGTTTGACATAGGAGCCAGGCCCTGGGGACAATCCAGCACTGCATCTGCACCACACAGCGTTGCCGACTATAGGGATGAGGAGGGACCATATCCATGAACTTGAGGCACATGCTGCATAGGTAATACTGAAAACATGCCCACCATGACTGGCTCACTGCACCTTGAGTGTATGTCCAGACAAACATCACACACTGGCCAGACCTAGCAAGGAGAATTCTGGTTTTGACATGTAGGGTTGGCCCGCACCAACCACCCCCTACATGAGACAATTTGTTGAGACACAGGTGGCACTTACATCTCTTAGTCTGGGTGAAATACACAGGGGCTGCATCAATGCAAGATTGGACGCCAAATACCCAAGGTGCGCCTGTCCAAATAATCATGTACAAATGGGCATCTTCAGATGATTGTAACAAGACACACAGGCACTGGCCACTGTGACTATGAACAAGGAAAATCAGGTCAGGCTGTACAGTGGACACTTGTACTACATTTCACGTCAATATACATGACACCTAGGAAAATATGCCCCAGGGGACAGTAGTGGCAACACAACTCCATGGTCCTGAATGGGAATGACTGCAACACACCCCAACATCCCTGCACTATGCGTATCGCACACTCATGCACATCATGTCACAGGCCACAACATAGGACATGCGCGCTGTAAGGCATGACACTTGTAAGACTAACTCCCATGTCTGGACTCTGCATCAGTGCCAACTGACATGGAACCCACATGTACTGAACTGGGCAGGGCACAGCCAAGGTCCCCAAACCTGTTACACACCACCCCCACACATGATGCTACAGGCATAGTTCACGTGGAGAAAGCGCCAGCGTACATTACCTTGTGAAGGAGTGACTACACACAGACCAGGGAACACATTGCAAGGAGGGGAAGGGAGGCAGGAGAGCACAGCTATACTGTGGCTAACAGGATCTGCACAGCACCTTTAAACCCTGGCAGTGTATCCATGCAACTGTGCACTTACAAATGCTGGTGAAACACAACAAACACACATGTACCTACCCCCTTCCTGCTGCTGCTTCTCCTGTAAGCGCCTCTCCAAGTCTGGAAATACCACCGGCAGCACACGCTTGTGGATGTGGGTCAGTCGGCGGCGCCCGCGGTTCTTATGGGTCTCAGGTGAGTCCCCCAGCAGGACCCGTGCGATCCTCCGCGTCCAGCACCGGATATCCTGCCAGCGTTTCCTCACCTGGGACAGGCGCCGCTTCCAACCATCCGCACTCCTCACGGCGCTGACGGCGGTCAGCCATATCTGCTCCTTGGCAGAGGCGCCTACCTGTGAGGATGAACAAGTGACACTACATCAATACACCTGGCACATGTCACAGAGACACATATTTGAACACATTTGCTGTTTACAACAAGGCATAGTATGCATCCAACGCATTGCACCTTTGTCATAGGGACATGATCCTCTGGGGAAGGGCAAAAGCAGTATGTGCCATTGAAAGTACACAGGTGGAATGAGGGCAACTACACAATCAATGATCCTGGCTCACACTGTGCATCACAAGCTACACCAGGATAATGTGCAGCACCTCTAAGAAGTCACATGCCACAGGCCACTGATGCCACCGCAGCAGAGTACACAGACACACACAGGCACAGGACATTCACCTGCCATTGCCAAATGCAGCGACATACCTCACTCTGCACATGTGCCACTAGACGGGGGGGCTCACAGGTGTGGGGCTGGCTCTGCACGTCAGACACACAGCACTGCTCCCTGCTCACATCACATGGCCAGGGTATATCCATCCCTCATGCAGCTGGGGTGCTACACTCCACATATGCACCCACCCACATGACAGGGGACTTACACACACACCGATGTCCAGGGTATGAACACATCATGTGGACACTCTCAGCACAGGTACACAGAACTAACACACATCTGTGGGTACAGTCACCTGTCACACTGGGCTGACCACAGAATCACATGAGGACTGTAGAGGCTACATTCCCAGGAGGATAATACAGGCAGAATGTGGCATGCACCATGCAGTGATTGTCACAGTAAACACCATGCTAGTGAGGAAGGCAGACATGCACCACAGCATGCTCTGGCTGGGAGACATCAGGCATTCCCCCCCCTGGGATCCCCCCTACAGTACATAGCATGTGTGTCACACCTGGACACAATGGCAGAAGTCACAGTCTCAAAAAAGGGACACAGTCTGTGCTAGTGGACTCTGCACTCACCTGATAACCTGGTCGCCCATACAGCAGGGGGTACTGTGGGAGGATCACATCCAGGAAAGCCAGGTTCTCCTCCAGGGTGAATGGCTGTGACCTCTCCACAGACCTTGACATGGTTCCAGGGAATCAGTAGCAGCAGCTGGGTCGTGGAATACAGAGATGTGCAGGCAAGTGCTCCCTCATGGGACCTGGCTGCCTTATATCTGCCTTGCTGGCCTGTTTCATACACAGGAGTACAGAGTGATTGGTCACTCACATTTGCATCCTATGTTTCCTCCAATCCCTTCAAACCTAGCAGTCAGTGGGTTCTTATTGTGTTTTTTTCTTGAGCATGATGTCAACTCCAGAACCTCCATGACAACCATCATGCATGTAGGCCTTTATACTTGTCCCTCATGTGTCCCCTATGTAATTTGGAGCTTCACACACAGGTACGGTGCGTTCCGGGGCCCTAGGGCACCCCAAATGCATAGCAACGGCCCGTACAGGCGTGTGTACGCTCCGGACCACTATGGGTGTTCTCGCGTATGCGTACTCATGGTGGTACGGACCGTACCCACGCCTGTACGCTCACTATCACTATGAGTACGCATACGCGAGAACACCCATAGTGAGACGGGCCGTACACACGTGTGTACGCTCCGTCTCACTATGAGTGTTCTCGCGTATGCGTACTCATAGTGATAGTGAGCGTACAGGCATGGGTACGGTCCGTACCACCATGAGTACGCATACGCGACAACACCCATAGTGGTACGGAGCGTACACACGTGTGTACGGCCCGTCTCACTATGGGTGCTCTCGCGTATGCGTACTCATAGTGATAGTGAGCGTACAGGCATGTGTACGGTCCGTACCACCATGAGTACGCATACGCGAGAACACCCATAGTGGTACGGAGCGTACACGCGCGTGTACGGCCTATCTCACTATGGGTGTACTCGCGTATGCGTACTCATGGTGGTACGGACCGTACACACGCCTGTACGCTCACTATCACTATGAGTACGCATACGCGAGAACACCCATAGTGAGACGGAGCGTACACGCGTGCGTACGCTCACTATCCCTAGGGGTACACATACGGCAGCACTCCCATAGTGATACGGGAACGTACACAGGCCATTTTTGCTAAAGTACGGTGCTTTTCACACATCACAGTGGTGACAGGCAGCACACAGGAAGGAATAGGGCTGACATACTTGTCCATGGATGGACATCAAGGCATTGTCTGGGCAGTACTACATGTGTGGGGCACAGGTGTGTAAGGCTGTGATGTGGCACATTACTCCTGAGTCGGGAACGCACCAGATGTATGATGAGATGTGTACACATGTAATGTGTGACGGTGCAATGTGTGCCAGGCATGCCCTTGACTCCTTTGACATGTGTGCATGTCGTACTGCACACTTGGGATGAGCGTCACTGGCATGGCACGGACAACAACACACGCAAGTGTCCCCTGAGGCCCGGTACAGGGGTTACCACACCTGACATGTCACTACCCACGGTGCACGATGTGACTATGTCATGTATGTGTGGGGGGTTCCCATTAGGTTGATGTTGGAGCTCCCTCAAAAGCAGCAGCTGTTGCAGCAACCAACATGTGTCTGTGTGTAGATTGACATGGCACACTGTTCCGCACACCATGGCACATGTGGTATTGGATGTGAGGTGCGTATGTATGCATGGGACACGGAGTAGCGTAACAAGGACATGTCTGCATCCTCTCTATGAATGTGTGGTGAGTCATCACATGCACACCTTCATGGCAAGGTGTGTGGGCTGTCCTAGTGTAATGTCATGTGACCTGTGGCTCTAGTGTTCCGCTACCAGTCTCTGCAATCGACATCCTACTTCTGCTGATGTGTGGATGTATGTCACTCCTGTCTTGCGTCTGGCTGTTCACTTACACTGGGACACAGCTAATCCCATGCCATGGCATGTGGAGGTTCACAATCTCTGTGTGTAGCTTGGTCTTGGTAGGGGTGTCACCTGCCAGCCATACGTGTCCAGGGCATGTGGAACATACCTGACTCCGTATGTCGCATATGTGTATTGACAGATGAACATGTGCTCAGTACATATAAATTGTTGTTGTAGTGCACTCACTCTTCCTTGTCACTTCCAAATTACTGCAGGGCGCCGCCTCTTCACCGACCAATTCCGGACTTGGCTGACATGCGGGAGAATGACTGTATCCGGTGCTACCGCTTCCCCCAACGGTTGATTCTGGAGTTGACGGCGAGACTGGCACCACACCTGCAACCGCTGCACAGGTATCCTACGGCACTGACACCCAAGCTGAAGGTAATGGCAGCCCTACATTTTCTTGCCACGGGTACCTTTAAAAATACCATAGCTCATGTTGGTGGCATGTCCCAGAGCATGTTCTGCCGTGTGCTGCATGATTTCTTAGAGGCCATGTTGATTCACCTGGATGACTTCATCCATTTCCCAACCCCTGCAATGTTAACTGGGGTCAAGCGTGGATTCTATGCCCTGGGAGGGATGCCCCATGTAATTGGGTCCATAGATGGGACACATGTGGCTTTGGTACCACCACAGGCACAGGAGGTAGCGTACAGGAATCGCAAGCACTACCACTCCATCAATGCCCTTGTGGTGTGTCTGTCCAACATGGTGATTTCACATGTCTGTGCTCGTTTTCCAGGATCAGCACACGATGCCTACATCATGAGGCGTAGCAGGATGCCTGAAATGATGACGCAGCTGCGCAACGAACGAGCATGTGTTGTTGGTGGGTACAGTCTGTCTGTCCTGTATCTTGCGTAGACTTCCAGCACGACCGCTTCTCCTGTCCTACTTATGTCCATGTGCTTTCCATGTAGGGGACGCTGGCTATCCCAACATGCCATGGCTGATCACACCTCTCCGCAACCCCATCACGCCGGCCCAGCTCCGCTACAACACCGCCCATGGCCGGACAAGGTGAGTGATAGAGAGGACGTTTGGCCTCCTGAAGAGCCGATTCCGATGCCTCCACAAGACCGGCGGCGCCCTCCCATATGCCCCGGCGAAAGTCTGCAAAATCTTCATGGTCTGCTGCATGCTGCACAACATGGCAGTTGAGAAAGCTGTGCCACTCATCCTGGATCAAGATGATCAGGACCATCCACCAGTGGAGGACGAAGGGCTTGGCAATGGGGCTAGTGATGTGGAGGATGTGGTTCCGCAAGAGGACATCCGGACTCGGCTCATACGCGACTTCTTTGCTTAGTGGTGAGTACCAGTGTCTGAGTGTGCACGCATTGGTCCCCGTGTGGCATGTGTTGTGATGTGTGTGTCCATCTGCATGTATGGCACGTGAGTCAGAGGTGTGTGTGGATGTGTCACTCGAGTGATGGTGCCAGTGATGAGTGTATTTCCCCAGTCATAATTGTGACCTAGCATGTTGTCATCCTTACATGTGTCGAGTACATGCACATGCAAGTGGCTGTGCTTTTTGTGGCTGACTTCTTGTGTCTCTCATATCCCCAGTTACTTGCGCATGCCGTCTGCTGGTTGCATTGTTGTGGCACTGCTATTCCTCATGGACACGTCATCGTGTGCTGACTCAGCGTTACCCGCACGGACAAGTTTGGAAGTCTCCTTAGGGTAAGGGATGCATCAGGGGTGTATTGGGTGTGGCAGTTGTTCACGATGTATGCACACTGCCCCTGTCGATGTTTGGTTCCTCTGCAGACATGTTGCATCACCATGGTACACATTACATGCAGCTGGGTACACCTGAATAGATGGTCAGACTTGTTGACAGTCATCAGTGATGGGATTGTGGAATGTGATGATGGCATCAATGTGTGTTACACTGCCCTCGGACACATACGGTTTGCCTTGGCTTGACATGCTGTGGGACTTCCACATCAGCGGATCAATGGTGTATGGCAGTCTCTCCGTGAGCAGCAGGGGGGGTTTAGCTGTTGGCCGACACTTGTGTGCCAGTTCCATGGCTATCACGCATTTGGGCTGCAGAAGGGAGGTTCCAGTGTTGGACCCACATGTAACTCCACATTACCCGTTCATGTGTACTCCGAGTTGCCTCTGCAATCCCGAATACATGACAAATAAAGGTGTCCCTATGCCTCCAAGGTGCCTCTTCTCAGTCAATGCTGGTGTGGTGCCACGGTGCATCCGGCATGTCTGGCATGTTTTTCCGTGATAGTGGCTATGTGTCTATGTGTCGAGTAGCAAGATGCAAGCTGTTTGTGTGGGATTAGACTGTGTATTGTGCATGTAGTCAATGACTGTGTGGGAATTGTGACATGTGCCATCCCCATGCATCCCACGTTGGCCAGGCCACTATTCACTGCATCCACCTGACTCACGCTTGCAGGACATGGTTCGGCCACCTGTCCACACATACCTGGGTGCCCCCCAGGACACTCCACATGATCCCTGACCTCTGCGCATGGCTGTAGCTGTACTCAATATGTCTGTCGGCACGGTTGTGCGGCCACCCCCTCAGCTGGTTGGGCCCATCACGGGTGTGTATGGTGCTCCATGTCTATCTTGCCTACTACAATGTGACCCATGTGTGTCCTGTGCCAGACTCAGGCCCCAGGGTGTGGATGGTTGAAGTCAAATGAGAACTCAGGCATAGTTAGACTTTACAAGACACATGTAAGGTAATAATGCAATCAGTGGGCATCTTCTCTTTATGGTGTGACTTTTTATTTTGGTTGGGGTAGGGGGGGGTTGACATGAGGGGCTTTCCGGGTGTGTGGAATCCAAAGTTCACTTGGGGAGTTGGTGTCCTTGCCATTTGAAATCCTCAGAGTCCATGCCACAGTCTTTGTCAACATTGGTCAGACAGTGACCGGCAAGTCCATGTGGCAGAGAATGTCTTTTGATGCTGTGCTGCTGTTGCTCCAGTGGGCCAGGTGCCAGGCCAGGTGTCCTGGGAGATGGTGCTGTTGCGCCGACCCAAACGTCCTTTTCCGTGGACGACCCGCCCTCCTGCGGGGACCCTCAGAAGCAGGCCGTGACGATGTTTGGGATGCTCCGTCGGAAGTCTCCTCCTCCTCCTCATCCCTCCCTGTGGGTGGTGATGTTCTATGCCTGATGGCACAGGGAGGGTTGCCCATGTTGTCGGCCATCCGACGGAGTGTACTGTGAATTCCCGTGAACACCGTCACGAGCTCAGCCTGTCTGTCCTCCATCCTCCGTTGGTGTTGCAGTAGACAGGCATGTTGCTCCGCATGTTGCTGGGCCTGCTGGGTCTTGATCCCCTCGAGGATGGACACAACCTGGGCCATGCCCATGGTGTCCTGCCGGTATGTGTCCAGGATGTTTTGGACATGGGAATATACCGGTTCCCCAGCCAACTGGTCAGGCTCGCGCCTCCGCCGTCCTCCACTGCCACCACCCCTGCCCACTTGCACCTGGCCTGCCCTTGTGGGCACATCGGGTCTCCGGGACCCCTGAGGGGTGGCATTGGCGTTGTCGCCTGCCTCCTCCTGGGTGCCCGGGACACCGTGTCCCTCCTGGCCAGCCTGGCTGCATTGTGGTGGTGGGGCAGGGATCCTGGGTGTCTCCTGGGATGTGGCAGGAGTGGGGGTGGTGGTTGGCCCAGTTGTACCTGACGCAGGGGCTGCAGGTCGTTGGACACCAGAGGGGCCAGGTTGGTCGGGGTCGGGTTCGTCCACAGAGTGGTGAGAGTCGTCGCTGCTGGTGGCTCCGTCATCCCGCCGAGCCGGATCCTGTGTGTCTTCCCCCCCAGTGTTGGGGGGTGATCCACGACGTTGACCTGTGTGTGAGAGAGACAATGTTAATTTTGTTCCATGCAACATCCATGTTTCATTGGTTTCTAAGTTGGCACATTTCCTCTGGGAATTTGGATATGTCTTACATTCCACTCACAGTGCACTTGTGCATGGGTATGTCCCTTGGCCACAGCTTTAGCGACTTTACCTATGTGTGGCACAGTCTTACTTGCTGCATCAATTGTGACTGCAGTCAGCAGTGGAGTGGGCAGGTGTGGAGAGCCATGCATTGGCGCCTTCCGTGTTGCACTGTACGTGGGCACATGGAGTGGTTCCACACACTTAGATAATGCAGGTAGCTGTCGTTGTGCTCGTGCACAGGTTGTGACATGGCTCTGTGTTTAGCCATGGAGAAGAGGGGGGGTTCTTGCACTGGCCACCCTTATCTACATGCACGCAGTCCACCTGCTGACGAGCAGACATTCCCACACCCCACAAGGCTGATTTGCTCTCCCTGTGTGTCCCTTTCTCGCTCCCTCTCTGTCCCCCTCTCCCTCCCTCCGTGTGTCAGCCTCCTCACTCTGTCCGTCTCCCTGTGTCTCCCTCCCTCTCTGTCCCCCTCTCCCTCCCTCCGTGTGTCAGTCTCCTCCCTCTGTCCGTCTCCCTGTGTCTCCTTACCTCTCTGTCCCCCTCTCCCTCCCTCTGTATGTCACCCTCTGTCACCTCAGCCCAGCTTCCTGGGCACAGACTGTTAGCAGATCTTTGAATGGCCCTTGGCTTGTTGATGTGAGTTTGTTTGTGATCTCCAGGCACCCATTGGGTGTAGTGTCTGTGTCTGCGCTGCTGCTGTGGTGGTGTGTGCTGCCACTCTTTCACAGTGTTGGCTGTTCATTAGCTGCTGTCATGTGCAAAAAGTGCCTTCACCCCCATGTCTTAATGCAAAGCATCCGCCATTTGCTGGCAAGTCTTTCCTGTGTGGGGACACACTGTTTGTCTGGCTGTGACCTAGGCCATATGGGCAGAGGGCATTGTTGTCTGCTTCTGAGTTGCACTATGTGATTTTTGGGGCCCACACTCCCGCCATCCCGGTTACCGTGTCTTGTGTTGGTGTTTTCTGTGGCCTGTGACTTGACATTGTCCAGCTGGGTGCATGGGGCATGGTGGCGCTAGTGGCATGTGCGTGTTCATGGAGTGTGGTTGAGTCATGCGATAGCTTGGGGTGGTTGCGTGCCTGTTTGTGTGTTTGGTTGTGGATGACGTTCACCCCATGTGAGGTGAGTTGTTTGTGTACTCACCCGGGTCTCGAACTCCTCCTAATCCGTCCACTGCCACCACCGGCAGTATGGCCATCACCCTCTCCTCCCAGGGATGGTAGTGTTTGTACGGGTCTGCGGGCCGGCCCTCCTCCAGTGACGTTGGCCTGGTTGTGTTCGTCCGTCATTTTGGCTCGGACCCTCCTCCGCAGATCGTACCGCCTGGCTTGGCATTCATGCCTGGTCCTTCTGGTGTCCGCAACAGCATTCACAGCATCGACGATGGTCTGCCACATGGATGTTTTTTCAGAAATGGTGGTCTGTCAGACCAATGTTCCAAAGAGGTGTGGCTCAACTCTGAGGATTTCATCGACAAGGACCTCCAACTCTCGGCTAGTGAACTTTGGATTCTTGTTAGTGGGCATGGTGAGGGGTGTGGGTGTGGATGGGGGGGGGTGTGTGGATGGTTGTGGGTGTGTGGGTGTGGTTATTTGGGTGTGTGTGTGAATGTGATGTGGGGGTGTTTGTGAAGGTGTGTGTGTGAAGGTGTGCAAGTGTAAGGTGTGGTGAAGCTTCTAGTATGGTGCTGTAGGTTGTCTGTGGGGTCTGGCAGCAGTGAGTCTGTTGCAAAGGCTCATGGTTTGTGTGTGTGGGCCCTTTTTATTGGTCCATTGGTGGGTGTGGCTGTGTTTGAACTTTGGGTGGGTGTGTCATAAGGAGTGGTTGTGTTTTGGGCCTCTGTTTTGGATTTTCGCAGTTGCAGGTCAGTGATTGTGTTGTTTTTGAGCTTGTTGGACATGTTTAGTGGCTTTGTGCCATTCGAATGGTGTATTCTTGTGTTGTTTTGCTTTGTCCTGGTTGTGTACGTGCGTTTTTAACGTGTGTACGGTGTGTACTTCGGCCATTTGGTTGTACAGTGCTGTCCTTGTGTCTGGCTTGGTACGACTCATACATGCGCGATGTTGTGTGAAGGTGCTGGTGTTGGGGCCTGGGGTACGCTCCATACGTCCGCGGGTGAGGGTACGGTTCGTACATACACGGGGGTACGACACGTACACGGGTGGGGGTACGAGTCGAATGTACAGGGGTGTACATACACGGGGGGTTCGACACGTACACGGGTGTACATTCACGGGGGGTTCGACACGTACACGAGTGTACATACACGCGGGGTGTGACACGTACACGGGTGTACATACACGGGGGGTTCGACACGTACAGGGGTGTACATACACGGGGGGTGCGACACGTACACGGGTGTACATACACGGGGGTTCGACACGTACAGGGGTGTACATGCAGGGGGGGTTCGACACGTACACGGGTGTACATACACGGGTGGGGGTACGACACATACACGGGTGTACATACACGGGGGGTTCGACACGTACACGGGTGTACATACACGGGGGGTTCGATACATACACGGGTGTACATTCATGGGGGGTTCGACACGTACACGGGTGTACATACAAAGGGGGTTTGACACGTACACGGGTGTACATTCACGGGGGGTTCGACACGTACACGGGTGTACATACACGGGGGTTCGACACGTACACGGGTGTACATACACGGGGGTTCGACACGTACACAGGTGTACAGACACGGGGGTGCGACACGTACACGGGTGTACATACACGGGGGGGTTCGACACGTACAGGGGTGTACATACACGGGGGTGCGACACGTACACGGGTGTACATACACGGGGGGTTCGACACGTACAGGGGTGTACATACACGGGGGGTGCGACATGTACACGGGTGTACATACACGGGGGGTTCGACACGTACAGGGGTGTACATGCAGGGGGGGTTCGACACGTACACGGGTGTACATACACGGGTGGTGGTACGACACGTACACGGGTGTACATACACGGGGGGTTCGACACGTACACGGGTGTACATACACGGGGGGTTCGACACGTACACGGGTGTACATACACGGGTGGGGGTACGACACGTACACGGGTGTACATACACGGGGGGGTTCGACACGTACAGGGGTGTACATACACGGGGGTGCGACACGTACACGGGTGTACATACACGGGGGGTTCGACACGTACAGGGGTGTACATACACGGGGGTGCGACACGTACACGGGTGTACATACACGGGGGGTTCGACACGTACAGGGGTGTACATGCAGGGGGGGTTCGACACGTACACGGGTGTACATACACGGGTGGTGGTACGACACGTACACGGGTGTACATACACGGGGGGTTCGACACGTACACGGGTGTACATACACGGGGGTTCGACACGTACACGGGTGTACATACACGGGTGGGGGTACGACACGTACACGGGTGTACATACACGGGGGGTTCGACATGTACACGGGTGTACATACACGGGGGTTCGACACGTACACAGGTGTACATACACGGGGGGTTCGACACGTACACGGGTGTACATACGCGGGGGGTTCAACACGTACACGGGTGTACATTCACGGGGGGGTTCGACACGTACACGGGTGTACATACACGGGGGGTTCGACACGTACACGGGTGTACATTCACGGGGGGTTCGACACGTACACAGGTGTACATACACGGGGGTTCGACACGTACACGGGTGTACATTCACAGGGGGGTTCGACACGTACACGGGTGTACATACACGGGGGTTCGACACGTATACGGGTGTACATACACGGGGGGTTCGACACGTACACGGGTGTACATTCACGGGGGGTTCGACACGTACACGGGTGTACATACACGGGGGGTTCGACACGTACACGGGTGTAAATTCACAGGGGGGTTCGACACGTACACTGGTGTACATACAAGGGGGTTCGACACGTATACGGGTGTACATACACGGGGGTTCGACACGTACAGGGGTGTACATACACGGGGGGTGCGACACGTACATGGGTATACATACATGGGGGTTCGACACGTACACGGGTGTACATACACGGGGGGTTCGACACGTACAGGAGTGTACATACACGGGGGGTGCGACACGTACACGGGTGTACATACACGGGGGGTTCGACACGTACAGGGGTGTACATGCAGGGGGGTTCGACACGTACACGGGTGTACATACACGGGGGGTTTCGACACGTACACGGGTGTACATACACAGGGGGTTCGACACGTACACGGGTGTACATACACAGGGGTTCGACACGTACACGGGTGTACATTCACGGGGGGGTTCGACACGTACACGGGTGTACATACACGGGGGTTCGACACGTACACGGGTGTACATACACGGGGGGTTCGACACGAACGTACGGGGGCTGGGTGGGGGGTTCGACTCGAACGTACGGGGGCTGGGGGGGTCGGCGCGTACATAGGAGGGCTGGGGGAGTGTTGGGCGCGTATGCGGGCACATGTCTCCATGGTTGCTATGTGAGTTCGGTGCGGACGGTGTTTTTTCCATCCGGTTGTAACATCGGACGCACGGGACGGATCGTACTTGCGCGCTCGGACTTCACTTTTCACATTTGTACGGTAAATCGTCCGTGGACGTGTCGGACACATTTTCCGACCCGAGGACGTGTGGGGAATAATTCCCAATGCGATTCGTATGGACTTTTTACCATGCGAATCGTAATTGCCAGTTTGTACGGCACTTGTACGATTCGTACGGTAAAAAGACCGGATACGAGTCGTACGGGGACATTTTTTACCGGATCGTGATCGGCACCTTGGTCTCTACGGACAAAAGAATAGTCGAGGAGGCAGTATACCTTGGGTTCAGAGTTAAGGCCCAAACTAAGGAAATAGTCGATGCTAATCTTACCCCCATTATTTCTAAAATTAAGAAGGATATGGGCCGATGGAACAACCTGAAATTATCTATAATAGGGAGATGTAACCTGATCAAAATGATTGTCCTTCCAAAGCTTTTATATATTTTTCGCACAATACCTTTAGAAATTCATAATACATGGTTTAGACAGATTGATCGCGAGATAGCGAGATTTATCTGGTCCTTTAATAAAATACGCCATGCAAATAGTTTTTTAACACTCCCAGTGGAAAGAGGAGGATTAGGATTACCTGATAGTAGATTGTATTATCTAGCGGCGTTATTTAAATACTATTGGCCTATGTTTCGAGCAGATAATAAGGCTTCTGTGATCCCGAATGTTGTTCCCTCTATATTTGAGATCTTAATGGGCTTGGATGCTAGAGGATGTCTACTAAAAATATACGAACCTAGCTATTTTAAAAAGACACGATTTAAGATTTTGATTACAGCATATACAAATTGGACCCATGTTAGAAAAAAACTTGGCATGGGTAGGTTCAGTAGATATACCCCATTTTCAGATAACACCCAGATCTCTGCAACACTGTTGGACGGATATTTAGTGAGGTGGATAAAGGCGGGGGTCTGCAGGATTTCGGATTTATTGGACGGGGATCAACCAGCTACATTTGAAATAATTAAAAATAGATTTAATTTTAGTAATAGAGATTTCTTTAAATTTTTACAATTAAGGGATTTTATTACTAAAAAAAGAGGTGGCATGAAAGGCTACTCTGTGATACCTCTGTTGGAGGCCATTATCAGTGATGTTCTTCCGTCAATCTCCAAACTTTATAAAATATTTTTTGAAGGGGCTTTAGATGATATTGAGAAACATTCTGTAAAATGGCAGGAAAGGCTTGAGATTATAGACCCAGGTCTGGAAAGAGCTGTTGTTTTGGCCAATGCTGTATTATCCACAGCAAACCTTAGGGCTCAATGTTATAAGACATTCTTTGATCTTTATATTACCCCTTCGAAAATCGCTAAATGGGGGGGCACGGAGGGTATCTACTGTTTTAGATGCAATATCTTGGGGGCGGATTTGCTGCACATCTTTTCTACATATCCGGTTTTGGACAATTTAAGACAGGAGGTTACGTTATTTTTGCAATATGTTTTGAATAGAAATTTGCTGTTAACCCCCCAACTTATGCTATTGGGTGTATCCACACCTGTAGATAAGTGCACGGAGTTCTTATTTATTGCCATGTCAATACTTAGACTATGTATTGCCTCCTCGTGGTTAGATCCGCTACCACCCACATTTGGACAATGGAAAATGCGTATGCTTCATATATTTAACATGGAGAAAGCCCTCTATTCCCGAAAGGGGAAAAAAGGGAGAATTAAGGGACTTAAGATCTGGAGACCACTTAATGACTGGATTAGTGAAATTAATTAGCAAAAGCTATATCATCTGTGTACTCTTACTTTTTTTTTGTTTTGTTTTTTCTTCTGTTTGTTATATTTGGACAATAATATTTTTTTAATTTGAAGTGTGTTAATGTACAATTTGAAAATGTCAAACATTGTCTGTCCCCAGTCTTTATGTATTTACGAGCATGATCAATAAAAAAAAAAAAGAAAATGCCAAACAATTAATTCTCAAGGACTGGCAACTGAAAAAGATGTTCTGATGGTACACCTATTTAGAAATAATATTGAGGGAATGGTGGAAAGATGCGCTGGATTGCATAAGTGTAAGTACTGGGCAAAGGTTTAGAGGTGTATTTACAAGAAAATGGCTCTGTACTGCAAGCAATTTTGTGTCATTTTCTAAGTTCAGGAATACACCATATTTACAACAATACAGTGCAGAATGCAGCACACATGGAAAGAGCAAATAACGAAGAGAAATAAAAGTATTTCTCCTTATTAGCCACTCTTACGCCTCCCGAGTTTTTGGCACTGCCTCAGATTTATATATCCTTGGAAATCTGGAGCAGTGTCAAAAAGCAACAGGTGTTGGATGAGAATGCCCACAGCAACATCCATTGCACACCCCTTTGCCACAGAAACCTGCGAAGAGGAGAACCATATTTACAAGGCAGCGTTAAGCAGTGCAAAGTGGCTGAGTACCGCCTTGTAGATATGGAGCAGGGCACAGCGTCACCAGAGCGTCACAAAAAGTGATGCTCCGGTGGTGCCCTTGTAAATATTCCCCTTAATCCTTAGTAAAGGATGCAGGAGTCCAGAATCTTCAGTCTTCATGACGGATGCTAAAATTCACGGAGTTCACCTGAGGTGAAGTTTAGTTTGCTGCTCCATCTGCTGGTGACACTTTTCTTCTGCAGGAGGTCCTGTCTCTGTAAGGTGCAACAGCCAAGAGCAGGCAACAGACAAGATAAATGGTACAAGGGCTGAGGGAAGCCTTGGGAGCCCAAGAACAGGCAGTTTATTTAACTATTACCTATAGGACATTCCTTAGCCTTGGGTTGCACCAGGTAAATGCAGCTATTGTTCAACAGCCATATTCTGAAATTCGCATTCAGAGGAGCTGGACTTCATGAGTGAGGAGTGTTGCAGCGCGGATACTTAGAGGCGACAACAGGTTCACAAGTGTTGCATGGAACAATTCCTGCTAACGAGAAGGGCAGCTCCAAATTGGCATTCTTCACACTTGGAGAAACTTGTGAAGTTTAAGAAAAAGCTAATGGAGGTTGTGAGTCAGCATCCTTCTCAACTTCGAACACTCTTAAAGGAAAAGCTGAATCAGGCTGTAAGTATGTTGACTAAAATTGGTTTTAAATTGCATAAATGCCACTTGTATACTATTATTGTAATAATGGAGAAATGGAATAAAAGGTCTACCAGCTGTTCTATATGCATTTACCTGCTGGAAAAGAGCCTGAACTGGAGAAGAAAAGAGGCAAAAGGCTAAGGGAAATTGTTACATTGATCAGGGGTGAAAAGCAGAAAGACACAAGCAAGATAGATGGACTTCCAGATAACATCTTATATAAGTCGCATACTAAACACTAATAGTAACACTCAATAAACTAATCCTTGCTGAACTTTTGGTAGTTTAGCTGACTAGCAGTCAGACTTAACTTAGGACACAGATGTGTAAAGCATTTAATATCACCAAAACAGTACAAAAGTAAAACACAAGGCACAATAACAATTCAACACCAATTTATAGAAATAGAGACTATTTTTATCTTCAAAATGACATCAGAATGACAACAATCCAATGCAGGGAACCAAAGATATGAATTTTTAAAGGTTAAATAAAAAATTTACTTTCTAGTACCTAACAGTATAAAGCGCCATTTGATTGTGCTGGACCAGGGCAAAATCAAAGTTTTAGGCTGACCGCTATGGAGCACGGGTCGGATACGATGAGCGGTAGGGCCCAGTCAAGATTTTACCTTCTGACTTAGGGCCTGATTATGAGTTTCATGGTCTTCCTGCGGGCCTCCATGCCAGTGCCCCACAGGAAAACTGCCAAATGCGTAGTCAGACTGACTGCTGGATTAAGAGTTTAATCCTGGCAGGCAGTAAGTGCTGTGGTGGTCCCACGGCGGTGCCTTTTTAAGGCTCAAAGGAGAACCTTAGATATTCACCTCAGATCCAGGTTTCAGTTCGATGACGCCAGGCCTGCTGCAGCGCGATGCCTCGTGTGTCCTGGAGATTTTTGTCTTCATCGTCAACGGCGAGGAGCTCCGACGCTTTTGGTGGGACAAATCTGCGCGGGCAGGCTGAGTTGTGGTTCAACATCACTGGCTTGACTCACGTTGTCAATGCCAGCCTGCTTATGGAGCTTTTTACAAAAGCTTGCCAGAAGTCCCCAACCTTTCAGAGGTTCTTTTCTGCAGTTTATTGCTGCAGGCAAGTGGTCCACAGAACCAGCAGCTAAGGGTTCAGAAGCTCTGGTTTGCTTTTTGGGGTCTGAGACTACAACTCCCACAATGCACCTGGTCAATCCAAGTAAAATCCAGGTAAAGCTGGTCAGCTGGAGTTGTCCTTGTTGTGATGTTGCAGATAGCTTCTTACAGCACTTTTCTACCTGTTGGTGATAAGGGATTCCACTCCTTATCTTTTGAGACAGGCAAACTCCTTTTGTTGTGCAGCCTTGAGAGTGCAGCAGGTGCAGTCTTTACGAGTGCAGTCCTCTCTTGTGCAGTGCAAAGTTCCAGCAGGACAGTCCTTCTTCTTCAGATGCTTACAGGCAGGGATCTCAGGGGCAGTGCTGCTCTCCCATATTTATTCCATATTATAGGCTGGCAAGAGGAAGGCACCCCCAATCAATGTGTTTCAAATTGCCAAGCTCTGTGATGACCACTTCCTGGGAAGTGTGGCATATATCTGTTTCAGAGTGCACATTTCCACCAAAATCAAAATAGATAAAATCTCTCCTTGGAGTTCAGATCTGGCTAACCCAACCCATAGTTGTGGCTAACATTTCCCTACACTCCCCTTCGAGCCCTCTCCTAATCTAATTAGTGGGGCTACTATTTGACTAGGGGTCAAGAAAAAGGGGGTGGACCTGGTTCCTGTGCTTCTCCCTTTGAAGACCAGTTTAGTTCCAGAGCCCCTTCCTGTCTGGCATCTGCTGGCAGATCTCCTATCACCAGATAGCTCTATTGTTTCAGACCCAGGCCTCTTCCCACCTGATCAGGGCCCAGCTTGGCTCAGGCTGTCAAAGGCTGGCCAATCAGAAGTGGCAGCTACAGTGATGCTTTAGGTAACTTAAGGAAAGCAAGTTTTAAAACTACTTTCCTGCAATATTTATAATAAATCCAACCTTGGCAATATGTTAGATTTATTGTGCCTATTATGTTGATGTTTTAATTATGGTGCTAGCTCACTCCTGTCAAAAGCTAGACTTTATTAAAGTCTAATGAAGCCTTCCCATGTTAGCCTATAGAGTTAGCAGCACTACAATGGCGAAAACTACTTTGGCAATTTTTCCCTCACCAGGGCATATAAAACATATTTTAACATGCTTTTTATTACAAGTCACCCTACACTTAAGGCACCTAGGGCAGGCCTTAGGGGTGACTAATATGTAATAAAAAAGGTAGTTTTGCACTTTAGAATTTGGGCAGCTTTATTTTCAAACCAGCCTGCATGGCTGGGCTGTCATTAAAATGACACCAGACAACACAGCAGGCACACTTAAGTGCATTAGGTCCACTGCAGTCTCTAAACCTACATGCTCTACCCTATACTATGTACTAACAGGTAGGTTGCCTGACCCAATTTTAATTACACTAATTCCATATACCTTTTACGGACAGAGCACTAGCCCTGGGCTTGCATAGAAGAGCCCAGGGCACTTTCAGAGTCAATTACCACCAATATCAGTCAAAACAATGGGGTGATCAGAGAAAAAAAGGATGACTGTCCTACAATCTTTACACAATATAGATTTTATATTTTATAGTGGGCCCATATACAATTTATGCGCTCACTAATTGCTGTACCATCAGGAAAGAGCCTCCAACCCCATAAAGCCCTACTGGGGCTCAAAACATCTATGGACCACAGAACTCAAAAAGAGGTCAATCCTCCTTACATCTTACCTAGGTCAGCATCAGCCATTATCTCATCTTGCTCATTTGCTAACTGGTCACAGAGGATGCCTACATCCTAGTCAATCACATACCAAATATTTACATTGATTTTTGCCAACAATGATTTCCTATCTTTCTATTAACTGGTTATCAGTGCATAGATTTACTTCACTTTTGTGTCATTGTGTTCTTTATATTGTTTCCTTTTAAGTGAGGTTGGTTAGGCATTTTTAATTTAACCATTACTTAAATGTAATGTTGCATGTGGTACATTAGGGGGCCGATTCCGATCCTGGAAAAAACGGGTACGAACCGTCGGACGAAGCATTTTCTCCGTCCGACTCGTACCCGGGAAAAACACCTTACAAACCCACAAGTACGATTCGTACAGAAACACCATTTCCGTACGAATCGTAAAAAACACCGACCGGCAAAAAAACACATACAAATCGGATCCGGGACACCGCGTACGCGACATTCGCACGGAGTCAGGCAGCGTTTTACCGATCAGCAAGTACGATTCGTACCCACAGCACTTAGCACGGCAAAATTTTTACGGGACCCAAAAAGTGCCGGAAAAGCTAAGTACGCCGCGATGCACGACGAAAAGGGGGCCCGGTACGCACCGTACCCCCATCCCTACACGTCTGCACCGTACCCCAGCATCCCCCCATGTACGCACCGTACCCCCATCCCTACAAGTCTGCACCGTACCCCAGCATCCCCCCATGTACACACCGTACCCCCATCCCTACACGTCCGCACTGTACCCCAGCATCCCCCAGCCCCCCCATGTACGTGCCGTCCCCCACCCCCGTAGGGTAGGTACAGTGCGTACCACCACCCCCCTATGTACGAGGCATACCCCAGCCCCTCATGTCCACGCCGTACCCCCACCTACCGTAGGGTAGGTACGGTGCGTACCACCACCCCCGTATGCTGCGCGCTGGGGGTACGCCCTGTACATACGGGGGGCTGGTGGTATGCCCCGTACATACGGGGGGTACAGGGGGTGGTACGCCCCATACATACGGGGGGTGGTGGTATGCCCCGTACATACGGGGGGTACGCCCTGTACATACGGGGGTGGGGGTATGCTCCGTACCTACCCTACGGGGCTGGGGTACAGCGCGGACATGGGGGGCTGGAGGTACGGCGCAGACATGGGGGGCTGGGGGTATGGCGTGGACATGGGGGGCTGGGGGTATGGCACGGACATGGGGGGGCTGGGGGTACGGCGCGGACATGGGGGGGCTGGGGGTATGGCGCGGACATGGGGGGGCTGGGGGTATGGCGCAGACATGGGGGGGCTGGGGGTACAGCGCGGACATGGGGGGGCTGGGGGTACAGCACAGACATGGGGGGGCTGGGGGTACGGCGTGGACATGGGGGGCTGGGGGTATGGCGCGGGCAATGGGGGGGCTGGGGGTACGGCACGGACATGGGGGGGCTAGGGGTATGGCACGGACATGGGGGGGCTGGGGGTATGGCGCGTACATGGGGGGGCAGGGGGGGTGTTCGGCACGTATGCGGGCACATGTTTGGACGTCTCCATGCTTGCCATGGGAGTTCGCTCCGTACGGTGTTTTTTTACATACGGTTGTGCATTCGGACGGACGGGACGGATCGTACTTGCGCGCTCGGACTTCAGTTTCCCGGTTCGTACGTAAAACTGTCCGGGGACGTGTCGGACACTTTTTCCGACCCGAGGACGTGTCGAGGAATTTCCCCAATGCGATTCGTAGGGATTTTATTAACATACGGATTGTACTTGCCAGTTTGTACGGCACTTGTACGATTCGTACGTAAAAAAATCCGGATACGATTCGTACGGGGAATATTTTTAACGGATTGGAATCGGCACCTAGATGTACACAGTGCAGTTTTCTCAGAGAAAGGGATTGCTCATTAAGAAAAAAGACAGCACTTAAAGAAACTTCTTTACTTAATAGCAAATATATTTTATGACTTAGTGGGAGCTCGATCACAGATCACGTCAAGACTTCAGACTACATCATCCATAGTTAAGCAGCCAATTGGTCAGACAAATTAGCTTCAAATTTGTTTTTAAATGGTCAAAATCCATGCAACTGCATACATGATTTTTGTTACTCTTGGACTGGAGTCAAATCAGTTCGAGGGTGCCCCACCCAATGAGAATGATAGTATATAATGAACAGGGCTGGACTCAAAATGTATTAGCAATTATACAGCTTTGGTGTAGGATGCTGGCTCTTTATATGATATATCAAAATTGGATATCGTGTGTAAAGAGTCCAGGGGTTCCCTCTTGAGTGGACAGGGGGTTTGCTATTACAATCTCAAGAAGCTCTTCTACAGGTAGTGTGGTCGAGCAGCCTTTGAAATATCAGAGAGGAGTGTTAGACATCTGCAAATAAACACATTAGTCTATAAATGACTCACAGGACTTCAAAAGAAGATCCACACCAATTTGTATAAAAATAGCAAGTATCTTTCATATATATTTAGGCATCAGAATAAAATCATTCAGGTAAGTACATTTTTAAATATGAATTCTTTTTAGTTTAAAAAGTCAATAGTCAATTCTGGAAGCTGTAATCTTATCCTATGGGAGGAAAAGTAAATACAGCATTCAGGTATAGTTCAGCGACTTATGGGACCCTTCTCCAGGAGTTAACCTGAGTGGTGGGCAAGGTCCAAGCCAGCACTAGCAGAACACCTCCAGTGCCACTAGGGCAGCCAAGTGCGGAGGTGCAAAACAGCAGGTACCCCATGTTATTCTATGAAGAACAGTCGCTGTGAAAAGAGGGGGGACCAGTCGGGCTGAACCAACAGGGGGGTCAAGCCTCATGATGTCAGGGGACATAGGGACACCCTTGGTCCTCTTATCCATGGCCAAGGGGCGACAGGTGCAGCAATGTCCTTAGACATCGGGGTTTCTTACCAGGAGCAGTCACGGTAGAGGGGGCCTGCTTTCAACGGCTGCAGGCGACGGCGAATAGTCCATGAGCGGTGAAACCACAATGGTCCCAGACTTTGGAGGGCTGTATGACCACAATGGTACCATTCGCCCACTTCAACTCGGGCTTGGAGCGACAGATGCAATGGTGGCTTCAGATGTTGGGTTTTGACGATTCCGGAGTCCTCAGAGTCCTTTCTTTGGAGTTTTTGCAGGATGAAGGGAACAGTTCTGCTGGTCTGCAGGAGGTCTTGGTTCTTTATTGAAGCCAGGCAGTCCACCCAGGTTTTGGATGCACAATAGCTGCAGGACAAAATGGCTTTGGCACAGTTCTGACGGGGAACAGCAGACAGGCCGGCATGACTGGGGCCAATTCAGTCGATCTCTTCAGTCTTCTGCTTTTGCGGCTCTGTTGTGTCCTTCTTCTTCATAGGTCATCAGGATCTGTTTCTCTGGTGCGAGGGACTCACCTAAATACTGGATTTAGGGGAGTTTGGGGAGTGTAGGGTAGTAGCCAATGGGCTACTGACCCTTGCGGTTACTATGCCTCTTATATGACCACTTCCTGTGGGAAGTGGGCATGTCCCTGCCCCAGAATTCCCAAATATGCCTACACAAAGATGGCTACTTCCAAGAAGTCGTGTCCACTTCAGTTAAGCCCACCTTAGGGTTGGTACTAGCCTGGGGGTGGCACGCCTATCTTACTAGCTAATCTTCCCCCCTGTCCAGGTACCGAAGGGGGCTCTGGACAAGAGGGTCGGCTTCTTTCACATGTGAGGGGGAGCCAGATTCACATTTCAAAGGCAGCAGATCTTTGATGCTTGCCGGCCTAGGAAGGCTAATCAGCAGGTCATCCTGTGGGAGGGGGTGTGACACCCTCTTCCCAGACAGGCATTTGTTTCTGACCTGCTGAGAGCAAAGGCCCTCACCCTGGGAGGTTGGAAATCTGTCTTGGGTGGCAGGTTGGCAGAGACCAGTCAGCCAACACACCAGAGGCTGGTAGGTTTTCAGGGGCACCTCTAAGATGCCCTCTGGGTGCATGTATTATTAAACCCACCACTGGAATCAGTGTGGGTTTAATAATACGAACTCATTTTCATCAGTGTTCAGCACATGTTCTAAAAATGGCTTCCCATTTAACTTGTACTGGCAGTAATGGACCTGACCAGCACCGGGGCATATCTGCTCATGCAGGTGTAACCTCACATGTAGTATTAAGCGCCCTGCCTTAGGGCTGTAAGGTCTGCTATAGGGGTGACCTACAAACAGTGTTAGGGGACATGGCACACAGGGATGTGTGTCATGTCATCATGTCCTGTTTTCACTTTTGTCCACACCAAAACATGCAGCCTGCAGTGGCAGTCTTGCATGTGTTTGGTGAAGCGTCCCTTAGGGTGGCACAATTTGTGCTGCAGCCTTTAATTGAACCTCTTCAGTAACCGGTACCAGGGGTTCCATTTACCGGAGCCTTACAGAGGGTGCTAAAGGTATTGCCAATTGGAGATACAATTGTACAGTTTTGGGGAAAGAGATTTGGCACTGGGAACTGGTTAGCAGGAACCCAGTGAACTTCCAGTCGAAATTACATCATGTACCAGGCAAGAAAAGGGGGTGACCATGTCAAAAAGGGGCACTTTCTGACAATCTCCAATTCCTTTTGCAAAGAAAATGGTTTTCTGCATCTGGGAATTATCTACTTAGAACGTTGCTGAAGGTTTCATCAATTCTTCTTACTCTCACTGAGCATTTCTCTCATCCAAAAAGGCAATGCAATGGTTCATCAATAACGTAGTTTAGCATCTTGGGCCCTAGGCCCGCAGGCAGGCATACAGACGACACAGACATATAGTTGGGGTACTCACATATGTTCCAGGGCCCATGCATCCAGCCCCTTTTATTAGCAGGGTCACTTTACCAGTGATGCCTGTGAAGGATGGGTGTGAGGTGAGTGTGGAAGCCAGCCCTCGGGAGTGGCTGGTTGAACATTACATTACTAAACACTAGAACGTGTCCAGCAGGACAATAAATCCCTCCCAAACTTTATTGAAAAGAAACAAAAGAGTCCAACCTGTGGGAAAGAATAAAACATCAAAGCAAAACACCTCTAAGTCTCTTCAGGCAATCTGCAGGACCGTTCAGGAGTGACAAACAGGTGCTGCTAGAAGCACCCAGCATCACGGCACGCATTTGTAGTTTCATCAGATGACTCTGGACACAAATGTGATGTGAATGGAATCTGAAGTTCTCAATCACATGTCCATGGGGTTGCAGTCCATCTATGCGGTGTTGTTTGATTCCACCTGCGCTCATGGTGTTGAAGTGATTCAAACCGGGGAGTGCATCAGCAAGGATGGTGGAGTCCGCTGCAGAGCTTTCTTTGGAGGTGCTCTGGTTCCATGAAAGGCAAGCTCGCCAAGACTGGCATGACCATGCGATGTTTGGATGACTTCCTCCGAGGCCTTAGTGCCTCCTGGTACCTATCATTGGAGCAACTTCCAACTCATCCCTCATGCCAGGATTCTCTCACATCAAAATTCCATTGGCGTCCATTTTCACTGGGTTACCCCAGGACTGCTTGGGCTGTGCAAGGCCTCACTTAGGCCACGCAAATGGGTTGTTGTGTAATTCCCAACAGGGCCACATCAAGTTGCTCATGCACCCACAAGCGTAGGTGATGCAATGATCAAAATTGACACTCTTCAGCAGGACTCAGATGCTTGTGCGGTCTTACAGATGGACTCCGAGTGAAGAGTCTCCCATGGCGCCAGGAATGCCTCATTGGTCTACAGATGTTTTGCAAGCAGAAGGCTCCACTCTGGTGATGCAAGGCTCCTTAGGTAGTTCTGGTGATGCACATGGCAATGGTGATGATTTTACCATTTGGCAACTTGCACCACAGATAGCGACATCTTGCTGGAGGTGATGATGACTGTAGTGACTTTGTAGCCACTTGCGGTTCTTCTTCTTCTTCGGCATGTGCAGTTTCTGGCAGGGATGCCATCTATCTCAACCAGCCAGTGAACTCTCCAATAGTGGCGCGAGCCCTTGGTCTTGTCGCTCTTCTTCCTCTCTCATGCATGACTGTGGTTGTCAGGACCAATCTGTCACACACCTTTCACTCCTCTTCCTCTCCTCTCTAACTTTCTTTCACAATGTGGCATTGTGCCACTCTGTTCTCAACTTTTTTACAACGTGGCATCATGCCACTCTCTTCTATCTCAAGCCCAGGCCTCTCACTGTAATGCTCTCTCCACAGGGACCACCCTCTTTGCGACCTGTTTATAAGACTGTTTCTCTTATTCACTGTGGACCTCCCACAGGTATGGTCACGTAGGTAGGACTTGACTCCTTGCTTTATTGCGGACCTCTGACAAGCTTGTCCTGTTTGTAGGACTCTTCACTTCCTCGTGGACCTTTCACGGGTTCTGTCAGTAGAACTGGACTCTAATTTCTTCCTCAGGCACCTCTCACAGGTCCTGTTCCTTCCTGGGGGATCTCCATTAAGCTCCGCTCCCTGGATGGAGGCTTATCTTTTTTCCACCTTTGCTTGAGGGTGTAGTGCTTGTGCCTTGAGGTTGTGTCATCACAGCGATTGGTTCTACATAAGTTCAGGCGTGTCTGGCAGGGTCATTCACTCCATGTGACATTTGCAACGGGCCAACGGGTGCTATTCGGTGCTGGGGCGGCCCACTGGTGTGGCCTCTATCGAACGGCATTGCTTGTAACTCTCCGAGAGCTCCCTCTCTCCTGTGCTCCTTCCAGTGCTCTCTGATTTCCAAGTGGGGTCCTCTGACCACCTCTGATCTCGTGTTCTCTGTCTCTCACCTTGCGCAGAGTGTGATCTTGTGAGCTGATGCCCTGTCTGGCAGTGGTGGGAGTAATAGATAGTTTCTCTTTGAGTGTCTTGTGTGCCCGTTCTTCTCTCTTCCGGTGGTGGTCATTCACCTCTAGGGGTGTGCGGTGCTGTCTTCTTGCTTGCGGTGGCAGCTACTAAAGGGATGCATAGCGCTCTCTTCTATTGCAATCAGCTTTACTTCTCCACACGTGGCCTCCGGCCGATGCGTATTCGGCCGTCTCAGGGGAAGCAGCTCTCTGGCAGTACTTACTGGCTGATGTGCCTTGTGGGGTTTACTACCCTCCTTTGCTGATGTGATTCTTTTCTTTTTCTGGGGTGCTGCCTTTGTAGACTTTGCTGCTTTGGGCTGGGTTTCCTTGGGTCTCACTACCTTGTCTGGACTGTTCAGGACCAGGAGGCACTAGCATTCCTTTCCGCCACCTGGCCTGTTTCTGCTTGGTGCCGCCCATGACCTTCCACTGATCCCCGATACACTGCGGTGCACTCACCTTGGAAAGCGACATGGGCTGCCATATCCTGTTTGATGACCAATGACACGGCTAACAGACTGGGGACTGTACCCTTCCTCTTCCGCAGTACTTGTCATCCCTGGATGGACTCTGGCTGGCCTACACGGGACGATATTGTGTAGTGTGCTCGGCATTGCCCTGTACCGCTCCAGCTGCAGAACTGCACTGGAAGTGCAATAAACATCCAGTGACACACTGCTGTGTTATGTCTTTCATTATTCATGTATGAATGTGTGGATGAATGTAGGGACAGTGATTTCCCTTGCGTCAATGATGCTCATCCTGTGGACTGCCAGTCAGAGGGTGCTACATTGCATATTGTGTACCGGGTCCCGTGAACACTACACCAGGGACACACGCATCAGTCACTTCCATGCCGGGCATGGACTGAACCACGCCCAGAGCCCACAAGTCATTGTCTCAAACCCTGGGCTGGTCCGGCGTACAGCAGGCCAGACCACTCCTCTTATGCTTTGAGTGGGGGCCCTCATTGCTACCCATCGCAGGCGTACTCGCTGGTGGTGTGCAGGCCACTGGTCTAGTTGTCAGTATTTCACAGCCTGAGGGCAGGTTTGCACGCACACCACACCAATCCGGCACAGGCGTCACAGGCCATGTGACTCCGTCACCATAAGGGGCCGACGACGTCACATTACCCTCTGCCGGTGGTGACTGGATGACGGATGCTCGACGGTTCTCAATCATAAAGGGCCCATGAGTTGTTGCGCACAGGGTTAGTGGCACCGGAGGCCTTGCGGCTGTCACAGGCCTACCACCATGTGGTGCTGACTGGGGTTGCACAGGGTTAGTGGCACCCGGAGCATTGCGGCCGGCACAGGCACCCCGCCACAGTACGGTGACTTTGGGTGCACTAAGTTAGTGGCACCTTAAGCTGCTGAGCGGGTGTGCAGCCTGCGATGATGCCCTGTCCTGGTGGTCCAGACAGCTCAGGTTTTGTGTGCCCTGCTGGACCGCAGTGTAGGCCATAGCCAGCGGGCAGCGTGGGCTTACCGCCACATGGCATCACTTCCAGGATCCCAGAGTTAGTGGCGCCCATTGGGCTGAGCGGGTGTGCAGCCTGCGATGAGGCTGGGTGCACTGGTATGTCCTATGCCATGGAGTAATCAAGATCCAGTACCAAATGTGAGACCTGGTGGCCTGCAGAGCGGGGCTGCATGATGTGGAGGGTGCAATGTCCGCGGGCCCCAGGCTTGTGGCTTGCAGCGGCACATGGTGGGACCTCCTGTCTGCACGCCGGTGGCGGAAGGTGAGCAGTGAGGCCTGGGTGTGCATGGGCAGGCATGCTCTGATGGGCGGCGGGGGGGGCTGGGGTGCCTCTGCCTGGGTCTGCATGGGAGGGCAGGCAATGTTGTCTTGTGCAACTGTGTGTACTGTGCCAATCATGTGTGACCTGGTCTAATGCTATACATACCAGCAAGTGGTTGGAGACACACCGGTGGCAGAAGGTGAGCAGTGCGGCCTGGGTGCGCAGGGGCGGCACTCTCTCTCTCTCCCTCTCTTCTTCTCTCTCCCCACCTCTATTCTTCTCTCCCTCTCTCCCCCTCTCTTATTCTTCTCTCTCTCTTCCCCTCTCTTCTTCTCTCTCCCCCTCTCTTCTCCTTTCTCTCTCCCACTTTTCTTCTCTCTCTCTCTCTCGCTCTCTCTGCCCCTCTCCTCTTCTCTCTCTCTCTCTCTCCCTCTCCTCCTCTCTCTCTCTTCTTCACTCTCTCTCTGTCCTTTGATGTGCGCAGGACACACTTCTCATCATGATTTTTAACTTGCAGGCTGTGACCTACGGCATGTGTCTTCATTTCATTTCAGTGTTCATGTTAAGAGAGTTTAATTTGTTGCTTCGAAAGTGAATGTGTGATGCTCAGTTTTTGTGACAACACATGCATGTCACCAGTTGTGATTGTGCAACATCATCCAGATTATTTTGTACATGTTTAGGTGTAGCTGATGTGGCATGTCTTTGGTCGGGGGGTTGCGGGTAGGGGGGTCCTGGGGGTGGTGGCAGCAGGTGTTGTTGCCCTTTCAGCCCTCTGGGCTGCATGTGCAGTTGCCTGGGTGCATCTGTTGTTCTTCAGGTGTGGCTCTGGGCTGTTCTCCCTTTTTTGGTGCATGGTGCAGTCCGACTTTGCACCAGGTCAGAGCAGGTGTTATTTTCCTCCTTCTAACGCGCCTTAACGCCTGTTTTGTGTTCTTTGTGCACGGGAATGCCTACTCTGCATCTCATTAGCGAGTTGCGGGGGTCATCTGTGGCGATGTTTTTTGCGGCTGCTATCGCGGGTAAACTGGTGCTGTGGGATGTTAGCACCAGCTTGTGATTGTGGCGATAAGTATATCGCAACTTTGGCTGCGATAGAGTGTTGTTAACTCAGCGATAGATCCTTGTGAATATCCCCCTAAGACATATAATTATCCTGTAGTTGCGTTGCACTTGTATAACCCAATGGAGTACATGCACGACTGTTTGAAATTGGGGGCCTCATTAATGGCATTTTGGCATTGGGCAGCGCAGAAAGGCAGCATCAAATTCCATCGATGTTGCGTGGGAATACCAACTGCAATGCCCATGGAACGTCTCTGCGGCACAGAGTAGGGTGATGCAGCTATTTGAAGTGCCTCATCTTACTTATGACTTATGAGGCCATACAGAGCCATGCAGGGTGGCTTTGCATGGCCTCATAAATCTTTATGAGAGCCCCACCTCATGCATGTATCACTTTAGATGATGCAAAAGTAATGCAGGGCTCTCATAACTAAGTCCTGTGGTCTCTAGATGGCAGAGGTTTGCAACCAAACGTCAGGGTAAGTCAGACACACACCCTAAATTAACCTGTGCTCACCTTCTGGTAGCTGGACACAGAACAGTCAGGCTTACCTTAACAGCTAATGTGCAAAGTATTTGTGCAACACTCAAATTACAGTAACAAAGTGAGAACACCACAAAAAGACTCCACACCATTTTAGAAAAATATAGAATATTTATCTGAGTAAAACAAAACCAAAACAACCAACATCCAATAATTAGAACTTGAGATAAGAATTTTTAAAGAATAAACTGCAATATAGTGCTTAGAAGACAATAACGCTTAAAGGTTACTTGAGGTTGTACTAGACCAAGGTAAATTCATAGTTCAGGCTGACCGCAATGGATGGCATGCCGGCTATAGGACCCATGCAGGGCCTGTAGAAAAAGTACCTTGGATGGAGCAAGTGTCGGTGTGTGGGAAATGGATGCATCAGTTCTGATTTGGGTAGATGCGTCGTCATCGAGCCTTGCAGTCCGGTAATACATCATTGTTAAACCCTTAACAATGCAGGCTCTTTGTTGTCGTCAAGCTTTGCAGCAGCGTCTCAAATCGGTACTGCGTCAGAGTTCGAGGGCACTGCATCGGTTCTGATCAGCACAAAGGTGTCACTGCATTGATCATTGCAGAAAAGCAGCTGCAGAGTCCAAGGCCCAGGATTGGATTGGAACTTCTTGGCAGGACAGGACTCACAGTTGGCACAGTCCAGCAACTGAGGCAGAGTAGAAGGAAGTCTTTGATGGCCTTGAGACTTCAAGTACAGGAGGCAAGCCTGAAAGCCCTTGGAGAACTTGGGATGTAGGGAGCAGGTCCAGTCCTTCCCACTCCTCACTCCCAGGCAAGGAGCAGCAGACATTGGGCCAACATAGCAGAGCAGGCAGCAAAGTGGCAGTTCCTCCTACAGCACAGCAGTCAGCAGGCAGCAGGCCACACTGCAATGCAGTTGGCAAATTGTCAATCCCTCTTACAGCACAGCAGCGCTTCTTCCTGGCAGAATGTCCTTGGTTCCAATGAAGTAGTGAGTTGGGGGTGTCAGGGGTCCAGTACTTATACCCAGTTGCGCCTTTGACATGGGTGTTATAAGCCACCTATTTGGATCCGATGCACAGACAGAATATAGAGTGTTTTTTTTTAAGTACCATAATATCGAGTTTTTAATATCCTGGTACAAGAATATCGACTGCAAGAATATCATGGTACAAAATATCGACAGTAAGGTAAGAAATATCGGGGGGGTTTATGTCGAAGACAGTAATATCGTTAGTAAAAATATTGTTGTTAATAATATTGATTTTTATATTAGTGTTATTTATTTTAGTATATATTTTAAAAGTATGTGAATCTAATTATTTTGTTTAAGTATTGCTTTTTTTTAATGTTTGTGTAAATGTTTTAAAAGGTAATCATTTTATGTTAATTACATTTCGCGTTTTTTAGTTCTGTAGCGAGTTGTGGGTTTATAGGGAAATAGGGTGTGAAGTAATTTAATTATAATAAAGTAAATATTAATTGTTATTTATTAGTATTTATATATTATTTTTAATTAATTAATTATTAATTGGTTATTAATTAATTAATTGCTAATTAAGTTAAGTGTGTTCTTTTTTTTAGGAGCGGGTTGTGGGGTTATAGGGGAAATGGGAGGTATGTAAGTTAATTATAGTAAATTAATTAATTATTTTTATTTATTAGTAGTATTAAATATTGTTTTATTAATTAATGATTAATTGGTTATTAATTTGTATTAATTAATTAAGTTAATTGTGTTACTTTTTATTTAGGAGCGGGCTGTGGGTTTATAGCGGAAGAGGGTGGGAAGGAATTTAATTATAATAAAGTAATTAATCATTTTTATCTATTAGTATTATTAAATATGTTGTATTAATCAAATATTAATTGGTTATTCATTTTTATTAATTAATTTATTGATATTTAAGTTAATTGTGTTACTTTTTATTTATGAGCAGGTTGTGGGTTTATAGGGGAATAGGGTGGGAAGTAATTTAATTATAATAAAGTAATTAATAATTGTTATTTATTACTATGTATAAACATATTTTTATTAACTATTGATTAATTGGTTATTCATTTTTTATTAATTAATTAATTGATCAATATGTCAATTGTGTTATTTTTTAGGACTGGGTTGTGGGTTTTTAGGGGAATAGGGTGGGAAGCAATTTATTTAAAATTATTTAATAACTCATTGATGTTTAATGCTAATTATTTAATTTAAATTTAAATATGTGAAATAATTAGAGATGTGAGTTGTGGGGTTTTTAGTGGTAAAGGGTGGGACGTAAATTAAATTCAATTAATTAATAAGTTGTTAATTGATAATAATTTAATAATGTTAAATTATTTATTGAAAGTGTGTAATTATTTTTATTGGTGTGTGTTGTGGTGTTTGTTGGGGTAGAGGGTGGAAAATATTTAAAGTTTAAATAATTAATAAATATTTGTTAATTATTAGTGATTAATTAATTGATACATTTTTATGGTAAATGTTTTCTTTTATTTTGTGTGGGAAATTTGAATTTAGAGGGGTAATGTTTGGTGAGTAAAATCATTTTTATATATTTCAAATTGATTTATAATTAATATTAATTGTTTATTTGATAATTGATAATATTAATTATGGAGGTACACTTTTACATACATTTAGATGTGTGTTGTGAAATCTTTGGTGTTATAGGGTAGGAAATAAAAAGTATTGTTTTTGTTTAATAATTTTTGTTTTAGATTATAATTAATTTATATTAGGCGTGCGGCGGCGGCGAGCACAGATGGCCGCCCCCTGAGAAGCTCCGTGACATCGATTTATGGTCGGAGCTGAAGGGCTTCTTTCAGGTTAGCGGCGCGGCAAGGAAATTATGGATTTATTTATCGGAGACAGTAAGGAGCACTGAGGCATATTTTTGGACCTGGACATGGTCTACTTAGACACCTTTTCCTTCATTCTTTTTCTGCCTCAGTGATCCCTCACATTGGGGCCGCCATTTTGCGCGTTTGGTTCAAGCACTTCTTTGAGGCAGCATCGTCAGAATGTGAATGGTTTTGGGAGTACTGAGCAACACAGTAGCCAAGCAGTTCAAATTGCAGCAGAATGTGTTTTATGTTGTTTTTCAAAACAAATTGAACAACAATATACCGACTGCTATGCTGTCTTCACTATAAAGACCAAAAGAGAATCGCCCCGTTTTAAATAATTGATTGCTACGTCATGCTACATATGGCAAGAGGGTATGCCTGACATGTTGGCGGAAATGCCTCTGTAATCTTTATTTCCAGCCCATTTGGTCTTTTCTCCTCATTACTAAGCACCCAGCTACGTCTGCTGCTCATCTTGGTTAAGCCCTCATCTGAATTTTTAGCACAATTCTAGTCATTTTGTGGTGAATTTACAGATGTTTGTGCATTGAGAGAGCTGATTTTTTGGATTGCGTTGTCATTCATTCCTCAAACATGGATTCCTCGCATCCTACTAAATCCCAAGGAGCATCTGGGTCCAACATTAGTAGTCGCAAGGATTCTTCTGGTAACACTAATAAGCGTGTCAAGAAAGACCCAGCCTCCCCAACAAAATCACCTCTTCCTCTGACTTTGGAGAACATCATGGATGAACTGCACAATATGTGACCTTTTATGACAGAAACCACTGTGAAACTTTAAAGAATTGAAGAAAACTGGTCTGGTTTAGATTCAAGGCTCTCGGATGTAGAGCGAAAGATTAGTGATGCACAAGATGTTGTTGCTAAGGTGGACATCCTTTCTAGAGAAGTGGCGCAGCTTAAGAAAACTACAGAGGACTTAGAAAACCAAAATAGACGCAACAACCTACGTGTTTATGGTATTCTGGAAGCCCCGCAGGTTCGGATATGATCTCCTTTTTGAAGATTCATATTCCTCAGATAGTCGGTTTTCCAAAATCTACTGATATCAACTTTGAAAGGGCTCACAGGATATGCCCCCAGAATACATCACCCTATAACAAACCATGAGGAATCATTGCTTATTTCCTATTATACTCTGAACTTATGGCGACTCTCAACGCAGCAAAACAACATAAACAGATGCTCTGGTCTGGTCAAAAAAATGTTTTTATTCAGGATGTCTCTAAACTTACCGCTACGCGCTGTAAAGAGTTTCTAGACCCCAGACCGATGTTGCAATCCATGAATGCACGTTGTGGTCTCATTCATCCATGTTTCTTAAAAGTATCCTTCAAAGACAGATACTTTTGAAGATCCAGCTGAACTTAGGAAATTCATTCACGTTCACAGGGGAGAAGCTATGGAACTGACCAAAACCTGAATGTTTTCGTACATGTTCTCTCTTTTATTCCACAGGCTTCCCCTTCATGTCTTGTATGATGCCACTGATCTTGTCCGCAAAGTTCTCCTGTTTTGTCCTATATGCCTCATACATTGTTATCCCCCTCATTGTTCGGTAAGTCCCCTTCCAATATATTTATGTTCAAGATTATAGTTTTCTGAAAAATGTTGTGGTTATTATACTTGTCCTTCTCGGTGTCCCTCTTAGAGTGGCCTCTGTCCTCCTCGCCCCCCCACCTACTTCAATGTTCTTCATGTTTGTGGTTACTATGACTGAAGTCTTGTGGCTTCTTGTCATCCTCCCTTTGGCTATTTTTCTGAGGAGACTGAGTTCTCCTTTTGCTTCCTTTCCTTATCCCTTTTACTCCCTCCTTACTATCCACCTTTATCCTTTTCCCTATGTTTTCTATTTCACTGCAGCTTCTTCTCTCTGTCACTACATTTTCACTTTTATGTTTTTTCTTTATTCTATCCCTGTAATGTCTAAATAGTTACATCAGTCTATCTGTTTTTCCCCCATTCATATCTCTCAACTCTTATTTTCCATAATTTTTTAATCTACACCTGTTCCTCTCTTTTCTAGATTCACTTCTATTCAGGAGTTGAATTGCTTATTCCTACTTTGCCTTTAATTTATTATTCCTTTTTCAAGTTTTTTTATAGTTATGTGCTTTTTTTGGACTAAGTTTTTCCAATGAATGGTCTACGTATTATCTCTTGGAATGTCATGGGTATCCGTAATCCAATTAAAAAACAGCGTGTACTATCTCACCTTGCTAAATTGAAATGCCATGTAGCGTTATTGCAGGAAACGTACCTTAAAGAACAGGACTTGTCTTCCTTACGCAAAGAATGGGTTGAAGATGTCTTCTGTTCCCCAGCAGTTAATAACAAAAATGGTGTAGTAATATAGTTTCACAAATCATTATCTGTTTGTTTGTAAAATGAGGTCACGGATACTAACGGCAGATGGCTTTTATTGAATGTTAAAGTTAACAATACTCAACTTTTTTTGTAATGTATATTGTCACAATGGTATTAATTTAACATTTTGAAGTGATTTCTCCACTCTCCTTTCTTCGTATATCTCCGAAAATTTAATTTTGTGTGGTGACTGTAATCAACTTATGGATTTATTTTTACATCGCAAATCCCAAACCAAATTTATCCACAATAGAATGCAAAAGACTTTCCACAAAGCAATTACATATAGAGGGTTTTGGATGCATGGAGAATTTCCCACCCTGATGTCCTTGAATTTTCCTTCTTCTCCCCTGTCCATTGGTCTCATTCCCAAATGGATTACACATTTCTCACCCAATCATCTCTTCAATGTATGACGAATGTTGAGATTGGATCCATTCTCATCTCTGACCACGCCACTGTCATATTAGATATGGATTACCCCACATACACACCTACCTCATGCAGATGGCGTTTTAATAATGCCCTCCTGTTGGACACTCAATTTGTTGAACAATTTACACAGTTTATGCATGAGTTTTTCAACAATAATCTCTCCTCTGTTTCACAATTCCGCCCTATTTGGGATGCCTTTAAAGCCACTGCTAGAGGATTTATAATAGAGATTGTCTCCAGGAAAAAAAGAAGGCACTTATGGCTGCCACATCAATTTTAAAACAAATGAAGGCCCTAGAGCATGAATATTATACTACAAACTGCTCTGATACCTTGTCTAACCTCATTAAAGCTAAAATGCAATACAATAAACAATCCTGGGACAATACCTGTAACAACTTGCTCAAATTTAATGCAAAAATGCATGGTGGCCGGAATAAAGCAGGCACATCCCTAGCCAATTATCTTAAAATCAAAAAACAAAAATTTAAGATTGTTGCTATCACAGATAGCAAAGCAATTAGACACATTACAGATACTAAAATTCTCGACTGTTTAACTAAATATTATACCTCTCTCTATACCACGGAGTCAACCCCTTCTGCTGATCAAATTGACTCTTTCTTCAAACTATTCCCAAACCCTCTGACAAGCATACGGATCTGACTTCTCTGGATAGTTCAGAATCTGAACAAGAAATCACAAATGCTGTTACCCAACTTCCCAAAGATTAAAACACCCAGTCCAGATGGTTTTACTGAACGTTTCTTTCTTCATTTCAAACAGTTTTTGGTCCCTCAGTTGTTATCCCTCATAAATCACTTTTTAGCTTCCGGTGTTTCACAGGGTTCTTTCACTCAAGCGATGCTGTTTCTGATCCCAAAAAAAGACAAGGACCCCTCTTATTGTAAAAACTACAGACCTATTTCCCTAATTAATATGGACTGTAAGATCTTTGCCAAATTATTAGCCCTTCGTATCAATCTGGTTATCCCGGACCTAATCAAAATATATCAATCAGGATTTTTTAAAGGACGGTCCATTACAGACAACTCAAGGACTCTCCTTAACATTATTCATTTAGCCTTCAATGATAATTCACAGATTGCTGCTATCGCGTTGGATACTGAGAAAGCTATTGACAGGGTAAATTGGAATTCATTTTTGGAGCATTACAATGGCATGGCTTTAGCCCTCCCATTCTTAGATACATCCAGCTACTATATTCTTCACCTTCCACTTCTATTTGGGTAAATAGACATCAATCCAAATATTTTCTACTTCACTGAGGAACTAGACAAGGCTACCCTTTATCCCCTTTTTTATTTATTTTTGCCCTAGAACCATTTTTTTTAAACCTTTGTCATTCTCCACATTATATGGGTTTCCAATACAAACATACTGAAATTATGTTTATGCGGACGACATTTTATTATATCTCTCCAAACCCACTACCTCTTTAACTATGTTTTTCTCTTTGCTAAAAGAATATTCTCTAGCATCTAGTTATAAGCTTAATTTTGACAAATCCGAGGTTATGCCACTGAATAAACATTGCTTTTTTCATATGTTTCTAGATACAGGTTTTAAATGGAACCCTAATGGGATTAAATGCTTAGGTATCCTCTACATTAATAATATCAAAGAAACTATTAAAATTAACCTTGCAGACATACTTAAAAATCTTTTGGCACTCACCGATAGTTGGTTTCCACTATTTTTGTCTTGGTGGGGAAGACTTGCTACAATTAAAATATGCTGCTTCCGATCATCAATTTCTACCTCTCTATGAGGCTCATTATGATGGCGAAAGGTCTGCCACCGCCGGGCCGGCGGTGGCGGTCCTTCTGCCATCACATAGTGATTGACCCACTGCCAAATCAGGATGGTGGTGGGTTCCGCAGCAGATGAAAATTCCGTCTGCCTCTTTTCCGCTGCAGGCAATCTCACTGATTGCCTGGCGGACGGAGCAGGCCACTAATATGGTGGCTGTGCCTAGCAGGCACCGTCCGCCATATTAGGATGTGGGTTTGAAGAGGCTTTTCAATGGTGGTGATGCCGCCATAGAAAGGCTGGTGGGGATTGGGTTTGGGGGCACGTTGTGGGTCCCCCTTGTGTGTGAGGGGGGTCGCTGCGCTGGGGGGCACCCATGGATTTCCATGCACCAAGTGGGAGGCACCGTGTGGTGGAGCCAGCAGCACCGCCCACAATGTTAAAGGCCCAGGATGCGCCCGCCATCATGGCGGGCTCATCCTAATCGCAGTGGTGGGACCGCCGCATGTCTGGCGGCCGGCCCTAAACACCGCTACGATGGCTGGTGGACCAAATCCAACCGCCCTCGTAATGAGTCCCTATGCTCCCAGCCACTCTTCCCCTCTCTTTTTTCAATATCATCAACCGTTCCCTAACCAAATTTCTATGGAATAACCATAAAACCAGGATTTCACTTATCTGTCTTTAACAGCCCAAAGAATTAGGTGGGGTTCATTTTCCTAATATTAGACGTTATCACTCTGCGTTCACCCTGAAACAAGTTTGGACCTTTTTATCTGATTCATTACATATACCTTTAACGGCCTGGAGTTTGTTGGAACAATCCCAATTTGCTCCATTCTCTTTTGCTATGGCCACTAGATTGTCCCAGGCTCAGACGCTTTTCATCTCCCATTCTCACGTATTCGACTGCTACTTAAAGTTCATCTTTCTCACTCGGATAACTTCAAACCTACACCTGTTTG
The DNA here is from genome assembly GCF_964204655.1 of Triturus cristatus. Classification (NCBI taxonomy): domain Eukaryota; kingdom Metazoa; phylum Chordata; class Amphibia; order Caudata; family Salamandridae; genus Triturus; species Triturus cristatus. The sequence goes on from NC_140586.1 coordinate 368,201,294, forward strand.
GTATAACAAACACTTAAAGATTAAAAATAGAGCTTTATTTTGGAAAGAATGGATTGATAAAGGAATTATTACATTTGAACACTTGATGATCAATGGATCTCTCATGGACTTTACGGAGATCCAAGATAACTATGATATAGCTCTCTTACATGCTCCTCAGTATTCTCATCTCAGATCATCCATCACTCATCTATACTCCCTAATCTTTTCCTCAACTTCACATAATCACATCCACTCTCTCGCTTGATTTCTCCTCTCAACTCAAGGCATCCCATATAAGATACTATCTCACCCCTCTGATCTTAGAACTAAATCCAGTATTGAACTTTTATGGAAAAAGGATTTCACACAAGAATTCTCGTTTCAGACCTGGGGCTTCATTTGGACAACAATTCACACATCCTCACAATCAGAAAGCACAACGCAAACTCTATACTATTCTATAACAGGCTTTTCCTCCCCCCTACAGATCTTCATATGTTCAAACTAATGGATGCAATGAAATGCTGGTCCTGTCTCCAAGTTTTTTCTCTGCCCGTTAGTTAAGAGTTTTTGGTTTCACATCTGTAAGAAATTGAATGAGATTTGATCCACTAATGTTCCTTTTGACATTTTATAAGCATTCCTGGGTGCCTCCTCTCCTATATGGAGCTCCCAGATAAGTGTGGGTACATTTATTGATTTGTTTATAGCTATTACTTTACAGAATATTACCACCAACTGGAAGGACACTTCTAAAATTTAATACCAAGCTTGGTGGAACCTGCTATGTCATCATCATAGACTAGATCATGCACATGCTACTTCTACACCTCTACTGATTAAAAAGACCTTCTTTGGGCACCACTCACTAAATTTCTTTCCAGGTTGTCCGTTTGAATTATTTTGTCTGTATACTGTTTTGAACCTTCTTAATAGTATCATGTTCATTTTTTCTCATTGTTAGATTTACCTTACTATTTAGCTGCCGCTTATCATTCTCATTATCCCTTTGTTCTCCCCCTCCCTCTTTTCTTTCCTTTACTCTTTTCCCCTTTATCACCTCCTTTTAAAATATTAAATTGCATTTGTCTAGTACAGGTTCAGAAGGTTCTATCTGGTTTTGTTCATATATTTCTTAACATAGTCCCAACTTGTTACTTCAATTTTTGTAACAATACTATTAATTTATATTAACTATAGTTATTTGTTTTTAAATTACTTTTTAATTTGTTAAAAATGTATGTTTGTAGTTACATGTTTTAAGTTTTTTCAACATTATAATGTTTCAATGTTTTGTATTTTTTAAAGTTTTATATATTTTTTATTTTTGCGTTATTGAAAATCTTTGTACTGTACTTGCTATATCTTTTTTTTTTTTTAAATATTAATTTTAACCCTCTGCTATCCAACACTTTCCCTACTGTTGCACTCTCTGGAGTGGGAATAGTTATTTTTACTCTTCACTATCCAACACTTTCCCTACTGTTTCACTCACTGGAGTGGGAATAGTAATTTCTACCCTTGCGCTCCCATTGACTGAATGGGTACGTCTCGAACAATGGCACCGCCTACAGTGGGTACGCATCGGTGCCATCCGCACCGTACATGCCTGTGTTGGAGAGACCCTTGGGTCTCCCCCTGTGTCCGAGTCGTAGGGCTGCAGGTGACAGGGGGTCCGACCCGGACCCCCAAAGGCAACTTCCCGGACGTTTTACGAGCCAGACACTCCGGCTCACACCAGCTGTCCGACGCGTGCATCGTACTGTCTCGGTCGTAAATCGCATCCATTGCACGCCACGGTTTGCTTACGGCCGAGACTTATGGAGCGGTTTGGACCCGTAAACGACTCGGTCGGTGAATTTCACGTAGCTCGCATCGTACTTGCTCACTCGTACAGCTGTATGAGTCGGGCAGAAAACACGCGTACGGCTCGTAGATTTTCCGGCCGGATCGCGTTCTGTGCCCTTCCGAGCCAGATCGGAATCAGCCCCTTAATGTATTGTAAAATGCAGTTTTAAAAGAATTGTATTTATTTTAATATTTTAATTTATAATATTTATATTATTTTTTTATTTTTATGCTACAGGTGTATGTGTATATATATATATATATATATATTCACTGAAAAAACCATAGGTTTCACACATGTTATAGTTAGCTGTACATTTCACTCGTAAAAAACCAATGAAATTCCCCCGTTATAGTTAGTGCAGGCAACTATAACTCACGCGACCGCAATCCTCTGCTGATGCTAATACTGTATTTAGACACTTATTTGCCCATGTCTTCTTCCATTAAATTTTAGCTATACATATATTACAAATATTTTTTTTTCATAAAGACACATATGTCATCAGCAGAAGATTGCGGTCGCGTGAGTTATAGTTGCCTGCACTAACTATAACGGGGGAATTTCATTGGTTTTTTACGAGTGAAATGTACAGCTAACTATAACATGTGTAAAACTTATGGTTTTTTCAGTGAATTTGCAAGGTTTTTGAAATGCTAATTCCTAACTATAACATGTGTGAAACCTATGGTTTTTTCAGTGAATTTGTACGGTTTTTTAAATGCTAAGTTACTTTACGCCATTCGTGGCGTGCGCGCCCAGTTAACGCAGTTCGTTGCGTGCGTGCACGGTGCGCTTCGCGTACCGTGCGCGCACAGTGAGCACGCGGTGCGCTTTGCGCACCGCGCACCCACTTTACGCAGTTAGTGCCGTGCTCGCCCACGTTATGCGGGATGGGCCATGTACGCACGATGCGCTTCGCGCACCGTGCGCACATGGGGGACATATTATGCGCATCTTTGAGAAATGTATTCTTATTAATTTCATATCTCATAAAAGCCATGCAGAAATGGTGCCCTTCGGGCACCATTTGCACACGGGGTGGGGAGAGTGTGGATAATTTAAAAAAAAAATTTTTTTTACCGTACGCGTACAGTAAGCGTAATCGCCGATTTTACGAAAAAAAAAAAAAAAATTTTTTTGGGGCTAGGGGGGTTTTTGGGGACCCCTATATCATTGATGGGTGGTTAGGATCTAAAGAAACGGCCCCTTTAGACATTTTTGGGCTTCATTTTTGCTGCCCAACTCTGAGAGCGAGAGAGAAAATGGCGGCCGCCGCTTCCTGGTTTCGAACGATTCGAATGTTTACTAAGATCTAAGAGCCAATCAGAATCGCGCTCGCGCACTTCACCGTACGCGTACGGTAAGCGCACCGTAAGCGCACCGTAAGCTGGCTCAGATATATATATTGATTTAAAGGCTATTTTCTCAGAATCTACTGAACAGATTTACACCAAACCTACAAAAGGCACTTCCTTGACCTGAGGACTACCTCTCTGCCAAATTTCAAGTAATTCTGTTCAGCCGTTCGGGCTGTAGCTGTGTCTAAAGGTCCTATGGAAAAATGCATGGGAAAAACGCGTTTTGGGACCCCCCTTTTATCTCAGCCCCCGCTTGACGAATCCCCCCGAGACTTTCATGGTAGGAGCGGAGCGTAGCGCCCCACCTATTTTTAAAAATTTGCGAGGATTCGTCGACCGGCACCAAAGTTATTCAAAATAGAATGTTGCGGTTTTCCTATGGAAACGTAGTCCTAACTATAACTACCTACTGGCGACCGCCAGTAGGTAATATACATACATACATATATCTATATATGTGTGTGTGTGTGTGTATATATATATATACATATATATATATTTAGAATTTTTTATTTATTTCTAACATTTTGGTGCCGATTCCGATCCGGTAAAAATAAATTTGCGTACGACTCGTATCCGTATATTTTCACGTACGATTCGTACAAGTACCGTACAAACGTCGAAGTACGATTCGTACATGAAAAATACATAGGAAAAGCGTCGGGAAATGTGTACGAGAGTGATCCAGAAATTTTTACGTCTAATTAGCGTCGGGAAAAGGGCACGAGAGGGAGCCGGACATTATTACGCGCAAATCGTAAAACAGAAGTCCGAGCGCGCAAGTACGATCCGTACCGCCCGTCCGAATACCCAGCCGCATGTAAAAGGCCCCGTACGGAGCAAACGCAGTAGCACACATGTACACGGGAAAACCTGTGCCCGGATACGAGCCGTACAGCCCCCCTCCCCCCCGCATATGTCAGCACTGTACGCCAGTATGTCAGCATCATACCCCCCCATGTCCGCAGTGTACCCCAGCCCCATACCTGTACGCGCCATACCCCAGGCCCGTACCCCAGGCCCGCATCTGTATACACCGTACCCCAGGCTCGTACCCCAGGCCCGTACCCCAGGCCTGGATCTGTACGCGCCATACCCCAGGCCCATACCCCAGGCCCGCATCTGTATGCGCCATACCCCAGGCCCGCACCCCAGCCCCACACCTGTACGCGCTGTACCCCAGGCCCGTACCCCAGCCCCGCATCTGTACGCGCCGTACCCCAGGCCCGTACCCCAGGCCCGCATCTGTATGCGCCGTACCCCAGGCCCGTACCCCAGGCCCGCATCTGTACGCGTCGTACCCCAGGCCCGCACCCCAGCCCCGCAGCTGTACGCGCTGTACCCCAGGCCCGTACCCCAGCCCCGAACCTGTACGCGCCATACCCCAGGCCCATATCCCAGGCCCGCATCTGTACGCGCCGTACCCCAGGCCCGTACCCCAGGCCCGCATCTGTACGTGCCGTACCCCAGGCCCGCACCTGTACGTGCCGTTCCCCAGCCCCGAACCTGTACGCGCCGTACCCCAGGCCCGTACCCCAGGCCCGCACCTGTACGCGCCGTACCACAGGCCCGCACCTGTACGTGCCGTACCCAAGGCCCGTACCCCAGGCCCGCAACTGTACGAGCCGCACCACAACACTGTACCCCAGCACCCTCACCCAGCATCGTGTATGTACGGACCTCACCTACGCGAAAAAGACTCGTACAGAACCAGGACACTGTAAAACAGCCCAAGGAGGGTCCATTCGACTCGCACTACACCACAAAACACGTCTACAGGACAAAATACATCTCAATGACTAACCTGGCACATCCAAACAGGCAAACAGAGGCCCAAAATCACAACCACCTCATATAACACACCCACCAAAATTTCAAACACAGCCACACCCACAAATGGACCAATAAAAAGGGCCCACACACACAAACCATGAGCCTTTGCAACAGACCCACTGCTGCCAGACCCCACAGACAAACAACTGCACCCATACACCTTAACTTACACACCTTCACACAACCTCCTTCACAAACACCCCCTCTTCACATTCACACCCACACCCTCACATTCACACCCACACACCCACAACCATCCACACCCACACCCCACACCATGCCCACAGACAATAATCCAAAGTTCACAAGGGCGGAGTTGGACATCCTTGTCAACGAAGTCATCAGAGTCGAGCCACAGCTCTTTGGAACATTGGTCAGACAGACCAGCATAGCCCAAAAAACTAGCCTGTGGCAGAGGATCGTCGATGAGGTGAATGCTGTTGCGCCCATCCGAAGGACCAGGCATTACGATCTGCGGAGGGCAGTCAAGAGGAAAATGAACGAGGAATACGCCCAGAGTAACATCACTGGAGGTGGGCTGCCCCGCAGACCGGTACATTACCATCCCTGGGAGGAGAAGGTGATGGCCACGCTTCTGCCGGTGGGAGTACACGGAGTCCAAGGAGTCGCAGAGCCTGGTGAGTACACAAACAACTCACGTAACATGGGGGCATTGGGGCCCACACCACAAATACACCAAATGCACGCAACTACCCCCAAGCACTCAACGTACACAACCACACTCAAAAACAATGCTCATGCCACTAACGTGTCCATGCCCCAGTCACAAATAAAGGCAATGCCATGTCCCAGGCTACACGAACCACAAACCCAAGACTGGATGTCCGTTATGCTGGGAGGGTGGGCCTCACACAACACATTGTGAAACTCAGAAGTAGACATCAATGCCCTCAGCCCATATGGCCTAGGTACATACCCATGCACCATTCACCATGCACAGGGACTGGCAAAGTACTGACAAGTTAGCTGACACTTGGCCATGCTGTATGCAGCACAAGGCCCTCCTGTGACCACTGTACACTCAAACACCAACTCCACAAGCACAGATATCTAGCACAGGAACTCACAATCACTGTCATGCCAGCATGCACCATGAGGAGACCGACACATCACCTGGGAGACCCACTGCCAACTCACACTACACACAACAGCAGGCCCGGTCACACACTCCCCCCTTACACTAGCACACCCCCCCGGTGCAGGCTACTGATTTACCCACTCTCACAATGGACATGTGACACAACAAGACCAATCCATTCCCAAATAAGCATCTGAGCCACAATTTTACAGGTCAAACACTAAGGAGAACATATCAATCTGTCTCCCGCAACATACCCATCCCCAAGTGGACATTGACAGGAATGCTAGGCACATCCAACTACCTGGAGGAACTGTGACAACTTGAATATGTATGAAACATGGATGCCGCATGAAACAGCATTAACATTGTCTCTCTCTCACACACAGGGCAACCTCATGGATCTCCCCCCAACACTGGGGGGGGAACAATCACAGTCCCAGGCTCGGCGTGAAGATGATCCCATCGGCAGTGACGACTCTCACCACTCCGTGGATGACCCCGACCAACCTGGCCCCTCTGGTGCCCAAGCCCCTGCAGCACCTGCATCAGGTACATCTGTGCCAACACCCACCCCCATTCCTGCCACATCCCAGGAGACACCCAGGAGCCCTGCTCGCACTGAACAACACAGCCAGTCTGACCAGGAGGGACAAGGTTCCCCGGGCACCCAGGAGGTGGCAGACAACCCCGCAAATGCCATTCCTCAGGGGTCCCGTAGATCCAATGTGCCCACAACAGCAGGCCAGGCTCGTGTGGGCAGGGGTGTTGGGAGTGGAGGCAGGCAGAGGCGCGAACCTGACCAGCCAGCTGAGGGAACCGGTATGTCACACATACGCCACATCCTGGACACATACCGGCGTGACACCAGGGGCATCAGCCAGGTGGTGTCGAGCCTCACAGAGATGAAGGGGACCCTCGACGAGATGAAGAACCTGCAGGCCGAGCAACATGCCAGTCAACAACAACACCAAGGACGGATGGAGGCAAGACTGGCTGAGCTCCTGGCGGTGCAAAGGGACATGAGCCATTCACTCTATCGGATCGCCGACAACATGGGCAACCCTCCCTGTGACACCAGGCGCAGACCAGCACCAGCCACAGGGAGGGAGGAGGAGGAGGAAGAGGATTTGTCTGACGGAGCGTCCCAAACATCGTCAAGGCCTGCATCTGAGAGTCCCCCCAGGAAGGTGGGTCGTCCACGGAAAAGACCGTGAGAGTCAGCGGACCATCCACATCTCCCAGGTCACCTGGCCTGGCACCTGGCACTCTGGCACAACAGCAGCACCTCATCCAATGACATCCTCTGCCACATGGACTTGCTGGTCACAGTCTGACCAATGATGACCAACACTGTGGTCTGGACTCTGATGACTTCAAATGCCAAGGATGCCATCTCCCCCTGTGAACTTTGGATTCTATTCACCCGGTAGAGCACCTTATTTCATCTCCCAAAACACGTACCCCACCGCAAATAAAAGTCTTATTTTTTCCATCAGATGTTGCTGTCATTTTGCATTAGTCCACAACATATGTGTGTGTAAATGTCAAACTATGCCTGAGTGTTTAACTAACTCCAGCCATCCATACCCTGGGACCTGAGTCTGGTACAGGACACACATGGGTCACAATGTATCATTCAATGCAGACATGGAGCACAAGACTCACCCGTGATGGCCTGCTGAGGGGGGGCTTGCAATACGGTGCGGAAAGACCTATTTGGAAGAGTATCATTAAGGCGCAGAGGGCATGGCTCATGTGGAGGTTCCCGGGGAGGGAGTCCCAGGTATGTTAGGCCAGGTGTGTGAACTATGTCCTGCATGCTGGAGTAAGGTGGATGTGAATAATGGTGTCCAGGGCAAGGTTGGATGCACGGAGATGTCCCAACGGGGTCTTGGATGACAGTGGTACAATGTTGGTTTTGGGTCGGGGTTGTGGCCTGCCTCCTGAGTGTGGGTGTGGATTGTGAAGGACATCCTGCAGCAGACAGTGACCCATTGCAGCTGGCTCGGCAGGACGGTGATGTTGCCGGTGCGCCGGATGTTGAAGCTGAGGTGTGCAGATGCACCCTGGACGTGGACAAGTTTCCCGGGAGTTTGGATGTACTTGCTCCATAGAGGGCAGGGCAGTATTTGACACGGATGTTGTCGTGGACCTGGGGGATGGTCCGTCTTACCTTGGAGTGAATCTATCTGGGGATCATGTGTATAATGGAGAGGGTGTTGCAGCCTGAGGTACAGATGCTGGTGAGTGGCATAGCAAATGTGAGTAAGCAATTCATGATGCACACCATCTTGTGTGCGTGGCCACTGGGTGCTTGTGCAGGGCTCTTGCGTGTGGGACACAAGCAGTTCACCCAGCTGCAAGGGGACATTCCTCAGATGAATACCTCAGTCCTGTACAAGTCCCGCCTCAGGTGGCTGATGTTCAGCCATTCATCAATGGATCCCATGCATTCTTGAATATTAGAACTGGCAACGTCTGCGTCTTTGGTGAGGGTGAGGAGCACCTGGCTGTCAATGGCATACGAGCTGATGATGAGGTGCTGTGCCCATGTGATGGTGGAGAGGGGGGTCGTGGATACATTGTACATTGACACGCTGACAGATGATACCTGTGCCATGTGCCAGACGACAACACCATGCTACATGCAGATGCCTTTAATCCCACTCCCATGGCCTTGCTGGGGTACAGAGCCGGTGGGGAGTATGAGGGACATGACCTGGTGTGTGAGACAGGGCCTGGAAGGCGTGGCAGCGCTGTGTGGGCAGTTGGAGTTGCACAGTCATCATGCAAAGGTGTTGTGTGTGCGCTTAGTGGATGCCCGAGAGCAGGCGGTAGATTTGCAGATGGACATTGCTTGGAGGGTGGCTGCAACATCAGACTGTAGTGTGATGTGGGTCATGCAAGGACATGAGGGTCGTGCAATGTGCACGTTGCATGTGCAGATGGTACAGCCTTTGCCACCGCGTGGTTGCAACTGTGGCACAGACAAGCTGCTGACAACCAAATGAATGGGTGGAGGGAGGAAGGGAGGAGCATCTTTGAGGTGTGTGTGTTGCCAAATATGGAAACCTTGTGTGCCCCTGCTGCAGGGGCTGCAGCAGCAGGCGGCATGTCCTGGAGACTATGCCACAAGTTGCACACAAAGACAAGGGTGTCAGAAAGGACAACTGCAACAGGTGTATGTACAGGAAGGAGTGTCCTGTTTGCCATGGCACACCCAGAGACAATGGATGCACAATCACCAAAGATGACTGACACCGGATCAGGAAACTGAAGGCAGAGCTGCACACAGGAAACACAGCCTCAGCAGGTGTTGAGGGCCCGTTGTGGGTACCGACAAGGCAAAATACATACACTGCCATGGACTTAATGCACAATAGAGACTCTAAGCCATGAAGAACAGCATGCATGTTGCTGATCTACACATAGACCCATTTGCACAATCTTTGACAACTATGCCAGAGATGCCGAATGCACAGTGGCAAGAGACCTGCATTGACAGAGATGAGGCACCTTGGATGGTGAGGAACACCTTTATTACTCAGGCTCACACCTAGGGAAATGCAACAATATGTACAGTCTCACAGGTCATTTGGATGAACATGTGGGACCTACACTGGACACCCCCTATGCACCACAGATGCTGTGAATCCATTGAACTGGCACACAAGTGAAGGGGGTGAGCCAAACACCCCCTGCTGCACACGGAGACGCTGCTATTCCCCATTGAGCCCCTTATGGGGATGTCCCACACTATGTCCACCCGTAGCATCCCGTATGTTTCAGAGGGTAGTTTTACATTCATCAGAATCCACAATCCCATTACAGATGACTGTCACGAAGTGTGACTATCAATTCATGTGAGTCATGCTACATGTCATGTGCCCCATGGTGAGTCGACATGTATGCATAGTAACAAAACCTGCACAGGAGCCGTGCCCACACATTCCAAACAACAACCACACCCAAAAAGCCTTGCTGCAATCCTTACCCTAAGGAGACTTTTCACCATGTCCGTGCATGTAACGCTGATTCAGCACACGTTGCAATACTCATGAGGAATAGCAGGAGCCCAACGACGCCACGAGCAGACAGCATGCGCAACTACCTGGTGATGACAGACACACAAGAAATCAGGAAAAAAATAGCCATCCGCATGCATGGTCATTTACTCTACATGAATTAGGTTGTCATCATGCTACTAGGAAATTGAGTGTCTCAGCTAAAATGTGTGGAATGACATCATCACTCGAGTGACACAAAAGAACACACCTCTAACTCACTTAGCATACAGTCAGCTGGACACACACATTGCAACACATGCCACACAAGGCTCCAAGCGTGCACACTCAGACCCAGTGACTCACCATTATGAGAAGAAGTTGCGTATGAGCTGACTCCAGATGTCCTCCTCCTCATCCTCCTCCTCCTCACTTGCCTCGTGACCAAGCCCTTCATCCTCCACGGGTGGATGTTCCTGCTCATCCGGATCCAGGATGAGTGGCACAGCTTTCTCCACTGCCATGTTGTGCAGCATGCAGCACACGAGGAAGATTTTGCAGATCTTCACCTGTTCATATGGGAGGGACCCACCTGTTTTGTGGAGACACCGGAATCGGCTCTTCAGGAGGCCAAACGTCCTCTCAATCACTCGCCTGGTCTGCCCATGGGCGTTGTTGTAACGGTGATCTGCAGCTGTTCTGGGGTTGCGGAGAGGCGTCATCAGCCATGGCATGTTGGGATAGCCAGAGTCCCCTACATGGAAACATCATGTGAAGAAGTGGGTCAGGAGATGCCGTAACATACAAAGATACCGCTAAATACAGGACAAACAGAGTATACCCACCAACAAGACATGCTCGTTCGTTGTGCAGCCGCAGCCTCATTTCTGGCACCCTGCTACGCCTCATGATGTAGGCATCGTGTGCTGACCCTGGAAAACGACATGGGAAATCAGCATGTTAGGTAGAAACACCACAAGGGCATTAATGGAGTGATAATGTTTGCAGTTTCGATAGGCTACCTCCTGTGCCTGTGGTGGTACCAAAGCCACATGATCCCATCAATGGACCCTATTACATGGGGCATCCCTCCCAGGGCATAGAACTCACCCTTGATACCTGTCAACTGCCCACGAGTCGGAAAATGGATGAATTCATCCAGGTGAACCAACATGGCTTCTAAAACATCATGCAGGACACGGCTGAACATGGTCTGGGACATGCCACCGACATCAGCTATGGTGAATTGAAACGTACTGGTGGCAAAAAAATGTAGGCCTGCCATCACCTTCATCTTGGGGGTCAGCGCAGTAGGATACCTGTGTCGCGGTTGGAGGTGTGGTTCCAGCCGGGCGGTCAAGTGCTCAATCAACTGTTGTGAGAAGCGGTAGCGTCATATGCAGTCACGTTCCCAAGTCTGGCATTGGCCGGGGGAGAGGTGGTGCCCTGCAGAAATTTTGAAAGAATAACGAAGAGTGAGTACATCACAACACCAACGTCCATGAACTGAGCACATGTTCAACAGCTAATACACATCTGCTAAATACAGAGTCTGGTCTGTGCAATACATCCAGGACACGTATGCCAGCCAGGTGATACTCATACGAGGAGCCAGCTACAACCGTTGATTGTCAAGGTCTACATGCCATGCCATGAAACTAGCTGTGGGCCAGTGTAAGTGTACAGCCAGACACATTACAGGAGTGACATGCATCCACATATCTGCATTCAAAGGATGCTATCTCATACACACAGCTTGCGGCAAGCTAGATGCACAGGTCACATGTCATTTAAAAAGGACAGATCACCCACATTGCCATGAAGGGGTAGATGTCCAAACTGATAACAGAGACATTGAGACAACGCAGATATGTCCTCAGGTCGAAATACCATGTTAGATGCATACAGACACATGTTACGTGGGATTCCACATGTGGCATGGTGTGCCGAATAGTGTGCCATGCACATCTACACACAGACACATGTTGGATGCAGCAACAGCAGATGCAGTTGACGGAACACCAACAGCAAGCTCATGTAAACACATGACACACACATGACATAGTCACATCGTGGCACGCTGGTAGTCCGATGTCAGGTGTAATTATCCGTGTACCTGGCATCAGGGGACAGTTGTGGGTGTTGGTGACTGTGCCATACCAGTGATGCAGTGCTTGACACATTTGTACTACATGCACACATGTGCAAAGTGTGAAGGGGAAGTGTGCCACATAGTGCCCCATCACACATGACATGTGTACACAGGTCATCCCACATCTATTCTGCTAAAACATGAGGAGACATGTGCCACATCACTGCCTGACACACCTAGGCCCTGCACATGAAGGACTGCACTGACAATGACTTGATGTACAGCATTGTGCGAGTCTGACGCCTCATATCACCAGGGTAAGCTCTGAAACGCACCGTACACACGCTCTGAGGGCGTGTGTACGGTTGTATCACCATATTTGGGTTGGGTAGGAGTACACGTGTGTGTGTACGGACCGTACACACGTACATGTACAACCAGTGTGTACACGAACGTGTACACACTGGTCCTATCCCCATAGTAGTGTTGGCGTAGGTGTACGCCATAGGGATACGACCCGTATACGCGCGTGTACGGGTCCTATCCCTATAGTGGTGTTGGCGTAGGTGTACGCCATAGGGATACGACCCGTACATGCACGTGTATGGGTCGTATCCCTATGGCGTACACCTACGTCAACACCACTATAGGGATACGACCCGTACACGTGCGTGTACGGGTCGTATCACTATAGTGGTGGTGCCCTAGGGGTACGTGTGAAACGCATCGTACCTGTGTGGGGATGTGAAAATAAGGGACAAGTATTAGTGCCTAAATGCAAGCTGGCAGTCATGGATACCGAGTTTCAGGTTCAAATTTTTCCATCATGTGGCCTGGAAAAGGCAGTTGGCCACATTATACATTGTTGCAAAGTGGTTGTTGACTTGACATGCTGCTGCAAATTTGAAAGATGCTAATGCTGTCACTGGTGTATGTTTAAAGGGATTGGAGGAAATGTAGGATGCAAATGAGTCTGACCAATCACTCTGTACTCCTGCAAATGAAATTGGCCAGTAAGGCAGATATAAGTCAGGCAGAACCCATGAGAGGGCACTTGCCTGCACAACCTTTAATTCGACACCACTGCTGCTGTTTTGGATTCCTCTGGCACCATGTCCAGGTCTGTGGAGAGGGCCCAGCCTTTCACCCAGGAGGAGAATCAGGTGTTGCTGGACGTCATCCTCCCACAGTACCCCAGGCTGTATGGTAGACCAGGGGAGCAGGTGAGTGCTGACTCCACGACCCTTGACTGTGCCCCTTTTTTTGTGACTGTCACTTTTGGCATTGTGTCCAGGTGTGACAGACATGCAATGTTGTTTAGAGTGGGTGTCAGGGGGGGGAATAGCTCAGGTCTCCCATGCAGAGCATGATGTGGTTCATGTGTGCACTCCTCACTTGCATTGGGCTTACTGTGACATTCACTGCATGGTGCATGGCACATTCAGCGTGGCTAATCCTCTTGGGCATTCTTGTTCTATAGTCCTCAGGTGAATCTGTGGTCCCCCCGGTGTGACAGGTGACTGTACCCACAGATGTGTGTGAGTTGAGTGGAGCAGTGGTGAGAGTGTCCACATGATGTGTAAGCCCCCTGGACCTTGATGTGTGTGAAGGTTCCTTGTCATGTGCGTGAGTGTCTATGTGGAGTGTTGCACCACAGCTGCATGGAGGAGGCTAATGCTCTACCCATCTGATGTGACAAGTAAGCCGTGATGTGTGTCTGACTTGCTGAGCTGGCCCCACGCCTGTGACACCCCCCAGGAAAGTGGCACATGTGCAGAGTGAAGTTTGTATCCGCTGTTGGCAATCGCAGGTGAATGTGTGTGTCTGTGTACTCTGCTGAGGTTGTGTCAGTGGCCTGGGGCATGTGACTGCTTGGAGGTGCTGTCCGTCATCCTTGTGTTGCTTGTGATGCACAGTGTGTGCCATGACCAGGGAGTGTGTCGCACCCCTCATGCCACCTGTGTACTTTCAATGGCATGTAGTGCATTGGGGCTTACACAGAGGCAAATGTCTCTATGACAAAGGTGGGATTTGTTGCCAGCATACTATGCCCTGTAGAACAAATCAAAGATGTTAACATGTGTGTCTCTGTGACATGGAGCAGGTGTAGTGATGTAGTCTCACTTTGTCATCCGCACAGGTAACCGCCTACCAGAAGGGTGAGATTTGGAAGCAGGCCGTCAGGGCCGTGAGATCCGAGGGGGGTCGCAGTTGGCGCCTGGCACAAGTGCGGAAACGCTGGCAGGACATCCGGTGCTGGACGAGGAGGATCGCCCGGGTCCTACTGGGGAACTCACCAGCGCGGAAGCACAGCGGGCGCCGGCAGCTGACCCACCAAATGAAGTGTGTCCTGGTGGTGGTCTTCCCTGAGATGGATAGGCGGTTACAGCAGAAACAGCAGCAAGGCGGGGGTAAGTACATGTGTGTTTGTTGTGTGTCACCAGCTTTTGGAAGTGCTCAGTCGCCTGGATACACTGCCAGGGTTTATATGTGCAGTGCATATCCTGTTCCCCCAAGTCAACCAGTGGTGTTCTTCCTCCCTTCCCCTCCTTGACATGTATTCCATGGTCTGTGTGTCATCACTATTGCACATGGTCATCTAGGCTGCAAGTTACTCAAGGTGCACACTGCATTCAGCATCATGTGTGGGGGCGGTCTGTGACATGTGTTGGTACCTTGCCTGTGCCCTGTCCTGTTCACTCATTTGGGGGTCCATAATTGTTGGCACTGTCCTGAGTCTCAACATAGGAGTGTGAGGTTTCAAATAAACAGACTTGCAGCATGCATGACCGATGAAGTGGCCTTAGATATTATGTGCATGAATGGGAGATATGCATAGTGCCGGGACAGTTGGTCCTGTTACAGTCAGATCATTCGAGGACCATGGAGCAGTGTGCCCACTACAGTCCCCAGAGACACCTCTTCCTAGGAATCATGTGTGGCATCAAACACTGTGCACATTCACTGTGTGTTCAGCATAGGTTGGCCTCTGTGGCATTGTTCCATGGCCTCATTTGTATTTAGGTAAAGTGTGCTACATGTGTCCTCTGTCCATGGTGACCCCATTAGGCTTGTGCATCCTCACACTGGGCAGTGCCTGTGTGTGTATGTACAACTATCTGTTGATGGGTGTTTGTCACAAACATGTGTGGTCAGCCTCACGAGGTGATGTTGAGTACATTTAGGAGTTCTTGATACACATTTCAGTGAACCCAGATTAAGAGATGTAACTACTTGCTCTGTCTCAAGAACATTGTGTCAGGTATGGGGGGTTTGTGCAGGCAAGGCATACATGTCCAAAGCTTTGGTCTCCTTGCAAGGTCTGACCTGTGTGTGATAATTGTCTGGACAGACACTCAAAGTGCAGTGACCCAGGCATGTTCTGCAGGGTGTAATGTTTGTGCTTTGCAGCATGTGGCTAAGGTTAAAGGACATGTTTCCTGCTCATCCATTTCTTGCACCGGTGTGTGCTCCAGATACTACGTAGTTTGGTCTGTGTGTGCTGACATCTGTGTGGACATTCTTGGTTCCCATGAGGGTGTCTCCTCAGTGCAGGTGCTTCTCATTCCGACACAATTGCAGGGCCATTAGCTAATGCATTGTCCTGTGTCTGGACATGTGTGCCACTCCACGTGACAGGTAGTGGGTCAGATGTGTTGCCAACTGTGTCATCATGGTACGGATGGCCAGGTGGCATGATTCAAGTTGTTAGTCAAGATGTCTTGTACCTTGGCACTGACTACACTTGTCAACATGTCCCAATAGTTTATATGCTTGACTTTGATATTTTGATGTGAAGGACATGACAGATGTCTCCCAAGGAAGTGCACATCAAACCACCTATACACTTTTGGGGGACACGCTGGCACATTTATAACGAAGGCACAGTTCTGTATGAAAATTGCTTTGAGATCATACAGATACCTGTTCCCACAGTGTGGTTGCATTTGGGTTAGTCCTCGGTTGTTGCTAATACCAACTTACGGGTGTCAAGTTATCCAGACCACCGTGGTGCCATGTATACGTACTTCCTGATACCACATTTCTTCTTCACAGTGGCTGATTTGCATTAGGCTGGCAGCTCATGCAATGACTGTGTAAATGTATTTTGTTGTGCACCTCCTTGTGTGACTTCTGTTATCCAGGCACATGTGTGTTCTGCTCCAAAAGTGGCACATTCACACATTCCAAACATGTCGATTGTGATAAGTGTTGTGATTCCCAAGGGATCACTAAGTATTTCTTTAGGGTTTCAAAGTACTCACACGTCTCTGGGTGTGGGGACACCTTCAGCATTGGCATCAGTTATTTGGCCTTGGGTGCACCAATACTGTTTCTTTCACAGTGAAGAAGAGGTGGCATGCCTTCATAGTCTGGCTGTGCTCCACTGTTCACAGACACTAGCTTCTCAGTATAATTGGATATCGAGTTATTTGCTGTTTTTTTTCCGGTGTCATGGTGGGTGAACCAACTGGGGAGTGCAGGGCTTACATATGTGTGGAGTATCCTAGAGGTTACTCATGATGCATTTCCTGATATGCACTGTGACCTATTTTGTTTGGACTCATGTGTCAGATGTACACAGGTGACTGATTATTTCATGTCTCTTTACCTTGCACACAGCATCATCGGGGGCAAACGAAGGAGACACCTGCACGGACCAGGAGGAGGGATCGAGCACCGGTGCCACCACTGCCGGGGAGTCGGCGGAATCAAGTGGCACGGAGGGTGAGGGGAGTCATGCGGAGGACCTGTCTAGTTCCAACACCGACTACGACGCTGGCGGGTCCGAGGCTGAGCTCCCTGAGGGGGCGGAGGCTGCTCCAACAGCTGGCAGCAGCACTAAGACTGTCACCGCCCCCTCCAATCCCATCACTGCCCTCCCAGTTACTCCGGTCCCTTCTGTCCGTGTTGGGCAACAACGTGTCTCCTTCATGCCAGGCACCGCACCCCCTGCCCCTGTCTCCCCAGCTGCCCTCACTGCAGAGTCTGTGGACATTCAGCGGCAGTTGCAGGTTGGGCAGACATCGATCCTGACTGTCCTCCATGGCCACACCAGACTGCTGACACAGATGGTGTCGTACATGGAGGGCATGTCATCAGCGATGTCTGACCAACGGATGTTGCTGAGGTCCATGGACTCGTCACTGACGGCAGCAGTGGGTCTCCTGCAGCGCTTCGTCCCCCCCCTACCCCTGCACCATCCACACTTCCCACTCCCATGCCCGTCCCAAGCACACCCAGACCTTCCCAGGCACGCACCCCACCAGACACAGGCAGCACACCAACAGGGAAGGGCAAGCGCACACCTCCTGACACCCACACTCAGGGGGAAGAAGGCACACCCACTGTGTCTAGGGCACACAGGCGAACACGCAGCCACAGTCCAAGTCCGCATGCCTCACTCCCCAGTCCCTCCAATGTCACTCCCCTCGGCTCCCCTGCCCCACAGTCTGAGAAGGAGGAATACTTTGCTGGGCTGGGCCTCAGCCCCACTAGTTCCCCATCCAGCAAACGGGCAAGGCACTCCACAGATGGGGGAGTTGAGTCCCCCTCCCTCTCCACCACCTCCCCCAGTAGCGCTGCAACCCATCCCTCCGACCCCCCCCTCCTTGGGGCCTGTGGTTCCTTCAGGTGCAGGGGAGACACTGGACGAGCTTGCGGTCATGTGCAGCGCCATGCTAACCTCCACCTTTGGCGCGGCCCCACCCCCTGTGTTGGAGTCGTCCATCCCTAAACCCACAACACCTACCCTTCCCCCTCCTGTCCCTGCGGTGCGTGGTCCTTCCCCACATGATGCCCCCCCAGTCGCTGAACCAGAGGTTTAGTATGTGCAGGCAAGCTCGGGGAGACGCATGGACATCAGCCCCCCCCCCAGGACTTCGCATCTGGACTGGCCTATGGCCTTTGTAAATATTGTCCTTTTATCCTTTTTGATTTCATGCTGAATAAAGCATTTTGTTTTTCCTTTGACCACGATTGGTTTTCAGGTATTGATGTTGGTGCTGATGCTCCATGAGTTGGGGTGGTGATCATGTGTTAGGTGTCTGGGAAAAGTTGTAGTCTGCTGCTCATGGGGTGGACCCTGGTATCTGCGTGCCATCACAAGTTCTCAGAAAAGATTATTTGGTTGTGTATGCTCTTTGTGTTTGGAGACAGTGTCCCAAGGAGTGTTCCTTCCTCTGTGGCACCTGACATCTTCCCTGCAGGGAGTTGCACAATTGTTGTGCTGACCTGTGTCTACATTTCTTTTGTGGGTGACGGATCCCTTCAACTATGGCCATGCCTGCTCATCAATGTCTTCGCCTGCATCATCTGTGCCATCCTTGGTAGTCACTGTACTTGTGTATGGAGTATGTTGCCATGCCTTCATGTAGAAATTGTCCCTTTTACGCACTATGCATATGTGTACTCCCAGCATATCACACATATGTTACTTGTTCTGCAGGGTATTTGGGCACCTGACTCACAAATGTGGGCATTGTATCTGTGGTAACTCCACCCTATTCCTTCCATGGGAGACAACAACTTGGTGGCTGTCCCAGCACCTGTACATTCCTATCAGTCCTGGAATGTGCGTGACAGTGTGTGTTCCCTTTGGGTCTGTTAGTTTAGTAGGCTTTAACATGACTATACAGTCGTGTGGCATGATCTCAGTGTGTGTATTGTGCTGCATCCGCCAGGGGTGGGTGTGCATGTGTCATTTGTCATCACACACACATGTGGTGTGTCATGCAGTGGGGGAAGGACAAACATCCTCATGGGAGTGGGACACTTCTGTCAGTAATGTGTTGTTATGGCACTCTCAACATAGTCGCACTTTGTGGATGCGTTCATACACCCATGGAGTTGTGGTCATCTGAGGATGATGTACACAGCCCCATGTCTCTGTCCACTGCTGGTATTCCTCTGCACCCACCCCCATGTCTCTGTCCACTGCTGGGAGTGATAGGCACCCACCCCTCATATGTCTGTCCACTGCTGGGAGTGATAGGCACCCACCCCTCATATGTCTGGCCACTGCTGAGAGTCCTCTGTACCCACCCACCCACCCCCTTGGTGCAGTACACTGCTGTCCCGGGCATACACCCCCCACGAAGTTAATGCTAATATGCAGCACCAGGCCGTAGTACGACATTTGTGGCGTGGGTACGCCTTGTATCCGTAATGCACTGGTGCCGTAGGGGTACGGGTGAGACGGACAGTACCCCTGCATTCATAGGGTGTGTACGGTCCGTACCACGCGTACCCCTACGTCACAACCACAATGTTGGTACGGCCCGTACCCACGCCCCCAGAGCCTGGGTACGGTCAGTACCACCATTGTAGTGGTGACATAGGGGTAAGCGTGGTACGGCCCGTACCCATGCCCTCAGAGCGCGGGTACGGGTCGTACCAGCATTGTAGTGGTGACGTAGGGGTATGCGTGGTACGGCCCGTACCCATGCCCTCAGAGCGTGGGTATGGGCCGTACCATGCGTACCCCTACGTCACCACTACAATGGTGGTACGGCCCGTACCCACGCTCTGAGGGCATGGGTACGGGCCGTACCAAGCGTACCCCTACGTCGCCACTACAATGGTGGTACGGCCCGTACCCACACTCTGAGGGCATGGGTACGGGCCGTACCACGCGAACCCCTATGTCACCACTACAATGGTGGTACGGCCCATACCCACGCCCCCCAGAGCGTGGGTACGGCCCGTACCACCATTCTAGTGGTGACAGGTCCGCATCCACGTCCACTTCCATTGTGGCGGTACGTGGGATTGGTGGACACGCCCCCCAGAGTGACCAGACCATGGAGGTAAGTTATGTCTAGAATATATATGTTTTGACTTGGGTGGGGGTTATGTTTCCTGCCCCTCGCCCCCACCCCTTTGCCCCTGGGTGTTGTTCTGACCTTCTGCATCGTCTGCGTTGGTTTCGGTGCACCAGGTCGTAGGCTAGGAGGGCCGGGATGACACGTAGGATGGGGTCCATGGCTGTCCATCACGTACCGGTGCTCCTTCTTCGCGTCGTCCTCAATTTCCCGGGAGTTTTTGGCTGCCGTAAAAAATGAGCGGTGTGGACTGACGTCGGCACGGATCGTACTAGCTGGTCCGTAAAACGCTGCCTGACTTCGTCCGGACGTCACGTACACGATGTCCCAGATCGGAATTGTGGGTATTTTTTTCCCGGTCGGTGTTTTGTACAACTCGTACAGAAATTGTATTTCTGTACGAATCGTACTTGCGGGTTTGTAAGGTGGTTTTCCCTGGTACGAGTCGTACGGAGAATACGCTCCGTACGACCATTCGTACCCGGGTTTGCCAGGATCGGAATCGGCACCTTTATAATTAAAATACATATTTATTCATTATTATTAAGTAAATATATATTACATTTGATATATGTATGTTTAATTTATTTTTATATTACATTTATTATTTATAATTGTTAACATTTTCTAATAACTATAAAAAATGTTTGTTATATGTATTATTTAATTTATTTTACATTATTTTTATATAAAAAACAATATTGTGTACTTTGATATTTTTGACATCTATGTTTTTTTTTCGCAATATTTTTGTACTTACCATGATGTAGATAGGATGTTGATATTCCTGACATCGATATTTATGTCCCGATATTTTTGTAACTCGATATTGTGGTCTTCGATATTTTGTCAGTGATTTATTTGGATCTCAGGTGATTCCAATTGGGAGACAACACTAGTTCCTGAATCCTCTCAAGACTGGCCCTCGGTTTACAGAAGGATACACTGCTCCAGTGGCAAATTCCAGGGGGAATGGGGTTGGGGTGGAGAGAGCGTGTGAAGTCAAACAGATGCTGTGGCTCGTCCACTCAACCGCATCACTGCAGCAGGCATTCACATCAGTCTTATGAATTGTACCAGTAGATATGTTATCTATAAGCAATCAAATAATAAGTCTTTACTCTAGTATTAGCTATTTTTTTTAAGGTATCACCTCATAAAGCTTTTTATATCTCAACGAACCTTTAGTTTTGTTGTCAGTTGTTTTTAGATAGTCCATAGAGGTTCCTTTATCAAAATCTTGAAACTGTAGTGAGTATGATTCCAGCATCAAACCGACAAGTTAATTTGAATGGGGTTTGCTTCACCCAAGTCCTTTCTGACAGAGCCCTGCCAACAGAATGTACAAGTTGAACAAAAACACTGGTTATCTTATCTGCAAGCACAATGTTGTGAATGAGTTCAGCACATAGCGAAATCAAGTCTGTTAATGTGACTCTTCTTTTCTTGTTGTTTTTCCATACATGTGCGAGACAGATGCGGGGCTTCCTTTGCGGTGAGTTCGCAGTGGAAGATACAAGAGAGCTGGCAAGACAGAGTCCTGGAAACCGGGAAACAGGTAAGTGGCAGGCGAAGAGGCTAAGTGAAGGGAAGGAGTGTGGACAGTCTTTAAATAAGACTGTTTTAGAACATTTATAAAGGTCACGTTCTAATTGTTTGTAACAAGGAACAGGTGCAGATAATTAACTTGATGAGGCAGCCTTCTAGAAGGTGCTTTAGAATGTTCACAAAAGTCACATTGTAAATGCTTATAGCAAGGAACAGGTGCAGATGATTAGTTTGATGAGGCTGTCTCCTAGAAGGTGTTTTAGAATGTTCACAAAGGTCGCATTCTAATTGCTTATAGCAAGCAACAGGCGCAGGGGATTAATTTGATAAGGCTGTCTTCTGGAAGGTTCATGTTGAGGTCATCTATGCCGGCTACTTGATGCTTATTCTGATGGATTTTCTGGATGTTGCCGTTGCACCTGAAACTTGACCTTGCATATGCATGGTAAAGCATTGGTAAAAGTTATTAAGCCTTTTCAAACAAACCGGGGAACACCCGCCGCAACTTGTTATTACCAACAGCATGTAATATGGTCAAAAGTCAGGGTACAAGACGTTTGTTCATTCATAATTGTTGGCAATTGTTTGTCTAGCATTTTCCAGTGGCCCACCCTTGCTGACGTTAAACATGTCCAACCCCTTTCTACTGTTTAACTTTCTAAAAGTGGCATTTTCAGACTGATAATTTAAATTCCGATTGCACCATAAGTTGTGATTTTAAATTGTGAGTCCACAGACAACAAATTCCAAATCTCTATCTTCTCCCAATTGGAAATTACACTTAAAAGATGTTTTGAGGCAATCCCATTGTTATCCTATGGGAGAGATAGGCCCTACAGTAGTAAAAAACACATGTAATATTTTTCGCTATCAGGACATTTAAAACTCAAAAGTACATGTCCGACCATTTAAATACATTGCACCATGCCCATGGGGCTGCCTATGGCCTACTTTAGGGGTGGCATATGTAATTAAAGGGAAGGTTTGGGCCTGGCAAGTAGGTTAACTTTTACAGGTCGACAGGGTAGTTTAAAACTGCACACACAGGCTCTGTGTGGCAGGCCTGAGACATGTTTAAGGGTTACTGAAGAGGGTGGCACAACCAGTGCTGCAGGTCCACTAGTAGCATGTAATTTACAAGCCCTGGGCACATACTGTGCATTTTACTAGGGCCTTATAAGTAACATAAATATGCCAAACAGGTGTAAATCAATTATACCATGTTTTAGGGAGAGAGCACATGAATTTTAGCGTGGGTTAGCAGTGGTAAAGTGCCCAGAGTCCTAGAGCCAACAGAAATGAGGTCAGAAAAAAGAGAGGAGGACACAACATTTTGGGGGTGACCCTGCTTAAAGGGCCATTTCAAACACGACCACCCTCCAGCCTAAAGCCAGGGTAGACTAATCAATACCTTGATCGACTTCCCTGCTTAGGCGATAGGAAGTGGACAATGACTCACTTCTGCAGCAGCACTTGTCAGTTCTATGCCTCACTGAACCCAGTTGAATCCCTCTGTCTATGCTCTCAGGGCCCACTAAACTGAACCATGGCGAACCCTTCGCCTCACCTGTGGACCTCATCTGTGCCATACCTGTCCTTACTTTGCTCACAGATGTATCCCAGTAGGCAGACAATACCAATACAGTGTGATGTGGCCCATTCCCTTCAGGGATTTTAGAAACAGTATAGTACTTTTCGCTCAGTCACTCGTGCTCTCTTAGTCTCAGAGAGATACACAGAATAAACGTTGGGACGTTTTTAATAAGCATTTATTGAACCAGCCTCATTCTAGTATAAAACATGTTTGCTGTGACAATCATTAGACAGAAGCAAATGTAAAAGATTACAAGCACCAACAGAGTAAATAGAAGGTAGAATTATACAATGGTGCTAAAACAGTGAATGTATGCAGGCAAATATAAACATGACAGTAAGCAGGTGTACTCCTACTATGCAGACCCTACCTAAGTGTACCTAAGTGTACCTAGCATATATGTGGTTGTATAGCCAAGAATCCGCTAGCAAAGAGCTAACCCCATTACCTGATGGGAGAGAATGAAGGACCCCTTCTTGGTCTTGAGTTGGACACCCTGCAAGGGATGTCAGACCGCTGCATGCTGGAGCTTCTGCGTGCAGGGCCTCAGAGTTTCAGCATGGAATCCTCTCCTCTCCTTCTCTAGTGAAGGTGAGGTTCTTTTATACCAAAAGGCTAACCTCCGGTTTCTACCACAATCGATATGTTGTTAGTACGTTTATGTAAATTAACCTAAATCAATCATTACAATTATGCAGAGCAGCCCTGTCGCTCAAGGATGAAAATGGCAATGACTTTTGTACAGAGTATGTTAATCCGGTTATGAACGTCATGTGGAGGGGATTGAGATATGGTAATAGGAATCCTTATGAATAATAAATGAAGGAAGTTCCAAGGAAACCAATTGGTATTTTATGCAGCACATAACTGGGTAAAGGTTCAATGCTAGAACCATTATGTAGAGCAAGGTAGGACGAATGTAGGCAAAAGGTCGCTGTGATACTCCAGCCTAGGTTACGGGACATAACAAAACTACAGACACAGGTTCTGCAGTGGAAGACCTGTGACATGTTTAAGGGCTACTGAAGTGGGTGGCACAACCAGTGCTACAGGCCCACTAGTAGCATTTATTTTATAGACCCAGGGCACATACTGTTCACTTTACTAGGGATTTATAAGTAAATTAAATATGCCAACCAGATGTAAACCAATTAAAATGTGTTTTAAAGAGAGAGCACATGCACTTTAGCACTGGTTAGCAGTGGTAAAGTGTTGAGAGTCCTATAGCCCACAAAAAAGAGGTCAGACCAAAGGGAGGAGGAAGGCAAAACATTTGAGGGTGACCCTGCAGTAAGAGTCATTTCCAGCAGCAATGAAACAACTATGTGCCATTTACCGAGCCATGCAGGGCACTCTGCATGTCTGTGAGTGGCTTGATAAATCCAGAGTAACACAACGCAGCACAAATTAATGTGTTGCATTAATCTGCCCCAGTGAGGTGTTCCATAGATGATATGTGGGTGTTCCCATGCAACACCCATGAATTTTGATGCATTCCCAGATTTACCATAAGTAGTAGACCTGGGATTGCACCAAAACTGCTACGCCTCCCCAGGTGAGTTGTAACAAGCAGAAATATGTTTATTTCTCCTTGTTTTTTCCACTTTCTATGTGTGCTCCATTCTGCAGCACATATCAAAAGAGGAAAATGCCTCAAGGGATTGTTTTTGTGCAGGAAGGTGCTTCTAGGTTCACCTGAGCGAGTTTCTTGTAGCAGGCAGTTTGGTTTCTGAAGGCCAGCATGTAAGTAAACACACCCTGGAGAGTTTCCTGGAAGCTGCCTCACAGCCTTACTTCACCAAACTCAGAGGTCCTCTCACAGGGTGATCATACAGAAGCTCAAATGGACTGAACCCAAGAGTCTTCTGTAGCATCTCCCTGTATGCAAAGAGGAGGCATGGCAAGAGGACGTCCCACCTATGCCTCAGGGGTTCTCTTAGACCCTTTAACATGCCCTTCAAGGTCTGGTTGAACCTCTCCACCAGACTGTTGCCTTGGCGGTGGTAAGGATTGGTGAACTTGTACGTTACAACACACCCCTTCCACAGGGATGTCATATACTTGGATATGAAATTGGTCACCCTGTCAGAAACCACCTCTCTGGGGAACCCCACATGGGAAAAGATCCCCATTAATGCCCAGCCCACCACTGGTGCTGTCATTGTCCTGAGAGGGATTGCCTCTGGGTTCTGGGTGGCATGGTTCACTAAGACCAGGATGTACCTGTTGCTCGTGGCTATCTTGGTATCCAGTGGCCCCACAATGTCCATCCCTAACCTTTCAAAGGGTGTTCCAGAAACTGGAAAAGGTTGGAGAGGAGCTTTGGCCTTCCTCTCACTCTTACCACTAACCTGGCAAGTTTGGCAAGGCCTACAGTGTCCATCCGACTGCCTTCGCATTTGGGGCCGGAAGAAGTGGGTGACAAGCCTGTCAAAGGTCTTGTCGTGTCCCAAATGTCCTGCTAAAGCCACATCATGAGCCAGACCCAGTAGGAAG
Organism: Triturus cristatus; assembly: GCF_964204655.1. NCBI lineage: Eukaryota > Metazoa > Chordata > Amphibia > Caudata > Salamandridae > Triturus > Triturus cristatus. The sequence continues at coordinate 368,226,978 of NC_140586.1, forward strand.
TTCCTGAAGCGCTGGGGTATCACGGGCACACGGACTGACCCAGGCTCAGAAACCTTAGGCTCACTATACAGGAGACCATTTTCCAGTAGATCCAATGTGATCTGGACTGATCACCAGCTGCCTGGTCTGAAGCCTGCCATGACAGAACCTCTAGAGAAGGGCACTTTTTCTGCTCTCTGCAGAATTCCTCCCTTATGGGACCCCCTTCTTGCTGCCAATTGGTCAGCTTAGAGATGTCCCCCAGATCAGCTACCTGCTCTCCTATAGGCACCGGGGCGTCCCCCTCAAGGTCAGCCTCCTCTCGGTCCGTGGGAACTCCAGGGGCCTGTTTCCTGTGCTCCTGCCCTTTCTCTTGGCAGGGACCTGGGCCACTGTTTCAGGCTCCAGGTCCTTCTGATCACCCTTTCCGGCAGCCATTGACCGAGTGGACACGCATGCCCACTCTGGCAACCCAAGCATCTCCAAGTGAGACCTGAGCTCAACATCCTTTCATAAGGACTGCTCCAGGTCGTCACCGAGCACACAATCTACAGGCATGGTAGGGTTCACAATCACCCTGAAGGGACCTGAGACCCCCCCATTCAAAGGGAACCTGCTTCACCATACACTGGCACTCTGAGTTGTCCACAGCAGCTACTTAACTACTTGGTGCAATGCACCTGGGACTACCTGCTCTACAGAGACCAGGTGACACTAGACTGAGGTCACACTGGCTCCAGTATCTCTGAGAGCCTCTACTCTTTTCCCATTGATGGTCACCCAGGTGTTGTATTTCTTTGTGTTAGGGGGCACCTAGTTTCCAGGGACCCTCTAACGGTCTCTTAGTGAGATGAGGGTCATTTCTGTGGGATCTCCACCCTCCTGTGGGTACCCCTCCTCCCCAAGCGTTACACTTGCCAACACCTTGGTCTGCCCACCAGTGGGTGGCTATGCCCTCTTGGGACACTGGGGGTCCCCCTTCAAGTGACCCACCTGGTCACATGCAAAACAATTGCCAGGGCCGGTCTCAGCAGACTTTCCTGAAGAGACCCCTTGTTTCTTATCTCCTGGGGGATGGGAACCTTTAACCTGGGTGTTAGTTTGGGGCCCTTTAGAGAACTCCTGTGCTTTACCCTTGTCCCCCCCACTTTTCTGCTGGGGACCCTGCACACCTTTGGCTGAGTCTCCCCCAAAGTCTTTCTTGCGGACCCGGGTACTCACCCAGCAGTTCGCCTCCACAGCAAGCTTCCTGGGGTCAGTTAGCTTACAATCAACCAAGTGCTGGCGACGATCTGCAAAACATAGACTAGACAAATGCTCCCATGCAATCAAATTGTAGAGCCCCTGAAAATCTGTTACATTACTGTCCTTCATCCAGCCATCCTGTGACCTGCAGAACGAATCTACACATTCCAACTGTGTTGTCAACAGACATTTTTCTGGAACTAAACTGATCCCTCTACTTTTCAGGAGAGAGTACATACCTATTGAGGAGAGCGTCCTTCATGCTATCAGGGTATCCCTTGCTTCCTCTGGAAAGAGAGGCCATAACCCTGCCCCCCATTTCCTTTCAGGGACCTCATTCATGTGAATGGACGACTCATACCCTTGGAACCACCTCTGTATGTCATCTGTATGTCATCTCCCTTCTTGAATTCCTTGCCTACATTCTTGGGAATGTGAACAATTCTGTCTGCCTGTACTGATGAATTGCTGCCACCATCTGAGCCGGGCCTACTCCTTAGTTTCAGCTCCTTAAGACTTCTCTCATGATCTAAGATCATCTTCCTTTCTTCCATGGCTATTCTTTTCTCTACCCTCTCATTCTACATCCTGAGTTTTTCCAATTCGAACTTTCTTGCTACCTGCCTGTCCTCCAGCTCCTTTGAAGACAGGCCACTGCAGCCTGGTCTGGAGGGTTCCCCCCTCCCAAAACGACATCCACCCTAGGAATGGACTCCTCCGCCTCACAGAGGGGAATGAATGAGTGCTTATACAGGGATTTTAGCTGAAAGGCAATTCTCTTCCTTAACAGACATAACATTCGAAGAAATAATAGCACCACCATTGTTTGGCTATTAAATAGGAATTACAGAAGATGCTGCTAATTCCATCTCAGAAAGAGTAAATTGGTAGGACAGTACGACAGTGACAAAGAAGAAGAAAGACAAATGCATACAAATGGAAATCAAATCAGCAATGTCTTCATTATGGGACCGTGTAGTTTATGAGCTGGGAAGTAATTGGGAGGCAACAAATACCCTCAGAGAAGCAATGAAAGTCATTATGAAGTTGATGAATCAACATCAAGAAAAAACACATTGAAACTTTGAGACCATTCTTACAGAAAATGAAATCTTTCAAACCACATTCTCACAAAAACCCAGGTAATGGCCCTCACCAGTACCGAAGTATCAGAAATTGAAGACCCTATGTGTGAAACTGAAAACTTTGCTTCTCAAATAGCTAGAGATACACAACTCCTATTGGTACAATTGAGAGCATTTTAGAGACAAAACTAAGCTATAGAGACTTGGCAAAGAAGAAACAGGATTATTACCACCCCAAGAAAATACACAAAGCCCATCACCCACCACTGCATCCACTGAAAGACATTAACCAAATGTGCCCATTCATAAACTTAACCCCCGCTTGTGGGCACAGGCGCCGCTGTGGCACCCCCAAGCATATTCACACATTTTGTGGCGGTACAACCGCCATGAAAAGTGTGGCAGTGAGGAAACAAAGGGGGCCATACAGGGCCCCCAGTTGCCTCTGCGCCATGGGGGGCATGCAAAGGGTCACATGTTGCGCCCACCTATGTACATGCTCCACCAGTTCCTGCAGCACATGGAATTGACAGTCCATGCCCTGCTAGAATTTCCATTTGACGCTCCCATTGCTGTGCCCTTTTCAAAGGCACCACAGTGGGACCACCAAAGACCTGCCTGACAGAATAAAAATAAGTTGTACTCTAATGGGCGGTCTTTAATCGCTTTGGCAGTATCGGAGCAGGGTGGCAGTTCGGCGACCCCGCTCTTAGACCACCAAAGTCATATTAAGGCATAAAAGGTTAGCTATCATGAATACTTTTAGCTAGGGATTTGTGTTAGCTATGTAACTGATCCTCTTAGTTGCAGCTCAGGTTTTCTAATTCTAGAACTAATGTATGTACACATTTTTTAGAATTGAGGAATTTTAATTTTTTTTAATGTTATTTTTTGCCTGCACAATAATGCTGGCCGTTGGGTCTGTATAAATTTTATGCGGCCTTTAATCCTTAAAAATGAATATGAACTTGTACGCAGCTTTTCACAATTTGCCTCTATAGTGAATACCGCTAGGTATTTATTGGACCTGGCCTGTGTATGTTTAGGCAGCCTCGTGTCCGTTGTTGGGGTTGGGTTCTGCACTGTAACTATCTTTTTAATCTTTATGTTTACTGTTTTACATCTTGCGTACTGTCCGGCAGTTCCTTAATTGGTGGCATAGGCCTGTGTGTGAATATTTGTTGTTCTGATTGGTGATTTTAAGAATTTTGCCAATTTTTATCTTTTTACTTATGTTATGAGGTGTGTGGTTTGTATTTCCAAATTGGCATGATATCAAACTAATAAAATATACAATACACTGTTGGACCCAGTTCTCTCTGAAGGGTCCCCCAAACCTTTGCCTTCACCCCTCCTGTTTTCTCGAACAGTTTTAATTGGCTTTAGGACTAAATGTACTTTACCACCTCTAACCAGTGCTAAAGAGCTTGTGCTTTTACCTTAAAACATGGTAAGACTGGCCTACACCTAGTTGCACATTTAATTTACATGTTAAGCCCCTAGTAGATGGCACTACATGTACACAGGGCCTGTACATTAAATGTTCCTATCACACCTGCAGGACACATTGTGTCACCCACTAAAACAGCCTTTTAAAACAAGTCTCAGGCCTGCCACTTTTTAAACTGATATTTCAACCTGGCAAAATAAACCTTTTGCCAGGCCTAAACCTTCCTTTTCAATGCTTACCCCTAGGGTATGCTCCAAAGGCTTGCCAGGGCAGGGTGAATTGCATTTAAAGAGTAGGACGTGTATTTAAGCTTTACGTGTCCTAGCAGTGAAAGACTTGCAAAGTAATTTTGTACTGTTGAACCCTGCTGTTGACCTCTGCTGGAGTGAGTCCTAATCCCCAACAGGTGCACCCCAGGTCTTAGACCCTTGGCTGGAGTTAGAGTGTGCTCCCGGCACAACTGAAGGTTTCATTTGAACTGAGGTAGTGCAACACAACCCAAGTTAGGCTCACTCAGCGCAGTACCTCACAGCTCCTGATTTGTAGCTTCATCGGGCCTGATGCAGCCTGACACGGGATCTAGCATTGCAGTGCCTCGCAGCTCCTGATTAGCGGCTTCATCTGAATGGAAGCAGAGCAGCGCAGACTGAAACTGGATCTCGCATCTCAAAACCAAGGATACTAAGGTACAACTCCCAGCAGGCTGATCTTGGTCATGTACCCGGCCCGCGTTCCGACCTAATTGGTCTGCACTTGTAACTTTGGGATCTATTAGGATGGCGGTCGTAAAAGCACCCTGAACGCCATGGTAGCGAAAATCAACCATCCGCTGGTACCGCGGCAAAACCGATGGTCTGATTGAGATCAACAGCTACAAATTTCTGACCGCGGCAGGATAATGCCATGAAAGACCGCCGGTAGCGGAGTGAGCAGGTGAAAATCTGACCGCGGCGGTCAGACTCGAGGTGGAACCTCACAAAACTGCCGCGAGACCAGCGGAGTGACCGCACGTAAAAGTAGGATTCCATTGAGGTGACAGCGGGACGCTGTTTCCAACTGTCACGATCGCAAACAGTGATGAATGGGAGAGCCGGCAGAAGGGCTGCTGCATAGCCACTGCTGCGGAAGCTCAGTGACAAATATGGCGGTCGACCAAAAAAAAACACAAGACCACCAAGCGCACACATCAAACTAGCTCTGCCCCCAAAACACCTAACACACCCCATTGACACAACCCCATGGCAACTTAAAAATTACAAATCCCAGGACAACCCACACAACACACCTGACAGCAATACTCCATTTTGACACACCCACATAGCTGAGTATAAAACCAGCCCCTTCCCTGACCAGAATCCTTCGCACTACTCCAGCCCAGAAGGAACCAAACCCTGCAGCATATTGGTTAGGCAAAACACAACACATCTCACCAGCACAACACACATACACCACCTTTACCGCCCCCACCACCCTCACAACTGCACCTCAAACCATTTGCACATCACACACCATGGCACAAAACAAAATGCCCAAATTCACAGAGAGTGAAGTGCCAGTCATGGTAGATGAGATATTCAGAGTAGAACCACAATTGTTTGGTACCCTGGCCCAACAGACACCATTAGCCACAAGAGTACAAATGTGGGATAGGATAGTCAACAAGGTCAATGTAGTGGGGACCACCCCGCGCAGCAAGGAGATCGTGAAGCGGTGGCATGACCTCAAGAGCAAGGTGAAAGAGAGAAACAACAAGAACCGTCAGCTGGCTCAGATGACTGGCGGTGGCCCTCCCATTCCACCCAGAACATTCACTGCATGAGAGGAGAAGGTGCTTGCCATACTGAATCCAGAGAGTCTCACAGGAATAGCCGGGGGAGTGCAGGCTGGTAAGTACAAACAAATGTATACAATAACACTGCCACGTACAGTCTTGCAAAACTACTAAGCTACACCTCCTAGGCCCAATCCCATTCATCTGCACCACAATACCCAACACAGGTCTCACAGATGTACCATTCACCCCATCTGATTCACCCCAAAGGTAGCCAGCTACATTCCCAGGGTTGTATGTGTACAGGCAGCCAGCACTACAACTCCCATCAGGCCTCCTTGTCCCACAGCTCATCAAGATGGAGCACTCCCCCACCCAGCCAGAAGCATGTGGCAGCCATTGTATCTCACCAACAAAACTTACAGGTAGGTAGTCATCTTCACAGGGAGGACTGTTTGTGGGTGGGGGGCCTGCACTACAACTACCACCAGCCACCATGGCCCACCCCTGAGCAGGATAGAGCACTCCTCCCCACCCAGAAGCATGTGGCAGCCAATGTTTTACAATAACCAAACTTACAGTGAGGTAGCTATCCTCACAGGGAGGGCTGTTTGGGGGTGGGTGGCCTGCACTACAACTCCACCAGTGCCCCTTGTTCCACAGCTCAGCAAGATGGAGCACTCCCCCACCCAGCCAGAAGCATGTCAGCCATTGTTTCTCACCAACAAACTTACATGTAGGTAGCCATTGTTACAGGGAGGGCTGTTTGGGAGTGGGAAGCCTGCACTACAACTACCACCAGCCCCCCTGTCCTACCCCTGAGCAGGATGGAGCACTCCCCCTACCCAGAAGCATGTGGCAGCCATTGTATCTCACCAACCAAACTTATAGGTAGGTGGCCATCTTCACAGGGAAGGCTGTTTGGGGGTGGGAAGCTTGCACTACAACTCTCACCAGCCCCCCTGTCCCACCCCTGAGCAGGATGGAGAACTCCCCCTACTCACAAGCAAGTGGCAGCCATTGTATCTCACCAACCAAACTTACAGGTACGTAGCCATATTCACAGGGAGGGCTGTTTGGTGGTGGGAGGCCTGCACTACAACTCCCACCAGCCCCCTGTCCCATCCCTGAGCAAGATGGAGCATTCCCCTCCACCCAGAAGCATGTGGCAGCCAATGTAGCTCACCAACCAAACTTCCTGGTAGGTATCCATCTTCACAGGGAGGGCTGTTTAGGGGTGGGAGGCCTGCACTACAAATCCCACCAGCCCCCTGTCCCACCCCTGAGCAGGATGGAGCACTCCACCCCACCCAAAAGTATGTGGCAGCCATAGTATTACAACAACCAAACTTACAGGTAGGTAGCCATCTTCACAGGGATGGCTGTTTGGGGGTGGGAAGCTTGCACTACAACTCCCACCAGGCACCCCTGTCCCACCCCTGAGCAGGATGGAGCACTTAAACACACACCCAGAGAGATGTGTCAGAAATTCCACCCCAATGTGACAACAGAACAGGCAAGTAGACAGTGCATGCACCCCACCATTTCTCTCGAAAAGCATGGAGCCACATGACAACAACAGCCCTCACATCCCACCAAAATTGACACAGATCCAATATCCAAGTACAGTGTGCAGACAACTAAGCGTATGTAACTGTCAATTTTTTTCAATTTATAATCTTTATTCGGTTCTTAAAAAGACACCATAAAAGCACAAATACAATATAAATATACGCAAGTTAAAAAACACAGCAAATGATAATCAAGTTAAAAAAAAACAAAAATATAAATATTTAAAATTTCTGTACTCAAGTAGAGGGCCAGGGGATTTATAAAATTTTGAATGTTCAGATCACGTTTAGGGACCAATATCTCTGGTATTCCTCAATCTGGTTGCAATTCGAATAAAGTTTATCGTGCAAAACAGGGTGTAAGCGTCCTCCGCTTCCTGTAAGAATCTCAGAGCCAATTTTGCATATTTGAATTTTAGCTCTTTCAGGATTCCCACCAGGAACTTGCGTCTTGGCATTGTATAAAAAGGACACAGTAAAACAAAATGAAGGGTATCCTGCGGAGATCTAAGATCGCAGCCGCAGGTACCCTTCTCCTCTATTGTATGAGTGAACCCAGATGGCACTGCAAGGATATGGTGTAACATGTTAAATCTGAAGCGGGTCATGAGGTAGCGATCCTGCGCGTTGTACATGACCCTCAGATAGGGTTCCATCCCTTGCTTCGCAGTGAGGTTGTTGTACAAGTGATTAGTGGCTTTGTGCTTCTCCTTTTCAGCCCTTGACGTTTTCAGATGTGTAAGAAAAAGTTTTTTCACCAGGGTCTTACTCTCCCGGGACAGAGAGTGTGGGGCTAAAAAGTATTGTGGGCAGCCAATCTCTGTTAACGACTTCTTAACAAATTTCAGCCAAGGGATTTCGTGTCCTTTATCTCTTTTGAGGCAGTCCTCGATAATCTGTCTCGTAAGGGCCGCCTCAGGGTTGGTCCATGCTTTCACCCATGCCAGGAGGGGTTTGGATTTAATTTTATCCTCTAAAAATGGTTCTCCTACCTCTTCATGTATGATGTGGGCCGAAGCGCTCTGTGGGACTTTTAATATTCTTCGTAAGAATTTATTTTCTTCAGTCTGGAGCGGCTGTACTTTTTTGCCCAGAAAGCCCCACACTTCTGCCCCGTAGCTTACTTTCGCACAACAGATGGATCTGTATAAGGCCATAATTTGTTCGGGGGACCATTTCCCTAATCTTTGCCCATACCCCATGATTGCCCCAACTGCACTTGCCAGTTTGGTAGAGTGCTTCTCAATCAGGGGTTTGAACGATAAGGCGTAATCAAATAGCACCCCCAAGTATGTAAAAGACTTGACCTGATCTATTTTGTGTGATCCAATGTTGTAAGTAAATGTTCCTTTTATGGATTTCCCCGATGACATAATGTAGGACTTTTCTAGATTTGTGGCCAGGTCCAGTTTCTCCATAAAATTGACAAACCCGTCAATTAATTTTTGCAGTCCCAATGGTGTTCTAGAGAGCAGGACCGCATCATCGGCGTAGAGTAGTACGGGCACTGCTCGATGACCAATTTGGGGTGAGTCAACTTTGAGCTTGAGGAGATCCTTTTCCAAAGCGTTGATATAAATAGAGAAAAGGAAGGGCGCAAGGATGCATCCCTGTTTGACTCCACTATTACAGGTAAAGGGATCGGTCTTATTGCCTTCCTGACTGTACCTTACACTTGCAGAGGTGTTCCGATGTAGGTTTTGTAGAGTGTCGACTAGGGATTGGTCCACACCTAGCTCCTTTAGCATGGCCCAGAGCTTTCTCCTGTTTACGCGGTCAAAGGCCGCAGAAAGGTCCATAAACCCCATGTATATTGACCCCCTCCCGGCGATGGTATATTTTGGTATAGATTTAGGCATTGATCGGTGGTAGATCTGCCTTTCCTGAAGCCGTATTGAATTTCTGAGAGGATTTGTTGCTCCTCTGCCCATTCTTGCAATCTCGATAGGATGAATCGCCCCAAGACCTTAGCTGACACATCAATGAGGGAAATGGGTCGATAGCATTGGGGGTCATCACGGTTGCCTTTTTTGTAAATAGGGACTATGGTCGCCGTTGACCAGGACTGGGGGAGGCCTACCTCCCCTGCCTCATTTAACACCCTCATAAGTAACGGAGCCCATAGTTCAGGTCTACTTAGGAATAGATCTGGTGGAATTCCGTCCGGGCCCGCGGCTTTGTTTTTGCTGAGCCCGGTGATTCCTAATTCGACCTCCTTCAAGGTGAACTTTAGCTTTACAGGCCGGTGGGCCTCCGCTGACTCCTCCTGGGGTTCCTTGTTTGAATGGTTGTATAAGCCCTGGAAGTGTTTCTGCCATTGTTCCGGCAGAATGGTATTCATGATTTTGGGAGCCCCTTGATCCTGAAAGAGGGGGGCATTAATCACTTTCCAAAAGGCGATAGAATCTTTTCTTTCTGCGGCGTCCCTTAAGTCTTCCCAGGCCTGATTTTGTATGCTTTGCTTGCGAGCCTTCAGAGCTTTTTTATATTCAGCTCTGTTCCGTGCCACCTTCATTTTATCCCTTGGTTGGGCATGAAGACTATCCTTCAGGTTTTTCTGCGCCTTTGTACAATTTGAATCAAACCAACGGGGGTTTAGGGGCATTTTGTTTTTAGTTCCTGGGGTATGTAAGGAGTTACTTACAGCCTGTGCGATTTCTTCAAATGCCTTCACCACCTCAGCTCCAGTTACACAGAGGTCGAGACATTTATCAATTGCTGCTGGGGCTTCGGAAAATAGTTTTTTATAAAAACTGTCCGCATCAATTTTGGCCCATTTAATTCTTCTGCCCTGGTCGACTACTCTTTCTGTAATGGCAGGTTTCTTTTGAGATGGAAAAACGAAACCCTCCATTTTAATGATTACCGGGTTGTGATCACTGAAACTACTGGCCTCTATAATGATTGTACTAATACTTCTTTTTAGATTGGGAGAGACTAGTGCGAAATCAATGTAAGAGTGACAACCTCTTCCTTTAAATGTTGGAGTTAACTCTCCTTTGTCGTTGAGTGTGGCGAGATCTAGGATTTGTATTAGGTTGTACCTTTTCATAAGTCTTTCCAAACCCCAGCCCTCAGTTGAATGGGTGAAGTGAGGGCCTTTCAAGATCGTACATCTAGACCAGTCGTTGTTAAATGGCATTAGTTTCTCACAGAGGTGACAATTAAAATCTCCCATTAGTATTATATCCGTGATGTTTGGTGTCATGGTTAAAAAGCTCAAACAGTTTTCTAATTCATTTATGGCTATTCCCTTCTCCGTTATAGCCGGTGCATTGTACCAGTTCATAAGCAGAAATGTTAGACTTGGTGAAGTGAACCTTAATACTTGGAGGTTGGCTGTGACCCATTTGGTGTTGGACCAGGTGCCCTTGATGTCTAAATTGACATAGATCGCGAGCCCCCCACTTGCTCTCCCCGAGATGGCTTTTTTTGCAGGGACAAAAAAGCCTTTGTAGCCTTCCAGGCTGTAAGCATGCGATTCAGTGGCCCAGGTCTCTTGCAGGCACAAAATGTGAAATTTACTTATATAGCTGCGCCAGTCCTGAGATGCGAACTTGGCCGCTAGCCCTGCAATATTCCAGGTAGCTATTAATAGGTTGTCATGAGTCGTGACCTTGGGTGTTCTTTTTCCCTTGCCTAGCAGAAGCTTTGATAGGCTATCCGTTGCGGGTGCAACAACCCGGCTTAGTTGCGGCCTGTAGGGGGTAGCGATTCTTCTGTGGGTGAGATGGGAATTGTCTAATGAGGGATTTATCCACTCCCCTCTACCCCGGTTAGTGATCAATGGTGTGTTGCTGCCTCCTATGGATTGCACAGGATCCGGAACGTCAATTTGGCCCTGGTCGCCTCCATCTTTTATCCCTGTAGATGGTAGGGTGGGCTCCTTCCTATGTTTAATTTTTGAAAATGAGCGGTCCAGTCTCAGTCAGTCCACCCCTTCAAGTGTACTGAACCTATTCCAGTGAGCGTACTGTGTAATGGGGGAATCATAAATTGGGAATACAGAATTTGGCCTTTGCCATTGCAGTACGCCGGGTTGAGAACCCAAGTGCGATATTCTGTCAGGGCCAATATTCGGCCTGGGCCTTTGGGGTGCGAAGGGGTAAAAGTAGGATAGGCGAACCGGGTGGATTTGTGAACTTATGTGACTCGGGGGGGCGTTACAGATGAAATTCACGGCCGCCCTGTCTCTAAAGTTGACTGTAATGATATCCCCTGCGATGGTCTTAATACCTTTGCCAATCCACTCACCCCTTCTCACTGCAAGGATTTCCCCGTGGATGTTAGGGGGCAAGGGTCGATGTGTTTGCAGCCACTGTATGCATTTATTTTTTAATTCAGTCTGTGATTCCCGTTGGCCCTCCTTTAAAGGGGGAATTCCTGTTAGGACGACTACAAGGGGCAGAGCCTCAGGCGGAAGATTGATTGTCTTGAAGCATGTTGCAGTGTTCTTATCGTCAGAGGTTGACGCTATAGCACGCCGTGGAGACTTAGGAACCGCCTTATGGATTAGGGCCTTGTTCTTTTCCATCGTTTGTAAAGATGCGGATGGAGGTTTGTTATTGCCCATGGGTATTTGATTTTTATTTTTGCCTGCTTGCGGGGTAGAGACAACCTTTTGTTTTTCCTGGGCTCCTTTCTGCGGGACACTGGTGTTATTTAGTTTGTCCCCCCCATTGATTACTAGAGAGGCCTTATCTCTTAGTGGGCTACTTAATGTAGGGTCCTTTCGATTTGTCAAATCCCGTTCCTGCACAGGATAGGTTTTCGGGCTGATCCCCTTATTATTGACCAATGAGGTCAGTCTATCAATTTTTGATATGAGGGGTTTTAACAGCACCGAGATAGAGTGCTCCAGGTCTAATTTAAGATCCGCCACCATGTTGGTTATCCAGCATGGTATTCCCGGTGTGGATGGGTTTATGGGCGTGATCAAGTTGTGGTTACTGGGTTTGACATGACCTTTTTTCCTCACTTGTTTGTGGACTTCCTTATTCAACATTGTTTCCGCAAGGGATATGTCGTTATCATGAGTATTTATTTGAGTGCTTGTTTGTGCACCATGTCTAGCCCTACTGATTTCAGCGGGTGGCTGGGCGCAAGGAAGGTCAACAAAGGATGGTGGGGTAATGGGCCGGCTAGTATCCATCTCCTCTACCAAGTCTTTGGAAGCTTCTGACAGGTTAATCAATGAATCCTGGGTGTCTTGAATGATAGTTACCGGGGGTAAGGACATTCTTCTCTCGGTGTTGGCTATGGCATCGGAAACCGCCCCTATAGTCCGTTTGAGCATCTTGTCAATAGCAGTAAAAGTCGGTAGTGGAGATAAATGAACCGATTTGGTTTTTGAGCTCGACCTTAGGGTAGGCATCCTTGTTTTCTTGGTAGGTTTCCTCATTACGACGAGTGCTATATTAGATGGTAACGGGCAGATATAAATTGTGTCAAGGGAATGGCCAGTGATCCAACTGGCTGTCGAGGAACTAATAGCAGTATATTATTAATGGGGGGGCAGTTTTAGGGGGCTGGCCCAGCCCAGCCTCTTCTGGCCCCTGAGGGCCACAGAGGGCCCGTCCTTTGCCCGGGCTTCGCTCGGCGTCCCGCTCGCGTCCCGCTAAGCGTTACCGCGCTTTGTTTGTAGGGGGTGTTGCGGCCGGGGGCGTTGCTTGCTGAGGGTGCGGCCGTACACACCTGTGCGGCGCAGGGGCTCCTGGTCTCTGTGGTCCCTGCTTCACTCGCCCCAATTGCCTTGCATGATGGTTTCTTCCTCCCGGGTGCTGGATGCTAAGTTTACACCTGCTGCCTCAACCCCACACCTGAGCACCGCGCAGCGGCACCCGCGAAGCGGGTGCTGCAAGCTGTTGACGCGGAACTCAGGCGGTCAGTCCCTCCTGGGATACGGGGAGGCTCCGAGCGCCAGTAGCGGTTTCCTTTGGTGAGTAAGTCCCACTGTGCTCTGGGAGGGTTCGCTTTTCTACAGCGCTTGGACGGCCGGGGGCGTGGCTTGCTGGGGGTGCGGCCGTACACACCTGTGCGGCGCAGGGGCTCCTGGTCTCTGTGGTCCCTGCTTCACTCGCCCCAATTGCCTTGCACGATGGTTTCTTCCTCCCGGGTGCTGGATGCTAAGTTTACACCTGCTGCCTCAACCCCACACCTGAGCGCCGCGCAGCGGCACCCGCGAAGCGGGTGCTGCAAGCTGTTGACGCGGAACTCAGGCGGTCAGTCCCTCCTGGGATACGGGGAGGCTGCGAGCGCCAGTAGCGGTTTCCTTTGGTGAGTAAGTCCCACAGAAATAAAATTGTGACTCACCAAATCACATGTTCAGTAAAATCAGGGCACAAACATGCACAGCACTAAATGCTATCTGCAATTTCCATGGGGGCAGAGCTTGGAGGACCATATGAAAACAAAGCAAGTATGGTCTGTAGAACAAATAAATCAAAACACAGGACATGACAAAGGTATGCATGAGATAACAATGGCTAGTTCATGCACATGTGTAACGCTTGCCAGGCAGAGTAAATAGCATAGATGCTTCACATCAAGTCGTGGTGCCACCAGTCGTTAGATGACATAATGTCCTCGTAATCACAAAATCTGCACGTGGGGCATGGTATCCATTGACATGTCACACCATGGACAATAATGTATATACCTCTACATACTGTCATGATGCACATTGCTGTGCAGACATACAATGTGAGAACTGGTAAACTGTGTGTTGCATAACCTGTAAATGAGATACATCGAACACCAAGCTTGAGGGGAGCACGTCAATGACCATTTCCCCTCTGTCCCACAGGTGACCAAGAACTGACTGCAGAGGATGACAACACCAACCTGCAGAGCCAGTCTCCACCCCTGGAACATGGACACTCTAATGATGACACCCTGGATTTCGAGGATGCGGAGCAAAAAGCCAGCCCATCTGGCATGCCAGGGCGCAACAGGTCCCAGGACCCCACTGTCCCCCCCGCCACCATATCAGCAACAACAGCAACTGTGCTGATCCCTGCTGGAACGACCTGTGCGGCCTCCACCACCACCACTACTACTGCCACCAGTGCTGCCTGCAACCCTCTCCCTGCCCCAGAGGATGAACACCCCACCCCACCAACTGAGGAGGGCAGGGAGAGTAGGCAGATGCATTCAGTGGTGAGGCAATAGGTCCATGATAGCAGGGCACGTGGGAGGGCAAGGGGGAGTTCAAGCTAACCAGACACTGGGACCGAAGCCCTGGACAACATCACCAGAGTCCTTGGACCCTATGAACTGGTCCAGGGACAAAGGGGCCAGGGCCAGGAAGATTCCTGAGAGCTCCACCTGCTGCTGAGGTCCATAGACACCCGCATGGGCCAAATCGTGGACCTCTTGGCCCAGCTAGTGGCGGTTCTGAAGGGACCTAGGAAAACACAACAGAACAATATTCACTAGTCAGGCGATGGCATCACAGCCATCACACAACACTTGTCATCAAGGTATCCATTCTGCACACATTGCAATGAGGAACAGTACCGACATAGACATCCTGTATCTGTGCTAAACTACCCTGTCTCAGAAACATTAGCAGGCAGCACAGAATCAACAACAGGCTCCAGTCACAAACCTCACCTACACCTTTTCCCCAACAACGACATCAGCAGACAATGGTACCATTGTACGTTTTCACTCAACTTCAGGGGAAGTAGCGGATGATGAGCTGTTGACGCAGGTCAACATCTTCCTCCTCTCCACCCTCGTCACTGGACATGGGTTTGTTTGCAGGCGGGGGCTTTGGCTGCTCATCAGCTTCCAGGAGACGGGGGATCTCCTTGCACAAGGCCAGGTTGTGGAGCATGCAGCATGCAACTACAATCTGACACACCTTTTTGGGTGAGTACATCAGTGCACCTCCGGTCTTGTCCAGGCAGCAAAATCAGGACTTCATGAGACCAAATGTACGCTACACCACACAACATATCCTCCCATGGGCTTCATTGTAGCGGACTTCACTTGGGGTCCTGGGATTCTGCAGTGGGCTCAGCAACCAAGGATGGTTGGGATATGCAGAGTCACCTAGGTGTGAGATACACAGACCAATTTTGTAACATAACTGTGGCATGTTGCACACAGCACGCTACTTGACTCAGCGTACTCACCCACAATCCATGCACGCTCCAGAAGCAGATTAGCCATCAGCTGTGGCACAATGCTGTTACGCATGATGTACAAGTCATGGGCCGAGCCAGGAAATTTGCTATAGATGTGTGAGATGATCATATCCACCTGGCACACCAATTGCACATTGATGGAATTGAAATGTTTCCGGTTCCTATAGTTGTGCTCACGTGCATGTGGTGGAACCAGGCCAACATGTGTGCAGTCAATGGCACCAACAACATTAGGGATGTGTCCAAGGACATAAAAATCACCCTTCACAGCCACCAATTCATGGCTCTGGGGGAAATGGATGTATCTGTCCCTGTAGGTCATCATAGTGGACAGGACATCACATAGCACCATGCTGAACATAGGTTGCGACATCCCACCTGCAATGTACACCGTGTACTGGAGTGAACCAGTAGCAAAGAAATGCAGGGCCGCCATCACCTTACACGTCGGTGTCAAAGCAGTCGGATACGTTCTGCGAGGCCGCAGGTGGGGTTCAAACAGAGCACATAGGTCTTGAAGGGTGGGTTGATCCAGACGGAATTTCCGTATGACATCCTCATCCTCCATGTTCGTCAGCAATGTGAAGGGACAATGCACATTTGGTCACTTCCTAGGTGAGATGAAACGGGACACATGTAATTGCAATCCACCATGTGATGTGTCCAACATCTTATGTTTTGACTGATACAACGCCAACAATGACTGGCATCAAACCTCAGCTTACAGCACAACTTACATGTTGGGACACCTTCAGCAACACTAGTCGTACACTTGTACAGTGAGTACTTCCAAAACAACATCTGACTATGTGAATGCCCAAAGGTATATTGCCACATCTTGCATAAGCAGCACTGACAGTAGTTCATACAGCATATGCGTGAAACAGCAACACTATTGTCTCCTACCTAGCTGCTGTACATACCACACCTTCTTGCATAAGTAGAACAGGGCACATATTAACAACACATTGAGCACAGTCTGTGCATTAAGATCAAGTATGTGCATGAGCCAAGCAAAAGTAGACACTGAAATATGCACATTGTGTAGTCAGACATTCATCACTGTGGGTTGCTCAGCCATATCACACATTGACATGTGTACCCATAGGAGAGTCCATCACAACAGTGTTCTGTGTACATGCCCAGCAATATCAAAAGTGAAAGGGAAGGGAGTACATGCCAATGTTTGCAATCATGTGCACCGACATTGCATGTGTAGTCAGCAGTGGGCTAAATGTTACATTGGCATTGTGTGCACTATATTGTGCCATAAATCATGTGTCTACTGTACACTGTTGAGAACTGGCCATTGCCATTGACACAGCATGATGTGTCCATAGGCGCTGAGACGTGCTCCGCCACCCAAATCACGGTCATAGGCACCAATGGATAGCAGCCATATCGCGTAAGCGATCGCCTGGCCCAAGCTGTGTGTCACCGCCAATGCCCATGCCCTTACAACCAATGGGATCCGCAATTGCGGTAGTGATAGAAACATTGGGAAATGGCGGTTGGCATGCTCCGCTACCCAAATCACGGTCTTAGGCACCAATGTATAGCAGGCAGCCATATTGAGGTAGCGACCGCCTGGCCCCAGCGGTGTGTCACATCAAATGCCCATGCCCTTACAGCTAATGGGACCCGCAATCGCGGTAGTAATATACACATTGGGAAATGGCGGTTGGCATGCTCCACCAGCCAAATCACTGTCATAGCCACCAACGTATAGCAGCCATATCACCGCTGCGACCACCTGGCCCCGGTGGTGTGTCACTGCCAATGTCAAAGCCACACTCGCGGTTGTGATATACATATAGTTAAATGGGACCCGCAATCTCGGTAGTGATATACACATTAGGAAATGGCGGTTGGCATGCTCCACCACCCAAATCACGGTCATTCGCACCAATGGGTAGCAGCCATATCACGGTAGTGAACACCTGGCCCCAGCGGTGTGTCACCGCCAATGCCCATGCCCTGTGAGAAGTTGGCCTGATATATGCTGTCCACTAGTTATAGTGGGCACCTTGTATCAGTCCAAGCAACCCCTTATGGTGATAGGTTAAAGACAACCTTTATTGAAAGCTATCCTAGTGGTAGCTATGGAGAGCAGCCTTCAGGCTAAGTCTTGAAGGAATGTAAAGCAGCTTGTTTTACCAGTCTATAATCTCTTGAATGACCAAATGAAAAGACAACCACACCAGGTATATATTTAAAATATATGTATTTAAGATAAAACACACCCCTCCTGTCTCTTTTTGAGGCTGGAGTTCGAAGTACTTAATTTAAAAGTTAGCAATCAACAGTAATAGCACAAATACATGCCAAACCATAAAGCAAAAAAGTGGTATAAGAACCACGACCGAACTAGACACAAGGCCTAGAGCCTGTAGAATCGCTGGAACCCCAAGGAACCACCCAAGGTAGTGACACAGGGGACCCACGGGGACTGGGTGCAGTGTGTACACACAACCGCGGGTTCCCGTTAGCTTCTATGGGCAATATCGCGGTTGGAAATTTATAGATTAGGGACACTTAGAATCGAGTCAGGAACAAAGCCTTTTGGACTTAAGAAGTTCTAGGGCTAGCACCCACGAGAGCACCGGAGTACTCGAGTTACCTTACACACGGAAGCCGGGTGCATAGGTGTCTTTTGGTGTCGGGTTGCGTAGTCGATTACAATGGAAGCTGGCGAAGAACTGCTGCTGCCGTGAAGAAGAGAAGTGTCTGAAGAGATACACGCCTGGATCTAGGATGTAAGGAACCTGAAAGCAGAGGGGACAGAGTCTAGGTCACTTGCCAGTGACCGAGGGAAGGATGGACCAATGCCCACAGATGTGCTTCAGTTGAGTTGACGGGTGTCTTGACTCTTGAGCCACGAGGTCCAGGAGGTGTCAATGAAGTCCACAAGCCAGATTTGAGCTGTCCCACAAAGTCTGTCGAGTGCTGCGGTATCGGCAACCAGATTGGACCCAACAAGCCTTGGCAAAGGCAAGTCTTGTGGAAAGAGAAGAAGGACGTCGGTGCAGACCAGCAAGGTCTGAGGGACTCACCCAGCAAGGGTAAGTCAGGGCACATCTGGAGCAACCAGGGAAACCCAAGTAGAAAAGGAGTTGCCTTCGTGGGGACCCTCTAGCCAATGGGCTAGCGATCGCGAAGGAGCCTCGAGCGGTCGCACTGGAACCCGGCCCACGGGTCACACGTGGAGTGGAGGCCAGAGATCTTCAGTGCAGTCTGTGCTCAAGGCTAGGGCTACTCAGAGCCCAAAGCAGAACTTCAAGGGTGAACAGAAAGTCGATGTACCAGCAATAGAACGCAGGGCCCAGGGGTTATGGTTCCTCGTCACCCACGATAGTCACAGGCCTCAGCTTTGCTGTGGACTTAGGGTAGCCTTGGCGAAGTCAGGAAATCCACCTCTGGTGATGGAGAGACTTCAGCGTCCAACGGGAGCTTCAGAATTGCAGACCAGACAGTTGCTTCTTTGGTGCCTGCCAAGCAGGGGAGTCACTCCTTGACTCCAAGGGAGATTTCTTCAGCCTTCTAGTCAGGATAAAACGTCGAAAGTCCAGGATATATGTTGTAGAGTTTCATCCAGGGTAATCTAAAATCGCAAGGACTGGGTTCCCATGCTTATACTAAGTTTGGGGGTTAGACATACTCTAGGGACCCACCTATGGGAGGGTTTGGAAAGAGGGCTGGTTACAACCATCTCCTTTGTCCAGTTTCGTGCCAGAGCAGTGGCAGATAGCCCCTGCAACCGGTTTGAATTGGACTATGCAGAGGGACACCAAGTGTGCCCCCAGTGCAGGACTTCAACACACCAGATAGTGCTCCCGTCCAGCCCCAATACACATCTGCCTGTCTGGGGAGGTGGTTACACCTCCCTGGGACAGGAAATCTATTGTCCAGGCCTCCCCTGCCAGAGTTTCAGTCAGCAGCAGGAGGCCAGATCCGTGTCTGTGGCAGAAGCATCCATTTTGTGATGCCAGGGCCCTAGAAAGTCCTAGAGGGTTAGACCAGTGTGAACATGTCTCTCCCTCTAGAAGGGTGGAATGCTACCCCCGCTGCCAGAACTGGCGGGGGGTAGTATTCCAAAGCGTTTGACACCAAACACGACATGTTTCCGTGCAGCCATCCCAAAGTTAGCATTTACCTCAAAGTTATAATGCACTTAAGAGTATATGGTCAGACTGCACCACAAACAGCATCAGAGGAGGTAATCCGAATGCTGCAGAGGGGCTCTGCTCATGCAGGGGCACCCTCTCACATAAAAACCAAGCACTCTGCCTTCAGGATTGTTAAGGCCTGCCATAGGAGTGACTTATAGGTTTTATATGTGTGTGCAATGGTAGTGATATAGGTAGCCTATAACACAGTATGGGGTGCAAGCACCATCATATACATTTAATATTACGTGATGTGCGCGATTGGTATGCGACCAGCCCGCGACTCCTGCTCCCGCGCATTTACGACACATGCGCATTACGATACGAGATGCTTGCGCGGTGGCGGGTCCCGCGTGATGTCATACACGTGCTCGGGCGCCCTGGGGGCGCAACTCCCACAAAAAAATGTTATGTTCCAAAATGATATGTATGTATCTTTAATATACATATTACGGCAAGAGATTATCTAAAATAGTCATAAAAATAACATATTTGTATTTATAATAAACTTATATTATTTTTAAATATATTTTTGCGAAGTCGGGTGCGTGCATCGTGAGTGCAGAGAACCAGGTCAGCAGAGGTGCTGTAGAGCCAGAGAAACCAGGTCAGCAGAGCCGTTGTAGAGCCAGAGAACCAGGTCAGCAGAGCTGCTGTAGAGCCTAAGAAGCAAGTCAGCAGAGCTGCTCTAGAACCAGAGACCCAGGTCAGCAATGCTGCTCTAGAGCCAGGGACCCAGGTCAGCAGAGCTGCTCTAGAGGCCGAGAACCAGGTTAGCAGAGCTGCTGTAGAGCCAGAGAAACCAGGTCAGCAAAGCTGCTCTAGAGCCAGAGAACCAGGTCAGCAGAGCTGCTTTAGAGCCATAGAACCAGATCAGCTGAGCTGCTCTAGAGGCAGAGAACCAGGTCAACAGAACTGCTTTAGAGCCAGAGAACCAGGTCAGCAGAGCTCTTTAGAGGGAGAGAACCAGGTCAGCAGAGCTGCTTTAGAGCCATAGAACCAGGTCAGCAGAGCTGTTCTAATGCCAGAGAACCAGGAAGCAGAGTTACTTTAGAGCCATAGAACCAGGTCAGCAGAGCTGCTTTAGAACCAGAGAACCAGGTCAGCAGAGCTGCTCTAGAGGCAGAGAACCAGGTCAGCAGAGCTGCTCTAGAGCCAGAGAACCAGGTCGGCAGAGCTGATTTAGAGGGAGAGAACCAGGTCAGCAGAGCTGCTTTAGAGCCAGAGAACCAGGTCAGCAGAGCTGCTCTAGAGCCAGAGAAGCAGGTCAGCAGAGCTGCTTTAGAGCCAGAGAACCAGGTCAGCAGAGCTGCTCTAGAGGCCGAGAACCAGGTCAGCAGAGCTGCTGTAGAGCCAGAGAAACCAGGTCAGCAGAGCTGCTCTAGAGCCAGAGAACCAGGTCAGCAGAGCTGCTGTAGAGCCAGAGAAACCAGGTCAGTAGAGCTGCTTTAGAGCGAGAGAACCAGGTCAGCAGAGCTGCTTTAGAGGGAGAGAACAAGGTCAGCAGGTATGCTTTAAAGCCAAGGGACCAGGTCAGCAGATCTGCTCTAGAGCCAGAGAACCAGGTCAGCAGAACTGCTTTAGAGCCATAGAACCAGGTCAGCAGAGCAGCTGTAGAGCCTAAGAACTAGGTCAGCAGAGCTGCTCTAGAGCCAGAGAACCAGGTCAGCAGAGCGCTGTAGAGCCAGAGAAACCAGGTCAGCAGAGCTGCTCTAGAGCCAGAGAACTAGGCCAGCAGAGCTGCTTTAGGTTCAGAGAACCAGGTCAGCAGAGCTGCACTACAGCCAGAGAACCAAGTCAGCAGAGCTGCTTTAGAGCCATAGAATCAGGTCAGCAGAGCTGCTTTAGAGCCAGAGAACCAGGTCAGCAGAGCTGCTCTAGAGCCTAAGAACCAGGTCAGCAGAGCTGCTCTAGAGCCAGAGAACGAGGTCAGCAGAGCCGCTGTAGAGCCAGAGAAACCCGGTCAGTAGAGTTGCTATAGAGGGAGAGAACCAGGTCAGCAGAGCTGCTCCAGAGGGAGAGAACCAGGTCAGCAGAGCTGCTCTAGAGCCAGAGAACCATGTCAGCAGAACTGCTTTAGAGCCATAGAACCGGGTCAGCAGAGCTGCTTTAGAGCCAGAGAACAAGGTCAGCAGAGCTGTTGTAGAGCCAGAGAACCAGATCAGCAAAGCTGCTCTGTAGCCTAAGAACTAGGTCAGCAGAGCTGCTCTAGAGCCAGAGAACCAGGTCAGCTGACCTGCTGTAGAGCCAGAGAAACCAGGCCAGCAGGGCTGCTTTAGAGGGAGAGAACAAGGTCAGCAGAGCTGCTTTAGAGCCAGAGAACCAGGTCAGCAGAGCTGCTCTAGCTGACACTGACTAACTGACACTGACTGATTGACACTGACTGACACTGATTGACTGACACTGACTGATACTGATTGACTGACACTGACTGACTGACAATGACTGACACTGATTGACTGACCCTGACTGACTGACTGACTAACACTGACTGATACTGACCAACACTGATTGACTGACACTGACTGACACTGACTGACACTGATTGACTGACACTGACTGACTGACACTGACTGACTGACACTGACTGACTCTGACTGACTGACTGACACTGACTGACTACTCTACTACTCACTCTCTACTACTCTCTCTCTACTACTCACTCTCTACTACTCTACTACTCTCTTCTACTCACTCTCTACTACTCTCTACTACTCACTCTCTACTACTCTCCACTACTCACTCTCTACTACTCACTCGCTACTACTCTGTACTACTCACTCTCTACTACTCACTACTACTCTCTACTATTACTCTCTACTACTCACTCTCTAATACTCTCTACTACTCACTCTACTACTCTATACCACTCACTCTCTACTACTCTCTACTACTTTCTCTCTACTACTCACTTTCTACTACTCACTCTACTAGTCTCTACTACTCACTCTCTACTACTCACTCTCTACTACTCACTCTCTGCTACTCACTCTCTGCTACTCACTCTCTGCTACTCACTCTCTGCTACTCGCTCTCTGCTACTCTCTACTACTCTCTCTCTACTACTCACTCTACTACTCTCTACTACTCACTCTCTACTATTCACTCTCTACTACTCACTTTCTACTACTCGCTCCCTACTACTCTCTACTACTCACTCTCTACTACTCTCTACTACTCGCTCTCTACTACTCTCTACTACTCACTCTCCACTACTCTCTACTACTCACTCTACTACTCTCTATTACTCTTTACCACTCACTCTCAATTACTCTACTACTCACTCTCTACTACTCACTCTATACTAGTCGCTCTCTACTACTCTCTACTTCTCACTCTCCACTACTCTCTCTCTACTACTCGCTCTCTACTGCTGTCTACTACTCACTCTATTACTCACTCTCTACTACTCTACTGCTCTCTACTACTCTCTCTACTTCTCACTCTCTACTACTCTCTCTACTACTCACTCTCTGCTACTCACTATCTACTACACACTCTCTACTACTTGCTCTCTACTACTCGCTCTCTACTACTCACTCTACTACTCTCTCATACTCACTCTCTACTACTCTACACTACTCACTCTCTACTACTCCACTACTCTCTACTGCTCACTCTCTACTACTTACTCTCTACTACTCTACTACTCTCTACTAATTTCTCTCTCTACTCACTCTCTACTACTCACTCTCTACTACTCTCTGCTACTCAAGCTCTACTACTCTCTACTACTCTCTCTCTACTACTCTCTCTCTACTACTCGCTCTCTACTACTCTCTCTCTACTACTCTCTACTACTCACACTACTACTCACTCTCTACTACTCTCTCTCTGCTACTCTCTACTACTCTCTCTCTGCTACTCACTCTCTGCTACTCACTCTCTACTACTCAATCTACTACTCACTCTATACTACTCACTCTCTACTACACACTCTACTACTCTCTACTACTCACTCTCTGCTACTCTCTCTACTACTCTCTACAACTCACTCTCTACTCTCTATTATTCACTCTCCACTCTCTACCTCTCTACCAGAGAACCAGGTCAGCAGAACTGCTGTAGAGCCAGAGAAACCAGGCCAGCATGCTTTAGAGGGAGAGAACAAGGTCAGCAGAGCTGCTTTAGAGCCAGAGAACAATGTCAGCAGAGCTGCTCTAGCTGACTCTGACTGACTGACACTGACTGACTGACACTGACAGACTGACACTGACTAACACTGATACTGCCTGACACTGACTGACACTGATTGACTGACACTAGCTGACTGATAATGACTGACACTGATTGACTGACCCTGACTGACTGACTGACTGACACTGACCAACACTGATTGACTGACACTGATTGACACTGACACTGATTGACTGTCACTGACTGACTGACTGACACTGACTTACTCTGACTGACTGATTGACACTGGTTGACACTGACTGACTACTCTACTACTCACTCTCTACTACTCTACTACTCTCTACTACTCACTCTCTACTACTCTCTACTATTCACTCTCTACTAGTCTCCACTACTCACACTCTACTACTCTCTACTACTCACTCTCTACTACTCACTACTACTCTCTACCATTACTCTCTACTACTCACTATCTGATACACTCTACTACTCACTCTACTACTCTCTACCACTCACTCTCTATTACTCTACTACTCACTCTCTACTACTCTCTACTACTCACTACTACTCTCTACCATTACTCTCTACTACTCACTATCTGATACACTCTACTACTCACTCTACTACTCTCTACCACTCACTCTCTATTACTCTACTACTCACTCTCTACTACTCTCTACTACTCTCTCTCTACTACTCACGTTCTACTACTGACTCTACTATTCTCTACTAATCTTTCTCCACTACTCACTCTCTACTATTCACTCTCTACTACTCACTCTCTGCTACTCGCTCTCTACTATTCTCTACTACTCTCTCTCTACTACTCACTCTACTACTCTCTACTACTCTCTCTCTACTACTCACTCTCTACTATTCACTCTCTAATACTCACTCTCTACTACTCACTCTCTACTACTCACTCTCCACTACTCTCTACTACTCACTCTACTACTCTCTATTACTCTTTACCACTCACTCTCAATTACTCTACTACTCACTCTCTACTACTCAGTCTATACTAGTCGCTCTCTACTACTCTCTACTTCTCACTCTCCACTACTCACTCTCTACTACTCGCTCTCAACTGCTGTCTACTACTCACTCTATTACTCACTCTCTACTACTCTACTGCTCTCTACTACTCTCTCTACTTCTCACTCTCTACTACTCTCTCTACTACTCACTCTACTACTCTCTATTACTCTACTACTCACTCTCTACTACTCACTCTATACTAGTCGCTCTCTACTACTCTCTACTTCTCACTCTCCACTACTCTCTCTCTACTACTCGCTCTCTACTGCTGTCTACTACTCACTCTATTACTCACTCTCTACTACTCTACTGCTCTCTACTACTCTCTCTACTTCTCACTCTCTACTACTCTCTCTACTACTCACTCTCTGCTACTCACTATCTACTACACACTCTCTACTACTTGCTCTCTACTACTCGCTCTCTACTACTCACTCTACTACTCTCTCATACTCACTCTCTACTACTCTACACTACTCACTCTCTACTACTCCACTACTCTCTACTGCTCACTCTCTACTACTTACTCTTTACTACTCTACTACTCTCTACTAAGTTCTCTCTCTACTCACTCTCTACTACTCACTCTCTACTACTCTCTGCTACTCAAGCTCTACTACTCTCTACTACTCTCTCTCTACTACTCTCTCTCTACTACTCGCTCTCTACTACTCTCTCTCTACTACTCTCTACTACTCACTCTACTACTCACTCTCTACTACTCTCTCTCTCTGCTACTCTCTACTACTCACTCTCTGCTACTCACTCTCTGCTACTCACTCTCTGCTACTCACTCTCTGCTACTCACTCTCTACTACTCTCTACTACTCACTCTACTACTCACTCTATACTACTCACTCTCTACTACGCACTCTACTACTCTCTACTACTCACTCTCTGCTACTCTCTCTACTACTCTCTACAACTCACTCTCTACTCTCTATTATTCACTCTCCACTCTCTACCTCTCTACCAGAGAACCAGGTCAGCAGAACTGCTGTAGAGCCAGAGAAACCAGGCCAGCAGAGCTGCTTTAGAGGGAGAGAACAAGGTCAGCAGAGCTGCTTTAGAGCCAGAGAACAATGTCAGCAGAGCTGCTCTAGCTGACTCTGACTGACTGACACTGACAGACTGACACTGACTAACACTGATACTGCCTGACACTGACTGACACTGATTGACTGACACTAGCTGACTGATAATGACTGACACTGATTGACTGACCCTGACTGACTGACTGACTGACTGACACTGACTGACACTGACCAACACTGATTGACTGACACTGATTGACACTGACACTGATTGACTGTCACTGACTGACTGACTGACACTGACTTACTCTGACTGACTGACTGACACTGGTTGACACTGACAGACTACTCTACTACTCACTCTCTACTACTCTACTACTCTCTACTACTCACTCTCTACTACTCACTCTCTACTAGTCTCCACTACTCACACTCTACTACTCTCTACTACTCACTCTCTACTACTCACTCTCTACTACTCACTACTACTCTCTACCATTACTCTCTACTACTCACTATCTGATACACTCTACTACTCACTCTACTACTCTCTACCACTCACTCTCTATTACTCTACTACTCACTCTCTACTCACTCTCTACTACTCACTACTACTCTCTACCATTACTCTCTACTACTCACTATCTGACACTATCTGATACACTCTACTACTCACTCTACTACTCTCTACCACTCACTCTCTATTACTCTACTACTCTCTACTACTCTCTCTCTACTACTCACGTTCTACTACTGACTCTACTATTCTCTACTAATCTTTCTCCACTACTCACTCTCTACTATTCACTCTCTACTACTCACTCTCTACTACTCACTCTCTGCTACTCGCTCTCTACTATTCTCTACTACTCTCTCTCTACTACTCACTCTACTACTCTCTACGACTCTCTCTCTACTACTCACTCTCTACTATTCACTCTCTAATACTCACTCTCTACTACTCGCTCTCTACTACTCTCTACTACTCACTCTCCACTACTGTCTACTACTCACTCTACTACTCTCTATTACTCTTTACCACTCACTCTCAATTACTCTACTACTCACTCTCTACTACTCAGTCTATACTAGTCGCTCTCTACTACTCTTTACTTCTCACTCTCCACTACTCACTCTCTACTACTCGCTCTCAACTGCTGTCTACTACTCACTCTATTACTCACTCTCTACTACTCTACTGCTCTCTACTACTCTCTCTACTTCTCACTCTCTACTACTCTCTCTACTACTCACTCTCTGCTACTCACTATCTACTACACACTCTCTACTACTTGCTCTCTACTACTCGCTCTCTACTACTCACTCTACTACTCTCTCATACTCACTCTCTACTACTCTACACTACTCACTCTCTACTACTCCACTACTCTCTACTGCTCACTCTCTACTACTTACTCTCTACTACTCTACTACTCTCTACTAATTTCTCTCTCTACTCACTCTCTACTACTCACTCTCTACTACTCTCTGCTACTCAAGCTCTACTACTCTCTACTACTCTCTCTCTACTACTCTCTCTCTACTACTCGCTCTCTACTACTCTCTCTCTACTACTCTCTACTACTCACTCTCTACTACTCACTCTCTGCTACTCTCTACTACTCTCTCTCTGCTACTCACTCTCTGCTACTCACTCTCTACTACTCACTCTCTACTACTCACTCTACTACTCACTCTATACTACTCACTCTCTACTACGCACTCTACTACTCTCTACTACTCACTCTCTGCTACTCTCTCTACTACTCTCTACAACTCACTCTCTACTCTCTATTATTCACTCTCCACTCTCTACCTCTCTACCAGAGAACCAGGTCAGCAGAACTGCTGTAGAGCCAGAGAAACCAGGCCAGCAGAGCTGCTTTAGAGGGAGAGAACAAGGTCAGCAGAGCTGCTTTAGAGCCAGAGAACAATGTCAGCAGAGCTGCTCTAGCTGACTCTGACTGACTGACACTGACTGACTGACACTGACAGACTGACACTGACTAACACTGATACTGCCTGACACTGACTGACACTGATTGACTGACACTAGCTGACTGATAATGACTGACACTGATTGACTGACCCTGACTGACTGACTGACTGACACTGACTGACACTGACCAACACTGATTGACTGACACTGATTGACACTGACACTGATTGACTGTCACTGACTGACTGACTGACACTGACTTACTCTGACTGACTGACTGACACTGGTTGACACTGACTGACTACTCTACTACTCACTCTCTACTACTCTCTACTACTCACTCTCTACTACTCTCTACTACTCACTCTCTACTAGTCTCCACTACTCACTCTCTACTAGTCTCCACTACTCACACTCTACTACTCTCTACTACTCACTCTCTACTACTCACTACTACTCTCTACCATTACTCTCTACTACTCACTATCTGATACACTCTACTACTCACTCTACTACTCTCTACCACTCACTCTCTATTACTCTACTACTCACTCTCTACTACTCTCTACTACTCTCTCTCTACTACTCACGTTCTACTACTGACTCTACTATTCTCTACTAATCTTTCTCCACTACTCACTCTCTACTATTCACTCTCTACTACTCACTCTCTACTACTCACTCTCTGCTACTCGCTCTCTACTATTCTCTACTACTCTCTCTCTACTACTCACTCTACTACTCACTCTCTACTATTCACTCTCTAATACTCACTCTCTACTACTCGCTCTCTACTACTCTCTACTACTCACTCTCCACTACTCTCTACTACTCACTCTACTACTCTCTATTACTCTTTACCACTCACTCTCAATTACTCTACTACTCACTCTCTACTACTCAGTCTATACTAGTCGCTCTCTACTACTCTCTACTTCTCACTCTCCACTACTCACTCTCTACTACTCGCTCTCAACTGCTGTCTACTACTCACTCTATTACTCACTCTCTACTACTCTACTGCTCTCTACTACTCTCCCTACTACTCTCTCTACTTCTCACTCTCTACTACTCTCTCTACTACTCACTCTCTACTACCCTGTACTACTCACTCTCTACTACTCACTATCTACTACACACTCTCTACTACTTGCTCTCTACTACTCGCTCTCTACTACTCTCTACTACTCACTCTACTACTCTCTCATACTCACTTTACTACTCACTCTCTACTACTCTACACTACTCACTCTCTACTTCTCCACTACTCTCTACTACTCACTCTCTACTACTCTACTACTCTCTACTAATCTCTCTCTCTACTCACTCTCTACTACTCACTCTCTACTCACTCTCTACTACTCACTCTCTACTACTCTCTACTACTCACTCTCTACTACTCTCTACTCCTCACTCTCTACTACTCTCTCTCTACTACTCACTCCCTACTACGCACTCTCGACTACTCACTCTCTACAACTCTCTCTACTACTACTCTCTACTAATCTCTACTACTCCCTCTCTACTACTCACTCTACTACTCACTCTACTACTCACTTTCTACTATTCCCTCACTACTACTCTCTACTACTCACTCTCTACTACTCTCTCTCTACTACTCTCTACTATTCACTCTACTACTCTCTCTCTGCTACTCTCTACTACTCTCTCTCCGCTACTCACTCTCTACTACTCAGTCTCTACTACTCACTCTCTACTTCTCTACTACTCTCTACTACTCACTCTCTACTACTCACTCTACTACTCTCTACTACTCACTCTCTGGCACTCTCTCTACTACTCTCTACAACTCACTCTCTACTCTCTATTACTCACTCTCCACTCTCTACCTCTCTACCTCACTCTACTACTACTCTCTACTTCTCTACCTCTCTACCTTTACCTCTCTAACTCTACCTCTCTACCTCTACACCTCTACCTCTACCTCTACACCTCTACCTCTCTACCTCTCTCTACACGCACACATATGCACATATGTATATGCATATATATGCATATACATTTATATATATGTATGTGTATATAAATATATACATACATATATAAACATATATAATCTGCATATCTATATAAATACAAATATAAATGCATGCATACATATACATATATGCATACATATGCATGTTATGTACATGAAAGTTTGAAAAACACTAATACAAGAAGAAGTTAAAAAGCCACCTAATTACAAACAGAATTGCTTTAACTTAAACGAGGGCGAGACCTATTGCATTTTCAATGCTTGTTTACTTGATTCCATCAAGAAGGCATTCAGATATATCACACATTTGCCATAGATTATGAATGGTAGCACTCTAGTTGCTCATTAGATCACTGTAGTAAAGCTTCTGCTCACCGAGGAAGTCTGCTGCTAGTATTCAAAGTGCATGTTTCAATCTGCATGTCAGAATTTTTTTCGTGAAATAGAAGAGGATTTGAGAAGTAAAAATGTGCCCTAACTTTTCTTTCTGCAGCATTAATCATAATTTATATGGCAAAATGAACCCCCTCATTTTGTTCCTTTGCAAATTAAATGTTTTAAGTGTCACCACTTTATTCCAATCAAGATGGCTTTAGGTGTGCCATACTTTTGTCATAAGTAAGACTGTTAGCGCTCTAGTTGTTCTTTAGAACACTCTGGGTCATTCGGTCATTGGGCTATACTTGGGCTACATCTGGGTGATATTTGTGCTACATTTGGGCTCTTTTGTCTCTGGTGGCCATCTTGGGAGACTTATTTGTTATGAAGTTTCCTAATTTCCTCATTTACTACAATCTCCTCAGTAGGAATACTTTCAGTTTTTTACTTTGATTCCATCAAGAAGGCATTCAGATGTGTCACACATTTGCCATAAATTCAGAATGTTAGCACTCTAGTTGCGCATTAGATCACTGTAGTAAAGCTACTGCTCACCAGGGAAGTCTGCTGGTGGTATTCAAAGTGCATGTTTCAGTCTACATGTCAGAATGTTTTAATGAAATAAAAGAGGATTTGAGAAGCCACTCAAAATGTGCCCTAATTTTTCATTCTGCAGCACTAATCATACTTTCTATGGCAAAATGAACCCCCTCATTTTGTTCCTTTTTAAATTAAATGTTTTTAGAGTTACCACTTTATTCTTCAGGTGTGCCATACGTTTGTCATAAGTAGGACTGTTAGCGCTCTAGTTGTTCATTAGAACACTCTGGGAAGCTGCAGTAGAACACAAAGGAATCAACTGACAGTCTCTGCCCTTGTTAGATGTACATGTTTTACTGAGAATGTCAGACTTCATTCTCACATGACTGAGAAAGATAATGTGAATTTACAGAAAACATGCTCTCAGGTTAGCTTATAGATCAACTTCCAAACCTCCGTGGGAAAAGCATGAGAAAATATTTTTCTCTCAAACATGATTCATGATATCCCAGCAGAAGGCTTTTTCACATGGTAAAATCACCTTAGAACACACCAGAATTCCTAAAATGAGTATGATTCCATCAACAAATGATTTATAATGTAACTAAAGTCTTAAAACCTTCTATTAACTGCAATGCTTTTTAATGAGGTGCTATCATGTATATTTGTCCCAAGATGGCTGTCAACACTTCTTGGATGAAGTTCTGACAGCCAATCAGATCTCACGATGAGATGTGTGGTTAGGCTATGCCCAGATATATATGTGGTTTTGATTTTCTCAGGAACTACTGAACAGATTGACACCATTTAAGCAAAAGGCACGAATCTGAACTGAGGACTACCTCTTTGCCGAATTTGGTGTAATTCCGTTCAGCAGTTTGGGCTGTAGCTGTGGCTAAAGGTCCTATGGGAAATCGCATGGGGAAACAGGTTTTGGTGCCCCCCTTCTTTCTCGGCCCCCGCTATACAAATCATCCCGAGACTTTCAGGATAGGAGCGGACCGGAACTGGCCAAAAGTTTTTAAAATTTCGCAAAGATTCGTCAATCGGCACCAAAGTTATTGGGAATAGAATGTTGCAGATTTCTTATGGAAAATAGGTCCTAACTATAACTACCTACCCCTACCCTAGATATAGATATATATTATCTACTGGCGGTCGCCAGTAGATAGTTATAGTTAGGACCGAGTTCCCATAGGAAATCTGAAAATTCTATTTTGAATAACTTTGGCGCCGGTTGACTTATCTTCGTGAAATTTTCAAAACTAATGGGGCGCTCCGCTCAGCTCCTACCCTGAAAGTCTCGGGGTGATTCGTCAAGTGGGGCTGAGAAAAAAGGGGGGTCCCAAAACGCGTTTTCCCCATGCATTTTCCCATAGGACCTTTAGTCGAAGGTACAGCCCGAACGGCTGAACAGAATTACTTGTAATTTGGCAAAGAGGTAGTCCTCAGGTCAGGCATGTGCCTTTTGCATATATGGTGTCAATCTGTTCAGTAGTTCCTGAGAAAATTGCAGTTAAAAGTAAATAAATATCTATATGCACGCACCGTGCGTGCACGGTGCGCGCACCAAATGTGCGTGAGCGTAATTCTGATTGGTGGTTAGATGTCAGTCAACATTCGAATCGGTCAAAATCAGGAAGTGTCGGACGCCATTTTGTGTGTGACAGTGAAAAAGAAAGGTGGAGAACACGAAAAGGGGGTAGGGTAGAGAGTTCCTGACCCCCTAGCCTTTGTCAGGGGGTCCCTGAAGGACCCCGAAGGGTGAAAAAAACATTTTATTTTTTTTCAAAAAATTGCAGGGTGCGCGCACGGTGCGGTCGAAATCAGGAAGTGTCGGACGCCATTTTGTGTGTGACAGAGAAAAAGAAAGATGGAGAACACGAAAAGGGGGCAGGGTAGAGAGTTCCTGACCCGCTAGCCTTTGTCAGGGGGTCCCTGAAGGACCCCGAAGGGTGAAAAAAACATTTTATTGTTTTCAAAAAATCGCGGGGTGCGCGCACGGTGAAAAACCCTTAAAAAAACAAACATTTGAAACTGTTTATAAGTTTATAGAAGATATTAACTATGCTGTTCAACTTTATCCAAATTAAAAAAAAAGAGCTGAGCCATTCCATATTACAGGATACAGTCAATCTATAACTATATACATACGTAGTTTATTGTAAAATAAGTATAAAAAAAATATAATAATACATACATAAATTAGCATTTAAAAAACCTTACAAATTCACTAAAACAACATAGGTTTCACACACGTTATAGTTAGGAATTAGCATTTAAAAAACCTTGCAAATTCACTGAAAAAACCATAGGTTTCACACATGTTAGCTGGACATTTCACTCGTAAAAAACCATTGAAATTCCCCCGTTATAGTTAGTTCAGCTAACTATAACTCGCGCGACCGCAATCCACTGCTGATGACGTCACATATTACATCACTCATGACATGGTCAGTGACATCACTCATGACATCACTGATGACATCTCAAATGACATCACTGATGACATCATCCAGTGAATATGTGTCTTTCTGAAAAATAAATATTTTTTATATATGTATATCTAAAGTTTAATGCAAGAATAAATGGGTAAATACGTGTCTAAATGGATGTTTTTTTTTGTAAAATCAATTGTATAACTGACTTATTAACAGTATCTTAGTGAATACAGTGATGTAATATGTGACGTCATCAGCAGTGGATTGCGGTCGCGCGAGTTATAGTTAGCTGAACTAACTATAATGGGGGAATTTCAATGGTTTTTTACGAGTGAAATATCCAGCTAACTATAACATGTTTTTTTCAGTGACTATATATATATATATATATATATATATATATATATATATATATATATATATATTACCTACTGGCGGTCGCCAGTAGGTAGTTATAGTTAGGACCACGTTTCCATAGGAAATCCGCAACATTCTATTTTGAATAACTTTGGCGCCGGTCGACGAATCCTTGCGAATTTTTCAAAATAGGTGGGGCGCTACGCTCCGCTCCTACCCTGAAAGTCTCGGGGGGATTCGTCAAGCGGGGGCTGAGATAAAAGGGGGGTCCCAAAACGCGTTTTTCCCATGCATTTTTCCATAGGACCTTTAGACAGGGCTACAGCCCGAACGGCTGAACAGAATTACTAGAAATTTGGCAGAGAGGTAGTCCTCAGGTCAAGGAAGTGCCTTTTGTAGGTTTGGTGTACATCTGTTCAGTAGATTCTGAGAAAATAGCCTTTAAATCAATATATATATCTGAGCCAGCTTACGGTGCGCTTACGGTACGCTTACCGTATGCGTACGGTGGCGTGCGCGAGCGCGATTCTGATTGGCTCTTAGATCTTAGTAAACATTCGAATCGGCCGAAACCAGGAAGCGGCGGCCGCCATTTTCTCTCTCGCACTGAGAGTGATTTTTAAAATATAAAGCCCAAAAACATGTAAAGGGGCTGTTTAGACAGCTCCCACACACATAGCCATGTTGAGGGAGTCCCCAAAGATCCCCCAAGGCCAAAAACGGAATTTTTATTTTTTTGGTAATTTCGCCGATTACGCTTACCGTACGCGTACGGTAAAAAAGTTAAAAAAAAAAAAAAATTATCCACACTCTCTCCACCCCGTGCGCAATTGGTGTCCGCAGGGCACCTATTGTGCATGGCTTATTAGAGATGAGATAAACTAAAATATTTAAAAAAAAAATAATTACAAAAAAAATTATCCACACTCTCTCCACCCCGTGTGCTAATGGTGCCTGAAGGGCTCCATTTGTGCATGGCTTATAAAATATACGAAAAATTAAAATATTACCTTTCAAAACGAAGTGCATCATATGTCCTCCATGTGCGCACGGTGCGCGAAGCGCATCGTGCGTACATGGCCCATCTAGCGTAACGTGGGCACGCGGTGCGCGTAGCGCACCGCGTGCCCACCGTGCGTGCACGGCACTAACTGCGTAAAGTGGGCGCGCGGTGCGCGAAGCGCACCGCGTGCTCACTGTGCGCGCACGGTGCGCGAAGCGCACCGTGCGCGCACGGAACGAACTGCGTTAAGTGGGCGCGCACGCCACGAATGGCGTAAAGTATCTTAGCATTTAAAAAAACGTACAAATTCACTGAAAAAACCATAGGTTTCACACACGTTATAGTTAGGAATTAGCATTTAAAAAACCTTGCAAATTCACTGAAAAAACCATAGGTTTCACACATGTTATAGTTAGCGGAAATTTTACTGATAAAAAACCAATGAAATTCCCCCGTTATAGTTAGTGCAGGCAACTATAACTCACGCGACCGCAATCTTCTGCTGATGACATATGTGTCTTTATGAAAAAAAAATATTTGTAATATATGTATAGCTAAAAATGTATGGAAGAAGACATGGGCAAATAAGTGTCTAAATACAGTATTAGCATCAGCAGAGGATTGCGGTCGCGTGAGTTATAGTTGCCTGCACTAACTATAACGGGGGAATTTCATTGGTTTTTTATCAGTAAAATTTCCGCTAACTGTAACATGTGTGAAACCTATGGTTTTTTCAGTGAATATATATATATATTACCTACTGGCTGTCGCCAGTAGGTAGTTATAGTTAGGACCCATTATCCATAGGAAATCCACAACATTCTATGTGGAATAACTTTGACGCCAGTTGACAAATCTTCGTTAAATTTTCAAAACTTGTGGGGCGCTCCGGTCCGCTCCTATCCTGAAAGTCTCGGGGTGATTCGTCAAGCGGGTCCCGAGAAAAAAGGGGGGTCCCAAAACGTGTTTTCCCAATGCAATTTTCCAAAGGAACCTTTAATCGCAGCTACAGCTCGAACTGCTGAACGGAATTACACCAAATTTGGCAAAAAGGTAGCCCTTGGTTCAGAGTCATGCCTTTTGCTTAAATGGTGTACATCCGTTCAGTAGTTCCTGAGAAAATCAAAAGTAAAATCACATATATATCTGGGCGGAGCCTAACCACACATCTCATTGTGAGATCTGATTGGCTTTCAGCACTTCATCCAAGAAGTGTTGGCAGCCATCTTGGGACCAATATACATGATAGCACCTCATTAAAAAGCAGTGCAGTTAATAGAAGGTTTTAAGACTTTAGTTACATTGTAAATCATGTGTTGATGGTACCATACTAATTTTAGGAATTGTGGTGTGTTCTAAGGTGATTTTACCATGTGAAAAAGCCTTCTGCTAGGATATCATGAGTCATGTTTGAGAGAAAACTATTTTCTCATGCTTTTCCCACAGAGGTTTGGAAGGTGATCTATAAGCTAAACTGAGAGCATATTTTCTGTAAATTCACATTATCTTTCTCAGTCATGTGAGAATGAAGTCTGACATTCTCAGTAAAATATGTACATCCAACAAGGGCAGAGACTGTCAGTTGATTCATTTGTGTTCTACTGCAGCTTCCCAGAGTGTTCTAAAGAACCACTAGAGCGCTAACAGTCCTACTTATGACAAACGTATTGCACACCTGAAGCTATCTTGATTGAAATAAAGCAGTAACTCTTAAAACATTTAATTTAAAAAGGAACAACATGAGGGGGTTCATTTTGCCATAGACAGTATGATTAGTGCTGCAGAAAGAAAACTTAGGGCACATTTTGAGTGACTTCTCAAATCCTCTTCTATTTCATTTAAAAATACTGACATGAAGACTGAAACATGCACTTTCAATACCAGCAGCAGACTTCCACGGTGAGCAGTAGCTTTACTACAGCGATCTAATGAGCAACTAGAGTACTAACATTCTGAATTTATGGCAAATGTGTGACACATCTGAATGCCTTCTTGATGGTATCAAAGTAAAAAACTGAAAGTATTTCCTACTGAGGAGACTGTAGTAAATGAGGAAATTAGGAAACTTCATAACAAATGCGTCTCCCAAGAGACAAAAGAGCCCAAATGTAGCACAAATATCACCCAGATGTAGCTCAAGTATAGCCCAATGACAGAATGTCCCAGAGTGTTCTAAATAACAACTAGAGTGCTAACAGTCTTACTTAGGACAAAAGTATGGCACACCTGAAGCCATCTTGATTGGAATAAAGTGGTGACACTTAAAACATTTAATTTGCAAAGGAACAAAATGAGGGGGTTCATTTTGCCATAGAAATTATGATTAGTGCTGCAGAAAGAAAAATTAGGGCACATTTTGACTTCTCAAATCCTCTTCTATTTCATTAAAAAATTCCGACATGCAGACTGAAACATGCGCGTTTAATACCAGCAGCAGACTTCCCTGGTGAGCAGTAGCTTTACTACAGTGATCTAATGAGCAACTAGAGTGCTAACATTCAGAATTTATGGCAAATGTGTGACAAATCTGAATACTTTCTTGATGGAATCAAAGTAAAAAACTGAAAGCATTTCCTACTGAGGAGACTGCAGTAAATGAGGAAATTAGGAAACTTCATAACAAATAAATCTCCCAAGATGTCCACCAGAGACAAAAGAGCCCAAATGCAGCACAGATATCACCCAGATGTAGCGCACATGTAGCCCAATTACAGTAGTGTGCAAAACACTTTTTATTTTTTGTGTTTTTGCAGTTTTATATAGTTCAGACTGGTCAGGTATTGGAGTGCTTTACATGAGCATTGGTTACATCACACAAGAACAAATTCAATTTGGTTGTAGACATGGGGAGATTAAGGGATTTGACCAGAATCACAGAATGTCGAGCTGAAGCAGAAAC
Source organism: Triturus cristatus (assembly GCF_964204655.1). Taxonomy (NCBI): domain Eukaryota; kingdom Metazoa; phylum Chordata; class Amphibia; order Caudata; family Salamandridae; genus Triturus; species Triturus cristatus. The sequence continues at coordinate 368,264,163 of NC_140586.1, forward strand.
TCCAGTTGCAAAGTCTGCAGCTCTGGAAGTAACACCACATCCTCTCCCCTAAGTGCAACATTTAATCAAGTGGTCAACTGGATAAAACAACGTAAAGATAACAAATAATTTAAAAGTGCTTTGTCGCTATTTGAAAACTCAGAAAATATGTCCTCATTTTAGTTTTTTAGAGCACTAACCATAATTTTGATGCAAATAAGACCCTCTCATATATGTAATTTTTAAAGGAAATGCTCTAGGTATTACAGTTTTGATTATATCAAGATGACGTCAGGCGTTCCACACTTTTGTAATAAATATAGAATGTTAGCAATCTAGTTGTTCATTAGGATACTGTTGAGAGACAGAGGCCAGGGGCATGGACTCTGAAAATTGAAGGCAGGTAGGAGGGTGCAGAGGCAACAATTTGACCACACTGGGCAGGCAGGAAGGGCAGTGGCAGCACAACAGACTATGGAGGACAGTGGAAAGGGGGGAAGGGGCAACAAACCAACAAAACAGGACTGGCAGGAGAGGCTGTGACAATATAATAGACCATTGTGGGCAGAAGGAAGAGGCAGTGGTAGTACAACCATACATGCCAACAGACCCGATTCATCCAGGAAACGTCCAATGTTTTTAAGCTCAAATGGGCTTTATTTGATCTGTCTCCTGTCTACAATCTCCTCTTTTTCAATGTAACTCAAAGGGGAAAATCAATCCCCAGTTTTTTTTCAAAATCTCCCACTTACCAAGTTCAAAATGTTCGCAAGTATGGTACATTGTATCATGGAAGGCAGGAGGAATTGGGGTAGGGACATGGACTCGGATAACAGAGCACAGGAGGGACATGGAGAGGTGCACCAAACTAACCCTACAGGGCAGGCATCAGGATTTGCAGCAGCACAATACACCACACAGGGCATGCGGGACGGGAGTGCAGCACAACAATCCATAGAAAGCAATAGGGAGGGGACAGGACCGTGCACTTGGACAACAGAGAACAGAGGGGAAAGAGGCAATGGTAGCTAGCTGACATTAATGCACAGACAGGAGAGAAATCTGCAGCATAACAGACCATAAAGGGCAGGAGGGACGTATCAGGGGCATTACAATGGAACAGACAAGCCAGGAGGGAGGCAATAGGGGTCTGTACATGGAAACAGAGGGCTGGGGGCAAAGGGGCAGCAAGATGACCATGGAGGTCAGACAGGATGGGCACTAGAAGCAAGATACACCATGGAGAGTAACAGTGAGACTATAATGGCATACACACAGACCATGGAGGGAAGGTTGGAGGGGGTCAGGGGCAGCTAGCTGAACACACAGGGAAGGTGGGAGGTGCCGTGGCAGCACAAAAGACCATGCATGGCAAGCGGGAGGGTTAGTGGCAGCACAATGGCTATGATGGGCAAGAAGGAGGGTGCAGGGGCATGCACAAAGGACCATGGAGGATAGAAGGGAGGGTCAGGACCTAGGCACAGACAAGAGAGTTCAGGGGAAGGGCCTCACAACAGACCACGTGGGCAGGCAGGAGGAGCAGTTGCAGCACAACAGACCAGGGAGGGCAGAAGGGTGTGGCAGTAAAATTGACCATGGAGGACAGGAGGAAGGGGATATCATCAGTGATGTCATGAGTGATGTCACTGACCATGTCATGAGTGATGTAATATGTGACATCATCAGAAGTGCATTGCGGGCGTCCGAGTTATAGTTAGCTGAACTAACTATAACAGGGGAATCTGCTAAAACAGCTCTCTCCCGGTTGCATTGGCTTCCGGTTCAGGAAAGAATCAGGTTTAAGGTAATGTGTATTATTCACAGGTCTATTGCTGGGATTGGCCCTCCTATTATCCAGCCTATGGTGCAATTATACCGCACCAATAGAACCCTGAGATCCAATAATAAACAACTTCTCGTAGTTCCTAGGATTAAACGGGCACGGACGGGAGGCCGGCGGTTCCCATACAATGCAGCTAAGGTCTGGAACCAGCTTCCAGACCCTGTTTGTCTTGAACCTGACTTCTCAGGTTCCGGAAGCAGTTGAAGACCTTTCTCTTTCCATGATCAGTGGTGAATGATTAGATGCCACAGAAAGCGCCGGGATGCCCTCGGGTAGCCATGCGCTATATAAGTGTGTATTCATTCATTCATTTCAATGGTTTTGTACGAATGAAAAGTCCAGCTAACTATAACGCCCCTAAAACCTATGGTTTTTTCAGTGAATTTCTAAGGTTTTTTAAATGCTAATTCCTAACTATAACGTGCCTGAAACCTCTGTTTTTTCAGTGAATATATATATATATGTAATTAAACATATATAGAACATATAAAATAATATTTCAATTAATAATGTAATTTAAAAAAAAAGAATAATATTATCGAAAATATATGTAAACATACCTAAATATACCAGAAGCATGAAATATTTAAAAAGTGAATCAATTTTATTTAAAATAAAAATTAAACACACATACTTGACAATTTATTGAAAAATAAGTTACAAACAAAATATATTGCAAATTATAATCTTATTGTTATTATATGAAATCAAACACATAATTATATAAATTACAACATAAAATAAATTATTACAGATTCAAATAAATGCATATACATTTCCCACCACATTAAAAAGAAATTATTTTCCTACTAAATAAATATTATAATAATTACTCCCACATAAAACAACACAACAGTGACAAAATATTTTGCACAACACAAAAATTTGATTTACTATTCTAACTACAATAAATATAAAATTACATAAAATATACCATTAGAAAATACTAAAATGTACTATTCCCACCACACTTAACACATAATAAAATTCATAATTAAGAAAAAGAAAAGCAATTCCCACTCCAGTCTGTGCAACAGTAGGGAAAGTGTTGAATTGCAGAGGAGTAAAATGTACTATTCCCACTCCAGTAAATGCAACAGTAGGGAAAGTGTTGGATAGTAGCGTGTTAAAATTTACTATTCCCACACCTAAAACAAATTATTTAAACAAATAACATAATTCATTATCAAATAATAAAATAATAATTATCAGCTAATTGTTAATTAAAAATAAATTACTTACCACCCTCTACCCCATTAGCCTCACAACCCACACCTAAAAAACTTACACATTTAGCATAATTAATTATCAATTAATACATTAATGTTAATTAACATCTACTTATTAATTAATTAATAATACATTACTTCCCACCATTTACCCCTATAAACCCCACAACCCACACATAAAATTTTGCAAAAAATAATTTCAAGCACAATTACCACTATTAAATATCAAATAAATAAATTCAATTAAATACAAAATAGTCATCCATTTATTATATTTAAATTACTTCCCACCCAATTTCCCTATAAACCCACAATCCACTAAGGAACCAAAAGACGCAAAATGTAATTAAATTAAATGTAATAACTACAAGAAATGTAAAGCATATATTAAAAAACATAAACAATACTTATGCAACTAAATTTCCTGACATACATTTAGAATATATACTAAAATACATAACACTAATTTGAAAATCGAGATTTTAAACAACTATATTTTTCCAAACGATATTACTTACCTTCAAATTGATATTCTTGACAATGATATTCTTGCACTCAATATTTCCATTCCACAATTTGCTCGCTCGATATTAATGTGGTTCGAATTTTTTGCCTCAATATTCTGTCTCATTATCGAGGGAGAAGGGATAACTTTGCAACAGCATCAGAGCTAGAAAAAGAGGAAACTCTTCCTCCCTTGGCCCTACACCCAGAGGAGAGAAGGAGACCCCTACTAGGTCCCCAACAGAAGGATTGAGGTTCCCTAATAGGTCCAGTACAGTAAGCAGTGTGTCCTGCCACACCTGTTCGTTTAGGAACTGGGGACAGAAAAGATAAAAGGGAGGTCAAACTGCAGCTGGCCCAGTTGGAACTAGCAACAAAAGTGACACGGGCTGAGGAAGAACAAGCCAAGGAGAGGGCTAAGGCAGAGAGAGTTCCAGCACTGGAGTAGAGAAGGCTACCTCTGGATGAAAGAAACATTTATGTACTCATGAATTAAGTCTACAGAAGCTGGACTTGAAGATACAGGAGTTCACAGAGTCCAGGAATAATGGTGGCAGCGAATGAACCGTGTCAAATGAAAACAGCAGAGTTCACATACCCAAGAACCTGGTGCCTAACATTGAGGTGGGGATGACATAGAAAGGTAGGGTGAGGCATATGAGGTAGCTCTAGAGATGCAGAGGGTCCTGAGGAGGATCTAGGAGCTAGCCTATGGAAGCATATACCCACTGAAGGGAGGAATTTCTTGTCCGTATAAAAGGGTGACAGGATGTGACAGGATAAAGTACCCACTCATGAAAGAAACCCTTATCAGGAAATATGGTCTCACCCCTGAGAAGTAGGTTGATGCTCAAAGACAATCAAATTCAAATCATTCAAAACAACTTTATTTCGTCCGAAGCCATACAAGTTTTAATACAATCCAGTAAATACTTAATAATAAATATTAAACACGATAAAAAAATCATTTTATAGAAACAGCAACATGGGTTACAGTGTTTAAAGCTTTACATACATACAAATGATACAGACTGCAACGACCGTGGGTAAGCATAATTTAATCCAACAAATCCATGAGCAACAATTAGATCCAAATCAATTGACCACAAAGCATCTTATCAACCACATCTGCCCCAAACATTATGCTACCCCGCAAACGTGCAAGGTAGAAGGGTCTGTTTTCAGAAGCCTCAAGATGATGAAATAGCTGGCGGTGCCTAGCTGCCTACAAATAGGTTCCAATCAAACTAAGCGGGACTGGGCATGTGCCGTGCATACGAATAGAAGATGCGGTATGGATCCAACATGAGTTTTACAAAATGGACACATAGTGGTCTCAGATCACACCCATTTTCTAGTTAACGTCCTGAGTGGCAGTGTCCCCACTCAAAATTGGTGATATAAATTCCTATCAAATGGGGTAGTGATCAACTCACAATATTTCTCTAAACAATGCGTTTCATTTGAAATAAAAAAAATGAGCAGTTAATGTAACCACATATATTTTTTTCCATACTTGCAAATAGGGCTCAGTATTGTTACTTCATAGCATCCTTAGATGGCATGGCGGCTGTCACGGGATGTGTCCAACAATCGCAAAGTTAAAGAGCAGGCAGCAAATTCTTCATAGCTCTCATCTAGGGAATTTGATGGAATCTATCTACTTTGATAACATTTTGGAGAGCTCCAGCATAATGTGCTAGCTCTGGATATCACCAAATTCTCAGCTAGAAAAGTAAAGGCCATAAGGAGGCTTCCAAAGCTACCTTTCTGATGCCCATGTCCAAATGAAGAGATGGCAGAGGGATACTAGAAAAAAGGGAGGCTAGTGTTCTCATGAATCTACTCTCTGGCTGCTCTTGAGTGGAGACATCACCAAAGCCCAACAACTTAACCTCATAAAGTGTATCACCCAGGCCCTTAGCCACATAGACCAGCAGGGCAGTGGCTAGAAGTTTAGTATGGGAAGCATGATGTTCTTTTAAAATAGCCCCAGTAATCGGCCTATGATTCAGCACATCCATGTTAATATGAGGACACCATGACAAAGTTGGCGAGAGTTTAATCCCCAAATAGATAAACAAGTCAACCCTTTCTAGAAGCTTTTTCCCTAAAACTAAGGAGCCCTTGCCATCCCTACGATTAGAGAGAACTATGGATTTTGTTTTAGCTATGAATATTTCGAATCCACGTTCATTACAGAAGGCATCAAATTTACTGAGAAGTTGTTGGCGGCCACTCTGAGTTTTTAATCCTGAAAGGGTATCATCTATGAATCATCTACGAGTAGCAAGATTGGAGTTTTAATGTTAGCTAAAATATGAGAATTTGCAGAGCAGTCAGACAGATACTCGACCAACCCGTTTAAGTTTAAGTATAAGGAAAAAAGAGTAGCAGTCAATACACACCTCTGGCGTACACCTTTCTGCACAGGAATCTTCTCGGTCTGTTGGCCCTATCTATAGCAGGCATCATCTCTGGAGCCTGACCAATTAGGAAAGTACTTCAAGAGGCAGACCCATCTCCTTCAAGACTCATCCCAACTTCTGCTGCGGTACCAAATCAAAAGCGTTTTTTAAATCAACAAAGTTGACATACAAGTTACCTCTACTGATCAAAACCGTCTTCCAAAAGATCAATGCATTCTGGAAAGCCCGGTCAATTGCAGAGGTTTTAGCCCTAAAACCTTCTTGTAGTGAGCTTATGATATCAGTATATAGTATCAAAGCTTGAATTGTAACTAACATCATTCTGCAAAACACTTTTTGAATGCCATCTATAAGGCTGCTGGGCTTATAATTTGCCAGTGAGGACATGTCCCCCTTCTTATAGATCGGGATGACCTCGGATCCTTGCCAAGATTCAGGAATTAGAGTGCTTTTGCATTGACTAGGACTAGAATGTTATCTGCCCAGATGTCAATATCTTGCACAAAGACATCTGCTTGAAGCACATCAGGGCCAGGGGCCCTTCCGCTAGCAATGGTGGACAAAGATCAAATAACATCTTCTATGATAAACAGTGGGACAGAGAAATTCTGAAGAGTTTTATACAACGGGGGCCCCCCAATTATAACAGTGGTTTCCTTGTAATAGAGACCCAAGAAGTAAGTAAACCAATCAGTGGGCAGAACATGGTTTGATGCTCAAGTCCCTGTGGGTTAGTACCACTGGCAAACAACTTCCAGAAGCACATAGAATCCCCAAGGGAACATGCCTCGGCCCGGCTAGTGTCGTCCCCCATTACCTTTTAGCCTTCAACAAACCACAGTTATAATCCTTTCTGGCATATAAATTACAATGGCTTTTAGCAATGGTAGTATTAATGTGCACAGCATTTAAACTTCCTGTGACCCTATTTTATCATAGTATCTAAATTAAGTCACTGCATTATTTCAGGCCTGCTCAATTTTTTAATTCCTGTAAAAGCTGCACATGTCTAGACATGTAAATCATACGTTCCACATGATAAAAACAAAGACAATTTTTGAAGTTGCAGAAACTTTTCATATTTCGTGACGAGTGTTGTATAATTTACACAGCAATTATATTTATGGCTCAGCTGATGCACGGGCTTTAAGATCTCAACTGCACTCCACACCCTCCCATGTTGTGTTGCTTGACTTGCCCCCCACGATTACTTTACTTGATTTTCTTCTCCCCAACTGGCCAGCACCCCAAACTGTGCCGTATAGCTTGATTCACCTCCTGTTGTGATGCTTGACCTGCCTCTCCACCAGTGGCGGCCGGCATGACTCTCGGTGGAGGGTGTGCATGGGGGTCAGGAGTGAGGCCTTGAGGGGGGCCACAGGGGTGAGGGGAGTGTCCCGCCGCAGAGGTAAAAACATAAATAATGATATTACCTTTAGGCAAGGTCCCGCATCTTCTCTGCTCCTGCTCTCCTGCCTCTGACAGGAACAGGAAGCAGGCAGCCAGGCTCCCTCTCCTAAGCTAATCACAATGATGCAATGCAGCATTGTGATTGGTCTGAGCGCCGTGACACAGCACTTTTCCAGGGGCTGGAGGAGTGGGCATCTTCTCCATGCAGGGTGCATAGAGAAAGTGAAAGTGTACATGATTGTTTTGGACGACCCAAGAGGGCCAAACAGTAATTGCGCACTTAGTAGTGGGCAAACCACTCCTCCTCTGCCCTGCTCTGAGAGCAGAGCAGCCCCGCCTACCCGCCCACCCACCCCGCCCACCCGCAAGGCAGCACGAAGAATAAAATGATAATATTGCAAATTTATCATTTTGGGGTCGATTCCGATCCGGGTCGGACAGCTCTCTGAGAGCTGTCCATAGCCGTACCGTGCGACCGACACGTACCCATAGCCGGTCCGTCCTGTAGATGAAGTACGATGCGCATAACTGCCAAAAATACGACCGACACGTAGGCTGTGATTCAAGCTTCATTTCCCGTCCGAACCATAACTCCGAACGCCGAACCGAGTTGCCCGGAAGCAGTATCCATAGTAGTTTCCGCCCTGACAAGTACGATGCGTACTTCCTACGTGCCGGACGGGTTGCCACATACGGCACGTCACAGCATCTGGAAAACAAGCATATCCGCTACGATTCACGCCACAACTCAATCCACGGCTATGAGACAGACCAGCTTTCAACGGGTACGAGAGCAACAAACAGCATGTACAACACGAACACATCATGAATCCCATCACGCAGGTCATACCAGTACTCTACATCTATGACCGGATCAGGAACCGACGCCGACGGCGCAGACGGTGAGTCAGACACATACCACACAAACAAATGACACGTACCCTCAAAACGGCACTCACACACAGGGGATCCACATCCTGGTCACTAACAACAGGCCACCATAGGGGTTGTATGGCCAGCACCACTACCACCCCTACTCATAGGGCTTATGTTGCCCATCACCCCTGCCACCCCCACACATAGGGGACCTGTTGCCCATCACTACTGCCACCCCCACTCATAGGGGACCTGTTGCCCAGCACTACTGCCACCCCCACTCATAGGGGACCTGTTGTCCATCACTACTGCCACCCCCACTCATAGGGGACCTGTTGCCCAGCCCTACTGACACCCCCACCCCTAGGGGGCCTGTTGCCCATCACCCCTGCCACCCCCACCCATAGGGCTCTTGTTGCCCATCACTACTGCCACCCCCACACATAAGGGACCTGTTGCCCATCACTACTGCCACCCCCACTCATAGGGGACCTGTTGCCCAGCACTACTGCCACCCCCACCCCTAGGGGACCCGTTGCCCATCACCCCTGCCACCCCCACTCATAGGGCTTATGTTGTCCATCACTACTGCCACCCCCACCCATAGGGCTTATGTTCCCCATCACTACTGCAACCCCCACTCATAGGGGACCTGTTGCCCAGCACTACTGCCACCCCCACCCCTAGGGGACCTGTTGCCCATCACCCCTGCCACCCCCACTCATAGGGCTTATGTTGCCCAGCACTACTCCTACCCCCACGGCTTATGTTCCCCAGCACTACTGCCACCCCCACCCATAGGGCTCATGTTGCCCATCACTACTGCCACCCCCACACATAGGGGACCTGTTGCCCATCACTACTGCCACCCCCACTCATAGGGGACCTGTTGCTCATCACTACTGCCACCCCCACCCATAGGGCTCATGTTGCCCATCACTACTGCCACCCCCACCCATAGGGGACCTGTTGCCCATCACCCCTGCCACCCCCACCCATAGGGCTTATGTTGCCCATCACCCCTGCCACCCCCACCCATAGGACGGGTGATGCGCAACACATCCATCATACTCCAACATTAGGTATGTCAGCAAAATACATCCCCCATAACATCAACAGTGTGTAGTCTGTGACAAATGCCCACAACAGTGATTATGACTTCGAACATACAATGTAACTAACAGCACATGTGTGACCAACAAATGAGTGTGCCCTACACAAGGCAAGCATCACTATAGCACTGTGTCAATGTATAACTAACAGCCCCTCACTGTGTAGAACAAAAGTTAAGTGTGGGGTTCCAAACTGCAGCAAATGTCCAGCATTGTGGTGATGGGTTCTAAAACCCCCCTCATGACAGTGACCAAAAGGTAAGTGTCATCATGGTCAAAGCTGCAAATGCCAAACAGCATGTATGATCCCTGCTCCCAACACATTAAACACTTCAGGGGCAAACTAGTGGTTGTGTCCCATACCCACAGAGATGTGGTGAGGCTAACAGTGCTGTGAAAACAAAACATACTCTCGGCCATGTGCAGACAAGCACCACACAAGGGGGCTGACAATGCATACAGTGTACAATGACACAAGAGCAGAAGTGACCATCACAAAGCACACACACATCTCAAAAATAGACACACTAATCAAAACAACCTGTGTAGACTGTAGGTGTCAGCTCACAAACTCCCATTCCATGCCAGCAATGGCACCTAACAACCAGGATGAATGTGCACAATGATGTGATATGACCCACAGGGACAGCAGGGAAAATCACAGAAACAGCATCCAGACAATGGCCCACAACAGCAATACCAATGCACTGATGCAGATGCACAAACACAAACAGGCAACCTCACACTGCACATCTGACACAACATGTGTGTGTGTGTGTGTGTGTCTCAGTATCCCCAGGCAACTACACAACACATGAGGGGGGCTGAACCATAGTGACACTGATGTGGACCCAGTGCCATACAAAAGTAAACCATCATTGGGACACCCTTAGTGGGCAATCAGGCATTGTGAGATGAGAGGGAGCACAACAGACACATGTGACACAAGCTGTAATGAACACCAACCAACACAGCAAGAGACTGATACACAACAGCACTACCCCCAGGGACCAGACATTGGGGTGACACAAGCATGCATGACACCTCCACTGTGATGACAAAGGTAGATGTCGTACAAACTGGGAAACCCAGACATGTGTCCTGTGCCACAAATGTACATCACACCTACACAAACACAAATCACTCATCATGGCCCGTCATCCATGGACAAATGGGAGCTAGGGGCCCATCCATGCAAACATTTACATCAGTCCACCCTCAACACCACACACCCTGAACTGCAACAATGTGCATCTGTGAAGCCCACATGGACAGGTGACCTTGCATATGCACCCATGACAAACACAGGAATGTTGGGAGGAACTAAGGTGCACAGACTCATCACACAATGACAGTTTACAACCCTTGTGAATTACAGACATACTGCACAGTATGTGGTACATGGCCATGGCGTCAAAGCTCACGTAACCTTCTGAATACCTGCCACAGTCCCAGGGCAATGCAGAACCCAAGGAGAACCACAAGGCACACATGCTGACACCTGCAAACATTGCAGCCCTGAACCCGACAAGTGGGAGCAGTCACACACACATACACATGTCTCAATCTCTGAAAGGTACCACCTAGGGACAACTACATGATATTGCGAACAAACAAGTGCCTTGCGGAACCCTGACTGTGTCCCATCTGCGTCTGACCACATCATCACCACTCAGAACAGACAAATCACAATGATGAACCACCAATTAACAGTAGTGTGTCATGCACCCATACATCTAGTAGCCCATGGCAAAGTTGTGGGATGAACACAGTACCACTCAGCAAGCATCAACAACAGGAACATATCAAGGGAACACTGCCTGTGTATGAAAAGGGATGTGGACACGCTTATACAACACACACCATGGACTCAGGCTATACCACGGGACAACACATCCGTGACATAGCCTGAGGGGACCCAACTCCTGTGTAAGTCCAGCTGTGCCAAACATAGTCACAGCACGTCCCACTCATGTCAGCAGAACACTTGGTCAGTCAGCCATCAGTTACCACACAATGAAGGCTCTGGTCACAACAGCCTGGGTACGTGAGTCTCCCCTAAGTCATCTGCACATACTCAACACATATGTAAAGCAAGTTGCACAGAGGACCCAGTTGCTCCTATACCAATGATGCCAACACCTGTAGGTCCAGTGGAGATGTGCCTAAAGTCAGGGAAATAGACAAATTGGACAATGGGAAGCACATCATATGTGCATGGGTGCAAGCCACAGATGTGACCATGCAAATTAAATGTTCACAGAGATGTCCACAAATTGTTGATCGTGACACACACAGTTAGCTGCAGAGGATGACATGAATACCGACCAGAATAGGATACATATCTCATGGAGTACCTCACATCAACACCTCAGTATTCAACATTGGAAACCAAGCATTACAGGTGCAAGGGCATGCTAAACATCATCAACCTAATGTACAGCTAAATCAAGTTCACAAGGATAAAGAAAAAAGCTTTATTCAGCATATGAAAATTGAAACCTCCATTCAAACAAAAGGCCAATGGCCAGTCCATCATCAAATTACAAGGAGTGAACTTGAGTGACAACTGTCATACGTTGCTTGCCTGCACTGGAAGGACAGGGGACATCACCTCGGAGGGGCATACATGGGGGCAGTCCAGGCACCGCAGGGACAGGATCAGGGCGCAGCAGAAGGAGGCAGTGAAGGGGTGGTGGATGCAGGAGAGTCACTTGCAACTGCAGTGGAGCTGACTGAAGTGGTGGGTGCAGTCCCAACTGTGGGGCACAAGTCAGATGGGGTGGGTGCCGGCACAACTTCAGTGGGCAGGTCAGATGAAGTGGATTGGGTCCCCGAGTCAGATGGGGTGGTCATGGACTCCACTGCAGTGCCTAAATCCATGTGAGTGGAATGGGGTGCAGGTGAGGTCGGCAGGACAGAGGGGGGGACACGGTCCCCACATCAGTGGCACTAACCGTCTGACCGGGTGTGGAGGAGTAAGTGGTGGGTGGGAGGGCCTCAGCATTTTGGGGATGGTGTATCTGTGGGTGAGGGTACCCGGGGCAGGGTGTGGCGGGTTAACCTCTGGAGTGGTGGCCTGGGGAATGGAGACTTTGCCTTGGAGCTGCGTGGCAGCGGTGGGGTCTTGCTCTTCCGGCTCCAGGGGGACTTGCGGGTGGGGGCCTCAGTCTGACTGCGCCTAGGGGAGGTTGTCCGGGTGTGAGGGGCACTCCCCTCTGTGTGTGGGGACTTCCTCTTCCCCTTGTAATCTGGAGCTGCTGGGTCGGTGGGGAAGAGGCCAAGGTCACAGAGCTTCTGTGGAGATGGGGTTGCAGGTGAGGCAAGGGAAGGAGGCTGGGAGGGAGAGGTTTTGGAGGACTGTGGAGTGGTTGTGGATGACTGTGTGTGTGTCTGCAAACCATCCCCTGTGAGTGTGGTATCAGTCCCATGCACTTGCTTGTGTGCACGTCTAGCCCTTTGGTTTGGGTGGTTGTGTGCTGCCCGTGTCTGTGGCTTTGTGAGAATGTGCAGGTGTGTGTGTGCTTGGGATAGGTAGGCTGCTAGGAATCATGGGTGGTGCAGGGGTAGGAGGGGTGCGGGACTGTTGGAGGAGGGACACTACTGCTGTCAGGGAGGAGGCCACGGACTGATTGATCCTCTGTAGGGCAGGCATGCCCGATGAAATGCCCTCCATGAATGACACCAGTTGCGTCAACAGAGTGGTGTGTGCATGGAGGACACTCAGCATCGATGTCTGCCCTACATGGATCTGTCTAAGTAAGTCCACAGACTCCTCACTTAGGGCAGCAGGGGACACAGGGGCAGGGGGTGCGGTGCCTGGCACAAAGGAGACATGCTCCCGAACACGGGAGCCTCCACGGACCTCTGGGTTGGGAGCCGATGGGAGGGTGGTGTTGGTGGTGGTGGGGGCGGTGGCGGGGACAGCCTCACTAGCTGGGGCTTGGTGGCTGCTGACACCCGCCTTTCACAGGGAGTCATCCTCAGAGCTGCTGTGGCCCTCAACTCGGGTGGATGATGCTGACAACCCATCTGTGTGGCTCCACTCACCCTCCGTGCCACTGGGTCCCCCCCGACTCCTCTCCTTCTGTCCCTGTCAGGCTCTGTGGGACCTCCTGGTCCATGGAGCTGTCCCCTGATGTGGCCGTGGATGTATCTGGATAGGAATAGGAAGAAAGAGAACAACATCAGTCACCTGCACTGACTGCACACACCACAGTAAGTACATCACATCACAGGGCAAGCCCTGGCATCATCAGCATAACACTGCTCAAAGTGCCAACACTGTTTAGAATAAGCCAATTGTCATTCTCAACATCAACCATGGCACACATATCCCTCCTTGACTTGCACCCATGTCTGTTGCATGTTGGATGCTAATACCCCAATGTCCCGACATGCATCACCCACACATCAGTTGGACATGTTAGTGAACATGTAGGAGTATGTCACTATACACACAGCACATCTCTTGCCACTGACTCAGTACAGGTGTCCGGATGAAGGGATGGGCAGAGACTCATTTCACATACTTGTGATGCATGCCAGCAACACACACTATGATTTTCTCATGTCCTGATAGTCAATGCCACAATGGGGTGCATGGTGCACACTTGAACACAATGCAGGATCACTCATAGCAAATTAAATGCCATGGCACTGGCATGCCTGGAAAGTCAGTCAACACTGTCTCCTGTCACAGGGGCAGGGCATCCAGACAACAACAGTATGCACTGTGTCACAATCATAACTCAGGGGAAAAGCAAACTCTGCAGCTGACAAGTGCACTTGCCCATCCCCTGCAAACAACATATCCAGGACCCAGAAGACCCCACATCATGCAAATCAGACATATGAGTCTCTGCAAACACAACTCCATGTACATTAGCACATCACAGTCTGCCGTGCATGTAACTCAGCTGCCTGAAGTACACAGTTGCATACACCATTGTGCGCTGTCAGATGATCACACACCTATATGTCACACAGGTATTGTCTCTCACAGTAAAACCAAAGGAAATGATGGACGGAGTGTTGAACATTGCAAGCACTCACCCCCAGTCAACTGATCTGGGTTTAATCCATCACCGTTCTATAGCCCACTCTGCCACCCCAGTTCAGACATGGCCATATGAAATTCAGTCTGACCCTGTGCCTCATGGGAACAGTCCAGCCCGAACTGCCAAGCCATGTCTTCCCTGGACCGGAAACAAGCTTCCTAGGACCGGCTTGAATCCAGTGGCAAAGTGAGCAAGGGACTCACGTCTGAGCATACCCTGCCAACTTATGGCGAACAAAGCAAAACCAAAGGAAATGATGGACGGAGTGTTGAACATTGCAAGCACTCACCCCCAGTCAACTGATCTGGGTTTAATCCATCACCGTTCTTTAGCCCACTCTGCCACCCCAGTTCAGACATGGCCATATGAAAATCAGTCTGACCCTGTGCCTCATGGGAACAGTCCAGCCCGAACTGCCAAGCCATGTCTTCCCTGGACCGGAAACAAGCTTCCTAGGACCGGTTTCTGGCATTTCAGCCGTCTTCAGCCAGGCTTGCTTGAATCCAGTGGCAAAGTGAGCAAGGGACTCACGTCTGAGCATACCCTGCCAACTTATGGCGAACAAAGCAAAACCAAAGGAAATGATGGACGGAGTGTTGAACATTGCAAGCACTCACCCCCAGTCAACTGATCTGGGTTTAATCCATCACCGTTCTTTAGCCCACTCTGCCACCCCAGTTCAGACATGGCCATATGAAAATCAGTCTGACCCTGTGCCTCATGGGAACAGTCCAGCCCGAACTGCCAAGCCATGTCTTCCCTGGACCGGAAACAAGCTTCCTAGGACCGGTTACTGGCATTTCAGCCGTCTTCAGCCAGGCTTGCTTGAATCCAGTGGCAAAGTGAGCAAGGGACTCACGTCTGAGCATACCCTGCCAACTTATGGCGAACAAAGCAAAACCAAAGGAAATGATGGACGGAGTGTTGAACATTGCAAGCACTCACCCCCAGTCAACTGATCTGGGTTTAATCCATCACCGTTCTTTAGCCCACTCTGCCACCCCAGTTCAGACATGGCCATATGAAAATCAGTCTGACCCTGTGCCTCATGGGAACAGTCCAGCCCGAACTGCCAAGCCATGTCTTCCCTGGACCGGAAACAAGCTTCCTAGGACCGGTTTCTGGCATTTCAGCCGTCTTCAGCCAGGCTTGCTTGAATCCAGTGGCAAAGTGAGCAAGGGACTCACGTCTGAGCATACCCTGCCAACTTATGGCGAACAAAGCAAAACCAAAGGAAATGATGGACGGAGTGTTGAACATTGCAAGCACTCACCCCCAGTCAACTGATCTGGGTTTAATCCATCACCGTTCTTTAGCCCACTCTACCACCCCAGTTCAGACATGGCCTTATGAAAATCAGTCTGACCCTGTGCCTCATGGGAACAGTCCAGCCCGAACTGCCAAGTCATGTCTTCCCTGAACCGGAAACAAGCTTCCTAGGACCGGTTTCTGGCATTTCAGCCGTCTTCAGCCAGGCTTGCTTGAATCCAGTGGCAAAGTGAGCAAGGGACTCACGTCTGAGCATACCCTGCCAACTTATGGCGAACAAAGCAAAACCAAAGGAAATGATGGACGGAGTGTTGAACATTGCAAGCACTCACCCCCAGTCAACTGATCTGGGTTTAATCCATCACCGTTCTTTAGCCCACTCTGCCACCCCAGTTCAGACATGGCCATATGAAAATCAGTCTGACCCTGTGCCTCATGGGAACAGTCCAGCCCGAACTGCCAAGCCATGTCTTCCCTGGACCGGAAACAAGCTTCCTAGGACCGGTTTCTGGCATTTCAGCCGTCTTCAGCCAGGCTTTCTTGAATCCAGTGGCAAAGTGAGCAAGGGACTCACGTCTGAGCATACCCTGCCAACTTATGGCGAACAAAGCAAAATCAAAGGAAATGATGGACGGAGTGTTGAACATTGCAAGCACTCACCCCCAGTCAACTGATCTGGGTTTAATCCATCACCGTTCTTTAGCCCACTCTGCCACCACAGTTCAGACATGGCCATATGAAAATCAGTCTGACCCTGTGCCTCATGGGAACAGTCCAGCCCGAACTGCCAAGCCATGTCTTCCCTGGACCGGAAACAAGCTTCCTAGGACCGGTTTCTGGCATTTCAGCCGTCTTCAGCCAGGCTTGCTTGAATCCAGTGGCAAAGTGAGCAAGGGACTCACGTCTGAGCATACCCTGCCAACTTATGGCGAACAAAGCAAAATCAAAGGAAATGATGGACGGAGTGTTGAACATTGCAAGCACTCACCCCCAGTCAACTGATCTGGGTTTAATCCATCACCGTTCTTTAGCCCACTCTGCCACCCCAGTTCAGACATGGCCATATGAAAATCAGTCTGACCCTGTGCCTCATGGGAACAGTCCAGCCCGAACTGCCAAGCCATGTCTTCCCTGGACCGGAAACAAGCTTCCTAGGACCGGTTTCTGGCATTTCAGCCGTCTTCAGCCAGGCTTGCTTGAATCCAGTGGCAAAGTGAGCAAGGGACTCACGTCTGAGCATACCCTGCCAACTTATGGCGAACAAAGCAAAACCAAAGGAAATGATGGACGGAGTGTTGAACATTGCAAGCACTATCCCCCAGTCAACTGATCTGGGTTTAATCCATCACCGTTCTTTAGCCCACTCTGCCACCCCAGTTCAGACATGGCCATATGAAAATCAGTCTGACCCTGTGCCTCATGGGAACAGTCCAGCCCGAACTGCCAAGCCATGTCTTCCCTGGACCGGAAACAAGCTTCCTAGGACCGGTTTCTGGCATTTCAGCCGTCTTCAGCCAGGCTTGCTTGAATCCAGTGGCAAAGTGAGCAAGGGACTCACGTCTGAGCATACCCTGCCAACTTATGGCGAACAAAGCAAAACCAAAGGAAAAGTTGGCAGGGTATGCTCAGACGTGAGTCCCTTGCTCACTTTGCCACTGGATTCAAGCAAGCCTGGCTGAAGACGGCTGACATGCCAGAAACCGGTCCTAGGAAGCTTGTTTCCGGTCCAGGGAAGACATGGCTTGGCAGTTCGGGCTGGACTGTTCCCATGAGGCACAGTGTGGTAAATTTTAATTACCTGTACTTAATTTATGCGGTAAAGTTCAATAAGGATAACTCAGAATAAATAAGAGGCAGAATCCGTGATATTTGAGGTTTTAAAAGGGGTTTTATTCCTTACAAAGGAATTGGTTCGAACCAGGCAATCGGATTCCGTCACCACGAAGGTTCGGGAAGGGATAGCGCATACTTTATTGACAGGTTATCATATATATAGTCAATGCATTACAGTAAAGGCAGATGCAGAAGGCGTAACAGTTGAGAGGAGAGATAAGAATACACATACGTAATGAAAAAGGCGTTACAATAGGCGTGCATAAGGGCGTGTACTAGAAACGTCATTATGAGGATGTCACAGGTGGGTGGATCCATAAGAGAATCCTGCAATGTCAGCAGAAATACATGGCAGAGATGCGCGCACAGCAGCATGACGTATGATTGACGTGTAACTGGAGGGTGAAGGGGACTTGACATTTAGCCCTACATGAGGAGACAGAAGTCTGGGATGTCAGAACAACCTAATCCCAAATCGTATCTAATATCTTGTGTTTAAGGAACTGTATTATCTGGAAGGAAAGGTCTCTCGGGCAGAGGCTATTCTATACTGACTGCTAGTGCGTGTATAAGCGTCTACATGTCTACTTGAGATGCGAGGGGGCATGGGCCTACCATGGTAACAGGAGCTATGAATTACTTGCACGGAGACAGTGAGGCCAGGCCCTTTGCTCTGCAGCTGGAAGGATGTTTACCTAAACTACTAGACAAGAATGTATTTTTCGAGGAGCGGAGCAGATAACTTGAAGGCAAAATACAGTCTTGGCAGGCAACAGGCCGAGCCAGGCACCGTTAGCCGCGCAGGGAGTAAGACAAAGGTCATGGATACAGATGCAGGTCCAGGCTGGAGCATTCAGAGGCAGAAGGCAGGAAAAGGCTCGATGGCAGAATTCAGGGCCTAACTCGCCAGAGCTGAAAAAACGTGAAAGGTGCACCATATAAAGACGGTGGCAAGGCATACTTAGGAACGGAATATTCGACCCATTCATGGTGGATCTGAAAGAGAACATGTTAACGTTGGACGCAAATGTATTTACGTCTTCATAGCTGGAAGTGGAGGGAACATACATGTACTTGTAGCACGTACATGGAACCGTTGGGGTCTAAGATAGGGGACACAATTGATCATGAAAATTCATATTTCCTCATTCCCTCCTTGTCCCCTACGGACCCTTCATGATATATCGATCCTCATGAATCCATCAATCTGTTCATGTAACATCATTTGCTCTTCTTTCTTCTTACGGGATTTTGAATGAGAACTTGAATGTGGAATACATGATGTGGCACACAGGCCGCAAATCGCTGGCCCACATTGTAGACACAGGCAGCAACTGAATACTATGAGAAGGGCAATACCTAGGAAGGATAGGACCTTCCATCCCCAGGCTGACAACACACTCCAGAACCAACCGGACCAAGTCCAGGTGCCTGGATTCTGGTGTATCTGACTTGAAATCTTATGAAGACGAGTTATGGCTTTATATACTGATGGCGCGTTTTCTGGAATGAAAACACAGCAGCTCGATCCGATGACTCTACAGGCTCCGCCCCTATCGGCCAGGATGACGTCAAGGACAAGACGATTTTGGAGAACAACAATCCGCATCGCAGACTGCTCCTCCGTTAAGTTGCCTAGGGCAGAAGTAGTTTCATTCACTACTGCTTCAAGGGTTCTGGTTAATTTACGTATCAGTTTACTATTAGAGACAACACCTATGTAGGGAAAGAGACCTTTATTGAAGTCTGTGTATTGTTCCCATGCCGTTTCAGTGTAGTCGACAATCGGGAGATCTCTCTGGGGTCTATTGTGTACTAGATGGGTATTTCTATGATAATCAGGAGGGGCTAGGAAAACAGGTGGCAGAAGGAATGCAATGTAACAGGTACCATCCCAATCTAGAGGTAAACGTATATATGCGGTATGACCACAAATGAAGTAGGAATGACGGGAAGCTCTAAATGTAGACTTGCCTTGATCACTGAATTCGATCACAGTAGTACATTTACTATGACCCAGGTGTACTGAACCATTCTTTCTTGCACATAATTCACCTTTGACTGGCAATACTGACATAGCAGGCAAGACTGGTGCAGCTTCGGATTCAACATTCAGAATCATGAGGTTAAGTGTAAAGTTACCTAATCCATATACTTCGTTTTCTAGATCAGTTCCTGTCCTTTTGGGAAGTCCCTCTTTGTTAGGGTAGCAGGCTTTAAGCAAAACTAAGTTCAGGTTTCCCCATACCCAGTTGCCCTGGTAAACTACGGTATTTGAATCTAAAGAATTAATCAAACTAAACCATGCACCACAGGAACCATTGTGTGTGAACGGATACGGAAAGAGGGGCAGAACTCCCTTGTATTTCTGGTAGGGAGGGAGTCGGCCACATATCCAACAATTTGTAGCGTTGTTGGTCTGATGGGAGTGATGTAACATACTAATGAATGTGTTGTTGCGCAGCGCAAGTCTGTAGGGCAACTCATGCGGAGGTAATTCGCTAAAAGAATGTTCGGCAGTAACATTGAAAGCAGAATGTGCACGCTTGAAAATAGGGTAGTATATGTGCAACAGTATACTTGCAGCAATAATCAGAAGATTTAGAAAAAACATAATCAATAATGTCACTATACAGTGACTACGAAGTGATTTACAATATGCACGTTTCTTGAGCTGTTTCTGTCTATCTCTCTCTCTATTTCGGTCTAGGGGATACATGTCAGAAACTAATTTAACCGATTCACCTAGGAGAGGACTTAAACAATTAAATTGTCTGACTTGCTAGACCTTAGTTTCAGTTTATATTCCTGGGAAGCAGTTTTCTCGACCAGGGGGAGTTTTGAGTCAGTCTGTGGAGGAGGGCAGGGCTGAGAGTTCAAATCAGAAGGCAGTCCGTGAAATTTCTTGATATGGCTCGAATGCAGCCAACCCTTGCGACCCTCAATCTTCACTGCTGTCCTCGTGGTCAGAAGTACTAATTTCGGCGTTTGCCAGCGAGGCTCCAGCGGGCTCCTCCTGTCGAAATTTCTTATAAACACGTAATCACCGGGAACCACTTCATGGGGCTTCACCTCGGTGTTGTCGGGAAAGGCTGCAGCTACCTGTGAACGGCAAGATTGTAGTGCAGACATCAAGGAAGCAAGGTAATCTGTCAGCATATTACAATCAACATCAGTGATTTTACGAGGTATAGGCGTCCCCCACATATTTGGTGGCCTACCGAAGACCACCTCGTACGGGGATAGCCCTGTTCGAGAATGTGCTATCATTCTCATGTAAAAGAGCGCAACTGGTAAAGCTACTATCCAGTCGACGCCTTTCTCTCTGCAGATTTTAGAAAGTCGAATTTTCAGAGTCTGATTATGACGCTCCACGAGACCTGCTGCCTCGGGATGCCGGACACAGTGGAATTTCCACTGATAGCCTAACAGGAGTGTAATGTGTTTCACTAGCTCGGATGAGAACGGCTGACCGTTATCTGAGTACACGATACGGGGCAAACCATACCGTGGGAAGAATTCACGAACCAGCTGCTTGGCAGTGGTCGGAGCAGTGTAATCTGGGACTGGATATGCTTCTGTCCATCGGGAAAGTACGCATACAACTACGAGGACATATTTGAATCCTCGACAACGTTCCATCTGGATATAATCCATCTGGAGGACTTCAAAAGGGTGATCGGGAGGTTGAAATCCACCTTGCTCTACAGGAATGCCTTTACCTGGGTTGAACTGACAACAAATCATGCAAGTACGCACTTTCTGTTTGGCTGCTGCTCGTAAGTGTTTATTGAACCAAATGTTTTGAATACTGTCTAGCATAGCTTTCTCTCCTAGATGCGCTGGACTATGTATTGTGTTAATGATAACTTGAACCATGGAGTCGGGGAGAAACCATGTAGATTTTCCCTTCGTCATCCATCCCTGATCTGTTTGGATCCCTCCTAGTTCAGTCCATTTCTTGATTTCC
Organism: Triturus cristatus; assembly: GCF_964204655.1. NCBI lineage: Eukaryota > Metazoa > Chordata > Amphibia > Caudata > Salamandridae > Triturus > Triturus cristatus. Next base: position 368,285,677 of record NC_140586.1, read on the forward strand.
TCTGGTGTAGCATGTGTCTGTATGTCAATTACATCAAGGGTGGGATCCCTAACTGTCATGCAGTGTGTCGATGTCGGAACTATTGTCTTTGTCAAGTCAGTTGCATGAGTCCGATTCTGTGCTGTTTGCTTAGCTGTTCGGTCTGCCAGGTCGTTACCCTGGGAAATGGTATCGGTGACTTTTGTATGGGCCTTGCACTTCATGATAGATATCGCCGTAGGCAGATGTATTGCATCTAACAGAGCTTGAATGAGGGGGCCGTGTTGAATGTTGGCACCGTGAGAAGTTAAATAACCTCTCTCTCGCCAGAGGACTCCGAAGTCGTGTACAACTCCGAATGCATAACGTGAATCTGTGTATATGTTAACTCTCTTATTTTTGGCTTGAATACAGGCTTGTGTCAGAGCGATGAGCTCTGCTGCTTGAGCTGACAAGGTGTCGATACAATTTGTTTCAATAACTTCGGTGTCTGTCGTGACTGCGTAAGCGGCCACTAACTCTCCTGTACTTGTTCTCATGCATGAACCATCCACATAAAGTGTCAGGTCTGGATCTGGTAATGGAATGTCTGTCAAGTCTTGTCTGGGTTTCGTCGTAATAGTAATGACTTCAATACAATCATGTGCCAATGGGTCTGTTCCACTTAATGGCAAAAGTGTGGCAGGATTTAATGTACTACAGCGTCTGATTTCTATGTGTGGCTGAAACAATGTCAATTCATAACCTGTCAGTCGTGCTATAGTCAAGTGCTGGGTCTGTGTTCGGTTTAAAAGAACTTCCACGGAATGTGGAACTTGCACTGTCAATTGATGTCCTAATACTATGGAATCACTTTGTCTGATCGCTAAAGCTGTCGCTGCGACTGATTTCAAGCACGTAGGCAGAGCCTGGGCTACTGGATCTAACGTGCTAGAAAAGTAAGCACACGGTTTGTGTGAACCTGCTTGTTCCTGAGTGAGTACTGACAAGGCAGTACCTTCGCGTTCTGTGACAAAAAGTGTAAAAGGCTTTCTGTAACATGGTGTCGCTAAAACAGGTGCTTGACATAGGGCTTTCTTTAAGTCTTCAAAAGCTTGTGTATGTTCCTGAGTCCAAGGGAGGACAGTCGATGTCGCTGCCTCCTGGGTTGTCAACTGAATGAGTGGCTTTACTAGAAATGCATATTGGGGAATCCATTGTCTACAGTACGAAGTGAGGCCTATGAAGGCCCGCACCTCCTTTTGTGTCTTGGGTGGTGACATGTTTACAATTAACTGGATGCGGTCAGGTGTGAGCTGTCTCCCCCCTTTGGACAGCAAGTGCCCAAGGTACACAACTTGCTGAACACAGAATTGCAGCTTCGAAGGGGACACCTTGTGCCCCTTGTCGGCCAGAAAATGTAAAACCGTCAGTGATGCTTTTTCACATTCGGGCTCGCTTCGGGCGGTGATCAGCAGATCATCGACATACTGAAGCAGGGCAGTGTTAACAGGCATGTGGATACTGTCAAGTTGTCTTTTCAGTGCTTGGCTATAGATGCTGGGGCTTTCTGTGAATCCTTGAGGTGCGCGTGCAAATTTGAAGCTTCGTCCATTTAAACAGAATCCGAACAAATATTGGCTTTCCGGATCGATTGGGACGCTAAAGAAGGCGTTCTTGAGGTCAATTACAGTAAAGAACGTTGCTTCTGAATCAATAGCTGTCAATAATGAAGAGATATCTGGAACCACGGGATACTGTGGTACAATGCATTTATTTAATTCGCGCAGATCAATAATTAATCGATAAACTGGGGGTGCATTTGGATCAGTACGTTTAAGAATTGGAATGATAGGAGAATTACATACATTGGAGTCGGTTTCCACAACCACTCCTTGTGCAATGAGCTCGTCAATGATTTGCAGCAAAGCCACTACAGCATCTGGAGGTAACTTGTATTGTCGAATTCGTGGTAATACCACTCCTGCTTTGAGTGTGACTCGATATGGTGTAATGTGCATACAACCTACATCAGTGGGGCCTTGTGCCCATAAATGTGCAGGGACATTCTGTAACCGGTGATCCATGTCTCTCAATACGTAGTGACCTTTAAAGTCACGCAAAAATAGTCGTACCCCTTCCGGGGAACAACATATTACAGCTCCTAGAGCTTTCAGTGTCTTTATACCTAACAAGTTTTCTGGGCATGATTTTGTAAGCAATAAATCTGTAGTCCGTGTCAATGGACCAACTGCAAGAGGAAGAGGTTGCGATACTTCGTTAACAATAGGCTTTCCTGAAAATCCAAGGGAAACATTCTGTGAGCCTGAGAGGGGTGCCCCTGGAACCTCGTCGTGACTTATAGTTGTTCTGCTTGCCCCTGTATCAATTAAAAACTTTCTGTCTTTCCCTAATACCTGACTATGTACGTAAGGACCCTCTTGATCTACAGGAACCTCAATAAGAGGCAAGCCAACCTCCCTCTCTAGGCTGTTTCATGTGTATCGCTGATAATCAGGATAGTCATTTTGTGCATACTGGTACCTCTGTTGTGTCGTGTTTTGTGTTGCGGCACTAGGCTGTGGCTGCGGTACTGCTACGGTCTGTTGTGAAGCTTGCATAGGCTGTACATTCTGAGGTACTTGTGGTTGGATCTGATCCTGTCTAGGTGGACGCGGTCTCTCCTTGGTTTTACCCGTAGAGATATTGTGTTTCAGAACTGCACAATCGTTTATATAATGACCTGGCTGTTTACAATAGTTGCATGTCCCTTTAACTGGAGCCGCTGAATTACTGGACTGTGTCGCACCCTTTTTATGACCGTCAGCTGGAACTGACTGAGCAACGAGCATTTTCATTTTCGTGTCTTTCATACGTCTTTGTTAGTGTTCTTGTTCTTCTCTAATTCTATTCTGGTGGTACTGTAACATTTGTAACATTTGTGACGGGGTATTAGCTTGCCAAGTGCTCTCGACTTTCAATACTCTGTTCTTAACCTGGGGTAGGGAATTCTCGACTAATTTTGTTACAAAAAGATGTGGATATGAATCGCTACTTGCTTTCAGGCCGCTATTAATACCAAAACATTTTTCAAATCGGGAATAAAAATCACTAGTGTCTTCATCGGGTTTCTGTTTGCAAGCTGAGATTGCTCCCCAGTCTTCCTTTTTCGTAGTTAATAAACGTGGCAATACTTGTACTAACAATCCTGGTAACGCTTTAGTTTTGTCCCCAAGCCCTAGGCCTGGAGTTCGGGTATTTTCTTCGTTTTCTAATGCCGCCCAATCAATCTTTTGCTCTCCCACCTCCCATTCTTTTTCTTTGAGTTTCTCGTAAATACCGGCAGGCAATAATACTTTTAATATTTTCATAATGTCAGGATAGGTATAATCACCCATGAGTAACATGTCTTTTACTTCACGGTGAAAACCTGCTGGATCTTTGTAATGGCTGGGCACTAATTTTTTCATTTCCAATAGTTCTATTTTAGTTATGGGCGTGTACACAAACACGCGTCTAAAAGTATTATCATCATTTTTAACTGGGTGCACTTCGCGTAAGGGATTCTGTCTGTCTATGTAATACATTTTTCTTCCCATGGAGGGAGCTGAATCAAGCTGTGGACACAGGAAGGCACTGTATCTGTGCCGATGTTCTAGAATTACTTTAATTAGATCGGTACCTAGACCTCTCCATTTCTTCATGAGTAGTTCTATCAGTATATCAGGTAGGGGACCAGGATCGGAGTGTTGGCTTTTATACACTATAAGGAGGTGTTGTATCATGTACATACCAGCTAAACGCTGTTCGTCTGGTGAAAGATTCAAAAACGTGTGTGCTAGCGCGTCATCACTATATTTATCAGAACTGTCAGCCCATTGTACTGCTGACCTGGCTAATTCTTGTTCATCCATAGAATCGAGTACATGGTACCCCATTCGTTCTTGAAGTATTTTATCAGTAGCCTGAAATATGTGTTCAGGGGTCTTTTGATTTGACATGGCTGCTTGAAAAATTCTCTTACTTTCTGGACGTATCGGACCCATTGAATTATTAAAAGATCTTCCCTTACCTACATAAGCTATCATTTCTCTAGCTGGTAATTGTAATTGTCCTGTTGTCGTTTCTGGTTGTTCCTCCTCCTCCGAGGATTCAGTCTTATCTGCATCTATTTCTCTTTCAGGCTGTTCTCTTTCATGTATTTGTTCTACTGTTTTTCGGATCCTTCGGTACATATTTTCTATACTATTCTGTTTATCATGTTTTCCGTCTCCTATATTCTGACCCCATTTGTTAAGTGCTTTCATTTCTTCCGGGTCTACACCAGGCCTATCTCTGTTTCTTATCAAGCAGTTTATGAAGAAGCGTAACAACAGTTTTTGCGTGTCCACTTTCTGGTATGCCATGGCCTCGCCAATACTTTCAGGACCTTGCCCTGTTTGGACAAAGTGATATATTTTGTCTAGATGATCAATCATTCCTGGTAGTATCATTAAATAGTTCGCAACTCGTCGTAGACGTACTGATGATAGCATCATTCTGTCGTCTTTACCGGGTACTGGATCATATCTACAGTCTGTAAGAGGCTCTTTAAGTATGTCGTAATTCGCTGTTTGAGGTGTATGTTGGTGTGCTAAATCCCTATAAGTCAATCGATGTGTTGGTGGTGGCGTATGAAAACCTCCTGTCGCACCTCCTGAGGTGCCAGGTCCAAAAGGATTTGTTGGGTGCAAGGTAGGGAGAATAGGTGCAGGAAGGAGTGGAGGAACAGGCGGAAGGTTTGGAACGGGAAGAGGAGTAGTATGTTGCTGCAGAGGTGGGGGCAGATTATCTCGGGGTCAAGCGCCGTTAGCAGGTGGTGTGCGTGGCGGCGGAACATTAACATATTCGGGGGCTGCATCGTCTAAATAGGAAGAAAGGAAAATGTCCTTTGCGGTCTTGTGGTGCAATTTAGTCGGAAGCAATGGAGATGGCAGATCTTTTGGTACTCCCAGGGTGGCCTTAGGTAAACCCTCGGCCAGAAGAGGATACATACCATTCATAAGAGTGTTTCGTTGTCTGTCTATTTGTTCTGCTTTTACTCGGATACCTTCTTCAACTAATACGTTTTCTCGGGCTTTGTCTGAATCCTCCCTACTTTTCTCTTCTTTTCTGAGCGCTTTCTCTGTGTGTCTATGCGATTCTTTACGCCATAATTCAATGGCATCTTTCTGTGACTGTCTGGCTTTCTTTTTCCATAATGCTTCTTCTACTCTCATGATGCAATCTGAATCCCATGTCCCAGCAGCGGGCCATCTCTGATTCTCTGCTAAATCCTTGGTGTAGTCCACCCATAAAACGAGATATAATACGGCATCTAGGCCATGTTTATGGTACATAAAGTACCCTGGAGTGTCCCTAGGTGGAATGGGAACAGCTTCCTCGAGTATCCCTTTTCTAGTTTTTATCTGTCTTAATTTTGAGAATAACGGCATCTTAAACCTTGCTACTTGATTCTTACTCGGACTTGAACACAATTAATACAATAAACACAGTAATGAAGATCGAACAATCACTCATACCACGACATTTAGAACACATTAAAACATTTTGAAACGAACAACGATAATTAGAATAAAACTAGCTAACTGCATAATACTGGATGTACTGCTAAACAGTACAGATACACCGCTAAAACAGTGCAGACCGGGTCTGTGTACCCAAACCCGTCTTGACCGGCACAAATTAATGCGCACGTCTAGATGCGTCCCCAGCAACGGTACTCACCGGGAAGCACGGAACGGAAGGCCTCGGAAACTCTGAACTGGACTGGACCGGACTGGACTCGACTCGACTCGTGACGTAGGTACTTCGGAACTTCGGAACCTGGTGGGCCTCTGTATACCTCGGATCTTGCTCTCTCAGCTAGGCTCTGGTTGGGATCCTCCGCACTCCTCACCGCCTCGTCTGGGTGTTGATCGCAGCCTCAGTCACCTCCGTTGGCCTGAGGGAGGTACAGGAAATCCTGCGGGTACGCGTAGTTGTCCATCCGGCTGTGGCAGGAGACCGGGTCTGCAACGCACCTCCGGCGCGTGGGGTGGGGGAGGAGTCCCTGTTCGGGCGCCAATTATGTGGTAAATTTTAATTACCTGTACTTAATTTATGCGGTAAAGTTCAATAAGGATAACTCAGAATAAATAAGAGGCAGAATCCGTGATATTTGAGGTTTTAATCCTTACAAAGGAATTGGTTCGAACCAGGCAATCGGATTCCGTCACCACGAAGGTTCGGGAAGGGATAGCGCATACTTTATTGACAGGTTATCATATATATAGTCAATGCATTACAGTAAAGGCAGATGCAGAAGGCGTAACAGTTGAGAGGAGAGATAAGAATACACATACGTAATGAAAAAGGCGTTACAATAGGCGTGCATAAGGGCGTGTACTAGAAACATCATTATGAGGATGTCACAGGTGGGTGGATCCATAAGAGAATCCTGCAATGTCAGCAGAAATACATGGCAGAGATGCGCGCATAGCAGCATGACGTATGATTGACGTGTAACTGGAGGGTGAAGGGGACTTGACATTTAGCCCTACATGAGGAGACAGAAGTCTGGGATGTCAGAACAACCTAATCCCAAATCGTATCTAATATCTTGTGTTTAAGGAACTGTATTATCTGGAAGGAAAGGTCTCTCGGGCAGAGGCTATTCTATACTGACTGCTAGTGCGTGTATAAGCGTCTACATGTCTACTTGAGATGCGAGGGGGCATGGGCCTACCATGGTAACAGGAGCTATGAATTACTTGCACGGAGACAGTGAGGCCTGGCCCTTTGCTCTGCAGCTGGAAGGATGTTTACCTAAACTACTAGACAGGAATGTATTTTTCGAGGAGCGGAGCAGATAACTTGAAGGCAAAATACAGTCTTGGCAGGCAACAGGCCGAGCCAGGCACCGTTAGCCGCGCAGGGAGTAAGACAAAGGTCATGGATACAGATGCAGGTCCAGGCTGGAGCATTCAGAGGCAGAAGGCAGGAAAAGGCTCGATGGCAGAATTCAGGGCCTAACTCGCCAGAGCTGAAAAAACGTGAAAGGTGCACCATATAAAGACGGTGGCAAGGCATACTTAGGAACGGAATATTCGACCCATTCATGGTGGATCTGAAAGAGAACATGTTAACGTTGGACGCAAATGTATTTACGTCTTCATAGCTGGAAGTGGAGGGAACATACATGTACTTGTAGCACGTACATGGAGCCGTTGGGGTCTAAGATAGGGGACACAATTGATCATGAAAATTCATATTTCCTCAACAGGGTCAGACTGATTTGCATATGGCCATGTCTGAACTGGGGTGGCAGAGTGGGCTAAAGAACGGTGATGGATTAAACCCAGATCAGTTGACTGGGGGTGAGTGCTTACAATGTTCAACACTCCGTCCATCATTTCCTTTGGTTTTGCTTTGTTCGCCATAAGTTGGCAGGGTATGCTCACTTTGCCACTGGATTCAAGCAAGCCTGTCTGAAGACGGCTGACATGCCAGAAACCGGTCCTAGGAAGCTTGTTTCCGGTCCAGGGAAGACATGGCTTGGCAGTTCGGGCTGGACTGTTCCCATGAGGCACAGGGTCAGACTGATTTGCATATGGCCATGTCTGAACTGGGGTGGCAGAGTGGGCTAAAGAATGGTGATGGATTAAACCCAGATCAGTTGACTGGGGGTGAGTGCTTGCAATGTTCAACACTCCGTCCATCATTTCCTTTGGTTTTGCATTGTCTCTCACAGTCACATCTCAGATGTCCTGCTGACCCTCAAAATCATGGACACGCAGTTGTACGTAACAGGAAGCCACACCATAATGACACAGCGGCAGACACCTGAAGGCACATGTCACGAAGCACAACCTGTAGGTTGATACACAGGAGTGGGATTACAGAGTGTTTCTAAATGCCCTTGAGGAGGCATGACTGCCCAGGTCTACGTGAAACAGTGTTTGGCACTGGACAGTAGTCAGGTGGCTAAGCAAGTGTGACATACTTGATATACATACTCCTGAGGCCCGCAAATTGGAGTCCCCTGCTGCATGGGTTTGTTTGAAATATCCCAGCCACATGTGGCGAGTCAGACCAGCAATTGGAACACATATCAAGGGCACACACAGATCACATGTCAGATAACAGGCATTGGGCAAACAATTGAACCACCCATGAAACACACAACAGAGTCAAGGGAACAGATGCTGTCCGGTAGCTGAAGCATAGCTGACTGCAGGGACACAGTGCCCTAGTGACACAAGCAACAGACTCTAGGGGCCACACCTGTGGAACAGATGAGTAGTGCATCACACAATTGAGGGACCTGAGTATTGGACTACAAGACCTATGTAATGTGGAAGTGTGACCAGGCCAAAAGACTGCAATTAGCATGTCAGACATAATACACAGATTAGGCATGGACTTACTTCCTTCTTGCTGCTGTCTGGCCTTCAGCTGCCTATCCAGGTCCGGGAAGACCACCGCCGGGATCCGGAGCATGTGGGGGGTCAGGGTCCGGTGTCCGCCCCTCCTGCGTGGAGGTGACAGTTTCAGCTGGACTCTAGCTATCCTCCGGGTCCAGCCCGAAGGTCCTGCCACCTCTTCAGGCAGTTGCGGATCCGGCGCTTGTAGACCCCCACCGAACAAATTGCCCGGGCGATGGTCAGCCATATCTCTTGCTTCTGGTGGGCATCAACCTGTGAGGATGACAAAGTTAAAAGTGCATTAACACACATGTCCCATATTTGTGCTGCACACATTTGGATATACATGTCATCATCACAAAGGGAAATGAGTTACACAGGTAGTGCAACCATGGGGAAGGACAAATCACCTGCATGTCTGACATGTTAACAATGCCTGGGAAGTTTAAGCTTGCACTAATGCACTTTAGCAGCAGAACACCTGTTCATTACATGTACCTACACACTTTGGGTGATGAAAGTAGTCAGTGAGAATGCTTGCCACTGGTGTACACACTGCTAGTACTGCTAGTCAGACAACATGCACAATTAGGAAGGCAGTGGACTGCACACTCACCTGCTCCCCTGGTTTCCCATACAGCTTGCTGTACAGTGGAAGGAGCCCATCCAGCAGGGCCTGGTTCTCCTCCTCAGTGAAGGCTGGGGCCCTCTCCAGAGTACGTGCCATTGCAGGAGGCAGAGGATGCAGAGACAGCAGCAGTGGTAGCAGGGATGTGGTCCAGGAGCATGTAGTGCAGGCAAGTGAGCTCCCTGGGGGCCAGCCAGCCTTATATCTGTGCTGCAGAGGCAGAATCTGTGCCATGTGTCCCAAGTGATAGGTCCAACACGGTTGCATTGCATGAATCTGGCCAATCCATGGAAATGTACGACTCGTACACGCCTTCCGCATCGTTCAAATCTTCACCTTCAAGAAACACTAGTAATTGCAACATTGTTGTAGGCATCCAACTGAATTTCCAGCGCACAACTCTAACAAGTTTTGAATCCGCATCCGTCTCCATGACAGTCCAGAGCCAATGGGTGCGTCCGGCTCGGTCAACTGACTGTACAACGCATATTTTTAGAATACACATGCACCCGTCTCCATACGATTCAATGGCCAAGGCGTACGCCTGTCTCGGACCATGCCTGCCCGATGCGTATGTATAATAGTCACCCGCGTCGGACCTCATTGCAGTCAATGGCAAAGCATATGCACGGCTCGGTCATGAACCGTGCACTGCGTATGCATTGTCACCCGCGTCGGACCTCATTGCAGTCAATGGCAAAGTGTACGCATGGCTCGGTCATGAACCGTGCAATGCGTATGCATTGTCACCCGTGTCAGACCTCATTGCAGTCAATGGAAAAGCGTACGCACGGCTCGGTCATGAACCGTGCAATGCGTACGCATGGTCACCCGCGTCGGACCTCATTGCAGTCAATGGCAAAGCGTACGCACGGCTCGGTCATGAACCGTGCAATGCGTAAGCATTGTCACCCGTGCCGGACCTCATTGGTGTGACTATTATACGGATTCAACACACAATTACTTGCCAGGGACACCTGTGCACACCTACCACACTACAGCATTGGCCACACAGTGTCCCATGGCATGTAAGGATGCATTCCCTGTGTGTTGGGGGAAGCACATTTGGTTTGTTGGGTGGCACTTTTGTTCAGCCACTCCCAGGCTGTGCACGTGTACATGGGGACAGAATCCTTTGTGTGTCGTGCACATTACCACTGTGATGTGCAAATGTACAGTAATGGGCATGAGTCACGGACGCAGTTTCATGTTGGATATGTTTAGGGCATGTCACATAACCCTGAGTCCTGGGGGTGATGACATGTACGTCACAGTGATACCTGTAGCCACAATTCTGATATGCACCCACAGTCTGTGTGCATGTTGTGTCTCAGATGTGTCTGATCAAATGTGCCCAATGGGAGACAGTCTCCACATCCATGTGCTATATGCATCTACCTTGATGGTGTGGGTGTGTCTAAGAGACGTACATATAGGGCCTGCAGGGACAACAGTGGCCACTACCTGTGGGACTCACGCTTGCCTTGTGGTGTGTACGTGATATGCCATGTCCATGGCAGTGTTGATGTGGCAATACAGGGACCCTGGGTATCTGCATGGCAAAGATCTGTGATGCCTGGGAGACATCAGGCCTCACTTGTCACTGTGGTGTGTGTTTGTAACGTCACATCAGTACATAGGTCGGGTGACAAAGCCAGATGATTGGCCATTGCACTACATGGGACTCATGTGGACATGTGGAATTGAGATGTGAGGTGATGGTCATGTAGGTGACATATGTGTCCATGCCCAACAGCACACACCTCAGTACATTGTGTAATGTCATGATCTATCATGTGAAATTGAGCCTGGTCATGGACACATGGGTGGATGAACCGACGATTTTCCTTTGTTCATCTCTGTTCTGCAAGGCACCAGCTGTCCATCGACCATTCCCAGACCTTGCAACCATGCAGGAACGTGACTGCATCTGACAGTACCACTTCACCAGGCCACTGATTGAGGAGTTGGCGGAGCAGTTGGCGCCACATCTGCTACCTGGCCGGACATACCCTCTGACCCCAGAGGTGAAGGTGATGGCAGCCCTGCACTTCTTTGCTACTGATACCTTCCAGTACACTGTGGCTACAGCAAGTGGGATGTCGCAAACTATGTTTAGTCATGTGCTACGCGATGTCTTAGACGGGATGTTGCATTTCCTTGACCTGTACATCAAGTTCCCTAGCCCAGCTGAACTCCCTGAAATAAAGGATGTCTTTTATACACTGGGGAGGATGCCAAACGTCATCGGATCTATTGATGGGACACATGTGGCCCTGATACCACCACAGGCACATGAGCAGGCATAGCGTAACAGGAAACATTTCCACTCGATCAATGCTCTGGTGGTATGTCTTGCAGACATGTCTATCACACATGTGTGTGCACTGTTCCCTGGTTCTGCGCACGATGCCTACATGAGGAGTAGTCGCATTGCAACGCTGATATCACAGATGCCAGCTCAGCATGCCTAGCTTGTCGGTGTGTACTGACTGTTTATCATTGTGTGTGTTTGTCAATGTTGTATTTCACACTCCTACAAAACTCAGCTACTTGTTCATTTTTATGTGTGTAGGTGACTCCGGATACCCCAACCTGCCGTGGTTGCTGACACCCCTCAGGAACCCTGTGACACCAGCCAAGATGCGCTACAATGAGGCACATGGTCGAAACAGGAGGGTGATTGAGCGGACATTCGGCCTCCTGAAAAGCCGCTTTCGCTGCCTGGACAAGACCGGAGGGACCCTCCAATATGAACCTGCAAAGGTGTACAAAATAATCCTTGTATGCTGCATGCTACACAACATGGCAGTGCGGAAGAAGGTGCCTCTCATCCAGGATGACAATGACGATGACCAACCTCCGGCACCTGTGGAGGAACCCGGCCTGGGCCAAGATGCCAGTGATGATGAGGATGAGGGTGACGTCCGCTCACAGCTCATTAACAACTTCTTCACCTGAATGTGAGTTTCCAGGGTTGTTATGTCAATGTATGGAGTTAGACTGGAATGTGTTGTGGCTGCTCTGTTGCTGTCTGAGTGTGTCTGTTTGCCACTTGACTGGATGCGTGCAGTGATGTGTCCATTCAGGTGGTGTGTACTCCACAATAGGGCAGTACTGCTAACTTGTTTTTGTGTAGGTTTATTGTAACATGTTTTGTGCATGTGTATTGCATTTCTCTCCTGTTCTGCTGTGCTTTTGACTGTGTCTTGTGTCTGTCCTTCACAGGGTAATTTGCCTGATGTTTGTTCAACACTGACCCCCAACACCCAGAATCCGACACCAGCGTGGGAGTAGTCAATTGACATCAAGTGATGTGCCACACACCCCTGGACTACAATTCTCAGACACTCTGTGAGCGTGTGTCCACCGTAACGTACAATTGCCTTGCAACTATTTTTGAATAAACAGGTTGCTGATGTGTAATGAACCTGTGCTATGCTTTGTTAGGTGCGTTGTCTGTCTTCCCACATCTGACTGACATTTGCTTACCTCACCTGTGGACTTGTTACCACTGACTGTGGATAGGTGTTTTGCTTGTGTATACCTATGTGTTTCAGGTCAACATCATTGTGTGGGATGAGTAACATGGCCATGGTGAGTATGTGTTGTGTTGCCATAGTGGTGTGTCTCCCTCACATGTGTCACATCACCATGACTCACCTAACGTTGGTCACATTGTTGCAGTATTTGGCATGCACTGTGTTGTGTAGCAGATCGACATCTCCATGACACATGACAATTTGGAATCACTACAGAGGCAAGTATGGTGTACTGGTGATTTTATTTTTGAACATGTGTGAGGAAAGTGCACAGGATGGTGGGTGCTGTACATTGTTTTGGAATACAAAGTTCATATTAGAGTTGGAAGTGCTGGTAGATGAAATGTCGAGAGTAAAGTCCACAGTCATCTGCTACATTGGCCCAACATGAACCCTCCATGTCATGTAGGCGAGTTGTGTGCGATTGAACAAGGTGAACGGGTTGCGCACAAAGAACATTGTCCAGAACAGGTTTAGAGGCCCTGGGGGATGTGCTGGGACATCTGCCTCTCACATGTCCTTTTTCGGACGACCCCTCTTGTTCCTGGGGGGATCCTCAGGTGCAGGCCTCTGTGGTGCAGGAGACTCTCCCCCAGAGTCCTCCTCCCTCCCTGTGGCACCGGCAGATGGTGTTGCAACAGATGTTGTGGCCACACAGGGAGGTGTGGACAGGTTTGTGTTGATCTGGCGGAGGCATTGGAGTATGTCCCGATGCACCTCAGTAAGGGCATCCCACTTGACCTCCATGCAAGCATGGTGGGCAGCCTGCTCCTGTTGCATGTCCTTGAGGATCCCCACTTCCTGGCCAAATCTTCCGGTGCTATCCTGGTATGCATCTATGATGCGTGCCACTTGGGGGTCATCATGCAGTCCAGACCCCTCTGCAAGGCGCTCCCTCTTCCTCCCACCCCTCCCAGCACCCCTATCCACACGGGCAGGACCAGCGGCTGGATGCACAGGTGACACTGGGACCCCTTGGGTGGTGTTGCTGGTGGTGTTTGCTGTAGCTTCCAGGGGGTCCTGTTTCCCTGTGCTGAGGGTGTACAGTGGCCTTTGTCTGTCTGTGTTGGCGGGGGTGCCCTGTCGGTTTCCAGATGCTGGAGACGTGGGTACAGAGGGTGCAGATTTTGATGCTGCTGGTGCTGCATGATGACTCACACAGGAGGGGCCAGGTTGGTCGTCGTCATCCGAAGAGGACAGAGACAGAGTCAAACCAGAGAGCTCAGTATCCACCAGAGTCTGGGCCTGGGAATCCTCTTCATTTGGTGCTGGGTCCCCTGTGTTTGGAAGAGACACACAATGTGAGTTATGTTTCTACAGGCATCAGTGGTTCACAAACATGCCATTTTCTACTGTACGGACAGATGCCTGCCTGTACACTGCTTTTTTCCAGCTTGTCACGGACAGAGTTTGATATTGTTGTTGACCATTTCCCAGCAGGGCCTTGTGCTCCCCACAACAGAGCCCAGTGTCAGACATCTTGTCAGTCCCTTCCCACTCCCTGTGAGGCGAGCATGGTTCAGTGTATGCTTGCTGGGCCATGTGGGGGTGTGTAGATTGTCTGTGACTGCGATTCCCACCATACTATTGGCTACACCCCCTTGCCAGCATGCCCATACTTCCTCCCTCTTGACTCTGCTTCCCTGTAAGGGGATATGAAGGCAATGGCAAGATGGCTGACTGTGAAATCCTGGTGTTTGTTTGGCTACAAGTCCAAAGAGAGCCCCTGTGCTTCACACAGCAGCACCCTGTACGGGATATCTTTTGATGATATTTCACAGAGGTGTGGGTCAAAGCATTCTACCCGGTGAGTTGTGTGGAGTTTGTGTTGAGGGGGGGGTGTCTCCACATGCTGGTAAGTATGGTCAGAGCTGTCGGTCCTCCTTCCCACCCGGCCAGACATCCCACCATGAAACGTGCTTCCATTAGAGGGCGTGCAAGTTGTCTTTCAGGATGTCAGTCAGTGGTGTCCTGCTTCTGATTTGCGCACATGCCCTACCAGGGCCTTGTGCTCCCCACAGCAGGACCCAGTGTCAGCCATCTTGTCAGTCATTTTCCACTCCCTGTGAGGTGGGCATGTTTCAGAGAGGTCTTGATGGGCCAATCAGGAGGGGGAAGCATTATCTGTGACTACAAACCCCATCATGCATTGGGATACACTCACTTCACCTGCATCCCCACTATTCCTTCCTGTCAGTCAGCTGCACTGTGAGGTAGTGTGTTTGTGGTGGCAAACTGTCTGGCAGTGTCGATTTAGCTTTGTGCCACTGGCTTGCTCTATTTGTTTGTAGGTTGGTGCATGTCATGACACAGTTCCAAGTCACTATGAGATGGCAGGTATTGTGTTTGTCTGACTGGCATACACATCTTGGGATGATTATCTAATGGTTACTGTAGCTTTGCTTGCAGTGCATGGTTTCACTGTCCCCTTGCCACACAATCTTGGGTATGTTGTTTGTGTACTCACCAGACTCTGGTATGTCTGTTAGCCCATGGACGCTCTCTGGTGGTAGGATGTCCCGCACCTTCTCCTCCCAGGTCCTGAAGTAGACTGGTTAGGCAAGAGGACCACCGCCGGTGCACTGACTCAGGGCGTGATCTTTTTTGATGAGTTTCTTGACCCTAGTGCGCACGTCATACCACCTGTTCTGGATATTTTGTGCGGCTTGATGGTGCTTGAGCATTCACCTTGTCCACAATCCTCGCCCACATCTTGGTTTTCTGTGACATGGGGGTCCTTTGGACCAATGTACCAAACAAATGTGGCTCTACTCTGATGATCTCGTCTACCAGCACTTCTAACTCACTATCTGTGAACTTTGGATTCTTCTTTGGGGGCATGGTGATGGGTGGTGGTGGTGAGAGATGTGTGTGTGAGGGTGCAAGTGAGGGTGGGTTGGTGTTGGTTTTGCTGGCTGTATGTGTGTGTGCTTTTGGATAAGGTGCTGATGGTGTGTGAGTTGTGTGATGGGTGAGTTGTGAGTGTGTCTTTGGTTGCTGTGTAATGGTGTTTGCTGCTGGCTGTGTCATCTGTTTGTAAGGGATCTTGGTAGTGATTGTAGTCTTTTATATATTTGGAGTTGTGGGTGTGTCTTTGTCCCAGGTTTTTTTTATTTGATATTTATTGGCTTTGTCATTGCTTGTTTGGTCCTTTTTTGTCTTTTTTCCTTTGGGTTTTGTAGGCATGAAGGAGACATTCATCTGATGGAAACGGATGCTGATGTTGGCTCGTGCGGGCTTCTCCACCTCGTTCACGCTGCCTATCTTCTGTGTTTCATACGCGTCGGTCGCGGAGATCTCTATTACTTGTGGGCCCGGTTTTCTGTGCGTGTCGGTCGAGCGGCTTGGTCTCCGTGCGAGTTGGTCTGGGTTTACAAAAATCAGTGAAAACCAGCCACAGGCCTGCAATCCCCACGCGACATGCGGGAAAAAGCACTACAAAAGTAGAAAAACAAACACATACAAAAGCCAAACAACAGCGAAGCACAATGGAGTCAGCCAGAGCAAGTGCAGAGGACAATCAGAACCCTATAAGCCCCCCGGAGGACCAGCCTCGGACCTCGGGGTCTGGGAAGGGCAAGGACAAGAACAGTAGGAAGAAAAGGTCCAGTCCACTGGAAAACAGGATCCTGATAATGGAGGTGATAGAACATCATCAACTACTGTTCGTCACCTCCACTGTGTCACTGGAAACCAAAAATGCAATATGGCAGACCATCGTGGACAAGGTGAATGCAGTCGTAGTGCTGAAGAGGACAATGGAAGAGGTCAAGAGGCGCTGGAATGATAACAAGCGCAAAACCAAGCAGAAACTCGCAAACAACCGGAAGGCAGCAATACAGACTGGAGGTGGGAGTCCTGCGCCACAGGAGGAGCTGGACGAGATGGAGGAAATGGTGTCCACAGTCATCAGAGGGGAGACGGTGGCAGGAGTCAGGGGCCCGTACACTGCTCAACATGACCGGACACAACAGCAACAGGGTGATGGGCACAATGGCACACATGCACAAGGAAGCATAGCACATCTGCTAACAAACCAGGCCCCAGACCTCCAAGTCCCACCAAGAGACTAATGCACCCAAGTATGCAACATCCCAGCACTGTATAAGCACAGAAGTCATAGGCACACCTCATGTAAGGGATAAGGGACAGCCACATCAGAGCTGCAGGGGTGACTCCCCCAAAATGTGGAATACACACATCGCATGCAGAGCACATCAACATTGACAATGATGTGGCACAATCCTCAACACGTCCACAACAGAACAGAGACACAACTGGTGCCGCTTGTGTGCCGAAAATGGCCAATCACATATGGCATCACAGGGAAATATGAGTTGACAATGTACAAACACTCATCTGTGATGTTGTCGAAATGTCCACTGTCACGCATCATATAGGCCGCTCCCCACAAACATTCACAATGTACACTGTCATTCAGTCCAAATGTAAACATGTATAATTTGTCGACATTCATGTGAACACAATGTTAAACTGCATCTCCCCTTCACAATGCAGAGGGAAATTCAACTTCTCCTGCAGAGCAGTCCCAACCACTCTTCTCTGATGATGAAGAGGACCACCACACCTTCGACTCCGATGCCCTCCAACAGCTCGTAGACAGCCTCCGCATTCCACTTCCAGAAGCAGGAAAGCCCAGCTGCTACGAGGAGAACCCACCCCTAGCACAGAACACACAGCAGGCAACACCCACCACCACAGCTGCCTCCCAGGGCCCCCACGACGAACACATGGCCTTTAAACACCGTATGTTGGTGTGCCAGGAGAAGCTAGCTGAACAGGTGCAGGTGGGGTTTGACCGCATGGCAGACAAACTGGACACCATATGTGGGTGTCTAAGTCCCATCAGGAACCACTCACAGTCCCTAACAGACACCGACAGTCCACTCCATGCCCTCCAATGCACCATGGCTTACATCACCAGAGTCCTGACTGTGCGACAAGAATGACTGTCTAGTCAGAGTGGCTCCATCGAGCTCGCCCGGGAGTTGGGACTCATGCAGGGGCTCATGGAGAACATGGAGCGGACACGTGCCGAAAGAGCAGCTGAAATGGCTGCACACCAGCGAGAGGTAGCTGGGTCCCTCAATGGCATAAAGACCCTCCTCATGGCATTGCTGCAACAAGGCCAGGCGCTGATGCATGCTGCTGCTACCACTCGATCCACATCTCCGGCCCCTGATGTGTCAGTTCCACACAGTGTGGCACATATTCCACCTCCGGCCCCTGAGGTGTCACTGCCACACAGTGCTGGAGACAGAACACCACCACCCACATGTGAGGCATATGAAACAGCAGTGGACGAAGATGCGGATGAATCTGCCATGGTGGTGAGAAGAAAACGGTACCATTCATCTCCGCCATATGACCTGTTTCTGCTTGGTTCTCAACTGTGCATCATCACCTTCCACTGTCCCCCGATGCACTCTGCGACACTCACCTTGGACCTCAACATGGACTGCCATATTCTGTTTGGTCACCAATGACACAGTTATCAGACTGCGGACTGAACTCCTCCTCATCTGATGTACTTGTCCTTCCCTGAAGGACTCTGGCTGGCCCTCCACGGGCTATCATTGTAAAGTGGGGTTAGCATGGCCCTGTACTGCTCCAGCTCCGACACTCCATTGAATGTGCATTAAACATTTTTTTTCACACCAATGTGTCATGTCTATGATCTTGCAAGTGTGGCGGTATGGATGTATGTAGGGTCAACGATTCCCCCTTATGTCCATGTTACTCATGTTGTGGGACTTGGGTCACAGGGTGACACATTGCCAATTGCGGTCCGGGTGGCGCTGACACTGGAACGGAGACACACGCATTAGTCACTTCCTTGTCCAGCCCAGAACGGAAGCATGTCCAGAGCCCCGGGGTCATTGTTCACACCCTTACGCTGGACTGGCATACTCCAGGCCAGCCCACTTCGCTTACGCTCACAGGGGAAACGACAACAATATATGTCCCAGGTCTTCCCTGTGAGGATCTGCTGCTCACAGGTCTAGTTGTCAGCATGCCACACAGCCACTCCCTCACAGCTGGTTCACACCCACACCACACCCATTCAGCACCGGCGTCACAGGACGTGACCATGCCAATAAAAAGGGCCTGGCGCATGTGTTGGATGCCATTTCCATTCTCTAACTCGGTGTCCCCGTATAGTTTTCATTAATGCATGAGGGCCTAGGGCCCTGCCACCTCACATTGCCCGGTGTCCGGGGTGACATGATGGCATCCACGCCATGGGACTCAACCATAAAGGGTCCATGGCTTGCATGGCATAGTCTTGGTGGCAACGGATGCACTGCGGCAGGCACAGGCACACCGCCACGGGATGGTGTCTTTCGGTGCACTGAGGTAGGGGCACCTAAAGTGCTGAGCAGATGTGCAGCCTACAATGATGCGCCATCCAGGCGGTCCAGAATGGTGGCATTAGTGTGTGCCCTGCTGGACCGCAGTTTAGGCCTGAGCCAGCGGGAAGTGCAGACCTCCCACCAAGTGGCGTTGCCTCGCAGTTCACAGAGTTAGTGGCACCGCTAGTGCTGAGCGGGTGCACTGATATGTTCTCTGCCATAGTGAAATCAAGACCCAGAATCAAGTGTGTGACCTGGTGGCCCGCGGTGCGGGGCTGCATGATGTGGAGGGTGCCATGGTCACGGGCCCGGGCTTGGAGCTCCCACCGGCATGTGGTGGGCCCTCTTGGAGACACGCCGGTGGTGGAAGGTGAGCAGTAAGGCCTGGTTGCACAGGGGCGGGCAATCACCGCTGGGCGGCGGGAGGGCTGGGGTGCATCAGCCTGTGTGCGCAGGGGTCGGGCAAGCACGGATGGCGTGTGCTACAGTATGGACTCTGCCATTCATGTCTCAGGCAACTGTTTCAGATGAGGGACCTGGGGGACTGCAGTGTGTACCAGCACATGGTTGGAAACACACCGGTGGCTGCAAGTGAGCAGTGAGGCCTGGGTCTGCAGTGTCGGCACTCTCTCTCCCTCTCTTTCTCTCTCCCCTCTCTCTCTCCTTCTCTCTTTTTCGCTCTCTTTGTATCTCCCCCTCTCTCTCTATTTCATTCTCTCTCCCTCTCTCTCTCTCTCTCTCTTTCCATCTCCCTCTCTCTCCCTCTCTTTCTCTCTCCCTCTCTTTCCATCTCCCTCTCTCTCTCCCTCTCTTTCTCTCTCCCTCTCTCTCTCTTTCTCTCTCTTTCCATCTCCCTCTCTCTCCCTCTCTTTCTCCCTCCATCTCCCTCTCTCTCCTTTCTATCTCCCTCTCTCACCGTCTCTTTCTCTCTCTTTCTCTTTCTCTCTCCCTCTCTCTCTCTCTCTTTCTCTCTCTTTCCATCTCCCTCTCTCTCCCTCTCTTTCTCTCTCCATCTCCCTCTCTCTCTATCTCCCTCTCTCACCGTCTCTTTCTCTCTCCCTCTCTCTCTTTCTATCTCGCTCTTTCTCCCTCTCTTTCTCTCTCTTTCTCCCTCTCTCTCTCTCTCTCTCTCTCTCTCTCACTCTCGCTTTCGCTCTCTCTCTGTACTTTGATGGGCGCATGACACACCTTCTTATCTGTATTTCTGTCTTGCAGACTGTGACTTACAGAATGCCCAGAGAAGACCCGCTGTGCCTCTTCAAGATTGTTGTTTTTTCTTTATAATAAAGTTTTTATTTGGATCCCTTTTTCTGGCCGCACCTGTATGTTAGGTGTTGTGATTGTGCGACTTCAGACGATTTGTTTGGTTCATGGTTTTGTGGTGTTGATGTGCATTCTCTTTATCCAAAGGGAGGGGGTGGGGTCCTGGGGGTGGTGGCGGTGGGTGTTGTTGCCCTATTGGGAATCGAGGCTGCATGTTCAGTTGCTCCATGGCATCTGTTGTTCTTCATGTTTGGCTCTGGGCTGTGCTCCCTTGGCTGCTGCTGGTTGTCTTCCAGCTTTAAACCAGGTCAGAGCAGGTGTTACTTTCCTGCAAGTAACGCAACTTATCGCCTGTTTTGGGATGTTTTTTAAAGGATGCTATTGCTGGAAAACTGGTGATATAGGATGTCAGCACCAGCTTGTGAATGGGGCGATGAATTTATCACTACTTTGGCTGCACTGAGGTGGCAATAACTCGCTGATAACTCCTTGAGAATATGCCCCTTAAAGTAATTTTTCCCTGTTGTAAACCTATCTCCTAGTGACTATCACTGGGTTGCCTTATTACATTTAATAAGTGCTAAATCTAGATTGGTAGCAGATATAGATATGCTGTTAACACTCAAATACATTGTAACTTAAAATACTCTTTAAAGGTAAAGTCGCATTTTAAATCACAATTCTGAAAATGCCACATTTAGAAAGTTGGCCTTTTCTTGTCACCACCATTTGTGCCTTCTGTCAGTGTCCTGGGTCACCTATGAATGGCTCTGCTATTTGGCCTTGTATACAGCTTCCAAACATTCAAATATTGAAGGACGGTGCACCAGAATGAAGGTAAAATAGATCCAGATGTATTCCAAAATATATATTCATTTATTTATGCCTCTTAAAATTAGGATTTGAACGTCAGCCAACGTGTTTCGTTCCAAAGGGAACTTCGTCAGGGGTGAAAGAAATACACAAATAGAAACTAACTAAATACAACATTCAAAACATTATATACATAAATATAGACAATATACATACACATATATCCACATATAAATTAATAACACTGACATAACGGCTAGCTAAAATTACAGAAAAAATTACAGAAAAAATCTATTCTAAAGCAAAGGCCTCATCAGAAAACATTTCATAATCAACATCAATATTCATTGCAGAAAATACTGTAGGTAACTAAAAAAGAAAAGGAAAAGGGGAGAAGAAAGAAATAAAACTGAAAAAATCTAGAAAGAACAGAAAAGAGCACAGTACGGAAGATTATTTGAAGCAATAATCAGAAAGGTCCGGACTGGTCAAAGGGAAAGTAAAAGTTCCATAGAGCACCCAAAGAACTTAGAAAGAGCACAAGAAGATGAAAGAGAGTAAATTATATCTCTATTTAGTGAGGAAGATGTATTGTTAACA
Source organism: Triturus cristatus (assembly GCF_964204655.1). Lineage (NCBI taxonomy): Eukaryota > Metazoa > Chordata > Amphibia > Caudata > Salamandridae > Triturus > Triturus cristatus. The sequence goes on from NC_140586.1 coordinate 368,307,299, forward strand.
CAATATGCACCGTAAAACCAACTAGAGCTCTCACCAAGAATATCCATATCTGGTATTAATTCGCACAACTTATTGTTTGATATTAATCAAGGTACTTTAAAAAAACCTGAATTCTGTGTAAGAGAAACGTGCAAGAATCTATTGGGTAAATCTACTATAAGCGGTTAGAATGATCATCCAACCCACCAATTTATAGCAAAATACCAAGTAACCATTCAATTACTATACAAATATTCTCCCAAAGCCCAGTAAAGGTCACACATTAGTGTGAGACTTACCAAAATTCATATGATAATTTCAACGTCCCACTGAGTTCCAATTACGTCAATTCTAGTAAAAACCAAGTCCTAACAGCAAAGTAAATGTACAAAAATGATACCATGCCGTCAACATCTTGTCCATATTGACTCGCACTATTATTAGGAGATAACTAAATCCAAAGCTGCCTTTATTGGTAGTAACCTTGGTTCTGGTCAGAGATCTAGATTTTATTACAAAAATAGGCAAGAACGCGTAAAAATATTGTCTTACCTTCATATTCCACCATCAAAATCTCATAAAAATATAAGATAGCCCAAGTAATAAGTAGTTGTAAAGAGTCCTGGGAAGGAAAAATACAATTTTGTATAAGTCTCCACTTATTCCAAAGTGGCAAGAATCATATATGTGTCATTACTGGAATAGTCAGACTGCACAAAGTTATAAATGCAGACCTCCTATTAATAGAGAAACTAGCAAGTCAATCAAATCATATGTTCTTAGAAACGGAGATTCAACAAATAATGGGGCAGATTTATGAGGTTTTGCCGTAGGGAAGCGCAGCAGGCCTTCCTGCTGCGCTTCCCTACGGCAAAAGAAAAGGGCAGGGATGCGCCGTATCTATAAAATGCGGCGCATTCCTGTCCTTTTCCCCTGCACCAGCGCACAATGGGCTGCCTGCGCCAACGCAGGCACCTCTGCACCATGGTGCAAGGGTGCCTGCGTTGCGGAGATGAATATTTTTGTACAGGAAGGGAAACCTTTCTGTACAAAAATAATCACAAGAGGTTTTTCCTCTTTGTATGGGTGCTGCAGAATGCAGCACACATAGAAAAGGGAAAAAACGAGGAGAAATAAAGATATTTCTCCCCGTTGTGCCTCCCTTACGCCTTCACTGGGGAGGCGGAAGCTTTTGGCGCTGCCTCAGATTTACGATTTCTCGTAAATCTGGGGCAGTGTCAAAAGGCCATGGATATTGCTGGGAACGCCCCCAGCAACACCCATTGCACGCCCCTTTAACGCAGAACACTGCGTTAAAGGGACTGATATTTATGAGGCAGCATTAAGCCAAAAAAAGTGGCTCAGTGCTGCCTGATAAATATCACCTGGCTTCTGCGCCACGGAACGTCACAAAAAGTGACTTTCCGATGGCGCAACGGGCCTCATTAATCTGCCCCAATGTGTATACACATAACCACACGTAATGCTAGACCATAACATCGGACCATATATTTCAAAGATTGAACTTCACCAGATGGTTTAATAAGCACAGAACCATCCCAAGCATATCACCATATCAGTGTTCCCGCACACGTACATTCGAGCCAATAGTTAATCATAATCAGCAACACCGGGGCCCATTATTAACATCATACATTTAGGGCAAACCACCAGGAGTCTGCTATAGCAAACTCCCACCCGTCTTATGCCCTTATCACAATTGCCGCATTATTATCGATATTCGTGCTCACTCTGATCGATGACTTCAGAGAGCAACCCGGACGCCCGTTATCAACCTCGTATTGCACATAAGGCCTATTGGTAAGACCTCACGAACATATCACCGCATCATTGTTCACGCACACACACATTCGAGTCAATGAATAATCTTAACAAACAACACATGACCCCATTGTTAACATCGTATATTTGGGGGAGCATACCGTAAATCAGTTGTAGCAAACTCCCACCCATCTCATATCATTATCGCAGTGACCGCATTACTACCAATGCTCATGCTCACTCTAAATGATAACTCCAAGCAACAACGTGGACGCCCGTTATCAACCTCGTATTACACATAAAAGCCCAATGTTAAGACCTCACGACCCCTTACCTCGTCAATGTTGACGTATGTACGATTCTTCCCGTGCTCTGACTGTTAGTGAGACGCGCAATGTTGAAACCGGCTTAAGTAACAGCATCCGCTCATGTGATGCGCATCACGTGACCATCACTATTATTGTGCTTGTTTTGCTGGCGCACCCGGGGGCCATATTAAGTTGATAATACCTACAGAAAGACTACCACCGGATCATATTAACACATATTAGAAAGAGTAAAAAAGAAACCATAATACTCAATAGTATCGGTTATTTACTTAAAAAGTTTTATACTATATATTCAGTCATCAGTTCTATAATAACACGCAGTCGGGTTATTCCAAATTAAATATACCCGCGCCTAATTTTTATTCAGGAGCACATTTGTCGTGTTCGTTTTAATGGCACGTACGGGAGCCATATTGAATTACTAATGTTTACAAGGAGCCTACAGCCAAGTCAAGTAATGCTCAATCGAATAGTTCCGAGTTAGATAAACCGCGCCTGATTTTTATTCAGAAACCACTTGGGTCACATTAATGATCTAAAAATACTCATACTTATGTGTGCCGTATTAAACCAGGGCTTCTAAATACGAAACTCCTGCTTTAACCCACAATAGATTATCCAAGGTGATAACCTAGCGACCACCCCAAAAGGGTAAACCAGCACTCATTTCCCGGGGTATCAAAGAATTTTCGCCAAAACTAGCACCATGCTTAAAATAGTATTTCTTAATAAGAATACCAAACCTGCAAAATTACGAACAGAAGTGTTGGGACTATCCCGTATTTCCAGATAGTTGGGTAGTCCTTCAGGAGACTTAACAAGAAAATATAACAAAAAAGCAAACAGGAGCAAAGATTAAGAGAAACACCACACGATGTGATGGAAGGGAACATAAATTATTTAAAGCAAGCAAGATAAAAAGAACAAATTTCCCAATTAGTGCGCCTTTCATCATATTGCTCTCAATGGCACTACGTTCATCCAACATGCGATACAGTTACAAGGATGTCAACATGTTTGTACCCAATACATAGATACAGAATATTATTACAGTTACTTGAACGTCAACATAGTTGTACACAATACATAGATACAGGATATGGTCAAACCCTTTAAAATAGAAGGAATATTTCAAACATATCCATAAAATGTGTCTATAAGAAATAGTGCATTTCCCCATCGATATTATGTCCCAGATGAGTAGCCCTAAGACGGCAAATCCATTTTGATTTCATCTGTCTAAGTAACAGGTCCCTGTTACCTCCTCTCCTTTGCACCGGTACATGGTCTATTGCATGGAACCAAAAGGACAAATCGCCCGGATGTTCGTTAGAATAATGGTTTGTGATAGGGTACCTATTGTCCTTAGATTTTATGGCCTGTCGGTGCTCCTGTATCCTCATCTTGAGACAGCGAGTGGTGCTGCCAACATATATGGTACCACATCTACACCCCAAAATATAGACCACATGAGTCGTGTTACAGTTTAGAAAGTGGCATATACTGTATCTTTTTGATGTGTTTTAACAAAAGTCAAGGGTCTTATTTTTGCCATAAGGATATACAATGTATGATCCGCAAACATAGAAACCCTTTGGTTTCGCCGGTAACCAAGTCTGCATTGGTTTCGGTGTAGTTACATTACTAGGACAGAGAGAGTTTTTTAAGGATACCCCCCTCCTATATGGAATAGATGGTTTATTCTCAATCAAGTCTGTAAGACCCGGGATGTCTTGCAAGAGATGCCAATGTTTGCGGAAGATGTTGAAAATGGCACCACTATGTACCATATATTGGGTTATAAATCTCGCTTTTGATTTAGTTCTATCAGGAATGGGTTTGCCCTTTAGTGTATCACTTCTGTTCAGATTACAAACTCTATGCTCAGCTTTATCGAGAACATTCTGTGCATACCCTCTCTTGGCGAACCTATTCTTCACATCTTTGATGTTTGTATGGAAATTCTCATCTTCACTACATGTCCGCCGGATTCTTGTCATCTTACCAAACGGTATGTTGTTTTTTACAGAGCTAGGATGTGCACTCATAGCATGCAATACAGAATTGCACGATGTCTCTTTCCTAAAAAGTGTACTCTGTATCTGGCCTTGTTGGATATAAAACTGCATGTTCCCTGTCATACATCATTGTGAACTTCACATTATAGATGTTATCATTTAGGAAAGACACGTATTGATGTAAATGTTCCACTGAGCCGGACCACAAACAGATCACATCATCGATGTACCTCCCCTAGTACACAACGTAATTGGTCCAGGGGGAGGCACCTCTGCCCCAAGCATGCTTCCTCTCAAACCACCCCATAAAGAGGCATGCATAGGAGGAAGCAAACTTGGAGCCCATTGCAGTACCGTGCACCTGCTGAAACCAGCAGTTGTCAAAAAGAAAGACATGATAGTGAAGAAAGTGAGGGAACGGGTTCTAATAGCAATTTATCGATTTCTTCACTGAGCAGTTCCACTTCCAACACTGCAATGCTGGAGATCCCTTTAGGGGAAGGGGCCTCCTCTTTTCAAAAAGAGTTGGCGGAATTAAGAATCAGTAATCGCCTACAACAAAAAAGAGACCTATCAAAACAAGGAGGGGAGGGAGGAGGTCAAAGGGCAGATATAAGAGGAGGTCCAGTGAACAAAATGAATCCAGGCACGAAATCGAAGAAATAGTTGTAGCAAACCCGGGTAGTGTACTAAAGTGTAATGTTATCCATGGTGTGAATACTGACCTCTAAATTGTGAACTTGTCTAATAAACTTTTGGATATTGATGAGACTAATATTTTGAGTAAAGGCCTGAATTTTTGCCCCACTCAGGAAGGGGATCTGGTAAACACACACGTCGACCTATTGAAATTCATCAGGGTCCTAAAATTAAAGGACTATTTTTCGAATAGGCCGGAGGACCCAGGGGGGACATCCAGGATTGATTGCCCTGGGTCTCACACCATATGCAATATTCGCAGTATACACTGTTTAGTAACTATGGACAATGACGAGGACCGAGACATTACCACTGTTTTTAGAGATCTTGAAATATCCCGAAATGCAAATATTGACGGTGGACTTCATCCCAAATCCAAGTTTGTACCCACGCATTCCTACCATAATAAAATTGATATTTTCTATGGAAAAGTCACGGAAGATCTATATAAATTGGAAACTCAGAAAAGATGGCCCTTAGAAGATTGAATAAGGACCCTAATATTGTAATCAGAGAGGCTGATAATCGGGGGAATGTAGTTGTAATGAACCATACCGACTACATACAGGAAATCTCAAGACAACTTAGCAATAAACTATATTATTGTGCAATTGGGACCAACCCTGTTCCAACCATCACTGCTATGATCAATGCTAGGTTGACGGAATGGAGGGAAGTTGGTCTCCTTACAGAAGACGAGTGCAGATACCTAGGGGTGGACTGTCCGTCTTTTCCGTGCATCTATATTTTACCAAAGATACACAAGGGCGGGCAGTTTCGCCCGGGTAGACCTAATATCTCTGGCGTTAGATCGCCAACCGAAAGATTGTCCCAGTATGTGGACCTGAGACTTCAGAAGCATGTCCCTAACCTACCTTCGTATATTAGGGACAGCAAAGACATTCTTAATAAGTTCAAGGATTTTGATTGGTCTGAAGACCTTATGTTTGTTACCCTCGATGTAGAGAGTCTCTACACGTGTATAGATAAGAACTTTGGGATTAAAGCAGTCCAGTCCTTTCTCGATAAGGAGGACACGACTTTGTTTGATTACAATGAAATGATTGCCACTATGATTGTCATTATCTTGTCAAACAATGTCTTTCTTTTTGACAACTGCTGGTTTCAGCAGGTGCACAGTACTGCAATGGGCTCCAAGTTTGCTCCCTCCTACGCATGCCTCTTTATGGGGTGGTTTGAGAGGGAGCATGCTTGGGGCAGAGGTGCCTCCCCCTGGACCAATTACTTTGTGTACTGGGGGAGGTACATCGATGATGTGATCTGTTTGTCATCCGGCTCAGTGGAACATCTACATCAATACGTGTCTTTTCTAAATGATAACATCTATAATGTGAAGTTCACAATGACGTATGACAGGGAACGTATTAACTTCCTTGACATACAGTTTTATATCCAAGAGGGCCAGATACAGAGTACACTTTTTAGGAAAGAGACATCGTGTAATTCTGTATTGCATGCTATGAGTGCACATCGTAGCTCTGTAAAAAACAACATACCGTTTGGTGAGATGACAAGAATCCGGCGGACATGTAGTGAAGATGAGAATTTCCATACAAACATCAAAGATGTGAAGAATAGGTTCGCCAAGAGAGGGTATGCACAGAATGTTCTCGATAAAGCTGAGCATAGAGTTTGTAATCTGAACAGAAGTGATACACTAAAGGGCAAACCCATTCCTGATAGAACTAAATCAAAAGCAAGATTTATAACCCAGTATTCGGTACATAGTGGTGCCATTTTCAACCTCTTCCGCAAACATTGGCATCTCTTGCAAGACATCCCGGGTCTTACAGACTTGATTGAGAATAAACCATCTATTACATATAGGAGGAGAGTATCCTTAAAAAACTCTCTCTGTCCTAGTTGTGTAACTACACTGAAACCAATGCAGACTTGGTTACCAGCGAAACCAAAGGGTTTCTATGTTTGCAGATCATGCATTGTATGTCCTTATGGCAAAAATAAGACCCTTGACTTTTGTTATAACACATCAAAAAGATCCAGTATATGCCACTGTCTAAACTGTAATACGACTCATGTGGTCTATATTTTGGGGTGTAGATGTGGTACCATATATGTTAGCAGCAGAACTCGCTGTCTCAAGATGAGGATACAGGAGCACCGGCGGGCCATAAAATCTAAGGACAATAGGTACCCTATCACAAACCATTATTCTAACGAACATCCGGGCAATTTGTCCTTTTAGTTCCATGCAATAGATCATGTACCGGTGCAAAGGAGAGGAGGTAACAGGGACCTGTTACTTAGACAGAGGGAATCAAAATGGATTTGCCGTCTTAGGGCTACCCATCTGAGACATAATACCGGTCGGGAAATGCACTATTTTTTATAGACACATTTTATGGATATGTTTGAAATATTCCTTCTATTTTAAGGGGTTTGACAATATCCTGTATCTATGTATTGTGTACAACTGTGTTGACATTCAAGTAACTGTAATAATATTCTGTATCTATGTATTGGGTACAAACATGTTGACATCCTTGTAACTGTACCGCATGTTGGATGAACGTAGTGCCATGGAGAGCAATATGATGAAAGGCGCACTAATTGGAAAATTTGTTCTTTTTATCTTGCTTGCTTTCGTTAATTTATGTTCACTTCCATCACATCATGTGGTGTTTCTCTTAATCTTTGCTCCTGTTTGCTTTTTTGTTATATTTTCTTGTTAAGTCTCCTGGAGGACTCCCCAACTATCTGGAAATACGGGATAGTCCCAACACTTCTCTTCGTAATTTTGCAGGTTTGGTATTCTTATTAAGTAATACCATTTTAAGCACGGTGCTAGTTTTGGTGAAAATTCTTTGATACCTGGGGAAATGAGTGCTGGTTTACCCTTTTGGGGTGGTCGCTAGGTTATCACCTTGGATAATCTATTGTGGGTTAAAGCGGGAGTTTCGTATTTAGAAACCCTGGTTTAATACGGCACACATAAGCATGAGTATTTTTAGACCATTAATGTGACCCAATTGGTTTCTGAATAAAAATCAGGCGCGGTTTATCTAACTCGGAACTATTCGATTGAGTATTACTTGACTTGGCTGTAGGCTCCTTGTAAACATTAGTAATTCAATATGGCCCCCGTACGTGCCATTAAAACGAACATGACAATGTGCTCCTGAATAAAAATTAGGCGCGGGTATATTTAATTTGGAATAACCTGACTGCGTGTTATTATAGAACTGATGACTGAATATATAGTATAAAACTTTTTGAAACTTTTTAAGTGAATAACCGATACTATTGAGTATTATGGTTTCTTTTTTACTCTTTCTAATATGTGTTAATATGATCCGGTGGTAGTCTTTCTGTAGGTATTAGCAACTTAATATGGCCCCCGGGTGCACCAGCAAAACAAGCACGATAATAGTGATGGTCACGTGAGGCGCATCACATGACCGGATGTTGTTATTTAAGCCGGTTTCAACATGGCGCGTCTCACTAACAGTCAGAGCATGGCAAGAATCGTACGTACGTCAACATTGACGAGGTAAGGGGTCGTGAGGTCTTAACATTGGGCTTTTATGTGTAATACGAGGTTGATAACGGGCGTCCACGTTGTTCCTTGGAGTTATCATTTAGAGTGAGCAGGAGCATTGGTAGTAATGTGGTCACTGCGATAGTGATATGAGATGGGTGGGAGTTTGCTACAACTGATTTACGGTATGCTCCCCCAAATATACGATGTTAACAATGGGGTCATGTGTTGTTTATTAAGATTATTCATTGACTCGAACGTGTGTGTGCGTGAACAATGATGCGGTGATATGTTCGTGAGGTCTTACCAATAGGCCTTATGTGCAATACGAGGTTGATAACGGGCGTCCGCGTTGCTCTCTGAAGTCATCGATCAGAGTGAGCACGAGTATCGATAATAATGCGGCAATTGTGATAATGGCATAAGACGGGTGGGAGTTTGTTACAGCTGACTCCTGGTGTTTTGACCTAAATGTACGATGTTAATAATGGGCCCCGGTGTTGTTGATTATGATTAACTATTGGCTCGAATGTGCATGTGCGGGAACACTGATATGGTGATATGCTTGGGATGGTTGTGGGCTTATTAAACCATCTGGTGAAGTTCAATCTTTGAAATATGGTCAGATTTTATGGTCTAGCATTATGTGTGGTTATGTGTATACACATTATTTGTTGAATCTCCATTTCTAAGAACATATGATTTGATTGACTTGCTAGTTGCTCTATTAATAGGAGTTCTGCATTTATAACTTTGTGCAGTCTGACTATTCCAGTAATGACATATATATGATTCTTGCCACTTTGGAATAAGGGGAGACTTATACAAAATTGTATTTTTCCTTCCCAGGACTCTTTACAACTACTTATTACTTGGGCTATCTTATATTTTGATGAGATTTTGATGGTGGATTACGAAGGTAAGATGATGTTTTTATGCGTTCTTGCCTATTTTTGTAATAAAATCTAGATCTCTGACCAAAACCAAGGTTACCACCAATAAAGGCCGCTTTGGATTTAGTTATCTCCTAATAATAGTGCAAGTCAATATGGACAAGATGTTGACGGCATGGTATAATTTTTGTGCATTTGCTTTGCTGTTAGGACTTGGTTTTTACTAGAATTGACGTAATTGGAACTCAGTGGGACGTTGAAATTATCATATGAATTTTGGTAAGTCTCACACTAATGTGTGACCTTTACTGGGCTTTGGGAGAATATTTGTATAGTAATTGAATGGTTACTTGGTATTTTGCTATAAATTGGTGGGTTGGATGATCATTCTAACCGCTTATAGTAGATTTACCCAATAGATTCTTGCACGTTTCTCTTACACAGAATTCAGGTTTTTTTAAAGTACCTTGATTAATATCAAACAATAATTTGTGCGAATTAATACCAGATATGGATATTCTTGGTGAGAGCTCTAGTTGGTTTTACGGTGCATATTGTGTTATCAATACATCTTCCACACTAAATAGAGATATAATTTACTCTCTTTCGTCTTCTTGCACTCTTTCTAAGTTCTTTGGGTGCACTATGGATCTTTTACTTTCCCTTTGACCAGTTCGGACCTTTCTGATTATTGTTTCAAATAATCTTCCGTACTGTGCTCTTTTCTGTTCTTTCTAGATTTTTTAGTTTTATTTCTTTCTTCTCCCCTTTTCCTTTTCTTTTTTAGTTACCTACAGTATTTTCTGAAATGAATATTGATGTTGATTATGAAATGTTTTTTGATGAGGCCTTTGCTTTAGAATAGATTTTTTCTGTAATTTTAGCTAGCCGTTATTAATTTATATGTTGTATGTGTATGTATATTGTCTATAATTATGTATATAATATTTTGAATGTTGTATTTAGTTGGTTTCTATTTCTGTATTTCTTTCAGCCCTGACGAAGTTCCCTTTGGAACGAAACGCGTTGGCTGATGGTCAAATCCTAATTTTAAGAGACCTAAATAAATGAATATATATTTTGGCATACATCTGGATCTATTTAACTTCATTCTGGTGCACCGTCCTTCAGTTTTTGAATCTCTTCATCTGGTTTTCCAGTAGAGTATAAGTGCGGCATACTCTGGATGATATTGCACAGACAACATATTTAATTATTTACCTAAGAAGTAGATGTGCAGAACCTTGGTCAGCCGCAATTTGGTTTCTTTACAGCTTCCAGACACTTACACTAATGGGGCTTAGGTATGGACAAGCTGGGCCACCCTGGCAGTATGACTGGGGATGGACTGTACCCAGCACCTCTTTCACTTCCAAGGGCTTTGCCTCCTACAGACTGCAAGGAATCCCACACCAGGCTTGCCCTGCCTTTTGCTACCCTCCAGTTGGGAGCCTTGACAGGGGAAGAGGAAAAACTTCCCAGAACCAGATTGGGGGTAGGGCAGGGCACAATGTATCAAAATTGAACCTTTAGAGCCACTCATCAGAACACTCCTGAACCTATGGACATTACAGAAGGAGAACTGCCCTGCAGCTTGAAGGAGTTCAGTGATGGCAAAGAATCTGCTGGCCTTCATCCCAGGCTAACCAGAGACACTCCAAGGGTCAGCTGGTGGAACGTCTGAGTGAGGTACAGGGACACAACATGCTTCAGAGGCCTCCCTGCATCTACCCAGCTGAGCTGCTGAAACTGGATCTGCATGGACCTGCAACTGGATCTGATTGAGCCCTGCTGATGGCCTTTGCTGGAGTGAATCCTCATCCCCAAGAAGATCCAGGTCTTGGACCTTGGCTGGAGTCTGAGTGTACTCCTCCTGGTGCAACTGAAGGTTTCAGTTGAACTGACACAACACAATGTAACCTGATACAGGACTGTGCATCACAGCACGTTGCAGCTCCTGGTCTGTGGCTCATTGGAACCGACGCAGCACAACACAACTTGACTCAGGACTGTGCATCCCAGTCTCTCGCAGCTCCTGATAAGTGGCTTCATTGGAGCCAACACAGTCTGACACAGGACTGGGTTTTGCAGCACCTTGCAGTTCCAGATTAGAGGCTTCATCCAAACCAACTCGCAGCGAAGACCAATAGAGGACCTCACATGTCAACACAAGGGAAACTAAGTTGCAACTCCCAGCAGACCAGACTAATTTCTGTACCCTGCCCATGCTCCACCGTGGTTGGCCTGAATTGTGACTTTGTCCTGGTCCAGGGCGGCCAGATAACCACAATTGGGGCTTTCTGCTTCTTGGTGCTATTTTAACTTAAACATTTAAGATTGATGTCTCCAGTTCTACTGATTAAAAGTGTGTCATTCTGGTATCATTTTATTTATTAATGATTACACTATGGGGCTCATTACGATGGCGTAATGATCACCACCGCCGGGCCGGGTGTGGCGATCGTTACGCCATCGTAATGAGAAAAATCCCCAGCCATATTATGATGGTGGTGGTTATCGCGGCGGAAGCAAAGTCCGTCCACCACTTTTCCACTGGTCGGAGCTGGGCCACTAGTATGGTGGCGGTGCCTAGCAGGCACCGCCTGCCATATTAGGATGTGGGTGATGTATGGATTGGCTTTGGGGGGTCATTGCGAGCCCCCTGGTGGGGTAGGAGGGGTGCACTGGAGGGGTACCCCACTGCAGTTCCCTGCACCAAGTGGCAGGCACCTCGTGGTTCCTGCCACGTGGTGCAGGGAAATGCTGTGCATGCCCTTTTACCATTGCGGATGGTGCTGCAGCCAGCAGCACCGTCCGCAATGGTAAAAGGCCAGGATGCGTCCGCCAGTATGGCGGGCACATCCTAATTAAGCAGGTGGGACCGCCGCATGTCTGGCAGTCGGTCCTATCATCGTTATGGCGGGTGGACTGATGTCCGCCCGCTATCATAATGAGCCCCTATGTTCCTAAATTGTTTTGGGATTTTTCTTGTGTTGTGTTTTGTTACTTTATTACTGTTTCTGTGCTGCATTAATACTTTATATATTGCTGTAGGAGAGTAAGATCTGCTTCACATGTTTACCCCCACTTTTTGCTGGTGTTTCACTGTTTTTCGACTTTAGTCTGGCTGGGACCCTGCTATTCAGGGCCCCAGCCTAGCTGCTTCCTCTCTAAAATAATTCCATGTATTTTAGGTAAATTTCAGATTGGATCTAAGGTGCACTTATAAGTCCCTAGTATATGGTATACTATGTACCCAGGGCATAGGTACCCCAGAGGCCTACCAGGGGCTGAAGCATGTATTATGCCACCCCTGGAAAGCCACCCAAAATGACACCACAGGTCTGCTACTGCTGCCTGGGTAAGGTGGTGCATGCACCCCTTACTGTGATATAGGTTACCTATATCACTATATATATACACACATATAAACCTATAAGTCACTCCTATGGCAGGACTTATCAACCCTGAAGGCAGAGTGCTTGGTTCTTATGTGAGAGGGTGCCCCTGCATGAGTAGAGGCCCTCTGCAGCGTTCGGAGACCCTTCTCTGATGCTGTTTGTAGTGCAGCCTGACCATATACTCTTAAGTGCATTATAACCAAATGGTAAATGCTAACTTTGGACAGGCTACACGGAAACATGTTGTGTTTGGTGTCAAACACCTTGGAATAATACCCTCACACCAGTAACTGGTGTGGGAGTATGATCCCACCCTTCTAGAGGGAGAGACATGACAGCACTGGTATACCCGGTAGAAACTTAATAGAGCCCTGGCATCACAAAATGGAGGCTGCAGCCAGAGACACAGGTCTGGCCTCCTGCTGCTGACCGAAACTCTTGCAGGAGAGGCCTGGACAATAGGTTTCCTGTCACAGGGAGGTGTAACCACCCCCCAGACACGCTTATGTGTATTGGGGCTGGGTGGGAGCTCTCTCTGAGTGCTTTGAAGTCCTGCACTGGGGGCACATTTGCTGTCCCTGTGCATAGACCAGCTCAAACCGGTTCAGGGGCTTCCAGCCCCTGCTCTGGCGTGAAACTGGACAAAGGAAATGGGTGTAGCCACCCCTCTTTCAAAACCCTTCCATAGGTGGGTCCCCAGAGTATGTCCAACCACCTACCTTAGTATCAGTATGGGAACGCAGTCCTTAGGACTTTAGATTACCCTGGACGAAACTCTGGAGCTGACTCCGGGACCTTTGACGCTCTGCTCAAGACCAGAGGACTGAAGAAAACTCCCTTGGGGTCAAGGAGTGACTCCCCTGCTTGGCAAGCACCAAAGAAGCAATTTGCTTGTCTGCATCATCGAACCTCCTGCCGGACTCCGAAGTATTTGCAGCCCAGGAAGAGGATTTCCAGACATCTCAGAGGCCGACCCAACAACCCAGCAAAGCTGAGACCCACAGCCCTCGTGAGTAGCGTGGAACCAGAACTCCTGGTCACCATGCATTTCTGCAAGTGCATTGACTTCCTGATGTCTCTTGAAGTCGTGCTTGGGCTGACTTGTAGCCCCTACCTCAAGCACTAAATCCACTGAAGATTGTCAGCCTGGTCATTACGAGTAACCCGTGGGCTGCCATTTAGTGTTTCATCTTGAGATCCGTTTGCGATCCCCGGTCCATCGACTGGTGGATCTCTGAGGGGGTAACTGTGCATTTCCTTGGGTTTTCCTGGTTGCTCCAGACGTGCCCTGACTCCCAACCAAGTGGTGAGTCCCACAGACCTTGCAGGTCTGCACCGAAGCATCTTTCTTGTTTCTGCATGGGTTGCTGTTGCCAAGGCTTGTTGTGTCCAATCCAGGCACCGATGCTGTAGCACTCGACATCCTTTATGGGACAGCTCGAATCCAGCTCCTGGTTGTCCTTGACACCTCCTGGTCCTCGTGGCTGAAGAGTCAAGCTTCACCTCTTTCACCTGAAATCACCCGACATCGGTGGGCATCTGCTCATCACCTTCCTGGTCACTGGCAAGTGACCCAGACTCTGTCCCCTCTGCTTTCAGGTTCTTCTCATCTTCAATCCAGGCTTGGATCTCTTCGGACACTTCGCATCTTCACGGCAGCAGCACTTCTTCTCCAGCTCCCATTCAAAGCGACGACGCAAACCCGACACCAAAAGACACCTATGCACCCGGTTTCCCTGGGTGAGGTAACACGAGTACTCTGGTGCTCCCGTGGGTGCTAGCCCTAGAACTTCCTAAGTTCAAAAGGGTTTGGTCCTGACTCATTTCTAAGTGTCCCTAATCTTTAAAAATCTAACCGCGACTTTCCTCATTGAAGCTCATGGGAACTTGTGGCTGTGTTCACACACTGCACATGGCCCCCGTGGGTCCCCTGTGTCACTACCTTGGGTGGTTCCTTGGGGTCCCAGCGATTCTACAGGCTCTAGGCCTTGTGTCTAGTTAAGTCATGGCTCTTATACCACTATTTTAGTATATGGTTTGGCTCACCCCTAGGGCCTGACGTGTATTTGTGCTATTTTACTGTGATTATTGAAGTGTAACTTATGTGTTTTGGCCTTTAGTCTCATAAAGAGACTAGGAGGGTGCGTTTAGTAATAAATACATATATTTTATATATATATACCTGGTGTGGATATCTTTCATTTAGTGACTCAAGAGATTATAGACTGGTAAAACAAGCTTCTTTACATTCCTTCAAGACTTAGCCTGACGGTTGCTCTCCATAGCTACCACTAGGATAGTTTTCAATAAAGGATGTCTTTAACCTATAACCAATAAGGGTTGTTTGGACTGATACAGGGTGGCCACTATAACTAGTGGACAGCATATATCAGGCCAACTTTTCACTAGACTCCTGTCCTGAATATTGAACTGTACTGCTGTCTAAATCCCTAACATTGGGTAAATATTATTCTGTCTTAAATTTGCATATCGTTTGCAAATGTATGATTTATTATGTCTTCTGTCTCTTCATCTATCCACTCCAATTGCATTGAATTGTTGAATGAGTTTGTGCATTGAATGTACTTGATAAATGAATTTTTCCTCCCATGAGAGTTGATGGAGTTTGCACTGTGAATCTGTATAAATGAGCGTTCATTTGACTGAGTTATTAGATAAAATTCATTGAATCTTAGCCATAGTCTGTGATTATTTTATTAAGTTA
Source organism: Triturus cristatus (assembly GCF_964204655.1). Classification (NCBI taxonomy): domain Eukaryota; kingdom Metazoa; phylum Chordata; class Amphibia; order Caudata; family Salamandridae; genus Triturus; species Triturus cristatus. Next base: position 368,322,645 of record NC_140586.1, read on the forward strand.
TAAGTTAAATAAGTTAATTTGTTAATATCACCATCAACTACTCGGCTAATGGTCCATTGAGCAAAGGAAGAGTGTTGATCTGTGAAGATTAGTTAGGCATTGACTAACTCAAGATCAAAGTGAATATATAACTTGATTGTGATAATATCCATCCTGGCCCTCCTCTTTCCGCTGGATCAGCAGTACACCCTAGAGTCAGTGGGAACTGGTCCTTATTCAACCTGTGTCACTGGAGTGAGGCCTACAGGCTCAGTCACCTTTTAAAGATCCGCTGCTGTGTGCTTAATTTACCCTAGGCTTCATCAAGATGGTGGGAAGGTTTGCGCAGAGCAGAAGTTGTGTATCTGTGTTGGGTTTATGTGTGCCTGGGGAGAGTGCTATGTAGGGACAATGCAGTACTGATAAGTGTGTGCATGATGTATGCATGTACTGGAAGTGCATGGGACTAAGAGTGGTAAAGTACCTGAAGGATGTAGTGTTGTGCAGTGTTTGCAGGAGAAGTGCATGTGCTGGGCTTAAGTGTACTTGTGAGTGGTACAATACATGAAGAGTAGAGTGCATGCAGGATACATGAATTGCTGGCTGTATGTGTACCTGTGAGTGGTACAATATGTGAAGGATGCTGTGCATGCAAGATAGGTGCATGTGCTGGGTATATGTCTGCCTATGAGTGGTACTGTATATAAATGATACAGTACTGGCTTGTGCGCGCACGTCAAATTTAAGTGCTGGATGTATGCGAGCCACTGAATAGTACAGTACATGGAGAATACAGTACTGTGCAGTGTGTGCATGCTGTATACATGTACTGCACTGGGTGTATGTGTGCCTATTGTTGGTACAATAAATGGAGTGCCCTGAGTTCCATTCTGGGAGACCTAGGCCTGCATGGTGAAACATGGATTGGAGGTAGAGAGCTCCCCAGATAGATGTATTCCTCTAAGCTGGGTGGGACACACACTGAGCAGTGGAGAACCAGGCCTTCCTTGAAGATTTTAAAGGGTCCTCTTTGATTCAGAGAGAGGTTGCAAGGAAGGGCTTGGCCATATCTCAGGAAGTAGATGTGGCCGATGAAAGATTGCAATAAATAGCGCTATCCCCCCGTTGGGGAAACGTCTCCAAATCGCACTCTGTATTGAATATTCAATAAAGTTCACTCATGGAAAGTTTTCAACTTTCTTTGTTTATTATTATTTTTCGTCAATTCTTCTTAATTCATATACTTTTTTTGTTGTCCATGAAATGTTACTTCCAGCAGTAACATCCAAATTGTTTATGCACTATTTACATGTTCTGCCCACTGCATTTCGGGCATAGCCCTTCGTCAGGGGATTTTGTTTTGAAATCATAGAATTGGCATTTCGCATAGTACAGATGGTACAAACAATGGTTACAAAATACACTTGTGGCATTGCTATGTTTTAACAGTGAATAGTGACTGGGTTTAATAGATTGCCTGGAAATGGCGTCCGTTATCCCACTTCAACTGTGAAAATTAAACACAGTGGTGTGCCTATATTAAATAAAGTGAATTGTTTCCGGCTGTTTGTATCGGTATCAGTTGTGTCAAAACTACTCAAACGGTGCAACCCGTGAGATGAAAGCGATAGCTGTGCCGAAATTAGTGATGGTACGTGATGCGCTGAGCTTATTTAAAAAATCTGACTGATCTCGCAACGGGTGATTCGTGTTTAAACAATGACGCGACAAGGCAAGTGACAACATGAGTATCTTTCCATGATATAATCCAATAGCTTGGGAAAAGAGTGAATAGTGATGTCCGACAGTGAGCACAATTTAAAATGAACTTACAAGTCTTTAAGGAGAGCCGTTAAACATTCTCTTGCGAGCGGTGAACTGCCTATGAAGACAAGGCTTAATTGGTTATCTCTATGTTATTACTGAATACAGTATATTTACACGAAGAAACGTGCCTTACCTCTATATTCACTGGAGAGAATTTCTCGTCCGTAGCTTATCTGATTGTGATCGTAGCCTGTCCATTTACCCGGATCTAAATAGTATGTGAACTCGACGATCGATCATGTGTGCACGTCGCCAGAGTGAAACTAGTAAACAGACTGTGATGACAGTTTCTCGATATGAGAAGCTAAACGGAAAAATAATATTGACGTGAGTATGAATGTAAGCGTGTCGACGAAGGTGGTCAGAAAGTAATGAAAATAATCTGAGATAATCATATAGTGATTTTAAACACCATAATCTACATCCTTTGTGATTGTACAAGAGGAACAATTTAAAAATGAAAACATAAATAAAGCACAATGATTCAAATCCTCAGAGAATATGCAGGATGGCCAATTTTTTCAACAAAAACATGATATTTTACAATAGCATTCAGGATTTTGTATTACTTATAATTATAATCCAAGAATGTGGGAATATAATTAACAGTCAATAGGTATAACAGTCAGACTGTGGTTGATCCTGCTTGAATTATAAAAAACAACTTAAGTCTGATCTTTCATTAAGACATTTTGGGTTCACGGTATTAAGATGGTTTATCCAATAAGTTTCTCTTTGCAGTAAATATTGTCTATTATCTTTTCCTGGAAGTATAGGCACACACTCCAGTATCAAAAATCTTAGCTGAATTGTATTATGGTTTTGAAAGTTGAAGTGAACCGCCACGATGGATTTGTTTTTTTTTGTTCAAATATTGCTCTTATGTTCTGCTAGGCACACTTTGATTTTGCGTTCTATTTTCCCGATGTAGGCATACCCGCAGGGACATTTAAACATGTATATAACGTTGGTACTATCGCATCTTGCTGTCACTTTTAATTTCACTCGAGTTCCTTTTGTTGGATGAGGGATCTGATTCCCCTTAATGATGACATTACAGTTTCCACAGTTTAAACAAGGGAGGGTGCACCGATACGGTACTTCTTTTGCTCATCTTTTTTGTTGAGTACTTCTTTTAGGTTACGCATGCATAAGTATGCAAATCTGGGTTGTTGTGAAAAAAGTCCTCTGAAATCATCTTTCAGTGTTAGCATGGGCCAAAGTTTGATTACAATGAGTAATGCTAGGAGCCCTGGGCTAAACTTTTGATGCACATATCACTGTGACTGACATCCAAGTGTGAAATCTAGTCACTCCCATGGCCTGTGTTGTGCGACTATCTGCTTCAGAGACATCCCTGCTGTGAAAGACTGTGTATTCAAGACAAAACGGGAGCAGAGGAGCATGCACTTCAAAAGAAGCAGAATCCAAACTTAAAACTTTGAAGACTTAGACCCAAAATCACATTTGAAGTCTGGAAAAGGACTGCAAGAAGGGATGTTTGAGACCCCAAAAAGTATCATCTGCCAAGCAGCCAGATGGGCTGAGTGAGGAGTTGAAGCTCTGTAAGACTTCTACCTTTGATTAGGACGGGGGTCCAAGGCCTGTTAGTCTTCCTGCTTGGTGAGGTGACATCACCCAGGGAAACTAAGACCACCAGTCAACATGGCACATTTTTTCAGAGCTGACCCTCCTGGTGCATGGGGTTGCTGCACTGCTACTGCACAAGACTTCAGCGCTTACTGCACAGAAGTATTTACCATGGCAGACCCTCCTGGTATATGAGGCCACCACACCGCTCCTGCACAAGACTGCGACCCTTACTGCACAGCAGTATTTTACCACAGCAACCCCTCCTGCATACCAGGTTGCCCCACCTCCACTGCACAAGGATTTGGCCCTTACCACACAGCAGTCTTTACCATGGATATCCTCACAGTGGCCCTCTCCTGGCATATGATGGTCAATAACTCAGTCTTGATTACGGGCAATGACCTGATCAGTGCAGCAGCCATTTTCTCACAGGAAGTCCACTTGACAGGGCTCCCCACTGGACCTTGATCCCTCCAGTCCTCTCCTCTTCCTCACAGGGAACACTGGCCTTGGGAAGCAGGCACTGGGCAATGCACCCATGTTAAAAGCAAGCTATGTATGTCTGTGTGCCTCTGAATGGTACAGTACATAGAGGATACAGTATTGTGCAGTGTGTAAGCTGTATAGATGCACTGGGTGTATGTGTGCCTGTGGATGGTACAATACATGGTTGGCCATGGGTTCCATTTTGGGAAACCAAGGCTTTAATGGGAAACATGAAGTGGAGGTAGACAGATCCCCTCAGATTTGTGGATTGCTGCATTCCTGTAAGTTGAGAGGGATATACCCTGGGAAGGGGTCTACCAGACCTCCCCTGTGCACTTTAAAGGGTGCTCTTTGATTCAGTGTTAGGTCACATCAGTAAGCAGATGTAGCTGATAAGAGAAACATAAAGAGTAGATCAGGGAGCCCTAGGCTAACCTTTTGCTGCACATATCACTCTGGTTGGCATCCAAGTGTGAACTCTAGTCACCCCTATGGCTGGGTTGAGGGGCTATCATCTTTGGAGACATCCCTGCTGTGAAAGACTGTTTCTCACAAGGAAGAGGGTGAAGAGGAGCATGAACTTCAAAGGAAGTCTTAACATTTCAAAGACTCAGACCCAAAATCACATTTGATGTCTGGAAATGGATTTTAGGAATGACAGTTCGAGACCACAACAATTGTTATCTGCCAAGCAGCCATACAGGCTTTTTGAAGAGGGACAGCTTTGCAAGACTTCTACCTGTGTCCAAGACTGGGGGCAAAGGCCTGCTAGCCTCAGTGTGGGGTGAGGAGACATCACCCAGGGAATCCAAGACTACCTGCCCTCGAGCCTGTATGCCCTGTGAGGAACAGAAGAGCGTTAGAGGGAGCAAGGTCCAGTGGGAAGCCCTGTTGAGTGGACTCCCTGTGTCAGATGTGAAGAAACAGTTGCTGCACCGATCAGTAAAGGACTAAGTCTGTTACCCTCATATTCCAGGAGAGGGCCACCTTTAAGATAGCTTTGGTAAAGGCTGCCATGCGGTAAGGCCAACGCCTTGTGTGAAAGCACTGCACAACCCTGTATACCAGAAGGGGCTGCCTGGAATAACTGTGCTGTGCTGTGCTGACGGCCTAAGACCGTGGACAGTGAGCAATAGTGACCCGTGAGTCATCGGAAGCAACAAGGACTACAACTGGTAGGACCCGTTGGATGTGTGAAGACACCATAGGAGTATCATCACACAAGTGTGGGACCAAGAACAGGATTGTCGTAACCAATCCCCTCATCTGGAGCATCTGAACACTTACCCTGCAGGAGAAGCTGCAGGAAAACTGAAATCGCTGCAGGAGCTCGACCATAATGGAGTCTGAACCTGCTGAGTGAAGCTGCTGTGTTCATGTGCGGCCGACTGACCTGACTTGGACTGGTGCTCCAGGACTCCAGGAATTCTGAACACTTTCCATCTGCCAGTGCAGATAAAACTTGTTTAAGACCTGACGCAGTCTAAATTGGTAATAGAGGATATTAGATTACAGTGGGCAATATATTCTAAAGAAGACTAGACTCTTGGAAAGGCCTCAGATCTGCATTGCATCCTGGCTGAACTTCTTGCACAAGACTTACGTCAAATTGTTTAGAAAGCAAATTAGGCCTGGATGAATTTTGTGCAATTTCCTTGGCTGAAATTTCAAGAAATTCGCCAAACAATTAAGCATTATTACGCAAAATTCCAATCTGACTCTTGTACATTGATTTTTAGCATAAAATATGTCGTCCTGTCCGTTTTATGACCGGGGAGGCACCGACATATTTGTGCTTTATCACGCATGGCATGCACAGCAGCCCCATGCGTTCAGCTCGTTCACATTTTCCCATGCTCTCATGTTAAGAATGTTACTGAATTACGGGATGTGACATTATGGCCTGATCTCGGGCATTTCATGTATATGAATATAGGACAGGCGCCAAGAATTATGGAGGGAAGCCACCATCTCTACCTCTCTGATGAAACATGAAGATGTGACAAACTTCCTTTCTTATCTGCTGCTATCACTGTTAAATTCTGATCTTAAAATGTAATCAAGAAGTCTAAATAAGAGACTAGCAGTCTGGCTAAAGGAACATGGATCTGTAGTAGGGCAAGACCGCACCTCCCACAGCTACACGTCGAATTGAATGAGCGCAAAATCCAATCACGATTTGATAATTTGATGCCAAAAAAGTGTCCCATTGAGTGTCATTTCTGTTGCAGTGGGAGGTGATTTTGAGGATGAATATTGGACCAGTTCTTGTAAACTGGATTGAAACAATCTACTCAGATATACGGCCTAGCATTTTGATCAATGGGAGATTAATATTGTGTATTCCAGTGACGTACACGTCAGAGATGGCCGTTGTCTCCTACATTACATGTTATCTGTATGGATCCATTAATGCAGTGCTTAATTTGGAAAGAAATAAGTGCCAGGGCACTCGTTAAGAGGCGACTGCTGCCTGTACCAACCATTGACCCTGCCAGCCCAGTCAATTACATTATCAACACAGCTACTAACACTACAAGTGTGACAATTCAGACTATTCCAGGCCCCCAACCCCATACAAATTGTTTGGGAGCAGGAATTTGTCATTTTAAATGTATATTGAATTAATAAACATCAGATGGTCAGCTCATCTATTTGACAAACAGTGCCACCATGTGGCAGACTGTCATAAAGTGCTGGTGTTGACAATTAAGTGCTAGACCGAGCACCGGAAACCACTGGCTCAAATTAAGACCTGCATATTGAAGAGGAAAATGGCTCAGTCGATTACACCAATTGATGCTTAGGTTGTCAAGTCAACAGTACTGCTTATGAAAACGATGCTGCAATTTATAATTCCAACATGGAAGAAGCCACTCAGATAATGGAAGCATTCTGTTCATATGAGGTTAGAATTGTTTAAAACTCCACTCATTGAATCTCTTATTAACACCATGTCATTACTTTGTTTTCTGTCACACCAAGTTGAGCTTAACATATTTTGGAACAGCAATCATCATTTGTGGGTTAATTATTTTTACAACCTGTAATTACTCTGATACAGGTTGGGTATGCAATGATCCCGTGTTCACATACTTGAGACATGTCACTTGAGCTTGTGTGCTTTAAGTAACCTTGTTTACAAGAAAATTCAATAGTTTGATAGTCAGTTGCATACAGCAGGTTTGCAAAGGCTGGAAGTAGCTTTATGTTGTTCTGTTCAATTTCTTCGTGTTTCAATTTGTATGATCCTGAAAAATTGAGGAACCATATTTTAAATCTTTGAAAAACATCACAGAGTAATCAATCAATATAACTTTATCCGGTCTAAATAAAAAATAGGCCATAAAAGTACATAGAAATATTACACATAGCTATAGTCACACATTCAAGTTTAAAAAATAATCATACATTAATAACAAAAAATAAGTGTGTAAAGGACTTTAGGGTTCATCAACACATTAAATACATCAAATAAACGTGCTTGAACTGAGCAGAAAATTGCTAGTGGGAGTCAGATTGCAAAGCTCCATCACAATGTTACAGGCAGTAGCTGTAGTTAAGAAAAAGGATGAGGAGGAGATAAAGAGACAGCAAAAACCTCAAATAGGGTCTGCTATGCGCTCCTAGTAAGCCCCAAAAGTAAACCCAATATCTCTGCCAACTCCATATTCTGAGCCACAATGCACATAAAATTCTAACAGACTAGCCCATCATGGTGTGTCTAGCCCTAAGAGCTGCTTTGAGGAAGGCACCGACAGTGAAAACAGTTTTGGGTGAACAGAGTAATCATATAGAAAGGCATATTACATTTCAAGTTTTACATTTTTAGGGCTTCTTGCTTCCCATAAAAATTGGCCCACCAGAAGTGGTAGTTCTTATGCCCTTAGAACAAAAAGAAAATGTAGCATTTGAGTGCAAAGTTCATACATTGCTGATTTTAACAACTTCTGCAAAACCTTTTAGTCCCTCCAGTTAAACCTATTGTCTGTACCAATGCATGTTTTTTTTACCCACAGATGGATTACGAACACCTACATGCACACATGGCAGCCATCTTTCAGTGATTTGTTTTATGCGTTAAAAGAATCCATTTAAGGATGGCTGATGTGAACGCAAACACATTAGCGGCTGCTATCTTTGATATAATCTTCTTATGCTGCAAGAGAATCCTTGTCTTATCCTGTCGGAATGGACCTTTTTAAAGCATAAGGAAATTCCTTTAGCGATGCCCGTCATTTATGCGTGCCAATGCTTGCGCTAGCAAATACTATTTTAATTCAAGATTTACCTCCAATTATTTGATCCAGTTGATATTTGTTTGTTTGGGAAATAAAAGCTGGTGTGGTATTCAGTATACTGTTCCCTGTATAATTTATTCCCTTTTACCTAACTATGTCGGGCATCCCCACTTTAAGTGGCTTTTTGTGTAGAGTATTGAAGTGAGTGAGCTGGGACATGAATGATAGCTGTTGGCTTATCAGGACTCAATGAGATCATCTGGTGTTCTACTACTGAGGGCCAACAGACAAGGACCAACCAGTTTTTTGATATTTTGACATTTTTGGGCTGGAGAATGAGATGGTGGATGGGAAGTTGACAAACTGTGATATTAGGAATCTGTGCAGTTTGATATCAGTTTCTTGTTGAGGACATAGTTGTGCAGGGGCAACACCCTTCGCTGGTTGGGGGTAGTCGTGAGGCCTATCGAGAGCACACACACATCAATAATGACACAGCACACTAGTGTTTTGGTTCGTGCACTGACCACGAGCGGCGCACACACCTTTATTTATTATCTCTGGGCCGAGCCCGGCACACAGATTGCACCTCACAGCATATTAATGCAGTGGCCGGATGGCTCACTACATCCCTCCTAACCTTGAATCACAAATAATAAAATACCACAAACAGAGACAAAATTCAATTGTGTTCTGAGGGAATAAATCTTCCACGTCCCGTGGACTGCTTAACACAAAAAGTCCCTCAGTCCTTGGCTGGGCTAGGGATTGGCTCTCAAATTGTACAGATACCCTTGTTGTTTTGCCTGCTTATTACTGGTAACCTGTGTGTTAGCTGTAGGATTTGGCGTCAAACCCTCAACCACAGTCCATGGAGAAACATCCCTACTGGCCATTCTAGGACTGTCCAGCATTTGGTCCCCTTCCATGGCACTCTGGTCCGGCAAGGCCGCCTCGTTCTCCTCTTCCTTTTGCCTCCTCCAGGTTTCAGGAGACTTCTTGAACCAGGGCACATTTCTTAAACAACCGCTTCTCCTCTTTTGGCTGTTATCAATGTCCCTCACACCTTGATAACCTTCCAGGTCTCCCTTTCAAATGGTGTCTGAAACTTCCACCCCAGGTATCTATCTTTGATGATGACCTGGTATCCTATTTGGATTTCTCGTTCTTGGCCTCTGCTTTTCCAGCTGCCCCTGTTATTGTTCATCCTTCTTTTAGCTTGACCCGCTGTCACGTCCAACATTCCCGGTTCCAATTTTAAACTTACCGGGACCAGATTCCTCACAGGCCATTTAATGAGTAGCTCACTTCGCGTGCACCCAGTGGTGCTATGAGGCGTTTGTCTATAGGCCCTCACAAACTGATGTAAGCATCCTTCCATTTCCACCCTTTGATCTATGCCTATCCAAAGAGCCTTATTGAGCATTCTCATAAACCATTCCACTTCCCCATTAGCTTAGGGCCGCTGAAGGGGTTATCCACCAGTGCTTAATGTTGAGGTGGTGAAGGTATTCTTGAAATTCTTGGCATTGAAAAGGTGGGCCATTATCAGTTTTTATTTCATGTGGCAGTCCTAACATTGCAAAAAACTTTTTAAAGCTGGTTTAACGCATTCAAATGCAGTTGAGCGGAGGAGCTCCACAGCCAGAAATTTGACGTTACGGTCCACAACAACCAGCATGATGCGATTGTTCAGAAAGCTCTCAAAATCCATGCTCACTGATGACCACAGTCTGGTACAGTGATGACAGGCATCATTGTGGGCTTTCCACTAATGATCAGACAGGAATGTCAGCTTCCCACCACCTCCTCCACAAATTGATCCATTCCAGGAAACCACACCTTATGTCGCAGGCATGCTTTTGTCTTATATCAATAACACAAGGAACAGGGGGTCTCGCAATAATGTCACCCAAATGCAAAGAAGCAAATAGAAAAAGTGAAAGAACAGGAGTATTGTGAAAAAACAAAACAAAGAACCCTTGAGCAGAGCTTGGATTTCCATCAATTCTCTCCGTGATCAGTATTATCATCTGGTCATCCACCCAATTAAAGGTAATGCCTCTTGATCATAGAGACTATCTTCTTGGGAAATGTTAGACCTGGCACCTTGGCGTGAGTTTCCCTCCCACTTTTTGATGGTGTGCCTCGATTGTTTTGCTGGTGTTGTCCGCTCAGGGCACTGCGCCACGGCTAATCCGTGCCGCAGTGCAAGTGCTCCCTAGGTAAAGTGTACCTGTAATTGATGTTCATGATTGGTTTATTGGATTCACTGTCAGTCCCCAGTAGAGTGCACCAGGGGTGCCAGGGCTTGTGAATGCCAATGCTGCTGGTGGGCTTGCAGCGCTGGTTGCGCCACCCACAGGAAGCGGCCTTGTAAAATGTGTCTAGGGTCTGCCACCGCAGACCCTGTGCGCGGTCCGGGACCGTCGCGCTGACTGTGCAAGTGCCCCCACTTGCCAGTCCCTAAACCTTCCCTTACCTACATATTAGCCACCCCTCTGGTAGGCCCAAGGGCAGGGTGCATTGTAGGCATAAGGTAGGACATGCCCTGATGTGGGTGGCATGTCTTAGTAGTGAATTACAGCCCTTTCCGTTTTTCACTATTGAAGGCTACCTGCTCTCCATAGGCCAGAATGGGCTGCTGGGATCACGCCAACGCTGTGACCCCAGTGGACTCAGAGAGCAGGGTAGAGTGTCAAGTTTAGTATGCCTGAACTCAGAATAATAAAATACTTCTTGTAGTCAAGTTTATTTTAATATCCTGGGTTTGTAAATACTACTTTTAGAAAGTTAGTATTTACTGACCTGACCATCTCAGTCCGCCTCTGCTGTGTGTGGGTGTTCTGCCTAGCAACAGTAAGGAGCAGGGTGGGGGGATCCCCAGAGACAGGTTGGCTGCCAGGTGGTGGGTAGAGAGATTACACCAGGATGGGCGGGAGGAGTACACCTTGACTCTTGAATAGACCTGTGCTCTGCCACCACAAAGCCGGCACCGCCCCCTGTGGGGCGGCTGATGTCTCTGCCCTGCTGCTGAAAGGAAAGAGCAGAGTCACCATAACAAAGTGCTCCAGAACTGGACTGAGCCAGGCCTAGGCCACCTGGCGCTAAAGAACAAAAGAATCATGGTATAAAAGTAGGAGCCTGGCTCCTAAGAAATCAGAATCCTGTTTTACCACAAAGAACCTCTGCCCGACTAGAAGGAGAAGGAGACGCTGGAGGATCTGGCCTGCTGCTTGCCTTGCTGAGAAAGGAGAGGAAGAGACTACTGAAAAGACTTTGCTGCTTTGTGCTTTAAACATTCTCCAAGGGCTTGATCTGAGCCTGCCCCCTGAACTGAACCCCAGGACCAGTGGGTTCTCTGTGCTTTTGCTCGTCCTCCGATTCGAGCCGTGTGTGCATCCCGCTGGAAAGAGACTGCGCCCCTCATCGCCCCTCCTAGGGCCGTGACACTCAGGAGCTCGCCTGCCGCAACCCCGTGAGAGCCCCGCTCCGTCCGGAGCCGCTCTCTGTCCCCGGGCTAGGCCGCCTGCACCCCTGTCACCGCCTGCCACTGGAGCGCGCTGAACGCGCTATCACCCCTCCCGCCGGAAGCCGTCCGACGACTGTGATCTACGCCGGGTCATCCAGCTGCACTGACTGTGCCCTGTGACCCCGCTTCGCTATCCCCGGACCTCTCATGCCGCGCCGCCCCCGCTGTGGAGACCCCCCTGCACCGCCGTGCTGAGGGTCGCTGGCCGCGCCTGCCTGCCTGCCCACACCCGCTGATCGAGGACCCAAGACCACTTCTCAAGCTGAGAGTCGCACTGACCTGTGTCGACTCTCCACATCACGAAAGAAGTTCCAGTATCGGGCTCGGGGCCCGCAACGCCTTATTTCCCCGTTCGCAGGAGCCGATCTCTGTGAGTACTGGAACCACAAGTAACATTTGCAAGAGACTGCAAAGTATCTATTCGAAACTACGAACCAAGAACATTTGCCTGCTGTATAACCTGGTGGCCTAGCGAAAACGTTATTGGTCTTGTGATAAGTCTGCTGAGATATATATACCTATTTTTACATAAAGAAGCGCATTTTTATATATATCCAAGTCTGGTGTCCGTTTCTGGGGGGATTGATGTCTTTACTGTGTGTGTGATTATAAGTGCTTAACCAACAACGCCTGAGGAATCGCCTTGGCTGCTCACGCCACGCACCTAGAGGGTGAGCAAGGGTCATTCGCAAGGGGTTATCCTGCGCCCTGACGTGGAGGAGAGGGTTCCTGCTTGACACAAGGGCAACCTTGCGCCAACCAGAGATCCCCGACTCTAACATTGTTGGCAGCGGCTGGGATTTCGGATTTGCATTTGTAATTTGCATACAGTGAATTATTAATCACCAGATAGTGAGAGCAGACCAAGTAATGCAGCCACAGGTTTTCATTTTTGAACTTTGTTGAGACTAAGGGTGGGCGTAGTTCGCGAAGTAGCACTTCGCGAAGCTACGCAAAGTGAAGTTCGCACTACGCGAGCTACGCGTAGCACTTCGCGAACTGCGTAGTAACATGTTCGCACTGTGCAAGATGTTGTTTTCAATGATTGCACAGTGCGGACAAGCAACCGGCACTGTGCAATCATTGAAAATGGCATCTTGCACAGTGCGAGCTGTAGTTTTCTGCTGCTCGAGTAGATTTTTACTCGAGCTTCAGCTTTCTCAACGCGAACTGGTAGTTTCTCATCGCGAGCGGTCGCGAGCATACGCGACCACTCGCAATGAGAAACCTGACCTCCTCGCGTTGGGAATCTCGCCGGGAGGTTTATTTTCCATGCTCGCGATCGCCAACTTGCAGTTGCTGATCGCGAACAAGGAAAAAGTCTCGCCGGGATGTCATTTTGCTTGCTCGCGGTCGCCAACTTGACGTTGAGGACCGCGAGCAAGCAAAAAATGACCGCAGCACTACGCAACACTACGCTACGCGTGTTCGCACTGTGCTACGTGCAGTTCGCGTAGTGCGAAGTAGCGCGAACTTCGCAAACTACGCGAGCGTAGCGTAGTGCTTCGCCCAGGCCTAGTTGAGACATCTGCCATTACTGCAACCATGCTTGGCTCATTCTCTGCTGGAAGAGCACTCTCTGTGATTTCTGGAATAGATGAGGTGGATTGGGAGAGACTGGAAGGCTACACGGTAGAGCAATTGAAAGGCTACAGTGTAAAATTCCGAGTTCCCCATGCTGGATTCAAGAGAAGGGTCCAGTACACCAAGGCGTTGAGAGCCTGGAAGGAGTCAAGAGACTCACGGAATGCGGGGGACATCGTTCCACCCGACAACCTTGAGGAGCCCAGCCGAGTCCGGTCGCCAGAGGAGCTGGCAGACAGGGCAGCAGACAGGGCGCATGCAATGGAGATGGCAAAGTTGGCAGGACAAATGGAAATGGAAAAACAGAAGTTGGCCCTGGAGGCACAACAACGCCAAATGGATCATGATATAAGATTGAAGGAGTTGGAGCTGAAGGCGAAAAGTTTGGACACCGCTCCTTCTGGTGGCAGCACTCCACCAGTGCAGGTAGAGTCCAAGGTGTACATCCCCAAAGATGTAGTGAAGGAGTATTTTAGAAAGGATGACATAGGGCAGTGGTTTAGAGCCTACGAGGTGGCCATGTCTTCACACCGGGTCCCTGAGAAAGACTGGGGAGCGGGGTTGTGGGGAAGGTTCCTTGCTGAAGGGCGTGACACACTGTTAGATTTACCCTTAGATCTCCAAGCCTCATACCCCCATATGAAGGAAGCTTTAATGACCAGGTATGGGTTAACTCCTGAGCTATATAGACAGCGGTTCAGGGAGACTAAGAAGATCCCTGAGAGTACGTATGTGGAGTATGTAACCTTTTTCTGCAGAGCACTGGATGGTTGGGTGAAGGGTAGCAAAGTGAATGATTATCAAGGGCTGCTTGATTTAATTGCATGGGAGCACTTGTCCAGTCAATGTTTTCCTGAGCTACGCCAGCACCTGATTGATAGCAAGCTGTCCAACCCGAGGAAGCTTGCTGAGGAGGCGGACCGCTGGCTCACCACCAGGGTCCACAAGGGTCAAGTGGGAGACTCTGCCAAAGGTGGGCAGGGTCCCCAGCAGAAGAGTGGGGGGGACAGGGGTAAACAGAAGGGGTTCCAAAAAGGCCCCCAAAGTAATTCCCAAGGGAACCAGCAGAAGGGTTCTCAGCCTCCCCCACCCCCGCAGCAGAACGGGGCCCCGACAGGTAGACCTGTTCCAAAGGGGCCCTTCAATTGTTATAGGTGTGGTGACCCGGGTCACATTGCCTCTGATCCTAAGTGTCGCCTGTTTGGTAAGACCGCACCCACTGGTGCTCCCCCCCGGCAAGTAGCTAGTGTTAACTTTGGGGAGGAGGTAGCAGTCCAGGAGGGTGGGGGTCCCGGGCAGATGACCCTAGTCTCGCTAGGAGACAGTGAGATGGTCCCTGAAACTTACTTGCCCTCTAACACTAAGAAATATGGGCAAGTAGTGACCATCAATGGAAAGAAGGTTGAGGCTCTTAGAGATACAGGAGCCAGCGTGACCTCGGTGAGGCAACACCTGGTGTCTCAAGAGCAGATTGTACCCAATGCCTACTGTAGGGTTGTCAATCCTGACAACATAGAGAGTCGTTGTCCAATGGCTCAAGTTCCCTTTGAGTGGGGGGAGGTCTCTGGTACTCTACAAGTCGCTGTGAGAACTGACATGCCTGTAGACTGTCTGCTAGGGAACGACCTGGAGAGCTCCCCTTGGGAAAAGGTGGAGAAGACCACGCATCTGAGGATGGTGGGTCTACCCGACTGGGCGTGCGTGACCACCCGGTCCATGGCAGCCAGTAGGGGTGTTGAGAGGGTCCTGGAGCCTGAGGGAGAGGTCCAGGAACCGGCCTTAGGGAGAAGGTGCAGGAGGCGCGGGAAACCGGCCCCCGAAGTTCCCACGGCCCAGGAGGAAGTAGACCCTGAGGGGGATGCTCTGGAGCCTACCGGGGAACAGATTGCCGAACTGGGAGACTTGCCTGAGCTGACCCATTGGCAGCAAGAAGGAGGTCCCTCCAGGGAGGAATTCTGCAGGGAGCAGAAAGAATGCCCTTCTCTCGTGGGTATGCGGCAGCAGGCTGCAGACCAGGCCAATGGTGTTCAGGCCAAAACACACTACGTGTACTGGGAGAGTGACCTCCTGTATTCCGAGCCTAAGGCTGCTGAACCTGGGTCAGCCCGTGTGCTGGTGGTACCCCAGAAGTTCAGAACCTTCCTACTGGGGCTGGCTCACGATGTGCCGTTAGCAGGACATTTGGGGATGGACAAGACCTATGACAGGCTTGTCACCCACTTTTACTGGCCCCAAATGCACAAGAATTCAGATTCCTACTGCAGAACCTGTCAGACTTGCCAGGCAAGTGGTAAGAGCGGAGGGAAGCACAAGGCTCCTCTGCAACCTTTCCCTGTGGTCGGTACGCCATTCCAACGAGTGGGTATTGATATTGTGGGGCCTCTGGACCCCAAGACAGCCCTGGGCAACAGGTTCATCCTGGTCTTGGTGGACCATGCCACCCGGTACCCTGAAGCCATCCCTCTGAGGACAGTGACGGCCCCCGTGGTGGGACGGGCACTGATGGGAATTTTCTCCCGAGTGGGATTCCCTCTAGAGGTGGTGAGCGACATGGGACCAATTTCATATCCACGTATATGAAATCCCTGTGGAAGGAGTGTGGGGTAACTTACAAGTTCACCACTCCTTACCACCCCCAAGGAAATGGGTTGGTTGAGAGATTCAACCGAACCCTCAAAGGCATGATCATGGGCCTGGACGGTCCAATGAGGCGTAAGTGGGACGTCCTCTTGCCATGCCTGCTCTTCGCTTACCGAGAGGTGCCACAGAAGTCTCTAGGATTCAGCCCCTTTGAGCTTCTGTATGGTCACCCGGTAAGAGGACCTCTGGGTTTGGTAAAGGAAGGCTGGGAGCAATCTCCCAGGAAACCTCCCCAGAATGTATACAGTTACATGCTGGCCTTCCGAAACTAGACTCGGCGTTTCAGGCAACTTGCTGAGGCAAATCTGGAAGCCAGCCAGGAGGAGATGAAGCGGTGGTACGACCGGAATGCCACTCTGGTAGAGCTTCAACCTGGACAAAAGGTGTGGGTCTTGGCCCCAGTGGAGCCTTGTGCACTTCAAGATAAGTGGACAGGTCCATTTGAGGTTGTGGAGCGCAAAAGTCCTATCACCTACTTGGTGGACATGCGGTCTCCCAGGAACCCTTTGAGGGTCCTACATGTTAACCGCCTTAAGCCCCACTTAGAGAGGACCGAAGTGGGCATGCTGCTGGCCACTGATGATGGAATGGAAGAGGAGACCGAGCCTCTTCCTGACCTCTTAGTGGCCTCTGAGAAAGATGGGTCAGTGGATGGAGTTAACCTCTCACCCACCCTGACGCCCGAACAACAGGAAGATTGCCGCCACTTGCTGGGGCAGTTTTCCGACCGATTCTCCCTGGTTCCTGGTGTCACAGATTGGTGCGTCCATGATGTGGACACAGGAGACAGCTTACCTGTGAAGCACAAGGCTTACAGGGTAACTGACCGGGTCAGAGCTTGCATCAAGGAGGAGGTCTCCAAAATGCTTGCGCTAGGGGTGGTTGAGTCCTCCAGCAGTCCTTGGTCCAGCCCCGTGGTCTTGGTCCCCAAAGCTGCTGCGCCGGGAGCCACACCTGAACTCCGGTTCTGTGTGGACTACAGAGGACTCAATTCAGTAACGAAGACTGACGCGCACCCCATCCCCAGAGCTGATGAGCTCATTGATCGGCTGGGGGCTGCCCGGTTCCTCAGCACGTTTTTTTTTTTTTTTTTTTTTTTTTGTCTTTTTTCAAGTTTTTTTTTTTTTTTTATTGAAATTTTGCAAAACGGCCAGTACAGCCAACAAACATAGTAGTCCACATCAGCATGATAACGTGATACAGGGAACTGTCAGTTTGTATAGAAAGAAGACAGAGTGCAATGGCCAACATGTCTACATTTGAAGACATCAGTGGGTCAGGGAGTTAAATGCAATGGCCCGGGGGTCCCACCATCCCACTTCACCACGCAGGGCATTCCAGCCAGAGAAAAGGAAAATATGGGACTCACGGCTGGGTGTCCCGGCTCGGCACGTATCATCAACATGTTCTGAGACATCCGGGCTTCAAGCTGATCTCTCCACTCCCCAGCACTCCGCACTCACACATTCACAGCCTCGCTCGCCACTACCCCCTCCTGATGTGTCCGGGTCCAGCTCACAAACGGTTCCCAGATGTCCCGGGGTCGGGATGCAACAGGCAGCAATTCCCCAAATGTGGTTAGTTGCGTATGACCATACGTGACGTCTGCCAGCCAACCCTTTACTGTGGGTATCCCACTTCTCCCCCAGTGGACCGCCACCCGCCTCTTAGCAAACAACAAAAGCAACGCGTGCAACCTGCGCGCCTGCGGTGGAGTATGTTGAACATAACCCAAGAGCCCGACAAGGGGGGAAGGAGCATCGGAGCGACCCACAATCTGATTGATTAGGAGAAAAACCTGAGTCCAGTACCCCACCAGTTTTGGGCACGACCATGCTATGTGCAGAAAAGAGGCCAAGGCGGCTCCACAGCGCCAGCAGTCGTCGGTTTCCCTCAACCCCATCCTTTTTAGGCTGATGGGGGTTCTGTACACGCGATGAAGGTATTTGAAATGTATGAGACGTAGCCTGTAGTTCGGCGAGAGCTCTGTGAGCTGCCTACAGCAAAACTCCCACTGGTCTTCAGTTATCTCAGGCTGGAGTTCACCATTCCAACATTGCATGGATTTAGGCGACCCCACCAGATCCGTGTGCTGCATGTGGCGATAAATACGGGTCACCAATTTCCGGGGAGACGGGGAGCCCACCACAGCCTCCAAGGCCGTAAATACCGGCGGAGCATCAGGGAATTCGCCGGAGAGTGCCCGGCACGCCGCTTTCAGTTTGTGGTACAAAAACGACTCAGAAAAGGGCACCGCGCCCCCATCCTCCAGCTCCGGAGGAGGCATGAACCGGCCCTCAGGAAACAAGTCCGCGAACGTGCGTAGACGCCGCCCGACATCGAGGCGGCCGGCTAGGCCATCCGCCACACATGGCAGTAACGGATTGTGCCTCAAAGGAAGCGACGGTGCATACAACAACGGCACTCCGGCCCTCTTGCGCAACTCATCCCACACCCATTGCAGCATCCCCGCCGTGTCCACATCCGCTCCCGGGCGTCGTGCCTTGGCACAGACCGCCACGCTCAATGGCAGGGGCGCAACCGCGTCCCGCTCCACAGCAACGTGGGGTTGGTAGGGGGTGGGGTGGGCCCAAAAATGCACGAACTGAGCCTGCGCACAGAGGGCATACAGCTTCATGTCTGGAGCACCCAGGCCTCCCTGTCTCAGCGGCAGCACCAGGGTATCCCACGCCACCCTGGCCTGTCCGCCCGACCATACCAGCGCCACCAAATGTGACCGCAGAGTAGCAAAAAAATGCGAGGTCAACGGAATAGGTATATTGGCGAATAAGTAAAGAAATTTGGGTAGTACTACCATTTTTGTCAGTGCAATCCGCCCAACAAGCGACAGGGGCAGGGAGGACCAGGATTTTACTTTCTCATTCAACCACATCATAGCCCTGCCAAAGTTGAGGCTCCATATTGCCTGTAGATCTCGGCTAAGCCAGATCCCCAAGTATTTAACCTCTTCCGCCTCCCAGCGCAGGGGGTATTCAGAGTGCACCTCAGCAGTACCGTCCGTAAGGGGAAAGATGACCGATTTGGACCAATTGATGGAAATGCCCGCAAGGCCCTCAAAGCGGACAAATTCCCGCAAGACAGGATCCAGATTATCGGCAGGATTGATAAGATAAAGAGTCACGTCGTCGGCGTAAAGTGAAATGAGTAGGCTTCTAGAGCTGAAGCCTATACCTCTCGCTGTGTGATGCTGTCTGATCCGGGCTGCGAGCGGCTCCATAGCTATGGCAAACAGCAGCGGAGACAGAGGACAGCCCTGCCGAGTGCCGCGGAGGATAGGGAACGGCGCCGACACCAGCCCATTGACTCTCACCCTTGCCCTTGGCATGGTGTAGAGCAGCCGGATTCTTTTGAGCAGTAGCGCACTGAACCCCATCCGCTCCAATATCCGGAAGAGGTAAGGCCATTCCAGAGTGTCAAAGGCCTTAGTGGCATCCAAAAAGACCACTGCAGCTCTGACATCAGGATGTAGGTAGTGCAACGCGGCAAAGACGGTGCGCAGATTATGGGAGGTCGCTCTCCCCGGTATGAATCCAGACTGGTCTGGGATGGCGATCAGCGGCAACATGGGCTGCACCCTGTTCGCGAGCAGTTTGGCTAGGATTTTCATGTCAACATTAATCAATGATAAGGGCCGATAAGAATTAAGATCGTCCGCCTGCTTGTCCGGCTTCAACAGTGTGATTATCAGCGCCTCCCTCATGGTGGCCGGTAGTACCCCCTTCTCCAGGGCCTCCTCGTACACCGACAACAGCCTCGGCGCCAGCTCGTCGGCGTACGCCTTATAGAAAGCAGTTGTCAGGCCATCTGGCCCTGGCGCCTTGTCAGGCGGCAGGCTTCTAATAACTTGCGCCACGTCCGTGGCGTCGAAAGGAAGGTCCATGTATTCCCTGTGTCTATTGTTGAACCACACCAGTGCGATGGAGTCAAGGAAGGATGCGAGACCTTCAGGGCAGGCATCCTGGGTGTTAGTGTATAGTTGGGCGTAAAATTCCGAGAACGCCCCCAAAATATCTTTTTTATCGTGTAGGTGCCCCCCGTCCAAGGTACTCAGCTCGTGAATATAGGTCGCGGATCGAGGCGGTTTAAGCATATTGGCTAAGGACTTCCCGGGACGCCCTCCCTCGCCATATCGCCTAGCCTCCGCGTATTTCCCCAAGAACTTGACTTCCCTCATTGCCTCTTCATCATAGTTTAGCAATTTAGTTTTTAGCTGCCCCGCCACCGCAGCTCCACCATCAGCGAAGAAGGTGCTTTGGAGCTTTTTGATGTCAGCCTCCAGCGCCGCCAGAGTGCCTCGTATCGCCCGCAACACTCCCGCCTGCCTGGCAATACATTGGCCCCTAATAACGGCCTTAAAGGCCTCCCACAAGGTCGATTCCTCCACCACTGAGCCTGCATTCTGCTCAAAGTAATCCGCGATATCAGTCCGTATCTCTTCCCTGAACGCGTCATCGAGCAGAGCGTGAGGCGGGAGTCTCCACGAAAACGCTGGAAAGGGGTCGCCCGGGAGTAGCAGACGCAGCATGCAGGGGGCATGGTCAGATAGCGAGCGGGGCATGTGCTCCACCTGTGTCGTCCACAGCGCGACGTCTCGCGACACCAGCCAGAAATCTAGGCGGGACCACGCTCCGCTATGTGCCGATATACAGGTGCCCTCCCGCTGGGCCGCATGTCTCCCCCGCCAGACATCAACCAGTGCCCCATCAGTCAAAATGTCTCCTAGTGCAGCACTTGCCAGCGGGTTTAACGTACGAGCCGCTCCCCTTCTATCCATCTTGTCGTCTAGAATCGCATTGAAATCCCCTCCCCAGATAATCGTCTCACACCCAGTGGCCTTCACCTGTCCCCACAACTTATGATAGAAGCCCGGGGAGTCAACATTCGGTCCATACACCGCCACAAACACCACCGACACACCGCATACAATACCCTGGACCACCACAAACCTGCCCTCCGGATCACACCAAACCGGGCCCTCCCTCCAGTCCAAACCCCGACGTATGAGGATAGCTACCCCGCGTGCATAGTTGGAATATATGGCTGAATATACCTGCCCCCATCTAGTGTGTCGCAGGCCGCGGGCGGGGACGGTGTTCAGGTGCGTTTCTTGCAACATGCATACATCCACCCCATGGCGCACCAAATACGCATGCATCAACCGAGTCTTTCTGTGGTCGTTGAGCCCCCGAACGTTCCATGTCAAGCAGTTTAGAGTTTTATCTACTCCCGGCATTTTACATATCTATTCATCAAAGTGCAGTAGGACATGTTGACAGTTGGCAATTTCAGCGCTACAGAACCCATAGTTACAGCTAACAGTGTAAGCACGCAGTGGACTACAACCCAACAAAGAACAAACCATATCTCCCACCCCCCACCCACACCAACCCCCCAATCAGGTCGTGTAGTACCCATCCCAGAGTCAAAAACCACCAACAGATTTGGGAATCTTCCCATGGGGGCGTGCCGGAACCAGCGTCTTGCCCTGACTGTAAACAGGGCGGCCAGAAGGTCTGCAGGCTACACGGCCCGCAAAAGGTCAAAGTGTAAAAAAGGAGTAGCAGGGCGTCTCGGCAAAGCCATACAAGAGGAAAAAAGAAAAAAAGGAAGCCTACACCTCCCACCCTCCAAAAGACAGCGGTTCAAGTGTACATGCGGCAAAAGAGGCCGTCAGATATACAATACCCCTCAGTCATTGTCACTCAGGGCGTCAGTTCCATTCTCCGCCATTTTCGCCGGCCGCTGGGACCTCTTGCCGCCGGCATGTTTTGCGAATTTCAGCGCTTCCTTGGCAGACGCAAAGAAGTGTGTTGTGCCTTCAAACGATACCTTGAGCCTCGCCGGGTACAGTAATGAGTATGGGATCTGTGCCTGAAGGAGGAGCCGCTTGGCAGGCACGAATTCCCTGCGCGCCGCCTGTACCGCTGGAGTAAAGTCAGGGTAAAAGGAGATGGCATTCCCTTGATGTGTGATCTTGCCTTTCTCTCGGGCAAGCCGAAGGATCACGTCTCTGTCTTGGTAGTTGAGTAGTTTAGCAATGATGGGTCTTGGAGGCGCCCCCACCGGTGGTCTCTGTCCAAGTGACCTATGCGCTCTTTCCACCACAAAGACCGCGGAGAGATGCGGGTCAAACAGTTCGTGTAGAAGATTGGTGATGTAGGACTCCATTTTGGAAATGGCAGTCGTCTCCGGAATGCCGGTGACGCGGAGGTTGCTGCGGCGCGATCGGGCCTCTAAATCGTCATTCTTGGCCCTAATAACATTTAACAGTCTGTCCATATGCAGGAGCTGCTCCTTAGTTTCGACTTGAAATTCGTGGAACTCAGCAGCGCGGCCATCCAGCGTGTCCAAGCGCGTTTCGTGCACATTCACCTGCGTCTTGACCGTCTCGAGCTGGGAAGTGAGGGTGTCCAGTTTCGTATCGATGTTCCGGAGGCTGGACCTCATTTCCAGCATCAAGGTTCTCAAGTCTTCTCCGCGATCTTCCACCCCTGGGTCCGATCCGCCCTCGGCCCCCGCATCTGGGCATGTTTCTACCTGTCTAGTCGCTCGCTTGCTTTCGAAAGTCAGCTTCGGCTGCTTCGTGTCATGTTTCCCCATCTCCGCCGCCACAGATACACCACCACCAGGTAGGGGTCAACCGGGGCCTATGTCGCAGCAGGAGAAATCGGCGCCCGTTTTCGGCTTGCGGTGCAAACCTCACCATCAAAGTCTGCACTGTCGGTCGCTCCCCTCCGCAGCTTCACCAGTTCGGCGCAACGCCAGCAGCCTCACCTCCAGGTAGAGCGCCGCAGGTTACCAGCCCTTCACGCGTGTCCCAGTCTCCACCACATCAGCCAGTCGCGTCGTCACAGGTCCGGGACAAGGCCGCAAGGATCCTCACTTCCGCCGATCCCCCACAGCCCGGTCGTGTTCTCAGCCACCCGACGGTCGTCTGCAGCGGTCAGCGCCCCTTTCATCCACCGGCTCCCAGGTCGCAGGGTCACGCTAAAGTGGGCGCCCCACCCAATGGCGACAGAGTGGTAGCGAGGTAACGTTCCTCCACCGTTCCTTGGAGTGTCTCGCAGCGCGAGTGCTCAGGCTTTTACCTCCTCGCGGCACCTCAGGATCACCAGCAGCCACTAAATCGCCCTCGCCGCTGCTCTCCACGCCGATGGTCCGGGCAAATGGCCGCGCCGGGCCCTCGGCCGCGTCCGCGCCTCGGTCTCGATTTTCGCGGCGCCGACTCCAGGCACCGGCCGCCACAGCTCCTCTCCACGCCCGAGCACGCCGATCGCCGCAGCTCCGTCGATCTATCAGCTCGGCTCACCAGCCGTCTCCCAAGGGCGCCGGACGCCCCACGCTTGCCAGGCAGTGGACCTCAGCGGCACAGGTCGCCCAAATGTGCAGGATTGTGTAAGGATTTTATTCCGGCCGGCGGAGCTCGCTTAGGCAGCGGCCATTCCGCAGCTCGGCTAGCCACGCCCCCGGTTCCTCAGCACGTTTGATTTAACGTCTGGGTACTGGCAGATCGCCTTGACCGATGGGGCCAAAGAGAGGTCAGCATTCTCTACACCAGATGGGCACTTCCAGTTCCGAGTCATGCCATTTGGGATGAAGAATGCCCCTGCCACCTTTCAGAGGTTGGTCAACCAGGTACTGGTTGGGCTGGATGCGTTCAGTGCCGCCTACTTGGATGACATCGCAGTGTTCAGTGCCACCTGGCCCGAACACCTGCGCCACCTCTGGGAAGTGTTGATGGCTCTGCGCCGAGCAGGCCTCACGATCAGGGCCAGCAAGTGCCAGATCGGGCAGGGTTCCGTGGTGTACTTGGGACACCAAGTGGGGAGTGGCAAGGTGGCACCCTTGCAACCCAAAATTGAGACCATCCTGGCTTGGGAACCCCCCAAGACGCAGACCGCAGTGAGGGCCTTCCTGGGGCTCACTGGGTACTACAGGAGGTTTGTCAAGGGCTATGGAACGATTGTTGCCCCCTTGACAGAGCTGACTTCCAAGAAGCAGCCCAGGAACGTGATTTGGACTGACACCTGTCAGAAAGCTTTCGACACCCTGAAGACTGCCATGTGCACGGCGCCCGTGCTCTTGGCCCCTGACTTCTCCAAGGAATTCCTAGTGCAGACAGACGCTTCAGAGCATGGTGTAGGGGCTGTTCTCTCACAGATGACTGAGGAGGGCTGGGACCAACCCGTAGCCTTCATCAGTAGGAGGTTACTTCCACGGGAAAGTAGGTGGAGTGCAATTGAGCGAGAAGCATTTGCTGTGGTCTGGGCGCTGAAGAAGCTAAGACCCTACTTGTTTGGGTCTCACTTCCGGGTTCAGACGGACCACAGGCCCCTCAGATGGTTGATGCAAATGAGGAGTGAGAACCCGAAGCTGTTGAGGTGGTC
Source organism: Triturus cristatus (assembly GCF_964204655.1). Lineage (NCBI taxonomy): Eukaryota > Metazoa > Chordata > Amphibia > Caudata > Salamandridae > Triturus > Triturus cristatus. The sequence continues at coordinate 368,346,935 of NC_140586.1, forward strand.
CATCTCCCTACAGGGTATGGACTTTACGGTGGAACACCGTCCTGGTACAGATCACGCCAACGCTGACGGTCTGTCCAGGTATTTCCGCCTTAGTGACGAGGAACCCCCTGGGCAAGGGTAGTTCTCCCCACATTTCAGCTGGAGGGGACATGTGTTAGACCTGGCACCTTGGCGTGAGTTTCCCTCCCACTTTTTGATGGTGTGCCTCGATTGTTTTGCTGGTGTTGTCCGCTCAGGGCACTGCGCCACGGCTAATCCGTGCCGCAGTGCAAGTGCTCCCTAGGTAAAGTGTACCTGTAATTGATGTTCATGATTGGTTTATTGGATTCACTGTCAGTCCCCAGTAGAGTGCACCAGGGGTGCCAGGGCTTGTGAATGCCAATGCTGCTGGTGGGCTTGCAGCGCTGGTTGCGCCACCCACAGGAAGCGGCCTTGTAAAATGTGTCTAGGGTCTGCCACCGCAGACCCTGTGCGCGGTCCGGGACCGTCGCGCTGACTGTGCAAGTGCCCCCACTTGCCAGTCCCTAAACCTTCCCTTACCTACATATTAGCCACCCCTCTGGTAGGCCCAAGGGCAGGGTGCATTGTAGGCATAAGGTAGGACATGCCCTGATGTGGGTGGCATGTCTTAGTAGAGAATTACAGCCCTTTCCGTTTTTCACTATTGAAGGCTACCTGCTCTCCATAGGCCAGAATGGGCTGCTGGGATCACGCCAACGCTGTGACCCCAGTGGACTCAGAGAGCAGGGTAGAGTGTCAAGTTTAGTATGCCTGAACTCAGAATAATAAAATACTTCTTGTAGTCAAGTTTATTTTAATATCCTGGGTTTGTAAATACTACTTTTAGAAAGTTAGTATTTACTGACCTGGCCATCTCAGTCCGCCTCTGCTGTGTGTGGGTGTTCTGCCTAGCAACAGTAAGGAGCAGGGTGGGGGGATCCCCAGAGACAGGTTGGCTGCCAGGTGGTGGGTAGAGAGATTACACCAGGATGGGTGGGAGGAGTACACCTTGACTCTTGAATAGACCTGTGCTCTGCCACCACAAAGCCGGCGCCGCCCCCTGTGGGGCGGCTGATGTCTCTGCCCTGCTGCTGAAAGGAAAGAGCAGAGTCACCATAACAAAGTGCTCCAGAACTGGACTGAGCCAGGCCTAGGCCACCTGGCGCTAAAGAACAAAAGAATCATGGTATAAAAGTAGGAGCCTGGCTCCTAAGAAATCAAAATCCTGTTTTACCACAAAGAACCTCTGCCCAACTAGAAGGAGAAGGAGACGCTGGAGGAGCTGGCCTGCTGCTTGCCTTGCTGAGAAAGGAGAGGAAGAGACTACTGAAAAGACTTTGCTGCTTTGTGCTTTAAACATTCTCCAAGGGCTTGATCTGAGCTTGCCCCCTGAACTGAACCCCAGGACCAGTGGGTTCTCTGTGCTTTTGCTCGTCCTCCGATTCGAGCCGTGTGTGCATCCCGCTGGAAAGAGACTGCGCCCCTCATCGCCCCTCCTAGGGCCGTGGCACTCAGGAGCTCGCCTGCCGCAACCCCGTGAGAGCCCCGCTCCGTCCGGAGCCGCTCTCTGTCCCCGGGCTAGGCCGCCTGCACCCCTGTCACCGCCTGCCACTGGAGCGCGCTGAACGCGCTATCACCCCTCCCGCCGGAAGCCGTCCGACGACTGTGATCTACGCCGGGTCATGCAGCTGCACTGACTGTGCCCTGTGACCCCGCTTCGCTATCCCCGGACCTCTCAGGCCGCGCCGCCCCCGCTGTGGAGACCCCCCTGCACCGCCGTGCTGAGGGTCGCTGGCCGCGCCTGCCTGCCTGCCCACACCCGCTGATCGAGGACCCAAGACCACTTCTCAAGCTGAGAGTCGCACTGACCTGTGTCGACTCTCCACATCACGAAAGAAGTTCCAGTTTCGGGCTCGGGGCCCGCAACGCCTTATTTCCCCGTTCGCAGGAGCCGATCTCTGTGAGTACTGGAACCACAAGTAACATTTGCAAGAGACTGCAAAGTATCTATTCGAAACTACGAACCAAGAACATTTGCCTGCTGTATAACCTGGTGGCCTAGCGAAAACGTTATTGGTCTTGTGATAAGTCTGCTGAGATATATATACCTATTTTTACATAAAGAAGCGTATTTTTATATATATCCAAGTCTGGTGTCCGTTTCTGGGGGGGTTTGATGTCTTTACTGTGTGTGTGATTATAAGTGCTTAACCAACAACGCCTGAGGAATCGCCTTGGCTGCTCACGCCACGCACCTAGAGGGTGAGCAAGGGTCATTCGCAAGGGGTTATCCTGCGCCCTGACGTGGAGGAGAGGGTTCCTGCTTGACACAAGGGCAACCTTGCGCCAACCAGAGATCCCCGACTCTAACAGGAAACACTCTCTCCCTCGGGTAAACAAGGGAGAGCCAGACACAGTGAACAAGAAGAACGTTTGTTTCTATAATAAGTGATCACGAAGAACTTGTGCAGTGCAGAAAAAAGTGAGTCGAGTTGCAGTGCAGTGAGTTGTTTGGAGAAAAACACATTTTATTCCAAAAATCCCCTCACACTCTCATTAAATACAGTGTAAACAGCAGTGTTACCAAATAACTGCTAGCTATTAAGGTCAACATGTTTCAGCCACACGGGTAAAGTGCCCAAGGCTTTCTTCAGGACTTACGTTCGTCAAAGATTTGCTACTACATCGCTATACCAAAACAAAATCAACTAAAGTGTCAAAAGTAAAATGTATAATAAGTGTTATCACAAAAAGGTTGGAATCAATACAACCTTACTTTTTTCAGATCCTCCGTTTCAAGGGGTGCAGATGACACCTGAATGAAGCAAAACATTAATCACCAATACTCCTAATTTCATTCACTTATACAAGGACCAACAGGCCTCTAAATTCTTTATCATACTGGACTTTCCAGTTACTTGTCCGGTAATGTCAGTGAGCATATATGCAAATTTTGCTTACCCGTCTTGATCGGGGACTAGACCTCACCTCACCTGGAACCTTTCTCAGGAATATAAGGCCCCGCTGTGAAAAACGGAGGGTGATAAAAAGAGGGTCCTTATTACAGTTAGTACCTCCCTTCAACAACAATCTCCCTCCTTCTATTTTGATATATTACATCTTTGTGTTCTAGAGATACACACCATAGTTATGCAGAACCAATCCTCCCTTTCAAAACATTTCAAAACATTTTAAAAGAAACGCAACAATCTTGCTCAGTATCTTCCTTTGAGACAATCTCTCTCTTGCTAAATAGCGAACTATGCCTTGGACGATTCTAGTGTTCACATATTATCCTGCCAAAAGCCTATAATGGCAATATCATATAGAGAGCGCTATCTTAACCTAAAATTCCCAAGTAGAATATTAGTTGTTATTGAAAAAGAGTTGAATTCCAACCATTTAGAGCATCATATGCCCATGCCCTGACATGAAGCAAAAGGGCAGAAAACCAACCGAACGCTCAAACACCTGGGGAGACTAAATGAAAACGGCGTTGTCCTACCTGTCCGTCGTTGCCTCCGGCGTCTTCTGAGTCAGGGATGGAGGTAACGAATGGTACAGGAGCCCCGCTTAAATACTACTTGAAGACACATCTGTTGCCCATAAACAACCGACTGGCTCATTTCTATGTCGTCACCGGCAACTACAAAATGAACTCATCTTCATGAAAGCTGTAGTTCTGGAAGTTTGAACAGCACTCAATTGATTGGTTAAAATGGCGCTGCTTGCGTGAACTACGCCATGACGCTCCCGACACCCAGGAACTACAAAGTGACGTCATAGCAGTCGAAATGGTAGTCCTATCAATAAGCACGGTCCTACCTTGGCAGGTCCAACCCAGCTGCCCATTCATTATGCACGGCATACACACCATTGTTGACAAGTCGAGAGCTCGTCCTCATTACTCGCTTTAGTTTTCTGACTCCTCTCAGAATTCTAGCCAGATCTTTTCTCGTGTATCATATTGGACTACAAAGTGACATCACTGCACCAGGAAGCTGTAGTTCTATCATTCACAAAGTGTATGTACTATGCCACCTCACATGTTCCTCAATGTATGAATTATATAACTGATGTTATTGGTGGAGAATTAAGCTCAACTGTCCTGTCTCCATTCTCATTCCTTCATTTAGACGCTGGTCATATATTAAAAGTACCTCCACCCTAGATATCTCTCTGGGGCTGCACTCATAGTCAACTTTTTGATGGTATTGAACCTTGTTCTCGCGGCAAAAACAATGCTCTATCAACACTAATAAAACTTTAATAATTTGCAAAATTGCTAGTAAATACCAAGTAAATACAGAGCCAGACTATATGGGACTAAAAGTGTACCTATTACCACCAGTCTGAATAAATTATTATTGGAAAAAGTACCAAAAAGGGAAGTAAAGAGGTATCTGGATAGAATCTACATCCTGTATAACTTTTCATAAACAATGTGATTCTATCCTAAATCAAATAAAAACTAGTTAGTATTTTTGTTATTTTATTTATAGTGATGTGAAAAAAGGTGTGTGATCCATGAGATGCCATGGAAGGGACGGGAAGACCCCCATGATGAAGCATGACCCTATGGGATTCATAGTGTGTGAGGGGTATTTTAAAAACACTTAGTGTCTTTCCATGCCATACCCCTTTTTGGTACTTTTTCAGATTATTGACAGCATGCAGCTGTGGGAGCTTTTTCTGCGACCCAACCACATCTAGTCAAGGTGTTTTACCTCTATAAACACCCTCCTTAGCTTCTATTTTCTCTCACTTGAGAAATCAAGCATATACAGCATTCCGTTAGACAAGACAACACCACACACACACATACCATGGCGGAGAACACGGGTCTGACCTTTACAGATGAAGAAATAGAGAATATCATGTCATCATTGGGAACTTTTGAAGGACTGAACACAGCTGAACCTTCTGTGAGTAACAATGATTGGGACGAAATAGAGGAACTTAGACGTACCCAACTAAAGACTGCTCTACATGGTCTACTCATGTCGGAATACCTCAAAGCGAACGCAGCAACGCAAGGTCTAATTGTTCGCAATGAACCGTACATTTTTCAACATGATATAAGGTTTAAAAAAGATTGGTCACAAATATCATGGCATTGCACGAGAGATTGGATTGTACTTATAATAAAAATGGCAAGTAGACTAGCACAAGAACTAAAAATAGAAATTCAAACAATAGAGGTACGACTCCGAAGTTATGAATCACCAAGTAGCATGAAAAAACATCTAGAGGAACTTAACAAAACCTTGAATGATTTTGAAACTACATTGAAACAGAGCAAATATAATAAACTAAAGAAGGATACCAGCAGGTTTAGTCACGAAAAAACACACCCGTACATCAAAGATGACTATAAATCTCATCAACAAGAAACAGCAGATGATGATTCTTCCGACACAGGTTCCAACAGTTCAGGGTCAAGCCATGGCAAGAATCCAAGATACCCAGGATCAAGAAATAATTATAGACGCCCCAACCAACAAGGACCCAGAGGATGGGGGAATTTCCATGGACCAACCATGTATCCACCACAGTTCTTTGGACCACCTCCTTTCCCACATCCCCAAGGGGCATACCCACCTTGGAGTTATCCTCCTCAAGAATACACCTACTTTTATCAGCCTTATTTTTTAGGACCACGCCAAGGAAGAAACAGGGGAAGGAACCGGAGGGGGAACAATGTACACTGGACACCAAGAGAGGAGGAACAAGTGAGAGTATCAACCAGGAGCATGACAAAAGCATCAACAAGCAGGAAATGAACCTGGTAGTGAACCTCACCAATGAACCACTCACAGCGGCACAGATCTCAGTTTTGGAAAAAGGACTAGGCTTCTTGCCGACAGCAAATATGGACAAATTTCTACTATGCAAAGAAATACAAGAATTCATAAGAAGATTGAAATTACAAATCTTCTTCAAGGATAAAGAAACAACCAAAACACAAGAGGGTGACACAGGTCTAAAACCTAAATCAAGCTTCACACCATTAGACTCCACTCTCCCCATAAAATTGCTCACCTTCGAGAAAGCAGTGATGAATGATTTCGAAAATCTGAATCCCACCACCAACCAAGAATTCCAGAATATAACGAGTGGCGAAAGAAAAGCAATACGCGAGGTAAGCAACAATCCCAAGTTGGTGATAAAACCTGCAGACAAAGGAGGGGCAATTGTTATACAAACAAAGGACAAATATGACAAAGAATGTAGACGCCTCCTCCAAGATCAAAGAAACTATGGAGTTCTAGATCAAGATCCAATGGAAAGGATAAAGATAAAAATAATGAGCATGGTAGAAGAAGCACTTGCCCACGGATGGATAACAAAAAAAGAGGGAGAATTTCTGATCCAAGATTCACCCAGAACACCTTACCTATATACCATTCCCAAGATACATAAAGACCTACAAAACCCTCCAGAACGTCCTATCGTGTCTGGAATAGGATCTATTTTAGAACCATTCTCAAAATTTGCAGATGCATACTTGAGACCAATGGTGCAAAAAACGTCAACCTATCTCAAAGATACCAAAGACGTCCTTGTACTACTAGAAGATCTCTCATTTGACCCCCAACACCAACTTCTAATCAGTTGTGATGTTGAAAGCCTATATACTAGTCTTCCCCACACTGAGACTTTAAACATCATTGAAGAAGTCCCCTTTGATACTGAATGGGAATATCAAACCCCCAGAAATGTCCTCATGGAATGTTGCAATTTAGCACTAAGAGAGAATTTCTTTGACTACAACGAAACCCTATATCTCCAAAAACACGGGACCAGCATGGGGAGCACCTTCGCTCCCAGCATGGCTGGACTCTATGTACATCATTTGGAGACAAAGAAAATTCTACACCCAAATAACCCCTTTCACAGTCACATCAACACCTGGAAACGATATATAGATGATATATTGATCATCTGGGATGGCGAGGAAAACACTGCAAATCGTTTCATCACTTGGCTCAACTACCAAGATGAATTTCTTAACTTCACCAGCACCATTTCCAATAAAGAACTGGTCTTCCTCGATCTGAATATATCACCTAAAGAGGGGATACTCATGACCACAACACATTTTAAAAGTAGATCCAAGAACTGCCTCCTAATGTACCAAAGTTTTCGCCCCAAACACCTGCAGGACAACCTCCCTATGGACAAATTTTACGTCTAAGACGAAATTGTACAGAAACCAATAATTTCAGAATCCAATCAGTAGATCTAAAAGCCAAACTTGAAAAGAGAAAATACCCCAAACAAGTCATAGAAAAGGCTTACAAAAGGGCACCTAACTACTGCAGAGAGAGCCTTCTTGAACCTGCTAACCCCAAGCCAGATGAGAGACGGCCTTTTTGCATTACAACGTACAACACCAACTCTAACCAGGTAACTAAGATTGTTAACAAACACTGGCGGATCCTCAATAGTGGAGGTCTGAATCTCCCTAAACCAGTTTTCTCACACAGGAGGGGAAAAAGCATTCGTGACATGATTGTCCACACGAGACCTCTTAGGAATGAATCCACAGGTCAATCAGCAGCTATGGCCAACATACATGGACATCATCCATGTGGGAAATGCAAAGTCTGCCCACTTACTAAAAAAATCAAAGAAATCATCTTCCGTAATGGCACCAAATGGGAACAGAGAAAATTCACCACTTGTAATAGCAGAAATGTGGTATACTTTGTCACCTGTCCATGCCCACTGGAATACATAGGGATGACAACACGATCAGTGAAGACAAGGATAGGAGAACATAAAAGCAACATCAGATGCAAAAGAAGCACAACTAAAATGGCATCACACTTCCTAGAATTGGGCCATACACCAGAAGAGATATCCTGGACAGTGATCGAGCAAGTTTCAAATGAGAGATACCTTTTTGAAAAAGAACAAAGATGGGTGTTCCGTCTTAAGACAAACATCACAGGCCTAAACGATGAGATTCCATGGGGGCAGCTATGACTTTATGCTTCTACTCCATGCTCAACATTATGCAACGTCCCACTTAGAGACTTCCATGTATCCTCTGACCGATTGTAGGTCTCCAGAATGTCAGAAAAAACCTGCGGTTAAGCACCTATACATACCAATCAGCCAAATGCCACGACCCATATCTCAACAATAGATCAACAATCTAAAGGGTCTTCAAAAAGACATATGTTAACAATTTTTAATAAACAATACCTTTTCACCCCTTTTTTCATTCATCCCATTTCTTGAATAAATTATCAGGGACAATGATCATCTCTCCCTTTAAAAACCGACAAGCCACCAGTTCTACATTTGGCAGTGAGTGAACGATCTTTCAACAATTAAAGGCTTCTCTTCAATTCCAGTCTTGAATGTTTCACCAGGGACAATGCCCATCTCTGCCTTATATATGTATATATAAAAAATTAGCAAGTCATTGGTCCTACACTTGGAAGTCCAATAATTTAAGGCATTTTTTTGTTTAAGTGTCCTTCGCGCATTTTGTTTTGCCCACATCGCTAAGGAAACGCGTTGCCTTCTGCATTTCATGCTCAATACTGGGGTATTTATCTTCCTATTTTTAGATACCAGGAAATATATTTTTGAAATTTCGAAAACTTTGCTCAGTTTTCAAACATATGGAAACATAACAATGCCGCCCCTTTTTTCCATTCGTTCTATCACCGTCATCGCTACATCAGGAAGTGATGTTTTTTCAGACCCACAACATTCGCACGAAACGAGCAGCCATTTTGAATGAACTACACGCTCTAGTCGATCAGAGAGCAGCCCGTTTTCCCGCTGCTTCCTGTTTTCAAACAAGTTACAAACTCAGTGTTTACTCTCGTGTTGCCATCCACGGAGCAGCACAGAGGCACATTTAAGGCAAGGAAAGGATCCTGAATCACGTGAGTAAGACTCTGCCAAGTCTCTAAACCAGGCACGCTTACCCCATGCACTGACTTGTTAGCGATCGCACCGAATAGACACGGTGTGATCGCTTAAAGCTAACACTATGTGTTTTCCTACTTTACCCACAGTGTTTATTCGAGACATCCTCCCCTCCAGTGCAAGCTCATGAAGCCCGTGTATCACACCTAATAGTGTATGTACAAAACGATTTCACGTAACGATGTTTTGTGTGTAACTATCAACAGGCAATAATGATCTCATATATACCGGTATGTCTGTATATATGGATGATTGAATGATTACTTTTACCAACAGAACCAGAGTGCTTTTGATGATAGTGTGTGTTTGTTGTCACTTGTCTAATGTTTGTATATTCTAAGGTATCTGCCATTATACCACGCAATCTATGTGCAGTAGTTCACTGGGTTTAGTATTACAAAACCTACGCTGCCACAGAAAAATATATCACGATATTCTATCAGAACATTCCACAGTATGGTGATGTGTTAATGAAACTATCCAAGGGTAGTTTGGCATTATCTTTTCTTATCTTTTCAGATACCAAGTTGGTTATTGAATACAGGGATCAATGTACCCCAAAGAAACTACAGCCACACATTTTTTGTGTTTTTTTTTAATAATAGGCATACATACATATAAAATCAGTTTGATAAACTGAGTGTAGTAGGGATCACATTCGGTCCTGATGAGTAAAGCAGTGGGGACTGCTTACGAAACATGTTGACCCAGTAGGGGGTATCGCATTAAGACACACCCCCTACACCTTATCCCCTTTTTAACGTTCCCAGCCGGAGAAATAAATAAAGTAGTTTTTTCTACCAGCCAGGGAATTTTTAATTTATTTTTTGTAAATCTTCACTAACCCTACCACGCTCACTCCCTCACATAGCCTATTCTTTCCTAAACAACAGTGCTCCCCCGTATTCGCAGATTATAGACATAGGAATAAATAGACCATGGGTCCAATCTAATTTCACAAACTGTAACAGCAATATCTTGATCTACTTGCTAACATGCCTATGTCGTATTCAATATGTCGGTATGACTACCCGGAAGGTTAGGGCTCGGATGCTTGAACATAAGAGCACTTTCAGGTGCAAGAAGACTACTACGAGGCTAACCAGACACTTTGTTGAAAAAAATCATGGAGTAGAAGACTTCAACTGGACAGTGCTGGAGAAACCATTTATACCTGCACATATTAGCGATATCTCCAGATATCTGTTCATTAAAGAACAGAAATGGGTCTTAAGACTTCACAGTGATGTACAAGGTCTGAATGACGACATACCGTAGACCAGTTTATAGTCATTTTTGTGGCCCAATAATAATTTATTCAGACTGGTGGTAATAGGTACACTTTTACTCCCATATAGTTTGACTCTGTATTTTCTTGGTATTTACTTGCAATTTTGCAAATTATTAAAGTTTTCTCAGTGTAAATAGAGCATTGTTTTTGCCGCGAGAACAAGGTTCAATACCATCAAAAAGTTGACTATGAGTGCAGCCCCAGAGAGATATCTAGGGTGGAGGTACTTTTAATATATGACTAACGTCTAAATGAAGGAATGAGAATGGAGACAGGACAGCTGAGGTTAATTCTCCACCAATAACATCAGTTATATAATTCATACATTGAGGATGTGTGAGGTGGCATAGTACATACACTTTGTGAATGATAGAACTACAGCTTCCTGGTGCAGTGATGTCACTTTGTAGACCAATATGATACACGGGAAAAGATCTGGCTAGAATTCTGAGAGGAGTCAGAAAACTAAAGCGAGTAATGAGGATGAGCTCTCGACTTGTCAACAATGGTGTGTATGCTGTGCATAATGATAATGAATGGGCAGCTGGGTTGGACCTGCCAAGGTAGGACCGAGCTTATTGATAGGACTACCATTTTGACTGCTATGTCGTCACTTTGTAGTTCCTGGGTGTCGGGAGCTTCATGGCGTAGTTCACGGAAGCAGCGTCATTTTAACCAATCAATTGAGGGCTGTTCAAACTTACAGAACTACAGCTTTCATGAAGATGAGTTCATTTTGTAGTTGCCGGTGACGACATCGAAATGAGCCGGTCGGCTGTTTATGGGCAACAGATGTGTCTTCAAGTAGTATTTAAGCGGGGCTCCTGTACCGTTCGTTACCTCCCTTCCTGACTCAGAAGACACCGGAAGCAATGACGGACAGGTAGGAGAACGCCGTTTTCATTTAGTCTCCCCAGGTGTTTGAGCGTTTGGTTGGTTTTCTGCCCTTTTGCTTCATGTCAGGGCATGGGCATATGATGCTCTAAATGGTTGGAATTCAACTCTTTTTCAATAACAACTAATATTCTACTTGGGAATTTTAGGTTAAGATAGCGCTTTCTATATGATATTGCCATTATAGGCTTTTGGCAGGATAATATGTGAACACTAGAATCGTCCAAGGCATAGTTCGCTATTTAGCAAGAGAGAGATTGTCTCAAAGGAAGATACTGAGCAAGATTTTTGTGTTTCTTTTAAAATGTTTTGAAATGTTTTGAAAGGGAGGATTGGTTCTGCATAACTATGGTGTGTATCTCTAGAACACGAAGATTTAATTTATCAAAATAGAAGGAGGGAGATTGTTGGTGAAGGGAGGTACTAACTGTAATAAGGATCCTCTTTTTATCACCCTCCGTTTTTCAGAGCGGGGCCTCATATTCCTGAGAAAGGTTCCAGGTGAGGTGAGGTCTAGTCCCCGATCAAGACGGGTAAGCAAAATATGCATATATGCTCACTGACATTACCGGACAAGTAACTGGAAAGTCCAGTATGATAAAGAATTTAGAGGCCTGTTGGTCCTTGAATGAGTGAATGAAATTAGGAGTATTGGAGATTAATGTTTTGTTTCATTCAGGTGTCATCTGCACCCCTTGAAGCGGAGAATCTGAACAAAGTAAGGTTGTATTGATTCCAACATTTTTGTGATAACACTTATTATACTTTTTACTTTTGACGCTTTAGTTGGTTTTGTTTGGGTATAGCGATGCAGTAGGAAATCTTTGACGAACGTAGGCCCTGAAGAAAGCCTTGGGCACTTTACCCGTATGGCTGAAACATGTTGACCTTAATAGCTAGCAATTATTTGGTAACACTGCTGTTTGCACTGTTTTTAATGAGTGTGTGAGGGGATTTTTGGAATAAAATGTTTTTCTCCAAACAACTCTTTTTAAATATTGCACTCACTTTTTTCTGCACTGCACAAGTTCTTCATGATCACTAATTATAGAAACAAACGTTCTTCTTGTTTACTGTGTCTGGCTCTCCCTTGTTTACCCGAGTGAGAGAGTGTTTCCTAAGAAGATAGTCTCTATGATCAAGAGGCATATCCTTTAATTGGGTGGATGACCAGATGATAATACTGATCATGGAGAGAATTGATGGGAATACAAGCTCTGCTCAAGGGTTCTTTGTTTTGTTTTTTCACAATACTCCTGTTCTTTCACTTTTTCTATTTGCTTCTTTGCATTTGGGTGACATTATTGCGAGACCCCCATTTCCTTGTGTTATTGATATAGTATATTTGGGGAAAAGAACTAGGGCAGGTCGTTAAAATATCCCTTTGACCCTATTTTTCGAAGTATTTGATTATGCTTTTGTCTTAGCCATTCCTTGGTGGCCTCGACTGTGTGCATCCTGAGGCTCTGAGGAATCATAATCTGCTGGCTTCTCAACAGGAGCCCCTCGATACTTTTGCTCAATCCATCACAGCTTCAACGCATTCACATTCTAGCGTCTCGCTGCGCATCAGTGACACCACCGATGAAATCTAGCAAGTTTTTCCACCAATGCTTCTCGAGCGCTTCTTTGGTCTTTAGATACAGCTGTCGACCTTAGTGGCCTCTACGATCTCCTGTAGAGACAGTGCTCCGGGATATGCCATCTTGGTGATTAGCTTGACAAAGCTTTCTGCTCCGTTGTCCATCTCTTGCTGTGTCGTCGGATCAGCTGCATTGGGGTGACGCGACATATAGTCTGTAGGGTTGGCAACCCTGGGGCGGTACACCAAGTCAAAGTCATATTGTTGTAGCTGTACACCCACAGCTCTATGCGAGGGGGTCTATTTTGTGCCATCCCTCCAAACAAAGGTACCAATTGCTTGTGATCGGTAATGACCTGAAACTTGCGACCACACGGGTATATATGAAAATGCTGGCATGCCCACCGGAACGCTAGGACCTCTCTTTCAATTTGGCAGTACCTTGTCTCCACTAGTGTTAGTGCTTGGTAGGCACAAGCAAGGGGTACCCATTTTCCACGTATATTCAGCTGCAGTAGGATTGCCCATAGACCCAAGGGGCTGACATCCACAATGAGTTCAGTTTTACCTCCAGGGATGAAATACGCCATTATGGCTCCTTGCAATAGCGCTCTCTTGACTTCCTTGAACACCTGCGAGGCTGTGCACGACAACTCTCAGGAAGTATCTTTCTTTGTGAGCATCTTTATTGGTTCTGAAATGGTCACCAGCTGCGATATGAGTCTCCCACACTAGTTGATCATCCCCAGAAAACTGTGCATCTCAGCAAGATTCTGGGAAATGGCAGCTGCTATAATGGTCTAGACCTTCAAACGGTACCACCTGAAGCCCTTCTTTAGAAAACCGATATCCGAGCATTTGTTTTTTTGCAGCTTCAGTCCTTGCTCCACTAAATGCTGGATGGTTGGCCTCAACCGCACATGATGCTCCTCCAATGTGTGCGAGAAAATCCAAAGGTGATCGCTGTATTGATGATGTCCACTAACCCCAAGAGGCCTTCTGTTATGGCATCCTCGAACACCTTCGCTGAAGGTGAGTATCTTGAATCATCTCAACCCTACATGTGTCGAAAAGGTTGTTATGTATCGACGTGACTCATCTAACATCAACTGGTGGTATCCTGAGTTGAGATGCACTCTGGAGAATCATTTTGCTCCATTGATGTCTGCCTCTATTTCGTCGTTCGTGCCTTTCTCTTCGTATTGCCTTATTTGTCAGTCTCATGTGTTCACATAGCCTATTGCCCCCGGCTGTTCGAGTTTTAGGGCAATTACCAAAGGCGATACCCAAGGGGTGGGACCAGACAGTTTACAGTTCTTTACGTCTGCTTGCTCCAACATTTCTAGCTCAGCCTCTACTAGCGGGCAAAGATGAAAAGGGACTCTTCGGTAGTGCAGAGCTACCGGCTTGACGGTGTGGTCAATATGTAGTTTCACTTTCACATTTTTCAAACACCCCAGTCCTTCAAATAGCTCTGGAAAGTTTGCCATTATTTCCTCTGCATGCAACTGGTGGACATGTTTGGAAAACAGGACAAGACCTAAGTATTGGTACTCTGCCAACATCCATGTGGCACATGGGCGGTGGCCTCGTGTTCTGGTTGTTGTGGCCGGTGAACGAGATGGTGAACACCTCCTCTTCGTCTTCATAATCCTCTTCCAACAGCTGCATCTGCTGATGCACCAACTGTGTCGGGTTCTGCTCCTCCCCTTGTTCCGATAGGAGTTTTACTCTGCCGTATTTCTTACTCTCCGCACCTTCGCCTGAAGGGTCAGGTTGCACTCAGGCAGACCTTCGCAAAATGGTTTGACCTCCCACACTTTAGATATAGTTTCCTCTTTGCTGGGCAGACTCAGGACGGATGATTGGTGAGCCCACACTTCCTTCAGAACTTCTCCTCTTGATGGACACTGGTCCCCCCACATCCTTCACCTGGCCATCTCCTTATAGCTTCTACACATTCCTCCTTTACTCTCACCAGTCCTGAAGGTGACGGAGACGCCATGGTGCAGGCCAGGCCGCACTCCATTTCACCAGTCCTGGCATCAGCCAGCTCATGAGATCGCCCAATATGAGGATGTCGTCCAGCGAGATACCAGGCTGCCTTAGAATCAGCTTTCTCAGGTTGGCAGAGCGACAACCCTGTATAATCTTCACTCTTATTGCCACTTGTTTGTCTATTCCACTGCATGTGCTAGCCAACTTGCGCAATCACACAAAAACATGTCAACTGATTCCCCCTCCTGTTGACAAACTTGCCTCAACTTAAAAATCACTATACGTTATGTTCATGGCATCAGCATGGTAATGGATATACACCATAGTAAACAGCTGAAACCAGGCCTCGCAGTTCCCTAAATAAGAGAAAGGCAAGGACAAAAATAAATCATTCTTATGCATTACCGAAGGGAGCAGGCCACAAACCCAGCAATCAGTAAAATTAGTGGTATGATGAGCCTGATGGAGCATCTGCAAGAAGACATTGTCTACATATGTCTGTCTATGCCTCCTTATGAGGGGCTAAAGTGACAAATACATGTTCAGGGGGAACAGGAGTAGAACCGATCAAGGAACGCACAGGATATTTCTCTTCAAGGAACCATATGATCCCAAACACGGCTACCAAAGCAATCAAAACAATTATTATGAAAAATGCCTTAGGGGCCCAAATAGGATGACGGGCGTGGGGAACCGCCGCAGTGCTGGCGGTGGCAGAAAATAACATTTTCTGCATGCCTTTTTATGAACAAAGAGGCCTGACCACCTAATTTCATACCCTGCTATTTATTTTAACCCCTACGAGGCTCATGACGAACTGGACTCGTCATGGCACACAGTGGTCGTGTGCTCATGACGAGTCCAGCTCGTCATGAAACATCGCGTGGTAAATCCCTCTGGTGCGGGCACCAAAGGGATTCCCTTTATGCTAAAATAGCCTCGGGAGCTGGGGAAGAACTTCCCCAGTTCCCGAGGCCCCCCCCCCACTCCCTGGTTTGCCTGAAATGATGATCAGCGCGCACGTCGCGTTGATGTCATTTCAGTGAAACCAAAACTGAAATGAGCCATGAGGCTCATTTCAGTTTCAGTTTCTACGTGCTCAGGGGGCTATCTCAGCCCCCTGAGCACGTCGAAACTCAGGAGAGGTATCGTTGTCCAAGTATACCCCTTCCTAGTGGTTCCCTGCATTAGACCCCATCTGCCCCACCGGGGCGTCAAAAAGCCCTCTAAATACCAGGGTTATTTGGGTGACACATTTGAATTGGAGTAGGGCAGCCCAAAACGGGCATGCCATGCCCCCACCCCCTCCCCCGCAAAAATAACAGCCTTCCTGCCCCCCGGGGGGTAGATGGGGCAGTAGCCCCCAATCTGCCCCCCTGGGAGGGCAAAAAGCCCACTAGGCCCCAGGGATTTTTTGGGGCACATTTTTATTAGGGTGGGGGCATTGGCATCCCCGTTTTTGGCAACTCCCACCCTAAGTAAAATTTGCTCCAAAAAATCACTGGTGTCTAGTAGGCTTTCTGCCCCCCCTGGGGGGCAGATGGGGGCATTTGCCCCAATATGCACCCCCGGGTGGCAAAAAGCCCACTAGTCACCAGGGTTTTTTTTAGGGCAAATTTGAATTAGAGTGGGGCAGCCCAAAACAGGCATGTCCATGCCACCACCACCTCCCCCACAAAAATTGCAGCCTTCCTGCCCCCCCTTGGGAGCAGATGGGGCAGTAGCCACCAATCTGTCCCCCTGGGGGGGCAAGAAGCCCACTAGACGCCAGGGATTTTTAGTGAAAATTTTTATTAGGGTGGGGGCATTGGCATGCCCATTTTATGCAACCCCCACCTAATTAAAATTTGCCCAAAAAACTCCCTGGCGTCTACTGGACTTTCAGCCCCCAGGGGGGGCAGGTGGGGGCATTAGCCCCCAATGTGCCCCACCTCGGGGGCAAAAAGCCCACTAGATGCCAGGGTTTTTTTGGGGGCAGGTTTGAATTAGAGTGGGGCTGCCCAAAACGTGCATGCCCATGCCCCCACCCCCTAAACAAATAGCCACAGTGTTTCTGCCACCCCCGATATCCTCCCCAGGGCGGCAGAAAGCAGACTAGGCACAGATTTGTTTTTAGCAATATGCCTACCTGTCGATTTTGTGCCCTAGCGCAGCCGGCACATAGGGAAACCTAGCAAACCTGTACATTTTTAAAAACTAGACACCTAGGGGAATCCAGGATGGTGTGACTTGACTGGCTCTCACCAGGTTCTGTTACCCAGAATCCATTGCAAACCTAAATATTTGTCCAAAAAAACACATTTTCCTCACATTTCTTTGATGGAAAGTTCTGGAATCAGCGTGGATCCACAAAATTCCACCCACCTCACGTTCCCCAAAGCCTTTCGATAAAAATGGTGCCTGACTCGTGTGGGAGGCCCAAGTACCTGAGACAGGCAGGGGCCCAAAACATATTGAGGTGAAATCAAAATTGCCTATCACCAAACAACCTGGTTTTGAAAGGGGGGTCACCTGGGTTTTTGGCCCCGTGCTCGGCGGCCATCGAGGGAAACCTACCTAACCCACACATTTCTGAAAACTAGATACCCGGGGATTTCAGGGAGGTATGACTTGCGTGGATTCCCCAATGTTTCCTTACCCAGAATCCCCTGCAAACCTCAATTATAGCAGATAAAAAACACTTTTTTTCACACATTTCTGTGGGGGAAAGTTGTGGCATCACCGGGCTGACATAAATTTCTTACCACCCAGCGTTCCCCCGGGTTTCCTGATAAAAATGGTGCCTCACTCATGTGGGAGGCCCAAGTACCCGTGACAGGCAAGGGCACAAAATGTAGTGAGGTGACATCAAAATTGCCTATCTCAAAACCACCTGGTTTTGCAAGGGGGGTCACCTGGGTTTTGGCCCCGTGCTCGGCGGCCATCTAGGGAAATGTAGTATCTTCATGTAAGGTTATTACTGTTCTCCTGTATCTTGTAACTAGCTGCTCAGCCAGTGTGAGAGTTTCATGTGGAATGTGGACGTGACTGGAATGTTGGAGGTTGGTGTGGTGTGAGACAGTTGAGAGGATGGGCTGAGCAGCTAGCAGGCTGCTCCTGGTGGGGTTATTCTATGGACTTTACCAACTTAATAAATATACTAAAGATCTATCCTGGCTACGTCTGTTGTGTCACATCAACCTATGGAATCAGGTCACTTCAATTGGCGATGATTTGGAAACTAAAGAAACCATGCGTGTAACCTGAATAGACTGGTGTGTAACTAAATTGGTGTGACTTGAAGATGTTGACTTAAAGAAAAGAAACTCCTCATTAGGCGGAACTACCTGGCACCGTGAGCCCCACCAGTGACCACTACACCGGTCGCCCAAACCTCCGTGTGCCAGTTAGAGTGAGGAGTGGAGTTGCAAGATGTTCCCTAGTGCAGCACAGAGGTTTGCCTCAGTCCTGTGTCTACTTCGAGGTGTTGTGTCCCTGAGCCGTCTGCTGGATGTCTTCACAACCAAGATTGGTGTCTTTTGAAGGCTGCTGGCCCCTGTGACAGTCGTGTAAGAGAAGTGCTTGCTGTCTCTTTGTGTTGGACCATGGAAGGCCACTTGACGGTCGTGAGGTGAGCGTTTGGGGAGCTGTCACCGAAGAGGTGTTTCTGGTGAGGAGTGCCACTAACCCCAGATCCCCGTGTGGTACTGTCTATACCAAGGCCAGGTTGAGTTGCAGGTGTGAGGTGTCCCCGTGTTCTGTGACTCAAGTGGCTCTGGGAAATGGATACTGCACCCTCTGTCTCTACATCACCGGAAAATATGTTTTCAAGTCTGCCTACATCTTGCAGAAGAATCTATGCCACAAAAAAAACAAAAAAAAAATGTCTACAGTATCTGATGTTGTAAAGTAAAATGTCGTTGCCTGAGTTTCCACCTCCAGTGCGGAGTGTCATGTTGCCGTTTTGCATCTTGCCTCGCTTTTGTGACATTTTAAAATTAATTTGCCTCTGTGTGAGTGCAGGACTTGAAGAGTTCAACTAGTGCTTGTTCACCCCATTTTTGCCTGATTACAGCGAAAAACGGACTTTTCGTGTGTTCATCTGCTGTTTGTGTTTAGAAGATTGTTCGAAAGTCTGCCTGTCGCACTTCTGAGCCAACTAGGTGAGACTCTTTTAGTTTTCAGTGTAAACTATGCGATGGTTTGTTTTTCCTACGTTGTGGGCGCTAGAGCAACAGTTACGCTCTAATATGAATTTAAAATACTGCTCGCGCCTTACCTGGTTAGTGGAGTCACGCAGAGCAGCTCAGGAGCCTTCCATGACGTCTTCTATTCGTCCCGGTTTTCCATGCTGCCTAAGCACGTTTTGGTGCAAGAGCGCGCCGTGACCCACTCGGTGTGCGTCTCCTCAGCGTGCCGCCATCTTGGAGTTGGTGGATCCAGGTTTTCAGCATCCCTGGTTATTGTAAAGTGCTCGCTAGTACTTTGCCAACCATTGTTCATTCAATAAAGTTTTCTTTAATGGTGAATGCATTTCAGCAGCGTCGTAACGTGAGGACCTTCTTTCTCAACATGGAGTGTTCGTCTTTTCAGTTCTTTGCTCGAGTAGTGAGTCCTATTATTCATGTCACTGGACACACGACTCCGGTTATTTCCATCTTCTGTGGACATTTTAGCTACTGCTGTCATCTGCTGTCAAGTACTTTGATTTGCTGGCAAGTACCATGTCTCGTTCAAGCACTGTTGATCTTCGGTGTCAGTGGGCACTGTATCGGTTGCAGAGTACTTTCTTCTGGGGTGTCAACAAGTACTGTCACACGCCTGTCTAATTATCGCTATGACAGGCACACTAGTGTCATTTTAAGCTAACAATGATCATTTTTTAGTTTTTCTTTGGTCGTGGTCATTCAACATTTAAAAGTGCAGTGTTTTTCGAATGCCATGTCATTTGCTCATGTGTAGTTTAATTACAACTGTATTTTCATCTAGGTATGTTCTTTTAAACCTCATGATGAGTTTCTGGATGTGTTTCCAATTTATCACATTTTTGTTGTAGTGCTTCTAAGGGTTATTACAGAGTTGTGTTTTGTTCAGCGCGATTGGTCCTGTGAGGCGCCTGATGTTTTTTTAAGGATATTTCTAATTTGTCATGACTGTAGCGTGTATTAGTCGCTCTGTGCTTCACGTTGTCTACTACTCTGTCTGTTGGTCATGCTGTGATTCACTTCTCGGTGTTTAGGGGGTGTTAGTCCCACCTATTTAATTAGTAATGGGTGTTAGTCCCATATACTTAGTGTTTAGGGAGTGTTAGTCCCACCTATGTCATTGTTTATGGGTGTTAATCCCATATACTTAGTGTTTGGGGGTGTTAGTCCCACCTAGGTTATTGTTAATGGGTGTTAGTCCCATTTACTCAGTGTTTAATGGGGGTTAGTCCCATATACTCTGTGTTTAGGGGGTGATAGTCCCACCTACGTTTTAGTGTTGGGTTTTAATCCCATTTACTACTCAGTGTATAGGGGGAGTTGGTTCCACCTATGTAAGTGGTATTGGGTTCCAATGCCTTTTATAGTCTGTTTTATGGGTTTTTCTCTCTTATGTATCTTATGTGGTGTCTTTTCAATTTTTGTTTGGTAGTTTAACTTTCTTTACGTGTCTTATTAAAAGAGGTGGTTGGTGATAGTGAGTGAGTTTAATGTTTTCTTTGGTGTCTTATTATAAGAGGAGGATGGTGATAGTTTATTCTTATCTTTTCATCCTTTTTCTTATCCTTTTTCTGCCGTTTTATAGTCTGGGTCCCTTTAGTGGTATAGTTTATTCATCTTACCCTTGGGTTTTGGACTATTTATCTTTTGTTTATATTTTGTGTATAGTTGCTTTGAACTTTTAGTATTGTTTGTTTTATTTTCAATTGTAAAGAAGGGAGATATTGTAGTATCTTCATGTAAGGTTATTACTGTTCTCCTGTATCTTGTAACTAGCTGCTCAGCCAGTGTGAGAGTTCCATGTGGAATGTTGACGTGACTGGAATGTTGGAGGTTGGTGTGGTGGGAAACAGTTGAGAGGATGGGCTGAGCAGCTAGCAGGCTGCTCCTGGTGGGGCTATTCTATGGACTTTACCAACTTAATAAGTATACTAAAGATCTATCCTGGCTACGTCTGCTGTGTCACATCAACCTATGGAACCAGGTCATTTCAGGAAACCTACCAAACCCACACATTTCTGAAAACTAGACACCCGGGGGCTTCCAGGGAGGTATGGCTTGCGTGGATCCCCCAACGTTTCCTTACCCAGAATCCCCTGCAAACCTCAATTTTAGCTGAAAACCACTTTTTTCACACATTCTTGTGTGGGAAAGTTGTGGCATCACCGGGCTCACACAAATTTCCCACCACCCAGTGTTCCCCCTAAGTCTCCTGGTACCCGCGACAGGCAAGGGCCCAAAACGTAGTGAGGTGACATCAAAATTGCCTATCTCAAAACCACCTGGTTTTGCAAGGGGGGGTCACCTGGGTTTTTGGCCCCGTGCCCGGCGGCCATCGAGGGAAACCTACCTAACCCACACATTTCTGAAAACTAGACACCCGGGGGAGTTCAGGGAGGTATGACTTGTGTGGATTCCCCAACGTTTCCTTACCCAGAATCCCTTACAAACCTCAATTTTAGCAGAAAAAAGCACTTTTTCCACACATTCCTGTGGGTGAAAGTTGTGGCATCACCGGGCTGACACAAATTTCCTACTGCCCAGCGTTTCCCCAGGTCTCCCGATAAAAATGGTGCCTCACTTGTGTGGGAGGCCCAAGTACCCGCGACAGGCAGGGGCCCAAAACGTATTGAGGCGACATTAAAATTGCCTATCACCAAACCACCTGGTTTTGCAAGGGGGGTCACCTGTGTTTTTGGCCCCGTGCTCGGCGGCCATCTAGGGAAACCTACCAAACCCACACATTTCTGAAAACTAGACATTCGGGGTATTCCAGGAAGGTATGACTTGCGTGGATCCCCCAACGTTTCCTTACCCAGAATCCCCTGCAAACCTCAATTTTAGCAGAAAAAAAACACTTTTTTTCACACATTTCTGTGGGGGAAAGTTGTGGCCCCGTGCTCGGCGGCCATCTAGGGAAAACCTACAAAACCCACATATTTCTGAAAACTAGACACCTGGGGCCTTCCATGGAGGTATGGCTTGCGTGGATCCCCCAACGTTTCCTTACCCAGAATCCCCTGCAAACCTCAATTTTAGCTGAAAACCCCTTTTTTCACACATTTTTGTGTGGGAAAGTTGTGGCATCATCGGGCTCACACAAATGTCCCACCACCCAGCGTTCCCCCTAAGTCTCCCGGTACCCGCAACAGGCAAGGGCCCAAAACGTAGTGAGGCGACATCAACATTGCCTATCAAAAAATGTTTTGCTAGGTTTCCCTAGGGGCCGGCAGAGCTATGGTTCAAAAACTGCAGCTAGGCACTTTGCCAAAAAAGGGTAAATTTTCACTGCAAAATTGAGGTGTGTCCACGTTGCGTTTTATGCAGTTTCCTGTCGCGGGCACTAGGCCGATCCACACAAGTGAGGTACAATTTTTACTTTGGGGAACGTGGGGTGGGTGGAAATTTGTGGATCCACACAGATTCTAGAATTTTCCACCACAGAAATGTGGGGAAAATGTGTGTTTTGGACAATTTTTTAGGTTTGCAAGGGATTCTGGGTAACAGAACCTGGTGGGAAGCAGTCAAGTCACCCCATCCTGTATTCCCCTGGGTGTCTAGTCTTTAAAAATGTATAGATTTGCTAGGTTTCCCTAGGTGCCGGCAGAGCTATGGTTCAGAAAATACAGATAGGCACTTTGCCAAAAAAGGGTCATTTTTCACTGTGAAATTGAGGTGTGTCCACGTTGCGTTTTGGGCCATTTACTGTCAAGGGCACTAAGCCTACCCATGCAAGTGATGCACAATTGTTCTTGTTAAGCTTTGGGGAACACAGGGTGGGTGGAAATTTGTGGATCCACGCAAATTCCAGAACTTTACACCACAGAAATGTCAGGAAAATGTGTTTTTTTTCCCAATTTTTTAAGTTTGCAAGGGATTCTGGGTAACAGAACCTGGTGGGAGGCAGTCAAGTCACCCCATCCTGGATTCCCCTGGGTGTCTAGTTTTCTAAAATGTATAGGTTTGCTAGGTTTTCCTAGGTGCCGGCAGAGCTAGGGTTAAAACACTGCACCTAGGCACTTTGCAAAAAAAGGGTAATTTTTCATTGTGAAAATGTGGTGTGTTCACATTGGGTTTTGAGCCATTTCCTGTCGTGGACACTATGCCTACCCACACAAGTAAGGTACCATTTTTATCGGGAGACTTAGGGTAATTCAGATTTGTAAAGCAACTGTTATTACCTATTGACGTTCGATGCATTTCTGCCTTCCAAATGAAAGACATTGTGTAAAAAAGAAGTCATTTTAAAAATTCTCATGCCAGTATGAGTATTCCCAATTTCGGAAATGTGCAAATATCTACTGTTTCTAAACTCTATATTTTGTTCCCATTTCAGAAATACATGGATGTCTTTCATACCGATTTTTCCATGTATACATTTTCCCACATTAATTGCTATATACCCGGTACATAATAAAAAAACATTGCAAATTGCTGCTCTGTTTTTTACTCAGTGTTCGTCGGGTTCTTGGTGAACCTACAAGTCCTATATATCCCCACAACCAGTCAGGTTCAGCGGATGTAACGGTTTATTGTTTTCTAATTAGAAGAAGTTACAGGTGAAAACGTTGACACAAAAGGCTGTTTTTTTCAACTAATTTTCAATTTTTCCTATATTTAACTGTTAGTTTCCATAAAGAAACCTTGATGGAGCTACACAAATGACCCCTTGCTGAATTCAGACTTTTATCTAATTTTCGAAAATGTATAGCTTTCCAGAATCCATTATTGCTTTCATACCCATTTCTACCATTAACTGGAAGTAGGTTGAAAGCACAAAAAATAGCAAAAATAGGCTATGTCCCAGAAAAATGCCAAAACTGTGTAAAAAATGTTGGTTTTCCGACACAAGTCTGTCATTTCCTAAAAGCTGGGAAAATGGTGATTTTAGCCCCACAAACCCTTTTTTGATACCATTTGCAGAGAAAAACCGAGACGCTTTCATTTGCAGCCCGTTTTTCCCATTTTTCCCAAATAAAACAACATTTTGCTGTATTTTTTCTAATTTCTGGGACCCCTCCAGGGGAATCCACAAACCCTGGATACCTTTGCAATCCCCATGATGTTGGAAGAACAGGTCACAAATTTGGTGTGGATACCTTATGTGGTGGAAAGGTTACAGGGGCCTAAGCGCGCACTACCCCAAATAGCCAAAAAAAAGGCTTAGCACGGGGAGAAAAGGCCCAGCAGCGAAGGGGTTAAGCAGTGGAAGGACCAGTGGAAGTACTTTATCTTGGTCCTGGCTATTTAATTGCCTTTACTTAGATTTTTTTAGCATCACTCTTTAATCATTTAAATGCACGTCAAAAACATAAGTAGATACACCAAATAATCATATAAATCAAAACAAATACAAAACATTCATAATTACATTAATCAAATGAGTATACAACATCACATTACACCAAAGTGTATAACATCACATTACACCATCAATCGGAGATGGGCTTCACCTCGCCTCCCCCACCTGAGGGTTGGTGTGGGCAGGCTGGAACATACCCTGTCCTTATTTTCTGTTTCCGGCTAGTCTTCCCACAAGAGTGGGTGTCAGAACGGGGTGTTGGGGGCAGTTTTCTGGGTAGAGCCCATGGCCTGTAGAAGCTCACTGAGTCTGCATGCCTTTGAAGGTTCCCCCTGGCCATCCTGGGGGAGGAGACCTAGCATCCCGCCCAGCATGTGCATTATTGCAGGCCCAAGGGGGCTGGGGCTGTACACCCTGAGGTCCAGCAACAAGTCTGATGTGTGGCAACCTAGGCAGCCTCCCAACCAGACGTGGATTGTAGGTTAGTTGTCCATGGTTTGACAATTTTGAATGTTAGTGTTTAGGGAAGGAACATAGGCCTTGGGCACCTGATTGGCAGGAGTCCAGGGCACACTCAGTCAAAGTCCATTCAGCAGTTCCTCAACAAGTGGGTGAATACCAAGCATGAAAGATTGTACTTTCTCACACATATGTCATACATGATGTGGGACCAGAATTGGAATATTGCTAGTTGTGCCATCGGATCAATGTTGTCAGTGCAATTTGGGCCGTGTAATCTTGTGGGGCACCCTGTGCCCCTTCTTCACTATCTGACTCCGGTTGTCTCATCTTTGCCGTCATTGCAAGTATTATTTAGTTTGCAACACTGTGCCCCCTTCTGATGGGTTTAGTTGTATTGCTCATTTACATTTCTTACCCTGTATTTGGACACGTGTTTTTCAAACCGCCTCCGCTCTCCCTTCCCGCCACAGTTTCCCCAGCTGAGCCGCACAGCAACACGCACTTTCGTAACACCCACATGCCAGGCTGATCTGCCAACCTCCCCTTCCACTTGTGTACATCCACGCTGGGTCCGCACAAAGTGCAGGAACATCCCGGGTCCGTGAACGCAACTACACACGTTGCCACTACAATGCTCGCACACTCAACGCCCTCAACATAGGACGATCACACACCTGCTTCCTGCCCAGAACAGAACACACACAAGGACACATCTCCAGCCGGAACTGCATTGTCACCAGCATTGAATCTGCAAATCCACCCACTGTGTTGGAAGCCAACTACCTCAGATGCATTGTCCCCAACACCTGCCACAGATGCCAACACACAAGTGAACTCTGGGACCTACTCAGCTCAACCTCCCCAGACATGGTCTCCATGACAGTGACCTAATTGTACCCCTCCTCAGAACACTACCTCGCCATAGCCATCCTGTGCAGCTACAAGATCAACCACAGGGACCGCACCAACGGAGTAGGACTAGGAATTGCCAACGTCAACAGGAACATTCGCAGAGTCTCAAACAACCACGACAACATCTTCATCAACGCCAGACACATGCACATCCAGATCCACAACAATCAAAAAACCACCCTCAGAGTAACACACGTCTACATAGCCTCCAGACCCCGAACACAGTTCTGCATCTCCATCACCAACTTTGTCAGTACACACGCCCTCATATCCACAGACTACATCCTTCACGTAGAGCTGAACTTCCACCTCATGTACATTGACGGCACCGTATCCACCACCCTGACTGACACCCTGTCCACCCTCGGGCTCAAACAACTTGTCACAACACCCACCCACCACAACAGCCACACGCTTGACCTCATATTATCGGCGGTGAGCAGTCTATATATCGACTTTTTAATATCGAGGGACAGAAATATCGAGTCAAAAATATCGAATGTACAAAATATCGAAATAGATAATATCGATGTGAAAAATATCGTTTTTTTTTTTACTTATGTGTCGATGTAAGTAATATCGTTAGTAATAATATCGACATGTGAAAATATCGTCATTGTATGTTTAGTAAATATTTTGAAGTTGTTTGTATAAATAGTTAAAATGTATATAATATGAGAAATATTTATATTGTTTTAGGGGCGGGATGTTGGGTTATAGGGGATAAGGGTGGGGAGTGTTTTAAAAAAGTAAATTAATTTTTTTAATATATTGTAAAATTTAATTAGAACATTTTATTTAAAATGTGAAATGTATATTTAATTTTAGGAGCGGGATGTTGGTTTATAGGGGATAAGGGTGGGAAGTGTTTTAAAAATGTTTATATATTGTTTAATTTAAAAAAAAAATAATTTAGAAATTGTAAATTAAATTTAGAATTTTAAAAGTAATTTTAGGAGCGGGATGTTGGTTTATAGGGGATAAGGGTGGGAAGTGTTTTAAAAATGTTTATATATTTGTTAATTTAAAAAAAAAAAATTTTGAAATTGTAAATTAAATTTAGAATTTTACAAATAATTTTAGGAGCGGGATGTTGGTTTATAGGGGATAAGGGTGGGAAGTGTTTAAAAAATGTTTATATATTTGTTAATTTTGTATTAAAATTATTTAGAAATTGTAAATTAAATTTCGAATTTTACAAATATTTTTAGGAGCGGGATGTTGGTTTATAGGGGATAAGGGTGGGAAGTGTTTTAAAAATGTTTATATATTGTTTAATTTTTTAAAAAATTTATTTAGAAAAAGTAAATTAAATTTCGAATTTTACAAATAATTTTAGGAGCGGGATGTTGGTTTAGAGGGGATAAGGGTGGGAAGTGTTTTAAAAATGTTTATATATTTGTAAATTTTGTATTAAAATTATTTAGAAATTAAAAATTAAATTTCGAATTTTACAAATATTTTTAGGAGCAGGATGTTGGTTTATAGGGGATAAGGGTGGGAAGTGTTTTAAAAATGTTTATATATTGTTTAATTTTTAAAAAAAATTATTTAGAAATTGTAAATTTAATTTCGAATTTTACAAATATTATTAGGAGCGGGATGTTGGTTTATAGGGGATAAGGGTGGGAATTGTTTTAAAAAATTTTATATAATGTTTAATTTTTTAAAAAAATTATTTAGAAATTGTAAATTAAATTTCTAAATTTACAAATAATTTTAGGAGCGGGATGTTGGTTGATAGGGGATAAGGGTGGGAAGTGTTTTAAAAATGTTTATATATTTGTTAATTTTAAAAAAAAAATATTTTGAAATTGTAAATTAAATTTAGAATTTTACAAATAATTTTAGGAGTGGAATGTTGGGTTATAGGGGATAAGGTTGGGAAGTTAATTTAAAATGTTTATATATTTTTAAATTTAAAAAAATAATTATTTAGAAAATGTAAATATAATTTAGAATTTTACTAATCCCATAATTAAATATAGATTTCTGTCAGAATAGTAAATTAATTAAGTTCAGTGTCCAGCACTTATCTTAATTAAATATAGAGTGGAGTGGGAATAGTAAATTAATTAAGTTCAGTGTCCAGCACCTACTCTAATTTAATATAGGTTGGAGTGAGAATAGTAAATTAATTATGTTCAGTGTCCAGCACTTATCTTAATTAAATATAGACTAGAGTGGGAATAGTAAATTAATTAAGTTCAGTGTCCAGCATCTACCCTAATTAAATATAGATTGGAGTGAGAATAGTAAATTAATTAAGTTCCGTGTCCAGCACTTATCTTAATTAAATATAGACTGGAGTGGGAATAGTAAATTAATTAAGTTCAGTGTCCAGCACCTACTCTAATTTAATATAGGTTGGAGTGAGAAAAGTAAATTAATTAAGTTCAGTGTCCAGCACTTATCTTAATTAAATATAGATTGGAGTGGGAATAGTAAATTAATTCAGTTCAGTGTCCAGCACATACTGTAATTAAATATAGGTTGGAGTGAGAATAGTAAATTAATTAAGTTCAGTGTCCAGCACTTATCTTAATTAAATATAGACTGGAGTGGGAATAGTAAATTAATTCAGTTCAGTGTCCAGCACATACTGTAATTAAATATAGGTTGGAGTGAGAATAGTAAATTTATTAAGTTCAGTGTCCAGCACTTATCTTCATTTAATATAGACTGGAGTGGGAATAGTAAATTATTTTAGTTCAGTGTCCAGCACTTATCTTAATTTAATATAGACTGGAGTGGGAATAGTAAATTATTTTAGTTCAGTGTCCAGCAGATACGCTAATTTAATATAGGTTGGAGTGAGAATAGTAAATTAATTAAGTTCAGTGTCCAGCAGTTATCTTAATTAAATATAGACTGGAGTGGGAATAGTAAATTAAGTTCAGTGTCCAGCACCTACTCTAATTTAATATAGGTTGGAGTGAGAATAGTAAATTAATTATGTTCAGTGTCCAGCACTTATCTTAATTAAATATAGACTAGAGTGGGAATAGTAAATTAATTAAGTTCAGTGTCCAGCATCTACCCTAATTAAATATAGATTGGAGTGAGAATAGTAAATTAATTAAGTTCAGTGTCCAGCACTTATCTTAATTAAATATAGACTGGAGTGGGAATAGTAAATTAATTAAGTTCAGTGTCCAGCACCTACTCTAATTTAATATAGGTTGGAGTGAGAATAGTAAATTAATTAAGTTCAGTGTCCAGCACTTATCTTAATTAAATATAGACTGGAGTGGGAATAGTAAATTAATTCAGTTCAGTGTCCAGCACATACTGTAATTAAATATAGGTTGGAGTGAGAATAGTAAATTAATTAAGTTCAGTGTCCAGCACTTATCTTAATTAAATATAGACTGGAGTGGGAATAGTAAATTAATTCAGTTCAGTGTCCAGCACATACTGTAATTAAATATAGGTTGGAGTGAGAATAGTAAATTTATTAAGTTCAGTGTCCAGCACTTATCTTCATTTAATATAGACTGGAGTGGGAATAGTAAATTATTTTAGTTCAGTGTCCAGCAGATACGCTAATTTAATATAGGTTGGAGTGAGAATAGTAAATTAATTAAGTTCAGTGTCCAGCAGTTATCTTAATTAAATATAGACTGGAGTGGGAATAGTAAATAAAGTTCAGTGTCCAGCACCTACTCTAATTTAATATAGGTTGGAGTGAGAATAGTAAATTAATTATGTTCAGTGTCCAGCACTTATCTTAATTAAATATAGACTAGAGTGGGAATAGTAAAATAATTAAGTTCAGTGTCCAGCATCTACCCTAATTAAATATAGATTGGAGTTAGAATAGTAAATTAATTAAGTTCAGTGTCCAGCACTTATCTTAATTAAATATAGATTGGAGTGGGAATAGTAAATTAATTAAGTTCTGTGTCCAGCACATACTCTAAGAAAATATAGGTTGGAGTGAGAATAGTAAATTAATTAAGTTCATTGTCCAGCACTTATCTTAATTAAATATAGACTGGAGTGGGAATAGTTAATTAATTAAGTTCAGTGTCCAGCACCTACTCTAATGTAATATAGACTGGAGTGGGAATAGTTAATTAATTAAGTTCAGTGTCCAGCACCTACTCTAATTTAATATAGGTTGGAGTGAGAATAGTAAATTAATTATGTTCAGTGTCCAGCACTTATCTTAATTAAATATAGACTAGAGTGGGAATAGTAAATTAATTAAGTTCAGTGTCCAGCATCTATCCTAATTAAATATAGATTGGAGTGAGAATAGTAAATGAATTAAGTTCAGTGTCCAGCATCTATCCTAATTAAATATAGATTGGAGTGGGAATAGTTAATTAATTAAGTTCAGTGTCCAGCACCTACTCTAATGTAATATAGACTGGAGTGGGAATAGTTAATTAATTAAGTTCAGTGTCCAGCACCTACTCTAATGTAATATAGACTGGAGTGGGAATAGGTAATTAATTAAGTTCAGTGTCCAGCACCTACTCTAATTTAATATAGGTTGGAGTGAGAATAGTTAATTAATTAAGTTCAGTGTCCAGCACTTATCTTAATTAAATATAGACTAGAGTGGGAATAGTCAATTAATTAAGTTCAGTGTCCAGCATCTATCCTAATTAAATATAGATTGGAGTGAGAATAGTAAATTAATTAAGTTCAGTGTCCAGCATCTATCCTAATTAAATATAGATTGGAGTGGGAATAGTTAATTAATTAAGTTCAGTGTCCAGCACCTACTCTAATGTAATATAGACTGGAGTGGGAATAGTTAATTAATTAAGTTCAGTGTCCAGCATCTATCCTAATTAAATATAGATT
Organism: Triturus cristatus; assembly: GCF_964204655.1. NCBI lineage: Eukaryota > Metazoa > Chordata > Amphibia > Caudata > Salamandridae > Triturus > Triturus cristatus. The sequence continues at coordinate 368,377,330 of NC_140586.1, forward strand.
GGAGTGAGAATAGTAAATTAATTAAGTTCAGTGTCCAGCATCTATCCTAATTAAATATAGATTGGAGTGGGAATAGTTAATTAATTAAGTTCAGTGTCCAGCACCTACTCTAATGTAATATAGACTGGAGTGGGAATAGTTAATTAATTAAGTTCAGTGTCCAGCTTCTATCCTAATTAAATATAGATTGGAGTGAGAATAGTAAATTAATTAAGTTCAGTGTCCAGCATCTATCCTAATTAAATATAGATTGGAGTGGGAATAGTTAATTAATTAAGTTCAGTGTTCAGCACCTACTCTAATGTAATATAGACTGGAGTGGGAATAGTTAATTAATTAAGTTCAGTGTCCAGCACCTACTCTAATGTAATATAGACTGGAGTGGGAATGGTTAATTAATTAAGTTCAGTGTCCAGCACCTACTCTAATTTAATATAGGTTGGAGTGAGAATAGTAAATTAATTATGTTCAGTGTCCAGCACTTATCTTAATTAAATATAGACTAGAGTGGGAATAGTTAATTAATTAAGTTCAGTGTCCAGCATCTATCCTAATTAAATATAGATTGGAGTGAGAATAGTAAATTAATTAAGTTCAGTGTCCAGCACTTATCTTAATTAAATATAGATTGGAGTGGGAATAGTAAATTAATTAAGTTCTGTGTCCAGCACATACTGCCAACTCAGTGAATTGTGGTGTACCAGAAACTCACCTCAGAACCCAGAACCCAGTATCCGGCTAGTATTAGCGTCCCATTCGTTATCCGAGATTAGGCTCAGAGATCCCAATGAAAAGACAACCCAGAACAAGCGACTCAGTATCCTCTCAGGAATGGTGGGAATCGGAAATACCTGTTCGTATATTATTCTCACATCAGTCCACAACAAGAATCAACAGAGACACGGTGAAAATAAAAAGAGTTTATTTTTATAGACCACGTGTCCTAAGATGCAGTACTTGGGCTAATACAAGCAGACAAATGATTAAAATCAAAACCATCAGCATCGTTACAATACCATAGAATATAAAAGGGGTGATCATATTATAATGACAGTGGATAATACCACCTTCCCTTTACTAAGAAGCTAATATTATTATTATGCTAATAGAAGGTCTCTTAGGCTTGAATAGGGGACCCCATACCTCAAAGATCAGCTTAGTGAAATCACATCACAGGAGCATCAGGAGTCTTCTCGCAGGAAGGCTCGTCTTCGGTCTGAATAATAAACATGATGTCTGTGTTATTAAAAGCACCAACTTTCAGGTATTTACAGCTGCCTGTGTGTTATGTCTAAATAGTGGGTCGATCAACCTAGAGTAGAAAACATGCATGTCTAACAAACCAGACTGTTTTGTCACGCCATGTACAGACCAAGGTCGCTGCGCAGAGCTCGGGATGGTAACAACAGATTGCTTCCGTGTGAGGCAAAGCTCGAGTCAGCAGTTTTTTTAAGCAATAACATGTAAACGCAGTGTCATGCGCAAAAGCGGCAAGATGGCTTTCTAACATCTAACGCGGTTATGCTAACTTTACAATGTATGTATGTATTATGGGAGTCCTCTCTACATGCCCCCTTGATCGAAGCACTATACAGTAGGCAAGAAAAAAGAGAATGCAAAGTTCAGTTTCGACAGAGCAGAACAAGGCGTATTCAATTAATAAACAATTTATAGTTCAGGCAAAAGCCTAAAACATGAAAACCAAAAAGGGGAGAAAAAAACAAAAAACCACAAACGTGTGATGGGAAAAATTAAAAAATGTTGCTGTGGACAGCAGTCCAAAGGCACGGGAGAAAAAACCTAGAGGACCCCAGTTCACTCAATCCATGAACGTATATGCAGCATACGTGGCCACTGCTTCCAACAAGACATCGTTTGCAGAGCCACGAAAAGTTTCAGCCATCCAATTAATCAAAGAAAAGGAACATACATGTTCTTCAATGAGCGGAGCCTCTAGCACAATCAGAGGGCAACCGAATTGTTCCTCCAGATAGCTCATATTCAAGAAATCATAGGCTGCTCTTGCGATGTCCCAATTACCCAGGATACCATGCGCCGCACCACAGGCCATAATCCGAACACCAGAACAGGCAAACTCGTGAGACACTAAGGGCCTCATCAGTCGATCATAATCCGGCACCGGAGACACCGTGTTGGTTAAGCACAAATCCAAAGGCCATTCAAAGGGACAATCTAGGCAGTGAAAGACTGGCTGTACGCAGGTGAAGTAGGAATACCGGAAGGATAATCCATACGCCAGGCTCAAAGTCGCCAATGGCAGCGTACCATAATATTCAAGCATCCTGTCACGGAGAAGATGCAGACGGGACAGGTTGTCGTGTGGCACAGAAAGAGCAGCCATTTCGCAGTATGAAAAGTAAAAGCAGCACTCCTGCCAAAAACGCCAGAATCAGCGGGACACCTCCAAAGATGCTCGAGAAAATAGAATGAAAAAATGCCGGAATCACACCAAAAATAGTTTGGAAAGAGGTCACGAGGCCCGAGCCCACAAGCTTAAAAAAATGAGCCAGGCCGGTCGTGGACGAGGCATTGAAAATTGTTTGGATCAAAGCACCAAAATGTAGGGGGAGGTCAGTATTCAAAAGCGCCTGTACCTCAGTACGCGTATTTGCAACGTGAAGGACAAATGTTTCACGGGAGGCACCTCCTTTTGGGACAATAGCGCCCTTATTCTGCTCATCTTGTTGAACTCTGCCTTCAAGGTTGGAATCGAAGGCCAGATGGAAACATCCAGCCGCCCATGCGGGGGTGGAAATAGAACATTATTGCAGCAGACAACTCTCTGCGATACAGTCACTATGTAAGGGATTCCCACTAACATCCCGCAGCAAGCTTCATTGTTCAAAATTAAATAACTACCGTTTGCAAGCAGCGTGAAAGATGGCGTAATCACTGGCACTGGGATACCTTTCAGGACGCAGGCCAAATTTGGAGCTTGTACATTGCATGCACCGTGTAACTGAATGTGCCTACATACTACAGAGTGATCAGGTGTCGTTGTACATTCCTCACCCGTCAGATAAACCTCAGTATCGTCCCTTGTACATCTATGCATAAAAGGGAGGGACCAAACCTCATGTATGAAAGCGGTGCCCAGCTGTTCATATCTACCCAGAGCATAGTGTTTCATACAGGACGTAAACTTGAAAAGCGCAAACGGGAGAGTGATCAACCCATGTAATAACCACACGGCTGTATCCAATTCCGCTACAGAGAAAGGTAAAGGTTCTAATTTTTCAATATGTAACAATGAATATATAGCATCTTTCATGGACATGAACTGCTGTTTTTCAGTAAGGTTAAAGGGAAGAAATAAAGATGTTGTATTCAAATAGTCCCAGGGGACCTTCCCTGCCTTTAACCTTTGTAATGTCCATGCAAACTGCATAACAGAACGCAACTGGTTTTGACCATGATACAATACAGACACATCATCATGCACAATATCAACAATTGAAGAAACAATATTGTCCAATGTAGAAATACGGGAAGAAAGAGTGCTAATGCTGTTATCAATAACTGCTAATACCTTTTCCATATTAGCCTGATCAATAGCTCTCAATCGTGACGCTGCCTCTATTTGCGACAGATTCCATACTTCGTTGTAAATAGCATACGCCCACCTTTTGGATTTGCCACCCACAGGATCTTTAACAAAATCATTCAAATCTATTTTGTCATGTAATCTTGATAAATGAACTTTGACAGATGCCAAGGTGGAATGTCGCAGCCAGGATTGACATAACTTTCCTACAGAGTATGTAGTTACGGTATGTGACGATTCAAACCGAGGGTCCACTCGTTGCTGAGTATACCCCGGTTTCAGACCTAGAAAACGACGTTGACATATATCTGAACTGCTTTGCCAAACTAACCATCCATCACTACTAAATTTCGAAATATTGAAAGATGTATTAGAAATCAATGACTGCAAAGCAGGAAGGGACAGATCCGTGTGGTTATCCCAATTGGGGTAAGCACCCAGATCCGGCACAGAAGGTGACTTTAGTTGTTTAGAAGTGGCCAATCCGAAACAGGTGGTTCGGAAGATGGTTGAATTTAAAAACAACATATGATTTGGTACAAGACAGGCACGATGCAAAGCTTCAGTTCCCTGAACCTGCCACGGTTTGGAACCCCAAACCTATTTAAGATCAATAGTAGCCTTCCATAGATCATAACCTTTGATTGACAACTCGTCCATAAAGGACTTAGAATAAAGTAACTTGGTGTGTGTGAGTCTAACCTTTGTGGCAGACTCAGGCATAACCTTAAAATAAAAGGAAGCCAGGTTGGAAACACGGATATCAGTATAATAAGTATACTTATCAACTAATGTAGGTGAACTGCCGAAAGAGGGAGTGGGACAGTGTTCCCATTGGGTAAAATTTACAAATTTACGAAAAGTGTTTGCTTTATGCAGAAAGTGATTGCCATAATGTTGAAAACAATATTGTTCCGCATAATTAGCCGCATTTTCATATAAATCTTCAGCATCAAAAGCGGCATAATATTTCAAATCTGAAAACAGTGCTTCAATGGCGTGAACATCCCAATCATCAGAACGTATGTTTTGCTTAACCACATCACCCATAGAAACACGAAATACATTAGGTACAATATTTTCTTTAGGTGTTTGGAGTAATATCTGTAGTGGAAACATAAAGAGATGGAATATATACGTTAGTTATTTATTTGAGTAAAGATAAATTAGTGTTTTAGTTTAATTTGGCAGTTTAGTTAGAAAATAATATTTACTTACGTTTTTAGAATAGTAGTAGGATGTAGGTTTCTTCTGTTTAGCAGAGTTTCTTCTTCGTTCAATGCTTTGGTTTAAGGCACAGTAGAAGACTTGTTTTAATTGGTTTATATAGTGGTTTTAAATTGTTTCTTGAATGTTATTGGTTGTTTTCTGTATGTGGCCTTTCTATTGGATGGTTTGATTTTTTTTTAGTTAATTGGTTTCCTTTTATGGAAAATGCTAAGTAAGAGTATATTTAGTTTTAAAGGAGGAGAGTTTTAAATCATTATATATAAAAAGATTGTTTATAATGTGTAGTGAATGTTTTTTAAATGTGTTCGAAATGCCAATGTGATAATTATTTCAGTGTTTTTTTATTATGTTGTTAAATATTGAGATCGCTATTAATGTTATGTTTATGTTTAAGTAGAATCTCATTTGAAAAATGTATGTTTTGGGAAATTATTGTCTTTATGTTGTTTAAAATATTGGTTTTATTAGTGTTAGAATTGTCGATATTTAAAAAAAAAACGATATTATTGATGTCTATATTTTGGTTATCGATATTTGTGACATGTGTCATATTTATTTACTCATGTCGATATTTAGTATTGCAATATTTATGTGTGCGATTTTTGTGTGATCGATATAATTGTATTACGATATTGTAGTGTCGATATTAGTGTCGTTTTTTAAATAAGTATACAATGTCGATATTTTTGATGTCGATATATTTGATGCGATATTTGTGTAGTTCGATAATGTGTCTGTCGATAATATGTCAGAGATCCATTATCGGCAAGCTCCCACGTCTACTCCAACCATCCACCCAACCTCCACTGGAACAACCATCAACGCAGCACATTCCCATTCCATGAAGACACCACGCGCCACCACACCCAACAGATCCACTGGCATTGCTGGTGCACAGTCACAGAAGCACAGCTAACCAGCAACCTTGCCTGGAGCACAACCACCGACACTGACTCCAGCGCCCAGAACGTCAGACAAGGGATAGGCAACAGCACAAACCCACTCACCCAGTTTAAGACACACTCCAACAGACACACCAGCAAGTAAGCCAGCTGGTTCAATGCAGAACATCAGGCCTCAATGCCGCCCTGCCATGAGCAAGTGAAGAATTTGCTGCGTGAACAGACACTGGACAGCTACGCAACCCACAAAGACGCCACACGGAGACACATCACCTCATCAGATACGCAATTGGGCCTCCTTCAAAGACCGCATTGCCAACAACGCACACTCCAGCTAAGTGCTCTTCAACCTAGTGAAAGAACTCTATAAAACCAGCTCCAACACCAACACCATCCCACCTTGCAAGACCTGTGCAACTCCTTTGTTACTTTTGTCCATCGCAAGGGTGCAGCCATCCACGACAGCTACAATGCCACGACTGCCACGAATAGCACTAAGACCTCCATCACCACGGATCCCATACACGCCAAGCCCCTGCTCTCCTGGACCAACGTAAACAACACAAACACAATGCACATCTGGTACAACATCCACTCCGGATCAACGTCAGGCACATGCTCACACCACATCTGGTCCCAAGCCAGCCCCACCATTGCACCCCATTTCCAGATAAGCATCAACATCTCCCTCGTAAAGTCAACATTGACGTAGAGCTGAAAGCACGCCGATATCAACCCCTTACTCCACAAACAAAAGACTGACCCCAAGGACCGCCTGAACTTACGTCCCATCTCCCTGCTACCATTCCTGTGAGGTGTCATTGCGAAGACCATCAACAGACAACTGACCCACTGACTCTATGGGAACAGCATCCAGGATCCGTCCTATTTGCGCTTCAGCGACAACTCCTGCAGCAAACTGGACACATCTCCGCCACCAATGACATAATGCCACAGATGGACAACAGTGGAAGAGCAGCACTCATTGACCAGTACCTGTGATTTGACTTCAACACTGTCTTGCACTGCACACTGTGCACACGCATACACGACAACAAGATCCCAGACAAGGCTCGTGACTGGACAAACTCCTTCCTCTACAGCAAAACCCAGTCTGCCTTCATCCACCCTTCCTCCTCAGAGTCCACAGTAATCTTCTGCGGATTACCCCAGGGCTCATCCCTCACACAACATTGTTCTACATGTACATGTCACCACTTGCACACATTACCCAACTGCCCAACCTCAACATCATTTGCTACGAGAACAACAGCCAGCTGATCTTCTCCCTCACCATGGCCACCCTCACTTACACAACCCTACACCATGTAGGACTGTAAGACATTGCTGAGTGGACGAAGGACTGCCAACAGGAGATGAACATCAGACAAGACAGAAATGCTCATCCTCGAATCCACCCCTTGCGCATGAGACACCTCCTGGTGTGCCGCTGCCCTGGGAACAGATCCAGCAACAACCAACCACGCATGCACCATGGGGTTCAACATCAACTCTACTCTCTCCATGCCAAAGCCCGAAAACGCCATCTCGTCCTCCTGTTTCATCACCCTCCAGATGCTTGTCAAGTTCAACAGGTGGATTACCACCAAGACATGGAGTACAGTCACACAGGCACTCTGCAGCAGCAAGTTGGAATACGGTAACATCCTCTATGCAGGAGCCTCAACCAAACTCTAATAACAACTTAGATGCAATAAAAACGCCTCTGCACACCTGGTCATCAACATCCCTCGCCGACAGCACATCACACCCCACTTGTGAGACCTGCACTGGCTGACCGCCAACAAGTGTCTCACCTCCACACGCAAGAACCACGCACACAAGCCACTCCACAACACCGGACATGCATACCTCAACAGACGACTCAGCTTCTGCACCCCAATCCAGCAGGTCCACTTCACTGACATTGCAATTGCCACAGTCCCCCGCATCTGGACAGCTAACTCCTGCTGGAGATCATTATGCCACCTCAACGCTAAAAACTGGAACACTCTCCCCACACTCCTGCGGCAGGCACAGCACATGCTGACATTAATGTGACTCCTCAAGAATGGGTTTTCCAAGCAGTAGCAGACTCCCACCCACCTCCGCTCCTTGAGACACTCAGGGGTTAGTGGTGCACTTTAAAGATGTTGTCATAGGAAAATTATCTAGATTGCTTTTGCACATACACGGCCATCTCACTGCCTATCCGTGTCAGGTGACACATGTGCATTGATTGAATTAACCTTGCTGGACCTTCTTGTGAATTCACAGCCCCTTACTTATTGCCTAAGTTAAATACTTGATTGTTCACGGACACACGCACCTGTGTGATTTAAGTGCATTTATTTACAAAAAAAGGTTGTGCATTGACCAGAACTTGACCATAGGACTTGGGATTGGCAGTCCATTGCGAGCGACAGAGCCAGGGGAGGAGGCGGATTTCGCAGTGCCAGTGCCATTGTCAATGAACAAGAGGAGATTTGCTGTGGGTCAATGTGTTGGTCCACGCTGGGTGTTGATGGACGTCGGCAGACAGTGGGAGAGGAAGGGCAGTGAAATGTTGTTGTGTACAAACCGACAGGCCTTTGTACATCACTGCTAGCTGAACTTACGCATCACCATGGTGGCAGTTTCATCCTCAGATTAGTCCGATGTTGTGTCGTGTGTCTCACATGTGGGCGGTGGTATGGTGGGAGCAGCACTGTGAGGCACAGACACATCAGGGTGCGGAGCTGAGGATGTGGATGCGCAAGCAGCAGATGTCACAAGACCGTGGAGAGGTAAAGCTGTCATGTGGAGAAGCATGGCCTGCCATATCTGTTCCAGATTGCGCTGGTGTTGAGCCGTGGCAGCCATCTGTCAGAGCTCCCTCCGCTCCCTGGACTCCATTACCCCTGCCAGTCGGGATAATGCAGCAGAGACACTGCTGGAGCTATCCTGCCGGGACAGTGTGTCCACTCTCCGGATCAGGACCCCAGCAATGTCATCCAGGTAGCGTTGGATGTGATTTAGGGAGATGTGGATTCAGACACCCACTGAGCTCCTCAAACTTGGCTGTCAGGCTCTCCAAGCCCACCCGCACAAAGTTCCGTGTCTCCCGTTGGACCTCCAGCACCATGGTTTGAAAGGCCGCATATGTGTTGGCTGGGTCCTGGGAGGCAGCTGTGGTTGGAGGTGCTTGCTGCTGGGTGGTTTGTGCAGGGGGTGGGCTGGGTGCAATGCTGGCGGGTAGGCCTGCTCCTGGAGTTGGTGTTGCGAAGGAATCGAGGAGACGCTCAAACTCGTCCATATTGATGGTTGGTGTTTGGGACGAGTCATCGTGGTGGAGTGGGTCATCCCACTGTGCAGGAGGTGTTGTCGCTCCCTCTGAAATATTCATGGGAGATACAGTTTAACAGTGGTATCCATGTATGGGCATGCATTATTTTACTTAACAATCAGACTGAGGGAGACTGTACATGATATATATTTTGTACATTATGCATGCTTGTTACTGGATGGTGATTATTTCAGAGACATCACAGATGTGTGTGTGTACTTGTACGTTGTAATATCACAAGTTCCCTCTGTGAGAAATGTGTCTTGACAGTGTCTACACACAAATGCTACCTGTTGTGTCTTGGTTTGTGTTATGTGACTGATGCAGTCCGCAACACCTATTAGGCAATGTTGATGTACTCAGATTAGTATGTGTGTACACTGCATTGTGTGATGGTGGCACCTGCTGCCTTTGTTTAGCTGCCCCTTGTCCCTATCATGAAATGGGCATTTGACTTCTGTGTATGGACAATGCAGACATGTGGAAATCTGTATGGATGGTGTTTCCTCGTCAGAGTAGTGACACTTGTGCATAGTAGGTCATCAAGTGTCTTGGTCACATCAGGGGTTGTGTGTACATAAGTTTGTGCCAGGGTGTGACATGCTCCCTTGAGGATGAGTTCCACACTCCGCAACATCAGTGAGGTGTCCTGCACCATGTGAATCTCTTTGTCCTGCAGGCATGCTATCCATCATGCCCTATCACATGCCTTATCAGCGTGGCTCAAGGAGTTGCAGGTTTGCAGGGGCTTGCACATGTGCATGTGTTTAGTGTGCTATTGGTGATGTGTGATGAGTGCACACTTTTGGAACATTGGCAATGGGAGCCTACTTTGGGGCATGTTATCATGGACGTCCATGGTGTTATCTGCGCTTTAGCAGCAGGAGACTTCCGCTACAAGCGGCAAAGATGTCCTTGGAAATGTGCCGCATAGAATTCCAGGAGAAGAAAGTGTTCTGGTGTGAACATGGGCTTTGATTAGAATTATCTGCTGCATGTTATCAGGCCCATTATCACCGCTTTGGTGTCTGTTTCATGCCGCTGAAGTGGCGATAATTTTAAGAACGTCCTTAATTATATACGCCGTGTTGTTTCTACAAAGCTGCACTGTGTAGGACACATGTACCTCTAAGTTGCTTTGGCTCCTTGCAATTTGGGTTGTGTGCATTGCGTCTGTCATTTTTAATCTTGCTTCCTGCACTTCTTTTGGATTACCCTTTCAGAGTATGGTGCAGCATGTATGGCAAATGTTGTTGCTATCTGAGCAGAGAGTGTCCACACCCATTACCCACAGATTTGGTACCACATGTGGAGTGTGTGTGGCAGTGGTGGGCCGTTTTGTGCATCATACCAGGCGCAAACCTTCTAGACTCTGCATGAGCGGTTTGATTTTCGAAGAGGGGACTACATACTCCATGCAGCAATCACAGCGGATATTCGTGCGCTTTGTAAAGGGGACCAAGCAGGACCTGAGCTTTCTTTAGGGTGCCAATACATATTGACAGCAACTGTAAAGTTTAAGGCAGTCACATGCCTGTACATGTGCGTGTGTCTCATGGAGCTGCCCCCTTTGGACAAACTGAATTGAAATGGGAGGTAGATGTAGTTAGAGAGATACCGGAAAGGGCTTGTGCTGAGATTGCAGAGTAAGCATGGAGGTGCAGCAGGCACACCCGCTTCCAAAGGCTTATTTTTTATGTTTTACATTGCCTTACCTCACACCGGCAGAAAGTTAATGCATGTTTCTACACTGACTCATAGGCATGCACAAGGGTTCAGGGAGAAGGGGCAAACTTTCTTCACATGATTTGGGGGTGACCACTTTAGGCAACTTATTGGACCGTAGTGATAACAGTCTTGAAGGTGTTGACAGACAGGGAGGTAGATCTGTCGTAGGGGGCTTGTATCCTACATAGCTTCCCACACACAGCTCAAAGTGGGCTTGCCACAAGTTTATGGATAGGGTATTATTAGTGGCCATGAGGGGATATTACGATGCACTGGAAGGCAAGTGGGGCCACGAGTTTAGATCAATGGGAGTGCAAGCTCACCAAATGGGCAGTGTGTGATGGGATAGTTAGGCTACTACTGTTCAAGGGTACAGTGAGCAAGGGATCACTTGAGGCGGCTAGGGCATGGGACCATTTCTTTGGACCATTTGTGGATGAAGACAGTGAGAGCAATGTCAACACTGAGCCAGGTGAGCTGGTACCAGGCTTGTGCCTTTATAGCCAGTAGATGTGACCATTCCACACCATTGTAGACATGCATGATGGGTGAATCTAAAGCGGCAGCCTGTATATTGTGTTTTTCGTGTTTAGCATCTGGATAACAGAGATTACCACAGATTACGCACTGCTAAGGCTATCAAGGAGTACAGAGCAACATGGGTAGTGACATGCCTTGAGGGATCGGAAATAGACTTTCGTATGGATTTGTGCTGGTGATGTTGGTTTATATGGCCTGTGTTGTAAATTGGTTGGTATACCCCTTTTTACATGGTTCTTAATATTCAAGGTAGTAGAGTAGACATGTCATAGTAACAAGCCAAGGATCCTATGCTCAGAAAAATGAACACCATAGTGAGTGGAGAGGGACTAGGGGCCATATTATCAGGATCAGCGTTAAAATTATTGCGGCTTTAGCGGCAGGTAACTGCCACTATAGCGGCGGTGTTGGGCTTGATGATCGGCCCTTGTGAATTCCCATAGAAGTCCATGTTGTGGTGTGAACATGGGCTTCTCTGGGAATTCACAGGGGCATATTATCAAGCCCATTGCCAACACTTTAGTGGTAGTTTCCTGCCGCTAAGGCAGCAATTATTTTAACGCTGATCTTGGTAATATGTCCCTAGGTTTGCGCAATTGTTAGATCTGAAGATCTAGCTTTCGCAGACATAAAGATTTTTAAATTTTGCTAGTGAAAATAGTACATGCCATGCGTTGACGTGGGGCGGGAGAGGGTGGTGGGTATTATGGACAGGGATATGTGTGCATGCAGGTGAGTTGCCTTTGGATGACTGAATGGCTTTCATGGTGCGCCCCGCATTGCATTTTGCAATGGAGAGCACACAACTAAGGGCCAAATTATCAGGGATGGCATTACAGATTATCGGCACTTGAGCAGCAGAGAACTGCCGCTTAAGCGGCGATCATGGCCTTGATAATATGCCCTAGGGAATTCCAATAGAAGTCCATGGTCTGGTGTGACCATGGGCTTGTATTGGAATTCTCCAGGGCTTTTTGTAAGGGCCATTATCGCCACTTTAGTGGCAGTTTTCTGCCGCTCAAACAGCTATTATTTTAACGCCGTCCTTGGTAATATGCCCCATAATCCGTCATTTTGGTGTGACATTGCATGTGTTGTCGGTATGCAGAGTGATTCATTACTTTCTCATCTTGCTGCACACAGTGCTGCATAGCATGTACAGGCAAGGGGGCATTTTTGTAGTACAGGCATGAGTTTGTCATAATGTCCCCCTTGCCTCATCACCACACTTATCCAAATCTTCTTCAGAAGTCCGCAACTCCCATGTACCAAAATGAGTGTGCAGCGTGAATGTGACTGGTCACGTGCACGAGTAAGAATGCCAGCGACAGGCTCAGCACACCTGCCACATTGCACATGTGTCTGGCTCGTGTGCAAGGTTGTGTGTGGCCCTCCAAGTCACACTTGTTGGCCATGCACATCCTTGCACACAAGTCAGCCACATGTGCTATTTTGCAGGTGTGCTGTTCTTGCTGTTGGCATGCTTACACATGCGTGTGATCAGTCACATTCACACTGCATACTCATTTTGGAACCTGTGAGTTGTGGTCTTGTGGAGATGATTTGGATATAGGTTGTGATAGTGCAAGGTGTGCATTTTGTCAGCATTGTGCGTCTCTACGTGATGTGGCATTTTGGTATGTGATGTGGCAATTATTTTGTGGTCTGATGATGTAGCTAGACTGTGTTTTTCTGAGGTTTCAGTGCACATTTCGATGTGTCCGTCAAAGTGTGTCTAGCAATGTTTATGTGTGTCCATGCCACCATGCACAGGGCTATCTGGGACCTGAACCACAGTAATTGTGGCTATGCAATGCTATTTATTATACATGCGTGCCATTGTGGCCATCCATCCCCGTCTACCCACTCCATAGTTTGTACTCACCCTGTGGTTGTGTCTGTTGACCTGCAGCGGCATCCCGACCCGGCACTCCAACCACCTTCTCCTCAGTGATGACTTGCGCCACCATTTCCTCCTGCTCATCCAGCTCCAGCTGCGGCATGGGGCTACCACCTCCGGTGGCCATGGCTGCCCTCCGGTTGGCGGCCATCTTCTCCTTGGTGTTCTTCTTGCTGTCGTTCCAGCGTTTTTTCACTTCCTCCACGGTCCTCCTCTTCCTCTCTCCCACAGCATTGACCTTAGCTGTGATCTCCTCCCAGATGTGTTTCTTTCTGGACAATGGCACTGTCCTCCTTATAAACAGCTCCTGCTGGTGTTCAGCCACCAGGCTATACAGGACCTTATTCTCCTGGTGGCTGAACCTGGGGTTCCTCCTCCTCTTTTCCTTCCCCTGGCTCTCTCCCTGCTCCTCCTGGCTGGCTGTGGGGTTCGCTGCGGTCTCTGCGCTTGGCCCTGCTTCCTCCATGTCTCTGGTCTGGTCTGGTCTCTGGTCAGTGGAATCCATTTTTCTTTTTTTTTGCCTTCTTGGGGGCCTTTTATAGTGCATTTTCCCGCTTGCTGCATGGAAAATGCAGGCCTGTTGTCAATTGTCAGGCTGATTTTGGAGATAAATTGCTTATCTCTACGCGGCTTAGCGTGTGTTTTTTTATCGCCGGCGCTAAGATTTTATTGCCATCCCTAAGCGCCGGAACTGATTGTTATCGCTGGATAGCGGCACCTTGTTAATACGTCGCTACGGCGGCGATAAAAAAAAGACTTTGCCGGCGATAAGATTTTTCGCGCTAACAGCGCTTAGCGATAATTATCGCTATTTCTTGTTGATATGCCCCTAAGTGAGTTAACTCTGCATTATTCAACAAAGGAAATGCATGTAAAATCGGGTGAAACTAAGTAGCGCTGTGTTTCCTTCAGCTTTCAGTATACTAATTAATCACAGGCAATGGAGACAAACAATCAGGTGTAATGTAGCACCCTGAACAAGGGACATAACGAGTAAGCAGCTTATCAGTACACATTCAACTTTTAACTCTTAACACCAAAGTAAATCGAGTTTTCCTGATAAAACAAAATTATTCTTTTTTCACAGAACCTGTAATACTACAAATAGAGGAGACAAAAATACTCATAGTGATTCAGGTACTTTTACATTTGTAAATATTAGAATTTATAGGTTATACAGAGAAGGCCATATTAGTAATTTAATTTTTTTATTTTTAATCTCTTTTTTTTAACCTTCTAGATTACACCGCGTCAATTTGCCCTGAGGATCATCCCTAGATAATACAGGGATTTGAAACGGGTCGGCACCCTTTTTTTCACCATGAGGGATTATTGTAAATTGCAGCCTAGAGGCATGATAGGGATTATGATTTAACAATATATCCCACAAAGACCTTGAGCTTAGCCCCATAGTGCCAGGAACTCTAAAAAATCTAGTGAATCACTTGCAATAAATTGAGTTCCCATCTGACATGGTCTTTGACAGATTGGTGGTGTAATGTGATTTTGTACACTTTGGTGTAATGTGATGTTGTATACTCATTTGATTAATGTAATTTTGAATGTTTTGTATTTGTTTTGATTTATATGAATATTTGGTGTATCTATTTATGTTTTTTACATGCATTTAAATGTTTGAAGAGTGATGCTAAAAAAATCTAAGTAAAGGCAATAAAATAGCCAGGATCAAGATAATGTACTTCCAGTGGTCCTTCCGCTGCTAAAACTAAATAGCAGGGTATGAAATTAGGAGGTCAGATCTCTTTGTTCATAAAAATGTTTCACATGTCCTTTCTGACCACGAAATTGGACGGAACCCCTTTTTCCATCGATTTTCCGCACACCAGCAGCGGTCCTCACGCCCGCCATATTAGTATTGGCAAACATAGCCCATTTCCTGTCTGCCGCGGTGCGAAGTGAACCACCATAAAAATGCGCCCACCACCGCGGCAGTGCGAGCAATAGAGAGACCCACCGCCGTGCGAAATGACGTCCGGACCGCCGTACAAATCAGGATGCCCAAAACAGCCAGTCACACCGCAGCGGAGAAACCGCCCAACCAGAGACGGCGGAAGCACGACAGTGTGGCGTGAAACCAGTCTCCCGATCCCCTCCACCCGGTCTCAACCGCAATAGATCCAGCTCTACACGTCTTCCGGTGCTGTACCTGATACACTACCAGCAAGTAATGCACCGTCGCAGACAACAGCAGAGGTACGCAATCACTCAACTCCACACCCAACCACAACACACAACTCCAGAGCTGATATATGGTTCCTGTCCACACCAGTCACCCTGGTGCGGACAGGAACACATCCACAATTGTACCCACACATGTACTACCTGTCACTAAATCGCCCCTCCGCATCCAGTTCACCCATCAACCGCGATATCAATGCAATGTCCCGGTCGAGTCACCACAGCGGTGAAGAAGCGGGAAAATATGCGCACAATGTAGAAGTCAGGGCCAGCACCAGGCATGGGCAGTCCACAAAGATCATAGGGCCACACCTCCACCCTCCACACACTGGGCCCCCCACACCCATTAAGGGACATGCTATGTGCTCCTCCTGTGCTTCCCCATGCACAATAGCCAGCCAGGTGAACCACACCCTGCATCACACACCCCAAACAACCAAGGAGACAGTGTCAGCAGGTGGGGCTGCAGCGGAACACACAGCACATGAGCACAGGGCCAGGGCAACCCTCTCACCACACCCACACTACACTCATGTCAAGCAAACTGAGTCCAATTACAAAATGAACACTCACAATGAATATGAACAATCACTCAACTGGACACACTGCCTGTCAAGTCACACAGACACACCCCACACTGTCACACAGCCACAAACACAGACCAGATGTCAGCAGCAATGGAGGACAAGAAATGGGCAAAGCTCAAATGAGGTGGACACTAATGGAAAGCCAAGGAGCTAGCCACAAAGCATGTGCACATCACATGCAAGAGAAGGAACATATAACCACACCCTTAGCCCATCAAATCACACATGACTGGCACAATGAGTGAAATTAAACCGCAGTCACCTCTGTGCAACAACTCAGGGAGACAGCAAGGCAACCCATGCATAGGCACAGGGATGATAGGAAGTCTCTGAAGTCAAACAGTGATCAGCTACACATATGTATCTAATAACTTGACATGTGTATGTCATCAGCACAACACACAGGGCACATTATCACACTTCATGACTGCCAAACACAGGTTGGATCCTTCATACATACCCCTCCCCCACCCACCACACACCTGCAACACTTAACACCAGTGTCAAACACACATAATGGTGCCAATATTGTCCTGTGAATACACTTACAAACAGTCACACTCCCTGGGGTCATCCACAAACATCACACACTCAGGGATGCCTGAACCAATGCTGCTGCCTCAAAAACAACA
Organism: Triturus cristatus; assembly: GCF_964204655.1. NCBI lineage: Eukaryota > Metazoa > Chordata > Amphibia > Caudata > Salamandridae > Triturus > Triturus cristatus. Next base: position 368,393,938 of record NC_140586.1, read on the forward strand.
GCCAAACACAAAACTCACAAACAACATACACAGAAGTACAACAAGCCCAGACCTGTGTAGAAAAACAGTGGAAAGGCAATGGGAGCCGAGACAGAACAGGAGTACACAACATCATCACTCAGGAACAATGCACAGAAACCATTCCCCAACACAGAAAAAGTGCATCATCTCCAAACAATCATGGACACAAACTAGGAGCAATGGGACAAAAGGAAAACACAGACACACATACCACATCACCCATCAAGTCAACATGGTGTAATTTTGTACCACTTGCATGCACATGCACAATACTGACAAGTGACAGGTCAAATATAAGAGGAGAAAACACAAAGGTGCACTCCAAACAAGACCAGGAACAAGAATAGCCCTAAGTGCATGTGTCAGACATACATGTAATGCACATTACACTTCCAACACACATCTGAATGTATCACAATGCATAAACAAATCACACACAATGACATGCAATTAGAACTTCGCACACAGAGCACCTGTCAGCTGTAAGAGACAACACAGGCCAAACACTGCACACATCCACATCAAACACACAACAGATGCACATGCCAATCCATCACATTGCAAACACAGCTGTACATCAGGGGATGCACACCAGGAAATTGCAAGGCAACATACACTCACAGCACTGCATGCACAACAAGCAATGTGTGCACACCCAACAACACAGTTCCACACAGATCTGAATGCCTACGCAATGAACCCCCACAACGCAAATCACCATAGCACACACACAACATCACACTCAGGAAGGGAAGAAGTACCTCAGCAAACACATATACAGCTCACCCATTACCCACAGATGCACAAGTCTGCTACACCCAGGTAAAAACAACATGACCAGAGGACTGTGCATCACAAACAGTTGAACTGAATTTGAGCAACCATGACTGCAAAACAGTACAAGAAAATCACATATAACCAATTGGGAAACTGTCCTGAGTGGTACATTGGTTCTGTGAACAGGTCAGCATCACAAAGCATAGTGTAACAAATAAAGAGGTGGGGAGGCATACACACTGGCAACCCAAGGGGATAGCGGACATGAGAGTGAAGCGGTGTGTACGTCAGTAGTGGACATATCAGGAGGGCACCATACACAAATAGATGGAGTGATAACTCACAATGGGTAGGCATCAGAAGCACAGATAGGTGATGGTATGACTTCACATCACACATGCCATACTCGATACAAAAATGTCCAAGTGACAGCAATGCATGAGAAAAAACACCCACAATGTCAGTGTGGATGAGTAGGTCTGCACAGTGAGCACAAACAGCATCAAGACACATGGCTGATCAACAAAAGACAACACTGACTTACCAGTCACACACTCTGCATACTCACAATTGGCACTAACAAGTAGGTGTCCCCCAGAAGTGCAAGGACACAGCCACACACTGCACAGTGCATAACCTACAACTCCCCCATGTGCCCACAATAACAAGCACAGAGATGACTAATCAAACTAACAGGCACACAATTCTTAGTTGACACATGTGTGCAGTTGCCATTGCAGGGGCACACACACATCAACAGTACTGACAAAGTCACCCCTTCCACACTGCACACTTCATGACCACCCAAGTGCACATATTTAAATTTACCCATGTGACTAGGATGATTGGCCATCACAAGATGACCATACACCAACACTGCTGTGCACAGAACAAGAAAGATCACACAGACATGATGGTCCTTGGCCAGCCTGCCTGCAATCCTGTTGATAGAATCCCACTCTGTGCTGGCAGTGCATCCAAACATGACATGTGTACAATGTAGCTAACGTGACAATAGAATGATTAGGATAACAGTAGGTCATCACAAACAACCATCATTGCACCCCCAAGCCTCAGAGTCAAGAAAAACTGAAGTATCTGTCACCTCTGCTAAACCCTGTAAATGAGAAAAAACAAAATGCCAATGTTAAAGTGACATAGAGAGCATGTGTCACATTAAACCATACCCACACCGAAAACCTTTATTTAGTACACAAAGCAGACAACAGGAGTAACTGTCTTTATTACATATCAAACAGATAGGCATGAAAAGTAGACAAGCTCAAGACCAGTGTCCAGTCCAAAGTGCAGAGTAGGTCCATGAGATCCTGCACAGGGAAGGGGCAAACACAGCAATAACCAGCAAGGTCAGTGGCCAGTCCAAAGTGCAGAGCAGGCACATGTGTGCATGAGAGGCTGTACAGGGAATGGGCAAACACAGCAATGAACAGCAAGACCAATGGCAAGTCCAAAGTGCAGAGTAGGTACATGAGATCCTGCACAGGGAAGGGGCAAACACAGCAATGAACATCAAGACCAGTGTCCAGTCCAAAGTGCAGAGTAGGTCCATGAGATCCTGCACAGGGAAGGGGCAAACACAGCAATAACCAGCAAGGTCAGTGGCCAGTCCAAAGTGCAGAGCAGGCACATGTGTGCATGAGAGGCTGTACAGGGAATGGGCAAACACAGCAATGAACAGCAAGACCAATGGCAAGTCCAAAGTGCAGAGTAGGTACATGAGATCCTGCACAGGGAAGGGGCAAACACAGCAATGAACATCAAGGCCAGTGGCCAGTCCAAAGGGCAGAGCAGGCACATAAGCGCATGAGAGGCTGCACAGGGAACGGGCAAACACAGCAATGCCAGTGGCCAGTCTAAAGTGCAGAGTAGGTACATGAGAACCTGCACAGGGATGGGACAAACACAGCAATGAACATCAAGGCCAGTGGCCAGTCCAAAGTACAGAGTAGGTACTTGAGATTCTGCACAGGGAAGGGGCAAACACAGCAATAAACAGCAAGGCCAGTGGCCAGTCCAAATTGCACTGTAGGTAAATGAGATCCTGCACAAGGAAGGGGCAAACACAGCAATGAACAGCAAGGCCAGTGGCCAGTCCGAAGTGCAGAGTAGGTAAATGAGATCCTGCACAGGAAAGGGGCAAACACAGCAATGAACAGCAAGACCAGTGGCCAGTCCAAAGAGCAGAGTAGGTACATGAGATCCTGCACAGGGAAGGGGAAAACACAGCAATGAACAGCAAGGCCAGTCCAAAGGGCAGAGCAGGCACATGTGTGCATGAGAGGCTGCACAGGGACTGGGCAAACACAGCAATGAACAGCAAGGCCAGCGGACAGTCCAAAGTGCAGAGTAGGTACATGAGATCCTGCACAGGGAAGGGGCAAACACAGCAATGAACAGCAAGGCCAGGCAAGTGCATAGTAGGCACACGATGCATGAGAGGATGCACAGGGAATGTGTGAGACTGTACACTACCATGATCAGCAACACAGTCAGGGGGATGACAATGGGCAGTCCAGGCACCGCTGTGGGAGAGACAGGTGTGGGAGGAGGACTTTGCCTCAGACTTGGCTTTCAGTCGGACTGGGAGGTGGATGAGTGTTGGGGCCAGTTGGAGTACTGGACCTGGGAGAGAGAGGACCAGCTGAGGTAGAGGTGTCAGTGGCTTTGGTAGCCGGGGGGCTGGTTGGACCGGGTGGTGTGGTGGCAGGTTGAGGTGGAGTCATGCATCTGTGAGAAACAGTGTGCTGCTGCTGGTGGCCATCCCTCTGGGTACCTGCTGGATACGGAGGAAAAGCTTGGCTTGGCCTTGCCTTTTCTCCTCCATCACCTGTTGACCAGGTGAATCCCCTACACTGACCTCCTTCCCCTGCTTCACAGGGGTCTGGATGGGAGTTGAGGTTGTGGGTGAATCTGCCTTAGCGGGCTTTTTCTGTGGACCCTTAGCAGGCACCAGCTTCACAGCAGGAACGTAGACTGACTGATTTTCTTTGCGAGACACTTTTGGGACAGGAGAGTCCTTGGCTGGGGATGCCTCTAAGGCATGTGAGTCTGAGGCCAGCTTTATGGCTTTATGCCCCTGAGTGTCGCCTGAAGGGCTTTTGACTTTGTCCTCTGACGTGGCTTTGGTTTTTTGTGGGTATGGTGTCTGCACTCTGGCCTGCTTGGGCCGCTGCTGTTGTGTGCTGCTTGTGCTGTATCGTGAGCTTGAGGTCTGTGGTGTGTGGTCACTATCATCAGAAGTAGTTACTGGCAGGGGGGGTAGCCAAAGGGACTGGAGCTGGACTCTGATACTGTGACAGCTGAGTGGCTGCTGTCACTGTGGAGGGCAAAGACTGGACAGTCCGGTGTAGCCCACCCACAGTTGAATGAATGCCCTCCTTGAAGGCAACTACCTGTGCCAACTTTTTGTCGTGGTCTAGGTAGGCATTGAGGAGAGTTGTCTGACCCACACACAGCTGCCGCAAAAGGTTCACAGACTCAACACTGAGGGCAGCAGGGGAGACAGGGACAGCGGTGCCTGGGGTGAAGGACACTCTTCCCTTCTTACTGATGAAAGCACGTGCAGCACTAGTGGAAGTAGCTGGAAGGGTGGGCAATGGACGCTGTGTGGCGGAAGAGGAGGCAGAGTTCCCGCTCCCTGTGCCAGCCAACATAGATGCGTCACTGCTGGCGTCAGATGATGTTGAGGTTGGTGTCTCTGGCTGTGATTCCTCAAGCAGACTCCTGTCCCCCTCAGTGGCGCTGGTCACATTAGTGTCAGTGTGCTCGTGTGTAGCAGTGGTGCTTGATGCCTCACCACTGGTGTCCATCTCCTGTCCTTCTGTGCCCACAGTAGATGCTGCAAGAGACAGATACGTTGAGTTCGTTTAGTGGCATTAACACAAACATCATATGCAAGCAAAGCACTAAATAAGATGATGATATCCCCATGTTGCACACCACCCTGTGCAGTAACATTGTGCAACCTCAATTCAAAATTTGAATTTTGCGTGTCATCATGCAAACTTGGCATACGCGACCCATGTGAGGACCACACAGCCAAATAGCCTGCCTGTGGCTCTGTGTAACCTGACATACAGATCCCTCTGAGCATACCTAGGGCCCTGAGGGGTGAAAAGATGTACCTCCCAACATGTTGCCACAGTCACATCTGCAGACAGCAGAAGGGGACAACACAGATACAGACTCCAACATATCAATCCACAATGGCCATGAGCTCATGCCATCCACCATGTCGTACTTTGGGGCACAACTACAGTTGCACTTGGTGTCAGATGTGTAGTCCTCACAATGTTGATGTCAGTCAATGCACATATTGATGAAAGCACACTGAGATGAGGCACACTGCCGTTCCCTTCCATGGGATGTCCCTGACTTACCCAATTCAGACGATGCCAGAAGGCCACAACCCAGGATGCAATGTCAAGGTCCATTATTTCAATGACATGAGAAAGTACAGGTAGGGAAAATGCATGACTGCTACACCCAACATAGAGGCCACTTATAAGCCAGTGCAGCACACTAGCAACATCACAGAGCTCAGCATTGGCCTAGGTTTGGAACACATGCAGCCACTCACATCCAAAGTCACCCTTCTCAGAATACTCACCCCCAGCTTGCTGCTGATGGTCCTTCAAACCTGCATCCAGCTCAGGCTGTGTCACAGCTAAGATGCGGGCCATTAGTGGTGTCATGCTCCTGTGTGCCAACTTTCCAGTGCGAGAGAGAAGCCCCAGCATCATCTCTGTCATGTTTTTGCTCAGCTGGCAGATGTCATCCCACCTCTTCTGACAGTGTGTGTGCCGTCGGTTGGAGACACCCAGAGACCGCACCTTGCGTGCAATGGCCCTCCACACGGCCTTACACTGGTGGACTTTGAGCTGCAGGCATGAGAGACAAGAGGGGGAAAATCAGTGACACAGGGTTATGTCCCACTATCTCTCAGTACAGGAGCATGATACTAACACAGCACTACTTCACAGATATGTCTAGCAGAGACAAAACAGCATCTCACATATTACATTAGCATGGGAGAATCCTACAAAAATGCATGCAGGTATGAGGGTGGACACAGTACCTGCCCATCTCATACACATGCAGGATGCCAGCACAGAAAGCTATGTGTAGGGGGCCCACATCTGCTATTCAGTTTGTGGATGAGCAAGACATACATTACATTGAAGATTATGTTTCGGGGCAGACTCACTGTGTCCAACACTGCGCAGCCGTCAATATCCTTGCCCTGTGAATGGCTCATTATGTCATGGAGGTCACATTTAGGGACATGATCTTACAATCTCACACCCTTCTCACAAGGTCTGTCATGTGCAATCTACAGGGCTGAGATCGCTCTTTGATGGATAGTCTAGCAGACAACCCATATGTTTCACTCTGTACATTCAGTGATGTGTCCTTGTCAGACTGGGCAGTGACTGTGAAGGCCAGGTGGGCTCACACTGAGGTCCAACATAGGGCATCAGAAATGCCACATGAAGGGACAATATGAGAGCGTAAACAGTGCCTACACATGCGAGTCAGTACACATGCTGGAGAAAATGGAAGGGGCTCTGTACAAGAGTACCACAATCTGCTGTGTCATTGGCGAATTACCACCAAGAGTGTCACCTTCTGGCATTTGAGTCCTGAGCATAGTGCTGACCTATACATGATGGCAATTTTGAGTCAGACTCACTTCCATCAGTACCCTCTGGACGTTAACCCTTGGTAATGTCACAGATGAGCCTGTGAAGAACATCATGGACCCACACATCCATTCACAAAGGCAATATCTGTTCTGACATCTGCTTAACCTACTTGCTGCGTTACTGTATGGCTGATATATCACTACATGTCCCTCCCATTCTGATGTGCAGCCAGGGAAACGTGTGAAATAGGCTACACACCCCTTTCCCTTGGAGTCAGCTTGCTAGGCAGTGCTTGATACAACACCATACTCTCAGGCACATACTACAGCAGATCAACTTCATGTGTGTACTCCCTTTACTCTCACTTCTACTTTGAAACACTTACCATAATATCTGGAGCACCATAAAGCCTCCCATACTGTGTGAGCACCTCATCCACCAGGATCTCCAGCTCCTCGTTGGTGAAGGGACGGGCCCTGATCTTCTCAGTCCTCACCATCATTGGGTCCATGAGACAGGAGCAGCAGCAGTTGGTGGTGAGGGGTGTCAGGCAGCAGTGTCTGGAGACAGGAGCAGCAACAGTTGGTGGTGAGGGGTATCAGGCAGCAGTGTCTGGAGACAGGAGTAGCAGCAGTTGGTGGTGAGGGGTGTCAGGCAGCACTGTCTGGAAGCTGTGGAAATGTGAGGTTCTCTCCCACACATATATAGCCCCCTGGGGTAGTTTCAGTGGTTCTAAGCTGCTGCAATTAGTGTTCCAGGTCCGCTTTTTTCAAAAGCATCCAATGGCCGGCCCCAGGGTGGTGGAGCACGCCTACTGCGATTTTCAAAATTGCATTTGGCTACCGTGATTGCGGTTCCCATTGGCTGTAAGGGCTTGGGCATTGGTGGTGACACACCACAGGGGCCAGGCGGTCGCTACCACAGTTGTGTATCTTTCAATTGCATCCAATAACCGGCCCGCGGTGGCGGAGCACGCCTACTGCGATTTTCAAAATTGAATTAGGCTACCGCGATTGCAGTTCCCATTGGCTGTAAGGGTTTGGGTATTGGAGGTTACACTCCTATGGGGCCAGGCTGTTGCTACCGCGATATGGCTGCCATACGTAGGAGCCAGTGACCGTGATTTTGGTGGCGGAGCATGCCAACCGCCATTGCACTATATGTATCACTACCGCAAGTGTGGCTTTGCCATTGGCAGTGACAAACCTCAGGGGTCGTACGGTCGCTACCGCGATATGGCTGCCATACATTGGAGCCAGTGACCGTGATTTTGGTGGCAGAGTATGCCAACCGCCATTGCACTATATGTATCATTACCGCGAGTGTGGGTTTGCCATTGGCAGTGACACACCGCAGGGGCCAGGCGGTCTCTACCGCGATATGGCTGCCATACATTGGAGCCAGTGACCGTGATTTTGGTGGCGGAGCGTGCCAACCACCATTGCACTATATGTATCACTACCGTATGTGTGGCTTTGCCATTGGCAGTAACACACCGCAGGGGCCTGGCGGTCGCTACCATGATATGGCTGCCATACATTGGAGCCAGTGACTGTAATTTTGGTGGCAGAGCATGTCAACCGTCATTGCTCTATATGTATAACTACAGCGAGTGCGGCTTGCCATTGGCTGTGACACACCGCAGGGGCCAGGTGGTCGCTACTAGGGGTGGACACAAAATTCCGTGAAACTGCAAGAAATCTCCACAAGCAAGCGGAATGTCACGTGCTCCCGGAGATTTCTTGTTGCGTCCGTTGTAATCATTGCAGGGTCTCAGGGGCAGATGTGCATCGTGCCAGAATGAATCCTGCCCTGCATATTTATCCAAGAAGATGCCACCATTTTGTGCAATCCCTCTACTCAGCTGGAGTACTTTCTACTGCTACTGGCTAATCAGTAAGTGTTACCTCATTGGGTAAAAGTTTAGTGCTTTACCTACATGACAGCTGCCTAAAGGCCAGAAGAGTTGTCTCTAGTGACCATGTTTGTCTGTAGCTTTGCCACCATGCCGAAAGGCGCTTGGGTCCCTTGAGTGAGCTGTCCATCATAGTGTGTAAAGGGCGGGAAGTGTGTCTGGGGTGGGGCCATTCGGATGGGGCTTTTATGCAAGTTCACATGCCTCTTGTTTATAAAAGGTCAGAGACCGATCAGAGCAGCAGATGAGGAGAAAGAACCTCCTGGTTACAGGAACTACACGGGGACTGCGCTCAAGAAAGTCATTAATGCAAAGACCTCCATCAAGCATCACAGCTAATTTACGATGATAAATATGGGGAGAAAGCTTCTACTCGGGCACCTGTTTTATGTATATCTGTAAATTCTTCCTGTCGAGATTTAATTTTTGTGACAGGATCATCGTGCCAGAATGGATCCTGCCCTATGAAGCCTGGCAGTACACACAACAGCATAGAGGTCGTGTTAAAGTGTTCTCCCGCCGCCCACTGCCTCTCAAAGCCCAGTTGTACAGTTTACCCTTCAGCATTTGAAATTAGCTAATGAATTCCAAAAACCCCAAACGAAAACATACGGCACTGGTCACGTGTCTTATTCTCGGTGCTTTCCAGCTTACACTAAATGAGTTATGGAAAGGATTGCAACCGCTTTTACTTACAAAACAGTGGATATGGGGAGAAAGCACACCTGCCCAGCCTCGACCGAGCTCATGAGGTTTTGGGCTGATTAATGCGTCACAGAATTTGAGCTTCAACTCAGGCACCTGCTATATTTATATTTGTAAGTGCTTCCTGTTGAGGTTTAATTAATACCTCATACCCACGAATTCGGTTCCGCCTCGGAATGCGGAACTTTTGACATTTACACGTTCCCCGCGGATGCAGAAATGCTGAAATTTCACAAATTCTGTGGGCGGAACGGAATTTGTCGCCCACCCCTAGTACGCCTACCACGATATGGCTGCCATACATTGGAGCCAGTGACCGTGATTTTGGTGGCAGAGCATGCCAACTGCCATTACACTATATGTATCACTACCGTGATTGTGGCTTTGCGATTGGCAGTGCCACACCGCTGGGGCCAGGTGGTCGCTACCGCGATATGGCTGCCATACATTGGAGCCAGTGACAGTGATTTTGGTGGCGGAGCATGCCAACCGCCATTGCACTATATGTATCAATACCGCGAGTGTGGCTTTGCCATTGGCAGTGACATACCGCTGGGGCCTGGCTGTCGCTACCACGATATGGCTGCCATTGATTAGAGCCAGTGACCGAGATTTTGGTGGTGGAGCATGCCAACCGCCATTGTACTATATGTATCACTGCCACGAGTGTGGCTTTGCCATTGGCAGTGACACACCACAGGGGCCAGGCGGTTGCTACCGCGATATGGCTGCCATACATTGGAGCCAGTGACCGTGATTTTGGTGATGGCGCATGCCAACCACTATTGTACTATATGTTTCACTGCCGCGAGTGTGGCTTTGCCATTGGCAGTGACCACCGCTGGGGCCAGGCGGTCACTACTACGATATGGCTGCTAAACATTGGAGCCAGTGACCGTGATTTGTGTTGCGGAGCACTTTGACAGCACCTATGGACACATCATGCTGTGTGAATGGCCAATGGCCAGTTCTCAACAGTGCACAGTAGACACATGATTCATGGCACACGATTGTACACACAATGCCAATGTAACATTTACCCCACTGCTGACTAAACGTGCCATGTTGGTGTATATGATTGAAAACATTGGCATTTACTCCCTCACATGTCACTTGTGATATTGCTGGGCATGTACACAGAACATTGTTGCACTAGACTCTCCAATGGGTACACATGTCAATGTGTGATAGGGCTGAGCAACTCACAGTGATGAATGTCTACCTACACAATTTGCATATTTTCATGTCTACTTTTCTTTGCTCATGCACATACTTGTTGTTTATGCACAGACAGTGGTCATTGTGTTGTTGATGTGTACCCTGTTCGACTTACGCAAGAAGGTGTGGCAGGTACAGCAGCTAGGTAGGAGACAGTAGTGTTGCAATTTCACACACATGCTGTATGAACTATTCTCAGGGCTGCTCATGCAAGATGTGTCCATATCCTTTTGGGCATTCACATGGTCAGATATTGTTTTGGAGGTGCTAGCTGTGTGAAAAGAGGACAAGTGTACGACTGGTGTAGATGACAGTGTCCCTACATGTAAGTTGGGCTGTAAGCTTAACTGTGGTGACATTCATTGTTGGTGTTGTGTCAGTCAAAACGTAAGATGTCGGACACATCCCATGGTGGATTGCATTGACATGTGTCCCCTTTCATCTCACGAAGTAGGAGACCAAATGTGCATCGTCCTATCACAGTGCTGGCAGACATGGAGGATGAGGAGGTCATACGGAAATTCCAACTGGATCGACGCACCCTACAAGACCTATGTGCAATGTTGGAGCCCCACCTGCGGCCTCGCAGAACATATCTGACTGCTTTCACTCCAACGTCTAAGGTGATGGCAGCCCTGCATTTTTCGCTACTGGATCATTCCAGTACACGGGGTCCAGCGCAGTTGGGATGTCACAACCTATGTTCAGCATGGCGCTACTTGATGTCCTGTCCGCTATGATGATCTACAAGGACAGATATATCCCCAATGTTGTTGGTGCCATTGATTGCACAGATGTTGGACTTGTTCCACCACAGGCACGTGAGCACATCTACAGGAACAGGAAACATTTCCATTCCATCAATGTGCAAGTGGTGTGCCAGATGGATATGATCATCTCACATGTCTGTGCCAAATTCCCTGGCTCGGTCCATGACTCGTACATCATGCGTAAAAGCATTGTGCCACAGCTGATGGCTAATCTGCTTCCAGAGCGTGCATGGATTGTGGGTGAGTACGCAGAGTCAAGTAGCATGCTGTGTGTGTGACATGCTGTCCTCTACTACAGTTATATTACATAGTTGGTCTGTGTATCTCACACCTAGGTGATTCTGCATATCCCAACTATCCTTGGTTGCTGAGAACACTGCGTAATCCCAGGACCCCAAGTGAAGTACACTACAATGATGCCAATGGGAGGACTCATCGTGTGGTGGAGCGTACTTTCGGTCTCCTAAAGTCACGTTTCCGCTGTCTGGAAAAGACCGGAGGTGCACTGATGTACTTGCCCAAAAAGGTATGTGAGATTGTAGTTGCATGCTGCATGCTCCACAACATGGCCTTGTGCAAGGAGATCTCCCTGATCCTGGACGCTGATGAGCAGCCGAGTCCCCCGCCTGCATACCAACCCATGTCCAGTGACGAGGATAGTGGAGAGGAGGAAGGTGTCGACCTGCGTCAACAGCTAATCAACCGCTACTTCACTTGAAGGTGAGTGACAATGTACAACGGGGCCATTCTCTGCTGATGTCGTTGTTGGACAAAAGGTCTATGTGAGCTTTGTGACTGCAGCCCATTGTTGACTCAGTGCGGACTGCCAATGTTTCTGGTACAGGGTAGTTTGGCACAGATACAGGATGATGTCTATGTCGTTAATGTTGCTCATTGTAATGTGTGAAGATTGGAGTACCTTAATGACAAGTGTTGTGTGATGGCTGTGATGCCACCGGCTGACTAGTGAATATTGTTCTGTTGTGTTTTCCTAGGTCCCTTCAGCCTTTCCTTGCCCACAAACAATCCGTGCTCCTGGTACATTGTAATCTTGGTGAACATTGCACATCCGTGATAAACACGGGGCAGACACAACGACATAGGTGTGTAAGGAGTGTTTATTTACAATGGGTACATGTGACAGGGTAGTGAATATTTACAAAAAGGTGAATTGTGAAGCAATGAGTTGTCAGTGATGGTAGATGAGACAATTGAGTAGTCACCACATTGCTGTGGTGACCCAGTCCAACAGACAGATGCAATTAACAAGGCAGTGTGGGGAAGGACAGTCAACAAAGTCAATGGCAGAGTGAAGAGGGTTGCCATCATGGCTGGCTCCTTTACTGGCGTTTGGCAGGTGTTTTGCCACGGGTTCCTATCTTGGATTTCTTCGGACGGCCCCTTGGTTGTTTGGCAGGGGTGGCCTCTGCTGCAGGGCCAGTGGGGTCTGAGGAGTCGCCCCTCTCCGTACCTGCAGGGGAGGAGGTAGAGGTGTTGGTTGTGCCGTAGGCCTGTCCCTCAGAACCACCACTAGCTGGCCCACAAGGTACACGATTTGGCCCATGAGGGTGTCTAATCTATGGACCTCAGCAGCAGGCGGAGCTCACAGGAATCTTCCTGAGCCTGGCCCGTTTGTCCCTGGGCCCTTTCATAGGCCCCAAGGACTCTGGTGATGTTGTCCAGGGCTTCGGTCCCAGTGTCCTGTTGGCTTAGACTCACCCTTGTCCTCCCACCTTCCCTGCTGTCACGGACCTGTTGCCTCACCACTGTAGGCACCTGCCGACTCTCCCTGCCCTCCTTAGTTGGTGGGGTGGGGTGGTCATCCTCTGGGGCAGGGAGAGTGTTGCAGGCATCACTGGTGGTGGTGGTGGAGGCCGCACAGGTCTTTCCGGCAGGGGTCAGCATAGTTGTTGTTATTGTTGCCTATGTGGTGGTGGGGGGGCAGGGGGGTCCTAGGACCTGTTGCGTCCTGGCATACTAGATGGGCCGGCTTCAAGCTCAGCATCCTCAAAATCCAGGGAGTCCTCATCAGAGAGTCCATGTTCCGGGGGTGGAGACTGGCTCTGCAGGTTGATGTTGTCGTCCTCTGCAGTCAGTTGTTGGTCACCTGTGGGACAGAGGGGAAATTGTCATTGATGGTCACCTCTCAAGCTTGGTGTTCGATGTTTCGTATTTACAGGTTATGCAACATACAGTTAACTATTTCGCACATTGTATGTCTGCACAGTAATGTGCATCATGTCATGATGTGGAGGTACATACATTAATTTTCCATGGTGTGACGTCAATGGATACCATGCCCCACGTGAAGATTTTGTTATTGCGATGAAAGGTTGTCATCTGACAACTGGCGGCATTACTCTGCCTGGCAGGCATTATATCTGCGCATGAACTAGCCATTGTCGGGGGCGCTAGGTGGCGCTGGACCGTCATGGCCGCACTTCAGTGAGGCTCTCGCCGGCCGGGCGAAACTAAACCTTGCAGCACTATCCTCCGGGCCAGTTACAAACAACCCAACGCTACCGACGGGCAGCACAGCTTTGCAGGACCACTCGGTGCAAGTTTGAAGACAGTGGGCGACCTGGTGGCGAAGATATCGCTCGCTACTGACAGTGGGCGCAGTGCAGCGCGTGGAGCGGAACTGCGGAGCGGCGGCTCCTGACAACGCGAGCCTGGGGATTCATTGTGCCTTGTAGGCCGAGGGCGAGGTGTCGACTGTGGCCGGCACTGCTGACACTCTGCTGATCACTTGAGGTGAGCCTGGGCCCCCCCTTCCACATTGGCCCTGCCGGTGACTACCTAGGGCGACGATCGTGCTGGAGACCCAATGTGGGGCCTCGCTGTATCGGAGGTACAGGCGGAGTGCCTGCCGTTGCTCTGCCTGCCTGGCCTGCGCGCCCTGGGGACGAGCGCTCTTCTGGACCTGGTTGCCGCTGGGGAGCCGTGGACAGAGACATCCTGTGCTGCATAGGGGTGAGGGTTGGCAACGAAGCCCCTTCTCTGGCCCTGCGCTGAGAGGCGTTGGCGGACCCGACCCGACAGAGGTCTTTCTGGCTCTCCGCTTGGTGCCTCGCCCAGATTGGGACCCTGGTGCCCGTGGCGCAGAGTGTCACGGCCCTGTCCCTGCGGGGGCCGAGGGGGTGCTGTGGCTCCTGCGAGGGGCTGGACGGAGCGCCTGGACACCTTTCTGGGCTGAATACTCCTGGTAGCTTGAGGGGGCTGGTCGTCTGGTGTGCCCCGTCGGGGCCTGGCGCTGGAGGTGCGGACTGTGGCCGAACATAGAAATCACAGTGCAGGCTGGCTATTGGTGACCTGGGCTCTCGCCAGCGGCTAACATGGGCAAGTTGGACGCAAAGCAGTCGACGCTACAATTTAACCCCCCTAAAAAGAAAACGCGTGCGCCACCTGTGGAGGGCGGAGAGCTGGGCCCCGGTGAGGAGGAGGAGGTGGACTGGAAGAATATCCTTTTAGGCATGCAGAAGAGCCTAACCTCCATTGACGCCAAAATCGATAACATGAATACGCGCCTGGAGGCGGTGGTGCACCGGCTGGATCAGCACGGGGAGAGTCTGAAGGAGGCGAGGGGTGAATATCGGAGCTGGAGGACGGTGCTGTGACTGGTGCAACTAAGTTGTCACAGATGGACCGGCTGCTCAAGGTCATTGCCGAAAAAAATGAAGATTTAGAGGCGCGTTCCCGACGGAACAACGTCCGCCTGATTGGCCTTGCGGAGTCCAGTGGTGGGGGCCGTATGGAGGATTTCATTGAGCAGCTGCTGATCGATAAATTTGGTCGGGACTCTTTTTCGCCGCAGTTGGTGGTAGAGCGTGCCCACCGCTCCTTGGGGTCTCGACCGGTCCCTGGGGCCCCACCGCGCCCCTTCATCATCAAATTTCTCAATTGCAGGGATCGCGACGCTCTGCTGCGCCTTGCCAGGGAGAAGCAACCAATCCTGCATGAAAACATCACTATTTCATTCTATCCGGACTTTACCCAGACGGTGCAGGACGCCCGCCGCAAGTTTGCAGGAGTAAAGAAGAAGCTGCAACAACGGGACATTCCATATTCCATGCAGTACCCCGCCAAGCTCAAGATCACTCATCATGGCAAGCCCCTTTTCTTCGGCATCCCGCAGCAGGTGGAGGACTTCCTAAAAGAACAGCCCTCTGCTGCCTTTCAGCGGCGCAGTCCTGGGACACGATCGGGCTCCCGCTCTCCGACGTCTGCTCCGGACTGATGAGTACTGCTGTTATGGTTTCTCTTCTATTTCTTTCCCCCTGCGTCTGTCTTTCCTTCTTACTTGGCATTGCCTATTCCCCCTTGCTCTTGTTTCCCCCCTTTGATCGACCTTTCCTTTGGTTGCGGATATGGAGTGACCGCACTCATGAGGGGGATTGCTCGTGCACTTGAGGGAGCGGCCTTAGCCTTTAGACCTCTCTTTCAGTTGTAGGGGATGAGAAGACATTACTATCTGGAGACCCGCATGTGCTGTTGCCTACCGTTTACGATGTATTGGTCTGGACATTGACGACATGTTTCGCCTTGGCACTCCCCCCATCCCACGTAGACTCCTCACCCAATGGGGTGATGGTGCGGTGGGTGCAAAGAGGGGGCTGGAGAGGGTGGGTCCGGCACACCAGTATCTCCCGTAGAGGGTATACCCCAATTCCACAGTTATGTTCGCTGTAAGGGATGGGAGGGGGTCTGAATTCCGGCAGGATTGGGCTGCTGTTGTGGGAGGGGGTGGGATGGGAGATGGGGGCAGGGAATGGTATTTGGGGCAGGTTCCCTCGGACGAGTTGGGGAAGTCGGTTGGGCTGGGTGGGGGGGATTTGTATTTATGACAACACACTTGAACACTGGCACACACACTGTTCGCTGCTCGGGCTTGAATTCTGGCACTCTCGGTATTGGGGCCTGAGGGTAGGGGCATGGTACCTTCCTAGCATGAGGCGGGCTGGGCAGCGGGACGCGGAGGCTTGGCCGCAGGGTCTACCTAGCTTTATCCATTGGGGTCCCCTCGAGTAATGGTGCTGGGGGAGCGAAGTGCACAGCATGACCCGCACAGTAGGATCAATGTTTTGATGTGGAACATACGGGGGCTGGGAGACCCCCGCAAGCGTCGTCAGGTCCTGGGTTATTTAGACCGCCATCAAATACACATAGCACTACTGCAGGACACCCATACAGACCCCCATAGGGCACCTACATTTGCATCACGATGGGCGGCATATGGCCTCTTTGCTTCATACTCCACATACTCCAGGGGAACGGCCGTACTAGTCAAAAAGCATACCCCGTTTGTGCCTCTGGGGGAAAAAACTGACATTGAGGGACGCTTCTGTGTGGTGTGGTGACGGATGGGTAATGCTACTGTTACCATTGTCTCCTCTTATGGGCCTAACGTGGACGGACCCGCACATTTCATCTCCCTGTGGGAAGTCATATTGGAGATAGGGTCCACGAACCTGATCTGGGGCGGGGACTTTAATGTTACACTCGACCCTGCCCTGGATCGCTCTAATGCAGGCACTGCGCATCACCCCCGCTCACAGGCTTCTATTCTTGACCTCATGGCGCACCACTCGCTGCTTGACGCGTGGCGACACATTCACCCGGATACGCGGGAGGGCACGCACTGGTCGACGTTGCATTCCACCTGGGCTCAGTTGGATTACCTGCTCCTGTCAAGGACTTTGGGGCCCTCCCTCTTGGGAGCACGACACTTGCCTCGTACCTATTCTGATCATGCGCCCGTGCTACTTACTCTGGCTAGGACTGGACTGGGTGGCGATCCGCTTCCGTGGCGCATGCAGCCTAACATCCTACTGGATGAATTGTTTAAGTTTGAGATGGCCCAGGAGATCACGGAGTTTATAGACCGGAATCGGGGGTCGGTGGATTGCGTGGCGACGGTGTGGGAGGCCTTTAAGGCCACCATGCGGGGTGTGTGTATTTCTAAGGGCTCGGGCGTGCTGTGCTCGCTCCGCGTTACACTGACCACCTTAGAACGAGCCTTACAAACCCTAGAAACTGGCCCTAATTTTATGGGTGATCCTGCGGCGCAATTAGACTACCGTACCAAACTCACCGAGAGAGAAGTACGTTTCCGTGGTAAGTATTTTGCTGCGCGCGCGTATGGCGAGGGAGAGCGACCTGGCAGGTTTTGGCCGGGCGCTGTTCGCCCTCAGCGTGGCGCTAATCACATACTAGAGGTCAGGGCCCCAGACGGCACTATGCAGCGTGACACGCCTTCTATACTGTCCACCTTTGTGTCTCATTATTCCGCCCTGTATACATCCCAACGTGAAGCGCCCTTGGAGATGACCGAGTACCTGTCCGAGCTTACCCTCGGATGGCTATCTGATGCCCAGCGGGAACTCCTGGCGGCTCCTATAGGGTTAGCCGAAATTACGGAGGCCATAATGCAGACGGCGTCGGGTAAGTCACCAGGCCTGGACGGCTTCCCTGTTGAGTACTATAAAACTTTCATTGACCCGCTTGCGGCAGTTCTGCGAGAGGTGTTTGAGGAGGCTAATGAGACCGGCTCACTGCCGCCCAGTATGTCGGAGACTCTCATCGTCTCTCTTCTTAAGCCAGGAAAGCCTCCGGATAGTTGTGATTCATACCGGCCTCTTTCCCTCATCAATAGTGACGTGAAGATCCTGGCCAAGGTGCTGGCGAATCGGGTCAACCTCCTGATTGAAGGGCTGATACTGCCAGACCAGGCGGGGTTTATTCCGGGCCGTTCTACCTCCCACAACTTGCGGATGCTCTTCTCGGTTTTAAATAACGCGGATCCCTCCCTTGCCCTGGTGGCGGTATTTTTGGACGCCACCAAGGCGTTTGATTCGGTCGAATGGGACTATCTCCATCTGATCCTCAAGAATATGGGTATGCCAGTGGCATTCTCTAGATGGATTCAGATTTTGTACTGCTGCCCCAAGGCAAGAATCCTTATTAATGGACGCGTCTCTGCTCCCTTCCTAGTAACCAGGGGTACTCGACAGGGGTGCCCACTGTCGCCGCTTCTTTTCGCATCGGCGATAGAGCCCCTGGCGTCCCGCCTGCGGCAGAATTACCTCGCGGCATCCCTGAGATGCCAACAGCGGCAAATCTTACTGTCACTCTATGCAGATGATCTCACACTCTACATCAAGCACCCTCGGGATAATCTGAACCCTATACTTAGAGAGTTTGTTCGATTTGCGCTATACTCGGGGATCCACATTAATTGGGGTAAATCCGCTGTCTTCCCTCTCACGAACGGTATTGATAGTATCCCGCTTGACTATCCACTGGAGTGGTGCGAAGAGGGCTTGAAGTACTTGGGAGTATGTGTCTCCAGGGACCGACAGGAGGTGCTGTGCATGAATTACGGTAGGGCGCTCGAAGCCATACGCTCGCATGTGGTCCGGTGGCTGACTCTGCCGCTGACCATGGCCGGTCGAATTTCCCTTATAAAGATGGTTATACTCCCTAAACTGCTCTACCTCTTCCTCAATATACCGTTTCATCCGGGAGGCTATTTCTTTTGGGAATTAAGATTGGAGCTTATCCGTTTGGTGTGGGGGGGGGAAGAGACCGCGGCTCAAGTGGTCTGTACTTACGTGTCCATTCGGGCAAGACGGATTCGATATACCGGACTTTGCACTCTATTATAACAGCGCTCAGGCGCACTATGAGTACTATTGGTATCGGCCCTCGCCCTTCATGCCGCAGACTGCGGTGGAGCACTGGTTGGCGGATCCGGTTCCGCTTGAGGGGGCGGCCCCCGCTGAGGTGCCTTCGTCTCGCACGGACCGCAACCCTGTACAAGCTATGGCGCATGCTTGGTGTGTTATCGCTGACCGTCTGGGCTTGTTATTTCTCTACTCTCCATTGATGCCTCTGGTGTATCATCCGGCTCTCCCACTTTTAGGAGAAGAGAAGTTCCGGAGAATAAAATTGAAGATGGGGATTGCGAATTGGGGCGACCTCTTTCATGAAGGTAGATTCCGTGATCTTCCGCTCCTCTACGGGGACGTTGTCCCCAACCCCCTGGAAACTTTCGCCTTCATTCGGCTCCGCAGCGGGCTACAGAAACTGTTGCCGGCATACCCGGATGAACCCCCCGTTCTGGAGCCGTTTCATCATCTGCTCGACTCCTCTACGCCTTCACATATGGTCTCCTCGCTGTATCGGCGGATATATAATCGCGAGGGGGGGGTGGTGCTGAGGTCCCGTGCGGGCTGGGAGGCCGAGATTGGCATTGTGTTTACGGACGACCAGTGGGAGTTCTGCTGTTCGCAGACTGAGATGATCTCCCCTAGTAGTAGGTTCCGCGTTATCCATTACAAATTCCTACATCGCCTCTACTGCACTCCAGCCCAGATGCATAGGTTTCATCTTCGCGATAATGATTGCTGTGACAGGTGTCATTCTCCTGGAGCGGATTTCTTACACCTGGCCTGGACCTGCCCAAGCATAGATGAATACTGGAGACAGGTATACGAGGCCCTGGGGGAAATGCTGGGGTCCCCGTTGCCGCCCTCTCCTTTACAGGCCCTCTTCGGGTATACTCGAGACATACCTAAGCCAGATCGCCGTTTTGTTACTAGTGCGCTGCTGCTCGCTAAGCGCCGTATAGCGTGCCGATGGGGGCGGGGCAGGCACCCCAAGTTTAAGGAATGGCTGCGGGATTTGATCACTTGTCAGGAAAATGTCCTGTTGTATTCAGAGCTGCTTCCGCCTACGTCCCGGCCCCCCGACATCTGGGGACCCCTGACGCAGTACCTCGCAGCGCGCAGCGACCAGCGATCTCCTTCCACTTCTGTGAGGGCTGACTCTCCTGCTGCCGGCCCTGGCTGGGGGGGAGGGGCTTAGCGCGGGCCTTTTGGGGACTGCATCGTTTTGTTTTTTTTTGTCCTACCCATGGGGGTGCGGAGGGGATGCTGTCAGCGCAGGGGCGTACATGATGGCTGCCTGCGATGCCACCCTTTCATGACATACCACTACATTGCCACAACGAGCCATACGGGAACGCCACTTGTCAGTATGAGGCAGTGAGACTGGATGCCTTTTGAGGCACACTGCATGTTGGAGGCAATCATTGGGGGGGCCCGTTGGGGAGGGGAAGGGCCTATGTCGGAATGGTTGGGAACCAGGGATGACCTTGAGGGGATAGTGTTGTGCAGAAACATGTATGTGGCCGGTGTATAAGATTCAATGTAGTATGCTATTGTTTTATTGAATCCATGTATGGGCAAGTGTGTTGCATTGTTGTGTTGTGATGCATAAATTCTAAATAAAGAGTTGAAAAAAAAAAAACTATCCATTCTCATCTCATGCATACCTTTGTCATGTTCTGTGCTTTGATTTATTTCTTCGACAGACCATGTTTGTTTTGTTTTCATATGGTCCTTCAAGCTCAGCCCCCATGGAAGTTACAGATAGCATTCAGTGCTGTGCATGTTTGTGCCCTGATTTTCTTCAACATGGGATTTGGTAAGTCACACTTCTGTTTCTGTGACAGTTACATACGCTTAGCTGTCTGCACACTGTAATTTGATTTTGTATCTGTGTCAATTTTGGTGGAATGTGATGGCTTGTGTTGTCATATGGCTCCATGCTTTTTGAGAGAGATGGTAGGGTGCATGCACTGTCTACTTACCTGTTCTGTTGTCACATTGGGGTGGACTTTCTGGGACATGCTTCTGGGTGTGTGTTTGAGTGCTCCATCCTGCTCAGGGGTGGGACAGGGGTGCCTGGTGGGAGTTGTAATGCAGGCCTCCCACCCCAAACACCCCTCCCTGTGCAGATGGCTACCTACCTGTAAGTTTTGCTGTTGAAATTCAATGGCTGCGACATGCTGCTTCTGGCTGAGGGGGGAGTGTTCGATGGTGCTGAGCTGTGGAACACGGGGGCCTGGTGGGAGTTGTAGTGCAGGCCTCCCATCCCCAAACATACCTCCCTGGTAAGATGGCTACCTACCTGTTAGGTGAAGGTGAGCAATGCAATGGCTGCCACATTCTTGTGGGTGGCGGGGAGGGCTCCATCCTGCTCAGGGGTGGGACAGGGCTGCCTGGTGGGAGTTGTTGTGCAGGCCTCCCACCCCCAAACAGCCCTCCCTGGTAAGATGGCTACCTACCTGTTAAATGAAGGTGAACAATGCAATGGCTGCCACATGCATCTGGGGGGGTGCTCCATCTTGCTGAGCTGTGTAACAAGGGGGCCTGGTGGGAGTTGTAGTGCAGGCCTCCCACCCCAAACTGCCCTCCCTGAGAAGATGGCTACCTACCTATTAGATGAAGGTGAACAATGCAATGGCTGACACATGCTTCTGGGTAGGAGGGAGTGTTCCATCCTGCTCAGGGGTGGGACAGGGCTGCCTGGTGGGAGTTGTAATACAGGCCTCCCAACCCCAAACACCCCTCCCTGTGAAGATGGCTGCCTACCTGTAAGTTTTGTTGTTGAAATACAATGGCCACATGCTTCTGACTGGGGGAGTGCTGGATGGTGCTGAGCTGTGGAACACGGGGGCCTGGTGGGAGTTGTAGTGTAGGCCTCCCACCCCCAAACACACCTCCCTGGTAAGATGGCTACTTACCTGTTAGGTGAAGGTGAACAATGCAATGGCTGCTAAATGCTTCTGGGTGGGGGAGTGCTACTTCCTGCTCAGGGGTGGGACAAGGAGGCCTAGTGGGAGTTGTAGTGCCGTCCTCCCACCCCCAAACAGCCCTCCCTGTGAAGATGGCTACCTACCTGTTAGTTTGGTTTTTCTAATACAATGGCTGCCACATGCTTCTGTTTGGGGGGGAGTGCTCCTTCCTGCTCATGGATGGGACAGGGTTGGCTGGTGGGAGTTGTAGTGCAGGCCTCCCACCCCCAAACAGTCCTCCCTGTGAAGATGGCTACCTACCTGTTAGTTTGGATGTTATAATACAATGGCTGCCACATGCTTCTAGGTGGGGAGGCAGTGCTCCATACTGCTCAGGGTTGGGGCAGGACTACCTGGTGGGAGTTGTAGTACAGGCCTCCCACCCCCAAACAACCCTCCCTGTGAAGATGGCTACCTGCCTGTTAGTTTGGTTGTTGTAATACAATGGCTGCCAAACACTTCTGGGTGGGAGGGAGTGCTACGTCCTGCTTAGGGGTGGGACAGGGGTGCCTCGTGGGAGTTGTAGTAAAGGCCTCCCACCCCAAACAGCCCTAACTGGAAAGATGGCTACCTACCTGCTAGGTGAAGGGGAACAATGCAATGGCTGTCACATTCTTCTGGGTGGGGGGAGTGCTACAACCTGCTCAAGGGTGGGACAAGGGGGCCTGGTGGGAGTTGTGGTGCAGGCATCCCACCCCCAAACAGCCCTCCCTGGGAAGGTGGCTACCCACCTGTTAGGCGAAGGTGAACAATGCAATGGCTGACACATGCTTCTGGGTGGGAGGGAGTGTTCCATCCTGCTCAGGTGTGGGAGAGGGCTGCCTGGTGGGAGTTGTAGTGTTGGCTGCGTGTACACATGCAACCCTGGGAATGTTGCAGGCTACCTTTGGGGTGATTTAGATGGAGTGCATGTTACACCTGTGAGACCTTTGTTGGGTATTGTGGTGCATATGAATGGACTTGGCCCTAGGAGGTGTAGCTTTGTAGTTGTGCAAGACAGTACATAGCAGTGTAATAGTTTACATTTGGTTGTCCTTACCAGCCTGCACTCCCCCGGCTATTCCTGTGAGACTCTCTGGATGAAGTATGGCAGCACCTTCTCCTCCCATGCAGTGAATGTTCTTGGTGGAATGGGAGGGCCACCGCCAGTCCTCTGAGCCAGCTCACGGTTCTTGTTCTTCTTCTGTTTCACAACCCTCTTCAGGTCATGCTACCGCTTCATGATTTCCTGCTTGGAGCGCGGGGTAGTCCCTACTGCATTGAACTTGTTGACTATCCTTTCCCACATTTGTGTTCTTGTGGCTGATGGTGTCTGTTAGACCAGGTTACCAAACAATTGTGGTTCTACTCTGATTATCTCATCTGCCATGACTGACAACTCACTCTCTGTGAATTTGGGCAGTTTTAGTGGTGCCATGGTGTGTGATGTGCTAATGTTTTGATGTGCAGTTGTGAGGGTGATGGAGGTGGTGTGGGGATGTGGATGTGTGTTGTTGTGCTGGTGAGATGTGTGGTGTTTTGCCTATCTAATGGGCTGCAGGGTTTGGTTCCTTCAGTGGTGGAGTAGTGCAAAGGATTTCGGTCAGGGAAGGTGCCGGCAGCTATGTGGCTGTGTCAAAATGGGGTATTGCTGTCAAGTGTGTTGTGTGGGTTGTCCTGGGATTTGTATTTTTGACGTTGCCATGGGGGTGTGTCATTGGGGTGTGTTAGGTGTTTTTGGGGGCTGAGCTAGTTTGATGTGTGCACTTGGTGGCCTTGTTGTGTGTTTTTTTTGTCGACTGCCATATTTGTCTCGGAGCGTCCACAGCAGTGGCTATGCTACAGCCCTTCCGCCGGCTCTCCGATTCATCACTGTTTGCGACCGCGGTGGTTGGAAACAGCGGAACATCCCACTGTTCCATCGGGGGAATCCTAATTTTACGTGCGGTCACTCCGCTGGCGGTGGTTTAGTGTGTTTTCGCCACGAATCCGACCGCCGTGGATGGATTTTCACCAGCACCGCCCACTTCTGGCGGTCTTTCGTGGCCTTGTTCCGTGGTCTGGATTTTTTGTCAGTTGATCCTAATCGGACCGCCGGTTTTGCCACAGTACCGGCGGACAGTTGATTTTTGCTACCATGGTGGTCGGGGTGGTTTTCCGACCCCCATCCTAATAGATCCTCTAGTTTTGGTAGAACAGTTAGACCAACTGGGACTATTTTGCTCGAAACGGGGCATTGCTAAGGCCTGTTCATCATCCATAGCAAGGCGGCCAGAGGGGTACTTTTTTTTATGTATCAAAACTACCAGAGGAAAGTTTGTACTATTGGAGCCAAGAATTATGAAAAAGGCACAAAGTCCAGTGTCCGTCTGAGCCTCACTGGTAGACTCCTATTGTTCATCAACGATGTTGCTATTGAGCACTTCACGGTGGGGCTGTGCTATCAGAACCCTTTCTGTCTCTTCTCTCAGGATAGGGCACCCTCCCTCCTGGGAAGACACACCCAACTTATCCTATCCAGTGTCTCAGACAATGCACCAATCTCCCTTTCCCTGATCTATCATTGGTGCCGTAAATAAGGCACATACACCCTATTATTCATCCATGAAGTCCATCACTGCTAATCTGACTTTTCCTTTGGTGCACTGTCCCTCTGCCAGGGGCGCAAATTGTAACTAGCCACTCCAGGCACTGTCTTGTCATGAAAAAGGATCTTAAACTCAGAGGGGGCAAGTGATTGAGACTCAAGCTCCTATGGGTCTGATGGAGGGGGATCCTGGGCAGCCCTTATTTCTGGGGGGACCGCCTCATTCAAAGCAGCTCTGTTCTCCTCCTCCGTTTCAGTCGGGCATGAGAAAAAGGAACAAAACGCGTCAACTTCTTCAACTCGTGGTCCCCTATTCCCTACAAGACCCATTGGTCATAGGAGAGCGGCAGTGGGATTTGCCAGCAATGCGATGAAAGAATCCAATGCTTCCGGCAATCCACCTTTACCGTCATACGGGTAGCGAGGAGGACCTGCAGAGGCCCTTTCCACCGTGGCTTCAAGCACCCCTTCCTCTGGAAATTGCAGATGAGAACGAAATCACCGGGCTGAATGCTGTGCCCTGGCCCCTCAGGTATTGGTGGCAATGTTTGATGAATCTGTCAATGAATAGAATGCAAATTTTTTAGTTAACTCACACACATATTGTCCACAAGTAATGGGTATTCAATTTCAGAAAAGTGGCGGGGTCGGGCGACGCCCCAAACATTTGTAGGACGGCCAAAAACAACCTCATATGGGGACAATCCAGTTCTAGAGTGGGCCGTCACTCTTGTGGACAGCAGGGTAAGGAGTAACACATCTGGCCTTTGCAATCCTGTGCTCTCCTTGATCTTTGCCAACTTCAGCTTGAGAGTACCATTGTACTTCTCAACCAAACCTGCTGACTGGGAATGGTTTGCTGCACGAAACTTTTGCCGGATGTGCAGACCGTCACACACCAGTTGAATAACCTTTGAGTTGAAGTGACTTCCGGTATCACTCCAAATCAAACGGGACAAGCCGAAGTGCTGGAAGAACTCCTTTAAAAGGGCCTTCGTTTTTGCTATGGCTGTGTACTCTTTAGTGCGATAAGCCTCAATCCATTTGCTAAATGCTCAAACCACCACCAGCACATATTTCAAGTTGATTACTTGTTCAATTTTGATTAAATCCATCTGGAGAACCTCGAAAGGGAAAGAGGGTGGTCCAAAATTACCAGAAGGTGTGGGGGAACCTTTTCCAGGGTTATGTATCATACAGACCATACAATACTTTACCAAATGAGCAGCTACCCTTGGAATGTTATCATTCTGCCTCACAGGGTCCAATAGTCTACATATTCCCTTCACACTAATTTGGGCTTGCCCATGCACCATGGTGACTACTGGGAGTACATATGCGTTTGGTAACATGTATCTCTGCTTCTCTGATTTGTGCCTCCAACACCCCTCATTGTCTAGCCACCCTGTTCTCTCCTGCCATATAGCTAGCTACTCAATTGTTGCCTCGTTCTGAATCTCTTTCACATTTTCCAGTGTATCTTCAAACATTACATTATCAGGTACCCATCTAGCAGGGCCCGCAACAAACATTCTTTTCATTTTTGATCGGGCTGTCTTCTTAGCTGTCTGGTCTGCAAACGCATTTTCTCTCCCCACATCATCAGTAATTGTCTTGTGGGCACTACACTTCAACACTGCTAACTTTTTGGGAAGTTACAGGGCTGACAAAAGTCTGTGAATCAGTGGGCCGTTTTGGATCTTTGACCCGTGTGATGTCAGGAAGTCTCTCCAAATGCATACTGACTGTCATTGTAAATATTGACAGCCAGTCCCTCGCTCAACTCACCGGCACGGAGGAGGGCAACCAATTCTGCAGCTTGGGTTGAATGATAAGGGACTCGCGATGTCTCTACTACTGTGTGTAATGTGGTGATGGCGTATGCTGCAGTTGTCGTGCCATCTGGTAGTTGAAACAAGAGCCATCGACATATAGTTCCCCTTGAGGCTCAGACAAGGGAACATCAGTCAGGTCTACCCATCCTTTAGTCACTTCTTCAGTGCAGAAAATGCAATCCTCACTCTCAGAAGGGAGCAGTAGTAACGTGGCTGGGTTCAGAGTGGCACATCTTTTTATGGTGATGTGTGGTGCAAACAAGGTCAATTCATAGCCAGTCAGACGCGCAATAGTGAGTTGCTGTGTCTTTGTTCTGTTCAAAAGTGTGTGTCCACAGCATGCGGTACCATGACTGTGAGATCATTATCAAGGATGAGCCCAGCCGATTGTCGAATTGAGAGGGCCACGGCACCGACTGCTCTTAGACACCTCTGGAGGACTCTGATGACTTTATCCAGAAGCGCAGAGAAATAGGCACACTGCTTTTGCTTACCTCCAAAAGGCTTGTATTAAAACAAAGAGCACGCAGCCAGTCGTCTCGTGTACGTACAACAACAACGGCTTCTGGTAATCTGGCGTACCAAGCATAGGCGCAGAGCAAAACACTGATTTTAGTTGCTCAAAAGCTTGTTGGCATTCATGCGTCCAAGGCAAAGGCTCATGCACATCCTTTGTGGTTAATTGTAGGAGGGGTTTTGTTAGTAGGGAATAGTTAGGGATCCAATGGCGACAATACGAAGTAATACCTGTAAAGGCATGCACATACCGCTACGTCTTGGGGATGGGCATTTAGCAAAAGCATTAATACGCTCAGGTGTTAGTCTCCTTCCCTCCTTCGACAGAAGGTGACCTAAGTAGGTGACCTCCTGTCGAGAATATTGGAATTTCTGTGGCGTATTTGCAACCTTCTTCAGTGTCAGAGACTATCAGTAGGATATTGACGTACTGTAGCAAATCATTACCTGAGGAAAGTGTAAGGGAATCCAATTGGCTTTTTAAGGCTTGACTATATATGCTAGGACTTTCAGTATAGCCCTGAGGAGCGCGACAGAATCAGAAGCTTCTACCTGCCAGAGTGAACCCAAAAAGATGCCGGATACTTGGGTGAATGGGGATGCTAAAGAAAGCATTTTTCAAATCAATCACAGAAAAGAATTGTGCAGTGGAAGGAATCATTGTTAGGAGGGCACTGATGTCAGGGACCACCGGGAACTGGGGAACCACTATTTTGTTAACTTCTCGCAAATCAATCACAAAACAATAGACATCAGGATGGGCATCAGGGGAGTCCAAGGGTGCCTTCTTTAGGATGGGGAGAATAGGGCTTTTACACACATTCGCTGCTGTCTCCTCAACCACTCCATGCTTAACCAAATCCTGTATAATCTGTAACAAAGCTCGCTCCCCCGCCTGTGGTATTCTGTACTGGGGGATAAGGGGCAACACAGCATTGTCCTTTACCTTAACAGAGACCGGAGGTATCTGCAACAATCCCACATCTTTGTCACCTGTGGACCACAATATGGGCAGCAAGTCCTTGGATTCAGCGGGAAGCGGCATAGCCTTGGAAAAACACTGTTTGGTACTAGTAACATTCAGTCCTATTGTCATATAGACACCATCTGGAGAACACAAAATGGTTGCATGCAATTTCTTCAATAGATCTAATCCCATTACATTCTCTCCACAATTTGCTGTAATCAGAAATGGTGAATCTACGCTAAAGGGGCAATAGTCAAAGCATTAAGTTTGGAGATGGGGCTCACGACCGGTACGCCAGAAAAAACTACAGACACGTTATTTTGGCCAGACAGAGCTGCCCCAGGGACCAGTGAATGAGAAACAGAGCTATTCATTGCACCCGTATCCACCAAAAAATTTCACTATGAACCATGCAAATCCGCTGTGACATAAGGCCCACGCTGATCTACAGGTATCTAAACTGGTCCCTCACCCTGTTCTTGGCTGTCCTAGCTATAGAACATCCCTGTCACCTTATCCATATCAAAGTCATCATGGCAATACTGCTTTTCCTCGAGGGTCATCAAAATAATTCTGGTCAGAATGACTCTGAAATGTCTCATCGGAACCCCATCACGACCACCTCTACCACGACCCTGTCCCCTCGAGCCCCGGCCTCTAGCGACTGCCAGTTTCTGCAACAATTCCGGACACTCACTTCGCCAATGCCCCTCCTTTTAGCAATATGCACATTGATTCTGCCCCACAGGTATGCTATTCCTATTGGTATGAGAAGACAGTTGGGTCATACCAATGCCGCGTCCCCTGCCATTTCCCCTAGCTGCCTGCTGCATCAACACCTTCGTCTTCAAGTCTTTGTTTTTCCTTTCCTCCTTTTCCTTCTCTTCATTCTCCCTGTGCTCATAGTACTGCACCATACTCAATATCACCGAAGGGGAGGAGGAGGTCCATGTACTCTCTGAAGCCTGAAACCGGGTAGCAATCTCTGGAAGCAAATTCGTAACAAATCTATTAATGAACTATCGGACACCCCCTTCCATCGACAAATCCTGCCCACTGAAATCCCAAAATATTCCTTCAAACCTGGTGAAAAAATCAGACAGACTTTCATCTTTCTTCTGACCACATGCTGTTAACTTATCCAAATCGACTCAACTCGATGGTATTAGGGCATGCATGTAAGTAATAATACGATTCGGCAAAGCTACTATCTCAGCCCTAGGCTTCTCACCAGGTTACCTCTCCTTATCCCACTCCCTGATCTCATCCCAAGTACCACCCAGCTCTACAACATGGTCCTGTGAATGCACCTGTCTCCAAATATCCACTGGTACCAACAATCCGAAAAACATCTCAATATCTGCCAGTGTCCTCACTGTCGACAAGGCAGCCTCTGTCAATTCCTTGTAATATGCAGTTGGATTCTTTCTAGGGTTGGGCAACTGACTCTTAAGAGATAAAACCTCACTCCTTCTCCATGTAGTGTAAACCCATTGTTCTTGAAAACGGGTCTCTACTTGCTGCCTGACAACAGTGTTGTGTTGATCACGTAGCTTCGGTATCTCGGGGTGAAAAATAGGATGCACTTCCCTCATTGGAAACTGTGACCCTGTTATTGGCGTACACTGTTGCAGCTTGCCTCAATAACCTACCAATGTGGTAACATTACTAAATACGTCATTAAGAGCCAGCTCAGCAGCATACATGTGGTCCTGGATGTCATAAATTATTTTAGGTGCAACACCATTAAGACATTGTTCCCACAACCCTATTAACGTGGCCGACATATGCTTGAGGGTGTGCTGCTGCACAAACGGCTCATAATCTTTCATCACACTCCACACATACTCCACATTATAAATTGGACTCTGGGGCCACTGTGCGGCCATGTCCGCCACCATCTTCTTCGACTCATTTCCCAAATCTGATCGGATCAGCACCCGTCCCATTCGCCCTTGAGTTGCTGCCCAATCGTCCTCATCCGGTCCACGCACAGGCATCCTAATGTTTGACAATACCGGGGAGGAGACATTTGAGGAAGACACAATAGGTGGAGGGGCAGACACAAGCATTAACAATGGCTGCATGGAGGATGTGAGTGACGGAGAGAGAACATATGTAGAAATTATCGGTATCGGTGTAGCCGGGAGACTCACAGTTATGGCATCTGCAGTATGTGAAACTAGCGAAAGAACGGGGGCACTGTGGCCAGAGCAGCCGGGTCAGAGGCAGGAGAACCCGTAATTAAAACCTGAGAAGCAGAAGACAAAGGTGTTGGGACAACTGTGTATATTCTCTGCGGGGCATACGGAGGAGGAGGTCAAGAGTCAAAGAGCTCCTCCACAAATGTATCGCCCTCCTCTCGAGCAACATAGGTTTTGTCACATTGCAATCAAAATGTTCTATCATCACATTCTATTCCTATTTCTACTTTCTCTCTATCATACACTACTGCTTTCTGCGTCACTGTCTGCATCTTTCATTGCCAAGCCTCTCTCTCTGGTCTTATTTGCCCTGCCTGGCTTCCTTTTGCCATACCTGAAGGGAATCATACATTGTCTAGTCCGTTTTGCAAACAATTTATCCTGCAAGAAATTAAATTTTTGTCAGTCAAGGTACCTGTTAATGGCCACTGGAGTTCGGAATTGTCCCTTGTATATTTGTTAACCCTAGGCGTAGTTCGCGAAGTAGCACTTCGCGAAGCTACGCAAAGTGCAGTTCGCACTACGCGAGCTACGCGTAGCACTTCACGAACTGCATAGTACCTTGTTCGCACTGTGCCAGATGTCGTTTTCAATGATTACACAGTGCGGACAAGCAACCGACACTGTGCAATCATTGAAAATGGCATCTTGCACAGTGCGAGCTGTAGTTTTCTGCTGCTCGAGTAGATTTTTACTCGAGCGGCAGCTTTCTCAACGCGAACTGGTAGTTTCTCATCGCGAGCGGTCGCGAGCATACGCGACCACTCGCATTGGGAATCTCGCCGGGAGGTTTATTTTCCATGCTCGCGATCGCCAACTTGATGTTGCTGATCGCGAACAAGGAAAAAGTCTCGCCAGGATGTCATTTTGCTTGCTCGCAGTCACCAACTTGAAGTTGAGGACCGCGAGCAAGCGAAAAATGACCGCAGCACTACGCAACACTACGCTACGCATGTTCGCACTGTGCTACGTGCAGTTCACGTAGTGGGAAGTAGCGCGAACTTCGCAAACTACGCGATCGTAGTGTAGTGCTTTGCCCAGGCTTAATATTTGTGCCATAATGTACTAAACATAATAGGGCCAATTCCGTGCTTCACATACATGTCAAAATTCAGGGTGCCTTCTGGAGGTGCGGGTTGACTGTCCTCCAAACGAGCATCAGTAGAACAACAACGGCACCCCCAACACCACATTTTGCTCAGACAAGGCATCTTAATATAGGACATATTCTATATTTGAAACAGACAACTATGAAGAGTAGTTTGGTCCTCAGACCACCCCACAAAAAAACAACCACAAGTCAGTCCTCAGACTGCACCAGAAAGACAGCCTCAAGCCCCAGGCATTTTCAAGAATAAGCCAAATTCACCATGTTTCCTGGCAGAGTGTCCACAGACACTCTGTATCGAAATGGTCCACAGACCAAACAAGTTGAGAAATAATTCAAGATGGCGCCATATTTACCAAGAGTCAAGACAAACTCACCTGGTACACACAGGTCGAGCAAAGTTATTCTCCACTGCTGTTCGGACCAAATAGTGAGATCCAAGGGTTTCGCCTTTACAGACCGCAGCCGGGATGACCGCTGGGCGAGGTACCACACAATCAGACAGGCAGAGCAGCTGCGAGAACTAAGCTCTATCGTGTGGGGATCCCTGATCCGCCCGTCCGACCTGACGCTGCCCCATCCTCCAAACACGGTTGGGGACAAGATGGATCAGCCCAATGGAGTCCCTGTTCGGGCGCCATCTGAAGGAAGTGGCCCGAAATGGGTCACCCGGTTCACTAGAGACCACCTCTTTGCCTTCCAAGAAATGAAGAGTCAGGAAGACAGGAGAGATATAAACCAAGCAATTTTATTAGTAATGCACTGCAGCGGAGTCCAGTCTGACCAGCCTCATGTGATAGCTGCCGAGGGACTGAATCCCCCCAACATAACATCAGATATTATACATTTCCAGATCCCTAAGAACCCGCCCAGGCTGGAAGATTCCAGTCTGGGCATTGATGAACAAAGGGGTCACAGAGAGAGAAGCTACCACCTGCAGAACAGGTACATCACATTGTCAAGGTTGCCTTGCTTGAGCACAGTGCTCTTCAACGTGGGAGTAGGGATATGAGAGAAGAAAGGCATGCGAGGGAAGAAAAAACATTAATTAGTGCATTATGATACCACCTTGAATATGATTCAGAGAAATATTTCGAATCTGCCTCCTTTATCGAGGCAGGCAGGCAATGTGACAGAGTTTACTTTTCGATCATAGTACAAAATGGCGCCTACATACAAAATGGCGCCGCAAATGCTAACTTAGCACGCAAAATGCTAGAAGGAGTCAGCTAGACGCATTTTCAGTCTGAGCCGGAGAAGGCCTACAACCAGCCACTCAGCAAGACACAGAATATTGTTGAGTGAACCTTTGGCCTGCTCAGGCCCAGGTTCCACTGTCTGGATGTTTCAGGGGGTAGATTGCTCTACAGCCCGAGGCCCAGGAAAAATTAACTTACTCACATCTCATCAACTAGAAGTAGCCCTCAAAATTTACAATCAGGTAAGAAGGAAGGCATCAACGTCAAAGTGTCAGAAACAATACACTGTGCATTGTCATGTGTAGTGTCTAACTTGAGCCTGACTTATTTCCTTAGCGATTTGTCAGTAAAACACCATGCTTTAGTATGAAATATGACATTCTAGTAGGAAAGGTGAGGCAATAGCACAAAAGATGACGCATGAGTAGGAAGGGTGACACTTGTCTAGGAAAGGTGACTTTTTAGCAGCAAATGTAAGGATTTTGCAGGAAAGGTGGCACTGTAGGAGAAAACGCGAAGCTTTCATGGAAAGAGCCAAAGTTTCAAAAACAAGGCTTTGGGCGTGTTGTAACTTGTGACTTGGCTATTTCTTTAGAGAAGCATCAGAAAAAAATGACGCCTCAGTAGGAAAGGTGATGCGTACGTTGGAAATGTGATGCATCCACACAGTAAATGATGCAATGGCTCAGCCATGGTGCAAACCAGCAAGAATATATGATGTTACAATGCATGCTATTACAACACAGTCTTTACATCGCAACTACCGTTACATTGAATGATTTTACAACGCATGCCATTACAACACATTTTTTTAAACTACCACTACAATACATTCCCTTGCAATGCATACCATTACAATGCATACCATTATAATGCATAATACTATTAGGGCAACAGTATGGTAAGTGTTGGATTGTGTAGGGGTAAAATTACTATTCCCACTCCAGTAAGAGCAATAGTAGGGTAAGTGTTGGATAGTGTTAGGGTAAAAATTACTAAGTGTTGTATAGTGTAGGGGTAAAAATTACTAAGTGTTGGATAGTGTAGGGGTAAAAATTAATATTCCTACTTCAGTGAGTGCAGCAATAGGGAACATGTTGGATAGTGTAGGGGTAAAAATTACTATTCCCATGTACCCCAAAACCCATACCCACCCTAAAACTAAGAAAATCTCCATTACTTACCTTATAATGTGTTGTAATGGCATGCATTGTAACGGCATGCGATGTAAAGGCAGTTGCATTGTAACAGTTGCGTTGTAAAGGTAGGTTGTTGTAATGACTGCGTTGTAATGGATGTTTCCCACCAGGAAGTGTGAAGTTCATTTCAATTTCACTTACAGCCTTTTTATCTGTGCTGGCAGGTGAAGGTGTTTGTTGGTTGCTGGAGAGTTTGGTGCTGCTTCTTGGTCTTGTTGGTGTCTGTGGTATCCCTGTTGTGTCCGAAAACCAGCCATGGCTGGTGCAGGTAAGAGCGGTGTATGGGGAGGAAGTCGACATACAACAATGAGGGAAAATAAAAGGAAAAAAAGAAAACCTTTTACCTTGTGCTCGCCGCATCACCGACTCGGTGATGCTGCAAGTGCAAGGTAAGTGGTTTTCTTTTATTTTCTCTCATCATCGCATGTCGACTCCCCCTCAACCTGCCCCACCATTCTTACCTGCACCGGCCGCGACTGCCGAAAACTGTCATTTTTGTCTTGTAATTATATTTGTGTTGTTTTGTGTAGGGTATTGTGGGATGTTTGTTTAAATAGGGTGTATAATTATAGAGGGGGAAAGGATAGTGCATCTGTTGTTGGGTTTAGGGTGGCTAGTGGGGATAGTGAGATATCGGGCAGGGATAATAACCTGATGGTTGAGGAGTTTGCAAGCCTGCTGTGGCTGTTGATCAATTACCTGCCCAACATGGTCGGAGGTGAAGGGTCATATTCACTGGGTCATTACAATAGCTAAAACATAGAGTGCAGTGTGGGGGAGTCCCATAGGTGATGTGGGATTCATCTGGCACGTGCAGGGAGTATTGTCAACTGGCCCGCTAGGTCATTACTTACTCAGAACTGTGGGGGCCACCCACGATGTATGTTGCAGGGGAGCGCACCCACATGTCATCCGGCCACAGGTTGGACAGGGTGCTTGGTTTTCCTCAAATGGTCATGATGCAGCGCGGAATACAAAATCCCTCCCTTCGTCACAGACCATAGACCTCACAGACACACTCAATCACTACATTCGCTGGTGGGGCCCATAACACCAGCATTCATTCTTATCGGTCTGTATTTCTAAGGAGGACATTGTTCCATTTGCTGTAATGAAAGGAAATACCCACTTATCCTTAATGAGCAATAGATTCACCTAACCTTCTCTATTCATTAAGGCCTAAACTTCACCTTTTGGTACTCCTTTCATGGATAGGCCATGGATCAGCTAGTCGCTGGTTTAGTTGGTTTCTAATTCTATAATTTCTTTACATCAATACATTTTCTTGAAATAACAACCCAACACAATTTTGTAATTAATCAAATGGAATTTTATCTAAATAATGCAAATAAATTCATTAATTTATTAAGCAGCTGACCATAATATTTACCTATTCTGGCTAAATGTCGTCCTCTAAGTCAAATTCAGTCGTTCTGTCACTCAATGCCCTTTAAATGCAAAAGTTCTGAGTATCAGGAAATTAGGCATTCGATCAGTCCGTCAAAGATTCAGGGAAACAGCTGTCCTGCAGCGTCACCGTCCTCTCCGTCAGCATAACGTCAGGAAATGTAAAGAGCGACCTGCAACCTCTCTATTCTATGGGTTTTTATAATAAAATTTGACAAGATATTGTATCAACATAAGTTTTCTCATTCTCCGATTGGTCAGTTCAAGATTGGATAACAAGTTCCCACCAAAGTTTGGGATATGAGTTCATGGGTCTTGATCGTTCCGGTTTAAGAGGATGACCCATTGTTCTTTGTAACTTGGCCGGTGTCCCGGGCTGTCCTTGATGCGTACAGTCTGGTTAGGGTCACAAGGAGGCCACTGTTGCTGATGTTAGCGCAGGCGCACTTCACTCAGGACCATACGTAGTAGCTCATGTCTCATCGGATACGAAAGTCGGCCATTTTAACTAGGCCCGAATGGTCAACTTAAGCAAAGAAACACAAAAACGTAATTAATACATAGAAATGACTAATAAAATGTTATTCCCTCACTAATACCCATATGTGTGTGTATTTATCTAGCAAAAGCAACACTCATTGCGGGTTATACTCACTTTATAAAGCACAAATCACAAATACATCACGGAAGCAACACATATCATGCAATATTCTAATTATCTATCATTACTATGCGTACACATTTTAGTTTAAGCATTAGTTAGGCCATGCAAATGCAATTCCCACGTGTATTTATATTAGTAAGGTTGGTAAATGTTCACAACAAACCAATTAGTACAATTACTATTAGTTAATTATTCTGATTAATGTAAACATGCAAAATGGAGAGGGTATACAAATTTTCTAAAATAAACCTGCTCCAGCAGTCACACATACGTCTATGTTGCAACACTTTTTGATCATTCCTTTACTAGCCTTTAGGGGCGTTGATTGATAATTGTTCATCTACAGTGCACTTGTCACATGTAAGGAGCTAAGTGAAGAAGCCAAAGAATCATGGGTACTGTCTTATGAGTGTAGCATTGAAAAGAACACATATTGCCTTGAAAATACCCCACCATTGTCATACTATGCAGAGTGTGGTCAATCAAATTGGACTGTCCATATAGCCATCAAAGCCTGGCACACTTGCGCCATGTTGCAAACTAGGCTGGTCTTGTACCTTGTCTGCACTCTGCGCACCTTATACGTGATGTGCCTGGTATCATATGAATAGCCAGCAACATGGTTTACATAGGTCCAGGCAATCCAACTTTGCTTAATTCTACCAGTCCAACATACCAACAATAGCAGGCATCTGTGAAGTGAATGTACTGTGCTGCACATGTACACAGTATACATGTTCAGCATTCACAGAGCAATGTACCATCCTTTTGTCTTGTAGGTGGACCAAACCCATACAGTGAGATGTGTTAAGGGTATCATCAGTCAGTGGAAATAAGTGTTGCCTTACATGCAGAATCACAACAGAAGTAAGACAAAGTTGCATGAGCAAGTGTCAGGGCCATATTGCTATGTCAAATTAATCCCAATGTATGGAGGCCTACATGATGGATGCCTCGGAATCTGCTGTGCACATTTTGTGGAAGCTATGGAGTGGATGTCCCA
The DNA here is from genome assembly GCF_964204655.1 of Triturus cristatus. Taxonomy (NCBI): domain Eukaryota; kingdom Metazoa; phylum Chordata; class Amphibia; order Caudata; family Salamandridae; genus Triturus; species Triturus cristatus. Next base: position 368,430,317 of record NC_140586.1, read on the forward strand.
TCACCTGCCCCCTCACCAAAAAATGATGATTACTACCACAATTGTCTCTTCCTCACATATAATATGGGCAGAAAGTGACAAGATATTACCTGCAATATGTGAGAGAAATGTTGCTTGGGATAGGCTGTGATTTGCAAGACACACCGGGCCTCATTTACTGAGCATTGGTATAGGGCAGTGCTGCAAGTCATTTTGCGGTGCTGCCCTTCACTAATTCAAAAGGGCAGGAAAGTGTTGTATTAACAAGAAACAGTACCTTCCTGTCACTTCAGCCAGCGTTGGCGCACAAATAACAGCCGAGCACCAAAGCAGGCATACTTGCACCATGGTGCAAGGGTGTGTGTGTTGTTGCCATTATTGTTTCTCTTTAGAAAGGCACACCTTCCTGCACAAAAATCACAAGATGCATTTTACTCACTCTATGTGTGCTGCAGAATACAGCACACATGGCTGTCTTCAGGTTGTTGGCCAATGTATGTTTCATCGTGCTCTAACAGTCAAGCCAGCATTTATTGCAGTTGGTGACTGTCCTCCTGGCTTGTCCCACACTGTTGATCATTTCCACTATTGACTGCCAAATAGCCTATTTCTTCCCTAATAGCAATTTTGGGGCGACAAAGAATTGGGGTTGGTGCTGTCACCCCAGTGATCAAGATTTCATTCTCCTCCTCACTGAAGTTGGTCTTCCTCTTCCCCTGAGAATCCTTCTGGACATCCTTGCTGGTGCTGGGGTTGTTGGGGATGTTATTTCGTATTTTGATGATTCATGGAGTAAAAAGTGACTCTTGGGTGTTCATCGTCTCTTTACATGTACCAAAACAGCATTATACAGACCTCCCAGGTTATAGCGGCATACATTAGTCAATTTAGCAGCGCAAAAACATAAATTTAGCGGCACAAAAATTGAAATTGTGTGGCATTTTAGCGGCAAATAATGTCTGTTTTTGTAAAAAGCAAAACAAAATTGACCCCTGCACACCCAAATTTTTTCTATTAAAAAGAAAAAAATGCTCCCCTCTCGCTCTCTCTCCCTCTACCCTCATTCTGTCTTTAGCTCACTCTTCCCCACCTGCTGAAAACCGTGAGTTCAAGAAACGGCGCTTACCCTCTTTTTTACCTTTATTGGTTCTCCTGTTAAATGAGTCCAAAAAAGACAAAGGAAAACACATTGCTTTAAAATGTTGTCTTTTTGCACATTTTCCCCCAAAGTGCAGTCTCGGGACAGATTTAAAACAAAGGAAGAAAAAATGGTCAAAATCACTAGCTGGGGCTTCCATACACAAGCGCAGTTAGTGCGAGCTGCTCTTTTGAGAGTGATCGACTTCAATGGGATTCGTGATGTTGTTACTGTTCATTCATGAGTTAGTTTGACTTGCGGTAGAATTAGTTTAACGTTTTTGAATGTCAACTCGGGCTCATCTCATAAGTTGGAGTGCCCTACCCCGGGAAACAGCCAAGCGCACTTCCGCATGTGAAGCGGGGGCCGCTCGGCCCTCCCGCCCACATGGCGGTGCAGCGCTCCCCCCTCCCCTGGCCTCTTGGCGGTGGGGGTGCGTCGCGGGTCGATGACGCGCATGGCGCGCCCCCATCGCCGATAGGTTGATGCCTCCCCCGTGACCCGGAAGCGGCTTTACAGCTTCCGGGGCAGGGGGGCGGGTTGGGGGGGGCGGGCCGGTTGGGCCAGCGACCCCCCTGGTGCAGCAGCGCCTAAAAAAGGCCCGGGGAGTGAGCTGGGCGCCCTCTTGCCCCTGGCTCGCCACCGCATACCTTGTGTGCCCCTAGCTCGGGGCGTGTAAAAATTTTCTTTTGTTTTGCAGGAATAAGACCCCGGGACACGTCGGAGCGGACGGCGACGAGGAGCGCGGTGTGAGGAGGTGTTATCGGCGGTGTCGGGACTTGTTGTGCGGGCGTCGGCGTCAGGCAGAGGACGAGGGCGTCTTCCCTTTTACACGGTGCGGCTGATCCGGATCGAGTAGGGGCGGTACGGAGCACCAGAACGGACGGGACCACGTGGGTTCGGTGTAGGCTGTGGTTTGTAGGTGTGCGCACGCGCCTTGAAGGTATTTACGGGAGGGGCAGGGGCTTCGGTGCAGCTCTGCTTGACAAAACCAAGGTGCACCTTCCGTTAGCTGCGGGTTTTGTACAGCAAAACGTAGCATGTTAACATTTTAAGCCTGTGCTTATCACGGTGGAAGCAAAATTCCAAGGCATAGAATACTGTTCTGTGACTCAAATACTAAAAGTGGCTAACAGTGTAACGAATTGGTCATTTAGAAGGTACACATGGCGACCAGATGCATGTGAAATAAAAATAAACATTTCCTCTAATGCTGAAAATCTGACAAGTTTTTGATTTGCTACTTTAGAGTGTTGTAATCTTTTTTAGACCAAAAGAGTGTCCTGAGGAACAATTTCACTTATTCTTATTAATTTATGAGACTGGATAGCACAGCTGTTTAAAAGGCATCTTGTTTAAAATATATATAAAGTGGACTTGGCTCAAATAGGTTCACCTATTGGCTTCCAGATTCTTCCAAGACAAGGGTTCAAGTCTTGCCAATGCAGTATATAAGGGTTTCTGGTTGCTGAACGTTGTTGATTGATTACACAGTCTTAGGCAAGCTATTAATATTTTGTTTTCTAGGAAGCTTGACGGTGGGGTTTTTTCCAGTGGCAGACAACAGATCACGGGCACAGAGCACAGCAATGGGCTGAGGACTCATCGGTGGTAAGGGGAGTGAGGCGGGCCTGCACTGCATTGCTTCTGGGAGGCCGCAGGGCTTGAGACCTTCATACGAGGGGTTGGCGCTCGCTAAGACTAGCTTGGTGTGTTTTGCGGTCACAGTTGCACGGTGCTTACGGCCATCTTCACATCCTCCATCTGAAAGAAGGTACAATTGCCTGGGTTGACTGGGATTAGATTGCATTGCGTATTGGGGAATATGCCGGGGGCACGAGCTAATAAGAGTGCCCGCATGGAGCAAATGATGCAGACTATGATGCGCAGGATGACGGCGATTGATAGGCGCTTGGGTAAGGTAGATGAGTTGGGTAGGAGTGTGGCAGAAATTAATCAGAGGTTGGATGGGCCCCCTGGTCCACAAGGCAGGCCAAGAAGGGTAATCAACCCACCACAGCCTAGAGGTGATTTTGTCACCCCTCCTAAGAGGGGCAAGTCCAAGAAAACTGCAGGCACAACGCCCAAGAATACAGCTGAGGGGGAGGTAATGCCAGGGGGAGTGCCTAAGGATGCTCCCGTGATGCCCCCAATGGCACCGGCTGGGCCAGCTCCTCTTACGCCAGCATTTCCGGTTGCCCCACTCGGGGGCATTGCCCCTGTCACCCCCGTGAACATTGCCCCCGTCGGGGTCCCAGCTCCCCCGAATATCGTTGTCCCGGTGGAATTGGCATCCCAGATAGCCGCCATTTTACCCTGGTTACAGTTAGGGGGGGTATTGCCATCGTCTCAAGATCATTCAGCGGAAGCGTTGAAACTGGTTGAGATGATTAAGTTGGCCAGGGCGGGGGAAGGGGCACCATTGGCACCAATTACTCCCCTAACAGGTTCCGCCAGCGAGCAGACGGCAAAGAAGGATGGTGCTACGTCACAAGGCATTGACAGTGGTAAGGAGGTGGCTTTGCCATTACTTAAGGATGGTGCTATGCCTTCAAGGAAGGAGAATTTGGGACAGCATGTGTCTCAGGCTGTGAAAGAGATGATCTGGGCAGGCAAATATATCAACATATTCTCCTTGCTGATCGATAGTAGGGAACTTGAATATGCCAAGTCACAAAAGGAATGGATGTTGCACAGTGAATGGAGAATAGAGTTGGTTAAGTTCAGAGTTGAGGAGACATTTGTTAACTGGATGAGTGCCTTCTCTGTGTTCAGTGCCATTACAGCTGAAAGGTCGCACAATTTACAAGCAGAAATGGCCTGCTACCAGAGCAGGATTGCCATGTGGAGCGAGACACAAGTGGGGAACGGGTGGAAGGAATTTGACATTTCATTCAGGAAAGCTAAAGAATTTAATCCATCGTTATCATGGGATATGGTGGATTCCCTGTCATGGTACAATCAGATAACTGGGGGGGCAGCAGCGATGGGGGCAACTGGGGCACAGAAAATATACCCGGCCAAGCCCCAACAGCCCTTTCGGCATGCGCAAGGAAGTGAGGTACCAGGAAGGGGTAAGGGTTAGGGGGATAAAAAGGGCGTATGTTGGGATTTCAACAAACGGTCCTGCACTAGGGCAGCGGGCACATGTAAGTTCAAACACGCCTGTTCCTTGTGTGGGCACCCCTCACACCCCGAGACCTCCTGCAGATTTAAGGGTGGCAACCAGGGCTCCAGGGGGAGAAGGAAACCTGAATAGACAAGAAGAGGGTTTAGTATCGCACACTCCCATTGATGTCATGGCAATGATTCCCTGGCTGAACAGATACCCAGATCACGCAGCGGCTAAATTACTTCAGGAGGGATTTTCTTGGGGTTTCAGGATACCGGCAGGAGGGTACACAGGTAAGACTGAGTGCAGGAACCAACTGTCTGTAAAACATAACCCTGGGGTAGTGGCTGCCAAAATTGGAAAAGAATTACGCCTGGGTAGGATAGCAGAACCATTTGATGAGGTGCCAGGGCCCAACTTTGTTTGTTCCCCACTTGGTGTTGTCCCTAAAAAAGAGAAAGGCGAATATAGACTCATTCATAATCTCTCAGCCCCAAGGGGGGCATCCTTGAATTATGCTATAGATGAGAATGTCTGCAGTATAAAATATGCCTCTTTTGACCAAGCGGTGGTGTTGCTTAGGGACCTGGGTTCAGGGGCATTGATGGCCAAGTCTGACATAGAGTCTGCATTTTGTCTTTTCCCCGTGCATCAGGGGGATCACCACCTTTTGGGGTTCAAGTTTGATGGGAAGTATTACATGGACAAATGCATGCCCATGGGTTGTTCGATCTCGTGTGCCTATTTCGAGACGTTCAGTTCTTTCTTGGAATGGGTAATGAGGCAGGCAACCGGGCACCAGCAAGTCATGCACTACCTGGATGACTTTCTCTTCCTGGGCGCAGCTGGGTCTCAGAAGTGTGCACGGGCATTGCAGGAATTTTGCGTGCTCATGCGGGCTTTTGGGGTCCCGCTGGTGCCGGGGAAGACAGTGGGGCCAGCTACTTGCCTAGAATTTCTGGGCATTGAGATAGACTCTGTGGAGGGTTGTTTCAGGCTCCCAAAGGAGAAGGTGTCTAAATTCAAGGTGGCACTACGCGCGTGCTTGGCAAAGAGAAGGTCTCGTTACAACAGCTTCAGGAAACAGTGGGCCAGTTGAATTTCGCGTTGAGGGTGATACCAATGGCTCGCCCCTTTTCTCGCTCAATCGCGCAGGCTATGAAGGGTCTGCGAGAAAATCACCACCGCACTAGACTGTCACTTGAGGTACGCCAGGACATGCAGATATGGATGGCATTCCTGGAGGACTTCAACGGCAGGGTTGTGTGGTCCGGTCCCCTCAGTTAGGTTTATGGACTGACGCTGCTGGGAGTGTTGGGTTTGGTGCCATCCTGGGAAACAAGTGGGTCACCCACAGGTGGCCGGACGAATGGGTGTACAGTGAGTTGACAACCAACATTGGTTTTCTGGAGCTGTTCCCCATATGGGTTGCATTAATGGTCTGGCCAGAACTTCTGCGTAATAAATCAGTGATATTCTGGTCAGACAACATGACGGTGGTGGAGTGCATCAATCAGCAAGCGTCACGCTGTAGGTTCATACTCCGCCTCTTGAAGGAGATTGTGTTGAGATGCTTGAAATTAAATGTTATATTCAGGGCAAAACATGTACCAGGTGTCCTTAATAATGCAGCTGATGCACTCTCTCGCCAAAAAATGCAGGTATTCAGGGAACATCTTCCATCGGCACAGCCTACACCGACACACTTCCCGTCAGCGCTCTGGTAGATTGGTGCCCCAAATTACAGGACCTCGTGGCTGCTAGCTTAGCCCCCAAGACAAGGACAGCGTATGAAGGGGCGTTTGGTTCATATTGCACTTTCTTGGGGCGTGACTGGGAATCCAAATGGGCTCTAGAGAATAGTTTTACAGATTATCTGGGTAAATTGCATCAGGAGGGTTGCTCAGTGGCAACAGCGAACAGGCATAGGGCAGCTGTCTCCTTCTACGCACAGGCAAAGGGAGTGAAAGACCCAACTAACAGCTTTGTGGTGCGGAGGGGTCTGAAGGGTTGGCGCCGCTTACAGGGCAGCACGGCTGACACTAGGAAACCAATAGGCTTGGGGAGGCTGACGGCTTTATTGCCTGCATTGCATGACGTCTGTAGTTCAGACTGGGAGATTCAATCGTTCAAAGCAGCTTTCACATTAGCCTTTTATGGAGCTTTGAGGCTGAGCGAGTTGGTTGCAGCCTCCAAGGCAGATAGGCAGGGGGGTATCCAATTCCTGAACACAACAATACAGGGAGACACATTGTGGGTGACAATTTTGAGATCAAAAACTGATCAGGAGGCGCGTGGGGAGACTGTGGTATTGCATAGGGCGAGGGCCAATCCTTGCTGCCCGGTACACCATGTGGAGACTTTCATCAGGCAGAGAGGGGGATTGTGGGGTGGGTCGCTCTTATTACACGCTGATGGCACCCCTTTAACCAAATACCAGTTCAGAAGAGTCATGGAGTTGACTATTACCAGGGTGGGCCTTGACCCGAAGGAATTCGGCACGCACTCCTTTAGGATAAGCGCAGCCACTGAGTCAATCACAAGGGGTCTGCATGTGAACAGTGTTAAAAGAATTGGGAGATGGTCACCCAATTCCAATTGCTACAAACGGTATGTACGGGTACACATGTTGTAAAGTACCTAGAGTTTTCTGACGTTGGGTTGTTTTTCTGGTTTTTGCAGTTTCTTCGCTCTGTGACGCAGGCGGAGAACTCGTTTCGGGTCATCATCAAGATGTATCGGCAACTCATCGCGGCGTGAACAGTCAGGAACACAGGACGCGGTCAGGCAGGGTTTGGATTGTTGGTCACTCGTATGTTAATCGTGCTAAACATGTCTTTTTTACAGGCAGGGGTAGAAGGGAGCTAGAGCACAAAGGTTTGTCCATTTCCTTCTTTGGGAGGGGGGTCTCTGCCTCAGTCAGTTTCGGGGATTCTTTGCAGAGTTGGTCGCCCAACATGCAGCACCACCGGCGGTGGTGATTCTTCATCTGGGGGGGAATGACCTTGCTAGACTGGGTAGGAGGGTCCTCCTGGAAGAGATCATCTCAGCAGTGGGCTGGGTAAGGAGGGTGTGCCCTGACTGCACTGTGGTATGGTCCCAGCTGATACCGCGGCTGCAGTGGCGTGGGGGTGATTCCGTCAGGGCATTGAATCACTCGGTAAAGAAGATCAATACCAAGTTAGAGAAACTCTTCCGAACCACGCATTTACAGACCATCCCACATGGGACTATTTGGGGGGATGAATTGTACTTACAGGATGGGGTCCATTTGACTGAGGCAGGGAATACTATATGGTGTGATAATATCCTAGCGTGGTTTAAGGGCTTTGTGAGGTAGTTATGACCTTCAGGCGGGAGTTGTGGGGGGGCCAGATCGTCGGGAAACAATGCTGGCCTGTGGCGGTAAGGTCATGATCGGTGAGCAGCAATTTAAGGTCCTAGGGGGGGCGTCACCATCCACGGAGGGGGCGGCCCGGGGGAGGGGCCACTGGTCCCTCCTAGAACTTCAGGGGCAGGAATATCCGCTAGCTGCTAAAGATGCGGGGGAGGGAGTCACGCTTTCCTTAGGCTGGTAGCCACCCCGCACATACATCATGACGTCAGCAAATGACGCATAGTGTAAGGGCCCTCCTTGTTGGTTAAATGGAGTTCACGATGCCGACGGGGTAGGCGGTCCCCTGTCGCGCATGCGCACCTGTGAGTAAGGGCGTGGTTAGTAGGACTTGACACCGGTTAGCGACCTTGCCGTCGGGCCAGAAATGGCAGAATGCAAAATTCAGGCAGGATGTTAGATTCGGATAGGAAATACGCTGTATTAGACTTTTGTTAAGGTTAGCCTTTGATATTTGTCTTCAATACTGTAAATCTAATGTCATGAATTTTGCGTTTCTTAACATAATTGATGCAATGTTGATATTCATCCTTTATTGTTTTGTATAATAAATACGGCTGGGGGGTCCTTGACACCCGGCCTTCCAAAGACAACTGGCCTATGTCAATCCTTCAAGGTGGTGTGGGAAGCTGGGAGGGGAGGGTAGCCAGTCACAGACCATGTGTAAAGGGGGGGCCGCTCGGCCCTCCCGCCCACATGGCAGTGCGGCGCCCCCCCTCCCCCGGCCTCTCGGCGGTGTAAGTGCGTCGCGGGTCGATGACGCGCGCGGCGCGCCCCCATCGCCGATAGGTTGATGCCTCCCCCGTGACCCGGAAGCGGCTTTACAGCTTCCGGGGCAGGGGGGCGGGTCGGGGGGGGCGGGCCGGTTGGGCCGGCGACCCCCCTGGTGCAGCAGTGCCTTAAAAGGCCCGGGGAGCGAGCTGGGCGCCCTCTTGCCCCTGGCTCGCTCCCCGCATACCTCGTGTGCCCCTAGCTCGGGGCGTGTAATAATTTTCCCCACCCACCAGCCCTAAAAACAAGCCACTAAACGATGCTAGTCAGAGGTACTATGTAAGTTTGACTTAGGCCGTTTTTGAGCTAGGATTTGTTGTGATCAAATATGGATGTTGTGTGTACTTAGGCCTTTTTCCGTTAGAACTGTGATTATGTTGACATTAAAAGAGTATTATTGTGTGTACTTAGGCCTTTTTTCCCATTAGTACAGCATGCTTTGTATTACTATGGTCTGGTTTTAGTTTAGGGTAGTTGTCCTTTAGAGAGTTCTTTTCCCCTTTTTTTCCCTAGGTTCATTGTCGTATTTATTAGGGTTGGTCAGGCGGTAAGGTCATGATCGGTGAGCAGCAATTTAAGGTCCTAGGGGGGGCGTCACCATCCACGGAGGGGGCGGCCCAGGGGGAGGGGCCACTGGTCCCTCCTAGAACTTCAGGGGCAGGAATATCCGCTAGCTGCTAATGATGCGGGGGAGGGAGTCACGCTTTCCTTAGGCTGGTAGCCACCCCGCACATACATCATGACGTCAGCAAATGACGCAGAGTGTAAGGGCCCTCCTTGTTGGTTAAATGGAGTTCACGATGCCGACGGGGTAGGCGGTCCCCTGTCGCGCATGCGCACCTGTGAGTAAGGGCGTGGTTAGTAGGACTTGACACCGGCTAGCGACCTTGCCGTCGGACCAGAAATGTTAGAATGCAAAATTCAGGCAGGATGTTAGATTTGGATAGGAAACACGCTGTATTAGACTTTTGTTAAGGTTAGCCTTTGATATTTGTCTTCAATACTGTAAATCTAATGTCATGAATTTTGCGTTTCTTAACATAATTGATGTAATGTTGATATTCATCCTTTATTGTTTTGTATAATAAATACGGCCGGGGGGTCCTTGACCCCCCGCCTTCCAAAGACAAGTGGCCTATGTCAATCCTTCAAGGTGGTGTGGGAAGCTGGGAGGGGAGGGTAGCCAGTCACGGACCATGTTGTAGGAAGCTTTGTTTGAAAAAGAACAGAAGCCAGACTTTCCCTGACAGAGTGATCTCTAACTGAACCAACAGGTAAACCCTGTAATCCCCTTCTAAATCTTCCTCCTCTAAAGCTTTTTTTGCACCAGTAGTATACCGTTTTTATCTTTTTGGGGTCGGGGGGGACGTGGGTTGGTATAGGGGCGGGCCACGTTTCTCCTCATCGCTCAGAGAAGAGGCTGAGAGGCAGGTTCAGCATCTGCGGACCACAATGAGTTACAGGCTCCAGCGCAGACAACCACCCTGGTTCCTGGAGCGATGTCTCGATAAAGACGGGAGCCTTGCTCAATGCCTTTGCTGACTGCACAGGCTGCGGTTACAGCCAGGTGTGACAGTGTTACATGACCTTATGTGCCCCTTACATTGTTATACAACATTTTTATAAACATATATTGACTGGAACCTTTCGCAGTTTTATCTCAAGTTAGTATTTTTACCATGACACTCCGACTATCGCCCAGATTTCGCGGTCACATTTGTAAAAAGCGCAGCCTTTTTACAAAAGTGCTGATTTTGCGATTTTTTTGCAAATTGCGAAATCCTGGAGGGTCTGATTATATAGGTTTTACTCCTGATGCGTCAGATTCTGCTGCAAAAACACACCTGCAGGAACGGAATTTTTTTTCACGCTACCTGATCCTCATGACATGGAGTGCCATACCATAAATATCGCAAAACCAAAGGGGATGATGGACGGAGTGTTGAAATTTCAAGCACTCACCCCCAGTCAAATGATCTGGGTTTAATCCATCATCATTCTTTAGCTCACTCCGCCACCCCAGTTCAGACATGGCAATATGCAAATCAGTCTGACTATGTGCCTCATGGGAACAGTCCAGCCCGAACTGCCAAGCCATAAATATGGCGCTTCCATGACATTTTAAACTGAAGTAGCCATTCAGAAGTGATGTGTCAGTAAATGAGGCCCGACACTCTTGTGGCTTAGACCTTTCAATCACATCTACGAGGCCTTGTAAAGCCCCCCTGCGTGGCTATTTACAGTCTTGTAGATATGGTGTCAGGCAATGCAGTGCAAGTCGCTGCATTGCCTCACACTGCCTAACACCCATGGCATTTGACACCTTCCTAGAATTAAACAAGCTGAAAACTTTGGAATGCATCAAAAGCCTAGGGGTGGTGTAGGGGTTGTTTTTGTGAAGGAAGGTGTCCCTTTCCCCATAAATACAAACCTGCAGCCCCCACTTCTACTAACTTGTACCAAATGTGATAAGTAGAAACTGAGCTATTTGATCAAGGTTCTATTTCTCAAAAATATAAGATCACAGATCTTCTCACAATAAGTGTACACCTCTGCATGAACTTAAATCTATTTTTTTTTGCCAATTCACAGATACTTTGTTTGTACATTTACCTGCATGAACAGATATGAAAGAACTGCCAAAATGTGTATATATACAAATATTAGGGTGCCAATTCCGATCCGGTAAAAAAATTCCCCGTCCGACTCGTATCCGGATTTTTTTCCGTCCGAATCGTCAAAGTAGCGTACAAACTGCCAAGTACGATTCGAACGGAAAAAAGTCCATACGAATCGCATTGGGAAGATTTCCCCACACGTCCTCGGGTCGGGAAAAGTCACCGACACGTCCCCGGGCGAGAAACCCACCGTGCGGAAAAATAAAGTCCGACTGCGCAAGTACGATCCCTCCCGTCCTCCCCATTTCACAACCGTACGCAAAAAACACCGTCCGAACCGAACTCCCATAGCAACCATGGAGACATGTGCCCGCATACGCGCCGAACACCCCACCACCCCCCCGCCCGCGTATGTACGCCCCGAACCCCCACCCGTGTATGTACGGACCGAACCCCCACCCCAGCAGAGTATGTACGCCCCGAACCCCCACCCGTGTATGTACGCACCAAACACCCACCCGTGTATGTACGCCCCCGAACCCCCCCCCAGCCGTGTATGTACGCACCGAACCACCAGCCGTGTATGTACGCCCCCGAACCCCCCCCAGCCGTGTATGTACGCACCGAACCACCAGCCGTGTATGTACGCACCAAACACCCACCCGTGTATGTACGCCCCCGAACCCCCCCCAGCCGTGTATGTACGCACCGAACCACCAGCCGTGTATGTACGCCCCCGAACCCCCCCCAGCCGTGTATGTACGCACCGAACCACCAGCCGTGTATGTACGCACCAAACACCCACCCGTGTATGTACGCCCCCGAACCCCCCCCAGCCGTGTATGTACGCACCGAACCACCAGCCGTGTATGTACGCACCAAACACCCACCCGTGTATGTACGCCCCCGAACCCCCCCCCAGCCGTGTATGTACGCACCGAACCACCAGCCGTGTATGTACGCCCCCGAACCCCCCCAGCCGTGTATGTACGCACCGAACCACCAGCCGTGTATGTACGCACCAAACACCCACCCCAGCCGTGTATGTACGCACCAAACCCCCACCCGTGTATGTACGCACCAAACACCCACCCGTGTATGTACGCCCCCGAACCCCCCCCCAGCCGTGTATGTACGCACCGAACCACCAGCCGTGTATGTACGCCCCCGAACCCCCCCCAGCCGTGTATGTACGCACCGAACCACCAGCCGTGTATGTACGCACCAAACACCCACCCCAGCCGTGTATGTACGCACCAAACCCCCACCCGTGTATGTACGCACCAAACCCCCACCCCAGCCGTGTATGTACGCACCGAACCACCAGCCGTGTATGAACGCCCCCGAACCCCCCCCCAGCCGTGTATGTACGCACCGAACCACCAGCCGTGTATGTACGCACCAAACACCCACCCGTGTATGTACGCCCCCGAACCCCCCCCAGCCGTGTATGTACGCACCGAACCACCAGCCGTGTATGTACGCCCCCGAACCCCCCCCCAGCCGTGTATGTACGCACCGAACCACCAGCCGTGTATGTACGCACCAAACACCCACCCGTGTATGTACGCCCCCGAACCCCCCCCAGCCGTGTATGTACGCACCGAACCACCAGCCGTGTATGTACGCCCCCGAACCCCCCCCAGCCGTGTATGTACGCACCGAACCACCAGCCGTGTATGTACGCACCAAACACCCACCCGTGTATGTACGCCCCCGAACCCCCCCCCAGCCGTGTATGTACGCACCGAACCACCAGCCGTGTATGTACGCCCCCGAACCCCCCCCAGCCGTGTATGTACGCACCGAACCACCAGCCGTGTATGTACGCACCAAACACCCACCCCAGCCGTGTATGTACGCACCAAACCCCCACCCGTGTATGTACGCACCAAACACCCACCCGTGTATGTACGCCCCCGAACCCCCCCCAGCCGTGTATGTACGCACCGAACCACCAGCCGTGTATGTACGCCCCCGAACCCCCCCCAGCCGTGTATGTACGCACCGAACCACCAGCCGTGTATGTACGCACCAAACACCCACCCGTGTATGTACGCCCCCGAACCCCCCCCAGCCGTGTATGTACGCACCGAACCACCAGCCGTGTATGTACGCCCCCGAACCCCCCCCAGCCGTGTATGTACGCACCGAACCACCAGCCGTGTATGTATGCACCAAACACCCACCCGTGTATGTACGCCCCCGAACCCCCCCCAGCCGTGTATGTACGCACCGAACCACCAGCCGTGTATGTACGCCCCCGAACCCCCCCCCAGCCGTGTATGTACGCACCGAACCACCAGCCGTGTATGTACGCCCCCGAACCCCCCCCAGCCGTGTATGTACGCACCGAACCCCCACCCCAGCCGTGTATGTACGCACCGAACCACCAGCCGTGTATGTACGCCCCCGAACCCCCCCCCAGCCGTGTATGTACGCACCGAACCACCACCCGTGTATGTACGCACCAAACACCCACCCCAGCCGTGTATGTACGCACCGAACCACCACCCCACCAGGGAATGTACGGACCGCACCCCCACCAGTGCATGTACGGACCGTACTGACGCCAAAAAAACACGTACTGAACCCGGACAAACCATATTTACACAAGGAGAGTCAAGTAGAGTTTCCCCACACCACCAAACAGGCCCAACAACCCCACAAACATCACATACACTCACCTGCAACTGCCAAACTGCCAAACAGAGGCCCAAAACTCAATCACTCCTCATAACACACCCACACAAATTTCAAACACAGCCACACCCACAAATGGACCAATAAAAATGGACCACACACACAAACCATGAGCCTTTGCAACAGACCCACTGCTGCCAGAGCCCACAGACGACCCACACCACCATACTTGAACCTCACACTTGCATACCTTCACACAACCACCTACACAAACACCCCCTCATCACATTCACACACACACCTCCACTACCACACCCACACACCCACAGCCATCCACACCCACACCCCCACAACCATCCACACCCACACCCCACGCCATGTCCACCACCAAGAATCCAAAGTTCACAAAGGAGGAGCTGGAGATCCTTGTCGACGAAATCCTCAGAGTCGAGCCACAGCTCTTTGGGACATTGGTCAGACAGACCAGCATATCCGAAAAAACCGCCATGTGGCAGAGGATCGTCGATTCTGTGAATGCTGTTGGGACAACCAGAAGGACCAGGCACGAGTGCCAATCCAGGTGGTACGATCTGCGGAGGACGGTCAAGAGGAAGATGACTGACAATCACAACCAGGGGAACATCACTGGAGGAGGGCCGCCCCCCAGACCGGTACAATACCATCCCTGGGAGGAGAAGGTAATGTCCACGCTGGCGGTGGAGGGACTACACGGACTGCCAGGACTCCCAGACCCTGGTGAGTACACAAACAACTCACCTCACATGGGGGGGATGCCATACACAATCAATCATGCATGCCACCCCCCCCAAGCCACCACCGGACACAACAACACTCCACAAACACACACATGCCACTGGCGCCTCCATGCCCCATGCATCAATCAGGGCCATGCCAAGTCACAGGCCACACAAAACACCAACACAACACAGGATGTGGTCGATGCTGGGAGTGGGGGCAGCAAAACTAACATTGAGCAACTCACAAGCACACAACAATGCCCTCAGCCCATATGGCCCAGGGCACAGCCATACAAACTGTGTGTACCCACACAGTACTGTCTTGCCTGCAAATGATGGCTGCCATGCAGGATGCCATGGGTCTGAAGGCACAATTTGCACATAACAGCAGACAATGAAGATGCATCGCTCTGATAGAGTCTCAGCACACACCGCCACAGCAGCAGCCTACACTCAGATACACTGCCCAATGGGTGCCCGGAGAACAGGGACTAACTCACATGAACAAGCCAATGGCCATTCAAAGACCGGCTAACTGTGTGTGCCCAGGAAGCTGGCCTGAGGTGACAGAGAGTGACAAAGAGAGGGAGGGAGAGGGGGAATGAGAGGGAAGGAGACAGAGGGGGGACACAGGGAGACAGACAGAGGGAGGGAGTAGGGTGACAGAGGGAGACCGACAGAGGGAGGGAGGAGGGTGACAGAGGGAGGGAGGAAGGGAGACACAGGGAGACTAAATCACCCTTGGGTGGTGTGGCCATGTCCACTCGTCAGCCGGTGGACTGTGTGCATGCAGACCAGGTCTGGCAGTGCCTCAACCCCCCCTTCCGTAGATGAAGACCGGTCCATGTGTCAATCTGTGCACGAGTCCATCCGTGCTGCAGGCACAGACCTAACCACACACCCAGTATACCCACCCACCGTGTCGGTAAGAACCCTGTCACAAATGCTTCAGTCCCCTACCTGCAACATCAAATTGCCTTGCCAAAACACCATTTGGCCACGTACAGTGCAACACGTAAGGCGCCTCTGCATGGCTCGCTACGCCCGCACACCACACTGCTGACTGTGTACCCAAATAGATGCATCAACTAAGATTGTGTCTCACACATGCGTAAAGCCCTGACAGCTGTGGCCAAGGGACATAGCCATGCACAAGTGCACTGTGAGAGTAATGCAGGACAGATCCAACTACCCAGAGGAAGAGTGCCAAATCAGAAATGCATGCAACATGGATGCCACATGTGACACTGTTAACATTGTCTCTCTCACACACAGGTCAACGTCGACGAACACCCCCCAACACTGGGGGGGAAGTCACACAGGACCAGGCTCCGCGGGATGATGACCCCACCGCCAGCGATGACTCTCACCACTCCGTGGATGACCCAGACCAACCTGGCCCCTCTGGTGTCCAACCACCTGCAGCACCTGCGTCAGGTACAACTGTGCCAACCACCACCCCCATTCCTGCCACATCCCAGGAGACGTCCAGGAGCCCTGCCCGCACACGACCACCCAGCCAGTCTGCCCAGGAGGGACACGGTCCTCCGGGCACCCAGGAGGAGGCAGGCGGCAACGCAGATGCCATCCCTCAGGGGTCCCGGAGACCCGATGCACCCACAACGGCAGGCCAGGTGCACGTGGGCAGGGGTGGCGGGAGTGGAGGACGGCGGAGGCGCGAACCTGACCAGGCAGCTCAGGACCCGGTAGTGTCCCAGGTCAGCAACATCCTGGATACATACCGGCGTGACACCAGGGGCATGGACCAGATTGCGTCCACCCTCAATGACATCAAGGGGACCCTCCAGGAGATGAAGACCCTGCAGTCCCAGCAACATGCCTGTCAACTGCAACACCAAGGAAGGATGGAGGATAGACAGGCTGAGCTCGTGGCGGTGCAAACCCAAATGACCGGTGTACTCCGTCGGATTGCCGACAACATGGGCAACCCTCCCTGTGGCACCAGGCGAAGGCCATTACCAGACACAGGGAGGGATCAGGAGGAGGAGGATTCATCCGACGGAGCGTCACAGACATCGTCACGGACTGCTTCCGAGGGTCCCCGCAGGAAGGTGGGTCGTCCACGAAAAAGACTGTGAGAGTCAGCAGAACATCACCATCTCCCAGGTCACCTGGCCTGGCACCTGGCCCTCTGGCCCAATAGCAGCACATGACATTCTCTGCCACATGGACTTGCTGGTCACTGTCTGACCTATGTTGACGAAGACTGTGGCATGGACTCTGACATTTTGCTATGACAAGGATACCAACTCCCCCAGTGAACTTTGGATTCTACACTCCCGCTGTGCACCTCTTGTCATCCCCACAAACCCGTACCCCACCACAAATAAATTAATCACACTTACAAGATGATGCCGTGATTCTACATTATTACAATACATGTGTGTGTCGTACAGTCAAAGCATGCCTGATCTCAGAATTAACTCCAACCATCCAAACCGTGGGGTCGCAGTCTTGCCCAGGACACACATGGGTCCCAATGTCTCATCTGATACAGACATGGAGTACCAAACTCACCTGTGCTGGGCCCAACCAGCTGAGTGGTTCCCGCACAACTGTGGCTACAGACACATTCAGGGGAGCAACAGTCATGCGCAGAGGTCAGGGATCATGTGGAGTGACCTGGCTTGCCGCTCCCAGGTATGTCTAGACATGTGTCCCTACAATGTGCAGCATGCTTGCGTCAGGCGGATGTTGAGAATGGTGGCTAGGCCAAGGTTGGATGCATGGAGGTGCCAGAATGCAGTTTAGGATCACTGTGCCACATGGTTGTGTTGGGGTTGTGGGCTGCATCATGAGTGTGGGCGTGGATCGAGAAGGTCATCCTGCAGCTGGCTGTGAAACATTCCCCCCATCCCGTTAGGACGTTGATGTGGCCTGGTTGCCCGACGCAGTAGCAGAGCTGTGCAGATGCACTCCGGATATGGACAAGTACCATGGGAGTCGTGAGGCACATGTCCGTAGACTGCAGGGTAGGATTCGACACGGATGTTGTAGTTGCCCTGGGGGATGGTCTCTCTTGCCTTGAGGTGGATGGAACTGTGCATCTTGTGCATAATACAGTTCCCACTCCCTGACAAACCCCTAGCATCTTGTCACTCTACACATAGACACATATGCACCACCTATGAAAACTATGCCAGACCTGCGGCACGCACAGTGGCAACAGGGCACCATTGACAGGGAAGAGGCACCTTGGAGACAGAGGGACAAATTTATTAGTCATGTGTGTTGGAATGACAATGATACTCTGTCAACACATACACAGGTCATGTGGATGAACATGTGGGAGCAACACTGGCACCCCCCATTGCAACACAGATGCTGGCATCCCATTGACCTGGCACACAAGTGACGGATAACAGCTAAACACCCCCTGCTGCCACGGAGAGGCCGCTATACACCATTGAGGCCCTGATGGGGCAATCACACACCATGTCAACCCGGTGCAACCTGTATGTTTCCGAGGCCAGTGTTACACACAATGATGGCCTCATCACAATCCCCAATCCCCTGCCACATGACAGTCACCAAGTCTGAGCATGGCTCCAGGTGAAGCCTGCCCCATGTCATGTTCCCCATGTAGGATCACCATGTATGCAAATGGAACACACATGAACCGGAGAAGTGCACACAGACTACAAACAATTCACACACCCAAAACGACGTGAGGCATCCCTTACCCTGAGGAGATTTCAACACTTGCCCGTGCATGTGACGCTGAATCAGCACATGTCGCTGTGTTCATGAGGAGTAGCAGGAGCACAACAATGCCACCAGCAGACAGCATGCACATGGACCTGTGGAAGAGAGACACACAAGGATTCAGCACAAAGGAGCACATCCGCAAGCATGTACTTAACACGTATCATGTTGTTAACATGACAGGTGACAATGATGACCCTCAGACAACATCCTTCCATTGCGCCATCACTTGAGTGACACTTCAATACACACCACTGACTCACTTGGCAGACATGCAGATGGACACACACATTGCAACACATGCCACACACGGCCCAATGCGTGCACACTCAGACACTGGAACTCACCACTAAGCAAAGAAGTTGCGTATGAGCCGACTCCGCATGTCCTCCACAGCCTCCTCCTCCTCCACATCACTTGCCCCGTCACCAAGCCCTTCATCCTCCACGGGTGGATGGTCCTGGTCATCTTGATCCAGTATGAGTGGAACAGCTTCCTCCACTGCCATGTTGTGCAGCATGCAGCAGACGATGATGATCTTGCACACCTTCACCGGGGCATATGGGAGTGCTCCGCCGGTCTTGTGGAGGCACCGGAATCGGCTCTTCAGAAGTCCAAACGTCCTCTCAATGACTCTCCTGGTCCGCCCATGTGCGTTGTTGTAGCGGTGCTCGGCAGCCGTGCTGGGGTTGCGGACAGGCGTCATCAGCCATGGCATGTTGGGATAGCCAGCGTCCCCTACAAGGAAACATCATGGACAGAAGTGTGTCAGCACAGGCAGTGAGATTGGAAGATGACGCCAAACACTGAACTGCCAGAGTCTACCCACCAACAATACATGCTCGCTCGTTCCGCAGCTGCAGCATCATTTCTGGCACCCTGCTACGCCTCATGATGAAGGCATCGTGTGCTGATCCTGGAAAGCGAACACAGACATGTGAAATCACCATGTTGGACAGACACACCACAAGGGCATTAATGGAGTGATAATGTTTGCGATTCCTATACACCACCTCCTGTGCCTGTGGTGGTACCAACGCAACATGTGTCCCATCTATGGACCCAATGACATGGGGCATCCCTCCCAGGGCATAGAACTCACGCTTGACATCTGTCAACTGCTCACGATTTGGGAATTTAATGTACTCATCCAGGTGAACCAACATGGCCTCTAAGAAATCATGCAGAACACGGCTGAACATCGTCTGGGACATGCCCCCGACATCAGCAATGGTATGTTGGAACGTACCCGTGGCAAGGAAATGTAGGGCTGCCATCACCTTCAACTTGGGTGTCAGTGCACTTGGATACCTGTGGCGCGGGAGGAGTTGTGCTTCCAGCCGGCCAGTCAACTCATCAATCAACCGTTGGCTGAATCTGTAGCGGCGTATACAATCCCGTTCATGCAGGGCAGCAATGTCTGGCATACGTCGAGGGAGAGGCGGAGCCCTGCAGTGAAATGGAAGGAACACCTAAGAGTGAGCACTGTACAACAACATCGTCAATGCACTGAGCACATGTTACACAGCCAATACACATATGCCACGTTGTGAGTCAGGTCTGTGCCACAGTTCCTGGACACGTACGCCAGTCAGGTTACACTCCTACCAAGGGACAGCCACTAACGGAGGGGGGCAAGATCACGATGACATGGCATGAGACTAGCTGTGGGCCAGTGTAAGTGAACATGCACACGCATCACAGGATTCACAGACATCCACACATGTGCAGAAGTAGTATGCGTATGGTACAGACAGGTAGTTGGATGCGATATGCACTGGTCACATGTCATAGGAATAGGACAGGCCACACACATTGCCTTTGAGGAGTACATGTCGAGACAGAACATACATAGGGAGCATGTGGATATGTACTTGTGTTGATACTCCGTGTAGTTGGATACATACACACCTCATTGCAAATCACATATGTGGGCTGGTGTGCGGAACAGTGTGCCATGCCCATCGACACACAGACACATGTTGGCAGCAGCAACTGCTGACGCATTGAACCACACACCTACAGCAAAATCATGGAAAGACATGCCACACACATGACATGGTTGCAGCGTGCAACGCAGCCATACACGTGTCATGTGTAATATTCCGTGTACCTGGCATCAGGGGACAGGTGCGGGTGTCCGTGACTGGGACATGCAAGTGACTCATGGCTCCACTAGTGTGTACGACATGCACACATGTCAAAGGAGTGCAGGGGATGTGTGGTACAATGCGCACCATCACACACGACATGTGTACACAGCTCATCGTACATGTGCTTTGCCCACACCTCAGGGGTAAAGTGCCACATCACATCCTGACACACCTGTGTCACACACAGGTGGTATTGCACAGACAATGCATTGGTGTCCACCCTTGGCAATACCTGTCCGCTCCATTCCTGTCTGTGTGCCGCCTGTCACCACTGACAGTTGTTATACGCACCGTACATACGCTCGGAGCGCGTGTATAGGGTCCCTGGGCCAATATTGCCGCTGGCGTATGCGTACGCCACAGTAGTACGGACTGTACACGCGCTTGTGCGGTCCGGATCACAATAAGGGCGCTGGCGTATGCGTACGCCACAGTAGTACGGACTGTACACGCGCTTGTGCGGTCCGGATCACAATATGGGCGCTGGCGTATGCGTACGCCACAGTAGTACGGACTGTACACGCGCTTGTGCGGTCCGGATCACAATATGGGCGCTGGCGTATGCGTACGCCACAGTAGTACGGACTGTACACGCGCTTGTGCGGTCCGGATCACAATAAGGGCGCTGGCGTATGCGTACGCCACAGTAGTACGGACTGTACACGCGCTTGTACGGTCCGTACTACTGTGGCGTACGCATACGCCAGCGCCCTTATTGTGATCCGGACCGCACAAGCGCGTGTACAGTCCGTACTACTGTGGCGTACGCATACGCCAGCGCCCATATTGTGATCCGGACCGTACAAGCGCATGTACGGTCGGTATCACTGCTTGTGGGGTGCCCTAGGGCGTGGAACGCACCGTACCTGTGTGTAAATGTATGAAAACACATAGGGGACACATGAGGGACAAGTATAAGGGCCTAAATGCCTGATGGTTGCCATGGAGACTGAGTTAAATTTTTGAATTTGAGCACCAGGTGCACAGCAGAAGTCAGTTTGAAAGAATCTACATTGTTGCAATGTGGATGTTGACTTGACATCATTATCAAAACTGAAACCATGCAAAGCCACACACTGGGGTAGGTTTGAAGGGATTGGATGAAACGTAGGATGCTAATGTGACTGACCAATCAATCTGTACTCCTATACATGAACAGGCCAGCCAGGCATATATAAGGCAGCCAGGTCCCATGAGAGAGCACTTGCCTGCACATCCATTCATCCATGACCACTGCTGCTGATAGTGATTCCTCTGGCACCATGTCCAGGACTGTGGAGAGGTCACAGCCATTCACCCAGGAGGAGAACCTTGCCCTGATAGATGTGATCCTCCCACAGTTCCAGAGCCTGTATGGTCGACCAGGGGTTCAGGTGAGTGCAGACTCCACTAGCTTAGACTGTGCCCCTTTTGTGTGACAGTGACTTCTGGCATTGTGTCCATGTGTGACAGACATGCACTGTTGTTTGGAGTGGGTCCCAGGGTGTGGAAGGCCTCATGTCACCCATGCAGAGCATGCTGTGTTTCCTGTGTGCACTCCTCACTTGCATAGTGCCTACTGTGACAATGAATGCAAGGTGCATGCCACATTCTGCCTGCATACTCCTCCTGGGGATGTTGTTTCCACAGTCCTGATGTGATCCTGTGTTCCCCCCAGTGTGACAGGTGTCAGTACCCATGGATGTGTGTTTGTTCAGTGTACCTGTGCTGTGAGTGTCCAAAGGCCGTGTTCGTCCCCTGCACATTGGTGTGTGTGTTAGTCCCCTGTCATGTGGGTGAGTGCATATGGGGAGTGTTGCACACAAGCAGCATGAGGGATGGATATGGCCTGGCCATCGGATGTGAGCAGGGAGCAGTGCTGTGTGCATGCCGTGCTGAGCCAGCCCCACACCTGTGACACCCCCGTCTACTGGCACATGGGCAGAGTGAGGTGTGTACCCGCAGTTGGCAATGCCATGTGATTGTCCTGTACCTGTGTGTGTCTGTGTACTCTGCTGAGGTAGCATCAGTGTGCTGGGGCAGGTGACTGCTGTGAGGTGCTGTACATAATCCTGGTGTAGCCTGTGAGGCACAGTGTGATCCCTGGTCAGTGAGTGTGTGGTACCCCTCATGCCACCCGTGTGCTTCCACTGGCACGTAGTGCATTTGGCCTTCCACAGTGGATAATGTCCCTATGACAAAGGTGCAATTAGTTGCATGCATACCATGGCCTGTTCATAATGAGGATTGTTCTATATGTGTGTCTCTGTGTCTTTGCTCATGTGGATTAATGTATTCTCTCTTTTGCATCCTCACAGGTAGGCGCCATTGCCAAGGGGGAGATCTGGAGGGAAGCCGTCAGTGCCGTGAGGGGTACAGAGGGTCGGAGGCGGAGCCTGTCTCAGGTGAGGAAACGCTGGCAGGACATCCGGTGCTGGACGAGGAGGATTGCACGGCTCCTGCTGGGGGACTCACCTGAGAGCCGTAAGAACCGTGGCCGCCGTCGTCTGACCCACATCCAGAAGCGTGTGCTGGCGGTGGTCTTCCCCGATATGGACAGGCGCCTACAGGAGAGGCAGCAGCAGGAAGGGGGTAGGTACATGTGTGTCAGTTGTGTGTCCCCAGCCAATGTAAGTGTGCAGTTGCATGGATACACTGCCAGGGTTTGATTGTGCAGTGCGTCAACTTCTCCACAAAGTAGCACAGTGCTGTTCTCACTCCCTCCCTTCCCCTCCTTGCAATGTGTTCCCTGGTCTGTCGCCACTCTTGCACAAGGTTATTTAGGCAGGCAGTTCATGCAGGTGCCCTATGCTATCAGCATCATGTGTGGGGGTGATGTGCCACAGGTATGGGGACCTTGCGTGTGCCATGGCCAATTTCAGTCATTGTGGTGTCCATGTCACTTGGCACTGATTGTGAATCACGACATAGGGGTGTGTCTCCAAAATGTACAGCCTTCCAGCATGCATGTCCAATTGTGTGCCCTCTGACATGATGTGCCTGAGTGGGAGGCCTGCTAAGTGCAGGGACGGTTGCTTAATTTGCAGTCATGTCCATCCTGGACCATGGAGGAGTGTGGGCACTACTGTGCCCTGGGGCACCTCTTCCTAGGTATCATGTGCGTCATCCAACAATATGGCCATTCACTGTGTCTTTGCCATGGGTTGCGTAGGGTGGCATTGTACCCTGGGCTCAACTGTTAGGACCTACAGGTTGCTACATGTGTCCACTGTACAGGGGGACCCATTTTGCTTGTGCATACTCACAGTGGGCATTACCTGTGTGTGTTGTTGAGACAATCTGATGATGTTTGCCTGTCAATGATGTGTGGACATGGCCACCAGGGGCTGTGTGTGTACAGTCATGAATTAGTGGAGGCCATGTGTTTCCATCCCAGAGTAAGAGGTGTACATACTTTCTCCGTCTCAATGAGATTGTCTCAGGTGTGGGTGGTTTGTGCGTACAAGGCCTACATGTCAGAAGCTTCATCCTCCTTGCTGGGTTTAGGCTGTGTGTGATGTTTGACTGGACATACGCTCAAGGTGCAGTGACCCTGTCATGTGTGGCCTGGTTTCATGTATTGCCTTTGCAGCATGCGGCAAGAGTAAATGGATATGATTCATGCTCATCCCTTTTTGACGACGCAGTGTGGTGCAGGTGCTGTGCACATTTGTCCCCAGAGGCTGACTCCTCTCTAAAATTTCAGGTGCAGTGATTTGCTGTTGTGTCATGATCTCCATTGTGTCTCAGTGGCATGGTGGGTAGAAAATCTGTGTGTTCCATGGCCTACATGTGTACATTGTTTTGTAGGTGTTACTCCTGTTGCTTTTCAGGCTATGCAATGTGACCTATGTATATTTGACTCATGTGACATAAGTGTACAGGTGTCTGATTTTCTCCTGTCTCTTCACCTTGCCCACAGCATCGCCGGGGGACACGGAAGGAGACACTAGCACGGACCGGGAGGAGAGATTGAGCACCAGTGCCAGCAGTGCTGTCCTGTCTGGCACATGGAGTGGCACGGAGGCCGAAGGGAGTGAGGCGGAGGACCTGTTGACTGCCAACACAGACTATGACGCAGACGGGTCCGAGGCTGAGCTCCCAGAGGTGGCGGAGTCTGCCCCCCCAGCTGATGGCAGCCCTCCACATCCCCCCGCCACCTCAGGTTCCATCACCGGCCTCCCACATGCTCGTGGCCCTTCCCTCCGTGCTCGGTCCCCACATGTCTCCTTCCTGCCAGGCACCGCACCCCCTGCCCCTGTCACCACTGCTGCGGTGAGTGCGGAGTCTGTGGACATCCTGAGGCAGTTGCAGGTTGGTCAGACTGCGATGCTAAATGTCCTCCATGCCCACACCCAGGTGCTGACCCAGATGGAGGCATACATGGAGGGCATGTCGGCTGCGCAGTCTGACCAACGGCAGTTGCTGAGGTCCATAGACTCCACACTGACTGCAGCACTGGATCTCCTGCAGCGCTGCGTAACACCCCCTACCCCTGCCCCATCCACAATTCCCACTCCCGTGCCTGTCCCACGCACATCCAGACGTCAGCGTGCACGCACCCCAACAGACACAGGCACCACACCACCAGGGAAGTCGAAGCGCACACCTCCTGTCACGCACACACAGGGTGAGGAAGGCACACCCACTGGGTCGGGGGGGAAACGTAGAACACGCAGCCACAGTGGGAGTCCGCATTCCACACAACCCACTCCCTCCAAATCCACTCCCCTTAGCTCTCCTGGCCAACAGTCAGTGACAGCATCATCCACTGCGAGTGTGCCCCCCAGCCCCAGGATGACACCACCCCGCAAGCGGTGGAGGCGGGACCCGGCCAGGGGAGTTGAGTCCCCCACCCTGTCCACACCCTCCCCCAGTGGCGCTGCGACCCATCCCTTTGCCCCCCCCCCTCCTTGGGGCCTGTGGTTGGATTGGGTGCGGGGGAGTCGCTGGGGGAACTTGCCGACGTGTGCAGCGCCATTCTGTCCTCCACCTTTGGCGCTGGCACCCCCCCTGTGGCAGATTCATCCCTCCCTGCACCCACAACACCTACCCTTTCCCCTCCTGTCCCTGCGGTGCCTGTTTCCACCCTCCCCCCTGATGCCCCCTCTTCTGTGGATGAAATGGACTTGTGAACTGTGCAGGCAAGCTAGGGGACACACGTCCCGATGTGTACCCCCCCCCCGGACATTGCTGCTGGGCTGGCCCATGGCCCTTGTACATAGTGGACATTTTCTCTGATATATTTTCCTGCTGAATAAAGCCTTTTCTTTTTGTTTTGCACACTGATGCTTTCCTGGACTTGCTGTTGGTGCTGGTGCTCCCTGCGTTGGGGTGGTGATAATGTGTTAGGGGTCTGTGAAATGTTGGATTGTGCTGCTCATGGGGTGTACCCTGCCATCTGCGTGCCATCACAAAGGTCTCTGCAAATGGTATTTGGTCATGTTTGCTCTCACTGTATGGTGACATTGTCCCAAGGTGTGTTCCATCCTCTGTGGCCCAGGCCATTTTTCCTGCAGGGTGTCTCCCAAATGCTGTGCTGTGCTGTGTCTACATTTCCTGGATGTGTGAGGGTTGCCGTTAAATATAGCCATGCTGGCTCAGCGATGGCTCCGCCTGCATCTGGGGTATCACCCTTGTAGGTCACTGAACTTGTTGATGGGGTATATTGTCCGATGTCTGGGCACTGCTGGGAGTGATAGGTACACACCCCTCCTGTGTCTGGGCACTGCTGGGAGTGATAGGCACACACCCCTCCTGTGTCTGGGCACTGCTGGGAGGACCCTGCACCCACCCCTCCTGTGTCTGGGCACTGCTGGGGGTGTTTTGCACACCCCATTCTTATAGCAGGTTCGGTGCGTACATGCACGGGTGGGGGTTGGGTGCGTACATACACGGGTGGGGGTTCGGGGCGTACATACTCTGCTGGGGTGGGGGTTCGGTGCGTACATACACGGGTGGTGGTTCGGTGCGTACATACACGGCTGGGGTGGGGGTTTGGTGCGTACATACACGGCTGGTGTGGTGGTTTGGTGCGTACATACACGGGTGGGGGTTTGGTGCGTACATACACGGCTGGGGGTTCGGGGCGTACATACCAGGGTGGGGTGGGGGTTCGGGGCGTACATGCACGGGTGGCGCTTGGGTGCGTACATACACGGGTGGTGGTTCGGTGCGTACATACACGGCTGGGGTGGGGGTTGGGTGCGTACATACACGGGTGGGGGTTCGGTCCGTACATACACGGGTGGGTGTTTGGTGCGTACATACACGGGTGGTGGTTCGGGGCGTACATACTCTGCTGGGGTGGGTGTTAGGTGCGTACATACACGGGTGGTGGTTCGGTGCGTACATACACGGCTGGGGTGGGGGTTGGGTGCGTACATACACGGGTGGGGGTTCGGTCCGTACATACACGGGTGGGGGTTCGGGGCGTACATACTCTGCTGGGGTGGGGGTTCGGTCCGTACATACACGGGTGGGGGTTCGGGGCGTACATACTCTGCTGGGGTGGGGGTTCGGTGCGTACATACACGGGTGGTGGTTCGGTGCGTACATACACGGCTGGGGTGGGGGTTCGGTCCGTACATACACGGGTGGGGGTTCGGGGCGTACATACTCTGCTGGGGTGGGGGTTCGGTGCGTACATACACGGGTGGTGGTTCGGTGCGTACATACACGGCTGGGGTGGGGGTTTGGTGCGTACATACACGGCTGGTGTGGTGGTTTGGTGCGTACATACACGGGTGGGGGTTTGGTGCGTACATACACGGCTGGGGGTTCGGGGCGTACATACCAGGGTGGGGTGGGGGTTCGGGGCGTACATGCACGGGTGGCGCTTGGGTGCGTACATACACGGGTGGGGGTTTGGTGCGTACATACACGGCTGGTGGTTCGGTGCGTACATACACGGCTGGGGGGGGGTTCGGGGGCGTACATACACGGGTGGGTGTTTGGTGCGTACATACACGGTTGGTGGTTCGGGGCGTACATACACGGCTGGGGGGGGTTCGGGGGCGTACATACACGGGTGGGTGTTTGGTGCGTACATACACGGGTGGTGGTTCGGGGCGTACATACTCTGCTGGGGTGGGTGTTAGGTGCGTACATACACGGGTGGTGGTTTGGTGCGTACATACACGGCTGGGGTGGGGGTTCGGTCCGTACATACACGGGTGGGGGTTCGGGGCGTACATACTCTGCTGGGGTGGGGGTTCGGTGCGTACATACACGGGTGGTGGTTCGGTGCGTACATACACGGCTGGGGTGGGGGTTCGGTCCGTACATACACGGGTGGGGGTTCGGGGCGTACATACTCTGCTGGGGTGGGGGTTCGGTGCGTACATACACGGGTGGTGGTTCGGTGCGTACATACACGGCTGGGGTGGGGGTTTGGTGCGTACATACACGGCTGGTGTGGTGGTTTGGTGCGTACATACACGGGTGGGGGTTTGGTGCGTACATACACGGCTGGGGGTTCGGGGCGTACATACCAGGGTGGGGTGGGGGTTCGGGGCGTACATGCACGGGTGGCGCTTGGGTGCGTACATACACGGGTGGTGGTTCGGTGCGTACATACACGGCTGGGGTGGGGGTTGGGTGCGTACATACACGGGTGGGGGTTCGGTCCGTACATACACGGGTGGGGGTTCGGTGCGTACATACACGGCTGGGGTGGGGGTTTGGTGCGTACATACACGGCTGGTGTGGTGGTTTGGTGCGTACATACACGGGTGGGGGTTTGGTGCGTACATACACGGCTGGGGGTTCGGGGCGTACATACCAGGGTGGGGTGGGGGTTCGGGGCGTACATGCACGGGTGGCGCTTGGGTGCGTACATACACGGGTGGGGGTTCGGGGCGTACATACCAGGGTGGGGTGGGGGTTCGGGGCGTACATACACGGGTGGCGCTTGGGTGCGTACATACACGGGTGGGGGTTCGGGGCGTACATACACGGGTGGGGGTTCGGGGCGTACATACACGAGTGGGGGTTCGGGGCGTACATGCACGGGTGGGGGTACGGGCCGTACTTCCACGGGTGGGGGTACGGTCCGTACATACCCCTGCCCACGCTCTGCGTGCCTGGGTACGGGCCGTACCCATGCCTTTGGTGGGTGGGTACGGTGCGTCCCACCATTGTTGCGGGGCCGTGGGGTCCGCACCGTACACAGGCCTTGGGGGCGTGGCTACGGGTCGTACCACGCGTACCCCTACATGACCCCAGCAATGCTGGTACGAGCTGTACCAAGGCCTTTATGACGTGGGTACGGGCCGTACCGCTATTGTTGGAGTGACGTAGGGGGACGCGTGGTACGTTCCGTACCCACGCTCTTGCGGCCTGGGTAGGGTACGTACCGGTTCGCGTGACCATCCACTTCCGTTGTGGCGGACGCTTGCGTTGCTGGCCTCGCCCCCACCCCCTGGAAGTGACCAGGCCCTGATGGTCAGGTATGTCCAGGCCATGTGTGATTTGGTACCATGTGTTGGTGTTGTGTGTCCTGCCCCTGCCCCCCCCTTTGCCCCTGGTTGTTGTGCTGACCTTCTGCGGCGTCTGCGTCGGTTCCTGTACGCCAGGTGGACTGCTAGGAGGGCAGGGATGGCACGTAGGTTCGGGTCCATGTCTGTTCGTCGCGTCCAGCTGCTCCTTGCGTGTGTCGTCCTGATTTCCCGGCAGTTTTTGGCAGCCGGTAAATATTTTCCGTGCGGGATGACGTCGGTTCGAATCGTACTTCCTGGTTCGTGAAACGTAGGCTGGATGCGTACCGACGTCACGTCGGCTCCTTTCAGGATCGGAATTGTGTTTAGTTTCTGTTCGGTCGGTGTTTTGTTCGATTCGTACGGAAATGGTGTTTCCGTATGAATCGTACTTGCATTTTCGGATGGATTTCGCACCGGGTACGAGTCGGACGGAGAAAAGGCTCCGTCCGACGGTTCGTACCCGGTTTTTACCGGATCGGAATTGGCACCTAGATGTGGCTGTGACTGTTTGGTTCACGATCATAGATCTCAGTTGCATAACTATATGCTCGTAAATACATGTGCCCCTAATCTTATGAAGGCAAAACACAAACAAGTCCCTTAAATCACGCATAAGTCATGGACCATAATGGTATGGACAAGTAATCTTACATCTGAATCACAATAAAGCCATCTGGTACCATATACAGGGGCACAGCTTGGTCAGTCAGATCGGAGTGAGGGCGTGGGGTTGAGCTTCAGATTTACCAACAATCACGCTGGCATATCATGGTAAAAAGCATTATCTGAGAAACAGGAGGGGGGCTTAAGGAGCAGTGGAAAGGGATGAGATGTGCAGATTGTTTGTGATACTTAAAGCAAAATATTTTGTAAAATAGGCAAACAATTTTAAGAACTTCAAAACAGAAGGGAGAGAGAGAGGGAGAGTTTTAGTCTGTGTGTGCAGCTAAAAAGTGTAGGTAAAGCCTACAGACACCTCACTATACCTGACTGAAAGTACCTGTAACCAACTAGCTACTAGATAATACATTTATTAGGGGGGTGAAACACCCCAAACAACTCCCCTGAATGCAGTACCATTTTGACTTCACCTGTGGCAGATTGTGATGAGTCAAGTAGATTAAGATTATCAAGATCAGTGTCCAGATGGGGCTAAAATAGCAATATTAAGGTTATTGAATAAAAAGGGTAGTCATGTAGTAGGTCAAGACTAGTGTTCACTTCTTAGGTTGTCACTGGATGTCACTTTTTTGGTGCACTTCCTTCTTTATTTGATATTTTTATGAAATGAAAAATGAGTGTGCCTAAGAACCTTGCATATGCCATTTAATATGCTAGCAGTTACTCAATGAAAAGCTATGAGACAGACTACTGTTGATATTCATGGTTAATGGTGATTGATGTGAAGATAAATATCACTTATATGCTGGCTAAAGTGACGCCTGTTTTCCAGATGGTATTTAGACAAAATATTGAGCTGCGAATATCAAGATTCAGAAATACCGGAAAAAAATAATGTGTTAAAAAATATTGTGATGCAGAAATATCGCTGGCAAGAATATCGATTTTGTAGGTAAGTAATATAGTTTTCAAGAATATCTGTGTTGTTAATCTCATTTTCTTTTTTTTTTACAAATATTCTTTATTAAGAAAGGAATTTATTTTTTTACATTTACACCCCCACCCATTGCCCACATCCCACCCCAAACTCAGACCGATCCTGTATAAACAAACACAAACAAAATTCCATTGCATGAAATATTTCATCATAAATATCACTGTAGGAGGAGAGAGAAGAAAATAAAAAAGACAAAAAAAGGAGAGGAAACAGAAGAGATTTCAGTTGATACGGAACATGACATGATGCGATTCTGTAATAGAGATTTAGGGCCATATGTAGGTACCTAAATACCGGTCGGTAACGGCCGAAAATCGGTAAAGTTTCTGTTACCGACCAGTATTTAGGCAATTGAGATGTAGGAGGCTGGATTTAAGGATTCAGTAATTTACCAATTCGTTATTTTAAGGAATCGGTAAAATACCGAATCGGTAAATTACCGAATCCTTAAATCCTATGTAGGGAGCACTCAAGCAAGTGCATTTTTGTTTTAAGGATTCGTTATTTACCACCAACAACTACAGGTTGGTGGTAAATACCGAATACCTTTTAAAAAGCAATTTTGTGCTTTTCTAGAAATGCCATGTGGCAGTATGTGCGCCACATGTGCACACATGCACGATTAAGGGGTGCGACAGGGTGTCAATGTGACACCCTGCCACCCTTGAATATGCTCCCCCTATTACCGATTCGGTATTTACCGAATCAGTAATAGTGAATGGCTTCCCATTCATTCCTATGGGCCTCCAGGCCCATAGGAATGACTAGGAAGGTATTCCTTATTACCGATTCGGTAAATACCGAATCGGTAATATCAGTAATAGTGAATGGCTTCCCATTCATTCCTATGGGCCTCCAGGCCCATAGGAATGACTAGGAAGGTATTCCTTATTACCGATTCGGTAAATACCGAATCGGTAATAACGAATATTACCGAATCGGTAAAATTTACCGATTTTTTACCTACATTCTATTTACCGATTCTTAAATACCGAATCAGTAAAATTCGGTATTTAGGAATCGGTAAATAGAAATTACCTACATATGGCCCATAGACCTATATAATTTAAATATATCCTATCTGTCTTTGTAACCATTGCAGTATAGGATCCCAAATTGTAGATGGCTACCTCTAAACTACAGGTAGCCAACAATTGAGATCTCCATTGTTGGAATGCTGGTGCGTTTGAATCCAGCCACGCTGACGCAATACACATTCTAAAGACAGTCATTGCAACGAATATCAGCCCTCGCATATATTTTAGTCGTTCAGTGTTAGCTATACCTAACATAATCTCCTCAGTGGAGATTTCTATTCTTGTATTAAATACTTCCGATAGAAAGGCTGACATGTCGTTCACTACCTTTGTTAATACCGTACAAGAAGCAAAAATGTGTATGCTCTCAGCTTCGGCTAAGGCACATCTGTGGCATGTAGTTCCTTTCCCTACCCCCCATTTAGCAATCTTATAGGGGGCATAATATAGAACGAAAAAGGTTTTATAAAATTGGGCCTGCAACTTAGTAGACATTAAACTAGACTGATATAATGCGAAGGATTGATGGACGGTGTCAGCCGAAGCCCCGAGTTTAGCCTGCCATTTAATTATATGTTTAGCCAGATCATCTGGGTAGCAAGAGTTCCAATAGTTCATAGATTTCTCCAATTTTAACATTGATCCTCTTAAACAAATTCTCCATTAACTGAACCATTTGAAATTTTGATCCCCCTCTCTTCAAGAGAAAATCAAGAATTTGCAAAAATTTGAAGAAATCCCGACGATCTAGATTATATTCCATCTGTAATTCCCCAAAAGATTTAATTCCTAGAATCGTATAAAAAAATCCAAGTTGTGTAATCCCGCACAGTGCCCACCTTTCCATACATGTACTGTTAAAATCCCAGGAAGGTTACTATTTTTATGGATTGGGGTGTAGTAAAATAACCGTCCGATACCAAACATTTTTGCACGCAATTCCAAGCCTTATAAATACCAAATATAGACTTAAATCTCACTTTTTTTAAAGTAGCTATCGTTCACATGGCACCATAAGCATCCTCTACATTCATTTCCTAATAAGAGCTCTTGAGGTGTTGGAATATCCCCTTCCCTGCTGACATCTATAGTAAATAGTAAACTTATTCAGTATTTTAAAGTAGTGGCCCAATAATATAATTTGAAATTAGGCAGTGCCATTCCCCCTCTATCTTTAGGTAGGGTAATGGTTCGTAGTGCTCTTCGTGGTTTCTTATACCCCCATAGGAACCTAGAAAACATACTATCCATGTCTTTAAAGAATTGCGATGGAAATTTCAAACAAATTGATCTAAAAAAAAACAAAAAAATCTGGGCAAAAAAAGCATTTTTATCAAGTTGCATCGACCCCCGATAGATAGATGAATATTGTTGCACCGAATCATATCCTTTTTTTGTACTTTGCATTAATGGAGCAATATTATCATTAACTAGTTTCTCTATTTTGGTAGTTATACTCACACCAAGATATATAGCTTTCTCTGTTACCCGTGTATTCACAGAAGGCATTTAGGAGTCCTAAAGTTAGGACTCCTAACTTATGTGAATACCAAAGTGAGTAAGTGTCTTCTGTGAATACCAAAATGAGTAATTGCCTTCTGTGAATACGAAAATGGTAGTAAGTTTAGGATTTTGTCTTAAGTTAGTTCTGTGAATCGGGCCCAGAGACAGGAAACCAAGGGGAACTACCTTTACAACGCAACTTTTACAACGCTATGCTATTACAACGCAATTTTTACAACGCAAAAACTTTTACAACGCATGCTTTTACAACGCATGCTATTATATGGTAAGTACTTTTACAACGCATATACCATTACAACGCATTCTTTGAAAATGCCTTTACAACGCATGCATTTACAACGCATGCATTTACAACGCATGATGTTATATGGTAAGTTCTTTTACAACGCATATACTATTACAACGCATTTTTTAATTTTGGTATTTTAACTTAAATAAATATATATCGTATAATTTTTTTTTTTTTTAATAAAATATAAATTTTAAAAAGTGAGTAGTTTAACAAAATATTAATAATTGAGTATTTCGTCTAATATAAATGATGTTTTTGAAAGTTAAATTAATACTTGAGTCTTTCTCTAAATAGAATGAGTATTTTTAAATTTAATTTTAAAAATATTAGAGTGAATAGTGAATATTTTTTAAGTTAAATTAATACTTGAGAATTTTTCTAAATAGAAAGAGTATTTAATATTTAAATTAAAAAAATATAAGAGTGAGTAGTTTAACTAAAAATTAATACTTGAGTATTTTTCTAATTTAAAAGAGTATTTTTTAAATTAATTTAATACTTGAGTATTTTTTTTAAAAACAAAGAGTATATTTTAATTTAAAAAAAAAATATAAGTGTGAGTACTTTATCAAAATATTAATACTTGAGTTTTGTAAAAAAATATAAGTATTAAGAAAGATTAATACTAGAGTATTTTTAAGTTTCTAAAATAAACTATAATTTTTGTCCAAAAAAAGGAAGAGTACTTTTTGACTATTTTAAAAAAAAATAAGAGAAATGTTAAAAAAAAAAATATATATATAAAAATATTTTAAATATTAAAAGAGTAATAAGAAATGCATTTTAGAAATAATAATAGCTAAAGAAAAAAGAGAAGGAAAAAAAGAACTTACTTTTAAAAAAAATTCCCACGCTGTTGCATTGAAGTCTATGAGCTTATTTGTCCTTCATTTATTTTGGCAGCTTCAGAATATACAACCCGCGGAACAAGAAAAGAAGGATCAGAAAGAGAAGAAAGAGGAAGTTTTGAAGGAAAAAGACAATAGAGTCGAGGTAAGGAACACATTTAGTAAATTTACATTTAAAAAGTTACAATTTTAAAGATTAAATTACAATTTTAAAAATAATAACAGTAAACAATTAATGTTTTCAAAATATTTATTTATAGAAAAATCCTTAAAAAATAAACCATATTTTTATTTAATTTTGTAATGCAAGTAACATTTTTTAGAAAACATATAAATATTTAAATTACATTCATAAACATTTATTTACAGATTAGTTAAAGAAAGTAGTCCGTTATAAATATTGATGCACGCGATGACGTAATGACGTGAGCGTCGACGTAATGCGCCATTTTGCAGAGCATCGGAGGAGGAAGCAGCAGGAAGCTGATCTGCGTCCAGGTAGGAAATATTTTCACTTGAAATTATAGATTAAACCTTTAAAAGTGATACATATATAGTGAGGAAAGAATAAGGAGAGGTTGCGGGAAAACTAATTGATGTCTTAAATGTTTTTAAACATGTCCACAATAATGTCATTAATGTATGCCTATGTCGGATCGCGAAAAGTTATTTTTTTATTTATAAAATGTATGTAACTGTTAAAAAATTTAAAGTTACTGTTCAGAAAGTTTATTTCTTTACTTCGGAAGTAACAAAAGTAATTTCGATCTTCATTTCTAAGTGAAAAAAAATAGCGTACTTGTAAATTTTGGAATTTAATGATTGATTAAAAATTGGTGATTAAGCAGCAATGTGCATTTTGGATTATGGCTTGACATGTAGAATTTAGATATGTTTGAGTTTTGGTGAATTCTTAGGACGGAAATAAAAATGGAAATTATCGGTAATTATATTAATGGCGTTCCGATGTAGAAAAATTGGTCTAAAAATATGGGACAGTAAATTTGTTGACATTGGTATTTTTGCTAGAAATGAAGATTAGTAAAAAAAAAAAAGGTCCCGACTTGTTTGTTTGAAAAAAATTTTTAAAAAAAACATTGTATGCCAATTGTAATTTGAAAAATATTAAATTTTGAAGCAAAGCAAGAAAGTAAGTAAAAAACTATTTTTAGAAAGAAAGAATGTTAGAAAGATTTTCCAGGTAGTCTATAGCCACACACAACGAAAATTGTTGTAGAATTGCCAATAGTCTCTCAGACATTTCCCTTGTTTTGACTGTTACTCGTGGGTTTAGACTACCTGCGAGTGTTTGTGCTATTCTCATTTCTTGAAAACTTTGCTCCTTCTTCAAAGTTTCCAAAAAAGAGTAGAAGTTTGGATGAGGTTTGCCAATTGTGTGGTTGAAGGAGTTATGCCATCCCTCAATGGCATTGTTTGTTTTTGCTTCTCCCTCTAAACAACTCGTGTAGCAGTTCCACCACTCCACATGGAATCGTGCCTTCCTCCTGCGACCCGATCTGCTTAGGTGTCCAATCCATGTGTCCTCGAAATAATTTAGAATGGGTGCCAATTTTTCTTCGTTACTCGTATAATAAACAGATTCTATAATTGCAGTGTAGTACTCGTCCACACTATCGGGAGGAACAAAACAAAGTGCAGTTAATTTTTTTAGTTCAAATTGTAGTTTGCTATCACGAGAATATTCTGCAACTAGGGATGTTTTCTGTAATTTACGCCAAAATGCCTGCGAAAAACGAAAAAAACATCCCTGAATTTGGGTATCCGTGTACGTTTTAGTGATCACATTGATCATGCTCAATTCAAAATCAATAATTATTTTCCGAGGACTTTGAGATGTTTTACTTTTAATCACTGATAAAAGTTCAGTGTATGTTGCAGAAGTCTTATCAGGTAGCAAACTATAAACTAAGGGAATTACACTATTGTTAATTTTGGCATGTATAGTGTAAATTTGAGTGAAAGGATGGGGTGTACTTTTAAACGTCCCATCCATCATCCAAATTTCACTACTTTCTAACTTAGCAAGGTTACGTGGGGTACTAAAAATGAGAATTCGTTTCTGAGGGTTTTCGTTGTCATGCAGAAGGAAAGGTTCATCAGAAAAAGAAATAGAAAGATCATGTGGAATTCTAATGTCAGAGAAAGAATGTGGTGTAGTTAATTGAATGTTACTTGCCTGCTTTTGTCTTTGAATAATTCTTCTCAAATTAGGAATTATAGGCATGTTACTAGCAACATGACTGGGGACATGCTGTGCAACCTCTCTTAAAATGGATCCTGTAGAATCATTGGAGGTGCTTGCAATAGCTTTCATTTCGTTTATTGTTTCTCTAATTTCTACCTCCATTGCAGAGGCAGAGTGGTTATGTTCTGTGGTTTTCACAACTAAATTATCAACAGTAACCGCTCTGCCACTGCAATGGGTAGTGTAGTATTGCACACACCTCCAATGATTTCTAGTTAAACTTATTCTTTCCTTACTATATATGTATCCACCATGGTTTAATAAATTTTTGCCCTTCCTGGATTTAATAAACTTTGCAGCTTCCAGACTAGACATTATCTGAAAAGAGAAGAGAAGAAAAACAAATTAGCCTGAAAAATTAAATGAAATACCTAAAACATAACATTTACACCATCCAACACTTTCCCTACTGCTGCACCTTCCTGGAGTTAGAATAGTAAATTGCACCCCTACACCATCCAACACTTTCCCTACTGTTGCACCTTCCTGGAGTAGGAATAGTAAATTGCACCCCTACACCATCCAACACTTTCCCTACTGCTGCACCTTCCTGGAGTTGGAATAGTAAATTGCACCCCTACACCATCCAACACTTTCCCTACTGCTGCAACTTCCTGGAGTTGGAATAGTAAATTGCACCCCTACAACATCCAACACTTTCCCTACTGCTGCACCTTCCTGGAGTTAGAATAGTAAATTGCACCCCTACACCACCCAACACTTTCCCTACTGCTGCACCTTCCTGGAGTTAGAATAGTAAATTGCACCCCTACACCATCCATCACTTTCCCTACTGCTGCACCTTCCTGGAGTTAGAATAGTAAATTGCACCCCTACACCATCAAACACTTTCCCTACTGTTGCACCTTCCTGGAGTTGGAATAGTAAGTATTCGCCCTACACCATCCAACACTTTCCCTACTGCTGCACCTTCCTGGAGTAGGAATAGTAAATTGCACCCCTACACCATCCAACACTTTCCCTACTGCTGCACCTTCCTGGAGTTGGAATACTAATTGCACCCCTACACCATACAACACTTTCCCTACTGCTGCACCTTCCTGGAGTTAGAATAGTAAATTGCACCCCTACACCATCCAACACTTTCCCTACTGCTGCACCTTCCTGGAGTTAGAATAGTAAATTGCACCCCTACACCATCCATCACTTTCCCTACTGCTGCACCTTCCTGGAGTTAGAATAGTAAATTGCACCCCTACACCATCCAACACTTTCCCTACTGCTGCACCTTCCTTGAGTTGGAATAGTAAATTGCACCCCTACACCATCCAACACTTTCCCTACTGCTGCACCTTCCTGGAGTTAGAATAGTAAATTGCACCCCTACACCATCCATCACTTTCCCTACTGCTGCACCTTCCTGGAGTTAGAATAGTAAATTGCACCCCTACACCATCCAACACTTTCCCTACTGCTGCACCTTCCTGGAGTTAGAATAGTAAATTGCACCCCTACACCATCCATCACTTTCCCTACTGCTGCACCTTCCTGGAGTTAGAATAGTAAATTGCACCCCTACACCATCCAACACTTTCCCTACTGCTGCACCTTCCTGGAGTTAGAATAGTAAATTGCACCCCTACATCATCCAACACTTTCCCTACTGCTGCACCTTCCTGGAGTAGGAATAGTAAATTGCACCCCTACACCATCCAACACTTTCCCTACTGCTGCACCTTCCTGGAGTTGGAATAGTAAATTGCACCCCTACAACATCCAACACTTTCCCTACTGCTGCACCTTCCTGGAGTTAGAATAGTACATTGCACCCCTACACCATCCATCACTTTCCCTACTGCTGCACCTTCCTGGAGTTAGAATAGTAATTATTCGCCCTACACCATCCAACACTTTCCCTACTGCTGCACCTTCCTGGAGTAGGAATAGTAAATTGCACCCCTACACCATCCATCACTTTCCCTACTGCTGCACCTTCCTGGAGTTAGAATAGTAAATTGCACCCCTACACCATCCAACACTTTCCCTACTGCTGCACCTTCCTGGAGTTAGAATAGTAAATTGCACCCCTACACCATCCATCACTTTCCCTACTGCTGCACCTTCCTGGAGTTAGAATAGTAAATTGCACCCCTACACCATCCAACACTTTCCCTACTGCTGCACCTTCCTGGAGTAGGAATAGTAAATTGCACCCCTACACCATCCAACACTTTCCCTACTGCTGCACCTTCCTGGAGTTGGAATAGTAAATTGCACCCCTACAACATCCAACACTTTCCCTACTGCTGCACCTTCCTGGAGTTAGAATAGTAAATTGCACCCCTACACCATCCATCACTTTCCCTACTGCTGCACCTTCCTCGAGTTAGAATAGTAATTATTCGCCCTACACCATCCAACACTTTCCCTACTGCTGCACCTTCCTGGAGTAGGAATAGTAAATTGCACCCCTACACCATCCAACACTTTCCCTACTGCTGCACCTTCCTGGAGTTGGAATAGTAAATTGCACCCCTACACCATCCAACACTTTCCCTACTGCTGCACCTTCCTGGAGTTAGAATAGTAAATTGCACCCCTACACCATCCAACACTTTCCCTACTGCTGCACCTTCCTGGAGTTAGAATAGTAAATTGCACCCCTACACCATCCATCACTTTCCCTACTGCTGCACCTTCCTGGAGTTAGAATAGTAAATTGCACCCCTACACCATCAAACACTTTCCCTACTGCTGCACCTTCCTGGAGTTGGAATAGTAATTATTCGCCCTACACCATCCAACACTTTCCCTACTGCTGCACCTTCCTGGAGTAGGAATAGTAAATTGCACCCCTACACCATCCAACACTTTCCCTACTGCTGCAACTTCCTGGAGTTGGAATAGTAAATTGCACCCCTACACCATCCTACATTTTTCCTACTGCTGCACCTTATAATGTTGGTTAAAAATACCTTGTTTTTTCGAAATTGGTTTTCTTGGTGACTCTTCTTAAGTGGGAATGGCGTGTAGGCTGGAGTAGACACTTATGTGTTGATTGGATTTGAAATAGAAAAACAAATATCTGGAAAAGAGAATAAAGGAAAAAAAGAGAAAACTGAACGTTGTAGAGAAATGCGAATTTACAATAATTTTTTGAAAAAATTATAATCATTTTAACTTATAGTACATAACACTTTCCCTAATGCTGCACCAACCTGGAGTTATGAAATAAAATTCTTAAATCTGCAACTCTTTTTATAATTATATTGGGATTTTATTTACATTAACAATGAAATGGTTAGTCTAACATATTGAAGGTTAAAAAACCATGCTGAATATCAATACCTTGTTTTTTTGAAATTGCTTTTCTTGGTGAGGCTTCTAAAGTTGATTTGGCCTGTTGGCTGGAGATTTAACGTATGTGATGGAAAGAATCTTTCAGCAACGAAACAAACTATTGTTTTTTGAAAAAAAAGAGGAAATAAAATAACTTAACGTTGTTTCAAAATGTAAAATCTGATTAACTTGTAAAAATTATGACATACAATATAACTAATACTACATAACACTTTACTAACCACTGCACCTTCCTGGAGTTGAAATAGAGAAATGTACCCCTACACCATCCAAAACTCTCCCTACTGCTGCACCTTCCTGGAGTAGGAATAGTAAATTGCACCCCTACACTATCCATCAGTTATCCTAATTCTGCACTTTAGAGGAGTAATAATTGCAAAAGGAATGATTAAAAATTTGATGGAAAAATAACACTGATAATGTAAAATACCTTTTTCAGTTGTTGTTTGTTCTCGTGCCTTTAAGGTAATGCTTGCAACAGGATAAAGTTATTTTTTTGTTACCGATTTACTCTGGAAATAAAAAAAAAATTAATAAATTAATGTTCCTTAGCCAACGTTGGTTAAATAAAAAAAACCAAATTTTGAAAAATATGATATTTGACAAATGAGTATGAGTAACAATTGGTTAAGGAAAACATAATACACATTGAATGCATTTTTTAAAAAAAGTAATATTGGTTACACCTATACTATCACTCAATTACTGTAATGCTGAACATTCTGGGACTTAGAATACTAATAGTTACCCCAGTAACATGAATCGCTTTTTCAGATGTAGTACCTAACTGAAGTCTTATTAGTAATTGTTACTCCTGCATCATGGTATAATTTCGTTTATGATGTAGTGAGAATGAGGTAAAAAAAAAATCACCTTTGCCATACAACACTTTAGCTAATGCTAAAAATATATTTTAAAAGTAAAATAATTAAAAATAAATTACATTTACCTTCACAATAGTAAAGGTGAGTCGATTACGTGGTGGTGATGCTAAATTAGGTACACCAATTCTTGATTCTCAATATATTGCAAGTATCTGTTTTTGGAAAAGAAAATAGTTGTTTTAAGTTGGTGTATATTTTTAGTGATAACAAATTAGAAACAGTACATTTTAAAAGTTAATATTAAAAATGTTATAAATAAATTTCTTTTGTTAAGTAAACATATTTTACGCTAAACCAAGGTTTAAAAATATTTTAATGACTTACTAGTAGTTGCTATCTTATAATGCTTTTCCGAACGAATTCAGTGCTCTCTCTGAGGAGGTCGCAGTGGAGGTGACAGAGGGTCAGCTTTTGACGTCTGGTCTCTCTGGTAGTTGATAATCAACTGATTGCAAAATGGTGTCTTCCTGGTATTTATGTTTCACTCTGTGTCACTATAAATTTTTTTAAAAACTGCGTTCGTTGTGTTTTTTTAAATACTTTGTTTTACTGTGGAAAATGATAATTTAAAAATGCTTTTAAAAATGTATTGTTTTCATTCATTTGCTCCGTTTTGGCATCCATTTTGGAACATGTCTTTTGGTATTGTTTTCATAGAAAGTGTTGTAGGACAAGTTTTACAAGTGAGATGGTTAAAATGGCGCCTATGTGTATGTGTCTTATGTTTTACTTTGTTTACTTACTTTCCGATGTAATCATGATAAAAATGTGTATGTACGGTTTTTAAAATTTTCGTTCTTTTTGTAAAACTTTGAAATGTGTGAAAACGGAATTTTATGGGGGATTTTGAGTATTAATTTTAATACTCGAGTATTAATTTTAATACTCGAGTATTAATTTGGTAATGCATTTCAGTAGATTTACGCTCAGTTTTTCTCCACATTTTAATACACTTCCCCACCCTAAAACCCCTAATTTCCCTGCATCCCGTGCCAGATTTTATTGTACTTTTAATTTAAAAAAAAAAAAAATCGCGTTGTAATGGTATGCGTTGTAATAGATTTCGTTGTAACAGCACTTTTCAGTATTTTAATAGGTTTTGCGTTGTAAAAGTCTTCGTTGTAAAGTAATGCGTTGTAGTAGTACTTGCGTTGTAAAAAATGCGTTGTAATGGTATGCGTTGTAATAGCATGCGTTGTAACGTCATACATCCGGAAACCAAGCTCTCAAGGAACCTCTTCATTCTTCCTTTATTCCCCCCCTGCTTTCCAAGCTGTATCTTTGAGATAAGAGAATCTACTTCTTCTATAGAGCGGATCATGTACATGTGGTTATTCCACATCACTCGCAAGGTGGCGGGAAACCTCAATTGGGCTTTTGCCCCTAGACTATTTAGCTCTGCCAGCCTCTTCCCCGGTTCCCATTGTCTTTCAGCAGTTATATGCGAAATGTCCGATCTAATGGAAAAGGAGAAGGGAGATAGATCAGGAAATGGGGACGAGATAACCCCTTCCTTTAGGGCAGTAGACAAAATCTGCGCTTTGACTGAATATGATAACAAATTTACCAAAACGTTCCGGGGTTTCTGCCTTCCCAGATTTCTTTTAAAGGGGTCTCTGTGAGCCCTCTGGATTTCATGATTAAGATCGATATTTGGATGGCTCTTAAGGACTATACCCTTCAGTAGGGTAATCAGAAACCCCTTTATGTACTCTCCCTCCAAGGCTTCTGGGATATTTAAAAATTTCAGATTATTTTTCCTTGAGTGATTCTCCAATCTTTCAAGATCATCTTTCAGTTCTTTATTTTGTGTAGTTAATTTCTCCAGCTGTGAGGAGGTAGACTCAATCGCGTTTTTCAGCTTGGGAATTTCCTCTTCGATTACCTCAGTCCTTGCAGTGACCTCTTCTAACCTCTGAGCAAGGGCCTCAAATGAAGTCCGAATAGCTGCCTGGTTCACCTCCGAGACCAAAAACCTATTCACCAAGACAGCCTGATTGGCCTCAGAGATTGTGAATCTGCTTGTCATCTCTTCTTTCATGGCCAAAAGGCGGTCTGCAAGGGAGTGTGGATTGAGAACTGAAATGTTCCGGGTTTCGTGGGAGGGAGGGAAAAGGTACTATTGCTCCAATCATTGGAACTATTGGAAGCCTCCAATTGTTCTGTAACCTGCTCCTTATCCTGCTCCAACCCGACCTTCTGTACCGTTTCATGCTCAGCCCATCCTCTCCCCTCTCCCCTCTCCTCGAGCCTGATCCTGACCCTAATATAGGACTCTATCTTGCTCCGTCTGCTCCAATACTGAAAATCTGTTAGTAAGACTGATTTCAGGTTGTACCTCCGATTCCAAATTGATTATTTTGGCAATTTCAAGAGACTTTGGAAGTTTCACCGGAATTTGGCAGAGTGTATTTTTCTTGAACTCTGCTGTGTTCGCTAGATGTTTTTCAATCCCTGATAAATGTTTGCTTGTCTTCTCTGTATTTATGCTGTTCCTGTACTCTCTCCCCCTAGTATCTGTTTCAACATTAAATTTAAGGTTTGTAAAGATCAGCATTAGGCCAGGTCTGAGCTTCTCCCCCACCTCCCCTCGCCCTCCCCTCCGCTCCCCACCCCCCACCAGTATGTAGGCAATCAGGTTCAGTCCTGAGCCTGTTTTGATGGCGCCTGTCTCATCCTCACCCCACCGCCCTCTCTGCTCTTATACCATAGATATATATAATAATTCCCCTTTTTATATATATTTTTTTCCCCTTCCCTTTTTCCCGCCAAACAAATATTTCTAGTTTCTAACTAAAGGTGCTCCCATCCCCAAAGAGAAAATTAAAGAACACAGCCCCGAAGGTCAGTAACCATAGCAACCTATGAATGGCCGCTACGAACCATACTGGAAAGACAAAAAAAAGCCCGGTGTAGTACAAGTCAAAAGTCAAAAGTAATTACAGGCTATCATATAGATAAAGGATAACTGTGTTATTTCATATCTTATTCTCTAATGCTTATTCTCATTAACGCTTTTTTTCCCTGTTGTAATTTCCTCTAACATTTTCTGTGCTTGAATTTCAGAAGTGAAATAAAAGGATTTTGTAAAAAGACGGTAGCATCCATTTTCTGGAAAGGCGCTATCATCTGTCTA
Source organism: Triturus cristatus (assembly GCF_964204655.1). Classification (NCBI taxonomy): domain Eukaryota; kingdom Metazoa; phylum Chordata; class Amphibia; order Caudata; family Salamandridae; genus Triturus; species Triturus cristatus. The sequence goes on from NC_140586.1 coordinate 368,473,994, forward strand.
AATCACCATCTTCTCTCCACTGTGGCGTGAGCGAAATCTGGCCGAACAAAGTGCGAAAAGCTCTCCCAGTTCCTTTTCTTGTCAGGTTCAAACACTGATTGTCACAGAAGAAAGTTCCCAAAGAAGATTAGAATTGCTCTTGTGTGTTGTCGGTCATTTGGGCGCCGTCTTGATATATTTAGATGGAATCTATACGCCCGCTGGATTTCTTTATCCCAGTCCCAATGTCCCAATTCAGGAAGAGAATTTTTAGCAGATTGATTACGAACTTCCTAATGTCCTCACCCTCGCTGTTCTCCGGTATTACAAGTAGTCTCAGATTCTTACGCCGTTGCCGATTTTCCCCCTTCTCCAGCTTCCACATCACGTCTTTTAGAGTACTATCTTGAGACGTTGTTGTTTTTTTCAAGGCTTCCACCGTGGTTTCCAACAACTCAGTTTGATTCTCGAGTAGACTTAATCTTTCAAAAATCTCTGTGCATGTTTTCCCAACTTTCCTAATTGAGCCCTGTATTTTTTTGAGGCCAGTCGGGCTTGTCGGTTCTCCAGCTTGGCTTCATCTTGAAATGACTTGAGAGACTGTAGGATCAGGGATAAGGATGGTTCTCCGGGGGGGCCCGAGTCTTTCTGTCCGGACAGGCTCATCAATTGTTTTCTAGGCGATCTCATACTCCCGGATATACCACTACCTAGTAGTGTCTGCGTGTCCGAGTAATCCCAGCCTAATTCTCCCTCTTCCTCTGCCATTTTCCGTCTCTGAACACCTTTTTTTCCGTCGGAGAGCCTCTTAGTTTTTCTGGGTAGCCTTTTTTCTTCTTGCTGACTGCAATAGCTTGTGGATGTATCCTCATCCCGTTCCCCATCACTGTTTGAACTTGAAACCACATTTTCAGAATCTCCGGACTCCTCATTTACAGAATAACATTTTTCCAGAGGGTCTGGAGACAGAGAACCCGTCTCCTGGTTATTTTCCCCCAGTATTTCCTTTCCCTCATTGATGGAGATAAAGGGGAGGTTTATGTCCTTATTATTGGTTATATCGGATCTGATGGGGGCTTCCAAGGCTTCTAAGGCTATGCTTGAAGTCTCACCTAGAATGATCATATCCGAATTAATGCCTTTGGTTAAAGTTTCCGCCCCTCCTAGGTGTTTGCCTAAACATAATTCTGGCATACCCAATACCGTTGTCTCACCACTGGACCCCCATGAAAGCCGCCCATTGCTGAATTCCATCAATGTGTCTGGGGTAGTGTTAGAGCTTAAGGAGTCTGTGCCAGATAGTTCGACATTGATAGGGGTAGAGATTTCAATTCTATTATCAGTTATGTCGTTTATATCTTTAGAATGGACTTGTCCTTTACAGATTCAGTTGTTCCCTTAGCTGGGAACAGGCTTGTTATAGCGGTCTGTTTTTTATTCTGGTCCCCAGTTACACCACCTTTTGCCAAAGAGGTTTTATTTGTTTCTTGCTTCCCGCTCTTACCGGTATGAAGCTCATGCCGGCAACTGCCGTCAGTAGAAGCCGTGCGAGAGACTCCCAGCATCTGCCCCGGTCCGCATCTTGCAGGGTTCTCATCAGGGATCGTCAAGTCCCGATCTAAGGCAGCCTCTGCACCATCCATCCAGGAGAGACCATCCAGAGCTTCCTGCGTGCATCGCCAAAGCCACCAGGTAAGAGAGCCTCGTTGCTTCAGGGGATCATCGGGAGAGCCGCGGGGTGAGTATCGGAGGATCTCACTTAGCCGCCATCTTACTTGTTAATCTCATTTTCATTAATATAGTTGTTATAAATATTGTTTTTTAATTATCTTCATGTGCATTTATTCATTTATTAATTTAAATGTTAAATAGTGTTTGCGTAATTGTAGACAATTTATATAAATATAGTTTGTAATTCTAAATGATTAATATTTTTAATTTGTTAAGTTTGTTAAGAGTAATTTGTAGTATTGTAGCGGGTTGTGAGGTTTGTCAAAGTACAGGGAGGAAAGCTAATTGAGTATAATAAATCAACAATTATTAATTTATTATCAATTATTTAATTGATTAATTATGTAAATTGTGTCATTATATTTTATTGTTTTATACATTAGGTGCAGGTTGTTGGGTGTGTACAGGTACACGGTGAGATGTTTATTAAGTAATACATAATTAACAATTATGTATTCATTTATTATTAATTATTTCATTGGTTATTAATTATGTAAATTGTGTAATAAGTGTATATATATATATATATATATATATTTATATACTAGGTGTGGGTTGTTGGGTTTGTAGGATATAGGCTGGAAAGTTAAGTATTAATTTATTTACAATTATATATTTATTGCTTATTAATTAATTATTTGATTATTAATATGTAAATTGTGTCATAAATATATTTTAACATTTATATCTATGGTTTCTATTGAACTTAGGGCTTTGGGTTAGAGTTCTAATTGGCTGATAATTCAGGGGTTCTTCTTGGTTCCTGGGGCAAGGTTTTTTATTCGAGTTAGTGCTTAGGGTTAGTGCTCTTATTGGATGTTAGGTCTGGGATTCTGTTTCCAGTTTGGGCCTGTTTGGACTGGCTGGGCCTAGGGCTAGTAATGCTATCCTTTTTTCCATTTACCAGCTTCCATCCTAACCCATCCACATCCATAAACATATTAACACACTCACAGCAAATGCACTCCACACATTTACTACAAGCAAACCCTACACATATCTCAATGTTTAAACACCTCACAAACCACCCCTATACACCCTTCTAAGCCAACTACAACACAATGGCAACTTCACTCACACATAACACACCACCCTATCCCATGCCACTAACGAATCCACTCATCACTAACACAACCCAATGTACATCATACATAACTATTTCCTATCCAGACACACACTGCCTGCTCATACAAAGCACAAGCTCTACCCTCTACTTACTCCTAACTGACCCCTTTCTGTCCCCAACAAACCTACATTCAGCCTTCCATCTTTTTATCCACCAACACCCTTAACCTCTATTTATCAAAAAAACACAACCACACGACCCTTACACTCCACTCCACCACACATATTATCTCTTTCATCAATTAAATCTAACACAAACACTCCTAACTCTTGCCCATCCCCTCTCACACACTGCATACAAAAATTTTGAAAACAAAGTACCACCCCCTTTACCTTGAGCTTCCACTCTCTAACAGAACTTTACATACAAATACTCCTAGAAAAAAATACATCATCATCTCCTCTCACTACTCCTCAGAAACAAGACACCACACACACCAGCACAGTAAGATCTCCCATACACACTACTTCATAATCCTTTCCATCAAAAAAGAGAAACATACACCCACTCCCACCCTCCTGACTACACAAATATTGCACATCCTAAACCTACTCTACTACAAAGCTTTCTCTCTATCCCCACACCTAACACATATACAGCAACACAACAGCTCTCTTTTAACTGCCTCTCACCCATTACACAATTTAGAACCTTACCCACATGCTGCACCACCACCCCAACTCATACACCTTCCACCCTAAACAGACGCAAACAAAATAAACAATATGCCACTCTTTACAACTTGACATCTTCATGTCTACTGCACAACAAGGCTACTCTACAAAAACAACACAGCTCGCCAACTCACTCTCAACTACCACCTCCACTATCTACACACACAGATCCATCAAAATGCCAAGAAATGGATGAGGAATATGATACAGACCAACTGCAGTATTGCTAGCCTCATACAGCTAATACCAGCACCAAGGATGCATCTACTACAAGTCCACAAAACACTGCTCACTTTTCTACAAAACAAAGCCACACCACAACCAAAGACTTCCTCTAGGCTTCCTACTAATAAATGCTCGATCACAGTCAAAAAGCTAACATGACATCTACGACTTTCTCACTGACACACAATCTGACTTACTCTTCATAAATGGTTGGGAGATGACATGGCTCCAGTGTTGCATGAAGTCGTTCCTCTGGGTTATAAAAGTATCACACAAAATCGGAGAGGCAAAAGAGGAGGTGGCCTAGCTGTTATGTTCAAGCAAACATTAAATATCACCAAAGATGACAATGTCTCCATACAAGCCCTCTTTACCAGATGCAATCCTACACGGTCTTCCTCCTGTAACTTCCTACTCCTTGACAGACCTCCACCTAGCAAGGCAACATTCTCAGACACACTTCTAGACACAGTTTTAAACCTGGCAACACTACACTCCAACCTATGACTGTTTGGTGACCTAAACATTTGGGGACATATTTACATGCCCCTTGCGCTGCCGGTTCGTCACTTTTTGTGATGCACTAGCAGTGCAGTGTGGTGCTCCATATTTACAAAGACACACAAAGCCACCCTGAGTGGCTTTTTGTGTCCTTGTAAATACGGCCCCTTTTCACGCAGCAGTTTGCATGAAAGGGGCATTCAAGGGGTGTTTCTGTGGGTGTTCCCACGCAACACCCATGGATTTCTGCCGCATTCCCAGATTTACAATTTTTTGTAAACCTGGGAAGGAGTCAGAATCCTATGCCTCCCCAGTAGAGGCATAAGGAGGCGCAGCGAGGATAAATACTTTTATTCCCTCTAGTGTTTCCTCTTTCTATGCGTGCTGCATTCTGCGGCGCACATAGAAAGAGGAAAACACCTCTTGTGATTGTTTTTGTGCAGGAAGGCTTACATTCCTGCACAAAAACAATAATCTCCGCAACACAGGCACCCTTGCACCATGGTGCAAGGGTACCTGCATTGGGGCATGTCAGCCAATTGTGCACCAGCGTAGGGGAGAGCTCGGGGATACGTCATATTGTTGGAAACATCATGAATTTCTTTGCTCCGAAAGTAACGCACTGCGATACAGCCAAATGGCTTGCAGCACCACACTGCATTACTTTGTTGTAAATATGGCCCATGGTTTGTCAAACAAAATATGCCGATCCAAAAACAATCATCATTGGCCTAGATGCACTAAACCTACATCAGTTTCTCCACAAACCCACACAGATCGCTGGACACATTCTAGATGTCATTTTTGCAAATCCAGAAACAGTTACCTTTCAAAAGATTTCTCCAGTCACATGGTCAGACTACCATTTGCTTCAGGGGCTGCTCCTCCCCAAAGGCGGAGGAGCATCGCCCCACTGCTTATCAGCATGGCAAAAGGAAAATTAAAATGATAATGACGCAATCGGGTAGGGTCTTTACAATCCTAAGTAGGGAGAAAGAAAAGGCATAGTCACTCAAGTTACAAGGGAGAATAAAGCAACACAGTTAGGGGCCTATTAGGATGGCGGCTGCAAAATCACCTCGACCGCCATAGGAGCGGAAAACAACTGCCCGCCAGCACCGTGGAAAAACCGGCGGCCAAATTAGGATCATCCGCCAAAAAACACTGACCGTGGTGAAACGAGGCTAAGAAAAACAGCCCGTAGCGGGCGGTGATTGCCAAAACCCATCCTCAGCGGTCGGATACGGGGCGGAAAAACACCAACCCGCCGCAATAATAGCGGAGACATCGCACAGGAAATTAGGATATCCCCGACGGTCCCGCGGTACGTACTGCTGTTTCCGACCGCCGCAGCCGCACACTGGGATGAATGGGAGATCCAACGGAAGAGCTGCAGCACAGCCACCGCTGCGGACGAGCCGTAAAAAATATGGCAGATGAAGCAAAAAACACATAATAAGGCTAAAAAGTGCACACAACAAACTAGCCATGCCCCCCAAATACATAAAACACACCCCAATGACACAACCACATGGCAAAAAGAAAAAATACATTTCCCAGGACAACACACACACCACACCTGACAGCAATACCCCATTTGGACACACCCACATAGCTGAGTATAAAACCAGCCTCTTCCCTGACCACAATCCTTTGCAACATTCCAAGACTGAAGGCCACTAACTCTGACAACAAAGGATAGGCAAAGCAACACACCAGCACTACTCACACCACACACAGCACCACTACCACTTCCACACCTGCACCACCAACCCCCTGACATCACACACCATACACACCACAAGCACATCCACCACTCACACCCCTGCACCCACAACCACTTTGCACACCACACACCATGGCAACACAGAAAATGCCCAAATTCACAGAGAGTGAGTTGACAGTCATGGTAAATGAGATAGTCAGAGTGGAACCACAACTGTTTGGTAGCCTGGTCCAACAGACACCATTAGCCACAAGTGCACACATGTGGGCAAGGATAGTCCAAAGGGTCAATGCAGTAGGGACCACCCCAAGATCCAAAAAGGAGATCATGAAGCGGTGGCATGATCTGAAGAGTGTTGTCAAAGAGAGGAGAAGTAAGAACCGTGCGCTGGCTCAGAGGACTGGCGGTGGCCCTCCCATTCAACCAAAACCATTCAAAACATGGGAGGAGAAGGTGCTTGCCATACTGCATCCGGAGAGTCTCACAGGAGTAGCCGGGGGAGTGGTGGCTGGTAAATACATACAAATCACTAACACCACACTGATATGTACTGCCTTGCACAACTACAAAGCTACACCACCTAGGACAAATCCCATCCATCTGCACCACACACTCACAAAAACATGTCTCACAGATCCAACATTCACCCACTCCCATTCACCCCAAACTTAGCTACCAACATTACCATGGGGGCATGTGTACAGGCAGAGACCCACCCCACCCAGAAGCAAGTGTCAGCCATTACATTACCCTCATCAAACTTACAGGTAGGCAGCCATCTTCACAGTGAGGGTATCTGTGGGTGGGAGGCCTGTACCACTACTCCCACCATATACCCTGTCCCACACCTAAACAGGATGGACCCCCACCCCGAAGCAGTTGGAAGCCATTGCAGTACACCAAACAAACTTATAGGTAGGTAGCCATCTTCACAGTGAGGGTGTTTGTGGGTGGGAAGCCTGTACTACTACTCCCACCATGCACCCTGTCCCACATCTCAGCAGGATGGAGCCTCCCCCACCCCACCCAGAAGCAAGTGTCAGCCATTACATCACCCTCATCAAACTTACAGGTAGGCAGCCATCTTCACATTGAGGGTGTTTGTGGGTCGGAGGCCTGTACCACTACTCCCACCATGCACCCTGTCCCACACCTCAGCAGGGTGGAGCCCTTCCCCACCCCACCCAGAAGCAAGTGTCAGCCATTACATCACCCTCAACAAACTTACAGGTAGGCAGCCATCTCTACAGTGAGGGTGTTTGTGGGTGGGAGGCCTGTACTACTACTCTCACCATGCACCCTGTCATACACCTTAGCAGGATGGAGCACTCCCCCACCCAGAAGCAGTTGGAAGCCATTGCAGTACACCAAACAAACTTACAGGTAGGTAGCCATCTTCACAGTGAGTGTGTTTGTGGGTAGGAGGCCTGTACCACTACTCCCACCATGCACCCAGTCCCACATCCCAGCAGAATGGACCCCCCCAGAAGCAGGTGGACGCCATTGCAGTACACCAAACAAACTTACAGGTAGGTAGCCATCTTCACAGTGTGGGGGTTTGTGGGTGGGAGACATTGTACCACTACTCCCACCATGCACCCTGTCCCACACCTTAGAAGGATGGAGCCCTCCCCCGCCCCACCCAGAAGCAAGTGTCAGCCATTACACCACCCTCAACAAACTTACAGGTAGGTAGCCATCTTCACAGTGAGGGTGTTTGTGGGTGGGAGACCTGTACCACTACTCCCACCATGCACCCTGTCCCACACCTTAGAAGGATGGAGCCCTCCCCCGCCTCACCCAGAAGCAAGTGTCAGCCATTACACCACCCTCAACAAACTTACAGGTAGGTAGCCATCTTCACAGTGAGGGTGTTTGTGGGTGGGAAACCTGTACCACTACTTCCACCATGCACCCTGTCCCACACCTCAGCAGGATGGAGCACTCCCACACCCAGAAGCAGTTGGAAGCCATTGCAGTACACCAAACAAACTTACAGGTAGGTAGACATATTATTTTGTCTTGTGACCCCTCTGAGCAGGATGTAACCCTCCACCATGCACACACAGATGTGTCATATAACAAAGCCAAATGTGAGCACATTACAGGTAAGTAGCCGGTATGTGCACCCACATATTCGCCATAAAAGAAATGGTGCCATATGACAACACCAGCCCTCTCATTGCACAAATATGCACACCTACCCCATTGCCACGCACAGTGGGCACACAGGTAAGCTAAGGAAACTGTCACAGCTACCAAAGTGTGACACACCAATGCACATGTAGAAGAAAGTCTGGGCACAAACATGCACATCACCTATTGATATGTGCATCACCATGGGGCAAGTGCAACAAGGACCATTCGAAAAATACACTACAATGACCATTTTTCCATCTGATCCACAGGTGACCAAGAACTCACTGCAGTGGACAACACCAGCAACCTGCAGAGCCAGTCTCCCCCCGGTACATGAACTCTCGGATGTTGACTCCCAGGATTCCCTGGACAATGAGATTAGAAGCTGGCCCATCTGGTGTGCCAGGGAGCAACAGGTCCCAGGACCTCATCGTCCCCCCCACCACATCTGCAGCAATAACAACTTCGCTGTAGACCCCTGTTGTTACAGCCTGTGTAGCCACCGCCAACACCACCACCACCACCACCACCACCACCAGTGCTGCCTGCAACACCCTCCCTGTCCCAGAGGATGATCACCCCACACCACCGACAGAGGAGGGCAGGAAGAGGATGTGGGTGCCCACAGTGGTGAGGCAACAGGTCTGTGGTAGCAGGGCAGGTGGGAGGGGCAGGGTCACCCACAGACACCAGGAGGCTGGGACCCAATCCCTGGAACACATAGCCAGAGTCCTTGGCGCATACGAACAGGCCCAGGGACGAACGGGCCGGTCAGACGAAGTGTTGCACGAGCTCATCCTGCTGATGAGGTCCATCGACACCCGCATGGGACAAATTGTGGACCTCTTGGGCCAGCAAGTGGCGATATTGAGGGACAGGCCTGTGCCACAACCAACACCTCCACCAACCTCTGGTGGGCTGCAGGATGACAGTTCACCATCCTCCCCTGTGCCCACAGAGAGGGGTGAGTCCTCAGACCCCACTGGCCCTGCAGCAGGCCCCCGTGCCAAACGGCAAAGGGGCATCGTAAGAAGACCCTGGGAGTATCTGGAGGCCAAGCACCTGCCAGACGCCAGTCACGGAGCCAGCCATGATGGCAACCATCTTCACCACTGCGTTGACTTTTTGGACTGTCCTTCCCCACACTGCCTTGTGAATGGCATCTGTCTGTTGGACTGGGTCACCACATCAATGTGGTGACTACTCGATCATCTCATTTACCATAACTGTCAACTCAATGCTCCACCACCACCTCAATGGAAATGTACACCACCCTCACATGTCACCATTGCAAATAATATATCCTTACACACATGTTGTTGTGTCTGCTCCGTCTTTATTGCAGGATGTACAGTCTTCAACATGATCTGAATGTACCAGGAGTATGGGCTGTATGTAGGCAAGGAGAAGTAGAAGGCACCTAGGGAAACACAACAGAACAACATTCACTGGTCTGGGTGTGGCATCACAGACATCACACAACATCTACCATCAGGATAACCCAACATGCACACGTCACAATGGGCAACAAGTGTCAACATACACGTCCTGTAGATGTTCCCAAATGACCTGTCCCAGAAACATTGACAAGCACTGCTGAGTCTACAACTGGCTGCTGTTACAATTCTCACATACCCCTTCACGACAACAGCAAGATCAGCAGACAATGGGTACGTTGTACATTGTCACCCACCTTCAAGTGAAGTAGCGGGTGATGAGCTGTTCACGCAGGACAACATCTTCCTCCTCTCCACTGTCCTCATCACTGAACACAGGTTGGTTTGCAGGCTGGGGCCTTGGGTCCTCACCATCATCCAGGAGCAGGGGAATCTCCTTGCAAATGGCTAGGTTGTGGAGCATGCAGCATGCCACTACAATCTGACCCACCTTCCGGGGCGAGTATTCCAGTGCCCCTCCAGTCTTGTCCAGGCAGCGGAAACATGACTTGAGCAGACCAAAAGTACGCTCCACCACACGTCGTGTCCTCCCATGTGCCTCATTGTAGCGGACTTCAGCCGGGGTCCTAGGATTCCGCAGTGGGCTCAGCAACCAGGGACGGTTGGGATATGCAGAGTCACCTAGGTATGACAAACACAAATATACATTGAAATGTCGCTGAGGCAGAGGGCAGCAGGTCACACACCCAGCACACCGTACGACTAGGCATACTCACCCACAATCCATGCACGTTCGGGAAGCAGATTTGCCATCAGCTGGGGCACAATGCTGTTCCCCAGGATGTAGGAGTCATGGGCCGAGCCTGGGAATTTGGCACACATGTGGGAGATGATCATATCTGCCAGGCACACCACTTGCACATTTAAGGAGTGGTATGTTTGCGATTCATGCAAATGTGCTCACTTGCCTGTGGTGGCGCAAGCCTGACATGGGTGTAATCAATGGCACCAATAACATTGGGGATGTGTCCAAGGGGATAGATGTCTCCCTTCACAGCTGGCAATTCAGCACCCCTGGGGAAATGGATGTATCTGGCCTTGTATATCATCATGGTGGACAGTACATCATGCAGCACCATGCTGAACATCGGTTGTGACATCCCACCAGCGCTGGCCACTGTCTCCTGGAGCGATCCAGTGGCAAAAAAATACAGGGCCGCCATTACCTTGTAAGTAGAGGTGAAAGCTGTTGGATGTGCCCTGCAAGGCTGCAGTTGGGGCTCCAACAGGTCACAAAGGGTTTTACGGGTGGCTCTATCCAGCTGGCATTTCTGGATGATCGTCACATCCTCCATGTCCTCCAGCACCGTCAAGTGATGAATCAGATTTGGCCTCCTCGTATTTGAGATGAAAGTGGACACATGTCAATGCAATACATCATAAGATGGGTACAGCATCTCATGTTCTGGATGACACAACGACAACAATGACTGCCATCAAAATTGATTTACAGACCAGCTTACATGTGGGGACACCTTCAGCTACACAAAGGGCACACCTGTCAACTTACACAAAACAAGTAGCTCAAACAGCACCTTGGTCAATATGAATGCACATAGGGACATGGCCACATTTCACATGGGTACGCCTGGGAGTATAGCATCCACCATATGTGTAACAAATCAACCCCACTGTCTCCTACATAGGTGCTGTACCTGTCACACCTTCATGCGTCATTTTAACCTGGCACACATCCACAACACAATGACCACAGTCGGCGCAGAAATGACAAATGTGTGCATGAGCAGACAGTAGAGGCCATGCAAAAAGGATCATCATTCGTTGAGCCGAGCATTGCTGTGATTGTCACTGCACCTCAAAACTTTGATATGTGAACACATTCTAGAGCCCAGGACAACACTGTCCTGCCTACCCGACCATCAAATCCATAAGTGACATGTGAGGGAGTACAGGCCAATCAACTTAATCACATACACAAACATGGCATGCGTAGTCACCAGTGGAGTAAATGGAACATTGGCATCCTGTGCACAATGATGTGCCATTGACCATGTGGGCACTGTGCACTGTTGATGTTTGCCAGATGGCCATTGCCATTGCACGCCATCCATATTGCGGTAGCTACCACCTGGCCCCGGCGGTGTGTCACCAGCACCCCCATTCACACAAGTGCGGTAGTGATAGGCATGGAGACATGGGGAAATGGCGGTTGGCATGCTCCGCAGCCTGAATCGCGGTGCCTCGTGTCAATGTATAGCACCCATCTCGCGGTAGCTACCACCTGGTCCCGGCGGTGTGTCACCAGCAACCCCATTCACACAAGTGCGGTAGTGATAGGCATGGAGACATGGGGAAATGGCGGTTGGCATGCTCCGTCGCCTGAATCGTGGTGCCTCGTGTCAATGTTTGGCACCCATATCGCGTGTGGAGGGCCATTGCAGTGAAGGTGCCAGCTCTGGGGGTCTCTAACTGACGGTGCACCTACTGCCACAAGAGATGGGACGACATCAGTCGGCTGGCAAAGAACGTGGCGGAGATAACCTTGGGGCTGCTTCCTTGCACTGGGCGTTTGGCACGGTGCAGCATGACACCACTAATGGGGCGCATCTTGGCAGTGACACAGCCTGAGCTTGATGTGCGTTTGAAGGAGCATCAGCAGCAAGCCAGGGGTGAGCATTTGGGGAGGGTGACTTTGGCTGGGAGTGGCTCCATGTGTACAGAGCCTGTGCCAGCGCTGGCCTATGTGATGTTGGTAGTGTGATGCTGTGGCATGTAAGTGGCTGCTGGGCTGGGTGCCGGTGACATGCATTTGCCCTACCTGTACTTACAAAGGTGATTTGGATGCTGGGCATTCACATTACATTCTGAGTTGTGCTCTTCAGGTTTCTTCAGCATTGGGTTAGTCTTGGGAATCCCATGGGAGGGAACGGCAGTGTGCCCGATGTCACTCTGCCTTCATCAATGCGTCCATTGCATGCACCCAGATTGGTGAGGCCTAGACATCTAACAACAACGTGCACCATTCTTTTGTTCCCAAAGAATAACATGGTAGGTGTCATGGGCTAATGTCCATTGTGGACTGTCATGTTGTAGTCTGTGTCTGTGTCGTCCCCTCCTGCTCAATCCAGATCTGTCATTGGCAACATGTAGTGTGCCCCCATCATGTCCCTAGGTGTGCTCAGAGCTAGTTGTGTGTCTGCTTGAACAGAGCCACAAGCAGGGTGTTGTGCTGTGTGGTCATCATATGGCTCACTCATGCCTGAGTTTCCAGTTTCCACACACTGCTTGTGTCTATATTGTGAGTTGACACAATGTGATTGCACAGGGTGGTGTGCAACATGTAGATTTGGTCATCTTTTGCTTTGCATTGCTTGCATATGTTTGTTCTTTTGCTGCCACTGACCTGACCCTACATCTTTCTCTCTCATGCAGCATCTCCTGTGGAAACGGTGGGAGAGGAGACGGCCACTAGTGGGGGTGAAACTAGCACAACAGCTGCACAGGAGCCCAGTGACACAGATGTCACCAGCGCCTCAGAGGGGAACAGGAGTCTGCTAAGACGCAAAGCACCACATCATCTGATGCCAGCGGAGATGCATCTATTTTGGAGGGCACAGGGAACGGGGACTCTGCATCGTCTTCCACCACACAGCGGCCACTGCCCACCGTCCCACTTCCTCTGGTGCTGCCCATGTCTGCCTCAGTAAGAGGGGAAGAGTGTCCTTTACCCCTGGCACCGCAGCCCCTGCCCCTGTCCCCCCTGCTGCCATCAGTGCTGAGTCTGTGGACCTTTTGCACCAGCTGTGTGTAGGCCAGACAGCTCTCCTCGATGCGTTCTTTGACCACAACAAGAAATTAGCCCAGGTGGTTGCTTTTATGGAGGGCATACTTTCCGATGTGGGTGGGCTGAACCGGACTGTTCAGGCTTTGTCCTCAACAGTGACATCTGTCCTTCAACAGGCACATACTCACAGTCTAGGTCCAGTCCCTTTGTCCACCCCCCTGGCAGTGGCCACATCTGACAATAGTGACCACGGTCCACATACATCAAAGTCACAATACGGCGCACGTAGCACACAGCAGCAGCAACCTAAGCGGTCCCGGGCGCAGACACCATCCCCACAGAAGACCAAAGCCACCCTAGAGCGCAGGGAGAAAAGCCCGTCAGGCGACACCAATGGACAAAAAGCAAAGCAGCAGACCTCAGGCACTCATGCCTCAGAGGCATCCCCATCCAAGTACTCTCCTGCCCCTACAGCATCGCGCAAAGAGAAGCATACAGTGTCTGTGCCCACCAAGGAGGTGACGCATGCCAAGGGTACACCTAGTAAGGGCTCCAAGGCAGATTCACCCACCACCTCGACTCCCATTCCAAGCTGGGGATGCAGGGCACTGTAGGGGTGACACCTAGTAAATGGGGGAAGGGGGGGCAGAGGTGAAGCCAGGCAAAGTGTTTCACTGGGTCCAGCACATCACCAGAGGAGGTGCCAGCGCCTGCATCTGATGCAGCTTTGGTGGTGAGTGTGCCTGTTGTGCCCACACCACTTCCCATTGATCCTAAGTCAGGCAAGCCATTTAGATTCCCCAAGAAGTGGAAGGGCACCCCTCCACAATCTCCCAGCCACACCGTGTTTCCCATCTGCATGACTCCACCTCCACGTGCCACTACACCACCTGGTCCAAGGAGCCCTCCAGCTTGCTAAGCCACTGATAGCTCTACATCAGCTGTTCCGCTCTCTCCCCGGTCAAGTGCCCTGACAGTCCCCGAGACACAGCCTGCTCCCAGTCCGCCTGACAGCCAAGTCTGAGTGTTAGTCACCCTCACACACCTGTCTCTCACACACATAGGCTTGTACTGCACATTGTTACCCCCTGACTGTGTTGCTGACCATGGAAAGGTACAGTCGCACACATTTCCTGTGCAGTTTCTCATGGACCTACTCTGCACTTTCCCTGGCCATTGGCCTTGTTGTTTTGCCCTTGCCTGTGCAGCTTCTCATGGACCTACTCTGCACTTTGCCCTGGCCACTGACCTTGTTGTTTTGCCCTTGCCTGTGCAGCTTCTCATGGACATAGTCTGCACTTTGCCCTGGCCACTGGCCTTCTTGTTTTGCCTTTGCCTGTACAGCTTCTCATGGACCTAGTCTGCACTCTGTCCTGGCCACTGGCCTTGTTGTTTTGCCCTTGCCTGTGCAGCCTCTCATGGACATGCTCTGCATTTTGTGTCTTGCTCTTCTCTTCTGATGGTGCCTATCTATGCAATATGTGAATAAAGACAGTTGTTCCAGTTGTCTATTTTGTCAGTGTCCTTCTTACTAAATAAAGTTCTTTTGCTGTGTGCATATGGTTTACTGTGCCACATGGTCTGTGTGCAACTTCAACATAGTCAATGTTTGGGCTCACTTACTCTCTTTTTTTCAGGGGTGACAGGTTTTTCAGTTCTTCCTGACCCAGATACTTGGGGGGGGGGGGGGCGGGTGGGCAATGGTGTCAATTTACAATGGATAGCAGTTGTCATTTACTTAATTTGTTCATGTTGGATCTATTGTACACATGTCAGGTTGGGTGGCACTGCCAGCACAGAGTGGGTTTCTGAACACAGTATTGCAGGCAGGCTGGCTCTTGGATGGTCAGGTAGTGTGCAGTGTGAAGGGGTGAGTTTGTCGGGAGTGTTGATGTGTGCACGCCCCTGCATTGTCAACTACACACATGTGTCAGCCATGAGTTGTATGCTTGTTGTTTTGATTGTTCAGCCCTGTGGATGTGGTTGTATACACATGTGTGAGTTGTATGTTGTGCACTGTACAGTGTGTTGGTGTGTCACTGCAGTTCTGTCTGGCTCCTACTTGTTGTTTTTGTCACTTGTGAGTATGCAGAATGTGTGACTGGCAAGTCAGTGTTGTGTTTTGTTGCACATCCATGTGTATTGTTGCTGTTTGTGGAGACTGTGCAGATCTGCTGTTCCACACTGCATTGTGGTTGTGTTTTCTCATGCATTTCTGTCACATGGTGCCTTCTTGCCTCCAGTGTGGCATGTTGTGTGTGTTGTCATCCCATCTCCTATCTGTGCTTCAGATGCCTACCCATTGTCGGTCTGCACTCTCTCTCTTTGTGTATGGTACACCCCTGCCATGTCCCCTACTGACATGCAGTACACTTCTCTTTGGTGTCAGCTGTCCCCTTGCTTTACATGTGTGTGTGCCGCCCCATCACTTCATTTGTGACACTGTGCTTTGTGGTGCAGTTCTTTGACTATGTCAATGTGTCACTCAGGGCATTTCACCAATGGGTTGTATGTGATGTTCTGGTGCTGTTTGTCAGTCCTGGTTGCTCCTATGCAGTTCAACTGTGTGTGCTGCCCAGTCCTCTGGTCAAGTTGTTTCCGCCTTTGTGTCCCAGACTTGTCCATCTGTTGTTGTTGTGTTGGATGTATGTGTGTTGGCTGTGTTCTTGCTTCACTTCCTGGGTGTGCTGTTGTCTTTGTGCTGTGCTGTATGGTGTTGTGTGGGTTGTTGTAATGTCACTGATGTCTGTGTGTGGCTGGTATACTTGGTGTGCACACACTGCTTGTTTTGCATGCAGTACTGTGTGTGTATGTGTCCTTGTCATTGCCTGGTGTGCATCCCCTGATGTCCTGCTGTGTTTGCTATGTGATTTTTCTGCCTGTGCATCTGTTGTTTGTTTGATGTGGCTGTGTTGTTCTGTGATGGTGCACTTCTTGTGTGTGTTGGGGTATGTTGTCTGTGCATTGTTCCTGAGTGTTGAGGTTGTGCACTCCTGTTGTGTCTGTGCTCCCATTGCCTTTCCACAGTTTAGCTGTACAGGGCATGTCCGTTCTTGTTGTGGTTCTGTGTGTGTTTCTGTTGGGTTATGTGTTTGTCTGTTGTTTTTGTGCAGACAATTGTTGTTAGACCTTCACTCACCTGAAAAGCAGGATGTTCAACTTGAGAGATGTGTAGATTATTCCCGACTTCCCCCAAGAATCTCCTTTGGACGTGACTGAATATATAAACAGCCTGCCCAAGTTAAACTCTTAAGGGAAGGGGGAAATGGGACAAAATAATAAACAGAAAGACACTCCGACTCTTGCTTATGCTTCTAAAAATAGGCTGCCTGCTTCGTCCTGATAGTGTCTATATGCAAAACAGGAAAGACAAAAGAAACATTAGCTCACTAATTAAAACTTATCATGACAATTATTGTTTCCAAATCAGATCAGAGAAAGTGTACCTTTCTTTTACTCAGGTTGAGTCGTCACCTGAATATCTTTACACATGTTAAAATTCCGCAATGACAATAATTATCAATTTAAAAGTCTTGTTTGTGAAACCTTTCTCTTAGGTTGAAGAATTAACGATTTTTTCTTGGCATATACACTTGCTGCGAGAATGTCTATGACTGTTCTAAAATGTTCATGTCTCTTCGTTTTTAACACAAATCCTTTTTTGTTCCACAGAGTCTTTATAATGAATAATGGCGTGCCAAGTTGAAGCTCCCAGAAGAGAAAACAAGCTAAGTCTTTTTCTGCTCGTAATTATTAAGTGCTTGTGCAAGCTTGAATAGCTCTTTTAGTTCTAGTGCGCCAAACTGGAAAAATAAAACGAACTTACTTGTGGTAAATGCGCATAGTCTGTCAATTACTCACTGACATGTCTTTATTCTGTTTTGTTTCCCTTCTGGAAGCGGGGAACTGTTTCGCTGAAACTCCGGAAGGAATCGCGAGGGGTTTCCTGGGCTGCGAGGGGTTTCCTGGGCTGCGAGGGAAGGAATTGGAGACCGGACTGGAATCACCGATGCGGAAGTGAATGGCTGGATCCGAGACGCAGGAGCTTGAAGTCCACTGTCAGGTAAGTGAAGAATAAACGAGCGCAAGCATGATTCCTTGCAAGTCTGGGGTTTAAATAGCTTGCGGGAGGGTGGGGTTCTCACCGGGAGGGAGCAAGAACGCAAGTGCAAGTACTAGTGGTGAAAGCTGCTGCTAAGAACGTGACTTCCAACTGCCTAACTGGGGCATGTTTATAACGTGCATAACTACTGAAAACAACGTGACAATGCTGCCATTGCTCGTATGAAACAGAAACGTGCTTTGAGAACGTGTCGATTCTTACATCTTTTCAAACAAACATTGGCAAAACCAATTGGGAGAAAATAATACCATAGAAACAGATTAAACACATTGTTATAGCCATGATCTAACACTTATAATCTGTAACTGTATCACATCAGGAATCTTCTAGTTGAGTCTGAGCATGATTGTTACAACAAACTGTAACAGTCGCTCCCCTCAAAGGCCGCCCTACGGGGCGAGGCTTGAGAGGGTACCGCAAATAAAATTGCCTTAATAGCCGAGTGGCATGAACAAACGATGCTGGTTCCCATGAATTTTCTGTATCATCAAAACCCTTCCAGGCTATCAAATAATACAGTTTGCGCTGTACCCTTTTTGCATCCAAGATTTTTCGCACTTCATATTCTAAATGCCCATCAATCTGAATGGGAGGAGGTGGAGGTTCAGGTCTAGTATATGAATTATATGGCTTCAACAAGGAGACATGAAAGGCAGGATGTACTGGATATTCTAAAGGGAGTTCTAATTGTACTGTTACTGGATTAATGATTTTGTTTATAGTAAATGGTCCTATGTATTTTGGTGACAATTTTCTTGAACCTGTCAACTTTAAATTTTTTGTAGAAAGCCACACCTTATCTCCTATTTGATATTTGGGGGTACCTATCCTGTGCTTATCTGCTTGTTTTTTCATTGATTCCTTATACTTGTTTAAATGTTTAATAGCCTTTTCTTGTATGTCTACTAATGTGGATAACCGTTCCATGACTCCTGGGTTTAGAGAAGGAGTGACTGTCATGGGCAATGCTTGTGGATGATAGCCCTGCATAAAATAAAACGGAGTACACTTTGTTGCAGAATGTATATTATTGTTATAAATAAACTCTGCAACAGGTAATACCTTATCCCATTCAGTGGTAAACTCTGCCATTAAACAACGCAGTGTTTGTAACAATGTTTGATTTACTCTTTCTGTTTGGCCGTCAGTTTCGGGATGAAAAGCCGTTGAAAGAGCTATTTCCATTTTAAGACTCTTTCCTAAATTTGTCCAGAATTTAGAGGTAAATTGACTGCCCCTATCTGAAAGGATCTTGGTTGGTAAACCATGTAATCTCACAATTTCTTTAATGAAAATGTCAGTCAACTCTGCTGCTGTAGGTAGTTTATTTAAAGGAATGAAGTGTGCCATTTTTGACAGATAATCCACAACCACTAAAATAGTCGTATAGGTGTTAGACTTAGGTAAATTAGTTATAAAGTCCAAACTAATTGTATGCCAAGGCGTTGGAGGAGTGGGTAATGGTCGTAATAAACCCATAGGTGCTTTGTGCAGAGATTTATTCCTGGCACAAATTGGACATGCATTGACATACTCCTTAATATCTGAAATCATTGAATGCCACCAAAAATGTTTTTTACAACTGTCCAGAGTCTTTTGTGAACCTGGATGACCAGCTAAACTTGAGTCATGATGCCAGGCCATTACCTTTTCTTGTAACTCCTTAGTTGGTACATACAGTAAAGCATCATGATAAAATAAACCATCCTGTATAGAATGGAGAGGATTTTTTAGCCAATCTTGGGTCATTAATTTTAGATGCTCTTCTCGGATAGTTTTTAAAAAATCCTGTTGAGCAATTGGTGCCAAAATTTTTTGTGGAGGAATTATGGGAGGACCTGATTCTTCTTTTCTGAGATCTGTGGTGTACCCATATCTAGATAGCACATCTGACTGGATTTGTTGTGCTCCTGGTCGGTAAGTTATAACAAAATCAAAGGCACTAAAGAAGTTTAACCACCGCATTTGCCTAGGTGTTAGCGCTCTTACAGAACTAAAAAACTGCAAATTTTTGTGATCACTAAATATTGTGACAGGAAATTTTGTGCCCATTAAATGATGCCTCCATTCGGTAAATGCCAACTTTATTGCCAAGAGCTCCCTCTCGGCTACGGTGTAATTTTGCTCAGCTGGCAACAGTTTTTTCGAATAATAAGCTACAGGATGAAGTTGTCCATCCTGAATATCTCTTTGAGAAAGCACAGCTCCCACCGCCACCTGTGACGCATCTGCCTCAACAAAAAAAGGAAGATCGGCGTCTGGATGCTTTAGCAAAGGTGCAGAGGTGAATTTTTCCTTGAGTGATTCAAACGCATGAGCTGCTTGCTCTGACCATACAAATTTCTGCCCTTTGTGTAATAGTTTAGTTAAAGGTACTACAGTCTCAGCAAAATGAGGAATAAAACGCCTGTAAAAGTTGGCAAAACCTAAAACCTTTTGTATTTCTTTTACTGTTGTGGGTTCAGGCCAATCCTTAATCGCATTCACCTTTTTTACATTCATCATTTTTCCTGCTGGAGATAAACAATATCCAAGGAATTCAACTGTGTCTGTATTAAAAGTACATTTTTCAAGCTTAGCAAACAAATGATTTGTTAACAGTTTCTGAATACCGCTCTAACTTGGTGTACATGTTCTTCTCGAGTTTTTGAATAAATAAGTATATCATCAATATATACAATTACGCAAACATCAAGAAATTCATGCAACACCTCATTGATAAAAAATTGAAATGCTGCCGGTGCATTGCATAAACCAAATGGCATGACTGTGTATTCAAATAATCCAAACTTGGTTTTGAAAGCAGTTTTCCACTCATCTTTTTCTTTCACTCTGACAAGGTGATATGCACCTCTCAGATCCAATTTTGTGTAAATAGTGGAATGGCGTAATTGGTCAAGAAGAACAGGAATCAAAGGCAAAGGATATTTGTTTTTTATCGTGGCTTTGTTTAATCCGCGATAGTCAATGCAAGCGCGGAGACTTCCATCAGGTTTAGGAATAAAAAAGAGTGGCGAGGATACTGGAGAGGTGGAATGTCTTATAAAACCTGACGCTAGTAACTCATCAAGATACGTTCTCAAATACTTAGTTTCCTCTTCTGTGAGGGCATACACTCTGGTGTTAGGCAAGGTAGCTCCGGGTATTAAATCTATTCGACAATCATATGATCTATGTGGTGGTAAAGAACCAGCCTTCACAGGATCAAATACATCTTTAAAATCTTGATATTCACATGGTAAGTTCGCCAGACCTGTATTTGTAGAGGCACAATGTAAGGTTGTCATTGCGTCATTCAATGCTTCCTGATAACAAGATTCTCGACAATAAGTGGAATCTAAGGTAACTGTTCGTAAGGTCCAATTAATTCTAGGATTATGCAAAGTTAACCATGGTACCCCTAGAATAAGACCAAATGTTGGTGTATCAATTAAGTCAAAGCAAATTTGTTCGGTATGACCATTTTGACATACCATAATCAAAGGAC
Organism: Triturus cristatus; assembly: GCF_964204655.1. Classification (NCBI taxonomy): domain Eukaryota; kingdom Metazoa; phylum Chordata; class Amphibia; order Caudata; family Salamandridae; genus Triturus; species Triturus cristatus. The sequence continues at coordinate 368,494,907 of NC_140586.1, forward strand.
TAGTTTTCTTCGTTATCATTCCTGAAGATAAGGCCGAACCATCCACTGCACAAACAGCTTCAGGTTGAGCCTTCCATTCAATGGGTATCTGTAATCTTTCAGCCATTTTAATATCCATAAAATTTCCAGTAGCTCCACAATCTAATAAGACTGAAACTGAATGACGCACATGGGTATTAATAATCAGAACTACCTGTATTAGAAAATGTCGTGGAATTCTGGGTACTACGTTAGTCGCGATATCGGAGGTCATTAAAGAGTTCTTACTCGCACAAGAGACCCCCCTTCTTGACGAGTTATTTAGTTTTCCTGCTCTATAGAATCTGTTATGACCGAACTTATTTTCTTTGGTCCTTTTGGTTTGATAGGACACTCTTTCGCAAAATGCCCAGACCTGGCACAATAAAAACAGAGGTTCAACTTCCTTCTTCTATCCTTTTCCTATGTTGATAACGGTCCTTTAATTGTTCCAATCTGCATAGGTTCAGCCTCTGACACTTTCGTATCAGTTTCCTTCTTATCACTTTTTGACACAGAGAACCTTGGCTCAAATCGTACTTTTTCACCTTTTCTTTCTCCTAAGCGATGATCTAGTTTCACAACTAAATCCACAAATTCTGAGTATTCTTCCGGAAGGTCTACAATATGAGCCAAAGCATCCTTTAAGTCATCGCGCAGACCTCTGTAAAACAGAGATGTACGTTTTTCCTCTGGCCACTGGGTTTCAGTTAAAAGTCTGTTAAACAAAGTTACATAGGTTAACAAATCTTGTTTACCTTGTTTTAGATTTAGTAACTCATTGTCACTAGCTTGGACGTAAGTATGCTTCGCAAACAATTTTGCCATGGTATTCTTAAATTGTGGCCAATTATGTAAAATGGGGTCATCTCTATTAACATAGGGTATAGACCAATTTGCTGCTGTACCCCCCAAATAGGAGAGTACAAACGCCACTTTAGTCGCGTCAGTAGGAAACAATTGTGGTTTGCATATGAAATGCGACTGACATTGGCTGAGAAGCACATCGAATTTACCTGAATCGCCAAAGAAGCGTTCTGGGGCTGCCAAGGGAACAACATTAGGGACAGCTACCGTGACTTGCACTGGAGAGGAATTAGTATCTGAACTCGTGAATACCTTAGAAGTTTTAGACTTATTACCAAAACTTAAAGAATCTGACTCAAAGGCTGAAACAGGATTTCCCCATAATGAGTCTCTTGGCTTATAACGAAGGACCTCTTGTCTTAAAATTGTATTTTCATGTTTTAGTGTGTCAATTTCTAATTGCATTTTCTGCAACACGTCCGATATGGATTTCTTTCTTTCTAGATCTTCTGTCAATGCCTGCGCCATTGCTTGGCCATCAATAGTATCGTTTTCTAAATCCATATCTCTCAAGGAGAACCTATTTATTGTGAAGGCTTGCGCTTCTGTTAGACCTTCACTCACCTGAAAAGCAGGATGTTCAACTTGAGAGATGTGTAGATTATTCCCGACTTCCCCCAAGAATCTCCTTTGGACGTGACTGAATATATAAACAGCCTGCCCAAGTTAAACTCTTAAGGGAAGGGGGAAATGGGACAAAATAATAAACAGAAAGACACTCCGACTCTTGCTTATGCTTCTAAAAATAGGCTGCCTGCTTCGTCCTGATAGTGTCTATATGCAAAACAGGAAAGACAAAAGAAACATTAGCTCACTAATTAAAACTTATCATGACAATTATTGTTTCCAAATCAGATCAGAGAAAGTGTACCTTTCTTTTACTCAGGTTGAGTCGTCACCTGAATATCTTTACACATGTTAAAATTCTGCAATGACAATAATTATCAATTTAAAAGTCTTGTTTGTGAAACCTTTCTCTTAGGTTGAAGAATTAACGATTTTTTCTTGGCATATACACTTGCTGCGAGAATGTCTATTACTGTTCTAAAATGTTCATGTCTCTTCGTTTTTAACACAAATCCTTTTTTGTTCCACAGAGTCTTTATAATGAATAATGGCGTGCCAAGTTGAAGCTCCCAGAAGAGAAAACAAGCTAAGTCTTTTTCTGCTCGTAATTATTAAGTGCTTGTGCAAGCTTGAATAGCTCTTTTAGTTCTAGTGCGCCAAACTGGAAAAATAAAACGAACTTACTTGTGGTAAATGCGCATAGTCTGTCAATTACTCACTGACATGTCTTTATTCTGTTTTGTTTCCCTTCTGGAATCGGGGAACTGTTTCGCTGAAACTCCGGAAGGAATCGCGAGGGGTTTCCTGGGCTGCGAGGGGTTTCCTGGGCTGCGAGGGAAGGAGTTGGAGACCGGACTGGAATCACCGATGCGGAAGTGAATGGCTGGATCCGAGACGCAGGAGCTTGAAGTCCGCTGTCAGGTAAGTGAAGAATAAACGAGCGCAAGCATGATTCCTTGCAAGTCTGGGGTTTAAATAGCTTGCGGGAGGGTGGGGTTCTCACCGGGAGGGAGCAAGAGCGCACGTGCAAGTACTCGTGGTGAAAGCTGCTGCTAAGAACGTGACTTCCAACTGCCTAACAGGGGCATGTTTACAACGTGCATAACTACTGAAAACAACGTGACACTGCTGCCATTGCCCGTATGAAACAGAAACGTGCTTTGAGAACGTGTCGATTCTTACATCTTTTCAAACAAACATTGGCAAAACCAATTGGGAGAAAATAATACCATAGAAACAGATTAAACACATTGTTATAGCCATGATCTAACACTTATAATCTGTAACTGTATCACATCAGGAATCTTCTAATTGAGTCTGAGCATGATTGTTACAACAAACTGTAACAATTGTTGTGGCATCCCTGTGTGTGTGTGTGTGTGTGTGTGTGTGTGTGATGTTTGTAGCTACCCCCAGGGTGTGTGATTGTTTGTGTGTGTATTGACTGGCAAGTATTGCCAGCCTTCAGTGTGTTTGGCACTGGTGTTGTGTGCTGCTGGTGTGAGGAGGGGTATGTGTGTAGATTCCTACTGGTGTTTGTCAGTCATGGAGTGTGTCCATGGGCCCTGTATGTGGTGCTGCTGGTGTACTCCTGTGAAGTAGTTGTATAGATGTGTGGCCGTTCACAATTTGACTTCAGGGCCTTTCTTTCATCCTTGTGCCTATACGTGGTTTGCCTTGCTGTCTCCCTGTGTTGTTGCACTGTGATGTCTGTGTTTTGACCTCACTGACTGTACCAGCCATGGGTGCTTTGATGGTGCGAGGGTGTTGTTCTCTGTTCCTTGTCTTGCATGTGATGTACACATGCTTGTTGTGTGTCTACATGGCCTTCCATTTGTGTGCAGCCCACTTTGGTTTCCCTATTTGTTGTGCTCCATTGCTGTTGGCATGTGGGGTGTGTATGTGTCTGTGTTTCAGTCTGTGTGACTATGCAGGCTGTGTGTCCATTTGGATGTTGATTCCTTGTATGTGTTCATTTGGTGGTTGTCCTTTTTGTCTCCCTGAGTGTGGTGTTGTGGTGGTGTGTGTGTTTCCCTGGCCCTGTGCTACTGTGCTGTGTGTTGTGTGTTCCTGTGCAGCCACTCCCGCAGTGTCTGTCTCCATGATTGTTTGTTGTATGGTGCAGGGTGTGTATTCACCTGGCTTGTTGTTGTGCATGGCATGTGCCTTCATGGGGTGTGCTAGTGTGTGGTGGGAAGGGGCGTGGCCCTGTGGTCTTTGTACCCTGCCCATGCCTGGCACTGGCCCTTCCTTCTGCATTGTGCGCATGTATTCCCTTGTGTTCGCCGCTGCAAGGACGTGACCGGGGCATAGTGGCAGTACCTGTGTGTCCAGGATGCAGAGGGGGGACTTGGAGGCAGGTGGGGGATGTGTGAGTGCCCTTGTGGGTATGTCCCTGTCCCCTGTGTTATTGCGTACCTGCGGCGGCGTCCGCGGCAGTCCATGAGTTCCTGATGATGTAGCAGGTACAGCACCAGAAAGACGTGTAGAGCAGGATCCATGCCGGTCATAACTGGGTGGTTTGGACTGGGACTCTGGTTTCGCGCTCCGCTGTCGAGCTTCCGCCGTCTCTGGTTGGGCGGTATCTCCTCTGCGGTGTGTCTGCTTGTTTGGGGCATCCTAATTTGTGGAGCGGGGCGGACGTCATTCCACACCGCAGTGAGTCTCCATTGGCTCCCACCGCCGTGGCGGCGGCCGCAATTTGATGGCGGTGCACGTCGCACCACGGCGGTCGGGAAATGGGCTATGTTTAGCCATACTAATATGGTGGACGTGAGGACTGCTACTCGCGGGCGGAAAAATGCATTTTTCCACACCACCAGCACCGCCGTGGTGCCACCGTCCGACATCCTAGTGGACCCCTTAGTATCAAAATCCACTTAGTATTCAAATATACCCTCATCGATGAACATCATATCCTGGATATCCTGCATCATCGTAGTAGAAACCTTGTTATCACATCCGGACAATTTAGATGTAGGGGTGAGCTTGCTCACACAATAGGTGCAACATACTGGAAGGCAATTAATACTTAGGCAACATGTGAAGATGACAACTGTAATAGCTACTAGGACAAGTAGTATCTTCCAACCCCATGATGTCAGCAGACCCCAGGGCCACCCTGTGATGGACCATGAACCATTATCCTGATGGATATCTTAAGCAAGTCTGTGTAATTTCTGTGTTGCCGAGTATATATTAGGGGCGTTTATCAGGAATGTAAACACAGCAGCAGGCTCCACCCCATCAGCAAGGATGATGTCTAAAACCATCCGGTTTTGAAGAGCAACGAGCCTCGTAGCCTGAACCTCGACTTTAATATTAGTCAGTATACCTGCAGTAGTATTAATAACTCCCTCAACTACTCTGGCGAGGTGACAAATATTACGACCATTGAACATGGGGCCCCAGAATGGCAGAATGCCCTTCATTATGTCAGTAAATTACTACAGGGAAGTATCTGTCTGATCTATATCTTCTTGATTGGCAACTCTTTTAACTCAATGCAAATGGAGATCCCTACGCTGTAGCCAATGACCCTTGTGATAATTAGACGGTGCAATGTAAACAGGAGGTAAAAGGAAAGAGACATAACAGAAGCCAGACCAACCCCTGGGAAGCCATATATAGGCCTACTCCCCACCAACGAAGTATACATTCGGAGGTGTAAGCAAAGGTGGGCTACTAGTAGCGTTCAATCGGTATGTATAGTTACAACTGCTCTGTCCTACTGTAATGTTCCCTGAACCTTCCACACAGAAACTCGCTGTTGCATTGATCACAGGGACTGGAATGGCTTTGTTTTCACTGATATTTCGTTCCTGAATACATTTAAAGTATTCAGTGACATGAAATCCTTGGAAATCCAGCATTTAATTTTGTAACCAAGTGACATTCTCATTAGCTTAGAAAATGTTCATACAAGCTTCTGGATGCAGGGTACCCTCCTTGTCATACAACTCAGGTGTATATCCTTGGTGTACCACTATATATTCCAACACTGCTTCGTAAACAGACGGTACCATATTTATAGCATCAGTATGATAGTGCATGTACACCATAGAAATCAACTGGAACCAGGCCTCACAGCTACCTAAATATGACAGGGGGAATGACACCAACAAATCATGCTTGTGCTTAACAGAGGGTAGTAACCCACACACCCAAACATTCGTGGCATTAGTGGTACTGTCAGTCCAAACAACCCCTTATGGTGAATGGTTAAAGACAACCTTATATGAAAGCTATCCTAGTGGTAGCTATGGAGAGCAGCCTTCAGGCTAAGTCTTGAAGGAATGTAAAGCAGCTTGTTTTACCAGTCTATGATCTCTTGAATGATCAAATGAAAGGACAACCACACCAGGTATATATTTTAAATATATGTGTTTACGTTAACACACACCCCTCTCGTCTCTTTATGAGACTGGAGTTCGAAGTACTTAAGTTACAAGATAGCAATCATCAGTGATAACACAAATACACGTTTGGGCCCTAGGGGCGTACCAAACCATATACCAAAAAAGTGGTATAAGAACCACGACTGGAACAGACACTAGGCCTATAACCTATAGAATCGCTGGGACCCCAAGGAATCACCCAAGGTAGTGACACAGGGGACCCACGGGACTGTATGCAGTGTGTTAACACAACCGCAGGTTCCCGTTTTCTTCTATGGGCAATTCGCAGTTGGAAATTTAAAGATTAGGGACACTTCTAATCGAGTCAGGACCAAAGCGTTTTGGACTTAAGAAGTTATAGGGTTAGCACCCACGTGAGTACCGGAGTACTCGATTTACCTCACCCAGGGAAGCCGGTGCATAGGTGTCTTTTGGTGTCGGGTCGCGTCGTCGATTTTAATGGGAGCCTGCAAAGAACTGCTGCTGCCGTGAAGAGGAGAAGTGTCCAGAGAGATCCAAGCCTGGATCTAGGATGTAAGGAACCTGAAAGCAGAGGGGACAGAGTCTGAGTCACTTGCCAGTGACCTAGGGCAGGATGGACAAATGCCCACAGATGTCGGGTGCTTCAGGTGAGTTGATGGGTGTATTGACTCTTCAGCCACGAGGTCCAGGAGGCATCGACGAAATCCACGAGCTGGATTCGAGCGGTCCCACAAAGTCTGTCAAGTGCTGCGGTTTCGGCGACCAGAATGGACCCAACAGGCCTTGGCAACGGCAAGTCACTGGAGTTTAGAGAAAGGACTGCGGTGCAGACCAGCAAGGTCTGAGGGACTCACCCAGCGAGGGTAAGTCGGGGCACATCTGGAGCAACGAGATAAGCCCAATCAGAAAAGGAGTTGCCTTCGTGGGGACCTGTTAGCCAATGGGCTAGTGATCGCGAAGGAGCCTCGAGCGGTCGCACTTGAAGCTGACCCACGGATCACGCGTGGAGTGGAGGCCAACAATCTTCGGTGCAGGAGGTGCTCAAGGCTGGGGCTACTCAGAGCCCAAAGCACAAATTCAAGGAGGACCAGGAAGATAGTGTTGCTGTAAAAGTTCACGGTGTCCAGGGGTCACGGTTCCACGTCACCCACGATAGCCACAGGCCTCAGCTTTGCTGTGGACTCAGGGTAGCCTCAGGGAAGTCTGGAAATCCACCTCTGGGGATGCAGAGACTTCGGGCTCTGGCGGGAGCTTCAGAATTGCAGACCAGTCAGTTGCTTTTTTGGTGCCTGCCAAGCAGGGGAGTCACTCCTTGCCCCCAAGGGAGATCTCTTCAGTCTTCTAGTCAGGATAGAACGTCGAAGGTCCAGGATGTACATTGCAGAGTTTCCTCCAGGGTAATCTAAAGTCCTAGGGACAGGATTCCTATACTTATACCAAGTTTAGGGGATGGGCTCACACTAAGACCCCACCTATGGGAGTACCTGGGTGGGGGTGGTTACACCCCTTCCCCTTTGTCCAGTTTTGTGCCAGAGCAGGGGCTGAGTGCCTCTGCAACCGGTTTGAACTGGGCTATGCACAAGGTCACCTTGTGTGCCCCAGGTAGTGTCTCAAAAGCATTCTCTGAATGCACCCACCCTGCCCCAATACACATCTGTCTGTCTGGGGAGGTGATTACACCTCCCTGTGACAGGAAACCTATTGTCCAGGCCTCCCCTGCTGGAGTTTCCCTCAGCAGCAGGAGGCCAGACCCGTGTCTGTGGCAGTGGCATCCATTTTGTGATGCCAGGGCTTTGGAAAGTATTAACCGGGTAGACCAGTGTGAACATGTCTCTCCCTCTAGAAGGGTGGAATGCTACCCCCGCCGCCAGAACTGGTGAGGGGGTAGTATTCCAAAGCATTTGACACCAAACACGACATGTTTTGATACAGCCATTCCAAAGTTATCATTTACCGCGAGGTTATAATGCACTTAAGAGTATATGGTATGGCTGTATCACAGAACAGCCATAAGGAAGTATTTTCGAAAGCTGCAGAGGGGCTCAGTTCATGCTTGGGCACCCTCTCACATAAAACCAAGCACTCTGCCTTCAGGATTGTCAAGGTCTGCCATAGGAGTGGCTTATAGGTTTATATGTGTCTGTATAGGGTAGTGATATAGGTAGCCTATAACACAGTAAGGGGTGCAAGCACACCCTTATCCAGGCTGCAGTAGCAGACCTGTAATTCCACTTTGGAGTGCTTCACAGGGGTGGCATAATACATTGTGCAGCTCCTGGTAGGCCTCTGAGGCACCTATGCCCTAGGTACATAGTATACCATATACTAGGGGCTTATAAGGCACTCCAGAATCCAATTAGATATGTACCTAATGTACATGCAAACCATTTTACAGAGAAAGCAGATAGACTGGGGCCCTGAATAGCAGGATCCCAGTCCAACTAAGTCATAAACCAGCAAAACACCAGGCAAAATGTGGTCAGATTCCACCTTCCTACACAGTAGATCAACTAGACCACACAGGACCATTCTGCTGTAATGGAGGGGCCACCAGGGACTGTTCCTCCTTCATGACTGCACGGCCAAATGGGTACATAGAAAGAAACCTTAGGAATTGGAGCCATCAAAATACAACCAACCAGAGGGACACACGTCACCCAGTGTCCTTCAGAGCCTCACTGGTAGGCTCCTATTGTTCATCTATGATGGTGCTATGAAGCACTCCTACGGAGGAGCTGCGTGATCGCAGCCCTTGCTGGAAAACAAATCCTCTTCTCCCTCCCTCCTGGGCAAGTACCCTCAATGATCCTGTCCAGTATCCAGGACAGTGCACCAGTGTACTTCACTCTAATCTAATGCAGGCACCATGGGCATGGCACCTACGCCCTAAGCTCGAGTCCTTCCCTAACTCCTGGACAGTACTACTGATGCACTGTCCTTCTTTCAGGGCCGCAGGTTATACCTGGTGACGCCAGGCACTGTCTCGTCAACAAAAAGGGGGTGAAACTCAGGGTTAGGTGGGCATTGAGACTCAGACTCTCGTGCACCAGATGCGGGAGTATCCGGGGCAGCCCTTATTTCTGAGGGAATCGCCTCAAGCAGGGTCTAGTCGCTTTCTTCATCTGACTGTGCCCACCTCAGTCGGGCGTCAGAGAAGGGAACGAAACGGGGCACTCGCTTTCCTGCCTGATCAGCAATGCCTTCGAGGACCCACGATCATACAGAAGTGGGAGAGGGATCCTTTTTATGTGCTATCCATGCACCCAGTGCTTCGAGCCTTCAATCTTCACTGCGGTGCAGGTGGCGAGCAAGACAAGCAGTGGCCCCTTCCACCTCGGCTTCAGGCAGTTCTTCCATTGAAAATTCTTCACCAAAACAAAGTCGCCGGGCTGTAGCTGAAGCCCGGGCCCCTCTGGTACTGGTTGCAGCGTGGCATGAATCTGTTGGATGGAACGAAGATCTTTAGTTCAGATAGTCTACAAGCAGGGGGTACTCTATCTCAGAAAAGCGCTTGGGTCTTGGGACGCCCTAGACATTGGCGGGGCATCCAAAGACCACCACAACCCTATTCTAGAATGTGCTGTCGCTCTGGTAGATAGCAAATCCAAAGGTAGCGCATCGGGCCCTTGCAAACTTGTACTTTCTTGAATCTTTTCTAATTTCAGTTTGAGAGTACCATTGTACTTATCAACCAAGCCTGCTGACTGGGGGTGGTGCGCTGCTTGAAACGTCTGCTTAATATGCAAGCCTTTGCACACCAATTCAATGACTTTTGAATTAAAGTGACTTCCATTGTCACTCCAGATCACATGTGGCAATCCATAGTGCGGGAAGAATTCTTTTAAGAGTGCCTTCGCCGTCGCCATGGCAGTAATCTCCTTAGTGGGGTAAGCCTCAAACCATTTGCTGAATGCACAAATCACTACTAGCACATACTTCAAATTGTTAACTCGTTCCATTTCGATGAAATCCATCTGAGAACGTCAAAAAGTCGGTGCAAAGTTACCTGCGGGTGTAGGAGTCCCTTTCCCAGGGTTATGTTTCAGACAAATAATGCAGTGCTTCACTAGGTGTGTGGCTACCTTAGAGATATTATCGTTCTGCAATACTGGGTCTAGTAGCTTACAGATTCCTTTGCCACTAATATGTGCTGGACCTTGGGCCATGGTAACAACAGGGAGCACATAAGCTTTGGGCAGCAACCATCTCTGTTTCCCAGACAAGTCAGTCCAGCACCCATCCTTGTCCAAACGCCCTGTCCTCTCCTCCCATATTGCCAGTTCATCTACGGTCGCCTCACTCTGTATTTACCTGACTTTTCTAATGTGTTCTCGAACATTCCATTGTCTGGAACCCACCTAGCTGGACCTGCCACGAACATCTTTCTCATCTTTGGTCTAGCTGTCTCTTTAGTTCTCTGATCTGCAAACGCATTTCCCCTTCCAACGTCATCTGTTACTGCTTTATGCATGCTACATTTTATTATTGCCAACTTATCAGGAAGTGTCAATGCTGACAACAGTCTTTGTATCAATGGACCATGCTGTATTCACAACACATGCGAGGTCAAGAACCCTCTCTCCACCCACAGGCGCCCGAAACCATGGCTGTCGGTGTAGACATTAACAGTCAGTACCTCACTTAACTCAACTCTTCAGCTTGGGCCGATTGGTTTGGGATACAGGATGTCTCAACTACAATGTGTACATTTTGTGATTGCATAGGCTGCAGTGGTAGTGCCATCTGGTAGTTTGAAACAAGAGCCATCGAAATATACTTCCCCTTGGGGGTCAGATAAGGGACATCAGTCAGATCTACCCGTCTTTTCGTTTCTTCCTCAGTCTGAAATAAACAATCATGGACATCATTGTCCTTTTCTTCTGAAGGGAGGGGTAGTAGCGTGGTTGGGCTCATAGTAGCACATCGTTTGATGGTATTGTGCGGAGCAAACAAGGTTAATGCATATCCAGTCAGATGCGCACTAGTAAGGTGCTGCGTCTTTGTCTTATTCAATAGCATATGCATAGCATGAGGTACCATTACTGTGAGATCAGTATCAAGGACGAGCCCTGCCGATTGTCTGATAGAAACTGCCACCGCCGCAGCAGCTCTCAGGCAGCTCGGGAGAGCTCTGGAGACATCATGAATAATAGCAGAGAAATAAGTGCAGGGCCTCTGCTTACCACGGAAACCCTGCGTTAGGACAGAAATGGTGCAACCATCCGCATCATCTTTGTAGAGCACAAAATGCTTCTGGTAATCAGGAGTACCAAGCACAGGAGCAAAGCAAAGCACAACCTTTAATTGCTCAAAAGCTTTCTGGCATGCAAATGTCCAAGGCAAGGGTTCATGTTCTTCTTTGGTGGTCAGGGAAAGAAGGTGTTTCGTTAGTAAGGAATAGTTAGGGATCCAGTGACGACAATACGAAGTTATGCCAATGAAAGCGAGCACCTCGCTGTGGGTCTTAGGAACAGGCATATTAGTAATAGCAGCTGTGCATTCAGGTGTTAGTCTGCGACCCTCCTTTGACAGTAGGTGACCTAAATAGGTGACCTCCTGTCGACAATATTGAAATTTTGAAAGTGACACCTTGTGTCCATGGTGTGCCAAATGTAACAGTAATTTAACCGTTGCCTTTTTACAACCATATTCAGTGTCCAAAGCCACAAGGAGGATGTCAACGTACTGCAACAACACATTACCAGAGAGAAGTTCCAAAGAATCCAATTGAGCTTACAAAGCTTGGCTATAGATTCTGGGACTTTCTGTATAGCCTTGTGGAGCACAGCAGAATCTAAAGCTCCTTCCGGCTTTTGCAAATCCAAACAGATATCTACTAGTTGTGTGGATTGGAATGCTGAAGAAAGCATTCTTCAAATCGATCACAGTGAAGAATTTTGCTGACGGGGGAAACATTGTCAAGATCGTGGTAATGTCTGGAACCACAGGATACTGAGGAACATCTATTTTGTTCACCTCTCTAAGGTCTATTACAAAGCGGTAAACATCAGGGTGAGCATCAGAAGAATCCAAGGGTATCTTTTTAAGAATAGGAAGAATAGGTCTATTACACACATTCGCCACTGTATCCTCAACCATCACAGACTTAATCAAATCCTGTATTACTTGCAATAAGGCCTTTTCTCCTGTCTGGGATATCTTGTATTGGGGAATACGTGGCAATACAGCATTGTTCTCAATCTGTATAGAGACCGGTGGGATCTGGAGTAACCCCACATCCGTGTCTCCTGTAGCCCAGAGTGTACGTGGCACATTTTTAAACTCAGCGGGGAGGGGGCATCCTTCACGAGACATTGCTTGGCACGGGCCACTTGCAGTCCAATAGTCATTTAAACACCGTCTGGAGAACAAAAATTGCCTCATGTAACCTTTTTAGCAAATCCAACCCCAACCGATTCTCCCCACAATTTGACGTTAATAAAAATGGTGAATCGACCTTGAAGGAGCCAATAGTGAGGGCAAGGGGCTTGGAAATGGGGCTAACTACCAGCACGCCTGAGAAACCCACCGAAACATTGTTTTGGCCAGACAGAGCTGCCCTTGGGACCAGTGAATGGGAAACAGAGCTATTCATAGCCCCTGTATCAACAAAACATTTCTTGGTAGTACCTTGTAAATCCGCAATGACATAGGGTCCGCGTTGATCTACAGGCACCGGAACTGGTCCCTTGCTCTGTCACTGGCTATCCTAGCTGTGAGACATACCCGTCACTTCGTCCATGTCATAGTCATCATGATAGTACTGCCTCCCTCGGGGGTCTTCAAAATAGTTCCCGCTCTGTCTATTAGACAATGTTTTCTCTGATTGCATCTCCTCTTTCACGTCCTCTAAACCCCCGACCTCTCAGGGTTTTACCTTTCTGCAATAACTCTGGACACTCATTCCGCCAATGTCCCTCCAGCTTGCAATATGCACATTGGTTGAGCCCAATAGGTGTACTCGAAGTACCACCCCTGTTAGTCCGGGGCAGCCGATTGGGCCAAACCTGAACCTCTTCCACTTCCCATGCAACTTGCTGCATCAACAGCCTCGTCTTCAAATCCTTTGACTTTTTCTCCACCTTTTCTTTGTCCTCATTCTCTCTGTGCTTGTAGTACTGTGCCATACTCAAAATTACTGATGGGGATGAGGTCGCCCAAGTACTTTCCGAAGCGTGCAAACTAGTTGCAATCTCGGGAAGCAAGTTAGTGACAAATCTGTTAACAAACAAACAAACACCACCCTCCTGTGACAGGTCCTGACCACTAAAGTCTAAAAACACCCCTTCAAATCTAGTAAAGAAATAAGACACACTTTCATCCTTCACTTGACTGTTGGATCCCTTGTTAAATTGATGTGATCATCTAGCCCCTCCTTTGATTCATTGTTTATTTCGTTAAATCTCACTCTGGTCATATCAGCGTCATACTCTTGAGATATATATAAATCCATTTTAGAACATTTGTATTCTAATTTTTTTTGCCCAAGTATGAGATAATTTGCATCATTTAGCCCTGGAATAGCTTGGAGACGCCCTATCTCTCCTTTTTTATTATTGCTTTATTATTTTCCTGTTTCCCTTCTTTTTTAATACAATGACTGGATTGTCTCCTTGAACCTGTCAATCCACCCCTTCAAGATGGCTACTTTGCTTGCTTTTTTGACTTTTCATCCATATTCCTCTTTCTATTTTCTATTCTCTACCTTTGTTGATGACTCTTAGCCTCCTATTGGCCAACCGACATTCTGTTACGGCTTATTACGTCTCTCGGCCTCTTACGCACCACCCGTTTCCGGAAGAAACTTTATCGCTTGTAAACTACTGAGACAAACGTTCAGTTGCATGTTATTCTGCTTGAATATTCAGGTAAGCCGCCTGTGACCTTCGTGGGATTCTATGCCTCCACCCTCGCTTATATGTGTTTCGGATTGTTACGCGATATCGACTTCCCGATTCTTGCCCTTATATATTGTACGTTACTGCAATACTCCATGTGAGATGGGTTTTTTCGACCACCGTGTTTTAAGTTTTGACGAAACGTGGTGGCCTAGGCATTTACTTATCTCCGCCATTGTAGTGACTGCTCACGGAGTATTTCACTTCATATATATATTTTTTTAGATCATCCTGGGGTGGATATTCTTTTCCCTTCTCTCCCCCGTTTATTACAATAGCTGATGTATCTGTTGTCTGCTAGAAAACGATTGATGAGTAGAACAACTCTGTCTCTTATCTCAGGGGTTCCCTAAGCTTATTTTTCATTTTATAGAAGGTATCTTTATATTTGTGTTTATACCTATTTGTTATCTTCATTGTTGGTTTTTATATTTGTTATGTATTTTTTATTTTCCTCATTTATGTATTGTTCATAAAACTTTACCTTTTTGTTTATATAGTTCATGTGCTTTTATTTTATGATCTCAATCTTTTTTTGGGACCTCATATATATCAATCCTGTTCATTGCTCTTAATTGGTCAGAAGTTCTCCATCGCCTACCGCACCCTCTGATGAGATAGGCCCCATACCCAGTCGGTACTCTGGAGACGGATCATTCTTCTCGTTAGGCAAGGCTCCTATTTTGGCCTGTTGTTGGTAGGTGGCATTTGTTATCGGTTGCCAACTTGCGCCCATCCTACTATATAGTGAATCCCTCAGACTTGATTGTTAGTTATGTTTTTTCCTCTTATTATTCTGGATAGATATCCCAGGTCCCCGACCTTCTTTGGAGCCCAATTCATAAGCCGTGGAAAAACTGTTTTTCGATCTTTTGAAAATAACTCGATCATTAGGTACTTTGTGGCTTCTCTTTGAAGAAGTCCATTTGATAACTCATTTCTTGATGGGCGATAAGGTGCCACTTGTATCTTTCTGAGTTAATTTTTCCACTCTCTTAAATGCACCCACTGGGCATCTGGTACTGTTCTCATACCTTCTCTTTTTCTCATTTTCCTGACAATCTATGTCGCTTTGACGAGTTTGTGGCGTTTAGATTTATGCACCCTTTATTCTATAGCTTTAACACTTGGAGAATACTTCTATACTTTTATTGGTTTTCTCTTGGTATATTAAAAAATGTTTCTTTTTCTTCTTTTTGCTATTGCACCTTATTCCAATTTTTTATTGTTACTCTCATCCTTTAACTTAAATACCACCATCGTGGCAAACCTTAAGTGACAATTAAGCTATACAATAAAGGAATCATTGTATATATGTAGAGTTTTTCTAAAAAAATCACTATGACATAAAACGTTGTCAACCTTCTTCGAGTATTTATTTGTTGTCTGACTTTAAATTGTTCTGCACTTTGAATATGTATATACTTCTTTTTTGATTATAGATGTGTCTGTCCCACACTACCTGTCCATCTCCGCCCTGATGAAGGTGTAGCGCCGGCTGGGGCCTGACACCAAAACGCGCGTTGGCGTTTTTTAGACCATTGGGTTGCTGAAACTTCACTACCCATACGTTGTGAATGTGAATTGTAAAATTGTTATCTAACCATCTGATGGCAACTCTATGACTTCTATGTGTTTTTATATTTTTTGTGAACCGATCCTATGTGTTATTGTTAACAATATGATGTCATTGTGGAATGTTTGTTAGTATGATTTTGTTTTGTGAATGAGATGTGTGGGACTGAGCTGTTATATTTACATGAATCTTGAAATTTTATGTTATTAGTTTAATATTATGACGATGATCACTCTAAAAAATCAATAAACGCGAGTGTGATTCAATGACACCGCAATCAAGTTGAATTTTGTCCTGGTTTGCCTACGGTTTCTGGTTATTAATTGTTGGACCCTTTATAGGGCCTTTTTTAATTATCTTGGCAGGTATCTTTCTTTGTTGGTTACACTTTCATCCTTCTTCTGATGACACGCAGTCAACTTATCCCAATTCACTCACCTGGGCGGGATAAGGGAGTGCATGTAACTGATAATACGCCCCAGCAAAGCTAGGGGCTCCACTTTCGGCTTCTTGCTGGGCTTACGCTCCTTATCCCAAGCCTTGATCTCATCCCATGTGCCACCCAACTCCAGTGCATGATCCTGTGTATGAACCTGCCTCCATATATCCACCGGTACCAGCAGGCCAAAAAATAACTCTATATCAGCTAATGTCATCACTGTGGAGGAAGCCGCCTCCTTCAATTCTTTATAATATGCAGTAGGGTTTTTTCGAGGGTCCGACAGCTGGTTCTTTAGGGATAGGACCTCACTCCTCTTTCAAGGAGTATAGATCCACTGTTCCTGAAACCGAGCGTCGACTCGTAGTCTAATTACAGTGTCTGTGGAGTTGTGGAGTTCTGGTATTTCAGGATGGTAAATGGGGTGGACCTCCCACATGAGACACTGGGTCACTATCGTCGGAGCTTTTTGGAGCAATCTGCCTCTGTAACCCACCAATGTTGTTACATTGCTAAAAACCTAATTGAGAGCCATATCTGTAGCATATACCCTGTCCCGTATGTCATAGATGATCTGCGGTGTAACACCCTGAAAACACTGCTACCACAGACCTATTACCGTGACTGACGTGCTTAAGAGCATGCTGCTGTGCGAAGGGCTCATAATCTTTCATCGCACTCTCACCCATCTTCCACACAATAGATCGGATTCTGTGCCCACTGAGCTGCTTTATTTGCCACCATTTGCTTTTGCTCATCACCCACAGCAACACGCACCAACACTTTCTCCATGCAGTCTCACGCTGCCGCCCAATTCCCTTCATGTATCCCATGCACAGGGGTCTCGCCATTCTGCAGTGTTTGGGGTGTCATACTTGAGGGAGAAAAAGCGGACGAAGAGACAGGTATCATCATGAAAGGAGACAGTGTTGTAGGAGTGAAAGGGGGTGTCGCGGTAGAGACGGAGTCAGTAGACGGAACAGGAGAGCTATCGGCTCCCGCCCCTGTTACTTGCGTGGGCAGAGAGGAAGCAGGCAGGGCTGAGGTCAAAGCAGTTTAGCCAGAGGCAGGAATACTAGGAAGAGTGGCACCAGGGGCCGGGGACTGGGATGTTGGAACCTGTGGGTAAAGTTACTCTGGAGCATAAGGTGGAGGAGGGCGAGAATCCATTATCTCTTTAACAAAAATATCCCCTTCCTCTCTAGTAACATAACATTTATCAGTCTGCAATTGAAACTTTCTATCTAAACATTCTATGCCCTTCTCTACCTTTTCCCTTTCATAGGTCACTGCTTTCTGTGTTATCGTTTGCGTCTGTCTCTTCCGGGCCTCTTTCTTGGCTCTCATACACCATTGCTTTGCTTTCTTCTGCCATACTTTTAGAGAATCAAACATCGACTGCCTGCTCTTTTTGGCGAACAATTTGTCCTGCAAGAAATCCAAATTTTGTTCATCAATTGAGCCAGTAAGTGGCCATTGTAACTCAGCATTGTCCCTCGTATATTTATTCCACAATGTGCTAAACATAATAGGGCCAATATCATGCTTGATGTATACGTCGAAATTTGGGGTACCCTCTGGAGGCGCAGGCTGACTTTCTTCCACAGACATCAGTAGAACAACATCGACATCCAAAACACCCTAACTTACTTAAACAAGGCATCTATATATAATAGACACATACGCTGTCCCCAACGGACGAGTATACCACCAAAAAAAATAATAAAAGGAAAAATAAACAAGAGAAAAATTGTTCAAGATCCAAACCAAAACGGTCCAAAAACCACTCACTGCAGTCCGGAGACTGCACCAAGTTCAAGAAGACAGGCGCTAGCACTAGACCTTTTCAAGAGTAGACCAAATTACCAGTTGGCCTGGCAGATTGTTCTCAAACACTCTGTGTCCTTCTAAAAGGGCCTGCAGACCCACCAAGTTCAAACCAAGACAGCCCGAAGACCGTACCAAGACACAGCTCGTCGGCTTGTGCCGTTCAAGCAAGGCAGTCTGAAAACTGCACCTAGACAGTCAGGAGACTGTACCAAGACACAGTCCGTAGGCTCATGCCGTTCAAGAAAGGCACCTTTTTTCCAAGAATCAAATCACTCACCTGGTGCACACAGGTCGAGTCAAGTTATTCTCCACTGCCGACTCTTCGGACCAAACCGTGCGCTCCAAGGTTTTGCCTTCTCAGGACCCCAGCCGGTGACCACTAAATGAGGAGTCGCCCATTCAAACGGGCGGGGCAGCTGCGAGAACCAAGCTCGATCATGCGGGGTACCCCAATCCGCCCGACCGACCGGACGCAACCCTGATCCTGCAACCCGCTTGCGGGTGCATTGGGTCACCTTGCAGGGTCCCTGTTCAGGCGTCAACTGAAGGAAGTGGCCCTTAGGGGCACTCGGGTTACTTACAACCACCTGCTATGCCTTCACAAGAATGAAGAGGCGGTCAGACAGTAGAGAATACAAACAAGCTTTTATTAGCAATACTCTGCAGAGGAGTCCAATCTGACCTGCACCCTAAGATGTCTGCCGAGGGACTGACCCCCCCAACAGTCTGCAACATGTAATGATTCTTCCCAATAGCCTCCAGCCATGCCCACAGTGGAACGTTACCGGCCTGGGCCGAACATGAACAGAAGAGGCACAGGAAGATGGGCTACCACATGCCAGATGGGTACATGCTATCTGCAACTCAAGGTTACCGTGCTAAGTCTCAGCGTCTCCTAACATGGGAGCAGAACTTCACACTCAGATAGGTATGCTAGGGCAGAATGGCCCATTGATTAGTAAGTTGGGAAGCACCCTTGAACAGAAAAGAAAATAATAACAAAGTACAGTGTTCTGCTGAGGCATGCAGTACGAATAATGAGGCCTAGTTCAGGCACAGCCTAAGCAGCCTAATAAGGATTACAAAATGCAAAATGGAGTCACACTCGCTAACTGAAGCCTGCACATTACGGGGATAACTCAGTGGGTTGCATAACATGAATACAAATGGTGTCTATTTAGCCACATACTGCTAACCTATTATAGCATAAAATGGGTGCATTGCAGGAATGGGATTTTCAAACCTAACACCAGTAAGAAGAATCTTCAACAATTCCTTAAATATGGGAATTTTTCTAAAAGACCTAAAAAAGTCATACATATGTCCATTACTAAAGAGAACAAACCTGGACCCGCTTAACATTGACAACTACAGACCAAGTACAAACCAACCTTTCCTGGGCAAACTGATAGAAAGAGCAGCATTCACTCAGATGTCACAATTCATTGATGATAATTCCATACTTTCAGACTTCCAAATAGTATTCCGTCAATCAATCAATCAGAACATTTGTAAAGCGCACTACTTACCCGTGAGGGTCTCAAGGCGCTGGGGGGGGGGGGATGCTGCTACTGCTTGAATAGCCAGGTCTTGAGGTGTCTTCTGAAGGTTAGCAGGTCCTGAGTCTGCCGTAGGATGATGGGTAGAGTGTTCCAGGTCTTGGCGGCGAGGTGGGAGAAGGATCTGCCACCGGAGGTCGCTCTTCGGATGCGGGGGACTGTGGTGAGGGTGAGGTCGGCAGAGCGGAGCTGCTGGTTGGGGGGGCAGAAGCTGAGTCGTCTGTTGAGGTATGCTGGTCCGGTGTTGTGGAGTGCCTTGTGTGCGTGGGTGAGGAGCTTGAAGGTGATCCTCTTGTTGACGGGGAGCCAGTGCAGGTCTTTCAGGTGAGGTGTGATGTGGCTGCTGTGAGGGATGTCGAGAATCAGGCGTGCAGAGGCGTTTTGGATACGTTGAAGTCGTTTCAGGAGTTTGTCCGAGACTCCTGCGAAGAGGGTGTTTCCGTAGTCCAACCTGCTGCTGATGAGGGCCTGGGTGACCGTTCTTCTGGTTTCAGTGGGGATCCACCTGTAGATCTTGTGGAGCATGCGGAGGGTGTTGAAGCAGGAGGAAGAGACGGCGTTGACCTGCTTTGTTATTGAGAGAGTAGAGTCGAGGATGAACCCTAGGTTGCGTGCGTGGTCGGTGGGTGTTGGAGCTGTTCCCAGTGCAGTCGGCCACCAGGAGTTGTCCCAGGCCGAGGGGGTGGAGCCGAGGATGAGGACTTCCATCTTGTCCGAGTTTAGCTTCAGTCGGCTGTTCTTCTTCCATTCGGCGACGGCTTTCATTCCTTCATGGAGGATGGTTTTGACGGTGAGGGGGTCCTTGGTGAGGGAGAGGATCAGCTGGGTGTCGTCGGCATTGGAGATGATGTTGAGGTCGTGCAGTCGGGAGATGTGGGCGAGCGGTGCCATGTAGATCTTGAACAATGTCAGGCTGAGGGATGAGCCCTGGGGTACGCCGCAGATGATCTCTGTGGCTTCGGAGCGGAAAGGGGGGAGGCGGACGTTCTGGGTTCTGCCAGAGAGGAAGGAGCTGGTCTAGTCCGGAGCCTTGTCTTGGATCCTAGCGTTGTGGAGGTGTGTGCGTAGGGTGCGGTGGCAGACAGTGTCGAAGGCGGCTGACAGGTCCAGGAGGATGAGGGCCGTGGTTTCCCCATTGTCCAGCAGGTTCCTGATGTCATTGGTGGCAGCGATGAGGGCAGTTTTGGTGCTGTGGTTGCTGCAGAACCCGGACTGGGATGGGTCCAGGAGTCAGTTCTACTCGAGGTAGTGGGTCAGTTGTCTGTTGACGGTCTTCTCGATGACCATCGCCGTGAACGGGAGCAGGGAGATGGGCCGGAAGTTCTTGAGGTCCTTGGGGTCAGCCTTGGGTTTTTGGAGTAAGGCGTTGATCTCGGCGTGGTTCCCGCTCTCCGGGAAGGTTGCTGTCTCGAAGGAGATGTTGATGGCTTTCCGGAGATGGGGTGCGTTGGTGGTGCTGGCTTTGTTGAAGATGTGGTGTTGGCAAGGGTCTGACGGAGATCTGGAGTGGATGGTGTTCATGATTTTGATGGTGTCGTTGTCGGTTATGTTGGTCCAGGAGAGCAGGGGGTCGGTGCGGATGTTGGCCGTTGGGACGGAGGTCTCCGTGGTTGTCGGGACAGTTGTGGCATTGAAGCTGTCGTGGATGTCAGCGATCTTGCGATGGAAGAAGGTGGTAAGGGAGTCGCACAGGTCTTGTGAAGGTGGGATGTCGTTGGTGTTGGAGCTGGGGTTGGAGAGTTCCTTCACGATGTTGAAGAGCTCTTTGCTGTTGTGTGCGTTGTTGTCTAGGCCAGAAGAGGCACAGAATCTACACTCATTGCCATCTGGGATGACCTTAAGAACACAGTTGACTGGAACAGAGCTGCTGTACTACTTGTCTTGGACCTCTCAGCTGTCTTTGACAAAGTTGACCATGACACTCTTATACAAAGACTACGAAGCCGGCATAGAGGTGACTGCTCTCGACTGGATTATATCCTACCTTCAAAACAGAACTAATGTCATCCATAACCCCCTTCTCATCCAAACCATACTTCACAAAAGCAGGGTTCCCTCAAGTCTTTATCATCTCACCCATGCTTTTCAACATCTTCATGAAGTCATTACCAGCACTGATCAATTAATTTCACCTCACATGCTATAGCTATGCAGAAGACACACAAATACTCCTTAAACTGGAAAGCCCCTAAAGACATTGGTAAATCACAAATTTTCTGTTGCCTCAGAGTTGTTGATCAGTGGATGACATGGAGCCATCTTAAATTGAATGCTTCCAAAACGGAAATACTCACATGTGGCGATTGGAAAAATTGTGACCCACTCGCACCTGGTCTGACGATCTGGGAACACTGCCTAAAGTATCTAAGAAAGTAAGAAACCTCAAAATTACCATGGACTCCAAGCCATCAATGAATGCCCAAGTGGACAAACTAGCAAGATCCAGCTTCATTACTATGAAAACTTTGCGACGCATCTTCCCTCACCTGGGATTTCCATACAAGGTCCATGCTACCATCTCTCTTGTTCTATCAAAACTTGATTACACCAATAGCCTTTACCACAGATCATCTTTCATAACTATGAAAAGAATAAAATGGATTCTGAACTCTGCAGCCAGACTACTCTTACATATAAAGCCACAAGCTCACATTTCCCCTGTCTCGAAAGCCCTACATTGTTTACTTGTTCCCAGAAGATCCCCATTCAAGCTGCTTTATATCTCCTACAAAGTGATACATGGAACATGGCCATTTTTCACCAGAAATAAAATTACCAAATGCATTCAACAAGGGGCACTTCCGCTCTAGATTGAAACCTTGCCTCAAAATCCCACCACACAAGAAAAAAACTAAGGGTGCCATATCCTTCTCTGTTGAATTAGCCAAACTATGGAACAATTTACCCCCAAAAATAAGATCCATGGATAACTACCTTATCTTCAGAATACACTACTCAAGAGTTAGGTCTTCCTCACATAACCACCATACTCAAACATAAATATACAGCATATGCCTGTGTATATAAGCAGTTATTTGTATTATATGTGTGTACCTGGATATGCATATTCCTTTGTATAAATGTGTGTAATAATCATGTTTATAAATATATAGATATTCGTTAGTTCTGCTTAACAATGTACATATTACTTATGGTTAGATAATTCTATGTTTACCATGTACATAGGTCATTGCATAAATAAGTACACTTTCATCATAACTCTTCATCTACAATTGCCTCTATATCGATTAACAGGGTCAAGACTGATTTGCATATGGCCAGGACTAAACTGGGGTGGCATGGTGGGCAAAAGAATGATGGATTTAACCCAAATCTCTTCACTGGGGGTGAATGTTTTGATTTGTTCTGCATTCCGTCCATCAATTGTGTATCTTTTGCTCTCTATCGAAGAAAACAAATTATAATATCAAAAAAATTAGCTTAAAGTACTGCAACACTTGAAATTCTGAGTTTATTAAATACATCTTAAATCTAGACATATTACCTTTCTTATTCATAAATACCTTCCATTTACTTGTGTATCTTCTTATTTATTACTTTGCTCTTGATTCAGCATCTCCAATGCACTAACCTATATCTCACCCAATACCTCTCTCAATATATCCTCTATCTCCACTCTCTAACTCATCTCAAACCTTATTATACTACTATAATACCCAAAATAACCCTTTCTAAACTCTTCCCTCCTCTACCCCCCCTTGCATCATCTCAAATCTCTTTTACTATTTAGATCTCCAAACAAGCCTTTCTAAACCCTTCCCTCTGCTGCACAGGCTTGAGTGGGAAAGGTAAATATGAGCCCTCTGAAGTCCAACACTTTCCTAATGTTGCACAGCCTGGAGTGGAAATAGTAAATGTAACCCTTCTGAAGTCCAAAGCTTTCCCTATTGTTGCAAAGACTGGAGTGGGAATGGTAAATGTAACCCCTTAGAAGTCCCACGCTTTTCCTAATGTTGCGTACACTGGAATGGGAATAGTAAATTTAACTGCTCCGAAGTCAAACACTTTCCCTACTGTTGCACAGCCTGGAGTTGGAATTGTAAATGTTACCTCTCCGAAGACCAACGCTTTCCCCATTGTTGCACACACTGGAGTGGGATTAGTAAATGTTACCCCTTCAAAGTCCAGTGCTTTCCCTACTGTAGAGTAGACTGAATTGGCAATAGTAAATTTTACCCATCGGAAGTCCAACCCTTTTCCTACGGTTGCACAGACTGGAGTGGGAACAGTAAATTTTACCCCACATAATTTCAACGTTTTCCCTACTGTTGTAAAGAGTAGAGTGGGAATAGTAAATGTAACTGCTCCGAGGTCCAACAAATCCTTACTGTTGCACATATTGGAGTGGGAATAGTAAATATTACCCCTCTGAAGTTCAACACTTTCCCTATGGTTGCACAGACTGGAGTGGGAATAGTAAATGTATCCGCTCTGTAGTACAATGCTTTCCCTAACTGTTGCATAGACTGGAGTGGGAATAGTAAATTTGACCCCTTTGAATTCCACCACTTTTGCTACTGTTGCACAGACTGGAGTGAGATAGTAAATGTAACCCCTCCATAGTCTAACACTCTCCCTACTGTTGTATAGTCTGGAGTGAAAATAGTAAATTTAACACCCCTGAAAACCAACGCTTTCTCTAATGTTGCACAGACTTGAGTTGGAATATTACATTTTATCTTTCCGAAACCCAACACTTTCCCTACTGTTGCACACACTGGAGTGAGAATATTAGATTTCGCTCCTCTGAAATCCAACACTTTCCCTACTGTAGAGAAGACTGGAGTGGAAATAGTAAATTTAACCCCTCCAAAGTTCAACGCTTTACCTAATGTTAATTAGACTGGAGTGGAAATAGTCAATCTTAACCCTTCTGAAGTCCCACACTTTCCCCAATGTTGCATAGATTGGAGTGGGAATAGTAAATGTTACCCCTTCACATTCCCACACTTTCCCGACTGTTGCATAGACTGGAGTGGGACTAGTAAATAATACCCCTCCGGAGCACAACGTTTTCCCTACTATTGCACAGACTGGAGTGGAAATAGTAAATTCTATCCCTCGGAATTCCAAAGTTTTTCCTACTGTTGAACAGAGTGGGGATAATAAATCTTACCCCAGCAAAGTACAATGCTTTCCCTATTGTTGCGCAGACTGGCATGCGAATAGTAAAATGCATCCCTCTAAAGTTCAATGTTTTCTCTACTGCTGCACAGACTAGAGAGAGAATAGTAAATGTTACCCATCCGGAGAATCCACTTTCCCTACTGTAACACAGACTGGAGTGGGAATAGTAAATATTACCCCTATGGAGAACATTGCTTTCTCTACTGTTGCACAGACTGGAGTGAGAATAGTCAATTTAACCCCTCTGAAGCCAAACGCTTTCTCTACTCTTGCACAGACTGGAGTGGGGATAGTAAATGTTACCCCTCCGGAATCTCTTCTTTACTTCCTGTTGCACAGACTGGAGGGGGTATAGTATATGTACTATTCCCTGATTTTATTTTTTCAAATGTTTTTTAAATGTATTTCATATTAATATTAGTTTAATTTTTATAATATTTGTTTATATATGTATGTTTTAACCCCTTCGCTGCCAGGCCTTTTCCCCCTCCTGTGCCAGGCCTTTTTTTGGCTATTTGGGGTAGTGCGCGCTTAGGCCCCTGTAACTTTTTGACCACATTAGGTATCCACGCCAAATTTGCGTCCTTTTCTTCCAACATCATGGGGATTCTAAAGGTACTCAGGGTTTGTGGATTCCCCTGGAGGGGTCACAGAAAAGAGCCAAAATACAGCAAAATGTGGGTTTTTTTTGGAAAAATTGGAAAAACGGGCTGCAAATGAAAGCATCTGGGTTTTTCCCTGCAAATGTTATCAAAAAAGGGTTTGTGGGGTTGAAATCACCATTTTCCCAGCTTTTCGGGGATACTTGACTTTTGTCAGAAACCCAACATTTTTTACACAGTTTTGGCATTTTTCTGGGACATAGCCTATTTTTGCTATTTTTTGTGCTTTTGATCTCCTTCCAGTTAGTGGCAGAAATGGTTACAAAAGCAATAGTGGATCCTGGAAAGCTATACATTTTCCAAAAGAAGACAACATTCTGAATTCAGCAAGGGGTCATTTGTGTAGATCCATCAAGGTTTTTTTATAGAAACAAACAGTTGAATGTAGGATAAATTGAAATTTAGTTGAAAAAAACAGCCTTTTGTGTCAACGTTTTCACCTGTAACTTCTTCTAATTATGACAGCTCTTTGAAAGCAATATACCGTTGCATCCACTGGACATTACTGGTTGTGGGGATATATAGGACTTGTAGGTTCACCAAGAACCAGACGAACCCAGAGCCAAAAACTGAGTAGTAATTTGCAGTGGTTTTTTATTATGTACCGGGTATATAGTAATTATTCTGTAAAAAAGTGTACATGGAAAAATCGGTATGAAAGACACCTATGTATTTCTGAAATGGGAACAAAATATAGAGTTTAGAAACAGTAGATATTTGCACATTTCTGAAATTGGGAATACTCATACTAGCATGAGAATTATCAGTCATTTTTTAGAATGACTTCTTTTTTACACAATATCTTTCATTTGGAAAGCAGAAATGCATAGAAAGTCAATAGATAATAACAGTTCCTTTACAAATATAAATTACCCTAAGTCTCCCGATAAAAATGGTACCTCACTTGTGTGGGTAGGCATAGTGCCCACGACAGGAAACGGCGCAAAACGCAACGTGGTCACACCACATTTTTTCAATGCAAAATTACCCTTTTTTTGCAAAGTGCCTAGCTCTAGTTTTTGAACCCTAGCTCTGCGGGCACCTTGGGAAACCTAGCAAACCTATACATTTTTGAAAACTAGACACCCAGGGGAATCCAGGATGGGGTGACTTGACTGCCTCCCACCAGGGTCTGTTACCCAGAATCCCTTGCAAACCCAAAAAATTGTCAAAAAAAACACATTTTCCACACATTTCTGTCGTGGAAAGTTCGGGAATCTGCGTGGATCCACAAATTTCCACCCACCCCGCGTTCCCCAATGTCTTACGAGAAAAATGGTACCTCACTTGTGTGGGTCGGCCTAGTGCCCGCGACAGGAAATGGTGCAAAACGCAAGGTGGTCACACCTCAATTTTGCAGTGAAAAATGACCCCTTTTTGGCAAAGTGACTAGCTGTAGTTTTTGAACGCTAGCCCTGCCAGAACCTAGGGAAACCTAGCAAACCTATACATTTTTGAAAACTAGACACCCAGGGGAATCCAGGATGGGGTGACTTGACTGCCTCCCACCATGGTCTGTTACCCAGAATCCCTTGCAAACGTAAAAAAATGACAAAAAAAACACATTTTCCCCACATTACTGGGATGGAAAGTTCTGGAATCTGCGTGGATCCACAAATTTCCACCCACCCCGCGTTCCACAAAGTCCTACGAGAAAAATGGGAAACGGCGCAAAACGCAACGTGGTCACACCTCCATTTTGCAGTGAAAAATGACCCTTTTTTGGCAAAGTGACTAGCTGTAGTTTTTGAACCCTAGCCCTGCCGGCACCTAGGGAAACCTAGCAAACCTATACATTTTTGAAAACTAGACACCCAGGGGAATCCAGGATGGGGTGACTTGACTGCCTCCCACCATGGTCTGTTACCCAGAATCCCTTGCAAACGTAAAAAAATGACAAAAAAAACCCATTTTCCCCACATTTCTGGGATGGAAAGTTCTGGAATCTGCGTGGATCCACAAATTTCCACCCACCCCGCGTTCCCCAAAGTCCTACGAGAAAAATAGTACCTCACTTGTGCGGGTCGGCCTAGTGCCCGCGACAGGAAACGGCGCAAAACGCAACGTGGTCACACCTCCATTTTGCAGTGAAAAATGACCCTTTTTTGGCAAAGTGACTAGCTGTAGTTTTTGAACCCTAGCCCTGCCGGCACCTAGGGAAACCTAGCAAACCTATACATTTTTGAAAACTAGACACCCAGGGGAATCCAGGATGGGGTGACTTGACTGCCTCCCACCATGGTCTGTTACCCAGAATCCCTTGCAAACGTAAAAAAATGACAAACAAAACACATTTTCCCCACATTTCTGGGATGGAAAGTTCTGGAATCTGCGTGGATCCACAAATTTCCACCCACCCCGCGTTCCCCAAAGTCCTACAAGAAAAATGGTACCTCACTTGTACGGGTCGGCCTAGTGCCCGCGACAGGAAACGGCGCAAAACGCAACGTGGTCACACCTCCATTTTGCAGTGAAAAATGACCCTTTTTTGGCAAAGTGACTAGCTGTAGTTTTTGAACCCTAGCCCTGCCGGCACCTAGGGAAACCTAGCAAACCTATACATTTTTGAAAATTAGACACCCAGGGGAATCCAGGATGGGGTGACTTGACTGCCTCCCACCATGGTCTGTTACCCAGAATCCCTTGCAAACCTAAAAAATTGTCAAAAAAAACACATTTTCCACACATTTCTGTCGTGGAAAGTTCCGGAATCTGCGTGGATCCACAAATTTCCACCCACCCCGTGTTCCCCAAAGTCTTACGAGAAAAATGGTACCTCACTTGTGTGGGTCGGCCTAGTGCCCGCGACAGGAAACGGTGCAAAACGCAAGGTGGTCACACCTCAATTTTGCAGTGAAAAATGATCCCTTTTTGGCAAAGTGACTAATTGTAATTGTAATTGTAAAAATATTTATTAAGCGCGGTTGCTGCCCGTAGGCGTCCAAGCGCTGAGTTGAACATAGAAGTGAAGGGAAGGGGAGCTAAGGTACGCAGGATTTGGCGAACAGCAGTGTCTTCAAGTTTTTACGGAATGAGAAAAGGTCTGGGTTGGAACGGAGTGAAAGGGGGAGAGCATTCCAGAGCCTGGCGGCATTCAAAGAAAACAGCCTGCCCCCAGACCTGGCTCGCTTCACTCTGGGAACGACGGCGAGGAACGCCTCCGTCGACCGAAGGTTCCTGTTAGGGTGGTAGGGGATGACAAGGTCGTTGTTAATGGCTGGGCCCGTTTTCCAGAAGGCGCGGTGCGCCAAGCACAGTGCCTTAAAGGTCACTCGCTGCCTCACTGGCAACCAGTGGAGACTTTTTAGAGCAGGTCTAGCCGACTGGGTGCGCGGGACTTTCAGCAGAGAACTTGCTGCACAATTTTGCACAACCTGCAATTTTCGGAGGGTCATCTCAGGAGCCCCCACATATAAGGCATTGTTCGAGTCCAGGCGAGACTGGATGAGACCTTGTACAGCCACCTTTTTGGCCTCTAAGGGAAGTAGCGGGAGAACCTTCCTCAAGATTCTAAGTAGGCCAAAACATGAGGCGGACAGTTTTGTGGCCTGGGTGGAGAGGGAGAGTTTGTTGTCCAGCCACACTCCCAGGCGTTTAACACTTTCCTTAGGGGAGGGGGGGGGTCCCAGAGTACTGGGCCACAAGGAGGTGAAAGGCACAGGAGAGGTTGGGCCTAGGAGCATGAGCTCCGTCTTTTCTCCGTTTAGTTTAAGGGAGGAGTTGGTCATCCATCCCTTGACGTCCTCTAGGCATTTTAACAGATTGGCTGGGGAATGCCTGTTATTCCCAGTTGCCAGCGAGACCACAAGCTGGGTGTCGTCGGCGTATGACACCATTTTAATGCCATACGGTTCGACAACACCCGCCAGCGGCCCCATGTACACGTTAAACAAAACCGGGCTTAGGGAGGAGCCCTGTGGTACTCCACAGCTCAGGGGTTTGTTAGAGGACATTGTCTCACCGTCGAAGATCTGAAACGACCTCCCAGACAGAAAGGAGTCAAACCACCTTAAAGCATCACCTGAAACTCCGATGTTATGGAGACGGTCCAGCAAGGTGGTATAGCTGACCGTATCGAAGGCGGCACTTAGATCAAGGAGAATCACTGCCACTGATCCTCCCTGATCCAATATCCTTCTAGTTTCTTCGGTGACCGCTAACAAGGCGGTTTCCGTACCATGCTTTGGTCTGAAGCCTATCTGGGATGTGTGTAATAGAGAATGCTCCTCCAGGAACTGGACCAGCTGTGCATTTATATATTTCTCTAGCACCTTGCTGGCCCAGGGGAGAAGTGAGATGGGGCGGTAGCTGGAGTGGTCATCTGGGTCTAGGCTGGGTTTCTTCAACAACGCCCCTACCATGGCTTGCTTCCAAGCTGTGGGGACAGAGCAGGCAGATATGGACGTGTTTAGAAGATCCAGAATTACAGGCAGGGTGGCTTTGCTAGCCTGCATCAGGACTTCTGGAGGGGCAGGATCACAGGGAGAGCCCGACTTGACCTGTCGTGCCACTTTGCTTAAAGTGTCGAGGTCCAGAGGAGGGAAGTGCTCGAGAGAAGGCTGGTCAGGGTGAAAAGGTGGTCTAGGGGGGGGTGGATTAATCACATCCGGGGTTGTAGCTGTAGTTGAAAAGGAAGAATACATTTTTAAAACTTTGTTGTAAAAGAAATCTGCAAGCTCGTTGCATTGGTCCTGGGTTTTGTTAGGAGGGGGTGCCGTATTGGCACTGGAACATTGCTTTATAATTTGGAAAATTTCTTTGGGCTTTGATTTCGCTTCTAATATTTTCCCAGCGTAGTGGGTTGCCTGGGCCGCTCTGATCCCTTCTCTGTAGGGTTTAATCGCCTCTTTGTAGGAGGCCTTTTTGTCTGGGAGGAAGTCTAAACGCCAGGCTCTCTCTCGTTGCCTGCAACGGCGTTTTAGCTGTCTTAGAGAGTCAGAGAACCAAGGGGCAGATTTCTGTAGTCTCTTCGAGGAGGATCTATGAAACGGGAGGATCGAGTCTAGCGAGTGGGTGATCCAACTTTCATAGTTGACGTTTGCCACATTAGAGTCTAGGCAGGGTGCCGGGCGAGTGGAGTCCAGGTTGTGCAGCCAGGCCTCCAAAGGGAGTTTTGACCAGTTCCTCCTAGTGGTGACTTGAGGAGGTAATTTGGGGGTTTTAAGTGTGACCCAAGTAAACGGGACCAAAAAATGGTCTGTCCATGGAAGAGGAATGGGTTGATCAACAGTTATATCCAGGCAGTTACTGAATATAGGGTCAAGTAAGTTGCCTTTTTCATGGGTCGGGGCTGCAACCAGTTGGGACAGTTGGAGAGCTTCCAGATCGTCTAGTAATTCCTGAGCAATGTGGTCTGAGGGGGAGTTAAAATGGAGATTAAGGTCCCCTAGGATCGTGTGGTTGGCGGAAGAGAGGATTCTTTCCGCTATAATTTCAGGAAGAGACCTATGGAACATTTTTACAGGCTCAGGGGGGCGGTAGATCAGGGTGCCTGAGAAGGAGCTGTTTGCGTTGAACTCTATGCAGAATGCTACACTCTCGCACTCAGAGATAGTTTCTGCTGTAGTACGGCATCGGTATTGGTTCTTCAATATGATCGCCAGACCTCCGCCTCTCCCTACCTGTCTATCCAGTCTAAGGATATGGTAGCCTACGGGTAGGGCTAGAACCACATCTGGCTCAGAGTGAACAGTGAGCCACGTTTCAGTCAGGAAAACCGCGTCTGGCTTTTGCTCCTCAAGCAGCATGGCAATCTGTGTGCTATGTTTTGGTAAGGAGCGGCAATTTAGCACGTACATACTGTACGTTTGTGCCGCGGCCGACGGGGATTTGCGGAAGGAGTGTTTGCACCCCGAGCATCGGGCGGGTAGCTCTGTGGGAGCATAGATATGGGAGCACTGGGAAGTGGCAGTCCTGCCTATGCTGTATAAGGCCGCCAAGCTGTAAGTCCTGCTCTGGATAGGGTGGGAGCCAGGGTTTGTGGCCCTGGGTCCCGGCTGGTCGCGGACGGGCGCAGACGGGCTTGACTTGTGCGCGACTTCGGCGCGCAGTCGGCGCTCCCGCTGCGCTCGTCCGCAGCGCTTGCGTGGAAAGCACATTTAAAGTGAGGGAGTGTGGGCGTGGCCTATAAGGTGGGCGTGGCCTCGCAAGAGCAGCGATGGCGTCCCTGACAGAATGATGTCCCAAACAGCGCTAAATCCGCTGGTTTGTAAGATCTTGTGAGGCGCTTCAGCCCAGAAGAAGCACAGGTGAGAGTGCGAGTGAGTTAAAAGCACAACAAAAGATTCAACAAATTTTAAAAATTCTACGAGTTTTCTCCTCCGGCTTCCGCCTCAGAGGTCAAGTTCAACTAACGCGCTAGTGCTCCGCGCTGTAGTTATAGGCGGGGGGTGTGGGCGTGGCCTATACGGTGGGCGTGGCCTCGCAAGAGCAGCGATGGCGTCCCTGACAGAATGATGTCCCAAACAGCGCTAAATCCGCTGGTTTGTAAGATCCTGTCAGGCGCTTCAGCCCAGAAGAAGCACAGGTGAGAGTGCGAGTGAGTTAAAAGCACAACAAAAGATTCAACAAATTTTAAAAATTCTACGAGTTTTCTCCTCCGGCTTCCGCCTCAGAGGTCAAGTTCAACTAACGCGCTAGTGCTCCGCGCTGTAGTTATAGGCGGGGGTGTGGGCGTGGCCTATAAGGTGGGCGTGGCCTCGCAAGAGCAGCGATGGCGTCCCTGACAGAATGATGTCCCAAACAGCGCTAAATCCGCTGGTTTGTAAGATCCTGTCAGGCGCTTCAGCCCAGAAGAAGCACAGGTGAGAGTGCGAGTGAGTTAAAAGCACAACAAAAGATTCAACAAATTTTAAAAATTCTACGAGTTTTCTCCTCCGGCTTCCGCCTCAGAGGTCAAGTTCAACTAACGCGCTAGTGCTCCGCGCTGTAGTTATAGGCGGGGGGGGTGGGCGTGACCTATAAGGTGGGCGTGGCCTCGCAAGAGCAGCGATGGCGTCCCTGACAGAATGATGTCCCAAACAGCGCTAAATCCGCTGGTTTGTAAGATCCTGTCAGGCGCTTCAGCCCAGAAGAAGCACAGGTGAGAGTGCGAGTGAGTTAAAAGCACAACAAAAGATTCAACAAATTTTAAAAATTCTACGAGTTTTCTCCTCCTGCTTCCGCCTCAGAGGTCAAGTTCAACTAACGCGCTAGTGCTCCGCGCTGTAGTTATAGGCGGGAGCACTAGCTGTAGTTTTTGAACCCTAGCCCTGCCAGAACCTAGGGAAACCTAGCAAACCTATACATTTTTGAAAACTAGACACCCAGGGGAATCCAGGATGGGGTGACTTGACTGCCTCCCACCATGGTCTGTTACCCAGAATCCCTTGCAAACGTAAAAAAATGACAAAAAAAACAAATTTTCCCCACATTTCTGGGATGGAAAGTTCTGGAATCTGCGTGGATCCACAAATTTCCACCCACCCCGCGTTCCCAAAGTCCTACGAGAAAAATGGTACCTCACTTGTGCGGGTCGGCCTAGTGCCCACGACAGGAAACGGCGCAAAACGCAACGTGGTCACACCTCCATTTTGCAGTGAAAAATGACCCTTTTTTGGCAAAGTGACTAGCTGTAGTTTTTGAACCCTAGCCCTGCCGGCACCTAGGGACACCTAGCAAACCTATAAATTTTTGAAAACTAGACACCCAGGGGAATCCAGGATGGGGTGACTTGACTGCCTCCCACCATGGTCTGTTACCCAGAATCCCTTCCAAACGTAAAAAAATGACAAAAAAAACACATTTTCCCCACATTTCTGGGATGGAAAGTTCTGGAATCTGCGTGGATCCACAAATTTCCACCCACCCCGCGTTCCCCAAAGTCCTACGAGAAAAATGGTACCTCACTTGTGCGGGTCGGCCTAGTGCCCGCGACAGGAAACGGCGCAAAACTCAACGTGGTCACACCTCCATTTTGCAGTGAAAAATGACCCTTTTTTGGCAAAGTGACTAGCTGTAGTTCTTGAACCCTAGCCCTGCCGGCACCTAGGGAAACCTAGCAAACCTATACATTTTTTAAAACTAGACACCCAGGGGAATCCAGGATGGGGTGACTTGACTGCCTCCCACCATGGTCTGTTACCCAGAATCCCTTGCAAACGTAAACAAATGACAAAAAAAAACAATTTTTCCCCACATTTCTGGGATGGAAAGTTCTGGAATCTGCGTGGATCCACAAATTTCCACCCACCCCGCATTCCCCAAAGTCCTACGAGAAAAATGGTACCTCACTTGTGTTGGTCGGCCTAGTGCCCGCGACAGGAAACGGCGCAAAACGCAACGTGGTCACACCTCCATTTTGCAGTGAAAAATGACCTTTTTTTGGCAAAGTGACTAGCTGTAGTTTTTGAACCCTAGCCCTGCCGGCACCTAGGGAAACCTAGCAAACCTATACATTTTTGATAACTAGACACCCAGGGGAATCCAGGATGGGGTGACTTGACTGCCTCCCACCATGGTCTGTTACCCAGAATCCCTTGCAAACGTAAAAAAATGACAAAAAAACACATTTTCCCCACATTTCTGGGATGGAAAGTTCTGGAATCTGCGTGGATCCCCAAATTTCCACCCACCCCGCATTCCCCAAAGTCCTACGAGAAAAATGGTACCTCACTTGTGCGGGTCGGCCTAGTGCCCGCGACAGGAAACGGCGCAAAACTCAACGTGGTCACACCTCCATTTTGCAGTGAAAAATGACCCTTTTTTGGCAAAGTGACTAGCTGTAGTTTTTTAACCCTAGCCCTGCCGGCACCTAGGGAAACCTAGCAAACCTATACATTTTTGAAAACTAGACACCCAGGGGAATCCAGGATGGGGTGACTTGACTGCCTCCCACCATGGTCTGTTACCCAGAATCCCTTGCAAACGTAAAAAAATGACAAAAAAACATATTTTCCCCACATTTCTGGGATGGAAAGTTCTGGAATCTGCGTGGATCCACAAATTTCCACCCACCCCGCGTTCCCCAAAGTCCTAAAAGTAAATGGTACCTCACTTGTGTGGGTCGGCCTAGTGCCAGCGACAGGAAACGGCGCAAAACGCAACGTGGTCACACCTCCATTTTGCAGTGAAAAATGACCCTTTTTTGGCAAAGTGACTAGCTGTAGTTTTTGAACCCTAGCCCTGCCGGCACCTAGGGAAACCTAGCAAACCTATACATTTTTGAAAACTAGACACCCAGGGGAATCCAGGATGGGGTGACTTGACTGCCTCCCACCATGGTCTGTTACCCAGAATCCCTTGCAAACGTAAAGAAATGACAAAAAAAACACATTTTCCCCACATTTCTGGGATGGAAAGTTCTGGAATCTGCGTGGATCCACAAATTTCCACCCACCCCGCATTCCCCAAAGTCCTACGAGAAAAATGGTACTTTACTTGTGCGGGTCGGCCTAGTGCCCGCGACAGGAAACGGCGCAAAACGCAACGTGGTCACACCTCCATTTTGCAGTGAAAAATGACCCTTTTTTGGCAAAGTGACTAGCTGTAGTTTTTGAACCCTAGCCCTGCCGGCACCTAGGGAAACCTAGCAAACCTATACATTTTTGAAAACTAGACACCCAGGGGAATCCAGGATGGGATGACTTGACTGCCTCCCACCATGGTCTGTTACCCAGAATCCCTTGCAAACGTAAAAAAAAATGACAAAAAAAACACATTTTCCCCACATTTCTGGGATGGAAAGTTCTGGAATCTGCGTGGATCCACAAATTTCCACCCACCCCGCGTTCCCCAAAGTCCTACGAGAAAAATGGTACCTCACTTGTGCGGGTCGGCCTAGT
Source organism: Triturus cristatus (assembly GCF_964204655.1). NCBI lineage: Eukaryota > Metazoa > Chordata > Amphibia > Caudata > Salamandridae > Triturus > Triturus cristatus. Next base: position 368,529,671 of record NC_140586.1, read on the forward strand.
GCCCGCGACAGGAAACGGCGCAAAACGCAACGTGGTCACACCTCCATTTTGCAGTGAAAAATGACCCTTTTTTGGCAAAGTGACTAGCTGTAGTTTTTGAACCCTAGCCCTGCCGGCACCTAGGGAAACCTAGCAAACCTATACATTTTTGAAAACTAGACACCCAGGGGAATCCAGGATGGGGTGACTTGACTGCCTCCCACCATGGTCTGTTACCCAGAATCCCTTGCAAACGTAAAAAAATGACAAAAAAAACACATTTTCCCCACATTTCTGGGATGGAAAGTTCTGGAATCTGCATGGATCCACAAATTTCCACCCACCCCGCGTTCCCCAAAGTCCTACGAGAAAAATGGTACGTCACTTGTGCGGGTCGGCCTAGTGCCCGCGACAGGAAACGGCACAAAACGCAACGTGGTCACACCTCCATTTTGCAGTGAAAAATGACCCTTTTTTGGCAAAGTGACTAGCTGTAGTTTTTGAACCCTAGCCCTGCCGGCACCTAGGCAAACCTAGCAAACCTATACATTTTTGAAAACTAGACACCCAGGGGAATCCAGGATGGGGTGACTTGACTGCCTCCCACCATGGTCTGTTACCCAGAATCCCTTGCAAACGTAAAAAAATGACAAAAAAAACACATTTTCCCCACATTTCTGGGATGGAAAGTTCTGGAATCTGCGTGGATCCACAAATTTCCACCCACCCCGCGTTCCCCAAAGCCCTACGAGAAAAATGGTACCTCACTTGTGCGGGTCAGCCTAGTGCCCGCGACAGGAAACGGCGCAAAACGCAACGTGGTCACACCTCCATTTTGCAGTGAAAAATGACCCTTTTTTGGCAAAGTGACTAGCTGTAGTTTTTGAACCCTAGCCCTGCCGGCACCTAGGGAAACCTAGCAAACCTATACATTTTTTAAAACTAGACACCCAGGGGAATCCAGGATGGGGTGACTTGACTGCCTCCCACCATGGTCTGTTACCCAGAATCCCTTGCAAACGTAAAAAAATGACAAAAAAACCACATTTTCCCCACATTTCTGGGATGGAAAGTTCTGGAATCTGCGTGGATCCACGAATTTCCACCCACCCCGCGTTCCCCAAAGTCCTACGAGAAAAATGGTACCTCACTTGTGTGGGTCGGCCTAGTGCCCGCGACAGGAAACGGCGCAAAATGCAACGTGGTCACACCTCCATTTTGCAGTGAAAAATGACCCTTTTTTGGCAAAGTGACTAGCTGTAGTTTTTGAACCCTAGCCCTGCCGGCACCTAGGGAAACCTACCAAACCCAGACATTTCTGAAAACTAGACACCCGGCGCCTTCCAGGGAGGTATGGCTTGCGTGGATCCCCCAACGTTTCCTTACCCAGAATTCCCTGCAAACCTCAATTTTAGCTGAAAAAATCACTTTTTTCACACATTTTGGGGTGGGAAAATAGTGGCATCACCGGGCTCACACAAATTTACCACCACCCAGCATTCCCCCAGGTCTCCCGGTAAAAATGGTGCCTCACTTGTGTGGGAGGCCCAAGTACCCGCGGCAGGCAAGGGCCCAAAACGCAGTGAGGCGACATCAAAATGGCCTGTCGCAAAACCACCTGGTTTTACAAGGGGGGTCACTTAGGTTTTTGGCCCGGTGCTCGGCGGCCATCTAGGGAAACCTACCAAACCCACGCATTTCTGAAAACTAAACACCCGGCGGCTTCCAGGGAGGTATGGCTTGCGTGTATCCCCCAATGTTTCCTCACCCAGAATCCCCTGCAAACCTCAATTTTTGCTGAAAAAATCACTTTTTTCACACATTTTGGGGTGGGAAAGTAGTGGCATCACCGGGCTCACACAAATTTACCACCACCCAGCGTTCCCCCAGGTCTCCCGGTAAAAATGGTGCCTCACTTGTGTGGGAGGCCCAAGTACCCACGGCAGGCAAGGGCCCAAAACGCAGTGAGGCGACATCAAAATGGCCTGTCGCAAAACCACCTGGTTTTGCAAGGGGGGTCACTTAGGTTTTTGGCCCGGTGCTCGGCGGCCATCTAGGGAAACCTACCAAACCCACGCATTTCTGAAAACTAGACACCCGGCGGCTCCCAGGGAGGTATGGCTTGCGTGGATCCCCCAACGTTTCCTTACCCAGAATCCCCTGCAAACCTCAATTTTTGCTGAAAAAATCACTTTTTTCACACATTTTGGGGTGGGAAAGTAGTGGCATCACCGGGCTCACACAAATTTACCACCACCCAGCGTTCCCCCAGGTCTCCCGGTAAAAATGGTGCCTCACTTGTGTGGGAGGCCCAAGTACCCGCGGCAGGCAAGGGCCCAAAACGCAGTGAGGCGACATCAAAATGGCCTATTGCAAAACCACCTGGTTTTGCAAGGGGGGTCACTTAGGTTTTTGGCCCGGTGCTCGGGGCCATCTAGGGAAACCTACCAAACCCACGCATTTCTGAAAACTAGACACCCGGCGGCTCCCAGGGAGGTATGGCTTGCGTGGATCCCCCAACGTTTCCTTACCCAGAATCCCCTGCAAACCTCAATTTTTGCTGAAAAAATCACTTTGTTCACACATTTTGGGGTGGGAAAGTAGTGGCATCACCGGGCTCACACAAATTTACCACCACCCAGCGTTCCCCCAGGTCTCCCGGTAAAAATGGTGCCTCACTTGTGTGGGAGGCCCAAGTACCCACGGCAGGCAAGGGCCCAAAACGCAGTGAGGCGACATCAAAATGGCCTGTCGCAAAACCACCTGGTTTTGCAAGGGGGGTCACTTAGGTTTTTGGCCCGGTGCTCGGCGGCCATCTAGGGAAACCTACCAAACCCACGCATTTCTGAAAACTAGACACCCGGCGGCTCCCAGGGAGGTATGGCTTGCGTGGATCCCCCAACGTTTCCTTACCCAGAATCCCCTGCAAACCTCAATTTTTGCTGAAAAAATCACTTTTTTCACACATTTTGGGGTGGGAAAGTAGTGGCATCACCGGGCTCACACAAATTTACCACCACCCAGCGTTCCCCCAGGTCTCCCGGTAAAAATGGTGCCTCACTTGTGTGGGAGGCCCAAGTACCCGCGGCAGGCAAGGGCCCAAAACGCAGTGAGGCGACATCAAAATGGCCTATTGCAAAACCACCTGGTTTTGCAAGGGGGGTCACTTAGGTTTTTGGCCCGGTGCTCGGGGCCATCTAGGGAAACCTACCAAACCCACGCATTTCTGAAAACTAGACACCCGGCGGCTCCCAGGGAGGTATGGCTTGCGTGGATCCCCCAACGTTTCCTTACCCAGAATCCCCTGCAAACCTCAATTTTTGCTGAAAAAATCACTTTTTTCACACATTTTGGGGTGGGAAAGTAGTGGCATCACCGGGCTCACACAAATTTACCACCACCCAGCGTTCCCCCAGGTCTCCCGGTAAAAATGGTGCCTCACTTGTGTGGGAGGCCCAAGTACCCACGGCAGGCAAGGGCCCAAAACGCAGTGAGGCGACATCAAAATGGCCTGTCGCAAAACCACCTGGTTTTGCAAGGGGGGTCACTTAGGTTTTTGGCCCGGTGCTCGGCGGCCATCTAGGGAAACCTACCAAACCCACGCATTTCTGAAAACTAGACACCCGGCGGCTCCCAGGGAGGTATGGCTTGCGTGGATCCCCCAACGTTTCCTTACCCAGAATCCCCTGCAAACCTCAATTTTTGCTGAAAAAATCACTTTTTTCACACATTTTGGGGTGGGAAAGTAGTGGCATCACCGGGCTCACACAAATTTACCACCACCCAGCGTTCCCCCAGGTCTCCCGGTAAAAATGGTGCCTCACTTGTGTGGGAGGCCCAAGTACCCGCGGCAGGCAAGGGCCCAAAACGCAGTGAGGCGACATCAAAATGGCCTATTGCAAAACCACCTGGTTTTGCAAGGGGGGTCACTTAGGTTTTTGGCCCGGTGCTCGGCGGCCATCTAGGGAAACCTACCAAACCCATGCATTTCTGAAAACTAGACACCCGGCGGCTTCCAGGGAGGTATGGCTTGCGTGGATCCCCCAACGTTTCCTTACCCAGAATCCCCTGCAAACTCCAATTTTTGCTGAAAAAATCACTTTTTTCACACATTTTGGGGAGGGAAAGTAGTGGCATCACCGGGCTCACACAAATTTACCACCACCCAGCGTTCCCCTAGGTCTCCCGGTAAAAATGGTGCCTCACTTGTGTGGGAGGCCCAAGTACCCGCGGCAGGCAAGGGCCCAAAACGCAGTGAGGCGACATCAAAATGGCCTGTCGCAAAACCACCTGGTTTTGCAAGGGGGGTCACTTAGGTTTTTGGCCTGGTGCTCGGCGGCCATCTAGGGAAACCTACCAAACCCACACATTTCTGAAAACTAGACACCCGGCGGCTTCCAGGGAGGTATGGCTTGCATGGATCCCTCAACGTTTCCTTACCCAGAATCCCCTGCAAACCTCAATTTTTGCTGAAAAAATCACTTTTTTCACACATGCGATGTCGCATCACTACGTTTTGGGCCCTTGCCTGCCGCGGGTACTTGGGTCTCCCACACAAGTGAGGCACCATTTTTACCGGGAGACCTGGGGGAACGCTGGGTGGTGGTAAATTTGTGTGAGCCCGGTGATGCCACTACTTTCCCACCCCAAAATGTGTGAAAAAAGTGATTTTTCAGCAAAAATTGAGGTTTGCAGGGGATTCTGGGTAAGGAAACGTTGGGGGATCCACGCAAGCCATACCTCCCTGGAAGCCGCCAGGTGTCTAGTTTTCAGAAATGCGTGGGTTTGGTAGGTTTCCCTAGATGGCCGCCGAGCACCGGGCCAATAACCTAAGTGACCCCCCTTGCAAAACCAGGTGGTTTTGCGACAGGCCATTTTGATGTCGCCTCACTGCGTTTTGGGCCCTTGCCTGCCGCGGGTACTTGGGCCTCCCACACAAGTGAGGCACCATTTTTACCGGGAGACCTGGAGGAACGCTGGGTGGTGGTAAATTTGTGTGAGCCCGGTGATGCCACTACTTTCCCACCCCAAAATGTGTGAAAAAAGTGATTTTTTCAGCAAAAATTGAGGTTTGCAGGGGATTCTGGGTAAGGAAACGTTGGGAGATCCACGCAAGCCATACCTCCCTGGAAGCCGCCGGGTGTCTAGTTTTCAGAAATTCATGGGTTTGGTAGGTTTCCCTAGATGGCCGCCGAGCACCGGGCCAATAACCTAAGTGACCCCCCTTGCAAAACCAGGTGGTTTTGCGACAGGCCATTTTGATGTCGCCTCACTGCGTTTTGGGCCCTTGCCTGCCGCGGGTACTTGGGCCTCCCACACAAGTGAGGCACCATTTTTACCGGGAGACCTGGGGGAACGCTGGGTTGTGGTAAATTTGTGTGAGCCCGGTGATGCCACTACTTTCCCACCCCAAAATGTGTGAAAAAAGTGATTTTTTCAGCTAAAATTGAGGTTTGCAGGGGATTCTGGGTAAGGAAACGTTGGGGGATCCATGCAAGCCATACCTCCCTGGAAGCCCCCGAGTGTATAGTTTTCAGAAATGTATGGGTTTGGTAGGTTTCCCTAGATGGCCGCCGAGCACGGGCCAAAAAGACAGTTGACCCCCTTGCAAAACCAGAACGTTTTGACATTGTTTCTACAACGTGAGAATTTTGGCACAATATTGCATGGACAATGTGACCGATATTTTGAGGTTTGCAGGACATTGAGGATAAAAAACCTTTTTGGAATTCACAAGAGAGACATCACCATGAACTCCCATGGGTTTACGACAATATCTACAGTTGGTGGGTTATTTTTACATGGAACATACACTTGGCAGAGAACCTAAAAAGACAAAGAATCCTGCACAGCCACCTATTCCTCAAACGCACACACATACTGGTTGGATTTGGCACGAGGGCGAGTGATGGTTCAGTATATTACATTTTATTAACAAGAGATTTCACAAAAATGAAATGTACGCTCAATAATTCAATGGAGAAAAAACGGAACCAATGACTCACAGCTCGTGAGCTGTAAAGCCACGGCAAGGCACCAACCGCTTTACAGGCCATTCACACACCTTTAATACGTGATACACACAAGACCATTCGCACCACCAGGCACAAAAACAACACATTACAAAATTCACAAAAGGGACAAGGTACACCCTGCTTCAGAAAGGCAAATATTACTGCACAGCAATCTAATCCTCAAGCACACACACATACTGGTTGGATTTGGCACGAGAGTGAGTGACGGTTCAGATTATACAATTGTATTAGCAAGTGATTTCACAAAATTGAAATGCACTGTTAATCATTGAAAGGGCAAGAAACTGAACCATTGACTCACAGCTCGTGAGCTGTAAAGCCACGACAAGGCACCAACCTCTTTACAGGCCATTCATACACCTTTCATACGCGTGAGATATACAAAACCATTCATACCGCCAGCCGCGGGCCCATCACATAACAAAACTCACACCAGCACACAGCGCCATTCAAGGGCCCATCACTTTCACACGCCCACATTCCTGACACAGCAACTACACAAGCAGATGGATTGCGTGGAGTGGCACTCAGCTAGCAGTGTGTGTAGTGACCAGCAGCAAGTCACTACTCACACAGCCAGCCGAGCGCCAGTCCACGCACACCACTAGCCGTGCACCTGTCCACGCACACCGCTAGCTAAACACCAGTCCACGCACACCGCTAGCCAAGCGCCAGTCCACGCACACCGCCAGCCAAGCACCAGTCCACGCACACCGCCAGCCAAGCACCAGTCCACACACACTGTCAGCCAAGCACCAGTCCATACACACCGCCAGCCAAGCACCAGTCCACGCACACCGCCAGCCAAGCACCAGTCCACGCACACCGCCAGCCAAGCACCAGTCCACGCACACCGCCAGCCAAGCACCAGTCCACGCACACCACCAGCCAAGCACCAGTCCACGCACACCACCAGCCAAGCACCAGTCCATGCACACCGCCAGCCAAGCACCATTCCACGTACACCGCCAAAGAAGTGCCAGTCCACACACACTGCCAACACATTTAGGATTTTTTTAGACAAAAATAAAAACACAAACAAATCACAAATAGATACAAATCTACAAACACAAAATCAGAAACTAAACACATTGCACTAACGCCAACCTTCAAACAGAATCAAATTTTTCAAAGAATACAAACCAATCAGTTAACTTTACCACTCATGATTGCTCCCAAAAATTCTTTTGTGCATGGTACGCTCTAAAACAAGCAGGGACACACAGCCCAGGTTTAGATGGACAGTCGGAGCAGTACATACGAGACTCCTTCCGCTTATCTCTTCGCCAACAGACTCTACATCTCCTAGTGGGAAAATCTTTTGCCGGTGTGGGAGGGATGAAATCAGGAAAGTGGCGATCTTTCAATCGAACCACTTCCTCCACCACTCCAAATCTAGGAACACTTGCCTGTTCCACAACAACAAGGCTAGCTATCACAGAGTGCTGAAACTGAAGAAATGTCAACTTTGATGCAGGAGAACACTCCTTGAACACAATAAAAGCATTGAACATTGCTAATTCGAAGAAATGGATGGCCAACTTCTTATACCAAACATAAGCCTTCCGAATAGCAGAGTAAGGTTCCAACCTCTGATCTACTCTGTCAACACCACCCATGTGCTTATTGTAGTCTAGAATGCACACAGGTTTGCGCACTTCAGCAACCTGACCCCAAACAGCCACAGGTGAAGTACTCTCATCATGGATGGTAGTCAGCATGTACACATCCCTCCTGTCCACAAATTTTACAGCTAGTAGTTCATCACTACGCAAGGAACTGCACTGCCCCCTCTGAAGTTTTTTGCAAACAAGCTCTTTCGGATAAGCTTTACGGTTAGAGCGGATTGTGCCACATGCAAAAGTGTCCACTTTATACAATTCCTTAAATAATTGCACAGCAGTATAGAAGTTATCAAGGTACAAATGGTGGCCTCTGTTAAACAGTCTCCTAGCAAGATCCCACACAATTTTCTCCAAAAGTGGACGGACAACCTGGGGGGTCAATAGCAGAATCTCTACCAGTGTACACACGAAAATTAAAAACATATCCTGTCCTACTCTCAGACAACATATACAGCTTAATTCCATAGCGTGCCCTCTTGCTAGGGATGTACTGCCTAAAAACCAAACGGCCCTTGAACAAGACCAAAGACTCATCAATAGATATTTCTTTCCCTGGAGTATAGATCTCAGAAAATCGATCCACAAAGTGATCAAGAACGGGCCGAATCTTAAAAAGACGGTCACAGTCAGGGTGATCTCGTGGCAACGCCATAGAATTATCAACAAAATGCAGCATACATAGCAAAAGTAAATACCGATTACGAGTCATAACTGCAGGAAATATGGCAGTTGCCAACAAGGGGCTAGTAGACCAATATGAAGCCAAGGTTGGCTTCCTTACCACACCCATCAATAAAGTCAAACCCAAAAACTTCTTAATCTCTTCCAGATATGTGGGAGTCCACCGGGTAGCTCTAGACTGGGGCCTAAGTTTGTCGCTGTTGTTCCTCAAAAACTGTTCAGCATACAAATTCGTCTGCTCAACAATCTCACCCAAAAATACATCATCTATAAACAACTGAAAAAACTGTATAGGCAAAAAGTTTTCACAATTCACTGTACACCCTGCATCACCGCTAAAGGCAGGCAACACCGGCTGCACCATGTTTGGATCAACCCAAAGTCCAGCACTTCCAGTAGGAAGCCTAGCAGCCTCAGACTGCAATCCAGATGCCTCTTGCACCATCGGCACAGCAGTTTCCTCCTCTAAGACAGGCACTTCATCCGCACTGAGAGTTGCTTCATCCACACCAAGAGTACCTTCATCTGCAGTGAGAGTACCTTCATCATCCGATGATTCCATGTTGAGTGAAAACTCACTGCCAGAATCTTCCCCTCCCTCCTCTCCCTCAGACGCACTGCCAGTCTCATAATCATGCTCAGAGGAAGATTCAAGAAGCATACCGACCACCTGTTGAGCAGTCATTCTACGGCTAGCCATATTGCTTACTAATAAAGGTAACTTGTCAACAACAACAAACTCTTTGTAAAATAAGTAATAAGCAAAAAGCACCTTTATCAAAAACTCAAATATACTCCAAAACAATACCACTCACTTGCCAGAGGCAGCTAAACTACTCACCACCACCAACTCTGTACAGACACAGTATGGATCAACAATATCCCACTAAAAAAGAAAGAGAAAAGCAATTACACATAAGAATATGCAAAACACATCGCAAAGAATTTCATGCTCAAACCACTAACTAAATATGCTGCCATTATGACATCACTTACAAAAAAATTCATTCAGACATTATATTATTACTCATTTGGTGTAAATACAACAACAAAAAATGTCTTACCAACACAATGCAACTACACAAAACTGCAGAACAGCCACCGTCGAAAAGCTTTAGACTAGAATAAAAAGAAGAAAAAAAACGTTATTGTAACATATGCATATAATGCTCTAGACCATCACGTACTGCGCAAAATGTATTGCTTGACCCTCCCACTTTCAAAAAGGAAAGATCGATGGCCCAATCCTTTACAAGCAACGCGGCGAGAATCTGGAACTGAGCCTCAGCTCCGGACCACCCCCTCCCTCTTCCCAGTCCTTCAAAACTAACCTCAAAGTTCTCCTCCTGCAAAGACACTTCCAAACTTAATTCACACCATCTCTATTGTGTGAAGGAAGTCTTTACATTATAGGAAATTCTGTTCTCCATGCCCGTAGAAGTGCCTACCCAGTGTGTTCCTGTGTTTTGCGTGTCTGCCATTTATTGCACTTTTATACCTCTACTTGTACTTTGTACTCTTTTGTAAGTTGACACCACTACAGTACACCTGCTTGTGCTAAGACATCAAGCCTTCTAAGGTCTAGTGGGGCCTTCTACGGTGTAGCATGGGAATGTGCTCCCTCAGTACAGTGGTGTGGTGGACTGGTCATGAATGCAGAACCCGGTTCCCCATTTCCAAATTCAACAGCTCCGGCCATAGTGCCACATCCCCACTGAACGCCATACTTGCCCACTGAGAGAAACTCGCACTGCCTTCAGCTATAACCTAATTGTGCTCGCTATAAACACTTGGATGTGGCTCAATTCAAATTATGCACTTGATAAGAGTAATACACTGCCTAAAAAAAAAAAAAAACACTCCTAGGGAATGCAAAGCATGTGCAATGTAAGCAGAAACAACATGGTTACCTAAACGATCTCTCACTAACTATTCAGAAATCAGCGAGTGGTTTCACCGGAAAAGTTATGGACATGACTAGAGGGCCCTGAAGGGAACTGTTTCACTGTCCATTGCTTACATCCTTACAAAACATAAGCAGTATGGTAGACCACATCCATAAAAACAGAACCATGGTGCACATTGTGTTTTCCAATTCACCCATCAACCAGGTATTGCAGTACCTCCAGAAATGGTACACTCTCCCACCCTAGAAACAACAATGCTGTTCAAAGGAAGACGAGAAAACGAAAGTAGCAATACACTGGCAAACTCTGATGCTGGTGTACTTGGATGCAAATGAAATCATTCTGGCCACTTTGCAACCCCTCTGTCTTACTTTATTTCGCCCCCCCTGGGAACAACAATGCTGTTCAAAGTTAGATGAGAAAACGAAAGTAGCAATACACTGGCAAACTCTGATGCTGGTGTACTTGGATGCAAATAAAAACAATCTGGCCACTTGGCAACCCATCTGTCTTACTTTATTTCACACCCCCTGGGAACAACAATACTGTTCAAAGTTAGGCGAGAAAACGAAAGTCGCACTGCACTGGCAAACTCTGATGCTGGTGTACTTGGATGCTAATAAAATCAATCTGGCCACTTTGCAACCCCTCTGTCTTACTTTCTTTCGCCCCCCCTTGGTACAACAATGCTGTTCAAAGTTAGACGAGAACACGAAAGTAGCACTTCACTGGCAAACTCTAATGCTGGTGTACTTGGATGCTAATAAAATCAATCTGGCCACTTTGCAACCCCTCTGTCTTACTTTATTTAGCCCCCCCTGGGAACAACAATACTGTTCAAAGGAAGACGAGAAAACGAAAGTCGCACTTCACTGGCAAACTCTGATGCTGGTGTACTTGGATGCAAATAAAATCAATCTGGCCACTTTGCAACCCCTCTGTCTTACTTTATTTCGCCCCCCCTGGGAACAACAATGCTGCTCAAAGTTACACGAGAAAACGAAAGTCGCACTGCACTGGCAAACTCTGATGCTGGTGTATTTGGATGCAAATAAAATCAATCTGGCCACTTTGCAACCCCTATGGCTGACTTTATTTCGCCCCCCCTGGGAACAACAATGCTGCTCAAAGGAAGACGAGAAAACGAAAGTAGCACTTCACTGGCAAACTCTGATGCTGGTGTACTTGGAAGCAAATAAAATCAATCTGGCCACTTTGCAACCCCTCTGTCTCACTTTATTTCGCCCCCCCTGGGAACAACAATGCTCTTCAACGTTACTCGAGTAAACGAAAGTAGCACTTCACTGGCAAACTCTGTGATGCTGGTGTATTTGTATACTAAAAAAAAAAACAGGGCACTTTGCAACCCCTCTGACTTATTTTGTTTCACCCCCCACCCCCCTACCAGCACCCACCGATCACAAGATGTAAAAGAAATCAATCTGGCCACTTTGCAATCCCTCTGTCTAACTTTATTTTGCCCCCGGGGAACAACAATGCTGTTCAAAGGAAGACCAGAAAACGAAAGTAGCACTTCACTGGAAAACTATGTGATGCTGGTGTACTTGGATGCACATAAAATCAATCTGGCCACTTTGCAACCCCTATGGCTTTCTTCATTTTGCCCCCCCCTGGGAACAACAATACTGTTCAAAGGAAGACAAAAAAACGAAAGAAGCACATCACTGGCAAACTCTGATGCTGGTGTACTTGGAAGCAAATAAAATCAATCTGGCCACTTTGCAACCCCTCTGTCTTACTTTCTTTCGCCCCCCCCTTGGTACAACAATGCTGTTCAAAGTTACACGAGAAAACGAAAGTCGCACTGCACTGGCAAACTCTGATGCTGGTGTATTTGGATGCAAATAAAATCAATCTGGCCACTTTGCAACCCCTATGGCTGACTTTATTTCGCCCCCCCTGGGAACAACAAAGCTGCTCAAAGGAAGACGAGAAAACGAAAGTAGCACTTCACTGGCAAACTCTGATGCTGGTGTACTTGGAAGCAAATAAAATCAATCTGGCCACTTTGCAACCCCTCTGTCTCACTTTATTTCGCCCCCCCTGGGAACAACAATGCTCTTCAACGTTACACGAGTAAACGAAAGTAGCACTTCACTGGCAAACTCTGTGATGCTGGTGTATTTGTATACTAAAAAAAAAAAACAGGGCACTTTGCAACCCCTCTGACTTATTTTGTTTCACCCCCCACCCCCCTACCAGCACCCACCGATCACAAGATGTAAAAGAAATCAATCTGGCCACTTTGCAATCCCTCTGTCTAACTTTATTTTGCCCCCGGGGAACAACAATGCTGTTCAAAGTTACACGAGAAAACGAAAGTCACACTGCACTGGCAAACTCTGATGCTGGTGTATTTGGATGCAAATAAAATCAATCTGGCCACTTTGCAAGCCCTATGGCTGACTTTATTTCGCCCCCCACCCCCATCCCACGCTAGCAGCACCCATCACACAGAAAACGAGAGAAAAACAAAAACGAGCGTTTATTTTTTGGATCCATTTCACATAGAAGCCCCTGCACTTGGACGATCCAAGCGCAGGAACAAAGCGGAGCCTACATAAAAACATTTCTACCCCCCCCCAACATTGTGCCCCCACCCTACCTAACCCACCGATGCAATAATACCCCCTCCCCAGCCCCAAAACTGACCTTTACTCTCCGACGCGCAGGAAGCAAATGGCTTCCTGCGCCTCGGAGAGCAAAGGGGAAGCCTCCGGTGATGTCAGCGCGGCTCGCGCGCTGACGTCATTGATGACGCGGGCGGGGGGGGCGGGGGGAGGCAGGGGAAGATCTTCCCCTGCCTCCCCAGTAAAAAAAAATAAAATCGACGAATCACGAGGGGAGCGCCAGCGCTTCCCCCAAGGGTGGGTCCCATGACGAGCTGGACTCGTCATGGGCACAGCGCGACTGTGCTCCATGACGAGTCCAGCTCGTCATGGGCACAGAAGGGGTTAATGTAATTTCGTCTTTATTAAATTAGTATTTGTTTTTAATATGTATTTAATGTCGTAATTTATTTAATTTGCTTTTGATTTGTTATTTTTAATGTATGTATATATATGTTCACTGAAAAAACCATAGGTTTCAGGGGTGTTATAGTTAGCTGCACATTTCCCTCGTACAAAACCCTAGAAATTCCCCTGTTATAGTTAGTTCAGCTAACTATAACTCGCGCCCCCGCAATGCACTGCTGATGACGTCACATATTACATCACTCATGACATGGTCAGTGACATCACTGATGACATCACTGATGACATATCAAATGACATCACTGATGATGTCATCCATGTGATAAATTAGTGCATCTTCTCACACCCTAATATAACCTTTGATACACCGACTCAAAATTTCAGACGGCCATTTGGAAAACCATAGATACTCCAATACCAATAACTACATACCCACTCATTGACTCTTAGGTCTACATACATCTCCACTCACTCACTTGTACAGTCACCCATACTTACAGTCGCTCCATACAGGACTATCATATGCATTTATACACCTATATAGACACTCACACACCGCCAATCATCCATTGAGGTACTGACATACCTAGTCAGTCTTGCAAATAATTAATCACAGTCCAATTCACTCACCTATACAGTTAAACACACTCAAGTTCACTTACTCTTAAAAATACTAACAAATTCTGACGCTCTTATACAATTACTGATACAAGCACACACCCATCCATACAGCCACTCCCGCAATCACACACTCTCACATATAGATAGTTATATACTCTTACACACATATAAACTGCGTTTCACATATGTAGTTACTGACACATGTTCAACTGAGATATACATTCAATCACTAACACACCCATTGCATACACTCACCCAACCATACAGTCCATCACAGTTGCACTCTTAAAACCATGCACCCATAGAAACACCCACTCACACATCTATGCACAGAGTCACACACGCCCTACCCACACAAACACTCAGGCACCCATACAGATACTCAGACAACCAATCAATAACCCATATAGACACTAATATAGCTATTCACAAAACCATGCAGCCACTTATACACCAACACACAGACACATACAGACATTCACACAGTTTAGTCACTAGTCTGCAGTAAAATACATTTAATGACTCACTTATAGAGTCAGTTATGCACCTAGAAAATCATCCATTCACACACCTGTATACCCACTCATTCTTCAACAGGCCTTTCCCTATATATATTAAACATATTAAAACATTACAGAAACACAGACTCACTGGATGACGTCATCAGTGATGTCATTTGAGATGTCATCAGTGATGTCATCAGTGATGTCACTGACCATGTCATGAGTGATGTAATATGTGACGTCATTAGCAGTGCATTGCGGGGGCGTGAGTTATAGTTAGCTGAACTAACTATAACGGGGGAATTTCTAGGGTTTTCTACGAGGGAAATGTCCAGCTAACTATAACGCCCCTGAAACCTATGGTTTTTTCAGTGAATTTCTAATGTTTTTTAAATACCAATTCCTAACTAAAACGCCCCTGAAACCTCTGGTTTTTTCAGTGAATTTCAAAGGTTTTTTAAATGCTAATTCCTAACTACATCATGCCTGAAACCTATGGTTTTTTCAGTGAATTTCAAAGGTTTTGTAAATGACAATTTTTAATGTATTAATTGTTATACTGATTTTTTTGATACTGATTTACTACATTTTTAAAACTATTTAATTTTAGATATATTTTTTTTAATTACATTATAATTACATTATATATTACAATACAAAATATACTTTCTCAGAATGAATTACTTTAGTTTAAATACTTGGCAAATAGGCAACAGACTTTTAAGTACAGTAGTTACAGTTGTTGCAATGGGCAACACAATTTCAAACACAAAGCAACATTGAGCTCAATGTGAATTTCTAATTAAATGCAATTAGTTACTTTATGGATTACTTTTCTAACTACAGGACTGGATCCTAGATTCAGTCCTTGGACATCTCCTATAAACAGTTTAGTAAAAGCGCTTTGGTTACAGAAGTGATTTTTAATGAATATTATTGTATTTTAAAAGTTGACACTTAAAAACTTTTTTCCATAGAATCACCAATGTTATCCTGTGGCAGAAAATTCACTTAGCAGGTAAGTAGTGTTATCGTAACTTTTTCTTACTCAGTGGTGGATCCTGGATCCAGCACTGGCCAACCTCCTGTAAACAGTTGAAAGAATGTGTTTAAGTCATACAGACGATTTTTTGAAATATTTTTAGTTTGTGAAAATAGACACTTAGAAACTTTTCTGGTGAAAACTACACAATGGATTCCTATGGAAGGAAATACAAGTTACTGGTAAGTACGCTTAGAATTACTTTTCAGGGTCAGTGCTGGGCTAAAAGATGCAGCCCTGGGTTCTCTCCTGATAACAGGTGAGTAAATCGGAATTCGTAGTTCGGCTGGTTTTAGAGGAATATTTTTAGTTTGTGAAAATAGACACTTAGAAACTTTTCTGCTGAAAACCACACATTGGATTCCTATGGAAGGAAATACAAGTTACTGGTAAGTATGCTTAGAATTACTTTTCTGGGTCAGTGCTGGGCTAAAAGATGCAGCCCTGGGTTCTCTCCTGATAACAGGTGAGTAAACCGGAATTCGTAGTTCGGCTGATTTTAGAGGAATATTTGTACGTTTCAAAAATGGACACAGAAACTTTTCTGGTGAAAACCACACAATGGATTCCTATGGAAGGAAATACAAGTTACTGGTAAGTACGCTTAGAATTACTTTTCAGGGTCAGTGCTGGGCTAAAAGATGCAGCACTGGGTTCTCTCCTGATTACAAGTGAGTAAATCAGAATTCGTAGTTCGGCTGATTTTAGAGGAACATTTGTACGTTTCAAAAATGGACACATAGAAACTTTTCTGGTGAAAACCACACAATGGATTCCTATGGAAGGAAACACCCCTTTTTACAACACTCTGCAACGCAGCTCCGTGGCGCTTACTGGAGGTACCTGGTGGGCTAGTTGTCCCCTAGGGGACCTCTGGATTGAAGAGGAACAAATTCCCCAACTTAAAACGTGACACAGGGCGTGTTTGCACAGTATCACCTCAGGCCCGCCCCCTACCTTCACTACTGTGCAAACGCCCCCTGTGGCGCATTTTAAGTTGGGAGATTAACTCCCCTTGAATCCTGAGGTCCCCTGGGGTCCAACTAGTCCACCAGGTACCTCCATTAAGCGCCACAGAGCTGCGTTGCAGAGAGGTGTAAAAAGGGGCGTGGTCTCAGAACACCTCTCTGCAACGCAGCCCCCTGGTGCATACTGGAGGTTCCTGGTGGGCTAGTTGGCCCCCAGGGACCCCCAGTATAAAAGGGGAATTTGTTCCCCCTCTGCAAACGCGCCAGGGGGCGCCTTTGCAGAGTGATAAAAGGAGGGGGCGTGGCCTCCTCCCCAATCCAGTTTTTTTAAAATAAAATTCTGTTTAAGAAGGGGGCTGTGTAGCCCCCCTTCTTTTTCTTATTTTTTGGCCCTGGGGACCCCATCCCCCAGGGCCTGCCCCCTAATTTTTTATTTTTTTTTATACTGTGGAGGGGGGCCGCGTGGCCCCCCTCCCGAGGCCTTAATCTGTCCCGGGTACCCCATCCCCCGGGACATGGGCCTTTTTTAAAAAAAAAAAATAAACATATTTTTAGGGAGGGGGGCTGCGTAGCCCCCCTCCTGTGTCCACTTAAGGCCCCGGGGACCTCATCCTCGGGGCCGTTTTATAATTGTATTTTTTTCAAAAATTTTAGGAGGGGGGCCGCATGACCCCCTCCCAGGCCACTTATGGCCCCGGGTACCCCATCCCCCGGGGCCTGGCCATCTCGTTGGGGACCATGGGGGGGTCCCAATCCCCCCACGGTCCCAGCCAGCTACCCGATTCCTGCGGGAGCCGGCATTGCTTTTCCACATGGGGAGCAGCTAACATGCTGCTCCCCATGTGGAAAAGCAATCAGCTTTGCTAATTGGAAGAGAGAGCAGGTTTCCTGCTCTCTCTTCCAAATAGCAAAGCAGTTTGTAATGACAGGGTGGGAGCCGCGAGGCTCCCACCCTGTCATTGCAAACGGCAGTGTCCCGGGGATGGGCACCCCGGGACACTGCAGGAGCCGGCCCTGGGGGGTGGCAGTCCCCAGGGCCATCAAGGGCTCCAGGAGGGGGGCCACGCGGCTCCCCTCCCACCTCTTTCAAAGCCCCGGGGGGGTGGTGGTCCCCGGGGCTGGGGGGTCCTTCACGGACCCCCCGTTTTACATATTTAGAGCCCCGGGGAGGTGGCAGTCTCTGGGGCATGGGGGGGGCTTGAGCCCCCCCACACAGGGTATTTTTTTTTTAAAAGCCCCTTGGGTGGCGGTCCCCGGGGCCGCGGGGGGCCGTGAGCCCCCTATTAATTTTTTAAGCCCCGGGGGGTGGCGGTCCCCAGGGCTGGGGGGGCCTGAGAGCCCCCCCAACAAAGAAATTGAAGCCATGTGGGGTGGCAGTCCCCAGGGCTGGGGGGGCTCAGAGCCCCCCCACGTATTTTACAAAAGCCCCGGGGGGTGGTGGTCCCCGGGGCTGGGGGGCCCCTCTGGGCCCCCATTATAATACCATATTGCCCCCGGGACTTTGCCCCCCCGGGGGCTAAATTAAAACAAAGCGCGGGACCGCCAGTAGATAATATGTATACATATATACATATATATATAGATATATAAACTTTTTATAGTACTAAATTAAAAATGTATATATTGTAAAAAATGTTAATGAGTGTTATAATATATATGTATATATAAATATATACACACATATATACTTATGGACGTATATTTATATAAGCTTACATTTGTATATAGTATTAAATATAACTTACATTTATTTCATTTACACTGTATTCATTATATATTAAAATATTTAAGAGGTACTATTTTACCATAGGTTTCAGGGACGTTATAGTTAGTTGGACAAAAACATAGAAAAAAACATAGAAATTCCCACGTTACAGTTAGTTCAGCTAACTATAACTCGCTCACCCGCAATGCACTGCTGATGACACCACATATTACATCATTCATGACATAGTCAGTGACATCATTGATGACATCACTGATGACATCTCAAATGACATCACTGATGACATCACTGATTACATCATCCAGTGACAGTGTTTTTCTTTAAAGTGAAAATATGTATTATATATATGCCAAGGTGTATTGAAAAATGAGTGGGTGTAAGTATATAAATGACTATACGTGGGAGTCAGTGATTGTGAGAGTGGCTGTATGGATGAGTGTGAACTTATATAAGTGATTGCATAAGAGAGTAAGTATGCGTTTGTTTCTGTTTGTATAAGTGATGTGGTGTGTGTATAACTGTATAGGTCAGTAAATGGAAGTGTGATTGATTCTTTGCATGACTGACTACGTGTGTCAGTAACTCAGGATGAGTGGTGGTTTGTGAGTGCATGTATAGGTGTATGAGTGCTTATGATAGTGTTGTATCGATGAGTGACTGCACGTATCTGTGATTGTATGGGTGAATGAGTGGATGTTTGAGTAGACTGAGAAATCAGTGAGTACGTATATAGTAACTGGTATTGGTGTGTCAATGGTTTCGAAAATGGTAGTCTGTATGTTACAATGAGTGTATCAAAGGTTATATTAGAGTGTGAAGAGGTGCATCAGATTTGCACGTGGATGATGTCATCAGTGATGTCATCAGTGATGTAATTTGAGATGTCATCAGTGATGTAACTGACAATGTCAAGAATGATGTCATCAGCAGTCATTGCGGGTGCGCGAGTTATAGTTAGCTCAACTAATTATAACCGGTACATTTCTATGGTTTTGTATAAGTGAAATGTCCAACTAACTATAACGTCCCTGAAACCCATGCTTTTTTCAATGTTTTTCTAAGGTTTTTTAAATGCTAATTTCTAACTATAATGTGCCTGAAACCTATGGTTTTTTCAGTGAATTTCAAAGGTTTTTTAAATGCTAATTTCTAATTTTAATGGTCATTAAACCTATGCTTTTTCTGTGATTTTAAATTGTCATCCCATTCTCAACCTGCTGAAAACTGTTGATATCCCAGTTTTCCAGCGATAGCTTCCGCTACAAAAATCGCCTCAAACTACAGCGATAACTAACGCTAATGATATGCAGAGTAGGCGTTCCCGTGCAAAAATAACCTTGAAAACACCACTTCCCGATATTTTCAACGACCAGCTCAATTTGCGATGCGATCCAAAAATAGGCGTAACTGGTGTAAAGCAGGACGACTACCTACAGTATGAAAGGGAGCCCAGCCCAGAGCCACATCTGAAGACCAACACATGTCATAGAGCTACTTATCATACAGCTCCGACACCCAAGAAGGCCACAACACCCACGACCCCTAGCCCCAGGACCTCCCCCGGACTACCCCCCTCACAACCACCGAGGCAGCGCAGAACAGGACAGCGGACCTTACTAAAATGGCATGACTCATCTCTCAGCCCAACGTTGTTCAACGTCTACATGGCACCACTCGCCCACGTCGCCCGACAGCATGACCTAAACATCATCTCCTATGCCGACGACACCCAGCTGATCCTCTCTCTCACCAAGGACCCCCACAGCTCCAAAACCAACCTCAACGAAGGAATGAAGGCCGTCGCCGACTGGATGGGGAACAGCCGACTGAAGCTGAACTTGGACAAGATGGAGGTCCTCATCCTCGGCTCCATCCCCTCGGCCTGGGATGACTCCTGGTGGCCGATGGCACTAGGAGCACCCCCTACACCCACCAACCACGCATGAAACCTAGGGATCATCCTCGACTCCACACTCTGCATGACAAAGCAGGTCAACGCCGTCTCCTCCTCCTGCTTCAACACCCTCTGCATGCTTCGCAGGATCTTCAAGTGGATCCCTACCGAAACTAGAAGGACGGTCACCCAAACCCTCGTGAGCAGTAGACTGGACTACGGCAACGCACTCTATGCAGGAGCCCCGGCCAAATCTTGAAACGACTCCAAAGCATCCAGAATGCCTCTGCATGCCTGATCCTTGACATCCCCCGCCGCAGCCACATCACACCCCACCTGAAAGACCTGCACTGGCTCCCCACCAACAAGAGGATAACCTTCAAGCTCCTCACTCACACACACAAGACACTCCATGACACTGGACCAGCATACCTCAACAGACGACTCAGCCTCTACACCCTCGCCCGCCAGCTCCGCTCCGCAGACCACGCCCTCGCCACCGTCCTCCACATCCGAAGAGTGACCGCCGGAGGCAGATCATTCTCCCACCTCGCCGCCAAGACGTGGAACACCCTCCTCATCCGCCTACGGCAGACCGAAGACTTTCTAACCCTCAGGAGACTCCTCAAGACCTGGCTCTTCGAACAGTAGCAGCATTCCCCCCCTAGCGCCTTGAGACCCTCACGGGTATGGAGTGATTGACTGATGGCCGCTCAGCCACACAATAGCTGAATGTTGGGAGATGTGGCAACCAAGTATGTGTGAAGGATGCAAGTCACCCATCAATAACAATGCACACAATGCCAAGTGTAGCAGTAATGTGCTAGACAGACTTCACGCTGCAGAGCACAGACCTCTCCATGTGTATATACACTGCTGGTGTTTGTAGTGTTGTGGACAGTGGGCGCAAACATGTTACCTCAGGCAGTGGGAAAGATCTCGGTCATGTAGCTGTGTTGTCCCCCCCTGTAAGCGGAAGCAGAGTGGGCTGGTCCAACGTACGCCACTCCAGAGTAGGAGTGTGAATAAATAGGCTTGGACTCTGGGTGTGGTTCACTTCTGGGAAGGCCAACGTGTCTGCCACAGCGACGGCTCTCACCCTGCCACGAGGCCGCCGCTGTGACCGCTGCCCTCCTCGACACAGGCCCCCTGGAACCAAGCAGCACAGCACCACAGAGTTATGTCTATACAGACTACTGCCTTCGATGTACACTGCGGACAGAAGGGCTCACAATTCAGATCGAGTCACGATTCCAGATGACGCTGTCCAGTAGGCAAGAGACATTGCTCCCAGTGCGGCCTGCCCGGACCGCGCATCATCGGAGACTGCGCACACACTGAATGCTTCAGGTGCCACTAACTCAGTGCACCACAAGTCATCTCCATGTAGCCTTATCAAGGCAGAATTCATTAGGCAAAAGACATTGCTACTGGTGCGGCCCTCCGGGACCACGCATCATCACTGGCTGCGCACACACTGAATGCTTCAGGTGCCACTAACTCAGTGCACCACAAGTCACCGCCACGTGGCCTTACTGAGGCAGAATTCATTAGACAAAAGACATTTCTCCCAGTGCGGCCCAGCCGGACAACGCATCATCGCTGGCTACGCACACGCTGACAGCTTCAGGTGCCGCTATCACACTGCACCACAAGTCATCGCCACGTAGCCTTATTAAGGCAGAATTCATTATGCAAAAGACATTGCTACCAGTGCAGCTCGCCTGGACCACGCATCATCGCAGGCTGCGTACACACTGAATGCTACAGGTACCACTAACTCTGTGCACCACAAATCCCCACCACGTGGCCTTATTGAGGCATAAATAATTAGGCAAAAGACATTGCAACCAGTGTGGCCCATCCGGACCACGCATAATCGCTGACTGCGCACATGGTGAATGCTTCAGGTGCCACTAACTCTGTGCAGCTAAAGTCAATGCCACGTGGCTGTCTGTCCTTGCTGACCACTGCCTCCGGCCTGCACTGCGGTTAGCAGGGCTGACAATTCAGATAGAGTCTCGATTGCAGAGGACGCAGTCCAGTAGGCAACAGACATTGCATCCAGTGCGGCCCACCCGGACCACGCATCATCGCTGGCTGCACACACGCTGAGTGCTTCAGGTACCACTAACTCTGTGCAGCTCAAGTCAAAGCCACATGGCTGTGGGCCCTTGCTGACCGCTCCCTCTGGCCTACACTGTGGTCAGAAGGGCTCACAATTAAAATTGAGTCTTGATTCATTATTTGCAGAGTCCAGTAGGCAACTAAGTATAACGTCCCTAAAACCTACATAATATCCTTTTAGTATCCATGCTTCAAGAACTTATTTTATATCAGTTATAGCTTTACTACAATGACCAAATTCATCTTGCAAGTCCAAAGGAACACTGAATGGCAGTCAGCACTGCGGACAGCAGAGCTCACAATTTAAATTGAGACATGATTTATTAATTGCAGACAGAATTGTACTCTATGTCCTCAGATTTTGTCGAGGAAGTGACAAAAAACATTCCTCGATGTCTGTGCTGACTACTACCTTCGATCTACACTGCGGACAGCAGGGCTCACAATTGAAATCGAGTTGCGATTGCAGATGACGCTGTCCAGTAGGCAACAGACAATGCTACCAGTGCAGCCCACCCAGACCATGCATCATCGCAGGCTGCGCACATGTTGAGTGCTTCAGGTGCCACTAAGTCTGTGCAGATCAAGTCAACGCCTCGTGGCTGTGGGCCCTTCTTGACCGCTGCCTCCGGCCTACACTGCAGTGAGCAGGGCTCACAATTCAAGATTAGTATCGATGCAAATTGTGTAGGAAACTATAATCGGTTAAGAAGACCAAATGCTCCCAATCTGTGTAGCTAAAGTCAATGCCACGTGGCTGTGGGCCTTTGCTGACCGCTGCCTCTGGCCTACACTGTGGTCAGCAGGGTTCACAATTCAAATTCTGTCTTGATTTATTAATTTCATGGTCCAGTAGGCAACTAACTATAATGTCACTAAAACCTACATATTTCGACAATGTAGTCCATACATATTTCATCTTTTGTTCCATACGCCCACACTGCGGTCAGCAGAGCTCCCAATTTACATTGAGACATGATTTATTCATTGCAGACAGAATTGTACTCTATGTCCTCGGATTTTGTCAAGAGGAAGTGACAAAAAGCATTCCTCGATGTCTGTGCTGACTACTGCCTTCGATCTACATTGCGGACAGCAGGGCTCACAATTCTGATCGAGTTGCGATGGCAGATGACGCAGCCCAGTAGGCAACAGTCATTGCTACCAGTGCGGCCCTCCTGGACCACGCATCATTGCTAGCTGTGCACACGCGGGAATGCTTCTGATGCCCCTACCTCAGTGCACAACAACTCATGGACCCTTTATGATAGAATCTTTTGTGCATGATTTCAGATCTGCTGCCCCTAGCTCAGTGTACCACAAGTCATGAACCCTTTACGATAGAATCTTTTGTGTATTATTTCACAACTGGTGCCCCTACCTTAGTGCAGCACAAGTCATGGACCCTTTATGATTGAATCTCTTTGTATGATCCGATGATTACTGTTGTACTTGTTGCCAGCACCAACCATTCCCTGAGGGCTGGCTTACACTCACCTCACATTCATCCAGCACAGACGTCACTGGACATGTGACCCTGGTAATAAAAAGGGACCCCGTGCCCGTACCCAGTTCCACCATCTATCTAACTGTGTCCGTGTGTTCATTATGAATGCATGATGCTGCCCCTGGGCCCTACCACATTACATTCTGCTGCAGACAGTGCTCGCAACCATGTTACCTCTGGCAGTGGGGAAATCTATGGTTATGTAACTTTGTCTCGGTCATTGTAAAAGTACATAGGTAGAGACTGGATCTTTAGAGTACTGCAAGGAAAGTGTATAGTGAATTTATAAGTGCTTCGGAATTGGCGGAGTGATTGGATAAGTACATATGTTGGCAGAGCCTAACCCGCGAGCATGGGCTTGGCTCTAATTGGCTGCCCTCCATGTGCCAAAAATTTAAATTTGGGCTTTGCATGACCCTGTATTGCTACAGCTGCAACACTCCACTGAATGTGCAATTAACATTCATATCCACACAGATATGTCATGTGCACGATCTTTCATGTGTGGAAGCATGGATGAATGTAGGGTCAGTGATTCCCCCTACCTTCCATGTTGGCCATGTTTTGGGACTTGGGTCACAGGGTGACACATTGGCGCTTGCGGCCCGGGTGGCGGCAGCACTACAACAGGGACACCCGCATCAGTTGATTCCTCATACAGCCCTGGACAGAACCACACCCAGAGCTCCGGATTCATTGTTCACAGCCTCACGCAGGACTGGCATACGCCAGGCCAGCCCACTCCGCTTAAGCATACAGGGAGGGACAACAACTCTACATGGCCCAGATTTTCATTGTAGTGATCTGCTGCTCACAGGTCTAGTTGTCAGTACGCCACAGCCACTCCCTGATGGTTGGTTTACACCCACACCACACCCATTAAGCACATGCATCACAGAACACGTGCCCCTGCCAATAAAAAGGACCGCGCGCACGTGCTCCACGCCATTTCCATTTCAGACTAGGTGGCACTGGATGCACTGCGGCCGGCACAGGCACACCGCCACGGGACGGTGACTTTCGGTGCAGTGAGGTAGGGGCACTGTAAGTGCTTAGTGGGTGTGCAGCCTGTGATGATGCCCCGTCCCGGCGGTCCGGACAGGTCAGATTTTGTGTGCCCTGCTGGACCGCAGTGTAGGCCTGAGCCATAGACCTGTGGGGACCTACTGCCACGTGGCGTGGCCTCACTGGTCACAGAGTTAGTGGCACCGCAGGGGCTGAGTGGGTGTGCAACCTGCGATGATGGCAGGTGCCCTGGTACGCAGCACCAAATGTGAGACCTGGTGGCCTGCGGAGCTGGGCTGCATGATGTGGGGGGGGCCCTGTCCGCGTGCCCCGAGCTTGGGGCTTGCAGTGGCACGTGGTGGACCCTCTTTTCTACACGCAGGTGGCGGAAGGTGAGCAGTGAGTCCTGGGTGCGCAAGAGCGGGCACACACCTCTGGGTGGTGGGAGTGAATTGGGTGCAACAGCCTGGGTGCGCAGGGGCGGACAGACACCTCTGGCCTGTGGGAGTGGATTAGGTGCGGCAGCCTGGGTGCGCAGGGGTGGGTAGACACCTCTGGGTGGTGGGAGTGGATAGGGAGCAGCAGTCTGGGTGTGCAGGGGCATGACAGCGATTTAGGCGTGTGCAGTTGTATCTACTCTGCCATTACTGATTCTATACTATGTTTCAGATGAGTGAGCGGAGGGCTGCACTATGTCCCGGCACGTGGCTGAAAGGTGACCTGTAAGGGTTTTGTCCACAGTGTTGGAACTCACTCTCCCTCTCCATCTCTTCCTTTCTCTCCTTCACACTCTTTATCTCTCTATTCCTCTCTATCTCACTCTCTCTCTCTTCCTCTCTCTCACAGTGTCTCTCTCTCTCTCTCTCTCTTCCTCTATCACTCTTTCTCTATTTTCTCTCTCTCTTCCTCTCTCTCACACTGTTTCTCTCTTTCTCTCTTCCTCTCTCTCGCACTCTTTCTTTCTTTCTCTCTCTCTTCCTCTCTCTCACTCTTTCTTCCTTTCTCTCTCTATCTCTCCTTTGATGGATGCATGACGCACAATCTTATCTTGCTTTTTGTCTTGCAGGCTGTGATTCACAGATTGTCGAGGGATGACACGCCATGGCTGTACCTACTTTTATTTTGTTGTTTTGTTTAAATAAAATGTTTTATATGTAAATCCATTGATGACTGAGATTCTCATTTATCCAACCTCACATGCATCTTTTTTATTATAATTGTGCGACATCATCCGATTTGTTACGTTCTAGATTTCGGAAGGTTGCTGTCACATTTGTTTTTTACTGGGGGGTCAGGGGGATGGCGGTCAAGGGGCTGGTGGCGCGGGGTGTCGGGGCACTGTTGGGTGTCCAAGCTGCAAGATCGTTGGCTCCATTGCATCTGTGTTCATTCAGGTGTGGCTGTGGGCTGGGCTTCCTTTCATGTTGCAGGTTTTAATCCGACTTTACACCAGGTCAGAGCACGTCTAAACTTCCTGGTGCTAACGCACCTTATTGCCTGTTTTGTACTCTCTTCGTCGATCTTGCTGTTTGTTGAAAAAGTTGCAAAGTGGTGTGTTTGCTGCTTTTTGCACGGGAACGCCTACTCTGCATCTAATTAGCAATATTTGCTGGGGTTATCCGTTACAATGCTATTTGAGGCTGCTATCACTAGTAAACTGGTGATATGGGCTGTTTGCACCAGCTTGTGAATGGTGCGCTAAATTTATCACCATTTTGGCTGCGATAAAGTGCTGTTAACTCAGCGATGTGTCCTTGAGAATATGCTTCTCGGTGTTTTAAAGACCTGAGAAGTACTCGAGTGCCACACACCCAGCACGTTCACACTAGGGGGCCGCACTGAGAGCCGTGCACTCTTTGTATTCACAATAGGTGGCTGCGCTGATAGCCGCGCACCCTTTGTATTCTCACTAGGGGGCCGCTCTAGGGTCCCGACTCCAAACTTTTTTGAAAAATAAAAAGCGTTCACTTTTGATTAGTTTACATTTGCCTCGGGGATCCCATCCCCGAGGCATGCCCACATCTACATATTTTAAAAATAAATTCCGAGGGGAGGGGGGCTGCATGGCCCCCCTCCCAGGCCACTTCTGGCCCTGGTGACCCATCCCCTGGGACCTGGTCTCTCTGTTGGTGACCGTGGGGGGATTCCCCAATGCCCCCACGGTCCCGCTGGCTCCCCACCTCCTGCAGGAGTTGGCATTCTTTTTGGGCAACGGGACAGCTAACATACAGATCCCCTTGCCCAAAAGCAATCCTGCTTTGCTTAATTGAACCGAGAGCAGGTTTTCCTCCTCTCGCTTCAACGTAGCAACCAGGGTTTGCTTTGACAGTGTGCGAGACATGCTTCCACCTTCTCATACCAAACAACAACGTCACGGGGGTGAGCTCCCCGGGACATTGCAAGAGCCGGCCCTGGGGAGTGGCGGTCCCCAGGGCCATCAAGGTCTCCAGCAGGGGAGCCGCGCAGCCCCACTCCCACTATTTTCAAAACCCCGGAGAAGTGGTGTTCTGCAGGGCTTCAGGGAGCCCACAAAGCCCCCCCTGCATATTTCATTAAAGCCTTGGGGTGTGGTGATCCCCGGAGCTTGGGGGGCCTCGGACACCCCCCAAAGATTACAAATCAAGCCCTGGGGAGTTGATGGACCCCGGACTGCAGGAGGGCCGTGTGCTCTCCCGCTCCTAATTTACATAGCCCCAGGGAGAACCCGGAGGCCCCTGCAATATAATTATAGGATTGCCCCAGAACCTGGCCCACCCGGGAGCTCATTTAGATGAAGTGGGGCAGCCCCCGCTTCATGTTTTTTTTTTCGTCCAAATTCGCGCACCAAGTGCACATTCTGACGTTTTTATGTTTAGATAAAAAAAAATGTGGTCCTGGGTGTTCTTGTGGGACCCCCCTGAGCAGAACTAGGGGTTCAGGGTATTTCTACCCTGCCCCCCTTTTCTTCTCTTTTAATCTTTTTTCAACAGTTTTGTTGTGACTCGGTTCTACCGAGTCACAAGATGGCTGCCAATACTTCCTGTGTTGGCAGCCAATCACAGTGAAGCGCGTGGTAGGGAGGGTGCGTAAACCCACCGCTGCCCCAGATATTGAAACTTTAATTTTTGAATTTCTCAGCAACTACTGAACGGATTTACACCATTTAAAAAAAGTCGCTTTCTGAATCAAGCACTACCTTTTTGCCAAATTTGGTGTAATTCCGTTCAGCAGTTCGGGCTGAAGCCTTGGCTAAATTTTCCTTTGGGAAATTGATTTTTTGACTCTTATTTTTTGAATTTCTTAGCAACTACTGAATGAATTTACACCATTTAAAAAAAAAGTCGCTTTCAGAACCAAGAGCTAATTCTAATTTTTTTGCATATTTATATAGCGCAAACTCGACCCGAAGGTATTGGAGCACTTTACACGAGCACCGTATTTATATTACACATTCAGGCACGGGAAGATTAAATGATTTGCCCAGAATCACAGGATGTGGACGTGACCCTGAGGCTCGAACCTTGGTTTCCAGCACCAAAGTCAGACCACATCCCCGCCCAAATATATATATATGTATATATATATTATCTACTGGCGGTCGCCAGTAGATAGTTATAGTTAGGACCGTGTTTCCATAGGAAATCCGCAACATTCTATTTGGAATAACTTTGGCGCCGGTTGACGAATCCTCGCAAAATTTTCAAAATAGGTGGGGCACTCCGCTCCGCTTCTTCCCTGAAAGTCTCGGGGGGATTCGTCAAGCGGGGGCTGAGATAAAAGGGGGGTCCCAAAACACGTTTTCCCCATGCAATTTTCCATAGGGACCTTTAGTCCAAGGTACAGCCCGAACGGCTGAACAGAATTACTTGAAATTTGGCAGAGAGGTAGTCCTCAGCTCAGGGAAGTGCATTTTGCAGGTCTGGTGTCAATCTGTTCAGTAGTTCCTGAGAAAATCAAAAGTAAAATCATATCTATATGTGGGCGGAGCCTAACCACACATCTCATCCTGAGATCTGATTGGCTGTCAGCACTTCATCCAAGAAGTGTTGGCAGCCATCTTGGGACCAATATACATGATAGCACCTCATTAAAAAGCATTGCAGTTAATAGAAGGTTTTAAGACTTTAGTTACATTATAAATCATTTGTTGATGGTACCATACTTGTTTTAGGAATTGTGGTATGTTCTAAGGTGATTTCACCATGTGAAAAAGCCTTCTGCTGGGATATCATGATTGAGAGAAAAATATTTTCTCATGCTTTTCCCACAGAGGTTTGGAAGGTGATCTATAAGCTAAACTGAGAGCTTATTTTCTGTAAATTCACATTATCTTTCTCAGTCATGTGAGAATGAAGTCTGACATTCTCAGTAAAACATGTACATCCAACAAGGGCAAAGACTGTCAGTTGATTCCTTTGTGTTCTACTGCAGCTTCCCAGAGTGTTCCAAAGAACAACTAGAGCGCTAACAGTCCTACTTATGATAAACGTATGGCACACCTGAAGCCATCTTGCTTGGATTAAAGTGGTAACTCTTAAAACATTTAATTCAAAAAGGAACAAAATGAGGGGGTTCATTTTTCCATAACAAGTATGATTAGTGCTGCAGAAAGAAAAACTAGGGCACATTTTGACTTCTGAAATCCTCTTTTATTTCATTAAAAAATTCTGACATGCAGACTGAAACATGCACTTTCAATACCAGCAGCAGTTTTCCCTGTTGAGCAGTAGCTTTACTACAGTGATCTAATAAGCAAAAAGAGTGCTAACATTCTGAATTGATGGCAAATGTGTGACACATCTGAATGCCTTCTTGATGGAATCAAAGTAAAAAACTGAAAGTATTTCCTACTGAGGAGACTGCAGTAAATGAGGAAATTAGGAAACTTCATAACAAATAAGTCTCCCAAGATGGCCACCAGAGACAAAAGAGCCCACATGTAGCCCAAATATCACCCAGATGTAGCCTAAGTATAGCCCAATGACAGAATGTCCCAGAGTGTTCTTAAAAACAACTAGAGCGCTTACTGTCTTCAATGTGACAAAAGTATGGCACACCTGAAGCCATCTTGATTGGAATAAACTGGTAACACTTAAAACATTAAATTTCAAAAGGAACACAATGAGGGGGTTCATTTTGCCATAGAAATTATGATTAATGCTGAAGAAAGAAAATGAGGGCACATTTTGAGTGACTTCTCAAATCCTCTTCTATTTCATTAAAAAATTCTGACATGCAGACTGAAACATGCACTTTTAATACCAGGAGCAGACTTCCATGGTGAACAGTAGTTTTACTACAGTGATCTAATGAGCAACTAGAGTGCTAACTTTCAGAATTTATGGCAAATGTGTGACATATCTGAATACCTTCATGATGGAATCAAAGTAAAAAACTGAAAGCATTTCCTACTGAGGAGACTGCAGTACATGAGGAAATTAGGAAACTTCATAACAAATAAATCTCCCAAGATGGCCACCGGAGACAAAAGAGCCCAAATGTAGCCCAAAATCACCCAGATGTAGCCCAAATATAGCCTAATGACAGAAGTGTGCAAAACACTTATTATTTTGTGTTTTTGCAGTGTTATATAGTGCAGACTTGTCAGGTATTGGAGTGCTTTACATGAGCATTGGTTACATCACACAAGAACAAATTCATTTTGGTTGTAGACATGGGGAGACTAAGTGATTTGACCAGAATCACAGAATGTCGAGCTGAAGCAGAAACTCCAACCTGGTTCCCCAGTTGCAAAGTCTGCAGTTCTGGAAGTAACACCACACCCTCTCCCCTAAGTGCAACATTTAATCAAGTGGTCAACTAGATAAAAAAACATAACGATAACAAATAATTTAAAAGTGCTTTGTCGCTATTTGAAAATTCAGAAAATATGTCCTTATTTTAGTCTTTTAGAGCACTAACCATAATTTTGATGCCAATACGACCCTCTCATATATGTAATTTCTAAAGGAAATGCTCTAGGTATTACAGTTTTGATTACATCAAGATGACGTCAGGCGTTCCACACTTTTGTAATAAATATAGAATGTTAGCAATCTAGTTGTTCATTAGGATACTGTTGAGAGGCAGAGGCCAGGGGCACGGACTCTGAAAATTGAAGGCAGGTAGGAGGGTGCAAAGGCAACAATTTAACCACACTGAGCAGGCAGGAAGGGCCGTGGCAGCACAACAGACTATGGAGGGCAGTGGAAAGGGGGGCAGGGGCAACAAACCAACAATACAGGACTTGCAAGAGAGGCTGTGGCAATGTAATAGACCATTGTGGGCAGAAGGAAGAGGCAATGGTAGTACAACCATACATGCCAACAGACCCGATTCAGCCAGGAAACGTCCAATGTTTTTAAGCTCAAATGGGCTTTATTTGATCTGTCTCTTGTCTACAATCTCCTCTTTTTCAATGTAACTCAAAGGAGAAAATCAATACCCCAGTTTTTTTTCAAAATCTCCCTCTTACCAAGTTCAAAATGTTCGCAAGTATAGTACATTGGATCATGGAAGGAAATGGGGTAGGGACATGGACTTGGATAACAGAGGACAGGAGGGACATGGAGAGGTGCACCAAACTCACCCTGCAGGGCAGGCATCAGGGTTTGCAGCAGCACAATACACCACACAGGGCATGCGGGACGGGAGTGCAGCACAACAATCCATAGAAAGCAAGAGGGAGGAGACAGGACCATGCACATGGACAACAGAGAACAGAGGGGCAAGAGGCAATGGTAGCTAGCTGACCATAATGGACAGACAGGAGAGAAAGCTGCAGCATAACAGACTATAAAGGGCAGGAGGGACGGATTAGGGGCATTACAATGGAACAGACAAGCCAGGAGGGAGGGAGTAGGGGTCTGCACATGTAAACAGAGGGCTGGGGGCAAGGGGATGGGCACTAGAAGCAAGACACACCATGAAGAGCAACAGTGAGACTGTGATGGCATACACACAGACCATGGAGGGAAGGTGGGAGGGGGTCAGGGGCAGCTAACTGACCACACAGGGAAGGTGGGAGGGGCCATGGCAGCACAGAAGACCATGCATGGCAAGTGGGAGGGTTAGTGGCAGCACAATGGCTATGATGGGCAAGAAGGAGGGTGCAGGGGCATGCACAAAGGACGATGGAGGATAGAAGGGATGGTCAGGACCTGTGCACAGACAAGAAAGTTCAGGGGAAGGGGCCTCACAACAGACCGCACGGGGCAGGCAGGAGGAGCAGTTGCAACACAACAGACCAGGGAGGGCAGAAGGGTGTGGCAGTACAATGGACCATGTAGGACAGGAGGAAGAGGATAGCGGCATGGCATGTGGACAGGCAGGGTGGAGGTGGCAGGGACAGGTTACAGTCATCTGACAATGCTAGGCAGGTGGGAGGGGAGTGGCAGCTCAACAGAACACTCAGAGTAGATAGGAGTGGCAGGTCCATGGAACATGGTGGGCAAAAAGGATGGAGCAGGGGCATGCACAAAGACATCGGAGGGCAGGGGGAAGGAGAATAGGGGCAGCAGGCTAAGCACAGAGTTTAAGCAGGAGGTCAATGATGGGGTATAGAATTGGGCAATGGAGGGCAGGAGGAGGGGACTGGTACATCATACTAAATTGAGGGCAGTGGCAGCACATCAGACCATGCATGGCAGGAGGGAGGAGGCTAGTCCATGGATTCACACAACAGAGGATAGGGAGGAGGGGGATGGGGCAGCAAGCTAACTGTTCAGAGAAGGCGGGTATTAGGAACTTTATTGTTTTTAAAACGTGTGTCTGTGCGAACTACTTAAAATATGAACAAGTATGCAGCATAATCTCACTTTTATTCAGGAAGAAGAGGACGTTTGGGACTGTGACTCCGGGCTCACTTGGCAGAAACACCCCCTGACCCTCCAAGCCCTATCGCAAAATGTAATGCCCGTGAAAAGGGTAGGTGAACACAGTGTTATATAGAACATAGTCCTGAGAGCACGATTGAAAATGAAAACTAGATATAGTGTATGGTATAAACTATGCACCAAAAAGTGTGATATAAGATGAACCGGGCGTGAAATATAATATGCAATACATTGTGTGTAATGACAGATTTGGAGAGCGCGAGATAGCACAGGCACCAGCGCGTGCTATGCGATGTGCGCCTTGGAGTGTAATATGCACAGGGCAGTGTTGTGTAACCTAACTAGTCTCTAAAGTTGTAATATAAAATATGTGCTGGGGAGTGTAACGTTGCATATGCACTGTGACAAAGATATGGATCCCAGATTGTAATATGTATGGCATAGCACTGTGCGTTATAGCATAGGCATTGAGGAAGGCACGTTAGATGGGGCAATATAACCCGTGCGAAGACAAGTGTGGCATGACATATTCACGGGGTGGTGTTACAGTGCACATGGGCTAGAGAGTGTCATAGCATATGCACTAGCTGGTGGAATACAACACAGAGGTGTGTGGCACTCGGCAGGCAATGGTGGGTGTAACACAGCATTGGGCTCTGCCAGGAGCGCGCTGTGACTCTCAAGTGATGTTCGTCCCCTTTCCAGAGAGTAAAATAAAAAGTATTACACATCCGGCAGTGGATGTGTGTTTTATTAACCGTGAGGGGGGTTTCTTACATAGTTTAGGTCGAATTTTTGTCGAATCCCCTTTGAATGGCTTGGTGTGCATGTGTATTAAATGTGCCTGTCAATAGCTACCCATGTTTGTATAAATAAACGACAAGGGTATCTACCGGGATTAGGCACGGTAGGGCATTAGACATGTCAGAGCTTCACTGGTGGTGTAAATACATTCCACGTGGATTCATTGTATGCATAGTCGCCTTTTAATGAATATCACTCAAATCGTCATGGTGATAGGTACATACGGTTTGTCCAGCATGTCCTAGGTGTGTCTATAAATATATATTTTTTAAAAATAATAAAAAACAGTGGCCGGCCCTGGGGAGTGGGGTCAAAAAAATATAATTAGGAGACAGGCCCTGGGGGATGGGGTCATCAGGGCCAATAAATTAGAATAAGAAGGGGAACCACACAGCCCCCCTTCTTAAAAAATTAAAATAAATAAAAGACTGGCATCGTGCCGGAGGCCACGCCCCCTCCTTGCAGCACTCTGCAAACGCGCCCCCTGGCGAGTTGTAAGTTGGGGAATTAATTCCTCTTCAATACTGAGGGTCCCTGAGGGCCAACTAGCCCAACAGGCATCTCCAGTATGCGCCAGGGAGCTGCGCTGCAGACAGGTGTTCTGAGGCCAAGCCCCTTTTTACACCTCTCTGCAACGCAGCTCTGTGGCGCTTACTGGAGGTACCTAGTGGTCTAGTTTGACCCTAGGGACCCTTAGGATTCAAGGGGACTTAATCTCTCAACTTAGAACAGCCACAGGGCGCGTTTACACAGTGGTGAAGGGAGGGGACGGGGCCTGAGGTGACGTGTGCAAACACGCACTATGGCACGTTTTAAATTGGGGATATAATTTCCCTTCAATACTGAGGGCCCCTGGGGGCTAACTAGCCCACCAAGTGCTTCCAGTAAGCGCCACTGAGCTGCATTGCAGAGAGGTGGTCCAGGCTAAGCCACTTTTTACACCTCTCTGCAACGCAGCTCTGTGGCACTTACTGGAGGTACCTAGTGGGCTAGTTGGACCCTAGGGAGCCTCAGGATTCAAATGAACTTAATCTCCCAACTAAAAACGGACACAGGGCGTATTTACACAGTGGTGAAGGGAGGGGACGGGGCCTGAGTTAACGTGTGCAAAAACGCCCTGTGGCCTATTTTAAGAGGTAGTTTTAATCCCCCTGCCCTATTATGTACTAGGGGCTTACAGAGGAGGTCATGCTAATCACAGGGGGACCCCAACGCATAATGTTCCCTAGTGTATGTAGGTGTTTTCACTGTATTCTAAGTGTCTTTTAACATAACACTGGCTCTAGGACTGGTTAGTCAGACTCAGTTACCACCAGTATCCGTCTGAAAAAGTTAAGGGTACAGGATGATTTTGCAACAAGGCTTCTTTCTGCTCTTCTGTTTGTTCTTTCTGCACGTTATCCTTCTTCCTGCACTTTTCTTCGTCTTTGAGGACTTCTGTTGCTTCTTTCTGCACTTCTTTTTTTTCTTTCTGTGCATTTTTTCTTCTTTCTTCACATGTCCTATCTCTGTAGGCATAGTTAGAAATTAGCATTTAAAAAACCTTTGAAATTCACAGAAAAAACCATAGGTTTCAGGCACGTTATAGTTAGGAATTAGCATTTAAAAAACCTCAGAAATTCACTGAAAAAACCATAGGTTTCAGGGGTGTTATAGTTAGCTGGACTTTTCACTTGTACAAAACCATTGAAATTCCCCCGTTATAGTTAGTTCAGCTAACTATAACTCGCGCGCCCGCAGTGCACTGCTGATGACGTCACATATTACATCACTCATGACATGGTCAGTGACATCACTCATGACATCACTGATGACATCTCAAATGACATCACTGATGACATCACTGTATATATATATATATATATATATATATAGATATATATATATATATAAATAACCTACTGGCGGTCGCCAGTAAGTAGTTATGGTTAGGGCCTAGTTACTAAAGGAAAATGGCAACATTCTATTCGCAATAACTTTTGCGCCGATTGATGAATCTTTGTGAAATTTTAATTTTTTGTTGAGAATGAGATCAGCTCCTATGTTGAAAGCTTGGGAGTGATTTGTCAAGGGGGGGCCGAGAAAAAAGGGGGGTCCCAAAACGTGTTTTTTCAATGTTAATTTCCATAGGAACATTTAGACAAGGCTACAGGTCGAACGGGTGAACGGAATTACCCCAAATTTGGCAGGGAGCAGGGTCTTGGTCTAGAAAGCACGCTTTTGTTTATTTGGTTTAAATCCATTCAGTAGTTTTTGAGAAATATCGAAATTTACAGATATCGATATTTGGGAATTCTGCCTTCTGATTGGCTGAGGTGTAACGAGCACGAGCATGCTGCTGATTGGCTGCGAGCGCTGCGAGCGTTTGCAACTAGGAAGTGTTGGCCGCTATTTTGTGATTCTGTTGAAGCGAGTAAGGGGGAAAATGGCGAAAAATGTGGGAAAGAGGAGGGTAGGAGCACTGTAACCTCTGTAGGGTGTTTAGGGTGTGGTATAGAGGAGGTGCGAAGCGAACTACTCATACCTACCGGTCTGAAAGTGCTGGGTATGGACTGAGGTAGTGCGTAGTCTGCTGCTGCTAAGGTGAGCTGCTGCGGGAGTCGGGGATGAAAGCGTGAGCCTAAACTGTGTGTCTTATGGTGTGAATTCATGTGCCCTGGCCACTGCAGCAAACCTGTGGAAGTAGTGTCAGCATGTGTTTATACCTACTAGGACGAACTATTGACTCCTACTGGTTTGAAAGTCCTGGGGTACGGAAAATATGTGAGGTATTGTCTAGAGTCTCATGGTGCTAAGCTGAGGTGCTGCCGGAGTCGGGATGAAAGCGTGAGTCCAAATTGTGTGTCATATGCTGTGAAGTCATGTGCTCTGACAGCTGTGCCACATCTGTCAAGTAGTGTCAGCATGTAGTTATACCTACTCGGAGGAACTTTTGTTTTGAACATTGTAACTTGTGTATGCTGCTTAGGGGGTGTTATACAGGGAGTGCCAAGGTAAATTTGCGCGTATCAAATCAATACAGTATTTGTAAAGCGCAAACTACTCACCCCTATGGGTCTGAAGGTCCTCGAGGCCGGCATGGAAATTATGTGAGCTATTAAGTCACATGGTGCTGTGCTGAGGTGTCCAAAGGTGTCCTTCATAAGCATTTCCAAACCTACCCCAGTCAATGTGCTGAGGTCATTTCCACCACAATGCACAATCATGAGGTCAGGGTGTGGAAGATGCAAAGAGGTTTTAACCAAAGGTAGCAATTGGTGCAACTTCAATCTTCTCTGTGTAAACCATTTAATGTCCACATTTTGTAAAGCTAGGTCTAAGTCAATACGTCTGTGTTCTGCATACCTCTTGTACCTGAAAATATAGCTATGGCCTACGATCCACACTAGCATTTTGAAGGTATGGTTGGAAGGTATGAAAAGATGTCTGTAGCTCATGCAGTTCCTTGGTAGAATAAGAGATATGTTTAAAGATGGGGAAGTACTATTTTTTGCCATACAAAACGATACGTGATTGGGAGTTGAAAAGCATTCTTTTTTAAAAGTAGGGTGCACATTCATTTTGTGGGAAAGCATCTTTGTGATTGGTTAAGAAAAAGCAGTTTCAACGTAAAGTACATATCATAGGATAAAATTTGCTCAACTGAACCACAGCTGCTACTTGCATTTGGAAGGCACTGTTCGAACTTAAAACAATCGTGAACTTTTAACCTGCATGTGCCGTTAAATGTTCGAGAAAATGTTGCAAAAAAATATCGTTAAATTTAAAAAAATTGATGAACTTTTAACCTACACGTGTTGTAGAATGTTCTAGAAAATGTGTTGTTGAATATTAAATAAACGGTTTATATGGAAAATTCAAAAGAAAACAATAGAGAGAAGTTTTGAAACCTAAAAGAATCAAGGAACTATTTTAATTTGTTCTTAACATGTGTTTATGTGTGGAGCAACACAATTATAGACACAACAGCACTAGGAAGAGGAAGAAGCAGGGAGTGGGGAGATGGGGGAGATGGGCAGAATGGCACACATGCACAATTAAGTACAGCACAAGTATAGACAAACAATGGCCAAAATGAAACACACCAACAAGGACCACAAGTCACACAACCCGCCAACATCACACTACTGAACGAGCATAGAAGTGAAAACCACGCTGCATTCATACAGGATGTGTATAAAGGCCGGTTGTTGTTGTTGTGGGATGTCTGCGACCGTGGGTGTCATGGTTGAGATGCCCAGCACGTGGCACATGGGCGAGTTCACTAAGTGTTACATTGCCAAACAGCTGCTTCTCCCTCCCACTAGCCCCCACACTTTTCTAAGGTGCGCTGTTGTATCTCGTGCACTCGTACGGCACACCATTGTAATGCCTATTCACACATGTCCTTCTACATTCAAAGTACACCATCACAGTGCCGTTTGGAGGTGGTGCATGGCTCTTTACAACATCGAGTGCTGCGGCCTTTGTGGCAGGCCACACCAGAACACAGAAACACACTTACCGCACTTTCTGTACACGGACATGTCCGAGACACCCTGTTCCCCTTGCCGGATAGGCACATCCTTGCGCTGACCTGTGTACTCCGGACCAGCACATGCCGGTTGTGCATGCAGGAGGATGCGTGCGTAGCTACATGCCCAGACTCACTGCCAACGCTGTGGTGACAGCACACTGTGATGTTGCAGGGCTCGTGCCTATCATGCTATGAAAATGACCACAGGGACACACTTGCTCAGATGTGGATTTGGGGGCGTTGACGGTCCTGGAGTTCTTCCGAAGAGTGTTGTGGCCCTCATGGGTACCCCTGCATCATGACCATTGATTCTATGGCACCTGTGGGTGTTCTGGTGTGGCTCTTGGCTGTGTTCTGTTTCATGGTGCAGGTAGTCGTCCTGCTTAACACCAGCAGAAAGCAGGTGTAAAATACCTGGTGCTAACGTGGCTTATCGCCGGAATTTGTTTCGTATTGCAGTTGGTGTGAAAGCTGTGATGTGATTTTTTTCATGTGCAGAACAATATGCAAACTGAGCAGTGTATCTCGTCAAGATCCAGCTCCTGATGCACTATTCCCAATCAATATGAATACAATGAGAGTTCTTAATTGATTTTGTGTGTACACTGTAAGTGCAGCCACTACCTCAGTGCAATTTAATACAGGATTTTAGTATTTAGAAAAAATCGCAAAGGTGCACCTCGTGTCTTTTTGTACTGGAACAGCTAGTCTGCATTTCATTATCAGCAGTTTAATGGAAGTAAAGTTGAGATAAATCTAACACACTATTCAGAAGTTGGTGTAAACGGCAGACATCACCAGTATTCCCACGATAAGTGTCTCAAAACTTAACACCATGGTGGACTCCATCAAATAACGGTAATAAGAACAAGAAACACGCTCTTCTCACTTTATATCAATGGGATAGTTGAACTCATGCTCTCTGCTAATACCGACGCTCCAAGGTTGGCTGGTGTTTCCATCCCCATACTATTGTTTGCAGACGATACGCTTATCGTATCCAGAACATCTAATGGTCTGCAAAAAGCCCTTCGCCTGTTTGATGAGTTTTGCCTTGACCATGGTTTAGAGGTTAATGTGGCAAAAACGAAGTTTATGGCCTTTAACCCTCATAGCAGCTTTCAAGGGAAAAGAGTGTCTATGAATGGGCAACCCTTAGAATTAGTGACCAATTTTACATATCTTGGGTTGCAAATCTCAAATAATAATAATTGGCGTAGACATCTGGAAATGGCCTCCCTAAGATTTAAGCAGATAACTGGTGCTTTGACCAGGGAATTTAGTAGGTCATTAACGAAACCAATAAGCCCGGTTTTGCAAGTATACGAAGCAAAGGCCCTAAACTCCGTCCTTTATGGGGCGGAACTCTGGGGCTTTGAACAGCTAGCAAATTTAGTAAATGTGGAGCATAAATTCCTGCGTAAAATTATTGGTCTTCCTCAGAGCACCCCTCTGATCCCACTTAGGTATGATCTGGGCAGGAGGTCCATTAAGGATATTGCAAGACTCCGCCCGGTTCTATACTGGCGGAGGCTGTGGACTACTCCTGAACTTTCCCACTACGCCAAGGGCCTGAAAGACATTATAAAATCTGATGTTTTTTACAA
Source organism: Triturus cristatus (assembly GCF_964204655.1). Classification (NCBI taxonomy): domain Eukaryota; kingdom Metazoa; phylum Chordata; class Amphibia; order Caudata; family Salamandridae; genus Triturus; species Triturus cristatus. Next base: position 368,569,028 of record NC_140586.1, read on the forward strand.
AATTGGGTGGCTGAAGAACTTACATGCGTCTTTAAAGGACATGGGTATGGAAGGGTTGTGGATCGACCCAGCCTCTGCCCAGTTTCCATCCAAAAGTTCTCTAAAAATAGCATACTGGGAAAGAATAGATTCCCAGGTACTGAACAAAGCAACTGGGATGTCTGAGAAATTTTTGGAGTTCAAAGATTCCCCCTATTTGGAACTATACTGGGATGTGGTGACTAATGTGGGTGACAGGAAACTTTATTTCCAGTTTAGAGCTGGTTCTTTGCCCCTTAGATCTTTGACTGGAAGGTGGGCCACGAACTCGGAACTGCAATGTCCTGCATGTGGGGCTGCGATGGAAACATCTCCCCACTTTTTGTTTGTTTGCCCGGTACTTGCCATTCCAAGGCGTGTTTGGCTTAGACCAATGTGTAGATTGCTCGGGACAAGGAGCAGCACTGTAGCTTTACGCATTTTGCGCACTAGCTCTTTGACATTTGTTTCTGTTGCTCTGGCAAAATACCTGGGCTGGGCATGGGCATTGAGGAGAAAATTAATTAAGCGCTCCCTTGATGGTCCCTAATGAATTCAGTGTTTAGGTCTTCCCCACTATTAAGCTGAACCAGGGACAATTTTATTTTAAAATTTTTTAATTACTATATCTCAGTCTGTTGTAATGTTTAATGGTTTTTTAACAAGACTCTTTTAAAAAGCTATTTTAAGGTATTTATTGAAATGTATGTTTTATATGTTTGTGTCTTTTATGATTGTATTTTTAAATCGAATAAAGACTGATTGATTGATTGATTGGTAATAAGAACAAGAAAGAGTCACACAGCAGTGAAGAGAACAACCAAAAACATTATAAATTTTTTTTTAAACTTTTTTTTTTATAAATATATATGTAAACGATAAACGAAAAACTATTTGCAAAATGTATCTTTTTATTAACAACTAATAAACAAAATGTAACGTAAATAATAGAAAACAAGAAGGCGGAACACTCCTGTGGGGATCATGGATGTCGACGACAGAGCCTGGAAAATAAAGCACGAAATAAGGACGTGTTTAATGGGCATATCAAAGGAGAGAGGCACAGAGAAACAGAGAAGGAAAAAAAAGCCAGACAGAAAAAGAGAGGGAAAGAAAGAAAGCGAGTGAGAAAGGGAGAAAGAAGAGAGAGAGTTAGAGAGATAGCAGGAAAACGAGGATGAGAGAGAGAGAGAGAGAGAGAGAGAGAGAGAGAGACAGACAGTGCCGCCTGTGCGCATCCATGAGCAAATAATTACCTGGTGCCACCCGAGTGTGCAGCAGTGGGCACTCCACGTGCCCGTCAAAACTCTGCACATCCCAGATATGTCGCACATCCCATATATGTCACTGAGTCCTGTGTTCTGAATGGCAGAGACAACATCATCTTCTACGCAGATCTCACAGATGTCACTGAATCCTGAGTCATCAATGGCGGAGACCACATCAGCTTCTCCTCGGCCCGGCAGATATTACACATGTCGCTGAGTCCTGAGTCATCGATGGCGGAGACCACATCAGCTTCGGGTGCTGCTAACCCTGAGCAACACAAGTGTATGCACGTGCTGGTAGGCCCCTGATGGCCATATGAGGTTTGGGTGGTACTAACCCTGTGCATCTGAAGTCTGCACCAAGGGGGTGGTAGGACCCTGATGGCTCTACAGATCAGGGTGTGACTAACCTTCTGCGCAACTTTTGAAAGACTCTTTATGGTTGAGACACGTGGAGCGTCCGCCATCGAGTCAACAGCGGCAATAAAGGATGTGACGTTGTCGATCTATTAGATTTGCGTGGTCACATGGCCTGTGATGCATGTGCCGGATGGGTGTGGTGTGTGTGCAAACTGGCCCTAAGGGAGTGGCCATGAGAAGTTGAGAACTAGACCACTGACCTGCACACCAACAGCGAGTACGCCTGCGACAGGTAGCTATGTGGGGCCAACGTTGGAACGTAATCGCAGTGGCGTGGTGTGGCGTATGATGGAACAGGGCAGGGATAGCTACAATAACGCAAGTCGAGTGGATGGACCGCAGCTAGCCCTCTGCGAGCCTGGGTGTGAACTGTTTATAATGCACACTACATAAGCATTGAAAAACCATTTTGTGATTCAGTCCATCAGCTGGCATTTGTCCGAGGCATTTGTGAAAAGTTATCGGAGTTCTTTCTGTGATATATACCCCTTTCACGCTGCCTCTCCCCACATCAGCAGGTAACGCACCCTCTTCCCACATTACCATCATACCCCCAACAACCTTCTTGGGCCTGGAAGTGTCCCTGTGCGGTTGGACAAAGAAGAATCTTAGTCATGTGTAGATTTACATATAAAAAAATTATTAAAAGAAAAGAACAACAAATAAGACTGAAGGGAGTGTGTGCTGTGGTCGCTGCCACGAAGTTGGGGTCACTATCATTCAGGACTCAGGACACAGTTACACATGTGTGATCGGCTTGTGTTAAAGAGGGTTAGTGGCACCAGAAGTATTGAGATTGTATGAGCCTGTGATGATGCTTGGTGTGGACGGGCCTCACTGGGAGCGATGTGTCTTAGGTACTGGACTGCGTCATGTGGAATCAGGACTCTATCTGAATTGTGAGGCGTGCTGACCATAGTGTAGGCCAGAGGTAGCGGTGAGCAAGGGCCCACAGCCACATGCATTCGTCGGTGGCCCAACCGGCCTGCGTAGTGGAGGTTCAGTGGCACCACGTGTCGCCGGCCTTCCATATGCAAATACCCCTAACTAATCGAAGGGAGTGTGGTGCTGTGGTCGCTGTTACGAAGTTCGGGTCACTGACGTTCAGGACTCAGAACACAGTTACACATGTGGGATCGGTTTGTGTTGAATAGGGTTAGTGGCACCATGTGCTGTTGTACTTGCATATGGAAGTATGCGTCACTGATGAGAGGGAGTCTGGTGCTGTGGTCACTGCCACAGACTTGGGGTGACAGCCATTCAGGACTCAGGACACAGTTATACATGTGGGATCGGCTTGTGTTAAAGAGGGTTAGTGGAACTACGTGTCGCCGGCCTTGCATATGGAAATATGTCTAACTGAACAAAGAGTATGCTGCTGTGGTCGCTGCCAGGAATTGGGATCACTGCCATTCAGGACTCAGGACACAGTTACACATGATGGATCGGCTTGTGTTAAAGAGGGTTAGTGGGACTACGTATCGCCGGCCTTGCATATCGAAACATGCCTCACTGATCGAAGGGAGTCTGGTGCTGTGGTCGCTGCCATGGACTTGGGGTCACTGCCATTCAGGACTCAGGACACAGTTACACATGTGGGATCGGCTTTTGTTGGACAGTGTTAGTTGGCACCACGTGCCCAAAATTCAAATTTTGAGGTCTGCTGCCCGCAGTGTAGACTGCTGAGTGTTCATTTGTACTTGAAAATGAATGTGGTCATTGTACTAAAGCTATAACTGATATAAAAAATGTTCAAGAAGAAAGGATACTAAAGGGATATTATGTAGATTTGAGGCCTGAAATAGTTACTTGCCTAGTGGACTCTGTAGTTAATGAATGAAGAAATAATTTTCATTGTGAGTCCTACTGAGTGCAGTGTAGGCGTATAATGAAAAGATGAAATAAGTATAGAATACATTGACGAAGTGTTGTATTTTCTGAGTACAATCTTGTTGTTCAAGTTCAAAAAGTCATTATTTCGAAATATTTCATCATAAAAGACATTACCATGCATAAAATCCACATTTAAAACATACACCAAGATAAAATCTGATTAAGAACAGCGTTTAAAACCTACAACAAAAGTAGGATAAAATACCATAGTTAATTTCTAAACCATCAGAACTGGTCATTAGAAAGGCCTCCCACTGGAACTTGTTTAGCCCTCAACAACCACACCCAGCCCAAGAATTTTGATACAGCTATAACAATTGGTTCGCTTGTGTCCGATTTAAGAAGTCTTAGGTCCTCGGAACCAACCCGTATTGACATGTTGCGACAAATTTGTTTGAGCTATTTGGCCCGCGGAGCTGCATAGTCCGGACATTCAAAGAATATATGGGCAATCGGTTCTTTGCGGTCTGGGCAACTGCGGCAACGATCAGACTCCTGGCCTTTCCAATTTTTTACAAACAGTCTCGTTGGAAGGCAGCCGACCCTTAACGGGTGGTAGAGTTTTCTATCACTGTGCTTTGTTACTGTATCCCAATATTCTTCTAGGGCGGGAGTAGATTAAAGATCCAGAAACATTCCTGACAAAGATGTGGATGGAATTTGGCTGACATGTTTCTGGTAAACTGTTGCCCAGTAGATGTTTTTATAAACTTTTTTTGGGGGAAACAAGTTATTAACAGGATCTGACCACAGGTTACACAGGCCCATTGACTCGAGTAATAATTTGAGTTTTTTGAACCAGGGGATATTACCCGAACCCAGGATAGATCTTACATCCATGGTGGCTTTAGCATAAGCCGCTAATTCGGGGGTGGTCCATAGCCTCCGCCACAGAGCCACTGGTTTAAAGTGCGCTAAATCATCTATTGCGTGGCAGCATAGATCCATTAATAGAGGAATCATGGGGCTAGAACAGGGGAGACCTGTCAGTTTTCTTAAAAATTTGTTCTGTGCTTTTACCAAAGCAGACAGGTCGGCAAAACCCCAAAGGTCCGCACCATACAAGATCGCGGAACCTATCTTAGCGTTGTAAATCTTCATAGCTGGGCCTATCCTCTTGGTCCCAGATTTTCTCTGTTCTTTTATCCAACACCCCGTTAGCTGGCCAAACTTAAGTGACAAAGCATCAATCTGGGGCTTCTAACTCATTTTACTCTCCAAAACAATTCCGAGATAGGTCATATTATTTGTCTGTTCTAACATAATGTTGTTCATTGAGATATGACCAACCACAGGTCTGCCCTTGGTAAACACCATAAATTTAGTTTTTGAGATGTTGACCTGCAGGTCGTGGTCATGGCAAAATTTCTCTGAGGGCCTACCTGGGTCTGTGATAGCAGAAGGGTATCATCCACAAACATAAGTAGCGGAACTTAATGCCGCCCAAGGAGGGGGCATCAGTCGGAGAGGCTGAGTAGTACTGCACCACCCCGTTGATGAATAACAAAAACAGGGTTGGGGCTAATACGCAGCCCTGCCTAACACCCCTGGACACTGCGAATCTTCTAGTGACCTGCCCTTGTTTACCCCAACGAACTTGGGCAAAGTTAGCTTCGTGCAGCTTTATTACCATGTTCAAAAGCTCCAGGGGCATCCCCTGAGCCTTTAACACCCCCCACAATTTGCCCCTGGGAACTAAGTCGAACGCTGATTTTAGGTCGACGAAAGCTGCGTAGATTGATCCTCCTCCTAAACTAACAACTTTCCAGTAGAGCAGTTGAAACCTAAAGACCTGCTCAATTGTACTGATACAGGACCTGAACCCTGCCTGGAGGGGTGATAATATAGCCTCCAGCTCGATCCAGCTCTGAATTCGTAACAAAACCATCCTAGCGATGATTTTTTGTACGGCATCAATCAGGCTGATCGGACGATAGTTTCTCGGGCTGGAGCGGTCCCCCTTCTTTTAGATCGGGAGAATCTCAGCTCCACGCCAAGAATCAGGAATTGTGGCCCCCTTTGCTATTGCATTACCCAGAAAGACTATATAGGGGACCCAGTTATCTTTGTCATGCTTGAAGAGATCGGCAGGGACACAGTCGATACCTGGTGCCTTACCGCTAGGGATCTTTTTAAGTGCTGCCTCAACTTCGCTGCTAACAAAAGTCAGATCATGGACATTATCCTTGAAGATAGAAATAGGATTCAGACTGTTATCAGTCAAATTGTCCCCAGAAAACTGGGACCCAAAATGCTCAACCCAAGCTTCTCGCGATACACGATTGGCAGGAATCTGTGAAACAATGCCATTACCCCATTTGACTATGTACCAGAACTTTGTTAGATTTCTTAGTTTACTGGCTTCTAAAAGGTCCTGTCAGTGTTGGGTATCCCAGTCACATTTAGCCTTCTTTTTGGCTTTAAGGTAGTTAAGCCTTGCCATCCTAATATTGGGGATTATTTTAGTTTTTGTGGCAAGAGCCAATTGACTATAGGAATCCCTACACAACTTATTATACCATGATTTACACGGTAGGTTGCCATGAGTCTTCTTGGTTATGTCAGGTTTAGAGAAATACAATCTAAGGTCACTAAAAAGATCTTCGTGGAGGTTGGTTATCTCCCTGTTTATGTCTTCCTGTGCTGGAAGTGAATGCAAAACCCCCAGAGTCTTAGTCAGCCTATTAGAAATTTCATCCAAAACCTCAGGATCAATGGCAATCTTGTCCCACCGCACCCTGCGTAAGTTGTTAGTGAGCTGGGCATCAGCGGTGGCAACCTTAGCTGTAGAATTGATTTTGCCACCATTTTTTAACAGGAGGCCCACTATGAGGGGATTATGGTCGCTCTCTGGGCGGTCCAAGATCTCCATATCAATTAATATGGACCAATACTCAATTTTTATAAGGGCATAATCAATTCTGCTTTGATAGCGGCCATTGTCAAAAGTGGACCTGCCCATTTTGTCAGATGCAGACCGCCCATTGGCAGCCCTAAAGCCGCGCTCAAGGCAGAGACCCATCCACTGCAAAGCTGATTCTGTCCATCTCTTAATGGATACAAGGTTTCACTGGGGGATACTCCACACGGCATCCTCCTCGGTCGTAAGGAATTCCCCATCCGAGTTTAAAGGCTCGAACGAGCAATTTAAATCGCCTACGATTATTATAATGCTGTCAGACCCAAGAGAGTCCAAAAAGAAGTCCAATACTGGAAAAGTATCAGAGCCACGCCCACCAGGTTTAACTCTATTGTACACATTGATAATGTAGAGATCTGGGCCATCTATCTGGTGCAGCATTAAAGCAAGAATGTCTGAACTGTCAACCTGTAGTTCTTTGATTAGGTGGTTCATAGACTGTTTAATCCAAATAGTTAAACCCCCTGACGGTCTACCTCTTGCTCCACAGACTGCAACTTTGCAAAAATTAAGGTACCCCGTGTGATGTACTGTTGTATTTATCCACCAGGTCAGTCCACTCTACGGTGGAGATTTTACTCTTAAAACCAGCAATGTTCCAGGATACCAGGGAATACAGGTGGGTGTCACCACCAAAGATGGTAGAAGAGAGTGGCAATGTCGGTTGAAAAACATTGGTACCAGATGGATTCAAATTACAACAACCTGAATTGGGATATCGAATGTCCTCAATCATACATACTCCACGGGATTTTTCCACAGCCTGAGCAGATGCCCCTATCACGGGGGACAATAAAGATAAATCAGGAGGGGTTAAAACATTGGGACCCACATTAGGGACAACGGTAAGTGTGATGTTCTTACTTAGATCGGACATGGATGCTGAGCGGGAGCTATAGAGAGAGCCACGCTGCTATCCTCAAAGGTTGCCCAAATAGTACTATTACGAATATCAATTGGTGACGCTGCATGGGACACAGTCTCATTGACCTTTTGCCAGCCTACACTACCATTCTCATTTCTAAGGCCCAGTCAATCAACCCCCTCCAAGCCACTAAGGGACTCAAAACGGTTTGCCAAAGGGGGGAAGAAATCCTGGGTTGGAGCAGTGTGTTGGTGTCTGGGTGCTGTATCCCCTTCAATGTGCATGGCGGGAAGATGTCTATATTGTAAACTTTGGAAAAAATAACTCAAGCTTATAGATAGAATTCCCACTTTACCCCGCGTCTCCCATTCCTGACAGATATGCCTAGCCACTCTAGGATCCCTAAAATTGACAATTATACAATCGCCATTTAGGTCCTTATATCTCCTACCCAACCAGCTCACCCTTCTCACGTGCAAAATCTCCGCATTTATTCCTTGTGGGAGTGGACGGTTTTTGTTTAGCCAATGAATCACCTTGTTCTTCAGTTCCCCATGAGTCTCAATATTATCGTGTTGAATCTCAGGGACATTAGCCAGAATAACCGTGTAAGGTGCAGATTCAGGGGGAGGTTAATACAAGGATGCTTAGCTCACTGTACCTCCACCCCAGATTCACGGTTCTCTCTAGATAGTAATCGACCGCCACATGCTATGAGCGCTGACTTTTTACCACCTTCACCAACTACTCTGGATGCACCCTCCCTGCTATAACCGATGGTAGGGGTTTGGGTTGTAGCAATTATGGAAGGTTTAAGATGTAATTGGGTGTTTGGGCTAGTTAATGCCTCCACAGAAGTACCTATTTTAGCACACTGGGAGTCAGTAGTCACACTCCGGGTTGGTTTTGGCCCGGGGGCTTGTAAGAGCTCCACTGTTTTATTAAGGATTGCAGAGTTTGCCGCTGCCACACTTTCTAGTTTAACCATGGAATCGTTTATGAGTTTTACCCTCTCAAGTAGGGGAAGCAACATTGATCTTAAAAGTTGCTCAAAAATTCTTAAAATACCATTGGGGGGTTGATTATCAGCAAAACAACAAGGTATTCGCTTGGGTGACATTATGCCGGGAGCAATAGTGACAGATCTATGGTGCGCTTTGGAGATGGGGGATACATTTTCGGTAGTGGTTATGGTTAGCTTAGCACCTTTTTGTGTCCGCCCCCCTCTTTTCCTTTTGCCGGCAGTATTTAGAGGTTGTTTGGTTTTCCCTGATTGGGCAGGATTTGGTGCATTTAAATGGGACGGGGTAAGATCAGCAGGGGTATTGGAATCAATGGGACTATTAGGAAGTGTAGATATGGTATCTAAGATTGAGTCGAAGGAATTGCTAATTTGTGTGATAATGGACGCAACCGCACCTACTCGCTCCACACAAGATCCTGAGCAGATAGCATCAAATGACCGAGATTTTTCTGGGGTGACTGCAGTCATGATGGTACCCAGGGAGGAGCGTTTGGACGGCAACTCTAAAGACAACCTTTTTTCTCTTGATAGGATTTCTTTTTCAAGGACATTGGCTGCTCTAGTAATGAACCGACCTAAGGTTCCAGAAACAGACCCCCCCAAACTGCTAGGTGCAATCTTCCTCCCATTTCTAAGGTGCAACGCCATGATGAAGGAATCTTAGATGGATAAGTGGCACTGGGATAGGTAAACACTAAACACCGAAACCAAGCATCTAACACAAATTAACCAGAGCGGCTACTGAATTACAAGCACAAATAGTGCGAATGTCTCACTGATATAGTGGGCACGATGAAAAGGGGGGTAGCCCAGCCCAGCCACTTCCAGCCCCAGACGGCCACAGACGGCCCGCCCTTTGCCCTGGCTTCGCCCGGCTCGTCCCGCGCGCGCCCTCACAGGGTGAGGGACCAGGTGGGGCTTTATGCGCCGGCTAGCGCGTAATCAGGTAAGCGTCTTAGGCCAGGGGCACCTGGGAGTTGTAATTTTCGTGCCTGGATTGGCCAGTCGCCGCTTCCGTGGTCCTGAAGGGAGGCGGAGCCAAGCACAGCCTCACAGGCACTAGAGTGGCAGAACGAGGTCAATAGGGGCCCAACAGAAACACATGCATCCTCACAGCGCGAGGCCCGATGAGTAAAATGAAGAAACAAGGGGCTCTGCACCAGGTGGGGCTTTATGCGCCGGCTACCGCGTAATCAGGCAAGCGTCTTAGGCCAGGGGCACCTGGGAGTTGTAGTTTTCGTGCCTGGATTGGCCGGTCGCCGCTTCCGTGGTCCTGAAGGGAGGCGGAGCCAAGCACAGCCTCACAGGCACTAGAGTGGCAGAACGAGGTCAATAGGGGCCCAACAGAAACACATGCATCATCACAGTGCGAGGCCCGATGAGTGAAATGAAGAAGCAAGGGGCTCTGCACCAGGTGGGGCTTTATGCGCCGGTTAGCGCTTAATCAGGCAAGCGTCTTAGGCCAGGGGCACCTGGGAGTTGTAGTTTTCGTGCCTGGATCGGCCGGTCGTCGCTTCCGTGGTCCTGAAGGGAGGCGGAGCCAAGCACAGCCTCACAGGCACTAGAGTGGCAGAACGGTGTCAATAGGGGCCCAACAGAAACACATGCATCCTCACAGTGCGAGGCCCGATGAATGAAATGAAGAAGCCTTGTTGTTAGAAATTAGCATTTAAAATTAGAATTGCGAGCTGTACTGCCTGTAGTGTAGAGTGCTATTCCATGTTAGTTTGCATTTGTAGATTAATTTGGTCATTGTAGTAAAGCTACAACTGATATAAATAAAAATTTCTTGAAGCAAGGATACTAAAAGGATAATATGTAGGGTCTAGGACTGTGATAGTTAGTTGCCTACTGGAGTCTGTAGTTGCATATGGAAATACCCCTCCCTGATCAAAGGGAGTGTGGTGCTGTTGTCACTGCCACAGACTTGGGGTGACTGCTATTCAGGACTCAGGACACAGTTACACATGTGGGATCAGCTTTTGTTAAAGAGGGTTAGTTGGACTACGTGTTGCCGGCCTTGCATATCGAAATATGCGTCACTGAGACAAAGGAAGTGTGGTGCTGTGGTCGCTGCCACGGACTTGGGGTGACTGCCATTCAGGACTCAGGACACAGTTACACATGTGGGATCGGCTTGTGTTGAACAGAGTTATTGGCACCACGTGTCGCCGCCATTGTGTATGGATATATGCCTAACTAACCAGAGTGAGTATGCTGCTGTGGTTGCTCCCATGGACTTGGGACCACTGTTATTCAGGACTCAGGATACAGTTCCACATGTGGGATTGTTCGGCTTGTGTTGAACAGAGTTATTGGCACCACGTCTCGCCGCCGTTGCATATGGAAATATGCCTCACTGATCGAAGGGAGTCTGGTGCTGTGGCTGTCACTACCATTCAGGACTTAGGACACAGTTCCACATGTGGGATTGGCTTGTGTTGAAGACGGTTAGTGGCACCGTTTGTCGCCGTTCTTCCACAGTGTAGGCCAGAGGTAGCGGTGAGCAAGGGCCCACAGCCACGTGCATACGTTGGTGGCCCCACCGGCCTGTGTAGTGCAGGTTCAGTGGCACCACGTGTCGCCGGCCTTCCATATGGAAATACCCCTCACTGATCGAAGGGAGTCTGGTGCTGTGGTCTCTGCAATTCAGGACTCAGGACACACTTACACATGTGGGATCGGCTTGTGCTGAACAGGGTTAGTTGGCACCACGTGTCATCGGTCTTCCACAGTGTAGGCCGGAGGCAGCGGTCAACAAAGGCCCACAGACAGGTGACGTTGACTTGAGCTGCACAGATTGGGAGCATGTGGTCTTCATAACCCATTATTGTGTCTTACAAAATTTGCGGCGCTACTAATCTTGAATTGTGAACCGTGTAACCCCAGTGTAGGGCGGAGGCAGGGGTCAGGATGGGCGCACAGCTACGTGGCAATGATTTATGGTGCAGTGCGATGATGCGTGGTCTGGGCGGGCCGCACTGGAATCAAAGTGCCTTGCGAACGAGACTGCGACATCTGCAATCGCCACTGCATCTGCACGTGTGTCGAGGAGGACCGCGGTTATGGCCGCAGCCACGTGCCTGGGTGAGGGCTGCCGCTGTGACAGACTCATTGGTCTTCCCTCAAGTGAACCACACCTAGGGCCTGGCCTATTTATTCATACTGCTGCGCTGGAGTGGCGTACTTGGAGCAGCCCACTCCGCTTCCTGGGGGGGACAACACAGCTACATGACCAAGATCTTCCCCACTGCCTGAGGTAACATGGTTGCGTCCACTGTGCACTATACTACCAGTATCAACAGTATATCTCCACATGGAGAGGTTTGTGCTTTGCATAGTGAGGTCTGTGCAGCACATCAGCATTACACTTGGCATAGTGTGCTTTATTGTTGAAGGGTGACTTGCCTCCTTCATATATAGTTGGTTGCCACATCTCCCAACATTCAGCTATTGTGTGGCTGAGGGGCATGGTGTTTTGGGAAGGTCAGTTGTCCTGTTTTGCGCTGCCTTGGTGGTAGTAGGGGGTGGTGGTGCAGGGGGAGGTTCTGGTGGTGGTGGCGGTGGGTGTTGTGGTCTTGTTGCGTGTCTGACCTGCATGATCAGTAGATCTATCACGTGTTGGTCTTTAGATGTGGAGTAGATAGTCGACCTCCTTACACCAGTTGAAGGTTGATGTTAATGTGTTACTGCTAACTCAGCTTATTGCCTGCTTTTTGGATCACATTGGAGATTTGGCTGGTCGTCGAAAATATGGGGAACTGGTGTTTTCTTGTTTTTTTTGCACGGGAACGCCTACCTTGCATTTCATTAGCGTTAGTTGTGGCTTTCGTTTGTGGTGATTTTGTTGGCGTAAGGTATCGATGGAAGTGTGGTGAGATTTACAGTTTTCACCAAGTTGAGAATGGGTTGCTAATTATAAAACAAAGAAAAAAAGATAGGGTTAATGAACATTAGACTTACAAATTTTCATTTAAAAAACCTTTGAAATTCACTGAAAAAAACATAGGATTCAGGCACGTTTTAGTTAGAAATTAGCATTTAAAAAACCTTAGAAATTCACAGAAAAAACATAGGTTTCAGGCACGTTATAGTTAGAAATTAGCATTTAAAAAACCTTAGAAATTCACTGAAAAAACCATAGGTTTCAGGGGTGTTATAGTTTGGAATTAGCATTTAAAAAAACCTTAGAAATTCACTGAAAAAACCATAGGTTTCAAGGACGTTATAGTTAGTTGGACATTTGACTCATATTAAACCAGAGAAATTCGCCTGTTATAGTTAGTTGAGCTAACTATAACTCGTGCCCCCGCAATGCACTGCTGATGATGTCACATATTACATCATTCATGACATGGTCAGTGACATCACTGATGACATCATCCAAGTAAAAATCTGCTGCACCTTATCAGACTCTGATATAACATTTGATACACCCACTCTAAAATACAGACTATAATATTCGAAACCATAAACACACCAATACCAGTTAGTACATATCCACTGACTAATTCCTATGTCTACACACACATTCATTCGTTCACCCACACAGTCACTCATACATACAGTCAGCCATCAATACAGCATTATCATGTCCAGTCACATATCTATACAGACACTCACACACCGCCGCTCATTCATAGAGTTATTCACACACCTAGTCAGTAATGGAAATAATCAATTACACGTTAATTTACTCATCTGTACAGTTATACACATACCACATCACTTATTTAAACATATACTAACACATACTTACACTCTAATACAATAATTAATACAAGCACACACTGATCCATACAGGCACTCTCACAATCACTCACTCTCACATATAGTCATTTATACAGTGCAACACTCATATATACTGCCTTTCACATATGGAGTTACTCACACATGTACCACTGAGGCATTGATTTACTCACCAAGACACTCATACACACACTCACCAAGCCAGACAGCCCTTCACAGATACAGACTTGAACACATATACCCAGTGAATTATCCACTCACACATCTATGCACAGAGTCACACCCCCCACCCACCTACACAGACACTCAGGCACCCATACAGGTACTCAGACAAGCAATCAATAGCTCATATAGATCCTCATGTAGTTGCTAACCAAACCATGGAACTGCTTACACACCAACTGACAACCTAAACTGTGTGAATGTCTGTATCAGTCGCTAACACACAAATTAAGCAAGACACAATTAATCACTCACTTATACAGTCAGTCACACACCTACCTAATCATCCATCCTAACTCTTATACACTCATTCATTCTTCAATACACCTTGGCATATATATATAAAACATATTTACATTTTATAGAAACACACATTCACTGGATGATGTCATCGGTGATGTCATCAGTGATGTCATTTGAGATGTCATCAGTGATGTCATCAGTGATGTCACTGACCATGTCATGAATGATGTAATATGTGACATAATCAGCAGTGCATTGCGGGGGCGCGAGTTATAGTTAGCTCAACTAACTATAACAGGCGAATTTCTCTTGTTTTATACGAGTCAAATGTCCAACTAACTATAACGTCCTTGAAACCTAAGGTTTTTTCAGTGAATATATATAATATATATATATATATATATATATATATATATATATATATTAATAAACAATATTTTTGTATGTTTTTAAATGCTATTTGTGTAAAAAAAAAAAAAATTTCAATATTTTTGTACTTACCATTATGAGTATTGGCAAACAATATTTAGGTACCAACATTTTTTACCAGAAATGTATGTTCCTCAATATTGTTAAAATTGATATTGTGTCAGAGATCCTTTACAGATGCCCTCGGCTAAATCTTTGCCATTTTGATGAAAGCCCTCCATTTATTTTAAATATTGTAACAGCGAAGAAAGTTGATACCAGTTCATAGCTGAAATGTTGTGATTCAAAAGCCATTTGGTAAATTGTTGTGTGGGGTGTCTAATGTTAGAGGTCTGTAAATGTCTTCCCTGGTCAGTTGGTGGATGTTTGATTGCGGACAAAATATAGTTATTTTTGGCATGAAAATAAATTACTTGCAGGAATTATTTTTTTTATGGCATAAAATGAAACATGGTTGACAATCTTCTCAAAGCTTTTTCACTTTTGAATTACACCTCTAAGTGATCTGTTGAACGTGTTGTTTTTCTCATTGCTGAGTGGTAACTGGAGGTCAAAACCTACATTGCAATTTTAAGAATGACATTGTTTTGAAAACGGTATGCCTTCTAGAGAAATTATATGGTCAGAGCTGAGGCATTATTGTAAATGTTGGTTTTCTGCCGTGACAACAGAAGTTTTCTTTCTCAGGTCAGAAGTAATTTATACTGGTCACAAAATAGTGGTGCAATTTGCAATCAGTATTCTTGCGACCACTAACTATTTTTACGAACTGTCATATCTACATTAACCTACCTAATTAATATTTATTATCTAGATTGCAAATTGCGACTGTTAGAAATGGGGGTCTGTAGTTGGCAGAGGAAGGTGCCTTTGACCAAATAGGGACCCTTGCTTCTAGTCAGGGTAAGGGGCTACACTTCTAAAATAACCCCAGCTCACCCCCTTGGTAGCTTGGCACGAGCAGACAGGCTTATCTAAGAGGCAGTGTGTAAAGCATTTGTGAACACATACAGTAAGACAGTGAAAACAATACAAATGGACACCACACCAGTTTAGAAAAATAAGTAATCTTTACTAGACTTAACATGAGACTAAACGACACAAATCCACAATACTGTAATCAAAAAAAGACTTTAAAATGGTAGAAAATAGCTTAGTTAAATGTAGATGGTAAATGCGACACTTTACTCTCAAAGTACCTTGGATGCGTCACGCAATACAAACAAAAGGGGCGCAGGGAAGGTGATGCATAGGTTCCTTACTGCAGTGCAGGGGAAGTGATGCGTCGGTTCCTTACCAAAGAGGAGGTGATGTGTCGGTTTCTTACTCCGTTCCGGGAATGATGCAACACAATGGCACCTCGATGCGATGATTTGGTGTGATGTGACAAAATGGCGTATTTGATGCGATGCGACAACGTTGGATGCGAAGCGTGCACGCCAGACAGTCGTGCGGTGAACTCAGTAACTTCTGAGCCGTGACAGGCCCTGCAACACGCTTCTCCGGTGATGTCACGGTGACCTCTGTGGCGGCGACATGCTTCTCCGGTGATGCGACACACTTCGTTGGGGATGCGATGGCGAACAGCTGTGGCGGCGGCACGCTTCTTCGGCAATGCGACGGCAACTGCTGCAGCGACAACACGCTTCTCCTCGTTGGGTCACGCTTCCAGCTCCCAGCGACACACAGTCTTCTAAGAGAGCTCAAACAACAGTAGGCACCTCTCTGCAGGCAGAATTCCCAGCAAGGGGATTCAGGGGAGCTGGTGGTGAAGTCTTGCATCCCTGAGACTTCAGGCAGGAGGCAAGCACACTTCAAGCCCTTGGAAATTCTTCCTCAAGATTATAAAAACTTCACAAAAGTCCTTTTCCCCTTTCCTTGGCAATAAAGTAACCACTGCAGGCCAACCCCAGAAATAGCAAAACTGCACAGGGGCAGTCTCCTCCTTCAGCTTCCTTGGTTCTTCTCCTTGGCAAAGGTGTGTCTTGATTCCCAGAAGTGATCTAAAGTTCTGGGGGCTGGGCCCCAATATTTATACTGCAAAATCCTTTGTCCTCTGAAGGCCAAGGGTGCCTGTGCCCAGCCAAAACCAGTTCTGCGCAGCTTCCTGGCAGGAGGTGGAGGCAGCATTGTCTGAGAGCAGGCCTGGCCCAGGTAGCTGAAAGGAAATCTCCTTTCCCTACTCTCTATTCTATGAGGACTCAGGTCAGTGAAAGGAAATCTCCGCCCTCCACTCTCTATTCAATGCAGGTCCTATTCAGCCCAGCCCTGACCCATCAGACTGTTGAAGCCAATGCCCTCTCCATCCCCCAGTCACTCACAAACCAGACATGGAATACACAAACCTAGCAGAGGCATACTGGATGTTTAGGTAAGAAAATATCTACTTTCTAAAAGTGGTATTTTCAAACACAGAATGTAAAAACCACCTTCACTAAAATATGTATTTTCACATTCTGAGTTCAGGCATACCAAACTCGAATTTCTACCTAGTTCCCTGAGTCAGTTAGGATTATAAGATGTTATAATCAAACTACCCATTCTGGCCTATGGGAACAGGTAGTCTTGCAATATTGAAAAACGGAATTGGCTGTAATTCACTGTCAGGAAATGCCACACACATCAGGGCATGTCCTACCTTTCACATACAATGCACCCTGCCAATGGGGGTACCTTGGTCCCACCTTAGGGGTGACTAATATGTAGAAAAGGGAAGGTTTAGGCAGTGGCAGCTGGTGACATTTGAAAGTGGTGAGGCGTAAAAGTTCATGATGAGTGCCCTGTGGTGAGCTAGCGTAGTGAGTGAGCCAGACTATCATAACAAGGGCCTCTGGGGGCTCCCCTCAGAACTTTTTTGAAAAACAAGTGGGCAAATGGTGCATTTTCAAGCAAATTTGAGAAAGCAAGAAGGGTAATAATGTAATTGTGAAACTGTAGTAATGACATCAATAAAAAATATTTCATATGATAATGTGACTAGTAGCTGCTTATTCAGTATATTCAGAGAATTGCTATGCTAACTCATTGGCCTGTTCACAAGAACACAGTGCATGCTTTCCTTTGCAAATTGCCACTGGTGAAGCACAGGTTTGTGAAGCACCGGAGAGGGAGGGTAAGCACTCTGGAGCTGGTCACGAGACGAGCAGCAGTGCTACCCTGTGCCTCCCCCCTGCCAAGGTCCATTCTACCATCCAGTTTCGAGCTTCACTGAACATAAACACCACAAAACAACAATACAATCCTGTCTAGGTCAGTACTCAGGTACAGTGCACACATAAATAAACTGAAAAACAGAACTTTCACACAAAAAGATGCACAAAAGCGTAATTGGCTTGCCCGCTGATCAACTGTGTTGTAATAAATCATGTGCACATGTTCTTTTCCTGACCTGAGGTTCACTCCAAATAAATTAAATGAGCGATTGTCATGAAATTAGAATTCCAAATCTAAAGTCAGAATGCATATTCTAACCAACAGTTCTCACTTCTCAAGTCCCTCACATTGCTGTATGTCTAAGGGCTTACTCATAACCGTTACTGTCAAACGAAAACTCGCTTTGGTGCTTTTATCTGCTTGCTTTAGGTTTCAAGTGACTCATGGGTGTCTCAAATGAGAGCTGCTGTAAATTACTCCCTTCCTCCCTCCCCAGACAAGTACTAAATTGAAAAGTAAAACTCTTAGATACTTGCCCTGTGCAATTCATGTTTTCACATCTCCTCCTCTAACCAGCTCCGCCCAAAATGTCCTGGTTTGTAGCACTACCACTGTAAACAGAATATCAATAAAATAATCCTTTTCACCCTGCTCTGTCAAATCAACCAATCAAATGTAAACATTCACAACAAACTCTGTGTTAGTGTCAGTCCCTTTCACATGACTAAGGCAACAAAAAGCTTCAATCCCACCTCCTTCTGAGATATCAGACAAAGGGAGGACTTTTTCTACTCTGACTGCCACAAACAACATTCACATATAATTTTTAGCAATAATATTTCAGACTAACAAGAACACAGCAGCTCTCAGTTCCTGGAACGACAAAAAGATTATGCACAACAAGCAAAAATAAACTGGAGTCGGTCATCTGATGCCTAGTACATCTTCTGCTAAGTTATGGTGAACATACACTAACTACAGCTATTCAAAGGTACAGAAACCATGCATTATAGTTAAAACAAATATAAAATATCATGAGTACATAAGCAAGCAATAATTATATGTGTTTTAAGTGTTATATATAAGCATGTCATAAGATGCAAACGACAAACAGCGACACTGCACTGTCAGTTTCGCCGTGAATCTATGGAACAGCAAGTTCTACAAATGGGACATCCAGAGTTGAATGACAGAAGTAAAGTTCAAAAGACAAATCACAATTTGACAACACATATAATTAGTGCAAAAGTACTTTCAAAACAAACTTCTGCATAGATATAACACAGGAGTTGCAACCTCAGTGATATCATAGGCAGAGCAAGAATAGGTAGAATAACACAAGGTGTGGATGAGCATGTGTTCTGAACACTTTCATGACCCACTGACTGCCCTGTGAGAAACTTGCACTACCTTCAGCTTCAACTCCAGTCAGAGGGCTCAAACATGGTCCACCAACAACCAGAAATCACACACACTTTGAAGCTATATGCTGTTAATAGAAAAAATACTAAAACAAAATCCTGGAAAAACCAACCATGCTTAGGAATGCAAGTTTAAGTGGAACATGTGCAGTGTTCACAGGAACCACATAGGCGCACGGAGGATCTGCCACACTCTGTCCTCTCCTCACTGCCCACCGGGTGTCCATCAAAGGGCCCGAGGTAAGACCACTTCACCTCGCGTTAACAAACGCCAGAAGACGCTATGTGTGCTCACCAGAGTTATGCGTACTTGCTAAGGATGTAGAAGTGACCGAGTTTCATGTGCAGCTACCAACAGCTTTGGGGATGACGTCGGCATTATCAAAATCTCTTCCCCTAGGAACCCAGCTCACAGTCATTATCATCCTTTTTTATGTGTTCAAAGATATTAAAGTGTACGTGCTTTGCAGAGCCAAGACATTTGTTCCTTGAGAAATGGAGTAAAAAAATGTTAACTGAAGAAAGAATCAATTTATCCTTCAGCTTTTGGGATAAATAACTCCGCCCAAAATCCAGCGTCAACGCTAGTGAAATGAGATCAAAATGGGAACAACACACCTGGGTGTGGTAGCGAATTGGCAATGGGAAATATATTTTAGGTTTAGCTAATCTAGTTAAAGGAGGCAAATTTGCATCGCATTATTGTTTTGGATGTTTTATCACATGCCACATATTTGAAAAAAATGTCCCCCATAGCCAAGGAATATCTTAAATGTAGTTCAGAAGATGACTGACTGATATGTTTTGGTCCTGAGGGGCATTAAGGACGTTCTGGAATGGATATTCAAGGCTGTGTGACTCACAGAATATCATATTACTAAACCACACACGGACATTGCGGACTCTGTTGGAAGGGTCAAGAGATGTGGAAAGGTCTAAGACCTGAGCAGAGGAAGGGTTTGGATGCAGGACCAGCACTTCACGAATTGTTAAATCTGACAAAAAACAATTGTAGTTGATAAAAAGTAGTTAATGCAGAGAAGGTAAGCAGCAGTGATTACTGTAATCTGATCGCTACACTAGCATATTTACCGAGCCTCAACTTTACACGAATAGAGAATAACTGCAGAACCTCAGACAAAAGCAACTTCTCCAGATATCACGCGGGAGGGGGTCGGGTGGGATTAAAAATAAAGTAAAAAAGCTTGGAAAACTTACCTGACTGGGTCCGCGTCCGCACCACCTCTGCTGTCTGCACCTGGGCCGGGGTCTGCATTGGCGCCTGCGACATCTTCTGTGTGAGTGGCTGGTGGTGACACTGGCAACTCCTCTCTCAGCCAATCCAGGCTGCTCCAGCAGCGCCAGGATTGGCTTGAGCAGGGACTGTCCCAGCCCATAAGAGAGGCCATTAGCCACTGGCAACCCTCCCCCTCGCTCGCTCTCCTAGCAGGCCACTGCAGTGCACATGTTCAGGCTGATCAGAAATATTATCAGCCCAAACCCGAACATGCACACTGGGCCTGCCCTGCTGCTGTTACTCAGTCAACAGCACAAACCAAACACTGCAATGCTGCCCCGCCCACCCCCTACAGCGACACGTCCTGACTGACTCCGCCGGCACGATTTCAACAAGGAAGAATGTGGCCATGCTGTGTTAGTGGGGCAACGCCCCAATGGATGCACCGCCACAGGGTTTAGGGAAGGCAAGTGTGTGCACTTACCAAGTCGACATGGCAGCCCCAGGTGGCACACAGGCTCTGCAATGGCAGGCCTGAGATGCATTTTACAAGCTGCCTCTGTGGGTGGCACAACCAGTGCTGCAAGCCCACCAGTTGCATTTGATTTACAGGCCCTGGGCACACATGGTGCACTGTACTAGGGTCTGACAAGTACATCAAACAAGCCAATCATGGAGTCACTAATCCATTACAACAATTTACAATAGGTAGCACTTGTACTTTGGCACTGAATAGCAGTGGCAAAGTGCCCAAAGCATCTAGACCAGCAAAAACATAGTAAAAACACAGGAGACAACAGCAAAAAAATGGAAGGGAGACCCACGCCAATGGTGCCAGGTCTAACAGTGACTATATCAAATTAGCCACAATAACCCGGATGGTGGTCTGCAAGTGTCAGTGTACCACCATGTCTGTGACTGATTTTCTATAAAGTAAAACAAATTGCTTAAAGGAAATGGGACTGCAATTAGAAAGAAAAGTTCACTTTTTCAATAGTTTGAGAGTTAGCAGTGTTCATATGGATAATAATAACAATAATAATAATAATAATAATAATAATAATAACCTTGAATTTGTAAAGCGCACAGCTACCCCTGAAGTGGTTTCCTGGCGCTGGGGGCCCTCGGGAAGATTAAGCGAGCTATTACCCAGAGTCACATGGTGCTGGGCTGACCTGCCACCGGCCCTTGAACCGTGAACCCCGTGGTCCGGTGTCAGGCACCCTGGCTGCTGCGCCACACCTCTTCCACATGGATCACTGCATACTCCCCAACAACCTTTGTTTAACCGTTTGCAAAGTACACCTTCTCTTTTGCAAATAGGTTACCACCTTAAACAGGGGTCGGTCACTTTTCAATGGTTTACAGCTGCTATTTCTGTCCTAAACCATTGATACATATGGACCTCAATCACTTTTAGAAGGGGTCCTACAACACATCTCCTCCAAACAGCCATTCCTTATCCCTTTCTAAATCCATTTTTGGAGCCGGAAAAAAATATATTGTGCCTTATGTACTAAAAATGCTTTCAGTAAAAGTAGTTGCAATTTGCACACGCACTTTTACTGAATGCATTTGTATTTCGTGAACCAACCTACGTATTCATATACGAAAGGTTGGTTCATGAAATATAGAATTGAAGTGGGTTGCAATTTGACATCTCTCATGAATTTTATAAATACCTCATACAAATTAATGAGGTAGGTCTAAAATTATGATCCACTACAACTAGCTACATTCACAGGCACGCTGGCCTGCTGGGGTGAGCAGACCACCATGTCTTTGATTGCTTTTTCAATAAAACAATCTTTTTGTTGAATGCAGTATAAATGGAAAATGGGATGTGATTAAAAGGAAAATAGAGGGCCAGATTTACCAGGTTCTCACTCAGCGCAGTGCAGCAGCCGCAAAAAGCTACGCTGCGTGAGAGAGAGCAAGAGATCGCCATGTTTACAGAAATATGGCACTCTCCTCCCCTCTCCCACACACTAGCGCTGAAATGTGCTTCTGTGCTCCATGGACACACCTTTGCACCATAGTGCAAGGGTGTCTCTGTGAGTCTAGCATAGGTTTTGTACTGGAAGGAAACCCTTGCTGTACACAAATACTATATTGTAACTAACTAGAACATTTTCCCACTTTGAATGTGTGCTGCAGAGTGGAGCACAAATGCAAAGGCTGAAAAAAAGGGGAAAAAAACCATTTCTCCTTCATAGCGCCTATCTAATACAGGTGATATTTTCTGATGCCAAACCTTGTCTACTTTTTTGAAGTAAATAGGGTTCAGCTTCAGAAAGCTTGAGTGGCTGCATTGGAATGCCCATGCACCACCCATGGTACTCCCCCTTGGTGCTAAGTAATGCAAAACAGTGCTATGCACTGCTTTTTATTACTTTCAAGTAATTTTCCAGCATAAAATTGGTTTTACACTGGAAAGTAAATAGGTGACAAAATATTTAGGGTCAGATGCAAAATGTTTTGTGATTCACAATTAGGTAATCGCAAAATGGCATGCATGAAAGTGTGCAGTACACTTCCTGCGATTCCTATGGGGTCGCAAATGACCTACCTCATGAATATTAATGAGGTAGGTCACAATTTGCGATCCCCTAGTAATCGCAAATATCACAGGGATGGTGGCCTGCTGAGATCAGCAGGCCACCATGTTTGTGATTGCTTTTAAATAAAGCAATAATTTTTTTTGTAAAGCAGCCCGTTTTCCTTAAAGGAAAACGAGATGCTTTACAAAAAGAAAAAGGAAACATTTTTTTTTCATTTTTTAAGACCAGGCAGTGGTCTGTGAGACCACTGCCTGCTCTTAAAAATGCTTTTACAAACATTCACAAAGGGGAAGAGGTCCCTTGGGGACCCCTTTCCATTTGTGAATGACTTACCACCTACGTATCAAAGTATCTCACTCAATGGGTAAAGAAGCCACTAGATAAAGAAACTCGCAATCTCCTAAAAATTGAGTGGCCTAGACCCTCTACGGAGGATAAAGTGTGCAACACATCTAATCTGGACCCAGGACTTATGACCTTCCTGTTTCAGTTCGGAAAGGACCATTGAAAGGGTACTGAAAAATGTTTAAAACAATGTCAAGATAAGGTCCTTGACATATTGGGCCCACTCTCATGTATAGTAGATATTGCAGAAGATGCCCGGGCTAAGAATACTTCAGTAAACACTGACCTTCTCAGGGGTTGGGCACAGCGTGCCATATGTATGCTGGGAAATGCTAATGCTAATCTAATTATGGAAAGAAGGAAGGCTATATTAATGAAGATGAATACTAAGCTAGCAGACCTGTCCTCTAGGGAGGAGATAGGAGATAACAAGGGACTCCTTTTTGTCGAAAACTTTGTAAAGTATCTAGGAAGGTATGTCTCCACCTTTACAGCTTCAGCAAGGCTCAAACAAACACAGAGCCTTTGGTTCGTGAGCTGTTTTTGGAAGGGCTGACAGGAGGGGACTGGCAGTCAGCTGAGGAACCTTTAGGTCCCAGTTTTACCCCCAAGAGCAAAAAGGATTGAGTAACTTTGGTAGAGGTTACCGCCAAACCTCAAATGTCTACCTCCAGAGAGAGAGAATTTCAAGGAGCCATGGAGGAAGGTCTAGGATCTCAACCCCAGGATACCAAGGTGAGCATTACCCTTTCTTCCCTCCTAAAGGTGGGAGGAAGGTTAAGATTGTACATACACAATTGGGAAAAAATAACACAAGAAACTGTTGGAGGTTTCAGAATAGAAGTTTTGGTATATCCAAGCAAACAATAAGACCCAGAAAGTTGGCCTTGGATTCAGAAAAAAGGTCACTCATAGATTCAGAGGTACCCCAAATGCTAGAGAAGGGGACATTAGCTCAAGTTCCAAAACAAGAACTAGCAGGGGGTATTGTGAGCCCGGTTTTTCTGGTGAAAAAGAAGGACAAGGGCTGGCACTCAGTTATATATTCAAGGGAGCAAAACTAATATCTAATATTAACCGTGGTGGACAACTCCGCTCCGCCCGTGGAGTGTGCGGAGATTTGCCTACTCCACGTTCTGTGGAGAATGTGCAGTTGGCAAGTCTCCGCACACTCCGCAGCGGAGTTAAGTTGGCCCGCTGCCCGACTCCACCCCCTATTAAGATATGTTACCAGTAATTTAAAAAAACTAAAAACCACTTACCTCTTAACCGCGGTCCCCGGGCTGTCCTTGTCCTCTTCCTCGCCACACGGGTACTGCTTGAGAAAAATGCACATGCCCACACTTGTGCATTTCTTGCAAATGCTTTTCTTGCATTTGAATGTTGTGGAGGATAATTGTGGACTTGGTAGCAAAGTGTTTCATTTAAGGCACAACTACGTAGCCTACTGCTTTTATAAAAGAGTAATTTGAAACAGTTCATTGAGGATGTGTTTTCTGGTGTCAGTGAGGCTTTTGACTATTTGGTGCTACTAAAGGGTTTGGAATTCTTCCATCCAAAGCAGCTAGTAGGGAAAGATAAAAAGTTGAAAAAAACAATGCATGGCTTCAGTGGTTGGAGCTTAATACCTGGTTATCAACTCCAGAGACAAATAAGGATGGTTTCATGCGTGGATAAATGGAATAAGGTTACAATTTACTAGCATGGCTGTTGTGATGATTAGGTGCTTTTGAGGTGTGATTTTAAAATGAATGGTCAGGCCCTGAAATCAACCTATGCTGAACAAAGCGGATGTTGGCCACCCATGGAATGGTGTGCACAGGGCCTGGGCGCCAGGTAAAAGGGTATTAAGGTTGTGTTATCAGTGGCTGCAACATAAAAACTTCAGAATCATGAAATTCCCAAGTTAACGTGACGCCATCACCACATTGTTTGAAGTACATTTGAAATGCAATGTGAAACCATGTGCAGCAGACATGCTCAGTGCAGGAAAGTGTACCGCAGAGACTGCCCATAGTGCATTCCACTCACTAGAGCAAACCAACTATTGCTGCGCTCATCTGAAGGCCAGTGCTGAACCTGCCGCAGTTGACGATCTCCTAATATGCATGCCATTTTCTGACCAAGTGTAGCATGACCACATTTCTTTTTAATATTCATATTATTTAAAAATATTTAGGAAACTCTGAGCATGACACAGGTTTGTGAAGTCTTGCAGACTTGTGAACTCTTAGCAGAACTCCTGCAAGGGTCAAGAACCCAGTACTTAGGCTGTGAACCCCACAGGATGCCCGCTAAGGGTCCAAAACCCCTTGCTGCGGGACAGTGGGCCCATAACCAGAGTTAGTGAACATCAATGCCTTGCTGAGATTTGCAAACCCTACCATGGGGTATGCAATTCCCGTGGCAAAATATAAGAATTTTTTGCTCTAACCTCAATGGGTCCCTTTGGCTCCCCATCTGAGCCTGGGAATATTTACCCTGCTCCATTATGGATCATTGGCTTATTTTTGACAGTACACAGAGTCTGAGCCCAGCATCTTGTAATGGAGGACTCAAGAATATTTTCAGAGTTGCAGCCAGCCAAGCAGAGGTTTCCTGGCTACAGAGCTGAAGGTGGTGACTCTAAAAAAATAGCTCCTGAATTCAATCATGTTTCAGCATTTTTTTAATTCAGTCTGTTGCCAATCTCTGAACCTAGATTTGCAGACCATCAGCAGGATCCTTTTGTTGCATTTCTGACCTATGTGCACCCCACTGAATTTTATTTATTACATACATTAATTTATATTAGTTCACATTTATTAATTAACAACGCATGCAACATTTAGGTGCCGATTCCGATCCGGTAAAACCCGGGTACGAATGGTCGTATGAAGCGTTTTTTCTGTCCGGCTCGTACCCGGGAAAACACCTTACAAACTCGCAAGTACGATTCGCACAGAAATAGCATTTCCGTACGAGTCGTAAAAAACACCGACCGGCAAAAAAATACATACAAATGTGATTCTGGACGGCGCATATGCGACGTCCGGACGGAGTCAGGCAGCGTTTCACGGACCAGCAAGTACGATTCGTGCCGACGCCACTCCGCACGTAGCATTTTTTACGGGAGCCAAAAACTGCCAGGAAATTGAGGACGACGCGAACAAGGAGCACCGGTACGCGATGGACAGCCATGGATCCCAACCTACGCGTCATCCCGGCCCTCATAGCCTACGACCTCGTGTTCAGAAACCGACGCAGACGCCGCAGAAGGTCAGAACAACACCCAGGGGCAAAGGGGGGGGGTGTGCAAGGGGCAGGAAACACAACCCACACCCCACAAAAAACAAAGATATCCTGCACAACAATCACCTCCATGGTCTGGTCACTTCAGGGGGCGTGTCCACCAATCCCACGTCCCGCCACAACGGAAGTGGATGTGGACGCGTACCCGTCAGCACCATAATGGTGGTACGGGACGTCCCCACGCCCCTCAGAGCGTGGGTACGGGCCATACCACACCTACCCCTACGTCACACCAACAATGGCGGTACGGCCCGTACCCACGTCTCAAAGGCATGGTTACGGCCCGCACCCCCAAAGTTGGGGTGCCGTAGGGGTACGGGCCATACCCAGGCCTACAGCGCGTGGGTACGGCACATACCACGCCTACCCCTACGTCACACCAACAATGGCGGTACGTCCTGTACCCACATCCCAAAGGCATGGGTACGGCCCGCACCCCCAAAGTTGGGGTGCCGTAGGGCTACGGGCCGTACCCAGGCCATCAGCGCATGGGTACGGCTCGTACCACGACAGCGGCCAGACAAATGAGGGGTGGGTGCCTATCACGACCAGCAGTGTCCAGACAAATGAGGGGTGGGTGCCTATCACTCCCAGCAGTGCCCAGACAAATGAGGGGTGGGTGCCTATCACGACCAGCAGTGCCCAGACAAATGAGGGGTGGGTGCCCAGACAAATGAGGGGTGGGTGTAGAGGACCCCCAGCAGTGGACAGACATATGGGGGTGGGTGCAGAGGACTCCCAGCAGTGGACAGAGACATGGGGGTGTGTACATCATCCTCCGATGAGCAAAACTCCATGGGTGCATGAAGGCATCCACAATGTGCGACAATGTTGAGAGTGCCATGACAACACATCACTGACAGCAGTGTCCCAATCCCATGAGGATGGATGTCCTTCCCCCACTGCATGACACACCACATGTGGGTGTGATGACAAATTACACATGCATACCCACCCCTGGCGGAGGTAGCACAATACACACACTGAGATCATGCAACAAGACTGTATCCTCATGTTAAACACCACTAAACTAAGAGAGCCTAAGGGAACACACACTGTCACCCACATTCCAGGACTGATAGGAATGTACAGGTGCCGGGGCAGCCAACAAGTTGTTGCCTCCTATGGAAGGAAAAGGGTGGAGTACACACAGATACAATGCCCACAATTGTCAGTCAGGTGCCCAAAGACCCTGCAGAACACATGTGTGTGAGGCAGGGAGTACACACATGCATAGTGCGTAAAAGGGAAAATGTCCACATGAAGTCATGTCAATATACTCCATACACAAGTACAGTGTCCAGCAAGGATGCCACAAACGATGCAGGTGGAGACATTGTAGAGCATGCATGGCCAAAGTTGAAGGGATGTGTCACACACTGAGGAAATGTTGACACAGCTCAGTACAACAATTGGGAAACACCCTGCAGGGAAGATGTCAGGTGCCACAGAGGAAGGAACACACCTTGGGACAATGTCACCATGCAGTAAGAGCTAACATGACCTAAGAATATATGCAGACACCTTGTGACGGCATGCAGATACAAGGGTCCACCCCATGAGCAGCACACTACTACATTTCCCAGACACCCAACACATTATCACCACCCCAACTCAAGGAGCAGCAGCACCAACAGCAATACCAGAAAAGCAATAGTGTGCAAACGAAAAACAAAAAACCACATTCAGCATTTCGAAGAAAATGAGCTACAGTACACTATTCACCAAGCCCATAGGCCACGCCAGATGCAAAGTCCTGGGGGGGGACACGTTGCGCCTTCCCTAGCTTGCCTGCACAGTTCACTGTACCATATCATCCACAGAATGGGGGGCATCATGTGTGGGGGAAGAACCAGGCACCGCAGGGACAGGAGGGGCACGGGTACGTGTCGTGGGTGCAGGGACGGATGACTCCACCACAGGGGGTGGGGCAGCACCAAAGGAGGAGGTCAGTATGGCGCTGCACACACCCGCAATCTCTTCCAGTGTCTCCCCTGCACCCGAAGGAACCACAGGCCCCAAGGAGGGGGGGGGTCGGAGGGATGGGTTGCAGCGCAACTGGGGGAGGGTGTGGACAGGGGGGGGACTCAACTACCCTGCCCGGGGAATCCCTCAAACGCTTGCGGGGTGGTGTCACACTGGGGCTGAGGGACAGACTGCCCATGAAGGACTCTTTGTCCGACTGTTGGGCAGGAGAGCCAAGGGGAGTGGTTTTGGAGGTAGTGTGTCGTGAGGACTGCGGACTCCTACTGTGACAGCGTGGCTGCTGTTTGCCCCCCGACCCAGTGGCTGTGCCTTCTCCCCCCTGTGTGTGCGTGACAGGAGGTGTGCGCTTGGCCTTCACTGGTGGTGTGCTGCCTGTGTCTGGTGGGGTGCGTGGATGGGGACGTCTGGGTGTGTATGGGACAGGCATGGAAGTGGGAAGTACAGATGGTGCCGGGGTAGGGGAGGGACGGAGCACTGCAGGAGACCCACTGCCGCCGTCAGTGACGAGTCCATGGACCTCAGCAACATCCGTTGGTCAGACATCGCTGATGACATGCCCTCCATGTACGACACCATCCGTGTCAGCAGTCTGGTGTGGCCATGGAGGACACGCAGCAGCGATGTCTGACCAACCTGCAACTGGCCCTGAATGTCCACAGACTCTGCATTGACGGCAGCAGGGGAGACAGGGGCAGGGGGTGCGGTGCCTGGCACGAAGGAGACATGTTTGGTGTACCACAAACTCCCCTCAGAACCCAGAACCCCTTATCCGACTAGCTTAGTGTCCCATTCATTAGCCGAGGTTGAGCTCGGCGGTCCCAATGTATAGACAACCCAGAACAAGCGACTTACAATATTCTCAGGAATGGTGGGAATCAGAAATACCTGTTCGTCATTATTCTCAGATCAGTCCACAACAGAATAGACAAAGACACGGTAAAGTTGAAAGAGTTCATTCAATGAACCTTGCGTCCTAAGATGCAGTACTGTGGCTAACATAATCAGACAAATGGTTCAGAAGCATCAGCATTGTTACAATATCATAGACAATGAAAGGAGCAATCATAAGAAAATGACAGTGGAAACAGCAACCTTCCTGCCGCCAGTAAACTAATAGTAGTATCATTAGACTAATAGAAGGTCTCTAGACTTGAATGGGGGACCCCCCACCGTACAGATCAGCTCAGTGGAATCACATCACAGGGTCAGCTAGTCTCTTCTCCTGCGAAAGTTCTCCATCACAATGAAACTAAAACGTGCTGCACTGCAATATGAAAAGCACTCGTCTATCAGGTATCTGCAGCTGCGTGCATGTAATGGCTAAATAGTGGGACGATCAACCTGCACACAACAACATGCACCGTCTAGTCACCCAGACTGTTTGTTTACACAATGTACAGTACAAGCTCGCTGCTCACTGTGAAGGATGTCAAACAACAGACAGTTCTCATGTGAAGCAAACTCGAGTAGGCATTTTTCAATTAATAACACGCAACTACAGTGTCGCGTGCAAAAGCAGCAAAATTGGCAAGATGGCTTTCTAACAACTAACGCGGTGGTGCTAACTTAGCATTGTACATAGGGAGATAGTAATCATCACTACACCCCCCCTTGTTCGTACCACTAACCACTAGGGGTGCAAATTCAAGAACGCAGGGTTCAAGTTTGATAGAACGGAACCAAGGGCATGAACTGGAAGTCCATAGAAGGGAAGCGAAAAAGTCAGAAAAGAAATTTCAATTATAAAAGATGTTGCAAGGAAATTAACCATGTAAAAGGGGAACAAATATAACATCGATGGATGCACCATGAAATGAGAAGGGCAAAATTCAATCCATTAAGGTATAAGCACAATAAGTTGCAACAGCTTCCAAGAGGAAATCATTTGAACGTTCCGCAAAATTATCTGCCATCCAGTTCAGCAGGGGGAAGGAACACACGTGTTCCTCAACAATCGGGGCATCCAGCACCATTTGTGGACAACAGGTGGGGACATCAAGATAACTTCTGGATAAGAATTCAGTTGCAGCCGTTCCGATGTCCCAATTCCCTAGGACTCCATGTGCTGCAGCACAGGCCATGATCCTGACGCCAGAACAGTCCAACTCATGAGCCACTAAGGGGCTCATCAGTCGATCATAATCCGGGGCAGGAGACACCGAGTTAGACAGGCACAAATCCAGAGCCCATTCGAATGGACAATCTAGGCAATGAAAAACAGGTTGCACGCAGGTAAAGAAGGGAAACCGGAAGGACAATCCATAGGCAATGCTTAAGGTAGCCAGCGGCAGAGTGCCGTAGAATTCAAGCATCTGTTTCCGAAGATGGAGCAGCTGGGGCATGCTGTCTTGTAACGCAAGTTGTGCAGCCATAGCGTAGTACGCAGATCAATAATAGCACCCCAGCTACGAGGGCGAGAAGCAACGGGAGACCTCCGAAGACGCTAGAAAAAATCGAATGATTAAATGCAGGGATCACACCAAACATAGTTTGGAAGGAGGTCACGAGGCCGGAGCCCACAATTTAGAAAAAATCCGCCAGGCCACTTGTTGACGAGGCATGAAAGATAGGCTGAATCAGAATCCCAAAATGTAGTGGGGGATCAGTGTTCAAAAGCGCTTGCACCTCTGTGCGCGTGTTCGCTACGTGAAGGACAAATGTTTCTCGGGATGAAGTTAACACGACTTGTTTTTGAGACAATAGAGCCCTTATTCTGCTCATCTTGTTGAACTCTGCTTTCAAGGTTGGAATGGAAGGCCAGATGGATACATCGAGCCGGCTATGCGGGGGGGGGGGAAAGGACGTTATTACAGAAAACCACTCGTAGTCATACAGTCACGATGTGAGGAATTCCCACCAGCATCCCACAGCAAGCTTCATCATTGAATAGCACATAACTACTGTTAGCAAGCAGCGTACAAGACGGTGTCATAACTGGCACACGAATCCCTTTCAGAATACAAGCTAAATTATGAGCGTGTATATTACAAGCACCATGCAATTGAATGTGCCTACACACTACAGAATGATCCGGAGTGGAAGTGCACCCTTCACCTTTTAAATACACCTCCTTGCCGTCTCTCACGCACCTGTTGTCGCCTAGCACAGACACAAGGGACCCGAGCAAGTGGGAGGGGGGTGATGGGAATGGAGGGTGCGGCGAGAGATGGAGTGCTGCTTTCAGCTCTGGGAGCAGTCTCCGTCCCCTCTGGGAGCTCTGCCTCGGACCTGTCAGCGTCATAGTCGGTGTTGGGACTGGACAGGTCCTCCGCCTGAATCCCCTCGACCTCCGTGCCACTTGCTGCGCCACACTTCCCAGCACTGGTGGCCCCGGTGCTGGATCCCTCCCCCACGTCCGTGCCAGTGTCTCCCTCGGTTTCCCCCGACGATGCTGTGGGCAAGGTGAAGAGACAGGAAATGATCAGACACCTGTATACATATGACACATGAGTCCAAACTACATAGGTCACAGTGCATAGCATGAACAGCAACATGAGTAACATCTACAATACTACAAACATATGTAGGCCCTGCACCACACAGTTGGTTGACCCACCATGCCACTGGGAAACAATGGGGAGCATGACACAAAA
Source organism: Triturus cristatus (assembly GCF_964204655.1). Classification (NCBI taxonomy): domain Eukaryota; kingdom Metazoa; phylum Chordata; class Amphibia; order Caudata; family Salamandridae; genus Triturus; species Triturus cristatus. Next base: position 368,600,666 of record NC_140586.1, read on the forward strand.
GCAAATTACTTGATATCAATTTATACAGAGGAGCTAGTCTCTGGGGACAGTCGAGCACTGCATCACTGGCATGGCACAGTCACCTACACCCGCAACTGTCCCCTGATGCCAGGTACACGGATAATGACACCTGACATGTAACTACCAGCGTTGCACGATGTGACTATGTCATGTGTGTGTCATGTGTTCCCATGAGCTTGCTGTAGTTGTTCCGTGACATGCATCTGCAGTTGCTGCATCCAACATGTGTCTGCGTGTTGATGGGCATGGCACACTATTACGCACACCAGGCCACATGTGGAATCAGACGTAATGGGTGTATGTATGCATCGCACATGGACTTGCGAGACAAGGACATATCTGCGTAATCTCAATGTATGTGTGATCAGTCTTGACATGTACCCCTTCATGGCAAGGTGTGTGGACTGTCCTATTTCAAGGACATGTGACCTGTGCCTCTAGTGTTCCGCAACCTGTCTGTATGATAAAACATCCTTCTTCTGCACATATGTGGATGTCTGTCACTCCTGTAATGCATCTGCCTGTTCACTTACACTGATCCACAGCTAGTTTCATGGCATGTCATGTTGACCTTGAGCACCCATGTGTGTAGCTGACTCTTGGTAGGAGTATCACCTGGCTGGCATACGTGTCCTGGATGCATTGCACAGAACAGACTCTGTATGTAGCATATGTGTATTAGCTGTTGAACATGTGCTCAGTTCATTGACATTGGTGTAGTGCTGTACTCAATCTTCGTTATTCCTTCCAAATTTCTGCAGGGCACCGCCTCTCCCCCGACCAATGCCAGACTTGGCTGCCATGAGGGAACGTGACTGTATACGCCGCTACTGCTTCTCCCAACCGTTGATTGACAACTTGACCGCAAGGCTGGCACCACACCTCCAACCGCTACACAGGTATCCTACTGCACTGACACCCAAGATGAAGGTGATGGCAGTCCTACATTTCTTTGCCACGGGTACGTTTCAATTGACCATAGCTGATGTAGGTGGCATGTCCCAGACCATGTTCAGCCGTGTCCTGCATGATGTGTTAGAGGCCATGTTGGTACACCTGGATGAATTTATACATTTTCCAACTCGTGAGCAGTTGACAGGTGTCAAGGGTGAGTTCTATGCCCTGGGAGGGATGCCCCATGTCATTCGGGCCATTGATGGGACACATGTGGCTTTGGTACCACCACAGGCACAGGAGGAAGCCTTTCGTAACCGCAAACATTACCACTCCATCAATGCCCTTGTGGTATGTCTTGCTAACATGCTGATATCCCATGTCTGTGCCCGTTTTCCAGGATCAGCACATGATGCCTACATCATGAGGCGTAGCAGGGTGCCTGAAATGATGCTGCAGCTGCGCAACGAACGTGCATGTCTTGTTGGTGGGTATACTCTGTTAGTCCTGTATTTTGCGGTATCTTAATATCTTACTGCTTCTCCTGACCCACTTCTGTCCATGATGTTTCCATGTAGGGGACTCTGGCTATCCCAACATGCCATGGCTGATGACGCCTCTCCGCAACCCCAGAACAGCCGCAGAACACCGGTACAAAGACACCCATGGGCAGACGAGGCGCGTGATTGAGAGGACGTTTGGACTCCTGAAGAGCAGATTCCGGTGCCTCCACAAGACCGGCGGCGCCCTCCCATATGCCCCAGTGAAGGTCTGCAAAATCTTCCTTGTGTGCTGCATGCTGCACAACATGGCAGTGGAGAAGGCCGGGCCACTCATCCTGGATCCCGATGAGCAAGATCATCCACCCGTGGAGGATGAAGGGCTTGGGCACGGGGCAAGTGAGGATGAGGAGGAGGATAAGGATGAGGACATCCGGAGTCAGCTTATCCGCAACTTCTTCTCATGATGGTGAGTCCCTGTGTCTGAGTGTGCACGCTTAGAGCCTTGTGTGGCATGTGTTGCAATGTGTGTGTTGGGCTGACTGTGTGCTAAGTGACTTGGAGGTATGTTCTGATGTGTCATTCAAGTGATGATGTCATTCCACAAATTTTTGCGGGAACACAAAAATCATTAATAGCATGGTGACAACATCATTCCTGTAGAGTACATGTACATGTCTGCGGATTACTAGCTCTTCGCTGACTTGTTGTGTGTCTGTCCACCCCAGGTTCCTGCGGCTGTCGTCTGCTCATGTCATCATTGCCCTCCTGCTATTCCTCATGAGTATTGCAACGTGTGCTGGATCAGAGTTACATGCACAGACATGGTGAAAAGTCATTTTGGGTAAGGAGTGCAGCAAGGCGTTTTCTGGGTGGTACGTGTTTGTGATATGTGGGGACTGCTCCTGTGCATGTTGTGTTACCATGCATACATGTCGACTCACCATGGGCCACATGACGTGTTGCATGGCTCCCATGAATTGATAGTCACCCTTCCTGACAGTCATCTGTCATGGATTGTGGATTCTGATGAAGGCATCAATGTGTGTATAACGTCCCTCAGGAACATATGGGATGCTAATGGTGGACAGGGTCTGGAACATCCCGATGACAGCCTCAATGGGGAATTGCAGCCTCTCGGTGTGCAGCAAGGGGTGTTAGGCTCAATCCCTTCACTTGTGTGCCAGCTCAGTAGGATTTACCACATCTGTGTGTTGAAGGGGGTGTCTAGTGTAGGTCACACATGTTCAGCCAAATGACCTGTGAGTCTGTTCCAATGGATACATTTCCATTAGTGTGAGGCTGAGTAATAAAGGTGCTCGTCACACTCCAAGGTGCCTCATCTCTGTCAATGCAGGTCTCTTGCCACTTTGCATGTGGCATCTCTGGCATACTTGTTGTAGATAATGCATAGGAGTCCATGTGTAGTTTAGCGACATGCATGCAGTTGCTCATGGATTAGGCTCCCTATTGGGCATGAAGTACATGGTCATGTATGTTTTTTAGCAAGGTCGACCACACAATGGGCCATCAACAGCTGCTGAGGGTGTGTCTCCTGTGTGCAGGTCGCCCTTCAGTTTCCTGATCCGGTGTAATGGCTCTTTGGTGATTGTGCATGCATTGTCTCTGGGTGTGCCATGTGACACTGGACACTCCTTACTTTACACACGCGCCTGTTGCAGTTGTCCTTCTGACATCCTAGTCCTTGTGTGCAAAATGGGGCATTTTGCAGGGAGATGGCGCCTGCTGCTGCGGGACCTGCACAAGCACCCAGTGGCCACACACACAAGATGGTGTGCATCATGTTTGGCTCACTCACATATGCCATGCTAGTCCACAGCATCTGGACCTCATGCTGCAACGCCCTCTGCATTATGCACATGATCCACTGATAGATCCACTCCAAGTAAAGACAGACCATCCCCCAGGTCCATGACAACATCCGTATCATATACTGCCCTGCCCTCTACGGAACAAGTACATCCAAACTCCAAGGAAACTGGTCCACTTCCAGGGGGCATCTCCACACCTCAGCTTCAATACCCTGCGCCCCAGCCACCTCACCGTCCAGCAAAGATAGCTGCAATGGATCACTGTCTGCTGCAGGATGACCTCCACACTCCCCACCCACATTCAGGAGGCAGTCCGCAAACCCAACCCCACACCAACCTTGTACGTCTGTCATCCTAGATCCCGTTGGGCCATATCCGTGCATCCAACCTTGCCCTGGCCACCGTTCTTCACATCCACCGTACTCCAGCATACAGGACATTGTTCTCCCACCTGGCCACACATACCTGGGACTCCCTCCCCGGGTACCTCCACATGAGCCACGACCTCTACGCCTTGATGATAATCTCCCAAATAGGTCTCTCCGCACAGTTTAGCAAGCACCCCCTCAGCAGCCAGAGGCCATCACAGGTGAATGTTGTGCTCCATGCCTACATTGAATGATACCTTGTGACCCTTGTGTGTCCTGTACCAGACTCTGATCCCAGGGTATGGATAGCTGGAATTAGTTCAACACTCAGGCATAGTTAGACATTTCCACACACATATGTCATTGAATAATGCCAAATGACAGCAACATCTCATGTGCAGAACAAGAAGAATTCATTTTTGGTGGGGTGAGTCTTTTGGTAGATGTGCTAAGGTGCTCTACCGGGTGCAAAGAATCCAAAGTTCACAGGGGGAGATGGCATCCTTGTCAGTTGGAGTCATCAGAGTCCAGACCACAGTGTTGGTCATCATTGGTCAGACTGTGACCAGCAAGTCCATGTGGCAAAGAATGTCATTGGATGAGGTGCTGCTGTTGCGCCGGAGGGCCAGGTGCCAGGCCAGGTGACCTGGGAGATGGGGATGGTCCGCTGACTCTCACGGTCTTTTCCGTGGACGACCCACCTTCCTCCGGGGACCCTCAGATGCAGGCCTTGACGATGCTGGGGACGCTCCGTCAGACGAATCCTCCTCCTCCTTCCTCCCTGTGTCTGGTGCTGGTCTACGCCTGGTGGTACAGGGAGGGTTTGCCAGGCTTTGGGCGATCTGATGGAGTGATTGGCTCACGTCCCTGTGCACTGCCAGGAGCTCAGCCAGTCTTGCCTCCATCCATCCTTGGTGTTGTTGATGACTGGCATGATGCTCGACCTGCAGGTCCTTAATCTCATCGAGGGTCCCCTGCATCCCGGAAAGTCTGGACACGACCTGGTCGATGCCTCTGGTGTCACGCCGGTATGAGTCCAGGATGTTGCGTATGTGTGACATACCGGTGTCCTGAGCTGGCTGGTCAGGTTCGCGCCTCCGCCTGCCTCCACTCCCACCACCCCTGCCCACATGAGCATGGCCTGCCGTTGTGGGCACATCGGGTCTACGGGACCCCTGAGGGATGGTATTTGCGGGGTTGTCTGCCTCCTCCTGGGTGCCCGGAGAACCTTGTCCCTCCTGGTCAGACTGGCTCTGTTGTTCAGTGCGAGCAGGGCTCCTGGGTGTCTCCTGGGATGTGGCAGGGGTGGGGGTTGGCACAGATGTACCTGACGCAGGTGCTGCAGGGGCTTGGGCACCAGAGGGGCCAGGTTGGTCGGGGTCATCCACGGAGTGGTGAGAGTCGTCGCTGCCAGTGGGATCATCTTCACGCTGAGCCTGGGACTGTGATTGTTCCCCCCCATTGTTGGGGGGAGGTCGATGACGTTGCCCTGTGTGTGAGAGAGAGGCAATGTTAATGCTGTTTCATGCCACATCCATGTTCCATACATATTCAAGTTGACACAGTTCCTCCAGGTGGTTGGATGTCCCTAGCATTGCTCTCAGTGGCCACTTGGGGATGGGTATGTTGCGGGGGACAGATTGGGATGTTCTCCTGAGTGTTTGACCTGTAGAATGTTGGCTCTGATGCTTATTTGGCTCTGGTTTGGTCTTGTTGTGTCACATGTCCATTGTGGGAGTGTGTGAATCCGTTGCCTGCCCCGGGGGTGTGTGCTTGTGTTAGGGGGGGGTGTGACCGGGTGTGCTGTTGTGTGTAGTGTGAGTTGACAGTGAGTGTGAGTTCCTGTGCTAGATACCTGTGCTTGTGGAGTTGGTGTTTGAGTGTACAGTGGTCCCAGGAGGGCCTTGTGCTGCATACAGCAGGGCCCAGTGTCAGCTACCTTGTCAGTAGTTTGCCAGTCCCTGTGCATTGTGCATGGGTATGTACCTATGCCATATGGGCTGAAGGCATTGTTGTCTGCGTCTCATTTCCACAGTGTGTTGTGTGGGGCCCACCCTCCCAGCCTCCCGGACATCCAGTCTTGTGTTTGTGGTTGTTGTAGCCTTGGACATGGCCTTGCCTTGATTTGTGAAGGGTGCATGGAGACGTTAGTGGCATGGCCGTGGTTTTTGAGTGTGGTTGTGTGTGGTGAGTGCTTGGGTGTAGGTGCGTGCATTTGTTGTAGTTGGGGTGTGGATGCCATTCCCCCCATGTTACGTGAGTTGTTTGTGTACTCACCAGGATCTGCGACTCCTTCGACTCCGTGTACTCCCACCGGCGGTAGCAGGGCCATCACCTTCTCCTCCCAGGGATGGTAGTGTACTGGTCTGCGGGGCGGCCCACCTCCAGTGATGTTAGTCTGGGCATATTCTTCATTCATTTTCCTCTTGACCGCCCTGCGCAGATCGTACCACCTGGCTTGGCATTCATGCCTGGTCCTTCGGATGCGGTACAAAAGGGGGTGGTGATGGACGGAGCATCAGAACCAATCAAACACTCACACCCAGTCAACAGATCTGGGTTTGATCCATCACCATTCTTTAGCCCACTCTGCCACCCCAGTTCAGACATGGCCATATGCAAATCAGTCTGACCCTGTGCCTCATGGGAACAGTCCAGCCCGAACTGCCAAGCCATGCCTTCCCTGGACCGGAAACAAGCTTCCTAGGACCGGTTTCTGGCATTTCAGCCGTCTTCAGCCAGGCTTGCTTGAATCCAGTGGCAAAGTGAGCAAGGGACTCACGTCTGAGCATACCCTGCCAACTTATGGCGAACAAAGCGGTACAAAAGGGGATGGTGATGGACGGAGCATCAGAACCAATCAAACACTCACACCCAGTCAACAGATCTGGGTTTGATCCATCACCATTCTTTAGCCCACTCTGCCACCCCAGTTCAGACATGGCCATATGCAAATCAGTCTGACCCTGTGCCTCATGGGAACAGTCCAGCCCGAACTGCCAAGCCATGCCTTCCCTGGACCGGAAACAAGCTTCCTAGGACCGGTTTCTGGCATTTCAGCCGTCTTCAGCCAGGCTTGCTTGAATCCAGTGGCAAAGTGAGCAAGGGACTCACGTCTGAGCATACCCTGCCAACTTATGGCGAACAAAGCGGTACAAAAGGGGGTGGTGATGGACGGAGCATCAGAACCAATCAAACACTCACACCCAGTCAACAGATCTGGGTTTGATCCATCACCATTCTTTAGCCCACTCTGCCACCCCAGTTCAGACATGGCCATATGCAAATCAGTCTGACCCTGTGCCTCATGGGAACAGTCCAGCCCGAACTGCCAAGCCATGCCTTCCCTGGACCGGAAACAAGCTTCCTAGGACCGGTTTCTGGCATTTCAGCCGTCTTCAGCCAGGCTTGCTTGAATCCAGTGGCAAAGTGAGCAAGGGACTCACGTCTGAGCATACCCTGCCAACTTATGGCGAACAAAGCGGTACAAAAGGGGGTGGTGATGGACGGAGCATCAGAACCAATCAAACACTCACACCCAGTCAACAGATCTGGGTTTGATCCATCACCATTCTTTAGCCCACTCTGCCACCCCAGTTCAGACATGGCCATATGCAAATCAGTCTGACCCTGTGCCTCATGGGAACAGTCCAGCCCGAACTGCCAAGCCATGCCTTCCCTGGACCGGAAACAAGCTTCCTAGGACCGGTTTCTGGCATTTCAGCCGTCTTCAGCCAGGCTTGCTTGAATCCAGTGGCAAAGTGAGCAAGGGACTCACGTCTGAGCATACCCTGCCAACTTATGGCGAACAAAGCGGTACAAAAGGGGGTGGTGATGGACGGAGCATCAGAACCAATCAAACACTCACACCCAGTCAACAGATCTGGGTTTGATCCATCACCATTCTTTAGCCCACTCTGCCACCCCAGTTCAGACATGGCCATATGCAAATCAGTCTGACCCTGTGCCTCATGGGAACAGTCCAGCCCGAACTGCCAAGCCATGCCTTCCCTGGACCGGAAACAAGCTTCCTAGGACCGGTTTCTGGCATTTCAGCCGTCTTCAGCCAGGCTTGCTTGAATCCAGTGGCAAAGTGAGCAAGGGACTCACGTCTGAGCATACCCTGCCAACTTATGGCGAACAAAGCGGTACAAAAGGGGGTGGTGATGGACGGAGCATCAGAACCAATCAAACACTCACACCCAGTCAACAGATCTGGGTTTGATCCATCACCATTCTTTAGCCCACTCTGCCACCCCAGTTCAGACATGGCCATATGCAAATCAGTCTGACCCTGTGCCTCATGGGAACAGTCCAGCCCGAACTGCCAAGCCATGCCTTCCCTGGACCGGAAACAAGCTTCCTAGGACCGGTTTCTGGCATTTCAGCCGTCTTCAGCCAGGCTTGCTTGAATCCAGTGGCAAAGTGAGCAAGGGACTCACGTCTGAGCATACCCTGCCAACTTATGGCGAACAAAGCGGTACAAAAGGGGGTGGTGATGGACGGAGCATCAGAACCAATCAAACACTCACACCCAGTCAACAGATCTGGGTTTGATCCATCACCATTCTTTAGCCCACTCTGCCACCCCAGTTCAGACATGGCCATATGCAAATCAGTCTGACCCTGTGCCTCATGGGAACAGTCCAGCCCGAACTGCCAAGCCATGCCTTCCCTGGACCGGAAACAAGCTTCCTAGGACCGGTTTCTGGCATTTCAGCCGTCTTCAGCCAGGCTTGCTTGAATCCAGTGGCAAAGTGAGCAAGGGACTCACGTCTGAGCATACCCTGCCAACTTATGGCGAACAAAGCGGTACAAAAGGGGGTGGTGATGGACGGAGCATCAGAACCAATCAAACACTCACACCCAGTCAACAGATCTGGGTTTGATCCATCACCATTCTTTAGCCCACTCTGCCACCCCAGTTCAGACATGGCCATATGCAAATCAGTCTGACCCTGTGCCTCATGGGAACAGTCCAGCCCGAACTGCCAAGCCATGCCTTCCCTGGACCGGAAACAAGCTTCCTAGGACCGGTTTCTGGCATTTCAGCCGTCTTCAGCCAGGCTTGCTTGAATCCAGTGGCAAAGTGAGCAAGGGACTCACGTCTGAGCATACCCTGCCAACTTATGGCGAACAAAGCGGTACAAAAGGGGGTGGTGATGGACGGAGCATCAGAACCAATCAAACACTCACACCCAGTCAACAGATCTGGGTTTGATCCATCACCATTCTTTAGCCCACTCTGCCACCCCAGTTCAGACATGGCCATATGCAAATCAGTCTGACCCTGTGCCTCATGGGAACAGTCCAGCCCGAACTGCCAAGCCATGCCTTCCCTGGACCGGAAACAAGCTTCCTAGGACCGGTTTCTGGCATTTCAGCCGTCTTCAGCCAGGCTTGCTTGAATCCAGTGGCAAAGTGAGCAAGGGACTCACGTCTGAGCATACCCTGCCAACTTATGGCGAACAAAGCGGTACAAAAGGGGGTGGTGATGGACGGAGCATCAGAACCAATCAAACACTCACACCCAGTCAACAGATCTGGGTTTGATCCATCACCATTCTTTAGCCCACTCTGCCACCCCAGTTCAGACATGGCCATATGCAAATCAGTCTGACCCTGTGCCTCATGGGAACAGTCCAGCCCGAACTGCCAAGCCATGCCTTCCCTGGACCGGAAACAAGCTTCCTAGGACCGGTTTCTGGCATTTCAGCTGTCTTCAGCCAGGCTTGCTTGAATCCAGTGGCAAAGTGAGCAAGGGACTCACGTCTGAGCATACCCTGCCAACTTATGGCGAACAAAGCGGTACAAAAGGGGGTGGTGATGGACGGAGCATCAGAACCAATCAAACACTCACACCCAGTCAACAGATCTGGGTTTGATCCATCACCATTCTTTAGCCCACTCTGCCACCCCAGTTCAGACATGGCCATATGCAAATCAGTCTGACCCTGTGCCTCATGGGAACAGTCCAGCCCGAACTGCCAAGCCATGCCTTCCCTGGACCGGAAACAAGCTTCCTAGGACCGGTTTCTGGCATTTCAGCCGTCTTCAGCCAGGCTTGCTTGAATCCAGTGGCAAAGTGAGCAAGGGACTCACGTCTGAGCATACCCTGCCAACTTATGGCGAACAAAGCGGTACAAAAGGGGGTGGTGATGGACGGAGCATCAGAACCAATCAAACACTCACACCCAGTCAACAGATCTGGGTTTGATCCATCACCATTCTTTAGCCCACTCTGCCACCCCAGTTCAGACATGGCCATATGCAAATCAGTCTGACCCTGTGCCTCATGGGAACAGTCCAGCCCGAACTGCCAAGCCATGCCTTCCCTGGACCGGAAACAAGCTTCCTAGGACCGGTTTCTGGCATTTCAGCCGTCTTCAGCCAGGCTTGCTTGAAACCAGTGGCATAGTGAGCAAGGGACTCACGTCTGAGCATACCCTGCCAACTTATGGCGAACAAAGCGGTACAAAAGGGGGTGGTGATGGACGGAGCATCAGAACCAATCAAACACTCACACCCAGTCAACAGATCTGGGTTTGATCCATCACCATTCTTTAGCCCACTCTGCCACCCCAGTTCAGACATGGCCATATGCAAATCAGTCTGACCCTGTGCCTCATGGGAACAGTCCAGCCCGAACTGCCAAGCCATGCCTTCCCTGGACCGGAAACAAGCTTCCTAGGACCGGTTTCTGGCATTTCAGCCGTCTTCAGCCAGGCTTGCTTGAATCCAGTGGCAAAGTGAGCAAGGGACTCACGTCTGAGCATACCCTGCCAACTTATGGCGAACAAAGCGGTACAAAAGGGGGTGGTGATGGACGGAGCATCAGAACCAATCAAACACTCACACCCAGTCAACAGATCTGGGTTTGATCCATCACCATTCTTTAGCCCACTCTGCCACCCCAGTTCAGACATGGCCATATGCAAATCAGTCTGACCCTGTGCCTCATGGGAACAGTCCAGCCCGAACTGCCAAGCCATGCCTTCCCTGGACCGGAAACAAGCTTCCTAGGACCGGTTTCTGGCATTTCAGCCGTCTTCAGCCAGGCTTGCTTGAATCCAGTGGCAAAGTGAGCAAGGGACTCACGTCTGAGCATACCCTGCCAACTTATGGCGAACAAAGCGGTACAAAAGGGGGTGGTGATGGACGGAGCATCAGAACCAATCAAACACTCACACCCAGTCAACAGATCTGGGTTTGATCCATCACCATTCTTTAGCCCACTCTGCCACCCCAGTTCAGACATGGCCATATGCAAATCAGTCTGACCCTGTGCCTCATGGGAACAGTCCAGCCCGAACTGCCAAGCCATGCCTTCCCTGGACCGGAAATAAGCTTCCTAGGACCGGTTTCTGGCATTTCAGCCGTCTTCAGCCAGGCTTGCTTGAATCCAGTGGCAAAGTGAGCAAGGGACTCACGTCTGAGCATACCCTGCCAACTTATGGCGAACAAAGCGGTACAAAAGGGGGTGGTGATGGACGGAGCATCAGAACCAATCAAACACTCACACCCAGTCAACAGATCTGGGTTTGATCCATCACCATTCTTTAGCCCACTCTGCCACCCCAGTTCAGACATGGCCATATGCAAATCAGTCTGACCCTGTGCCTCATGGGAACAGTCCAGCCCGAACTGCCAAGCCATGCCTTCCCTGGACCGGAAACAAGCTTCCTAGGACCGGTTTCTGGCATTTCAGCCGTCTTCAGCCAGGCTTGCTTGAATCCAGTGGCAAAGTGAGCAAGGGACTCACGTCTGAGCATACCCTGCCAACTTATGGCGAACAAAGCCTCCCGGACATCCAGTCTTGTGTTTGTGGTTGTTGTAGCCTTGGACATGGCCTTGCCTTGATTTGTGAAGGGTGCATGGAGACGTTAGTGGCATGGCCGTGGTTTTTGAGTGTGGTTGTGTGTGGTGAGTGCTTGGGTGTAGGTGCGTGCATTTGTTGTAGTTGGGGTGTGGATGCCATTCCCCCCATGTTACGTGAGTTGTTTGTGTACTCACCAGGATCTGCGACTCCTTCGACTCCGTGTACTCCCACCGGCGGTAGCAGGGCCATCACCTTCTCCTCCCAGGGATGGTAGTGTACTGGTCTGCGGGGCGGCCCACCTCCAGTGATGTTAGTCTGGGCATATTCTTCATTCATTTTCCTCTTGACCGCCCTGCGCAGATCGTACCACCTGGCTTGGCATTCATGCCTGGTCCTTCGGATGGGCGCAACAGCATTCACCTTATCGACAATCCTCTGCCACATGGCAGATTTTTGAGCTATGCTGGTCTGTCTGACCAATGTTCCAAACAGCTGTGGCTCGACTCTGATGACTTCATTGACAAGGAGGTCCAGCTCCGCCGTACTGAACTTTGGATTCTTGTCTGCGGGCATGGTGTGGGGTGTGGGTGTGGATGGTTGTGGGTGTGTGGGTGTGAATGTGAGTGTGTGTGTGTGAATGTGAAGAGGGGGATGTTTGTGGAGGAGGTTGTGTGAAGGTGTGTGAGTGAAGGTGTAGCGAAGGTATGAGTAATGTGGGGTTGTTTGTGTGTGGGCTCTGTCAGCAGTGGGTCTGTTGCAAAGGCTCATGGTTTGTGTGTGTGGGCCCTTTTTATTGGTCAATTTTTGGGTGTGGCTGTGTTTGAATTTTGGTGGGTGTGTTATAAGAGGTGGTTGTGTTTGGGGCCTCTGTTGGCCTGTTTGGATGTGGCAGGTGAGTCATTGAGATGTATTTTGTCGTGTAGACGTGTTTTGTGTTGTTGTGCGAGTCGATTTGACCCTCCTTGTGCTGTTTTACAGTGTCCTGGTTCTGTATGAGTCTTTTTCGCATAGGTACGATCCGTACATACGCGATGCTGGGTGAGGGTGCTGGGTAACGGTGTTGGTGTGCGGCGCGTACATGCGGTGGGGGTATGGTGCGTACATGGGGGGTGCGGTGCGTACATGCGGTGCTGGGGTACGGTGCGTACATGCGGTGGGGGGGCTGGGGGTACAGTGCGGACATGTGGTAGGGGTACGGTGCGTACATGCGGTGGGGGTACGGTGTGTACATGCGGTGGGGGGACTGGGGGTACAGTGTGTACATGCGGTGGGGGTACGGTGCGTACACGTGCGGGCCTGGGGAACGGCGCGTACATGCGGAGGTACAGCGCGTACATGAGGGGGTGCTGTGCGTATTGGGGGGGTGCGGCGCGTACAGTTGCGGGGCTGGGGTGCAGTGCGGACAGGGTGGTGTACGGTGCTGACATATTTGGGGGTGGGGGCCTGTACGGCTCGTACACGGGCATTAGTTTACCAGTGTACATGTGTGCTACTGCGTTGGCTCCGTACGGGCCATTTTACGTGCGATTGTGTATTCGGACGGACGGTCGGGATCGTACTTGCGCGCTCGGACTTGTGTTTTACGATTTGCACGTAAAAATGTCCGGCTCACTCTCGTACAATTTTCCTGACGATATTCGGACTTAAAAACTTTCCGACGCACTCTCGTAGACTTTTCCCGACGCTATTCGTAGATATTTTTCACGTATGAATCGTACTTGGCCGTTTGTACGGTACTTCTACAACTCGTACGTAAAACAATACGGATACGGGTCGTAGCAAATTCTTTTTAACGGATCGGAATCGGCACCTTAGTATTGTTTGCACATAACGAATAATATGTGCTTTATTTTAGTTCGAAGTGCATCTATTATTCATTTATGTATTCACATAATTTATAATGCCTTGTTGAATTACCTGGTGGTGCACCAAGCTTAATTCTTTAATTTGACAGCAATCATTGTGAAGCTTGCCCGTTTCTAAATAATAAGAAAAGATTATTAAAGCTTGGTACAGCGAACTATAAAGAACATATACACAAGACTGGGTCTAAGAAGGTATGTACACCATCAACTGCGGTACAAATCCCTATATCTTTGAGTATTTTATACTCCCCTCTTTTCTTAGGTTGGGGTAGTCACCGACAGCCATTCACCTTCCATTTTTAATTTTTTTTTAAAATGTAATAGAGAGTTGTTACTTATGGCAATCCCCACTAATGATCCTCTCAGTGTAAGAACTCGCACGTCACATACACAGGGTGTTTTTAACAATCCTTTGAAAAAAAGCTTTTGAAAAAAATGTGAAGGGACAAGATGACACCTCACGTGCGCAATACCAATTGAGCTTGCTGATTGGTACTCACCAGCTCTGCCCACTTTTATCATCATCGGTTGACATCTTGCCCAAAAAATAAATAAAGTGTCCACGCAATTAAACCCAAAATGTGAAGGTAAGTGGTCAAATAATCACATACCAAAGTGCGACTGAAGTGTGAGAATAAAAAATGAACGGAATGCACTCTCAATAGGACCAACTTTATTCCTCCTTATCTGTGCACCCAATTCAAAACTTAAAAAGGTTGCATAATATGCATAGCATTGTATTTATGCCAACATGTTTCATCGCCGAATTATTTATAGCGATTTCTTCAGGGCAAATACAGTCGCTTGGCACCAGCCGGGGACACCTCTTAGACTTTCATTCGGGGACTGCCAAAAGTAAAAACACAAACACACATAATTCTCACTTAATAACCAATTCTGCGTCAATGAATAACTTTATATCTCGTGCTTAAATTTATTCATTACCCTTATTGAGCCATTGGTCTGCGTACCAGCTCCTTTTTATTTTTATTTTTATAGGTCACAGCACGAGCTCCATATGTGAGTCCTCGTAGTGGATCGGCATTCAGCTGTAATACAAATCTGGGCATAGGGAGATTTCTCATTAGTCCCTGTAGCTTTCATTCAATTCTCTGTACAACACCCCGAGTTCTACCTAAGTTACATCGGGGCTCGCCACTCGAGCTATAAAAATAAAAATAAAAACAATAATATGGAAACCAGAAATGAAAACTTTCTATCATTTATACTCAGGCTGTCACCTGTTTTCTGACACTTCCACAGAAGTACAAGGACAACTTGATGTATCATTTTTGTAATTTTTTACATGTTACATTATCTTTGGTCCTTTTTGGATATGCTAAAATCACAAAGGCCAATATAATTGAGTGGCAGTTGATGTAATATGGGGCAGGTTGCTTGTCAGATCAGGCTCGTGGGTGGAGGTGTATGGACCCAAATAACTATCCTAATAAGTGGAAGTTCTGGTGTATTGACAAGTGAATGAATGTAAATAGTTCATGAGTTAGAAAAGTTAGGTGATTGTATAGCAGGGTGTACCACACTTGTTAGCATCTCTCAAATTGACCATAGTGATATTGCAAACTCGTACGTTTTTCCTGTCCCTGAAGAAAGAATTGTAATGGGTGCAACATGTGTGTAAACAGGAAAGGCTCACAAGCGCCTCTGATGTGTACATTAGCACTGTGCTGTGTTTATTCAGTCTGCTAATATCTCACTTAAATCGTCTCACTTACATATTGTGCTATGTCTCAGTTGCCAGGAGGAAACATAGAGAATATACAATGCTTCCATTTTTTAATTAAGAACAAAGAATCTTCAATTCTCACAGAAAGTAGAGAATGACACTCTAAGAGTACCACCTCTCCATATCACACAGCTTTTTATATAATGTATAGGATTGGCAATCATACTAAGGGAAGCCCTTTCACAAAGATACCATGCCACTAATCTTGAATCGTACCACAGAGACATTCACACAGAGGCTCACTCTTGCCTCTCATTCACCTTTGACGTTTGTGACCTCATCAGGGGAATTAAGAAAAATCAGATGCCAGGGGAGGCTCGCATATAAAATGTCCCTGTTCATTAGTGAGCCACACCACGGCCCCCTACACTCTAGATGCAAAAGCTTGTGAATGATCGAAGTGTTACCCAACTGGATCAGCAGTAATATGGGAGCAATACATTACCAAAATAGTGCATGGCCCTGTGGAGTAACGTGGGAGGCTTGAACCTAGATAACATTGGTAATGACGAACCCGACCCTATGGGTTCCCACAAGGCTTGTGCTCCATTAAAGCACTGGAGGAAGTTCAGTTACTGCGACACGAAAAGGCGCGGCACGAGGGACTAGACTTCTACTAATGGGCATGAAGCTAGGCGAGAAGGAACATCCAAATGGCAAACTTTCATTTTGGCGAAGTCTCTGAATGTCCTCCAAAGGAACTTTACTGGCAGCAGACCTAGTACGTGGCCGAACATGTTGGCAACTTCATGATCCTGGTCCCAGGTCTGTTGTTCTGTGCCACTCTCCACAAAATGCACTCCTCGGTGCTTCTGGAGTGGTGGGAAGCACTGGCTCAAATAAACTAGTACTCGTATTACTACCGGAAGTCATTGAACCTCTGCAATCCGCTTGACTTGACTCTGTCCTGGGATATTTTATTGAGAGACAACACCATAGCATTAGATTCCCTCAACTGGAACCATCTCCAAAGGATTGCCTCACACATTAAGAAACGCTGTCTCTCAGACACACCTCAGCATTCCCTCTCAGTTTCCTAGACATTCCAACTCACGTAGTGCACGTTAACTGTAATCCCTTCCCAGTCTTCCCTGCATCCTCCTGCTACTCTTAGAAGCCTACAGCTAGCTCACACCCTCCAGGCTCTGCACAGAGCACTCTCACCCTCCTAATACAGACTCTCACCTTTGACCTGACACAGTATGCTCTCTTTCACTCACCAGGGAGAGGGACCCTAACAGGTACATTTAGTATATTTCAGTGCGCACCTAATTTCAGAAAAATAATCACTACTTAAGTGATTTATGTTTATTTGGTGACAAAGAGAAATGAAACGTACGACTGAAAGTTTAACATAATTCAAGAGAACATGCCCGATTGTAACTATCAACTCCTTTACAGGTCTATATACATTAGACTGTTGAACTTGGCTGTAGGTCACAGGATGTGGGCATATGAAGGTGGTGTGATGAAAGATTACTTTTTTCTTCAGAATCCGTCAGGTCGATAAATCAGGATTCTCATTTTCTTCATTAGGCTATTTTTAAGTTCTGGCCTGAAACACAAAAAAGGATTAATGAGTAGTTTGCTTTAATCTGACGAACGAATAGTATCACAGATTTATTGTAACATATTTTTCGAAAAAGAACATGTGGCACGTTAGCATGGGCAATAGAGTCACTTACAAATGGAGCCATTTAAAAGCGCGGGAAGGGAGAATGCCTTAGAGTCAAAGATGGCAGATTCGTAAATGCGCTTCTCCCCACTCAAGTCCTGAATCCCCACTCGAGTCCTGAATCCTCCACTAATAGGCACCAGGAAGGACCCATCTGACTGGGGTCTGTGATGCATTCATAAAACCCTATCTGCAGCCTGAAGGTGGAGCCACTGGAGGAGGCTGGGTTGTTCCCTTGGAGTATCCTCGGGGTAGACTGCGAGGCACTGACAAGATGGAAGCCACCGGCATGCAGGGCTAGAACTGATGGGTTCTAGCTTAGGCAGAGTGATCGAGACTGTCCTAAGATGGCTCCTGATGGGTGCCTGCAGAGACAGAGGTGACTCTACTGTCCAGGGGCGGGTCACTCAATGGAAGCCATGCCAGAAAGACATGGTTGAGCCTGAAAACCGGCGCACCCTGTGACACACTGATCTGAACTTAAGGTTTCCCCCATAGGCGGGCACGCAACCGGGACTTGGGTGGCCCACCTGATCAAGGAAGACACTTGTACGAGCTGGTTGGCTTACCCAAGAAGACATCAGGGGAAAGCCAGCGCAGGGTGGCTAATGGGACTCCATGTACCCCAGAGTCCTTTCCTTGATCACCTTTCTATCATCTGGCAGATATATACTGCAGTCTAGGTTTGTCCTCAAAGAATGAAGGGTTACTGAAGGAATACCACTGAGTCCTGCATCCTTTCTTTTGCCATTGATCCACAAGATCTGCAGCTAGTAGTCTTTGGAGGAAGTATGTCTTGCAGTGTCATCTGACCCAACCTTCTTTCAGACAACACGTTACAGGCATTTGCAGCATGACAACTTCTTTCTGGATAATTGGGATGCCACATAAAACTGCTAACATGAGGAAGAACTAACCTGTACCTCACCAATTCAAACAACCTCTCTGCATGATTCGTTCCTGCCAAGTTTACCTACCAGTTTGGGAACACTGGCTCCGAGAAAGCAATTAAATGGAGACCAAGAGAGCCAGGCAAAACTCTCTCGGCTTGGCAACCAAAAGGAGCGGAGACCTGCACTCTGGAAACCATGTGACAAAACCCTAGATTCACCCAAGTCATTGTGTCGAATCTAAACAACAGATCTTATCAGAAAAATTAAGATTTACTCAAAGGCAGATAAAGGTCCAATAGAGAACTTGCGAGAGGACCCATATCAAAATGACATGAGCAAGTGGCGTTTGGTCAAGGTATACAAAAAAGGGTGGTCCCAAACAGGTTTTGACACAACTGCATTTTACATAGACTTTTTTTTATTTGATGTAGCAGCAAAACGGCCAAATGGATTGTAATGAAGTTTCACAGCAATGTAGATTTAACTATGTAGATGATCCTGGTGAAAGATGTGTAGCACAATACTACTAAAAGTAGCAAGGAAGCCCAAGAAATAAAATACACTGCATATGTTTAATACATGAACAACTATAAGACACATTTATAGTCACATGATTATGCAAACCAATAAACGAATACACAACAAATACAATAGAAGAAAATTAAGAAATCACATTAAGGACTTTAATACCATTTTGGGGGATTGGATACCCAATCACAAATGTGACGGATATCCCGTCTGACATATTACAATTTCCATAGGAAATAATGGAATTGTAATTTAGAGGACAGGATATCCGTCAAGTTTGTGAAGGAGTAACCTTGTCCTCCAAGATCGTAATGAGGCCCTAAATCTCATTGCCACTCTCTTGTTTAGTTAGGAATCCCAGAGATAGGAATTCCTCAGATTTTTACTACCTAATAACTTTTTACTCATTTGTCGAATTGAATATCTTTGTGGTGAATCGTTAAAGGGTTTCAAAGATAAAACGGGGCCCCAAAACAACATTTTCCACCAATGCTTTTTCCATAGACTATGGCATTTGATGTAGCGCAGAAACAGCTGAACGGATTTACATTAACTTTTGCAGAATTGGGCCGTGGGTTTGTGGCAAAGCGTGATGGCCGCGAGATAGAGTAGCTCCTCAAATACCATCTCCCTTCCGTCACTCTGATTTGACCCCCGAGTGGTGGAAGTGCCGTCAGAAATTACGAGGGTGCTGTCAAACCAAAAATCAACATCGTAGGACGCGGATTGGGGGAGATATGGTCATCGCTACTTGCAGCCTTCTCCAGGCCTGAAGCTGGGACCTGCAGTAAACACTCGGGCCAGAGGTGCTGCGGCGAAGAATGGCCTGCACCCAAAGCGAGACCGTGGTCTGGGCCCACAGCCCAAAAAGGAGAGAACATAGCGGGGCGGAGGCTCCTGGCGAAGATTGGACTGCATAGGCACAGCTGCCCTGGAAAATTGTGAGGTGAGCCGGGCCCTTGCCGGAGGCGAAATCCTGGTCATGTCCCTGCAGGCTGAGCAGGGTGCGCCTGCAGCTCAACGAAAGCGGTCTCTGCCCCGGGGTGGTCGTGGCCGCAGCTGAGTATTGTGGCCACGGGGAGGGCCATCCTAACAAAACAGAGATATTGAGCAGGCACGCACGGGACCCCTGGAGGGCCGTTTCTTCCCTGGCAGCCAAGCACGGCAGCTGGAGCAACTTCTGAAGGCAGCAGTGCTGCAACATATACTGGAGAGGACACAAGGCGAGAGAGGTGGTTGTGCACTGAGAGGCCCTGAAGGTGTGTGAGAGCCCCAGGTCTGGTTAGCCCCAATAGTCTGCGCAAAGCACATGGCGAACACGCTGCCCCACAGAGAGTGACCATCCTGCCCTCCTAAGCAAAGGTGAAGAGACCGCTCAGTGCACCGACGAAGGAGGGCCGCTTGTCAGAGCGGGGTGGTGGTGAAAAGCTTCCCTACCAAGCAACCCACATTCAACCTCCACACAACACCATGGGGCGCACCAGGGGTGGGCCTCCTCCCGCCCCGATAAAGCTTGGGCGTCTTGAGCCCCGTGTGGACGGATTCCCTGCCAGAACCGGTGTAACAAGCTACTCCTACCACAAGAACATACCGCCTTGCAAGGTAGAGTGAGGCGGGCAGGACAGCGCTGAAAGAAGATGTTGGGTTCGAGGGGCCCCAAAGTGACCCAACAGAACAAGTTGGACAGGTACCGAAGGCGGCAATCCCCGAGCATCATACCAGGGACAAGACAGCGGTGGGACCAGAGGGAGATCTCCCTGACCTCACGCTAAAAGACGTCAAAGAGGCAATCGCGGGGGTCAGATCGTCTCTGGAGCAGAGAATGGATGCAATTACATCGGAGGTGACGCTCATCAGGGCAGACCTCACCAAAATTGGTGAGAAAGTAACGCAAATGGAGATCACCACCTCCAGCCTAGTCGACGATACCTCGCAACTCCAGCACAAAATCCAAGAACTACAGGCCTTCACAAAATTAGCAGAGGACAAGCTAGACGAATATGAGTGGTGCACCAGACTCAACAACATGTGAATTATTGGGGTGCTGGATAAGGCGGAGGGGCAAGCAACCAACCTATTTGTGGAGGACCTTATACTTACTCACCTTCAACCTAAGAGCCTGTCAAACTTCTTCATGGTCGAAAGGGCCCATAGAGTCCCTGGGGGATGACCGAAGCTCGGAGCACCTCCTTGCCCTATACTGGCTAGTTTGCTGAATTTTCGAGACCGAGACACCATACTAGAAAATGCCAGGGTGGCCCCACCTCTTCGCTACGAGAACACAGAGATCTCTTTCTACCCGGACTTCACCCTGGATGTGCAGAAACAGCAATGAACGTTTCTTGCTGTGAAGAAAAAACTTAGAGACAAAAGAGTAAAGTACGCAATGCTGTTTCCGGCCCGACTTCGGGTGGAGGCAGATGGAAAAGTCTGGTTTTTCGTAAATCCTGAAGCAGCTACTGACTGGCTGGAGGGCTGGCGAGGGGCTAAAGAACACAATGCTCATTGAATGTCTTACCTGTCCGGGTCCACGGCTAAGACTCTGTTCCGATCAAGAGGTGCCCTAGACATATTCTAACCTTCTAAGTATGCAAAATCCCTGTGCGTAGTAGAGGTATGCAGAACTCACTCGAGGAAAGTAGCTTGGTCAGATGTATTATTTTCCCTACGATGTTCTGTTATTGTTGACAAGCCCCACACGGGGAGCCACATTAGAGCATCATACAAGGGAGGGGGCGGAGTGGTGGAGCTTCTCACCCCCGCATTAGACTACCTTTAGTTTAAGTTTGGGCGACAGGCACTCTGCATATTTGGTTTGATGGGCAGTTTAAAGCCCAGAGTGCAGGGGAGCAGGGAGGGGGGTAGTTGGGATGGGAATGTTTTTTTTTACATGTACAAGTTAAGTCGACATGGATTATCCGCTTACTGGAAGAGGAATGCACAAATCATACATGCTTTAATTAGCGCACACTGGGACAAAAGCTTTAGACTCCTGAGTTGGAACGGCAGCAGGCTTGGGGACAAATTAAAATGTTGCATAGTTTAACAATACATCAAACGACACTCCCCAGACATTGTACTACTTCAAGAATCCCACCTGGCATGGAACTCCTCTAAAGCACTGACTAGATGGGGTTATTGGCTCGTGACACACACTGGCTCCAGAGAAGTCGCCATCATGTTCAAAAACTCCTCCCCCCTTTCCATGCAGCACACCTGGATGGACGAATTGGGCAGATACACTGCGGTCTCGGGACAGTGGGAGGAGAAAACACTTACATTAATGGCAGTCAATGTCCACCCCGGTCTTCTGGGCTGCACCTTCAAAGACTTAGGTACAATCCTACTTTTGCTCCCCGAGGGTCATCTAATCGTGGGAGGAGACTTTAATTCGGTGGTATCGGGATCTCTCGATCGAAAATGGCTCCTCGTATCGATGGCTACCGGATTTTCTGGACACCGTAGGCGAAGTGGATGCGTGGAGGGTGTACCACCCGGATAGTATCCAGCACAACCTTCATTCAGGGGCACACAATAGACTATCTCGGATAGATTATCTCCTTGTACCAGCATCTCGTATAGCAAACATCCAGGAAATCAGACACATGGCACGAGGCATATCCGACCACTCTCTGGTGTGGGCTCAACTAGTCCTGGGTGAGAAAAGGGTGGCAAAGATTGCACCTATCAACCAATGGTATCTTTGTAACCCTGTGGTTAAAAAAGCCCTCATACAAGCATTGGATAATAACTTCCTGGAAAACGAGGGGTCAGTAGGGTCTTCCCAAACCCTATGGGAAGCATTTAAAACAGTAATAAGGGGACAGGTACTCTCACTGATAGCTGGAGTGCGTAGAGAGAAACTGAAGGATCTAGGTCACGCGGAGAACCAAGGCCTCCGGCTGGAGGAGGATCTTGGGGAGGAGGTCTCGCAGGAGAAACTACATGCCCTGAAACTTAAAAAGGACGAATATAAATCCATAGCTACTGACATGGCCAAAAGACAGCAGAGTGTATGATTTGGGAGACAAGGCTGAGAAGTTGATTGCCTGGCTGGACAGGAAAGAAATGGCGAGCAGACTAGTGCCAGAGTTGACAGATGAATCGGGTGGGAAAATTACTGATCACCAAGCAATTGCTAATGAATTTGCTACTCACTATAGCACTGTTTACGGAGCAAGTACTGCCTTATCAGAAGATGATTCTCGGGCTCTGCTTCTAGATATACAGCTGCCCAGCCTGTCAGCAGAAGAAAAGAGCAAGTTAGATAGTGATTTCACCAATGATGAAATAGCACAGGCGATTAGGAGTTTGTAATCCGGTAAGGCCTTGGGCCCCATCGGTCTACCCATCGAGCTATACAAGCTAAAACCAGATAAGATAGCCCCACACATGTGGGCCATGTTTGAGGAGAGCCAGAAGTTGAGTACGCTCCCGCTAGACCAGAGGGTCGCAACGCTGGTTACCATATACAAAGAGGGTAAGCCAAAGGGTAAATGCTCATCCTATAGGCCCATCTCCTTGCTCAATGTGGAACCCAAAGTACTAGGCAAATTGATGGTGAGTCGCCTCGTCCAAGTAATAAGTAAGTTGGTGCACCCTGACCAATCGGACTTCATGCCCAATCGTAATACTGCACTAAACCTACGCAGAGTGCATGGTGTGCTGGGAAGAGTGGCCACGATTCAGGAGGCAGTGGTCGTGGTTTTCTTAGACGCCACCATGGCGTTTGACACTATCAAATGGGCGTATCTCTTCGCAGTCCTAGCGAAAATGGGCTTTGGGCCTGGCTTTGTCAAGTGGTTTCGGCTCCTTTACTCGGAACCCCTGTCTCATGTCGTGGTTAACAACAAGAAATCGGAGATATTTCCACTGGGTCGTGGGACCCGCCAGGGCTGTCCAATGTCACCCCTGCTCTTTGCCCTCTCACTGGAGCCATTGGCAGCATGGATTCGCAGAGATCCAGTAATACGAGGGCTGAGATGGTCGGCAGAATGGGAGGACCGCATTTTTCTGTATGCGGACGACATCCTCCTGTATCTTGCCTCCCCGAAAGCATAGCTCCATAGAGTGCTCCAAATCTTCACAACCTTTGGTATACACGATCAATTGGAGTAATTCCCTCATGTATGTCCTTAGAGGAGATCCTCCACCCCCGCCCAGGGGATGTCCTATACAGATTTCTAAAATGGGCTTCCAATGTCTGGGCTTCTTTATCACCACAGACCCCAAAATCTAATACGAGCGCAACCTGCTCCCCCATGCAGAGACTGAGGCAAGACGTCTCGATTTGGAGGGTGCTCCCACTTTCGCTGTTGGGCAGGGCAGCGATTTTCAAAATGATGTAATTACTGTGCTTCCTCTACGTTTTGCAGAACTTCCCAGATTTGGTCCCTGCCAGATACTTCAAGGAGATAGAGGGCCTGCAGAGGGAATTGCTGTGGGATGGCAGGCCCCGTATAGCTTTGAATAAACTTGCTCTAAATTGGTATGATGGGGGATCGGTCTTCCAGACCTCAAAAAATATTATTTTGCTGCCCACCTAGCCGCGATCAACCACTGTATTTATCGCCACGGGATGTCCAAGGGTATGCAATGGATAAATTGCTACTGCCAGGTGGAAGCTACAACAGGGCTCTTTACTCTAGACCCCGACGATTCCCTTTAACAGGGCCGACTTAACATTCAGTCCAGATTTGGCATTCAGCGAACAGAAGCCTGGGTTGGGACCAGAAACTTACGTTGGCGAATTCCTTGTAGGATGCGGAACAGTTGGGCACGCTGAGGACCTCCAAAGGGTTTGAAAAATGGAATTTAATTGCGATTTCAAAGATTGGAGACCTCTGTGTGGAGGACGAGATGATACCATTCGCATTGCTGCAGCAGAAATACGAGCCAACAGACACAGAGTATTTTAGATATTTGTAAGTCCGGCACGCGCTTGAGTCACGGCTACCGAAAGGCTCCTCTCCCCCTGAATCCTCGCCATTAGAAGATAGGCTGCTTGACGGATACTTGCCAAAGAAAGCAATATCCCTGACCTATAAAAAGCTGATTAATAATACCTCAGACCCCCTCAGGCAGACAAGGGAGCGCTGGGAGAGAGATGGGCTGGATCTCGATGACGAGGAGTGCCAGGAGGTTGTGGCCTCCCCACGAGAGGTGACAATCTCTGCTAGACTGCGACTCGTTCAACTTAAAATATTGCATAGAGTGTACATCTCGGGCCCAGTCTGGTTCAAATGGGAAGAGTTGATGGAGGAGAGTGCAGAAGACAATGTGGTCATGTAAGCACATTTATGCATATGATATGGGAATGTGGGTGCATTTAGCGATACTGGAAAAAGATACATGACACTATGAGTGAGGTACTGGCAGTTGCTATTCACCCTGAAGCTAAAAGATGCCTTCTGAATGTATGGGAGCCAACTGATCTAAATAGCAAAGAAAATATGGGTCACTCTGGGCCTAATGGTGGCAAAATAAAACATTGCACAATTGTGGGGAGCAGTGGTATCGCCCAAAATCGAGGCTTGGAAGGCAGACATGGACTGGTGTACGTTCAGGGAAAAAACAGTGTACGTAGCACGGGGATGCCCCAAATTATGGTCCTCTGTATGGAGCAAATGGAATGCCTACCGTGAAAATATATGTATCTCTCCCACTGTCCCCTTAATTGATGATCCATCCACACTGTGAAAGTTGTACCCCTCAATGCATTATCTGTATGACAATTGTAAAACTGTGACTATGAATGTATCTTTACACAAATTCCTCCTAATGTAATCTGAAATGTCAAATTCCTTATGTTTAATAAAAATAAATATTTTTTTTAAAAACTACAGAATTATATATTATGGTGTGGAGAAGATCATTTTTGGGTACTGCTTGTAATTAGGGTAAGTGTTTTATAAGCTATAAGGCATTGAAAACTTAGGTACGTCTGTGACTGTGGAACTATTGTGGAATTTCGCAATATATTGTGTAACTACTGCATTACATGGTGATGGCAGGTTATTATCTAATTGGCTAAAGACTGCCTTTACAAATGGTTAATGCAAAAAGAACATTTGATGGACAGAATGTTGAACAACGTCAAACATTCACCCCAGTACAGAGATCTGGGCCTAAATACAATGGGGCAGATTTATGAGGTTTTGCCGTAGGGAAGCGCAGCAGGCCTTCCTGCTGCGCTTCCCTACGGCAAAAGAAAAGGGCAGGGATGCGCCGTATCTATAAAATGCGGCGCATTCCTGTCCTTTTCGCCTGCGCCAACGCAGGCACCTCTGCACCATGGTGCAAGGGTGCCTCCGTTGCGGAGATGAATATTTTTGTACAGGAAGGGAAACCTTTCTGTACAAAAATAATCACAAGAGGTTTTTCCTCTTTGTATGGGTGCTACAGAATGCAGCACACATAGAAAAAGGAAAAACGAGGAGAAATAAAGATATTTCTCCCCGTTGCGCCTCCCTTACGCCTCCCCTGGGAGGCGTAAGCTTTTGGCGCTGCCTCAGATTTACGATTTCTCGTAAATCTGGGGCAGTGCCAAAAGGCCATGGATGTTGCTGGGAACGCCCCCAGCAACACCCATTGCACGGCCCTTTAACGCAGAACACTGCGTTAAAGGGACTGATATTTATGAGGCAGCATTAAGCCAAAAAAAGTGGCTCAGTGCTGCCTGATAAATATCACGCAGGCTTCTGCGCCACGGAACGTCACAAAAAGTGACGTACCGATGGCGCAACGGGCCTCATAAATCTGCCCCAAAGTTTTTTGCTCCCCATGGTATTCTAGTTTAAACCCAGCCATCTTGAACCTGCTCCCCATGGGAACAGTCCAGCCCAAATTGCCAGGTAAGGTCTTCCCTGGACTGCAAACAAGCATCCTGGGACCGGTTTGGGGCTTCACCCCTCATCAGCCAGGCTAGCGTGACTCCAGTGGCATGGAGAGCATGTGACCCATGCCTGGGCATACCTGGCCGACTAGGGATGACAAATGCAAAAAGAAAAATTGTTGGACAGAATGGTGAACAATGTCAAACATTCATCCCAGTACAGAGACCTGGGCCTAAATTCATTGTTTGTTTGCTCCCCATGCCATTACAGTTTAAACCCAGCCATATGCAAATCAGTCCTGACCCTGCTCCCCTTGGGAACAGTCCAGCTGGAACTGCTGGCGGATTTTGATATGGCTGGTCCAAACTGGGGTGGCGTAGTGAGAAAAAGAACAATGGATTTAACCCAAATCTCTTGCCTGGGGGTGCATGTTTGACTTACTCAGCATTCCGTCCATCATTTTTTGCTGTAGTACTTTTCACCCTATGCCAGATATAGGTTCCTTACTCGTTGTGCCACTGGATTCAAACTAGCCTGGCTGATGAGGGGTGAAACCCTGAAAACGGTTCTAGGATGCTTTTTTCCGGTCCAGTGAGGACCCGGCTTGGCAGTTTGGGCTGGACGGTCTCCATGAGAAGCAGGGTCAAGACTGATTTGCATATGGATGGGTCCAAACTGGGGTAGCATAGTGAGCAAAAGAACAATGGATTTAAACCCAGCTCTCTTGAATAGGGGTGAATGTTTCATTTTCCTACCATTCCATCCATCATTTTTAGCTGTGGCACTTTTCAAAAGTTTAAGGCAGCCATGTTGTTTTGAGGCTGATTTGCCAGTATTATGACTAAGGACCTTCGATATAGGAAAGTATTAAGTTTTATATTTGTGCCCTACCTATTACCACTTTCTAAATATTTTACAAACATGTTATGGAGTACTGCGGTACTACCTAGAAATTACAGCAGTACCTACATTTTGTTTAAAGTAAATATCTTAAAAAGTTGTAAAAACCTTGTAATACTTTATAGTTCACGATTATAATGTAGTACAGTGTATTTACAATTTTTAACATATGTAATTCTGTAGAGTGCTATTCCATACTACCCCACTCAACTGTATGTCACTCCAGTCTATGCCACTCCACTGTATGCTATTCCACTGTACACTGTTCCACTTCCAATGTATGCTATTCTGCTCAACACCACTGCACTGTACTGTACTCTATGCTATTCTACTATCTGCCACTCCACTCTACGCTATTACACTGTATGCAACTTCAGTCTTCTCCACTCCACTGTATGGTATTCCACTCTACCCCACTCCACTATCTGCCACTCCATTCTAGACTGTTCCATTGGATGTCACTCCACTGTACACTAATATAATCTACCCCACTGCATTGTACAACACTCCACTCTATGCCACTCTATTGTATGCTGCTCCAGTCTACGCTACTCCACTGTACATCACTCCACTGTACACTACTCCGCTATATGCTATTCCACTTTATGCCACTTCAGTCTATGCTAATCCACTGTATGCCATTTCAGTGTACTCTCCTCCACTCTATATAACTCTACTCCACAAAACTCTATTACTCTCCATGTTATTTTGCTAGACTCTACTCCACTCTATCCCCGTTCACTCCACTGTCTGAATCTGTACTCTATTCCCATGCACTCTATTGTACAACACTCTGCAACAGTTTCTAACACTGTACAACTCAGCACTCCACTCTACTGTATGAGATATATAACAGTTTTCTCAAGTAACTATAACTCGTGCCCTAGGGTAACTAGAACTCGCGCCACCGCCATACAGTTTTCTCATTAATAATTTCACAGCAAATGTTTCAGTGATATTATCTATGATGTCATAGAAGATATCATAAGTGATGTAATATATATATTTTTTTGCGGTTTTATATAGGACGAACTTGACCCAAAGGTATTGGAGTGCTTCACATGAGAACCTGTCACGTTACACAAGGGCACATTAATTTTTGGTAGGCACGGAGAGATTAAGTAATTTTCCCAGAATCACAGGATGTTGAGCCGGCGAAGAGGCTCAACTATGTGGGGTAATTAGCAGTTCATGGTGAGGACGCAGCGGGAGGGTTGGCCAGAAGGCCTGGCCTGTTGTCAGGTCCTGTGGCCAACCCCTCAAAGGCACCCAACTTGGGAGGGGGGCATGCAGCTGCACTCCCTGGACCAATTTTAGCCCGGGGGACCCCAACCCCTGGTGCCTGGCACATTTTGTGGGGAGGGTGTACCTGGCCCCTTCCACAGGCCATTTTGGACCACGGGGACCCCCATGCCCCAGGGCCCACCAATGTAATTATGGACGGTACATGGCCCCCTCAATGGACTGCTTTTGGCTTCATGGACCCCATCTGCCTGGACCAGGCCCAATTCTAAATGGGGAGGGGGCAAGCACCCCCCCCTTTCTGGGCTGATTTCAGCTGTGGGGACCCCATCCCTGGGGCCCAGCACTTTTTGGAAATGGGAAGGGGGCGTGCGGCTGCCCCCCCAGGCCAATATTGGCCCAGGGGACCCCATCCCCTGGGGCACAGCCAATTACTAAAGGGGGGATGTGGGGCCCCCTCCCTGGACCAGTTTCAAGCCCAGGGACCCCAACCCCGAGGCATGGGCAATGATTGAAGGGAGCATCCCCCGGTGCTCTGCCAACTAAAGGTTGGTATCCTGGTGTTCACCCTGGGTGCCCAGCAAATCCTTGGTGGGGGCTGCGAGGGACCCCAAGGCCCCCGCTATGCCAGCCGGCTCCCTACATCCAATTACTTGAGATAACGCTAACTATAACTGCTGAATTTCAATGGGTTTGTATGAGTGAAATCTGAACGTAACTATAATGGCCGGTAACCTTTGTTTTTCTCAGTGAATTTCCAAGGTTGTTAGAAATTGTATTTCCAATCTATAACCTCTCTGTAACATTTGATTTTTTCAGTGATTTTCTTTATTTTTTAATGCTATTTCCTAACTATAACGTCCCTGCAACCTGGGTGTGTGAGGGGGTGTGTGAATGGATGTTTGAGTGTGTGGGTATGTGTGTGGTGGGTGTGTGAGTGCGTGTGTGACTGGCTGCATGGGACTATGAGTGGGACTGTGAGTGGGTGTGGGAGTGGCTGCATAGGTTTGTGAGTAGCTGTGTGAGTGAATGTCTGGGTTTGTGAGTGATTTTGTGTGTCTGTGAGTGGGTGTGTGAGTGGTTGTATGGGTGTGTGAGTGGCTGTGTGAGTGGGTGTGTGGGTGTGTAAGTGGGTGTGTGAAAGCTGTGCGAGTCTGTGAGTGTTTGTGTGAGTGGATTTGAGTGTCTGTGAGTGGGTGTGTGATTTGCTGAATGGTTGTGTGAGTAGGTGTGTGAGTGGTTCTGTAGGCATGTAAGTGAGTGTGTAGAAGCTGTATGGGTCTGTGAGTGGGTGTGTTAGTGGTTTTGAAGGTCTGTGGGCAGGTATGTGAGTTACTGTATGGGTGTGTGAGTGTGTAATTGGGTGTGTGAGTGGCTGTATGGGTATGTGAGTGGGTGTGAGGGTGGTTGTATAGGTGTGTGAGTGAGTGTGTGAGTAGGTGAGTGTATGTTTTTAAAGTTAGTGTCTGGATCCATTGATCCACCCAGAATCAACCTGAATCAGTAAGGATCTGGGGAGGATCCAGGAAGGATCCAGGGAGGATCGGTGATGCCTGGCGTGGTAAAAAAAAGGTTTTGTATCAGTTTCTTACCCATGACGGGCCCCTCGAAGACCCCTCCATTAGTCCTAGGGGGTCAGAGTACCGCTACCCTGACCCCTTCCATCACTTTTTAACTTTCTTTTCCCCGCAGGGAAACGTCTCCTGATAAACAAAAGGGTGACTGCAACTTTACTCTCAGGCTGTGGCCAGCCCATCACGGCATTGTTGCTGGAGCATGGATTTCTGAATCCGAGGAGGGTCAGCATCCCTATATATACAAATTTGGATTTCCCTTGATATTTCCAAAACTATATAATGGATTTACACAAAATCAGAAAAAACCGTTCTCTGGACTAATATCTACCTTTCTGCCAAATTTGGTGTAATTCCGCTCAGCAGTTCGGGTTGTAGTCATGTCTAAAACTCCTATAGGAATTAACATGGGAAGCGCACGGCCCCTGCTTGACGGCTCGCCCCGAAACTTTCCATGCACAGCAAGAATCACTGGGGCACTTCCTCATGAATTGTTCCCAAAAAATATCATCAAGATAGGTTCAGATTGTCATGGAAAGTTTGGGGGTGATCCGTACAGTGGGGACTGAGAATTTGGGGTGCGCAATCAGGGTGTGTTTGTCATGTTAACGACCATAGGAACCTTTAGCCACACCTACAGCCCAAACCGCTGAACGGACTTACACAACCTTTGGCAGGGCGGGATTAGTTAAAGGTGGGACCCCTGCACCGGAGACCACCACCTCACCGGAGCAAACATACACTAATGAAGGGGGTCCGTTGCGGACTCCCTGCCTTAGGGGACCACCACCACCTCCACAGGGCTATATGCAAGATGAGAGGGGGCCACATGGCCCCCTTCTGGAGCCCTGTATGACCCTCAGGACCGCCATCCCCCTGGGCCGGCTCCAGCAATGTCCCAGGGTGCCCACCCCCGAGACATTGCAGTTTGCTATGGCTTGGAGGGAGCACTGCTCCCACCAAACCATAGCAAACTCTGGTCCGCTTCATGGAAGCAAGAGCATTAAAAATGATCTCACTTCCACAAAGTGGAGCAGAATTGCTTTTGGACAGAGGGAGCTGCATGTTAGCAGCTCCCCCTGTCCAAAAGCAATGCCGGCTACTCCCCCCGTGGTCCCCAACAAAGTGACCATGCCCTGGGGGGGTGGGGTCCCCGGAGCAATATCAGCCCCCCTCCCCATTACAAAACAAAATGTTGAAGGCCTGCCCCGGAGGATGGGGTCCCTTGGGTCCAAAATTGGCCCGGAAGGGGGGCCCCCTCCCGTTTTTTAAATTAGAAATTAAAAAAGGTTCAGGCCCGGGGATGGGGTCCTCAGGGCCCAAAATAGGCCAGGGAAAGGGGCCACTCAGCCTCCCTTCCTAAAAAAATTAAAAAATAAAAAGCCACAGTTTGCGGGAGGCCCCTCCCTCTTTCTCCACTACCCTGCAAATGCGCCCACTGGCATGCTCCTTGTGAGACATTTCTAAGGATGTGATTAGGATGGCGGGCGGATGGCCACTGCCGGCCCGGCGGTGGTGATCTGCCCGCCATCCCAATCAGAATTACCCCCCGCCATATTATAACGGCGGGGGTACCGTGGCAGACGCAGTGAGTCTGCTGCTTTTCCGCCAGTAGGCAATCGTTCCGATTGCTGGCTGGGCGGAGCTGGGGCACAATATGGTGGCGGTGCCTAGAAGGCACCGCCATCCATATTATGATGCATGGTCTTGGAGGCGTTTCCATGGCGCCGTTGCCGCCATGGCAAGGCTGGCGGGGATGTGCTTTGGGGGCCCGTTGCGGGCCCCCGGGGAGGTGGGGGGTGCACTTGGTTCCCATGTGCAAGGTGGCAGGTCCAGGAGGATGAGGGCCGCGGTTTCCCTGTTGTCTAGCAGGGCCCTGATGTCGTCGGTGGTGGCAATGAGGGCAGTCTTGTGCTGTGGTTGCTGCGGAACCCGGACTGGAATGGTCCAGGATGCTGTTCTCCTCGAGGTAGCGGGTCAGTTGTTTGTTGACGGTCTTCTCGAATTATGGTAATTGTGTTATTCATTTATTTGTTTTTTATTTTAGGTGTGGGTTGTGGGGTTTATAGCGGTACAAGGTTGGAAGTAAATGAATAATAAGTAATTAATATTTAGTTGAAAATTCATATTAATTATTTAATTGATAAATAATGATGTTAATTGTGCAATTAATTTTATTTTATTTACATTTTCGGTGTGGATTGTGCATTTAGTAGAAGTATAGGGTAGGAATTAAATTCATTTTAATTAAGTAATAATTATGTTTTAATTGATATTAATTATTACATTGATAATTCATTATGTTAATTCAATTTTTGTTAAGTAAAATTTAAGGTGCATACTGTATGTTTTGTAGGGGTATATTGTGGTAAGTAAATGAATTATAATTAAGTAATAATGATAATTAATTAATTTATACATTTTTATGTTAATAGTGTCAATAATTTTTTTAAGTTAATTTTAAGTGCAGGTTGTGAGTTTTGTATGAGTATAGGGTGGTAAGTACCTTTTTTTTTTTTTCAAAACTTTTTATTGATTTTCGAGATTTCACGGTACAAAGACATTATAGTATACATTTGTAGCAGCCTTATTCTGTACATATCACACCCTACTTCGTGTGTGGTAGAATTCCATCGCTGTATAGTTACTGTCTTCAGTATCCTAGGATAAGTGTTACAAGGCCTGCCGGGGTATCCGCCCCCGCTATAAATAATGTCTATGCAGTATTTAGTACTTGAAACTTTCCCCAACTCCCCCCCTCCCGTTCCACCCCCCCTCACTTGTGTACGTCTGTGCCATGTGCTTTTTACCTTTCAATGGTGTACTCAGCCCAATTTACGTGTCTAGTTTATACAACACATTTACTCCTGTGCTAACAATGCAAGACCCTCGTCGTCCTTCTCTGTGGGCCTTGATGCATTCTATGTTCTATGTAGGGTCTCAGGCTTCGCCTACAGATTTTATCGCTTCCAACATTATATCCCATTCCATTGCTATTGGTATTTTCCGCAGCCCCCTGAGTTCCTCTGTGTGCAATGCCGCGCTCTCTGCAGCACCCCATTTCGCCAGTTCCGAATGCCATGTGAGCGTATCTGGGGGCCTCCGCGATTTCCAACGTATAGTTATATTACGCTTAGCGAGAATGAGCGCTAAATCTATAAAACGGTATTGCACTTTATACTTTGAGGCCTGTTTGTGAAGCCCCAGAATTTGTATTTAAATGAAAAATAATATTGTAACAGATATTTAAAAATAAATTGTGTGTGTTGAAGTGTTTTTGTATGCTTAAAGGGTGTATGTGACTAAATATTAAATAAACTTAATTTAAAATAATTATAGAATCAAAAAATAAGTATGTTAAATATGTACATAAAACATATTTTACATTAAATATTAGGTGTGAGTTGTTGAGTTGTAAGAGTATATGGTGGGAAGTTAATTACATATTACCAGTTTATTATTATGTAATCGTTAATAATAAATGTTTAATTAAGATTTTGATATGAAAATGTTAAAAATAATAATTTTTAAATGTATATGTTTGTTGTGCGTTGTTTTACTTGTAAGTATAAATGGTAGTGTGGTAATTAACTATAATTATTTTCCGAATAGATTTTTATTATTAATATTTTAGGTAATAATAAAATATGTAACATGTTTATATAACATTATTTTAAATAACATTTTAGATGTATTGTTTGTTGGAGTAAAGGGTAGAATGTAACTTAAGTAATAACAAATTTAAATATAGGTAATTATTTTATAAACACTATGGGGCCGATTACGATGGCCGTCGGAAAAGCACTCCGACCGCCGTAGGTTGCGTAACAAAAAAACACCCCAATGACACATCCTCATGGCAAAAAAAAAAAAAAAAATCACAGGTCAACCCAGATAACACACCTGACATGAATACTCAATTTGGACACACCCACATAGCTGAGTATAAAACCAAAACCTTCCCTGCCCAGCATCCTTTGCACAACTCCAGAAGTGAAGGACCAAACACCACAGTACAAAGGAGAGACAAATCATCACACATCACACCATCACAACCACCCACACCAACACACACCTCACATGTCTCCACCACCACCTTCCCACCTGCACATCACACACCATGGCACAGAAAAAAAAGCCAAACTTCACAGACAATGAGTTATCAGTCATAGTAGATGAGATAATCAGAGTAGAACCACATTTGTTTGGAAGCAGGGTCCAACAGACACCAGTAGCCAGAAAAAATCAAATGTGGGAAAGGATAGTCAACAAAGTCAATGCAGTAGGGACCACCCTGCGCACCCTGTGTGACTGTTGGCGTCAAAGCTGTCAGATAGGTTCTGTGAGGCCTAAGATGGGGCTCCAACTGAGCACATAGGTCTTGAAGGGTAAGGCGATTCAGACGGAATTTCCTTATGATGTCCTCATCCTCCATGTTCGCCAGCACTGTGAAAGGCCGATGCACATTTGGTTGTCTCTTACATAATATGAAAGAGGACACATGTCAATTAAATTCACTGACGAGATACGGCAAACATCTTACATATTGACTAACACAGTGACAATATTGACAAG
This sequence comes from Triturus cristatus, assembly GCF_964204655.1. NCBI lineage: Eukaryota > Metazoa > Chordata > Amphibia > Caudata > Salamandridae > Triturus > Triturus cristatus. Next base: position 368,634,934 of record NC_140586.1, read on the forward strand.
ACTATAACAACAGCTTAATGCACAAGTCACATGCAAAGACCCCTTGATCTCATGTAGTCGTACAAGTGGTCAGTATGTGCATACTAACTATAGAGAACATCAGGGCCCGTCCCTTCACCACAGAGGAGCTGGAGGTCCTGGTGGATGAGGTCCTTGCACAGTATGGGAGGCTATATGGTGCTCCAGATGTACTGGTAATTGTCTGAGAAAAAGTTTGAGAGTGCTCAGAATGCTCACATGATGTTAACGTACAGTAATGTGTGCCTGTGAGTGCAAGCCAATCTGCATGCATCAATATTTTGCCAACAGCATGCTCCATACATTACCTAGTACTAATTGCACTTGAGTATGTGGGGAGGATGGCAACATGGACTCTTGTACAGCTCTTCTTAAGCCAAAATAAACGCATTTGTGGTTCTGAGACTGGGTAATGTAAATGTGTGAGTCACTGCCTAGCATGCTGACTTCATGTCAATGGGGTGTGTAGCCTTATTTCCACAGATGCCTGACGGCATTCAAGGATGGGAATGATGACATATTGTGGTTTGGCAGTTACACAGTTACACTACTGGTTTGAGAGACTTGAAGTCTGAACACACATTCCCTGTGCTTTGTGATGCCCTAGTCCATTAAGTGTTCATATGCTCATTTGTGACATTACAAATGGAGCTTGGTCAGAGGGTAATGAATAATGTGTGTACAGTTTTCAAATTGACCCTATGGAGATGTTTCCATTCTGCACAGGAGTACAAGGCCTGAGTCTATCACACTTGAGGCTAATTCACCTATGACACTTCAGCTAAATGTGAGGTGGACAGGTCATCCTACTATTGATTCCATGATGTTTTGAGTCTCGCATGTGTATGCACTGTTTCTCCATTCATATTATACATGTATTTGATTTCTGTGATGGCCCACGTTTATCCTCAGTGTGAGGCCCTCTAGCCTGCACATGAATTGCCCAATGTTACAAGGACCCATCATCAAAAGGACTGAGTGAAACATATGTTTGGTCCACAACGCTATTTCTCAATGAGCCATCATAGGCCTGAGGATTGCACAAGACAGGACTCCACCTTGTGAGAAGAGTGTGAGATTGTAAGATCAGAGCCCTAAATGTAACCACCATGACACATGTAGCTAGGCAATGGTGAAGGACATTAAGGGGCGTGTAGTTTAGGACACAGTGAGTCTGACCTCTACACATAATTTCCAGTGTATTGTATGTCATGCTCACTCACATAGTGCATTACAGTTGAGGGCCATTTTTACATTGGTTTATGTGCTGGTACTCTGCATGTGTGCATGTGTATGAGATGGGCATGTAGTGTTTCCATCATCATATATGTATACATTGCAATGATATAGTTTGATCCAAGTGTACTATGGGCTATGCTCTCCATTGATATATTAGTGTACTATGTATTTTCATGCTCCTGTACTGTCACACAGTGGTACACAACACAGTGTCACAGAAACCTCCTTTTCTTGTCTCCCATGCCTGCAGCTTAAGGTCCATCAGCGTAAGGCGATATGGAGGGCCATTGCACACAAAGTGCGGTCTTTGGGTGTCTCAAACCAATGTCATACACCCTGCCACAAGAGGTGGGATGACATCTGCCACCTGAGCAAAAACATCGCTGAGATGACACTGCAGGTGATCCCTCGAAGTGGCAGGTTGGCACGCCCAAGAATGACACCATTAATGGCCCGCATCTTGGCAGTGAAACAGCTAGAGCTGGATGGAAGATTGAGGGCCCATCAGCAGCAATTTGGGGGTGAGTATTGTGCAAAGTGTGACTTTGCGTATGAGTGACTGCATGAATCCCAGCCCTGAGCCAGTGTGGACCTCTGTGATGTCTCTAGTGTGAAGCAATGGATTCTAAGTGGCCTCAGTGTTGAGTGCAGCTGTTCTGCATTCGTACAACATTTAGTTTCTCATGTGTTTAAACCCATGACCCTTGTCACATTAAATCATCTTGCCATTTTTTCATTTCACATTGTATAAATGTTGTCTGAACTGAGATATTCGTACACAGGATAATTCATTGTGTGAAGTGGGTAGCCCTGTACACTTGTCAGGCTTGTGTGCGCTGTGTGGCTAGCTCAATAGTGTGCACTGATGTGTTAGTGGCTACAGGCATGCGTAGATGTGGACTCAGGAAGCAGTGAGTTGGTAAGGGTCACACATTTCCCATGGGTCCCTTTTTTCACAATGGCTTAACATGGCTGGATGTGATCAGTCGGTACGGCAAATTGTGATGTGACTGAGGTGTTGTACAGTAATTTAAAGGATGATAATAAGCAAAGATTACTCAGATTGTCAGTCCTCAGTATGAGTGCATTGTGGAGAGGTGTCGGTGCATCAGTGCATGGTGAAGTTGTGGCTAATGCTTGTAATCAGTGTGTGACTAATTGGCACATTGATGTGTCCTCAATGTCATCTGTCAGCACAACGTATGGATGTCATATGCCAGACCCTAGAGATTGTCACACATTAGCTGTCCTAATGGAGTCCACCAACTATTTCATCAACAGAAGACACAAATCTGCCTTGGATCAATGAGAGCCTGTCAGTGACTTGTGGACATGTTGGTATGTGACATGTCACAAACCACGGAGGCCTTGAATTAATTTCCCCATCTCATGCTATTGTGCATTGATTTTGTGACTGCATTGTTAAATGGTACGCATTGGCACTTCGTTAACAAATAAGATGCGGCCTTGTGACATATGCTGCAGTGTGAGTCTCAGAGACATCAACTGGCAGTGAACAGCAGTGAGCATCATGTTAGTGTGCATTCATAGATGCGTGCTGTGCACAACAAATAACTTGTAACATCTACAAAGCTGACACCAATGTACAACTGTAGTTGTACTGCAAAGCCCAACATGGTGGATGTCAGGAGTTGGTTACTCTTGCAAAAGGACATATTGGACTTTTTATCTGTGGTGTTCCATGAAATAAACTCCATGTGTGACTGAGACAACATGTTTTGATGTATAGCTATCTTACCTACAGGCACGTAGGTGCGCATACAGACAAGTTTATGTGTGTTTACAGGGAGGCACAGGCACAGGTATTTGGCTGTGTCAACGCAACATGGAGCATGAATATCCACCATGCATGTTTCCATGCATCATCTGATAATTGCATTAATGTGGCATATGCTGAAACATGGTAGATTCATTTTCAAGTTTGGAGTTTTGATTGCATATGATGTTTGTGAGTATGGCACTATACTGAAACTATGTCTCTATCTCTTGCAGCATCAACTAAGGGCAGGGAAGGACGGGGGCCCAACAGCGTTGGAAAAGCTACTGGCACAACTGGGACACAGGAGTTCAGTGACACTGAGGGGACCAGCGCCTCGGAGGGAGACAGGAGTGACTAGGAGAATTCATGGCCAGAAACACCAACCTCCACATCCTCCTAGTCCAGTGGTGACTCCTCAATGATGAGGGGCAGCAAAAGTTCCAGATCTGCCTCTTCTTCCGCCACACCTCATCCAGTGTTTACCCTCCCAGATGCTCCCCCAAGTTCTGCCTGTGCACGCAGCCCTAAGAAGGGTAGAGGATCCTTCCCCCAGGCACTGCTGCCCCTGCCCCTGTCTCCCTTGCTGCCCTCAGTGTGGAAGCCGTAGAAATTTTGTGGCAGCTGTATGTGGGTCAGACTGCTCTCTTGAATGCCCTCCAGGATCGTGGCAACAAGTAGTCACAGGTTGTTGCGTTCATGGAGGGCATTCATTCAGACATGGGTGACCTACAGAGAACTGTCCAGTCTTTGTCCTCCACAGTGATGGCAGCCATTCAGCAGTCGCAAGCTCCCAGTCCTTCTCCTGTCCCTTCAGCAACCACCCTGCCAGTGGCCACACCTGATGAGAGTACACACACGCCAGAGACCTCAGGCACCCAGTCATCCACATGCAGCACACAACAGCAGCAGTCTAAGCGTAATAGACACCATACACCATCACCACAACACAAACCAATCACACATGACCGCAAAACAAAAAGCTATCACAGGACACTCAGGGACATAGGACAAAGAAGCATGCATACACATTACATTCCTCCAAATCATCACTATCCAATGGCACTTTCATCCCCACACCTGATCCCAAAGACACACAAACACTTGTCCTGTCTGCTGTGAACCTGGTGCCTGCCAAAACTAAGCCCAAACACATTTCTATTGCAGATTCACCCAAAACATCAACTTCCACCCACACCCCTGTGAAGCAGGGACAAGAGAGCAAAGTGGGGGGTTTACCTCAGAATTAGGGGATGCAGGGGGAAAGGCAAGGCCATCCCCAGCGTACCACCAGGTCGAGAAATCCCCATGGGGAGAACCACCTGCACCTGCTACACCTTTGGGGAAGAGTGAGGCTGCTGTGCCCACCTCTCTTCTCACTCTGGCCAAGACACTTGTGGGATATCAGATCTGCAAACAGTTGAGACCCAGCCCTCAACATTCACCCTCAGCCACTGAGGCTCCACACAGTATGTCACCACCTCCCTGTGCCACCACTCCTCCCAGTCCAAGTGGCCCTCAGGCTCCCACATCCACGGATCCCTCTACCTCAGCCAGTTCTCTACCTCCCAGGTCCAGTCCTCTAACTGGCCCCGACAATCAGCCTCCTCCCAGTTCTACTTCAACCCAAAGTTGAAGCCAAGTACCCCTCAACATTTCTCCCACAGTGGTGCCTGGACTGCCCATTCGAAGCCCCTGACCTGTGGTGATTCCCATGGCAGTGGACTGTGTTACCGATTTGATGTGCAAGTTCTCATGCACACATGTGTGGACTAGAAATTTGGACTGGCCAATGGCCTTGATCTTTTGCACTTTTGATGCCTATCCAGAGATTATGTAATAAAGACTGTTACTCATGTTGTGTGCTTTGTCGCTGCCCTTGCTAATGAAAAAGTGCAATGTATGTGTATATGTTCATGTGACACATGATCTGTATGCCACATTCGCATTGGCAATTACTTGATTTTTTTTTTCAGAGGTTGTCAGAGGTTACGAGCACTTTTCTGAATCTTGACTCAGAGGCTTGAGGGTGCAATGATGGTTGTCTGTGATGATGTCCTCTTATCCTAATCATTCTATTGTCAAGTCACCAATTTTGTACACATGTCATATTCGGATGCTGTACCACAACAGATGGGATTTCTATGCACATGATAATTTGCGTGGTGGACAGGGTCCGTCATATCTGTAGGATCTATCCTAATGTGTGAACAGCAGTGTAGATGTGTACTCATCTTGTGTAGGCCTGGGTTCATAATCACATGGGTACATTTGAATGTGTGCACGTGAGTAGTCATAAAGTGGGATTGGCCTGTCATTGTCAGAAGTGTTGCGGTGTATGTGCCCCTGAACATGGCACCTACACACAAGTATGATCCAGGTAATGAGTACCCGTCTGTGTACATTATCAGACATGTGCTTTAAATTGTGGGCACATGTAGGAGTTGTTTGTTGAGCACTGTACAGTGTGTCAGTGTGACCTTGCAACCCTGGTGTACACCTACTTGTTGTGGCTGTCAGTCATGATTATGCAGAGTGTGTCACTGCAATGTCTGTGTTGTGGTTTGTTGATCTGCCATGGCTCTTTTTTATGTTTGTGCTCACTGTGCTGACCTGCTCAGGCAAACTGACATTATATGTGACTTTTCTCATACATTGCTGTCACTTGACACAATTTTGGTGCAGGTATGTGATATGAAGAGTCATACCATCCCCTATAGGGGCTTTGATGCTTACACAGAGTTACTCCTCTATGTGTTTTTACACTGTACACTCCTCACCTGTCCAATATTAATGTACACACCACTTCAGTCTAATATCTTCCACCACATGCCTTGCCAGTGTGTGACCCTCACCACCACTTCATAGTGTGACACTATACTGGGGGAGGATAATATGTGTCCAGGACCAATGTGCCACTCAGGAAAGTTTCACCATTTGTTATTTGGTGTTTTCTTATGCCTGATTGCAGTCATGGTTGCTCATGTACAGTGCATATGTTTTACCAGCACAGTCCTCTAGTCATTTTCGATGCATCTGTGTTTTCCAGAGTTGTGCAGCAGTAGGTGATAGCTAAAGTATGTGTCTGTTTGCTGAGGTACTGCTACCCTTCCTGAGTGTGATGTGATCTGTGGCCTGTGATGATTTGTGGTGTGGAAGTTCATGGTGGAGCACTCAGACATGTGTGATACTGGTTTTGTTGGTGTTCGCACACTGCTTACTGTGCATGCACTACTGTCAGTGTATGTTGCCTTGTCCTTGCCTGGTGTGAGTCCCCCTGATGTACAGGTGAGTTTGCTATGTGATGATTTTGTATGTGCATATGTTATGTTTTTGTTGTTGATGGATGCAGTCTTTGGCCTGTGATGGCTCTTTCTACTGACAGGTCCATGTGTGTGTAATGTTATATTTGCATGACATTGTGTGTAAGGAGTTTGTGCATTGCAATACATTCAGATGTGTGTTGAATGTGTAGTGTGCATTTCTTGTGTGAATCTCACATGCAGCAATGTGAAGTCTTGTTCATCAATCATAGTATTTGTAAAGCATGCTACATACCCGTGAGGGTCTCAAGGTGCTAAGGGGGGTGTTCTGCTTGGGTTTTCGGATCAGATAGAACCCGCTCATCAGAGCCTCTCTAACCCAGCCAGAACGTTACCCTCTCCCTAGGGCATATTCACAACAAGTAACCACATGTATATACCACCTAAGGACAGGGAGTTCCTACTATATATATATATATATATATACCTAGACCTCTTATAACACAAGTGGCGGCCTCGCGATCCCAGACGGACCCAGGACTTCCTACCCAGACGGCAGCCTCAGCCTCGCGATCCCAGACGGACCCAGGACTTCCTACCCAGACGGCAGCCTCAGCCTCGCAGTCCCAGACGGACCCAGGACTTCCTACCCAGACGGCAGCCTCAGCCTCGCGGTCCCAGACGGACCCAGGACTTCCTACCCAGACGGCAGCCTCAGCCTCGCGGTCCCAGACGGACCCAGGACTTCCTACCCAGACGGCAGCCTCAGCCTCGCGGTCCCAGACGGACCCAGGACTTCCTACCCAGACGGCAGCCTCAGCCTTGCGGTCCCAGACGGACCCAGGACTTCCTACCCAGACGGCAGCCTCAGCCTCGCGGTCCCAGACGGACCCAGGACTTCCTACCCAGACGGCAGCCTCAGCACAAGTTCATCCTATGATTACCATAACATACAACAAGGGAATCAGTTTTACTATTTATCAGATCACACAAGAACTGCCAGTTCGAGCACAACTTGTTCTCTGGTTCGAGGGGCTCCTCTCTCCCTTATTCAGTTACCACTTACCTGATCAGGGTTAACATCTGTTCATGTCAAGTCACAGCTGACTAGAAGAATAGGCTACCCTCTTATACAAGAATACACAGCACATGTTGATTCACTACAAACTGGGTACTTTATTACTCATTACATACGCAATCACATAACATTACTATATAACACATATCCTGCAAAGAAAAGTGAAAGATTAGGTTGTACACTCTAATAAGAAAGGGGTCGACATCACCTTAGTCGTGTGTAGCCTGCACTCAATGGTCATCTAGGTTCCCTTCTCGTCTGTGCCTCGGCTCGCCTGGAAGTCACACCTCCGCAGTCACGGATCTGTTCCCTTCTCCCTTCTCCGAGTCACTGGGACCTCTTCCTCATCGCCTACTCTCTCCTCTCTGGCTATTCTGCTAGAAGAGTATCTGCCTCTCGGTTTTTCTCTGTCCTTAAGTTTGTCATCTGTCTTCCCTGGAATAAGTAGTAGCTTTACTGCTAACGGCTAGATGCCGCCTACGGATTGAAATAAGTGCGCCGTATCTGCCTCAGACTTTCACTAATATAGAGGTGCATTTCCTCATGGAAAATTCCGGCCTGTAGCCTGCCGCCCACCAAATTCTTGTACCTCCCCGTACCAAGGACACGTTCCCAGCCGGCCGGCCTGATGTAGTGTCTTCGGCATGAAGAAAAATACAATCCTTCGATAAGGGCTGGCCTGAACCGGTTCTCTCCAAGCGAATAACACCTCATAACTAAAACATTACCCTTAACCTAGAAGCATCTCAAGCTGCCGGAGCAGAAAGAAACATGGAGTCTCTCCCGTTTGAGGCCTACCAGGCCTGAATTCAGCACGGCTCCATGAAATACCCTCACTACAGGACAGGTTATCCCTAATACTAACGAATCTATCCCCTAGGATATGTGTGCAAGCCCTGATATATGGGGAAGAACACAGGATCATGTCGAAGTGCCTAGTAAATAGGCTCCATTCACTACTCTAACCCTTAGACTTGGATGGTAAGAGACTGAAGTCACACTAGTCACCCTTTAACACAAAAAGACCCGGGAAAATCGAGCAGTACAGGGGGGAATGCTGCTATTGTTCGAAGAGCAAGGTTTTGAGGAGTCTTCTGAAGTTCAGTAGGTCTTGGGTCTGCAGTAGGCGGATGGGGAGGGTGTTCCATAGCTTGGCGGTGAGGTGGGAGAATGATCTGCCACCGGCGGTCACTCTTTGGATGCGGGGAACAGAGGTGAGGGCGCAGTCTGAGGAGCGGAGCTGGCAGGTGGGGGTGTAGAAGCAGATTCGGCTGTTGAGGTACACTGGTCCAGTGTTGTGGAGTGCCTTGTGTGAATGGGTGAAGAGTTTGAAGGTTATCCTCTTGTTGACAGGGAGCCAGTGCAGGACTCTCAGGTGGGGTGAGATGTGGCTGCGGCGAGGGATGTCGAGGATCAGGCATGTGGAGGCATTCTGGATGCGTTGGAGCCGTTTCAGGAGTTTGGCCGAGGCTCCTGCCTAGAGGGCGTTTCCATAGTCCAGTCTGCTGCTGACGAGGGCCTGGGTGACCGTCCTTCTTGTTTCAGTGGGGATCCACTTGTAGATCCTGCGGAGCATGCAGAGGGTGTTGAAGCAGGAGGAGGAGACGGCATTGACCTGCTTCGTCATGGAGAGGGAGGAGTCGAGGATTACCCCTAGGTTGCGTGCGTGGTCGGTGGGTGTTGGGGCTGTTCCTAGTGCAGTCGGCCACCAGGAATCATCCCAGGCCAAGGGGCTGGATCCGAGGATGAGGACCACCGTCTTGTCCGAGTTCAGCTTCAGTCGGCTGTTCCTCATCCAGTCGGCGATGGCCTTAATTGCTTCATGGAGGTTGGTTTTGGCAGTGTGGGGGTCCTTGGTGAGAGAGAGGATCAGCTGGGTATCATCGGCGTAGGAGATTAGCTTGTTTTGAGTGCACAATAGCGCTATGTCCTCCTATATTCGACGTGGTACTTGTCAGGAGTGTGCATGTGCATGTGCAGGCTTATGCTACATATTAACACCGTGCTCACTTAGTAACTGGTGAAGTGTCTATGTCTGTGTTGGCCGATATGTCCTATTGATCACAGTTAGTGTTCATGATTGGCATTTGATGATGCATTTTCTGATTGGGTTGGAGGATGGTGTCTGTGCAGTTGACCAGAGTGCAAATGTTGTGTATTCCTGTGCTGTCTAGGGTCACATTGCCTATCCACTGTTTGCCGAGCTTGTTGGACTTCTTTGGATGTTGTTTGTGAGACACGTGTTTGGCAATTGGATTTGGATCAGCATTGGTTCAGACATCCCTGAGTGAGATTCTGACATGTGTAGGTACACACCAGGGTGTGGCATTGGTTATCAGGAAACTCACAGGACCTTATTTGCACCTTTATCTGTGTTTCCCACAGGTGTTGAGTAGTGAAGATGTGAAATTGGTAGCTGAGGGTTATGTGTGAAGGTCATACTTGGGTTTAACAGTCAGGGAGTGTGACAATGAGCCATGAGTGTTGTGCTGGTGGCATACACATGTCAAGGTAGTTGACACAGATGTGGGGCTGTTCACTGTATGGCTTATGACAATTCCTATCATTCCTGGGCCAATGCATAGCTTGTATTGCTGTATGGCAGGGATATTGCACGGATGTTACTTTAGTTCAATTTCAATCACTGTGCCACCCTTGTCTGATTTGATGGCCTATGTGTAGTGTGATCTGTTGCTCCACTTGCATGTCATGTACAAATGCTATGTGGGTTTCTCCATGGTTTTCCTGCACTGGGCACTCCACTTTAGGCTAGTCTATTTATTGGCATACATTGCTGCTGACATATGGTACGTGTATGAGGCTAAGGTTCAGTGTGTGAGCTGTCTGAGGGACTTGACATGCAGTGTGCACAGTTCCATGGTTGTTAATCTGCACAGTGACTCTTCATTTCTTCAATGACTCACTTTGATTCACATGAGTGGAGGGCAGGTGTGAGGAGGAGGGTTGTCCTGAGTGTCAGGTCAGAGTTTCCCGCTGTCAAGATGGACATTTCCTGACACTCTGGCATTCATTCACTACTTAGTAGTTGGTGGTCATTTTGTTGAGGTGCAGTGATGGTGTGTGTGTGTCTTCTGTGAGTTGGGAGTGTAGTCAGTGTTGTGAATGTACTGGACATACACACATGGTATCATTAATTTCAGCAGTGCACTTGTGAGTAAAATGCACAGTGGTGCTTACTTTGAGTTTTTTGTTTGAGTCAGAAATGTTGTTCTGTGTTGCATAGTATGGGCTGTCATTGTGTGATATTGCCCGCCATTGTATGTGATGGGCCTATCAATTTCTGCTTTGGGGTTGTGGTGATCTGTGATTGTGTGGCAGTAGTGTGTAATATGCTGTGTCATCTACCTGGGCTCACTGACTCATTCCAACACCTTGTTGACCTACACTGAAGTACACATACACACCCTACTTGGTCTGCCCTCCTCTGTTCCACATTGTATGTGGACTGACCCTTATTTGTGTGCAATGATGACTTTAGTCATTTTGGAGGGACTCTTGTCTCATCCCACACTCATGTCCCTATTCAATTTGTGATGATCTTAATGAGATGTCACTGTAGACAGTGTCCCTGCACATGAGTTCTTGCTGCAGATGTGTTGTGCTGAGTGGTGCTTCTTTTATGTTACATGTGGTGTGGATGTTGTGATGTTGATGTCCTGGATGTCCTGGACTCTACTACATTGTGGGAAAGTTTTCCCGCAGCTTCACCGCTGCGGTGACATGACCGCCACGACTGAAGAGGAGTTAGCCTAACGGCTAGGGTGGTCGACTTTGAACCTGGAAAACTGGGTTCGAGTCTCGGCAATGACGCTGAACATCCTGTGATTCTGGGCACATCCCTTAATCTTCCTGTGCCTTCCAAAAATGAATGTGTGTCCTCATGTAACGTAACTGGTGCTATGTAAAGCGCTCTGATACCCAATTCGGGTCAAGTTTGCGCTATATAAAACTCTGCAAAAAAAAAAAGACTGGGCTACTTGCAGTGATTTATATAGTGATGGGTGACCAGGATGCAGAGGTGTCAATTTCTGACAAGCAGGACATGTGTATGTACACTCGGGGATATGTTCCTGTCTCCACCAGGGTGTCTGATTTAGACAGGACACGTATTTCAGCGACAGTTGTGTGTTGGGGTTATAAGCAGGGTGTGTTGTTGATTTACCTGCGGTGTTGATTTACCTGCGGTGTTGACCGCGACGGCTTCTTATCTGTTGGTAGTGGATATGGTACAGCAGCGCAAGGGCTTATATAGCAGGATCCATGGTGGCCAGGAACGTTTGGAGGTGCCTCGGATTCAAGTTTGTATTGCCGCAGTTGTGCTTCCACCGTCTCTGGGTGGCTGGTTTCTCCACTGCGATCTGATGCGCTGTTTTCGGCATCATGATTTGTGCAGTGGTCGTAACGTCATTCTGCATGGCGGTCTTTTTCTATTGGCTCCCTCCGCCACCGTTGTGGAAGGAAAATTCTGGCGGATCCGGAAACACTGCGACGGATGGGAAATGCAGTATCTTTGCCCATTGTAATATGGCGGATGCGAGAACCGCCGCAGGAGTAACTAAATGGACGTTTTCCGCCACTGCCATCACCACGGAGGTGCCTAGAAACGCCATCCTAATCAACCCCTATGTTGTTTATTGTTGTATGTGTTAATTCTGTTTTTTAAATGTAAATAATATTTTACTTATTAGTTGTTATTATATTGAGAATATATATTTCATTTTAATACTAATATTAGTAGTTATTTATGATAGGTATGTAACATTGTCATATGAATTCATTTTAGTCAATTATTAATATAAAATATATTTGTATTTATTTTTTATGTTTTTCTTTTTAATGTTTACTATGTTTTGGAGGGACTCTTGTCTCATCCCACACTCATGTCCCTATTCAATTTGTGATGATCTTAATGAGATGTCACTGTAGACAGTGTCCCTGCACATGAGTTCTTGCTGCAGATGTGTTGTGCTGAGTGGTGCTTCTTTTATGTTACATGTGGTGTGGATGTTGTGATGTTGTGATGTTGATGTCCTGGATGTCCTGGACTCTACTACATTGTGGGAAAGTTTTCCCACAGCTTCACCGCTGCGGTGACATGACCGCCACGACTGAAGAGGAGTTAGCCTAACGGCTAGGGTGGTCGACTTTGAACCTGGAAAACTGGGTTCGAGTCTCGGCAATGACGCTGAACCTCCTGTGATTCTGGGCACATCCCTTAATCTTCCTGTGCCTTCCAAAAATGAATGTGTGTCCTCATGTAACGTAACTGGTGCTATGTAAAGCGCTCTGATACCCAATTCGGGTCAAGTTTGCGCTATATAAAACTCTGCAAAAAAAAAAACTGGGCTACTTGCAGTGATTTATATAGTGATGGGTGACCAGGATGCAGAGGTGTCAATTTCTGACAAGCAGGACATGTGTATGTACACTGGGGGATATGTTCCTGTCTCCACCAGGGTGTCTGATTTAGACAGGACACGTATTTCAGCGACAGTTGTGTGTTGGGGTTATAAGCAGGGTGTGTTGTTGATTTACCTGCGGTGTTGATTTACCTGCGGTGTTGACCGCGACGGCTTCTTATCTGTTGGTAGTGGATATGGTACAGCAGCGCAAGTGCTTATATAGCAGGATCCATGGTGGCCAGGAACGTTTGGAGGTGCCTCGGATTCAAGTTTGTATTGCCGCAGTTGTGCTTCCACCGTCTCTGAGTGGCTGGTTTCTCCACTGCGATCTGATGCGCTGTTTTCGGCATCATGATTTGTGCAGTGGTCGTAACGTCATTCTGCATGGCGGTCTTTTTCTATTGGCTCCCTCCGCCACCGTTGTGGAAGGAAAATTCTGGCGGATCCGGAAACACTGCGACGGATGGGAAATGCAGTATCTTTGCCTATTGTAATATGGCGGATGCGAGAACCGCCGCAGGAGTAACTAAATGGACGTATTCCGCCACTGCCATCACCACGGAGGTGCCTAGAAACGCCATCCTAATCAACCCCTATGTTGTTTATTGTTGTATGTGTTAATTCTGTTTTTTAAATGTAAATAATATTTTACTTATTAGTTGTTATTATTTTGAGAATATATATTTCATTTTAATTCTAATATTAGTAGTTATTTATGATAGGTATGTAACATTGTCATATGAATTCATTTTAGTCAATTATTAATATAAAATATATTTGTATTTATTTTTTATGTTTTTCTTTTTAATGTTTACTATGTTTTGGAGGGACTCTTGTCTCATCCCACACTCATGTCCCTATTCAATTTGTGATGATCTTAATGAGATGTCACTGTAGACAGTGTCCCTGCACATGAGTTCTTGCTGCAGATGTGTTGTGCTGAGTGGTGCTTCTTTTATGTTACATGTGGTGTGGATGTTTTGATGTTGTGATGTTGATGTCCTGGATGTCCTGGACTCTACTACATTGTGGGAAAGTTTTCCCACAGCTTCACCGCTGCGGTGACATGACCGCCACGACTGAAGAGGAGTTAGCCTAACGGCTAGGGTGGTCGACTTTGAACCTGGAAAACTGGGTTCGAGTCTCGGCAATGACGCTGAACATCCTGTGATTCTGGGCACATCCCTTAATCTTCCTGTGCCTTCCAAAAATGAATGTGTGTCGTCATGTAACGTAACTGGTGCTATGTAAAGCGCTCTGATACCCAATTCGGGTCAAGTTTGCGCTATATAAAACTCTGCAAAAAAAGAAAGACTGGGCTACTTGCAGTGATTTATATAGTGATGGGTGACCAGGATGCAGAGGTGTCAATTTCTGACAAGCAGGACATGTGTATGTGCACTGGGGATATGTTCCTGTCTCCACCAGGTATCTGATTTAGACAGGACACGTATTTCAGCGACAGTTGTGTGTTGGGGTTATAAGCAGGGTGTGTTGTTGGCTTACCTGCGGTGTTGATTTACCTGCGGTGTTGACCGCGACGGCTTCTTATCTGCTGGTAGTGGATATGGTACAGCAGCGCAAGGGCTTATATAGCAGGATCCATGGTGGCCAGGAATGTTTGGAGGTGCCTCGGATTCGAGTTTGTATTGCCGCAGTTGTGCTTCCGCCGTCTCTGAGTGGCTGGTTTCTCCACTGCGATCTGATGCGCTGTTTTCGGCATCATGATTTGTGCAGTGGTCGTAACGTCATTCTGCATGGCGGTCTTTTTCTATTGGCTCCCTCCGCCACTGTTGTGGAAGGAAAATTCTGGCGGATCCGGAAACACTGCGACGGATGGGAAATGCAGTATCTTTGCCCATTGTAATATGGCGGATGCGAGAACCGCCGCAGGAGTAACTAAATGGACGTTTTCCGCCACTGCCATCACCACGGAGGTGCCTAGAAACGCCATCCTAATCAACCCCTATGTTGTTTATTGTTGTATGTGTTAATTCTGTTTTTTAAATGTAACTAATATTTTACTTATTAGTTGTTATTATATTGAGAATATATATTTCATTTTAATTCTAATATTAGTAGTTATTTATGATAGGTATGTAACATTGTCATATGAATTCATTTTAGTCAATTATTAATATAAAATATATTTGTATTTATTTTTTATGTTTTTTTTTTTTAATGTTTACTATGTTTTGGAGGGACTCTTGTCTCATCCCACACTCATGTCCCTATTCAATTTGTGATGATCTTAATGAGATGTCACTGTAGACAGTGTCCCTGCACATGAGTTCTTGCTGCAGATGTGTTGTGCTGAGTGATGCTTCTTTTATGTTACATGTGGTGTGGATGTTGTGATGTTGTGATGTTGATGTCCTGGATGTCCTGGACTCTACTACATTGTGGGAAAGTTTTCCCACAGCTTCACCGCTGCGGTGACATGACCGCCACGACTGAAGAGGAGTTAGCCTAACGGCTAGGGTGGTCGACTTTGAACCTGGAAAACTGGGTTCGAGTCTCGGCAATGACGCTGAACATCCTGTGATTCTGGGCACATCCCTTAATCTTCCTGTGCCTTCCAAAAATGAATGTGTGTCGTCATGTAACGTAACTGGTGCTATGTAAAGCGCTCTGATACCCAATTCGGGTCAAGTTTGCGCTATATAAAACTCTGCAAAAAAAAAAAGACTGGGCTACTTGCAGTGATTTATATAGTGATGGGTGACCAGGATGCAGAGGTGTCAATTTCTGACAAGCAGGACATGTGTATGTACACTGGGGGATATGTTCCTGTCTCCACCAGGTATCTGATTTAGACAGGACACGTATTTCAGCGACAGTTGTGTGTTGGGGTTATAAGCGGGGTGTGTTGTTGATTTACCTGCGGTGTTGATTTACCTGCGGTGTTGACCGCGACGGCTTCTTATCTGTTGGTAGTGGATATGGTACAGCAGCGCAAGGGCTTATATAGCAGGATCCATGGTGGCCAGGAACGTGTGGAGGTGCCTCGGATTCGAGTTTGTATTGCCGCAGTTGTGCTTCCGCCGTCTCTGAGTGGCTGGTTTCTCCACTGCGATCTGATGGGCTGTTTTCGGCATCATGATTTGTGCAGTGGTCGTAACGTCATTCTGCATGGCGGTCTTTTTCTATTGGCTCCCTCCGCCACTGTTGTGGAAGGAAAATTCTGGCGGATCCGGAAACACTGCGACGGATGGGAAATGCAGTATCTTTGCCCATTGTAATATGGCGGATGCGAGAACCGCCGCAGGAGTAACTAAATGGACGTTTTCCGCCACTGCCATCACCACGGAGGTGCCTAGAAACGCCATCCTAATCAACCCCTATGTTGTTTATTGTTGTATGTGTTAATTCTGTTTTTTAAATGTAAATAATATTTTACTTATTAGTTGTTATTATATTGAGAATATATATTTCATTTTAATTCTAATATTAGTAGTTATTTATGATAGGTATGTAACATTGTCATATGAATTCATTTTAGTCAATTATTAATATAAAATATATTTGTATTTATTTTTTATGTTTTTCTTTTTTAATGTTTACTATGTTTTGAAAATATTTTATTATGTTGAATAGAATTTGTTTGTTGCACTGACTGGAGTGGAAATAGTACATTTTACCCCTCCGCAGTCCAACACTTTCCCTACTGTTGCAATGCTGTTGCACTTATTGGAGTGGGAATAGAACATTTTACCCCTCTGCAATCCAACCCTTTTCCTACTGTTCCCTGACTGGAGTGGAAATAGTAAATATTGTCCATCCGCAATCCAACACTTTCCCTACTGTTGCACTTATTACAGTTGGAATAGTACATTTTATCCCTCCACAATTCAACACTTTCCCTACTGTTGCACTGACTGGAGTGGGAATAGTACATTTCACCTCTCCACAATCTAACACTTTCTTTACTGTTACAGTAACTGTTGTGGAAATAGTACATTTTACCAATGTGTGATGTATATTTTCTAGAACTGCGTTGTGTGAAGTGGGAGTAGTAAATTGCATCCATCCTTAGTCCAACAGTTTGTCTGCTTTTGTATAAATTGTAGTGGGAATAGTATATGTTTTAAATGTAAAATATTATAATTTCTTTTATATTGTTAACATTTATGTTAGCATGTTTTTCCTTATTTAAAATTATAATATTTATAATTATTAACGTTTTTAATGTGTAAAATATTGTTTGTAAATAGTAAGTTATTTATGTTATTTGCTTTTTTATTTTATTTAAAATGGCTTGTTTTAAAAATATTTTGGGGTCTATTAGGATGGCGGGTGGTGGCACCGTGGTGCCTGTGGTGGTGGAAAATGCCTTTTTCCGCACGCCAGCAGTGGGTCTCACGCCCGCCATATTAGTATGGTCAAACACAGCCCATTTCCCGTCCGCCGCAGTGTGTCGCGCACCACGGTCAAAGTGCGCCCGCCGCTGCGGCGGTGGGAGCCAATGGAGACTCATCGCCATGCGGAATGACGTCCCGTCCGCTGTACAAATCAGGATGCCACAAAAAGCCCGTCACACCGCAGCAGAGAAACTGCCCAACTAGAGACGGCGGAAGCTTGACAGCGGAGCGCTAAACCTGATTCCTGGTCCAGACCGCAATGGATCCAGCTCTTCACGTCTTTCCGGTGCTGTACCTGATACATCACCAGCAACTCATGGACCGTCGCGGCCGCCGCCGCAGGTATGCAACAACACAATCCCAACCACAACCACAACACACAACTCATGGGCTGATACAGGGTCCCTGGCCACACCAGACACCCTGGTGGGGACAGGAACACATCCACAAGTGTACCCACACATGTCCTACCTTTCACCAAGTCACCCCTCCGCAGCCAGCTCACAAATCACCGTGATCTCCAAGTAATGTCCCGGTCATGTCACCGCAGCGGTGAAGACAAGGGAATACATGCGCACAATGCAGAAGACAGGGCGAGCACCAGGCATGGGCAGGGCATAAAGTACACAGGGCCACACCTCCCCACTCCACACACTGCCCCCCCAACATGAATGGACATGCCATGTGCACCTCCCTGTGCACCCCATGCCCGACAACAAGCTAGGTGAATCCACACCCTGCACCACACAACAAACAACTAGGGAGACAGTCACAGCAGGTGTGGCTGCAGAGGAACACACAGCACAGAAGCACAGGCCCAGGGCAACACACACAACACAACAACACCACATTCATGGCAAGAAAGCTGAGTACAAGCACAAAATGAACACACACACATGCAATCAACAAACATCCTACTGGACACACAGCCTGCCAAGTCATACAGACATACCCCACACTGACACACAGCCACATACACACACCACATGCCACCAGCAATGGAGCAAAACATATAGGAAAGCCAAAGTGAGGTGCACTCAAATGGGAGGCCAAGGAGACAACCAACAAGCATGTCTACATCACATGCAAGAAAAGGAACAGAGAACAACACCCTCACCCCATCAAAACACACATGGCAGGCACAGTGAGTGAACTCAAACCACAGTCACCTCAGTGCAACAAATCAGGGAAACAGCAAGGCAACCCATGTATGTGTGGAATGGGAGTCGAGGTAGTGGGTAAATCGGCCCCTGGTGTCACATGACAGGCTTTTGTCTTTGCGCTTTGGGGTGGCTTTGGTTTTCTGTGGGGATGGTGTCTGCGGCCTGGACTGCTTGGGCTGCTGCTGCTGCTGTGTGCTACGTGTGCTGTATCATGACCTTGAGGTCTGTGGAGCGTGGTCACTATTGTCAGACGTGGCCACTTGCATGGGGGTTGACAAAGGGACTGGAGCTGTACTACGAGATTGCGCCAGTTGAAGGGCTGCCGTCACTGCAGAGGACAAGGACTGGATGGTCACCCACGTCTGAATGTATGCTCTCCATGAAAGCAACCAGCTGAGCCAATTTTTTTAGTGGTCTATGAATGCATTGAGGAGAGCTGTCTGGCCCACACACAGCTGGCACAATAGGTCCACAGACTCAGCACTGATGGCAGCAGGGGGGGCAGGGGCTGTGGTACCTGGTGTGAAGGAGACTCTTCCCCTCTTACTGGTGCGAACACAGGCAGCACCAGAGGAAGTGGCTACGCTGGTGGGCACTGTACGCTGTGTGGTGGAAGATGATGCAGAGTCCCCGTTCCCTGTGCCCACAAACATGGCTGCATCACCGCTGGCATCAGATGACGTTGAACTTTGCGTCTTGGGCTGTGATTCCTCCAGCAGACTCCTGTCCTCCTCCGAGGTGCTGGTCACATCTGTGTCACTCGACTCCTGTGCAGCTGTTGTGCTTGTTTCCCCACCACTGGTGTCCCTCCCCTGTTCCTCCATGACAACGGGAGATGCTGCAAGAGAGAGAGAGATGTAGGGTCAGTTCAGTGGCAGCAACAGAACAAACATATGCAAGCAAAGCAACCAGGAAGATGACTAAATCTACATGTTGCACGCCACCCTGTGCATTTACATTGTGCCAACACACTTTTGTACTCAAACAGTGCGTGTAAACAAGAAAACCAGGCATAAGAGAGCCATGTGATGACCACACATCATAACATCCTACATGTGGCTCCGTTCAAACAGTAACACAAATAGCTCAGACCTGAAGCCCACCACCCAGAATGCTATTGAAAAGCTCAGTATTCGAATTCCCTTAGGAAGCACAGGTATGACAAATGCATGACAGCTGCACCCAGCACAGAGGCCACTTGCAAGCCACTGCAGCACACAACCAACATCACACAGCCCAGAGCTGGCACAGGCTGTGTACACATGCAGCCACACACAGCCAAAGTCATCCTTCCCAGAATACAAATTTGCTGCTGATGCTCCTTCAATTGTGCATCCAGCTCAGGGTGTGTCACGGCCAAGATGCGGCACATCAGTGGTGTCATGCTGCGCCATGCCAACCTGCCACTGCGAGGGAGCAGCCCCAGTGTCATCTCCGCAACGTTCTTTCCCAGACGTGAAATGTCGTCCCACCTCTTGTGGCAGTGGGTGCGCCGGCGGTTTGACACACCCAGGGCACTTTGGTCGCAATGGCCCTCCACACGGCCTTACGCTTGAGTACTTTGAGCTGCAGGCATGGGAGACAAGAGTGGGAAAACATCAGTGACAAAGTGTCATGTAACAGAATCTCCCAGTACAGTAGCATGATACTGACTCATCCCAACTCCACAGATATGTCTTGCAGAGACAGGAATGCATCTCACAGGGTACATCTGCATGTGAGAAGCACACGGTAATGTATGCAGGTGTGAGGGGGGACACAGTACCTGCACATCTCACATACAAGCAGGATGCCAGCACAGAAAACCATGTGTAGTCTGCCCACATCTACTGTCCATTTCCAGGTAGAGCAAGACATACGTCACATGTCAACATGTGTTTGGGGGGGAGACTCACTGTGTCCAACACTGCGCAGGCCTCAACAACCTTGCCATTTGAAGAGCTCACTGTGACATGGATGTCACATTGAGGGACATGATCTCACAAACCCACACCCATCTCACAGGGCCAGTCGTGTGCAATCTACAGGGCTGATATAGCTCATTGATGGAGAGTCCAGCAAAAAACACACATGTACCACATTCAGTGATGGGTCCCTGTCAGATTGGGCGGTGACTGCGCAGGCCAGGTGGGATCACACTGAGATGGACAACAGGGACCCACACAAGCAATCAATGTCCTGACTCCTGCATTACCAACTTGCTGCGTCACTGTATGGCTGACAAGACAAGACATGTCCCTCCAATCTTGATGTGCAGGCAGGGAAATGTGTGAAATAGGCTACACACCCCTTACTCATGGAGACAGCATGTTAGGCAGTGCATGACCCAACACCACACTCTCAGGCACATACTGCATCAGACAGACTATGTGTGTGCCCCCATGCACTCTCACCTCCATTGTTGAAGACTCACCATTACATTTGGGGCACCATATAGCCTTGGGTAATGTGTGAGCACCTCGTCCACCAGGACCTCCAGCTCCTTGCTTGTGAAGGGTCTGGCACGGATCTTCTCAGTCCTTGCCATCACTGTGGACATGAGACAGCAGCGGAAGCAGTGGGTGGTGAGGGGTCTCAGGCAGCAGTCCCTGGAGGCAGTAGCAGGTGAGGGGTCTGAGGCAGCAGTCCCTGGAGGCAGCAGCAGGTGAGGAGTCTCAGGCACCAGGCTCTGTGAGCAGTGGCAATGTGGGGCTATCTCCCACACATATATAGGCCCCTGGTGTGATTTCTGTGCTTCTAAGCTGATGCAATTGGTGTTCCAGGTCAGCCTTTTTTCAAATGCATCCAATGACCGGCTCTGCGGTGGCAGAGCGCGCCTACCGCGATTTTCAAAATTGCATCATGCTACCGCGAGAGTGGATCCCATTGGCTGTAAGGGCATGGTACATGGCGGTGACACACCGCAGGGGCCAGGCAGTAGCTACCGCAAGTTGGGTGCCATACAGTGACATGGGTGACTAGGATTTGGGTGGTGGAGCATGCCAACCACCATTTGGCAATACATATATATCAGTGACTACCGCGATTGTGTCCCAGGCATTGGCGGTGACACACTGCAGGGGCCAGGCAGTAGCTACTGCGAGTTAAGTGCCATACAGTGACATGGGTGACCAGGATTTGGGTGGCGGAGCATGCCAACCGCCGTTTGGCAATACATATCTATCAGTGACTACTGCAATTGTGTCCCTGGCATTGCGGTGACACACCGCAGGGGCCAGGTGGTAGCTACCACAAGTTGGGTGCCATACAGTGACATGGGTGACCGGGATTTGGGTGACTGTGACAGCACCAATGGACACATCATGCTGTGTCAATGGCCATCTGTCAGTCATCCACAGTGCACAGTGCCCCCATGGTTGATGGCATGTCACAGTGCACACAATGCCAATGTGCCATATACCCCACTGATGAGCACACATGCCATGTTTGTGTATGTGATTTCTTAGATTGGCATGTACTCCCTCACATGTCATTTGTGATATTGATGTGCCTGTACACAGGACAGTGTTGTTATGGACTCCCCAATGTGTACACATGTTAATGTGTAAAAGTGCAGGGAATATCACTGTGATGATTTACAAGTTGTAGATTGTCCATATGTGCCTGTTCGCTTATGTTTGACCATGCACATAATCGTCATGTACGCTCAGCCTGTTGTCATTGTGTTGTTGATGTGTGCCAGGTTCGACCAAAGTTTGACGGTGTGTCAGGTGCAGCAGTTAGGTGTGAGACAGTGGTGTTGCATTTTTACACCAATGATGGATGATACACTCCCAGGCGTGCCCATGGTGAACGTGGCCATATATTCCTATGTGCATTCTCATATGGCGAGTATGATGTAGATGTACTTGCTGGGTGTCAGTTGACAGGTGTACGATCAGTGTACCTGAAGAAGTCTCTACATGTTAGCTGGTCTGTAACACAATTTAGATGACAGTCATTGTTGGCCTTGTGTCTGGCAAAACATGAGATGCTGTGCCCATCTCATGATGTATTGCATTGACATGTGTTCACTTTCATCTCAACTAGGAGGAGACCAAATCTGCAGCGTCCCTTTACAGTGCTGGCAGACATGGAGAATGAGGAGATCATCTGGAAATTCCGTCTGGATAGAGCCACCCTACAGACCCTTTGTGCTCAGTTGGGGCCCCACCTGCAGCCTCGCCAAACATATCTAACAGCTTTCACCCCCACATCTAAGGTGATGGTGGCCCTGCATTTTTTTGCCACTATATCGTTCCAGCACACGGTGTCCAGTGCAGGTGGGATGTCACAACCCATGTTCAGCATGGTGCTACGGGATGTCCTGTCCACCATGATGAGATACAAGGACACATACATCCATTTCCCCAGGGGGCAGGATTTGGCTGCTGTGAAGGGAGATTTTTATCCCCTTGGACACATCCCCCATGTGGTTGGTGCCATTGATTGCACCCATGTTGGGCTTGTACCACCACAGGCACGTGAGCACATCTACCGGAATCGGAAACATTTCCACTCCACAAAGGTGCAGGTGGTGTGCCAGGCAGACAGGATCATCTTGCATGTGTGTGCCAAATTTCCAGGCTCGGCCCATGACTCCTACATCCTGCGTAACAGCATTGTACCCCAGCTGATGGATAATCTGCTTTCCAAGTGTGCATGGATTGTGGGTGAGTATGCCTAGTCAAATAGCGTACTGTGTGTGTGACATGCTGTCCTCTGACCCAGCCACAGTGCAATGTGTATCTGCGTTTGTCACACATAGGTGACTCTGCATATCCCAACGGTCCTTGGTTGCTGAGCCCACTGAGGAATCCCAGGACAGCAGCTGATGTCCGCTACAACGATGCCCATGGGAGGACACGTCGTGTGGTGGAGCGCACCTTTGGTCTGCTGAAGTCACGTTTCTGCTGCCTGGACAAGACCGGAGGTGCACTGATGTACTCGCCCGGGAAGGTGTGTCAGATTGTAGTGGCATGCTGCGTGCTCCACAGCCTAGCCATTCGCAAGGACATCCCCCTGCTCCTGGATGCTGAAGAGCAGCAAAGGCCCCCGCCTGCAAATTAACCCATGTCCAGCGATGAGGACAGTGGGGAGGAGGAAGGTGTTGACCTGCGTCAACAGCTCATCACCCGCTACTTTACTTGAAGGTGAGTGACAATGTACAACGGATCCATTGTCTGATGGTATTACTGTTGTTGTGAAGGTGTATGTGGGCTTTGTGACTGCAGCTGGTTGTTGACTTTGTGGTGGCTGACAATGTTTCTGGAACAGGGTAGTTTTGTACTTCGACAGGATGTGTGTGTTGGCACTTGTTGCCCACTGTGATGTGTGCATGTTGGATTATCTTGATGGTAGGTGTTGTGTGATGTCTGTGATGCCCCAACAAGACTAGTGAATATTGTGCTGTTGTGTCTTCCTAGGAGGCTTCAACCTCTCCTTGCCAACGTACATTCCATACTCCTGGTACATTGTAATCATGTTGAAGACAGTACATCCTGCAATAAAGATGGAGCAGACACAACAACATGTGTGTAAGGATTTTTTATTTACAATGGTGACATGTGAGGGGGTGAACATTTACATTGAGGTGATTAGTGGAGCAGTGAGTTGTCAGTTATGAATGATGAGATAATCGAGTTGCCACCATATTCATGTGGTGACCCAGTCCAACAGACAGATGCCATTCACAAGGCAGTGTGGGGAAGGACAGTCCAACATGTCAATGTAGTGGTGAAGAGGGTTGCCATCAGGGCTGGCTCCGTGACTGGCGTTTGGCAGGTGCTTTGCCTCTAGATACTCCCAGGGTTTTCTTAGGACGGCCCCTTCGTCGCTTGGCAGGGGGGGGCCTGCTGTAAGGCCAGTGGGGTCTGAGGACTCACCCCTCTCTGTGGCCACAGGGGAGGATGGTGAACTGTCATCCTGCGGCTCACCAGAGGGAGGTGGAGGTGTTTGTTGTGGCACAGGCCTGTCCCTCAGTACTGCCACTTGCTGGCCCAAGAGGTCCATAATTTGTCCCATTCGGGTGTCGATGGACCTCATCAGCAGGATGAGCTCGCAGAACAGTTTGTCCAACCGGCCCTTTCATCCCTGGGCCCGTTCATATGCCCCAAGGACTCTGGTGATGTGGTCCAGGGATTGGGTCCCAGCCTCTTGTTGGCTGTGGGTGACCCTGCCCCTCCTACCTTCCCTGCTGCCATGGACCTGTTGCCTCACCACTGTAGGCACCCGCATCGTCTCCCTGCCCTCTTCGGTTGGTGGTGTGGGGTGGTCATCCTCTGGGACAGGGAGGGTGTTGCTGGCAGCACTGGTGGTGATGGTGGCGGAGGACGCACAGGCCATAACAGCAGGGGTCTGTAGTGACGCTGTTATTGCAGCAGATGTGGTGGGGTTACGATGGGGTCCTGGAACCTGTTGTGCCCTGGCACACCAGATGGGCTGGCTTCAAGCTCATCGTCAAAATCTGAGAGTCCATGTACTGGGGGACTGGCTATGCAGGTTGCTGGTGTTGTCCTCTGCAGTGAGTTCTTGGTCACCTGTGGGTCAGATGGGAGATGGTCATTGTAGTGCGCACCGAAAGCTTTGTGTTAGCTCTATGTCATTCACTGTTTGTACACCACACAGATGACTACTCATCACATTTTGTTGTATGTGCACTATTGTACCTGCTGACATGGTGCTGTGGTCCGTGCATTACTTGTCCATGGTGTGAGTTGCCAATACCTTCCATGCGCAACGCGAATGATTTCTGAGTACAGGGACATGTTGCCATCTAGGGACTAGCGCAGGAAAAAATGTCTGTGAGGACTCTTTTTTGCTCACTCTGCCCTGTCAGACTTTACACCTGGCCCTGAACAGGCCATTGTCATCTCCTGCATAACTTTGTCTTGTCATGTGCATATCTGTATTTGTACCACCAACCATGCTTTCTAGTTTCTCATTTGGTCGTTGCTGCTCTGGCTCCATGTCACTTACACATGGAATTCAGTGCTGTGCATGATTGTGCCCGGACTTCCTTCTACATGTGCATTGGTGTGTCACACTTTGGTTGCTGTGACAATCTCATTGGCTTAGCTGTGTGCCCACTGTGAGTGGCAATATGATCTGTGTGTATGTGTGTGCAATGAGAGGGCTGGTGTTGTCATGTGGCACCATGCTTTTTGCGGACACTGGCTGTGTGCACATACTGGCTACTTACCTCTTCTGTTTTCCCATTTGGCTTTGACTTGATACATCTGTGTGTGTGTGTGTGGTGGAGGCTTGCATCCTGCTCAGGGGTGTGACAAGCAAGCATGATATGTCTACCTACCTGTTAGTTTGTTAGTAGTGGGACCATGGCTTCCACATGCTTCTGGGTTGTGTGGGGGGCTCCATCCAGCACAGGGGTAGGACAGGGGGCATGGTGGGAGTTGTAGTGCAGGCCTCCCACCCCCACACAGCCTCCATGGCAAGACGGCTACCTACCTGTTAGTTTGTTTGCAGTGAGATCATGGCTTCCTGATGCTTCTGGGTGGTGTGGGGTGCTACATCCTGTTCAGGGGTGGGACAGGGGGCATGGTGGGAGTTGTAGTGCAGGCCTCCCACCCCACACAGACTCCATGGCAAGATGGCTACCTACCTGTTAGTATGTTTGTAGTGGGATCATGGCTTCCTGATGCTTCTGGGTGGTGTGGGGTGCTATATCCTGCTCAGGAGTGGGACAGGGTACATGGTGGGAGTTGTAGTTCAGGCCTCCCACCCCCATGCAGCCTCCATGGCAAGATGGCTACCTACCTGTTAGTTTGTTTGTATTGATAGCATGACTGCCACATACATCTGGGTGGGAGAAAGTGTCCCATCTTGATGAGCTGGGTGACAAGGGTGCTGGTGGGAGTTGTAGTGCATGCCTCCCAACCCCACACAGCCTCCATGGCAAGATGGCTACCTACCTGTTAGTTTGTTTGTAGTAGGACCATGGCGTCCTGGTGTTTCTGGGTGGTGTGGGGTGCTCCATCCTGCTCAGGGGTGGGACAGGGGGCATGGCGGGAGTTGTAGTGCATGCCTCCCACCCCCACACAGCCTCCATGGCAAGATGGCTACCTACCTGTTAGTTTGTTTGTAGTGGGACCATGGCTTCCTGATGCTTCTGGGTGGTGTGAGTTGCTACATCCTGCTCAGGGGTGGGACAGGGTGCATGGTGGGAGTTGTAGTGCAGGCCTCCCACCCCCACACAGCCTCCATGTCAAGATGGCTACCTACATGTTAGTTTGTTTGTAACGGGACCATGGCTTCCTGATGCTTCTGGGCAGTGTGGGGTGCTACATCCTGCTCAGGGGTGGGACAGGGTGTATGGTAGGAGTTGTAGTGCAGGCCTCCCACTCCCACACAGCCTCCATGGCAAGATGGCTACCTACCTGTTAGTTTGTTTGTAGTGGGATCATGGCTTCCTGATGCTTCTGGGTGGTGTGGAGTGCTATATCCTGCTCAGGGGTGGAACAGGGTACATGGTGGGAGTTGTAGTGCAGGCCTCCAACCCCCACACAGCCTCAATGGCAAGATGGCTACTCATCTGTTAGTTTGTTTGTAGTGGGACCATGGCTTCCTGATGCTTCTGGGGGGTGTGGGTGCTACATCCTTCTTAGGGGTGGGACAGGGTACATGTGGGAGTTGTTGTGCTGGTTGCCTGTGCACATGCCCCCATGGTGCTGTTGCTAGCTATGTTTGGGGTGGATATGAGTGAGTGAATGTTGGATCTGTGAGACATGTGTTGGAGAGTATGTGGTGCATATGAATGTACTTGTGCCTAGGGGGTGTAGCTTTGTAGTCGTGCAAGCCAGTACATAGCAGTGTGGTGGTAGTCATTTGTTTGTACTTACTAGCCTCCACACCCCAGGCTACTCCGGTGAGACTCTCTGGGTGAAGTATGGCAAGCACCTTCTCCTCCCATGCAGTGAATGGTTTTGGTAGGATGGGAGGGCCACCGCCAGTCCTCTCAGCCAGCTCACGGTTCTTGCTCCTCTTCTGGTTGACAACCCTCTTCAGGTCATGCCACCGCTTCATGATTTCGTTTTTTGAGTGCGGGGTGGTCCCTACTGCATTGACCCTTTCGACTATCCTTGCCCACATTTGGGCTCTTGTGGCTAATGGTGTCTGTTGGACCAGGCTACCAAACAGTTGTGGTTCCACTCTGACTATCTCATCTACCATTACCTTCAACTCACTCTCTGTGAATTTTGGCATTTTATGTGTTGCCATGGTGTGTGATGTGCAAAGGGGTTGTGTGTGCAGGGGTGTGAGCGGTGGTTGGGGTGATGTGTATGGTGTGTTATGTGCAGGGAGTCAGAGGTGCAGGTGTGGAAGTGATGGTGGTGATGGTGGAAATGTGTGTGTGGTGTAATGTTTTGCCTCTCCTTTCTGTTATGGTTCAAGCCCCTCTCTTCTGGAGTGTTGCAAAGAATTGCGGTCTGGAAAGGGGCTGGTTTTATACTCAGCTATGTGGATGTGTCCAAATGGGTTATTTGTGTCAGGTGTGCTGTATGGGTTGTCCTGGGATTTGTATTTTTGTATTTGCCATGTGGTTGTGTCATTGGGGTGTGTTCTTTGTTTGGGGGGGCATGGCTGCTTTGCAGTGTGCACTTTGTGGCCTTGTTGTGGGTTTTTTTCTTTCGTCCGCCATGTTTGTCACGGAGCGTCCGCAGCGGTGGGTGTGCTGCATCTCTTCTGCCAGCTCTCCCATTCATCCCTGTTAGCGACCGTGGAGGTCGAAAACTGCGGAACATACAGCGTGGGCTTCGGGGTTATCCTAATTTTCTGTGCGGTGGTTCCGCTGTACTGGCGGCGGTTTGGTTTGATTGTTTTCCGCCGCGAATGGGACCGCTGCAGATGGGTTTTGGCCATCTCCGCCCGCTACGGGTGGTTTTTCTTGGCCTCTTTCCGCCGCAGTCAGTGTTTTTTGGTGGTTGATCCTAATTTGGACGCTGGATTTTCCATGGTCCGGCGGGCGGTTGATTTCCGGATCCATGGCAGTCAGGGTGGTTTTCCGCCCGCCATCCT
This sequence comes from Triturus cristatus, assembly GCF_964204655.1. Lineage (NCBI taxonomy): Eukaryota > Metazoa > Chordata > Amphibia > Caudata > Salamandridae > Triturus > Triturus cristatus. The sequence goes on from NC_140586.1 coordinate 368,663,270, forward strand.
AATAGGCCCCTTTATGTTTTTGGTATATTTAAATATATATTTATTTGTTATGTTATTTAAAAAAAGTGAAAATATAATATAAATTGTAATTATTAGTTTAATAATAGTTTTTAACTAGATATATGTAAATATATATATATTTATATATTTGTGTGTTTAACTTTTTAACATAAGTTTAATTGTTATATATGTTTAAATATACATTAAATCTTTTTTTATTTTTATCAAATTAATGTCACTATTTAATATTTAAATGCTTATTTATTTAAAAAATGATATTTAATACAATGATATTAATGACCACAATATATTTTTGGGGGCTATTTTTGCACTTACCTTTATAAGTATAGGATGATTATATTTTTGACAACGATATTCTCAATATTCTGGTATGGCGATATTTTAGGGGGGTTCATTATGTTAGTAAAATAAGTGACCAGAAAGACCAGATGCAAACACCCCTTTCTGCCAAAAATCAGAACCCTGAGCTACAGATAGCAAGCTCATATAATTTGGTTTCAACTACTTATTTGAATTGCAAAAGACAAATATTCATGATGGAACACACAGGACAAATGTCATGGATATGGTTAGGACCTTCATATGACAATAATCTTACCAAAGAGACATCAATACTAACAGGGAAGAACAAAATGAAGGGGCTGTAAAAAACAACATAGAAAAAGCAACATATAGAGTGGTACAGGTACACATGAAGGGCCTGCTGCCATCTCAAAGACAGAAACCCCACAGAATGAACAGTGACAAAATAGTGTTTACACTAAAGCAGTAAGATTACCTTAAACCAGAACGATCCCTACAAACTCAATCGTACAATTATCAAAACCCCTCAGTGAGGTACAAAATGATTAGCCTGCGACCATGACTAAAGCAGCTCAGGAAGAGGGAAAGGGAAATAAAGGTAACAGTTGTCCTACCAAAAATGATACATCATTGTTTCACATAAAAAATGTTCCTCCATCTACTCTACAACTCATATTTTAGCAATAGCTTATGTCTTCTGCTATCCCTTAGTCTTGACAAGTCTAAAAGATGCAATTCCGACAACACAACAGACTTTGCATATGCTTAGTGCTACTGGCATGTAAGCTCAGGTATGGCAGGTTACAGGGCTGAAAATTAAGGGGCCAATTATGTTGTCGTCCGAAAAGCAGTCCAACCAAATCAGTTCCGGAATGCTTTCCGAAAGAACTGGATTGTGCTTGTAGAAACGACCAATCAAGATGGTTCCCAACATCGTTCAGTCAGATTTGCATTGAATTCAATGGGAACCTGTGTTTGGAATGAGAACACAGGCTCCCAATGTAAAAAGGGGTGGTTGGGGAATACCTTGCACCCTGTGGTGGGCACACCATGGTGCCTGCCACATTGTGCATGGCTGGGAAGAGGGGTCCCTTGGGTACCCCTATTGGCCCCAATCGGACACCTCCGGGTGAAGGGGGGCCTGCAACAGGCCCCCAAAGACAGATTACAACAGCCATTTCGTGTCTGGCAGACTGAATCGGAACGGCTGTCCAAATCGGTCATCATACTCGCTTGTGAGGAAACCGTGTCCATAGAGCTGTACGATTCGGTTCCAAAAGAATTGGCTGTCAGAATGCCTCTCTGAACCAATTCAGACTGCACAAACAGTTTCCGGGCATCGTAATTGGTCATTGGGAAACTTGTACGATTCGTTCACAAACAAGGGTTCCGAATTGGATTCTGCAATACCGAATCCCATCTAGAGCCCTTCCGGACGACATCGTAATCGGGCCCTAAGTCAGTTACTGGAGGAATAAGTGCTAATCCAGGGATTTGAAGGGCCAGTCTTTTTCTTAACAGACATAACACTTTATATTTATCTTCCAATTTTGTAAAATTCCCAGCATCTGTTTTTTTAAAACTTTCATTATTACATTTTACTCAGTGTAGACTTCCAGTCATTAGATAAATTGTCAATTTGTACAAAGAGCTGCTAGAATTAGGAGGTTTTTGCCCTTTGTGGCTCTATAGAATATGGATTATTATATTCTTTGGCTAGCTGTAATATTTTAAAACTTCATATGGTCATTTTAACATTACGTCTTTAATGTATTGTATTGTATTATCTCTTATTGTTTAGAAATAAACAGAATAAAGATTATTTGAACTTGACCTTGACTAGGTCAGGTCGGGAAAAGTCTGACTTTAATTATCTTAGAAATGCTATCAGACCCATTTGAATCAGAAGTTGGTGATTACATTTGTTAACTCAAATTCTAAAAGTTTAATTAAATGAAGAAATTGGTATCAGGTAATTGAAGAAATAAAATGATTCTACCTAGATATATTATGCTTACAGAACACCTAATTAACAAAGCTGAAGCATCCACAATGCTAAAATCAAGAGGTAGTGATTGAACACCTCGCTCAAATAGTGGAGCAGCTATTCAGGGAGTAGTTATAGCACTAATAAAAAAATAGAGCATCACCAAACACAAGGCAGACCCAGAGGAAAGAAGTACTGCTGGAAAATATGTTAAATGCTATTTGTTGCATGTATGCTTTTAATACAGATGACCCAGGTTTGTTTTAAGGAATCTTCCATTGGAACTAGCTAATTGAAATCTCCACTTATGCGCAGAGACTTCAGTTTTATACTTAAAATGATATAACTCATTCAGGTAGGATGAAAAAATCAAGAGCTGGTATCAGTGAGATGATGGCCAAATTAGGGCTAACAGATATTTGAGTAAGGAACAATAAATAGGCTCTTTACCTTCTTTTCTAGTTTGCACAAGCAATATTTTACCCCTCCGCAATCCAACACTTTCTCTACTGTTGTACTCATTTGAATGGGAATAGTAAATGTTATCCCTCTGCCATCCAACATATTCCCTACTGTTGCACTTATTCGAGTGGGAATAGTAAATTTTACCCTTCCACAATCCAACACTTCCCCAACTGTTTCACTGCCCCGAGTGGAAAAAGTAAATATTACTCCTCCACAATCCAACACTTTCCCTAGTGTTGCACATATTAGAGTTGGAATAGTAAAATATATCCCTCCACACTTCAACACTTTCCCTACTGTTGAACTGACTAGAGTGGGAATAGTACATTTTACCCCTCAGCAATCCAACACTTTCTTTACTGTTACAGTAACTGTAGTGGGAATAGTACATTTTACCCATGTGTGATGTAACATCTTCTAGAGCTGCGTTGTGTAAAGTGGGAGTAGTACATTTTATCTATCCTTAGTCCAACAGTTTGTCTGCTTTTGCATAAATTGAAGTGGGAATAGTATATGTTTCAAATGTAAAATATTATATATCTTTTATATTGTTAACATTTATGTTATTATGTTTTTGCTTATTTCAAATTATATTTATAATTAGTAATGTTTGTAATGTGTAAAATATTTTTACTAAATTGTAAGTTATTTGCTTGTTTATTTTATTTAAAATGGCTTGTTTTTTAAATACTTTTTGTTTTTGGTATATGTATATATTCATATATATTTGTTTGTAATGTTATTACATTATTTATACAAAATGAAATTATAATATAAATTAAAATTATTGTTTTTCAACTAGATATATGTAAATTTATATATATATATGCATATATATATACATGTTTAACTTTTTCAACAAACGTTTGTTATATTTTTTATATATACATCAAATCTTAAAAAAAATAATTAATGTTACTATTTAATATTTAAATGTATATATATATATATATATATTTAATAAACGATATTTAATACAACCATATTAATGACAATGATATATTTTTGGAGGATATTTTTGTACTTACCATTATAAGTATGGGATGATGATATTTTGACAAAGATATTCTCAATATTCTGGTATGGCTATATTTTAGGAGGGTATATTATGTTAGTTAACGAAGTGACCAAAAAGACCAGATGTAAACACCCCTCTAGGACAACCATTAGAGCACTGAACTACAGATACCAAGCTAATATAGATTGGATTCAACTACTTATTTACATTGCAAAATACAAATATTCATGATGGAACACACAGGACAAATGTCTTGGATATTGTTAAGGCCTTTATATTACAATAATCTTACCGCAGAGAGATCAATATTAACAAGGAAGGACAAAACAAAGGGGTCGGAAAAACCAACATAGATAAAGCAACATGGAGAGTGGTACAGGTACACATGTAGGGCTGCTGCCATCTCAAAGAAAGAAACCCCATAGAATGAACAGTGCAAAATAGTGTTTAAACTAAAGCAGCAAGATTACCTTAAACCAGAATGAACCCTACAAACTCAATCGTAGAATTATCAGAACCCCTCAGTGAGGTATAAAGTGATCAGCCTGCAACCATGACTGAAGCAGCTCGGAAAGAGGTAAAGGGAAATAAAGGTAAGAGTTGTCCTAGCAGGAATAATTCATCATTGTTTCAGAAAAAATGTCTTCCTATATCTACTCTTCAACTCATGTTTTAGCAATAGCCAATGTCTTCTGCTATCCCTTAGTCTTGACAAGTCTAAAACATGCAATTCTGATAACACAACAGACTTTGCATATGCTTACTGCTACTGACATGTAAGCTCAGGTCTGGCAGGTTACAGGGCTCCAAATTAAGGGCCTGATTATGATGTCATCCGGAAAGCAGTCCAACTGAATTGGTTCCGGAATATTTTCCAAATGAATTGGGTTTTGCGATTCCAAACGACCAATCACAATGCTTACCAACATCATTTGGTTGAACTCACATTTACTTCAATGGGAGCCTGTGTTCCAAATGAGAACACAGGCTCCCATTGAAAAAGGGGTGGTTGGGGAAAACCTTGAACCCTGTGGTGGGCACACCATGGTGTCTGCCACATTGTGCATGGCTGGGAAGAGGGGACCCTTGGGTACCCCGACAAGCCCAATCCAATGGCTCCGGGTGAAAGGGGCCCACAACGGTCCTCCAAAGACAGATTCCAACAGCCGTTTCATGGCGGGCAGACTGAATCGGAACGGCTGTCTAAATCAGTCATTGTACTTGCTTGTTCAGAAACCATGTTCATAGAGCTCTACGATTCGGTTCCAAAAGACTCAGCTGTCAGAATGCCTTTCGGAACTGATTCCGAATGCATGAATGGTTTCCGGGTATCGTAATCAGTCGTTGGGAAACATGTACGATTCGTTCTGAAACAAGGGTTCCAAATCGGATTCTGAAATACCGAATCCCATCCAGAGCCCTTTTGGACTACATTGTAATCGGACCCTAAGTCAGTTACTGGAGGAATTTGTGCTAATCCATGGATTTGAAGAGCCAGTCTTTTTCTTAACAGACATAACACTTTGTATTTATCTTCGAATGTTTTAAAATTCCCAGTATCTGTTTTTTAAACTGTTATTATTAAATTTCACTCAGTGTAGACCTCCATGCATTAGATACATTGTCAGTTTGTGTAGCAGTACTAATTTTTGTACAAAGAGCTGCTAGAATTAGAAAATGTTTGCCTTTTGTGGCTGTATAGAATATAGATTATTATATTTTTTTGGCTACCTGTAATATTTTAAACTTCATTTGTTCATTTTAACATTATGTCTTCAATGTATTTTATTGTATTATCTCTTATTATTTACAAATAAACAGAATAAAGATTAATTGAACTTGAGCTTGACTAGGTGCAGTCAGGAAAAGTCTGACTTTAATTATCTTAGAAATGCTATCAGACCCATCTGAATCAGAAGTTGGAGATTACATTTGTTAACTGAAATTCTAAAAGTTTAAATAAGTGAAGAAATTGGTATCAGGTGTTTGAAGAAATAAAATGATTCTACCTAGATATATTATGCTTACAGAACACCTAATTAACAAAGCAGAAACATCCACAATGCTAATATCAACAGGTAGTGATTGAACAACTTGCTCAAACAGTGGAACAGCTATTCAGGGAGCAGTTATAGCACTAATAAAAGATAGGGGATCACCAAACATAAGGCAAACCCAGAAGGAAGAAGTACTGCTGGGAAATATTTTAAATACTATTTATTGATTACATGCTTTTAAAACAGATGACCCAAGTTTGTTTTAAGGAATCTTACAGTTCAACTAGCTAATCTAATTGAAATCTCCACTTATCTGCAGAGATCTCAGTTTTATACTTAATACAATATAACTCATTCAGGTAGGATGAAAAAATCAAGAGCTATCATCAGTGAGATGATGACCAAATTAGGGTTAACAGATATTTGAAGTAAGAAACAATAAATAGGCCGTATACCTTCTTTCTAGTTTGCACAAGCACTAGTTGTGGATATACTCAATTTTAGCTCATTTACATACTTCTATATAATACACAACTAATATTCTCCTGCCAGTTCATTGGGGCTACACAGCTATGTCAGTAGAGTTATCCAATGAATATGACCAACCTCAAAAATGGGCTGTCTTGCTTAAGTATTGGTGAGAGAAGAATATATTTTCTATCATAAAGACACAGTCAAAGCATTCATAGCACTAAGCAAAGGATCAACATCGTATGCAATAGTATGAGCTTAGCTGAAAGCTCAAGTAAGCTTGGCAGTCAAAGATAGAAAAGTGGAAACCTTTTACGTACCAAATAAATTAATTTCTTTCAACAACATGCCAGACATTTAGCAGACAAGATGAAAAACACTAATTTTCTGTTTTAACAGATTTGCCTTGATAGCCCCCTAGCTCTGATCCCAGAGAGACTTATCCATATAGTCCACCTAAACTAGTGCTTCTAGTTTACCTATTCTAGTCCACTATATACTCTTCTTTTTAATAGATACTCCTAACTGCAGATTCCTGACCACTTTAATATTCCCGAAGCATCAGACTGGATCTGGAAACTTTTAAATCAGCATCCATGCGCATCAGTAGATAGTGTTGTGTGACTCCATGCTGATGTTGTTGCGCTCCGGAAGTGACGGGAAGAACCCCCTATAGTTGCCACTTGCACAAATCCAATCAGTTTTGACCATATTCCAATAGGAACAGTCCAGCCCGACCTGCCAGGTGAGGTCCTTCCTGAACCAGAACACAAGCAAGCAAAGAGCAGTTTTACTCATATTAGGGCTCATCACTTATCTTGGTTCCAGTGGCATATTGTGCGCAGGACCCAAATCTGACCATACCGGTCACACTCAAGTCATCACACTGAATTATACAAAGAAGTGATGGATGGCATGCTTGAATTAATTTAGTCACTGTTATTACTTGAATCACATCTCAGTTCATCATTGCTTTGCACACCATGCCACCACAGTTTGGACCCAGCCAAATGCAAATGAGTTTTGACCCTTCTCCAATGGGACAGTCAAACCCAAACTTCCAGGAAAGGTCCTTCGTGAACCGGAACATAAGGAACCCAAGACCAGTTTCACCCTTATTTAGGCTCTTTAGTTCGGTATACCTTGGTTCCAGTGGCACAGTGTGCACACAACCAACATCTACTGGGCCTTACTTAGGGTGTCAGAATGAAGTATTCCAAAAAATGATGGCTGGAATGCTTGAATTAATTTCATCCACTGGTATCTACTCAGGGCCACATCTTAGTCCATTATTTTGTTTTGCCCAACCATATGTACAAAAGCCTTAGTTCTGCTCTAATAGGAACAGTCCAGGCAGAATTGCCGAACTAGGCCCTCTCTCTGAACCGGAACACAAGACATCTAGACTGGTTTCAGTCTATTTGGACCTCTTCAGTAGGGTGCATCATAGTTCCAGTAATGCATTGAGAATGCAAAAGGTATGCCCAGGTGTGATCCTGTGCTGACTGTTCATATAGCTCAAGCTATACCTCACTTATGGGACCCAAGTAGGTTGCAACCAGACTTGACTGTGGTGTTTTGTGTCCTCGTCTGGAAATGACCTGACTTGGCAGTTTGGACTGGACTGCTCCAACTGGGATGACCAAGACAGATTGGCATCAGGCTGGTCTCTGCCTAGGATGGCACAGTGGGCAAAAAACAATAGACTGGAGTGTGGCCTAAAATATTGTCAGTGACTGAGATTCATTCAAGCATTCCTTTCAACCAACACCTTTTTGCTTTGCAGTAGATGCCCCAGGTGCAATGGATATTTTGAAGACATGCGTTCATGCTCACTATGCCATAGGGCTCAAGCTATACCTCACTGTTGAGATCTCAGTAGATTGCTTGTGTTCACATTTGGATCGGACCTGACATGCCAGTGTGGGCTGGACTCTTCCTATTGGAGCAGGATCAAGACTGATTTCCATACAAATCTTCCTAGAATAGCACAGTGAATGAAAAATGATGGTCTGGAATGTGGCCCCAAGAAATCGCCAGTGGCTGAAATTCATTCATGCGGTCATGCTTGCTGTCACCTTGTTGTTTTTGCAGTAGATGCTGTAAATGCAACAAATATAAACTGGTGTGCTCACTGTGCCTCAAGACTTGAGCTATACTTCCCTGATGAGACCGGAGTAGATTGAAACAAGTCTGGAGTTGTTTGTGGTCCCTTCTGGAGGGGTCCCAGAGTGGCAGTTAGAGCTAGACTGTTCCCATAGGAACAAAACTGATTTACATGAGGTGGGTCTTTCTCTAGAATGGCACAGTGGCTAAAAATAATGGTCTAGAATGCAATCAGAGAAATTGGCAGTGGCTGACAACAATTAAACATTGCATCCACCACTTTGTTGTTTTTCGAGTAGGTGGTGAAGTTAAAGCATTGTATTTAGCATCTATACCTTGAGCAGTACTGAGACAAAAGATTCTTAGTTTTGAGGATGGTGAAACACCAGGGAGTAAGTACACTGCTAAAAAAACAATATGCTCAGCAAAATATTGTAGCTATTATAAATGACAGCCACTGTATCAGGCAGAGGAGATTAGTGAGGTTTCTACTAATTCTTCTCTCAATTATACAAGGTGTTAGACCTGTCATCCTTGCCTGCTTACCTCATCTTTTTGCTGAATCTTTTTGTTGGCCTCAGGACTTTGAATACGTTACCACTGCTGACTAGTGCTAAAGTGCATGTGCTTCTCCCCTAAACATGGTAACATTGGTGTATACACAAGTCGCACATTTAGTTTACTTTTAAGTCCCTTGTACCACTTACCCAGGGCCTTTAAATATAATGCTACTAGTGGGCCTGTAGCCCTGATTGTGCCAACCACACCTGCAGCCCTGAAAACATGTCACAGGCCTGCCCCTGCAGAGGTTGTGTGTGTAGGTTTACTGCCACTCTGACTTGGCATTTAAAACCATTTACCGAGCCATAAACTCCCCTTTTATTACACATATGCCACCACTATGGTAGGCCCCAGGTAGCCCATAGGGCAGGCTGCTGTGTAAATAAAAGGTAGGACATGTACTTTTATATTTTGCATGCCCAGGTAGTGAAAACCCCCTAAATTAGATTTTAACTACTGTGAGGCCTCTCCGCTGATAGGTTAACAGTGGGAATTCCTTAATACACTTTTAAGCTGCAATTCTTAATTAGAAAGGAGTAGCTGGTCGCGTTTTATATGTTTGGTTTGGTAATGATGAATCCTCTTTACTGGATAAAGTTAGATTTAACTTTACTTTTTTGAAATGCCACTTTTAGAAAGTGGAAGTCCTCTGCTCTTACAGCTCTGTGTGCCTGCAGCCTGTCTCCAATACACCTCTGGGCTGATTTACAGCTACACTTTGTGCATTCACTGTAGATAGCCTCAAACACAGGAAGGTTAGGTGTGTCTGAGTACTCATCTTCATTTTCACGGCTCTTCCTGGGCAGGAAGGGAGGGAGGGACTGACATTTATACCACAATAGGCAGTGCCCTGTCCCCACACAGAAGGCTGATTATTGCCTACTGATAGTCTAGAGCCAGGGTGGGAAGAAAGTTATTCTGTGCACCTCAAAGACTCTTCTTTTAAATCACCCCCACTTCAAAGGCACAACTGGGTATAAGTACTGGATCTCTGACCCACACCAAATCAGACACTTCTGGACTTGTAATTGAACTCTATGAAAAGAACTGCTGTGCTGCATCAAGGACTGACACTCTGCTGTACAGCTGATCTGGAAGACCTGCTTTTCTGCTGTGCTGCCCTGCTTCTCTCTGACCCTGGTGAGGGAGAGCTGGACTTTGTTTGGCAACCAAAGTGATCTCCAAGGGATTGTTGGATTGACTACTGTTGCTTGAGATTCAGGGATATCAAAGTCTCTCCATCTGTTCCTGGGCCTGTTTCACTGAAACGCATCTCTAGCCTGTATTTAGCAGAACAGGTGTATTGACCCTGCTGCGGTAGTAGAATTGACGAATCCCTCTTGGAGCCGACGCATCACCTTGAGAGCCCGATACATCGGAACCCCACATTGCCATGGCAGAAGTATGGAGAGATCGATTCATCGCCTCAGCTGTGTATAGTAACACGATGCATTGCACTTCGGAACCAACGCATCTCGGCGCTTCGTCTATAGGACCAACATATCACCATCACTGCATGGAGAAGATTGATGCATCACTTCGACTGCCAGTTCGACTTTGACGCATCGCTGGTCTGCACCCCCATCTCGCTGTTGCGCCCAGAATGAAGGTACTCTGTTCACTGGGCCTGCGTGGCTTTTGTCTCCAGCCTGTCCTCCATCGTGGTAGTCCCGAACTGTTGATTTTGTCCCGGTCCAGCATGACCAGATAATCCCCATTGGCTATTATTGTTTCTAAGTGATCAAACTATTTTTATTGTTTAAAAGTTCATAGCTCAACTTCTATGTATTGGATTTTTGTCATTTTGATCTTGATGTATTTATAAATGTATTGTCTATCCTTCTGCACCTATGTGGAGTCTTTTTGTGCTGTTTACATTGTGTCACTGTGAGTGTGTGTGTGTCGCACAAATACTGTACACATTGCCTCTTTAGATAAGCCTGACTGCTCTGTGCCAAGCTACAAGGGACGAGCACAGGTTATCTTTTAGTGGGTATCTAGCTTACCCTGACTATAGTGCTGGTCTCCGACTCTCTACTTGGACAGGGTGCATACCTCTGCCTACTAGAGATCCTATGTCTAACGTTGGTGATCAGCGGTGACGATCGGACTTGTGTTTGTGCAATACCATATAGTAACTCATTGTTCATTACAACTCTATATTAAAACCAATTTAAACCATTTTCAATTCTCCCTAATTGACTGTTTGATTTTTTTTTTTTCTAAACCATGTTTCTCCTTAGAGAAACAACATCTGCAGTAATTAATTTTGAGCTGGCCAAGTTAGAATCCTACACTATGGTTCATCTTAAAGATTTTTGCAAAAGGTTTCGAGTATTAATATCTATGAAAGGCTTCACCTGGAAGGTGGAGCTGCAGAAGGCTTTGAGAGTCTCGACAGAGGCCTCTAATGCAGAGGCTGAGGTCCTAGAGGAGGAGGAGGAGCAAGAAATTGAGGGAGACAAAGACGAGCTGACCCTGGAGTCTAATGTGGATCCGGGACTGCCTGTGGAGGGGACAACAATGTGCTTGAAGCACAAGTGGATTCCAGAGCAGGGAGCAGTGTATCCTCAAAGAACCTGTCCCCAGAGGAGCTGGCACTCAGGAGGGAGGAAAGAAAGCTCAAGCTGGAGTTTGCAAAACTAGAGCAGGAGCAGAAACATGCTTTGGCTGAGAAAAAGCAGGCTGGGGGGACTCCCAAAAGGGTGGTCATGGTTCCCAACAGAAGAAAGAGGTAGGGGTAAAAAGAAGAACTCTCTCAAAGCCCCCACAACAACTCACAATGGGTCTAATTAGCAATATGGCCAACGGAAGAAAAACTATCCTGACAAAAGTCAGCAGCCCTAAACATCCAAATGCTATGAGTGCTTTGGGTATGTATATTACAAAGGGGATGACAAGTGTCTAAAAAGAGCACAACCTCCCACTGAAGGAAAGGTTCCAGGGGTGGTGAGTGTAGTGGTGGGTGAGGAGCTTGTCCCAGTTAATGGCGGGAGTTTATTGGGGTTACCTGGTTACCCCAGTGTCCTTGGGTGACAAGGAGATGGTTCATAAGAGCCATGTGTCCTTTAATACCACAAAGTATAGGCAATGAATCACCATCAATGAGGCTCTGAGGGACACATGTGCCAGCATGACCATGGTAAGGAGTCAGCTGGTGTCCCCAGAGCAGGTGATTCCCAATACATTCCATTAGGTTGCGGTGGCTGACAACAGAGAGGGTCACTACCCATTGGCCCTTGTTCCATTGAAAAAGGGGGGCAGATAGGTCTTCTGAAAGTTTCAGTGAGCCGTGCCATGCCTATGGACCATTTGCTTGGTAATGACTTTGAGCACACTACCTTGAAGGAAATGGAGCGCAAGGCTCACATGGAGATGTTGGGGTTGCCTTAGTGGATCTGTGCTACGACAAGGTCCATGCCTGCCCAGTATAGGAGTCAAAAAGGACTGGAGCCTGGAAAATTGGCCCTGCCAGCTGCTCAGAAGGGGAAAGGCAGAGGGCGTGGGAAATCAGCCCCTGAATGTCTTCCCAGCAAGGTGGGTAGGCACCTGCAGTGGCTGCCTCTGATCCCACTGAGGAGGGCATTGCTCTCCTTGGTAACTTACCAGAGCTTGTTGGATGGCATGTGGAAGAAGCACCCACCAAGGAGGAGTTCTGTAGGGCATAGAGCGAGTCCCTAACCTTTGAGGGCATGAGGCAACAGGCCGAAGCCCAACCAGCAAGTGATGTCTCTGGTATTCATCGCATTTACTGGGAGGACAACCTCCTTTACAAGGGCCCTGGTGGTCCTCCAATGCTTGCAAGGTTTGTCCCCCCCACTTTGATTGGCCTAGGAAATAAGACTTCCTCAGAAGCGTTCTGTAGGACTTGCGTTGCCCGCCAGGCCAGGGGAAAGAGAGGTCAGAGGCTTAAAGCCCCCTTAATCCCTAGCCTGTCAATGTCACACTGTTTGAGGGGGTTGGCATTGACATTGTTGGGCCTATGGATCCCCAGATTGCTTCAAGCAACAGGTTTATCCTGGGTCTGGTGGATCATGCCACTAGGCAGGAAGAGGCAATCCCTCTGACGACCATAACTGCTTCTGCAGTGGCAAAGGCCCTGATGGGGAATTTTATCAGAGTGGGTTCCCAAAGGAAGTTGTGTCTGTCACAGGCACCAACTTTATGTCTGCTTAAATGCAGTCAATGTGGAAGGAGTGCGGGTTAACCTACAAGTTCCCTACTCCCTACCATCCACAAGCAAATGGGCTTGTTGAAAGATTCAACAAGACCCTAAAGGGCATGATTATAGGCCTGCCAGAGGCCCTGAAGAGTAAGTGGGACATCCTCTTGCCATGCCTTCAGTTTGCATACAGAGAGGTGCCACAAAAGGGAGTTGGCTTCAGTTCCTTCAAGCTTCTATCTGGGCACCCAGTCAGACAACATCTCAGTTTGGTGATAGAAGGGCTCCCAGCAAGATTCCCCAGGATGTTGTGAGTAACCCAGGATGTGGTGAGTAACATGCTGGCTTTTAGAAGCCAAATGGCTAAGTTGTGCAAGCAAGTTTCAGACAACTTAGAAGCCAGCCAGGATCTAATGAAACAATGGTATGACCAACGTTCTACCACTGTGGACTTGCAACCTGGGCAGAAAGTGTGGGTTATGGAACTTGTGAATCCTAAGGCCCTCCAGGACTGAGCTGTATGAGGTTATTGAAAGGAAGGGGTGAGGTCACCTTCCTGGTAGGTCTTAAGACCCCTAGCCAACCCCATAGGGTTTTCCATGTCAATCACCTCAGATCCCACTCTGAGAATTCGGAGCTCACCATGTTGTTGGCGACAGATGGAGATTAGAGTGAACCTCTCCCTGACCTATTAGCCTTCAAGGAGAAAGATGGGTTTGTGGAGGGCACAATCTTTCCCCCAATCTAAGTCCTGAACAGCAGAGGGACTCCCACCAAGTGTTGGGGCAGTACTCCTTCCTGTCAAGAACAAATCTTACAGGTTGTCTGACAAGGTGAGGGCCAGCATTAAGGGTTCTAAAATGCTGAAGTTGGGGTCATAGAACCCTCCAGTAGCCCTTTGTTCTGCCCTGTGGTTCTGGTACCAAAAGCTGCCCCACTGGGCACAAAACCTGAATTCAGGTTCTGTGTGAATTATAGAGGGCTCTACTCACTCACAAATGTAGTGTCAAGGCAGGCCTGATGCAAAACCTTTCCTGTCCTCAGTTTCGGTTCAGGTGCAAGAGGGTTCTTAGTTACAATTGGAATCGGCTACCCCGATTCTTCTTGTAGTGCTATGTTAGACAGTTCGCTGTCCCACTAAAATGGCAGTGAAATGATGGTTCAGGAGTAGGACGTAGGCGTTCTAGTGTTTTGGGCAATTTTGAAGGTTCTGATTCTTCGCGCGCACGCAACTGTGGTGCGGCGCACTTCAACTGTAATTCCATGCCAAACAGAGCATTATTTCTTCACGCTCGTTCGCCACTTAGTAATTTAGTTAGTCAGGAGACAGGCTTCCACCCATATCTCATCCTAACTTCTGTGGTGATTCAGCGCTGCTTTGCTGAAGCCACGGAAGCTGCCTGGAGAGAGGAAATTCATCGTTTTCCTCAGAGAGACAGTACTGTGAGTAAAGGGTTTGAGAATTCTCCTCTCGGAAAGTAAGTCCTCAATTATTTTGAGATATACTTGTCATAACGTTTGTTTTGGAGAGTAATTGAACGCGCACACCAGAGCTTTCAAGTCGTCTTTCCTTATCAATACCGGCTTGCCAGCATCTCGCTATATCTTTTTTGGGTGTATTTCAGAGCAGCAGATTTTCATGTAAATGGCGCTTGTTTATTTTGTCTTGCTCATTCAGTCCTGTGAACATAACATGAGAGTCTTGAGTTGAACTGAGTTTTTGCCAGCCATTAGCAGTGCGTAGTTGTGTGGACAATTCTATATTTTTTTAAAAAGACATTTAAATCTTATGGATTTCCAGCTAAGTTTATCAGTGCATATATTAAAGTGAAAACCAATAGACTACATATAGATTACAGAAGACAGTCAGTAAAGAAGTGGCAGATTCAATCATCTACAGATATTACCAATACGGATTGTCATCTCTGATTAACAGAGGTGCTACCCATCCACTGTTAGAAGTTCCAGCCCTACCCCTCTTGGGGAAGAAGATCCAAGTTGTGGGAGCTACAAATACACAAATCACAAAAGCCACTTCAGCGAAAGTCCCTGTTAAGATTTGTTCATTTAACAACAATCATCAATTTATTGTTTGCAATTCTAGTTCTATAAATGTGTTACGGAGAGGCCTCTTGTGCAAGGGTAAATTGCACTATTTACTGTACACCTAGATTTTACACCCATTATAACGACTTTGCTTTTAAATTGGCTGAACAAGAATCAGCTGTAAGATTGTATAAAGTAAGGACTGGAAATGATTTACCCCTGACTTTCAAAGAACTGTTAATCCAGAAGTCTGGGATTTCATAGGAAAGGATATCAGATTGATAAAAGTTATCAAACCAGTTTAAATCATGGTGAAGCCCAATGCTTCATACCCAAGAAGACCACTATATAATTCGACACCAGAAACAATAGCAGGAAATAATGCCAGTGATTGAAAACATGTTGAGCAAAGGAATTCTCAGAGAAATTGTTGCCAGCCCTTGTAACTCTCCGATCATGGGCTTGCAGAGGCCTAATTGTAAATATCAGATTGTTCAAGATCTCTGAAAGATTAACAGCATTGCTATTCAAGGTTGTTCCGTGGTACCAAATCCAGCCATTATCCATGTCCAAATTACGTGCACTGCAGAATGGTTTATCGTTGTGGATCCATGCCAAGTCTTTTTTTCCATTCCATTGTATGAGACAGTAAATTTCTGTTCATTTTTGTGTTTCGACAAAGAGTTTTAGCATGGTGTCGAGTTCCACAAGGGTATACAGAGAGACTGTATTTTTAATCAAATTCTAAAGAAAAATCTTGGATCTCTGCAAATGCCTTACAAAGCAGTTCTTATGCAGTACATCGATGAGCAACTTGTGGCATCAGAAACATGAGAAGCTTGTAAACAGGATATAATTGCTTTGCTTAACCATCTAGCTCAAAATGAACATAAAGTTTCTCCAAATTAATTGCAACATTGCCAAAAAGACGTCCGATATCTATGGCATATCATTGAGAAATGTACCAGAAAGGAGTCCCAAGAGAGAGTTGAGACTATTCTTAGAATTAATCCGCCTAAAATAGAGAGAAGTCATAAAGTTCCTGGTGTTGGTTGGCTACTGTAGGCAGTGGATACTAAACCTTTCCTTATTGGCTAAGCCTTTAGTGAGGCACACAAAGATTTGCCTGATCCACTTTCATGGGACAAGGAATGCTTAAATCTCTCTCAGAGCTCAGAGAAAGTCTCTGTTGTGCCCCAGCAGTAGGATTGCCTGATTGCAGTAAGATGTTTACTTTGTTTTGCAGTGAGAGGGATTGCTTCACTCTCTCAATGCTTACTCACATGCATGGTGATGCACAAAGACCTCTGGCTTATTCCTCCATTACACTCTATCCTGTAGCCACAGGGCTTCCTGGTTGTCTGAAATCAGTGGAAGCAGTCTGAGAGATGTGGGAACATAGTGATGGGTCATCCTTTAACTGTTATGGTCTCTCATTTTGTAGAGCTTTGGCTCACCCAAACCAAAACCCAGTACATGACCAATAGCCATCTCACTAAATATGAGCAATACATTTTAGCGGCAGAAAACATTACATTAAGGCGCTGCCAGGTTTTCAATCCTTCCACACTACTGCCAACAAATGACAATTATAATGATGATGAAGATTAACATGATTGTCTAAATGTCATGGTTTTATGCACCAAGCCAAGGCCAGGCATAAAGATGAACCATTGATCGAGCCTGATTATGTAATGTTTTTGGATGGCTGATGCTTAAGAAATAATGAGGGAACCCTGAGAGCAGTTATTCTGTCTGCACAATTCAAGAGTTTGTAGAAGCTTCATGGCTTCGAGGCATTACCTCAGCACTGTTTGCATAATTTATTGCACTTACAAGACCCTGTAGCTTACCAGCCTAACTGAGAGTGACTATATTTACAGATAGTCAATAAAGCTTTGTTGTGTTCCATGACTTTGGACAGTTATGGTAACAAATAGGTTTCATAACCTCATCTGGAACTCTGATTCCAAACGGAGATCATGTGAGAAACCCGTTGGAAGCAATACAGTTGCCAAAAAAAGGTTGCAGGTTGTTAAATGGACAGCTTTCATGAGTGGCAATGAAAATGTCACCACTGGAAACAAATTTGAAGATGAAGTTGCGCGTATTGTACGCTTGTGACCGGCACATTTAGCAGGGCTTGCACAAATGAATCTGAAGAGGACACTGCGTTCTCCATGTTGATGTCAATAGCTGATACATGGGAAGTACAGGATGATGTTCCCATGTAGGAACAACAGGGTTGGATCAGAGCATGATGTGGGAAAAATGAAAACAACATTTGGATTTCAGCAGATGGAAGACCAGTACTGTAAGATAGTTTATTGTTTTCCATGACACATCAATTTCATGTCCCAACACATTTAAGAAGCGATGCAATGATGAGATTATTCAGACAGAATGAGATAAACCCCCGATTCAGGATACTTGCAGAGGAATTTGTATAATCGAATATGTGAGAAATCAACAAATGAATGTTGGGAAAAAGACACCAGTTACACTGAGCCATAAAGGAAAATCAGGAGGTCCTTTGAAGAGAAAGCAGATGGATTTTATCAAGATGCCTGTTTGTAACCAGTTGAGATATGTCCTGGTTATAGTGTGGATTTTCTCCAGATGGGTGCAAGATTACCCAGCTCGGAGGAAGGACAGTCTCACCGTAGCTAAACTGTTCTTACGAAAGTTAGTGCCGAGGTTCAGATTGTCTGTTTCTTTGGAGTCAGATCGTGGGACTTGTTTCAACAATGAGGGCCTAAGATTGCTTTGTGCAAAACTACAAATTGACAAGGTTACAATGTAGTTACTGATCTGAAAGGTCTGGAGTAATGGAGCAGTAAAATGGCGCCATAAAGTCCTGTTTGGTAAAAGTATTTGCTTCTACATCATTGAAGTGGCCAGAGGCTTTGCTGTTGGTTTTGATGAGTCTCCGAAGTACCCCTGACAGGAAGACAGGGTTATCTTGCCATGAAATTCTTTTGGCCATGAAATGAGATTGTCTGCAGTGCCTGCAAATGTACTTTTGAACATCAAAGATCACATGATACTCGATTACTTATCCATGAATTTAATTACGAGGTCTGGGAGAAGGGTGAAAACAGAAATATAAATATGAAAAGCCTCCCACTCAACAATCATCTATTCATCAATGGCTAAACCTAGCTAAACCTAACGCTAGGTGAAGGAACAGTCGAAGGAAGTTGAGATCAAGTGTGTCAGTTGAACGCATTCCACCAACAATCAATCAGTACCAGTGACGCAGAAAGAGAAAATCACCAGACACCAAGAAGATAAAAAAGAGCTAGAGTACCTTGTATTCTGTACCTTAATGGACTTACTATGTGAACCAAGTGCTAAACACACAAATAACAGATTTGTTGAACCTGAGATCTGAACTTTTTGAACCCCAAGGACAGCATTTCAAACAAAAAAGTTTGATTAATTTGTTGCAAATGTTTAAGGACTGAGATAAAAACTGATGTTTTAAAAAAAATAAAGATTTTCTAGGCCCAAGGCTGCAGTAGAAGAATAGAGATACCACATTTAGAAGAAGATGAAGTAGGGATAGGGATGATTATGTAGAGACTACTGTAAATGAAGCTTAAACAAACTGACCTACAAAAGAAAAAATCAAAGATGCTGCTCAACTAAAAGCAGGAAACAGACTGTTTGAATTATTGCTGCTACAATTTTGCTGAAATGATACAAAGTTAATACAATTGAAAACAATTATACACCAGTCACGTTTCAAACATGTAGCAATCCCTTCATATATGATTCATGTAGTCCTAAAAGGGAATGCTAGACATTGGGAACAAGCATAGCCACAGCTGGGGTTGTGTCAACGCTACATCTCCCTCCGAGCTGTTTGTGTTCATAAATTGTCCGTTCCTCATGTGTTTAACGTAGAGCACATTGTTTGTTATATGTATAATTCACTGTGTTGCACTTGTCTGAAACAAATATTGTATCTTCTATTTCAGGCTTTTATACAATGAAGATCATTTTATAATGACATGAAAAAGTAATGATTGAATAAATAACCAGGACCAAAGAAATCATATATTGACCCCTTGTCTGTCTAAGTAGATAGCAGCACACAAAATGGTAGCTAGGTCTTTCATTGTTTCACTTATGGAAATTAAGCATTTCTCTGCTTTTACTGCTCTGTGTGCCTGCAGACTGTCTCCAATGCACGTCTGGGGTGGGCGACAGCCACCCTTTTCACATGCCCTCTAGACAGCCACAAACACAGGAAGGATAGGTGTGACAGAGAACTCATCTGCATTCATCTGAATTCTGATATCTGTTCCTGGGCAGGAAGAGAGGCGGGAGGTGACACTTACACCTGAAGAGGCAGTGTCTTGTTTCCCACACAAAAGGCTGATTATCCTCTACTGATAGTCTGGAGCCAGAAATAGGAAGAAAGGGCATGTGTGCGCTTCAAAGGCCGTTCTTTCAAGTCACCCCCACTTTAAAATCGCACCTGGTTATAAATACTGGAGCTCTGACCCTACCAAGACAGTACACTAACGGAGCTGTGAAGAACTTTGCCAGGAGTAAAGACTGCTATGCTACAAGGAGTTCCAATCTACTTGACCGCTCCTCTGAAAGGACTTCCTTTCTGCTTTGCTGTGCTGCCCTGCTGCCTGCTGATCTCTGCCCTGCTGAGGACCAGGAGTGGACCCATCTCACTTCGACCCATGGTGGCTTTAAGGATTTGCCACCATTTTCTGAAGTCTCAGGGCCATCAAAGACTTGTTTCAATCCTCCCAATCCAGCCCCTGAAATTGAGCTTTTGCTGTGCAGAAACATCAAATTGATCAATGGCATCGATTTGACTGACTTTGCAGCTCGACAACGACAAACAGTGCAGCTCAATGATGATGCATCACCTGCATTGTAAAGGGGTTAGTCAACAAAGCCTTCATTGCATGCGCTGCTCGGAACCGATGCAACATCGACGCTTCCTCCATCTAACGTACTTTTCCGGAGGGACCAGTGTGAGTCCTGTAGCCGGTCTGCCCTCTATCGTGGTCAGCCTGAACTTTGGATTTACCCCGGTCCAGAGTGACCTCAAGTAACCCCTAGTTGATATTTGCTTCTATGCACTACATTTTGATTTATTCTTTAAAAATCATAACTCCGGTTCTATTTATTGGATGTGTGGTGTTTTGGCTTTGGTTTACCCATAATAATCTATTTTTCTAACCCTGCGAGGAGTATTTATATGATGCTTTCATTTTGTTACTGTGTTTGTGTGTGTTACACGAATACTTTACCCATTGCCTCTTTAGATAAGCCTGACTGCACTATGCCTAGTTCCAGAGGGTGAGAACAGGTTATCTTTTAGTGTGTATCTAGCTTACCCTGAATAGAGTTATGGTTCCTGCTTGTACATGGTGCATACTCTGACAACCAGAAACATCAGTTCTAGGAACGTTTATTGTAGATTAATCCAGAAATACACTCAGACCATTGACGTAAAAACTGTTACGTATGCACACACATGCATCGTCAGCTGGAGATGAAGCAACATCACAATAAAGCATTTTCATAAGCAATTTCATGTAGCTTAGTCTAGTGTATAGAGAGAACATAGTGAATAATATTATTCTACTTCTGATTCTTTCAAGAGTCCCATCACAGAAAAACCTGCATTTACACCAACAAGCAAATAAGTTGAGCACAGCTTGGTTTTATTTTAGACCATACCTACCTATAGATTCTGATAAAGCATACAAGAACAGTTTGACCTGCCTAATGAGACCCCTAGAAAAAGTATTCATTATGACATTAGAAGAAATCAAATCAAAGTATACTTGTAGTAATAAGAAGGGGGAAGATGTTTTGAAAATGTCTGGAAGACAGAAGATGATGAATATAAAAATAAAATTACTTATCCAAAGTTGAAATTAGACAGAAAACAAAGGGGGTAAGCCATGTGTTTTCAAAAGAAGAAATCAGTTAAGAAAAAGGTCAGCAGGGGTTAGTGATTTTGAACACACATTTGAAATTGCAGGAGGCACATGTCAAATATTGCAAGGAGAAGAATCAGTCATACCAGTCCATTTTATTTTTTAACAGGATGTCTATTCCTAGTTGCCAGCTGATTGAAAAGGTACTTGCTATTCAGATTTGTTGTTCCCAAAAATGTATCATGGATATAGTATTTATGATTTAGTAATGACACTTTTACACAGACATACACGTAGTGTAAGTGATGGATCCCAATTAGTGAGAGACATCTTTGGAGCAATCATTCCATCAGCAGGAGTAATCATGAAATGCTGAGAAGATCAGACAGCTTTCAACAGTGGTTGACAAATTAGCAACCAGCACCTCCGTAACTCTTCTAGTTGTAAATACTGAATTAGTAGCGATTAGGTCCATGGTTTCACAGAATGGCTTTCCATTAGACAATTTACTTGCAGAAAAAGGCAGACTTTGCAAGCTACTGAAAGATCAGCATTGTTGCTCCTTTGTTCCTATGTCACTCATGAAAGTAAGAAAATATTAGAATTCACCAAAAATATTTCAGATCTAAAATCTGAATTGGAACCATTTGAAACAACCAGTTTATTACAAAGTGTAAAAACAGGATTTTCTGCCATTGGCGATTGGGTTGTACTGTTGGAGGAGAAGTAATTAAAAATGTTTGGTACCACTACTAACAGTAGGTTTTGGCATATCAACATTAGTTGATTTCTTTAAAAGCTGTAAATATTATTTGAACAGGAGAAAGGCTAAAGAAAGGATCAAGTGAATGAAGAAAGATTTAGAGTTAAATGATTTAATCAATAAAGAAAACAAGAGCATAAAGAAAATTCTGAACTGGAAAGAAAGAGAACTGAATCAAAGAGGAGGAGGAAAGTAATATCTGAGTGATTCATTTGTGAAAAATATATGACGGTTTAAAAAACCAGCAGGGGGGGGGGTTGGAGGAGCATATACCAATATCAAGAAAATAACGTAGATATAGTAACACACAGAAATCATAGACTCACACAAGAATTAAAAAGTGCGTTTAAAATGTGCAAAATGTAGTACGCAGTCATACTTGACTACACTAGGTCTAAACAGTTGATGCAGTAATATTTTTCCACAGACCTATTACCCCAACAAAGGTGCAGAAAGTGCACAATATAAATGTTATTTTTGCTAACCTTCCAATAGGCATGTATTACTTTAATGAATAAAAAATGTCCTTGGATGGATTCAATTAATGTTTCTACTTACACCATGATTGTTATTACATGTTTTAATAAAATATAATTTAGAATGATAAAGATGAAGATTCCTGATAGGAAAGTAGTTTGTCTTCGAGAATAACTGCAAAGATCATTACACTGGACATTGCTAGCTGATAAGTTTCTAACAAATTTGTATCGTGCAATTGTGTACCCAGTGAGAAGACGAGGAGTTGTCCTGTTCCCATGAAGAGACTAAAAAGATGATTGGCTGACTGAAGAAAGAAGGTGATATGAAATGCAGCATTGAGATTTCTGCGGTGTATATATTACTATGTGTTCCTAGATTAGGCTCAGAGGAGATTTTGTCATATTGCAGACAAGATCTTTGCTTTCCCTGCCACTGTACCAAACTTTGATCTACAACGCTACTGAGTTGCTTGAACTTCTCTTTATGAATAGTTCTGCTTTTGATATTTAATTTATATAGAAACTGTGTTCTTATGTTCTCACTCTCTCATTCTAACTAAGAACTCTTCAGGGGTTCTGTTTAATGCGTTCTTCCCATTATTAGAATAGGGATCCTTTCCTTTACGGAACAAGGTTAATGTATTTGATTATTTCGATGAATTAATATGATGATCTTAAACTGCTGATTGAAATAAGGATTATATACTAAATGATGGAATACTAAAAAAATTTAACTCATGACTAACTCTCGTCATTGGCTGAGATAAAATTGTGATTTTAAAGACATTTATGTGGTACAGCTCCTGATAAATCTCATTCAACGTCAAAGGTCTGTCAAACAAAAAGCAGAGATTTCTCTCCAAACAGGTGACATTGCTTTCTTGTAAACCTATATTTAACCAAAACTCCTCGCTTTAGCATCTACAATTCGTGGATCACCATTGCCTCTTATATTACTGGTTATCTGGATGGATTTATCATGAGGACAATGGCACAGGCGATTATACCATTTAGATGCTTAGGTTGTCATGACAACATTACTGCTCAATACATGACGTTGCAATTTATACTTATAACTTGGAAGTAGCCATTAAGACAATTGAGACACTCTATTCATATGACATTGTTTAAAAAGTGCACTCATTCAATGATGTGTGATTGCCAATGTCATAACTTTGTTTTCTCTCACATCACGAGGAGGTTACTAGAATTTTGTGAATGCAGTTGTCATTCCTTTACAGTCTGTACTTACTCTGATACAGATGGGGTATGCAATGAACCCCTCTTCACATACTTGAGACAAGTCACTTGAGCGTGTGTGTTTTATGTATCCTTCTTTACAAGAAAATTCAATAATTTGACCGTTCGTTGCATATTGTAGGTTTGCAAAGTCTGCACGAAGCTTTATGTTCTTCTGGTTAAGTTCTTTCTGTTCCAATATGCATGAACCTGAAAAATTAAGAAAACATATCGTAAATCTGTGGAAAGACATCACAGTGTAATTATATACAAAGGCATAATACAGCAAATTACGTTTGCACAGTTCTTGTTTTTCATTTTTTAGTTTGCTTACTTTCCATCCAAATTGGTCCTCCAGAAGCTAAAGTTGAATATATGTCCCTGAATAAAACCTCTGTGAAACCTATTGTCTGTGCCAGTGCATGTTTTTATCCCCAAGAGATGGAATCCGTACATGCACATGCACTCTCAGCAGCCACCTTTAAATTAATGTTTTCTTCTTTCAAAAAATCCATTTAAGGATGGTTGATGTAAATACAAATACATTAGGTGCTGCAACCTTTGAATTCATTTTCTTATGGTTCAAGAATATCCATTCACAGCTTTTTTCAGTGGCAGCCATGTCTGAATGAACCTTTCTAAAGCATAAGAGAATTCCTTCAGCGATGCCAGCTATTCATGTGTGCCCACGTCGGGCCGGAAAATCCCATATAATTCCAGATTTTACCTCCAATTATTTGATCCAGTTGGGAAGTTGCCAGACTATAATAGTAGGAATCTGTGTAGTTTGAAAACAGCTTCTCGTGGAGTAAAAAGTATTCAGGAGGCTGGAGAAAGAGTGCTGGGATGCCAGAATTGTGCATGCGTGGTTGAAGGGATGTGTAAACTGCTGTGCATCAAATGGGCATCATTGCTACACAGTAAGCAGCAAGGACTTCCGCATCACCATTTCATTACAAGCACATCAAGTGCCAAAGAGGATGGTTTTTTTTATTTTTCATATATATTCATTGAACTGTGGTTGTGATAGTTTGTTGTCAGATTAGTGTGTCAACTAAGATCTAATCTGATAAAAAGGTTTTGGCCTTTTTGGAATGGGTGAGAGAGCTTGAGGACCTAAAATCTGAATTGGTAAGTAGTCAAAAAGAAAAATGATATGATGCACATTGAGTTCTACCTTTTGGTAATTATGCTCACAATGTCAGATGAGGGAAAAGGTCTAGTAAAAAGGTGAAGGTGGAGGATGCCAAAGGACAGATGGTGAAAGGTTGAGGGCTCTGAGGTATGAATGATTATTTTTTATAAAGTGCTTGTTGAGAAACAAAAGGATTCATGAAGACCTCTTATTAGGATTTCACAATGAAATAATTGCAACTTTTTCTAATTAGCGGTGGACATCTTTCAGGGAGCTGCTCTATTGTCTGGCAGGAAACTAAGCCCATTGTTGTAGAAGCTGTGCACACTTGAAGAGCTGATTTATGAGTCTGATGGTAGCCTCAACAGGGGTGGGGGTGGAGGGGGAATGGAGCCTAATTGCACTGTGGTGCAAGGATGCCTGCATTGGGGGTGGGCAGAACACAGTGTTCCAACGCACGGAGATCGCAGAATGGGGATAGCTTTGTAAATATTTTGCATTTCCAGTCTCTCCATTTTATGCAGTGCAACACAGCAACTTTGCTTGCTGCCTTGCATTGCATAGAAGATTGGTAAATATGCCTGCGGTGCCTTCTTTCATATCCCATTACTTATGCTCCAGACAGTTGTAGAAGGGAGGTGGAATGGCAGGGACTTAAGTTCCATTGAAATATATGTTGATTTGGATGTCACAGCTACCCTTTAAAATAGAGGCCGCATTCACCTTAGCCCATGATCTCACACTGTTCTTGCTTGTCAATCACAGGCTAAGGTAGAGTCAAGCAGGTGGCAGCCGGTGAGAAGTCAGGACAATGCTATGAACAGGATGCAGAAGTAGACTGAGCCAAGGTTTGTCTGGAGTGAACACAGGATAAAAACCACACATGGGTTTCTGAATAGATAAATGGGAAACTGCCCCTCAATGTGGATTCAGCATCGTCGGAGCGAAATAAAGAAGCATGATGGGATGATAAAACCTAATTAAGGATGATGAAAAAAGTAAGCTGAAATTTTGCCTATAATACAATACGATATAGAAAGGATGGTTGGAATAATTGAGTTAGCTGTGCTTTAGGAAGGGGAAAATCTGTAAAAACATTTTAGGAAGATGTCCAAGATGGTGTGGAATGTCAGAACATTTCAGTGATGAAGTTAAAATCTATGATTAAAATTGTGCATGCAGATTAACTTTATGTGTGAGCCTTAAAAGGAATACTATGAAAAAAGTTTTGGGCAGTGGTCCATGTAGGCTAATTATTGAATTGCTACTAAGGGACAGATTACAATGTCGTTCGGAAAGGCTCCAAATGGCATTTGGTTAGTATGAATTCGGAACCCGCCTTTCCGATCGACTCGGATACTTTTCCGAAAGACTGATTACGATGGTTGGAAACCGTTTGAACTTTCCGACTCGGTTTCCGATCAGCTTTTGGAGTAACTGAGTCGGTTGGAGCCGATTCGTAGTGGTCAATGGACCATATTTCTGACTCAGCGATTAGGATGTCGGATTTTGGACAGCCTTTCCAAATCAGTTGTTCCGACACTGATCAGCTGTTGGAATCTGCATTTGGGGGTGCGTAACAGGCACCCCTTCACCTGGGGTCTCCAAATGGGGCCTCTGGGGGTACCCCTGGGTCCCCCCTTTCAATGCATGCACAGTGTGGCAGGCACCATGTGGTGCCTGCCACAGTGTGCAGGATTTCCAGCAAGCATCCCTTACTTCAATGGGAGCCTGTGTAGTCGGTCGGAACACAGGCTACCATTGAAGTCAATGGGAGTGTGACCTAATGGTGCTCAGAACCAAAGTTAAGCCCTGGCGGAGTTCGCATAGGTGAACCTACGCGAAGCTGTAAAAAAACTCTACAACGCTACACGGAGTTCCGCGAGCATGCAGAGTTGCTTGTCCCGCATGCTCATGCTTGCCCGCGTGACGTTTCTGATGTTCGGCAACGCAGATTGCGTGTTCGGGGGAAATATCGCACGAACTTCACCATGGGGTCGCCAATGGGCATGGCCATCTTGTTTTTCTACTCGTCATGGTTCTGGGGCCCGTATTTCATTGCTCTACAATCTTTTTAATCCTTTGTTTCTTACACTGTTTTTCTGATCATTTTTTTTTATCTATCCCTCTCTCTCCCTAAGTCTATATTTTGCCTTTTATTTCTACTCTAACTGCGTTTTTGCTCTGTTTTTCTACTACTAGCTTTTGTTTTTACTTTCCTACTTCTTCTGCTGACTTTATTTTTTACTTCTACATTTTCTTTTACACCCCCACCTCCCCAGAACCATGGCTAAGGCTAGCCAGAAGGGGAATGCCAAGGGTAGTGTGGCCAAGAGCCAACTTCCTTGCGAAGACGGCGCCCGAAAGGGGTACAGCTCCGGCCCATATTCTCCGAGGTGGAGGTGGCCGCCCTTGTTTTTTTGTACAGTGCCACGTCCCCTTTACCTTGGCACCAGGAGGCAGGCCTGGCTCCAGCTACGCTACCCAGTAGCGTCACCACTGGTGGGCGAGGGTGCGCCGAGTAGTGTTTCGCTGCTCGGAGGTCCGGCACACCCACAACCAGCTTACGCAATGGTGGTCCGACATCCTGGACCGGAAGCTGGACCTGCTTGACCTGCTAGGGGCTAAGGTCCCGGGGCTTGGTGAGTAACTAATTATAGTATTATTGTGTGTTCTGTTCTGTGTTATTGCGAATGTTATTTTTTTCCCAAATAGCAAGAATGCTGCTGCTTACATGCAGGTAAGTTTTGTTTACATTTTTTATATTATGTGATTGTTATTCTTCTCAACACTAAACAGGTGCTCGGTGCTACTAATCTTACTTGTTTGTATCTTTGCGCTCGCTTGGGCTGATTATGTAAGAGAGTTTAGAGAACTTAAGTTAGGTAATGCTAGAGAGACTCCTTTCCTTTGTCTTATCACTAAGATAGTGGTGGTAGTTAGGTAGTTTAGTTACTTAGTATTAGTTGGTAATTGTTTAGCATTCCGTGGCATGACGCGTCCTCCGTCACGTGCTGCTGACTCCAGTCCTTAGTAGAACCTTTTGTAGTTTGTTAGTAAGTGAGTAATTTAGCAACTCATCAGCACAGCAACAGCAACCAATTCACAATTTGGTGAATGAAATATGCATGCGTCCATCTTTGCATTTTTGAGGACTAAAATAAATGGAAATGCAGACTTAGTGATCAATTGGCCGTCAAAGGGGGTTGATTCATTGAAGATTTTGAATGAGATTGAAACTTAGAAGAAGCAAATCTATTTTGTGGCAATTGAATTCATTTCCAATGTCTCTGGATTATGCAGGCAAGGCTAGGTGGTACTTACTGACAGGTTTAGTATTCTGGAATTGGAATGAAACACTAGATTTATAAATAATAACTAGACGGTCCACGATACTACTACTAGTCAAACAGATTAGATAGGTCAATTTTATTGCAATTGTTGTTTCCTGTCCAAAAATGTTTATTTTAGAGCGTTTTTTAAATATTTTATTTGTTTCACACCAATCAATGTTTTTCTCTTTATTATATCTTAAATGATGAGCATCCAGGGGTAATAAGACAACGGGGTTGTCTGAGTCGGGACTCGAAGCTGGAGGGCCAGGATCACTCCTCTACAGAGGGCTCTGCCGCTGGCCCCAGTAAGTCCTCCTGTTGTTAATATTAAGAATTATATTTCCCTAACTTTTAATGCACTTTTTTTTCTGAACTATTATTTCTGTTTCCCGATTCTTTTTTTTACCAAATCTTCTTCGATCCATCTGTTTCTAAACTCTTGTTATCCCCGCATTACCTACCTACTTAGTTATATTTTTTTCTTTTCTGTTTTTATTTTACATCAATCTAACTGCCTCTGACTCTGTATTACTATAAGTCTGTCTGTAGCTTGCCCAGTTGGCCACTCTTTATTTTTAAAAAGTTTTGAAACTCAGATTCACCAATAGCTCTAGCCACTGAGTCCAGTCCTTTGGGTTGTCCTCTTCTTAATCTTGAGAGGCTTTATGACAATTGCCACCAACAAAATGCCCAATCAGATATTTTACTATTTTTGATAGGATAGGACATACTACTTTTAACTCTACTCTAGTACCCGATTTGTAGTAGTTTAAATTAGTTCAGTTTATAAGCTTATATAGCGCGTGAATCACCCCCTGAGGGGTATCTCGGCGCTTGTGGATTTACAATAGACGTTGTGACGGTGGGCTGATCTAAAAAAGGGCGGTTTTCAGAGCCTTTCTGAATTTCAATTGGTCGAGGCATTGTCTTAAGGCCAATGGAAGAAGGTAACATATGAAAGGTGCCTGGTATGAAAAAGCCTTTCCTCCTGTTCGTGTTTTTTTAATCCTGGGGATTTTGAGCAGGGATTTCGTCCGTGATCGCAGGTCCCTTAGGGGGATATATTGATGAAGCCTCTCCGCCAAATAGGAGGGTCAGTTTCCCCATATTGCCATGTGTGTCAGGCAACAGATCTTAAACTTCACCCGTTTCCGCACAGGTAACCAGTTCAGTTGTTGTAGGAGAGGGAGCGAAGCCGATCTGTAAGGTGCATTTAAAACTAAGCGTGCTGCAGTGTTTTGTACCACCTGAAGGTGATTCGTTGGCCGCGATCAGTAAAGCATTACAATAATCTAGTTTACTCAGCACCAGGGTTTGAACAAGAATCTTTCGCAGAGGGTCAGGGAGATAGGGGAAAGCTCTTCTCAGCAGGCCCAACATATGGAAGCATGCGCCAACAGTGTGGGCTACATGCTCTTTCATTGTTAGAGTCTGATCAAGACACACCCCTAGATTTTTTGCTGTTGTTATTGGGGCTGGAACAGTTCTCAACTCTTTAGGTCACCAGCTTGGTGCCCATAATAGAGGGGCCTCTCCGAAAAGCATGATTTCCGTCTTTCCGGCATTCAGTTGTAAAAAGTTATTTCTTATCCATTGTGAGATGGCCAGCATGCCGGAAGAGAAGAAGGCTTGGGCTGTCTGGGATGACTTGTTAAAGGAAAAGGTAAGTTGGATGTCGTCTGCATAGGATATCGGGACAAACCCATAGTTCCTTAAAAGTGCAGCCAAGGGGGCAATGTAGATGTTGAACATGGTTGGGCTCAAACATGAACCCTTAGGCACTCCCTTGGTCAGTTCTTTAGTATTGGACCGATGTGGGCCCAGATTAATAGTCTGAGTGCGATTAGTAAGGAAGCTAGTCATCCATTGCTGTGCCACTCCCCCAATCCCCGCTTCCCTCATTCTTCAGAGCAGAGTCTGGTAGTTGACCGTATCAAATGCAGCGGAGAGATCTAAAAGCACCAGGAGGGTCGATTGGCCCTGATCTGAAGCAAGCCTGATATTGTCTGTTGTGGCCACCAATGCAGTTTCCGTACTGTGATTGGGGCGGAAGCCTGATTGAGATGGATCTAGGTAGCCGGCCGATTCGATATGGTCAGATAAGTGTTTATTAACATGTTTTTCCAGAACTTTGCTCAGATAAGGTAAGAGGGAAATAGGGCGAAGGTTTGAGAGATCTTCCATGGAAGCTTTGGTGTTTTTCCGTATTGGGATGATCTGAGCAGCTTTCCCTGTTAAAGGTAGGTGGACTTCCTTCAGAGATAAGTTCAATAAAGAACATATGGGATAGAAAATTGGCAAGAGAGGCTGAAATTCTTGCAGGTGAGACATCAAGAGGCGAGCCTGATTTTACCTTGCACATTAACGTTGCAGTCTCTTCTCGCAATAGAGGAGGAAAGGTCAGCAGTGTTTTTGGCCTGATGCTAAGTGGGGGGTACTGATATGGTAACGGCAGAGAACAACTTGTCTTAGTGATTTTATTATAAGTCGTGTCTATTTTCTGAATGAAGAAAGCACTAATTTTGTTGCAGAGAGACTGGGAGAGATACTAGTGATGCATGTGGTATATGTATGTATGTATTGTATTTTCTCAATCTTGCTAGTGAATAAAAAAATAGGGGGAGGTGTATATGGCATATGAAAAATGTTTAATGCTTTTTCTAGGCATACCGACCACCAGTGCCAGTGGCGTGGCAGGCGACCCCAGCCAGGAGGGAGCAGATGTGGCAACTGCTACAGGGGTGGGTGAGCCAGCAGCAGTGGTGGGAGGTGGTAAGTTGTACTTATATTCCTTACTTATTGACAATAGTTACACCGTCGCTGCAGGGGTGTATTGTACTGTTGAGAAAGACTAAGTTGTTGTGAACAACGGTTGAAGAAGACACCTTTTACTTAGCATTAGCAATAGCACTAGCAGCAGGAGCTGAGTAACTAATGGCCTCTTATATCTGACTCCAACTCAGCTGGGAACGTTTTATGAAGACTAAGAGTCATATGACCTTGACGGATGTGTCAAACGAAAAGGAAAAGAAGGATGGAAGGAGGAAGGACGGGTGACATGTAATATAAATATGACTGGCAGAGAAGGATGCGTGGGATGCATCGGTGGCTGACAGGAATTGAATGCATGGGTGGTTGAAGGGAGGGTGGAAGGTTAAAGAAAGGATGCCTGCCTGGGTGGGAGAAACTGTATGGGTGATAGGAAGAATCCTCTGGGGAGTTTCATGGGTCAATCTCAAAGGCAATTAAGAAAGAATGCATGGGTGGTGGTTAAAAAAAATCACAAATGTATGTTGTTGGTGAAAGGTTTTTGAGAGATTATTTAGGAAGAATGATGGCCATGTTTAGTTAAAATGGATGGATGCCTGGATGGTACAATCATCTTAGCTATGGTGCAGACTGTCATTGGATGAAGACAATGTAAAAGAAAAATATTAAACCGTGGCAGAGTAGCAAAGCCAAATAGAATAGAATAAAAGATTTGAATTAAAAAATATAATGCTCGAAGACCAATGCAATGATAAATGGAAAAACCACTGGTAAGAGAAACAAGCACTTTTTTATTTTATTTTTATTTTATTTAAGAGTTTTTTCCCATATCATTTGCACAGGGCTCGACACATTACATAAACAACAACAATTTATACACACTGTTCACTACTGTCATTTTCTTAAACCTTAAATAGTTCATAAACAATCATATATTATATACAGAATATACTATCAATTAATTATAATCTAACAAAATATATTAGCTCAAACGACACTCTTTCCACTTAGTTATGGGTTCCCAGATTTGTCTCCCCTTTTTTCCCTTCCTTGCATAAATTGCCATCTCCAAATTATAAATCTCTGTTAGTCTAGCTAACCAACGGTGAAAGGTCGGGGTAGGGGTGCAAGCCATTCCGCAGCAATACACAATCTCAATACTGCCATAGCAATAAAAATAAAACAATCATATTCGAGTTGCCTATCGCAATTGTTGACTCCTAACAATATAGTCACCAGTGTTAAATTAATCTCTAATCCTAGTGATCTAGAAAAGAAGACCTCAATGTCTTTTTGTATTGTTTGCATATGCGGGCACGTAGCAAAGATGTGGACTATATCTGCCTCTAAGCTTCCGCATCTTGGGCAATTAGTACCTGCTGTCCCTCCCCATTGCGCTATTCTAGCAGGGGTGTAATATAATCTATACAGAGTTTTATAATGTTGTGCCTGGAGTGCCGCGGAATAAAATATAGTCTGCCCCATTTCTAATGAAAGAAAAAAGGATTCTTTCCCTACATCCAATTTTTGTGCCCATTTTTCCGCTCCTTTTTCTAAATCATCCTGCTTAGATTCTATCAATTCCGAATAGAATCTTTTAATTGTACAATCGGTTCCTCCCTGAATAATCTCTATAATTGGATTTTTCTTAAATCCTGCCTGCCCTCCCTTCTTAGTTACCATAAAGCTTCTGACCTGTAAATACTTAAAAAAATGTCTTGAGTCCAGTCCATATTTACGTTGGATCTCCGAAAACTGCATTATCCCCTGCCCATCCAAAATATCACCAATCTTATTTTTTCCCTTCCTTCCCCATTCTTTAAACACAAAGTCAGAGAAGATATCTTGAGGTAAGGAGGGGTTCTCTCCCATTCTTGTATACCAGTTATACCTCCCAAGGCCAAATTTCTTTGTGAAAGCTTTCCAGATACGAAATGCTGCAGTAACTGTCTTAAATCTGGTCCTTTTAAAATAACTCGAATCCATCTGCTTCAAAAAAACATTTTCTGCTACTGCTCCTAATGCTAACCCATATATAGCAATTGTACTAAAAGCCCCTTATCCTTCAATTTCTGCCCCCCCAATTAGGCCTGCCGTACACTGCAGGGCAGCTGCCCAATAATAAAGTTTTAGGTCGGGTAGCGCCCTTCCCCCCCTATGTCTTGGGAGCGCCATGAATCTCAATGCCCTCCTCGTCTTGCCCTTGGCCCAAATAAATCTGTTTATCAAGTTCTCTAAGGTTTTAAACCACTTATCCTCAAACATTAGGGGAATTGCCCTAAATATATATAAACATTTCAGGAGGACCATCATTTTAATGATATTTGTACGACCCATAATAGAAAGATGTAAATTATGTAGCCTATCTAGATCTTTCCTCACCTTAACTATTATTGGGGCTATATTTTTTTCCACCAGAGTCTCTAAGGCAGAGGTGATAGTTACACCAAAATAAACACCTGAGTCCACCACTCTGTGATCCAGGCAGTGCACATACTGGTTCTTAATTATTTGTGTTTTGGAGCTATTCAGCGCATACCCCGATATCCGTCCAAATTTAATTGCCTCGATCTCAATCTGTTCTATTGCCTCTGTTGGGTTTGGTGTTAGAACCGCAACGTCATCGGCATATGCTAATATCTTGCACTGTCCCAAACGTGTAATTAGTGGATCTATTCTTTCATTCATCTCCAGCCTACTTATTACCGGATCCAAGTACATCGCAAACAATAGCGGTGAACAGGGGCATCCCTGTCGTGTTCCCCGTTTTATTTTCACTGGAATAGTGGAGCCAGCATTTACTCTAATAGAGACTAACAGAGCTATATACAAAGCCTGCAGTGCCCTGACATATCCTTCCCTAAGCCCTGCTCTCTTTAGAGTGTACCACAGATAGTTCCAGGAGACCCGATTGAAGGCTTTCTCTGCATCTAAAAGCATTACCGCAATCGGTTCTCCTGTGACTTCTCCAACATCAAATAGTGTAATAACCTTCCGCGTATGATGGGTAGTACCCCTACCGGGTATAAAGCCGTGTTGATTATTACTAACAAGGGTATGTATTATACTAGCGAATCTCGTAGCTAATACCTTTGAGTATATCTTCGTATCCCCATTCATTAAGGTTATCGGCCTATACGAGCCTGGTTCGGTAGGTGGTTTCCCTTTCTTTAAAATTATCACAATATCCGCTCCTCCCCATGACGCCGGTATAGAAATTCCTGCCTGCGCCTGCTGTAATGTAACCAGAAGATCTCTAGATATCTCATTCCAAAATACCTTATAGAATTCGATCGGTATTTGATCCGGACCCGCTGCTTTGCCAGAGGGTAAATTCTGAATAGCGATTGTAATTTCTACTTTGTCTATGGGTATCTCTAGCATCTCAGCATCATCCTCACTTAATGTTGTTGCTGGTATCTCCCGTAGATATGTATCAGTTGCCTGCTCCTCTTTACCACATTGCTCATCATATAGGTTCGCATAAAACTGCCTAAATACTTCGCGAATCTCCTCTGTGTCTATATGTAGCGTACCCATATTATCCCTGATTTCCCTAACTTCCCCTGTAGCCACCTTCTGCCTAGTACGAATGGCAAGTGTACGGCCCACTCTCTCACTGAACTCATGACATCTCTCTTTATTTGCCAAGTATATCTTAGCAGCTCTACCTGCCTCACTCTCTTCTGCTTGCAATTTTGCCCTGGCAACCTTAATGAGGGCTTGCTCAGGCGCAACCCCCAGCAGAATCCTTTGCCCTAGCTCCTTCTCAGCATCCAAGAGTACTCTGGTTACTTCTAAATTTCTCAGGCGCTCTTGTTTTCTTTTATACGTACTGTAACTGAGGGTTTCTCCCCGGGCTCCAGCCTTAAAGGCATCCCAAACCATACCTGTTGCAGCCGTCCCCCTATTGATCTCAAAAAAGGACTTTATCCATTGTTTCATATGCTGTATATACTGTTCATCACTTAATAACCCTCTTTCAAACGTCCATACCCTCTCCTTCCAAGTAGCAGCTGTTGTAACCCAACTTTTTTTTAAATGGGTTTTGATTCAAGGTTGAATTTCAGAATGCTCCCTTAATTCACAGTAGTTTGCAAGAACAGCATATATAATGTGTATATATGTACCCATACCTACCCATTGTCAAGCGCCTCCCTCCAACTCTGAGGCCCACTCCCTAGCCCCTACCTATGTCATTTTTGACTGTGTCAGCCTGCCATGGGTGGCCTATCGGCTGCTGTTGTCCCATATATAATCAATGATCATTTGGAACAGATATCATCTACCTTGTAGTGGTAGTCAGGGTGAAAGTGAAATTGAGCAGATTCCATTGATATAACATAGTGTGTTCATAATAGGAAGAACAGATAATTATCTAGTTGTAGACTACAGCTTCCCCACCTGCAGACAGTAGTAAATAAAATAACGTGAGTCTGTGATACGACTGAGTGAGTATATCTGATTAGGGCGCAGGCTGACAGAGCTGGCATGCCTACAAGATTAATTTAGGTAAACAAGAGAGAGAGAAGAGAAAGACTAGTCAACTCCATAGTGCCTAGTAGTAGTAATGCCTGAAACTCTCACAAATGTTAGAGCCCGAGGAAGTGAGAGAATACCACAAATTGTATGTACTGTGCTTGCTAGTGCTTATATGTGCATAATTAATTTTGTGCTACTGTCTTGCTAAGAGTATTGGTTACAAGTGTGTTTTTTATTTCTTGATATAGCTACTCCTTCCCAACCAAACAGGAACGAGTTAGCAGCCATGGCCCGGCTCTGGAAACAGGAGGCCATCTGCAGAGAATATCAGCGGCTGGTGGTTCTGGCTGAGAAGGAGGAGGAAACGGCAGCAGCTACAGCCTCCTCCAATGCCCTGGGCCCCTGCCAGGCATCCGCAGTGGTACGGCACCTCAGTCTGGCAGCCACCCGCCGCACTTCATCTTCATTGAACACTGCTGCCCCCGTGGATGCAATTGTAAAGAATTCAAGCACCACATGCTCCTCCGGATGGCTCGCCTAGCGGAGCAGGTAAAGGAGATCCTGGACATTAACCGGGGACTGTGAGCCTGCAGCTTTAAAAAAAATATTTGGGTGAGTGGTGGGGGATTGGGAAAAAGTTGGGGTATATATATTTATGGACTTTGGACTTTTTGGAGTGGACAATCTTTGAACATTGGTTGGGGTTAGGGAGAGGGGTGGGTCAGGTATTGTGGGTTTTTCCAATAGTTTATTTTGTTAGGGGAATAAATTATTTACTTTACATACGATACAAATGTTATGTGGGGGGGGTTACTCTTTTACTTCAGACGGTTTCCTTTGCTGCTGCAGGGCTGCAGCCAGTTTTTGATTGAAATAATAATATGCAATAGTGTAACACACTAACAGATAGATGCGGTACCCTCACTTGTGACATCCTACTAGTATCATCAGTCTCCACTCCTAGTCTATGCAGCACATTGGAACAGTGGTCCCAGTGAGCAATTGAATATACATAAAAAGAACCAAACAATTTTTACATAAGATTTCAAAAAAAGGGGAATGAAAGAACCGTGTTATGCCTGATGTACAGTGTTGTTTAATCACACTGAACAAACAATAATTCATAAAATTTGTTAACACAGTTTAAAACAGTGACCCAGGAGGAAAAGAGGAAAGGTGATGGTATTGTTATTGAGGTGAGGATGAGGGAGTGAATGAAACAAAGTGCGATTCACAAAATCTATTATTTACAAAACAAGAGAGCTCATATTTAAAGCCAAGTTATTCACAATATATCCAAACGTCAGATAGCCATAGTTTAAAACAGAAGCACAGTGATTAATCACTGTTGGTCAAACTGGCTAGTATAGTAGATGTCAACGTTTCGACCTCTAGATAGTAGTAGGTTGTTGTGTCCCTTACGCCAGGGTCTTCCTCAGGACAGGAGTGTTGGAGAGGGGGAGGGGGTTGGTTACCTCGGGATAGAACATAAAAACCTTAAGAGATACGAATTTCCATGTAGGAAGTGAAATACAACTCAACCAAGGGCCTAAGCCCAATAATTTACCATGAAAAGCCCCTGAGATAGGCCTGAAGGGGAGAGTGTGGGCGCGTACGCTCTAGACTGGCGAGCGAGTACAAGTACCTGCAAAAGTAATGTGCAGGTTCAGAATTAGATTAAAGGTCCACCTACACAGCCAAGAAGTGGGTTGGGCCTAATCGGTACACTTACTTGAGAGGGTATTGATCCCTGAATGAGTGAAAAAAGGCTAAATGTATTACCTCAGTTATTTTTTAAAAAAAAGAACAATACAGTGTAGACATTTGTGAGACTGACAAAAACAAGGGCTTTCATGGTTGGTGTACTAGTGTACAGTACACTGAGGAAGGATAGGAAAGAAGAAGAACAACAAAAATACAAACGTAACGGACACTCTTTGGCATTGTGCATCACGTAGGATTCAGCATTCAGGGAGCTGCAGCTGACAATGGACAGAAGCAATACGCCAAGAGCAAGAAAGGAAAGAGAATGACATGCAAGCCTAACGCAGAAGCACACTGGCTGCTTTCAAAAAATGGCCACAGCTTTAATACAACAAATCCAAAAAACCAGAGAGCTAAAAAAGGTTTGCAAGTTACAAAACAACCACACACATCCAACAAAGGCATTCATTTGACACACATAAAAAAAAGTGGGAAAAAAACCCCAAACACTTTTTGCATTTCAATCCACTGTCATCGATGCCCTGAATGATGTTTAAATTCAAAAGACGCCACAAAAACAGTTGTTTCTTGCACCCGTGAGTAGCTCTCGCCTGGGCCTATTGGTTGAAAAACCCATTGGCAGACTAGGCCCCATAGTGAATCAAATCAAATCAAATCAAATCAAATCAATAATATTGCAAATTTATTAGAAAATGTAGTGAACTGTGCTACATTTTTTGCTAAAAGAAGAAAAAATTGCATGCACATTTTGCTAAACAACACCCAGCAAGAAGCCGTGGGCACCACAAAGAAGACTTGCAGGCCTAATGCAGAAGCACACTGGCTGCCTCCTCACAAAATGGCCGCCAGCCACATGGCCCGGCAGGCCACAACATGAAAGTGAAGACAGACAATGCAGGCCTATAGCAAAAGCACACTGGTTGCCTTCATAAAATGGCCGCCAACCACATGGCCAGGCAGGCCACAACAAAAAGAAAGGGAAGACAGACAATGCAGGTCTATGGCAAAAACAGTTTACACTGGCTGCCTTCACAAAATGGCCACCAGCCAATGGCCAGGCAGGCCTCAACAAGAAGCAACAAGCCAAGAGGAACAAAGGAAAGGTGACATGCAGGTCTATGGCAAAAGCACTACCACCACCACCACAAAATGGCCACCAGTCACATGGTCACTCACAACAACAACAAACAGGAGGCCTTGAAAGCAATGAGCTCAAGCAGGGCTATTATGGACACAGACTTTACAAAATGGCCTCCGGCCACACGGAGAGGCTCAGCCAAGGCAAATGCTGGCCCACTATTACAAACATACACACTCACACACTGGCCTGACAACGGAGGTATGCTAAATAACACAGCTTTAATACAACAATCCGGAAAACAAAAATCCACAGGGCTAAAAAAGGTTTGCAAGTTACACAACAACCACACACATCCAACAAAGGCATTTATTTAACACACATGAAAAAAAGTGAAATCCCCCAAAACACATTTTGCTTTTCAATCCAATGCCATCCATAATGTTTAAATTCAAAAGACACCACAGAAACAGTTGTTCCATGCACCCATGAGTAGCTCTGGGCCTACTGGCTGAAATGTCTATTGGCAGACTACTGGGCTAGTGAATTAAATACATATTGCAAATTGATTTCAAAAGTTGGATAAAATGTAGTGAACTTTTCAACATGTTTCCTTTATAAAAGAAAACTAGAAGAAACAACTAGGCCCCTACTGAAACTACAGGCCACCCACCACAATACATTTTTTAAAAAACGATGAAAAGTGCAAATAATGTACGTGCATTTCCCCAATCAAACAACAAACAACACCAAATTTCCAACTTGCTTATAAAATCTCAAATCCAATGATATATGATGCAGCAGACAAAAAATGGGATCTTTCCACCTGCAAATCCAAATGAAATGTGAACAGGAGATAGACAAAGCACTGGGAGGAGCCTGCTGGAGAGGAACAGGAAGTTGAAGACACTGGGGCACTTCTTTCCTCTTAAAAAAAAAAAGAAAAAAGAAAAAGAACTCCTTGCACAAAAAAGTACAGCCAAACGTCAATCTGAGGAGTTGTTTTAATCCAAATCATTATTTTGAGAAGATTTTGATGCTGCTCGAGAGAGATTCCTCTCTAGATTGCAAATTCTGCGTGTTCGGGATCGCGATCGTCACAAACTTCCACCGGAAGTCTGATGGCCTGCCAGAATGACATGTTCGCGATCGCACACTCTCGCGGAACCATGATGCTGGCTACCAAATCTCATGGTGCTAGCGAATGGATGTGAAATCTAGTCGGTGATCGCAGGCAGAGTGCAGAGTTTTTGGTAAATCCACATTCTACGCGGAACGCGGAGTTGCCAAAAATCTGTAAACTCCGCAAGTGGA
Source organism: Triturus cristatus (assembly GCF_964204655.1). Taxonomy (NCBI): domain Eukaryota; kingdom Metazoa; phylum Chordata; class Amphibia; order Caudata; family Salamandridae; genus Triturus; species Triturus cristatus. The sequence goes on from NC_140586.1 coordinate 368,702,644, forward strand.
GCAGAGTTTTACGCCCAGGGTTAACCATTATAATTGGTTGATCGGACTCCACGATTCCGATTTGGTCGGAGGGCATTCCGAAACCGATTCTGTCGGAATACTTTCAGAACGACATCTTAATAGACCCCTACATTTTTTTTGTGAAATTAATAATATGAATTGATAATTTGATTAATTAGTTCTAAGTTTTAGCTTGTGGAATAAATGAGGCCAACAGGTGAAATCACGCGTGCAGGTTGCTCACAGCTTCCATTTTTCTAGCCTCTTTTTACTTTGTGAACATTTACCAAAATGTTACCATGCAAAATGCATGTGGGGAAAATCTAGTCTGAAAGTATGACTGTTGGACCTGTCAACTTTAGGGTGGTTTTCCTCCAAACATTTTGCCTGTTTCCCTCCATTTTTTACTGAAATTTGTTTTTGTTGGCCTGAAGACACTGTGTACTTTAGCGCTGCTAACCAGTGATAAAGCGCTAGTGGTCACTCCCCTAAACACAGTATAATTGGCTTGCACCTGATTAGTATATTGAATATATGTATAAGTCCCTTATAGAGTGGCATACCATACACCAAGGACCAGTAAATGGAATGCTACTAGTGAGCCTGCAGCACTTATTGTACCACCAACTTAAGCAGCCCAAAAAACATGTCCCAGGCCAGCCACTGCAGCTTGAAAAAAGCTTTAATGTGCCAATTCGACTTGGAAATATAACTCCCTTGACAAGTCTTAAACATCTTGTTTATTGCAGATGTGATCCCTAAGGTAGGCCGTTGGCAGCCCCTAGAGCAGGGTGCATTGTAATTAAAATGTTGAACTCTTAAATTTGTTTTTCGCTACTGTAAGGCATACCTGTCCCATAGGATAACATTGGGTTGCTTATTATTTTTAATAAGTGCTTACTTTTGATGGGGGACAGAGGAGCATTTCATGTTTAATGACCCACTCCCCACCAACTGCTTAGCGCCGCCTCTCAATCTATCATTTCTAGTTGGACTGCAATAATCAACGCCTCCCTTCTACAGAGGTAGATACTTGACTCTCTAAAAGCCGGCCAAGTCCTCCCCATCTTAAAAAAACCTACGCTGGATCCCGCTTCCCCTGACAACTTCAGACCTATATCCAATATCCCACTCCTAGCTAAAGTTCTAGAGAAATGCATGCAACAGCAGTTGAGCCAACACATCACCAACTTCCACCTACTAGACGACTTCCAATCTGGATTCAGGCCTGGGCACAGCACTGAAACCACCCTTCTCCACATCGTGGATGATGCCCTCCAAGCCCTTGATCAAGACAAAACCTGTCTCCAAATCCTTCTAGAGCTATCCTTGACTTTCGATACGGTCAAACACGAAAAACTCTGTGAACGCCTCAAACTCAGGATGGGTCTGGATGTCACTGTACAGGATTGGTTTAGGTCCTTCCTCCAGTACCGCTCACAGAGATTCCTAGTCAACTGTAATCTGTCCGCCTCTTCTCCGATCAAGGTTGGGGTCCCTCAAGGATCAACCTTGTCCCCTACCCTCTTCAATCTTTACCTTGCACCTCTAGCTGAAGTACTACACAACGCAAATATCTCCTACATGTATGCCGGCGACACCCAGATCTACATCAAAATCTCCTCTCCTGAGGAGATTATTTCCTTGAATGAGACCTTGAAGTTGATGGTCCATTGGCTCACCTCTAACCAGCTCAAACTCGAAACAAAAAAAACTGAATTTCTCCTAATCTCCTCACCCAAAACAAACCCGGACTTTCAGGAATGGATTAAGGCGATCACAGCTTTGAACTGCCCACCGACCATAGTTGACTCTGCCAAATCCCTTAGAATAAACATAGACTGCAGTTTGAACTTACATGACCACATCCACTCAATGGCCAAATCAGCCAGATTTCACCTGAGCTACTAAGAAAATTGTAACCCTTCCTGGACACTCCAGACCTAAAAATGGCTGTTCAAGCACTTGTCATCTCTAGACTGGAATATGGATGCTCTACCCTCTTGGGTTTACCCAAGACTTCCCTGGCCCCATTAAAAGCCTGCCTCAATAGGGCTGCCAGACTACTAACAGGCTCAAGGAAATTCAACCACATCTCACCACACCTAAAAGCTCTGAACTGGCTTCCTTTTGAGGCCAGAATCCAACTCAAACTGGCCTTAATCACTCACTAGGCTCTATACTCAAATTCCCCTCCATTTCTTGCCCAGAAACTCATGATATCTGGAGGAACCAGAAACTTCCGGTCTGCCAAAGAGCTCTTGCTCCAACCAGCACGCTTGCGAAAAAAAATATCTTACAATCGGGCCTTCTCTGGGGCCGCAACAAGAATATGGAACTCACTCCCGTCCTCCATTAGAAGAATTCCATCCCTTGCACATTATAAAAAGGAGGCCCAAACCTTCCTAATGGGCAAATTCCTCTCCTAATCTCTTGCAGGGCAACCACCTTCTTCTGTTTACCGCCACACCTAGGACCATCCAGATGTCAGCCACCCGGCACCTCCGGGCATCCCACCCAATGATCTGGGACCTCTATTTTATCGTATAATGTTTTTACATGTTTGTATCCCATATGTTTTACACACCCCCCCTTCCAAGTCTCTTGTATTCAACCTGCTAATCCTGTAAAGCACTCTGATACCCTAACGGGTCAAGTTCGCGCTTTATAAAACAATAATAAATAAAATGCTTGGTATCTATGAAATTGTAATAATAAATACTGTTTGATGGTAAAGCTGTATTTCAAGTTACAATTTTGGGAATTCCGTTTTTAGAAATTTGGCATTTTGTCTGCCCATGGCCATTTGGTGCATGTAGCCTGTCGGGCCACATGAAAGGGTGTCAGAATGGGCCATCTGCTGGCATTATGGGGGATGGAGTGGGGGGCGGAGCTTGGCACAGCCCCACTTGCACATGAATACGCTGGGGTTCTGCCTTTACATGAAGGACTTATTACCACTACATTGTTCCTGCAGCCAGCTTGGGGCCAGGGAAGGGAAGTCAGAACATTCTAAGCACTTCAATGAGAAACCTATGTAAACGTCTCCAAACTTCAAAGAAGGTACCAGGTATAAAAATGGGGCCCCCAGACACACTCAGTTTACTTTCTGGACTTGTGGAAGCACTCTCAAAGATCTGCCTGCTGGTGAGGTAAGCTGTGTACTACACATGACAGTTTTGCTGCACTTGGTAGTACTGCTTTGCTGTCTTGAACCCTCAGAGGCCTGCCCTGCTGTTGAGCCCTGCTTCTTTACCTGAACCCAGGACTAGCAGAGTGACTGCAAGTGCTAGTTTGCTGGCCTACTGTTCAGAGCCACAGGTACATAAAAGGCTCCCACCATCTTGAACCAACACCTGAACCCAGCTGGAGTAGTTTCCTGATCCCCAAGTGGTGTCACTCAAGTCCAGGATCCTTGGTTTGGCCTCAGTTGAGCTCCCCTGAAGATTTTGGGCTCTCCGCGAACAGACCTGTTGACACCAAAATCTCATTGTGCATGCCACCCACTCGCCAATGCGAAGTTCAGATAATCGACTCTTCGGACTACAGCTTCGACTGCTCACGGAAATGCCAACACGAAGCACTAGCAATGACAGCCCACGATGTCTGATAGGATTTCATGCTACATGATGGCCTTCTGTGATGCCTGCCTGCTCTTCGTACTACTTTGACAGGCATCCAAAATACTCGCCCTGCTCTTCACAGCCCCTTCCAGCACAATCTGAACTCTTTGTCCTAGATTGTGAAGGCAACTCTTTCAGCAGGACTAACCTGGTCCCTGTATCTGGCCCGTGCTCCATCACGGTTGGCTTGAACTTGTGACTTTCACTTGGTCCCTCACAACCAGATATACACGAGTGCTGCTTTGTGTTGTTTGGTGCTATTTTCACATAAATCTTTAGAAAAATTCATAGCTCCTGTTCTACTGATTGGATTTTTGTTGTTTTGATGCCACATATCTTTATCAAAATGTAGTCTATTTTTCCAAATTAATCTTACATTTTTCTTCTGTTGTGGTTTCACTTCATTTCTGTTTGTGTGCTGCATAAATACTTTACACATTGCTTTTGTGCCAAGCTTCCCAGGCTAAGCACAGATTAATTTAGTGACTTTTTGTGGCTCACCCTGCCAGGGATTGTGGCAGTTGCTTGACCAGGGCTCACACCCCAGTCAGTTAACATTCCAATATCTTAATGTCTTAATGACATTGCAGCATATCCCAGAAGACAAGGATTGGGGTACAAATGATGTTTGTTCCCAATCCTGTTACTTCATCATATGATAGAATGAGGGCCTTTGCGTTCCATCATTATAGGCATACCAGTGTAGAACAAGTTTGTATATGCTTTTAGATAAACATGATGCTATTTTCATTATAGAAATGAGCTTTGTGGTACGCAGCAAGTCATTGAATGGAAGACTAAATTAAAAGTTTCATGAATAAAGTTACTCATGTTGACTGCATCTTGTATTAATAGTTTATGGAGGAGGTTAAGAAGGGAGGCATGGAGATGTGTTGAGGGCACCGATGATTAGGATCAAAGGTTCCATACTCATAAGCCCATTTATCTATTCTTTTAGTCATACACTTATCAAGGTACTGTTCCCCTGTTCGTTGATGGTCTCAATTTGCACTGGCTGTTTATAAACAATCTTAAGCATTATCCATTGATGCAGTTGGAGCAACACTGATCTATTCTGTAGGATTCCAGAGAAGGGAATTTGTGAGGAAGTCTTTCAACCCTGTTCAAAATGCAAGATGATAACCAAACATTTCAACACATTTGGGGTGATTTCTTTGATCTCTATGACATTATGAGACATGCTGTAAGAAAAAAATACATATCAATTGCATAGCGGAAATATAAATCAATGCAGTCTGGACTGATAGGCCTGCTTCTTACATATTTAAATATGTATATTGTCATTTTTTCAAACATATTTTTATGAAATTTAACATTTTGTGAGCAATCTTCATGGTCTATAGAGTAGCTATTCTAAGGCTTGGATCGTATCGTCACGTAATGGTGTTAACCACACAGACCTCACTGTGAGAACTTATACAATTTTTCAGTTTCCAGTGGCGCTTTACTTCAGTGTTATCACAGTAATTGTCTTGAGGGCCCACCTATGGTTAAGGCCAACAAGGACCCATTGAATGCACCCAAGCGACTGATGTCACCCTTGGATAGCCTTTTGATATTTCTCTGCTTTCGGCTCCAGGAGATATAGTTGGTTTTAGCACCATTTATGTCCCACAAACAGTGTTAGGCGACATTTGTTTGCTGCCTCTCCTCCATCGTAAACATACAGCTGAGTGTTCCGTGTATGTCTTCTTATGCTTTACATTGGCCTGCTATTGTTCTGTCCTGCTAATTTCAGAAGTATTGTGTCCAAACCAGTGAATTAGGCATTACTTCCACTTCCCATGTTTTTTTGTAATTTCAGAAGTGCATTTTCCACTTCCCCCATTTGAGAAACCTCCATCTCCACTTCAGTATCTGGGACACTATGTCCATCTTTCCTTGCATGGAATTTGCCTTTCAGCCAAAAGGAGGACCGCACCTGCTAAATTGCATTCCAATTTATTGTTCTTTGTGCGGGACATGAGTCCCACCAGGCATGTCTTTTAGGATTTAATAGTCATCCTGCTAGTCAGGTGGCCTACCTCTTGTATAACTTGTGCCCATAGTTCCAAAACTTGTGTGTAAGATCAGTGTTTTCTACACTATATCTCAAATATCGTTCTGGTACACTGGGGAGTATATCATGGGGCTTGAGAGGAGTTAAAATTGCAGTGTAATAGGTTAAATTGGATTATTGTGAATTTCACATTGCAATTCTCCCAGGTCTGCAGTCCATACCGTTCTCACTGGCTGTTAGGTCTCCCTAATCATACCTGTTCAGGCCAAGTAGAACTGGGATACTGCACTCCTACCTGCACCCAGTGGTCAGCACTGCATGTGTCTTAGATTCTTCTCCCCCCACCCCAGTCATACTTGTGAAATAGCTTGGGTCACACTACTGTAGGCCTTAAATTGATATTGCAAGATGGAATAGCCTCCTGCAACATGTGGTAAAAGTTGCTCAAAGTCTGGATCCCTGCTTCCTTCCATGGATGTTTGGCTAATATGTCCACTAGCTTTCAGGGCTCTGGCAAGCCCTCTCCTCGAAAAACAGGTCTGCATGGTCGCAGATTAAACATTATTGGTGGACGCTTTATCGGAATAAAGAACATAAAAGGAGATGACTCGAATATGTTTGGAGTCAGTTTTGGAAATACATTGAGTGTTTGGAAGTGCTGTGAAGTCTAGTGAGCAAGGAAGCAAGTATTTACAGGCGTCATCATTCTTTGTGCAACACTGAGTCCTGAAGATGGTCTTGCAGACCAATTTGGCCATATATGACCGAAACATCAACAACGCGCACTTATTTCCTTGAGATATCACTAATTAATTTTAGTTATGTATCCCATTTACGTAAAAATGTTAATGTTTGATCTAATGGGCTTTTAGATGTTGTCTACATTGTCTTAGGTAAAAAGGGTGAATACACTTCCATCAATCCCCTGATAAAGTTGAGAAACTTGTAGAGATTGTTCCAGTAGTATCAGTGTTGCTATTTGTATAAACTGCTTGAATAAAAGAAATTTGGATGATTTGTACAATTAACTAAATATAATGAGTTAAATATAAATGTAGTAAAATCAATAGTATTTTTAATACATCCGTGAATGTAACTTTTTAGATTATATTATGAGTAACTAATTGGATCACATCTGTGACTGTGAAAAAGTTTCAAACTTATTTTGGATATAAATAATTCCTCAAGGGATATATTTTGTAAAAAAAAAGGATGTGTTCAACAGCCCCCGTAAATGTTGATGTCTCTGACATTTCAAGAATCAGTGTGTTAATTTTAATACACCATCTACAGCCCTCCCATATATTTTAGATTCTCTATCTGGAACTGGCAGGCCATTTAGTCATTTACTATAGTTGCACTGCCAAATAATAGTACTCCAGCTTACGTGCTCCTTAGACTACCCTCTGTATTTTAAGCTGCAGTTATCACTGCCAAGTTTTCATATTCCTTATGTATTACATTTCAATAGTTTCAATGTATGTATGAGTGACATTCTACTGCTATATGAGTGACACTTCGGTTGACACTTTTTTACGACTAAACCCAAGCATTGGGGCTTTTAACAGGATGCCACACCGCCAATGGCAACTGTTATATCTATTGTATTGGTACATCCACACCCCGCCAAGCAGTCACCACTGGAATGTTCTATAATGGATATTGGCAAGGTTCTACAGCTGCCTCCAGCTGACTGGAACCTGTGGTAGTGAGAGGATCAAATAAAGTACTATTGAACTTCTTTTCCAGTGTATTACATTATAACACTGGTGACAATTGCTGTGTGGGGGGCAGCTTCACCACCACCCCCTATATTACTTTTCCAGTGACAGCTGATGGTAAGGGTTTACCTACATCCCTGTTTATTACTCTCTGCAAGCTGGACCTTTATTCTGTACTCACCGCTTATGTGACTAGCATTCCATGTTCGGCCTGTCTTCCATCAGCTTTTAACGATTCTGCTATCTGTGGGCAGATCGTCCTTGGCTTCCCTGGAAGCAGGCTGTTCCTGTATCCTCCTGAGGGAGGTGTGCTGTTCACGGTCCATACTGTTGTGCTAATCTGAAGGAGGCTGTGTTCAGCTGAAGTTACGGGTTGCCTCTGTTCAACTATACCGCTTGTACTGTTTTCTCCTTCCACTCAACCTGACTGGCATAGCTATTTTATTTTGCCGGTCATATTGTCGATAGACCTACCATTTCTCTTCTTCCTGTGGAATTGATTTTTGTCTACTGACTGGCACAGCTGTTTCTAATTGCCGGTCATATGACAAAGGGATTTTACTCATTCCTTCGTGTCTCTCTGTTCCTGCTGGTGAGCACAGCTGATGGTCTCTAGTTTTAATATTATCCTATCAGCATTTGTTCTCATGCACGCGGATGAGCACAACTCTTGTGGCATTATCCCTGCCTTGCTGTTAATATGTTTTACACTGACAGGCACAGCTGCTGTGCTTGGTTTTGCCTATCATTTTCATCCACTGATAGGCAGAGCATCCACTGGAAGACTTGCTTGAACTTTCATTTCATTTTATTCCTGGAACTTTCTTCTATGTTGTGCAAGTTTTTTTTTTTTAATCTAGGTTTCGCGTCAAGAATTTGTTCATTAACTTTTTGGTGGTTGTTTTCTTAAATTATTCCTCTCTACGTCACTGTATCAGTACCTTCATTGTTCATTTCTCCACATTGTCATGACCATGGCTAATATGTCACAACTCTCCTTTCTTAAATGATGTAGATGAGCCTAGTTTACCTTGGAAACAGTGGATAGGGTTACTAGAATCTTATCTCATTGCAATTGGTGAGGAAAAAGTCTCCCTGTTGCATAAACTGCACACGTTACTTCATAATTTAGGCGTAGAAGGTTGCAAAACTTATGATAAAATATCATTCCTTTGTCAAGATGGGGATGACAGTGATGGTGATGAAAATGTCTATCAAATTGCTGTGAACAAGTTAGAGAAGCAGTTTGTCAATAAAGTCAATATAGTACCAGAGTGACACAATTGTTTTTCTAGCATACAAGGGAAAAATGAAAAAGTGAAATTGTATTGTGCAGTCTTGAAAGGACTCTCTAACACATATGAAGTTGAGGAGCATACTGACTCTCTTATAAGAGATCAATTAGTCAGGTGTAATAACATTCTCAAAATCCAAGAGAGACTGTTAATAGTTCATCCTGAACTTACAGAACCCATTGATATTGCGGTGGGAGTAGAACACACAGCTGACTGCATTAACCCGTTGAGTGCTCATGACGAGCTCAGCTCGTCATGAGTCACAGTGGAGCTGTGCTCATGATGAGCTGAGCTCGTCATAACGGCCGCGGCCCGCCCTCGTCACGAGCAAAGCTGCCCCGCGGCCCCCCCCATTACCCCCGCAGGGAAGGGGTTAAGGAAATGACAGAAGGCAATGACACCAACAAAGAAGTCAATGTTGTAAATAAACATAGTGTTGAGAGGGAGGTGAAAAACAAAAACAGTAGTCAATCCCCATTTACAGGTAAACCCAAATGCTATTGTTGTGGGAGTCTCATTCACTTTGCTAATAATATTTCACGACATAAGTTATGTGATATGACATAAGTATGGGAGAAGAGGTCATTTGGCAAGGGTGTGTCAGGAATAGCAACTAATCAAGATACTCCTGAAGGGGATAAATTAGTATTTCAACTACAAGATGTTAGTAATTGTTCAAGTTTTCCATCTTGCAGTATCACTCTGAACAACAAGTCTATCACAGACTTTTCAGACTCATAATCTCCTTATACTCTTATAGAAAAGAGTTTGTTCTCCAGAATATTTCCCGACATGTACAATAAATTAGAAGTTCCAGATATTAAACCGGTGAGGAAACAGTGGTGATCCCCTACCATTGTTAGGCATGACCACAATGAAGATTGGCTTCAGAGGAAGAAACACTGCAAGAAAGATCTACATTTCTGCGAAAGGGTCCAGTTTGTTACGATGGAGACATCAGAAAGAACTGGGAATAAAGTTAGATCCTAACAGTTCTGACCAAGCGTTGCTAGTAAATCCCACTGTGTGTGTTAATAGTGTGTGTGATGATTTCCCTGAGGTGTTTACGGAGGAATTGGGGTTACTCAAAGGCTATCAACATTGCATCAAACTCAAAACTAAAGCCAAACCTGTAGCACACAAACCCAGACCCATTCCTCACATGATGTTTGCTCCCCACAAGGCAGAACTAGACAGGTTATGACATTTGGGAGTGATTGAGCCTATAGAGAGCACGTAGTGGTTAGATCCAGTAGTTTTTGCAACCAAAGCATCAAACAGGGGGATCAGGTTATGCATTGATCTTAGCGATCTTAACACAAATATATGGATGGATATAAACCCTTTACCACGCATCCACAAAGTCCTCACTTTACTCAAGGGAGCCAGTTGCTTCAGTGTGTTGGATTTATCCTCTGCGTACCATCAAATGAAGGGACATTCGAATCTTGCCACCTCACATTATACAGGGCTGGCTACTTCTCTGTGGGCCATGATGCTTTGGTATATAGACTCCAGAGAGACCGGTTCAATGCCGTCAACCTTGTTTCTATCTGGCCCGATGTTGCCTTCTTGGACTGGTGAAATAGAATAATCCCAGAGGAGACTGCGGCCTTTCTTTCTTTTCCTTTCTACTGCCTCTGTCGCGATGATTCTTGCCTTTCTTAACTGTGGCAGTGGCAGCCGGAGTTTTGCCATGACCCCTGTTTCAGTCTGAGTTGCTAGAGTCAGATACATGGCCCTGACTGTCTGAGTCCGACCAGTCTGAAATATCTGAGAGGGAAAAGAAGGTATCTCCGCCTTCTGTTTCCAGCCCCCGATTAACAGCGATTCCTCTTTCTGGCCAGTCCATCTTAGCAAAAGCTTTAGGCGTATGGGACATCCCCTCTCCCCCTGCCTTGAATAGCTCACCTTCATTCTCTGGGAAAGGTAGCCCCACCTTACCCCCGGTCCTTCGGGAGCCTGTGCTGCCGCCTAACCCTCTGAATTACCAGAAATTAAAGACTGGCTCACCTCAAGATGCATGGGTGTCAGGTGTAGATGTGCCTCCGTAGATAAGCTTTCCGGCCGTAGTAAGCTGCTAGGTTTGATATTCTGAGCTTGTTGGTCCTGGCACACAGGGGAGGGCTGGTCTGGAAACGATGGCAATGGTGAAGCTGTCTTATTAGTAGTCTTCCCTGACTCCTTCACACTGGTGCAGGGGTTTTTGTTTAAAAAATTAGGCCAGGTGCCAACTGCTTCCTGCGCTACAGGACCTTTAACTGAGCACCCGGGATCTGTCTTTGTAGAGGTTTTTTTGGGACTGCCCCAGTCTGCATGCGGGTTTTCAAAGTCTTAGCTGCCTTTGCCGCAGGCATTTCAAGAATGCGAGCTTTTGATGAAACTGCCACTGCAAGAAGCAGCGCCGCTGAAGAAAGAGACCACTCGCCAGGCAGAACAGCACCAAACACGACGTGCCTGTAATGCCCAGAATGATTTTGCCTTGAAAATCCTCCCATAACGGTCTGTATGCCCGGCAGCGGCACTCGCCTTTCTGAGCTGCATGCTGTGCAGAAGGAGGGCTGGAAAGCACGGATAGCGGAACGGCTGAACGGTAGAGCTGCCTTGCAGCCGTGTTAAAACAGAGGCCATCTTGCTGTCTCAGAGCAGGAGAGTAGTCAGCTTGTAGGAAGATGCAGGGGGCCATCCGCAAGATTTCTAAAACCTCCTCGGAGTTTGTGGGAAGAATGGACATGGTGGAAAGAAGAGTGAACGTGCTGGAGAATGAAGCCACAACCCATAAAGAAATGACAGTATCATTGGAACACCATATGTCAGACACCCGATAGAAGCTCGTGCATTTTGAGAATCATATGAGGCATAACAACTTGAGGGTCTTGGGCATTCCAGAGGGGGTGGAGGGGGGGGGGACGTATTAAAATTTACTTGTGCGCTCCTTAAAGGTGCACTCCCTGAGCTGGGGAATTGGGACTGGGCTCAAGAAATACAGCAGGCTCACGGGTTCCCTTTTAAGCAGAAGAAATCTTCATCGGCAGCAGGAAATAAACCTAGGGTGATTCTGATTTACGTAGGGAACTTTCTCCTCCGCCAAGCAATCAATGACTTAGCCGGTCCAGACTGATAACGCTCCGATAATGCGCAAATTTTCTTTGTTAGGCCTGACAGCATTGCTGGCGACTTTGCCAGTTGATTCAACCTTTCCAAAATAAGGGAGCTTAGGTGTTTTTACTGAATCTTGCTAAACTTAAAGTAAATTGGAGAGAGATCCTGCACTTTTTTACGTCAGAGGTCCTAGCTGAAGAATTCTTACAATCCCTGGAGTAAAGTTTAGGAATGCCGGGGGGCTAAATTTTTGTTCACCCTTTTTGTCACATTTTGTACCAACCTCTCGTTTCACTCTTCTTCCCTTTCTCTCTCTCTCTCTTTTTTGTCTCTTATCTTGGGCTCTTACTAGAGGAGGGAGGAAGTGTAGGGGCAGAGGGGAGATGGAGGTAAGGGGAAGGGGAAGGAAGGAAAGGAAAGGGTGGCAACATTTTAAAAAAAAGGAAAATAAAAGGAAAAAGGTGGAATGACAACCCCAAAAAAAGGGGAAAAAAAGGTATTCATAAATAAATAAAAAGAGGGATTTTTTTTTCTTGAACGGGGCAGAAAACGGAAGGGCTCCCACTTCTTCACCGGACCTAGAAGGTCTAGCTGTCAGTGAAGGGTGTGGAGGGCAAAGGGGGAGGTGGTGAGGGGTTAAGGAGAAGGGGGCGTGGGGTAAGCAGTTGCTGAGTGTTTTTTTTGCTTAGTATATGTCATGACGTCTGTGCATATCTAAAGAGGAATGATTTGTCTTTTTTGTTAAAGCATAATCTAACTTATTTGATGGAGAGATCTGATACTAAGAATTCTGAATATAAGGATGGGGTTAAATTCGGATTTTCTCACTAAATGTTTGTGGCCTTAATGATAAAAAAAGAGGTATGCTGGCCAAGAACCTTCATTATATGCAGGCTTATCTAATCTGTCTTCAGGAGACCCATATACCCTGGAATAAGCGTTGGTGGCTGAATGATCTAGGCTTTGATGTTTTAGCATGTACTCAGCAGTGGACGACAACTAGAAGGGTCGCAATCCTGACAAGACATGCTCTGGAGCTTTGTAAGCGAGTCAAGGAAGATAAGGAGGGGTGGTGGATTATAGTAGAATTTAGATTAAGAACTAATAATGCCCCATCACGATCTGTTCTATCTATGACTCTGAACTAGATGATCCCGATATATTGAACTATCTAAGTGTGGAACTTGCCCTTTGGCCACATCCCCTGATTCTATATGGGGACATTAACATCCACTTAGATAGCGATTTTAATCTTAATGCTGATTTACCATACCAGGGCACGAAGGCTAGGGTCTTTAAGGCCCTGCAAGTCTTGGCAAGGGAACAAGGTCTGGTGGACAGCTGGTATAATCAGAGGCCAGCTGATCCAGGATTTACTTTCAATTCAGACCCTCATAACAAATTAGTTGGGCTGGACTATTTTATTATCACGGAACAACTGGTGGAAATAAGCAAAATAGAGACCTTTCCAAGGGTCATCTCAGACCATAACCCCCTCGTAGTTGAATTCCCACTAACCGGCATTACTAGAGTACTGAGGCCCTGGACCTTTGAAAGAAAACTTTTGGGCGACCAGCTATATCGTAAACACATGGCTAAGTGAATTTCATAATTTTTTGATATTAATAGGGGATCAGCCCCTGAAATGATAGTCTGGGATACTTTTAAGGCAGGGCTTTGAGGGGAGACCTTGGGTTATCCATAGCCCAACAGAAAGCTCTGCAGAAGGAAATCGTGAATTGGTTCGAGCAGTTAAAAAACGCTGAGTTAGAACTTATGGAGAAAGTAATTATGGGGTATAGCATTGAGGATTGTCAGCAGGCAATCGCAATTATTAAATCTAAAATACATCATCACTTTGGAAAAGAGGTGGCAACCAAATATGCACAGTATAGGTCCGAGTTATATGAATTAGGGTAAAATCCTGGGCGGATCTTGCCAAATTGGAAGATTTTTTTAGGGGCCTTGAAACGGCGGGAATCACAGAGGCACAAAATGAAATTCTTGCCTCCCCGATTACGTGGGAAGAGCTTGAGACTGCCTTAACTTCCCTAGCTCTTGGCAAGGCTACCGGTCCCGATTGCATTCCCCTAGAATTGTATAGGATATTCTCAAAATATTATGGCAAGACATTTTACAAATCTTTCAGCTGGCCCAAAGGGGCCATGTCCCTTGTTCATCGCAGAAGACAACTATAGTTGTTTTCAAGAAAATAGGGAAGCCTGACCTGGCTCCAGCATCATATCAACATATTTCACTTATAAATTGAGATAGTAAGATCTGTTCGAAAATACTTGCAACCAGGTTAGGTAAGGTCATCATCCCTTTGGTATCACTTCGCAAACACAGGTTCATTCCCGGTAGAGACACGACAGACAATGTCCATAGGGTTATTGCCCTGTTGGAGTGGGCTCAGGCCACGTAGTCATCGCTGGGGATAGTCCTGTTGGACGCGGAGAAAGCGCTCAACAGGGTATCCTGGTAATATTTGTGGTATGTCTTGCAATGGAAGGGAATTTGCGACCAAGTTATTCAGGTGATTAAGGCATTATATCGCTCACCGAAAGCTGTAATTCACATATCAGGGCAGGATTCCGAGGAGCTTGATATTAGTAGAGGCACGAGGCAGGGGTGTCCTTGGTCCCCTCTGCTTTTCGCCCTCTACATTGACCCTTTTGTTAAATAATTAAAGCGGAATATTAGCATCAAGGCAGTAAAGGTCAATGGCTCCAACTATAGGGCACTGGCATATGCGGACGACATCGCAGTGCTCACCACTGATGTCGTCTTGGCAGTCCCAGAGGTAAAGTCTTTAGCTGAGCAGTTCGGTACCTTATCAGGATACAAGCTATATACGGAGAAAACACAGATCCTCTGCTCCAGGGCTGCTCGATCTGGAGGCCTCCCGGTTGTTTAGGAGGCAACATATCTAAGGGTTGTTGCAGAGATTCTGCTCATGCACAGAACTATGCACAGGAAACCAGGACCTCAGTGAATTGTGGTGTACCAAAATAAACTCACCTCAGTACCCAGAACCCCTTTCCAACTAGCATCAGTGTCTCATTCGTTCTCCGTTCTACAGCGAAGCTACCAATGATTAGACAACCGAGAACAAGCAACTTAGGGTACTCTCAGGAATGGTGGGAATCAAGAACACTGTTTTGTTTCTATTCTCATATCAGTCCACAACGTGAGTAATCAGAGACACGGAAAAGTTTGAAATGTTTATCTTTAACTACGTGCTCTAGGATAAAGTATTTTGGCTAACATAAGCAGGCAAATGATTAGAAATAAAACAATCAGCATTGTTACAATTCCATAAAACACAAAGGGAGAAATCATGTTATAATGATAGTGGAAACAGGTCTTATAGCGCTTTGTGTGCCACCCTCCCCTTGCTAGAAGCTAGTTTTCTGATAATAGAAGGTCTCTAGGTTTGAATGAGGAACCTCACACCTCCAAGATCAGCTTAGGTGAATCACATCACAGGATCAGCAACGCTCTCTGAGATTTTTATGGGGGTACCGTAAACCTAAAAGGGCAGCCAAGTGGCTGACCCTCCCAAGACAGTGGGGCAGATGGGCAATTCCTAGCTTTCTGTTTTATTATTGGGCATCTATTTTACAACATATAGGTATATTATTATTCGGGGACAAGGCAGAGGTACCAGTAGAGACCAGGCCAACCATATATGAAATAGGAATGGGAAATGAAGCCAAGGGATGCTTGGTCAGGATCCTGGAACCCAGTTATTATTAAAAAAACTAAATTCAAAACACTGAAAACTGTTTACAGAGTATGGAGACAGGTACGGCGGATATTGAAGATCCCCAATCTTAATGCTTACACTCCATTCTCCTGTTCGGGGCTACTCCCATCAACCTTTCAGGACCAAGTCACTTTTAGATGGGAGAGAAAGGGGAACAGCTCCTTGAGTGATTTATGTAGGGGAGGGCAACTCTTGTCATTTTCGAATTTTCAGGAAAAGTTTGGGGTGGAGAAAGGAATTTTTTAAAAATATTTACAGATAAGGAGTTATCTTGGGGGAAAGGAGAACAGGGCAGATATGATATCGGAAAAAATACCCCTGGTGGAGACAGTGAGGGATAAACCCTGGATTGGGAAGATCTATCAAATTTTAATTCAAGCCTCCCCAGATGACATTGATAAGCAGAATGCGAAATGGGAAAATAGACTTGGAATTGAATCAATAGATATTGAGGATTCATTGGAGCTAGCGAATCAAGTGCTGTTAACTGGGAATCTTAGGAGCCAGCACTTTATGTCTGTTTTCGATCTCTATTACACCACAGCAAAGATAGCTAAATGGGATGGTAGGGGGGAGGGAAATGTAATAGATGTGGTTTACATACTGCTGATACTATACACAAGTTTTATTCCTGCCCCAAAATGGATCGATTCTTACAGGAGCTGGAGGCATTTTTAACCATGATTTTATGTTTTACGGTACCAATTACACCAGCTCTCTTAATTCTGGGAGTTAGGCTTCTTATTCATCGCAATGGCTATCGCTCGTCTATGTATTACTTCTCAGTGGATAAACCCTGACCCTCCCACTTTTTTTAATTGGCGATCTAGAATATTGGCTATCTATAATATTGAATCTTCAGTTTTCAAGTTAAGGGGCAGGAAAAAAAAGTAGTTAGGGCAAACATTTGGGCCACAATTGCAAGTTAACTAATAGGTTAAAATTCTTTTATCCAGTCCATACCTGGCAGGCCCGCCAAAAAAGCTTGGTTCCCGTCAGAAATGGTATAACGGGAAATGTAGGGAGGCCTATAGTCAATTGGTTAAGGCGGTCAAGTCACGGGTTATGAGTGATGTTAAGGTAGCCAGGGTCCAGTATAAAAAAACCCAGTGGGAAGCTAAAAGAGAGTGGGAAGATAGGCATTGGTCCGATCTTCTGGATGCATCGACATCCAATAACCAGATGAAATTCTGGGAACTGGTGAAGTGGGGCAGGGACCCAGATTCGAAAATGCCTACAAATCATGTTCCCCCTGGAACTTGGGTGGATTTCTACGCTACCCAATTTAGGTCTGAGACCTCGGTATCCCCCACTTTGCTAAGTTACAAGCACACACTGTTAGACCACGGTGGGGTCCTGTTCTTTTCTGAACAAGAAACAGAATTAGCATTGGGCCTGACTGAGCGGGGGAAGGCTCCAGGGATGGACCTAATCCCCGTTGATCTGTTTAAATCCAACCAAGATCTTTGGATACCGTATATTACTAGGTTAGCCAATGCAATTGCCCAAGGAGCTAGAATCCCAATGAGCTGGAAGGGGGCTGAGATCCTCCCAATACATAAAAAAGGGGATCGGTCCAACCCGGGCAATTATCGCCCGATCAGCCTAATTGATTCCCTCCAAAAGGTCATCGCACGAATGATCTTAGGTAGAGTTCAGGGATGGATGGTTTCAGAGTGCATTTTGTCTCCCATGCAAGAAGGCTTTAGAGCTGGTATCAGCACCATCGACCAGGTGTTTAGATTCTGTCTGATATACTGGAAGGTGGTGCTGCTAGGCGGGGGAAAAATTTTCGCCGCTTTCATTGATCTGAAGGCTGCTTTTGACATGGTCCCGAGGGCCAAACTGTGGTGCGTTTTGAGAGACCTAGGTTTACCCCTGGAACTTCTGGATTTAATTGTTAAATTGCATGAGGACAATTTTGCTAGGGTTCGGTGGGGCAGTCAAGGACAAGTGACGGACAGTTTCCCAGTAACACGCGGGGTTCGTCAGGGTTGTGTCCTGGCGCCCACTCTCTTCCTGCTATTTATTGGCCAGGTAGCAAACTTTTTCAATACCTTCCCAACAGATGCTCCCTCCCTGGCTGGGAAGAAGTTCCCCATGCTCATCTTCGCTGATGACACTCTGCTCCTCTCTAAGACCAGAAGCGGTTTACAGCGGGCTTTGAACCGCTTTGAGGACTTTTGTGTCATCAATGATTTGAAGGTAAACGTGGGCAAAACTAAGTTCATGGTATTCACAAGGAATACTCCGGTTCGGAGCGCGGTAATGATGGGTGGTGCTAACTTGGAACAAGTAGATCACATGTCCTACCTAGGGGTTACATTAGACTTTCGTCTGCGATGGAAGGAGCAGGTAGTCAAACAGCAGCTTAAACTGGCCCGCTTAACTGGCTGTCTCCTTAGGGAACAAAAGAGATCCATTACTAAACGAGTGCACCCCGCGCTAAAAATCTACGACACAAAGATTAACGCTGCTATTTTATATGGAGCGGATCTTTGGGCGTACATGGATCTATCTAGCCTGTTTAAAGCACAGTGTAAGTTCTTGCGGAATCTAGTAGGGCTTCCTCAATCAACTCCATCTATACCCCTTTGTTTGGACTTAGGGTGCAATCCAATTAATGAGATGGCGAGGTTCAGACTGGTCGCCTTTTGGAGACGGATTTGGTCTTCCCCTGACCTTGCCTTATTTGCTAAGGAGCTTGTGGAAGTCAGGTCTCTGGAGGGATCCGGGAGAATTCCATGGCTAAGTACGGTTAGAACCATTTTGGTGCAAATGGGTCTGGAACAGCTGTGGTTGTCTCCTGGAACCAATGTGTTTCCCTCCAAACAAGAATTCAAAGCATTGTACTGGGCCTCGGTCCGACAAACCTTAGTGTCTGCTTCCAGCTCCACTAGTCTAACAGGCAGGTTCCTGGCTAACAAGCTGGACCATTCCTGTGAGAACTACTGGGACATTATCACCAGGCCGCTAGATAAGAAACTCTACCATCAGTTTCGGGTGGGTTCTTTGCCGCTGAATACATTTGTTAAAAATTGGGGCACTGGTGTAACTGAATTTTGTAAATGGTGTCCTGGCCACAAGGAGTCAGAGGGCCACCTCTTATTTGCTTGTCCCAAGTACCACGACCCTCGTAAAAAATGGTTAAAACCGCTGTTTCAACGCCTTACTTGTGGTAGGTCTGCAGAGGCGATTCGGGCACTAAAGACCAATACTTCTGAGTTGTTTGCGGTGAGCACAGCGAAATTCTTGGGCTGGGTTTGGATCATTAGAGCCCATGAATAGCTAGAAATGTTTGATCATGCGTTTCGTCCTTAAAAGCTTCAATTCAAAGTTGGATATTGCACAGTATTTTAAGATGGTTTTATTTATTGATTTTATGTTTTTAAACTGTATACATAAACGGATCGTCTAAACATAAATGGGATGTTTGACAAGGATTATTTTTAATGTATAGTTTTTATTATGTGTAAATTGGTTAGTATGTGGCGTTTGTAATTTATGGCCTCAACTGTTTGTGTAAATTTTGTTGTCTTTTATGATTTTATTATCGAAATAAAGACTTTAAAATCTGAATCTGATCTGAATAGGTCAGTGGCAGGCAGGGGTTTCATAACTCAGTCACTTGATCTGTGGTGACCAGTTGGCAACATGTTTGTTAATGAAGCTTACATCTGGCACCTTATTTATTGCACAAGCACTTTTTTCTCTCTATAAGACTTTAACTTATGAGTTGATTTGAGGGGCTATTTTCTTGTATTTATTAAATGAACTTTGTATTTTATCTTTTTTTCTCTCCATATTGCTGATGTATTTTGTATAACTCAAGAAGAAAATGTCATACCATGTATTACATTTTTTTCTGGAATTTAATAAAATTATTAAGACAAAAAAAAATACAGGGTTGGCCACAAAACAAAGCGAGTGTTACGGGACCATTGTCCATGTATTGGGAGGTCACACTTGAGTTCAGAAAGCATGATAATACGGTTTACGGAGGGGAGAAGATTATTCCACCAGATAAACTGAGAATTAAAATAATTGACCTAGCACATGTGGGACATTTGGGGTGCAGACTGGAATCTGTGGTGGTGAGAGGATCAAATAACGTACTGTTGAACTTCTTTTCCAGTGTATTACTTTATAACAACAACCCACTCTAATGACTTACCGCCCACTCAATAGCTCTGAGATGATCATGACCCTATCTGAGTCATATCATAGGAAAGGACCACCTAACAGATATTTAACATATATTAGTGTTACTGATGTTGTTGAGCTTGAGTTTTATGTTGCTGACATGCATCAAGTACCACTTTTCATATGTGCAAATCAGTTGTGCTATCAAAAACTATATGTGTTAAAATTATGAAAAGGCTTTATTTATAAGTGTAACTATGATTATTTATACCATAGTGTAAGCGGGTTGCAATGAGGACGCTACAGACGAGGGGTAGGTATAGGTGGTTTATTGAGCATTCACTGAAATGGCCGCTGTCTATAATCCCCAGTTGGGAGGGTATCGATTCTAGGGTCTTGTTCACGGCGGGCTGTAGTCCTTCTTGCTTCTAGGCGTCGGACTGGTGGGACGAGGGCTCTCTCCGGACCATGTCAAACAAAGAGAGAGGCAAGCGTTAGGACACAAGTCTTCCTTATCGCTTTGCTTGGGGGACGGGGAGTGAGGGAACCACACAGGTGCTGAGGTGCTCTCCACTGGCGTTTGTGAAAGGAGTGAGTGAAAAGGAGGGGGATTTTAGCTATCTACGAGGCGGTGAGCGGCGGCGTTTAGTGGCGCGCTCCCTTCTCCCGCCTCCCGACCCAACCCGAGAAGCGATCCCGTACCTGGGATAGCCACGCACCTCCTCCTGGGGCGTGGCTCGGCGGAGCGTGATTGCGGAGGTCTCCCGCCTCCGGCCTCCAGTCCTCCTCTCGGTCTCTGCTTTTCCTCCGCTGTTCGTCTCGCTCGGTCCCGTCTTCTTCCTCCAGTTCACCGTCGTGCTCCTTCTCCGTTCTCCCTCCGGTGTCGTCACACATCCTGGTTCTCTCCTCCCGGCTTCTTATTGGTGGTTGTCCATCCACGTTGGAATAGAGGGCGAGACTGTCACAGTCTTCCCAGTTAAAGGCACAGAGTCCCTTTTCCGACGAGTCCGAAGCCGCTGCAGTCCACGGATGGTCCTGAGGGACACAAAGCACAGGACTGGTCAGATCTTGAGGAGACCACCAGTCGCCCCCTTCGAGTTCGTAGTCCCTGCTGTCCCTGTGACACATAGTCAATGTACATTGCAGTTGGGTTCCAATCATTTAGTGCACCCACGTTTTTTGCTTTTTTGATCACCAGTTTTAGAGTTTTTACAGTTACAGTTCCCAGTAAAATGCACTACATGTGCCCAGGGCCTGCAAAATAAATGCTGCTAGTGGGCCTCCAGCACAGATTGTGTCGAACACTTACGTAGCCACTTAACAATGTCTCAGGCATGCCACGGCAGAGCCCGTGTGTGCAGTTTACACTGCCATGTTGACCAGGCAAGTTGAACCTTAATTTTTAATACATATAACTCAGCCCTAAGGTAGGCCCTGGTCAGCTCAAGGGCAAGGTACAATGTATTTAAAAAGTTGGACATGTACGTTTAAGTTTTATATGTTCTAGTAGTGGAAAACTCTTAAATTTGTTTTTCATTACTGGAAGGCCTATATCTCTCTTGGGATAACATTAGAATTACCTTATTACATTTTATGAGTCACTTCCAAGTGGGAGGATATTACTAATTTAAGTCTGGTGTCTCCGGAACCCTAATAGAAAATTCCAATTTATGGTGAAGTCGGATTTTAAATTACAGTTCTCAAAATGCCACTTTTAAAAAGTTGGAATTTTCTTACTTTAGCAATTTGGTGCCTGGTGCCTGTCTCTGGCCACATGTCTGGAGTAGGTGACAGCTGGGCTTTGTGTATTCCCCCTAAACCGCCACATACAATGGAAGCTTAGGTGTGAATTGATAGGCCATCCTGGCAGGATGAGAGGGAGGAGCTGGGCACAGCCTCCCTTAGACATGAACAGACTGTGTCCTGTCCACACACAAAGGACTGCATGACTCCCTGTAGTAAATCAGGTCAGGGAGGACAGAGACTTTGTATACTTCAAAACTACATATTTGAAGTCTCCCCCACTTCAAAGGCACAACTGGGTCTAAGTATTGGACCTCTGGCATCACCTCTCCAGTACAACTCGGGACCTGTGGATACTCTGCCAGGAAGAAAGACTGCTGTGCTCCTGAAAAGACTATCACTCTGCTAGACTGTCACTCTGAATGAGCTGCTGCCTTGCTGTGCTGACCTGCTGCCTGCTGCCTGCTGCCCTCTTGTCTAGAGAGGAAGAACCGGACCTGGAACCCATTTTGAACCCAGGACCCCAGAGGGACTCAAAGGGCTAGTCTACTGGCCTCCTGATCTGATTTTCATGGACAGAACAGGGTCCTAGACCCATCTTCAATGAGTGCCGGACCCCCAATAGACACATCTCAGGTCCCTGGGCTCTTGGGTGTATCTATAGCTCTTAAAGTCAAGTTTTTAGGCTCTTCGCAAACACAAACAGGCCCGTTCTCATAAGCAAGAAACAGCGAGAGCCATTTGTCTCTTCTCACAGCAAGCATTGTTCAAAGGCGTGGATCACCACAGCGAGGCTCCAGCCCATATGTCGCAACACCCGGTCTTCTCTTGATGTCCCGCTGACCACAGCCAGCAACACTTTCCTTTCTCTGGGATGGCACAACAGTTGAGAAGGTAAAACTTCAGTGGGACTAATGTGGAAATGTGAAAATATATGTGACCCACGCTCCATAGTGGCCGTCCTGAACTTTTGGATTTGACCCGGTCCAGCGAGACCAGATATTCTCGGTTGTCTCTTTATGTTTCTAAGTGCTATTTTACAGTCTATTCTTGCAAATGTCATAACTCCTATTTTACTTGTCAGAGTTTTGTCATTTTGGTCTTGGTTTATTTATAAAAGTATGCTCTATTTTCAAACATGGTGTGGAGTATTTTTATGTGTGATTTTCACTGTTTTACTGTTTGAAGTGTTGCACAAATACTTCACACATTGCCTCCAAAGTTTAGCCTGACTGCACTGTGCCAAACTACCAAAGGGTAAGCCCAGGTTAATTTAGGCTGTGTATGTGGCTTACCCTGACTAGGATTGTGGTGACTGTTTAATTTAGGTTTATACCCCCAGTCTACCGCAAACCCAATTTCTAACAATTTCCTTGCTTTTTCCACCTTGCAAACTCCACTTTCCTTTGACTGGAGAGTATCTACTGCTAGGCGAATCTGCATTACCATAGCCTTGATAGCAATCATCGCTGTATTTACCCATTTTAAAGCTGTATCTGTATTGACTGCAAGCTTGTTTACTAAAGTAGATAGGAGTCATTTTGTCACATCATTCTTTGCCACACCTATAGAAGGCTCAGAGCACCTAATTTATCTAAAACTACATTTCCCAAACTCTGTGCCACTCTTTTATGCCAATTCCGTCAACCTTTTCACTCATATGGAAAACTCTCAGAAACAATAAACCAAGTTAGCAAGATCCAACCCAATTATGCATCCACTTGAAATAGGCAGCTTTCCCACAAATATAATAAATTCTTCTCAAGATTGGCTCTCCACCCAATAACTAACTTCCACTTACCCCATAACTTCTTTCACATAACTTTCTCCTACATCTTCATTCTTAACATCTTTCAAAGCCCCGCATCACATCATGCACATTTCACCCCTTCCTTCCAGCTCCAGCCTTACCCTAGGATGTAAATTTTGACAATCTAAATTCGTCCTCTTCCTTGACCTGTTTAGTTATAGCTTTCCCATCTTTCCAATCTCTCACAAGTTTCTCTCCTCTCTCTTTATATTCTCTAACAGAATTGTGTTCTTCTCCACTGTAAACCATACAATACCCCATTTAGTACATTTAGTTTCATACTTATTTTGTGCACCACTCTCAAACATTTACCATATTTAACGGCTTTGTTATCTTCTTTTATGGGTAGGTCCTCTAAAGACATATTGAAATCAGTTACGTAAGGACAAAAGAAAATCATTATCATAAAATATAGCAACATATACATTACATGAGGATGCATAGGGAATTTGAAGCTTAACAATTGTTGATGTCTCACCAGCAGAAGTTAGAAGAAAAGTAAAAACAACACACCCCTTAACTCTTATAATATTTGTGTATTAATGTATCATGTTAATATAGATAGCATTCTGAAATATACTAACAAAGTTTTCTTTATACTGAAACATATCATTTTTTACTTCACTCATTCTTAACAATGGTTAACTCAATTTTCATGGTGGCACGTCGCATTGGAGCTAGCAAACACAACAACAGCCAAAATAAGACTAATCATATTGTTAATATGATCACTAATCCTATATTTTGACAGCATTTTCTGTTCTCTTTCTTCTATTCAAGACAGAAATGCGATCATGAGGCTCAAAATTCAAAATCAACAAAAAGGCTCTTTAAACAATAAAACATTTCTTCTTTTCTTCTTATTTTTCTAAAGCAGTAATCAAAAGTGTATTAAAAATAATTATCTTCTACTTTCATTTCAGTCTATGTTTAAGTCTTTTATCTTACTCAACAATTCATGTGAGAGCGTTCTTCAGGACCTAATACTCAGAAAAATGCCATTTTAAAGTGACTCTCGTAAGGATGTGTGTGTAACCCCTTGAGAGCAGGTCCCCTTTCCTTCTCAACATATTGCAAACACTTTTTCAAAATTCGGTGATGCAACGACACACAACTAATAGTCTATCATAATTGTAATATCTATTTGGGTTGAGTGATAAATTCCGGTCCACCAGCAGAGTTAGAAGAGTTTTGCCCAATCTGTGTAACACTGGTAATACAGAGTTCTAGCAAAACTCAGCCAACCACCACACTGCAGAGTTTTTTCTGGCGTGCGGCTCATCAACATTAAGTTGGAGAGCGAGAATGTGCATCCCCTAGGGTGAGTTTTGGACACTAGAATGTCACCCGGTGAGATTTACTTAACGAGGGCGGTTGCAGCAGGTTGCTACCATTTTTGTTGAGAAAGTTGCCGCTCTAATAAAAAATCTACTCAAGTGGCAGAAAGAAGCAGAGCCCTCTGGCACGCCGCATGGTACAGTTTGCGCTAATTTTACAGTGTGGAACAAGCTCCTGGCGCTACAAATCAGCACAAGCAGCGTGACATGCAGAATTCCACCCTCTCGTGAAACTCTGCGGAATCCTGAAGAGTGAAAACCCATGCATTCCACCCACCCCTAATATATATCTAAAAGCCAAATAGAATAAAAGAAACACAGCAGCTTATAGAGTTTTATATAGGAATTTCTACATTCGTTATATTGCATTGAAAATTAGTAAGTAGTAGAAATCCTGTTTGTGATAAGGCATGAGTTTATTCTATGTTCTGCAATTGATTCAATGCCAGCCAACACATGTTTCACCCCATTGTGGCCCTGCAGGCCTGGGCCCTTTTCAAGGCTGTAAAAAATGGGCATACAGGTATATCAGAGAAGATACAGTAAATACTCCTATATACCTATGTGTGAAAAATTCAGTTACCAATAATTTAAATTGTGAGCACACAGGAGCACCAAGGTACACCATGTGAGGAGAAGTCCTTTAGTAAGACTAATAAATATTACTATACCTTCATAGATTATGTGTGGAGAAATTCCCTTGTTGTGTGCAGGTCACCAGGCGATATGATAGATTTGATATTGGGCAAGACTATAACAGGTGAGGGTAAGACCCCTCTCATAGTTTTGCCTTCACCTGACTCTCTCATAGTCTTATCCGATAACAAATCTATCAAAACACCTGGTGACCTGCATACAACATGAATTTATGATGAATGTAATAATTACTGTATAAAAATATATAAGCTGCTGTGTTTCTTTTATGCTATTTGGATATTAGATATGTATATACATTTTGAAAGGCTATTAGTTGAATGACATTGTATCCCTGAATTTAAACAAAATCTTACTTGGCAACTGGTTGCCATTTTACTTTATCTTTACAGTCTCTCTATTCTCAAGGTGGTTCTTCTTCTTTATTTGTTCCACTCTCAGTTTCATTCTCAAAGTTGTCCTGACAATGATAAACTGGACTATGCCCTTCTAACTATGATTCGTCTTCTGATAACATATATATCTATTCAGATGAACCATATTTCAGTTTGGAACTCATCTCGTTGACCGTTTAGCAACTCGTGATTCACTCCGACAATTTGTCTCTCAAACTTTACTAGATAACATTGCTTTCTTCTTCAAGTTATTTTCTGATGAATATTTCCTCACCCTTTCTCAGTTCACTAAGAATCTTTGTCAGGTGCTTCCTTTACTTTCTAAAGGGCTCAGACTCGAACCTGAACTTCTGCTTGAACCTCAATCAGCCTTCACATCTCGTTTTATGGCAAACTGCTTTATTCCTCTGAGGGTTCTTGTGACTTGTATCAAGTGTAATTTCTCATTTATCGGATCAGAGACTATTTATTCTTGCTTCCACTCAAGATTTGGGCTTTTGCATGGTAACAACCCTTTACTCTGACCCTTGTCTTGAAGGTAGACTTTAGATGTTTCAGGTTCTTCATCAGAACTTTTGCTAACCTGAAATTTAGCAAGTTCATTATTCTCTTCACAATTTCCAAAAGTCTCAAATTACTCCATACTGCAAACTTTTTTTAAATCATCTTTATTGAGTGTTTACAATGTATAAGCACACGTCAACTAAGGTCATCAAGAACTGTGTCACAGGGGGATCAGGCCTACATGATGTTTTGGTCTGGAGCTCAGTATCTAGCTACTACACTCTCCCAGAACATCTGTAAAGAGGGACAATTCCATGCCAAATGTAAAAAGAAGGACAAAGGTTGGTGGCATCGTGGGCAGCTGTTTGGTTTATTTGGTTCCATTTTATGCAAAAGCACTAGCATTATGTATGAGCGGTGTAGGAAAGGGAAACTGGTAAGTTTAAATCTGGTGCTAGCTGATATGGATTTCACCAGCGCACACAATCTCTCTAACTGCGCATCCTCACGCGGCTCCCCTAGGTCGACCTCCCAGGCCGCCTGCGCAGGGAAGGGCATGCATATCCTGTCAGCTGTTATGGCTTTGTAGAGTAGAGAAACCAAAAGAATACACCCCCAGCCCCAACAAGCCCCGGAAGGTGTGCGACTCCCTTGGGGCAGCAGAGAATGAGATCCATATTTCCTTAACTATAGCAGTAAGACTAGCATGCTGTAAGACCTTTCCTGCCCCAAGCTAAAACTAGCATGGGAGTCTTTGAAGGAGATAAATTCCTCATTGGGGAAGAGATCCCCCAGGGTCTCACGGCATCACTAACACCATAGGGTCATGTCAATGATATCTGAGAGTATTGGAAGGGTAGATTGGTCCCTGAATACAAATATCCTGGCAAAGGGGGCCCGTTTCAGGACCATTTTCACAGTACAGTCCCACAAGGAGGCAGTGTGGTTAATGAGATACAATACTTGACCAATGTCTTCCCCGCCATAAGGCTCGACAGGAGGGACAAGTCGCTAACCATTCCCTGCAATAGCCTTTTCTCCCAGGCCCCCTCCTTTAGCCAATGTGCAGCGTGCTATATCTGAGAGGCCAGGTAGTATTGTTCCAGATTCATGACCGCTAATCCCCCCTCCTCCAGCTGCAGGAATAGATGGCCCTCACCGCCCTGGTATGACCCCTTTACCGATATCGTGGAAGGGAGTAGGGAATGTAATTGCTTAAACATTACAGATGAAAGACTGTTGGACAAGTGTTGGATGAAGTAGAGACAGCGCAGTAGGAATACATTTTTCCAAATAGCCACCCACCCCATAAGGTAAAATGGAAGGGTGTTCAAGAAGTGAATATAAGAACCACACCTCTTCAGCGTTCTCCAATGACGCAAAGCCTTGCAGAGTAAAGGAGTATATATTTAATGTCCATCTGTCTCAACTTCTTCCCCTCCAAGAAGGATGTTTGGTGTTCCTGCACTTTTGCGCTATAGTCCGGGTAAATTGCAATGCTGTGGTTTTCAAATTGTGGCTTTCAGTATTGCGTCTCTGTCCCTATAATTTAGGATACTAGCAACAAGAGCACGCAGCGGCCCCCCTGAAGGAGGTGCTGAAACCGGTGCCCTATGAGCCCTTTCAAAGACTATAAGCCTGATTACAAGTATGGCGCATGGGATACTCCATTACAAACGTGATGGATATCCTGCCCTTCAGATTATGAGTTCCATTGGATATAGTGGAACTCTTAATACCACGGATGGGATATCCATCACATTTGTATGCAGCGTGTGTCGTACCCAGTTTTCCAGAAACGCTCTGCTGACTGGCCCTCCACCCTTTCAGGAAATCGCAACATGCACACATTATATCGGTGTGACCACCCCTCTGTATTCTCAACAAGGTGTTCCAGAATGGTAGAAATAACTGCTGAGAGACCTGTTGTTTTGGAAGACGCACCTCATCCTGCACCAACGTGATAGTGGTTTCTGCATTCTCCACTTTGGCCAAGACCTTCCGGAAGTCAGCGCACAACAAGTCAACCTCAATAGAGACTCCTGCAATTTGTCCTTCAAGTGCTGCACTAGTGCCGAAGAGGGCCTCCATGAGGGCCATTTGGGAATACTCCTTTGACTCTCTGGGAAGTGCCTCAGAGTCTCCAAGGGTTCCAGGTGAATACACCTATGCGTAGACTGACGAGGGTAGTGTGCTGAGTGATAGTATTGCCCTGCTGCTGTCTCTGAGTTCTGTCCTTCCACATGGTGCAGCCAAGAAGTAGAAGGACAGCACAGAATATCCCCCCAGCAATGACAGCGGTAAAGAAAATGCAAAGGCAGACTCTCAGCGGGAAGATGTCACGACGATGAAGCTCCAGTCAAGTACTTGCAGGAGAATGATATTGGGTAAGTGTGCCTAAAGGACCCACATCTGTCCCAGCAAACACCCAGGAACCATCCGCAAGACAGAGTTGGCACAGACTAGTAGCTACTGAGGTTAGCAGCCGTTGGGCAGGGAAAGGAAGCCCATAATAGTATGTTAAGGCCAGGCCCCAAACCCCAGGCCCACTTCCATAATGTTGATCACTTCCAGTCACCCCATGCAGCTCCAAGGTCCACTGTTGAAAGGCGGAGGCCAGGATGACCCCACCGCCAATCCTCCAAGGCACCACTGCTGATTAGCTGCTGCCCTCAGGGGCCCACCAGCAGCCAGGTATGTATGCATCCTCTGCAGTGCTAGGCAGCCAGAGGTTAGGCCAGAAGGTCAACTCACCCCCTAGGGTACCTCCACTCCTGTCGCCCTGAGGGAAGAACTCCCAGGCAAGGGCTCAGTTGAGGATCTCCTCTGTTCCAATGGGAGCAACTTCGGAGTTGCGGCAACCCTCTCTTGGGCCCCCGGGGGCTAGGCAGCAGTCACACTTCCGGTCGAGGCATGATACCTCATGACCCAGGCTTGTGCCCCAGGCTCCAGCAGGTCCAGGCCAGCACACCAGCAGGTTCATCAACTGCCGCTAGCATTGTGAAGCGGGGGCGCAATCGATAGCTTCACCACATCCAGCACAGTTCCCGCTTCCAGCCTGAGGCATCCAAGGAGGGGAAGATCAATCAGGGGTCCCCGTATGGCTCCTACAGGCCAGCAAAATAGCCAGGAACCACCTGCAAAGGGATTGCAGCCCTGGCCTGCAGCCTCCCGCAGTTCCCAATGCACTTATCTCATCAGTGGGAGGAGACACATAGGGCCAATGCAGCTGTTGGTCTGCTTCCAAGATGGCCATCATGGCGACAGCGGTGGCCCTCACTCCAACACTAGTGCTCCCTGCAAGGATCAGGACATCTGCCACAGCCCAGCCCCGGGTGCCAGGCCCCTGCTCATGCTGCCACCTTCCCCATTCAGGTCTCTCAGCATTGCCACCGGCCATTCAAATTAAGAAGTCACAGGACGCAGCGTCGGAAGCACTGCCAGGTCTGCGCTGAGTCATCTACTAGGCTCCTGGGCATCCCAACGTTCAGAGTTGCAGGAGCATCAGCGAGGAGCCTAGGACCCCCAGCAAGACTGACAGGGGGTTAGAGGCACAGTGTAGAGTGGCGGTTGAGCCAACAAGATTATGCAGAGGCAGAATCATTCAGGATAAGGCTGCATGGAGATGGAGTTCCCTAAGGGTACATCCTGTCTGCCATCTTGCCATCTTCCCTGGTCACGCCCCCTCCATGCTGCAAAGTCGAGCTTGATTTTAAGCTTTATACTTGACTCTGTATATCAGTGGCTGGTTGTTTCTACCACTTCTTATTCTGCTGCTTTTACCATGTTCATATTAGCAGCATGAACCTACTGCAGGACTCCAGCACACTTCACCACAGTGTTAGTCATGACTATTACCTGATTGGGTCACAACACTGCTCTTCCATCAGATCCTGATGTGCTTCCAAGTTCCAGAATTCATATTGTGACAAGTGGTATCCTTTGTCATTTCTGTTGCCACATTCACCTGATGAGAGCCAGGCTCACTTTATCACTTTATCAGGCAGACCTTTACAGTAATCTAGCACGATATCATCAGTTATTGAAACTAATGCAGCTGAAGGAATATAGGCAAGTCTCACTGCTCTTCCCATGATCCCCTCATGGTGATAAGTCAGTGTTTTCTTTGTCTGGTGTACCTCTCATACTCATCAAAACAAAAGGAAGTTAGTTGGGCAACTTTAGACCAGTTTAAGCAAATACTTTGCCCAATTTGCTCTTGAGAGTTTCATTGGATTTCTCCACAACACCTGAAGATTGCGGATTACAGCTACAATAGAACCTTTGATTTATCTTGAATGCTGGACAGATTACTTACAAAAACTCATTTTTAAAGTGCACCACGATCTGTCTCAATAGAAGTTGGAAAGCCAAATCTGGGTGTCAACTCCCCCAACACCAGTTTGGCAACTGAAAGGCTATCTGATCTCAATGTGGGGAATGCCTCAAATCATTTAGTAAACAAGCAATTATCAAGATATCTTTCAAACCATTGCATAGTGGCGTATACACAAAGTCTGCCTGGAGTCTTATAAATGGGCCTTTTGATTTGCCAATATGAATCATTGCAGTCAATATCCTTTTGCCTTGATTGTTTTTCTGGCCTACCAGGCACCTAACACATATGTCCTCAGCAACATTTCTAAATCCTGTATTCTCCCAATATTTTCTGAACATTCATATCATACTGTCTTTACCTGGAGGTGTCTGACCAAGTAGGTATTCACCCACTGGATACAACTTTGCACCCGCCAGATGTATTCATTTTTTAGGGCTGATATGCCCTCACTGATCTTTTTTCTTATAAACTTTTTTCGTCCATTTATTTTTCTTATAATTTGAGGCTTCTTCCTGGAGAACTCTCAATTTACTTAAAGAAGTCTGAATTGGACTCACAAAGAAAACATTTATATTTTCTGCATTTTTGTATAGTTGTATTCTTGACTCATTATTTCCACTTTCCTACACAACTGTCTCATCTTGTAATACACAATTCTTTGCCATTTAGTCTGCATATTTATTACCAAGTGCAACTAAGTCCTTTCCAGCCTAATGGGTAACACATTGACTACAGTATTTGCTTTTGGCTATTGCATTGCTTTCAATAAATCCAATATGTATGCACTGATCTTTATAAGAACTCCAGAAGATGTAATAAAGCCCTTCTGTGACCACAGTTGTCCAAAGTCATGAACCTCTCCAAAACCATATTGGTTGTCTGTTTAAATTGTCACATTTAAAATTTAAATCTTCTAATATGCAACAAGATCTTAGCAATGCTACTTATTCTGTCACCTGTGCTGAGGTTACATTTTGGCAGAAAAGATGCTTACAGAGTCTCAGAAATAGAACATACCACAAAGGCAGCACTAAATGCTCCATATTAGTCTCACTATCATACCCTAGAACCATCAACAAATAATATGAGCCATTTCTAATAAAGTTTCTTTAATGTCTGGTTTTGGTTTGGTACATAACTCAGTAACTGAAATCTAGTTGTGCTTTTGTTCATCATAGTGTCATAATTTGTATTAATCTACTTGTCTTCACAGCTCTTGTCTGAAATAGGAAGCAGTGTTGATAGATTCAAGCAAGTGCACCTTTTAATACAAATGTTTTCTGCTGCAAGATAGACTTGCTCATAATGAGGCATCCTACTGTTCGTCATATGCTGAGTTCTCGTTCGTGTCAATAAAATCTCTGATGAATGAGGGACATATAAAAGTATGAGCCATCACTATTCCTTCATTTGTTAATGGGCAACACAAACAACTGCAACTGAGTTCAAACAAGCTGGAAGACTTTCAACTCCTGGATCCAGTACTACTGATAGGCATGTTGTTGCTCTCATGTTGTTATGTTATGTTATTTTCATTCGATATCGCACACGAATCACCCCAGCAGGGCTATCTCAGCACTGCGGACAGGAAAAACAGGAAGAAAGCCGAAAACTGAGTTAACACAAATGTGCTTTCAGTATTTTCTTAAATTTAATAAAAAATCCGTACATGTAAAAATGTGTAATGGCAAATTGTTTCAGTATTTGGGAACCAAGGAAGAAAACGACTGTCATCCACACCTTGACCGTCGAATCCGGGGGACGTTGAGTAAGGTTTTACCGTCAGTTTGAAAGTTCCTGACTTGGTGATAGCGTTTGAGCTTCTGCTATAGATAGCAGGAACCTTTCCACGTCAAGGCTTTGTAGGTTAAACAGCAGATTTTGAATACAATTCTCTTTCTGACAGGTACCCAATGTAAAGACCTAAAGTGTGGAGTGGATACAGATCCAGAGGGAAGATTACAGATGAGCAGTGCTGCTGTATTTTGTCCATTTGTAACTTGGATAGTAAAGTTTCATTGGCTGATGCTCATAGAGCATTGACATAATCAAGCCTGCTAATATTGAGGGCTTGCACCAAGGTTTTTCTAGCCACAAGCGGTAGAAAAGGAAGTGCTTTTCTCAGCAGGCACAACATGTAGATTCAGGTGCCTGTAGTGGACAGGACCTTGACCTGATCTTTCATTGTTAAAGCTTGGTCTAGCCTAAAGCCAAGATTTTTTACAACCAGCCTTGGAGTGGGGCCTTTCCAATTCTGGGGGCCACCAATCGGGGACCAGAGTGGTTTGGCTTTCCGAAAAAGCATGATCTCTGTCTTTTGTATATTCAACTGTAGATAGTTGTTTGACATCCGCTCTGCAATTACTTTCATCCTATTGGAGAAGTATTCCTTAACTGTGTCCAATTATTTGTCAAAGGAGATGATCAGCTGAGTGTCATTTGCATAAGACAACATTTCAAAACCAAAGTATTTGACAAGCTTTGCAAGAGGGGCCACATATATGTTAAATAGCATGGGGCTCAGACATGATGCCTGAGGAACCTCTTGGCCAATCAGCATGGACCAAGACTTGAAAGCACCCAATGAGATGACTTGAGATCTATTCTTCAAAACGTCTCGGAACCACTAAAGTGCTGTCCCAGAGATCCCTATCTCATTCAACCTTTGGAACAGCATACCTTGTGACACAGTCTCAAAAGCTGTGGGCAGGTCTAAAAGCATAGATGGAGTGTTGACATCTTATGAGCATATTATGAAGTCTGTCACGGCTATCAAGGCCATCTCATGCTGTGCTCTGCTCTGAACCCAGATTGTGATGGGCCCAGTATCTTGTTTTCTTCAAGTTAGTCTGATAGCTGTTTATTGATTAGACCTTCCAGCAGCTTACCTAGAATTGGAAGCAGGGAAATGGGCCAATAGTTTTTTTAGTATTGATGAGGCAACATTAGCCTTTTTTGAATCGGCATGACCTGTGCAGATTTCCAGCCTCTGCCTTTATTGATAGATTGAACAGTGATACGATTGCCAGGGCAATCTCCTTAAAGAGTAGCGAGGTGATCCTTGGCGGAAATAGGTTTCTCATCAATGCGCCTTGCTGCTGTGTAAGAATTGATAATGCACATCTCCTTCTTTCATGACAAAACAAGAAAAAGATCAACGTATAGTCAGGCATTCCAAGTGCTGGTGCATGACAAAGACTCTCTTTCTCAGTTCTTTGAATGCTTCAAAACATTCTTTATCAAGTGGGCCCATGTCTTCTGTGTCATTGTGCATCAGCCTTACTGAAGGCTTTGCAATCATTAAAAAGTTTGGATTCCACTGACAACAGTAGCCAACATTCAAACCTCCCTCTGGCTGGTTTATGAATTCATTTCCAGAATTGAGTAAATGCATTCTTTTGAGACTTTCCTCACAACATTTTCAATATGGTGTTCAAGATAAATTATTTCTCTTTTGCAGAATTGCACTTTGGTTGGAGAGACGTTATGTCCATTGTCAATTAGGTGATCTAATAGGGTAATTGTATTACGTTTAGTGTCCTCTTTTGTTTAAGATGGAGCTAATCATCTATATACTGAACTATGGCTGAGCTACAGGGCAATCTCTCATTCATTTTCTAGATCTTTTTTCAGCATTTGAATAAAGACTTTCTGTATACCCTTGTGGGATTCTACACAACATAAGAACTTTATTTTAGAATTGAAAGGCAAAAAGGAATTCGTTTTCCTCCTGCAGAGGAGTAAAGAAACATTTTTGACATAAGTCAATGACTGTATACCACTCTGCATCTGAAGGTAGTTCAACAAAATTAGTGGTCGGTACCACTAGACAATGTGGGGTGATAATTCTGGTTATTTTTCTTCAGTTTTGGACAATTCTCCCTTTTACATTCCTTGATTAGACTTTTTTCCTTGACTAGCTTCATTCCTTTCTCTGCCTCTTTTGAAAGTCTATACGGCTTAGTTCTAGGAAACAAATGCATCTGTTCGTACTTTTATTTGAACTATTTCAGCCCTTTAAGTCAGTCCAATCTCTTTTCCAGGTGAATTCGATACCTCCTCTGTGACAGTATGTCTTAATTCCAAAGGTAGTTCTTCCTTCATTAAAGTCAGGAACAACTGAAGTCTTGAGTCTTGTGATTTTATTTTAAACATTGAATCTTCATCTTGAGTTTCATTGATAACACCATCCGGTGTGCAATACATTATGCTATTCATTTTAGTAAGTAAGTTTCTGCTAAACAGATTTACATGATTGTAACCAAACAAGATTAACTAGTGTTTATTTTCCATCTTACTTATTTTAACTGAGACATCTGCTGTAACCTCATTAACAATTTGTTTATTTCTAATCCCTAAAACTTGGACTTCTCTTCCTGAGAGGGGCAGGCTTGGGACTTCCACACAATTCATATTTGAACCCATTTAAATCCTGGATCCTCTCTCAAATTGTTTTGTCTGAGCAATAATAAACTTTTCTTTGATCTTTTTCTGTTTTGCACCAAAGTAATCACTAATGTGTTTCGCCAGCTTCAAGATCTCATCTATGCTCTATGTCTGCCAACACAATTCACTCTGTTATATATGATTACAAAACTCTGGCAGCAAACCCCTAATAAAGGCAGAGACAAAACTGCTAACACCATCTTTCTATGGACCATCAACTCTGTGGTGTTTCTTGAAAATCTGTAGGATCCTCTCATAAAAGGATCACTGACTCCTTTGGTTCATGGGAAATTTTCAAGATTTTTAACCAATTTAAATCATTTTCTGGCATTCTTTTCTTCAAATGCTCAAATAACTGTCTGTATTTATTAACTACTTCATCAGAATAGGAATTGTTAGGAGCAACTCTAGCTGGTTCTTCAATTGGCTAGGCAACTATTGGCTTATACTCTGCCCACAAATCACTAGGAACAACAGTTTTGAATAATGAATTCAAATCAGTCCACAGCACCTTTGAGATATTTGTCAGCCTGTGCACCTCTTTAAACCACTTCTCCAGTTCTTCTCGCAATTTCTGAAAGTTTGTGGTAAAAGCATAAAGGTCAGCCCTTGTCATTGGCACATGCACAAGGTTTCCTGCATGCAATTCCCTCAAAGAAAATTCTAAAACCGTTCCAGTTCCAGCTTCCAAATGCCATACTTTACCCCTTGCCCTACCTTCAGTTCCCTTTCCTTTCTTTTTAACAACTGTCCATCTCTTCCACCTTTCCCTGTACTTATTTAAATCATTTCATTCCCCTGTTTTTTTTTCAATTAAATCTTTAATATGCACTCTCAGAGTGATTAAGTCTATTTCATTACATTCGTCACAAGCAAATCCATTTTATAATTGTGCTACATGTTTTTCATTCTACCGATGTTCACAACGCGTTCATCAGCACACTCCTTCAGTTTGCCATGTACTTCATTTGCGCATCTGATACTTCTTTAATCAAATGTCTAAATTCATCAACATGATTTGTCGACAGCCTTTTTAAATGAATGTTTCATTGTAATGTATCCAAATCGGATTTTCAAAATACCATAGTTAATAATTTTAGGAGACGGTTCGACCGCTGCTGCCTTAACAGGGAGATTGACTTGAACCTGAGTAGCAGATTAGGCATCTCTACTGTTACTAGGCAATGCTGTCCTTGCATCTCAGTTTATGCATCTCAGTGTATGCAGTTGCCACCACAGCTATAGAGCTATAGAGGCATGCCCTACAGTGCTACATTCTCCTGCACCCAAATCAGGGCCGGAACCAGAAGCAATTGTCCTTGTTGCCCTGGCTGTATAGGAAGGAGGTTTAGACTTCAAGAAATCATTAAGAAAATGATCTTCTTTTTTAGAGACATTACCCTGCTGCGCTCCTTCTTTTGCCTAATTTTTATCATTGTGTTTCTTTAACTATGGCTGGCTAGGCTTTTATCCCTTCCTCTAAAATGTTTCTTGTCAATCCCACTTGCTGTCCATCCAATGTATGAATGAACTCTTCACTTGCTTTGACATTTTCTTCTGCTCCTTCTTAGTAGCCATTCAGGTATATTTAATTAGTGCCTCAAAGTGGTAGGTCTGGGTACGGGCTTGCTATCATTCTATCATTCATCGCAAGAACACAATCCAGCGTTTTAATATTAAATGTACCCTATAAGGTAACAGTAAGTTTCTATCAGATGCAGTATGCTCCATTCCATTCAGATTTCCAATTACAATTATAGAATCTAATGTCCATCATCAGCTAAAAAGCACACTTACACATGTTAAAATAGAAACAATACAAATACCCATAAAACATGCTACAATGGGCACAGTATCCTGCAACTTCTCCAGCACAACCAACCCCAGCCCCAAACATATAAAAACACATAAATAGTATACTGGACAATGATAGCAGCAGAAAAAATAGTGACTTGACAAAGCAGGTGGTGCAAAAAGACAATCTATACAAGAATATGTTAAAAACCTCACACCCGTAGAGTAACAGGAAGACTATTTTTACATTTCATGCCTCTCTCAGCGCTTCTACTGACTCATGTCGCAAAGCCGATCTCAAAATCACAGCAACCAAACTAGCGAACAGCAACCAATCCCTAGAAGGCTCTGTCCGCATCCAACAAATGACAGCGTGTGTTAGAAATTGGGTTACTGGTTGACTGGCATGTGAGCCCTGGTTTAATAGCAACCACAATCCTAGTCAGGGTAGGGCACAAATAAACCCCAAACTAGCATGTGCCCAGAACCCCTGGTAGCTTGACTCAGAGCAGGTAGGCTTAACCTAGAAGCAATTAGAAAAGTATTTGTGCAGCACTTCAAACAGTATAACAGTGAAAGTACCACAGAAAAATAATCCCACACGAAGTTAGAAAAATACAGCAGAACTTAATAAATAGAACAAGACCAAAAAGCCAATATTCCAATAAATAAAACCAGAATTATGAATTTTTAAAGACAAAACTGCAGTTTAGCGCCTCAAAGGAGAAAACTGCAATCGTGGCTATCTCGTTAGCCTGGAACGGGCGCAAGTCAAGGTCGCCAGGAGCAAGGAGAGCGTCACAAGTTGCAGACAGCGTGGTTTGAAGAGCAGGCAAGACGCTGCGGATGGCCGGGCTGGTGCTTTATGCTGGTGGTCCCCCGTGGGCTAACAATGCTGCTGGGCGAAGAGACTGACTTGCTGCGGGTGCAGGACCTGTCCGGGGAGCCTTTTATGTCCCTGAGACTCAGATCAGGAGCCCAGCAGATTAGCTATTTGAATCACTCTGGGGTCCTGGGTTCAGGATGAAGTTGCAGGTTCAGTTCATCTACGCCAGGCAAGAGGCAGCAGGTCAGCAATGCAGCAGCTCCTTCAGAGTAGCAGTCCAGCAGAATGTCAGTCCATTCAGCAGCACAGCAGTCCTTCTTTCTGGCCGAGTATCCACAGGTCCAGAAGTGTCCTGAAGAGTAGGTCTGAATGCCCTATTTTTATATCCTCGTGCCCTTGTGCTAGAAGGTGGGAGAAGCTTCCTGAAAGGTTCTATGAAGTGCAAGGAATTACCTGATTTCCCTGTCCTAGTTCCAAGCTAGCTACAGTGACATTACAGGATCCTTATGCTATTAAGGTGTAAGTGGGGTTGTGCCCAGCTCCAACCCCATCATAACAGCAGATGGCCTAATGGTGTACACTGAATCTCTCCATGTTGTGACTGTCTGGGAGGAATTCACAAAGTCTAACTGTCAGGTACACCCAGTCATGTGAAAACAACAATTGATGGACAGAATGCAGAACAATGTCATACATTCACCCCAGTACAGAGATCTGGGCCTAAATCCATCGTTTTTTTGCTCACCATGCCATTCCAGTTTGAACCCAGCCATATGCAAATCAGTCTTGACCCTGTGCCCGATGGGAACAGTCCAGCCCGAACTGCCAAGCCAGGTCCTCCCTGGACTGGAAACAAGCATCCTAGGACCGGTTTCGGGCTTTCAGCCCTCGTCAGCCAGGATAGCTTGATTCCAGTGGCATGGAGAGCAAGGGACTCACGTCTGAGCATACCCTTCCCACTCGGGGTGACAAATGCAAAAACAACAATTGATGGACAGAATGCAGAACAATGTCATACATTCACCCCAGTACAGAGATCTGGGCCTAAATCCATCGTTTTTTTGCTCACCATGCCATTCCAGTTTGAACCCAGCCATATGCAAATCAGTCTTGACCCTGTGCCCGATGGGAACAGTCCAGCCCGAACTGCCAAGCCAGGTCCTCCCTGGACTGGAAACAAGCATCCTAGGACCGGTTTCGGGCTTTCAGCCCTCGTCAGCCAGGATAGCTTGATTCCAGTGGCATGGAGAGCAAGGGACTCACGTCTGAGCATACCCTTCCCACTCGGGGTGACAAATGCAAAAACAACAATTGATGGACAGAATGCAGAACAATGTCATACATTCACCCCAGTACAGAGATCTGGGCCTAAATCCATCGTTTTTTTGCTCACCATGCCATTCCAGTTTGAACCCAGCCATATGCAAATCAGTCTTGACCCTGTGCCCGATGGGAACAGTCCAGCCCGAACTGCCAAGCCAGGTCCTCCCTGGACTGGAAACAAGCATCCTAGGACCGGTTTCGGGCTTTCAGCCCTCGTCAGCCAGGATAGCTTGATTCCAGTGGTTCAGTTCATCTACGCCAGGCAAGAGGCAGCAGGTCAGCAATGCAGCAGCTCCTTCAGAGTAGCAGTCCAGCAGAATGTCAGTCCATTCAGCAGCACAGCAGTCCTTCTTTCTGGCCGAGTATCCACAGGTCCAGAAGTGTCCTGAAGAGTAGGTCTGAATGCCCTATTTTTATATCCTCGTGCCCTTGTGCTAGAAGGTGGGAGAAGCTTCCTGAAAGGTTCTATGAAGTGCAAGGAATTACCTGATTTCCCTGTCCTAGTTCCAAGCTAGCTACAGTGACATTACAGGATCCTTATGCTATTAAGGTGTAAGTGGGGTTGTGCCCAGCTCCAACCCCATCATAACAGCAGATGGCCTAATGGTGTACACTGAATCTCTCCATGTTGTGACTGTCTGGGAGGAATTCACAAAGTCTAACTGTCAGGTACACCCAGTCATGTGAACCAGGCCAGGCTACAGGAATGAAAAGGGCAGGAAAGTGCCAACTTTCTAAAAGTGAAATTTTCAAAATGTTAATGAAAAGGCGGGCTTTACCCATTAAAGAGGGTTAATCATTACAAGTCTATAGATACCAAACATGATATACCTACCTCTTCTTAGTCAGGAACAGCATTTTAAATGGTATAAGGAATACCAAATCTTCTCCTATGGGGAAGGGTGGCCCTCACAGTAGTGAAAACAAATTTGGGAGTGTTTTATTACCAGGACATGTAAAACTTAGAAGTATATGTCCAGCCTTTAAATTATACAGCACCCTAACCTATGGGATACCTAGGTCCTACCTTAAGTAAGACTTATATGTAATGAAAGGGGAGTTTGAGGCTTGGCAAGGGGATTTCACTGCCAAGTTGGCATGGCAGTTTAAAAATGTATTCAGGCTGCAATGGCAGGCCTAAGACATTTTTTTTGTTGCTACTTAAGTAGGTGCACAATAAGTGCTGCAAGCCCACTGGTAGTATTTCATTTACAGGTTTTGGGTATATGGTATACCATTCTGCAAGGGACATATGGTGGCAGTTAGGTATATTGTATAACACACAAAATGGATAAGGGGGGTCCAAGGGAACAGATTTAAAGACCTGCGAGAAGTTTCATTCCCCTAATACGTAATATGCAACACACAAACATAAACTCTCGGGTCTGAGCAACTTTAGAACTAGAGCATGAAAGGAGAGATACTATAGTCAAGCTGTGTCTAAAATGACAGTGAACAAATCAGAAAGGAAAGGAATTCCTTTAAGGATGAATGCCCTCACTCACCCGAAGGTGACATGCTTCATCATTTAGGCTTTCTCCTCTCAGTGGGAAAACCTAGTCCCACTGAGGGCTACAACCACCGCACTGAGAAGTGGGAGCTCAGGGATGTTTTTGTTTAAGATTTTAGGATACTCAGATCCCAAAGATGAGCACTAATGTGAGAAGAGGGCGCAGCGCAAAGAAATTCAAAAGTGTGTGAAGTGTGAGCTAAAACTGGCTAGCGCTATTGAAAAAATGATTTTTATTGACTCATTAGCCCTGCCAGAGATAAAAAACAGTGCAAAGCAGTTACTATTGAAAACTGCTAGATGACAAGGGTCAACATGTTTCAGCCAATGACCATCTCAAAGGTATGTGTGGCTTTCATCAGGACCAAAAAACAAAGCTGCTGCTAGAAAGTGTTACACACGTGCAAATAAAGTTTGAAAAAAAGACCAAACCAGTTAATGCTTTAGCGGATACAATCTCGCTGGAACTTGTCTGAAAATAAGAAGACACATATAGAAAAAGTAAATCTCCAAAACTCATTAGTTAACAGTCAAGTCTGAAACACTGGTATATGTGGCTCAAACATAGTACTTATGTCCAAACTGTTAGAAAGCTCTAGTAAAAAGACTCACCCAATCTGTGGGACAAGTGAGCCCACCTCAACCTGGTTACAACTCGGGGAAGGGAGCCCCGCTCTGTGAAAATAAGCAAGTGTAACCTAATCAGTATAATTTACTTGCTCAATAGTGCCATGAAAAGTGAAGAATATCAGTAATGTCCAACAGACTAAAACGGACTCAAAACGACATAGAGTGTTATAACGATGTCACTCCCCTTACATCCTGGAAGTGTATGTACATAAACCACTTGTTAAGATTTTACAAAAGTGGTCAAGGACGAGGAAAGTCAAGTGTCTGAAAATTACGAACTCATGTTCAAGCCAAGAATCTATACACCAAAAGACTACACCATGACCAAACACAGCGACAATTATCAATAACTTAAACCGAATCATCAAGCAGAAACTCACTAAAATGCATATCAACACACTCACCTCTCCGTCGGTACTCCGTCGATGTACAGAGATTGCAACCGGAGGAACCGGCGGGGTGGGAAAAGTGAGAATAAATACCCAAACACTGATGGCTCCGAATGGAGAAATGAGGACCCCATAGGTGTCTATCCTGACTGCCTGCATTCGTGAAGGGACATAAGGACCCCATAGTCGTCTTGCTGTTATGCCTGTCTCTGGCAGGACGCTGGTGACTTAATAAAGCAGTGTACGGCAAAGCGCATGCGCACTAGGATGCATTTGTACCATAGAGTTTTGTTAGCGAAGCCCGACCAGAGACAGCAATGATTGTTTATCTGTAGCCTAGCAACGAGAACATATGGTTTTTTCAGAAGACGATACAAACCGGAACACAAGCTTTATTAGTCAATGGGCACAACCAAATTGCTGAATGTTTAAGCAAATCGATTTGTGCATAATTACTGAAGGCCCAGTATTAACAAAGTACAAAACCCATTTGACACAAAAATGTGTAAAAAACGCTGAGAAGGCATGTGTCGTATTTCACCACAAGTACAGGATTCAGTAAATAATAGTGCCAATGTTGACTCTACAAGTAAACAAACAATCGCTCCACAGTATAATCTCAGGAAGGATCTACATATACCCAGTTGTTTTACGTATTTACTGTGGGAATGTTATAATATCAAATTATTTGTTGGAATTGCTAAAGGCAATTCTCATAGATGGTATAAGGTCATAGAGACAACCAAGGAATATCCTCGTTCAAACCTATGTTGTCACTTTTTAAGCGGAACACCCACCGCTGTTCTCTTCTGAAGAGAAATTTTGAAATATCTGTGATATGCTGGGGAATGAGAGGCTGCTCCAAAATGGTCCACGACAAATCATCTGCCTGATGATTAAAATCCAGGAAGTGGTTTGTCATTTTAGTAGCCCTCCTCTTGCACCGAATGGTGCTCTTGTGTTCAAGGATTCTGGTTTTGACCTTGCGTGTAGTCATGCCCACATACTGCATGGAACAGGGGCACGTGATGAGATAAATTACATTGTCGCTATTACAATTAGTGTGTTTTTGTAACAGCCAAGGTCTACCAGTGCCAATATCCACTTGTGTCATGTGTGAAGTCTGTGGACAAGCCGCACATGAACCGCATGGGTAATGTCCTTTCACCGGTGGTAAACCCCATAATGGCTGTTGTTCACTTGTATTGTGCAAGATTCTCGGTCTGGTGTGTACAATGTGGTCTTTAATGTTGGCACTCCTTTTAAAAGCAAAAAGTGGAGGTTCTGAGGCCTCAGTACCAATGTTCAGGATTTTCCAGTGTTTGAGGATACTGCTCTTGATTTTGTTAGAGTAAGTATTGTAAGTGTTCACACAGGTGAGTCTATCAGAAGGTTCTTTGGGGCAGGGCAAATCAATCAGAGCTGCCCGATTGTTGTTTGCTGCTCTTTTTCGAGACATATGTATCACTTTCTTGGGGTAATTACGCTCCTTCAGTTGAGTGCTGAGATGTTTCGCATGCTCATTGTATTTGGCAATGGATGAACAGTTCCTCCTTATTCTTAAAAACTG
Source organism: Triturus cristatus (assembly GCF_964204655.1). NCBI lineage: Eukaryota > Metazoa > Chordata > Amphibia > Caudata > Salamandridae > Triturus > Triturus cristatus. The sequence continues at coordinate 368,745,587 of NC_140586.1, forward strand.
TCCAAAAGGAAGATTCTCCCTGAGGGATTTGGGATGGAAACTCTCGAAAGATAATAACGAATTACGGGCTGTGGGTTTGCGATATAACTCGGTACCCAACCCTCCGTTCTCTTGGAAAATTCGAATATCTAAAAATGGTAAACTTGTATTCGAAAGTTCAACTGTGAATCTCAGGAAGTTGTTCTGTGTGTTCATCCATGTATGGAAAGCCATGAAGCTGTCAGATGATCCCTTCCATACTACAAATACATCATCGATGTATCGTTTCCAGATGCTTATATGGCTCCTGAAGGGATTGTCTTCTCTGAATATTATAGACTGCTCAAACATATGCACATACAAATTCGCTAGACTGGGCGCGAAAATGCTGCCCATAGATGTTCTCGATATTTGTAAGAACAAGTCTTTCTCAAATCTGAAGAAATTTTCCTTCATGGCCATTCGTGCACACATCATAATGAAGTGTACAGGGGTGATGCTATCACTAGATTTTGATTGTAGCAGCATCTCAACTGTTGCAAGCGTTTCATCTTGTGGTATGGAGGTGTATAACGCCTCCACATCAAATGAAACCAAGAAATCTTGTTCAGGATCAAAGGGAATGTCATCCAGGAGGCGCAATAGATGTTTTGTGTCTTGAAGATATGTAGGCATCTCTAGGACCAATGGTTGCAAAAAGAAATCAACGAAAGTTGATAGAGGTTCCAACAAGGAACCTATCCCAGAGATGATTGGTCTCCCTGGAGGTGGTGATTGTCCTTTATGTACTTTTGGAAGTACATAAAAATAGGGTATAACAGGATGTGATACCACTAAAAAAGCAGCCTCATGATCAGTGATCCATCCATTGTCTTTGGCTTCATCAACCATCCCTTTAATCTCGCAGGAAAGGCGTTTGGTTGGATCCAATTTAAGCGGTCTATAGGCATCTCTGTTGTTGAGTTGTCGCATACATTCTGCTTTGTATGTGATACTATCCAAAATCACGATAGCACCCCCCTTGTCCGCAGCCTTTATCACGATGGTATCATCTTTAGCCAGCTCTTTTAGTGCTTTTTCTTCTGATTTAGGAAGATTGTGATAATGTCTTATGTTGTGTTGAAACAACTCTTCGACATCTTTAAGGACCGCTTTTTCAAAAGTGGCGACCTGCACAGGTATCAAATGCGATGGAGGATTAAAAGTTGAACGTGGTCTAAGACCAGTATTAGTATTTTCTGTAGATGAATCAGTGGTATCTTTTGTGTTTGGTCATGGTGTAGTCTTTTGGTGTATAGATTCTTGGCTTGAACATGAGTTCGTAATTTTCAGACACTTGACTTTCCTCGTCCTTGACCACTTTTGTAAAATCTTAACAAGTGGTTTATGTACATACACTTCCAGGATGTAAGGGGAGTGACATCGTTATAACACTCTATGTCGTTTTGAGTCCGTTTTAGTCTGTTGGACATTACTGATATTCTTCACTTTTCATGGCACTATTGAGCAAGTAAATTATACTGATTAGGTTACACTTGCTTATTTTCACAGAGCGGGGCTCCCTTCCCTGAGTTGTAACCAGGTTGCGGTGGGCTCACTTGTCCCACAGATTGGGTGAGTCTTTTTACTAGAGCTTTCTAACAGTTTGGACATAAGTACCATGTTTGAGCCACATATACCAGTGTTTCAGACTTGACTGTTAACTAATGAGTTTTGGAGATTTACTTTTTCTATATGTGTCTTCTTATTTTCAGACAAGTTCCAGCGAGATTGTATCCGCTAAAGCATTAACTGGTTTGGTCTTTTTTTCAAACTTTATTTGCACGTGTGTAACACTTTCTAGCAGCAGCTTTGTTTTTTGGTCCTGATGAAAGCCACACATACCTTTGAGATGGTCATTGGCTGAAACATGTTGACCCTTGTCATCTAGCAGTTTTCAATAGTAACTGCTTTGCACTGTTTTTTATCTCTGGCAGGGCTAATGAGTCAATAAAAATCATTTTTTCAATAGCGCTAGCCAGTTTTAGCTCACACTTCACACACTTTTGAATTTCTTTGCGCTGCGCCCTCTTCTCACATTAGTGCTCATCTTTGGGATCTGAGTATCCTAAAATCTTAAACAAAAACATCCCTGAGCTCCCACTTCTCAGTGCGGTGGTTGTAGCCCTCAGTGGGACTAGGTTTTCCCACTGAGAGGAGAAAGCCTAAATGATGAAGCATGTCACCTTCGGGTGAGTGAGGGCATTCATCCTTAAAGGGATTCCTTTCCTTTCTGATTTGTTCACTGTCATTTTAGACACAGCTTGACTATAGTATCTCTCCTTTCATGCTCTAGTTCTAAAGTTGCTCAGACCCGAGAGTTTATGGCAGTTAGGTATATCCCAATCAAACAATGCTTAGAGTAGAGAGCTTGAGCACTTTAGTACCTGGTTAGCAGTGGTAAAGTGTAGAGAATCCAAAGGCCAACAAAAGTTAAAATCCAGCAAAAAAAAATGAAGATACGTAGGAAAATGGTTTGGGGGAAGACCACCCTAAGGCTGACAGGTTTTGTGGTGAAGTCTCACCAATCTCAGTGCATCTCCCTGGTTGACTAATCAGTCACAGCGCCAATTCTCTGTGAATAAGGAAAACAATGGCACAACCTTTCTAAATAAATTTTAAATTAAATAAGCCATTGTCTGCTCAACCAAAATAAGATAAAAATTAACAAGTTAAGGTAAAACAAGTCAAATCTCACATATATCTCAAAAATACGAACAGCAACCTTCATGGTACTGTTTAAAATCAAAATCTTCACTAGGTAAACTCCCTTCCAGGGGTGTATGACATTACAATGCTGCCAATTACCACGCAGGACAGGAGTGATTGAGAAAAATAGCATCTGTTTTTATCCACGATAGTGCTTTCACATAGATATAGCATAACTAAATTATATTACTAAACACACTTCTAGACATCAATTTAAACTTGCTTCAACTGTGATCGTATTAGCTCATCATATACATATTGGATCCAACATAAAAATGATTGCTATTCATTATCACTCATTGCACAAAATTATAGGTTTGAATAAATGCTTCCACATGCTTCAACCCTGGATAGAGTCAATGAATTGTTCAAACTTACTTCTAACAAATGTATTGTTTTGGTATTCCAAAGTCAGTAAAACACAAAATAGATTAAAGGATATAAATGTGTATGACAGCAATGGAAAGGATGGTTCTTCTTTAGTCTATCTAAGATAATTAAAATGGGGGCAGTTAAATTGTCATGAATCAGTGCATTTTGGTTTTCTACCGGTCATCGATTAGAAGAAGCAATCTAAGCAATAAAATATTAAATGGAGTGCAAACTTAGGGGTCCATTACGATGGTGGGCGGACACCGTAACAGTGAACGGGACCGACCGTCAGAGGTGCGGCGGTCCCGCTGAGCCCATTAGGATGCGACCGCCACCCTGGTGGTTGCATCCCGCATATTTAACATTGTGGCGGGCGGTGCTTTGTGCAGCACCCGCCACACTGTCAAATATGCATGTTGTGCATTGGCATGCACAACGTGACAGGCACCGTGCGGTGCCTGCTACCTTGAGCATGCCAATGTAGGTGGGGTACCATAGGTACCACCCAAGTGCACCCCCCAAGCCACCAAAAACCACGGGGTCCGCAACAGGCCCCCAAAGCCAAAAAGACGCATGCCTTTCCAAGGCGGCATCGCCACCATGGGAAGGCCAAAATCCGCAAACATCATAATATGGCGGGCGGTGCCTGCCACCATATTATGGCCCAGGACCGTACAGCAGGCAATCGTAACATTTGCCTGCCGGCGGAAAATCGGCGGGTGGTCTTTCCATCTGCCGCTGTGTCCTCCGCCATTGTAATAGGGCAGGGGTAAATGGCGTGCGGTCGGGGAAAGATGTCGGGCGGATTGCCACCACCGGTCGGGAGGTGGCGATCCACCCGACATCATAATGGCCCCCATAGCATTCATTAATGGCAAAAATTAAAATGTGTAAAGGTTATTCAGTCTGAAGGGGTTTTGGGATTAAACAAATATATTTTAATTTATAGAGCTTTGATGATGAGTAAGAGCAATGCATGTTACATTTGATAAGTAACAGCTCAGAGCATGGAAGTGATTAAACAGCATTGAAAATATGGCACAAAACAATCTATTGTGTGCAGTTTACACAATATATTTTATTGGAGGTAAAATAAACGACAAATATTTAAGATTTTGCAAGCTAATTGGGACTACAAGGTATACATGAGTTTCTATTTCATCCTAAATGTGAGCTTCATTGCTGGAAGTGGGAGCTGGCTTAAGTGCCTTAATCACTAATATTTTTGGCCACAGTTGGACTGGGACAAAAAATAGGCCCAGTAGCCAAAATAAAAGTGGTCCCCATTAGCGAAACAGTTACCTAACCAAAAGTAGCCTACATTTGCAAATCTGGTCAGTTTTCAGCTTGTAAAGACACGCTGTGTGGGTATTTTGCAAGTTATGGGAGATTGCATGCACTTGTATTTTCTGGAGGTAAAGTTAGTGGTGATATCAGGGAACTCAACAATAAAAACAGGTGCACCTGGGCATAAAACAGCCCAGCAATCTGCTAACAGAAACAGCCCACACACTGATCTGTCAGACCAGCCCATTCTGCACTGCCAGATTGCCCTATTGGCCAATATGAACCCACAGCGTCCGCAAGTGGAATACATAAAAGTGATGGGAAATTAAGGTATATGACCGCTAAGTTCTAACTAGAATAGTTAATCATTTTTTTTTTACATTTCATAAGGGGGCAATTTAATTATTTTAGTCATTTTACAGATAGTTCTTTTTAGTTTGAGCAAATGGTCATTGGGAGTTGCTCTTTGGCTACACATTCAATGCTTTGGAAAATGTCATTCTTGTAAAAGCTATTCAAGTATGCAAGAAAATTGCACAACTATCTGATGTGTCTTTAGATGCACAGTTTCACAGATGGAGGCATTAGTAATAAAGGAGATCTAGATTTTTCATTTTTTAACAGTTCGTTACGATTCCAACCATATAGGGAACAGCTTATATGCTAAACACAATCCCAAGGGGGATGCAATGAGGAAAATTTATTCCTCTGTTGTTGACTGTCAGACAGTGGCGATAGAACTAGGAGGTGATGCAGCACCCTCATAAAACTGAAAGATGAGCAATAAAGGGGCCCTTCAAAGGCATTTCTTCTGGCAGAATATTTGTGTTTTAAAGGGTGACCTGTTCATTTTTTTCTTTCCTCCCACATGTTTAGTGAACTTCAATGCCAATTTTCCATCTACGAACATTCGAACAGACCCTTTGTGCGTCACCTTGAGTTTTGCAGGGTAGAGTAGGCCATAGGGGATCTTCGCCTGCATCATAATACGCTTCACAGGTAGGAATTCCCTGCGGGCCGCTTGCACCACCGGTGTAAAGTCTGGGTAGAAGGAAATGGAATTTCCCTTGTAGTCGATGATAACCCGTTCCCTTGTTAGTCTCAATATCGAGTCGTGGTCTTGATTGTTCAACAACTTAGTTAAGATTAGCCTGGGCGTTGCTCCGATCACCGGCCTAGGGCCCAGTGCCTGGTGTGCCCTCTCGACCATGAACACCGCAGACAGGCCAGGGCCAAAGAGATTGTGCAGCAGTTCAGCAACATAGGTCTTCATTTTGACAATGGCAGTCGTCTCGGGAATCCTGGTTACACGGAGGTTGATACGCAGAGATCTGGCCTCCAAATCCTCGTTCTTTGCCCGAATAAGATTGAAAACCTTGTCAATCTGCAGCATTTCCTTTCTGGTTTCCACTTGAAACTCATGATTTTCGGAGCTGCGGTTTTCTAGCATGTCTAGCCAGGTTTCATGCGTGTCCACTTGTTTTTTAACCGCATCAAGTTGGGATGTGAGGACATCCAGCTTGGTGTCTATTGTTTTTAGACTAGACCTAATTTCTAAAAGTAACATGCGTAGGCCATCTCCTTGTTCCTCTGATTGGGACATAGGTTGGCGATCGGCATCTACATCCCCCTCAGCCTCCGTTACCCTTATGTGCCTTTTATTGTCGGATGTGAGTTTGGTCAGTTTTGCATCTTGTTTGCCCATAGTGCCAAGTGATGCGTATAGTATATAAAGAAGTGGTCCCAGCACAGTTATATTTAAATGCAGTATCAAAAGACAATAACAAAGAACAATTAATTAGTGCTAAATTGTTGTTTAATCACACAAAGCTCCTGATAGCTTTTGATTTAAGGCAACAATTTATAAACAATGTTAGAATAAAAGATGGTTGGAGTGCCCAACTGGGTGAGGGGAGGGGAGGAGGGTGACTTGAGTGAGGTAGTGAGGCGAGTGACATATAATATTCAGAAGCATCACAATTAAATTGTTAGGCATGTTACTCAATGCCACATAATCACCATGAACATTTTCAAATAGTTTATATTCATTTGCAAAGCCATGTACAATAGAAAAAACACAGTGCACAGTGCACTATTGATGGTACTGGCATCTATAATATGTCGACGTTTCGACCCCTTAAACCATGTAGATTGGTTTTGGTCTTTACTGACGGGGTCTTCCTCAGGACAAAAGTGAAGGTGTGGAGAGAGGGGCACCTAAAGATAAAATAAGGAATTTGTCAGATCCGAAAAGGGACAATTTCTAGGACGAGAACAGAAGTAGGGATAGATCGCTATATTTACCGTATTCAAATAGAAAACCTAGTAGGTACAGACGTTTCGTCAAGGACGATGGGGCTCCAAGGCTCTTTTTGGACCTGACAAATTACTTATTTTATCTTTAGGTGCCCCTCTCTCCACACCTTCACTTTTGTCCTGAGGAAGACCCCGTCAGTAAGGACCAAAACCAACCTACATGGTTTAAGGGGTCGAAACGACAACATGTTATGGATGCCAGTACCATCAATAGTGCACTGTGCACTGTGTTTTTTCTATTGTACATGGCTTTGCAAATTAATGTAAACTATTTGAAAAATGATGTCATTGTGATTATGTGGCATTGAGTAACATGCCTAACAATTTAATTGTGATGCTTCTGAATATTATATGTCACTCGCCTCACTACCTCACTCAAGTCACCCTCCTCCCTTCACCCAGTTGGGCACTCCAACCATCTTTTATTCTAACATTGTTTATAAATTGTTGCCTTAAATCAAAAGCTATCAGGTGCTTTGTGTGATTAAACAACACTTTAGCACTAATTAATTGTTCTTTGTTATTGTCTTTTGATACTGCTTTTGATACTGCATGTATAACTGTGCTGGGACCACTTCTTTATATACTGCCTTAAACACAGGTCCCAGTGATTTTGGGTATACCCTTCTCTATAACAAGTGATGCGTATAGTCAACACTTATGCTGGACTTAAGTGTTGCAGTTCCAGGAGATTCCACGTCCTGAGAGCCAGTCACTCAGAGCCTGCTTGGACTAGACCAATGCTACGTTGCACACAGTTGAGACGCCAATGAGCCGATTGGCTGCTCAACTGGTCAGCAACCAGAAAGTACATCGCCCGTGGCCGGTGTACTTATGTTGCAACCAGTGTTCACCAACCTTAGGGCCCCTCCTGCTTATTCGCGGCACCAGTGCGTATGTAGAAGGGTCGGGTCGCACCCGAGCATCGCCGGCCCCAGCAAGGCCACCACAGCCCCTGGGCCCATCCCCTGCCGAGGGAGATCCACAGTAGATAACGAGCTCCAGGTGCTGCGCGCCTCCTGACAAGGGCAGCGTAGCAGGGACTTATCAGCCCCGCTTTCAGGGATCGTCTCGTTGTGAATGAATGAATGATTACAGTCTTATATAGCGCATAGCTACCCGAAGGCATCCCAGCGCTTAACTCACTAGATCTTGAGGAAATCAGGCAAACAGGAAGGTTTTTAAACTCTTCCTGAACCTGAGATGGTTAGCTTCCATTCTGATGGAGTTGGGAAGTTTGTTCCAAAGGGTGGCGGCTTGAAGGGAGAAGCGCCTGCCTCCCATTCACACTCTCCTGGTTCTAGGAATAGCAATCAGCTTCTTATTTTCAGACCTTAGAGCTCGTCCTGGTAGAAATAAATGAAACATAGATTGAATCAGGGAGGGTCCTATTTTATTAATAGCTTTATGGACCGTAGTCAGCGCTTTAAACTGTACTCTTTGCTGGACAGGCAGCCAATGTAGTTGACGCAGTGCTGGCTTAGCAGAAGTCCGACGAGGGATATCCAGCAGCATTCGGGCCGCGCAGTTCTGTACTGTCTGCAAGGTTTTTATGGTAGCTTGTGTGGTGCCTAAATACAGTGCATTCGAATAGTCCAAGCGTGTAAGAATCAGCGCCTGCACTAATATTCTCCTGGCCTCAAACGGAAGGAGTTTAATTATCTTCTGAAGTAGTCTAATGAGGGCATAGCAGGTTCCTGCCACCTTGCGAGCCTGAACACCAAAGTTCAGGGCAGGATCAAGCCAGACCCCCAGGCTCTTAATTTGTTCTTTAGGTGGCGGTGGAGGGCCCAGATTAGACGGCCACCAGTTCTCTACCGTATTGGATGGTTTATAACCTAGCAGCATCACCTCCGTTTTTGATCCATTCAACTTTAAGAAGGATCGGTCCATCCATTCCTTAACTTTATTAAGGCACAGGGAGAGGTTCTCAAATGGGGCACCCTGAGAAGCCAGGGAGATGATAAGCTGCGTGTCATCTGCATACGTTACCAGCTGTACTCCCCAGGGCAACACCACCTCAGCCAATGGCCTCATATAAATGTTAAATAGGGTAGGGCTGAGGGAAGAACCCTGGGGGACACCGCATGGCAGACGCATTTGGGGGGAACAGGCATCATCCTCAAAGACCGCAAAAGTCCTATCGGACAGAAAAGAGCGCAGCCACTTTAGTGCGCCTCCTCCGACACCTACTTCCATCAATCTATGAATCAAGATGGAATGATTCACGGTGTCGAAGGCGGCACTAAGATCTAATAACAAAATGGCTGCCCTATCTCCATTGTCCACAATCTTCCTAGCCTCCTCTACAACAGTGATTAGGGCTGTTTCGGTGCCCTGCTTGGCTCTAAATCCTGTTTGAGTGATATGGAGGGAATTGCTACTCTCAAGATAGGATCCCAACAATGCGTTCACATGCTTCTCCGCCAGCTTACTGATGGTTGGCAGTAAGGAGATAGGGCGATAATTAGCCCAGTCTTCTGGGTTTAGGTTTGGCTTCTTCAATAAAGCTTTCACTTTTGCCTGTTTCCAGGAAGAAGGAACTATGCCTGATGTAATTGAGGCATTGATCACCTCTTGAATAGCTGGAGTTAAAACATCTGACACCAACTTTAGGATGGTAGGCGGGGCGGGGTTCGCTGGAGAGCCTGATTTCAGATTATTCAAGAGGGACCATGCAGTAGGATAATCTAGTTGAGAAAAATGATACAAACCGGTATTACCGGTGTCCATTGAGGGGGGCAAGATCTCTTCAACGGGCAGAGGCTTAAACGAGGAGAAAATATTATCCACCTTATCGGAGAAATAATGCGCCAATTCATTACAGCGGGAACTTGCCAGTCCAGGGTCGTTAACAGGCATAGGGGGAGTGACCAAGGATTTGAAAATTTTTGAAAATTTCCCTGGGGGCATTGGATGCCGAATCAATTTTTTCCTGATAGTAATTTGATTGGGCAATTTTGATTCCCTGTTTATATTTCTTCAGGGCCAATTTATAGGTGTCCTTACTCTCTTCTGAGTAGTTTTTGCGCCAGTGTCTCTCCTGCTGCTTACATTGGCGCTTTAAAGCTTTAAGTTCCAATGTATACCAGGGTTTTTTATTGTTGCCCTTCCTATGGGATAGTTCACTTTTGGGGAGGATGACATCCAAAGAGGACGTTAGCCATTGGTTAAATTGTGTATCGGCTATCAAAGGGTCCTGGGAGAGCGCAGGTAATGAGTCACTCAGTTCCTTCCTCCACCTCTCGGTAGAGAGTTTGGACCAGACCCGTATTGACCTCCTTGTTGTATTGGAGGGCTCAGACAATATCAATGGAACCAAGGAGAGGAGCAGCAATTTATGGTCAGTCCAGGGAATATCGATTAATTTCTCAAAAATGAGATTATCCAAATTGGTGTAGCAATGGACAAGGGTATGTCCAGCTTTATGAGTAGGGCCTGTCACTAATTGCCTCAGCTGGAGCACTTCTAATCCTGCGTTGAGACTAATGCAGGCTGGTAAATGTGCCTCATCGGAATGAATATTAAAATCACCCAGTAATGTGAAATTAGAGGTGGTACTAGCATAATTAGTGGCACAAATGGGAAGGTCATCACAGAATTGACCGTAGGGACCTGGTGGCCTATATAGCAGGAGGCCCGACAGGGTGCAAATTGGGGAAACGGTAATAGCAAAAAATAAGCTTTCCGCACCTTTTATTGCTGCTTTTTCAACCCTACAACCCAGTATGGATCTATAGATTATGGCAATCCCTCCCCCCCTGCCATCCGGGCGATCGTGTCTCAGGATAGAATAGTTGTGTGGTAGTGCTTGGACAAGATCTGGGTCTGCACTATCGTTCAACCAAGTTTCCGTTAAAAATAGCACATCTAGATCTTGTTCCTCTAAGAGCAAGGAGACCTCGATGGCATGTCTTGGTAACGAGCGACAGTTTAATAATGCGAGGTGATATCGGCGGAGCCTGTCTCCAGTGCTTTTGGATGTTTCACATGTGAAATTATAATTACATCTAGTACACGGTGCACTGTTCCTTACATGTGTTGGCAGTTTACTACACAACGAGCTGGGCGAGCCTCTAAGTCTGAGTAACTCTCTCCGACTGTACCTCATCAGGGGGCAGAGGCGATCTATACTGGCAGCATCCTCGGTCCCTGGGCCCGACCTGGCCCGGACGGGCCCAGACGGGCTTTCCTTAGGTGCTCCTTTGGCGCGGGGATGGCGCACCCGCTCTGCGCGTCCGCTGCGCGGAGGCATACCCGTATGCTTAAGTACCAGCCCCGAGTGCCTTGCAGTGCCTGACAACTAGAACTGCACCCAGCCTGGGAGATCCCTCCCTAAGATGGCCACCGCGTTCCTTCCCCTCGCCTCCTAGATCGAGGCCGGACTGAGCCCTAGATCGGCTGTGTCTCGCTTGGGGGAGAGGTCAGGTAGTTTAAAAAGCCACAAAGCCAAATTAAACCATAACACAAATTACAAAAGTTCAATTTTAAAATACTGCTAAGCGCCGATTTTATTTACAGCAATCGTGATAACAGGTTGTCCACCCTGCAGCTCACATGAGGAAGGCACCGGCAAAGGGAACGGCCTACCACCTGGATAGTTCTACCGGGCCTCGAGCTTCCCCTGCATCCCTTGCACTCGCAGAACAGGCCGCGCCTGGCTCCAAGATGGCGGCTCGGCTTTAGCTTTTGTCCGTCGGCCCAGTCGCAGTCTGCCTGAGGCGGTAGATTCGTGGCTTAAATCAACACTCCAGGAGGTGCCGTTTCCCCTCCAATTCGGCCCAAAGATGCCCAGGCCCGACACTAACCCAGACGAAGCTGGGGGATTCCAGAACACTCTGCTCGTCAAGTACTAGACGTGTGGCACGGTGGGCAGGATTCTCCCTTCGGATGCCTCAAAGTCAGTCAACCTGCCAGTTACAGCTACAGTATGCAAGTCAGTCATGGAACCGCCTCGTCAGCATTACCCAGAGGTGCTTATTTCTCAGCAATGGCTCTCCAGATGATATGATTGCCATGACCGGCGGAGTTCGCTTAACAAGCATCCATCTCGCAGCACGGTTAGGCCTCGCCCTATCAAAGATAGAGTTAAAGTGGCCCAGCTCCTGCTTTGGGTGAGCTTGCAGTCTAATAGTGAAGCTAATTTTAATAGAAAGGTTATTTTAGACTGCCTTAGTGTAGGCAATGGTCTTTCAATCCCTTGGTTGAATTATGTCTGTAGGTCTTTCACTGACATCAGTTTCCCCGAAATGTTTAGCGCCTCGGACTCTACAAGTAAACATGATAAGAGGCGGGTAAGGTCCCATCACAATGAATTCAGTTTCTCCCAAAGAACGGAGGAGGTTTTTAGTAAGCACTCCATTCATAATTATTTTAGTTTACTAGCAACTGGAGAACTGGCATTTTATCTTTCTTTGGAGTTCACTTGGTTGAAGTGGTATCTTCTTTTTAGATTTAGGACAGGCACTGTGTGGAGTTTTTTGTGTTTCTCTGATGGAGTGAAGGCTTGGGAGAGTAGTTTACCTGCATTTTCTTGCAATGGGTCAGCTGAGCAATCTATGTTGCAGATCAATTATTTTGTACATTTTATCAATGCTTTTTTCACACTGTCTTACGAATATTTTGAAACAACTTCCATTCAGAAAATGTAAGGATACCTTAACGTATCTCCAGATGTTAGGCAGTCCTGATATTTATTTCAGTGTCTCCTGTTTCCTCAAAATATCGGTAAGAAGTAGGAAATCAATGGAGGGAGTTCATTGCAAAAATACCACACCTTATTGTAGCAATTTTCATTATGCTGCAGTTATGTTTTTAATTAATCTTGTATTAACGTTTTATAGTTTTGTGATGTATTTTATTGTATTTTTGTGCTGAATTATTTCTTGATCCTTCATTATTTTTACCCAAAGATCGAATAAAGATATTTTGACTTGACTTGACTAGTCCACTAAGAAGAATAAGTACTCCCTGATATGATAGGCATGGAATCACAGTATTTGCCAGAAGGTACTGATGTTTTTATCTTGTAACCACTTGAAGAAATCGATTCCTTTATTAAGCAGAGTCCTTTAATAGGATAAGGAGAGCAATGAATGATTTCTTACTAACTACCTTGTCTTTTACAAGAAGCTACACATTATTCCAGGTACTATTATTCTTTGCTATTGGTCTTGAAACACAGAATGGTGTTCTATTTTGTGTTCCAGGAAACAATTTTGGAAGAAAATCTTTAGGATGTCGGCCGGGTCTGGTGGGTCAATGGACTAATGCGTCCACTGTAGGGCCCTATGTTCATCCTCATGGCCTCAGCGGGTCCACTTAGCCTTTCATTCTTCTGAGGTCGACAAAATAAGTAACACTGAGTTGGGGAATAATAAATATCTGTTATTCAGTGCCAAAATACCCTTCTGGGTGGAAGTGCGCTTCACAGATACACATATTATGTTTATGTCTAGATAATATGAATTTATGGCAGTCTAGGCTGCCTCTCAGTCTCACAATTTGCAAGAAGGTCACTCACATCCAGAAGTTGCCCTATTGCATAGCAAATGAGATTCCTTCACACGTCCTCAAACTAGGCTCATTAAGGAACTCTATGCATGCACTTTACATGTTCTTATCAGAAGGTCACAGGGAACATGAGAAATGAAGCAAGGCTGTTTCTGGCCTTCACAAAAAGACTGAATTGCTTTTGCTGCTGCTACTCCAAATGACGTATGCGTAAGGAAAACCAGGGGAATCAATGCAGATCATTACATGCTGGGCTAAAGCAGGGGGAAGCTTATTTTCAGTGTTGTAGATATCTGAAAATGTTAACATTTGCAAATCATACAGATTATTACTGACTATACATGTTCCACTAATGTAAGTGAAGCTGTAGTCATAAGGAGGATTTCCAGCTTCAAAATGTTACGTCACCAGGAAATCACATCATATTAACATTTCCATCACACTAGCACAGCCAACCTTGTGACTAGGTAGTCTGTGGGGAAGGTACTACTGAATATCGATCTCCAGAATACTGTGGTAAAAGAATATCGGGTATAAAATCCCAAGGGACAAAATAGTGAAAGATAAATGCATATAGGGAAGTTTTTAACTCCAGATTGACATACCTTGATGATGTATTTATCGCATAGGTACAACTATGTGGAGTTAGGTACAGAATACCTAGACTAACTTGTTGATAATTCTCTTTGAGATTTTGCCCTCAATATTGTGTCCTGTTGATATCCTAGGGTCCATATTCAGGGTGCACACCATCTGCAGAAAATTGAGGGTTGTTGAGGGGTAAGTGGGATTTCTAAGGACATTTCCTAGGGGACCAGTGGCTAGACTTAGGAATTAATCTAGGGCATGCTCAACATAAATGTGTTTAAATCTCAGATGGTAGAAGAATTGCGATTTACCATTAATTAAAGCATTTTCAGACGAGAAGCCGGAAATATGACTCAACAAGTTAAGAGATTGCTCCTAGCATTTGGTGTGAGTTGCAGATAATAATTTCAAATCCTGTTAATGGAGTAATTGAGAATGATCAATGACGTTATTCATGTTGGACCTCTCATGCTTTCAGCAGCTGAATCCAGGGGCAAAAATATGGGATAGACTGAAGAATTACAGAGAAATCCAATTCATGATTAACTATTCCCCAGTAATTCACCATTCTTAAGGGGATCCTCACAGCCCAATGTAGAATCTCCATTAATTCCACCCCACTGGAGGTAAAGGTTAACTGCATGGATGCATAACTAATAGCCTCCTCAATGGGGAACTTGTAATAACACCCTTAGTGTGTTAAATTGAGTATCATAAAATTGGGTAGCAGTCAAGCCTGATTGTAACAGTGCTTAAAAACAGAAGAATGGCGGTGTAAAGCACTGTATAGTAATCAATAATATATATTCTATTGCTATAAGTGAAATAAAGTGTTTTAGTGTAGTATACTGCATTTTGATGTATTATTTATGGGTTAAAAAACATTGCACACTCCATTTAATACCTGTTCCTTGTCCCTCAGGAATATTACTTCTACATACTACAGAATGCCGAATACTCAGCACCCCTGGTCCAGAGCAAAAAGACTGCAATTTGTACAAATTGTAAAAAAAGACGTGTTCTATAAATTAACTTTATATCCCTTTTGGGGAAGCATCTTCACAAGGAGTGGGGTTACTAAAATATGTAACTCGATAAGGCATGGATCGCAATTCACAAAAATGACAGAGGTAGCAGAAGTGACATGGCAGGTTGTGGAGGGAATGCAAAGAAGCACACATTTGACAGCACCGTTATCAGAAATCGATGCAAGCAGGACTCCGAGACATCTGGATGCACTTACCTCTTGCCAAGCAGGTAGGATATATTATGTTGCTGTTCTTGCAGGTTCCAGCAAGTGATGACATTTCAAAATATCCAGGTCTGCATTTAAATTGAATGATGTCCCCATGATGAAATATCACTTTGTGTCCCACCAGTTCTAAGTTATGCAAATCTGTACCAACTTGTGATACAAGACAAGGATCTGTAGAAAATAAACACATATCTGTATGTATGGAAGAAAAAAGCAGATCTTTTCCAAATTTACAATTGATGGCCCCTTTCAAAATAGAGGAATTTACCAGAATTTGAGACAGATGGACTTGCATGCAAAATATATCTTCCGATGATCCAGAAAATACTATCATAGTGCATCCCCACAGAGGACACTGATATATTCAATCTCTCAGAATCAGAAATTAATAGAATTTGACTGTAAGAGATCGGCAGCGTTGATGACCCACCATAGGGAAGAGATAGCTCAGCACCCCTCTTTGGCTCTGGAATGCACTCAGTGATCTACTCCAGCAACCATAGTTACCGACACCTTCTGCTTATTATAATGCAATACTGGTTCTTATTTTCCCACCTTCTAAATCGAAATTAGCATTGCCTACTTTCATACAATTATGATGAGATGTGTGTTAGCATAGAGCAGAAAGTGAAACTGGTGCTCTATTGAAAACCTATCTACGCATCATACAGTAAAATAGAAGGTCAAGGCAACAAAGGGTAACCTTATGTTAAACATTGTTGTTTCATCTAGTTTCCACTAAGGAGAATAATAACGTATGTGCCTTCCAGTTATAGTTGCTAATGGCTAATTATGACCTAGACATTCAACAACATCGTCCATAAAATATAGTGCCTGATTACGAGTCTGGCGGTCCACGGACTGCCAGACTCATGGAGGTGCAGTGGAAGCCGTCTCCTGACCACCCTATTACAATTATGGTGGTTGGACTGCCATGCCCAGACTTCCATTGTCCGTTCCCTGGCGGTGTTGCGACTGTCAGGAGGCAGCCATATGCTTGGGGGGTCCGCCGTGTTCCCACCAAGCATATTACGAGTTTCCTCTCGGCCATGGTTTTCATGGCGGTTTGTCTTCCATGAAAATCGTGGTGGAGAAGAAACAAAAGAGGCCTACAGGAGCCCCTTGTGCATCTGTGCCATGTGCATGGTCTTTATAGTCCATGCTGTACAGGAACTGTTTTGGTATTTCCATTGCAGTCCCAATTTCAGGGCATCATCATGGGAACGTCAAAAAAGAGCCTACCAGACACAAGAAACCCTTGCAATCTGGTGGGCGGCCAGACCACAGGTTTGGCGGTGCAGAGGCCGGGCGGACCCGGTGCCGCACCGTCAAACTCATAATCAGGCCCTTAGTGTATAACATTGCCTATTTTGGGAAATATATTTTTATTATTTTATTTTTCAATGCCAATTCAAAAATGACAATAATGCAATAAGTAAAAGTGAGGTCAGGCACTATTTTACAGTCGGTAAAACTAGGAAACTCTCTGACAACATACAAAAAATTGTTGGATGGCCATGTGTTAAAGACACACCCTTTCACCCATTTTTCACTGGAAGGGCTTATGGCGGATTCCCTTTTCAGAGGATAATTTGGACTTAGAAAGAGTTTGGTAGCTTTATGGACCTAATGATATCAAAATTGCCACAGTCAGCTGAAAACTGACCATGGTAAATAAAAAGGGCTGTTGGAAAGACTATAAGAAATGCAGGCCAAGCCTAAGAGTTTGAGTAATAAAATTGGCTGGATACCATCTTTCCAGCCCCTTAACAGGCCATGTCTTAACATCTGATATGCCTGATATTAGTGGCTATTATGGATATATTTGCTTCTTATTCTCCCTAGCTTAACTAACCCTGACATAACAGCACTGTCTGATCTGAGACCCTCCTTTCGTACTGAGGGTTGTCGATCACTATTTTGAGGTCAACAATATTGATATACAATAAGATTGCAACCACAACATTTACCTACAACTACATTGCATGATAATTATAAATTATTCCTGACTCCACCTATATTCACTTGGAAGGTAAGTAGGCTGAGCCATTATTTATCGGTCAAAGTTGACTGTGTCTATACATTTAATTTTCTGCACCATGTAGACTTAGAAACCCTTCTTTGCAATAAACAACTCGCAAAAAAGAGTTGATTTGCTTCTGGAACTACACTGCATACCATTACCTAGCAAATATGTTATACAAGTACATTACACTTACTTGGGTTGAAGCATGTGGGGTAGTTAAATCCAGCCTTAGAACAATTTGCAACTAGGATCCCTGGGGTTGCGAGTACTTGAAATCCGGATATACATGTAAAAGTGATTTCTTCACCCTCGAAGAAAGTCATTTTATCCCTCTGCTTCAAGCTTAATTCTACAAAATGTTCTTTGAGTTTGTCTTCGGTTACCTGACACAAACCTGTTGAATATTTTTAAATTAGCTCATTGAAGTAAAACCAGAAATTAAAATAGGGCAAGCCTCACTATTAAATAAGAACAAGCAAACAAGCAATAAAATAAGTTACAATTAGATCAGATATATTTTTTAAAAGCTGGACATTGATACTCTAAAAACAAGTACATTCCTTTATACCTTTTTCCGGAATAGATTTTACTCTTCATTTGTATGTGCTTTCTGGAATAATGTAAGTGTATCTTGAGTTTATCAGAGAAACCTTAAGTTCATGTCATGGTAATAATGTTGCTGGAATTGACAACACCAATCAGCCAGAATGTTACGTGACACGCACAGACAGACAACACAATCTTATGTTACCCTATGTTAAGTTAATTTTCCATAGCATATTCCCACAATATGTATGGCCTTGAACAGACTCAAGTAGTGACATACTAATAAGCATGCATGTCAGCTTAAAAGGCAGCAACAGGAAACATACACTCTGGTATATATACTATGGGATCTTTAACCTAATATCAATCTATACCATACCGAAACACAAAAATATCAAATATGAAATATCGACTTCCTATAATTAATTAGTAAACACGCAAATATTGAGAACAAAATTATAGTGAAAAATATTGATTTTTAATATATCAAAAACCAAAATATCAGATACAAAAATATTGTTACCTTTAAATAGAAATATAATACGTCAAAAATATTGATAAACACAGTATAGATAACAATATCACCAAAATAATTGAACAATCACTAATCACTTTTTTTAAAAACCACTCAATTAATATAAAACTAATTCTTAAAACAAGACTAAAAGGTTAAATACACATACTTAAGTTAAACAAAAAATATATAAATATATTACATCTAGTTTCCACCCCCAAAAAAGCATAAACTAAAACATTTAAACTACAACTTAAACTTAATAAATATGTATATAAGAATGTGTGTTTATATATATATATATATAAACTACCGTGACCAGGAGCTGTGTTCAGCTTGAAACGCGTAGGTGAAGAGCTATGATGTCAATAAACATCAACTGACTATACTGGAGCGAGTGCGGCGTTTCCTTTCAATTGCTTTATGATATCTATATATATATATATATATATATATATATATATATATATATATATATATATATATATATATATATATATATATATATATATATATTACCTACTGGCGGTCGCCAGTAGGTAGTTATAGTTAGGACCCTGTTTCCATAGGAAAACCGCAACATTCTATTTGGAATAACTTTGACGCCGGTCGACGAATCCTCGCGAAATTTTCAAAACTAATGGGGCGCTACGCTCCGCTCCTACCCTGAAAGTCTCGGGGGGATTCGTCGAGCGGGGGCTGAGATAAAAGGGGGGTCCCAAAACGCGTTTTCCCCATGCATTTTTCCATAGGACCTTTAGTCCAAGCTACAGCCCGAACGGCTGAACAGAATTACTTGAAATTTGGCAGAGAGGTAGTCCTCAGGTCAAGGATGTGCCTTTTGTAGGTTTGGTGTAAATCTGTTCAGTAGATTCTGAGAAAATAGCCTTTAAATCAATATATATATCTGAGCCAGCTTACGGTGCGCTTACGGTGCGCTTACCGTACGCGTACGGTGACGTGCGCGAGCGCGATTCTGATTGGCTGTTAGATCTTAGTAAACATTCGAATCGGTCGAAACCAGGAAGCGGCGGCCGCCATTTTGTGTGTTTCACTCAGACAAAAAAGGGTGATAACTTGAAAAGGGGGCAAGGAAGAGAGTTACAGACCCCCTAACATTTGAAAGGGGGTCAAAGAAGGACAGAAAAGTACAAAAAAAACATTTATTAATTTAAAAAAAAATCGCGGGGTACGCGTACGGTATCAGTTTAGATATTAGGGGGCTCTAAAAAGAGCCGTTGTGTTTATTGTGATTTTTTAGTGGTACCTACAAGTAAGTACCGATGCAGAGTCTAAGGTTCAAGAGGAAGACTCTGTTCCCTTCATCAGTGAAGTGTACACCATCTCCTCTATAAATGTCTTGCATGTCGTAACGCAAGTTGTTGTGGTAAATGGAACCCATACCATAGTCACGGAGGAAAGCAGAAACAGATTTGTTAACGTGCTTTCTTGCTTTGTCAATCTGTGGACAAAAATGATTGGACCAGTTCCATTTTTGCCTTTGGCATATGTTAGAAAACACAAAGGCAGTTTTAGGGAAAAGTGAAAACAGTTGTGCAAAGGTCTCCTTCAGAAGCATTGTGTGGCGAACTTCTGACCTGACTGTAGACAGCAGTGTTCCATGAGCTGTTGCTATGGTAGCAGGCAGAAGTCAAGTTGGGGGAAGGGTACTAGGCTGAAGTCAAGTTGGGGGAAGGGTACTTTTTTAAAAGGGTTGGTTTTCAACCAATAGAAATGTGTGAATACATTTGAAAAAAAGGGGGAAGCACTGAGATTTGAACCTAACATGTATATGTGTGGAAAAAGAGAGGGAAACTTTGCCATTATCTGGTTCTGCTGAGAGGAGAGAGGTGTACAGAACAGAGATCCTGGCTCTGATAATCTGCTGTTTGAGTGCCACATTTCTATCACAACTAACTAATTTTAAAGGTGAGTTAAGAGTTTGAGAGGGGATGTATATGGTAAATTAAGAAATGAATAATAGCATTGGAATTCCTTTTGTTGAAGTTGTGTTTATCATTTTGTGTTTTGGGAGAAATTTAAATGTGAGGAACATGTAAAATAATATGGACTATGTTTTCACCATAAATTAAGGTGTACTGGTATAAATAAGGAATACTTTTAGGGTTTGAGGTTCCAGTCAGTAATGCAAATACATTCAGCATCACTAAGGCTGGTTGCCCTTGCTGGAGTGTAGTCAGTCACCTAGGTTACACATGTTGCTGGTCTCAGAAAGCTGTTTGGTATTGCTCTGGTGATTTTACATTTGCATTAGATGGAAAGGGGGAGCTATTTTTCTGCAGAAGCAGACTCTTAGCACCCAGCCAGCTGCTTATCCTGTGGAATCATGCACAGTATTCACAACCGAGTGGGGTTTGAGGTTGCAGTCAGTAATGCAAATACATTCAGCATCACTAAGGCTGGTTGCCCTTGCTGGAGTGTAGTCAGTCACCCAGGTTACACATGTTGCTGGTCTGAAAAAGCTGTTTGGACATGTGCTTTTTTGAGAATCTGAAAAGTGGATTAGAAATGTGAAAGATTGTAAAAGTACTTATCACTTGCCAAAAAAAAGAGTAGTAAGTGTGCTTTCAAATTGGCAAAGAAATTTCGTTTTCTGACTAATATGAAAACATGACTCTGTGTGCAAAGAGGAATTACAGGCAGTGATTTATTGCGTATTGCTCTGGTAATTTTACAGTTGCATTAGTAGGAAAGGGGGAACTATTTTTTTGGTGCAGAAGCAGACTTTTAGCACACAGCCAGCTGCTTATCCTGTGGAATCATGCACAGTATTCACAACCGAGTGGGGTTTGAGGTTGCAGTCAGTAATGCAAATACATTCAGCATCACTAAGGATGGTTGCCCTTGCTGGAGTGTAGTCAGTCACCCAGGTTACACATGTTGCTGGTCTGAAAAAGCTGTTTGGACATGTGCTTTTTTGAGAATCTGAAAAGTGGATTAGAAATGTGTCAGATTGTAAAAGTACTTATCACTTGCCAAAAAAAAGAGTAGTAAGTGTGCTTTCAAATTGGCAAAGAAATTTCGTTTTCTGTCTAATATGAAAACATGACTCTGTGTGCAAAGAGGAATTACAGGCAGAGATTTATTGCGTATTGCTCTGGTAATTTTACAGTTGCATTAGTAGGAAAGGGGGAACTATTTTTTTTTGTGCAGAAGCAGACTCTTAGCACATAGCCAGCTGCTTATCCTGTGGAATCATGCACAGTATTAACAACCGAGTGGGGTTTGAGGTTGCAGTCAGTAATGCAAATACATTCAGCATCACTAAGGCTGGTTGCCCTTGCTGGAGTGTAGTCAGTCACCGAGGTTACACATGTTGCTGGTCTGAAAAAGCTGTTTGGACATGTGCTTTTTTGAGAATCTGAAAAGTGGATTAGAAATGTGTCAGATTGTAAAAGTACTTATCACTTGCCAAACAAAAGAGTAGTAAGTGTGCTTTTAAATTGGCAAAGAAATTTCGTTTTCTGTCTAATATGAAAACATGACTCTGTGTGCAAAGAGGAATTACAGGCAGAGATTTATTGCGTATTGCTCTGGTGATTTTACAGTTGCATTAGTAGGAAAGGGGGAACTATTTTTTTTGTGCAGAAGCAGACTCTTAGCACACAGCCAGCTGCTTATCCAGTGGAATCATGCACAGTATTCACAACCGAGTGGGGTTTGAGGTTGCAGTCAGTAATGCAAATACATTCAGCATCACTAAGGCTGGTTGCCCTTGCTGGAGTGTAGTCAGTCACCTAGGTTACACATGTTGCTGGTCTCAGAAAGCTGTTTGGTGTTTATCTGACTAATATGAAAACATGACTCTGTGTGTACACAGGAATTGTTTTTAGATATTTAATTTGTGATGGTGTTATTGTGATTTTCACTTGTAGGAAAGGGGTACTTAGTATTTTAAGATTTGAAAAGATCATAAAAAATATAGTAATATATTTAAATAAAATAAATGATTTTTTTTTTTAGTTTCTTTCAGGTATTGCTGAAGAGCAGTGAACAAAATTTAAGATGCCTACAAAATCCAGACTAAGGAAAAACCAGGAAAAAAAAGTATATTTGAAGACAACTGGAGGACCTAAGTTAGTTGGAGATGCTCATGTTGGGAAAAAAAGAAAGTCTTCTGGTAAGCAGACAAAAGATTTTTTAAAGAACATCTTCAAAAAAAGGAAAAATGTACAAAATGTCTGTACTGGAAAGAATGTTTTAAATAGGAAAGAACAGGAAAAAATTGAGCATTTAGTTAATGCAAATATACCTTCAGAAACAATAAAGATTAATTTAAACAGAAAAACAGCGTTTAAAGAGATACGTAGAAAAATGTTTCAGAGAAGAGTTATGTCCAGTTTGATAAAGGATGTGAAGAAATATAAGCAAAAGGCTAAATTTTATAAGAGAAAAAAAGAAATTGAAGCCATTGCAGCTAAGGCATTAGAATTAAAAAGGAAACTAATCATTTTAATTTTGAATAGGATGCGTACATTAGATAAAATGGTCAATGTACTGAAATCACAAAGCAAAAGGAAAAGAGAAGTGAAAAGAACAAACTTTTGTAAAGTGTTTTTAGGAGAATGGATGCATAGTTCAAGTAGTGAACCTTTTTTTAATGAAGAGAGTTATTTTCAAAGTAATAGTTTGCTGCATGCAGTTGACACCAGAGGTCGTGCTTACGAAGTGAAAAATGGTTGTATAATGGAGAAGGAGAAAATGTTTCCAAGAGATGAGGTACAAGTGATGGCAGATGAGGCTATGGGGAGACGTCCTAAAGCCCCAGTGTACACTTGGAATTGTAGTAGTATTTGCACTGTGCGTCAGGAATCTATTGATAAATTTCGTGAGTTTCTAAGAGAATATAGTAAAAAAAGTGTAAAACATAAGATTAAGGTGCTTCAAAGTCTAGATCCATGCAGAGTGAGAGAGAATACTGGTTTGCAGGGTCATTCTCTGGCTTGTCTATCTAAAAAAGTGTGTAAAAGTGTTTTTCATCATTTTAGGATGCTGGCTGTTCATCATACTGAAATGAGAAAGTTTGTGAGACGGTTGTATTTTGCTAAAAGTCCAGCAATAAAGTTAGATGAATTGAATAGGGCTCTGTTCCGTGGGTCAGTATCAGATGTAGAGAAGGTTATTGATGAAATTCAGTTTTGTTACTTTGGTCCTGAACAAGACAGTGCAGAAAAGGAGACAGTAAATGAGGAAGAAGTGGAAGAGAATGTAGAACCCTCTGTAAGTAAGACATTTAATGATCACATAACAAAATTTGAAATAATCTCTAATGAAAGACCAAATATTACTTGTATTTGTTGCCGCAGAACTCATTATAGAAAACAAACCAGGTATGTTGATCTCTACAGAAAAAGTGAAAATGAAGATAATTATAAGTGGAAGGATTTTGCCACATATATATTTCTTGAAAATTGTTTTGAATTGGGTGAAGTTCAGCGTATTTGTAAATACTGTTACAACAAATTAGAAGAAAATAGAATGCCGACCAGAGCTGTACATAATAATTTAGAATTGGATGCTATTCCTGCCGAACTTTCTGAATTAAATACATATGAGTCTATACTTATTCAATGTGTTCATCAGTTCCAGACCATAGTACGTATGGAGCCCAAAACTGGTAAATTACCTCCTTCAGATTTACTGAGAGGTTTAAAAGGAAGAGTGGTGTATTTGCCCTTGGATTTGAAAAAAAATATGGAAACTATTGATGCAGATACTTTGGAAAGTGAACCATTAGTTATTCTGGTTAATGGTGTACCTACAAAGAATAAGAAGATTTGGCAAGAGCTGGTGGATGTACGAAAAGTACAAAGAGCAAATTTGTATTTGAAAAAAAATAATAAATGGTATGAATCAATTTATATAGAAGAAGAAGAAGAAGAAGATTTACAAGAAGACACAGAAACACCAACTGGTCAAATTGAAAAAGTGGACAAGTCAAAGGAAGAAGAAATTTATGAACATTTTAGCATACATCCTCTTCATTCAAAAGAAGTTATGGGAGACACTATTGATCTGTTTCAGATGAAGAAAGCAAAAGGAACTCCCGTGAGTGTATGGGAGGAGAGCTTGGAAGCTCGATGTTTTCCCCAGCTGTTTCCTACAGGAAAAGGAGGACGATACGATGAACGTCCAGAACAGATTCCAGCTTCTGAGTATCGAACTACAAGACTATATGCAGAAGATCCCAGATTTCGACAAAGTATTCCTTATTTGTTCCATCTTTTATTTGAAAGCGACTTGTCTGCATTGTCTTATGCAGTAAATCACATTTTAAAAAGTGGAGTACATTTACAAAATGTGTCTGCTAAGGATTTTATGGAGAAAGTGCAGCACCGAGATGATCATTTGGAAACACAACTGATCAATATGATGGCTTGTCAGCGTGGGACAAATGAATATTGGTACCGACGCCATGGTGAATTAAAATGCATGTTACGGAATTTAGGAACACCAACATGGTTCCTTACCCTAAGCTGTGCTGAGTACGCTTGGGATGATTTACTGGATTTTCTACGAGAGGCAAATTCAAACATTAAAAACATCGAATACAAGACAGCTGGAGAATTGTGCTCATTGGATCCGGTTAATGTTTGCAGATATTTCAATCATAGATTTGAGGCTATGATGTCCTTCATCTGCAATAAAAAAAATCCACCTCTTGGAGAAGTAGAGGATTTCTTTTGGAGAAAAGAGTACCAGGCAAGAGGTGCCCCTCATATTCATATGCTGTTGTGGATCAAGGATGCCCCAAAGTTTGAAACAGATACTGATAAAGCAGTGTTATCTTTCATTGAAGAATATGCAACATGTGCTATACCAAAAAGCACAGAAGAGAAAAAGTTAAAGGAGCAAGTTTTACGTTTCCAAAGTCATCGGTGTGGAAAATACTGTCGACGGAAATACAAGAGCAAAGATAAATACTACACTAAATGTCGATTTGGATTTCCTAGACCTGTTCTTTCAAATGGAAGAGTAAACAGTTTTATGTCATCTGTGAGACATACTATTACAAGAAAATCACCTAAGAATACCTACAACCTTAAAAGAAAAGAAGAATCAAAAAATATAAATGACTACAACCCAGTCATTTTATCCATGTGGAATGCTAACATGGATATACAGTATGTAGCTGACAATTCCATTGCTGTTGCTCGATATGTAACGTCTTACATTACTAAATCAGAAAAAACTGAATTGAAGGAAATGTGGGAAGAGATTTCTCACGAGAAGACTGTCAGTAAGAAGCTGTACAGTTTCAGTTTAAAGATGTTATCGCATCGAGAAATTGGATCCTACGAATGTTCAGATAGGTTATCTTCTGCAAGTCTCTACTCGAAATCAAGAAGAATAATTTGGGCAAGTTTAGGCCTTGCAGCAATGAGAAATCGGGTACTGAAATCTGTTGGAGAAATTGAATATTTGGCCGAGAATGACCCAGAAAGTACAGATATTTTGAAATCAAACATGTTGGACACATATTATCCCAAGAGAAGTCATCATCTGGAGAACATGTGTCTCTATGAAGTGCTGCAGAACTACATTTATTCACGGAAAGCCGCAGAAGACATCAACGATGGAAAATTTAAAGTCATTGGTGAGGAAGGATGTTTGGTGAAGCAAACAAAAGGAAGTTTGATAAATCACAGGAGGCTGAGTTGCGACACTACTGAGAAAAAGGAATTTTACTACTTGGCTCTTTTACAGCTGTTTAAACCATGGCGTACAGAGGATGAACTACTGGGAGAATTTCAAAGCTATGAAGATTCCTTTAATGCTTGCAAAGACAGCATACAATGCAGTACATTCACAACTTATGTGCAAATGTTAAATGAAGAAATTGAACAGGAAACTACAATTGCAGCTGAAGTAGCTAGAGACAGTTCTCAAGACAGCCAAAGTTCAGGAACACTCAGTCAAGATCCCCTAGGACAACCAATCGTTGAAAATGAAGCTGCTATAGCCATGAATGAAGTGGAAACGGCTATGAATCAAGCTCAAGAAGAATTTATAGACTTACCAAATTTGGAAAGACAACTGAATGAAGAGCAGCAACAAATTTATGAAGAGATCAGAAACAAAATTGATCACGGATTACTACATGAAAAAAAGAGTGCTCATGCACATCATTTCATCCAATCAGGATGTATGTAAGCGGACAAGCTGGAACTGGAAAAAGTTTCTTAATAAAAGTCATCAGAAGCTACCTACAGCAAAAAACGGATTCAACTTTGTCTTGTGTGGTTACTGCTCCAACTGGGTTAGCAGCATATAACATAAAAGGAATCACCTCACATCGTTTGCTAATGTTACCAGTGGAGCATGAGAACAAAATACAATACCACAAGCTAACTGGAGAAGCATGCTTGGAAGTTTCAAGAGTATTGAAGAAGATGCAAGTTCTCATTATTGATGAGGTGAGCATGGTATCAAACTTAACGCTTGCCTTTGTGCATTTAAGAATGCAGCAAACTCTAAGGACAGACTATGACGTGTTATTTGGTGGAAAACATGTCATAGTTTTTGGGGATCTTCTACAGCTTACTCCAGTTAAAGGACAACCAGTGTTTAATACTGTGACACATGAAGACACAAAGAAGTCATTGGGAAGCATCGGTAATGCAAATATTTGGTCCTTCTTTGAGTACAAGGAACTTACTACTAATATGAGGCAAGCAAACGATGAAGAATATGGAAGTATTCTGAAAGATATCAGGATTGGACTACTGACTGAAGCTGGCACAAAAGCATTACAGAGTAGGTTGCTACATCATTTATTTCCAAAGGAAGAAATAGTTGCAGAGAAGATATACAAGAACATTGCAGAAAAGAAAAGTTTCATCTGCTTAATGCCAACTCTTCGTGAATGCTCAATATTCAATGAGGAGCTTTTGAAATTGGAAAAGGAAGATATCAGGAAATTGGAAGCAGTGGACAAAATTCAGGATGGAAGAATTACTATCACATTAACAGGCAAACTGAAAAATAAATTGGATTCACTAGAGAAGAACATTTCCAAAACTGCTGGATTAGAAAAAAATCTATATGTTTGCATGAACTGTAGAGTATTTTTAAGGAGAAATTTGGATGTTGAAAAAGGTTTAGTTAATGGAGCTATGGGAAGAGTTGTGGGTTTTATTAATTATCAGAAAAAAGATGGAATAGAATGTTTAAAAATAAAATTTGATCAGATAGAAGAAGTTATAGACATTTGTCGTTGTACAGTTCGTTTCATGCTTGTGAAAGACTTATATGTACAAAGGAAACAGTTTCCGTTTTCTCTAGCATATGCTGTAACTATTCACAAGTCTCAAGGATTGACTGTAGATTGTGCATTTGTAAACATTGGTTCAACTGTGTTCAAAGAAGGTATGGCTTATGTAGCGTTGTCACGAGTGAAAACATTATCTGGTTTATTCATGATAGACTTTGATGATTCAAAAGTTAGTGCTGATACAAACTGTGTAAAGGAGTATAATAGATTAAGAAGAACCTATGCTCCTCATTTAGGTCAGTATCCTGTGTTAGAGAAACGTGTAGTTTCTCGTAAAAGGAGAAATGAGAATATCTGTAATGAGGATGTAGAGAGGAGGAAAAAAAAGAGGAGTGATGTAATTGCAAGCAAAAAGAAAAAGGAAAATGAAGAAGAGGTTGTAGGATGTCATTTTGAAAATAGCTCTGGTGTCAACTGCTACGCTAATGTAGTGCTGAATGTTGCATTTTATCTGGAAAGTTTGCAAGAGCAGATAATAGTAAATCAGAGAAAAAGATTCTGTTCTGAGTTGAGTCTCCTTTTTCAAAAGCTGAGTAATGATAAAACTCAAATAGAAAGTGCTACTGAAATTAGAAAACTTTTAGATGTATGTTCAGGATGTACACAGTTTTCTCAAAATGTACAGCAAGACGCACAGGAATTCTTGTTGTATTTTCTTCAGGTACTGGAAGAAGAAGGGGTTCCCATTGAAAATATGTTTGGTCTCTCTTATAAATGGGAACATAGTTGTGAAAACTGTTTCAATACATGTGGCTCTAATGTTGATTCTGAAAGGTTTATTTATTTAACATTGCCAGAGAGTAAAACAGTCACTTTTGCTAAATTAGTTAAAGATGCTAATCATAGCATGGAATGCAGTGAGTGTAAATCTGACATGTTTTCAACGTTAATTTTAAAGGAATACGGACAGTATGTAATTTTAATGATGCAACGATGTAGAGCTGATGGTTCAAAATTGGATACTTTAATAAAGAAGTTTACAGGACAGCAATTATCAATTTCAGGAAAAACTTTTGTAACAGTTGCAATAATTTTCCATGAAGGACCTACTGTTACTTCTGGACATTACACAGTTTATCTTAAATGTGAAAAAGGCTGGACACTGTGTAATGATGCACAATTGATTTTCAAGCAACGTTTGCCTTTTGATTTAGCAAATTCCTATCTAATCTTCCTGAAACCTAAATTTTAGAGAGACTTGGCAAGATCTGTACAAAATAATTTTACCATTTTATTGGATTACTATTGGAATTTTCAAATTTAAAGATTTTAAAAATTATCATTTGGCCTAAAGGAAAGGTAACCAATTGTATTGTGGACTTATATAATTCTTAATTAATGTTTCTGAAAACAACATTTTAGAAAGAATCGGTAACATCTGTACAATTTAAATTTTTGTATTTTATTGGATTACCGTTGGAAATTTAATCAAAAAAGATTTTTAAAATTACCATTTGGCCTAAAGGAAAGGTATCCAATTGTATTGTGGACTTAATTAAATCCTAATTAATCTTTCGGAAACCAAAATTTTAGAGAGAATCGGTAACATCTGTACAATTTAAATTTTGGAATTTTATTGGATCATCGTTGGAAATTTAATCAAAAAATAATTTCAAAAATTAACATTTGGCCTAAAACAAAGGAAACTAGATGTATTGTGGATTTATTTGAGATATATTATTTTTGAGATTATGCTTCTGTAAGAAAATTGTCAGACGGTATTTTTTAGAAATAGTTTTTGTTGTTAGATGATATTTTTAATGAATAATATTTTGCATTTCGATAATGTTATGTTTAACTGAGAAGAGATTCTGGGCTTTTTTTAAACAATCTTTGAGATTGTTATTTTTTTTTTGCCCGCTGTTAAGTGATGAATGCAATTGCTTTCACGATTTATAGTGAAATGCAATATATTCTGAAAACAGCAAAAAAAAGGCGAAAAATTGTTTTTGGAAAATATGTAAATATGTGTACTGTATTATAAAATGTTTTATTAAATATTAATACTTTTTTCTTTTTTTTCAGATTGAGATAGAAAATTTTCGAAAACTTGAACCATTTTTATAGCAATTAAAATTAAATTTTAATTAATAAATAATTTTTTGAGTGGGTATGGTAAGTCAGAAATTTCATGGTCCCTTTTTTCCACTTCTCCATAATCACATTTTCAGTTTTTCATTGTAGTCTCTCAAGGACCTTGTAATGTGATAATTGATTTTTAGTGTTTTTTTAAAAAAATAAAAAAAATTACGCGTATCGTACGCGTACGGTAAAAAAAAAATCAAAAAAAAGTTAAAAAAATATATAAAAAAAAGTTGAAAGGTAAGGTTGGCTCTTAAAAGAGCCGTTGTGTTCATGCAGGGACAGAGGAAAGAAAGAATGGGAATATTAGTCGGTAGGACAAATGTGCTGGTCTATTTTATTGTTCACTAGGGCAACACTGGTCTCCCCACGAACAATTAGACCATGGCAATTTGAGCACCGCATTGTAACCCTCGCAAACCGATGGTTGGTTTCCAGAGGACCAGAAAAAGGAGATGCTCCCCCCACAGATGAAGGGCTCAGCTGACCTGCCGAAGATGGACTCGGCCCTGCAGATGATGGACCAGGCTGAGCTGCTGTGGATGTGCTTGGTTGACTTACTGAAGGGTTACCTTCAGTATGTCGAGCATATGTCCTACCGTGTACATCATGAAGGTGTCTCAACATAGTGTGATTCCCGAAGGAATACTTCTTGTTGGGATTCCCTCTTGAAAGTACACGGTCACAAAGCTTACAAGTCACTAAGGGTGCATTTACCTTTTTCTTGCCCTCTGGAAAAGAAAAATACTCCCATATGAAAGAGCTCTTTTGTTTCCTCCTTCTCTGCCTCAAGGTAGTGCTGCTAGCCTCACTCTCAGAAGAGGTCTGCTGTTCTGCCATCGTATCACAAAGACAACTCAGCTCCTTCTCCTAAGGGATCACAAGCAGAAATGAGGGGAATGGGTGTGGTGTAGGAGAGTTCTAGAACTGAAAGTAGTAAAAACCAATCAAAAGTCTTGTTTCTTGATCACATGACCCAACGTGCGCGTACGTTACGCTTACGGTGCGCTTACGGAGCGCTTACGGCAAAAGTACGCATGCGCGTAAAAAAGACACACGCACGCGCGCATGCGCAAAACAGGCATGCCCCTTCACTTCCGTGTAACATGCGCGTGCAGCGTACGCGTTACGCGCTGTGTGCGCGTGACGTACGTCTACGCAAATTGCGTAAATGAACGCAAACAGCGTAGAAATCTAACGTAATAAAAGCAAGACGTGCGCTTACCGTACGCGCACGTTAAAAAAATACTAAAAAAAAAAAAAGGGAAAAAAAAACCCACTATGTTATACTACTAAATCTTACCTGTTTAGTTTAAAAAAAAGGTAAAAATAAAAAATATATTGTAGAATTTTTAAAATTTAACCATAGTCTTTAAAAAAGGATATAAAATTAAAATAAAAATATGTAAAAAACATTGCAAAAAAAAAAAAAAAAGGTAAATATAAGAATTTGCAATTAAAAAAACATTGCAAATTCACTGAAAAAACCATGGGTTTCACACACGTTATAGTTAGGAATTAGCATTTAAAAAACCTTAGAAATTCAATGAAAAAACCAAAGGTTTCACACATGTTATAGTTAGGAATTAGCATTTAAAAAACCTTAGAAATTAAAGGAAAAAACCAAAGGTTTCACACATGTTATAGTTAGCTGGACATTTCACTCGTAAAAAACCAATGAAATTCCCCCGTTATAGTTAGTTCAGCTAACTATAACTCGCGCGCCCGCAATGCACTGCTGATGACGTCACATATTACATCACTCATGACATGGTCACTGACATCACTCATGACATCACTGATGACATCTCAAATGACATCACTGATGACATCACTGATGACATCATCCTTGTGATAGAGTGGCAGACCTCCTCTCACCCTAATATAACCTTTCATACACACATTCAAAAATAGAGACTACAATTTTCAAAACAATTGACATACCAATACCAGTTACAACAACCTCTTCAGTAATTCTAAGAACCACATACACATCCACTCATTCACCAACAGTCCTATACAGTCACTCATACATGTACTCACTCATCATATGTACTCATACACCTATACATCCTGTTACACAATGCCACTCATCCATAGAGTTACTCACACACATAGTCACTCATGCTAATAAAGAAACAAACATACATTTATTTGCATATACAGTTATACACACACCACCACACTTACTTCTACGGAAACTTACACATACTTAGTCTTTTAAACAGTCACTTATAGAAACACATACTTATTCATACAGGAACTCTTTCAATCTCTCACTCTCACGTATACTCACTTATATACACCAATAGTCACATATACTAGTTTAAAAGATATGTAGTTACTCATAAAGACACTATTGAGACAGTCATTCACTCACTAACACACCCATACACACACTCATCACCCATACAGTCCTGCACACATGCTGTCTTCAACACATACAAAGAGTGAATCACTCATTCATGCACCTATGCACTACGTAATACCCCCCACCGAACCATGCAGACACTCAGACTGATACTCAAAAAAACAACTAATAACCTATATAGACACCCATGAAGCTACTCACCAACCCATGCAGCCACTTATACACAAAGTGAGAGACTGATACAGATATTTACATATTTAAACATTACTCAGTAAGCCATGTATTCACTATGATACACTTAATCAGTCAGTTACACAATACATTTTTCAAAAACAAATCATCCATTTAGACACTTATATACCCATTTATTCTTCCATTGACCTTGAGATATACATATATAAAACATATTTAATTTTCAGAAAAACACACATTCACTGGATGATGTCATCAGTGATGTCATCAGTGATGTCATTTGAGATGTCATCAGTGATGTCATGAGTGATGTCAGTGACCATGTCATGAGTGATGTAATATGTGACGTCATCAGCAGTGCATTGCGGGCGCGCGAGTTATAGTTAGCTGAACTAACTATAACGGGGGAATTTCATTGGTTTTTTACGAGTGAAATGTCCAGCTAACTATAACATGTGTGAAACCTTTGGTTTTTTCATTTAATTTCTAAGGTTTTTTAAATGCTAATTCCTAACTATAACGAGTGTGAAACCTTTGGTTTTTTCATTGAATTTCTAAGGTTTTTTAAATGCTAATTCCTAACTATAACGTGTGTGAAACCCATGGTTTTTTCAGTGAATATATATATATATATATATATATATATATATAGATATATAGATATATAGATATCTATATATTACCGCTGCAACTCCCCTTCTCTCATTAGGTTTCTCTGGAGAAAGACAGCACTCGCGGGGGGCCGTTTCCGTAAATTTATTAACAGGAAACTTCACACGCTCACAAAACAGACGCGTTTCGGTAACAACCTTTTTCTATGTTTACCGAAGCGCCATTTCGCCATGATTTTAAACATTCAACAATTTCATAGATATCAACAAGGGACAAACGTAAATCACGTTGACCCAAACATTTCATTTCCTCCTTAACATCAGCGCCATCTTGAGATGTTCAGGCTAAATCCCGACATCACGAGAGGCTGGGATGCTCTAACATATGAGTGCTACCCAATAAAGATATTTGCAATTCAACCCACCAATGGGTAAACCTTGTTTCCAAATTCATATATATAATGTATAGGAAACATTCACATCATAACGTGATTTACGTTTGTCCCTTGTTGATATCCATGAAATTTTTTGAATGTTTAAAATCATGGCGAAATGGCGCTTCGGTAAACATAGAAAAAGGTTGTTACCGAAACGCATCTGTTTTGTGAGCGTGTGAAGTTTCCTGTTAATAAATATATATATATATATATATCTATATATATATAAGGTAGTTATAGTTAGGACCTAGTTCCTATAGGAAAAGGGCAACATTCTATTCCCAATACCTTTTGCGCCGATTGACGAATATTCGCAAAATTTTTAAAACTAATTCTTTGTTGAGATCAGCTCCTATGTTGAAAGTTTTGAGGTGATTCGTCAAGGGGGGCCGAGAAAAAAAGGGGGGTCCCAAAACGTGTTTTCTCCATGTTAAGGAAAGTTTAGACAAGGCTACAGGTCGAATGGGTGAACGGAATTACCCCAAATTTGGCAGGGAGAAGGGTCTTGGTCTAGAAAGCACGCTTTTGTTTACTTGGTGTAAATTCGTTTGGTAGTTTTTGAGAAATATTAAAATTTAC
Source organism: Triturus cristatus (assembly GCF_964204655.1). Classification (NCBI taxonomy): domain Eukaryota; kingdom Metazoa; phylum Chordata; class Amphibia; order Caudata; family Salamandridae; genus Triturus; species Triturus cristatus. The sequence continues at coordinate 368,779,298 of NC_140586.1, forward strand.
AGATATCAATATTTGGGAATTCTGCCATCTGATTGGCTGAGGCGTTACGAGCACGAGCTTGTTGCTGATTGGCTGCGGGGGGTTTGAGCGGTTGCAACTAGGAAGTATTGGCCGCTATTTTGTGATTCCGTTGAAGCGAGTAAGGTGAAAAAAGGGGGAATAGGAGGGTAGGAGCACTGTAACCTCTGTGGGGTATTTAGGGTGTGCTTTAGAAAGTGGTGGGCTACGGAAATTAAGTGAGGTAGTGGGTAGAGTCTGATGCGGGTAAGGTGAGCTGGTGCGGGACTCGGGAATTAAAGCATGAGCCCAAATTGTGTGTCTTATGCTGTGAAGTCATGTGCCTTGGCCGCTGCACTACAGTTGTGGAAGTAGTGTCCGGATGTGTTTATAACTACTAGGACGAACTTCTGACCCGTACTGGTATGAAAGTCCTGGGGTACGGAATATATGTGAGGTATTGTCTAGAGTCTCATGTTGCTAAGCTGAGCTGCTGCCGGAATCGGGGATTAAAGTGTGAGCTCAAACTGTGTGTCATATGCTGTGAAGTCATGTGCTCTGGCCGCTGTGCCACATCTGTGCAAGTAGTGTCAGCATGTAGTTATAGGTACTTGGATGAACTTTTGTTTAGAACATTTTAGCTTGTGTATGGTGCTTACGTGGTGTTGTATAGGGAGTGTGAAGGTAAATCAATATGGTATTTGTAGAGCGCAAACTACTCACCCCTATGGGTAAGTAGAGCGGGGGATCAAAGGAAGAGGTCTGTGCTGCAAAGTGAGATGGTCTGGCCGCTGCGCCACAGCTGTGTGGAGAATAAATTATGGCGAGGGTGCAGGAGTTGGCATTATCTGACCCTAAAAAAGCGGGCCTAAGTTGTAAGTTATAGGGTGGCTCTAAAGAGAGCCCTTGTGTTCATTAGTTGGAGCTACATATAAGTGCGGATGCACAGCTTCAAGTTATTCAGGAAAACTCGGTTTCCCTGATCTTTGAAGTGTACTCCATCACTTCTGTATATATCAGCCATATCAAAACGTATGTTGTTGTTGTATATGGACCCCATTTTGTGGTCTCTGAGCTATGCAGAGACAGCTTTGTTGATTTTTCAATCTGAGGACAAAATTGTTTGGACCATTTCCACTTCTGTCTTTGGCAAATATTGGATTATACAAAGACAGTTTGAGGTAAAAGTAACATCATTGTCCAAAGGTGTCCTTCATAAGCATTTTCAAATCTACCCCAGTCAATGTGCCTAGGTCGTTTCCACCACAGTGCACAATCATGAGGTCAGGGTGTTGGAGATGCAAACAGGTTTTAACCAAAGGCAACAATTGGTGCCACTTCAATCCTCTCTGTCCAAACCATTTAATGTCCACATTTTGTAAACCTAGGTCTGAGTCAATACGTCTCTGTTCTGCGTACCTCTTGCACCAGAAAACATAGCTATGTCCTACGATCCACACTAGCATTTTGAACGTATGGCTGGAAGGTATGGAAAGATGTCTGTAGCTCATGCAGTTCCTTCATAGAATAAGAGATATGTTTAAAGATGTGGAACTAGTTTCTATTCGCATACAAATCGGTACCTGATTGGGAGATGAAAAGCATTGTTTTCTAAAAGTAGGGTGCACATTTTTTTGTGGAAAAGTATGTTTGTGATTGGTTAAGAAAAAGCAGTTTGCACGTACATATTATAATACATATTGTATGATAAAATTTGCTCAACTGAACCACACCTGCTACTTGCATTTGGAAGGCACTGTTCAAACTTAAAACAATCGTGAACTTTTAACCTGCACGTGCCGTTAAATGTTCTAGAAAGGGCGTTGATAGACTACGTTGCATTTCTGACTTCGATGTGTACTTGAATATTAAAAAAAGCTATTTATATGGAAAAGTAGAAAGACAGTAATACAGAGAATTTGTCAAAGCTAACAGAATCAAGGAACTATTGTAATTTGTTCTGGATTACCTACTGCCGGTCGTCAGTAGGTAGTTATCACTGTTAACGGTCTGAAAGTGCAGTGTTGCTCAGAGTGGCATGGTGGTGATATGATATGGTGCGACACTTGGGTATGAAACCGAGAGTCTAAACCATGAGATCATTGCTGTAAAGTGATGTGGTCTGGTGTTTATAGCATACATGTGCAAGTAGTGTTAGTAGGCGTTTATACCATACAGGGAGTGGGAAGCGAACTACTGACCGCTACTGTGTGTTGATAGTATACCGGAAGCGGGAAGCGAAGTAGTTAAGCCTACCGATGTGAATACTTGGGGATGAAACCAAGCTGATTGCTGTAAAGTGATGGGCTCTGGGCGGTGTAGGATACTAGCCGCTGTAGTATAAGTGTGTAAGTAGGGTTAGTATGCGTTTATAGTATATAGGAAGTGGGAAGCGAACTACTCATCCCTACTGGTGTGAAGACTGGGGGATTAAACTGTGAGCCTAAATTGTGAGCTCATTGCTGTAAAGTGATGTTCTCTGGGCGCTGTAGCATATTTGTTAGTTTACGTTTATACAATATAGGGAGTGGGAAGCGAAAATCTTACCCCTACCGGTGTCAAGACTTGTGGATGAAACTATGAGCTCATTGCTGTAAAGTCATGTGCTCTGTGTAGTATTCCATTGTAAGTCATAGTAGAATGTTAGTATGTAATTCTACTAGAATCTAAGGGGCATATTATCATGGAACGGCGTTAAAATTATCGCCGCTTTAGAGGCAGGAAACTGCTGCTAAAACAGCGATAATGAGCTTGATAATATGCTGTAGAGAATTCCAATAGAAGCCCATGTTAACACGAGAACATGGGCTTCTATTGGAATTCTCTACGGGATATTATCAAGCCCATTATCACCGTTTTAGTGGCAGTTTCCTGTCGCTAAAGCGGCGATAATTTTAACGCCGTTCCTTGATAATATTGCCCTCAGTATGTAATGTTAGAATGTAGGGCTGTCATGAGGGGTACCTTGCGGAGTTTGTACACGGTGCTGGATTAGACGGTTGCTTTGCTGTCTGCTCCTGTTGGTGGTTGTTTCAGGTGTCTTGTTTTCTTGTAATAAATCTACTTATTGGATTCACTGCTGTCTGCCTCTTTACTACATAAATTTGGCGACGAGTGGGAGAAGGCAAAAAGAAGGGACCACTCAGCAATATTTCAAAATTTCTTGCGTTGTGTCGAAGACCCGTTTTGTTCATGTAGCTGTTTCTACTCATGCCAGGGTCGTCGGCTCAGTGAACTATGTCATCTGACATCTGGTAAGATTTATATTTTTAGATTTTGCTCTTCCTCTGCTTCTTCACCACATTCTGGTCGCTGTACTACATGTGTGTAAGTAGTGTTAGTATGCGTTTATACTAACAAATGCATCATGGTAGTAGGGAGGGCGAACTCTCAGGCGCAGCTCATACAATGTCCCGGAGTGTGCATTCGCTGGACATTTGTGTTTGCTTTTAGAGGGTGGTGCATGGCTTCCACCCTGTGATACCAAATACTTGTTCGACTACTGGAAGCGAGAGGAGGAAAACCTCGTATCGCTGTAATAGAGGGGATGCAGATGGTAAAAATGCATAGAAAAGAACAAAAAAAAAAGCGGGCTCTCACCCGTTCTTTTAAATGAGGCCCCTGGTGGGTGGGTAATGTTCTGTGGCCAATCCAATTATTATATTGCGAGGTCTCTGTAGGACTGGGGATCTTAATGTCACATGTAAATTAGGCGCGGAAGGGCACCAAGACGTTTTGCAGCCTAGGGGAGCGCCACCTTCCCGGGTATTGTTTACTAATTGTTCGGGGGGTTCGAGGCCAACTGAAGTCCAGGGATTGCCACACTCTGGGTCCTTATTTAAATATGCAGGGTGGGCCTCGACAGTCCCTGAAGCCTCGGTGGTCTTAGGCAGTGCCTTATTTGTTCAGTAATCGCACGGGCAGTACTTATGGTGTTATAAAGTGATACGCTCATAGAACTCTTGCAGTTGTACAATTACCCAGGCTGCATTTGTCTAATAGTCAGTTAGATTATGTTTGGTAGGTGCACGCTAATATTAAATAATGTTGTCCTTAAAATCTCCTATAAACAGATGATTTCCACAATAAACAATAGACAAGTGTCGTCAGAAAAAGAAGACCTATACACTCAGTTATTTATTTGAAAACATAAGTAACCTTTATTAAAACAGAAATAAATAGAAATGTAACTTTAATAGAACAGTATAATAAAAAAAACGTGGGTTGGACTCCAGTGGACGCAGCGTAGGAAACCTACAAGACAAAAATGAAACATAAGTATGTGTGCTATGTGGAAGAGGTAAAGAAAGGTAGTCCGAATGAAAGGACCATAGAGAGAATGGAAGGGAGGGGAGTGGGTGGAAGGGAGAAGGGGAGGGAGAGTCAAAAGAATAGAGGGAGGAGGAGGCAGAGCGTTGGCCTATTGCACCCAGCCCTTAGTGTTTACCCTCTGTCACCCGTTTGTCTAGGACACTGGGGTCTGCGAGAAAGAGTGTGGTTCAGCAGGTCCTTAAAATTAAATACATGAGGCCAGAGATTATGGGCCATATTATGAAGGAAGGGCGATAACATTATCGCCGCTTTAGTGGCAGGAAACTGCCACTAAAGCGGCGATAAGGGGTTGATAATATGCCCTTGTGAATTCCCTTAGAAGCCCAGGTTCTGGTGTGAACCTGGGCTTCTATGGGAATTTACAAGGAGATATTATCAACCCCTTATCGTAGCTTTAGCAGCAGTTTCCTGTCACTAAAGTGGTGATAATGTTATCACCATTGTTTGATAATATAGTCCTACATTATTAGCTACGGGAAAATCGCTTGCATGCACCTGTGCACCCAGAGTGCTGCACCCCAACCCCTTCCTCCGCACTGTGCTCAATTGTAGGTCTTGCACACCGAGACTTCACTGCTCACCTGCCACCACTGATGTGTCCCACGACGTATTGGTGCAAGCTCCTAGTCCGGGGTATGTTTGTCCGAAAGACCATGTCTCCGGTCGGGGACGGTGTCTTGATACCAAGATGGGGGCATCATTGCGGGGTCAGCTCCCACTCCGCCCTTCTTGTGGCAATCAATGGAATGTCTGAAAAGGGAGAAATAATTTAATGGTGGAAATGTCTGGAGGTAAATGAAGGTTTATTTCAAGCTTGATAGAAAATAGGAGTTGAGTGCATCCTTCGTTTTTGAAGTACGATGTACCAACTGTTAGTGGTAATCGTGGTTCAAAGAGGAGTTGGAGTGCACAAGAATACACAAGGTTAAATAATAATATGTTATGCCAACGTTCACATACAAAGGAGCAGAGCGCATGCTAGAAGCATAATGGTCGCGTGTAATGCAGTGGCGGGAGCCTGTGTGCATGTACACTTAGTAAGGAGCTCACTACAGTGTCCTAAAAGCCAACGCCAAGTTTCTCTAGGGCAGCGCTGCCCGCTGGCTCAGGCCTACAGTACGGTGCAGCAGGTCCTTAAAATTAGACCGATGTGACTGAATGAGGTCAGAGATCACATCATTACGCATGGCAACATCGCTTTTTCGCACGTGCGCACTCAGGGTGATGCACCCCACCCCTCCCGCAGAACCGCCCTCAACAGGTGTCTGTAGGGCAGCGCTGCCCATACGTTCAGGCCTACCTTATGGTATAGCAGGACTTTAAAATGAGACAGAGATGTGACTGAATGAGGTCAAAGATCACATCATAACACATGGCAATATCGCTTATTCGCACGTGCGCAGTCTGGCTGATGCATCCCATCCCTCCTGCAGCACCGCGCTGAAGAGGTGTCTGTAGGGCAGCGCTGCCCGCTGGCTCAGGCCTACAGTACAGTCCAGCAGGTCTTTAAAATGAGACAGAGATGTGACTGAATGAGGTCAAATATCACATCATAATACATGGCAATATCGTTTGTTCGGACCTGCGCAGCTAGGCTGAAGCGCCCCACCCCTCTCGCCGCAGCGCGCTCAATTGGACGCCCTGTGCACCCAGGCCACTCTGCTTACCTGCTGTCATTGCTGTGTGAGCAAACACTACGAGCACCAGTGCTCACAATTCAGATGGAGTGTTGATTGCAGGAGAGTGTACACCTCATGGATCCCTTTTGTAGAAGACGGTCAGTAGGGCCCACAAATTAGAGCCCATGTTGATTGCCAGGATGGAGTACACCTCATGGATCCATTTCTTTTTTTTACTGCGCATTGTGATATGCGAGGTGGATGCGGCAAATCATTTGAGGTAGTGTGGAAGAAGAGCGACGTGTGGCGTCGTGGTTATCCTATTTATATGTACGCAAAGTGGGCTGGGCTTGCGTACGCCACGCCAGCGTAGGGGTGTGAATAATTATTCCGGGAACTTGGGCGTTGTTCAGTTCCTGCCTGGCCAGGAAGTGTACTTATGTGTGTTTCTTTTGTAGTTTTGACCGCGCAGAGTGTGCAATTTAGATTAGTGTAGCATGTGTCGGAAGGGCGGAAACTATCGTTAATGAGATGGCATGTGATCTAGGATGTGCAGTCTGCCCGTAGCTGAGAGCCAACAATACCCAGGCCGAAAGGCAGCACAATAATGTGCAGACACACACACCAGGGGCATCGTGTAACACATATTTGTTTTTTGATTGAACATTTGAGATGCATGGCAATCACACGTGGAATGCTAATGTAAAGTGCATGAATATTGATCAAGATGATCGTTGCAGGCTGTGTGTAGTTTAAGATGTGTGTATACATGAAAACACTTTTCAAAAAAGCTTTCTAAGCAGAAGAGGTGTCTCTCATCAAACGCGTTAGAGAGAATGAGAAAAATGGGTGGGGTCATACAAATGTTACAATGCGAAATGTTAGGAACCAATCAAATGGGTTTTTTTAAGGTCACATGGCAATCGCGCACCGGGCGTGCAAGAAGGTTGCACCCGACGCGATTTTGACAAAATATATTTATCATAACATAAGTTTATTGCAGTTAGAAATATATAAATGTTTAAAATAATTTAGATTTTCGTGTGCTCTCATAAACTGTTTAAAGTTATTTAGATATACTTTTGAGACAAAAAAAAGGGAATGGCGTACCCGGCGCGATACTATACGTCTGTGATGTAACACAGGGCCTGGCAGCGTGCACTCGTCGAATACGCAACGCGCAGCTGGCGCGACCCCATACACACATGATGTAACGCGTGGCTTGGTACTACGTACCGGTCGGATGCCAAAGTAGTACCTGGGGTGACTTCATGCTTATATGAAGTTAAGCAGTACGCGGTGCCACAAACTCGTTGGATACGAAATGCGCATCATTTACGAGTTTAGCAATATGGTGGATAGAATTCGCGTGGTGATGGAGCTTGGTACGCTACCAGTATGGGAGTGCAGTTCCCCCCCCCCCAAAAAAAATAGATACATGTTTTTTGGGGAAGATACAAAATATTACATGATTTTTAAAGTTAAAAACAAGAAGTATAATAGAGTTCCAAAATATTTAAAAATATAATAGAAACAATATAGGTTTTATAAATATTAAAATATGAATTAATATTTAAAAAACCTTTCAAATCCACTGACAAACCATAGGTTTTACAGATGTTATAGTTAGTTGAACATTTGACTCATATAAAACCAGAGAAATTCGCCTGTTATAGTTAGTTGAGCTAACTATAACTCGCGCGCCCGCAATGCACTGCTGATGATGTCACATATTACATCACTCATGATATGGTCAGTGACATCACTGATGACATCACTGATGACATCTCAAATGACATCACTGATGACATCACTCATGACATCATCCATGTGACAATCTGATTCACATACTGATGCTCTAATATAAACTTTAATACACCCATTCTAAAATGCTGACTACTATTTTTGAAACCATACACAGAAGAATGCCATATACTACATAGCACTCACTATTTCCTAGGTCTACGCACACATCCAGTCACTTATACATGTAGTTACTCATCAATAGAGGACTATAAAATGCAGTCATACATCTATACATGCAGTCACACGCTGCCACTCATCCATAGAGTTACTCACACGCCTAGTCAGTAATACAAAGAATGATTCACATACCCATTTAATCAAGTATACAGTTATACACACCAACTTCGTTATTTTTATATAAATATATATGTAAATGATAAACAAAAAACTATTTGCAAAATGTATTTTTTTATTAACATATATATAAATGATAAACTAATAAACAAAATGTAACAAAAATAATAGAAAACAAGAAGGCGGAACACTCCTGTGGGGACCATGGATGTCGACAACAGAGCCTGGAAAATAAATGCCACGAAGTTGGGGTCACTGCCATTCAGGACTCAGGACACAGTTACACATGTGGGATCGGCTTGTTTTAAAGAGGGTTAGTGGGACTACGTGTCGCCGGCCTTGAATATGCGTCACTGATCGAAGGGAGTCTGGTGCTGTGGTCGGTGCCACGAACTTGGTGTTACTGCTATTCAGGACTCAGGACTCAGGACACAGTTACACATGTGGGATCGGCGTGTGTTAAAGAGGGTTATTGGCACCAGAAGTATTGAGACTGTATGAGCCTGTGATGATGCTTGGTGTGGACAGGCCACACTGGGAGCAATGTGTCCTGGGTACTGAACTGCATCATGTGAAATCAGGACTATATCTGAATTGTGAGGCGTGCTGATGGTAGTGTAGGCCAGAGGTAGCAGTGAGCAAGGGCCCACAGCCACATGCATACGTTGGTGGCCCCACCGGCCTGCGTAGTGGAGGTTCAGTGGCACCACGTGTCGCCGGCCTTCCATATGCAAATAAATACCCCTCACTAATCGAAGGGAGTGTGGTGCTGTGGTCGCTGTTACGAAGTTCGGGTCACTGACGTTCAGGACTCAGGACACAGTTACACATGTGGGATCGGTTTGTGTTGAACAGAGTTAGTGGCACCACGTGCTGTTGTACTTGCATATGGAAGTATGCGTCATTGATGAGAGGAAGTCTGGTGCTGTGGTCACTGCCACAGACTTGGGGTGACTGCCATTCAGGGCTCAGGACACAGTTACACATGTGGGATCGGCTTGTGTTAAAGAGGGTTAGTGGGACTATGTGTCGCCGGCCTTGCATATCGAAATACGCCTCACTGATCGAAGGGAGTCTGGTGCTGTGGTCGCTGCCATGGACTTGGGGTCACTGCCATTCAGGACTCAGGACACAGTTACACATGTGAGATCGGCTTTTGTTGGACAGTGTTAGTTGGCACCACATGCCCAAAATTAAAATTGTGAGGTCTGCTGCCCACAGTGTAGACTACTGAGTGTTAATTTGTACTTGAAAATGAATTTGGTCATTGTACTAAAGCTATAACTGATATAAAAAATGTTCAAGAAGAAAGGATACTAAAAGGATTTTATGTAGATTTGAGGCCTGTAATAGTTACTTGCCTAGTGGACTCTGTAGTTAATGAATTGTGAGCCCTACTGAGTGCAGTGTAGGCATATGATGAAAAGATGAAATAAGTATAGAATACATTGACAAAGTTTTGTATTTTCTGAGTACAATCTTGTTGTTAGAAATTAGCATTTAAAATTGGAATTGTGAGCTGTACTGCCTGTAGAGTAGACTGCTATTCCATGTTAGTTTGCATTTGAAGATTAATTTGGTCATTGTGGTAAAGCTATAACTGGTATAAAAAAAAATTCTTGAAGCGAGGATACTAAAAGGATAATATGTAGGGTGTAGGACTGTGATAGTTAGTTGCCTACTGGAGTCTGTAGTTGCATGTGGAAATACCCCTCACTGATCAAAGGGAGTGTGGTGCTGTGGTCGCTGCCACAGACTTGCGGTGACTGCTATTCAGGACTGAGGACACAGTTTACACATGTGGGATCGACTTGTGTTAAAGAGAGATAGTGGGACTACGTGTTGCCGGATTTGCATATCGAAATATGTCTCACTGATCGAAGGGAGTGTGGTGCTGTGGTCGCTGCCATGGACTTGGGGTTACTGGCATTCAGGACTCAGGACACAGTTACACATGTGGGATAGGCTTGTGTTGAACAGAGTTATAGGCACCACGTGTCGCCGCCGTTGCATATGGAAATATGCCTAACTAATCAGAGGGAGTATGCTGCTGTGGTCGCTGCCATGGACTTGGGGTCACTGCCATTCAAGACTCAGGACACAGTTCCATATGTGCTTGGTCTGGGCAGGCCGCACTGGAAGCAAAGTGTCTTGCAAACTGGAATGCGACATCTGCAATTGCCACTGCATCTGAATTGTGAGCGCTGCAGTCCGAAGTGTAGATCGAAGGCAGTAGTCGGTACAGACATAAGTCTGCAGTGCTGTGCCGCTGGGTTCACAGGGGGCCTGTGTCGAGGAGAGCCACGGTTATGGCAGCAGCCACGTGCCAGGGTGAGGGCTGCCGCTGTGACAGACTCATTGTTCTACCCTCAAGCGAATCACGCCTAGCGTCTGGCCTATTTATTCATACTGCTACGGATCCTGCGAAGTATTTAACATTTAAAAAAACATATATATGTATTTCATGTGAATATTAATTGAAGACAAACTCTAAACTAGTCTTAAAAGTAATATATTTTTACATCGAATCCTATATTTCTTTTTAATTCAATTTCGCGGATGCGCGCTGGGTGCGTGATGCGTAAGCGCAGGGTGCGCGGATCCCATGTGACCTGCAAAAAAAAAGATTTGATTGTTTCATTACACTTCCTGTTCTAACTACTGAAAGACCCCACCCAATTCAATCATTCTTCTTTCACCTTCTTTGGAGAAGCATCTCTTTGCAGAAGATTTTTGGGACTAAGATAACACTTAGCTCTAACTTTTTTGTCCTAACAATATCTTCAGGGCAGCAGGCATCACCTGCATCTCCTCATACATCTGAGGATGAATTTTTGGAGGAGGCACCACCCACACCACGTTTTTCTTCAGTGGTGTGGACATTTTTTACTTTTCCCGAGGGGCAGAATAAGACCAATGCCACCTTGGTCACATGCAAGATTTGCAAAAGAGTGCTGTCGCGAGGGGATCCTAACAAGAAATACTCGTGCGGCACGGCTAGTATGATGAAGCACCTAAGGACCCTTCATCCAAACAATCTTGCATGAGAAGAGTGCAAACGGATGAGAAACACTCCTGCTCCTGCGCCTTCCACCTCATCGCAGCCGAGCACTTCAAGAGTGCATCCATCAGCCCAAAACTTGGACATCCGTCCTCAATTTCAATTTTTAAAAGTGCTCTGCACTAAGTGCAATGCGACTTTGTGCTACGGTGAGCAGTCGATCGATCTGATCTGCCGCCGGCAAGAAAGTCACATTTGCTAGTTTTTTGGGGTTTTTTTCTTTGTTCGCTGAAGTTCATTGTTTGGTTCCTCCTGTTTTTTTTCTTTTTTTTCCAGAAAAACTAAAAAAATCACAAAATTGTTAGAAAACTCCCCAAAAAAATATAAAAGAAGAAAGATTTCCTGGTTTAAAAAAAGAGCTAAATTTCTTTGTTAGTGTGTGAAAGTTTAGATGAATGTATGTGTAGTACGTAATTGACTGAATTAATGCATTAGTAGCGTATGGTGAATGTATAAGTGCAGAACTATGAGGAAGTGCTGCAGCATCACACAGTAACCTCTTTAACTGCAGTGTGATGTAGTACTTCCGAAGTACAGGGATGCAATATATGTACATACATATGTTGCAAATCTATGCTTCTCTCTGCACGGCTGCCTAAACTGCAGCCATGTGGTGACACAGGCACCCTTGCACCATAGTGCAAGGATATCTGTGTCATGTGCTGTTTGTTTTTCTGCAGGAAGACACACCTTCCTGCTCAAAAACAATGAGAAAATGTCTTCTTCTCCTTCAATGTATGCTGAACATTTCAGCATGCATTGAAGATATAAAAATGTGGAGTAATGAAATCAATTCTCCTTGTTGTGCTTTCCTACACCAATTTTAGAATGGTGCCGCATTCACACACATATCGAGATATATGATTTCTGATAAATCTAGACATGTGTCTTGTTCTATGAGTATTCAGTGCAATTATGCACAACAACACTTATAGAACACCCTTTCAACGCAAAGTGTGCATAATGAGGTTGTATTTACATGGAGTATAAAAAGTGCACAGAGTGCCTTTTCCTCTCTTTGTAAATATGAAAGAGTGTCTTGCGCAATAACTATGTTACAAAAAGTGACATATTTCCGGTTTTAACATTCCTTGCGAATGATAGAAGGTAAGCACAGAGTTTTGTCTGCAAAGATGTTCAAAGAAGAATGATTGAAATGATTGCGGTCCTTCAATAGGTACAATGGGAAATATTATGAACCCCTCAAATCTCTTTTTTTGCAGGTCACATGATATCTGATTATGGTCAAATTTCAAAACTACATAGGTATAAACAGAGTGTTTTTAGAAACGTGTTTCAACTTTGTAGCTTCTTGCAGACCTCTTCATTCTGCATATTGAGACTTAGTTAAACTTACCTTCACAGTAATAGCAATAAAAAATGGTATACATTTTTTTCAGATTTTCAGATTTTCATTGCAATCTAAATTCATATAAATTGCTTATTTTAAAATTTGGATCTGTGGAAGAAAATAAAAAAAAATTATAACATGAAATAATACATTTTTTACAACACAGCATAGTTTCCACAAAGTAATTTGTTTGCCTTTTTTGCTGTTCTCAGAATATATTGAATTTCACTAGAAATAGTGATTTCAATCGTACTCATCACTTAACAGCGGGCAAAAAAAAAACAATCAGAAAGATTGTTAAAAAAAAAACATGCTATTCTCAGTTAAATACCAGAAAATACAAATCACACATATATGAAATGTTTACAGCTTACAAAATTGTATAACTTTAACTTATAAAAACTGTAAATATTGCCACATTAAAATTAAGTTGTAGGTGTTTTTCGGAGACTTTCTTGTGATGGTATGTTGCATAGCTGACATAAAACTGTCCACTCTTCCTAATACAGGACGTGGAAATCCAAAACGACATTTGGAATAGAACTTATCCTTTGACTTGTACTTTCGTCGACAGTATTTTCCACACCTGTGGCTTTGAAATCGTAAGACTTGTTGTTTTAAGTTTTTATCTTCTCTGCTATTGGGAAGAGTACATGTAGCATAATCTTCAATGAAAAACAAAACAGCTTCATCTGAATCTGTTCCAAATTTGGGGGCATCCTTGATCCATAACAACATATGTATGTGAGGAGCACCTCTTGCTTGATACTCTTTTCCCGAAAAGAAATCCACAACTTCTCCAAGAGGAGGATTCTTTTTATTGCAGATGAAAGACATCATAGCTTCAAATCTATGATTGAAATATCTGCATACATTGACAGGACCCAAAGAGCACAATTCTCCAGGTGTCTTGTATTCAATATTTTTTATATTGGAATTTGCCTCTCGAAGAAATTCAAGTAAATCCTCCCAAGCATTCTCAGCACAGCTCAGTGTAACAAACCATGTAGGAGTTCCCAAGTTGCGTAGCATACATTTCAGTTCACCATGTCGATGGTACCAACATTCATTAGTCCCACGCTGACATGCCATCAGATTAATCAACTGAGTTTCTAAATGATCCTCTCTCTGATGCACTTTATCCATAAAATCCTTTGCAGTTACATTTTGAAGATGCATTACAGTTTTTAAAATGTGATTTACTGCACATGAAAATCCAGACAAGTCACTTTCAAACAGAAGATGAAACATATAAGGGATACATTGTCGAAATCTTGGATCTTCTGCATATAATCTTGTTGTCCGATATTCAGATGCAGGAATCTGCACAGGACGTTCATCATATCGTCCACCTTTTCCTGTTGGAAACAACTGCGGGAAACAACGAGCTTCCAAGCTCTCTTCCCATACACTCATGGGACTTCCTGTTGCTTTTTTCATTTGAAACAACTCAATTGTATTCCCCATCACCTCTTTGGAATGAAGTGGATGTACACTGTAATGTTCACAGATTTCTTCACATCTGGACATGTCCACTTTTTCTATTTGTCCACTTAATGTTTCAGTATCTTCTGCTAAATCTATTTCTTCTTCTCCTACAAACACATTTCTATAGTACTCATTATTTTCTAACAGATACAATGATGCCTTTTGCACTTTTCTAACATCCACTAACTCTTGCCAAATTTTCTTATTCTTAGTAGGAACACCATTAACTAGAATGACTAGTGTCTCATTTTCTGCATGGTCTACACCAATAGTTTCAATATTTTTCCTTAAACCTAACGGTAAATACACAACTCTTCCTTTCAATCCTCTTTGCAACTCTGATGGAGGTAATTTACCTGTTTTGGGCTCCATACGAACAATAGCCTGAAACGGGTGAACACATTGTATGAGAATAGACTCATACGTATTTAAATCTATCAGCTCTGGAGGAATAGCAACCAACTCTAGATTATTATGAACAGCTCTAGCAGGCATTTTATTCTCATCTAATTTGTTATAACAATATTTGCAAATACGCTGCTCACATCCCAAATCAAAACAATCCTCTACCAGCAAATAAGTTGCAAATTCCATCCACTTATCATTATCTTCTATTTCACTTTTTAAATACAGATTGACACCCCTAGTCTGATTTTTATAGTGACTTTGCCAACAACAAATACAAGAAACATTTGGTCTTTCACCTGAAATTACCTTAAACTTTGTGATTTCATCCTCAAATTTTTCTGTAATTATGGGTTGTACATTGTCTTCAACATTTTGTTCTACTAATGTGTCAGTTTCTTCACTCTCTTGCTGAGGACCAAAGTAACAAAACTCAATATCATCACAGACCTGCTTCTCATCTGATACTGACCCACACAAAAGAGCACTGTTCAACTCACTTAAATTTAGTGCTGGACTTTTTGCATAATACAACCTTCTCACTAACTTCGGCATTTGAGTATGATGTACTGCCAGCATTCTGAAATGGTGAAAAACACTTTGACAAACCTTTCCTAGAAAGACAAGCCAGAGAATGACCTTGCAAACCAGTATGTTTTCTCACTCTGCAAGGGTCTAGTCCTTGCAACAGCTTAATCTTTTGTTTTACACTTTTTTTAGTATAGGCTCATAAAAAACTACATAATTTTTCAATAGATTCCTGTCGTACACTGCAAACACTACTGCAATCCCAAGTGTACACAGGGTTTTTAGCATGTCTCCATAAAACTTCATCAGCTATCACTTCTTCTGCATTTCTTTCAACCATTTTCTCTTTCTCAATTGGACAACCGTTGCTAACCTCATAACCTCTACCACTGGTGTCAACTGCATACAATAATTTTTCGCTCAGTGAATAACTCTCTTCGTTAAAAAAAGGCTCTGAACTGGAACTGTGTTTCCATTCTCCCAAAAAAACATCACAACATTTTTTTTTATTAATAACTCTTTTCCTCCTACTTTTGGCCTTCATTACATGGATTGGTTTATCTAGTGATCGAATTCTGTTTAATACTAAAATAAACAGTTTCCTTTTTACTTCAAAAGCCTTTTCCACAATGTTTTCAATATGCTTCTTCTTTTTATAAAATAAAGCTCTCTTTTTATATTTCTTCACATCTTTCAGCAAATTATGCACTACTCTCTTGTAAAATATTTTTTGCGTAATTCCTTATACTGATTTTGCCTTCTTTTACCATACTTTATCTCCTTTGACTGACCATTTGCTTTTTTACTTTTCCTCTTATTTTGAATTTTTTCTTACTTGAAGAATTCTCAGTAGTTCCAGCATTATCTACATTCTGTTTGCTCCTACAAACATTTTTAATAAATTGCTTTGTGATCTTTCTTTTTAGCCTTTTAGCCACATTATCTTGTACATTCAATACTTGTGGTTGATGTTTCTTCAAATAATACTCCTGTCTCTGTTCTTTTCTTTTTCTTTTTTTTTCTGGTATGATTTCTCTATTTTAACGTTGAAAAACAGTATCTGTAAAAAAGAATCACAAATAAATGTATATTAATAACTTTCAAATGTATACTATTCCATTACTGTACAAACACATGTTATATAAAAACTGACTAAGAAACTATAGCCCTGAACCACAAGTTTGACGATGATTAAAACACTACATGCATAGTGCATACTACTTTGAAGCAGTTCATGCCCTAAAGCCTACCTCACTAAAAGACTACATGCTAACTGACTGAATGATTACAGTACTATAAGGAGAGACACTGGGTGAGTAACAGGGTGTTTGCTAGAAGTGTATGAATACTGACTGGGGAATTGAAGGTGTGAAAGACAACTGTGTAGGTGGTTAGAAGACTGCATGCATACTGGATAGGCGTTTGAAGCAGTCCATGTGCTAAGGCCTGGCTCACTGCATGAGTACTTGGGTACTGACTGAATGATTAGAGTACAGCAAGGAGAGTGCCTGGGTGAATTTATAAGTGGTTGGCTTTTGGCGCAGTGAATGGATTAGTACTTGGTACTGAATGGGTCACTAGAGGAGTGCAAAGGGAGTGACAGGATGTTTGCTGGACTGTATGGACATTGACTAGGGAATTGAAGGTCTGAAAGACGAGTGTCTAGTTGGTTAGAAGACTGCATGCATAGTGGATAGGGGTTTGAAGCAGTCCATGTGCTAAGGCCTGGCTCAGTGCATGAATACTTAGGCATTGACTGAATGATTAGAGTACTGCAAGGAGAGTGCCTTGGTGAATTTATAAGTGTTTGGGTTTTGGCACAGTGAATGGATTAGTACATGGTGCTGAATAGGTCACTAGAGGAGTACAAAAGGAGTGACATGGAGTTTGCTGGAAGTGAATGAATACTGACTGGGGAATTGAAGGTGTGAAAAACAACTGTGTAGGTGGTTAGAGGACTGCATGCATAGTGAATAGGCGTTTGAAGCAGTCTATGTGCTAAGGCCTGGCTCACTGCATGAGTACTTGGGTACTGACTGAATGATTAGAGTACAGCAAGGAGAGTGCCTGGGTGAATTTATAAGTGGTTGGCTTTTGGCACAGTGAGTGGATTAGTACTTGGTACTGAATGGGTCACTAGAGGAGTGCAAAGGGAGTGACAGGGTGTTTCCTGGAAGTGTATGGATACTGAATAGGGAATTAAAGGTGTGAAAGACAAGTGTATACTATGTTAGAAGACTGCATGAATACTGCATAGACATTTGAAGCAGTCTACGTGGTAATGTATGGTTCACAACATGAGTACTTGTAAACTGACTAAATAATCAGACTACTGCTAGGACAGTGCCTGGGTAAAACTTTTACATTTTCAGTTCTGGCGTAGTGAAGAGAATAGTACATGGTACTGCACTTTAGTGTCAAACCCTGACTTATTTTATCAATGCATAAGCAAAGACTAGCTTCTAATGCTACTAAAACTTGACAACATGACCGGTTTTAAAACAGTTATCTGTCAGCAAATACACAATGTTACCAAATGCTTCTCTCACAATCCTTACCCAAATGCACACAGACTCACAGTGTGATTTTAGACAACAACCACTATCCCTAGGAGTTTACCAAAACTCATTCACTACTGTGGAAGTGGTAAGGGAACTGCACACAATCTACATATTTCAGGACTGCACTTTTGTGTCAAAGCCTAACTCATTTAATCAACGCATAAGCAAAGACTGGCTTCTAATGCTACTAAAACTTGACAACATGACAGGTTTTAAAAGAGTTATCTGTCAGAAAATACACGGTTACCAAATGCTTCTCTCACAATGGTTCCCAAATGCACACAGACTCACAGTGTGATTCTAGACAACAACCACTATCCCTAGGAGTTTACCAAAACTCATTCACTACTGTGGAAGTGGTAAGGGAACTGTAATAAATCTACATATTTCAGGACTGCACTTTTGTGTCAAAGCCTAACTCATTTAATCAACGCATAAGCAAAGACTGGCTTCTAATGCTACTAAAACTTGACAACATGACAGGTTTTAAAAGAGTTATCTGTCAGAAAATACACGATGTTACCAAATGCTTCTCTCACAGTGGTTTCCAAATGCACACAGACTCACAGTGTGATTCTAGACAAGCACCACTATCCCTAGGAGTTTACCAAAACTAATTCACTACAGTGGAAGTGGTAAGGGAACTGCACACAATCTACATATTTCAGGACTGCACTTTTGTGTCAAACCCTGGCTCATTTAATCAAAGCATAAGCAAAACTGCATTCTAATGCTACTAAAACTTGACAACAAGACAGGTTTTAAAACAGTTATCTGTCAGCAAATACACAATGTTACCAAATGCTTCTCTCACACTGGTTCCCAAATGCACACAGACTCACAGTGTGATTCTAGACAAGCAACACTATCCCTAGCAGCTTACCAAAACTCATTCACTACTGTGCAAGGGGTAAGGAGACTACACACAATCTACATATTAAAGTACAGCACATTAGTGTCAAAGCATGACTCATTTTATCAATGCATAAGCAAAGACTGGCTTCTAATGCTACTAAAACATGACAACATGACAGATTTTAAAACAGTTATCTGTCAGCAAATACACGATGTTACCAAATGCTTCTCTCACAGTGGTTCCCAAATGCACACAGACTCACAGTGTGATTCTAGACAACAACCACTATCCCTAGGAGTTTACCAAAACTCATTCACTACTGTGGAAGTGGTAAGGGAACTGCACACAATCTACACATTTCAGGACTGCACTTTTGTGTCAAAGCCTGACTCATTTAATCAACGCATAAGCAAAGACTGGCTTCTAATGCTACTAAAACTTGACAACATGACAGGTTTTAAAAGAGTTATCTGTCAGAAAATACACAATGTTACCAAATGCTTCTCTCACCGTGGTTCCCAAATGCACACAGACTCACAGTGTGATTCTAG
This sequence comes from Triturus cristatus, assembly GCF_964204655.1. Taxonomy (NCBI): domain Eukaryota; kingdom Metazoa; phylum Chordata; class Amphibia; order Caudata; family Salamandridae; genus Triturus; species Triturus cristatus. The sequence continues at coordinate 368,798,147 of NC_140586.1, forward strand.
ACAAGCACCACTATCCCTAGGAGTTTACCAAAACTAATTCACTACAGTGGAAGTGGTAAGGGAACTGCACACAATCTACACATTTCAGGACTGCACTTTTGTGTCAAAGCCTCACTCATTTAATCAAAGCATAAGCAAACACTGCCTTCTAATGCTACTAAAACTTGACAACAAGACAGGTTTTAAAACAGTTATCTGTCAGTAAATACACAATGTTATCAAATGCTTCTCTCAGAGTGGTTCCCAAATGCACACAGACTCACAATGTGATTCTAGACAAGCAACACTATCCCTAGCAGCTTACCAAAATTCATTCACTACTGTGCAAGGGGTAAGGAGACTACACACAATCTACATATTAATGTACAGCACATTAGTGTCAAAGCATGACTCATTTTATCAATGCATAGGCCAAGACTGGCTTCTAATGCTACTAAAACTTGACAACATGACAGGTTTTAAAACAGTTATCTGTCAGCAAATACACGATGTTACCAAATGCTTCTCTCACAGTGGTTCCCAAATGCACACAGACTGACAGTGTGATTCTAGACAACAACCACTATCCCTAGGCGTTTACCAAAACTCATTCACTACTGTGGAAGTGGTAAGGGAACTGCACACAATCTATATATTTCAGGACTGCACTTTTGTGTCAAAGCCTAACTCATTTAACCAATGCATAAGCAAAGACTGGCTTCTAATGCTACTAAAACTTGACAACATGACATGTTTTAAAAGAGTTATCTGTCAGAAAATACACAATGTTACCAAATGTTTCTCTCACAGTGGTTCCCAAATGCACACAGACTCACAGTGTGATTCTAGCTAAGCAACACTATCCCTAGCAGCTTACCAAAATTCATTCACTACTGTGCAAGGGGTAAGGAGACTATACACAATCTACAAATTAAATTACAGCACATTAGTGTCAAAGCATGACTCATTTTATCAATGCATAAGCAAAGACTGGCTTCTAATGCTACTAAAACTTGACAACATGACAGATTTGAAAACAGTTATCTGTCAGCAAATACACGATGTTACCATATGCTTCTCTCACAGTGGTTCCCAAATGCACACAGACTCACAGTGTGATTCTAGACAACAACCACTATCCCTAGGAGTTTACCAAAACTCATTCACTACTGTGAAAGTGGTAAGGGAACTGCACACAATCTACATATTTCAGGACTGCACTTTTGTGTCAAAGCCTAACTCATTTAACCAACGCATAAGCAAAGACTGGCTTCTAATGCTACTAAAACTTGACAACATGACAGGTTTTAAAAGAGTTATCTGTCAGAAAATACACAATGTTACCAAATGCTTCTCTCACAGTGGTTCCCAAATGCACACAGACTCACAGTGTGATTCTAGACAAGCACCACTATCCCTAGGAGTTTACCAAAACGAATTCACTACAGTGGAAGTGGTAAGGGAACTGCACACAATCTACACATTTCAGGACTGCACTTTTGTGTCAAAGCCTGACTCATTTAATCAAAGCATAAGCAAAAACTGCCTTCTAATGCTACTAAAACTTGACAACAAGACAGGTTTTAAAACAGTTATCTTTCAGTAAATACACAATGTTACCAAATGCTTCTCTCACAGTGGTTCCCAAATGCACACAGACTCACAGTGTGATTCTAGACAAGCAACACTATCCCTAGCAGCTTACCAAAATTCATTCACTACTGTGCAAGGGGTAAGGAGACTACACACAATCTACATATTAATGTACATTAGTGTCAAAGCATGACTCATTTTTATCAATGCATAAGCCAAGAGTGGCTTCTAATGCTACTAAAACTTGACAACATGACAGGTTTTAAAAGAGTTATCTGTCAGCAAATACACGATGTTACCAAATGCTTCTCTCACAGTGGTTCCCAAATGCACACAGACTCACAGTGTGATTCTAGACAACAACCACTATCCCTAGGCGTTTACCAAAACTCATTCACTACTGTGGAAGTGGTAAGGGAACTGCACACAATCTATATATTTCAGGACTGCACTTTTGTGTCAAAGCCTAACTCATTTAACCAATGCATAAGCAAAGACTGGCTTCTAATGCTACTAAAACTTGACAACATGACATGTTTTAAAAGAGTTATCTGTCAGAAAATACACAATGTTACCAAATGTTTCTCTCACAGTGGTTCCCAAATGCACACAGACTCACAGTGTGATTCTAGCTAAGCAACACTATGCCTAGCAGCTTACCAAACTTCATTCACTACTGTGCAAGGGGTAAGGAGACTACACACAATCTACATATTAAATTACAGCACATTAGTGACAAAGCATGACTCATTTTATCAATGCATAAGCAAAGACTGGCTTCTAATGCTACTAAAACTTGACAACATGACATGTTTTAAAACAGTTATCTGTCAGCAAATACACGATGTTACCAAATGCTTCTCTCACAGTGGTTCCCAAATGCACACAGACTCACAGTGTGATTCTAGACAACAACCACTATCCCTAGGAGTTTACCAAAATTCATTCACTACTGTGGAAGTGGTAAGGGAACTGCAATAAATCTACATATTTCAGGACTGCACTTTTGTGTCAAAGCCTAACTCATTTAATCAACGCATAAGCAAAGACTGGCTTCTAATGCTACTAAAACTTGACAACATGACAGGTTTTAAAAGAGTTATCTGTCAGAAAATACACGATGTTACCAAATGCTTCTCTCACAGTGGTTTCCAAATGCACACAGACTCACAGTGTGATTCTAGACAAGCACCACTATCCCTAGGAGTTTACCAAAACTAATTCACTACAGTGGAAGTGGTAAGGGAACTGCACACAATCTACATATTTCAGGACTGCACTTTTGTGTCAAACCCTGACTCATTTAATCAAAGCATACACAAAAACTGCATTCTAATGCTACTAAAACTTGACAACAAGACAGGTTTTAAAACAGTTATCTGTCAGCAAATACACAATGTTACCAAATGCTTCTCTCACACTGGTTCCCAAATGCACACAGACTCACAGTGTGATTCTAGACAAGCAACACTATCCCTAGCAGCTTACCAAAACTCATTCACTACTGTGCAAGGGGTAATGAGACTACACACAATCTACATATTAAAGTACAGCACATTAGTGTCAAAGCATGACTCATTTTATCAATGCATAAGCAAAGACTGGCTTCTAATGCTACTAAAACTTGACAACATGACAGATTTTAAAACAGTTATCTGTCAGCAAATACACGATGTTACCAAATGCTTCTCTCACAGTGGTTCCCAAATGCACACAGACTTACAGTGTGATTCTAGACAACAACCACTATCCCTAGCAGTTTACCAAAACTCATTCACTACTGTGGAAGTGGTAAGGGAACTGCACACAATCTACACATTTCAGGACTGCACTTTTGTGTCAAAGCCTGACTCATTTAATCAACGCATAAGCAAAGACTGGCTTCTAATGCTACTAAAACTTGACAACATGACAGGTTTTAAAAGAGTTATCTGTCAGAAAATACACAATGTTAGCAAATGCTTCTCTCACCGTGGTTCCCAAATGCACACAGACTCACAGTGTGATTCTAGACAAGCACCACTATCTCTAGGAGTTTACCAAAACTAATTCACTACAGTGGAAGTGGTAAGGGAACTGCACACAATCTACACATTTCAGGACTGCACTTTTGTGTCAAAGCCTGACTCATTTAATCAAAGCATAAGCAAACACTGCCTTCTAATGCTACTAAAACTTGACAACAAGACAGGTTTTAAAACAGTTATCTGTCAGTAAATACACAATGTTACCAAATGCTTCTCTCACAGTGGTTCCCAAATGCACACAGACTCTCAGTGTGATTCTAGACAAGCAACACTATCCCTAGCAGCTTACCAAAATTCATTCACTACTGTGCAAGGGGTAAGGAGACTACACACAATCTACATATTAATGTACAGCACATTAGTGTCAAAGCATGACTCATTTTATCAATGCATAAGCCAAGACTGGCTTCTAATGCTACTAAAACTTGACAACATGACAGGTTTTAAAACAGTTATCTGTCAGCAAATACACGATGTTACCAAATGCTTCTCTCACAGTGGTTCCCAAATGCACACAGACTCACAGTGTGATTCTAGACAACAACCACTATCCCTAGGCGTTTACCAAAACTCATTCACTACTGTGGAAGTGGTAAGGGAACTGCACACAATCTATATATTTCAGGACTGCACTTTTGTGTCAAAGCCTAACTCATTTAACCAATGCATAAGCAAAGACTGGCTTCTAATGCTACTAAAACTTGACAACATGACATGTTTTAAAAGAGTTATCTGTCAGAAAATACACAATGTTACCAAATGTTTCTCTTACAGTGGTTCTCAAATGCACACAGACTCACAGTGTGATTCTAGCTAAGCAACACTATCCCTAGCAGCTTACCAAAATTCATTCACTACTGTGCAAGGGGTAAGGAGACTACACACAATCTACATATTAAATTACAGCACATTAGTGTCAAAGCATGACTCATTTTATCAATGCATAAGCAAAGACTGGCTTCTAATGCTACTAGAACTTGACATGTTTTAAAACAGTTATCTGTCAGCAAATACACGATGTTACCAAATGCTTCTCTCACAGTGGTTCCCAAATGCACACAGACTCACAGTGTGATTCTAGACAACAACCACTATCCCTAGGAGTTTACCAAAACTCATTCACTACTGTGGAAGTGGTAAGGGAACTGCACACAATCTACATATTTCAGGACTGCACTTTTGTGTCAAAGCCTAACTCATTTAACCAACGCATAAGCAAAGACTGGCTTCTAATGCTACTAAAACTTGACAACATGACAGGTTTTAAAAGAGTTATCTGTCAGAAAATACACAATGTTACCAAATGCTTCTCTCACAGTGGTTTCCAAATGCACACAGACTCACAGTGTGATTCTAGACAAGCACCACTATCCCTAGGAGTTGACCAAAACGAATTCACTACAGTGGAAGTGGTAAGGGAACTGCACACAATCTACACATTTCAGGACTGCACTTTTGTGTCAAAGCCTGACTCATTTAATCAAAGCATAAGCAAACACTGCCTTCTAATGCTACTAAAACTTGACAACAAGACAGGTTTTAAAACAGTTATCTGTCAGTAAATACACAATGTTACCAAATGCTTCTCTCACAGTGGTTCCCAAATGCACACAGACTCTCAGTGTGATTCTAGACAAGCAACACTATCCCTAGCAGCTTACCAAAATTCATTCACTACTGTGCAAGGGGTAAGGAGACTACACACAATCTACATATTAATGTACAGCACATTAGTGTCAAAGCATGACTCATTTTATCAATGCATAAGCCAAGACTGGCTTCTAATGCTACTAAAACTTGACAACATGACAGGTTTTAAAACAGTTATCTGTCAGCAAATACACGATGTTACCAAATGCTTCTCTCACTGTGGTTCCCAAATGCACACAGACTCACAGTGTGATTCTAGACAACAACCACTATCCCTAGGCGTTTACCAAAACTCATTCACTACTGTGGAAGTGGTAAGGGAACTGCACACAATCTATATATTTCAGGACTGCACTTTTGTGTCAAAGCCTAGCTCATTTAACCAATGCATAAGCGAAGACTGGCTTCTAATGCTACTAAAACTTGACAACATGACATGTTTTAAAAGAGTTATCTGTCAGAAAATACACAATGTTACCAAATGTTTCTCTCACAGTGGTTCTCAAATGCACACAGACTCACAGTGTGATTCTAGCTAAGCAACACTATCCCTAGCAGCTTACCAAAATTCATTCACTACTGTGCAAGGGGTAAGGAGACTACACACAATCTACATATTAAATTACAGCACATTAGTGTCAAAGCATGACTCATTTTATCAATGCATAAGCAAAGACTGGCTTCTAATGCTACTAGAACTTGACATGTTTTAAAACAGTTATCTGTCAGCAAATACACGATGTTACCAAATGCTTCTCTCACAGTGGTTCCCAAATGCACACAGACTCACAGTGTGATTCTAGACAACAACCACTATCCCTAGGAGTTTACCAAAACTCATTCACTACTGTGGAAGTGGTAAGGGAACTGCACACAATCTACATATTTCAGGACTGCACTTTTGTGTCAAAGCCTAACTCATTTAACCAACGCATAAGCAAAGACTGGCTTCTAATGCTACTAAAACTTGACAACATGACAGGTTTTAAAAGAGTTATCTGTCAGAAAATACACAATGTTACCAAATGCTTCTCTCACAGTGGTTCCCAAATGCACACAGACTCACAGTGTGATTCTAGACAAGCACCACTATCCCTAGGAGTTTACCAAAACAAATTCACTACAGTGGAAGTGGTAAGGGAACTGCACACAATCTACACATTTCAGGACTGCACTTTTGTGTCAAAGCCTGACTCATTTAATCAAAGCATAAGCAAAGACTGGCTTCTAATGCTACTAAAACTTGACAACATGACATGTTTTAAAAGAGTTATCTGTCAGAAAATACACAATGTTACCAAATGTTTCTCTCACAGTGGTTCCCAAATGCACACAGACTCGCAGTGTGATTCTAGCTAAGCAACACTATCCCTAGCAGCTTACCAAAATTCATTCACTACTGTGCAAGGGGTAAGGAGACTACACACAATCTACATATTAAATTACAGCACATTAGTGTCAAAGCATGACTCATTTTATCAATGCATAAGCAAAGACTGGCTTCTAATGCTACTAAAACTTGACAACATGACATGTTTTAAAACAGTTATCTGTCAGCAAATACACAATGTTACCAAATGCTTCTCTCACAGTGGTTCCCAAATGCACACAGACTCACAGTGTAATTCTAGACAACAACCACTATCCCTAGGAGTTTTCCAAAACTCATTCACTACTGTGGAAGTGGTAAGGGAACTGCACACAATCTACATATTTCAGGACTGCACTTTTGTGTCAAAGCCTAACTCATTTAATCAACGCATAAGCAAAGACTGGCTTCTAATGCTACTAAAACTTGACAACATGACAGGTTTTAAAAGAGTTATCTGTCAGAAAATACACAATGTTACCAAATGTTTCTCTCACAGTGGTTCCCAAATGCACACAGACTCACAGTGTGATTCTAGCTAAGCAACACCATCCCTAGCAGCTTACCAAAATTCATTCACTACTGTGCAAGGGGTAAGGAGACTACACACAATCTACATATTAAATTACAGCACATTAGTGTCAAAGCATGACTCATTTTATCAATGCATAAGCAAAGACTGGCTTCTAATGCTACTAAAACTTGACAACATGACATGTTTTAAAACAGTTATCTGTCAGCAAATACACGATGTTACCAAATGCTTCTCTCACAGTGGTTCCCAAATGCACACAGACTCACAGTGTGATTCTAGACAACAACCACTATCCCTAGGAGTTTACCAAAACTCATTCACTACTGTGGAAGTGGTAAGGGAACTGCACACAATCTACATATTTCAGGACTGCACTTTTGTGTCAAAGCCTAACTCATTTAATCAACGCATAAGCAAAGACTGGCTTCTAATGCTGCTAAAACTTGACAACATGGCAGGTTTTAAAAGAGTTATCTGTCAGAAAATACATGATGTTACCAAATGCTTCTCTCACAGTGGTTCCCAAATGCACACAGACTCACAGTGTGATTCTAGACAAGCACCACTATCCCTAGGAGTTTACCAAAACTCATTCACTACTGTGGAAGTGGTAAGGGAACTGCACACAATCTACATATTTCAGGACTGCACTTTTGCGTCAAAGCCTAACTCATTCAATCAACGCATAAGCAAAGACTGGCTTCTATTGCTACTAAAACTTGACAACATGGCAGGTTTTAAAAGAGTTATCTGTCAGAAAATACATGATGTTACCAAATGCTTTTCTCACAGTGGTTCCCAAATGCACACAGACTCACAGTGTGATTCTAGACAAGCACCACTATCCCTAGGAGTTTACCAAAACTCATTCACTACTGTGGAAGTGGTAAGGGAACTGCACACAATCTACACATTTCAGGACTGCACTTTTGTGTCAAAGCCTAACTCATGTAATCAACGCATAAGCAAAGACTGGCTTCTAATGCTACTAAAAATTGACAACATGACAGGTTTTAAAAGAGTTATCTGTCAGAAAATGCACAATGTTAGCAAATGCTTCTTCCACCGTGGTTCCCAAATGCACACAGACTCACAGTGTGATTCTAGACAAGCACCACTATCTCTAGGAGTTTACCAAAACTAATTCACTACAGTGGAAGTGGTAAGGGAACTGCACACAATCTACACATTTCAGGACTGCACTTTTGTGTCAAAGCCTGACTCATTTAATCAAAGCATAAGCAAACACTTCCTTCTAATGCTACTAAAACGTGACAACAAGACAGGTTTTAAAACAGTTATCTGTCAGTAAATACACAATGTTACCAAATGCTTCTCTCACAGTGGTTCCCAAATGCACACAGACTCTCAGTGTGATTCTAGACAAGCAACACTATCCCTAGCAGCTTACCAAAATTCATTCACTACTGTGCAAGGGGTAAGGAGACTACACACAATCTACATATTAATGCACAGCACATTAGTGTCAAAGCATGACTCATTTTATCAATGCATAAGCCAAGACTGGCTTCTAATGCTACTAACACTTGACAACATGACAGGTTTTAAAACAGTTATCTGTCAGCAAATACACGATGTTACCAAATGCTTCTCTCACAGTGGTTCCCAAATGCACACAGACTCACAGTGTGATTCTAGACAACAACCACTATCCCTAGGCGTTTACCAAAACTCATTCACTACTGTGGAAGTGGTAAGGGAACTGCACACAATCTATATATTTCAGGACTGCACTTTTGTGTCAAAGCCTAACTCATTTAACCAATGCATAAGCAAAGACTGTCTTCTAATGCTACTAAAACTTGACAACATGACATGTTTTAAAAGAGTTATCTGTCAGAAAATACACAATGTTACCAAATGTTTCTCTCACAGTGGTTCTCAAATGCACACAGACTCACAGTGTGATTCTAGCTAAGCAACACTATCCCTAGCAGCTTACCAAAATTCATTCACTACTGTGCAAGGGGTAAGGAGACTACACACAATCTACATATTAAATTACAGCACATTAGTGTCAAAGCATGTCTCATTTTATCAATGCATAAGCAAAGACTGGCTTCTAATGCTACTAGAACTTGACAACATGACATGTTTTAAAACAGTTATCTGTCAGCAAATACACGATGTTACCAAATGCTTCTCTCACAGTGGTTCCCAAATGCACACAGACTCACAGTGTGATTCTAGACAACAACCACTATCCCTAGGAGTTTACCAAAACTCATTCACTACTGTGGAAGTGGTAAGGGAACTGCACACAATCTACATATTTCAGGACTGCACTTTTGTGTCAAAGCCTAACTCATTTAATCAACGCATAAGCAAAGACTGGCTTCTAATGCTACTAAAACTTGACAACATGACAGGTTTTAAAAGAGTTATCTGTCATAAAATACACAATGTTACCAAATGCTTCTCTCACAGTGGTTTCCAAATGCACACAGACTCACAGTGTGATTCTAGACAAGCACCACTATCCCTAGGAGTTGACCAAAACTAATTCCCTACAGTGGAAGTGGTAAGGGAACTGCACACAATCTACATATTTCAGGACTGCACTTTTGTGTCAAACCCTGACTCATTTAATCAAAGCATAAGCAAAAACTGCCTTCTAATGCTACTAAAACTTGACAACAAGACAGGTTTTAAAACAGTTATCTGTCAGCAAATACACAATGTTACCAAATGCTTCTCTCACAGTGGTTCCCAAATGCACACAGACTCACAGTGTGATTCTAGACAACAACCACTATCCCTAGGAGTTTTCCAAAACTCATTCACTACTGTGGAAGTGATAAGGGAACTGCACACAATCTACATATTTCAGGACTGCACTTTTGTGTCAAAGCCTAACTCATTTAATCAACGCATAAGCAAAGACTGGCTTCTAATGCTACTAAAACTTGACAACATGACAGGTTTTAAAAGAGTTATCTGTCAGAAAATACACAATGTTACCAAATGTTTCTCTCACAGTGGTTCCCAAATGCACACAGACTCACAGTGTGATTCTAGCTAAGCAACACTATCCCTAGCAGCTTACCAAAATTCATTCACTACTGTGCAAGGGGTAAGGAGACTACACACAATCTACATATTAAAGTACAGCACATTAGTGTCAAAGCATGACTCATTTTATCAATGCATAAGCAAAGACTGGCTTCTAATGCTACTAAAACTTGACAACATGACAGGTTTTAAAAGAGTTATCTGTCAGAAAATACACGATGTTACCAAATGCTTCTCTCACAGTGGTTTCCAAATGCACACAGACTCACAGTGTGATTCTAGACAAGCACCACTATCCCTAGGAGTTGACCAAAACTAATTCACTACAGTGGAAGTGGTAAGGGAACTGCACACAATCTACATATTTCAGGACTGCACTTTTGTGTCAAAGCCTGACTCATTTAATCAAAGCATAAGCAAAGACTGGCTTCTAATGCTACTAAAACTTGACAACATGACATGTTTTAAAAGAGATATCTGTCAGAAAATACACAATGTTACCAAATGTTTCTCTCACAGTGGTTCCCAAATGCACACAGACTCACAGTGTGATTCTAGCTAAGCAACACTATCCCTAGCAGCTTACCAAAATTCATTCACTACTGTGCAAGGGGTAAGGAGACTACACACAATCTACATATTAAATTACAGCACATTAGTGTCAAAGCATGACTCATTTTATCAATGCATAAGCAAAGACTGGCTTCTAATGCTACTAAAACTTGACAACATGACATGTTTTAAAAGAGTTATCTGTCAGCAAATACACGATGTTACCAAATGCTTCTCTCACAGTGGTTCCCAAATGCACACAGACTCACAGTGTGATTCTAGACAACAACCACTATCCCTAGGAGTTTTCCAAAACTCATTCACTACTGTGGAAGTGGTAAGGGAACTGCACACAATCTACATATTTCAGGACTGCACTTTTGTGTCAAAGCCTAACTCATTTAATCAACGCATAAGCAAAGACTGGCTTCTAATGCTACTAAAACTTGACAACATGACAGGTTTTAAAAGAGTTATCTGTCAGAAAATACACAATGTTACCAAATGTTTCTCTCACAGTGGTTCCCAAATGCACACAGACTCACAGTGTGATTCTAGCTAAGCAACACTATCCCTAGCAGCTTACCAAAATTCATTCACTACTGTGCAAGGGGTAAGGAGACTAAACACAATCTACATATTAAATTACAGCACATTAGTGTCAAAGCTAGACTCATTTTATCAATGCATAAGCAAAGACTGGCTTCTAATGCTACTAAAACTTGACAACATGACATGTTTTAAAACAGTTATCTGTCAGCAAATACACGATGTTACCAAATGCTTCTCTCACAGTGGTTCCCAAATGCACACAGACTCACAGTGTGATTCTAGACAACAACCACTATCCCTAGGAGTTTACCAAAATTCATTCACTACTGTGGAAGTGGTAAGGGAACTGCACACAATCTACATATTTCAGGACTGCACTTTTGTGTCAAAGCCTAACTCATTTAATCAACGCATAAGCAAAGACTGGCTTCTAATGCTACTAAAACTTGACAACATGGCAGGTTTTAAAAGAGTTATCTGTCAGAAAATACATGATGTTACCAAATGCTTCTCTCACAGTGGTTCCCAAATGCACACAGACTCACAGTGTGATTCTAGACAAGCACCACTATCCCTAGGAGTTTACCAAAACTCATTCACTACTGTGGAAGTGGTAAGGGAACTGCACACAATCTACATATTTCAGGACTGCACTTTTGTGTCAAAGCCTAACTCATTCAATCAACGCATAAGCAAAGACTGGCTTCTATTGCTACTAAAACTTGACAACATGGCAGGTTTTAAAAGAGTTATCTGTCAGAAAATACATGATGTTACCAAATGCTTCTCTCACAGTGGTTCCCAAATGCACACAGACTCACAGTGTGATTCTAGACAAGCACCACTATCCCTAGGAGTTTACCAAAACTCATTCACTACTGTGGAAGTGGTAAGGGAACTGCACACAATCTACATATTTCAGGACTGCACTTTTGTGTCAAAGCCTAACTCATTTAATCAACGCATAAGCAAAGACTGGCTTCTAATGCTACTAAAACTTGACAATATGACAGGTTTTAAAAGAGTTATCTGTCAGAAAATACATGATGTTACCAAATGCTTCTCTCACAGTGGTTCCCAAATGCACACACTCACAGTGTGATTCTAGACAACAACCACTATCCCTAGGAGTTTACCAAAACTCATTCACTACTGTGGAAGTGGTAAGGGAACTGCACACAATCTACATATTTCAGGACTGCACTTTTGTCTCAAAGCCTAACTCATTTAACCAACGCATTACCAAAGACTGGCTTCTAATGCTACTAAAACTTGACAACATGACAGGTTTTAAAAGAGTTATCTGTCAGAAAATACACAATGTTACCAAATGCTTCTCTCACAGTGGTTCCCAAATGCACACAGACTCACAGTGTGATTCTAGACAAGCACCACTATCCCTAGGAGTTTACCAAAACGAATTCACTACAGTGGAAGTGGTAAGGGAACTGCACACAATCTACACATTTCAGGACTGCACTTTTGTGTCAAAGCCTGACTCATTTAATCAAAGCATAAGCAAAAACTGCCTTCTAATGCTACTAAAACTTGACAACAAGACAGGTTTTAAAACAGTTATCTTTTAGTAAATACACAATGTTACCAAATGCTTCTCTCACAGTGGTTCCCAAATGCACACAGACTCACAGTGTGATTCTAGAAAAGCAACACTATCCCTAGCAGCTTACCAAAATTCATTCACTACTGTGCAAGGGGTAAGGAGACTACACACAATCTACATATTAATGTACATTAGTGTCAAAGCATGACTCATTTTATCAATGCATAAGCCAAGACTGGCTTCTAATGCTACTAAAACTTGACAACATGACAGGTTTTAAAACAGTTATCTGTCAGCAAATACACGATGTTACCAAATGCTTCTCTCACAGTGGTTCCCAAATGCACACAGACTCACAGTGTGATTCTAGACAACAACCACTATCCCTAGGCGTTTACCAAAACTCATTCACTACTGTGGAAGTGGTAAGGGAACTGCACACAATCTATATATTTCAGGACTGCACTTTTGTGTCAAAGCCTAACTCATTTAACCAATGCATAAGCAAAGACTGGCTTCTAATGCTACTAAAACTTGACAACATGACATGTTTTAAAAGAGTTATCTGTCAGAAAATACACAATGTTACCAAATGTTTCTCTCACAGTGGTTCCCAAATGCACACAGACTCACAGTGTGATTCTAGCTAAGCAACACTATGTCTAGCAGCTTACCAAACTTCATTCACTACTGTGCAAGGGGTAAGGAGACTACACACAATCTACATATTAAATTACAGCACATTAGTGTCAAAGCATGACTCATTTTATCAATGCATAAGCAAAGACTGGCTTCTAATGCTACTAAAACTTGACAACATGACATGTTTTAAAACAGTTATCTGTCAGCAAATACACGATGTTACCAAATGCTTCTCTCACAGTGGTTCCCAAATGCACACAGACCCACAGTGTGATTCTAGACAACAACCACTATCCCTAGGAGGTTACCAAAATTCATTCACTACTGTGGAAGTGGTAAGGGAACTGCAATAAATCTACATATTTCAGGACTGCACTTTTGTGTCAAAGCCTAACTCATTTAATCAACGCATAAGCAAAGACTGGCTTCTAATGCTACTAAAACTTGACAACATGACAGGTTTTAAAAGAGTTATCTGTCAGAAAATACACAATGTTACCAACTGCTTCTCTCACACTGGTTCCCAAATGCACACAGACTCACAGTGTGATTCTAGACAAGCACCACTATCCCTAGGAGTTTTCCAAAACTCATTCACTACAGTGGAAGTGGTAAGGGAACTGCACACAATCTACATATTTCAGGACTGCACTTTTGTGTCAAACCCTGACTCATTTAATCAAAGCATAAGCAAAAACTGCATTGTAATGCTACTAAAACTTGACAACAAGACAGGTTTTAAAACAGTTATCTGTCAGCAAATACACAATGTTACCAAATGCTTCTCTCACACTGGTTCCCAAATGCACCTACTCACAGTGTGATTCTAGACCAGCAACACTATCCCTAGCAGCTTACCAAAACTCATTCACTACTGTGCAAGGGGTAAGGAGACTACACACAATCTACATATTAAAGTACAGCACATTAGTGTCAAAGCATGACTCATTTTATCAATGCATAAGCAAAGACTGGCTTCTAATGCTACTAAAACTTGACAACATGACAGATTTTAAAACATTTATCTGTCAGCAAATACACAATGTTACCAAATGCTTCTCTCACAGTGGTTCCCAAATGCACACAGACTCACAGTGTGATTCTAGACAACAACCACTATCCCTAGGAGTTTACCAAAACTCATTCACTACTGTGGAAGTGGTAAGGGAACTGCACACAATCTACACATTTCAGGACTGCACTTTTGTGTCAAAGCCTGACTCATTTAATCAACGCATAAGCAAAGACTGGCTTCTAATGCTACTAAAACTTGACAACATGACAGGTTTTAAAAGAGTTATCTGTCAGAAAATACACAATGTTACCAAATGCTTCTCTCACCGTGGTTCCCAAATGCACACAGACTCACAGTGTGATTCTAGACAAGCACCACTATCCCTAGGAGTTTACCAAAACTAATTCACTACAGTGGAAGTGGTAAGGGAACTGCACACAATCTACACATTTCAGGACTGCACTTTTGTGTCAAAGCCTGACTCATTTAATCAAAGCATAAGCAAACACTGCCTTCTAATGCTACTAAAACTTGACAACAAGACAGGTTTTAAAACAGTTATCTGTCAGTAAATACACAATGTTACCAAATGCTTCTCTCACAGTGGTTCCCAAATGCACACAGACTCACAGTGTGATTCTAGACAAGCAACACTATCCCTAGCAGCTTACCAAAATTCATTCACTACTGTGCAATGGGTAAGGAGACTACACACAATCTACATATTAATGTACAGCACATTAGTGTCAAAGCATGACTCATTTTATCAATGCATAAGCCAAGACTGGCTTCTAATGCTACTAAAACTTGACAACATGACAGGTTTTAAAACAGTTATCTGTCAGCAAATACACGATGTTACCAAATGCTTCTCTCACAGTGGTTCCCAAATGCACACAGACTCACAGTGTGATTCTAGACAACAACCACTATCCCTAGGCGTTTACCAAAACTCATTCACTACTGTGGAAGTGGTAAGGGAACTGCACACAATCTATATATTTCAGGACTGCACTTTTGTGTCAAAGCCTAACTCATTTAACCAATGCATAAGCAAAGACTGGCTTCTAATGCTACTAAAACTTGACAACATGTCATGTTTTAAAAGAGTTATCTGTCAGAAAATACACAATGTTACCAAATGTTTCTCTCACAGTGGTTCTCAAATGCACACAGACTCACAGTGTGATTCTAGCTAAGCAACACTATCCCTAGCAGCTTACCAAAATTCATTCACTACTGTGCATGGGGTAAGGAGACTACACACAATCTACATATTAAATTACAGCACATTAGTGTCAAAGCATGACTCATTTTATCAATGCATAAGCAAAGACTGGCTTCTAATGCTACTAAAACTTGACAACATGACAGATTTTAAAACAGTTATCTGTCAGCAAATACACGATGTTACCAAATGCTTCTCTCACAGTGGTTCCCAAATGCACACAGACTCACAGTGTGATTCTAGACAAGCAACACTATCCCTAGCAGCTTACCAAAATTCATTCACTACTGTGCAAGGGGTAAGGAGACTACACACAATCTACATATTAATGTACATTAGTGTCAAAGCATGACTCATTTTATCAATGCATAAGCCAAGACTGGCTTCTAATGCTACTAAAACTTGACAACATGACAGGTTTTAAAACAGTTATCTGTCAGCAAATACACGATGTTACCAAATGCTTCTCTCACAGTGGTTCCCAAATGCACACAGACTCACAGTGTGATTCTAGACAACAACCACTATCCCTAGGCGTTTACCAAAACTCATTCACTACTGTGGAAGTGGTAAGGGAACTGCACACAATCTATATATTTCAGGACTGCACTTTTGTGTCAAAGCCTAACTCATTTAACCAATGCATAAGCAAAGACTGGCTTCTAATGCTACTACAACTTGACAACATGACATGTTTTAAAAGAGTTATCTGTCAGAAAATACACAATGTTACCAAATGTTTCTCTCACAGTGGTTCCCAAATGCACACAGACTCGCAGTGTGATTCTAGCTAAGCAACACTATCCCTAGCAGCTTACCAAAATTCATTCACTACTGTGCAAGGGGTAAGGAGACTACACACAATCTACATATTAAATTACAGCACATTAGTGTCAAAGCATGACTCATTTTATCAATGCATAAGCAAAGACTGGCTTCTAATGCTACTAAAACTTGACAACATGACAGGTTTTAAAACAGTTATCTGTCAGCAAATACACGATGTTACCAAATGCTTCTCTCACAGTGGTTCCCAAATGCACACAGACTCACAGTGTGATTCTAGACAACAACCACTATCCCTAGGAGTTTTCCAAAACTCATTCACTACTGTGGAAGTGGTAAGGGAACTGCACACAATCTACATGTTTCAGGACTGCACTTTTGTGTCAAAGCCTAACTCATTTAATCAACGCATAAGCAAAGACTGGCTTCTAATGCTACTTAAACTTGACAACATGACAGGTTTTAAAAGAGTTATCTGTCAGAAAATACATGATGTTACCAAATGCTTCTCTCACAGTGGTTCCCAAATGCACACAGACTCACAGTGTGATTCTAGACAAGCAACACTATCCCTAGCAGCTTACCAAAATTCATTCACTACTGTGCAAGGGGTAAGGAGACTACACACAATCTACATATTAATGTACAGCACATTAGTGTCAAAGCATGACTCATTTTATCAATGCATAAGCAAAGACTGGCTTCTAATGCTACTAAAACTTGACAACATGACAGGTTTTAAAACAGTTATCTGTCAGCAAATACACGATGTTACCAAATGCTTCTCTCACAGTGGTTCCCAAATGCACACAGACTTACAGTGTGATTCTAGACAACAACCACTATCCCTAGCAGTTTACCAAAACTCATTCACTACTGTGGAAGTGGTAAGGGAACTGCACACAATCTATATATTTCAGGACTGCACTTTTGTGTCAAAGCCTAACTCATTTAACCAATGCATAAGCAAAGACTGGCTTCTAATGCTACTAAAACTTGACAACATGACATGTTTTAAAAGAGTTATCTGTCAGAAAATACACAATGTTACCAAATGTTTCTCTCACAGTGGTTCTCAAATGCACACAGACTCACAGTGTGATTCTAGCTAAGCAACACTATCCCTAGCAGCTTACCAAAATTCATTCACTACTGTGCAAGGGGTAAGGAGACTACACACAATCTACATATTAAATTACAGCACATTAGTGTCAAAGCATGACTCATTTTATCAATGCATAAGCAAAGACTGGCTTCTAATGCTACGAGAACTTGACAACATGACATGTTTTAAAACAGTTATCTGTCAGCAAATACACGATGTTACCAAATGCTTCTCTCACAGTGGTTCCCAAATGCACACAGACTCACAGTGTGATTCTAGACAACAACCACTATCCCTAGGAGTTTACCAAAACTCATTCACTACTGTGGAAGTGGTAAGGGAACTGCACACAATCTAATATTTCAGGACTGCACTTTTGTGTCAAAGCCTAACTCATTTAATCAACGCATAAGCAAAGACTGGCTTCTAATGCTACTAAAACTTGACAACATGACAGGTTTTAAAAGAGTTATCTGTCAGAAAATACACGATGTTACCAAATGCTTCTCTCACAGTGGTTTCCAAATGCACACAGACCCACAGTGTGATTCTAGACAAGCACCACTATCCCTAGGAGTTTACCAAAACTAATTCACTACAGTGGAAGTGGTAAGGGAACTGCACACAATCTACATATTTCAGGACTGCACTTTTGTGTCAAACCCTGACTCATTTAATCAAAGCATAAGCAAAAACTGCATTCTAATGCTACTAAAACTTGACAACAAGACAGGTTTTAAAACAGTTATCTGTCAGCAAATACACAATGTTACCAAATGCTTCTCTCACACTGGTTCCCAAATGCACACAGACTCACAGTGTGATTCTAGACAAGCAACACTATCGCTAGCAGCTTACCAAAACTCATTCACTACTGTGCAAGGGGTAAGGAGACTAGACACAATCTACATATTAAAGTACAGCACATTAGTGTCAAAGCATGACTCATTTTATCAATGCATAAGCAAAGACTGGCTTCTAATGCTACTAAAACTTGACAACATGACAGATTTTAAAACAGTTATCTGTCAGCAAATACACGATGTTACCAAATGCTTCTCTCACAGTGGTTCCCAAATGCACACAGACTCACAGTGTGATTCTAGACAACAACCACTATCCCTAGGAGTTTACCAAAACTCATTCACTACTGTGGAAGTGGTAAGGGAACTGCACACAATCTACATATTTCAGGACTGCACTTTTGTGTCAAAGCCTAACTCATTTAACCAACGCATAAGCAAAGACTGGCTTCTAATGCTACTAAAACTTGACAACATGACAGGTTTTAAAAGAGTTATCTGTCAGAAAATACACAATGTTACCAAATGCTTCTCTCACAGTGGTTCCCAAATGCACACAGACTCACAGTGTGATTCTAGACAAGCACCACTATCCCTAGGAGTTTACCAAAACGAATTCACTACAGTGGAAGTGGTAAGGGAACTGCACACAATCTACACATTTCAGGACTGCACTTTTGTGTCAAAGCCTGACTCATTTAATCAAAGCATAAGCAAAAACTGCCTTCTAATGCTACTAAAACTTGACAACAAGACAGGTTTTAAAACAGTTATCTGTCAGTAAATACACAATGTTACCAAATGCTTCTCTCACAGTGGTTCCCAAATGCACACAGACTCACAGTGTGATTCTAGACAAGCAACACTATCCCTAGCAGCTTACCAAAATTCATTCACTACTTTGCAAGGGGTAAGGAGACTACACACAATCTACATATTAATGTACATTAGTGTCAAAGCATGACTCATTTTATCAATGCATAAGCCAAGACTGGCTTCTAATGCTACTAAAACTTGACAACATGACAGGTTTTAAAACAGTTATCTGTCAGCAAATACACGATGTTACCAAATGCTTCTCTCACAGTGGTTCCCAAATGCACACAGACTCACAGTGTGATTCTAGACAACAACCACTATCCCTAGGCGTTTACCAAAACTCATTCACTACTGTGGAAGTGGTAAGGGAACTGCACACAATCTATATATTTCAGGACTGCACTTTTGTGTCAAAGCCTAACTCATTTAACCAATGCATAAGCAAAGACTGGCTTCTAATGCTACTAAAACTTGACAACATGACATGTTTTAAAAGAGTTATCTGTCAGAAAATACACAATGTTACCAAATGTTTCTCTCACAGTGGTTCCCAAATGCACACAGACTCGCAGTGTGATTCTAGCTAAGCAACACTATCCCTAGCAGCTTACCAAAATTCATTCACTACTGTGCAAGGGGTAAGGAGACTACACACAATCTACATATTAAATTACAGGACATTAGTGTCAAAGCATGACTCATTTTATCAATGCATAAGCAAAGACTGGCTTCTAATGCTACTAAAACTTGACAACATGACAGGTTTTAAAACAGTTATCTGTCAGCAAATACACGATGTTACCAAATGCTTCTCTCACAGTGGTTCCCAAATGCACACAGACTCACAGTGTGATTCTAGACAACAACCACTATCCCTAGGAGTTTTCCAAAACTCATTCACTACTGTGGAAGTGGTAAGGGAACTGCACAAAATCTACATGTTTCAGGACTGCACTTTTGTGTCAAAGCCTAACTCATTTAATCAACGCATAAGCAAAGACTGGCTTCTAATGCTACTAAAACTTGACAACATGACAGGTTTTAAAAGAGTTATCTGTCAGAAAATACATGATGTTACCAAATGCTTCTCTCACAGTGGTTCCCAAATGCACACAGACTCACAGTGTGATTCTAGACAAGCAACACTATCCCTAGCAGCTTACCAAAATTCATTCACTACTGTGCAAGGGGTAAGGAGACTACACACAATCTACATATTAATGTACAGCACATTAGTGTCAAAGCATGACTCATTTTATCAATGCATAAGCAAAGACTGGCTTCTAATGCTACTAAAACTTGACAACATGACAGGTTTTAAAACAGTTATCTGTCAGCAAATACACGATGTTACCAAATGCTTCTCTCACAGTGGTTCCCAAATGCACACAGACTCACAGTGTGATTCTAGACAACAACCACTATCCCTAGGCGTTTACCAAAACTCATTCACTACTGTGGAAGTGGTAAGGGAACTGCACACAATCTATATATTTCAGGACTGCACTTTTGTGTCAAAGCCTAACTCATTTAACCAATGCATAAGCAAAGACTGGCTTCTAATGCTACTAAAACTTGACAACATGACATGTTTTAAAAGAGTTATCTGTCAGAAAATACACAATGTTACCAAATGTTTCTCTCACAGTGGTTCTCAAATGCACACAGACTCACAGTGTGATTCTAGCTAAGCAACACTATCCCTAGCAGCTTACCAAAATTCATTCACTACTGTGCAAGGGGTAAGGAGACTACACACAATCTACATATTAAATTACAGCACATTAGTGTCAAAGCATGACTCATTTTATCAATGCATAAGCAAAGACTGGCTTCTAATGCTACGAGAACTTGACAACATGACATGTTTTAAAACAGTTATCTGTCAGCAAATACACGATGTTACCAAATGCTTCTCTCACAGTGGTTCCCAAATGCACACAGACTCACAGTGTGATTCTAGACAACAACCACTATCCCTAGGAGTTTACCAAAACTCATTCACTACTGTGGAAGTGCTAAGGGAACTGCAAACAATCTAATATTTCAGGACTGCACTTTTGTGTCAAAGCCTAACTCATTTAATCAACGCATAAGCAAAGACTGGCTTCTAATGCTACTAAAACTTGACAACATGACAGGTTTTAAAAGAGTTATCTGTCAGAAAATACACGATGTTACCAAATGCTTCTCTCACAGTGGTTTCCAAATGCACACAGACTCACAGTGTGATTCTAGACAAGCACCACTATCCCTAGGAGTTTACCAAAACTAATTCACTACAGTGGAAGTGGTAAGGGAACTGCACACAATCTACATATTTCAGGACTGCACTTTTGTGTCAAACCCTGACTCATTTAATCAAAGCATAAGCAAAAACTGCATTCTAATGCTACTAAAACTTGACAACAAGACAGGTTTTAAAACAGTTATCTGTCAGCAAATACACAATGTTACCAAATGCTTCTCTCACACTGGTTCCCAAATGCACACAGACTCACAGTGTGATTCTAGACAAGCAACACTATCGCTAGCAGCTTACCAAAACTCATTCACTACTGTGCAAGGGGTAAGGAGACTAGACACAATCTACATATTAAAGTACAGCACATTAGTGTCAAAGCATGACTCATTTTATCAATGCATAAGCAAAGACTGGCTTCTAATGCTACTAAAACTTGACAACATGACAGATTTTAAAACAGTTATCTGTCAGCAAATACACGATGTTACCAAATGCTTCTCTCACAGTGGTTCCCAAATGCACACAGACTCACAGTGTGATTCTAGACAACAACCACTATCCCTAGGAGTTTACCAAAACTCATTCACTACTGTGGAAGTGGTAAGGGAACTGCACACAATCTACATATTTCAGGACTGCACTTTTGTGTCAAAGCCTAACTCATTTAACCAACGCATAAGCAAAGACTGGCTTCTAATGCTACTAAAACTTGACAACATGACAGGTTTTAAAAGAGTTATCTGTCAGAAAATACACAATGTTACCAAATGCTTCTCTCACAGTGGTTCCCAAATGCACACAGACTCACAGTGTGATTCTAGACAAGCACCACTATCCCTAGGAGTTTACCAAAACGAATTCACTACAGTGGAAGTGGTAAGGGAACTGCACACAATCTACACATTTCAGGACTGCACTTTTGTGTCAAAGCCTGACTCATTTAATCAAAGCATAAGCAAAAACTGCCTTCTAATGCTACTAAAACTTGACAACAAGACAGGTTTTAAAACAGTTATCTGTCAGTAAATACACAATGTTACCAAATGCTTCTCTCACAGTGGTTCCCAAATGCACACAGACTCACAGTGTGATTCTAGACAAGCAACACTATCCCTAGCAGCTTACCAAAATTCATTCACTACTTTGCAAGGGGTAAGGAGACTACACACAATCTACATATTAATGTACATTAGTGTCAAAGCATGACTCATTTTATCAATGCATAAGCCAAGACTGGCTTCTAATGCTACTAAAACTTGACAACATGACAGGTTTTAAAACAGTTATCTGTCAGCAAATACACGATGTTACCAAATGCTTCTCTCACAGTGGTTCCCAAATGCACACAGACTCACAGTGTGATTCTAGACAACAACCACTATCCCTAGGCGTTTACCAAAACTCATTCACTACTGTGGAAGTGGTAAGGGAACTGCACACAATCTATATATTTCAGGACTGCACTTTTGTGTCAAAGCCTAACTCATTTAACCAATGCATAAGCAAAGACTGGCTTCTAATGCTACTAAAACTTGACAACATGACATGTTTTAAAAGAGTTATCTGTCAGAAAATACACAATGTTACCAAATGTTTCTCTCACAGTGGTTCCCAAATGCACACAGACTCGCAGTGTGATTCTAGCTAAGCAACACTATCCCTAGCAGCTTACCAAAATTCATTCACTACTGTGCAAGGGGTAAGGAGACTACACACAATCTACATATTAAATTACAGCACATTAGTGTCAAAGCATGACTCATTTTATCAATGCATAAGCAAAGACTGGCTTCTAATGCTACTAAAACTTGACAACATGACAGGTTTTAAAACAGTTATCTGTCAGCAAATACACGATGTTACCAAATGCTTCTCTCACAGTGGTTCCCAAATGCACACAGACTCACAGTGTGATTCTAGACAACAACCACTATCCCTAGGAGTTTTCCAAAACTCATTCACTACTGTGGAAGTGGTAAGGGAACTGCACACAATCTACATGTTTCAGGACTGCACTTTTGTGTCAAAGCCTAACTCATTTAATCAACGCATAAGCAAAGACTGGCTTCTAATGCTACTAAAACTTGACAACATGACAGGTTTTAAAAGAGTTATCTGTCAGAAAATACATGATGTTACCAAATGCTTCTCTCACAGTGGTTCCCAAATGCACACAGACTCACAGTGTGATTCTAGACAAGCAACACTATCCCTAGCAGCTTACCAAAATTCATTCACTACTGTGCAAGGGGTAAGGAGACTACACACAATCTACATATTAATGTACAGCACATTAGTGTCAAAGCATGACTCATTTTATCAATGCATAAGCAAAGACTGGCTTCTAATGCTACTAAAACTTGACAACATGACAGGTTTTAAAACAGTTATCTGTCAGCAAATACACGATGTTACCAAATGCTTCTCTCACAGTGGTTCCCAAATGCACACAGACTCACAGTGTGATTCTAGACAACAACCACTATCCCTAGGCGTTTACCAAAACTCATTCACTACTGTGGAAGTGGTAAGGGAACTGCACACAATCTATATATTTCAGGACTGCACTTTTGTGTCAAAGCCTAACTCATTTAACCAATGCATAAGCAAAGACTGGCTTCTAATGCTACTAAAACTTGACAACATGACATGTTTTAAAAGAGTTATCTGTCAGAAAATACACAATGTTACCAAATGTTTCTCTCACAGTGGTTCTCAAATGCACACAGACTCACAGTGTGATTCTAGCTAAGCAACACTATCCCTAGCAGCTTACCAAAATTCATTCACTACTGTGCAAGGGGTAAGGAGACTACACACAATCTACATATTAAATTACAGCACATTAGTGTCAAAGCATGACTCATTTTATCAATGCATAAGCAAAGACTGGCTTCTAATGCTACGAGAACTTGACAACATGACATGTTTTAAAACAGTTATCTGTCAGCAAATACACGATGTTACCAAATGCTTCTCTCACAGTGGTTCCCAAATGCACACAGACTCACAGTGTGATTCTAGACAACAACCACTATCCCTAGGAGTTTACCAAAACTCATTCACTACTGTGGAAGTGGTAAGGGAACTGCAAACAATATAATATTTCAGGACTGCACTTTTGTGTCAAAGCCTAACTCATTTAATCAACGCATAAGCAAAGACTGGCTTCTAATGCTACTAAAACTTGACAACATGACAGGTTTTAAAAGAGTTATCTGTCAGAAAATACACGATGTTACCAAATGCTTCTCTCACAGTGGTTTCCAAATGCACACAGACTCACAGTGTGATTCTAGACAAGCACCACTATCCCTAGGAGTTTACCAAAACTAATTCACTACAGTGGAAGTGGTAAGGGAACTGCACACAATCTACATATTTCAGGACTGCACTTTTGTGTCAAACCCTGACTCATTTAATCAAAGCATAAGCAAAAACTGCATTCTAATGCTACTAAAACTTGACAACAAGACAGGTTTTAAAACAGTTATCTGTCAGCAAATACACAATGTTACCAAATGCTTCTCTCACACTGGTTCCCAAATGCACACAGACTCACAGTGTGATTCTAGACAAGCAACACTATCGCTAGCAGCTTACCAAAACTCATTCACTACTGTGCAAGGGGTAAGGAGACTAGACACAATCTACATATTAAAGTACAGCACATTAGTGTCAAAGCATGACTCATTTTATCAATGCATAAGCAAAGACTGGCTTCTAATGCTACTAAAACTTGACAACATGACAGATTTTAAAACAGTTATCTGTCAGCAAATACACGATGTTACCAAATGCTTCTCTCACAGTGGTTCCCAAATGCACACAGACTCACAGTGTGATTCTAGACAACAACCACTATCCCTAGGAGTTTACCAAAACTCATTCACTACTGTGGAAGTGGTAAGGGAACTGCACACAATCTACATATTTCAGGACTGCACTTTTGTGTCAAAGCCTAACTCATTTAACCAACGCATAAGCAAAGACTGGCTTCTAATGCTACTAAAACTTGACAACATGACAGGTTTTAAAAGAGTTATCTGTCAGAAAATACACAATGTTACCAAATGCTTCTCTCACAGTGGTTCCCAAATGCACACAGACTCACAGTGTGATTCTAGACAAGCACCACTATCCCTAGGAGTTTACCAAAACGAATTCACTACAGTGGAAGTGGTAAGGGAACTGCACACAATCTACACATTTCAGGACTGCACTTTTGTGTCAAAGCCTGACTCATTTAATCAAAGCATAAGCAAAAACTGCCTTCTAATGCTACTAAAACTTGACAACAAGACAGGTTTTAAAACAGTTATCTGTCAGTAAATACACAATGTTACCAAATGCTTCTCTCACAGTGGTTCCCAAATGCACACAGACTCACAGTGTGATTCTAGACAAGCAACACTATCCCTAGCAGCTTACCAAAATTCATTCACTACTTTGCAAGGGGTAAGGAGACTACACACAATCTACATATTAATGTACATTAGTGTCAAAGCATGACTCATTTTATCAATGCATAAGCCAAGACTGGCTTCTAATGCTACTAAAACTTGACAACATGACAGGTTTTAAAACAGTTATCTGTCAGCAAATACACGATGTTACCAAATGCTTCTCTCACAGTGGTTCCCAAATGCACACAGACTCACAGTGTGATTCTAGACAACAACCACTATCCCTAGGCGTTTACCAAAACTCATTCACTACTGTGGAAGTGGTAAGGAAACTGCACACAATCTATATATTTCAGGACTGCACTTTTGTGTCAAAGCCTAACTCATTTAACCAATGCACAAGCAAAGACTGGCTTCTAATGCTACTAAAACTTGACAACATGACATGTTTTAAAAGAGTTATCTGTCAGAAAATACACAATGTTACCAAATGTTTCTCTCACAGTGGTTCCCAAATGCACACAGACTCGCAGTGTGATTCTATCTAAGCAACACTATCCCTAGCAGCTTACCAAAATTCATTCACTACTGTGCAAGGGGTAAGGAGACTACACACAATCTACATATTAAATTACAGCACATTAGTGTCAAAGCATGACTCATTTTATCAATGCATAAGCAAAGACTGGCTTCTAATGCTACTAAAACTTGACAACATGACATGTTTTAAAACAGTTATCTGTCAGCAAATACACGATGTTACCAAATGCTTCTCTCACAGTGGTTCCCAAATGCACACAGACTCACAGTGTGATTCTAGACAACAACCACTATCCCTAGGTGTTTTCCAAAACTCATTCACTACTGTGGAAGTGGTAAGGGAACTGCACACAATCTACATATTTCAGGACTGCACTTTTGTGTCAAAGCCTAACTCATTTAATCAACGCATAAGCAAAGACTGGCTTCTAATGCTACTAAAACTTGACAGAAATAACAAAAGAAGGTGCCAATGCTGCACTGTACTTTCAAACACAATTAAACGAATGAACTGACTTAAACAATTCCATTTTGTCCATTAAATGGTTGATTTTAATCTGATATTTTTTAGGCAAATATTCTTATTATTTTACACGGTTGTACTTTAAATGATTCAATAATATACACACAAAATCAAAGGAACCACATACAAAAGTCTTTTGCAATTATTTACATTTACATAGACAAATAAACATATCCATACAACTTTCATACCTCAAGCGATCAGACAATAGACAACATTTGATTAGAAATTTACATTTATATACAAAAGGATAAAGCATCAATGACTAACACTTATACTTCTTGAATAGCCTATTTATAAAGTGTATTATTAAGTTGAAGGCGAAGACGAGTCAAAGAGAGGTCTACGCGTTTCGAATCCCTTCACCGGGGATTCTCATCAGGACCAGAATTGTCTGGGAAACAGAAACATATACAGAGCTGGATTAGACCATTGGCCCTTAAATTGGCAGTTTATTTAAAACAAAGGTTGCTAATTTTTCAAAGGTGGAGTCTTACCTACACTTTACTGTAGCACGACCGCAATTGAAACGGATGGTGGTAAGCCTGCGGAAGAGCGCATCTATAGGCGGCCAAGGTAGAAAAAAAGCAATGTTTTAAAGTAGAAAAAAGAAAAAAGAAAGAACAGAGCAGCAGCTTGCATCTAGTCTAAGCGCTAATGTGCCAACAAGGTCATGAGACAGACTTACAGGCAGTTTTCAGAGAAGACTCAGATCGACGTGCGTGGCTCCTCATTCAGCCAGGGCGGAGCATAATGCTTCTGTGTTGAGAGTTCAAGGGCAGCGACTCGGTAGTTTTTCGGCCGGTCACTGCATAAGAAAGCAAGGACACATTCAGTCGGCAGTCCAGAATGTTGAAGCAGAGACAACAGCGCGTTTACCAGCCTCCTCCAAGGACGGAATTACCTTATCAGTCTTTTTCTAAAGCGCCCTTGGGTCCCAGCTGCACCGTGCGCGAGGGCCAGTGTTTGAGTATTGCTACCATCGCCATTTTGTGCTTCTTGGACGGAAGCCAATCAAAAGCTAGTCCCTCGAGGGATTATGGGAATTGTAGTTTGGTCGTGATTAAAAACATCATGCCACACCTCCAGGGGCGGCAAATGAATGATCCCGTTTAGCAACGTGCGCTTTCCTAATCCCGATCACTCGTGGATGCCGCACAGTGATTGGTTATTTGGTCCAACACACAGGGATTTACTCTGTTAGCGAGAGTGCCGTCAAATGTGACACATAGCTGTTTTGATCGTAAAAGAATACGGTCCATGGGGACAAGGAGCGTGTTTGAGATGCAGACCACATCGGTGATAGGCATGCCTGGCTGACTGAAGAGAGAGTGATATATAAGGGTGTTCTTACAAATTAAAAATCTCTGATAGCTCATTCAGACCAGCCACTGATGTATTAAACTTGATAATGAGCATCGCTTCTCTCCTCACTAATTTGGCGTCAAGGTCGCCACCTCGGGTATCTTGTGTAACTTTTGAAATTACAGTCCATCTAACGTCTCTTTCAGTGTGATTTTTGTTTAGCCAATGGTTCACCAACGGGGCATTAGGCACGTTCTTACGTATCCTGGATTTGTGCTGTTGTATCCTCGTCTTTATCTCTTGGTTAGTTTTCCCAATATATAATTTGTCGCAAGGGCACAATATTCCGTAAACTACAAACTTTGTCTTGCAATTTGAGAAGGAATCATGTTTCCAATTCACCCCCTTGTGGGTGAAGAAATTCCCTTCGATTGTGGAATCACAACAGACACATGTCCCACATTTGTGATGTCCTTGTATTGGGGGCAGATTCAACAAACTTCTTAGATCCTGATTTTTGGTTTTTGGCAGTGCCGCTCTAACTAACTGGTTGGCTATGCTTTTATCTTTTTTAAAAGCAAATAACGGAGTCTCTTTTAGTGACACATCCAGTTCTTTGATCAAATGCCAATTTTGAAAGATGGTCTTTTTGAGCCAGTTAGACGTTGGGCCATAGGTTGATACACAAACAATCCTGTTGGTTTTGGATTTGGGCTTTCTTTCCAGAAGTGCTTCACGTGGAGTCCACCAAGCACGTTTGATTGCCTTCTTTAGGAGTTTTTTAGGATATCCTCTCTGGAGTAAGTTGTTCTTTAGATTTTCGGCATGGTAAAGGTATTCATCCTTAAAGCTACAATTCCGTCGAATTCGCAGGAATTGGCCATACGGCAGGTTATCTTTTAAGCTGCGAGGATGATTGCTAGAGTAATGTAACGCTTTGTTCCTGTCCGTTTTTTTCTTGTAGAGTGTGGTCACTAGGCCTCCATTGCTGGGATAAATTTCCACGTCCAAAAAAGGGATCTTAAATTTGGAAACTAAAACTTGACAACATGACAGGTTTTAAAAGAGTTATCTGTCAGAAAATACACAATGTTACCAAATGTTTCTCTCACAGTGGTTCCCAAATGCACACAGACTCACAGTGTGCTTCTAGCTAAGCAACACTATCCCTAGCAGCTTACCAAAATTCATTCACTACTGTGCAAGGGGTAAGGAGACTACACACAATCTACATATTAAATTACAGCACATTAGTGTCAAAGCATGACTCATTTTATCAATGCATAAGCAAAGACTGGCTTCTAATGCTACTAAAACTTGACAACATGACAGATTTTAAAACAGTTATCTGTCAGCAAATACACGATGTTACCAAATGCTTCTCTCACAGTGGTTCCCAAATGCACACAGACTCACAGTGTGATTCTAGACAACAACCACTATCCCTAGGCGTTTACCAAAACTAATTCACTACTGTGGAAGTGGTAAGGGAACTGCACACAATCTACACATTTCAGGACTGCACTTTTGTGTCAAAGCCTGACTCATTTAATCAACGCATAAGCAAAGACTGGCTTCTAATGCTACTAAAACTTGACAACATGACATGTTTTAAAACAGTTATCTGTCAGCAAATACACGATGTTACCAAATACTTCTCTCACAGTGGTTCCCAAATGCACACAGACTCACAGTGTGATTCTAGACAACAACCACTATCCCTAGGTGTTTTCCAAAACTCATTCACTACTGTGGACGTGGTAAGGGAACTGCACACAATCTACATATTTCAGGACTGCACATTTGTGTCAAAGCCTAACTCATTTAATCAACGCATAAGCAAAGACTGGCTTCTAATGCTACTAAAACTTGACAACATGACAGGTTTTAAAAGAGTTATCTGTCAGAAAATACACAATGTTACCAAATGTTTCTCTCACAGTGGTTCCCAAATGCACACAGACTCAAAGTGTGCTTCTAGCTAAGCAACACTATCCCTAGCAGCTTACCAAAATTCATTCACTACTGTGCAAGGGGTAAGGAGACTACACACAATCTACATATTAAATTACAGCACATTAGTGTCAAAGCATGACTCATTTTATCAATGCATAAGCAAAGACTGGCTTCTAATGCTACTAAAACTTGACAACATGACAGATTTTAAAACAGTTATCTGTCAGCAAATACACGATGTTACCAAATGCTTCTCTCACAGTGGTTCCCAAATGCACACAGACTCACAGTGTGATTCTAGACAACAACCACTATCCCTAGGCGTTTACCAAAACTCATTCACTACTGTGGAAGTGGTAAGGGAACTGCACACAATCTACACATTTCAGGACTGCACTTTTGTGTCAAAGCCTGACTCATTTAATCAACGCATAAGCAAAGACTGGCTTCTAATGCTACTAAAACTTGACAACATGACAGGTTTTAAAAGAGTTATCTGTCAGAAAATACACAATGTTAGCAAATGCTTCTCTCACCGTGGTTCCCAAATGCACACAGACTCACAGTGTGATTCTAGACAAGCACCACTATCTCTAGGAGTTTACCAAAACTAATTCACTACAGTGGAAGTGGTAAGGGAGCTGCACACAATCTACACATTTCAGGACTGCACTTTTCTGTCAAAGCCTGACTCATTTAATCAAAGCATAAGCAAACACTGCCTTCTAATGCTACTAAAACTTGACAACAAGACAGGTTTTAAAACAGTTATCTGTCAGTAAATACACAATGTTACCAAATGCTTCTCTCACAGTGGTTCCCAAATGCACACAGACTCTCAGTGTGATTCTAGACAAGCAACACTATCCCTAGCAGCTTACCAAAATTCATTCACTACTGTGCAAGGGGTAAGGAGACTACACACAATCTACATATTAATGTACAGCACATTAGTGTCAAAGCATGACTCATTTTATCAATGCATAAGCCAAGACTGGCTTCTAATGCTACTAAAACTTGACAACATGACAGGTTTTAAAACAGTTATCTGTCAGCAAATACACGATGTTACCAAATGCTTCTCTCACAGTGGTTCCCAAATGCACACAGACTCACAGTGTGATTCTAGACAACAACCACTATCCCTAGGAGTTTACCAAAACTAATTCACTACTGTGGAAGTGGTAAGGGAACTGCACACAATCTACATATTTCAGGACTGCACTTTTGTGTCAAACCCTGACTCATTTAATCAAAGCATAAGCAAAAACTGCATTCTAATGCTACTAAAACTTGACAACAAGACAGGTTTTAAAACAGTTATCTGTCAGCAAATACACAATGTTACCAAATGCTTCTCTCACACTGGTTCCCAAATGCACACAGACTCACAGTGTGATTCTAGACAAGCAACACTATCGCTAGCAGCTTACCAAAACTCATTCACTACTGTGCAAGGGGTAAGGAGACTACACACAATCTACATATTAAAGTACAGCACATTAGTGTCAAAGCATGACTCATTTTATCAATGCATAAGCAAAGACTGGCTTCTAATGCTACTAAAACTTGACAACATGACAGATTTTAAAACAGTTATCTGTCAGCAAATACACGATGTTACCAAATGCTTCTCTCACAGTGGTTCCCAAATGCACACAGACTCACAGTGTGATTCTAGACAACAACCACTATCCCTAGGAGTTTACCAAAACTCATTCACTACTGTGGAAGTGGTAAGGGAACTGCACACAATCTACATATTTCAGGACTGCACTTTTGTGTCAAAGCCTAACTCATTTAACCAACGCATAAGCAAAGACTGGCTTCTAATGCTACTAAAACTTGACAACATGACAGGTTTTAAAAGAGTTATCTGTCAGAAAATACACAATGTTACCAAATGCTTCTCTCACAGTGGTTCCCAAATGCACACAGACTCACAGTGTGATTCTAGACAAGCACCACTATCCCTAGGAGTTTACCAAAACGAATTCACTACAGTGGAAGTGGTAAGGGAACTGCACACAATCTACACATTTCAGGACTGCACTTTTGTGTCAAAGCCTGACTCATTTAATCAAAGCATAAGCAAAGACTGGCTTCTAATGCTACTAAAACTTGACAACATGACATGTTTTAAAAGAGTTATCTGTCAGAAAATACACAATGTTACCAAATGTTTCTCTCACAGTGGTTCCCAAATGCACACAGACTCGCAGTGTGATTCTAGGTAAGCAACACTATCCCTAGCAGCTTACCAAAATTCATTCACTACTGTGCAAGGGGTAAGGAGACTACACACAATCTACATATTAAATTACAGCACATTAGTGTCAAAGCATGACTCATTTTATCAATGCATAAGCAAAGACTGGCTTCTAATGCTACTAAAACTTGACAACATGACATGTTTTAAAACAGTTATCTGTCAGCAAATACACGATGTTACCAAATGCTTCTCTCACAGTGGTTCCCAAATGCACACAGACTCACAGTGTGATTCTAGACAACAACCACTATCCCTAGGAGTTTACCAAAACTCATTCACTACTGTGGAAGTGGTAAGGGAACTGCACACAATCTACATATTTCAGGACTGCACTTTTGTGTCAAAGCCTAACTCATTTAATCAACGCATAAGCAAAGACTGGCTTCTAATGCTACTAAAACTTGACAACATGGCAGGTTTTAAAAGAGTTATCTGTCAGAAAATACATGATGTTACCAAATGCTTCTCTCACAGTGGTTCCCAAATGCACACAGACTCACAGTGTGATTCTAGACAAGCACCACTATCCCTAGGAGTTTACCAAAACTCATTCACTACTGTGGAAGTGGTAAGGGAACTGCACACAATCTACATATTTCAGGACTGCACTTTTGTGTCAAAGCCTAACTCATTTAATCAACGCATAAGCAAAGACTGGCTTCTAATGCTACTAAAACTTGACAATATGACAGGTTTTAAAAGAGTTATCTGTCAGAAAATACATGATGTTACCAAATGCTTCTCTCACAGTGGTTCCCAAATGCACACACTCACAGTGTGATTCTAGACAACAACCACTATCCCTAGGAGTTTACCAAAACTCATTCACTACTGTGGAAGTGGTAACGGAACTGCACACAATCTACATATTTCAGGACTGCACTTTTGTGTCAAAGCCTAACTCATTTAACCAACGCATAAGCAAAGACTGGCTTCTAATGCTACTAAAACTTGACAACATGACAGGTTTTAAAAGAGTTATCTGTCAGAAAATACACAATGTTACCAAATGCTTCTCTCACAGTGGTTCCCAAATGCACACAGACTCACAGTGTGATTCTAGACAAGCACCACTATCCCTAGGAGTTTACCAAAACGAATTCACTACAGTGGAAGTGGTAAGGGAACTGCACACAATCTACACATTTCAGGACTGCACTTTTGTGTCAAAGCCTGACTCATTTAATCAAAGCATAAGCAAAAACTGCCTTCTAATGCTACTAAAACTTGACAACAAGACAGGTTTTAAAACAGTTATCTTTCAGTAAATACACAATGTTACCAAATGCTTCTCTCACAGTGGTTCCCAAATGCACACAGACTCACAGTGTGATTCTAGAAAAGCAACACTATCCCTAGCAGCTTACCAAAATTCATTCACTACTGTGCAAGGGGTAAGGAGACTACACACAATCTACATATTAATGTACATTAGTGTCAAAGCATGACTCATTTTATCAATGCATAAGCCAAGACTGGCTTCTAATGCTACTAAAACTTGACAACATGACAGGTTTTAAAACAGTTATCTCTCAGCAAATACACGATGTTACCAAATGCTTCTCTCACAGTGGTTCCCAAATGTACACAGACTCACAGTGTGATTCTAGACAACAACCACTATCCCTAGGCGTTTACCAAAACTCATTCACTACTGTGGAAGTGGTAAGGGAACTGCACACAATCTATATATTTCAGGACTGCACTTTTGTGTCAAAGCCTAACTCATTTAACCAATGCATAAGCAAAGACTGGCTTCTAATGCTACTAAAACTTGACAACATGACATGTTTTAAAAGAGTTATCTGTCAGAAAATACACAATGTTACCAAATGTTTCTCTCACAGTGGTTCCCAAATGCACACAGACTCACAGTGTGATTCTAGCTAAGCAACACTATGCCTAGCAGCTTACCAAACTTCATTCACTACTGTGCAAGGGGTAAGGAGACTACACACAATCTACATATTAAATTACAGCACTTTAGTGTCAAAGCATGACTCATTTTATCAATGCATAAGCAAAGACTGGCTTCTAATGCTACTAAAACTTGACAACATGACATGTTTTAAAACAGTTATCTGTCAGCAAATACACGATGTTACCAAATGCTTCTCTCACAGTGGTTCCCAAATGCACACAGACCCACAGTGTGATTCTAGACAACAACCACTATCCCTAGGAGTTTACCAAAATTCATTCACTACTGTGGAAGTGGTAAGGGAACTGCAATAAATCTACATATTTCAGGACTGCACTTTTGTGTCAAAGCCTAACTCATTTAATCAACGCATAAGCAAAGACTGGCTTCTAATGCTACTAAAACTTGACAACATGACAGGTTTTAAAAGAGTTATCTGTCAGAAAATACACAATGTTACCAAATGCTTCTCTCACACTGGTTCCCAAATGCACACAGACTCACAGTGTGATTCTAGACAAGCACCACTATCCCTAGGAGTTTTCCAAAACTCATTCACTACAGTGGAAGTGGTAAGGGAACTGCACACAATCTACATATTTCAGGACTGCACTTTTGTGTCAAACCCTGACTCATTTAATCAAAGCATAAGCAAAATCTGCATTCTAATGCTACTAAAACTTGACAACAAGACAGGTTTTAAAACAGTTATCTGTCAGCAAATACACAATGTTACCAAATGCTTCTCTCACACTGGTTCCCAAATGCACACAGACTCACAGTGTGATTCTAGACCAGCAACACTATCCCTAGCAGCTTACCAAAACTCATTCACTACTGTGCAAGGGGTAAGGAGACTACACACAATCTACATATTAAATTACAGCACATTAGTGTCAAAGCATGACTCATTTTATCAATGCATAAGCAAAGACTGGCTTCTAATGCTACTAAAACTTGACAACATGACAGGTTTTAAAACAGTTATCTGTCAGCAAATACACGATGTTACCAAATGCTTCTCTCACAGTGGTTCCCAAATGCACACAGACTCACAGTGGGATTCTAGACAACAACCACTATCCCTAGGCGTTTACCAAAACTCATTCACTACTGTGGAAGTGGTAAGGGAACTGCACACAATCTATATATTTCAGGACTGCACTTTTGTGTCAAAGCCTAACTCATTTAACCAATGCATAAGCAAAGACTGGCTTCTAATGCTACTAAAACTTGACAACATGACATGTTTTAAAAGAGTTATCTGTCAGAAAATACACAATGTTACCAAATGTTTCTCTCACAGTGGTTCTCAAATGCACACAGACTCACAGTGTGATTCTAGCTAAGCAACACTATCCCTAGCAGCTTACCAAAATTCATTCACTACTGTGCATGGGGTAAGGAGACTACACACAATCTACATATTAAATTACAGCACATTAGTGTCAAAGCATGACTCATTTTATCAATGCATAAGCAAAGACTGGCTTCTAATGCTACTAAAACTTGACAACATGACAGATTTTAAAACAGTTATCTGTCAGCAAATACACGATGTTACCAAATGCTTCTCTCACAGTGGTTCCCAAATGCACACAGACTCACAGTGTGATTCTAGACAAGCAACACTATCCCTAGCAGCTTACCAAAATTCATTCACTACTGTGCAAGGGGTAAGGAGACTACACACAATCTACATATTAATGTACATTAGTGTCAAAGCATGACTCATTTTATCAATGCATAAGCCAAGACTGGCTTCTAATGCTACTAAAACTTGACAACATGACAGGTTTTAAAACAGTTATCTGTCAGCAAATACACGATGTTACCAAATGCTTCTCTCACAGTGGTTCCCAAATGCACACAGACTCACAGTGTGATTCTAGACAACAACCACTATCCCTAGGCGTTTACCAAAACTCATTCACTACTGTGGAAGTGGTAAGGGAACTGCACACAATCTATATATTTCAGGACTGCACTTTTGTGTCAAAGCCTAACTAATTTAACCAATGCATAAGCAAAGACTGGCTTCTAATGCTACTAAAACTTGACAACATGACATGTTTTAAAAGAGTTATCTGTCAGAAAATACACAATGTTACCAAATGTTTCTCTCACAGTGGTTCCCAAATGCA